>NC_133389.1:37059294-39469294 GCF_047511655.1 Castor canadensis | reverse complement strand
ACTACAGAAAAGATCACTAGTGAAAGCCAAGCTGCAAACTTGTGAAACTTCAGTGTGAGAAAATATTTTGCAGCTTACAAAATGTGTTGAAACCTTGGATAGTAGATTTTTATCAGCATTTCTGGTGTTAGAAATCACAGCAAGCACCTTCTAACCTAGGGCCCTCACTGCAGCTGTCCTGTGTCCCAACACTTTCCTCCAGACTTCCGCCTGGCATCCCCTGCCTCACTTTTGTCAGGTCTCCACTCCAATGCTTATTGGACCACTCTTTAAAAAAAGTAGCCCCCACATTCAATGCTGTGTGTCTCCTTGTTGGTTGTCTTCTCCTCACCAGAACATTATCTCCATGACAGCAGGAAGTAGGCCTGTTTTGTTTGTTGCTAACTCGAGAGCCTCAAACGAATCAATGAATGAATGAAGTCAGTTAGGGTTTCAGGGGTGGTACAAACATTATTTTTCTGGCATTGGGTCAGGAGACCCAGGTCTCTCTCATTGGTCCCTGAGGGCATCATATATACTGGACTCTCAGAGCAAAGCACTGGCCTTGGATCTAAATGACAACAAATTCAGTGAGCTCTTCAGGTGCATAAGAAAAGGGCTTAAACAAGTTAGACCTATGGAACACCACCTTATGGCTCATAAATTACAACTCCCAGTAAAAGGAACCAGAGTTCCTTGCAGACATGGCTGGTTTCATGTCTGGGGCTGAAATTGTACAGGAAGAGCCTGAGACAGCCTCTCACACCTAAAAAGAAGGAGCTCTCAAAGACTACCAGAGTGTTGCCAAAAAAAAAAAAGAACCAAGGGCCAACTCAAATAACTCCCCATTCTGAAGATAAAACCATTTGAATAATGATGGCACACGAAATATATTAAAATCTATGAGTTCATATTGATACTTAGTAAATCCAAAACAAAACAAAATTAATTGGTCACCTTGGGAGATTACTAAGGCACAAATTTATTTTGAAAATTGACAAAAGGAAGGAAAGAATCAAACATTTATCCTGCTTCCCTTTACAGACTGTGTTTCAAGATAGGCAATTAAAGAGGGATGTTTCTCTCTGTAGAAAGCCATTCAAGCTAATAAATGAAGAGACACTGAGATAATGAGAAAAATCACTATTTTGCAAATACCAGTGAAAAAATGAATCTAAGTAGCAATAATTAATGGCTGCTAACCATTAAGGAAGAACCAATGAAAGATATTATAATGGATGGATCAGAGAAAGAAACAGCTCACTGATTAGTGTCATTTGGTATCACTAAAATTAGGCAACCACTCTTACTGTCTCCCGGGCTCATGCATTAGAAGCATAGAACACCACCTAGGAAATGATCTTGTGTGCACACACTCACACACACCTGAAGCTAATAAAGCCTCTGATACCTCCAAGGAGATAGGAACTGCCAGAAATAGAGTAACAGGTTAACAGACCCAGGAAGCAATAGGCCAAATCCAGAATCCTATGGAAATTTCCATAGGAGAAGTGACTCTGTTTCTTTACCAACCATATGATTTTAAAAAAGAGAAAGAATGAAGTTTGGGGATTTTTTTGTGAGACTGGGGTTTGAACTCAGGGCTTAGTGCTTGCAAAGCAGGCATTCTACCACTTGAGCCACATCTCCAGTCTATCTTGGTCTGGTTGTTTTGGAGATGAGGTCTCAAGAACTATTTGCCTAGGCTGAACTTGAACTTTGAGCCTCACAAACTCACCTACCAAGTATCAACGATTACTGCTGTGAACCACCAGTACCCAACCAAAAAAAGAAAAAAAGATTTTCAAAAAGAGAAGAGGGAACCGTTGGATCAAAGGAGACTTGAAATGATCAACCAGATGTGAGTACAAACCTTGTTTGCATTTGAGATAACCAGGGAAAAGTAAATACTAACCAAATATTAGATTTGGTTAGTGGTTGTGGTTATAATTTTTAACACATTGTTTTTAGAGCTATATATTGAAGTCTTTGTATATTTTTAAGACATTACTTTTAGAGTGGTATATATAAAGTTTTGTACATGAAATCTTTGTATATAAAATTTTATTGTGTCTAGGATTTGCTTTAAAATATTCCAGTAAAAAGCAATAAGTGGGAAAATATCTAAGAATGGTGAAAGTGGGGTTTTGTAGTAGCCACTGTAACCCCTGTGGCTTTACACCCTCATGGCATCTCACCCACCTGAAAGGTTTGCTGTTATTAAGATTTCCAATTTATCTAAGTCCAGTACTTTTATAAAATACAATAAAAGTAATTGCCAAAATAAAATGATACAAAAATTGAACATGTCAAATTTTTCATTGGATTCAATAGACATAAAATATTAAATATAATCAAAATAAAACCTACCATAGGTAAAGGCAAATGAATTTTTAGACCACGTTTTCCATTGATGTGTGTATACAGGAATAAATATGGGAACTGCTACTGCATTCATGACTGTCATTCCTCAGTCATAACTTAGGAAGTTATTGGTATGACAGCAATTCTCCATATCAAATTACCTTTGTGCACATTCTTTTTTTTTTTTTTTTGCAGTATTGAGGATTGAACTCAGACCCTTGCACTTGGTAAGCAAGTGTTCTACCACTTGAGCCTTGCCCCCAGTCCTTTTCTTTTAGTTTGATTTCAGAGAAGGTCTTAGGCTAATTTTCCCAGGCAGGCCTGGAACTCCTAATCCTTCTATTTCCGCCTCCCAAGTAGCTTGAATTACACATGTACACAACTGCACTTGGCCCAATATTTAAAGTTTTGATAGAACCCAAGGCCTTGTGCATGCTAGGCAAGTACCCTACCACTAACTACCCAGCTCAATATTTAAAGTTTCCAATGAGACACGTGAGCTTGCTTCCTGCTTGTCAATCAACTAATCCAGTTGGGACTGATGACAACTCTACTCATGGAGATGACATACATCTAGGTTTCCTGTTTCTTTGTCATGGCCCTCCTAGAGAGAATTCTGTCTCACAGAGATGTGTCAGTGGGAATGGCAGAAGAGATTTTAAAGTAATTACAGCAAGCTCAGAATATTCACTTTTAACTTTTATCCAAAATGAAGTCAATAATTCTTTTTATTTCAAAATTCATCTTCAGTACTTAATCAGTAGCCAGCTCCACAGTATATTCTACAGTTATAGTGCAATTATCCATGTGTTTTGGTGAAAGAGATAGATTCCAAAGCCATAGATTTCTTATGTGTGAATTACCTTTTGATGGAAAATAGAATCCAAAACTACAGGTGTACAGGTGTATGGTAATAGGTCATCATCTTCATCCCTTAAAATACATAGAATTCAAACTTTGAGTTTACCTTTTGATCTTTTGTTGTAGTCCTTCCTTTTATAGAAGTTTCAAGATCAATAAAAATTCCTATCTGGACATGGTAGTACACCCCTGCAATCCCAGCACTTAGGAGGGTGAGCCCGGAGGAACAAAAGTTCTACTCTAGCCTGGGCTGTATAGTGAGACCTTGTCTCTCACCACCCACCCAACAAAACAAGAGACAAATCAGCAAGTCTAGATGTCCAAATCACATCTTTAAACATTGGATCGAAACTGATGCCTTGTCTTGCAGAAACATAATTTTGTCTGTATTTTATTACTGACAGAATTCTTTCCCCAACAATCATTACAGGCAGGGAGAGATTATTATGCTTCGCTTCCACATTTCACACAAAAGGAGGATAATTTTGAATTTTATGCATTTGCCTTTATATAATTTACAAGTTCTTAATTCATCACTGAATGCACAATCTGCTCACCTGATTTTTTTGTTTTTGGTAGCAAGACTTTCTCAATGAAGGAAGCAAGGGCAGCATTGGTTTATATTCTGTCACAAACTCCTTAATCCGGATGACTGCCCCAGAACATCCTCCTGTCATTGCAGCTATTGTCGGAGCACTGTTTCTGCACCAAATTTAAGTTCCAAGCCACATTTGTTAACAGTGTATTCTTTCATAGTGTTATATAGTCCAGAACTGGTTGGGTTGATTGTCAACAATGCTAAAAAGAATTCTTCATTTGCATCCTGTTCAAATTGACATGTTATAGAATTACTATATTCGTAAGTCTGCACATTCTTTGAGTTAAAATGAAAAATTCTTTACTAGGTTTATTTTTTCTTTGGGATGTTTTTGGTTTTTTATCACTAAGCATATATATCAAGTATATATATCAAGCTAGGCCATTGAAATATGGAGTTAAAATAGCACAGGGGTAAAAATAAATAGTTGAACTGTTTCCTCCCTACTTTAACTCTCAATTTCCTAAATTTAAAAACAAGCAAGCTTTAATAAAACTTTAAAAATAAGCCACAAGCATAAATAAATTCTTACATTTCCACATGTTTGCATTTCAATCATCAAACTAGACTTAAAACAATAGATGTTATAACATGTACCTACCAGACATGTTACACAATATACATCCAAACTGAGATGTGTCCAGTGATTGTGCCCTTGGATATGGTGGTGATAACAAGATACTATGAAAGCTTCTCAGTGTTTCCTCTCAGTTTCTGTATGCATCTCCCCCTGCATCAGAAATATACTGGACAACATGGACCCATGGACCATAGTTTGAGTAACACTGCATTGTGCTAGTCTCTCTACCTTTATGTGTGTACCAGTTTCCTATCACTGCACATCAAATCACCACAAAATTAGCAACTGAAAGGAGCACATGCTTATTTCTCCCAGTTTCAATGGGTTAGGCGTACAGGCACACTTTGCTGGGTCCTTTGCTTGGGAACTCACAGGCCTCAGTAAAGGCATGGGCTGAGCTGCATTCCCATATGAACCACCAACTTGGCAAGAATGTTCACTCAATTTGTTGGAAAAATTTAGGTCCTTGTAGTTGTAGGATTGAGATCAGGCCTCTGTTAGCAGCTGCTCTCCTTAGGCAGTTTACAACATGCCTGCATCATTAGAGTGTGTAGAGGAAAGAGACTCTGAAGCTGGGTGTGGCAGGGCATTCCTGGAATCCTAGCTTCTCAGAAGGCCAAGACAGGAGGATAGAGGCTGTAAAGTTAGTGCAAGACTTTATCTGAAAAACAAACTAGCCAAGGGCCAGTGGCTCAAGCCTGTAATCCTAACTACTTGGGAGGCTGAGATTGGTTGGATCATGGTTCTAGGCCAACTCAGACAAAAAAGTTTATGAGACCCTATCTCAATGGAAAAGAAAAGGTGGGTGTGGTGGCATGTACCTGTCATCCCAGATACAGTGAGAAGCTTAAAACAGGAGGCTCACAGTCCAGGCTGGCCTGGGCAAAAGCAAGACCCTATTTTCCAAAATAACCAGAGCAAAAATGACTGGTGGTGTGGCTCAAACAGTAAAGCACCTGCCCAACAAATGAGAAATTGTGAGTTCAAGCCGTATAAGCAAAAGGGCTGGGGGCATGGCTCAAGTAGTACATTGCTTGCCTTACATGTGTGAGCCCTGTGTGATCCCCAGTACTACTAGAAGGAAGGAAGATGGGAGGGAGGGAGGGGTGGAGGGAAGGAGGAAAGGAGAGAGGAAGGCAGGAAGGGAGGAAGGAAGGAAAGAAATTCTGTTACTGTGAGTTTCTTTTTCAAGAGTTAATTCAATTAGGTCATGCCTACCCAAGTAAATTGCTCTTCTGATTAACTTAAAGTCAATTGGTTAGAGACCTTAACTACATTGGTTTCACCTTTGCCATGTAGTGAAAACTAATCATGGATATAACACAGAGTAGTGGAGATTGTGGTAGTGTCTTAAGAATTTTGCCTATCACGGTGTATATTTGAAACTTTCCTTAATAATATAAAAAAGGAAGATGTGCCTTAAAAGTCTGGAGCCGAAATGACTCTGTTTATATTGTTTTAGACCCACATGCCTTGGGCAGCCTTACCACTGCCATGCACCAGAGGGACAGGAGAGCATGTGTCCTATGGCCAGGCCAGGAGAGCAGAAAGGCTTTCCACAGCTTCCTCAGCACAGGGCACACCTATGGGAGCAGAGTGGGAATCCAAAAAGTGAAAAAAGAGGGAGGACCCAGATTTTCTTCCCTGAGAGAACTGTCTACCTCTTGCCCCTTTTTGCCTCCTGAATCCAGGATAGAAGAAAGGAGAAAGACCACAGCACAAGAACTGCATCCTTATTCCCTTACATAAGACCTGTGCTCTCCATGAATAAAGACCACCAGTAGTGTCTTTGAATTTGAGTAATGCACCTCTGTTCAGGGCAGGGGTGGGAGGAGGCCAGGAGTGTGTATAGAATTTCTTGCCCAGCAGAGAAAGAAATGGAAGAGGGACTTGAGGCCTGCTAGAATCCAGCAGTGAACTCCAGGGAAGATGCTTCTATTCTCATGGACCAGTCAGCTATGGGATTTACATGAAAAAAATCCATGGAGTAGAGAAAGACACTCCACTGGGCTCCCGAACTCACTGATACAGCCTATGTTGTGTAGACTTGGCACCTCACTCAGTCTGATTCTGATTTCTCACTTGGTCTAGCAAAATTGTGCAGACCACTAGAAGGAGATCTAGAGGTAAGTATCCCCCATTTTAAGTGAACTGTCCATCCCATAGGTGTGCTAAACCTGTGTCAGGGTGAGTTCTCTGAGCAGGTGAGATGAAGAACTCAGAACAGAGTTTTCAAGTCGTCAAATCTGAGGACCAAATTCTTCAGTGAAAATCCAAAGGACTACAACAAATTGCAGACTCCCAGTCTGAGGTGGTAGTATAGCTATTTTTTTTTATATTCCTAAATTTCAAAATAAAAAGAGGAGGCTAAACTCTAAAAAACAGTGTGATAAGAAGCCCAGGGAGGTTTTTCCAGAAATAGCAGAATCCCTGCTTTTCCAGAATTAGTAACTGAAGCCCTTAGTTGAAGAAAAGGTATGCTGGTGACCTCACACTCTGAATAGTTTAGGAATTAAGGGAGGAGATACCCATGTGGTGATGGTGGTAGGGAAGCCAGGAGTTTGAAAGAGCAAACTTGCTGGCAGTTATTGGAAACACAATGTGGATACCTCAACAAGTTGAGATTCTTTATTTAGCCATCACAGTTTATATAACTTCTTCCATGTATGGATCTGATCTTATTGGTAAGATCAGATGTAATCTCTGCTGTTTGGATTGGGCCTGGTCATAGAAACCCCACAGATCAAATGAGGTTTACACTGTCCAAGATAATGTCTGGATAGAATCTGGCACCATGTCAACATGACCAGGGACTCAATGAACAAGAGCTGTTGTGTGTTAAGCTAATTCTAACTGTCATGGAAGCCCGGCATGGTGGTACACGCCTATAGTCACAACCTCAGGACTTGGAGGATTGCAAGTTCTAGGTTTCCCTGGTCTATACAGCAAGACTGACTATAAAAACAACAAGAAAACTATTATGCATATAGTGCAGACAAGAATCTACCTCCAGAAATAGGCAAGTGATTCTCACTGGGTATGCCATTTCTGGGGCCATTTGGTTAGCAAAGCCTCTTGTGGAGTTGAAACCATTAGTGAAGGTGAAACCACACAGGATGGCCACGCTGGCAGCATCCAGGTCCCTGGTTTAGTGACTCTCAGGTAGTAGTCACTGAACATCAACTTGCCCAAGGTTCTCCCCAGATGCTAGCTACAGTGCAGGTCTCTGGGCCCCACTGGAGGAGGGTCTAGACAGGAGACCTGGGGTGGAGCCCACAAACCTGCCTGAATTGTCTCCCACTCCCAGCTGATTCTGATGCTGATGCTCAGCAGGCCACACTCTGGGAACCTGTCATCCAGGTGTGGTGTTGCGTAGGACCCAGAAGTACTGAGGAGGAGAGAAAGGCTTTGATGTCACTGCTGCTCATTTGGGAGCAGTCATGAAGAATGGAGAGGGAGCCAAGGACTGGATCTAGCCATAGACCTGATTTTCACACAATGAAAGCTTGGGTTTTATAGGAATACAACTGATTTTTTTTAATTTGCATTTTTTGATGGTATAGGGTATGAACTTAGGGCCTTGCACTTGCTAGATAAGTAAGCACTCTACCACTTGAGACATGCTTCCAGTCCTACAATTGATTTTTTATATTGATCTTGTGTTCTGAAACTTTCCTGAACCTATTTACTAGCTCTAATAAGTGTTGTTTTTGTTTTTTGGTGGACCTTGGGCTTGAGCTCAGGGCTTCACACTTGCAAAAAAAGCACTCAACCCCTGGAGCCACACCTCCAGTCCATTTTGCTCTGGTTATTTTTCCTGTAGGTGGTGTCTCATGAAGTATTTGTTGATGGTGGCCTTGAACCTCCATCTTCTGATCTTAGCCTCCCAGATAGCTAGATTACAGGAGTGAGCCTGGATTAGAACTGCCCAGTTCTAACAGTTTTTAGCAGATGCCTCAGGATTTTCTATATACAAGAGTATGTGGCCTATTTCTACTTCTGCCTTCTAATCTGGTTGCCTTTTATTTCATGTTCTTGCCTAATTGCCCAGGCTAGATACTCTATTCCAAAACTGAGTAGGAGTAGGACAAGCAGACACCCTTGTTTTGATCCTGACCTCAGGGTGAAAGCTTTCATTCTTTTGCCATCAAGTCAGAGTTGGCTGTGGATTTTTCATAGACGTCCTTTATCATGTGAGGCAGTTTCCCTAGTTTACTGACTGTTTTTCCTACGAGAGGGTGTTGGATTTTGTAAAATTTTTCTCTATTGAGATCATGCAGTTTTTTTTCTTTATTCTTTTCATATATTGTATTACAGGGCATGAATTAAGTTTTGGATATTTTATTAGTTAGCTCAGGCTGCTGTAGTTTAAAAAAACTATAGATCAGATGATTTTAACAACAGAAATTTATTTAGTCATTTTTCTTGAGGGTGGAAGTCTGAGATCAGGGTGATGACATTATCAAGTTCTGGTGAATGCTTTCTTCCTGGATTCTAGACAGCTTATTCTGTGTTCCCATGTGTCAGAGAAACAAATTCCTCTTTCAACCTCTTTCTTTCTTCATTTTTTAATTGATTTCTCTATTTATTTTTTAGATGGGGTCTTGCTATGTTGCCAAGGCTGACCTCAATCTTATGTTCAAATGGTCCTCCAGCTTCAGTCTCCATAGTAGCTGATACTACAGGCACACTACCACACTAGAAATCTCTTCTTCTTATAAAGCCATCAATCCTCTTGGATTACAATCCCACCTTTATGACTCATCTAACTTTAGTTGCCTTCTAAAAGCCATAGCTCCAATTATAGTCATATTGGAGCTTGAACATGAATTTTGGAGGAATATAATTCAATCCATAACAGATATGAAACCAACCTTGAATTCCTGGGACAAATTCCACTTGGTCATGGTATATAGCTCAAGAGTAGGTTTTAGATCCCAACAAAATCCCTATGCATATAGCTTTTAAAAAAAAAAGATAAGAAAGAACCTTTTCTACTCTCCTTTGCAGCCATGACAAAGAGTGATATTACATAGAATGGGTGCTCACCTGGCCCATCTTAATTTAGTCTTGCTGGAGCTCTGACTTCTCAGCTGCCAAAGCTTGGGGTTGTTGTGATGGAGTGGGAATTCTCAGTCACCCTGGCTTTCCTAGAGGGGATACCATTAGCTAAGAAACACAGGACTTCACTCAGTCCTTGTCCAGGCAGCCCAGTCAGGGCTGAAAATGACCCAACATGTCCACTGTGTGGCCCCAACTCCATGAGAGACTCAGCACACAGCAGACCCACACCATGGCCAGTATGACCTCCTTTCATCACCTCACAGGCTTTTAGTTTGCAACCAGGACTTTTAAAGATCAAAAAATAATCTGGAATCTTAATTTTGGGGGTCATTATTATTAGACTAATGAAGATCTAGTTTGGTTGATCCCATAGGAATAAAGTGTGCTTGGTGTTCTACTTTTGGATCAATTACTACTGCTATGTTTACCATTTTTTTTAATCCAGTATGTTTAAGTCATGATTTATTTCTATACTTCTATGAGTATTCAGACTTTTAATGATCTTGGGTCTGGGAAAGTACTTGAACCAGAGACTATCTAAAACCAGCCACCTCCAAATTCAAGAACTGCAGACATATGCTGCCTTTACAAAGGAAGGTTTCTAACAGTTGGCTGTAATATCAAACTGCTATGTTCTTATAGACAGAGGCTTTTCATCTTGTTTTTAGGGTTAGTAATAAGGAGGGTCCTGTCCACAAGCACTAAAAAATTTAAAACATGTTTTATGTCACTTCCTTGACTTCTCTGCCATTGCTTCTTCTTGTTTGCCACAAATAGCTCCTACACTGACTTTCACACTCATACTGAGATGCCACATCAGGCATCAAATTAGCCCAAGAAGATCCTGTATTAGTAGAGTCATGTACAATTATGTTTTATTATATTTTTCAAAGGAGATTGCAATATAAAACAAGGTGATTATTTTGTAAGGCAGGTGATCTAGTCTCTGTCACCATGCGTTTGCTAACAGTTCCAGCATCCTACCCATGGAAAGGGACTGGCAAAATATGTTCCCTCAGGATGAAGCTTCCTGCTTTCCTTTATACCTGGTTTAAATCATTTTGAACCAGTTGGATTGCTGAATATTACAATGAATAAGTATGTCAACAAGTGACACCAAGATGTCCTAGGAGTAATTAAATCAATAATGTCTGCTGCTATGGTGCCAGTTTTCATCAACACTCTTAATGTAGAATTTTGACAGTTGATTATCGTATAAGAAAAAAATGAGCCAGGCATTGTTGGTGGCTCATACCTGTAATCCTAGCTACTCAGGAGGTTGAGATCAGGAGTATCATGGTTTGAAGCCAGTCTGGGGAAATAGTTCACAAGACTCCACCTCCAAAATATAACCAGACCAAAATGGACTGGAGATGTAGCTCAAGCAGTAGAGTTCATGCTCTGCAAGCACAAAGTCGAGTTCAAACCCTAATCCCACCAAAAAAAGAAAGAAAGCAAAAACTGCAGAAGTAGCAGGACAATAGTGTCCCCTTATCCCCCTTTTTGTCATGCTGACTGGAGAGGCAGGAGTCCAGAGAATACAGTCTTTAATGTCAATATGAGGTCCTAACAAGATGAAAAATTTATGCTGTCAGGCATGATGAGGCTGATGGGTGAATTTGCCTCTAAGGAAGCAATGTTCCTGCCATCTGTTGGTCAATAATATTAATAAGACTTTAATGCTATTAATTAGGGTTTCAGGACTCCATCTTTGACCTTATCTTCTCAACATTTTTGTAATAATTTTGTTGATTACTCTGTTTTTCAACAAAAAACAGCTAGGAAGATGAGATAAAGTGATAAACGACAGAGTCAAGATTTAAAATTATCTTGGGGATCAGGAAAATCCAGTTATACAGGTTCATTTACACAGGTTTCATATACACAGATTGGAGATCAGTGTTTACACAGATGTCCCCCAAATCACTTGTGAATTGTGAGTGTGGGTAAGACCTGAAAGTATTCTTGTGAAAAAAAAGACCCAATGATCTCAGTTAATGCCAGGCCCAATGTCAACCAAGAGTGCAACGTGGCAGCTAAAGAATTAAGTCGAAGCTGAGTCTGCATTAATCTTTTCCAGAGAGTGAAGTTAGGGCTGCTTCACCCTCCCACGGACCATCTTGGCTGAGTATTATGCTCAAGAACCTTCTCAGTGGCCTTCCCACGTCTATGCTTCCTCACCTTCCTTCCTATTCCTTAGGACCAGTTCCATCATCTTATGTATGAGGACCACTTTCACATCCCTAGGCCCCAACCTTCAGTGATGACCCATTGCTTACCAAGTCAAGTGCAAAAGCTTGGCTCCATAGTCAAAGCCCTCAATGTCTTGGATAGCTTCTTCCGTTTTCAGCATTCTTCTCTTCACACTCTCTAACATAGTTCATCCAAATCTGAGGGCTCACCATTCCCTAAATATGTTCCAGCAGTCATGGGTAAGCCAACTCCCCCCACAGTCTTCTGGCAGCACCAGCTGAAGGCTCTCTTCCTTTCTGCTCCTACCTCATTATGCCTCTACCTCAACCCTGTACTTCCCAGCCTCAAAACCCCACGACTGTTTTTCTTCTTAGTTATTTTTTAACATGTCTAATTTGTAAGTATTGGCATTTCGGGTGGGGTTCTGGTGCTGAAATGAAATTAGATATAGGGTACCAGAAAGGCTTGTATCATGTGTTTCTTCCACATCCTCCTCATCAGAGTTCAGACAGAGGAAATCTATCTATAAAGAACCATCACAGAGCAAAGATAACATACCATTGTTGTATTTAAACCAATGCTCTTGGTTCACAAAGTAGAACCCACAAGGAAAATCAAATCAGAATAAGCAGCTTTGGCTTGAAGTCAAATTGGGGCTCTTGCTCTTCCCAGCCCCATCTTCAGTGGAGAGAGACAGACAGAAATGGAGAACCCACTTACTGGATTAGACACTTGAAGTAGAAATGGCAGATGTCACACGAGAGAAGGAGGGTAGAAAAGGAAAAAGGTGAATATGGTTGGTGTACTTTCTATACAAGAATGGATATAGAATTTTGAAACCTGTTGAAATCACCATAAGAAGGGGACTAAGGTGGAAAGGAGAAAAATAGAGGGGATTAACCAATTCAGATTATAATGCTTATGTACATGGAAATGTCACAATGAAACACCCTGTATACCTATCTTAAACAAACAAAAATCTCTTTTTTAAAAACAGAGACCAGGGAGATAAAACAGGTCCTTCTGGGGATTGGTACCAGTGAGAGGGGGGAGGATCTAAGGAAAGGGTGTAGGAGTGTGAATGTAGTAGAAATATTATGTACTCATGTATGAAAATGGAAAAATGACACCTGTTGACACTATTCCAGAGATGGGAGGAGGGAGGCTAAAGGAGAATGATAGAGGGTGTGAATTTAACGAAGACATATTGTAAGAACTTTTGTAAATGTCACAATGTACCCCTAGTACAACAACAGAAGAAGAAGAAGAAGAAATGGCAGATGTCTGGGCTACTGCTAGCTCCCCAGTCTTGTCTTGGTGTCAGACAAGGACACTGTGAGAGATTATCACAAATGGGTGAAGATTTTTTAAAGCACATCCGACTGGTCCTCTAGTAAAACATGGCCTAATGACAGTCCTGAAATTGGACCATTCATAGGAACAACTTACCCTTGGAGTGAGACCAGGTGAGGCAGAAAAACATAGACAGGCTGGTGGAGTGGCTCAAGTGGCAGAGCACCTGCTTAGCAAGTGCAAGGCCCTGAGTTCAAACAGCAGTACAGCAAAAAAAAAAAAAAAAAAAGAAAGAAAGAAAAAGATGGAGAGAGGGCATAAAATGCTCTATTTCAAATCTGGACTGGAAACTCCTGGAGGACAGAGATATTGTTTTATACATTTATAAATTATCTCCTTATAATGCCCAATTCTAATAGGTCCCTAGTCTGTCGTACTTAGTTCATACTATAGAAGTAAAATTTGCAATGTACATTTTAAGACTAATACTGACAAGTTTAAGTCAGCCCAGGGTGTGGTATATAGAATGTAGAGAAGTGTGAAAAATGTATGATATGAACAATTCTCCAGGATTTGGGTCATTTCCAGCAATGAGAGGGGCAGAACCAGGACTAGAGGTTGAGGGACCCTACAGGGGCATGGGTTAAGCCTATGAGAACACAGGAAACCACTACCAGCAATCAGCCCTTCACACAGAGGAAGGGCCCTGTGAGAGGTGGTGTGAGCTCAGCACAAAGCAAAGGGATTTCGGCACCAAGACAGGAATTACACTTGGGAGCTTCTAGATCTGAATCTATGAAAACTAACTTCACATGGGATTTGAGAGAACAATAAGGGAATGAGGTAGCCAAATATTTTAAACCCAGATTTACACTTTTAAAATTCCATTAAAAAACAAAAGAAATCCCATTTCTTTCCTCTTTATCCACCCTGCAGATAATATTTTTCAAAGTTACTGCATGCATCATGTGCTTAATTACGTTGCATTATAATTTAGGCCGTCAGAGTCAAATATAATCAGTCTCCAAGCATACTGGAGTTTTGTGCCATTATGTTCTGAAATCATTTCTAGCCAGACTGAAATGGATTAAAATAAATATGCTCTTTTCTCTGAAGGTTCAAGGTTACCTGTTACTTTGAAGTTGGTAACTATTTTATTTATAGGGATATAACTGGCATTCGACAGAAAACACTGCTGCACTAGGTAGAAGTGCAGGCTCCAGTTAAAGGTCAGATTTTACTTAAGTCTTCATTTTTTTCCTAACAAATGATATGTTACAAAATTAACAAATCTGAAATAGTTCAGGATGAGTGAAAGCCTGTATAAGTTTATGAACTAATAAAAGCCACATTGTGAAGCCAAAAAAAATGACATGTGTTTGTAATTTTACAACTGGGTGAGTGCTGTTTTAATTAATGTGGTGAACTTGTGAATTTAGTCAATTTAATTAGAGAGGAAATAACTGCATTTGGTTTATTGCCTATTTGGTGTGATTAAATTTTACTGGAGAAAAAAGTCATGCATGAGCAGTATTTTAACATTTTTCTAAATGCTTCCATGACATTTGGTGCACAAAAATTAGCTGTATTTTATATCTCGTGTTGAATTATTTTTCTTTATCGCAAGCTGAGCTAGATTTGGTCAGAGCAGCCTATTGTAAATCAGCATCTAGTACTATAATTCACCAGGATAAAAAAACTATAGAAAGATTGTTTATTAACTTGAGCCTCTTCTTTTTGCCACACTCTCATTCTAATGTCTTACCTATCATAAAAATGTCAGTAATTTCTCTTTATTTCATATTAATTTCTCCGAACTAAGTTACACAGAATTATAAACTTGTTTTGCCAAAGATTTGGTTGGGGGTGGGGAAGTCAACTCAAATATAGTATCATGAGTCAAATATCAATTCCACTAAAAAACAACTGTTTATGCAGCACATTCTATGTGGCAGGCACCACCCTGGGCCGGCAGTCCTGGCTAAGCAATATAGACCAGGTTCCTGACTTCAAAAACCCATAATGTGATGGTGGAGACATATATGTAAAAAAAGCCATAATGTTACAATTCAGGGTAGCATCTGTAAGTAGGAGAAAGGAGGGGGACTAGCCAGCCAACCCACGAGAAAACACACCATTGATGTACCTTTTTAGAGACATCTATACTTAAAGGTCTGTGAGCTTGTAAAATCTTTATTTAGTATTCTTCCCTGTTTCCTTATATTCTAAGGAAACATAGCTCCTAATATCCTTAGAATCCCCAATGTAGTGTCTTTTTGTATGCCAGTGAATTGACTAATGGATGGCACCTCCAGGAAAGCTTTGGATTAGAGGCTGGTCCCTGGAAAGATCATGGCAGAATCAGAGTGGTTGAAGGTTGTTGATTGGTTACCAATGCCCAACAATTTAATCAATCAGGCCTATGTAATGAAGTCTCCATAAGAGACCAAAAAGATTTGGTCCAGAGACCTTCTGGATAGCAGAACATGTTGGGGGGGTCTCTGGAGAGTTGTGCGGTCAGAGAGGGTGTAAAAGCTCTGTACCCCTTCCCGCATGTCTTGCCCTATGCATTTCTTCATCTGTATCCTATATAATAAACCAGTAAAAGTAAGGAAGTGCTTCCTGTGAGCCACTGTAACAAATTAATCTAACCTAAGGAGGAGGCTGTGAGTCAGAAGCACAGGTAAAACAAACTAGGGATGGCAACTGGCATTTGAATGGAGTGGGGGACAGCTGGGGACTGTGGGAATCCCTGTGGGATCTGACCTCTCCAGGTAGACTGTATTAGAATTTAATTGAATTAGAGGACACCTGGCTTATCCTAGTTGAGCTGTCAGATGAGTAGAGTCGTAAGTGACTCCAACCGCAGAAGAACCAGACAGCTGAGCTCAGCTCAGATTGCCAATCCACATGTTAAAGACCAGTAGGAACACCTTAGTATCAGAGTCAGCCTTATTTAACTTGCTGCAGCAAGGGAGAGTTATACCAGAGGAACAAGGAAGGAGGAGATGGGAAGGCTTATTATAGGAGGTGTCTGCTGGCTGATTCTGTAAAGAGTATAGGGAAGCAGAGGCCAGCTTTGATTGAATGTGTCAGGAAGTTGGGGCCATTGACAAGTGGGTTAGTTATTTTTAGTTGCAAAATGTCTTTGTCTCTGCACTTTCAGGCAGACTTTGGCTCTTGGATGTCCCTCAAAAGCCCATGTGTTGAAGACTCAGTCCCCAGCGTGGCTCTACTAGGAGGTGGTAGAAACCTTAAACTTAGTTGTGTGTGTGAAGGGGGGGCGGTTTACAACAGTGGAGGCCTGTTCGCAAAGGGGATTGTGGGATTCTAGTCTCTTTCTCTTGTGCATCCTGGTCACAAGGTGAACAGGCTTTCTCTGCCACACACTCCCACCTTGATCTATACCTCACCACAGGCCCAGAGCAGCAGGACCACTTGATCATGGACTGAAAACTCCAAAACTGAGAGCCAAAATAAACCTTTCTTAGTTATAAGTTGATTACCTCAGGTATTTTGCTAGAGTAATAGAAAGTTGACTAACACTGGCATGATCACAAAATAGTCTTGTCTCTGTCAAAGCATGCCCTTACCTGAGTATTATTTAAATGCTGTGAAAATTATTTAAATGTACCCAGAAACTAACACTGCTGGCTGTTGGAGACACTTTTTTACTTTTGATTTTTTACTTTTTGATTTTTGTATACAAAATCATAGATAAATAAAATGGTTGTCTTAAGCCTCTTAATTTTGGAGTGATTTTAATCCAGCAATTGATAACTATAATGCCTATCATTCTGTTCAGACTTCGTAATTCTTCAGTAATTATATATGGAGAGTCCAGCCCCACAAAGGACAAAAGACAGGAAAAGGCTTTTGAGGCTCAAGGTGGCCTGGCACAACTGGCAGGAGACAGGACTTGTTTAGCTGCCTCCTCCTTGAGTCTGGCTCTGCCACTCTCAGGTGCTTCCCCTTAGGTGGCATATGTCTCCTTTCTCAGCCTCTCTCCACCCAGTTTCTACTCCTGGCATGAGGGGCAGCAGGACTCAGGGCAGACCTTGTGTTTAACATCCTGACAGGTACGAGGAAGTCTATGATCACCTGCACTTGAACAACTTATTTGTTCACAGAGCCTTCTGTGGATTCAAGCAGACTATTTGTTTCAGTAGAAGGGTACATCATCCATTGATCTGGCTATAGAAGGTGCTAGCCCATTTCAAGGAGGCATAACTTGGGAGTAATAATTCTTGGTAACCGTTTTACCCTTTTAGTGGTCAATAACTCAGGAAAGAACAATGCTGCTTCTCGAATAGGTGCTGTTAAATTTAATCACTGTTGGTCAACCCCGATCATAACCTCCTGAGGACAGGTCATGCTTCTTGCAGGTACTTCTCTATCCAAAATTTTCAGTGAAGTCAAGAAAGAAAAAAGCGCAGCAAATCTTATAAATACTCTATAGACTGTTTTCTATTGACATTTAAAAAATGAACTGAAACTTAACCAATTTCTGGGAGGTATTCTCTCACTCAACCACACCCAGCTGTTCTTTGAGATAGAGTCTAACTAAATTTTTTGCCCAAGCTGGCCTTGAACTGTGATCCTCTTATCTTCACCTCCCAAGTATCTGGGATTACAGGCATGAGATACCATGCCCAGCCACCCATTAAAGCTTTAATTTTTGTCATTAAGATCTTTCTTGCCAGACACGGGTGGCTCACACCTATAATCCTAGTTACTTGGGAGACTGAGATTGGGAAGATTGTGGTTTGAGGCCAGCACAGGCAAACAGTTTGTGAGATTCCCATCTCCAAAATAATCAGAGCAAAATAGACTGGAGGTTTGGCTCAGGCACCTATTTTGTGAACACCTGCTTTGCAGTGTGAAGCCTGAGTTTAAACCCCAAATTCACCAGAAAGAAAAAAGATCTTTCCTTCACTAAATTCCAGATTTTCCAGGTAATGTTTTGCCTCATAGTGGGTAACTTCTTAAGTTTTACTTATTATGCTAACTCACTTTTGTGACAGTATGGGTTTGCAGCGAGTGTCTAGGGAAAACGTCTGTTCTCCTGGCATGACCAATGGGGTGTATCTAGAGAAGTCCTTCAAAAAACCCTGGAAGAACTTGTGACTGTTGGGTATCAGCCACACTGTACAGAGTTCATTTTCTGTCATGAATGGGGAGGAGTATTGTTGTCACACACACCCTGCTCCAGCCACATTGCTGCCACCTCCTTGTGTGGCTCTCAGCAACCCACAGCTTTCCAATCCTCCACTGCTGACCACCACTTGGAATTCTGGGATTGCTGGCCTCTACCTGTGGCCCAGTTTTGACAGAGATGGAGCCCCTGCTGCACTTCCCTTCAGCTCCTGCAATGTGTTTGGGCAGGGCTGCCCTCCCAACATACTTTCAATGACAGAAGTGAGACCCTGACTATAGCAAGGGAGAAAGGATTTTTCCAGGGCCTTTTCATTACTGCATTGGGCACGAGCTGAACCCTTTGTTCATCCTCCTCGGTCCAGAGCCTGCCCAGTGTTCATCTCTTCTCAAAAGGCTCAGAAATCCTTAACAAGCTCTAGATCAGGGCTTTGAAAGGCAAGTTCTTTCCCTTGAGCCAGATGGTAGTTCTCAGGAAGGTGACCCCTTTCACCCATCGACTCCTCAAGGACTCATAATCAGAAAGGTTACCCTTGAGGATTTCTTTTCAGGGACAGAGGGCAGGAAGGGCCCAAGTTATATCTTCTTCTGCTGCATGCCAACTATTTGGAAAAGTTTTATAAAAGGGAAGTTATAATCTAGAATATACACTGTAAGAATGATTGTTACACAGCCAGGACAAGGCAATGAAATGTTACAGTTGCTTCTGCATTTTGAGAAGAGAAAAACATAGTGGCTGTCATCCTTCAACAGAGAGGATACTGAAGACATTTTATAATTAGCCTCTGCTCCTCTGACAAAAGGAATGAAAGACTTGGAATATCTCAATTGCCTCCATCAGACCAACAGAAAAGAAGCATTGCGGTAATATCAAGGCAGCCACCTCCAGCAGCACCTGCCAGTTTTTAAGTAGAGATTTTCTTCTGCCAACATTATTCTCCATTCCCTATCACTAGAGAACTGGCCGAGTTTTTGCCTTCAAATGTAATAGTATTTAAATTTTTTTTGACAAAACATAATAACTGTGGTGTCAAATAGTCACATGTAGGAGAAATAATGGTAACAGATGAAAGATGTCGGTATTTGCTGAATATCCCAAACACATGGGTCTCCAGGGGTACAGGGTTGATTCACATCAATATTTGCTGCTCTTTTTCCCACCCCCATCCCCTCCGGGGCTCCTCGGAGACCGCAGCACAGTGAATGGCATTTTTAAGTTCCCAAACAGGATTCCCACACTCAGCTCCTGCCTGCGTAGGGCAGTTCTGTGTCACTGTGTGTTTCCAAGGGCCCAACTGGTGCCTAGTGACCTGAGGCATTGATCCGTGGGCCTCACCAGGAAGGACTTGCAGTCTGGCTCCCCAGGGAGTAGCAGTCACCTGGGAGGGAGAACAGTCCTAACTGCTGGTGTCTCGTGCCTACAGTCCTGGGGAGGAAGGAGACAGTCTTTGCTGTCTGAATGGATGGTCACTTCATTGCTGCTGCTCAACACTTCATTTGCCAACAGACAGCTTCTGTGACCATAACAAATTCAGAGGCTTTGTTTTGTTTTTGGTGGTGCTTGGGTTTGAACTCAGTGCCTCAGGCTTGGCAGGTCAGCCCTATACCATTTGAGCCACTCCTCCAGCATTTTTTTGTGTTATTTATTTTTCAAATAGCCTTCTGCCTTTTGCTTGGGCCAGCCTCAGCCTACTATCCTCCTACCTGTAATCCTCATAGCTGGGATTACAGTCATGCATCACCATACCCAGTTTATTCTTTGAGATAAGGTTTTACTAATCTATCCCCCCACCCCTCCATCCACAATCCTACTATCTCCATCTCCCAAATAACTAGGATTACAGATGTGAACCACTACACTTGGCCCACAAATGCAGATTTTATTTTTAGCTTGCTTCCCCCCCCCCACCGTTTTTTTTTAAAGCAGTGCTGGGGACTGAACCCAGGGCTAGTCCTCTATCACTTGAGCTATGCCCCCAGCCCTTCTCCCTTTTTTTGTCCTTTGATTTTGAACTCAAGGACTTGTACTACTTACTAGGCATACACTTGCTGGTAGAGTGTCTGCGTAGCAAGTGTGAAGCCCTGAGTTCAAACCCCAGCAACCACACACACACACACACACACACACACAAGTCATTGCTACTAGGCAGGCACTCTGCCACTTGAGCCACATTCCCAGCCCTGTAACAAATACAGATTTTCAAAAGGAAAGAAATGAGTTCTGGGCTCCTCATTTCTGAGATGGCAGGAGGGGCAAAGGAGTAAGATTCTTTTATTTTTGTCTAGGCTGCAAATTTTACAAAGTACCTGGTAGGAATCAGTCTTTGAATGGAGGTATTTAATACAGGGAATTGGCTGATCACAGGAGAACAAAGGATTAAACAAGGGGTTGGGGGAAAGGCAGAGATTCACCGCAGCGGGAAGCTGCTGGCATACCAGGACGTATGAAATAGCAGAGTAGAGGAAGTAATCAGGAGCCAAACCAACAGGTGCTGAAACTATGGTGGGAGAGCCTTGGGAAAGTTGGAAACCTAAGGGAAGGGCTAGACCATGAAGGAAGAGCAGCTGCTGCAAGAGGCAGAGCAAGATGGAGTAAAACACAACTTCTCTCTCCTCCTCCTTCTAGCTTCCCATTAGCTACACCTACCAGAAGTGTCAGGTAAAGGATCCCAGGAAAAGCAGCTCCCTTTGAGCAAAAGAGGCACAAAAGGCTGGAGTGGATCTGATAAACGCTGGGTAACCAGTCTCTCTTTGCCTTGGTTTACAGATCAGGAAGACTATGACCAAGAGGTTCAACTGCCCTCCTGTCATAAACTCCAGTGTAGCTTCCTTCCATTAGCCCTTGGAAAGAGGATTAAAAAAGTGTTCAGATATGGGGATTTTTTAAAAATCCAGAAATAATTTGGAAGACCCAAGGGCTGGGAGACCATAATGTGAGTTTGCTTAGGCCTGGCTCCTAAGGCTGGGTGAGTGCTGAGGTCTGAGAGTGGGGTTGTTTTGGACAGCAGCAGAAATCTCAATCTTTACATTCCTTCAGGAGCGTGAAGATTGGCAGAGGAAGAAATCAGACCCAGACTTCCAGCAGTCTAAAGGTGGTTTTCTCAATCAACCACACTATGGTATTGGACAAGCTATATGTTCTTGAACAGCTAATCTTCTGTTCTATAGTAAAATTGTGCCTGAATTTCATAAGGCTGGAGGAGTTTGCTATTGTGAGCTCAGATAGCTTCAGAGTTAGGAGCTTAGGGAGGCTGGAGGTGGAAGTCATAATGCCACAACATCCTGTTAAACTATGGATACAGTACCTGTTTTAAAAAATGCAATTGCTAACCCCTGCCTCACAGAGCTGTTCTGAGGGTTACATGAGAGAATGAGACACTGAGCACAGATTTCGACTCCCAGAAACTTCTCAAATAACACAAGTCTGGCCTGCCAGGGAGAGAATTGTCTCCCAGGCTTGGAGCAGGTCCGCTTATCCCTATGGACCCCTGGTGCTCCCATTCCAGGCTGGACCAGCAGGAATATGCAGGGGAATGGTTCTCTTCCCATCCTGCCTTTACAACTGGATGACAGAAGAGTCACCATGCAGATTGAAGGTGGCAAATTACCTTCCCAGCCGGTGGCTCCTTATCACAAAAAAAAAAAGATCCTCCACAAATCACAGCCTGTCAAGACAGTCCCAGAAGCAAGAGGAAATCAGAAGAAAGTACTTTTGCTTATAAATTTATAGCCTTTACAGCTGCCCATGAAAGTTCTGCAGTATAATGTGTACTATCATGCTGGCTTCGGTAGCACATATACTAAAATTGGAATGATGTATATAGTTATGTGGAATAAAAGAAAAAGAAAAACCCTTGTGAAGACAAGAAAGTCTGCTGCACTGTTCCAGGGCCGAGGCACCCTGGAGGATGAGGAACTAGCTCCTGGGTGGAGGGAAGAAGTAGCCAATGGGCCTGTGTCTTTGACCATCATGGGTCCCCTATCTGGGCAGCAAAAGAGCCAGGAGAGTCTCCCTAGACTGAGGTGACAATGGAGGGAAGAGGCAGCTGAAAGTCTGGAGAACATTCTGGAAAGCTATGGGGAACAGAGAACAAGCACACAGACAGAAAGGAGGCACACAAAGGAAGGACTGCAAGAACAGAGGTCAGAGCTCTACAGCAACAGCCAGAGGATCAACCAAACCAAGGGCAGTGGAAGTCACAGATAGGCACCGGCTCTTAACTCACCAGACAAGGGCCAAGGCAACTATGGAGTACGCAATGTCACGTAAGGATCCTGCAAAAACTGAAGCATTGCCCTGGAACTTGGTCTGAGTCTTCTAGGCTTTTCAGCCCTGACAGGCCAGGCTCTTATTCACTTGAGAAGTGATGAACGCAGCCCAGCTCCACTCCCCAGCTGTCATCAGGGTGCAGTCACAGTAGCTCTGCAATTCTGTCTAGTTGTCAAGATAATGACCTTAAAAAACAAAACAAAACAAAACCTATAGTTCTGTGGGGAGGGAGGAAGGAAGAGAAGAGAGAACAGAAGGTTCTAGAAGCTCCATGAAGGTCTCTGGAGAGGGTAATACCCACTTACAAACTTTCCTCGGGCCCAACCGGTGCAGGTCACAGGCAAGGCTGCAAAGCTCTGCCCCTTGCTGACTGGAATGGAAAGAGATGATACAGGTACTGGAGTTTAAACCTGGGACATGTGCTCTAGTGGAGGTGGAAGGCAGAACCTGTCTTCCTCTCCAGCCCAAAGATGGGTGTGATGGCAGGAAGAGGGTCATTCTGACCAGAGTCTAGTTTCTTGGACAGTGAGGGATCCATGTAGGGTCTTGAGGTGGCCCTGACAAGCAGGGTTGGGGCCGAGGAGGCTTCAGGAAGGCACAGAGGTGGGACCGGAAAGCATGTTCTGGGAACAGTTAATAGTTCTGATGGGTCTGGAGGGTGTGTCTGGGAGACATTGTCTACCAGCCGGAACGTACTGGCAATGACAACACAGAACTCAGCTCATGCTTCATCAATACTCACTTTGTTGGATTTGCAGGGCTTGGGGAAGGACCTGGGATAAAACCAGGAGCCAAATGGTGATTTGCAGGCATTCCATGTGGGGTAGCAGTGTGTGGGTAATGGAACCCATGGTGGACAGTCCTTGTGACAAGCTCAGTGAGGGACAGACCTCAAGGGCCAGTCTCCCCACTCCTCCTGCCACCTTCACCCACAGACATACCAACCTCCTGCCCCTCCCGCCTGTGGTGTCCACCTGTGGGTCTGTTGGGAGTCCCCCAGCCTGGCTAGTCTTTCAGATTCAGGTGTTCGTATACAGCCCCAGCACCTGAGAGCTGTCACAGCAGTGCCACAACAGGTGAACCCATCTCCACATGTATAAGGCTGGCAATTGGGCTCCACCTCTGAAATACATTCTGTGCCATACAAACACTGAAACTGCTCACAAAAATTCATTAAAGTAATACATAAATGTATGCCTTCACAGAGGCTGGAGTAAAATTTAAATGTTTCTGAACATTTAAACCCAAGCGAGGTTGGGGGAGGGTGCAACTTAGCCCCGAGTTTCTGAGTCCCAGCAGGTGAAGTGACATCTGCTGAGGAGAGGGCAAGGCTGAGACAGAGACTGAGTACCTACTGGGGATAAGTCAAGTAAGTACTTATGTTAGTGAGAGTCAGTTTCCCACTGACAGCAGACAGAGTTACAGATAGGAAAAAAATTGCTTAAGCCCTGGGCTACTGGATGGCATTGGGAGTATAAGAATGCTGTGTGTACAGGAAGGAAGAGATGCAATATTTGTATGTGTGTGTATAAGAATGCAAAATAGCCAGGCACAGTGGCTCACACCTGTAATCCTAGCTACTCCAGAACCAGAGATCTGGAGGATCTCTGAGACTGGATTGGGCAGTGGCTGTCATCTCAACAGCATGGAAAGCATAAATAGGAGGATGGAGGTTCAGCTTAGCCTGATCATAAACTCAAGACCCTATTCAAAAAATGCCCAAGGCCAAAAGGGTTGGGGACATGACTCAAGTGGTAGAGTGCCTGCCTAGCAAGTGAAGCCCTGAGTTCAAACCCCAGTACTAGAAGAAAAAAAAACCAAAAACATAATAGACTTGCTAGCTCTGGCTGTGCCTGGGAGCTGTGGTACCACAAAAACAATGAGCACACTCAACACCCACATGTTGACTTAAGTGTGTGTGTGTGTGTGTGTGTACACATGCATGTATGTATTGTGTATGGTACCAGGGATCAAACCCAAGGCCTTGCACATGCTAAATACACATTTTACCACTGAGCTACATCCCCACCCCCAAAGATATTGGCTTTTAAACATCATGCCTCTAAAAGAACTCCTTAGAGGAGTAGGGAATGCCCAAGATGAGCCCGGAGCATCTTCTCATGCCAGAAAGTAGGCAAGTACTCAAAGGACAATGGGATCTGTCAGAAAGACTTTGGTCTACAGGCCAAATCTGCAGCAATACCCATGGTTGAACCAGTTCATCCCTTGATCTAGCGACAGCAGGAACAGGTGGGGGTGTCTCAGAAGGAGGTGTGAGGAAACTAACTAGGCTGTGGTAGGGAGTCCAGGCACATGGTTTTTACTTTGGTTGTACACTGTCAGAAAGTGTACAATTCTATGATGGGTTGTCTCACTAAATCTCATCCATGGGGAGAGCTATCAGAGCAGGGATAACACCACAATGAAAGCAACCTTGTCCCTCTTATCATCTGGAAGAGAAGGACACTTCTATTGTGTGGGTTGCATCTTCTTAGTTCTGTGCCTAGAAAAAATGATGACCATGACCTTGTCCTATCTCAGTTGCTCATGGTCTCAGAGTCACCTTGTGTGATGCTGTTCTGTGAGAGTAGGAGTATCCAGCAGAGGAATTTTCACAGCCCAGCAGGGGGTGTCAGTTAGCTGCTAACATCACTGGACCTGGCTGCAAGGGTCAGACCAGTCACCAGACCTCAGTCAGAATGGATTATAACCCAAGGATGAAATAAGAATCAATGAGTTCACTCATATGTAATTAACTCAATTGGAAGAATGATGACAAATGTGATTTTAAAAAATTAATAGACTATATTTTAGAGCAGTTTTGGTGTAAAGAAAAATTGAGTAGAAAGTTCATATTCCCATATTCTTCCCCTCACCCTCCCTTGACAGTTTCCCCATTATCAACATCTGGCATTAGTGAGGTACATTTGTTCCCATTGATGAAGTGATGCTGATACATTGTTATTAACTGAAGTCCATGGTTTACAGTGGAGGTTGCTCTTTGTGTTGTATATTGTATGGTTGTGACAAATGTATGACATGTATCCATCACTGTAACAGAATACAGAATAATGTCTGCACCCCCAAAATCCCCTGTACTCTACCTACTTATCTTCCTAACCCTTGGCAATTACTGACTTTTTAACTTTCTCCTTAGTTTTGTCTTCTCGAGAATGTTCTCTATAGCTGGAATTATGCAGAATATAGTCTTTAAAAGGCTGGCTTCTTTCACTTTTTAAGGTTTTTCCATGTATTCTTGAGGTTTGATAATTCATTTCTTTTTATTGCTGAAAAATATTCCATTGTCTGGATATACCATCGTTCATTTCTCCATTCCCCCAATGAAGGACATTTTGGTTACTTTCAAGCTTTGGCAATTACAAATAAAGCCACTATAAACATTTGTGTACAGGTTTTTTGTGGCCCTAGCTTTCAACTCATTTTGGGAAATATGGGTTGCTGGATCATACGGTAAGCCTAAATTTAGCTTTGTGAGAAACCATCTTCCAAAGTGACCGTATCATTTTGCATTCCCACCAGCAATGAGTGAAGCATGACAACCAAATGTAACGTGGTATCCTAGGTGGGATCCCAGAACAGAGAAAGAACATTCCAATGAGGAAGGAAATCTCAATAAAGAGTGGACTCTCGTCACTAGTAAGGTATCATAAAGGTTGAGTAGTTGTGACAAATGAATCATAATATTGTAAGATATAAACAGTAGGGGAGATTGGGTATGGACTATCCTGAATTCTCTGTAGTATATTTGCAATTTTTTTGAAAACATAAAACTAATACAAAATTAGAAGTTTACTTAAGATTTAAAAAAGAAATAACATAAAATCACAACTTTACAGCTCTCCTATCCCCAGTGAATTAATGCAGACTTTAAGCATCAACAAGTCCTGTGACCACAAAGAGAGAGGTAACCAGCCATGTGCCTCCCATGATCTTGTCAAAGAAATTAAACTTGACTTTGGTTCAGACTCTGGCTCCAGCTGTCAGTTTGCAGGAAATCCAAAGACAGAGGAGCTTGTTCATCTGCACCATAAATGTGTAATTGGGCCAGTGCTGGTGGCTCAAACCTGTAATCCTAGCTACTCAGGAGGTAGAGGTCAGGAGGAATGCAATTCGAGGCCAGCCCACGTACATAGTTCGTGAGACCTACCTAGAAAATAACCAACACACAAAAGGGTTGGTGGAGTGGCTTAAATGGTAGAGCTCCTGCCTAGCAAGTGTGAGGCCATGAGTTCAAAGCCTGGTACCTCAAAAAATAAATAAATAAAAAATAAACCAATACCATTAAAATAAATAAATAAATGTATAATCAACAGAATCCAATATTACCCATCAATAGTAAGAGCAAACTCTGAAATGAAAAACCAGCAAAATAGATGTAGCAATACACTAAAAAATAATGCCTCACCCTCTATTTTTGAAAAGAGATTAAAAAATCATAATAGAAAAGGCAAAAGTAATTTTTATTTGGAGATGGTACAGATGTATACCTGGAAAAACAATCAACTGAACTCTATAAGGAGTAAGAGAATTTAGCAGAGGTTTTAAAAGTACATAAACAACCCAATAGCTTTCCTACATGCAACAAAGGCTAGCAAACATAACAGGATAAAAGATTCCACTTAAAAATGACATGAAGGCAAAACAAAAATGGCTAGAAACAAGATTATTAAAATGTGAGGTATGAAGAAAAATTTCAAGCCTGATTAACAAAACTGAAAGGGCATTTGAATTCATGGAGACATAGCTTGTGTAAGGTAGGAAAAAGTATCATAAAAAGCATCAATTCTCCCTAATTTTACCTGCAAATGTAAAGCGATCCCCATAAAAATAGCATTGAGTCAACACCCAAGTAAGGGAAAATTCAAAAGGACAAAACAAAGAAAATGAGGGGGAAAATTATAAAGAAAAACACCATTTCTCAAGCAAAACATTTAAGATTAAAAGGGCACCTTTGAATTCTCAGCACAATGAATGAAGAAGGGAAAGAAGACCCAGTTCAAGGGATATGACGAAGAAATACAGAACAAGCCAAGCACTAGTGGCTCATGCCTATAAACCTAGCTACTTGGGAAGCTGAGATCAGGAGGATCATGGTTTGAGACCAGCCTGGGCAAATACTTAGAGAACCCCTCCACCACCTCCATCTCCAAAGTAACCAGAGCAAAATGGGTTGGAGGTGTGGCTCAAGTGCTAAAGCACTTGGTTTGCAAGTGCAAAGCTCTGAGTCCAAAAGCTAGTCCCACCAAAAGAAGAAAGAAAGAAATACACAACAAAGTAACAAAGAGACTCTTTTAAAGCCTTTTAGGAAGGAGAAGATGAGGTTACATTTGAGCAGGGAGCAACACTTAGAAAAGCATCAGTCCTTCCAGAAATGAAGCCTGTGAGTTAGAGGACAGCAGAAAATAAACAAGCCCCTTCAAAATTCTGAGGAAAAAGAATTTCTACTGTACAATTTATGTCCAGGTGCAGCACCACTTAAATGTGGACAGAGACCAGTGATTTTTATTGTCTTTGTCTCATTTTTAATTTTAAAAACCTGATTTATTGTGGAAAAATCCAAACATTTAAAAGTAGGGAGTACCACTGACAAATGGATTAAGAAAATGTGGTATCTATACACAATGGAATTTTATGCAGCCATGAAGAAGAAGGAAATGTTATCATTCGCTGGTAAATGGATGGAATTGGAGAACATCATTCTGAGTGAGGTTAGCCTGGCCCAAAAGACCAAAAATCATATGTTTTCCCTCATATGTGGACATTAGATCAAGGGCAAACACAACAAGGGGATTGGACTTTGAGCACATGATAAAAGCGAGAGCACACAAGGAAGGGGTGAGGATAGGTAAGACACCTAAAAAATTAGTTAGCATTTGTTGCCCTTAACGCAGAGAAACTAAAGCAGATACCTTAAAAGCAACTGAGGCCAATAGGAGAAGGGGACCAGGAACTAGAGAAAAGGTGAGATCAAAAAGAATTAACCTAGAAGGTAACACCCACACACAGGAAATCAATGTGAGTCAATACCCTGTATAGCTATCCTTATCTCAACCAGCAAAAACCCTTGTCCCTTCCTGTTATTGCTTATACTCTCTCTACAACAAAATTAGAAATAAGGGCAAAATAGTTTCTGCTGGGTACTGAGGGAGTGGGGGGAGAGGGAGGGTGTGGAGTGGGTGGTAAGGGAGGGGGTGGGGACGGGGGGAGAAATGAACCAAGCCTTGTATGCACATATGAATAATAAAGAAAAAAAAAGTAAAAAAAATAAAATACACACATGAGCCAAAAAAATAAATAAATAAAAGTAGGGAGTAGTATAATTAATTCTCTTGTCCCTAACACCTAAGCTCTGCCGTGTCAGACCATGGTCAGCCTTGCTGCATCACGCCCTTAATCCCATCTCTCCCTGATGCCCTATCAGTGCATAAAAATGTAAGAATGATACTCTTACTACACTGGAAATACAATTGAACAATATAACCATTTACCCAGTGTTCAAATTTCCCATTGTTTCTTCTTTTTTTTCCATTTTTCTTTTATTGTTCATATCTGCATACAAGGCCTGGTTCATTTCTCCCCCCTGCCCCCACCCCCTCCCCCATCACCCACTCCGCCCCCTCCCTCTCCCCCCCCAATATCCAGCAGAAACTATTTTGCCCTTATTTCTAATTTTGTTGAAGAGAGAGTATAAGCAATAATAGGAAGGAACAAGGGTTTTTGCTGGTTGAGATAAGGATAGCTATACAGGGCATTGACTCACATTGATTTCCTGTGCGTGGGTGTTACCTTCTAGGTTAATTCTTTTTGATCTAACTTTTTCTCTAGTACCTGTTCCCCTTTTCCTATTGGCCTCAGTTGCTTTAAGGTATCTGCTTTAGTTTCTCTGTGTTAAGGGCAACAAATGCTAGCTAGTTTTTTAGGTGTCTTACCTATCCTCACCCCTCCCTTGTGTGCTCTCGCTTTTATCATGTGCTCATAGTCCAATCCCCTTGTTGTGTTTGCCCTTGATCTAATGTCCACATATGAGGGAGAACATACGATTTTTGGTTTTTTGAGCCAGGCTAACCTCACTCAGAATGATGTTCTCCAATTCCATCCATTTACCAGCGAATGATAACATTGTTCTTCTTCATGGCTGCATAAAATTCCATTGTGTATAGATACCACATTTTCTTAATCCATTTTTCAGTGGTGGGGCATCTTGGCTGTTTCCATAACTTGGCTATTGTGAATAGTGCCGCAATAAACATGGATGTGCAGGTGCCTCTGGAGTAACAGTCTTTTGGGTATATCCCCAAGAGTGGTATTGCTGGATCAAATGGTAGATCGATGTCCAGCTTTTTAAGTAGCCTCCAAATTTTTTTCCAGAGTGGTTGTACTTAGTCTACATTCCCACCAACAGTGTAAGAGGGTTCCTTTTTCCCCGCATCCTCGCCAACACCTGTTGTTGGTGGTGTTGCTGATGATGGCTATTCTAACAGGGGTGAGGTGGGATCTTAGCATGGTTTTAATTTGCATTTCCTTTATTGCAAGAGATGGTGAGCATTTTTTCATGTGTTTTCTGGCCATTTGAATTTCTTCTTTTGAGAAAGTTCTGTTTAGTTCACGTGCCCATTTCTTTATTGGTTCATTAGTTTTGGGAGAATTTAATTTTTTAAGTTCCCTGTATATTCTGGTTATCAGTCCTTTGTCTGATGTATAGCTGGCAAATATTTTCTCCCACTCTGTGGGTGTTCTTTTCAGTTTAGAGACCATTTCTTTTGATGAACAGAAGCTTTTTAGTTTTATGAGGTCCCATTTATCTATGCTATCTCTTAGTTGCTGTGCTGCTGGGGTTTCATTGAGAAAGTTCTTACCTATACCTACTAACTCCAGAGTATTTCCTACTCTTTCTTATATCAACTTAAGAGTTTGTGGTCTGATATTAAGATCCTTGATCCATTTTGAGTTAATCTTGGTATAGGGTGATATACATGGATCTAGTTTCAGTTTCTTGCAGACTGCTAACCAGTTTTCCCAGCAGTTTTTGTTGAAGAGGCTGCTATTTCTCCATTGTATATTTTTAGCTCCTTTGTCAAAGATAAGTTGCTTATAGTTGTGTGGCTTCATATCTGGATCCTCTATTCTCTTCCACTGGTCTTCATGTCTGTTTTTGTGCCAGTACCATGCTGTTTTTATTGTTATTGCTTTGTAATATAGTTTGAAGTCAGGTATTGTGATACCTCCTGCATTGTTCTTTTGACTGAGTATTGCCTTGGCTATTCGTGGCCTCTTGTGTTTCCATATAAATTTAACAGTAGATTTTTCAATCTCTTTAATGAATGTCATTGGAATTTTGATGGGAATTGCATTAAACATGTAGATTACTTTTGGAAGTATCGACATTTTTACTATGTTGATTCTACCAATCCATGAGCATGGGAGATCTCTCCACTTTCTATAATCTTCCTCAATCTCTTTCTTCAGAAGTGTATAGTTTTCCTTGTAGAGGTCTTTCACATCTTTTGTTAGGTTTACACCTAGGTATTTGATTTTTTTTGAGGCTATTGTAAATGGAATTGTTTTCATACATTCTTTTTCCGTTTGCTCATTGTTAGTGTATAGAAATGCTAATGATTTTACTGTGTTGATTTTATATCCTGCTACCTTGCTATAGCTATTGATGATGTCTAGAAGCTTCTGAGTAGTTTTTTGGGTCTTTAAGGTATAGGATCATGTCGTCTGCAAATAGGGATATTTTGACAGTTTCTTTACCTATTTGTATTCCTTTTATTCCTTCTTCTTGCCTAATTGCTCTGGCTAGGAATTCCAGTACTATGTTGAATAGGAGTGGAGATAGTGGGTATCCTTGTCTGGTTCCTGATTTTAGAGGGAATGGTTTTAACTTTTCTCCGTTAAGTATAATGCTGGCTGTAGGTTTGTCATATATAGCTTTTATAATGTTGAGGTACTTTCCTTCTATTCCTAGTTTTCTTAGAGCTTTTATCATGAAATGATGTTGGATCTTATCAAAGGCTTTTTCTGCATCTATTGAGATGATCAAGTGGTTTTTGTCTTTGCTTCTGTTAATGTGGTTTATTACGTTTATTGATTTTCGTATGTTGAACCACCCCTGCATCCCTTTCCCATTGTTTCTTAAATGCCACAGATTTTTTTTTCAGTACTGGGAATTGAACTCAGGGTGTTGTGCTTGCTAGGCAAGAAGTCTACCACTTGAGCCATGCTCCAAGCCCTTTTGCCTTTAGTTTGTTTTTCAGATGGACTCTCATATAAACTTTGCTCAGGCTGACATTAAACCATGATCTCTGCTCCACCTCCCGAGTAGTTAGGACTACACGCATGCACCACCATGCCTAGCTCGTTTTTGAGATAGAGTATTGCTAACTTTTGCCTGGGGTAGCCTCAAACCATGATCCTTCTGTCTCTGCCTCCCAAGAAGCTGGGATTATAGGCATGAACCACCTTAATCAGTGATTATTAAAATATATACTTTGTTTGAATCAAGATTCACACATTGTTGGCTTTCTAAATCTTTCGGTTAATGTTCCTTCTATCTGCTTTCCTTGCAAATTATTTTCCCCCTTGCAATGTATTTGATGAAGGAACTGTTGGGTGACCTGTTATGTTCCCTGTGTTCTAGATTATTTGGCTGACTGCATTTTAATGGTATCAATGTTCTCCTCAATGTCTTGCACACTGGTACAGAATTTGGATTTAGTGGAGAACAAGGACTTCCCTTGGCTCCCTTCTTCAGGAAGCAAGTGAGGATTATTCCACTAAAGTGATAAATAGGCCAAAGATCTGTGAATAGCTCAGGAGCCACCTCCCAAGCTGACAAGATGGTGAGAGGGTCAGAAAATAGTGTGTAGTGTACACATAGAGCAAAGTCCAGATCAGAGCAGAATGGAACAGTTTCAAAGCAATGTCTCCAAGGCAAAAACTAATATTGATGTGACACCTGACGTGTTTGTTTGATCATACCAAGAACAGATCTTTAATTCTGCAGCAGAGTTTGGAACTGACTTGGTAATAGCCATATAGAACACTAAGAAATATTTGAAAAAATCATTTCATAAGAAAGAAAATATTAGCATAGTCCACTTCTGGCTCACCCATGAGTCATATTTATCTAGTCACAATGATAAAATCTTGACTATTAATTTAACTAAAAAGGACAGTATAACTCCATTGAGAAGATGGGAGAAGAAAATCGTATAGGTATATATGTGTGCACAAATATATGTTAGGAGGGGTGTAGCTAGAAAGTCAAATACTCATCATCCAGAGTCGGAAATCAATCAATAATACCCACAACCCACATGAAGAAGCATCAGAAAAGGCCTGTGAGTTAGCTGGGACATGTCCCCAGAAATGTCCAAGGACTGCTCATCACTGGAACAGTGTGAATGCTACACATAATGACAAAAAGGACTTTGCACACGTGGTTGAGTTCAAAATCTCAAGGTGAGGAGATTTTTCTGGATTATCCAGATGAGCCCTAAATATAATCATGTATCCTTATAAGCAGGAGGCAAAAGATAAGATGACCACAAAAACAGAGATTGGACAGATAGAGTCAGAGCCAAGAAATGCCAGCAGCCTCTCCATGTGGAAGAAGCAAGGAACAGTTCTTCCCTAGAGTCTCCAGAAGGAACCAGCTCTGCCAACACCTTGACTTTAGTCACTTAAGACTGATCTTGAACTTCTGATCTACAGAAGAGTAACAGGCAAGATGTATGTTTAGAGCCACTAAGTTTGTGGTGATTTGTTACAGAAGCAACAAGAAACCAATACAGGACAGTATTTAGAAATTTGAAATAAGAAACCACTAAAATACGCAATGAGGATGACTCCAGGGATGGGTAGGAGTTGATGAGTGTTTTTATTATCAGCATGGTAGTGCCATCTGACTTTTAAATATGTGCATATATTACATTACTCTGATAAAATGAAAATATAATTCAGAAAATACATCAAAACAAGGTAGTTTCTACAAGTGAGTTATGACAAACACTCAAGGTATATACAAACAATTCCAAGCAGTACAAAAAAGAGGGAATTCCCTCAATTCACTCTGTGAGTTTGGAATAACTAGAATGACAAAAAGATAAGAATAGTAGAAGAAGAAATTATAGGTTAAACTCATGGAGAAACAAATATGCATAAAAGGTGAATGAAGTATTAGCCAGCTAGATATAGAAATTATTGCAATATTATGTTATTAATTTTCTATTGATGCCATAATATGTTGCTACGAACTTAATGGCTTAAGACAGCACGCTCTTATTAGCTTACAAAAATCTGTAGATGAGATCTTGTGTGCTCTCACCAGGTGAAAATCAAGGTGCCTTCCTTTCTGCAAGCTCTAAGTGAGAATCCATTTCCTGTTCACATGGGCAGAATTCAGTTCCTTGCAGCTGTGGGACCAGTGTCCCTTTTGCTGGCTGTCAGTATAAGGGCTATTCTCAGCATCCCTGGCTCTGGGCCATCTTCCCCATCTCCAAAGCTAGCACCCTCAGGTTGAGTCCACCTCATGCTGCATCTCTCCAATTCACTCTCTGCCTTCCTCTTCCACTTTCAAGTATGCCTCATACTGAACTATGTCACTCAGCTCTGCATCACTGTGACAAAATACCTGAGGTAAACAACTTAAATGGAGAAAATATTTGTTTTGGTTCATGGTTTCAGAGGTTTCAGTCCATGGTCACATGGCCTTGTCACTCTGGGCCTGTGGCAAGGCTGAGCATCAAGGTGGGGAGCATGTGGTGGAACAAAGCTGCTTACATCATGGTGGCTGGGAAGCAAAGAGAGAGGAAGCAAGGGTCAAAGTCCTGATATTCTCTCTAAAGTCACTCCCCCAATGACCTCACTTCCTTTATAAGAAAAAAGATCTTCTCTATCAAAGTATATGCCACCCTCTTAGATTACTTAATATTCCTCAGGTTGCCATCTTAGGTGGCTTGCATTATTTAAAGGGTTCCTGTTTCTTCTTCCAGATTCTTCAGCCCCATTGCCCATGAAAATTGTCCTCCAAATTGCATGTCCTACCCATCCCCCAAGCCTTTTAGCCTATCAAGAAAGACTGTGAACCTTTGACCTGGACAAATCCTAGGTAAGGGGCAGGTACAACTGTGTCTGGGATATAGGAGAAGCCACTGTCAGCCATTTTGTGGTCACATGTCCACTCAGCTGGAGTGAATTCATGCCTGCATCCTTTTGATCAAAATAAACTGTCTTGTCAAGATTTTCTGTGTCTCTCATTTGTCTGTTTTTAATTCCAACAATTTGGGGACTTGTCCAGAATTTTACAGTCCATCTGGGAAGCCCCCTCCTTCCCCCCTCCAGCCCCCCATCCCCACCTCCTGCCTTTCTCTGGGGAGAAGTGTCCTGCTGCTTGGTTGTGGTGGCCCCTGGCTTTGGCCCCCAGCAACAACTTTCTGGATCTGCAAATGAACTCAGACTCAGAATTTCTTGACAACGCAAGTAAAAGAGCTCTGAAGACAGGGACCACAGTGACTACATAAATTTGTGCACAGTTCAAGACAAGAAATGTCCCAGGGGTGACCAAGTAATGTCTTGGTGTTCAGGATATTGGAGGCTGTGTGATGTGTAAATGAGATGTGTCAGGTGACATGAAGGGAAATCGGAGTCCTGATCTGCAGTTCTGAGGTGACCTCATACTGTTTCAGGAGGACTTAGATTCTTGAATCTAATCCAGGTCAGCAGTCTGCTGGCTGCCAAGAGGTGCCTCAAACTCCCATGAGGGATGCAGCCGGAGATAGACAAAGTGAAAGAGAATCAGAGTGCAAGAAACCTCCAAAGCAAAAGGGGTGGTTGAGCTCCTGATAGAGCACAGTAAACCAGAAGGGGAAAATGGGAAATAAAGGCAGCAAAGAGTGAGGCCAACAAACAAGGTCCAGGATAAAATACCCTCTGAGAGCCCCCTAGAAAGGATGTTAAAATATTGGGATGATAAGCTCCCCCCACCCCCACCCTGTACTAAAGGGAAAAAGAAACACAGAATGGTCAAATAGTGTTTATCTGGACCCAAGAATGGATCTTAAAGCCTTTGGGGCTTTTTTGGCTAAAATTTAGGTCTGACAAGGACTGGGTCTGCCTTAATTCAACATGTAAATGACAAGAGCCCAGCCACTCACAAGGAAATGGAATATGCCCTCTGTTGGAAACAGAGTCCCATAGTCCTGTTTCCATTTGAAGAAAAGAAAAAAACCTTAAACTCCTTCTAACTGGGATTTACTCTCCTCCCTCCCCTCCCTTATAACACCACTGCTTCTCTGACTCAGGCACCAGAACTTGCCCTGTGCCACCCATCCTCTGCCCCCAGGCTCCCTCTTCCTCACCTCCCCCTTCCAGCCCTTCCACCACTGCCTCTCTTCAACTTCCTGCTCCTTCACTCCCTACCTCAAACCCCTCCCTACTGAGACTTCAAAGGGGGTTAGAACAGTGTCATTGAGACATTGAGAATCTACCTTTTCCTCAGTCTGAAGAAGAAAAACCCCACTCCCTCTTTCCTCTCAGGGAGGTTCCCCTCAGAGGAGGTGAAATTGGGTTTGTAAATGCCCCTCTTACCAGCTCTGAGGTCCAAAATTTTAAGGAGTTCCAACTCTTTCTTAAGGGTCCCTTCAGGGTCTCAGAACAGGTCTATCAATTTCTGGGACCATAGATACATACTTGGGCTGAGTTAATATCTATTTTGGGAATTCTATTCTCAGGGGAGGAAAGAGCCATGCTCTGTAGAGCTGCAATGACTATTTGGGAGTGTGAACATCCCTCAGGACAAAATGTCCTGGCAGCAGATGTTAAGTCTCCTAATCAAAAACCCCATGGGATAACAACATCCCAGGGCACTGAGAAAATATGAGTGACTTGGGAGATATAATAATAAGGAGAATCCAGGAATCAGTGCCAAGGTCACAAAACCTCTCTAAAGCCTTTAATGTCCAACAAGGGAGTTGCCCTTGGGGTGCTAACCCAAAAACATGGGGGTCAGCATCAACCTGTGGCCTTCTTATCTAAATTCCTAGATCCTGTCACTGCAGATTGGCTTGAGTCCATTCAGGCAATAGCAGCTACAGCCCTTCTTTATGAAGAAAGTAAAAAAATCACCTTTGGGGGGAAGTCTAGTTATTAGCCCTCCCCATTAAGTTAGAATGATCTTAAACAAAAAGGTGGGTAGATGGCTGACAGATTCCAGGATCCTAAAGTATGAACCTTCTATCTAGAAAAGGATGACCAGACTTTAACTTCTGATGAGGCCCTAAAAACAGCTATTCCCTTGGTGGGGAAGCAGGAGGGAGGAGCCCCCAAACATAAATGTTTAGATATTATTGAATACCAAATGAAAGTAAGGCTAGACCTCAGGGAAACTCCTTTCCAGACCAGGTTCCATTTCATTGTGGATGGATCATTAGGTAATTGAAGGAAAAAGGCATAATGGATATTCTATCATAGACAGGGAGGTCATGACTATAATAGCATCAGGCCAACTTCCTAACATTCGGTTGGCACAGGCTTGTGAATTGTTTGCTTTTAATCAGGCCTTAAAACACTTAAAGGACAAAGAAGGGACCGTATACACTGATTCAAAATATGCATTTGTTGTGGTCCACATCTTTGGAAAAATCTGGATGAAATGGGGTTTAATCAACAGCAAGAGCCAAGACTTGGTGCATGGGAAATTAATTCAACAGATATTAGAAAGCCTAAAACTACCCAAAGAAATAGCCATAGTCCATGTGCCAGGACACCAAAAGGGGGTAAACTGTGAGGCTCGGGGAAATTCTTTTGCACATAAGACAGAGAAACAGGTTGCTCTCACCCCTGAGGTCCCAGTCTTCTGTCTTATCCCACACCTTCCTGCTCCTCCTGTTACCCCTATCTTTACCCCTCCTGAGGTAGAACAACTAAAAAAACTTTGGGCAGTAAGGACTGACAGGGAAAATGGGTTCTCCCTAGTGGGAGGGAAATGATCTCAAAGTCCCTAATGAGAGAACTCCTTATTTATCTCCATCAGGGGAGCCACTGGGGACCCCAGGCCATATGTGATGCAGTTTTGTGAGCCTATAGGTATATAGGGACCCTTACACTAGCCAAACAATTACCAGAAGGGTGTCTCACTTATCAAAAAATGAACAAGCAAGCCCTGAGACAGAAACCAGTTGGAGGTAGAAACCCTGGGTTGTCACCCTTCCAAGGCATTCAGGTAGGTTATACTGAGATGCCCAAAATAGGTCATCTTAAATACCTCCTGGTTATTGTAGACCATCTCATTCACTGGGTTTAAGTCATCCCTGTCTTGGGGGCCACTGCTACAATGTAATTAGGGCATTACTAGAACACATCACCCAAGGTTTGGAGTTGTAGAAAATATAGACTCAGACAATGGGAGTCACTTCACCGCCAATGTCCTTAAGGGGCTTATAAAGGCTCTAGAGGTCAAATGGAATACCATGCTCTCTGGCATCCACCTTCTTCTGGGAGTGTTGAAAGACTGAATCAGAATTGTAAAAATCAGCTTACTAGATTTCAAGGTGACGGCTAGAGGGAGGAAGCAGAAAGCATGCCTCCTAAAGTAAAATCTTGGAGAAACATTGGAGATACACCTTACAGGAAAAAACCACTGAAAAGAAGCAAAACTTTGACTCCTCCACACCTCCAGCTGGTGCATAGCATCTCCACTTCACGTTAAATGGAGAAACCAGGAGGGCTTCCATGCCACTGCCAAATGGCAGCACCCAGATGGCTTGGGAAGACACAGACCACAAGGTGAGCTAAGCAGCACATGGTACTCCCACAGACAACCCTGGGCCAGATCAGCATAGCCCCCTGGACAGACTGAGCTCCCACCCAGGGAAAAAAGAATAAAAAACTGAATAATAAGCAATAACAACAAAAAAAGACACGTAGCAAAGAGGGCGGGGTATCCTGAGTGCCGAAGAGCAGGGGAGGGGAAATCCATCACAACATTTCATCTGGAGAAGGCAGGAGCAGCGACACACACCCAGCAACCAGGAGCGGGAAAGCTTGTCAAAGTGGCAGTGGGAGGAAAACTCCACAGGAGAGGGGGGAAGACCCACATCACATGTGAACTGTAAAGAAACACAGGTCTGAGAAAGGTAGTGCAGGGTCACCTCCACCAGTGTGCTTGGAAAGGGGAAAGCTTGTAACAGGGGCAGTTGTGCCCAGGAGAACTCTAAATAAACAAAGCTTGAGGGGCTATGTGAGTGTTAAGCTCACTCCTGAGATCTGCATAAATAAAGCCTCCAGCAACACCAGGCTGACAGCAGCAGACAGGTGAGCAATAGCCTCAGATAGCCATTCACACAACTGTCTCCAGAGTCTTTTTTTTTTCCTTCCTTTGATGAGACAACAACCGAACTACACCTGCATGCTGAAAAACTTACTGAAACTGTATTGCATTTGAACTTGGGACAGTTTGTGGTGTTTTTTTTTGTTTTGTGTTGTTTGATTTCGTTTGGTTTGGTTTGGTTTTTTTCCCCTTTGATGAGACAATGACAGAACTACTTCTGAGACACCGTCTCCAGGATTGGAGGCTGAGGGCTAACACCAAAATTATTAAGACTGAAACTTTATTGCATTTGAACTTGGAGAGTTTTTATTTATTTATTTATTTATTTATTTATTTATTTATTTATTTATTTATTTCAATCCTCTCTCAGTCTCCCTAATGTCTGTTCAGCTTACTGTTGATTAGTACACTATCTCTCCCTGTTTATATCTTTGAAATTTTTGTTTGTTTCTTGGTTTTGTTTCTTTCTACTTGTTTGTTTATTTGTTTTTCCCTTTTTCTTTAACTTGTTTGCTTTCCGTCTCCTCTCACCCTTCCATTCTAAATATCACCATTGTTATTATTACAAGCTAGAAAATATTTAATTGCACACAGTACAGGGAGAATAACAACACCAAGGTTAATGACAGGAAGACAGAAAAAACAGGGAAACCATTTTCCCTACAGCGAAAAATTAGTACAGGAACCAGAGGGAAATGGAAAAAACAGATACTCAGATCCAGACTCAAAGAAAATGAAGATAAACTATGCCAAAGAACCCAATGAAGCCCACGAGAATAATCTAAAGGAAGAAATACTACAGGTAATCAATGAGAATTTTATACAGCTGATACTGGATAGGTCAACAAAAATGTACAGGAGACACTCAAGAAATTCCAAAACAATAAAAATAGAGAATTTGAAAAGCAAAAGAATAAATAAAAGAAACCACAGAAGCACTGTATAAACACCAAAGTGACACAAACAACATGATTAATAAAGAGATAAATGAACTCAGGACAAAAATAGACATTAAAGAGGAAACCACCCAGGATATGGAAAACCTAAGAAAAAGGAATGAAACAGAATTGCAAAACAAAATGGAAAGCCAATTCAGCAGAATAGAACAAACAGAAGACAGAATCTTGGACCTTGAAGATGAAATGGTAATTAAAGGAAAAACCAAAGAACTATTAGTTAAACAATTCAAGACCTGTGAAAAGAAAATGCAAGAACTCACTGACTCCATCAAAAGACCAAACCTGAGAATCATGGGCATTGAAGAAGGAGAAGCGGTGCAAGCAAAGGGAATGCATAATATATTCAACAAAATAATAACAGAAAATTTCCCAAATCTAGAGAATTCTATTCCCACACAGATGCAACATGTGCATCCAGAACACCAAACAGACCAGACCAAAATAGATCTACCCTACGGCATATTATGATTAAAACAACAAATACAGATCCCGAAAAAGAATACTGAAGGCTGTAAGAGAGAAAAAACAAACAACATACAAAGGTAAGCCAATCAAAATGACAGCAGACCTCTCAACAGAAACATTAAAAGCAAGAAGAGTTTAGGGTGAGATCTTCTGGGCACTGAATGAAAATAACTTCAGCCCCAGGATACTCTATCCAGCAAAACTATCATTCAAAATAGATGGAGCAATAAAAGTCTTCCATGATAAGCAGAAACTAAAACAATATGTGACCACAAAGCCACCACTACAAAATTTTTTCAAGGGATTCTGCACACAGAATAACCATGAAAGGACAGGCAGCACCAAACTACAAGAAAAGAAAAAACAAGAAAGTAGAGACTAACCTCAACTTAGGTACACACAATCAAACCTTCAAACAACCAAGACAACTAAATGACAGGAATCACCACATACCTATCAGTACTAACACTTAATGTTAATGGACTTAATTCCCCCATCAAAAGGCACATTGACAAAATGGATTAAAAAGGAAGATCCAACAATTTGTTGCTTACAGAGGACCCATCTCACCATCAGAAATAAGCATAGGCTTAGGATGAAAGACTAGAAGATTTACCACACCAATGGCCCCCCAAAACAGGCAGGAGTAGCAATACTTATTCTGACAAAATAGACTCCAAACCTACATTGATCAAATGAGATAAAGAAGGACATTCCATACTAATAAAAGGGGAAATAGACCAAAAGGAAATAACAATTATCAACCTATATGCACCCAATGTCAACACACCCAATTTCATCAAACATCCCTGAAGGACCTAAAAGCATATATTAATTCTAACACAGTGGTTGTGGGAGATTTTAACACCCCATTATCAGTAATAGATAGGTCATCCAAACAAAAAATCAATAAAGAAATCCTAGATCTAACAGGAAAGAATAGGAAATAGTCTGGAGTTAGTAGGTATAGGTAAGAACTTTCCCAATGGAACCCAAGCAGCACAACAAATAAGAAATAACATAGATAAATGGGACTTCATAAAACTAAAAAGCTTCTCCTCATCAAAAGATATAGTCTCTAAACTGAAGAGAACACCCACAGAGTGGGAGAAAATATTTACCAGCTACACATCAGACAAAGGACTGATAACCAGAATATATAGGGAACTTAAAAAACTAAATTCTCCCAAAACTAATGAACCAATAAAGAAATGGGCAAGTGAACTAAACAGAACTTTCTCAAAAGAAGAAATTCAAATGGCCAAAAAACACATGAAAAAATGTTCACCATCTCTAGCAATAAAGGAAATGCAAATTAAAACCACGCTAAGATCCCACCTCACCCCTGTTAGAATAGCCATCATCAGCAACACCACCAACAACAGGTGTTGGCGAGGATGCGGGGAAAAAGGAACCCTCTTACACTGTTGGTGGGAATGTAAACTAGTACAATCACTCTGGAAAAAAATTTGGAGGCTACTTAAAAAGCTAGACATCGATCTACCATTTGATCCAGCAATACCACTCTTGGGATATACCCAAAAGACTGTGACACAGGTTACTCCAGAGGTACCTGCACACCCATGTATATTGCAGCACTATTCACAATAGCCAAGTTATGGAAACAGCCAAGATGCCCCACCACTGATGAATGGATAAAGAAAATGTGGTATCTATACACAATGGAATTTTATGTAGCCATGAAGAAGAACGAAATGGTATCATTTGCAGGTAAATGGATGGAATTGGAGAACATCACTCTGAGTGAGGTTAGCCTGGCCCAAAAGATCAAAAATCGTATGTTCTCCCTCATATGGGGACATTAGATCAAGGGCAAACACAACAAGGGGATTGAACTTTGATCACAAGATAAAAGTGAGAACACACAAGGGAGATATGAGGATAGGTAAAACACATAAAAAATTAGCTAGCAATTGTTGCCCTCAATGCAGAGAAACTAAAGCAGATACCTTAAAAGCAACTGAGGCCAATAGGAGAAGGGGACCAGGAACTAGAGAAAAGGTTAGATCAAAAAGAATTAACTTAGAAGGTAACACACATGCACAGGAAATTAATGTCAACTCCCTGTATAGCTATCCTTAGCTCAACTAGCAAAAACCCTTGCTCCTTCCTATTATTGCATATACTCTCTCTAAAACAAATTTAGAGATAAGGGCAAAATAGTTTCTGCCTGGTGTCAAGGGGGTTGTGGGGAGAGGGATGGGGCAGAGTAGGTGGTAATGGAGGGGGTAAGGTAGGGGGCAGAAATGACCCAAGCATTGTATACACATATGAATAAAAAAAATTTAAAAAAAAGAAATCCTAGATCTAAAATATACAATAGATCAAATGGACCTACTTGATGTCTATAGAACATGTCATCCAACTTCTACACAATATACATTCTTCTCAGCAGCACATGGAACCTTCTCCAAAATAGATCATATCCTAGGGCACAAAGCATGCTTCAGCAAATATAAAAAAATAGAAATTATACCATGCATTCTATCTGAACACAATGCAATAAAACTAGAACTCAACAACAAAAGACAAAAAACATGCAAACAGCTGGAAACTGAATAACTCATTGCTTAATAAACAATGGGTCATTGATGAAATAAAAGAGAAAGTTAAAAAGTTCCTGGAAGTCAATGAAAATGAAAACACAACCTACCAAAACCTATGGGACACAGCAAAGGCAGTCCTGAGAGGAAAGATTATACCCATGAATGCATATATTAAAAATACTAAAAGATCCCAAATCAATGACCTAATGACACATCTCAAACTCCTAGAAAAAGGAACAAGCAAATCCCAAAACAAATAGAAGGAGAAAAATAATAAAAATAAGATCTGGAAGCAATGAAATAGAAACCACAAAAACCATACGAAGAATTAATGAAACAAAAAGTTGGTCCTTTGAAAAAAATAAACAAGATTGATAGACTCCTTGCAAACTTGACTAAAATGAGGAGAGAAGACACCCAAATTAGTACAATCACGAATGCAAAAGAGGAGATAGCAACAAACACCATTGAAGTCTAGGATATCAGGAGAGACTACTTCAAGAACCTATATTCAAATAAATTTGAAATTGACAGATTTCTAGATACACATGATCATCCAAAACTGAACCAAGAGGATATTAATCACCTGAATAGATCTATAACACAAAATGAAATTGAAGCAGCAATCAAATCTCCCCAAAAAGAAAAGTTACAGACCTGACCGATTCTGTGTTGATTTATATCAGACCTTTAAAGAAGAACTGATACCAACCCTCCTTAAACTGTTCCATGAAATAGAAAGGGAAGGAAAACTACATAACACATTTTATGAAGCCAGTATTACACTTATCCCAAAACCAAGCAAAGACACCTCCAAAAAGGAGAACTAAAGACCAATCTCCTTAATGAACATTGATGCAAAAATCCTCAATAAAATAATGGCAAACCGAATTCAACAACACATCAAAAAGTTCATTCACCACTACCAAGTAGGCTTCATCCCAGGAATGCAGGGGTGGTTCAACATACAAAAATCAATAAATGTAATAAATCACATTAACAGAAGCAAAGACATAAACCACATGATCATCTCAATAGATGCAGAAAAAGCCTTTGATAAGATCCAACACCATTTCATGATAAAAGCTCTAAGAAAATTAGGAATAGAAGGAAAGTACCTCAACATTATAAAAGCTATATATGACAAACCTACAGCCAGCATTATACTTAATGTAGAAAAACTGAACCCATTCCCCCTAGAATCAGTAACTAGACAAGGATGTTCACTATCTCCACTCCTTTTCAACATAGTACTAGAATTCCTACCCAGAGCAATTAGGCAAGAAGAAGGAATAAAAGGAATACAAATAGGCAAAGAAACTGTCAAAATATCCCTATTTGCAGATGACATGATCCTATACCTTAAAGACTCAAAAAACTCTACTCAGAAGCTCCTAGACACCATCAATAGCTATAGCAAGGTAGCAGGATATAAAATCAATATAGACAAATCATTAGCATTTCTATACACTAATAATGAACAAACTGAGAAAGAATATAAGAAAACAATTCCATTTACAATAGACTCAAAAAAAAAATCAAATACCTAGGTGTAAACCTAACAAAGGATGTGAACAACCTCTACAAGGAAAACTATAAACTTCTGAAGAAAAAGATTGAGGAAGACTATAGAAAGTGGAGAGATCTACCATGCTCATGGATTGGTAGAATCAACATAGTAAAAATGTCTATACTTCCAAAGTAATCTACATGTTTAATGCAATTCCCATCAAAATTCCAATGACATTCATTAAAGAAATTGAAAAATCTACCATGAAATTTATATGGAAACACAAGAGGCCACGAATAGCCAAGGCAATACTCAGTCAAAAGAACAATGCTGGAGGTATCAAAATACCTGATGTCAAACTATATTACAAAGCAATAACAATAAAAACAGCATGGTACTGGCACAAAAACAGACATGAAGACCAGTGGAACAGAATAGAGGATCCAGATATGAACCCACACAACTATAACCAATTTGTCTTTGACAAAGGAGCTAAAAATATACGATGGAGAAATAGCAGCCTCTTCAACAAAAACTGCTGGGAAAACTGGTTAGCAGTCTGCAAAAAAACTGAAATAGATCCATGTATATCACCCTATACCAAGATTAACTCAAAATGGATCAAGGATCTTAATATCAGACCACAAACTCTAAAGTTGATACAGGAAAGAGTAGGAAATACTCTGGAGTTAGTAGGTATAGGTAAGAACTTTCTCAATGAAACCCAAGCAGCACAGCAACTAAGAGATAGCATAGATAAATGGGACTTCATAAAGCTAAAAAGCTTCTGTTCATCAAAAGAAATGGTCTCTAAACTGAAGAGAACACCCACAGAGTGGGAGAAAATATTTGCCAGCTACACATCAGACAAAGGACTGATAACCAGAATATATAGGGAACTTAAAAAACTAAATTCTCCCAAAACTAATGAACCAATAAAGAAATGGGCACGTGAACTAAACAGAACTTTCTCAAAAGAAGAAATTCAAATGGCCAAAAAACACATGAAAAAATGCTCACCATCTCTTGCAATAAAGGAAATGCAAATTAAAACCATGCTAAGATTCCACCTCACCCCTGTTAGAATAGCCATCATTAGCAACACCACCAACAATAGGTGTTGGTGAGGATTCGGGGAAAAAGGAACCCTCTTACACTGTTGGTGGGAATGTAAACTAGTACAGCCACTCTGGAAAAAAAATTTGGAGGCTACTTAAAAAGCTAAACATTGATCTACCATATGTTCCTGCAATACCACTCTTGGGGATATATCCAAAAGACTGTGACACAGGTTACTCCAGAGGTACCTGCATACCCATGTTTATTGCAGCACTGTTCAGAATAGCAAAGTTATGGAAACAGCCAAGATGCCCCACTAATGAAGAATGGATTAAGAAAATGTGGTATTTATACACAATGGAATTTTATGCAGCCATGAATAAGAACAAAATGTTATCATTCGCTGGTAAATGGATGGAATTGGAGAACATCATTCTGAGTGAGGTTAGCCTGGCCCAAAAGACCAAAAAATCGTATGGTCTCCCTCGTATCTGGACCTTAGATCAAGGACAAACATAACAAGGGGATTGGACTTTGAGCACATGATAAAAGCAAGAGCACACAAGGGAGGTGTGAGGATAGGTAAGACACCTAAAAAATTAGCTAGCATTTGTTGCCCTCAACGCAGAGAACCTAAAGCAGATACTTTAAAGCAACTGAGGCCAATAGGAGAAGGGGACCAGGAACTAGAGAAAAGGTTAGATCAAGAAGCATTAACCTAGAAGGTAACACACATGTACAGGAAATCAATGTGAGTCAACTCCCTGTATAGCTATCCTTAGCTCAACTAGCAAAAACCTTTGGTCCTTCCTATTATTGCTTATACTCTCTCTTCAAAAAAATTAGAGATAAGGGCAAAATAGTTTCTGCCGGGTATCAAGGTGGTGAGGGGAGAGGGAGGGGGCTGGGAATAAGGGAGGGGGTGAGGAAAGGGGGGAGAAATTACCAAAGCATTGTATGCACATATAAATAAATAAATAAATATATATATAAATAAATAAAATTAAAAAATAAAATAAAATAAAATGAGCTTCTGAGGAAAAAAAAATCAGTTTACTAAACTAGAGACCAGATTACCTTGGATTAAATGCTTTCCCATAGCACTGCTCAGGATTAGGATGGCCCTTCAGAGGGACATTGGCCTCTCCCTTTATGAAATGTTTTATGGGCTCTCTTACCTTAACTCTGCTACTGATGTGCCTACCTTTTAACGAAAGACTATTTCCTTAAAAACTATATACTTGGATTGTCCTCTACCTTACTTTCTCTTAGGAGAAAAAGGATTATTAACACAAGCTCCTCCACTTGACTTTCCTATTCACCCACACCAGCCTGGCGATTATGTGCTGATCAAGACCTGGAAAGAAAATGAGCTTGAGCCAGCTTGGGAAGGACACTTCCTAATCCTGTTGGCCACAGAAACAGCTGTGGAGGGGAAAAACAGCTTGAGAGGTGGTGAACTCATCACACATGGGTAAAGAAGGCACCCCCACCTGACCAGAAAGAACAATGGACTGTGTTCTCACATCCAGGTGATGCCAGATTAACCTTAAAAAGACTATAGTGGAATTATTCTTTCTCTTTCATTTGGGAAATGGTGTGTTTATTATTAATGCAACTCAGAGTACTTTTCCCTTACCTGAATTCAATGCATGCCAAATCTTTCCCTGTGGAGATCTTATGTCCCAACTCCAGCTCCAAAGATACTCCTTTTATATGTGCTCCATCCTGGGACCCACAGGAAGCCTGGTATCTGTCCAGAGTGGATGGATGAGGGGTAAAACACTGTGTATAAAGGATATACTTCTCCCTTTTATGACAATCCTAAGGACTGGACCAGACCTGAGGCACTGGTAAGACTCCAATTTCCACCATCCAGAACAATTGAAATTCTTTTAACAGACTATAGTCAAAATTACAGCTATTTCAGGCAAACCCCTCTTCTTCTTGCAAAGATAAATATTGTAACCCACTTAGATTGGTCATAGAAAGCTCTTGGAATATAACAAAAAAACCATCCACATTTCATAAATATGGGTTGGGGGCAGATGTCTCAGGAACAGACCCTTTAGGTGACTTTTAGCTCCATCTAGTTCCCAAGCCCATTCAGGGGACACCAAGTTCTATCTCCGCTCCAACGTTACCTCCACGTTTGTACAACAATCGAACTCATGTAACCAAAGTAGAAGTCAAGGATCTAAGACAAACTGTGATTATTGAAATCAGGTACAGGGATACAAATGCTTGGATGGAACAGATAAAATATTCTGTCGACACATTAAATAAGAGCAATTGTTACAACTGGGAGAGCAGAGTCTCAGGTGGTCCTGTTTCCATTAGGATGCTCCTCAGATCCAGATGGAATGTATTGCATGTTGGCTCTATTTCAGGATGCTATGACTTAGGGTAACAAATCCTGCCAGACATTATCACTACTGTTCCCAGAGGTCTGAGGTCCTGTGGGTCAGCTCCTGAGGATTGTTAAACCACCCACTCCAGATGTCAAATATACCTCATGTCTTCCCAAGCAGGGGGGATGATTGGCAAAGGTGGAAAACCTGATGGGATACAGTGAAAGCTAGTCCTTAAACAGTCTCACAAACCAGTCCACACTCTCAGTGGGCAGAGCCAATGTCTGATGGTACTAAGGAGGACATTTATTTGAGATTATCCCAAGTAACTGGGCAGGCACCTGTGCTTTGGTGCAGTTGGCAATCCCTTTCACCCTAGCATTTAGCTCCCCGGCCTATGTCACAACACCCAGGAAAGGAGAGACATTGCATAGTTGTTGCAGCCAGTCACAGCAGCTCCTTGGATCCTCATATTTACATTGATGCCATTGGGGCTCCTAGAGGGGTGCCAAATGTATTTAAAATCAGATTATAGCAGGATTTGAATCAGTACTCTTTTGGTGGTCCACCATAAATTAAAATGTTGATTGGGTTAATTATATGTATTATAACCAACAAAGGTTTGTAACTATACCAGGGATGCTATTATAGGAATAGCAGAGCAATTGGGACCAAATAGTCAGATGACTTGAGAGAACAGGCTAGCAATAGACATGATGTTGTCCAAAAAGGGAGGAGTTTGCTTAACAATTGGAGTTTTGTGTTGCATATATATACCAAATAGTACAGCTTCCAATGGAACTATTACTAAGGCCATACAGGGATTAATGATCCCTTCACTAAGTGGAGAAATGGTTTGGGAGATGGAAGGGCTGGATGACCTCAATCTTAACCTCCTTGGTCATAATGGCTGGAATTTTAATTTTAGTAAGATGTTACATAATCCCTTGTGTCTGAGAACTAATACAGCAGTTAATTGAGACATTCCTCAGCAAACAATTATCCATGCCTTACCCAAATAATTTGTTCCTATTAGAAACACAGAAACATGAGAGCCAATGGCTCCTAAATGAATTTGAAGAAAAGAATTTAAATTAAAAGAGGGGGAAATTGTAAGAAAAGTGATCTTTTCTATCAAAATATATGCCACCCTCTGAAGATTACTTAAAATTCCTCAGGTCACCATCTTAGGTGACTTGCATTGTTTAAAGAGTTCCTGTTTCTTCTTCCAGATTCTTGTACAACCCCATTGCCTACGAAAATTGTCCTCCAAATTGCATGTCCTAATCCACCCCCCAAGGCTTTTAGCCAATCCAGAAAGATTGTGAACCTTTGACCTGGACAAATCCCAGGTAAGGGGCAGGTACACTGTGTCAGAGATATAGGAGAAGCCTCTGTCAGCCATTTTGTGGTCACATGTCCACTCAGCTGGAGTGAATACATGCCTGTACCCTTTTGATCAAAAGAAACTGTCAAGATTTTCTCTCTCTTGTGTGTCTGTTTTCAGCACCAGAGGGTCTTTAATTCCAAGATCTTCCACCTCCAAAGATTTCATCAGCTCCCCCAAAGCATCATCAGCTGGGAAACACACTTAAAATCCAAACCATAACATGAACCTGCCCCTTTTAAAGTCTGTAACTTTAATTCTTTTAGAAAGTTCCTTCTGCTATATAAGGTACCATTTTCACGAGATACAGGATTTTCACGAGATACTCTGAATGTTATGGGATGTGCATATACACTTATGCCATGATCAAATAAAGTTCACTTCAGCAGTGCTAACAAGGATGTTTCATGGTAGCTTAATATTAGAAACCTACTAATATAATTCATTACACTAACAGTCAAATGAAAAAATAGAGGAATTCCAAGATGGCTGCTAGAGGAAGGAAGCAGAAAGTGAGCCTCCTTAAGTGAAATCTTGGAGAGATGCTGGAGACACACCTTGCAGGCAAGGCCACCGAGAAAAGGCAAAACTTTGACCCCTCCACACTTCCAGCCTGCGCAGAGCATCTCCACTTCAGGTTAAACAGAGAAACCAGGAGGGCCCCCAGGCCGCCAGATGCCCGCGCCCAGACAGCTTGGGAAGACGCGGACAAGGTGAGCTAAGTGGTACACGATACTTCCACAGACAACCTGGGCCAGATCAGCATAGCCCCCTGGACAGACCAACCCCCACCTGGAGAAAAAACAGAAACTGAGTAATAAGCTAAGTAAATAAGTAATAAGTAATAAGAACAATAAAGACACATAGCCAAGAGGGTGGGGCACCCTGAGTGCTGAAGGCGGGGAAGGGGAATCCTTCCAGGAACTGTAAATAAACAAGCCAGGCCAGGCTGGAGAGGGCAGGAGCCGGGGCGCACACCCAGCAACCAGGAGCAGGAAAGCATGTGAGAGTGGCAGAGGGAGGAAAACTGCACAGGAGAGGGGGGAAGACCCACCTCCCACATGAGCTGTAAACAAACACACAGGCCAGAGAAAACGGGTGCAGTGTCAACTCCCCCAGTGTGCTTGGAAAGGGGAAAGCTTGTAGCAGCAGCTCGCGCCCAGGAGAACTCTGAGTAAACAAAGCCTGTGGGGCCAGGTGAGTGCTAAGCTCACCCCTGAGATCTGCACAAATAACACTGCCAGCAACAGCAGGCTGACAACAGCGGGCAGGCAAGTCACAGCTGCAGATACCATTCTCAGAACTGTCTCCAGACTCTTTTTTCATTTGTCTCCCTACCTTTGATTAAAGAACAACCGAATTACACCTGCAAGCGGAAAAACTTACTGAAACTCTATTGCATTTGAACTTGGGACACTTTGTGGGGGTTTTTTTGTGTGTGTGCAGTTTTGTTCTATTTTATGCGTCCCCTTTGATGAGAAAACTCCAGAACAACATCTGAGGCACCATCTCCAGGATTGGAGGCTGAGGGATGAACCCAAAATTATTAAGACTGAAATTTCATTGCATTTGAACTTTGAGGGTTTTTTTTTCTATTTTTTATTTTGTTTTATTTTATTTATATATTTTTTTCTTTCATTTACTTATTTTTTATTTTTATTCTTATCTTTATTCTTTTCATTTTTTATTTTCAATTCTCTCTCTGTCTCTCTAATGCCATGTCAGCTTACAGTTGATTAGTACACTGTCTCTCCCTGTTTATATTTTTGAAACTTTTTTGTTTGTTTTGTTTTTTTTCTACTTGATTATTTGTTTTTCCCGTTTCCTTTAACTTTTTTGCTTTCCATCCCTTCTCCCCCTTCCATTCTAAATATCACTAGTGCTATTATTAGAAGCCAAAAAATACTTAATTGCACACAGTACAGGGAAAATAACAACACCAGGGGAAATGACGGGAAGACAGAAAAAACAAGGAAACCAGTTTCCCCACAACAAAAAATCAGTACAGGAACCAGAGGGAAATGAAGAAAACAGATACTCAGATCCAGACTCCAACAAAATGAAGATAAACTATGCCAAAGAACCCAATGAATAATAAGCCCACAAGAATAATTTAAAAGAAGACATACTGCAGGTACTCAACGAGAATTTTATAGAGATGATACTGGATATGGTCAACAAAAATGTACAGGAGACACTCAAGAAATTCCAAGACAACAAAAATAGAGAATATGAAAAAGCAAAAGAAGAAATAAAGGAAACCATAGAAGCACTGTATAAACACCAAAGTGAAAGAGAGAACACGATTAATAAAGAGATAAATGAACTTAGGACAAAAATAGACAACATTAAAGAGGAAACCCACCCCGGATATGGAAAACCTCAGAAAAAAGAATGAAACAGAATTGCAAAACAAAACAGAAGGCTAATCCAGCAGAATAGAACAAACAGAAGACAGAATCACAGAACTCAAGGATGAAATGGTAATTAAAGGAAAAACTGAAGAACTATTAATTAAACAACTCAAGACCTGTGAAAAGAAAATGCAAGAACTCACTGACTCCATCAAAAGACCAAACTTGAGAACCATGGGCATCGAAGAAGAAGAGGTGCAAGCAAAGGGAATGCATAATATATTCAACAAAATAATAACAGAAAATTTCCCAAATCTAGAGAAAGATTTTCCCATACAGATGCAAGAGGCCTCCAGGACACCAAACAGATCAGATCAAAATAGAACTACCCCATGACATATCATCATTAAAACAACAAGTTCAGAAACTAGGGAAAGAATATTGAAGGCTGTAAGAGAGAAAAAACAAATAATATACAAAGGTAAACCCATCAAAATCACAGCAGACTTCTCAAAAGAAACATTAAAACCAAGAAGAGCATGGGGTGAGATCATCCAGGCACTGAATGAAAATAACTTCAACCCCAGGATATTCTACCCAGCAAAACTATCATTCAAAATAGATGGAGCAATAAAAGTCTTCCATGATAAGCAGAAACTAAAACAATATGTGACCACAAAGCCACCACTACAAAAGATTCTTCAAGGGATTCTGCACACAGAAAGTGAAACCCAAATTAACCATGAAAGGGCAGGCAGCACCAAACTACAGGAAAAGAAAAAGCAAGAATAATAAAACAATAAAAAGTTTTAAAAAAAGAAAAAATATAGTATGATTTCAATAAATTCACAAAAAGTATTTGATAATATTCAACACCCATTCATGATAAATACTATTATTAAATGAGAATTAGAAGAGCTTTCTTAACCTGATGTCTGGTATCAACCTAAAACCAAATACCATTTTTCAAAGTACAGTGTTAAAGTCATTCATTTAAGCTAAAATAAGATAAAGAGGACTAGTGGAGTGGCTCCAGTGGTAGAGTGCCTGCCTAGATATTGTGAGGCCCTGAGTTCAAACCCCAATACCACCAAAAGATTGATTAAAATAAGAGAAGGATACCCACTATTAATAGGTCCAACCAACATTGTCCTGGACTTTCTCACCAACACAAGAAGACCAGGAAACAAGTCTTAGAAAGAAGCCAAGATTAACATTATTGTCACGTTCTATGATTATCTTCAAAGAGAATCAACAAACTATTAGAAATAATTAGAAAGTTTAGCAATGTTGATAAATACAAGACAATTATAAAAATCCCCACAAATCAACAATAGTATATATACTTACACATATATCATTACACATATTTTATATATAATATTTTAAATGACAAGAAAAACTGTGAAATACCTAGAATCAAATATAATAAAATATATCCAAAATCTCCATGAAGAAAAATGTACAACTTTATTAAGGATGTAATAGAAAACCTGAAGAAACAGTTATGCTATTTTTATGGACGATAGAATCAATATCAGCACCCATTAAGTTAATGATTTTAATACAATGCTAATCAAAATTTGTGACACCAAGCTAACTTGGAAATTCCCATGGAAGAGCAAAAGACCCAGAATCACAAAGACATTCTTGAAGGGAATAGAACATTTGGCCTTATTAGAAAGTCAAATGGAATAAGGAAGAAGTACTCATCATACAACATGGTAATTGTGGTGGGTATTGTTTTTAGAAGTATTTTCCACTAAGAGAACTCATTGCCTGCCTGCATTGTTCCTGGCACACAAAGAAGGTTTAATATAAATTTGTTCAATGCACAAATCAACCCTATTCCTTTTCTCCAGAAGGTGAGCATACCACCTTCTGTGTTTGGTTCCCGTGGTGCACAGAGGCTTGGTTCAGTCTAACTAGTTCCCCTCTATACTCCAGGAAACACTCAGGGCCTTATGTCCCTTGGTAGCTGTGTCTGGGAAGGACATCTTTTCCTGCTAGGCTCAGGAAGAGTGATCTTACCTGCCAGGAATACCAACAAGAGAGTTAAAACTGAAATCTTGGAGTCCCATGGTGTCCCCTTTCTGCACCCAGCTTCCTTCTTATGACCTGAAGACCACAAGTCTCTTTTTTTCTCAATATGCTTTTTAAGAAATGTTCAGCACTGGGCTAGGGTGTGGCTCAAGTGGTAGAGCACCTGCCTACTTAGCAAGTGAGCAAATGAGGCCTTGAGTTCAAACACTACCAAAAGACAAAAACAATCAAAAATGTTCAACACCAACTAGTCTTCCAACTTTTCTGACTTTAAAAAAAATTATCTGTGTTCATGCATGGATAATACTTATTACTAGAATGAGACAGCACTCAACAAAGTCTCTTCATATTTTTAATTTTCACTGATGTCAGTACCATTTATTCTTATTCACATCAATAAATAGATGGAAATGAGAATTCAATTCTTTGAACTCCTAATTTTATGACAAAAATCACAAGGAACTATATCATCAAATAATTGAAATTTAAAGCTATAAAAAATTCCTATGAATACTCCAAGTTTCAAAATACTTCTTTGGGATTGAATTAAAATCATAATTATTAATAGTATGTTTTTTATCAAAATGCGATGTCATTTTATGCATATTATATTTTTGATAAACAGTTATGAAGCAGAAAAATCAAGAAATGCACTTTAAGCAGGTGCCAGTGGCTCACACCTGTAATCCTAGCTACTCAGGAAGCAGAGACTGGGAGGATCGCAATTTGTGAAGCCAGCCCAGGCAAATAGTTCACGAGACCCTATCTCAAAAAAGCCATCAAAAAAAAAGGGCTGATGGAGTGGCTCGAGGTGTAGGCCCTGAGTTCAAACCCCAGTGCCACAAAAAGAGAAATGAACTTTCAAAATGTGACTTTCAATTATTAGTCTTCAAAAAAAATGCCTTAAGAGCATCATATAAAAAGCCAAAATGCCATAAAGCAGGCATTATGGGCATAGGAAAAATTTTTCAATTTTTCATTTCAATTATCATGCATATTTTTACTACAAAGAAGTTTATAGGATGATGAATAAAACTTAAGTATTTTATAATAGGATAAAATTATAGGGAAATTAGAAAGGAATGGGGATACTGAGGACTGAATTTGAAGCTGTAGCCCAGGATCTGGGATCTGGGGGTTGAGAGATGGGAGGTTGGAGCAGAAGAGCCAAAACTGGACACTTAGAGTTCCAGGACCTCTTCTCTCCATACTCAGGTTCTGTCTTGTGACCTGATGACCACAGGCCACAAGTTTTTCTCAATATGCCTTTTCCCCAACAAAATTCCTGGAACGTAGACATTTTTGTCTTCTGTTATTATTCCACATTAATTTTTTGGATATGTTTATATCCCTTCCAAATACTAAGGGCATTTATCCATCACAAAAACCCTGTCGTTTCCCAAATGTGATTTGGGACAACCCTCCTTTCCCCAAGAAGGACATTTATACCAATCTGTCTAGAACCCAAACCAATGCAGGTGTTTTAAAAGTCCAGGGTCATGTACTTCCTGGAGAGGTCTCCTCTAGACTGTTGAAGATAGGGGACCTAAGCAAGCATCTGAACATCCCTACATCCCAGGGTTTCCAAATGGGGGTCTCAGATGTTCAAGGGAAAATTCAGGAGGTTTCCTGTCTTAGCCCATCTTTTGTTGTTAAAACACAGTACCCAAGACTGAGTGATTTATAAAGAAAAGAAGTTTGTTTTGGCTCATGATTCTGGAGACTGGAAAAGTGCCAACATCTGCTTAGTTTCTGGTGAGGGACTTGTGCTGTAGCAGGAGTCTTGAACAGGGACACAGCACACTGAAGCAATTCAGCAGGAAGCAATGCTTTATTGTGCCGGCACAGACTTAGTGGACTCAAGTTCAAAGACTGAGCCCCCAAAACAAACGGGTTTTACCTTATATACCCTTGCAAGCAGGTTACAGAAGCAAAAAGCAAAGCTTAACCCATGTATATGACATGCAATTCTATAGGCTACTTCCCCCTAGTGCTACATGAATTTCACGTTTAAATTCTTTAAGTTTTATCTCTCTGCTATGCCATCTCTTCCCCTTGCTACATTATCAAAAGACAGACTTACTTCTTTCTTTTCTGGCCCTCGTCTCTGCTACATTATTCCCTGCTTTGATGCTTGGACCCACCTAGTGTCAAAGAGCATCATCTTGAAGTAAGGGTTTGTATTTCCAAAGCATCATTACATGGACAGCTGCCTTTCTTTCAACTGTGACCTCAATGAGGCTAGAGACAGACCTTACAATAATGGGGGCCAAGCAGAGCATAACCAGGCAAGCCCCTAAAATCAAAAGTATAACACTGTTGAGAGTTTTGAATCCCCCAAGGGTGGAAAACCATCCTCCAAATAATTCCCTGGGGTTCCAACCTTTCCAGGTCTGGACTGGCACATGGGTGGATTTTCTCATTTTGTCTGTGATTTCTTCTATGACCTTTCCTTCATCATCTATCTTTAAGTAGCAGTTGCTCAGGTTAAGTTTTCTGCCAACTCCTCGCTCAGAAGCAAGCAAACAGTCTAAGGCCAAGCGGTTCTGATAGATGGCATTGCACATTTTAGTACTTTGCTTAGCCAATAAATTGAGGGCTCTTGCAGTTTTATTAGTTATCATTTCAACAACAGCTTGTAACCTGATGATACAGCTTAGCACATAGATCAGGGTGTGATAACCCCAGGACTCCTCTTCTGCCCAAGTAGTAGGACCATAGTACTGGATGATTCACTCTGGAGGCCATTTGTTATCTTTCCAATTCCCAATTTGTGAGGCACATCATTTTTGTCTACTTAATTTTTCTTCATATATGAGTACTCCCAGTTTTTTACTTTGTCTGAGGGGAAGCAAGAAGAATGGCCTGATTGAGCCTAGTACGCAAGACCCAAATCAGCTGCTGGGTAGCACCATATAAGATTGCTTCCCACAGATCCAATATAGCCCCCCTGGGTGCCCACCAATCTGTGTTTGCAGTAAGATTGTTCCAAGCTTTTTGCAGATTAGAGAAATTGGCCAGTGGGTAGGGCTAGTGTTCTGTGTGGTTTTGAGCTCCCCACCATTAAGTCTTTTGGGCAGTGTCATTGTAAAACTCTTGTCCTAAACAAGTTAAATCCCCTACTAAGGTAGAGAACTGGCCTTTTGTGCAGGATATACAGTAATTCCCAATTATAGAAGTTTTTAGGAGCCAGACACTTTTCCTGTGATTAGGGAAGGTGGTCTCATTAAAGGGCACCCTTGGGTCTAGCTCCCTTGCTTCCCATGGCCAGTGGTCTCCCATGTTGGTTCCTCCACAAACATAGCATGAAGTGACATTCAGTGTCTGAGCTATAGACTCAGCTAATGAGAAGAACAAGTTTTTGGTCTTGTCAGATATAGGGAACTCACTTTTCATTTCCTCATAAAAGAAATGAAAGACTTGGTAAGAGGAACTCTCATGGTTAATAGTAATTTGAGGTGCAGTAGGGTCCCAGGATCATAACCCTTTCCATTCATCTTTATACCCACCATACATCCCTATTCCCAATCTGAGGGCTTCCGCATAGTAAAATTTACAGATTACAATTGCCAGTGGTACAGTTGGGTACAGGTGTTCCCTTGTGGAGGAAAGTCAAGTGTCCTACTGTCTGCCAAGTGGCCTATGAGACACAACTCCAGTAAGTGCAACAATGCCAACCTGCACCATGACATGACCTGCTGCATGGGTCCAAGCACATGTATTTACCATTTAACATATAGGCGCTCTCCCAGGCTAGGCCTCCACAGCCACAGCCTATACCTCCACATCCACCCTGGTCTATGGCCACACATACATCAAAAAACACTGACAATTGCTTATCAGGATTGAACCCCTGGGTGCAGTTAATGAGGTCCTTAATTCCCCCCCCCCCCAGGTAGTGTCAAATCTCCAGACTTCTAATCATTGCTCCAGAGGGCTGTGGGTGGGGTTGAAGCAGACATGCTGATTACCATGGGAGCACACTGAACAGATGGTACAGTTGTGGATGCATGACCCTATGACAGTGCCTGCACAAGAGTAATAAGTATGGAAAAGCAAAGTCCTGGTGACAACACTTTCTGCCCAAATAGTATGCATACGTAGGTCACCATGAAATCTGGGAGTTCCCTAGCAAGGAATTGATTAGATTCAACAAAAGAGAAACATGGGAAAGACCCATCCCTGGAGGGAGAAGATGACTCCTCAACCTTCTGCTGTGTGTAGACTAGTCAGGTTCCAGAGTGACTAGAGCAGGGCTGCTGTCCTGTTGTCCATGGTCCTCTGTTGTTTCCTGGGAAAAAGGGTCCTGCTGAGGAAGGGCACAGACATTCCAGAGGGTGACCTTGCATGGTGAAGCCAGATCAGGGATGCACTCCCACTAGCCAGATGCTGGCTTTACTCGGCTGTGGTGGATCCAAGGAGCAATCTCTACTACTTTAACTGCAGTGGGGGTAGACAAAATAACAACAAAATGGCCTCTCCAATGAGGCTTTAATGGTTGGACATTCCATTCCTTTACCCAGATGGCATCCCTTGGCCTGTAAGGGTGCATGGGAGTTGTCAGGTTAACAGGAAGTCTCTCCCGGACCCAGTCATTGCTCCTTGAGAGAGCCAACCCAAGGGCCTGCATCTATTGCCTCAAAATGAGGTCACTTATTTCCTTGAGGTCCTCCGTATGCCCTTGATTAAGGAGGGTGGGCATCCTTAAAGGACCTCAAAGGGTGAGAGCCCTGTCTGCTCCATGGAACTAACCTTAATCCCTAATAATGCTATGGGTAGTGATCCCATTGCAGATGGGTCCCCTGACACAGTTTTCCCAACTGTAATTTCAGAGGTCTATTCATATGCTCCACTTCTCCTGAACTCTGGGGGTGGTAGGCCGTACACAACTTCCAGGTGATTCCTAAGCCCTTAGCCGTCAGCTGTGCCACCTCAGCCACAAAGCTGGCCCTTTGCATTATCAGCCCCAATAGACACAGGTATTCCAAACCAAGGGATGATTTTCTTTAGCAGACATCTGGCCATGTCCTAGGTCTTTTCATTCTGTGTGAGGAAGTCTTCCACCCATCCTGAGACAGTACAGACAAACACCAACACGTTTGCATCCTCCAGTTCACAGCATTTCAGTGAAGTCCACAATCAGGTTTTCAAGAGGAGTTCTGCCAAAGCTCTGCACCTGGGGAGGCACCCTTGTCCCTTGCCTGAGGTTGTTTTTGGCACATAAGCTACAACTTTCACATACTGCCTTATGCTGGAGAATATAGGTACATAAAAGTGGTGGGCCAGGGTGGTCTCGAGGTCTGTTTGCCCAGAATGAGTTCCTTCATGGAACTGCTTGACAAATGTAGGAGCCAGCAACTCAGGGATGGCAATGTGGTCATCAGTAAACTTCCACCATCAGCTTGGTAGAAAATTTCCCTCCTCAGTCTTAAAACAAGCCTGTTCTTGTGGTGTGTACCATGGGGCCCCTTCAGCTATGGGGCAAGGGAACAAGGCAGCTGTCAAGACAGTTGGGGTTGGTCCCCTTGTGAGGGCTGCTTGTTTGGCCTCCTTGTCAGCTTTCCAGTTTCCCCAGGCAATTGTTGCATCTCCCTTTTGGTGCTCTCAGCAGTGTATAACTGCCACTCATTTAGGGGCCCACACAGCATCTAGCAGTTCAAGGATTTCTTGTCCATACTTAATACTTTTTCCTCCCAAGTTAATGAGTCTCCTTATTAACTCAAAACCCACATGGACATGAATGGTTGTGAAGGCATATTTAGAGTCAGTGTAGATGTTACCCATACTCCTACAGCAAGGTGGAGTGCCTGCTTGAGGGCAACAAGTTCAGCCTTTTGTGCAGAAGTCCCAACCAGCAGCAGGCAGGCCTCAGTGACTGAGTCCAGAGTCACCACCACATACCCAGCAAATTGCATGCCATCACGGACAAAGCTGCTGCCATCTGTGAAATATTCAACATCCAGATTGCTGATAGGCTGATCTGGCTGGCTTAAGAAAACCTCATCCATAACCTCTAAACAGTCATGCTCAGGGGGCCTGAATCAACTGGCAATAGGGTGGCTGGGTTTAGAGTCTTAACAACCTCCAGCCTGATGCACGGGTTTTCACATATCATACTCTTGTATTTGACTATCTGAGAGTTAGTCAGTGAATAATTTCCCTTATACTTCATGAGTGTCAAGATGCAGTGAGGAACCCAGACAGTGAGTTCTTGCCCTATGGTAAGTTTGTCTGTCCTTCACCTGGCAGCAGTGGCTGCTAGGGCACTCAGGCAAGGCAGCCAACCTCAGGAAATGTCATCATGTTGTTTTGACAAGTAAGCCACTGGATGGTGCCAGAAGCCTAGTAGCTGAGTCAGGACACCAATAGCTGTCTCATTTTGTTCATGGACATACAAGAAGAAGGACTTCATCACATCTGGCAGACCTAGAGCAGGGGCATTTGTGAGTGCCCTTTTGATTTCTTTAAAGCCTTTCTCTTGTTCTCTCCCCCATTATGAAGGTTCCCCCTTTACTCCCCCCACTTTGTGGCTTCATAGAGGGGTTGGGCCAAAAGACAATAGTTAGGGATCAGATTCAGCAGAAACCTGCAGTTCCCAAAAACTCTCTGATTTGCCAGTGGGCCTTAGGGACTGGGATGGAACAGACAGCCCGTTTCCTCTCAGGGCTCAGCCAAGGTTATTTGTCAGTGTTTTGGTAAATCTGGGCCTTTTTCCTAGAGGAGACTTTGTATCCTGCCTCCCATAAAAGAGAAAGGAGGAGGCAAGTCCCTTCCATACAGTCCTCCCAAGTTGGTCCAGCTAGTAGGAGGTCATCTACATACTAGCCATGCTAGTCAGCTGAGAAGGCTTTGAGGTTGTATGCCAAGGCAGTTCTGAAGATAGTGGGCAAATTTTTGAAACCTGTAGCATTTGAGTCCAGGTTAGTGCCCATTATCCGCAGTATTGGGATTTTCCCACTGGAAGGCAACAATAGGCTGGCTCTGTGGAGCTAGGCAGATGCAGAAGAATGAGTCCTTAAGATCTAGGCAAGTGAAAAACTTTGCTGGGACAAGGCCTAAAAGCATGTATGGATTTGGGACTATAGGGTGCAAAGTGACAGTTGCTGAATTTACTGCCCAGAAGTCCTGAAATCCTCAGTCCCCAGTTTCTGGACTGGTAATAAGGAGGTGTATCAGGATGACTGGCAAGGTTGGAGGATCCCATATATTAGGAGTCTGTCAAAGTGTTTTTGAATTCTGACCTGGGCCTTGTGGGGGATGAAGTACTGTTTTTGGCTGACGGGGGTGGCTGCTGGCTTTAGTTCTACCACTACTGGGGACACATTTCGGGCCAGACCTAGGGGATTATCTTCAGCCCATACATCTGGAATCTTGAAGGGAAGCTCAGGAACCTCAGGAGGCCTTTCCTGAGGGGCATAGAGCTGCCATTCCTCTTTTTATCCAACTGTAAGGATTAGAGTCTTTGCCTCAGGTCCTCTCAACTTTAAGGCTGCTGTGCCATCTGAATCAAAAGTTGTCTGTGCCCTCAGTTTGCATAATAAGCCCCTGCCCATTAGGCCCACAAGGCAATCAGGGAGATAGAGAAAATCATGCCTTACTTCATGACTCCCAAAATTACATCATCTAGCCACTAAGAATGGATGGTGGGCCCGGTCTCCTGAAGCCCTGATAATTCTTATATGCTTGTTGGAAAGAGGGCCCACTGGTTGGGTCACAAATGAATGTTCTATACCTGTGTCCACCATGAGATCAAAAGGATGGCCCCCTGTTTTCATTTGGACCATAGGCTCCTGGGGGCCCAGTAGAATGGAGCCCAGTGTGTCCTAGTTCTCCTCATAGCCTTCCAGGTTTGACAGTCCAACCATGTTTTCCTCCCTGGGACTGGCTTCCTTGTGGGTGGGCTGATATTTTCCTTCAACCACTTGGCCTCTAGTCTGGATGGGGGGCCTTTTAGGAGTCCCTGGCCCATTGGGGACATTCATTCTTCCAGTGCCCTTCCTGATGACAGTAGGCACATTGATTTTGCCCTAGTTCTTCCCTAGGTTGGAGGCATCCTGGGGGCATTTGTCATCATCCTTGGGGACTGCCTTTACCAGTGAGCACTGGCAGACTTGGAATGGGTATGGGGTCCACAGGACTCAGGGAGGTCAGGGGAGTTGAGGCTTCTGGATCAGATTTTACAGGTGTGACTGTCCCTCAAGCTTCCCTATCCAATGTGGGAGGTAGGGGTGCAGAACTGGGTGCTGTGGCAGAGGTGGATAGAGTGGTACATAGGGTGGTGGTATTTCCTTGGGTTCCTCGACCAGTACAAGCTCTTTTATTTTCTCTCTGCACTTGGAAATTAGCTTCCCAGGGCCCACCCGACTGTTCAGCAAGGACTGCTGCAAGGAGGTCCACTTTCCTTTTCATCTTCCTGTCAGCCTCCTCTTTAGCCTCCTGATCTTAATTGACAAAAACCTTTGTGGCCACCTCCAGAAGCTGGCTAGCATTCATTCCAGCAAATCCCTTCTGTTTCTGCAATTTTTGTCTTATGTCCCCCCTGGGCCTGGCCAACAAAAGTGGTGTTAGTCATCTGCTGGTTTTCAGTGGCCTCCAGGTCAAAGGCGTGTATAAGCAGAAGACCTCATACAAGCACTCATAGAACTTGTTGGGACTCTCACCTGGCCCTTGGAGGACCACTGATGTTTTGCTCATGTTCACAGCCTTCTTTCCTCCTTCCTTCATGTCCTCTAATGGTGTTTCCTGATACCGTTCAAGCCTCTGGTGGTCTTGGTCATCATTGGGGTCCAGGGCATGATCTTATAACCACTTTAGAGCTGCCAGCATTATATGGTGCCACTCTTCAATAGTGAATATAGTCAGGAGAAGCAGTCAACAGTCTGGCCAGGTGGGTTTATCAGTCTGGATGATAGACTGCATCAAATCAATCAGAGCCTGAGGCTTTTCCATGAAGGAGGGGGTATGATGTTTCCAGTTTAGGAGGTCTGTGGTGGTAAAGGACTGGTAAACAAATATCTGTCCTCCTTGTATTTGACCATCCTGATCATAATACATTGGGGCTTGGACCTCCCTCAGGGGCATCTTCAGTGTGGTGCGAGCCTGAGGAGAGAAGGGGGTCTTCGTGGGGACTGGCTAGATGCCCCCAACTGAATGGGGAATGTGGGGTGAGCACTGGCAGACTTGGAATGGGTATGGGGTCCACAGGACTCAGGGAGGTCAGGGGAGTTGAGGCTTCTGGATCAGATTTTACAGGTGTGACTGTCCCTCAAGCTTCCCTATCCAATGTGGGAGGTAGGGGTGCAGAACTGGGTGCTGTGGCAGAGGTGGATAGAGTGGTACATAGGGTGGTGGTATTTCCTTGGGTTCCTCGACCAGTACAGGCTCTTTTATTTTCTCTCTGCACTTGGAAATTGTGGCCACCCTGGCTACCATAATCTTGCAGGCCTCTTCCAGACTGGGCTTTAGCCATGTGGGCTGCCGAGGACAGCATCCTGCCAGCAGTCAATATAGAGAAACTGATCTGGGTGCTCAGGCTTCCCTACAATTACCCTATAAACATCATCAACCACAGTTTTATCTAGTGACCCTTCCTGGGGCCACCATACACCAAAAGCAGGCCAATCAACTTCACAATGGGCCTTAAGCCTCTTAGGAGTTAACTTAACTCCATAGTCTCCATTAAATCCCTTTTTAAAGTTTTTAACAATACACTCTAAAGGGATGTTTTTACTCCGATTTCCACCCATTTCCTCCTATTACCAAATGTCAACACAGACATGGAGGGGTAGGGGGTTTGGAGGAAAGGTAAAGAGGTTATCCTCTTCTCCAACACACAAAGGAAAACAATATGTGTCCCTTATCAGTGACCTGGATGTGATCACCTGGCCAGGAACTGCACCTACACAGGGCCCTCACTTGCTTCACCTGTTTCCAACTGCTCCCCTCACTGGGATTTAGGCTTCTCTTAGCCGTAATGAGTCCATATAAATCCCAGACTGGAGGTCCTGTTGGGGCTCACCATAGACGGCAATATGAATTTGCCACAGACCCACAAATTGGGACTCTACAATTGCTTCATAGCCAAGCTATGTCTCATTCACACACATTCACACAGAGCATCCAACATTTCCGCACCGCACCCGGAGCCTAGGAGTCACAGTTTCACTTTTGCTCAAAGTTACTCAAGTGATCCTGGGAGGTGATCAAACTCTCCTTCTGCCACTTAGGTGCAGGCCCAATATTTGAACCCAGTTTCTTACTAGTCTGATGGGCAGCACTCCCCTTGCTGATTCCTATGCCTCACTGGGTTCCATTGTGCATCTGAGGCCCTCACACTGACTCACCAGGAGGATCCATGGGCGCCTGATGGGATCACTTCTCCTGGCAGTCCAGGGGATGCACCCCAGCAACAAGGGAGGTGAAAAACCACCATTTTCACAATCCTGGACATGAGCCCCCAGAAATCATGGGAATCTCAAACACAGTCATGGGACACCAAGGCAATTCAGCAGGAAGCAACATTTTATTGCACCAGCACAGACTCAGTTGACTTGTGTCCAAAGGCTGAGCCCTCAGAATAAAGGGATCTTACCTTATATACCCTTGTAAGCAGGTTAAAGAAGCAAAAAGCAAGGTCTAATTCATATATGGTTGCATGCAATTCTATAGGCTACTTCTCCCTAGTGCTATGTGAACTTCATGTTTAGATTAAGTTTTATCTCTCTGCTGTTCCATCTCTTCCCCTTGCTACATTATCAGAACACAAACTCATTTGCTTCTTTTCTGGCCCTCCTCCCTGCTATAGTGCCACTCTATGCAGGGCAAAAAGCAAAGGGGAAGCAGGCACATGTGGAAGAGGAGCACAAGGTGAGAGATGGAGGGAGGTATCAAGCTCACTGTATTTATAACAACCCACTATCATGATAACTAATCCAGCTTTGTGAGACAGACATTAATCCCTGCATATCAACACTGCTACACTGGCAACCAAATTTCAACATGAGTTTTAGTGGGAACAAACTATATCTAACCGAAAACCTCCCCTATCACAACCACAAGTATCTGCTTCCTTTTGGAAGATAGCAATGAAATGGAAATATTAGAGCATTAGGAAAGAGAAATAAGTCCCAAGTTTCTCCATCATCTGTTCCCTATCAAAATTCAGAACTAGTTAAATACAGAACATTTTCTAATAATAAACTCTGTGAGTGTAGGCAAGAATAAGGAAATCCCAGGCTGCTTCCTTTCAAGGAGGCAGAATCATAAAAACCCCTAAAGGCCCATACCTGGACCAACAGTTGACATGATGGCCCACACTGTGGATCACCAACTAAGATAATTTCCCTATATTTTCCTTAAAGAGCCCACTCCCCAAGTCAAGGTTAAGCTGAAAAGGACAAAGAGAATCAAGTGCACAGAAAGAAAAAGTGTCAAAAAGACAAAGATCATGTGTTTTCTCTCATGTGTGGAAGATAGACCCAAAAGATAAAAGTGTACACAAATACAAACATGATTTTATATATATTTCATATACACAAATACAGACATGTCTCTAATAAGCAGGAGTGTTTGAGGGCACTAGAGAGAGGAAGGAGAGGAAAAGAAAGTGATAGAGAGTAAATAATATCAAAATATATTTCATCTGTATAAGAAGATGGTACAATGAAACACACTGAACTCCAAAAGCTATTGATTTAATAGGGAGTGGGGGCAAGGGGAAGGGAGAATAATAGAGGGGTTAATCTGATTAAGGTACAATGTATTAATGGGTGAAATTCCATGATGAAACCCCTTTGAACAATGAATATGCACTTAAAAATGAAAGAAAGGAATGTAAAACAGGTCCTTTTAGGGGGTGGATATTAGTGGAAGAGGGGAGGGTAAATGGAGAAGGTGAATATGGTTGATGTATTTTGTATACTTGTATAAAAATACAATGAAATATGTTGAAATTATTTTAAGTAGGGATTAAAGGGGGTAAGGAAGAATGATGAAAGGGATGAATTGAACCAAAGTACATTATTAGCAAACATGGAAATGTGATATTGAAACACTCCTGTACTATGAATGGATGCTAGTAAACATATTTTTTTAAATGCACAGGCATATGCCTTCCCCATACCTGGGCAGCCCTTGTGCAGTTGCCAAACCATTTTGGAAAGAGCCACAAGAGGAGTGCTTCAGTTTCACTCCATTTAGTAACTCCATCCTAGGACAAAACCCCAAGTCCTGACAGCTTCCAGATGGTTGTTCTTTATCCTACTGCCCACCTCATCCCTTGAGGTATACTGTTCCTGTTAGGACCCGGAATCCTATTCCCCCAAGAGACAGAGAGCCAGGCATGAATGCAATCTACAAAGCAGAGTTTATTGGGCTGGCTAGCCAGGGTCGAGCTCCCACACGGACACACAGGACCGGTTAGGAAAAACACGACCCTGAGCCTCTTTAGGGGAAATCTTATATAGACCGCGGTGGCGTGCATATTTTCGTTATCAACATTGGGCAAGCAGGCAGAGCACATCTTGCGTGTACCTCACATCTTGCACATACCTCACATCTTGCATGTACCTCCCGCTCACATTCCCCACATTCTATATGCCCTAACCGAGCCCTGCCGCATTGCTTATCTTATCTACACGGGGTGTTTGGTACTGGTTTCTCCAACAAGGGGGTTGGGGCCCGCTGAGACCTCCTATTCCTTTCATTCCCCCCTTTTCTTACGGCCTAAATTGAGGAATCATTCTCAAGGGGATGAAGAGCCTGATATTGTTGGCGGAGGACCAGAAGTTGGATAGTATTAATTCGACTTTTGACAAAAGTCATAAGTCGGTTTAGAATCCAGGGTCCTATGGTAACAAGCAGTAGGATGATTATTATTGGCCCTGCCAGTGCAGATAAAAGGGTAGCCAACCATGGGGACTGGTTAAACCAAGACTGGAACCAGCTTTCCCCGGCCTCTTTTTCTCGTTTTCTTTGTTCCAGGCTCTTTCGAAGTTTAGACATGGAGTCACGAACAACTCCGGTATGGTCAGCGTAAAAACAACAATCTTCCCCTAGAGCAACACATAGTCCCCCCTTTTGGAGGAACAACAAGTCCAGACCTCGTCGGTTTTGAAGTACTACCTCAGACAGAGAAGTGAGGGATTTTTCTAGGTGGCTAATGGAGGTTTCTATTCTCTCTATATCTTCGTCTATGGCTGCACGCAGCGAAGACATCCCTTTCTGCTGGGTGGCCAAAGAAGCTATGCCGGTTCCTGCTCCCGCTAACCCTAGGCTGAGTAGGATAGCAATAGTTACTGTGGAAATAGGTTCTCTCTTTTTCCTTTTTTCAACCATTTTTGTATTCCAGTATGAATATAGACTCTCTTCCGAATGATAGAGGATGCGGGGCAGCACAGTCACTATAACACAGAATTCTTTAGAGCTGTTAAACACCTTAGTTGATAGGCACGGGGTGAGTCCGGACCGTGAGCATAGCCACCACCCATTGTCCTTTGGAATTACCCATTTAATAGCATTTTCCCAGGTAGAACTGGCGTTAATAACAGCACATAAGTCCCGTCTGTTCTTTGGCACTTTTCTTAAGCAGGTTCCTTGGCCGCTTACCTGCTGTATGGTCAGACCTCTCTTACGGTCTCCCCAGGAACATTGAGTAGGGTTTTCCTCAGATGAGGTATCGTGAGTGGTGTTTAGCCCTATTGCCTCATAGAATGGGGGCCTCACATCATAACATAACCAACAGGAGTTAGTCATGTTAGGGTTGGTGTGGTTTAACGTCAGGAAGGCAGCACCCACTAGCTCCCAGAGGGGGTCTTTAGATCCGGTCATGAGACTGGGCCTCACCAGGGGAGGGCTGGTTTCTGATGGTCTTGGAGTTGTAACATTAGCCCGGGCTATGGTTGAGGGAAGGTGATGAGCAGTGGAAGGTCGGGGAGGTGGCTTTACATAGGGTGGCCTAAGTACCTTATTAGGGCCTATTGTTAGAGTAGAGACTGGTTGTCGCACACGCCGCAAGGTAAAAAGGGCTCCTGGATGATTTGTTTTGTAGAGTCTGACTCCCCAGGATTTACCCAATTCCCAATTCATTGCCTTTTTTCCTAAATCAGTGAAATTTATCATAATGGGATTACAATTGGGGGGAGTTGGGCATCCCTTATTTATAGGTCTAGGTTGGTGGTATGTAATGCCAGATTGAGAGACTCTACTTAATTGAATAAGGTCCCCCTGTTTGGGGGGTGTCCACCATATATCCCCTGAGCTCTCACAACCCCATGACTTACAATAATAGTCTGCGATTCCTCCACATTTTTTTCTGTGGTTGGGTTGGGGAGCGGGGCAGACATAGAAGTAACTTTGGCGCAAATCCCATTGTCCCCTGCCAGTGAATAAGGCCCTTAAGTCAAAGTATAATTCTGGGAACCAGGTGCTGGGAGGGGTCACCTTGGAGGTCTGGTTAAGAATGTCTCCTGTGGGTACATCTACAATCATCCAGGTCAGGTTAAAAGGTTGATGTGGATTTGTATGCCCCCAGCAAGTGGTGGACAGGGTTAGAAAAAGGAATAAAGTTACTGAGGTCCAGTATGAACTTTGAGTTTGAAAAAATTTTCCTTGTGGTGGGACACCCTTCTTGTTGGCAGGAAGCTTTTCTTCATAGCTACCGGATCTGCCGGTCTGATGTGGGTGTAGTGGACCCAGGTGATAATCCCATTCTAGGAGGGCTGCGGAGCATCCAGAGTGTTCTCGTTTTTCGGAGCATCCCGTATCAGCTGGAGCTTGAGTGGGTTTGTTGGATGCTTCCGTGCAGACCAATTTTCCTGTTTTTTCTCCGGAGGGTGAGCCCGTCTTACATGGGAATGGTGTACCCATGCTGCAATCCCGTCGACCTTGAGGGCGGTAGGGGTAGTAAACAGTACAACATAAGGTCCTTTCCATCTAGGCTCTAGGGTTTTGGACTGATGTCTTTTAACCCATACCATATCCCCCGGGACTATGCCATGCTCCGTGTTTGGGGTCCTCTCTGCAGTATGGTACGCTTGAATTAGGGGCCATATTTGTTGTTGTACTTTAGCTAAAGCCTGTAGAGTAACACGATAATTTGGGGCCAGATCACCTAGTCTCGGGCTTAAGGTCCTCTGAATGATGGGGGGTGGAGCCCCATACAGGATCTCAAAGGGAGTTAGCCCGTGGACATATGGAGAGTTCCGGACCCGGAAGATGGCCAAGGGAAGGAGCGTCACCCAATCACCGCCAGTCTCCAGGGCCAATTTGGCTAAGGTCTCCTTTAGTGTCCTATTCATCCTTTCTACTTGCCCTGAGCTCTGGGGGTTATATTTGCAATGTAGCTTCCAATTGGCCCCCATAGTCTGGGCTAGTCCCTGCAGGACTTTACTAACAAAAGCCGGACCGTTATCTGACCCAATTGCCTCGGGCACCCCATATCTGGGTATGATTTCCTCTAGCAAAGCCTTTGCCACTACCTGACTCGTCTCCTTCTTTGTAGGAAAAGCCTCCACCCAGCCCGAAAAGGTATCTATGAATACCAGCAAATATTTGTACCCAAACTTTCCCGGTTTTACCTCAGTAAAATCCACTTCCCAACTTCTTCCCGGAGCCCTCCCCCGTTCCCGAGTACCTGTATGGTGCCCCTCCCTTCGTCCTGGTTTCATGATTGTGCAGCTGGCACAATCTTCCACAATTTGGTGGACTGCTATGGTCTGGTTTGGAAATCAGAGCTGCGCAGATGTCAACAAGTCTAGTAATTTTCTCCACCCCAAATGGGTGGACTTATGTAAGTTAGCCAACAGGAATCGTCCGAGTTTTTCAGGCAGAATTAACTTGCCTTCCAAGTCGCTTTTCCATCCCTCTTCCCCTTCTCTAAAGGGGGAGTGGGCTCTCATCCAAGTGAAATCCTCTGTGGAGTATTCTGGTCGGGGGGGTAGCGGAGGGAGCTCTGGGACCGGCACGTCTATCGCCGCAACCGTGGAAGGTTGCCCTGTCTCCATGGGAGGACTCACCATTGCTACTCTCTTTGCTTCTTGATCTGCTCTGTTGTTACCGACAGCTTCCGGCGTCTTGGCAGACTGGTGGCCTGGGACATACATCACTGCCACTGCCTTCGGTTTTTCCACTGCCATTAATAGACGCTGGACTTCGGCTAGGTTCTTTAGATGTTTTCCTTCTGCTGTGCGGAATCCTCTTTCACGATAGATGGCCCCATGGACATGGACGGTACTGAAAGCATAGCGGCTATCGGTGTAGATATTGACTCGCTTTCCTTTTGCCCTCTCCAGGGCCTCTGCCAAGGCAATTAATTCCGCTTTTTGGGCTGATGTTCCGGGTGGGAGGGCGCTGCTCCATACCGTATTTCCTTCTTGGTCGACTACAGCTGCCCCTGCCCTTCGGGCTCCATCTTGGAAAAAACTGCTTCCATCCGTGTACCAGTTTAATTTGCAGCCGGACAGGGGGGTATCCTTTAGGTCAGCCCGTACCTGTGTAACTTCGGAGAGGAATTCTTTGCAGTTATGGACAGGTGTCTGCAGTTCCGGGTTAGGCAACAAGGTGGCAGGGTTCAGGATTACGGGATCTGTGAATGTGATCTGAGGGGAATCCAACAAGAGCCCCTGGTAGTGGGTGAGCCTGGCATTCGTCATCCATTTCCCAGGGGGTTGTTTAAGGATTCCCTCCACCGGGTGAGGGGCCGTTACCCAGAGGGCCTGTCCAAAGGTTAATTTATCGGCTTCTCTCACCAGCACGGCAATGGCCGCTATGATGCGGAGGCAAGGGGGCCATCCTGCCGCTACTGCGTCTAATTTCTTGGAAAAGTATGCCACTGGTCTCTTCCAGGGACCTAGCTGTTGGGTCAAGACTCCTTTGGCTACCCCCTTTTTCTCATCTACAAACAGAGTGAATGGTCTTGTAGGATCTGGCAAGGCTAAGGCAGGGGCCTGCAAAAGAGCGTCTTTTAGCTGATCAAAGGCCTGTTGTTCTCTCTCTCCCCAATTCCAATCTGGAGCTTCTTTGGTGGCCTCATATAGGGGTCTGGCTATTTCCGCAAATCCTGGAATCCAGAGTCTACAGAACCCCGCGGAGCCCAGGAATTCTCTCACTCCCCTAGTGGATGTGGGGGATGGGATAGCCAAAATAGTCTGTTTCATGGCATCAGTCAGCCATCTTGCCCCATCTGCAATCCGATAACCCAAATATGTCACTGATCTTTTACAGATGTGAGTTTTCTTGGCACTTGCCCGATACCCCAGCTCACCTAATTCCGTTAGCAGGTGTTCAGTAGCCTTGATGCACTCCTCTCAGGTTTCTGCCGCTAACAGTAAGTCATCAACATACTGTAATAGAGTGACTCGTGGGTGGCTCCGGCAAAAAGGTTCCAGGTCCTGGCTCAGGGCCTCATTAAACAGGGTGGGAGAGTTTTTAAATCCTTGCAGCAGTCTGGTCCAAGTGAGCTGTCCGGATTGGCCCCCATCTTCTTGCCATTCGAAAGCAAATAGCGGCTGACTAATTTCTGACAATGGAATGCTGAAGAAAGCATCTTTCAAATCAAGGGTTGTATACCATACTTGTGAGGGGGGTAGGTGGCTGAGCAAGGTATAGGGATTCGGAACGGTGGGATGAATGTCCTCCGTCCGCTCATTTACCTTTCGTAGGTCTTGCACAGGCCTATAGTCCCCGCTTCCCGGCTTTTGGACGGGGAGCAGAGGAGTATTCCAGGCAGACTGACAAGGCCGCAGTACTCCTTCCTTTATTAGCCTGTGGATATGCCTCTTCGGGCCTCCTCAGGCATAGGATACTGTTTCACCCGAATGGGGAGAGCAGAAGGCTTCAATTGTATAACTACGGGCGGGAGGTGTTTGGCGAGGCCGGTTCCCGCAGTCTCTGCCCAGGCCGTGGGAAATCTTTTTACCCAATGAGTCATGTCCCCTCCTGGTTCCTGTTGACTCTCAAACAGACGATGCTTGTCAGCCAATGATAGGGACAAGACGTGAGTCGGGCTCCCTTCTCGATCAGTCACAATTATTCCATCTGGTTCAAAATGGATATGGGCCCCTATTTTGGTGAGTAGGTCCCATCCGAGCAGGGGGGCGGGGCTCTCAGGGACAACCAGGAAGGAGTGTGTGACCTGGTGTTTTCCTAAGTTCACCTTTCTTTTGGTAGTCCATGTACATAACTGCGTACCGGTGGCCCCCTGAACAACACTTGTTCGTGCCTTGTTCAAAGGTCCATGTGCCTTGTTTAAAACCGAATACTGGGCACCGGTATCCACCATGAACCCCATCGGCTTCCCCTCCACATGTATTGTTACCCAGGACTCGCGGAGGGGTTCTGAGCCCCGTCTCCTTCAGTCCTCTTCTCTGGCTATGAGGACTCTGGCCTGCTCTACTGCTCGTTCCCTTTCCCTGTTTTCCCCCGGTCTCCTTCCAAACCCTCTTCTTCCCTTTAACTTAGGACATTCTCTCTTCCAATGCCCAGTTTCCTTACAGTAAAAACAGTGTTCCTTATCCGGGGTCCTGGCGTGGCCCCCTCCCCTGGGTTGGTCCTGGACACCCGCTAGGAAAATACGGGCCATTTCTCTCTGTTGCTTTCGGTTTTCCTTAGCCTGGAACTCCCGGTCCTCCTTTCTCAATTTCTCCTGGGCCTCCCTGTCTTCCTTTCTCCGTCTTTCCTCCCTTTCTTCTGGAGTTTCCCTAGCGGTAAAGATCTTTTCCGCTACCTGTAGCATTTCCCTTATAGTCATCTCCCCTAAGTTTTCCTGTTTATTGAGTTTTCTCCTAATATCTGGAGCTGCCTGATTAATGAATGAAAGTACCACAGCAGACCGGTGGAGGTCCGCCTCAGGGTCAATAGGGGTGTACTGATGGTATGCCTCATAGAGGCGCTCTAAGAAACCGGCCGGGCTTTCGTTTTCCCTTTGAACAACTGCTTTCACTTTTGCAAAATGGTGGGCCTTCTAGCGGCCGCTCGGAGACCGGCCATAAGAGTCTGGCGGTAGATCCGAAGACGCTCCCTACCTTCTGCGGTCCTGAAATCCCAATCAGGGCGGCGTAGGGGAAAAGCCTCGTCTATGGCCGGTTGGAGAGTTGTGGGTCTCCCATTATCCCCCAAGACGTTCTTCCTCGCTTCGTTGAGGATGCGCTCTCGTTCCTCCGTCGTAAAAAGAGTATTGAGCAGCTGATGACAGTCATCCCAAGTGGGACGGTGTGTATGCATGATGGACTCCAAGAGATCTATGAGACACTTGGGGTCTTCAGAAAAGGGCGGGTTCTGCGTCCTCCAGTTATATAGATCACTGGAGGAGAAGGGCCAGTACTGAAACTGTTGCCCTCCTCCCGGTCCCCCTTGGCCCACCATCCGGACTGGAAGTGTAGGGACAGTTTCTTCCCCCTGTGTTGATGAGGAGGGCCCATCTTCCCCTTCCCTTTCCCGGATCCCTCGGGGGCGAAGTCTTCGACCCATTCCTCCTCCAGCTGCCAGTCCTATTGAGGTGGATGAGGAAATTTCCTCCTCCGGGGCACTGGCTTGGCTAGGGGGAGTCATATATGGAGGCGGCCGATCTTCCTCTGCCCCTGCAAGGGATGGGTAAAGGGGGGAACTCTCTGGTAAGACCGGAGATGGTGAAGGAGATGCCCTAATTTGAGGACCGGTCAAGGTGGGAAGAGGAAGTTTTTCCTCCTCCTTTATGACCAAGGCGGGTGTGACTGGGGTTTTAGCCCCGGGGGCCGAACTGGAGGGGTGGGTCAGAAAAACTGTTAACCAAGGGGGAGGGTTCCTCACCAGATCCTCCCAAACCAAAATGTAAGGAACTTGGTCTGGATGGCCTCGATTGTCTGGCTGAAAAATGACTGCTTTAACCTTAGTGATCATGTCTAGGGAGAGGGAACCTTGAATGGGCCACCCGACTCCAAAGGTGGGCCACTCTGTAGAACAAAAGGTGTCGAACTTACCTTTCTTGATGACCAGACCCGCATTTAAGGCCCTTTCTTTAACTTCTGAAAAGTGAGAAAGGATCAAAGACTTTGGGGTTGTCTGCCCCTGTCCCATTGTGGAAGGAGAATCAAACACCAGGAGAGAGAGAACAAAAAGGGTGAAGACAACAATAATTCCACACACACAAAACACTCTCCAGCACTCGCTCGGACCGGTCCTTCTCTCACACTGGTGCGCACCCCATTCAACCTCCTCACCATCCAACTGGGATATCAGGCCGAAAGGCGTCCACTTGATGGGTGGTCGGTCGACTAGTTCAATTAGTTCTTCACCTGGTGCCAGGGTTCCTAAAATGCTCGAGCCTAAATGAGAGGAAAGCCTCTCCCAATAGGACCCTGTGGTCCTCTTTGCGAGATTCCCAGAATGAATCTCCCTGGGGATTGGCCGAATCCCCGCCGCAGCCCAAATGGAACACTCAAGTTCCTCCAAATGAGGGTCTGGGATCCCCTCCCAACACCTAGGACTTGGGATCGCCCCTGCTTTCTCGCAGGCAGGTTCTGTCTCTCGAGAAAATGAAATCTCGGTGGAACCTCCAAATGTTAGGACCCGGAATCCTATTCCCCCGAGAGACAGAGAGCCAGGCGTGAATGCAATCTACAAAGCAGAGTTTATTGGGCTGGCTAGCCAGGGTCGAGCTCCCACACGGACACACAGGACCGGTTAGGAAAAACACGACCCTGAGCCTCTTTAGGGGAAATCTTATATAGACCGCGGTGGCGTGCATATTTTCGTTATCAACATTGGGCAAGCAGGCAGAGCACATCTTGCGCGTACCTCACATCTTGCATGTACCTCCCGCTCACATTCCCCACATTCTATATGCCCTAACCGAGCCCTGCCGCATTGCTTATCTTATCTACACGGGGTGTTTGGTACTGGTTTCTCCAACAAGGGGGTTGGGGCCCGCTGAGACCTCCTATTCCTTTCATTCCCAACTGACTTTCACTCATTTGCCAGTTTCACACCTCAAGGTGTACTTATGCTTTGCTAATAAATCACTCTTTACTTTCTTTCCATTCTTCATGGTTCTTTTGCTGTGTGGTTTTTCTGCCACACCTGTGACAGCGTCTAATCTTAAATGCTGTACTCAAGAACAAAACAACATCTGGAATACCCCCAAATACTGGTAACAACTTAACATTAGCAATGTGGCTTCAGTAAAACATAATCTGTCATTAAACTATTGTCTTTGAGATTTGTTGAAAATTTATTTTGGCTTGACACAGTCATGAGCATGCGTTATATGTTTATACTCATTATGTAAATAATTTAAATCCACACAAAGGAGGTCTGCTATCTTTTTTCTGTAAAGGATGTCTTACCTTGCTCAAACCTGAGAAACACTGTATTGTTACCACATTCAGACTTTGGAGAACAGCAGATCCTGGCACAGATATCTGTGTATGTGCTACCACCCCAAAGAGAGACTGGGAACCAGCACAGGAAGAATTCCAGGGGAGTTGTGGGTTGGCTGAGGGAGTGTTGCTCCAGATATGTAAAAGGGGATAACCACAACATCACCAAGCAGGAAACATGACTCTCAGCTGCCAATGAAAAACATTTTGAATCAGACTGGCTAGGTCCCAAAGGGAGTGCCCCAGGCTGGCTGGAATCTCCAAGATATCTTTGCGATCTTTCCCTCTTGTGCTCTGGTGCCTTCTGTATCTTAGTTTCATTTTGGCCAATTGCAGGAGAATTCCAACTAAGCTCCAGATTGACAACCTCAACAGAAAAGACCTTATTTCTTACGTGGTCTCTGTATCAGGCCCAGAACATGTAGCCTATGTCAAACAATGGTTCAGACCCAAATCCTGTGCCCACCCTATGGTCAGTGAGAAGGGGCTTATACCCAAGAGGGAGTGAAAAGGAAATTAAAGCCAAGACAATAGCTCCATCAATCTTTACTTTTGAGTCCCTGTTGGGCACAGTGTTTCTGTAACTGCCAGTCCTGGCAGACAGAATATACCCTGTACAAGTGTTAAAGAAAAAATGATTCTGCACTTCTTAAATTGGTAAGGAGGACAATTCAAGACTATTGCAATAAAGGTGTTACAATAGGGGAGAGAGATCAGGCTCAACTCTGAACACAGCAAAGACAGTGGGGGAATTATAGCTGTAGGAGATCAGAATATGCCACCCCAAAATATGCCTTTTTGGCATAAGAGTTATTTTGAGCTGATTATTTTGAGAAACTGCAGACATGGGAAGAGCTCTGAAAACACAGTGGGAGTTACTCTTTTGTAAGGGAAATTTACATCTATAAAGGAAATCTCCATTTGTAAGGGTGTCTTCCTCCCCTATCAGGAAAGAAGGATGACTAAGTCACTAGAGACTCTTCTAGATGGAGAAAGCACCCACTTAAATCTGCCTGACAAACCTCACCCTTGTTCATGAGCTATTCCTGGTCTATAAACTTCTTTTCTTTGTTTCAGCAGATGAGGATTTTTAAGCCAGAATTCAAGCTATCTCTTGGAGATTTCTCTGCATGTGTCTTATGTATACATGAGATTTGCATGTTATTAAACTTCCTGTTTAATAACAGGAAGTTTTTCTCTTGTTAATCTTTCATGTGTTACAAGGGGGTCTCAGCTAAGAACATAGAAGGATAGAAAATTATTTTTCCTCCCCTACAGAGCCAAGGAACACAGTGAGGGAGTCATGGATAGAAAATTACTAAGAGGAGACATCAAAAATAGGGAGATTCTTACTAAAGACAGCCCAAGGACTTAGGCATCAAAGGCAGAGGATGAGGAACTTGACCAGACATCAAAGAATTACTGTCCACAGTTTTGTCCACTGTGAGGCATGTCAAACACTGAAGCTACAAGTTTGGCAAAAGCAAAAGAGTTTATTAATGAGGCAGCCAACATGAAGAAGTAGGAGTTCAAGTCCCAAATCTATCCCTCTGAGGAGAGGGCTTAAGGGCCATTTTTATAGGATAAAGAAGCAGGTGGTCTATGGAACGGGGAAAGTGATTGGAGATTAAAAAAAAAGTGGTCTGCACATGTGGAATCAAACTTCATGGCTCTTCATAGAACACATGTACATAAAATAACTACAATAGTGTGATTCCATTACCTAATTTTTGCTAAACCAAAACATGATTTTTTTAATCCTCTGGAGCAGAGACAATAACCACACCAGAGGACTTTCAAGCAAAGAGGTGTACTTTATTCAGTGGTGAATGAAGAGGAACCAGGTATCAAGCTCTCAGATTAGTCCTCTCTCCCCACGCAGGCCAAAGAAGTAAAGTTTCTTTACTTATGATGAGGAGACTCAAGTAGATTAAGTGAGTAGAATATTTTTGACTCTCCCAGGAAGACATTACTATGTTTCTGAGAATTCTGTCTTCCCCCTGCTTGACCATTTTTGGCCACTTCTGGGGGTTATCATGGAAATTGTAAACTGTCATGGCACTGATGTGTAAGAAATTTACTTTGGAGATGTATTACAATGAGGTGGTAATGAAGTTGGAGGGCACCAGTGGTCAAGATGGCAACCAAATCAGTTTGAACTGGCCTGGCTCTACTGAGTCTTACATCTTTCTTTTCACAGAAACCTGCCATCATGAGTTAACCAGGCATTCTTAGTGCATGTATTGGTTATGCAAGTGTGCTTCAGTCAGGACTTAGGAAAGGAAAGCAAGGGAAAATAGTGGGGAAATGAGGAAAAAAGAAAGAATTTTGTGGCAGAAAAGGGGTATCAAATTCCCCCCTCCACTTAGTTCACTACTGGTTCTTAAAGGGTGGTGAATGTGAGGATCAGACTTCTATAACTACTTTCTGCTGTATGTGGACATCAGCATAGTCAGGTACCCTTCAGAAGACCTAACATGATATGCGATGTCCTGGGGACATTATGGTTGGAAGTTCTGGAGGCAATATAAATCACTTATGGATTGTTCTAATGAGATGGGTAAGCCCAGTTCTTTCCCTGGAGATGCTGGTTGGAAGCTTCAAATCTGTATCACTTTGATATGAACCTGTTATAACTTGGAAAGCATAAATTCAGCTGGAAGGTTAAGGATGCAGGGACCAAAGAATAACAAAAACAGTAAATTATTAATGAGCCTAAGAAGGGGAGAAACCAAGTGATGGCTGATTTGATGCTATTCCTACTAGTGGAGGCAAGGTTGTCTCTATAAAGGTATGCAGTCATTTTGCCTATTTATAATTTTTTGCATTGCTGGGAATTGAATACAGGGCCTTGTGTTGGTTTAGGGAAATACTTTGCCACTGAGTTACGTTCCCAGTTTATACCTGTCTATAAGTTTTTTATATTAACTTTTACCTGACTACTAGTGTTGATCCAGGTATAGCAAAAGTATTGTGACTATGTAAACACTACCTTGTCCTATGAAGAGATTATCAAGGGCCAAGAACTCTCAAGGACTACTTTGGCCAGGATTCTCATCTAAAGCTAGAGTTCTGTAAAGACCTGTCCTGACTGCTCAGTAATATGGTTAACTTGTTTGCTAAGATTTTTAAGAATGATTTTGTGCCAATGAGATTGCTGATCCTACAGTCAGTTTACCCCTGCTAAAATAATTTCCAGAGTTTTATTTTTGAATATAGTAGTGTCCTGGGGTAGGTCCATTTTGAGTACAGATCCTTCTTAACTCCAGTACACCTACTGTGCATTTTCCTGATAAGCATCTCCACTACTATGCACTACCTAAAATCATATTTGGAATCAGTGAAAATAGACATTGTCTTGTCTCTACCTAAATGGAGGGCCCTTGTCAAAACTATGAGTTCCACCTTCTGCTCAGTGGTGATTGGTAGATGGCTTTTGTTTCTTAGCATCAAGCAATCAGCGTAAGAACCCTTTCTCCATAACCTGTTGGCTTTACTTATTTTGTTTAGGGCTGATACAAGTGACTCCATTTGATTCTGACAACTTTCTTCCCTTATCTCTGAACAACTTTCTATGAAGGCATTGCTGATAAACCATCCTCTGATTTGGTTTTATTTGCCCCTCATTGCTGATATAGATCTGTCCCAGTTGGTATGATTTGGTCCAACATCAGAAAGGAAATGATAGCTGGCTAAGAGTCAATGTTAAAGCCCTCTTAGCTAAGTTTGAGCTATTAAAAGACTAAGAAGGAGATCTCTTAGGCTAAGCTTACTTGAGGTCCATCGATAACTTTAATTCCATCTGTCTTATAGGTAATGCCTACAAAATAATGGGACCAATTATTTTGTTAGCAAGAAATAGTTACAAAGTTTTACCAGGAAAATAAAAATCAAAACAAACATGAACAAGAACATATCCAGTTTCTAACATAGTTCTGGGCCAAGAAACACAATCTTTTACAGCAATACCAATTTTTATCAAAGATATTTAAACAAACCAATTTGTTTGAAAAATAAGTTTTGTTTCATCAGAAGGCTATGTTTAAGAAACTTGCTGGAGTCCTTTTTATGAATCTGATTGCAAATGCTTTACAGAAGAATCAGAACTGTGGATGACAAAAGACTTACAACAGACATAATTAAGATTTTGAGGAAAGTTTAGCAACTGAAAAAATAATCTAGTTTTTCCCATTGCATATAACATTTTAGGGTAGCAATTAGGACTGACAACATCAGGATCATCAGGCTCTCCTTATTTTATCTCCAAAAACATATTTATATTTCCATTCTAGTACAAAGTGACCAAATGTTTCATATGTAACTTATCAATACTAGGTTACTTTTATCCAATTAAAAATATTTTAAAATCCCCATTTAAGTTTGTCTTTTAAGAATAAATAATGTTTTAAAAAACAAAGTAGAACATGTCTGTTTACAAATGCACTCTCTAGGTGACTCGTGTCCAATCTTCTTGATTATTAGAGTGGCACTGTTTGAAATGCAGTGTTCAGACACATATAATTATCTTTGCTTAAATGATGATCTTAATACATTTAGGAACAGACGAATGTAAGCCTGAAAAAGGCTGTCACTACTAATAATCTTAGTTTGGAGAACACCAGCTTGGTAAAATATTTTCCTAAATTTTTGTATTTTAGGCTTATATACTTGAGGGACATAAATACATTTAACACATAAAGAAACCAGTAATAAATAGCACCACATCTATTCTGAAGTCATACATATATGCACCCTTGGTTTTTAGAATCTATGGCTCAGTAGGATAACTATAATTATGTAACTCTGTTTTTAACAGGTCTATATGGTTAATAGCGCAGACAAAAGTAAAAAAAAAATGGCTTTAGACATCTTATAAGTTTAGGAAACAATGCTAGTGACCACAATTAGATGTAACCTGATGTATACATGCATCTTACATATGCAATAACAAAATGCTTAGTTAAAGCAAATAGATACAGATCAAGTTTTAAATGCAGGAATATACAACTGGTGAATTTTCCCTCATCTGAATGGTAAAACACAAACAGCAGAAATGCCAAGAGTCTTATTGATCATTTTGTATGTTTAAGGTCTAAATGCACTCAACCACACATTGGCTATCTGGGAACACCTAACACTGAGTCTAGCTTTAGGGAAGTTGAAAGAAACTCCTAGAACCCCTAACAGCAGTGACTTTAGCTTTTGGGAAGTTGAAAGAAATCCCCATAGCTCAACCACTAGGTATGGAATCTGGCCTGACTGCTTCTGTACCTGGGTAGACCCCAAAGCACCCTACCTGTTGACATTCTTGTGACCTATTTCCTCTATCGCTTTTGGGGACAACTTGCTCAGATGTCTTTTCTCTCCTCTGTAGCTCACTCCTATGTCAGGTTGAAACCAACTTTCTCTTCCCTGCATTCTCTATTCTTGAGACTATCTATGTACCCAACCTGGGTGAATATCTCTCACTACAGGGAAACATCTGGAAAAGGCATCTCACAACCTATCTGATGGTAATTAGGCCCATAAAGTCTTCCCTGTGCTACCCTCCTTCACTTGCCAAATTTCAGTTTGCCTGCACCTTTCTTCTCCTTGCAAAATGGCAGGTCATCTGGAAAACAATTCTTAGGCTACAGTTATGGGATTAATATATAGAGGATTTTGGTTCTCTGCCTGTCTATATTTACTAAGATAATAAGTTATTCAGGGTAACTTGGAGGTTTGTTAGCTAAAATGTTACTGTATGGGTAGTCTCTGGTTGGGCGACACATAGGCTCTTACATTCCACATGAAAAGAATTCAAAAATGATGCAGAAATGTAGTAAAGTTTATTAAAAGTGAGGGAAAGGTACCATAGAGAAAGCAATAATGGCCACTGGTCAGATAGGATAGATGTGCGCACACTGGTCTTTGTTCAAAGGGCCTTTTATAAATTCAAAGGGCAAATGATGGGAAAAATCTGGACAGTTTTTGTGGCTAGAGTGATTGACAGGTTTTATTCACTATACACTTAAATAAGCTCTCAGGTATTTTAATTACATGCATGAGATGTGATTAATATTCATGTTTTAAGCAAAGGGCTTTTACCTGAGAGGTAAATGAGGGCATTGCAGAATGGCCTCAAGTTGTTAATGGTAACAGTACAGTCTGTGATCAAAAGATTTCCAAATTCTTTGTGTCCCACAGGGAAGAATTCATGGCAGGATTCTTGGATGTAAATGGAGTTTATTAAAAGTTAGGAAAGGGAATACAAAAGGGAGCATGGTGGGCACAGGTGGAGCCTCAAAGCAGATGCTTTTAAAAACATGTGCTTTTAAAACTTATGCTGATCTAGGGGAAGGGCAGAACCAGGTGAGTCCCATCTAATAGTGGATGAGTGGGGAAGGGGCATGGGTGGTCCCTGAGCCAGGTGAGGGCAGTCCCTGAGCCAGGGTAGGGTCAATCTTAAATGAAATATTAAGTCATATATTTTCTATGAGTCCAGAACTTTCCCTAACTTTAGCCTGCCTCAACATCCCCCTGAGAAACAAGATCCTGAAAAATCCTTTTGAGGTTGCTGAGGGGTTGTTCTCTTTTTTTCTGATTCTGCTTCAAGCTGATAAAGGGCAGCAGACCCTATCTACAAGGGGAAATTATCTCTCCTACATCTCTCCCTTCAGGCTCATTTGGACACAAAGCATCTGAATTATTGTCTAGCACAATCAAGTTTTCCATGGAGATCTAGGTTGTTCATAGAGATCTCATTCATCTGTGAGACTGATAGCCCTGTTGTCTCATGATTTGAGTCCTAAAGACTTTTATCCTGGAAGGGATACATCTGGGTTAGAAGGCATGACCCAAACATGAACAATGGTAGGAACATCAGAAGAGGCCCTGCCAGGTGAGCTGGAAAGATAAAGAATCTAACTTTTTGGTTTGAAAAATGTCAGAGTCTTGTGGCTATTTTTTCTGTAGGTGTTTATACCTGTAGCTATTTTTGATCCCTGGATAGCCCTCAGTTTAGACTGTCACTGTAGTGGGCAGTTAAAGACTGATTGTTTAGGGCAATATATACAGTAGAGACCAGGTATACCAGGGAGCAGGTGCCAGTCCAATTAGAGGGTAAACATCAATAGGAGTCAGTTCTGTTCAGAAAGAAGACTCACAGTGACCCTAAGCAGAAGTTACATACCATGGGAAGTAGAATACAAGATGGAGTATAAACAGCTCTGAGTACTATTAAAAGGGCTGGAGCTAGTAGAAATGGTCATATTGCCTTTGGTTAAACAGAAGGCCTTGGCCAAAGACATGAGTTTGCCTTTTGCCAGAAGCCTAGAAGGGTTAAATATTAGAGCACATGTGTTAGACTCCCTTTTTAAAATCTATTGGCTTTGGTTACTTTTAGGGGCCTGGCATAATTCATCTAGATCTGGAGAAGTCCTCTCACTTGTGTAGTCCTTTTGAACTGTAGTCCTCTTAAACTATTTCTCTTAACAGTTGCCTCTGAAGATTTTGTCAATTTGGCAGTTTTGTCCCCTAGAGCCAAGAGTAACTTCTCCTGTAAAGTTAGATTTGTCCCATAGAGGAGGAGGAGTAACACATCAAACAGATCAGAAGTCAGTGCCAATGCAACTTTTTTTTTTTAACCAAATTAAGCAACAAAGGGATTTATTTTTAAAAAATGGCTCTTAGGCTGGGCTTAATTTAAAATGATTGTCTCACAGAGGAAGCACTGACATCTTAAAATTGTTTTACAAGGAAACTACAAAATGACCCCAATACTTAAGAATGTCTGTCCTGGTTGACAGATAAGCACTTTGTCAGAGTCATTTTCCATGGGCTTGTCTGTAAACATTCTGAAAGGATCAGAACTATAATGTTAAAACTTAAAGTAACCATGGTTAACAGTTTAGCAACTAATACAAACATCTAATTACTTTTAATTATATCAGTATTACTAAACCTCTAATTATGGTTGGGAAAAGAGATGAAGACACACCAACTTGTTACAGTCTTTTTATAACCATACTTAAGAATGCTTATAAGCTTGATGAACACAAAGACACCTAACATATAAAGGAGTCAGTAACAGTATCAGTTTAAACCTTGAATTTTGGTTAGGTAATAGGTTAGTGGTTGTCAGTACTGACATATAGTGCTGATAATTAAAAACCCTAAATTTCTCATTAGTTAGGAGAAGGCAGTGTCAATAATCCCAAATAGCCCCTGTTTTAAAGCTCAATTATATATCATATATATAAAGCAATGTTTATCTAGCCAATGTCAGATAAACTAATGTTTACGTGACAAACAGATGTCAGGCTCAGGCCTAAATGGCTTTCAACATTTGTTATAAACAGCAGAAATGTCAAAGACCTTATTAGATAAAATATACCTTAGATAAAAGAACTAACAAATTCCCATTTTTAGACATACATTATTACTTTAAATTTTGACCTCAGAAAATTTTCTAGGCAAACTTTATAACCAACTTAATATAAACTTATAAGGCTTATGACCTTAATTTGTATCTTGCTAACCCAATTATTATTCTAATGAAGAGACAAATAATCAGAGCAAACTAAGATGGGATTTGAAGTCATGGCCTTACACTTAGAGATTATCTTTAGAATTTGGTGATTAATCCCATGAGCCCCATCAGCAAAGGGTGCCAGCCACTTACTGGTGGGCCCAGGGCATGTGTCCCTGGGACAGAGAAATGTGACCTCAAGATTTTCCCAACCCCCACAGGCCATGAAAACAAGGAGAGTGTGGGCAAGAGTTGGGTCCAGCTGCTTACAGCAAAAAGAGGACTGGGGCATAGATAAGCAAGGGAATGGGACAGGGGAGAAAGAGGAAGAAGGTTCCAGATGCATGGCAGCCACATGAAAGAGGGGTCCGGCCTGGGGCCTAGACCACCCTCCCTGCCCAAGCCAAGTTGGCGACAGGGGTGGAGATGCTGTAGTTGGGTACAATGAGCCTCCCAGCCGCCAAGTGGATGCTACTGGGCTGGGTGGATTCTGCCAGCCTGGGAACTATAGGCTCCCAGGCTGGCACTGAGAGGCGGGGCCTAAGACCCAGAGTGTAGGAACATGAAGGCTCATGTCTCTCCCCTGTACCTGGCCAGTAGCGCACATCCCTGGCCCCTCCAAAGGCAGTTTAAGGCCTGGGTGGGGTGAGGCGTGCCTCTCACTCATCCTCCAGGACACGGCCAGGGGGTTACAGTACAGACTGGTCAGCTGCCTGGGCCCAGCAGTCAGAGACCCTGGGGCATGCACTCCACATGTGGCATTTTGGGAGAGACACTGGTGGATTGTGAGCCTATTGCACAAAAAGGGGTTGGGAGGAAGGAGAAGGGAAAAGGACATCATTGTTTTAAGGCAGCTTGCCTGCCAGGACACACATCTCCTTAGCGTGACCTCACATGCAGCCTCAGAGTGAGCCCAGACCCTGGTGCAGTGCAAGATGCTGGGCAGCCTGCCCACTGGGGACCCTCCCCACAATGCTAACTGCAGGCCTCAGAGAGAGTGCCACTACTGGCAAACACACTAGGTCCCGTGGACCTGGTGTCTCCCAGGTAGACAGAAGGAAGAGGAGAAAAGACAGTAGAAATGACCCTTTAAAATATAGGGTCTGGGGCCTCACTCTTTCTCCTGGCTGGCCCACCACAAATGTTAACAGCAAAAAATATCTCCAGAAGGTCTTGGTCCTTGCACTCTGGCATGGAAGAATCCAAGCAGAACATGTGGGGTTAGTGAGGAAGAAAAGTTTTATTAAAGGAAGGAGATTACAGGCTCTGCCAGGTGAGAGGAGATACTGCACGGGGTAAAAACAGGGTTGGGGTCTTTTGTTAGGTCATTTTTATACCACCTTAAACTTGGAGGTGGGGAGAGAATACATCATTACCTGACTCTGTAGGGGAGGAACTCTTTGGGCTAGTCAGGGAGGGGAAGCAGTCCCAAACTTTCCCTAACTCTAACCTGCCAGAAAGCTTTCTGTTTTATAATCTTTACAACTGCAGAGGATTTATAATTGAAAAGAAATTTACAACTGCAAAGGATAGAATGGGGCTGAGATAAGGAGTTTAGCATGGATTGTGCTGGGAAAAGTCATGCTTCATAGCACTGGCCAGGCCAGAGTCCCAAAATCTCTATTGTTAGCCTGCCTCACAACCAGTTCTAGCTAAAATGCAGGCATTTAAAGAGTTAACTCTTGTAAGAAAAATGATCTTTTCTATCAAAGTATCTGTTACCCTCTTAGATTACTTAAAGATTCCTCAGATCACCATCTTAAGTGACTTGCATGTTTAAAGGGTCCTTGCTTCTTCTTCTGGATTCGTGTACAACTCCATTGCCTGACAAACTGCAGGCCCTAACCCATCCCCCAAGCCTTTCAGCCAATCAGAAAAGACTGTGAACCTTTGACCTGGACAAATCCCAGGTGAGGGGCAGGTACAACTGCATCAGGGATGAAGGAGGAGCTACTGTCAGCCATTTTGTGCTTGCATGTTGCTTAGCTGGAGTGAGGACATGCTTGCACCCTCTTGATAAGAGAAATTGCCTTGTCAAGATTTTCTGTCTCTTGTGTGTCTGTTTTCAGCATCAGAAGAGTATTAATTCCAATTCTCTCAAACTCACTTAGGACTGAATTTTTAAAAAATAGTAAATAGAAAAAGAGATACAGGAGAGTTATAAGTATGGTGGTATATTTTTGGCAAGGAAGGTTAAAAGAAAAGGCAACGTTTTTGCATGGGAAAAAAAATTTGTGTCCTAGCATTGTTGAAGGCCGGTGTCGAGAGTTCTTGCCTTCACTGGCCAAAGAATTGGCTCATGAGGCAGCAGATTGACTCATGATACAAGGTCAGCACACAAAGTAGGATTTATTAGAGAGAAAGGAAAATCTTCCCCTAGAGAAGACAGGGAGCCCAGAAAATTGGTAGCTCCCTGTCATTTTCAAAGCAGTGTGGGGGAGGGGGTATTTGGTTCTTTTTGTTGGGGAGGGCAGTCGGGAGTCAGGGATGGAGTGGTCTTTTGACACATCGCTGCAGGAACATGTTTACAGTCCTGTGAAAGCCCCCTGTTTATCAGCCTTGTGGCATTTTGAGGCATCTCCAGTGGTCATGACTTGTGAAGCCATGTGTCCCTTTGCAGGATGTAGGGCTCACAGTGCTCTCATGGGGGAAGGGGCACTAGCTCATTTTGTCTTCTGATCCCCCAGACCCAATAGCATGAACTAACTGGAGTGTTCCTAAACTAGAGAGGAGAGAGAAAAGAAAGAATCGCCTGGCAAGGAAGGGGTTACAATCTGTGAGTGGAATTTTCAAACTTTTGACATCAAAAGGCCACCCAGTGGACTCTTGCAAAGATCTAAGTGAAAGTTCACTGGCTCCAACAAGTTTGAGATAGAAAAAACAGCTTTTAAGTTTCCGAAAGACAATTGTATGTCAACTGTATGTTAGAGATGTTATCTATAACAAAGCTGATAGAACAATAATGCCGCCATTTTATAAATTAGCGGCACCTCATGGAAAATGGAGCCATTCCCCTCCTTAACAAGGTTTCCCGTGCTCCCAAAAACAAGCTCCACCTCCATCAGGGACCCCCGGCGTATGCGCCAACCCCTTACCCTCCCTCTCCTATAAAAGGCCATGCCTGGCCTTCCCTTTTGTCCTTTCTTCTTCCTGCACTACCTCATACCTGCCATTAAACCCTAACCTTGGACGTGAGTTTTCTCGTGAGTTTTGTTTGTGTGGCATTTTTCCTAACATTTGGTGCCGAAACCCGGGATTGGGTTGAGGTCCCATCACTGAACTTGCTCTCCCAGCTTTCCTCTGAGCTGCCTTACTGGGACCCCCGATCCTAGAAAGCGCCACTCTCTCACAGCTCACAGGGAATTTCCTCTGCCCCAGCGCGCCTCCAACCGCCATCCACCACCGGCCAATCTTCCCTCAAGGTCCTCTCTCCCTTGGTGAGTCCTCCTCACACGCAGGGCTGTGATCTCTCTCTCTCTCTCTCTCTCTCTCTCAGCTCGCTTTTGTCCCAGGAACCAGGTTCCCCACGAGGGACTGTGGCCCACCCTGTGGTGAAGACGTTCCCTCTGGGTGTTGTGTTCCACATCTCTCTCTCTCTCTCTCCTGAGGACCTGATATTTCAGGGATGCCCACCATATCTCTCCTCAGGTCAGGCCTCACCATGGGAGTTGGACCTTCCAAAATTCCCTCAGACTCCCCATTGGGATGTCTTCTGGCCAACCTTGGGCCCCTACTCCTCACACCTGATCTTAAGCCATGAAAGCTCATTTTTCTCTGTAATCGGGCCTGGCCCCAATATCCATTGGACAATGCCTCCAAATGGCCACTTAATGGCACTTTTGATCCCAATATTTTAAGGGATCTATACAATTTCTGTGAGTGCACTGGCAAATGGAAGGAACTTCTCTACGTCCAATCCTTTTCTTATCTCCGCACCAAACCTTCCCTCTGTACCTCCTGTTCCCCTGCACAGGTCCTATTAGCCAGTCTCAAAACCAGCCAAATCCTTCTCTGAATCCCCTCCTGACTCTGAAGCTTTCCCTTCTTTTGAGCCTGCTAACAAGCCTCCACCTTATCAAAGACGGACTTCCATTGTTCAGCCATCGGCTCCCGCCCCTCCTCCCTCTTCTCCTCCCACCCCTCCTTCTGCTCCTCCTTCCACTCCTCCTCCTGCTCCTCCTCCCGCCCCTCCTTCCGCCCGCCCTTCCACTCACCCGGGACCACAGGATCCCATGAGCCCCCCCCCCCACTTGCTCTCATGGACCCCCCAGTCAGCCGGTTTCCACCTACCCTCTCCAGGAAGTGGCTGGAGCGGAAGGCATTGTGAGGGTCCACGTTCCCTTTTCTCTCGTTGACCTCTCTCAGATAGAAAAGCGCCTTGGCTCCTTCACCACTAACCCTGATTCTTATGTTAAGGAATTTCAATACTTGGCTCAATCCTATGACCTTACTTGGCATGACATCTATCTCATTCTTTCCTCCACCCTCCTCCCAGAGGAGAAACAACGGGTCTGGGACGCGGCTAGGGCACATGCAGATGAGGTCCATCGCACCACCCCCACCCATCCTGTAGGGGCTACAGCAATCCCTACTGAGGAGCCTCATTGGAATTACCAAACTGGTGACAGAACGCTTAGGGATCAGATGGTTACCTGTTTAGTGGTGGGATTAAAGAAGTCGGCCCAAAAGGTTGTTAATTTTGATAAGCTTAGAGAAATCCAACAAGAAAAAGAGGAAAATCCAGCTAGTTTCTTGTCCCACCTCACAGAGGCGCTACGACGCCATACAAAAGTTGACCCTGAAACTAAGGATGGGACAATTATCCTTATGACCCATTTTATCTCCCAGTCAGCTCCAGATATCGGAAAAAAGCTCCAAAGGCTAGAAAATGGCCCTCAGACTCCACAGGCTGAAATTTTAAATGTGGCCTTCAAAGTCTATAATTACCGAGAAGAACAACAAAGGGCTGATAAGGAGAGGAGAGATAAGGCTAAATTCCAGATGTTGGCACAAGCCCTCTGGCAAAAGCCTCCGACCTCTAACTCCTGTTCAGGCCAGGGAAAATCCTGAACACCTCCCGGCCCATGTTTTCGGTGTGGCCTTGAGGGACACTGGGCCCGTGCTTGTCCTAAACCATGCCGCCGCCCACCGGGGCCATGTCCTAAGTGCAAACAGGAGGGCCACTGGGCGATGGACTGCCCCTCCACCCCTCAAGGCTGAGGGTCTAAGCCCCCCCACTGTCCCTCCTCCCTAACTGATCTTCTAGGACTGGCGACTGTGGCTGAGGACTGACGGAGCTCAGGACTCCCAGGCCCGATGACCATAACTTCACGGGAGCCCAGGGTAATGGCCATTATTGACGGTAGGCCTATCTCTCTCTTCCTGGACACTGGCACCACTTTTTCTGCCTTGCCAGAGTTCTGGGAACCTACCAAGCCTTCTTTAACCTCCATAGTCGGAGTGGAGGGAACTCCTACCCAGCCCTTAATGACTTTTCCTCTAACCTGCATACTGGGAGATACACTTTTTACTCACTCCTTCCTAGTCCTCCCTAATTGCCCCACCCCACTCTTGGGAAGGGACATTTTGTCAAAATTCCAGGCCACTCTCACCTTACACCCACCTCCTCTTAAGCCTCGACCCATTAACCCCTTGTCTCCATCCTCTCAGCCCCTCCTTGCCATCATAGGCGCTCTGCTTCCACAAGCCCCTCCCGACCCCTTACCCTTACCTGCTACACTGATAGATCCCATTGTGTGGGACCTCCAGAACCCTGCAGTCGCTACCCATCATGAGCCAATCTTTATTACTCTCAAGGACCCCTCTGTTTTCCCAAACCAACCTCAATATCACATCTCTCTAATCCACTTACAGGGGTTAAAGCCTATCATCTCAGAGCTTCTCTCTAAGGGCCTTCTTCGCCCAACCCACTCCCCCTATGACACTCCTATTCTGCCTGTAAAAAAGCCCAATGGGTCTTATCGGCTGGTACAGGACCTCCGCTTAATCAATGTGGCAGTGACTCCTATATACCCAGTGGTACCCAACCCCTATACTCTCTTGTCTCTCATCCCCGGTACCACCACCCATTTCACAGTCCTGGACCTAAAAGATGCTTTCTTCACTATCCCTGTCCACCCACAGTCCCAAAACCTGTTTGCCTTCACCTGGACTGATCCAGATTCTCATACTTCCCAACAACTGACCTGGAATGTTCTGCCTCAGGGGTTCCGGGACAGTCCCCACCTCTTTGGCCAAGCTCTGGCTAGGGATCTCCTTACCCTCCATCTCTCCCCAAGTAAACTCCTCCAGTATGTAGATGATCTCCTGCTCTGCAGCCCCTCGCTCAAGGATAGCCAATAACACACTGCCCTCCTGCTTAATTTTCTGGGAAAAAAGGGATACCAGGTGTCCCCTAACAAGGCTCAACTGTCTCTCACCCAGGTAACTTACCTGGGCCTATCTATCTCCCCTACTCATAAGGCTATGACCACAGATCGTAAGGCCTTGCTAGCCTCTCTCCCTGCCCCCACCACTAAGGCTGAAGTTCTCTCCTTTCTTGGCCTGGCTGGCTATCTCAGAGCCTGGGTACCAAACTTCAGTCTAATGGCCAAACCTCTATATGAGGCATCCAAGGGTTCCATTCAAGAGCCCCTGGACCCTTCTCAGCCTGTGTCAAGTCATTTTAAAACCCTCTTACAAGCCCTATTACAAGCCCCGGCACTTCGCTTGCCAGACCTCACTCGTCCCTTCGTCCTTTATGTTTCTGAGAGGCAAGGGTTTGCCCTAGGAGTTCTGGGACACAACATAGAGCCCTCCTTCACTCCAGTAGCATACCTCTCCAAACAGTTAGACCCCACAACCAGGGGATGGGCCCCATGCCTCAGGGCCCTGGCTGCTGCCTCTCTCTTAATCCAGGAAAGCAAAAAACTTACCTTTGGGTCCCCCCATAGCCTCTCAGAACTCCTCATGTATAAGGGACTTTATTCCATGCCCCCTTCTCGTATCCTATCCCTCCAGGTGGCCTTGGTCGAGGATCCCACTCTAACTTTCATTTCATGTCCCCCACTTAACCCAGCTACTCTTCTTCCTCTCTCTTCAATACCCCTAGTTCACTCCTGCCCTGAGGTCCTTGAAGAGCTCCTTCCCTACCCAGACCACATTCAGGAGGGCACCCTTTCTCAGGCTGACTACACTTGGTTCATTGATGGCAGCTCCTTCATTCACAATGGACAGCGAAGAGCTGGATATGCCATCGTGTCTGAGTTTGCCATCATTGAGGCATGCCCTCTCCCTTTGGGCAGTACTTCCCAGAAGGCAGAACTGACTGCCCTGGCCAGAGCTCTAACTCTGGCAAAATACAAAACTGTCAACATTTATACTGACTCTAAGTATGCATTTCACATTTTACTATCCCACTCTGCTATCTGGAAGGAAAGGGGATTCCTAACTACAAGGGGAACTACCATTATCAATGCTGCCTTACTACTTAAAAAGCTGGACATGGATCTACCATTTGATCCAGCAATACCACTCTTGGGGATATACCCAAAAGACTGTTACTCCAGAGACACCTGCACATCCATGTTTATTGCGGCACTATTCACAATAGCCAAGTTATGGAAACAGCCAAGATGCCCCACCACTGACGAATGGATTAAGAAAATGTGGTATCTATACACAATGGAATTTTATGCAGCCATGAAGAAAAACGAAATGTTGTCATTCGCTGGTAAATGGATGGAATTGGAGAACATCATTCTGAGTGAGGTTAGCCTGGCTCAAAAAACCAAAAATCGTATGTTCTCCCTCATATGTAGACATTAGATCAAGGGCAAACACAACAAGGGGATTGGACTATGAGCACATGATAAAAGCGAGAGCACACAAGGGAGGGGTGAGGATAGGTAAGACACCTAAAAAACTAGCTAGCATTTGTTGTCCTTAATGCAGAGAAACTAAAGCAGATACCTTAAAGCAACTGAGGCCAATAGGAAAAGGGGAACAGGTACTAGAGAAAAGGTTAGATCAAAAAGAATTAACCTAGAAGGTAACACCCACGCACAGGAAATCAATGTGAGTCAATGCCCTGTATAGCTATCCTTACCTCAACCAGCAAAAACCCTTGTTCCTTCCTATTATTGCTTATACTCTCTCTACAACAAAATTAGAAATAAGGGCAAAATAGTTTCTGCTGGGTATTGAGGGGGGGAGAGGGAGGGGGCAGAGTGGGTGGTAAGGGAGGGGGTGGGGGCAGGGGGGAGAAATGAACCAAGCCTTGTATGCACATATGAATAATAAAAGAAAAATGAAAATAAATAAATAAATAAATAAATAAAAAGCAAAAAAAAAAAATGCTGCCTTAATAGCCCAGGTCCTAGAGGCTCCACGCCTTCCTTCCTGGGTGGGTATTACTCATTGCAAAGCCCACCAGACTGACTCCTCCATAATTACCAGAGGAAATAACTGAGCGGATACAGAGGCCAAGCGAGCAGCCCTCCAAACTGCACCCCAAATGGCCATGTACCCCCTTGCCCCAGCTTCCTCCCCTCCTCTCACTAAACTTTCTCTCCCCCCTTCTGAGGTTAAAATCCTTATCTCCTATTTACATATACTTTTTCATCCTAACCTTCATGCTCTTTACACCTTTCTCCTCCAATCCCTTTCCCTATCTCCAGGAGACACACAGTACCTTAAACAGATTACCCAATCCTGCTCAATTTGCCAGCACACAAACCCCAACTCCAATATTAGGCCCCCTCCCTTTCCTACCCACCAAGCCAGGGGATGTCTCCCTGCTGTGGATTGGCAGGTGGACTTCACACATATGCCTCCAATAAAGAAGATTAAGTACCTCCTGGTATTGGTAGACACCTTCACGGGATGGGTGGAGGCCTTCCCTACGACCAATAAAAAGGCCTCCACAGTAACAACGATTTTAGTCACAGACATCATCCCACGGTTTGGTCTCCCAGCCTCTATCCAGTCAGACAACAGGCCTGAGTTTGTTTCCTCTATTTCCCAAAAACTGGCACAAGCCTTAAATATTCACTGGTGGTTTCACATTCCCTATCATCCCCAATCTTCAGGTAAAGTCGAATGTGCCAATCGCACACTAAAAAATACTCTCACCAAACTCTCCCTCGAGCTCCATCTAGACTGGACAAAGCTCCTACCCCTAGTCCTTCTCCACCTCCAGGCCCTCCCTAAAAGACCGCTCATGCTCAGCCCCTTTGAGCTCCTCTATGGCCGTCTACTCCTCCCTATCACGGTTCAGCCAGAACCCCCTAAACATTCCCCCCACTCTCCTCAATCCTCTCCTCACTTTTCTTCGCTCTCTCCTTTGGTCTCATGCTCATGATCAGTTACCACAGCCCTGACACCACCAAAATAACTCCCACCCTCCAAATGGGAGATCTAGTTTATCTAAAAAGTACAGCCACACCTGGCCACCTGCAGGAAAAGTGGAGAGGCCCATTTAAGGTCGTCCTCACTGCACCCACGGCTGCTAAGCTAGCAGGACTTCCCTCCTGGGTACATGTTCAAAATCTAAAATTGGCAGCCCCACAAAAGGCCTACCAATCTCTTCTTACAGGACCAGCAAAAATAAAGATCTCCTGCCTTCCCAAGATCCCAGAAGACAGAGACACACTCAAGGAGACTCCCAGGGCATAAGCAGGAGCCCTATGGCTGGGGACCTGGCATCTCACCTACTCACTCTTTATACTTCCCCCTCCCATTCTTTCCTGTCAGTGCCTGCCCATGCTTTTACTCTTTCCTATATACATTCTACTCTGAGGTTTTAGATTTCCCACCCCCCAGTATAATCAGCCTCCCTCCTTTTCATACCTTTGTCTCCCTTACTTCATAGAGCGGATAGCCTATCTACCTCTCCAAGGTACTCTCTCAGACTTTACACCTGAAGAAATCTACTCATTTTCCAACATACTCTAAGCTCTACTGTAAACCACTCCACCTATGCTTCCACTCCATCCCTTCCTGTGGGTAATTCTTGTCCTTGTCCCTTCCCTCCTGAGTATTGGCCTGTGGGTAACTTCTCCCCCTGAGAGGAGATGGCCCCATCGTGCAGCACTCTGTTTTGGATACCTCGCCCTGTGCTCCTTACTCTTTGTGCTCTCTTCTTTCTTATGACCTGTACCCTTGTGAGCCCAAACTTCCCCCCTGCCCGTGCACCTCATCTTATTCATACCAGCACAGGGCTTGCTACAATACAGCTACTCCATGTACAATGTGGGGTAAACTGCACTGGACTGCAAGGAGTAAAGGCAGCAACGCAGGCTATACTTGCTTTGGAAATCGTGGGCAACAAGTGTGCTGGACTGAGCTCACACATTATGGTATGTCTGACGGAGGAGGAGTCCAGAATCAGGCATACAAGAAGGTCCTCTGCACCCAGGTACCTCAGGTTCTTGACAACCTATTCTTTCCCACCAGAAAGCCTCTCAAAATTCCTTTACAAACACTGTCCCTTTCTGAAACCCTTCTCCTCCAGGTCATAAATACCACTCATCAACTACTCAACCACACTAATCCTACTCTAGCCCGTGGTTGTTGGATGTGTCAGTGAACTGGCCCTTCTCAGGTCATCACCAGCCCCATAAATATTTCCATACCTCTTACCTTAAACTGTTCTTTCACCAAAAGGCCCACCGCCTCCACCCTTTCCCCAGTTCCCCTCTTCCAGCCAGCCCCTCTCTGCCTACAGAGTTCCTCAGGGATAGTCGAGGTAGGTTCCCTGGTGACAAAAAAATGTCACACTATTAGGGCAGCCAACAAAACTGGGAACAATATCTGTTGCCCCCCCATTCACGGGACTCTCTTTCTATGTGGTCAGAGTTTATATCCCTGTTTACCCCAAGCCTGGAAGGGCATCTGCACTCTGGTATTTTTGGTCCCTGACATGGACATTATTACAGAAGATAAGGACCTACCCATCCCCCTCACCGTGCATCTTCGATCAAAACAGGCAATCCAGGCCATTCCCTTGTTAGCCACCCTGGGAATAATGGCTGCCATGGGAACGGGGGCTGCAGGAATAGGGACTTCTATCCACTACTACACAAAACTCTCTAATCAATTGATAAGTGATCTACAAACGGTGGCCGAATCTATCCTAACCCTACAAAAACAACTTGACTCCCTAGCCTCAGTTGTACTCCAAAACCGATGAGGCCTTGACCTGCTCACTGCAGAAAAGGGTGGTCTCTGCCTATTTTTACAAAAGGAGTGCTGCTTCTATGTTAACCAGTCGGGAGTAGTAAAAAATAAAATTAGACAACTCCAAGAACAACTAGAAAAACGGAGAAGGGAGTTGGAGGACTCTTGGAATCCTCTAGGGAACAACATTTCGCAGTGGTTCTCCTGGTTAATGCCCATCCTAATGCCTGTATTTCTTGCTCTCATATTCCTAAGCTACCTCCCTTGTATCATAAGAACAATAAAGGATTTCTTTTAGACCGTATGTCTGCTATTGCTAACCAAAAATTTAACCAGTTGTACTTCCAGGGATACCAACCTCTCCAAAACCGCCCAGAAAACTACTGTGAAGGCCCCATCCAGGACGCCACAGGAGCCTGAGGATCCCGCCCCACACAACGCCCCCTGCCAGCAGGAAGCAGTTAAAGAGATCGATGCTTTGCCCCAATTCCTGATCCTCAGCCCCTATCTTCATTATTATTAAAGAAAAATGGGGGAATGATAGAACAATAATGCCGCCATTTTATAAATTAGCGGCACCTCATGGAAAATGGAGTCATTCCCCCCCTTAACAAGGTTTCCTGTCCTCCCAAAAACAAGCTCCACCTCCCTCTCCTATAAAAGGCCATGCCTGGCCTGAACCCCTTCCCTTTTGTCCTTTCTTCTTCCTGCACTACCTCATACCTGCCATTAAACCCTGCCCTTGGACATGAGTTTTCTCGTGAGTTTTCTTTGTGTGGCGTTTTTCCTAACAAAAGCTAATGAGGCTACATTGCTTAACCAAATGACCTCTAAAACTGGTGATAAAAGCAAGTGAAGTTAGAGAGTTTATTTGAAGTTTCCCTGAGTTTTAAAAGTGGAATATTCTGACTTGACAAAAGTCTTTGCTAAGACGAGCCTCTGCAGGACTGGCAAAGACAGGAAAAACACATGCCAAGTCAAGACAAGAGCTCAGAGGAATCTGACTACGTTTTGTCAAGGAGAGAATCTGCCAGAAAAATTATCCAAATAGGAATGTAAGAGTATGAAGGCCCAGGAGAAAAGGAGCTTTGGTCTCCACTGCTGGGAGGGCAATGAAATGCCAAGAGAAGTTCCTGAGCACTCACCCACAATGAGGACATGCCTTAGAGTGCCCCAGGGCTACAGGAACAACCTCTGTATTGTTAGAACCCCAAACTATAACGCAAAAGAAAAGTTGTGCAAACCCATTTGGGATCATTGCCTAACACCTAAGAGGCATTTGCTGCTGTAGAGAAACATTACCTGGTTGAACATACAATTGACTACTACTGACATTGCACTGACTACTGAGTCAATATGATTATTTGAACTCTTAGCGAACAATTCAAAAGTTGCAAATGGTTTCTGTCTGGTGGGCATGGATTTCTTGCCCTGTGGACAGGGCACAGTTCTGTACCTAATTTAGCAATCTCATCACTGCATTGTTTCTTTCCCTGGCAGTACATATAGGGTTTCATTTCCAACCATCTTATTTCAAAGGACTGGAGCAATGTTTTTCAACCAGTTTGTGTGAAAACCAAAACAAAGCTCAAATAATGGTGACTCCCAGAATGATCTGAGCATCCACCTACAGAAGAGTTAAAACTGTCAAAGGTGGGGTGGGCAGGGATTTTCTGCAGAGGTGGTGGGAGCAGTCTGTTTGCATAGCTCAAACTTCTTTGGTTTAGGAACTTATTGATTCAAATATGCAAAAAAGCCTGAGGCAGGGACTGAGTAGGTGTGAAAGACAGCCTGAAGCCTCTGCTTCGCATCAATTAGCATTTCAAAAAGTGTCAAGTTGCTGGAAGACCTTTTTTTAATTGCTGCTAATCAGAGGTTCTAGAAGGAGCAAAGAGCTATCTGTGGGTACAAATCCAGTGCCAGAGAAAGACATCCAAAAAAGAATGGAATATGTGAGAGAAATAGAAGGTGGGGCGGAGCTTCAGCCATTAGTAGGAAAAGGGCACTTACATCAGGATTTCAGAATCCTTAACCCTGGGTTCTCTACAGAAGGTCTAGAGTTTTTTATTTACAGAGGAGCTTGGCTGATAGTTGGCTACTTGCCTTTAACAGATGGTGGGTTATGCAGAGACAACATCAAACATTTTTTTTTAAATGCCTATCTGTTCCTCTGCCAACACTTCATTGTATCCTTTTAAAGGAAATAGATCCCATCAGTGTAACATCACTCCCTTTTCATTACTGGGGATATTTTCTCTTTGAGCATATAAAGGTAAGAAGTAGACAGGAGGCTTAAAAGCTGTATGACTTAGTGAGTGTGGAAATAAACAGAACATTCTAGTGAGGACAGGCAGAGGCCATACATTTGGTGCTATAGCAAGGGAATCAGCCACAGCCACCATCCCCTGTGTTGGCAGAAATTCAAGGGCAGGCAGGGGAGTGGAAACACTTTATAGAGGCAACAGGAAGGCTTCTAATGTGCCCTGCCTGGAGCTGTTGGTGTGGGGGAACTGGAAGCCCCAACTAGAAGAGGGGACATTTTATATGCTTGGTTTGGGGAGCTTATTTGGCTTTCTGTAGTTGGTTCTGAGAAGAGGAGGAGATGGGATGAAAAATAGGGAAGCTGTTGTTACTGCCAAGTGCTGACCCTTCTGGACTGACTGCTGCAGAGTGTGTAGCTTGGCTTCCAGGCTAGTTGCAACAGAGATTGTGGTTCAGAATTCCATAGTCATATGCAGTCTGGCCATTGTCCATTATTCAGTCTCTCACTGGCATTATATTTATCCCCAAAACTAAGATAAAACAGAGGAATCAACTGGTTCTTGGAGTGAGGTGAGAGCACCTAAAAATTTGGAGCACAAATGGCAACCTGTTTAGGAACACCTGTCATTACACCTCAACTACACTTACAGTTCTAGTCCCCTTATTATTGGAGGAACTGTGAGGGCCCCCACAGCTTTCTAGTTACCACTCAAAACCACGTCTTTGAGATCTACAAATGTGAAAAGCATTTCAAGGTGTCTCACAACAAGGAGTCTCATAAAGTAGAAATTTTATCAAATATTTATTTTAGTATGACAGAACAAAGTAGGGAGAAGTAGGGGAAAAGGGAGAAACACTTTCTGCTCCTCACTCAAGAAATGGGAGTAAAGACTCACAATGGTGGTTTATATCTGTGGTCTTGAAGAGGAATATAGCCTTGAAACAGGTTCGTAAAACATGGTAAACTGTCAATTAAAAGCTATAACCTCAGACAGAGCTGTAAAACATGAGGAATTACCCATTAGAGCCATGCAAAAAGTTCAGGATCGAGGTAAAGGGCACCATGCAGAGATAAACACTCATTCCCACCTTCCTTTGTCTCCACTTGTAAATAAACTTTCCAAAGCAGGACTCCCCTGCTGTTCTTATCTAAACCTTAGGTCTCTAATCTACTACTAGCCCCTAATTGATGGGAGAGCACATTCCCTGTAATCTGATGCCCTGCACTGCCTTTTAAATATCCTGCGAATCCTTTGTTCAGAGCCCACTGGCGTAAATATAAAATCTGAGTTCTCCACTCCTCTAAGTGTCACTTGGCTTCTCGTCTGTCAAAATATTCCACAATAATCTTATACTTTTTAAGCTGGAGGAATACATGTCATCAGAAGTCTAGCAACCTTAATCACTTATGTTACCAGATGTGTGGTCAGAGGAGACTCTGGTCAGAAGATTCCTAGGCACTTGCATCTCACAAGAGAAGAATCAGGCAAGACACAAAAATGTAATAAAGTTTATTGACGGTTAAGGGAAGGCACAGCAAGAGAAAGCAGTGATGGGCCCAGGTCAGGTGAGATAAAAGAGCACAGGGCTTTGTTTTAAAGGGCCTCTATAAAGTAAAAAGGCAAACAGAAGGGGGAAACTCTGAGTGGTCTTTGCAGGATGGTCTAGGATGATTGACATTTGATTGACAAGGTCTTCTCATACAACATGGGGCACATGTGTAACTCTTAGGTATTTTAATTACATGCATGAAGTGTGATCAATATTTATGTTTTAATCTTTTTTTGTAAGTGTTGTACTCTGGGTACATTGTGATACTTACCAAAGTTCATACAATATATCATAGTTGAATTCACCCCTTCCATCATTTTTTTCCTTTACTCCTCCTCCCCCCAATATTTATATTTTAGCATAGGACTTTTACCTGAGGAGTAATCAAGGATGAAATTCACCTAAGTCTTCCTATCTTTGACAAAACTTATAAGTGCACAGGATTTGTAATTGAAATGACATTTACAACTGCAAAGGATGTCATTGGGTGGAGATAAGGAGTTTGGCATGAAATGCACTGAGAAAAGTCTCATGGTGCTAGAGTCCCATGTGATTTTTCTCTGTCACTAGCCTGCCTCAATTAGACAGTGGTTCTGAGTGCCCAAGATGGGTTCTGTTTATTATTGTAAAATATGGAGATGTTATTTAGGCCTACCCAAAACACAGGGACAATAGATGGGTTTTAGGGCTTCCCTTTGTCAGACTAGCCTTTCCCTTTACCCATTTAAGGAGTCTTGCAACTTGTTAACATCTCAAAGAGGAAGACAGATGCAGATAGCCCCTTTCCATTTCCCTATTCTTGTAATTTAATGTGTAAAAAGAGATGGGAAGGCCTAGATGCTCTGGCTTTTCAGTTTTCACTTCTTTGAGCCAATGTCCTTTTAATATTTATTAAAATAATTTTCCTGTCTCCTCATCTATCTATCCTGCTTCATCTTCATTCCATTGCTTCCAGGGAAGTGGGCTCCTCAGGCCAGCTGTAGTTGGCATTAGAAAGGCCAGGGTGGAGATGCAGACCAACAGGTGAGCAAATAAGTGCCATGTAGTACTCCCACAGCCACCCCTAGGGTGAACCAGCATAGCCCCCTGGACAGACTGGCCCCTGCCCCGCCAAAAAAAAAAAAAAAAAAAAACCCAAAGGCTGAGTTGCCCTCAATGCAGAGAAACCAATGCAGATACTTTAAAGTGACAAAGGCCAATAGGAGAAGGGAACCAGGAACTAGAGAAAAGGTTAGTTTGAGAAGAATTAATTTAGAAGGTAACACACATGTACAGGAAAGTAATGCAAGTCAACTCCCTGTATAGCCATCCTTATCTCAACTAGCAAAAACCCTTGGTCCTTCCTATTATTGCTTATACTCTCTCTTCAACAAAATTAGAGATAAGGGCAAAATAGTTTCTGCCTGGTAGTGAGGGGGTGGGGGGGAGATGGTGGGGAGAAGGGGGAGAAATGATCCAAACATTGTATGCACATATAAATTTAAAAAATTTTTAAAAACCTGACTAATAAACAAGGAACTGAAAAGGACACACAGCAGAGAAGGCAGGGTGCTGTGAGCACACCTGAGAAGGGGGAGGAGCAACGAGCTGCTCTCCATGTGAATTTTCAGTAAACAGAGCCTGCAAAAGTAGCCAGCTGACAGCAGGCAGCTGATGAGCCACTGCCTGAAATAGGGCAGATGGCAGCTCACAAATCTGTCTCCTGACCCAACCACATGGCGAGACTATGACAGAGCTACTGCTTAAATACCAACACGAGGACTGCATGCTGAAGGAGCAACACCAGAATGACTAAGACTGAAATTCCATTGTTCCTGAACTTGGAATTTTTTTCTTTCCTCTTTCTCTCTAAGTGCTTGTATTGTTCACTGTTAGTCCACCATCTCTCCCTGTTGATTTCTTTGGTTCTCTAATTTGTAAAATGTTTTATTCTTTTTTTCTTTCTTTTTCTGTTTTCTCTTTCTTGGTTTCATTAGTTTTACTCTTGTAAGTTAGCTAATACTAAATTACACACAAAACAGGGACAGAAACAGCACCAAGTGAAATGATGGGAAGACAAAAAAGGAATGGAAACAATTTTCCCCCCCAAAATAAATTAGTACAGGATTCAGAAGGAAATGAAGAAAGTGGATACCCAGTTCCAGACCCCAACAAAATAAAGATAGACTATCCCAAGGAACCCAACAAAGCCCACAAGAACACCTGAAAGAAGAAATTCTGCAAGAAATCACTGAGAATTTCATGGAGATGTTACTAGACAAAGTCAACAAAAATGTGCAGGAGGCACTCAAGAAATTCCAAGACAACAAAAACAAAGAATATGAGAAGACACAAAAACAAATTAGTGAACTCATAAGAGTCCTAAATAAATACCAAAGTGAAACAAAGAACACCATAAATAGAGAGATAAATGAATTAAGGGTGAAAATTGACAATATTAAAGAGGAAGTGACCCACGATATGGAAAACATCAGAAAAAAAAATGAAACATAGATACAAAACACAATGGAAGGTCACTCCAGCAGACCAGAACAAGCAGAAGACAGAATCTCAGAACTTGAAGATGAAATGGAAATTAAAGGAAAAACTAAAGAACTATTACTGAAACAATTCAAAATTTGTGAAAGGAATATGCAAGAACTCACCAACTCCATTAAAAGACCAAACCTGAGAATCACGTTGATTTCTTTGGTATTTCATTGATATTGAAGAAGGAGGAGAGATGCAAGCAAAAGGAATTCATAATATATTCAACAAAATAATAACAGAAAATTTCCCAAATCCAGAGAAAAGTATGCCCATTCAAGAAGCCTCCAGGACACCAAACAGATTTGACCAAAATAGAACTATCCCATGACATATTATCATTAAAACAACAAGCACAGAGAATAGAGACAGAATATTGAAGTCTGTAAGAGAGAAAAACTAATAACATACAAATGTAAACCCATCAAAATCACAGCAGATTTCTCAATGGAAACCTTAAAAGCAAGAAGAGCATGGAGTGAGATCTTCTGGGCACTGAATGAAAATAACTTCAACTCTAGGATACTCTACCCAGCAAAACTATCATTCAAAATAGATGGAGCAATAAAAGTCTTCCACGATAAACAGAAACTAAAACAATATATGACCACCAAGCCACCACTACAAAAGATTCTTCAAAGAATCCTGCACACAGAAAATGAAAGCAAACAAAACTGTGAAAGGACATGCAGTACCAAACCACAGGAGAAGAAAAGGCAAGAAGAAGAGAGTAACATTGATTTAGCTGCACAATCAAACCCTTAAACAACAAAGACAACTAAATGACAGGGATCACCACATACCTATCAATACTAACACTGAAAATTCCCCCATCAAAAGACACCATTTGGCAAACTGGATTAAAAAGGAAGATTCAATAATCTGTTGCTTACAGGAGACTCATCTCATTGACAGAAACAAGCACTGGCTTAGGGTGAAAGGCTGGAAGAAAATTTACCAAGCCAATGCCCCCCCCAAAACAGGCAGGAGTAGCAATACTTATCTTAGACAAAGTAGACTTCAAACCTACATTGATCAAATGAGATAAAGAACAACATTCCATCCTAATAAAAGGGGAAATACACCAAAAGGAAATAACAATTATCAACCTCTATGCACCCAACGTCAATGCACCCAACGTCAATGCACCCAATTTCATCATATTCTGAAGGACCTAAAAACATATATAAACTCTGACACAGTGGTAGTGGGAGACTTTAGTACCTCCCATCACCAATAGATAGGTCATCAAAACAAAAAATCAATAAAGAAATCCTAAATCTAAATGACACCATAGATCAAATGGACCTAGACAATGTCTATAGAATATTTCATCCAACTTCTGGACAATATACATTCTTCTCAGCAGCCCATGGAACCTTCTCCAAAGTTGATCAAATCTTAGGGCACAGAGCAAGCTTCAGCAACTATAAGAAAATAGAAATAATCCCATGCACTCTATCTGACCACAATGCATTAAAACTAGAACTCAACAACAAAAACAACAGTAAAAAACATGCAAACAGTTGGAAGCTGAACAACACATTGCTCAATGATCAACGGGTCATTGAGGAAATAAAAGGTTCCTGGAAGTTAATGAAAATGAAAACACGACCTACCGGAACCTATGGGACACAGCAAAGGCAGTCCTAAGAGGAAAGTTTACAGCTATGAGTGCATATATTAAAAGGACAGAAAGATCACAAATGACCTAATGCTACATCTCAAACTCCTAGAAAAACAAGAACAAGAAAATCCCAAAACAAACAGAAGGAGGGAAATAATAAAAATAAGGGCTGAAATCAATGAAATAGAAACAACAACAAAAAAACCATACAAAGAATAAATGAAATAAAAAGTTGGCTCTTTGAAAAAAATAAATAAGAGTGACAGACCTCTTGCAAACCTGACTAAAATGAGGAGAGAAAAAACCCTAATCAGTAAAATTAGAAATGCAAAAAGGGAGATAACAACAATGGAAATCATCAGAGACTACTTTTAGAAAATATATTCTAATGAATTTGAAAATCTTGAAGAAATGGACAGATTTCTAGATACTTATGACCATCCAAAATTGAAATAAAAGGACATTAATCACCTGAATAGATCTATAATACAAAATGAAATTGAAGCAGCAATAAAGAGTCTCCCAAAAAAAGAAAAGTCCAGGACCTGATGGATTCTCTGCTGAATTCTATCAGACCTTTAAAGAAGAACTGATACCAACCCTCCTTAAACTGTTCCATGAAATAGAAAGAGAAGGAATACTGCCTAACTCATTCTATGAAGCCAGTATTACTCTCATCCCAAAACCAGACAAAGACACTTCCAAAAAGGAGAACTATAGGCCAATCTCCTTAATGAACATCTATGCAAAAATCCTCAATAAAATAATGACAAACCAAATTCAACAACACATCAGAAAGATCATTTACCACGACCAAGTAGGTTTCATCCCAGGAATGCAGGGGTGGTTAAACATATGCAAATCTATAAATGTAATACAGCACATTAATAGAAGCAAAGACAAAAACCACTTGATCATCTCAAAAGATGTAGAAAAAACCTTGAACAAGATCCAACACCACTTCATGATAAAAACTCTAAGAAAACTAGGAATAGAAGGAAAGTACCTCAACATTGTAAAGGCTATATATGACAAACCTACAGCCAACATCATACTTAATGGTGAAAAACTGAAACCATTTCCCTTAAAATCAGGAATGAGACAAGGATGCCCACTATCCCCACTCCTATTCAACATACTACTGGAATTCCTAGACAGAGAAATTAGACAAGAAGAAGAAATAAAAGGAATACAATTAGGCAAAGAAACTGTCAAAATATCCCTATTTGCACACAATATGATCCTATACCTTAAAGACCCAAAAAACTCTACCCAAAAACTCCTAGACACCATAAACAGCTATAGCAAGGTGGCAGGATACAAAATCAACTTATAAAAATGATTAGTTTTTCTACACACCAACAACGAACAAACTGAGAAAGAATATGTGGAAACAATTCCATTTACAATAGCCTCAAAAAAAATCAAATACCTTTGTTAATCAAATTAACAAAGGATGTGAATGACCTCTACAAGGAGAACTACAAACCCATGAAGAAAGAGATCAAGGAAGACTACAGAAAATGGAAAGATCTCCCATTCTCATGGATTGGTAGAATCAACATAGTAAAAATGGCTATATTACCAAAAGCAATGTACATGTTTAATGCAATTCCCATCAAAATTCCAATGACTTTCATCACAGAGATTGAAAAATCTACCTCAAAGTTCATTTGGAAACACAAGAGACCACAAATAGCCAAGGCAATACTCAGCAAAAAGAGCAATGCTGGCAGTATCCCAACACCCAACTTCAAACTATATTACAAAGCAATAACAATAAAAACAGCATGGTACTGGCACAAAAACAGACATGAAGACCAGTGGAACAGAATAGAGGATCCGGATATGAATCCACACAACTATGCCCACCTTATTTTTGACAAAGGCGCTGAAAATATACAATGGAGAAAAGGCAGCCTCTTCAACAAATGTTGTTGGGGAAAGTGGTTATCTGTCTGCAAAAAACTGAAACTAGATCCATGTTTATCACCCTATACTAGCATCAACTCAAAATGGATCAAGGACGTTAATATCAGACCTGAAACTCTGAAGCTGGTTCAGGAAAGAGCAGGAAACTCTCTGGAAGTAGTAGGTATAGGCAAGGACTTCCTCAATAGAACCTCAGCAGCCCAGCAACTAAGAGAAAGGATAGACAAATGGGACTTCATAAAACTAAAAAGCTTCTGCACAATAAAAGAAATGGTCTCTAAACTGAAAAGACCACCCACAGAGTGGGAGAAAATATTTGCCAGCTATACATCAGACAAAGGACTGATAACCAGAATATACAGGGAACTCAAAAAACTAAACTCCCCCCAAATCAATGAACCAATAAAGAAATGGGCAACTGAACTATACAGAACTTTCTCAAAAGAAGAAATTCAAATGGCTAAAAAACACATGAAAAAATGCTCACCATCTCTAGCCATAAAGAAAACGCAAATCAAAACCACACTAAGATTCCACCTCACCCGTTAGAATAGCCATCATCAGCAACACCACTAACAACAGGTGTTGGCAAGGATGCAGGGAAAAAGGAACCCTCTTACACTATTGGTGGGAATGTAAACTAGTACAACCACTCTGCAAAAAAATTTGGAGGCTTCTTAAAAATCTAAACATAGATCTGCCATATGATCCAGAAATCCCATTCTTGGGTATATACCCAAAGGAATGCAACACAGGTTACTCCAGAGGCACCTGCACACCCATGTTTATTGCGGCAGTATTCACAATAGCCAAGTTATGGAAACAGCCAAGATGCCCTACTACTGACGAATGGATTAAGAAAATGTGGTATTTATACACAATGGAACTTTAGTCAGCCATGAAGAAGAATGAAATCTTATCATTTGCAGGTAAATGGATGGAACTGGAGAACATCATTCTGGTCGAGGTTAGCCAGGCTCAGAAGACCAAAAATTGTATGTTCTTCCTCATATGTGGACTATAGATCTAGGGAAAATACAGCAATGTGGTTGGACTTGGGTCACATGATAAGGGGAAAGCACACACAGGAGGTAGGGGGATAGGTAAGAAACCCAAAACATGATAGTATTTGATGTCCCCTCTGCAGAGCAAGTAATACAGAAACCTTAAAGCGACAGAGGTCAATATGAGAAGGGGATCAGGAACTAGTGAAAAGATCAGTTAGAGATGAATCAACTTGGGATGTGACACATTTGTACATGGAAGCAATGCTAGGAATCTCTCTGTATAACTCTCCTTATCTCAACTAGCAAAAACTCTTTGTCTCTCTAATTATTGCTTATACTTTCTCTTCAACAAAATTAGAGATAAGGGCAGAACAGATTCTGCCTGAAAGTGAGGGGGGGTGGGGAGAGGGAAGGGGTGGGGGATGGGGGGAGAAATGGCCCAAACAATGTATGCACATATGAATAAATGAATTTAAAAAAAAAAAAGAAAGAAAGGCCAGGCTGCTGTGAAATGGTCCAAAGGACTGAGGATGCTTGGCCACCACAGCCCTTCTCCACGGCTTCTTGATCACTTATCCTCTGGATATTTCATTTGGGAGGCTCTTATTCAAAAAGCATTTTTGGTGTAGATCTCACATGATCAGAACCAGAAAAGGGCAAGATGCCTACATGTTGGGTGAGGCAGCTATGGGGTCTGAGAGCTGACTCTCTTAGAAATAATATGCTGACCTTCACAAGAGGTACTTAGGCCCGGGGAGATGGCAATGACCAAGCTGGAGGAAAATCCAGTGATGAAAGACTGCTCAAGCAACAGTAGAAATGATCCAAGGAGAACTAAAAAACCAAAATAACTTGCTGTCAGCAGAGTTTGCTAAGTTGGAATGGAAGCCATTTTGGACTTCAGCTTAGGCTGCTCAGAACTGCATGATAATTATAGGAGCAGAAAGTGCAGCTTCCTTCCCTTGCCTGTCATTATCCTTCATGGCCCACTCCATAACAGGAGCCAGATTAGCAAGAGGAAAGCATAACAAATGTTTCATCGAAGTTTCATGTGACACAGAAGTCTTCAGAGTGAAAACCTAAAGAGCCAGCGTGAGCTACCCGTTTTTATGCCCATTTCGTGTGATCTACCATTTTATGTTCCATTAGCATGAACAGCCATGCAGAAATGTGATTGGACAAAAATGTAATGATCTAATGAGATAGACCGAGTGGGGAAAGCCAACAAGGCCAGTCGTCCATGCTCTTCTTGTTCTCTCAGTTGTAGCATTTCTTCTTCCAGGGCAGAAGGCAAGACCCCTCCAGGTATAGGGCAAGACATCTCCAGAATGAACACCATTAGCACCTTCATCCAGAAAACAGTCAGTCAGAGAATTTCCTCATGGCAAAAAAATAAAGGTGGGGAAAAGAGTATTATTTTTAGGCTTTATGACTTGCTTTGGAAAAAAGACATTCCAGTTTCAATGACCTGCCTTGGAGAAGAGGATTTCTGGTTTTTCTGACTCACTTTCAGGGGAGAATGAGGTGCAAGAAGAAGGGGAGAGACCTTGGTTCTGCAGCTGCTGTTGAGGCCTTCCAATATCCTTTGGTTGAAAGTAAGCAACATGCCACACCACCATATTTTAGGGGGTCATTTTCTGAGCCCCAACAATAACAGTTGGAAGAAGAACTCTCAGCAATGGCTGGTCCAGGGGAACAGAACACCTAAAAGGAAGTTGGGTCCTTTTTAACTCTCTCCAAACAGAGAAACTCTATTGCTTACACTGTGATCAAAGCTGGCCAGTTTGGCAGAAATGCCTTTCTCATTTTCCTCCATCTTTCCTTTCTTGGGGCCTCTGAAGAAGGTCTCCCACACTAGAGAACTGTGAGGTAGTGGATGCCCTTGCCTTGGTGACATCTTGTCTGCTCTTCAGCTGGAGGAAACTTGGCCCTTGAGGTGAAATGGAAAGAACATTGAGTTTAGAGTCAGAAGACCTGGTGTCAAATGACACTGGCCATGGTACTTAAACTCGCGCTGTTTATTTTAGGACCTGCCCCAAAGTAAGAGTGCTGCCCTTGTCTAGGCCAGTCACACTCTCACTCTTTTTATTGCAGTGTGAAATAAAGCACAAGACGCCAAGAAACATAACAAAGAAGGAATTTCATTCTCCTACTCTTTTTGGAAGGCAGGTCCTATCAAATCCACATGTTATCTGGCTGCTCCTCTCTTGGCCTCATAGTTGTATTCCACACCTTACTGAACGCTCCAGAGCTGGCTCACTTTACTTGCCTTTGGGACCAAAAAACAAGCTATGACCAAGGCTGTATTCCTGCCAACTTTCCTGAGGGCAAAGGATCCTGACTTCTATATCTTTCTTCAGGGTAGAAGATTAGGGTTAAAGGTGATATCCAATCCCAATGTTCTTACCTCAGAGGGGAACAGTGCAACAAACTTCCCTCTAGTCTTTACTAGAAATACTTTTCAACAAGCAAGAAAAACTATAAAGAAAGAGAGAAAATTAGTTGGAAATTTGTAAAATTTCACATACTATTCCTTACTGTTAATACATAGCACATGTTCTAAAAAGCTATCCAAAATCTCAGGGGATGCAACTCACTCCAAAAGCCCATACTGGCATATGTACTTTCACTTTTGCTTTGTGGTAAAAGTTCTTTCCCAAAAGTTCCTTACTTTGTCTCATCTCTGAATTCTTTCTCTGATAGTGACAAGAATCTGGAAAATTGAGTAAATGTCTCAATTTCCCTATCTCTTGGACCTTCCCAGACTCCCGCTACCAGCAACATTTCCACAGTGAGAAGAAGTTACAGAAGAAGGGAAGGTGACCCAAGAGCTGATGCAGGATTCAGCCTGCAGGGGACAAGACATGACGTTAGGTGTGAGTAGCCTCTTCAGCATTCCCCTAATCGTACTCTGTCCTGCTCTGGAGCTCACCGAGTCCCCTTACAGCTGACTCCACTGGCCACAGACAGCCAGAGAGATTAAGGGACCTGCTTAGGTCACATGTTAACCCAGAGACTGAGGCCATGATTCATCTTGGTTTGCACCATAGATGGTTATTGCAGGAAAAAACATTTTGAGACCCATCTCTAAACAGTTCTAGAGATAGCAGTGTGCAAAGTTGCCCACATATCTCAGAAGCATTTTGAATGGTGGTGTGAGAACCTTTCAGGCCAGTGTGGATTGCTGTATGTGACTAGTGGCTTGGACGAAAGTCCAGTAGGTCTGAGCATCAGCTGCCATTGAGCAGAAAGGACAATGATGTGACTATGTTCAGAATGCCAATCACAGCTCTTTTTTTGTGAATAAAATATTTTATTTTATTTTTATTATTGTTGTAATAATAAATATATTTATTTATTATACATGGGGGGTACATGTGACACTTATAAAAGTTCTTAAAATATATCATAATTGAATTCATCCCCTCCATCATTCTCCTTTACTCTCCTTCCCTGCATTCCTGGAACAGTTTCAACAGGTTTCATTTTTCCATTTACATACCTGAGTACACAATATTTCCATCAACTTCACCCTTCCCAGGAGCTCTCGTCAGGCCAGCACTCACCACCCAGCAAGCCTGAGAAGACAAAATTCCATAGGAATGAATGTGAGGTTCTGCAGGTGAGCTGAAAGGCAAGCAGAGCGGGAAGGAAACTTAAATGTTTAACTTCCCTCCTACACTTCGACTTTTAGTCTTGGTGGACTTGTGCAAAATCTTGGGGCTGAGATAAACATACAACATGACCTATCCCAACCAATTCCTGCAGTGGCATGAACCGTGTGACCCACGTGCAATTCATTGCCCACCCAACTCTGGCAGGGCTATACCTGAATGTACTGACTGTGAACGTTCACACAAGTATTTATCCTCTCTGCTTCCTTACTTCAGTGTGGAGTAGAAAGTCAGTGCCTGCTCATGACAACTTTTCAATAAACACTAAGTATCATCTGCCTACTATTTATACTTTTGTGGGAATCTGCATGTAAATGAACTACTATAGTTTGAACATTGAATGTTTCCGGAAGACCTTTGTTCCCAGACGGAGGCGCTATTGAGAGGTGGAGGAATTTTTAGGAGGGAGGACCTAGTGAAAGGAAGGGAGATATTGGCATCTCAGACCCTCCTCTTCTTCTCCCTTTGTTTTCAAGCTGCCATAAGATAAGCAGTTTCCTCCACTATGCCTTCCCTCCCATGATGTACTGCCTCAACATAGGCCCAAAGGCAATGGTGCCAAGTACCATGGACTGAAACCATGAGCAAAAATACACCTTTCCTCCTTTTAAGTTGGTTATCTCAGGTATTTTGTCACAGTGTCAGAAAGCTAACACATGAATATTGATATAATTAAGTTTAGAAATATATATATAGTTATCATATCTATCTATCTATATACACAATTATGTAGGATAAAGAAGAACAAGATTCTGTCTCTGAAAAAAAAATCCATTTAAAAATCCTGGAGGTTTTAGTGAATGCAAACCCAACAGGAACCAAGATGTGACTAGGCTGTGAAGCAAGCTAACAACACTCCACGCTGCATTAGAAGTGTCTAGAGAGGAAACAGCTCAGTGTTTTCTGGGTTAATCAGATCATATTTAGGCCACTGTTCCCAGCTGCAAGTCACAGCCAAGCTGACATCCAAAATGGTGGTGAATTGGAAGTCTTGTCTTTTAAGGAAATTTCAAGGCATATTGAAAATTCAAGGGATATTTAGTCAAGAAATACTTGGGTGCCAGGGGTGGAGTTCAATGTAGTATCTAAAGTCTGTCATAAGGATGACAAAGAATAATTAAAATAGTAAATAGATGGAAGTTAATATGCTAGGATGCATATTTTACTTGATATAAGGAAGAAATTTGTAGCATTCACAGATATCCACAAAGACATGGTTTTCCACACTGCATAGAGTTGCTCAGCACTATAGGAGTAACTAGCTGCTATAAAATGGTAATAATTTCTGAATTTAAGGTAAAAATTCCTGCCTTTAATAATTTGAAATTATAAAAGCTGCCATTATTATCTCTAAATCTTTTAACTCTGTAAGACAAAGCATATTGTCTTCATTTTATAAGAAAACTAAGGCTCAAAAGTGGTTATTTAACAGACCCATGGTCATACATCTATTAACTAATGAGCCCAAATTCAAATCTAGTTCTCACCTTAAATTGTATATTCATTTCATTATGCCATGATACTAACCTGTCATTTCATTTTTTCCCATTGTTTCTGTCACTCCACCTATACATTCTATGTCCACCTGATTGGTCAAGATTAAATCCACAGTTGCCAAGTTCCTTCCTTGCTTTATCTACTTCTGGTCAAAGTTGTTTGGATTTTTTTTTTAAAAGTACTCATCGAGCTGCTATGTAGGAAAAATACAAACAAAAAAATAATAGTTTCATGAGTCAAGTTTTTTGAAACACATACAAGAAAAATACCTTAAACCCTTAAATGGAAGGCAAAATATAGAACTTAAAAACTCAAATTAACACAGGATCAGATTGGCAATGGTCTCCGTGGAATAAAATGAGCACACACTCTGTCCTGCTCCCTCTGCATGGTTATCATCCTGGTGCTGCAGCTGACCATGTGGGGTTCTAACTCCTGGTCTGGAGAAGATGCTGGGACCTGTGTCAATGTCAAGGTCATTGGGAGCAGCAAACCAAGGGAAATTTTCAGGTCTTCCAGGAATACAAGTGCTGATATTAATGGAAAGCCAGTCCTTGGCCTCAGTGGCAATTTACAAACAATGAGAGCAGGGTTTAAGGAAATAAGGTTTATTATTCATCAGATGAAGAGGACAGGGAGATACTACCTCTCAAAATTCCATTGTCCCACTTCTGAGAGAAAATGTCCACTTTTTAAAGGTGAGTTCTGCGGTTGGGTTGGAGTGCATAATGAAACACATGTCTCACGATAGGTATTGGCCTTGGTTCTCCCTGTGCAAAGGTGCCACATATCCAAAGCTGTATGTCTTGGCTGACAGGTTTACTCCCTGGAGGTCAGAGAGAGATAAGGGGGAAGAAAATGCTTGGTTTAATTGAAGAATAAAGAGGGTTAACCTTGGTCCTCCAACATGTAGAGAATCAAAAGAGAAAATGTCAGTTTGAACAAGCAGAGTAAGCTGGCCAGTATGCAAGCTGGCTGCACCAAAAGTTTTTCCCTTAGTCCCAGTTACATTTTCCCCACTGTCGATTTGTTCCTTCCATTTCTGTGGAAAACAGGCATCACGATCATTCAACTGCTTCCTGCCTTTAGTTAATTCGTGGGCCCAAGTAAGGAGTCAGTGCTCCTCAGCAAAAGCAGCTTTTAGCACCTATTACAGTGAGAAGTTCTTTGTGAGCACACAGTCTGCTTCCTTCTCATTTTACACAGGAGGAAATTGAGGCCCGGGGAGGCAGAATGACTCTCTGTAGGGCCCAGAGTAAATTGGTATCAGAACCTGGGACTAGAACCTGGCCTCTGCCTGACAGCAGTGTGAGCTATATTAAAGTTGCAGAAGCCAGGTCCCACCCTGGCATTAATGAATACCTGTGGACATTTTTAATGCTATAGAATAATTCACTGTGTCTACATGATTAAGCAATTGCACAATTGCTTTTTTACTTGCCTTTTTAATTACCAGTTAATTTTTGTATTTGTGCTTTTCTGTTTACTTTTCTTTCTTTTTTTTTTTTTTTTTTGTGGTAGTGGTGTTGAACTCAGGGCCTACACTTGAACCACTCCAGCAGCCCTTTTTTGTGATGAGTTTTTTTGAGATAGGATCTCGCAAACTATTTGCCTGGGCTGGCTTCATACCAAGATCTTCCTGATCTCTGCCTCCCGAGTAGCTAGGATTATAGGTATGAGCCACCAGCACCCGGCTCTGTTTGCTTTTAAAACAGCTTTTCTGAGATATAATTCATATATCATACAATTCACTAATTGTATGTACATTTCAGTAGTTTTCAGCTTATTTGGAGAGTTGTATGGCAATGAATTGTCAGAAGCCCCACACTCATTAGACACACTCTCCATTGTGTCTCAACCTCTTCTGCCCCAGACAACCACTGATCTATTTTGTCTTTCTACAGATTTGCCTGTTCTGAGCATTTCACTTAATGGAATCATACAATCTGTGGTTTCTGTGACTGGCTTCTTTCACTAAGCATAATGTTTTCATGATTTAGCCATGTTGTGACATGGGCCAGTATTTCATTCCTCTTTATTGTCAAATAACATTACATTGTATGGATATGCCTCTTTTTTAAAAGTCTTTTCATAATTTGGTGAGCATTTGGGTTATTTCCACTTTTCACTATTATAAACAATGCTGTTGTGAACATTCATGTACAAATTTTTGTGTAGGAATACGTTTTCTTTTGCCTTGGATATATACTTAAGAGGTAGAACCACCAGGTCATATGGTATCTTCATTTTTAAGTCTTTGAGGAACTGCCAACATGGCCGAGTCTTTTTACATGTGTGATGACGTGTAATAACAGTATGGAACAGTGATGGTTCCAACTTCTCTGTGCTTTCACTAACACTTGTAATTGTTGTTTGCTGTTGTTGTTGTTTGGCAGTACTGAGTTTGAACTCAGGGCTTCACGCTTGCTGGGCAGGTGATCTGCCACTTAAGCAAGGCCTCCAGCCCTGTAATTGTCTTTTTTTATTATAGCCATGTAGATAAGTGAAGTGGTATTTGATTGTGACTTTGATTTCTATTTTTCTGATCTATCGACTTTTTATGTTTTATATCAACTTTTAGACATATGACTCCTATATCTTCTTATTGGAATACAACTTTTCCAATGAAATAGGCTTGTTATTGCCTGTTACGGCCAGGCCCCAGTGGCTCATGCCTATAATCCTAGCTACTTGGGAGGCTGAGATCAGGAGGATTCCAGTTCGAGGTCAGCCCATGCAAACAGTTTGTGAGACCCCATCCCCAAAATAACTAAAGCAAAAGTGGACTGGAGATGTAGCTCAAGCAGTGGAGTGCCTGCTTTGCAGATGTGAAGCCCTGAGTTTGAACTCTAGACCCACCAACAAAAGAAAAAGAAAGTAAAAAAGACAAAGAAATAGCCCTGTTATTCCAGAACATGCTTCTTGCCTTAAATTCTATTCTGTCTGATGCTGTTATATGTATTTTTTGGTTTTGTTAACATTTTCATGGCATATATTTTATGTCATTTTGTTTTAGAGAAATTCATATATAACACAGAGCTGATTTATTCAGTTAGTTGTTGTAACACTGAATTGTAATAGAAAATAGCCAGTTTATACTTATATTGATTACTATAGGCTTTAAAATATCATTAAATTTACTATGGTTTATTGGAACCTTTTCTTTCGTGGCTTTTGTAAGATTGGCTGAATTACCCTTACTCCATTTTGTTCTTTTAGTGGTTTTCCTTAAATATTTTAAACACATATTTAAACACTCATTTCTGTTAATTAGTATCTTTAACTTCTTTCCTGAGAAGGAAAAGAAATTTAACAAGCTTCTCTTTTGCCCTATTCACTCCTGCCACCTCTCAGGTCACAATTATCTGGGATTTCAGACTCAAAATGAATATTATTAATAGTAACTATAGCAACTAGCATTTCTAGCACAACTTACTCTATTCTACCACTTGTTTTAAATAACTTATTAGCATTAATTCTCCGATATTACTAAAATGTGTAAAAGGCACACATTACTTGTTATATAGGCAATACATGGAAGTCAAAGGATGATGAACACACATGAGTCAGTTGATGAAAATTAAATAGAACGTTGGAATCATAGGCATTTTTAAGAGGTATAAATATTAGCAATGGAATAAAAATTCAAACATTCCTCAATACCAAAAGAATTTCTTAAAGTAAAAAAAAGACAAAGAAGATATATAGAGAAACACAGTAAAATATAACCCAATGCACATAGTAATTATAACAAAATCTTACAGAGTTGTAAATGAAACCTAGAAGTCATATTTATATGCAAAATTAACTTAATTCAGCAATAAAAGGAAATAACTTTCTGTTTGGCTCACAGAGCAAGACCCAGCTCTATGCTTTATATAAAAGTCCTACATAAAGTGATTTAGAAAGGATTTCAAAGGGGAAGGTAAACTAAGGAACACATGGGAAATCGAAACAATAAGAAAGCAGGATTTGCCATTCTGACATCAAATCAATCCAATTCAAGCCAAAATTTGTTAAGTTGACAAAGGACACTTGTAAATAATAAAAGTCACAATTTAAGATGAAGATGCAACTGTTAGGAGAAACTGTGTACCAAGTAATAACAGCAACCACAATTAACAGAAACTAAAGGAGACAGGAGAAATAGATGATGATAATAAAGGGTTTCAACACATTCTTCTAGATCAAAAAATATGGATATAGAAGACTCAAGGTACCTAATCAGCAAGGCAAATCTTATGGAGACGAAAACATATATGTATGACACTGACAGACAAGGATGCTCTTAGTCCTAGAAAGATGGAATGCACTTCACTAAATCCTATAGATCCATGTGTGGCACCTGGGGCAAGTGGTGTCATGATGTAAACTCCAATGGGCTTAAGCAGCTCTGTCCTTATGGTCTTGCCATTTGTAGACCACATGGCTTCTCTCTAGGGTTGGTTTACTCATTGCCTACATGCAGCTTTCCTAGGTAGATATTTCATATTCCTGGCATCTCTAACATCCTGTGATCTCCATTGCAGCTGTGGTCACCCTCACAGCTTCACACACTGCCTTCCTAGGTCCTGCCTACAGAGACTATGACCCTGTCACACATTGCCTGGTTTTGCAGGCCTTCCTTTGAAATCCAGGAGGAAGCTTCCATAATCTCATAACTCTCGCATTCTGCATACCTACAAAATCAGCACCGTGTGGATGATGCCCAGGTCTTCTGTTTGCTTGAATGGTAGCCAGGTCCTCTTGGACCTTGGCTGCACTGGTCTCTGAGTGCCTGGGCTGAGCATGGTGAAATAAACCTGGGGAAACAACTTTGTAGGCAGCCTTGGGACATCAGGGTGTTCCTGCGGCACTCTCTTCTCAAGGTAAAGTGTTTCACATGAATTTCCCCTTTCCTAACCTTGATCCTGTCATGGGTAGAGACTGGTCAATTCCTGAGATACCCTCAAGGCATCTTTCTTATTGTCCCAATACAAAGAACTTGGTTTCTCTTTAATGACATGAATCTCTTCAGAAACCTTTCCTTCCTCTTAGCTCCAGCTTTACACTGGCTTTTCCAAGTTTTTCTCCTCTGCTTTTTGCTTCCCATTCTAACTGTAAACCTAGCTAAAAGCAGCCAGAAATAACCATGCCACAGCAAGAATGCTGGACTGCTTTGAAATTTCCTCTGCCAGATTAATTAGTCTAGATTAATTAGTTTAGTCACCTTAAAACAGACTCCCACAAAGTTTCAGGTCACAGAAAAAATACAAACAAGTTGTTTGCCAGGATGTAACATGAACCGCCTCTAGCATAAGTCCTAATAGAATTCCTATTCCCATCTGAACAAACACAGCCTTTGTTGTTCACATTTCTTTCTTTCTGTATTCTGGTCTTTTGAGCTCCCACCAGTCAACCAATAAGGTGAGCTTACTGCCTTTTAGGGCTTCTCTAGCTCACATCTGCAAATACTTCCAAATTCTTTACACAAACCAGTTCCAAAGAACCACACAGGCAGATTTAATCACACCATCTACCCTACCCTCAGTACCAATGTTCTGTATTCGTTACTTTTGCATCGCTGTGATGAAATACCTGGCATAAAAAACTTAAAGGAGGAAAGATTTACGTGACCTCACAGTTTCAGATATTTCAGTCCAATGTCCTTGACTGTTGTGATTCTGGGCCCATAATGAGTCAGAACATCATGGCAGATGGAGCATTGGTACAGGATACTCATCTCATGGCAGACAGGAAGCAGAGAGAGCTGTTATAGGTTCTGCTACTCTTAGGGATGATTGACATATACAGGAAAACAGTGAACAGAAGGGAATTTATGAGCAAAACCTGCATTATAGCAGGGCATCATGGGAATTTGAGGTGGGAGGAGTCATCTGAGGCAATTTGGTGGAGGGGAGGTTCTTCAGGGTCTCTGTCATGCACCACTGGTCTATGGCTCTCCTTGTCACTCTATTCAGTACTAACAGCTGCCTCTTCTTCCTCAGCAGTTAGCCCTCTCCTGGTTTGCATGCTGTTTTAACTTGCCCTAATCTCACTTTCCCCTGCTTTGGGGCCCTATTTCCCTAGAATTTCATGGGTTAGATTAGAGAGTCTGTGTGGTCCAGCTTGTCTCCTCTGTCAAATCACATGGGAGCCACTGACAACCTGCAGACTGACTGCCTTCAGCAGTGCCCACCCTGCCCAGCCAGCCACAGTTAGGAGGAAGGCAGTCTGAGTAGGAAGGGGACATACCACATGGAGCCTGTGAAGCAGGTGTCCTCCCAGGTATAGCAGTGGGCATAGCAGTCATTCTGAGGAATAGCCCTTCAAGGGATGCATGTCCACGCCATCCAGTCACCCACATAGACCGTAGTTTACCCATCGTGTTGTTCCTTCAGAATGAACCATAAATTCAGTTAGAGCTTAAACCCCTGCTCTCTAAGTATCTAAAGACCCCCTGCCCTCTCCTTTTCTGGCCATATCCTTTGGCTAAGCCGAGTCCCACTACAGCACAGGTTACAGCTCATTCTAATTCTTGCCGATCATGGACTCATCTTGCTTCCTTCTCTAATACTAATTCTGTTCTACATAAAGATTTTCCCAGTGCATTTATTAGCTTTCTACTGATGCTGTTGCAAATTATCAAAAACTTATAACGAGGACTGGGAGCATGGCTCAAGTGCCTGCCTAGCAAACACAAGGCTCTGAACTCAAACCCCAGGACTGCCAAAAGGGGGAAAAAAACCCTTAAAATACACATTTATTATTTTTCAGTTCTGGAGGCTACAAGTCCAGTACAGGTCCCACTGAGTTAAAGCCAAGGTGACAGCAGGGCTGTATTCCCTTCTGGAGGGTCTAGGGGACAATCTGTTTGCTTTCCTTCTGCAGCTTCTGGAGGGTACCTGCTCGTGGCCTCTTTCTCCATTTTCAAGGCTAGCAATAGCAGGCTGAGTCCTTCTCACACCCTCTCACTCTGGCCTTGTCTTCTGCATATTCCTCCAGTTTTATGGTAACTTGTGATCACCTGAATACATAGTCTTCCTATCTTAAACTCCATTCGTTAGCAACCTTAATTCATTGTTGCTATTTAATATGACATGCCCACAGGTTCCTGGGATTAGAACATGGGTATCTTTAGGGAGACATTACTTCTACCTCCCACAGAGCTTAGCTAACATCTACTGAGATCCCCCCATATGCAAGGAACTGTGACGGGACTTCATCGTACCTCCAAAGTAAAGATTGAATGGAAAGACCACAGATCTCTAGAGGACAACACACACACACACCCCAACGTATAAGCCAGGAATTCAGGATGCACATTTCCAGAGCACAGAGGGAAGTAAGACCACCTTTAAAGGACAGCTTTTCCTGGATTCTGTGACCTGAAACCTGGCGACTTTATAAAAGCAATTTCAGCGGAACAATTTTGATGGTAGCAAAATGGTACAGAGTTTAGGACTAAAAAGGATGCAAGGAAACCAAGGTTCAGAGGGTACTACTTGCAGTCCCAAAGTTGCCACAGGAAAGAAAGGAGACAGGACAGAGTCTCTTTCAAGATCAGTGCTCCACAAGTCATCTAACTTGGACCCTGGGGATGCTGGTGTATGAGACAGATGTTCATGAGAATTGAACACTGCAGGAAGGGGGACAACTCCTTGGCTACACAGGTGACCAATGGCTCTCCTGGATGTTTGTGATGTCTGATGCTTGCCTGAGTCACTTTTGCAGGTAGGACTAAGGTATCTGCAAGTATCAGTCAAGGTCCTAACAGTTAATGGATGACTACTCCAAAGGATGGACTGTTTACAGGGGGTCAGGTAAAGCATTGGGGGAACAGATAAGCAAGAAGAAGCACCTAAGGATATAGAAAGAGCCATTTAACCCCTAAACCTGTAGGGGACAGGGGCAGAGCTGCTACTGGAACCCTATGAGAGTTATGGCCTCAGAACCTACCAAATGCGGGCCGTGGGCTGGGCTATGCTGGATCCTGGGGTGGAGAGAAACTGTGTCCTCTGTCCCTGGCCACCATCTACTGCTGGTGCATCCCATGTTCACCTCACCTGAAGCCAGAGGCCAAGGATCCCCTGCTGCAGCCATTCATAGATGTCAGCCTTTGGGCACAGGTGAGAGAGAAGGGTGAAGCAAACAAAATACCCACCTACTGCCCCTCTGGGTTACTCCTTTTACCAGTGATTGTAGAAATAACTGGATCTGGTGAGGCTGTTTGCAAGGATGACAGACACACAAAGTTCCAGTTACTACAACTAAAGTAGTAGCTCTGACAGTAATGAAGGGAAGCTTCAAGAGGAAAGAGAAAAAAAGGCAACAGGAAGGAAGAAAAGAGCAGCTCAAGGCAGGGTTGGGCTTAATGGAGGGTGCTGTCACACTATCAGGAGCTGAGCTCTGAGCCTTTGTTTAAAAATCCATGCAGTGAGCTCTTTCCCTACCTTGAGCACTTTCGACAGCCCCACATCTGTTGTTATATTGGATGTGCTCATGAGCCATCATGGTGCTCCCGGGCCCATTCTCAGTTATATTAAAGCACTTTTTAATTGCCGCATCTTCCAAGGCAGAGAGCCTGATCTAAATGCACATTTAAAAGCAACAGCAATCAGCAGAGATCCATCAATTAGCATCCAGCATTAAGCAATGCAGAATATTTTCCAGAGCTCTGAGGACCTCTCTACACCTGAACATTTTACAAGGTTCATTCTCTCCTGTTTAGATAATTTTCAGGGCTCTTGACTAGCAGTCTTGACTGACAGTTTTTCTCAGCTGCCAAAAGAATAACGAATTTAAGTACAGTAGCTCTTTTCTGAGGCAAATGATACAACTCCAACAAAGCTCTTTGCTACCCAGTTTTTTAAAGGGGGGAAAAAAGATATCTCTGCTTCAAACCACTAATTATAATTTATTTTAACAATACTTCCTAGGAAGCTGGGTTCTTGCTGTAATTAACTGCAGAGGAGTAGGATGCAGCAACTGTTTATTTCGTTTCAGTCTACTCATTCAGAATTTGTCACCCCTTGAAACTCTATTCATAATCAGGTCTAAATTCAAAATGGTATGGAAACATTGTCAATTTTCTCTCTCTTTTTTTTAAAAGAATTTTATTTAAGCTCTGTCTGATATTTTCTTTCTAGTTGAGAGGGAGAGATTTTTATCCTAAAATTTTTATCCATAAGATTGGAATGCATGACTCCTGGGTGTTATGCACAGCCTCTAAAGGCAGGGTTATAAGAATTTCAAAGTGTAACAGGTTTCCTGTCATTAATTTTCATCAAGTATGACAATGAAGAGACCTCATTCCATAGTCTCTGCCGAGGCTGGTACTGATTCTCAGTTTTCTTATCTATAAAATCAAGTTGATAATCAATGGCTCACAAAATTATTGTGAAGACTGAGAATCATCTAAGCATTTGCAAAGCACTTGGTGTCAACCAAGGAATTCTTACTTTTGGTCCAATGAGATGCACCACCCACAGGGTGACTGAGTCAAGTGTCTGTGCTTATGCTGATCTCTGAAACCATAAAGGGAATTGCCTACAAGTGAACAACAGAGCATGATACTCTCGAGGCAAACAAGACTTCCAGACTTCTCCTTGCTTAATTCACAACACAGTCACCAGAACTAAATGGCTTTAAATGGCTTGACTTTCAAGTGGCTGGGGTGACAAATACTTCATTCAGTCACCTTCTTATCTCACTGTTTCTGACTTTCAGAACATTTAACACCATGGACTAAGATTTTCTTCTTCAGAATGAAATAAGGGATTTGGCTCCTGGCCTTCTGTGGTGTGAATTCATGAGACTATTTATAAAGGTCTGGGAATTCCTGGCAAGATAGTTGCTCCACAATGATTTATTTCACCTATTAGTTATTGAGATGTCACTTCTGGCAGCTCAGAGAGTTGTTAGTACAGATTTAATTTGGTAATACCTCACAATATTAAAGTGACATCACAGTAACATTTCTGTTGCATTTTGCCCTCTGCAGAATAGGAGTATTTTAACTGCTATTCATGATGCTAAAGGAAATATGACTGTTGAAAACACCAGAAACAGAAAAAGCACTATGTAAGAAAGAGCTAACACAGAAGCTTACTCAAAACCTGCATGTTCCCCCATCTTCACAACTGGCTCTTGGTCAAGCTCTTGGAGGTTGACCTTGATCTCTGAGTCTGATTAGGCATTAAGGGCCTAATCATGGGCCCTTAATGCCTGAGGACTTGTGCTGCACCTAACAGTTTGTGCTAACAACGTGATTTATGGGGAGCCATTTTCCATATGCCTGAGACATTGTGCTGCATTGTACCAGTTTGGCCTCTGAACACTGGGGTCTGAGTAGTGAGGTTAGTCATACAGCACTCCACGTCCATGTGATTGGTCCCCTGAATACCAAGATTCCAGTGAGCTTCCTTGTCTGGCAACACTGCACATGCATCGTCCACTTTGCTGCTGAGACAATCAAGCCCTGTCTGTGTGACTCCCCTGTGATAACTAGAAGCTTTCTCTGCTTTCCTGAAATCCAACCTATGTTCCTCCCCACCCCTTGTTGATTTCAATTTGTATCATTTTGCTACAATAAACTGTAAATATAACAGCTTTCCCGAGTCCTGTGAGCCTTCCTAGGAGTCATCAAAAATGAGGGTTGTTTTGTTAACTGTGCTGGTGCAGTATGTGATCAGAAGACTTCCAAATTCTTTGTGTCCAGTGGGAAAGAATCCATGACAGGACACATGGGCATAAAGGGAGTTTATTAAATGTTAAGGAACAGAAATACAAAGGGGAGCATGCTGGGGCCCAGGTAGAAGCCAGAAGCTGAGAGAGCATGTTTCTGCTCTTCAGGTGCTTTTAAAACCTACGACAACCTATGGGAAGAGAGAACTAGGTGATTCCTATCCAATAATCAATGAGTGGGGAGGAGCATGGACAGTTCCCAGCTAGGTGAGGGCGGTTCCTGAACCAAAGCATGGTTAATCTAAGATGCAATATTTTTCTATGAGTCCTGAACTGTCCCTATTTTTAGCCTACCTCGGTTTTAGTAACCCCCAGTACAATATTAAATAAAATACCTTATGGATCATCTGACTTCTAAGGATAACATTTTCTTCAATATGTACATGTAGGTTATATAAACACTCAAACACTTTTATTTATGGATTATAGTCTGTTTAGTAAGCTTTCCTCAGTTAAAATATAGTTAACATATTTTCATTCTTTTTTTGGCAGTACTGGGATTTGAATTCAGAGTCTTGCACTTGCTAGGCAGGTGCTCTACCACTTAAGCCAGGCCTCCAGACTTTATTAACATATTTTCCTATATCATTAAGTATAAAGACATAATTTGTATAGCATTCCATTCTATAGAACTTGTGGTACATTTATTTAATCAAACATCTACAAATAGACATTTAGATTGCTTTCTATTTCTCTCTTCATATATCAATAAACATCTTTGTAGATAATGTCTTTGTAATCTTGTCTAATTATTTGTGATATAGGAATTGTGATACAAAGATTGAGGAACTGTGATGATAATCACTTGAGATTAATGAGATGTGTCAAAACAGGTAGTTTTTGGACTTCCTGAGAAATTCTGATATTAAAATGATTGGGGTGGAGGATTCCAAGATGGCAGCTAGAGAGAGGAAGCAGAAAGTGTGCCTCCTAAAGTAAAATCTTGGAGAGACGTGGGAGATACACCTTACAGGAAAAAACCACTGAGAAGAAGCAAAACATCGACTCCTCCACACCTCCAGCCTGCGCATAGCATCTCCACTTCACATTAAAAGGAGAAACCAGGAGGGCTCCTGTGCTGCTGCCAGTGTCCAGACAGCTTGAGAAGATGCAGACCACAAGGTGAGCTAAGTGGCACTCAGTACTCCCACAGACAACCCTGGGCCAGATCAGCATAGCCCCCTGGACAGACCGACCTCCACCCAGGAAAAAAGAAAAAAAAATGAATAATAAGCAATAACAAAAAAGACACATAGCAAAGAGGGTTGGGCTCCCTGAGCACCAAAGAGGGTGGGAGGGGAAATGCCTCACAAGCCGACTGGAGAAGGCAGGAGCAGTGGCACATGCCCAGCAACCAGGAGCGGGAAAGCTTGTAAAAGCGGCAGTGGGTTGAAAACTCCACAGGAGAGGGAGGAAGACCTACTTCCCATGTGAACTGTAAATAAATACACAGGCCTGAGAAAGCTGGTGCAGTGGCACCTCTCCCAGTGTGCTTGGAAAAGGAAAGCTTGTAGCAGTGGCATCACACCCAGGAGAACTCTAAGTAAACAAAGCCTGAGGGGATAGCTGAGTGATAAGCTCACTCCTGAGATCTGCATAAATAAAGCCTCCAGCAACAGCAGGCTGACAGCAGCGGGCAGGCAAGCCACAGCCTCAGATAGCCATTCACAGAACTGTCTCCAGACTCTTTTTTTTTTTCTCTCTTCCTTGGATGAGACAACAACTGAACTACACCTGCATGCTGAAAAACTTACTGAAACTGTATTGCATTTCAACTTGGGACAGTTTGTGGTGTTTTTTTCTGTTTTATGTTGTTTTGTTTGGTTTGGTTTGGTTTGTTTTTTTTCCCCTTTGATGAGACAACGACAGAAGTACTTCTGAGACACCAGCTCCAGGATTGTATGCTGAGGGATTAACACCAAAATTATTAAGACTGAAACTTTATTGGATTTGAACTTGGAGAGTTTTTTTCATTTATTTATTTTTTTATTGTTTCAATCCTCTATCGGTCTCCCTAATGCCTGTTCAGCTTACTGTTGATTAGTGCACTATCTCTCTCTGTTTATATCTTTGAAAATTTTGTTTCTTTGTTTTGTTTTTTTCTACTTGTTTGTATATTTGTTTTTCCCTTTTTCTTTAACTTCTTTGCCTTCCATCTCCTCTCCCCCTATGATTCTAAATATCATCATTGTTATTATAACAAGCTAGAAAATACTTAATTGCACGCAGCACAGGGACAATAACAACACCAAGGGCAATGATGGGAAGACAGAAAAAACAGGGAAACCAGTTTCCCCACAGCAAAAAATTAGTATAGGAACCAGAGGGAAATGAAGAAAATCCAGCAGAATAGAACAAACAGAAGACAGAATCTCAGAACTCAAAGATGAAATGATAATTAAAGGAAAAACCAAAGAACTATTAGTTAAACAATTCAAGACCTGTGAAAAGAAAATGCAAGAACTCACTGACTCCATCAAAAGACCAAACCTGAGAATCATGGGCATTGAAGAAGGAGAAGAGGTGCAAACAAAGGGAATGCATAATATTCAACAAAATAATAGCAGAAAAATTCCCAAATCTAGAGAAATCTATTCCCATACAGATGCAAGAGGCCTCCAGAACACCAAACAGACAAAACCAAAATAGATCTACCCCACAGCATATTATCATTAAAACAACAAATACAGAGACCAAGAAAGAATCCTGAAGTCTGTAAGAGAGAAAAAACAGATAACATACAAAGGTAAACCCATCAAAATCACAGCAGACTTCTCAACAGAATCATTAAAAGCAAGAAGAGCTTGGAATGAGATCTTCCGGGCACTGAATAAAAATAACTTCAACCCCAGCAAAACTATCATTCAAAACAGATGGAGCAATAAAAGTCTTCCATGATAAGCAGAAACTAAAACAATATGTGACCACAAAGCCACCACTACAAAAGATTCTTCAAGGGATTCTGCACACAGAAAGTGAAACCCAATATAACCATGAAAGGGCAGGCAAAACAAACTACAGGAAAAGAAAAAGCAAGATAGTAGAGAATAACCTCAACTTAGGTACACATAATCAAACCTTCAAACAACTAAGACAACTAAATGACAGGAATCACCACATACCTATCAGTACTAACAATTAATGTTAACGGACTTAATTCCCCCATCAAAAGGCATTGTTTGATGAACTGGATGAAAAAGGAAGATCCAACAAATTGTTGCTTACAGGAAACCCATCTCACAGAAAGAAATAAGCATAGGCTTAGGATGAAAGGCTAGAAGATTTACCAAGCCAATGGTCCCCAAAAACAGGCAGGAGTAGCAATACTTATCTCTGACAAAGTAGACTTCAAACCTACATTGATCAAACAAGGTAAAGAAAGACATTCCATATCATATCCTAGGGCACAAAGCAAGCCTCAGCAAATATAAGAAGATAGAAATTATACTGTGCATACTATCTGATCACAATGCAATAAAACTAGAACTCAACAACAAAAGTAAAGACAAAAAACATGCAAACAGCTGGAAACTGAATAACTCATTACGTAATGATCAATGGATCATTGATGAAATAAAAGAGGAAATTCAAAAGTTCCTGGAAGTCAATGAAAATGAAAACACAACCTGGAGGAACCTATGGGACATAGCAAAGGCAGTCCAGAGAGGAAAGTTTATAGACATGAGTGCGTATATTAAAAAGACTGAAAGATCCCAAATCTATAACCTAATGACACATCTCAAACTCCTAGAAAAACAAGAACAAGCAAATTCCAAAACAAATAGAAGGAGAGAAATAATAAAAATAAGAGCTGAAATCAATGAAATAGAAACCAAAAAACCCATACAAAAAATTAATGAAACAAAAAGTTGGTTCATTGAAAAAAATACACAAGATCGACAGACCCCTGCAAACCTAACTAAAATGAGGAGATAAAAAAACCCAAATTAGAAGAATCAGGAATGCAAAAGGGGAGATAACAACAAAAACCATGGAAGTCCAGAAAATCATCAGAGACTACTTTGAGAATCTATATTCAAATAAATTCAAAAATCTTAAAGAAATGCACAGATTTCTAGATACATATGATCATCCAAAACTGAACCAAGAGGATATTAATCACCTGAATAGATCTATAACACAAAATGAAATTGAAGCAGCAATCAAGAGTCTCCCCAAAAAGAAAAGTCCAGGACCTGATGGATTCTCTGCTGAATTTTATCAGACCTTTAAAGAAGAACTGACACCAACCCTCCTTAAACTGTTCCATGAAATAGAAAGGGAAGGAAAACTGCCAAACACCTTTTATGAAGCCAGTATTACACTTATTCCAAAACCAGGCAAAGATACCTCCAAAAAGGAGAACTGTAGGCCAATGTCCTTAATGAACATTGATGCAAAAATCCTCAACAAAATAATGGCAAACCGAATTCAACAACACATCAAAAAGATCATTCACCACGACCAAGTAGGTTTCATCCCAGGAATGCAGGGGTGGTTCAACATACGAAAATCAAAAAACGTAATAAACCACATTAATAGAAGCAAAGACAAAAACCACTGATCGTTTCAATAGATGCAGGAAAAGCCTTTAATAAGATCCAACACCATTTCATGATAAACGCTCTAAGAAAACTAGGAATAGAAGGAAAGTACCTCAACATTATAAAAGCTGTATACAACAAACCTACAGCCAGCCTTATACTTAATGGAGAAAAACTGAAACCATTCCCCCTAAAATCAGGAACTATACAAGGATGCCCACTATCTCCACTCCTATTCAACATAGTACTGGAATTCCTAGCCAGCAAGAAGAAGGAATACAAATAGGTAAAGAAACTGTCAAAATATCCCTATTTGCAGATGACATGATCCTATACTTAAAGACCCAAAAAACTCACTCAAAAGCTCCTAGATACCATCAATAGCTACAGCAAGGTAGCAGAATACAAAATCAACATAGAAAAATCATTAGCATTTCTATACACTAATAATGAACAAACTGAGAAAGAATATATGAAAACAATTCCATTTACAATAGCCTCAAAAAAAAATCAAATACCTAGGTCTAAACCTAACAAAGGATATGAATGATCTCCATAAGGAAAACTATAAATTTCTGAAGAAAGAGATTGAGGAAGACTATAGAAAGTGGAGAGATCTCCCATGCTCATGGATTGGTAGAATCAACATAGTAGAAATGTCTATACTCCCAAAAGTAATCTACATGTTTAATGCAATTCCCATAAAAATTCCAATGGCATTCATTAAAGAGATTGAAAACTCTACCATTAAATTTATATGGAAACACAAGAGGCCATGAATAGCCAAGGCAATACTCAGTCAAAAGAACAATGCTTGAGGTATCACAATACCCGACTTCAACCTATATCACAAAGCAATAACAATAAAAACAACATGGTACTGGCACAAAAACAGACATGAAGTCCAGTGGAACAGAATAGAGGACCCAGATATGAAGCCACACAACTATAATCAACTTGTCTTTGACAAAGGCACTAAAAATATATGATGGAGAAAAGACAGCCTCTTCAACAAAAACTGCTGGGAAAACTGGTTTGCAGTCTGCAAAAAACTGAAACTAGATCCATGTATATCACCCTATACCACCATTAACTCAAAATGGATCAAGGATCTTAATATTAGACCCCAAACTCTAAAGTTGGTACAGGAAAGAGTAGGAAATACTCTGAAATTAATAGGTATAGGTAAGAACTTTCTCAATGGAACCCCAGCAGTACAGCAACTAAGAGATAGCATAGATAAATGGGACCTCATAAAACTAAAAAGCTTCTGCTCAACTAAAGAAATGGTCTCTAAACTGAAGAGAACACCCACAGAGTGGGAGAAAATATTTGCCAGCTACACATCAGACAAAGGACTGATAACCAGAATATATAGGGAACTTAAAAAACTAAATTCTCCCAAAATTAATGAACCGATAAAGAAATGGGCAAGTGAACTAAACAGAACTTCTCAAAAGAAGAAATTCAAATGGCCAAAAAACACATGAAAAAATGCTCACCATCTCTAGCAATAAAGGAAATGCAAATTAAAACCACGCTAAGATTCCACCTCACCCCTGTTAGAATAGCCATCATTAGCAACACCACTAACGACAGGTGTTGGTGAGCATTCAGGGATAAAGGAACCCTCTTACACTGCTGGTGGGAATGTAAACTAATACAACTACTCTGGGAACCACTTTGCTCTGTCAAAGACTGTAAGAGAATGAAAAAGATAAGCTCCAGATTGGGAGAAAATATTTGCAAATTGTATAGTACAATATTATATTGTATCTACAATACATAACTCAGAAACTTAACAGTTACAAAAAAAAAAAAGCAAGCAATTAAATCAGGAAAGGGGCAACCAGGTTCCAGGGCTCACTCCTGTAATCCTAGCTACTCAAGAGGCAGAGATCAGGAGGATGGCAGTTTGAAGCCAGCCTGGGAATTCCACGAGACCCTATTTCAAAAAACCCTTCACAAAAATAGGGTTGGTAGAGTGGCTCATGTGGTACAGCACCTGCCTAGCAAGTGTGAGGCCCTGAGTTCAAACCCTAGTACTGCCAAAAAAAAAAGGGGGTGGGCAAAAGACATTAACACACACTTCATCAAAGAAGATATATGGATGACAAATAAACATAAGAAAAGTTCAACATCACTAGCCATTAGGGAAATGCAAAGTGAAACCACAATAAGGTATCAGTACAAATCTAATAGAATGACTAAAATAAAAAAAAAACTAGTGGCTGCTGGTGAGAATATGGAGAAACTGGATCCCTCAGATATTGCTAGTAGGGGTGTAAAATGGGACAACCACTCTGGAAAATAGTTTGGCAGTAACTTATATAATTAACATACCTATACCTACATTTGATCTTGCACCTGAAGTTGGACATCTATTCCAAAAAACTGAAAACTTAAGTTCATATAAAAATTTATACATGAATGTTCAAAGCACCTTTACTTGTAATTATTAAAATTTGGAAATGATCCAAATGTCATTATCAAGTAAATGAATAAACAAGCTGTGGTACATTTCCACAGTGGAATATTACTAAGTAATAAAAAGGAGCAAACTACTGACAAATGACACACAATGCACAGCTCTCAGGGGCATTATTTTCAGGAGGAAAAGTCTGTCTGAGAAATGTTACAGATTTTTGTGCTGGAGATGTAGTCAGTTACCAGTAAAGTATTTGTCTAGCATGTCCAAGGCCTTGAGTTCCTGGGGCCTCAAAAAATTGTATATTGAATGATTCCATTTATATAATAGTCTCAGAGTGACAGAATTATAAGCATGGAGAACAAATTAATTATTGCCAGAAGAATAGGGATGGGAGGGGTGGACACTGACGCCTGACTCTAAGAACACAGCACAGGGAGTTCCTTTGTAGAAATGAGACAGTTTTGTATCATGATGTATAGATAAAAATATAAATATATACATGTGGCAAAACTGCATAAAGCTATGTGCACACTTATCTGTGAAAATTAGTAAAATCTAAAAAAGACACAGTTAACTGCATTGTAGCAATATCAATTTTCTGGTTTGATATTATATTCTAGTTAGGTAGGATGTTAGCAGCGGGGGAAGATCAGTGAGAGACACAGGATTCTCTGTACTAATTTCCTCCTGTGTATCTATAACTAGTTCAAAATCAAACTTTTTTTAAACTATTGACTCTTTTTTTTACATTTTCCTCTTTTTCTTTTTTATTATACTATTGTTATGCTAGGGGTACATTGTGATATTCATAAAAGTTTTTACAATATATCATAGTTGAATTTATTCCCTTCATCATTCTCCTTTATCCTCCCTCCTCCATTCTTGGAATAATTTCAATATGTCTCATTCTTCCCTTTTCCTGTATGAGTACGTACTATTTCCACCATGCCCACTCTCCTTTCCGTATATTTTCCCCCACTCCCACTGGTACCAACTCCCAAGTTTTACCTTCCTGTCATCTGTTCTTGAAAAAAAGACATTTTTGTTTAAGATAGCTATTCAGGGAGCTTCATTATATTTCCATGTATACACGTATTATAACCTAAATAAATTCATCCCCTCTATTTTTCTTCTTTCTACCTCAGCCCCCTACTTTTTAATTTCATTTTTTATTTGTTTTTCTGGTACTGGAGTTTGAACTCAGAGCCTACACCTTGAGCCACTCCACCAGCCCTTTTTTGTTTTTTTGAGATAGGGTCTCCCAAACTATTTGCTGGTGCTGGCTTTGAACCACAATCCTCCCGATCTCTGCCTCCTGTGTAGCTAGGATTACAGGCGTGAGCCACCTGCACCTGGCTTATTCTTCTTCTTATGGTGATTTTTTTATTATTTATTCATTTATTCATAGGTGCATATATTGTTTGGGCCATCTCTCCTTCCTAATGCCTCCATGGTGATTTCAACAGGTTTAAAAATTCTATATACATTGTTGTAAAACTGCTGACTCTTTAAAGCAAAAGCAATAGCAGTATATAGAGAGACTTATAATGCATGAGGCAGCAAACACAACAGAAATAATCAAAAGTGAGAAATGGAGTTAAATACTATTGTAAGCATCTTACACTGTTTGTGAAGTGGAATGACGTTAATCTAAGGTCAATTATGATAACTTATGATGCATACCAGAACCACTTGGGCAGCCACTAAATATCTTTCTTCATAAATAGGTGATAATGGTAGATCTCTGTAAAGCAATATAGGCAGAAAGAATAAAGAAGAGATAAGATAGACTACTAAAAAGTACTTGATAAATCCAAAGGAAAGCATGAAATAAGGAACAAAGAACAGATGAGTCGAATAGAAAATGAGAGCAAAATAACAGATTTAACTCAACCATATCAGTAACTATAGTAACTGTAAGTGAATTAAAATATGTCATAAAAGATATAGATTACAATTTGGATTTTTTAAAGTTCTAACTGTATGCTATTTACAAAAGCTACACAACAAACATAAGAACATGGGTTATAATAAAAGCATATGCCACACAAACAATAATCACAAGAAAGTAGGTTCATGTACATTAGAGAACGTAGACTTCAAGATAATAAGTATTACCAGTGATAAGGAAATGTCATAATAAAAGGATCACCTTCATAGGACATAGTAACCCTAAACCATATGCACCAAATAATATGCCTCACATACAAATACATGAAGCAAAAATTGGAAAAAAACCCAAAATCCACAATCTTACTTGGAGATTTTAACACTCCTCTCTCAGCAATGAATAGAATAAACAGACAAAAAACATCACTAAAGACATGGAAGATTTATATGATGCTATCCACCAAATTTATATGATTGAAACTAACAGAATACCCATCCAACAACAACAGGATATACACTTCTTTCAAGTGCCTGTGGTATATTCACCAATATAGACCATGTACCAGGCCATTAAATAAGTCAATAAACTTCAAGGATTATTATCACATAGAAGATGTTTTCTGACCATAATGAACTTTAACTGAAAAAGAACACACACACACCCAATTCTTCACATGAATGTCAACAGAGTCTCCCTGCCCCCAAATAATCTAGGTGATAGTGGCTCAAAGCTTCATCTTCTACTCCATGGAAATCCTGTATATCCTCCTATCTTAGGCAGAGTTTTCTAGAGAAACAAAACCAACACAATGTGAGTATATATAAATAGACATTTATCTCAAGGAATTGGCTCAAAGGATTGTGGCATTTTGATAAATCCAAGTTGTTCATGTCAGACCAGCAGGCTGGACGCCCAGAGAAGAGTTGCAACTGGAACCCAAAGGCAGTGGCCTGCTTATTCAGGGAGGACAGTCTTTGTTCTATTACAATCTTCAACTGTGTGGATGAGACCCACTGCTATTATAGAGGGCAATCAACTTTACTCGAAGTCCACCTAATTAAATATCAATCTCATTCTGAAAAACACCTTGGGACAGAAATATCCAGGAAAACATTTGGCCCAATACCTGGGAGTCAAGGCTCATCAAGATAGACATGTAAAATTGAACATCATACCGCTCTCTGATTTTGGAAGGATTTATATTTTTATAATCTCCAAACTAATATTGCTCCTAAATTAGTTCAGTTTGTGAATCACTGAGTCACCACACATGTGATATTAATATGAAACTTACCCCTTCCACCAACTTTCACCAAAACCAACAAACCAACAGAACCCCACTCACACAAGGCATTGTGGGTATAACAAACCTTAGTAAATGTCAGGAACACAAGATGGGCATTTCTGGAGCCAAACTTCACAATAAAACTACACAATAAAATCCCTGCCATTCTGGTTCTCCCCTGAGCCAAATCATTACTCATTTCTAATATAAAAGCAACACAGATGTTTCTTTTGATTCCTTGATGTCTGCTAACCCATACCTCCAGGATCTTATGTGACCACCCAAGGTATCTCCCTAACTAAAGACAACTACCTAAGAAGAATTCCAGGACCAGCCATTGAAATTATAACATTTTCATCCTTAGATAACCTAGGAAAAAATAAAACACAAAAACAGTGGCTGGTTTTGGGTGGTAGAAATATGAATGGTTTCATTTTCCAATTTCCTTTAATAAGGAAGTAAAACCTTCTTCAATATTAGAAAGAATTGTTACTTTTTTTCCACATGCATTTCTGTCTTTCTTTCTTTTTTTTTTTTTTTAACATGCTCAACCGGAAGAAAAGCTGCAAGTGTAACAAAAAGAACACTTATCTGAATCATTTGGTAGTAAGGCACAGACTTGTCGCCTTCTCATGTTTAAGAAGTGTGTTTGCTACTAACCAGGGTGTTCTCCTGTATAGGGCAACATAACATCAAAACCAGGAAACTCACACTGATACATTACAGCCATGCAGTCCTAGACCCCATTCAAGTTTTGCCAGTTGTCCCAATAATGCTCTTTATTTTAAAAAGGATGTAGTCAAGAACCACATAATAAACTTGCTTGTGATCTCTTTAGTCTACTTCAATCTGGGTAACTTTCTCAGTTTTGTTTTTTTCTTAGCATATTATAGTTGTACAGGGGGTACATTGTGACATTTGTGTAAGTGCTTACAATGTATCTTAGTTAGATTTGTCCCCTTCATCTTTCTCCTTTATCCCCCAAATCCCCTTCTTAGAACAATTTCAACAAGTTTCATTGTTTCATTTTCATACATGAATGCAAAATACTTCCACCATCTTCACCCTCTTCTCCCTTTCCTTATGCCCTCCCCCTCCTACAGGCTTGTTTTACCTTCCTGTCCTTCATTTTTTAAAAATGAACATTTTTGTTAGTATATGATCGTTTCACAGGGGTTTTTGTTGTGACATTTCCATATATACACGTGTTATAACCCAAATTGGTTTGTCCCCTCCATTATTCTCTCTCCTACCTCATTCCCCTTCTTATTGTGACTTCAACAGTTTTCAGTGTTCCATATTCACTTGTATAGAGAGTATATCAACCATATTCACTCTCCTTTACTCTCTTCATTTACCCTCCCCCTCCTGCTATTACCCTCCCCTTAATATGACCCGTTTTATGTTCCTGTCCTTTGTTGCTTAGGTATCTGTTCATTGATCAGTGGGAATTTTACCTTGGTATTTTGCCTGTAAATATATCATGCTTAAGTCAGTCAAGTCTCTCAGTCTTTCCTTGAAATTTAAGACACTGAATTTTTGAAAATTATAGGCCATTTATTGTATACTACGGTTCTCAATTTTGGCATGTCTGATGTTTTCTTGTGATACCATTTCGGTCATGCATCTTTGACAGGAATATCACAGAAGTAATGTTGGGTCCGCATTACCTGATGGGGGCCTGATGCAGTCTGTCCTTTACAGATGACATTCATTTCAGTTATTTAATGAAAGAGTGCAAGTCTTCTCTGCAGTAAAGTCACTCTTCTTTTTGTAAACAGTATGGATGTACTTTCAGATTGTGTAAAAACGCTGCTCCTTATCAAAATTTCAATTTATTCACTTACAATTTTTATGTCACCTTGGGCTTATAGCTTCTTACTTTATTCAATGGTTTATAAATTGTTACCATCAGTATGTATTTTGGTAGTCAAATAGATAGTCCTGAATATGGCCAGTGGGAGCCCCTTCAATTGGCTTCTGTATCTTTTTAACAAGTCTTCATTTTTAAAAGGGATTGTTTTTATTTTTGGTACAAGATGCTTCAGGTTTGTTTTGCAAATTTCCTGCCCCCACCCTGAAAGCAGCAATTTCTCTCAGAAACTCTAGTCCCTGTTAGTGGAAAGTGGTATTTGGGTATTTGGAAGCCAAGATCTGGACGTGGAGCGTATTCATTTGTACTGCGATGTCACAGTCCCTGTCTCTTCTCTCCCTTTTGGCTCTGTGGACAGAGTAAGGGAATAATGTGTGTGTGTGTGTCTGTTTCTTCATCTATCTATATTGAAAACCTAAGTTCACCAGATGGAGTCACTTCCTATTCCAATTTATTCTGCTGTTTTCCCTATTATAAAACATCCTTCTTTTTTACAGTGACATACTACTCCTATTCTCCTTCATAGATCTACCTATTTGATTGCTCTCACTCCATGTAGTCCATTTCCCTGCCCCTTCCAGCTAGGACACCTCTTCTCCCTGCCCAGTTCCAACAACCTATATGGAACAGATCCAGGGAGTACCTGCCAACCTCAACCACTAGTGTCCCCATGTCCTGCTTTCTCTGAACCACTGCCCCAGGCCCCCCTCTTACTCAGTCCCACCTAGTAGCTTTGGACTGGAAAGAAAAAGGGAAAGAGCAAGCAGTAACTTTCCTATGAAAACACAGTAGCACACATTTTACGAAATGACTCACCTCCATAGTGATTTATATCCAGTACCTGTTCATTTTTTTCCTCTGGTTTTGCAGCTACTACATTTGTCCTGGTCTGATCTGAGCTTCCTGGTCATCTTTACCAAGCAGGATATCACAAAGATATAATGCAGCTATGGCTGACTTCACCTGACTGTTACCAGTTCTGTGGTAGAACCTTTTGGGCCGTCCAGACCATGACAGTGACTCTCACCCTGAGCTGACCCTTCATCTCAATCCTTTCGACTTCCTGGATCTCCCATTCATTCTCTCCTTTTATTCAATTCCCTCCAAATCATTCAAGATAAGGAAAAATACTGAAACAATGACATTTCAAAACATGTAACTTTCTTGTAAAAGAGAAGGCTCTGTGATCAGCATGAGGCTGGTGAAAAGTGAGGAATAAAAAGATAATTTCTGGCCAGGAGGAAGGACAGGTGTGGTGGGTTTTACCAGTTGGTGCTAGGGACCATTGCTCATCTGGATCTGATTGAAGGAAAGGGCAGGCAACTCACAGAACTCTGACCCACAAGCCCTCATTGTGAAGACAGGGATCATTCACTGAACCCTGTGTTTCCAGCTCCCACCCCAGTACCGTGACAGTTTGAATGGATAAAGGAAACTTTGTCTTTGACACCTCTCACCTTCAGTTTTAGGGTCCTTTCTCAGAGTTTCTTACTGACTGAAATTTATGAGGTGGCTTCATTTTCTTCTAGAGTCTCTGCCAAGTCAGAAAGTAATGTCATCAATGAAACCCACCTGATGGCTTAATCTACACCTTGCAGAAAATGTACCACCCACAGCTGGCATCAGTCACCTGCAGTGAACCAGAGGGGACCAAGCCATACACAGAACACTGAGTGAAGACAAGGACAGGGCTTGGTGGGCACTGCCCAAGGTGATAAGAAAGGCCACTGTGCCAGACACTCCACCTATCTCCCACCCCACTTTCCCACACTCTTTGCCTCAGTTCCCTATGCCAAGTCCCTTGGGGGGTCACCAAATAGGCTCTGCTGCAGACCTGCGTCCCTCCGGCTGCAACACAAGACACGAGGGGTCAGAGCAGCGCCCGGGTCCTGTGTTGTAGCCCGAGGACTCGCACCATGTCATGATGAGCTTGGCCTGTCTGGTTCCTCTTCCACATGGGCCACCAGGCTTCTGCTTGGGGGACACAATCTGCTGTGCATCCTGATGAGGAAGCTGTAAAAGAACAGAGGGTGGCATGGGTGGCGGGCCATGAAACTGGGGCTGTCCTCCCATCATGAGAGGAAAACCCATAGCTCGCTATGCTGGGTGCTGAACTCTGCCCAGGCCACCTGGGTGACCTGTGTCCCAGGTGACCAGCTGCTGATGGAAATGCTCAGAGGGGAGAGGAGCCATGCACACCTTTCACTGTCACATCCTTTTCCTCTAAACAATGAATTATGGCTGTTTACAAGCCACTAATTACAGTTTATTATAACAATACTTCCCAGGAAATGGTTCTTACTCTAATACCATGATGAGAATTTTATAAATGCCAGACAAGCACAATGAATTGCCCTGAATTATAATAAATATCTGTGCTTTGGGAACCAGGCAGTAAACACAACATTACTGCTATCCATTTCCAATGGGTCTGTGGAGGATTTATTACTTATTTATGGGTTTATTTTTATTCAAAAACTCCTATATTTCAATTTTATGTGGATTCTTTTTGATGAGTCATTTTAGTTGTTTTTTACAAAATCAAATGAAGTGGGTCCAGAATAAAAACAGTGCCCAACATCAACCTTTCAAAAGTTACCTAGAGAAATTTCTCTCCACACTCACTATCAGCTCAACTGTACAAGAAGCCATGGGCTCCAGGATGGAAAAATGAACTGCTGTCTTCCCCTCTTCTTCCCCTCTTCTTCTCTCCTGTCCCTTCCTCCCTTTCCTCCCTTTCTTTCTTTCTGACAGGCTTCACTATGTAGCCCCATCTGCCCTCAAACTCATGTGTTCAAGCAATTCTCCTGACTCAGGCTCTGGAGTAGCTGGGACTACAGGTGTGCCACCAAGCCAAGCTCCTCACCTTATTCCTATCTTCAGTAAAGCAGACCTGTCAGTTTTGTTCAATGAGAAGAGAGTAGACTTTGAGCACAGATTAGACATTAACCAAAACTTAAGTAAAACTTAAGTATCACATGGTTTTCTATCAACAAAGGACAAGATTCTCACAGTCTTGCAGAATAAGAGAACAATATCATATCCATGTTTGCACAGGAATTTAAAACTGAACAACCGAGAGGGAAAAAAATCCTTTCTCCTGCCTAAATTATCTATAAGACTCTAAGAGTTCTTCCTAGCTGGCTCAGCACTCACCATGGGATGTGAGTGTGTGCCGTGCCAGCAAGGCACACTTTCCCCCAACTCCTTTCACAAAGGGGAGCAATCCTTTCCTGAGATCCTAGGAGGCCCTGGGAAGGAACAAAGGACACATGGTAGTGTAGGCTTGGCTGGCCTTCAACCCTTCCTTGCTTTCTCCTGATGACCTCCGAGTGACCACAACCAGGCACCTCTGTGGCCTGTGAGGAGGATGAGGCCAGGAGAGGGAGGCAGAGAGAAAGAGCAGATGATATCAACACTGCAGCCTTCAGGGATTTAAAAAAAAAAAAATCAGTGGGTGGCAGTGGAGACGGGACACATTAGTGTTTTATTTTCTAAATAAAGTGTCCCCTTGAACACTATATAGGATTGCACTGGACAGCCTGGAACAGGGAACTGAACCCATGGCTCATATAGACAAGGGCTCCTTTCCTCACACTCACCCTCTAGGTAGAAGGCTCACTCCCCTCTCTGTCTGTGTCCACTTCCTCCAGGAAGCTCTGACTCCCCTGATCTTGCCCTCCCTAAGCTCCTGGAGGGGAGCTGTGAACAGCCCTCGCCAGGCTTATGTTTCAGATTTCTGGGGTCTCTGATCTGTTCTCGTTCTCTCCCAGACATCACACATTTTTTTGAGAGTACTGGGATTTGAACTCAGGGCCCTGTACTTGCTCGGCAGGTACAGCAGCTGACCTTTTTTATTTTAATTATTTTTCAGATAGGATCTCACTTGGACTATGAGCCTTCTACCTCTGCCTCCTGTGTAGCTGGGATTGCAGGCATGGATCACCACAACTGGCCCCAGACATTGTACGTTTTTAAGGTTTTATTGTGTTCTCGGGGCCCAACTCAGGGCCTCTGATAAAGGAGAGCTTGTCACAGAGCCACCAGGAAGTGGCCCAGTCCTCAGACCCCTGGTGGAATCTTCCATAGCTCAGAGTTTGCCCGTTTCCCAAGCCAGACACCCAGTGTTATCTGTGGCTTCAAGCAGCTGGCGTGGGAGGACTGGTTCATTCTGGAGAAAGTCAGAAGAAACTGAAATTCTGCACGCAATTACCTACCCTTTGACACACAGCAGAAGGGGTTGCATTATCAAGCTCTGTTTGAGAGGCAAAGGTGTCCCAGTGCCCAGCAGCTTCTGCCTATGTGGCACCCTGGCCATGTATTTTGAGACGCTAAGGAATGATGGGAGAAAGCCAGTGGTGACAGCAGGGCAGGGAGACTCAAGCTCCAATTCAGACCACCGTGGTGAGTGAAGTCACAAGGAGCAAATCCCAGAAACAGCTCCAGAGCACAACGCTTAGAGAACTGATTGATCCTAGCATCCCCAGAACCAGCAACCAAAGCGTGTGTGCAGGGGCAGAGCCTCAGCCTGAGGGGGACCCCTGCACCTGACACACAGCACATCATCTCAGGCGCCCCAAGCCAGCCCACCTGGGGAGCTCAACTGGAACCGCAGAGGGGCAGATCTCAGCAAGAGAGTCACACAGGCCTGAAGAGTGGTTTGCAAGATGAGGACACACCCAGCCTCCTGCCACCGTTGCTACCAGGGGCCCAAACCCACCACACACAGTCCTAGAGGGAATCAGTGGCCTCCCTCATGCCCATGCTGAGATGGGGCTGCCCTGCCTGGCTTGTTTGTGCCAATGGGTAGTCAGAGTAAAGAAAGAATGGGCATCAGGAAGAAACATCAAAGAGCAAACTGGACTGTATCCCGCCCACTGCGGGATAGGGGAACAAGGAAACGGCATACCACTGGCAAAGGCTCAGGGAGAAAGAGTTTTTATAGCTCTGTGACAGGCAGAGGGACAGGGCCTCAAGAATGGTGCGGCCTGAGATGGAACAGGGGTTGGAGATATAAGAGAAGTTACTTACTGATGGGCCGGTGGTCTTGGTGCAGCACAGCTGGATTTCAGGGCGGAAACGGTCTGTTTTAGGGGTGCTGGCAGTCTCTTCACTGCAATGGGGCTGGGAAGCGCTGGGCAGTCCAGGGCACACTCTGAGGCTGTGGGAGAGGGCAGTGGACAGAATTCCCACATAGGAGATGTACCCAGGGTGCAGGTCCCTGGGTATCCTCTGTGGGTGATGGTGATCACCTGTCTACTAGTTTGGGAGGAAGAGGGGCCAAACCAAAGACAGAGGGCCACAAAAGACCCTGAAGCCTGCATGTCAGCAAAGGCCTGGCTTCCCTAGATGACAGGGTCCCCACCCCTCACACCGCTCACAGGGACAGCCCAAGCATGCACGGATGTCCTAAGGTGACAGAGTGGGCCGAGGGCACAGTGGAGAAAACAGCCACCCTGTGGCCTCATCCTTGCCCACTTGGCACAGGGGAAAGAGAGAAAAGGACTAAGGACAGGCCCCGCCCCCTGTGTCCCTTCCTGCTTCTCATTTACTGGGAGCTCTAGAAACCTCCTGAAGACTGGCAGGTAAGCAGGAGACTTCAGTGCTGTTTGAAAGACAGTGAAGTCGGAGATGTTAAAAATGGTGTCATTAAGGCAGGGTGGCATGGTACAGCCAGAGCGCCCGCAAAACAAGTTCATTTGCCCTCCATTTGCCCCAGGTTCTATTTGTACTCCATTTTCCTCTATTTATTCTTACACCCTTAAAAAAGAGAAAAAAAGGCCTGCACATTAAATAGTCACCTTCCACCCATTTGTAATTCTCTTCCTCTAGGGCACCATAAATTTCCATTGTATGATTATCATACTACAGAATTAATTTGCTCTCCACCCCTTGCCTTCTGAGCATAGCCTCACAACTGCTTGCAGAGCAGGACCCAGGACCACAGGGAGAAGGGAAAGAAAGGGGGAGGAAGGGCCTGTGAACCATGCCCACTCCTCACCAAGCTGCACCTAACACCTGGTTTATTACGTTTAGTAAAACAGGAACATTAGCAAAAACTCTACACCCTTTTGAAATAATGCTAAGGAGAAAAAAGAATATGCATCTTATATTAGGTTCTAATATAACCATGCTCTTTAGAGGAGGAGCTATCTGATAGAGAAAGAGCACTGACCTCAAAGTCAGAAAAATGGCTTTGGAATTCCACATTGTGGTGTCCTCACTCTAACTTTAGACAAGTCACTAAAACTTTCTAAGCCTCGGTTTCCTCCTCTGCAAAATGGGGATATTAAAACCTGTCCTAGGGCTGGGAATGATGGCACATGCCTGTCATTCCAGCCACTTGGGAGGAAGAGATTGGGAGGATCTCAGTTCAAGGCCAGCCTGGACAAAAAGCAGGATCCCATGTCAATAAACAAGCCAGGTATTGTGGCTCATGTCTGTAATCCTAGCTATGTAAGAGGCATAAGTAGAAGGCTCTCAGTCTGATGCTGACCCAGGGCAGAATACGAGACCCTAAGAAAAATAACTAAAGCAAAAAAAAAAAAAGGGCTGAAGACATGGCCAAGTGGCAAGTGGTATGGCACTTGCTTTGCAAGCACAAAGCCATGAATTCAAAACCCGTTGTCTCCAAAAAACAAAACAAAATGCTGTCTTGGCCTCTGAACAGAATTGTTTGCACAGGTAGAACCCATAGTGTCTTCTCTCTGACTCCTGAAATGAGAGTGGTAGAAACTACCAGGAGAAAAGAAGGAAGAAAAAAATCACCAGGAGGAAGAGACAACAATAAAATGTTATATTGATATAAGATAGAAAAATTATTACTGAAGGAAATTATTCACTCTTGTATTCCTCTAACAAAAATTTATTGAGTCTAGCATATGCCAGTTCTGGGCTAAGCACTGGAAAATAAGGTGGCAAATTCCTCACTTGTTTGGTTGAGGTCAGATCCTATTTCCAGTAGCCAAATGCAGTCCCGTAAACGGACAATAGAGAGATTACAGACCTGAACTTTGGAGTCAGATTGTCCTGAGTTCCAATCCAGCTTGTGAGCTACACAAACTATACATAGTGCCTCTGAGAGCAAATTTCTGCATGTGTAAAATGGGGGTGACAGAGCTGCTGCTGCTGCTGTCGTAGGAGGCAGTATAAGTCACTGAATGCTTGTCCCTCACTAATTCATCTGCTGAAGTCCTAACCCCCAATGTGGTGGGATAGGAGGTGGGATCTTAGGAGGTGATTAGGTCATGAGGGTGGGGCCCTCCTATTGGGATGGATTAGTGCCCATCTAAGAAGAGATGTCAGAGAAACAATCTCTCTCTTGGCCATGTGAAGATGCAGTAAAAGGCAACCATCTACAAGCTGGCTGTCACCAGATACCAAATCTGCTGGCACCTTAATCTTGGACTCCCCAGCTTCCAGAAGTGTGAGAAATAAGTTTCTGTTGTTTTTAAGCCATTCAGTCTATGGTATCTTATTACAGCAGCCTGAATGAACTGAGACAACCAATAATATAGTTTCATGATGACATGGTGGCTAGGGCCCCAGGTACCCCACAGAGGTGACCCTTAATCCACTCATCTCTAATTCTCAATCTAGATCCTACCTGGCATGTGAACCTGCTACTCCCTCTCCTTCCAGAAGGATGGACTGGCCTATGAGGCAAAGCAAGACAGTGCCCCACACTCATCTGAGAGCAGATTTCAAAGAAGTGACGGTCTCTGTCACTGGCAGTCACAGACGTGATGTGGCTCTTTGCGAGTTGAGGGCTCAGCATACTTGGCTAAATGACCAAAGCAATTAATGAAGGGCTGTCTTGAGCTGGGCCTTTTGCAGAAGCCATAGTGCATCTGCTATGCACTAGTGTATGCCAGACACTCTCTTACCAAGCAACTGGTCCTGACCAACTCTGGTGATAGGACTGGGACTCCAGGCAGGTGTGGTTTACCTTCTCAGGAGATTAAAGGCATATCTCATGAAACCATATGCCTGTAGGATCAGTTAAAAATTACAAAATGCCAACCATAATAAGATGGATTTAGTAAGCCATTTAAATAATATTAAAGTTGGGGGAGCCCTTCTGTGCAGAAGCAGATATATTTTATCGATTTTTTTTGCAGTACTGGAGGTTGAACTCAGGGCCTCACACTTGCTAAATAAGCACTTTACCACTTGTGCCAAGCCTCCAGCTCTTTTTGCTTTAGTTTATTTTTTCAGATAGGGTTGTCACATTTGCCTGAGGCCAGATGCAATCCTCCTATCTCTGCCTCCCAAGTAGCTAGGAATACAGGCATGAACCACCAACCCTGACCCAAAGGCTGATGTCTTAAAGGCTGGGCCTCTCCCTGAAGTGTCTTGCACAGCCTTTCCAAGCCTTATGTAAGGCACAGACTTGGAGCAGTGTGACTCAAGGGCTCCAACCAGCTACCTTCTGACCCAAAGTGAGGCTTACCCTCCCCCAGACTTTACCTGATCCAATCCTGCCACGGTCCCTAGTGCTATAAAAATTGCCATGTCCCCTGTCAGGCCTTCCACCTAGATCACTGCAATGGCCTCCTACTCACTTTTCCCTTCTAATTGCCCCATACCACTTCTCACAGAGTCAAGCTTCACAACTTGGCCCAGAGTTTAAGATGCTTTTCTTAGGAGTACCTGCTCTCTGACTCTCTCCACCTCCCCCTGATTGGCTGGTACCTCTGGTCCAGAGAAGTTAAACTGCCTCCTTACCTCCCTCCCTGATGGCTTTGTCTGCACCCTCCCCTTCCTACCACTGTGCTGCATGCAGCCTCTTCCAGGGACCACTAAGGGGCACCATCTCAACAGACACCCCACTTCCTACCTCCTCAAGCTCTCAGATGGTGTATATTTCTGACATTTCTTTATATTACAGGCCTTTTAGATAATAAATGCTCTTGGAAATCCTGGGTTGTAAAACTCAGATCACGAACTAGATCATGTATCCTGTGGTCTCTAATAAGATACTTTAGAGCTTAAGAGTATGCAATCAATATTTGTTGGATAAATTAAATTCCTTCATGAAAATTCCCCTATTGATCATTGAAATGGCTTTTTTCTTCCAGACAGAATACAATTCAGTATTTCAAAAGCTTTTGCTGATATCACTTCCTCAAGCACGGTTATTAATAATTTGCCTTAAACTGCTCATTTAAGTGCCCAATGTGAAGATAAGAAGTCTGCTTTCCTGTTGACACTCATACACACTCAGCCATAATTATCTGTCATAAGCGCCATGAAGAGGTGTGAAGATGAAAGCTCAGAAGGTCGGGTGTGTCACCTCAAAATCCTGAAATGAGGAACAATTATCAGCAGCCTTAAGTGCTGGGGGAAGGGAGGGGGTGCCATTAGTCATTTGAGGCCATTTGTTCTAAATGTCATAGAATTCAGTCACACACACACACACACAGCCATCCTTCCCCTGCTGGGAAAGATTACACAAAAGCACAGGCATTGAGATAACTAAAGTGTGCTGTTTCAAAGGCCAGAACTCAAAAAGACATAAGCGTCCAGGTGAGACTCTCCAGCTTTCTTGAACATGAGCTGTTCAACATAATTCAACCTTTCGTTTCTCACTCAGGGTCATTACCATAAGTATTATTTACTACACTGTGTAGTCACACTGTGATTTTTCTCAGAAGCTCTATGCCTTTTCCTCTCGATTGCTAAAATATTTCATTTCTGTATCTGATTTTCATAATTTTTTCACCTTTGTCATTACTGCCAGCTTCTCTGCTGTTATTCCATGAGGGGACGCAGACACATTCCTCTCAGCTGCAAGAGACACATTTACAAAGGCCAGGAAACTAGATGGCCAAGCTGGTCAGTTGTATTTGAGCAAGAGTGTGTTACCAAGGCAGAGAGAACAAGGGTCCTGAGTATACTTATTCTGGAAAAGTCTGGGGCTCTTCTTTCTCACTCCTTGGATCCCTAGGAAGAATCTGATTCCTTTGCAAGTTCAAGGTCAAAGTAAAGAAACTCAGTTCAGAATAAAGATGGCAGGAAAGCTCTGTCTACTTTTAGTTTCAGAACAACAGTATTGTTCATCAAATTAAATCAATGCCACCAATTTGAGCTTTATTGGATTGTGGTTTTTATCATATTTTATTTACAAATTTGATTTGGCTTTATAGATGTATGTGAGTTTGCATGGTACCAGAGCCTGACATTTGGGCTTCCCTCAGAGGGGAGACTGTCCTCGTCTCAGCTCTTGGCTAGCAATTGTCACTGGTTGGTGCAAAGTGACAACAAACACTCTTGCCAAATAAAGTGCTGGCAACCCACAGGGGACACAGGTTACAAGGCCACAAAGAGGTCATGCAGGTCACCCAAAACATACTAAGGCTCATCTTTTTATTGCCATCAAAATACCCATGTAACTTTTATTTTTAACTAAATCTCTTATTTTGAGATAATTATGGATTCACGTGAAGTTGTCCAAAATAATACCAAAAAATCCCATGTACCCTACCTCCAGTTTCTTCAACAGTGACATCTTGAAAAACAATAGTAATGTCACAACAAGAAGTTGACAAGAACACAATCCCCTCATCTTAATCCATCCAGATTTCACCAGTGTAACATGCACTCACTCAATTGTGAGTGTTAATATTTGTGTGGGTTTAGTTCCATGCACTTTTATTATATGTATGTGTTTGCATATTCACCCCCACACTCAAGACACAGCCCAATCCCACCACCACAAGATCATTCAAGCTAACCTTTTATTGCCACATATACCAGAGCCCCTGAAACCACCCATCTGGTCTCCATTCCTATATTTTTATCATTTCAACAGTGTTGTATATCTGAGTGCAGTAGCTTATGCCTGTAATCCTAGTTACTCTGGAGGTAGAGATTGGGAGGATCACATTTCAAGGCCAGCCTGAGTAAAAAGTTCATGAGACCACATCTCAACCAATAAAACCTGGGTATGGTAGTGCCCACCTGTCATCCCAGCTATGTGGGAAGCATGAATAGGATTGTGGTGCAGGGCAGCCAGAAGACCCTTATTTGAAAAACACAAGACCCTGTAAAAGGTCGGGGAGTATGGCTTAAGTGGCAGAGTACCTGCCTAGCAAGTGTAGAGCCCTCAGTTCAATCCCCCAGTACTGCCAAAAACAAAACAAAACAGTGTTATATAAATGGAACCATACAGCGTACAACCTTTTAGGACTGGCTTTTGGTACTTGGCATCATTCCCTTAAGGGGCATCCGGGAAGCTGTGTGGATCAGTGCTCTGCTCCTTCATTACTGAGTAGTGTTCTCTGGGGAAAAGAAGCCCAAGAGTGGAACCCTGGGTCTTATGGTCACTCTGTGTTTAGTTTCATAAGCAACTGCCAAACTTCTCCAGCATGCCTGCACCACTGTACTCAACAGGACTTTTTTTGAGTTAGGATCTCACTGTGTAACTCGGGCAAGCTCTTCACTCTCCTGCCTCTGCCCTCAATTGCTGAGATTACAGCCGTGTGATACCACATCCCGCCAACAAAACATCTAAAAATTCTCTTCAAGAACATGTGGCCCCCAGTTTACAAAACACTAATTTAGTGAGTAATACCAGACAACTAAATATATCAACAAGGTATCCTTAAAGACATAACAAGGAAAATGGCTGGTTCTAGAGGGAAATTTTTTTTAACTCTTAGTGAGTAAATACTAAGAAAACTTTAAAATTTTTTGAGAATTGTCTGCTTCTTAAATGGTGGGACTCTTAGAGGAGGCATCCCTTGCTATTCTAAGTGGCCTTTTGGCAACAAACATGGAACAAGTCCCCACCTTCTCAGATCTTAAGGTCAGTCCATCTCTAGAAGCAGATCTGCAGGCATGAGTTTGATACTGTGCCAAGCCACATAGGCTTCTGAAACTCTAGTTTCAGGGTCCCTCTTTTGTATAGGTCACTTCTGAGACCCTGAAAAATGGTCACAAATTGTTGTAAAATTTCCAAAAGTCAGATAGTATAACCACAGCTGGATAAGACCACTACCTATTTTCACTCTGACCTTCCCTATTACATTCTTCCTTAGGCAAGGTGATGGTAGAGTGAGTGCACAGCATTTGGAGGATCCAGTAAGGGAAGTGAGTTGGGATGTACTGAGTTCAAGGTTAGCAGGATTTATTTATGTGGTTTGCAGTCACTTCCTTGTACAGTTATGTTATTGCTGGGTGCCCTGGATATGAATGTCATCCAATGAAATTATCACCTGCTTGGCCAGCTCACCTGGCCAGCGGTCGTACTGCAACTTAAACGAGTTTTAGGATACCCAGTAACATAAGAGGTGAGTAGAAGGAGAAACAAGGTTTGCAATGTAGAGAGTCAGAAGATAGTCTGTGGACAGTTCCTTGAATCATCAGATATATAAAGTAGCAAACACAAGATTCAGTTCTCATGGACCCTTGTCAACACGAATGTTCTCCTGGTCAGGAACAGTCTCAATAATGAAGTTTGAGCTGGGCATAGTGGCTCACATCTGTAATCCTAACTACTCAGACAGCAGAGATCAGGAGGATCACAGCTCAAGGCCAGTCCAGGCAAAAAGTCCAGGAGACCCCATTTCAACCAATAAAAATCTGGCCATATTGGCTCCTGCCTGTCATCCCAGCTATGCAGGAAGCATAAATAAGAGGATTGCAGTCCAGGCAGCCCAGGCATAAATTCGAGACCCTATTCAAAAAAAAAAAAAAAAAGACTAAAGCAAAAAGAGTTGGGGGCAGAGCTCAAGTGGTAGTCTATCTAGCAAGCACAAGGGGCTGAGTTCCAACCCCAAAACTGCCACAAAAAAAAAATGAAGTTTGCAATTATAAACACACTGTACTCTTTCTTTTTTTAGATATTTTTATCAGAATCTCTGCATGGGGGATATAGCCTATAAGACACCTCCAACATCAAGTACTTCTATTTGGAAGTCTCATGCTTTCTGGACCCCAACATAATCAGATCACATTTTAATAAATCTGACACATCTCATCCTGATGATTCCTGATGGTTCCAGGTGAAATATATTTTGCTCATCCTCCTAAAGGAAATTATTCTTACTAGAAATTATGCTAAATAGAAAGTATTATCGTTTTATTCTCTCTATAGAGTCAGATAGGTGATCAAAGAGTATACAGTCAAAAAAACAGGTGAAAACATAGAGGCTGTTACTGAATTCACTAAGAGGTTATGTTCTTGGATTTAGTACTACTTAAGGTATTTTCACTTTTTTTAAAATTTGTGATTAGTTGTGATTTTTCTCTCATCCTATGCCAATGTTCACTCTTTTACAACTAATCTCATATTCATAATACTACAATCTGCCCCTCTCCAAAGATGGCTGCTTTGGAAGAAACATGACCATTGTCTGGATGGCCTCTCACACTGACCTAATGCTGCCTGTGAATGGTCACGTGGTTTTGTCTATGCTATTTGGGTGGTTGTTTCCTGGGGCCCCTCAGTGAAGGTTCAGCCTGTGAGAAACACACACCATGAATTTTTCCCTCACCCACCACTGGAGGAGGAGACCACTCTACAAGCTGGAAGTTACCCCATTGTTGGGGTCTGAGTCAAGGCAAAAGTGGTTCTGTTTCTAGAAGCAGACTGTACTCCTTGACTCCTGACTACATCATTCCGACCTCTGCTTCCATTGTCACTCTTTGTCTCTGACCTCCTGCCTCTCTCTTATCGTGACCATTGTAATTACATCTGAACGGTCCAGAAAAAGCTCCCACCTCAAGACCCTTCTGCCCTGTAAGGGAACATAGACATGTTTTCTGAGGCCATTTTTGTTGTGGTGGTTTCCTTTGTGGTTTTTTTTTTTTTTTTTTTTTGAGACAGGGTCTCATCAGGTAGCCCAGGCTGTCCTTGACCTTGAAATCCTCCTTCTTTCATCTTCCAAGTGCTTGGATTATAAGCATGCACCACTACACCTAGCTTATTGGAGGTTTTTATTCTGTTACCACAGTTACCAACATGCTGTGTGATCATGAACAAGCCATCAACCTCTCTGAGCCTGCTTGATCTTATGTATGATGAAGAACTGAACTAAATCTTGTCTTTCATCTCAAAAATCCTATAATTCCATAACCTAGCTCAGCAGTACTCTTTAGTGAAATAGGAACTCAAGCCAAGTGCCATCTCCCAGCGTGTGGGTCCCTGTGGAAATCAAACAGCAAGGCGATAGATGAGTCATGTGGCATAGTGTATTCAGTTCTGTTCTGAAAATACTTGTAACAATATCGGAAATACTTTCAGGAAATTCTTTTCTGCTTTATATTGCTATCTTGAGTCAGGCTGTCTCATGCAGCCAAGGCAATTCTTTACTGTCCTTGGTGGATATGGACTTGCTGATTCTATCATCAAAACATTGCTTATTTTCCCTTAGATGGTTCACCTAGCTAACAAAGCAAGTCCCTATTTCCCATAACCACCATCTTCAGCCACGCTCAGGAGATTGCTCTTTTCCTTCACTCAGGGATAGTCTGGAGGAGCTCAGACCTTGAGCTCAGCACAGTCCACTTTACAGCATTGGCCTCGTTTGCCTCCAGTCTGACCAGACTCAGCCAAGGGGCCAGGAGTGGGGAGGGCTCCCCTTGGAGCACCCTATGCCCTTCCCTTTCTCTCCTTCCTTGAAACACAGAGGTGGAGAGGGGTGCAGAAGCACAGAGGGGAGGAGCTACACAAGTGGACTCCTTTGTCTGGTGCCTCAAGTCCATCCTGTCAGCTGTGGCTTCTCTGGGAAGCATCTATATGCTGCTGCCTCACAGGTGACACAGGCTCACTCAGGTGCCTTCACCCAGGAGCATGGCAGAGATGTCCCACTCAGCCTCTTCCAGCTCTGCACTGGCTCCAGCCTCCAGCAGCTCCCCACTTCACATGCCTGGCTCAGCCAGCCACTTGACCAGGGAACTTCCATCCTTTTAGCCAAAATGAAGGGCAGGCCCACAGGCCCTCTTGTCACCGTGCCAGCTCTCACAGTTCTCACCCCCTACCTAACATGTGTGTCACAGATGCTGACGCCCAACCTGAGAATGGCATGCCAATGGTCCTTCCTCCCAATCATTCATTCACTCAGCAAACAGCAGTAACGACCCAGGGAGCAGGTATAGCTGGAGGCACTGGGAATGTAACAAAGACATAAATCCCTGCCCTCATGGAACTCAAATGAGTAAATTATATGATAGAAAGGAGAGAAGAGGGGATTGGGCAAGGTAAGGGTTGAGTGCTCATCAGCAAGGAGGAATTTGATTGGGTTAGCCAGAGAAGGAAACATGTGAACAAAGACTTGAAGGAGGTGAGGAAATACAGCCTGTAAATACCTTGGGGAAGATATGCCAGGCAGACAGAGCTGGTGCAAAGGCCCTACAGTAAGAGCTTGTGTAAGATGTCTAAAGAGCATAGAGGAGGCCAGGGCCGTTAGAGCAGAGAGAACAAGAGGGAGCAGTCGGAGATGGGTTGAAGAGGTGAGTGGGTAAGGCACATGGTAAAGAGCCTTAAAAGCTCCTGTATTAGTCTGGGTTTTGTTGTTGTTGTTGTTACTGTAATGAAATAACCCAAAGCAGGAAACTTTAAAAAGAAAAGGAATTTATTTAGGCTCATGATTCTATAGATGCAAGTTCTAGCTGTTTCATCTGGCAATGGCCTTCTTCCTGGCAAAGTCCCAAGGCAGCACAAAGCATGACATAGCAAGAAACAGGAAGCACACATGTGTATCTGTATATCTCTTCTGGTCTCTCTCCCTTTTCTTGTAAAGCCACCAGGAGTCAATTATGGGAACTCCACCCTGAGGAATTTACCTAATCTAGTCACCTCCCACACACTGCCTCTAAGCACTGTAGTCGGATTAAGTTTTCCATCCTCTCAATACTTCACAGTGGGAATCAGATTTCAACACATGAAGCCTTGGGAGACACACAAACCACATCCAAACCATAGCAACTACTACGTGTCCTTTACTCCCATGTCAAGGGCGAAGACCCTGGAAGGAATGGACAGAAGACTTACATGATCTGACTTTGAGCAGTACCCTTCTAGCTGCTCTGTGGACAACAGACTGTAGGAAAACAAGGGCAGAAGCAGCAAGACCAGACAGGAGGCCCTGAGTGACCCAGGCAAGGCAGGATAGTGGCCTGAGCCTGCATGGTAGCAGGGTAGATGGTGAGATGGCTGGATTCCTGGTCTATTTTGAAGAAGGGCCAACAGGATTAACTGACCTAGTTGATGGGAAATATGAGAGAACAATAGAAGTCACAACTTTTGTCCTGAGCACCAAGAAATATAGAGTTACCATTAACTGCAGTGGGTGGGAATGAGGGAAGTCATCACCATTTGGACATGTTCAGCCGAGATGTCTGTGGGCATCCATCCAAGGGCATCAGAGAACCTCTCTCTGTCTGCCTGTCTATATTTACTGTCTCTTTCTGTTGCTCTCTGTTTCCCAGCTGCTGTGATGTGAGCTGCTATGCTTCACCACAGTTTCCCCACCATGATGAACTGAAACCATGAGCCAAAATAAGTCCTTCCTCCCTTAAGCTGTTTTTCTCAGATATCTCGTCACAGTGATGAAAAACTGACTACCAGAGATGGAGATGGATACACATGTGGAGTCAGCCTAGGCTGAATTGAAAGTACTCGCCTGCCCATAGAAGATGACCTGGACAGTGTCCCAGGCAGAGGAGGGAGAAGTGGAGAAGCAAGCCTTAGAATTTTCCCCCAGACAGTGAATAGTAGCCAAAGGACTGGCAAGGAGCAGCAGGGAGGCAGAAGAGGAGCCAAGAGACTTGCCATTCCCAGGTCCAAGCAGAGGAATTCAAGAAGGAAAGAGGAATCAATGTGTCACTTGCAGATGCTAAGCCCAGGGGGCTGAGGATTAGCTACTGGATGGCTCTCTGGCCATGGTGTTTGGGCTGTTTTGCTGCAAAACTTTGCCTAGAGTGAATTCAAGAAGGAATTAAAGGAGAAGAGGTGAAGACAATGGACAGGCAGGTCCTTCACAGAATTTTCTGAAAAGACAATCAGAGATCATGAAGATATTTGAGAGATCATAAGATTGTATCTGAAGAGGGAGGCAAGTCAAAGAGAGGGTTTTTGCAAATGGCAGAAACCTTAGCAAGCTGGTCCAGCAGAGAGGGGTTGGCCACACAGAAGAGAAAGAGGAGAATGGCCTGAGTGAGCAAAGAAAGAAGAGGGAGTAGCCCACACTAAGCCATGTAACACTACAAGAAACAGACAAGACACAAATCTATCTGGGAAGTCCAACTTCCTCTTGAGATCTGCTGTGGAATAGCAGCTCACATTCTGAGGAGCACCTAAGGGTAATGTTAAAATCAATGACATGGAATTTCAGAGGAAAAGAAGATGATAAGCATATAAGCAAAAACAATCAAGGCATTCACTCTCAAGTTCTACAATTATCTACCAATGTGAAAGTTTGCACCCTCAAGTTAGTCAATGATTCTGAACCAACTGTTCACAGGATACATATTAAAAGACAATATGCAATAGGTAATTGTAACTTTTAACACATTAAATTTAAATTACCATTTTTTTGAGACTCTGACTAATGCAAAAATAGTTAAGCTGCCTGTGTTTTGCTTCACCCCAGGGGCAGGGCAGAAGCTGTGTTTGCAAAACATCTTCTGTTTTATCGGCATATAAAAGTTCTCAGAAAGTAGATTCGTGCTTGCCTACATCTGGGGGTAAAATGGGATGTGTTTGATAATAGACCAGAAATATCTTTGGGAGGTGGATGGTGGGCATGTTCTAAAATTAGGCTACATAGTACATTAAGAACTCTTTAAATATATTAAAGCCCATTGAATGGTACACTTAAAGCAGGTGAATGTAATGGAATGTAAATTGTATCTCATTAAAACTGTTACAAAAAGAAAAAATTGTTCACAGAAGATACAAGTCTTTTGGGAACGCCTGGATGTTGTACTCACTTCTCAGAGCTTAGCTTCAGTGCTAAGTTTTCACTTGACCTGAAAACTCCCAAGCCACCTGCAGACATCAGTATCCAAGAGTTCTCAGATATAACAAGGTTTAGCCCCTGATGTCTGGGGTGTGATTTCATCCATAATTACTTGATCAGTGCCCTACAAATATTTTTGTCAGTCAGTGAAGAACACTGCATCTTGCACTCCTTGAGAGTATTGGCAGTCTTCAGAGACCAACAGATAGCATTCACAGGAAAACAAATGATTGCTCATTGTCGTAGTCCATTTTTCATTGCTATAACAGAAAACCAAAGGCTGGGACATGTAGAGAGAAAAGAGAGTTATTTAGATCACAGTTTTGGAGGTTCAAGCATGCCAGCATCAGCTCAACTCTGGTAAGGACTTTGTGGCAGTGGTGTCATGGCAGAAAGCCATGCAAAATGGAGAGAGAAACACGGTGAGATAGGAAACCAGGGAGAGATGAGGGAGGGATGAGGCTTGCCTTTTTGTGTATGTGGTAGGAACTGAACCCAGGGCTTTGCACATGCTAGGCAAATGCTCTACCACTGAGTTATACCCCCAGACCCCAAGTTTGTTGTTTTATAACAACCCTCTTGAGAAAATTAACCAGAGACCCATCAAAACTACATCAATTCCTTCATAGGGCAGGGCCTCCAATGACCTAACCAACTCCCACTAGGCCCCACCCCTCAAAGTCCTACCAGCTCTCAGCAACGCCACATGAGGATCAAGTTCCCAACACATAAGACACTGGGGGACACACTCAAACCATATCCAAACCCTAGCATTCATCCTGCCAAATTTCCTGTGCTCGGCTGTTTCATTTACACCCAGATTCCATCTTCTCCCTTCAGTCTAGGTCAGTGTTTATATAGTTTTGCTCCTGACCATCTCAAGGACTCTGAATCTCTGTTCCTTCCCTGCCCAGATGGACTATGGGATGATCATTTGGCTCTTTGTTTACAGGACCATGGGTCTGACATGCAGGTCAACAGGGTCCTCTCTGGAAAACTGTCCTGAATCAGCGCAGTCTCCTTCTGAATGCACTGATTCTCTGAACTCATACTGAGTGAGCGTGGGCTGGACATACCAATTGTCCCATCCCTCAAATTCCACCCCTGAGGCTGCCTCTAACAGTACTGAGCATTGATGGTGGCCTGGGACTGTGTGGCCAGTATGTGACAGGCTTTTTAGCTTTTAGGTGGGTTTTGTGTCCCTCTGGCTCAAGGCTGTTTGGTCTCCTGTGAGGCCCCCACTTGTCAGTCTGTCTTGGCCTCCCCTTGACTGTTCTCACACTGCTTATGTCGTCCTCCTCACCTGTTGCCTATCTTCTGCTCACTGGCACCCCAGACCCTCTCCCTCAATACAAATCCTTTCTGATCTGAGCAGTTGGGAGAAGAGGCTCGAGTCCTGGCTCCTTGTCTTATTCTCCAGCATGATGTGGGCAATCATGCTGGGCACCTCAGTGTCTTCGTCTGTGGTAAGATTGAATGGCTAATACCGAGTAAAAAGTTTATTAGCACAGTTGTACTGGCAATAAACGCACAATCACGTAGTCATTACTAGTTCTTCCTGTGGTCAATGAGCCGTGTCACCCCGCTGCAGTGCCTTTGGGAAACTTCAGGTTTGGGAACTCTCCAGTTGCCTTCAAGATTGTCATTTGTGACTCAGGGATTGCCATTTTACTGTCAGGGAACGTGCTGTCTTTTGTGCCATTGCAGAAGTTCAAGATTGCTGGGCTATCAAGTCTGTATAACAGACTTGCTCTCAATTAGTTATTTGTACTTAATTCCAACATAAGCCAATTTCTCTGATACCAGAGCAGCCTGGACTCCTGCCAGCAGTGTTTCAGTGCCCCCACTTGTCCCCTGCCTTTCTCGGCTCTCTGCGCCCCTGCTCCCCACCTCCTCACGCAGAAAGATGAGCTGTGTAGCAAGCGTTCCCATTTGTCAGTGCAACACCCTTGTCCTCTATAGGGACTCATTTCCCTTCCCAGTCCTAATTCTTTGCCCTTTTAAACCAGAGCTATTATTACTTCTAATTTGCATCAAATGGTCCCTTAGCAACCATTGCACACTGCATTTGAAGCCAGCTTGCTTCTAATACTGCTAGATTTACCAAATCTTAGCTCTTCCAAAATACAACTTCAAATGTGATAAACAGAAATAAACACAGCTTTCACCATGCCCAAATACCTAGGTATCCTCCTTGACCAAATACCTGGATCTAACCAAGGTGTCTGGAAAGCCCGTGTTAGATAACACTTATTTTTCCCTAGCCATCAATAAAAACAACCTCAAAGATTTACTCCCCTGGAAATATTGTTGGACCCAAAACAGTGCTACTTAAAAATAAGGTGGTAGAGGGCTGGCAAAGTGGCTCAAGTGGTAAAGCACCTGCCTAGCAAATGTGAGGCCTTGCATTCAAACCCCAGTACCACAAAAATGGGAGTGGGGGAGAAGATAAACAAATGGCCAACAGGTATTACTAACATTCAGGAAAATGCAAATTAAAACCACAATGAATTAGCCTTACCCCAATAAGAATGGTTGTTATCACAAAGATAAAAACAAGTGTTGGACTGGTGGAGTGGCTCAAGCTGTAAGAGTGCCTGCCTAGCAAGTGTGAGGACCTGAGTTCAAACCCCAATGTAGCCAAAAAAAGATAACAAGTGTTGGAGAGAATTTAGAGAAAAGGGAAGCCCTGTATACTGTTGGTGGGAATGGAATTTATTATAGCTATTATGGTAGACAGTGTGGAGGTTCTTTACAAATTAAGAATAGAACTATCTGCCTGTAATCCTAGCTACTTGAGAGAATTGTGGCTCAAGGCCAGCTTGAGCAAATAGTTCATGAGACACCATCTCCAAAAAATAGCCAGAGCAAAATGGACTGGAAGTGTGGCTCAAGAGGCAGAGTACCTGCTTTGCAAGCATGAAGCCCTCCTCCCCAAAACAGAATTACCATACAATCTAGCAATTCCCCTATTGAATATTTATCCAAAGGAAATGGAGTAAGGATGTGGAAGAGATGTGTGTGCTTCCCTACTGATTGCAGCACATTTCACAGTAGCAAGAAATGGAAACTACTGATGTGACAATCAAGTGATGAATGCAGAAAGACAATGTGGTACCTATCCACAATGGACTACTATTCAGCCACAAAAAGGAATGAGATCCTATCATTTGAGACAACATTTGAGATAAAACTAGAGATCACTTGGTTATGTGAGATGAGCCAGGCACAGAAAGAGAAGTATCACAGAATCTCACCCATGGGTGAAAGATAAAAAAGTGACCTCATAGAAGTTGGGAGAAGAATGGTGGTCACGAGAGCTGTTGAAGGTGGTCACATTAACAAGTACAAGGGCTCTAGCATATATTACTTGAAAGCCAAACTAAAAGAGATCTGGGAAATGTACCATAAATGTGATGTAGAAAGTCTGGAGGAGTGGCTCAAGCGGTAACAAGTACCTACTTTGCAAGTGCAAAGCCCTGAGTTCAAACCCTAGTCCCACACACACAAAAAAAAAAGTCAGGAGAAAGAAGGAATGAAACAAGGAGAGAGGTATAAAATGGAGCCAGGGATCATGTTATAAGTCCCTATCCCCAAGTTCAATGCTTGCATTTAGCTTTAAGAATCTTGTAGCTCTGAAAGGCACAGCTTACCTGGTTCACAGTGTTTTAAGGTAAAAATAAGTCACACGCTGAGAAGTGCCAGATTCCTGTTCTTCAAGCAGGTCATGGTCCTCCTCAGGATCCTGTAAAGCAAGGACTGTGGCACGAGTGAATGCCATCAACACTGGGCTGAGGTCTGACCTTGGCCCATTGCAGGACAAGGAGCCCAGTCAGGCTCCTGGACCAGCAACCCGACAGCCTGCACCCCTAGCTTAGAGGCTAGCAGGCAGGGCTCTACATGTTTGCCGTGGCCTTGGAGTGATCTTCCAACCCTCTGCTAAATACCAGGTGTGGTAGATTTATTCATTGTTTGTTTGATTGTGAGACAGGATCTCACTTTGTAGCCCAGGCTGGCCTGGAAGTCGTGATCCTTACGCCTCAGCCTCCTGAGAGCTGGCATTAACAGCACTGGTTCAGTCTGATTAGAAGACTTCCAAATTCTCATCCCACATGGAAGAATCCATAGCAGGATACATGGGTATAAATGGAGTTTATTAAAAGTTAGGGAAAGGAAATATAAAGGGAAGCATGGTGAGGACCAGGTGGCCACCAAAAGCCAAGAGAACAAGTGTTTCTGCTCTTCAGGTGTTTTTAACACCTACCATGACCTTTGGAAAGGGGAGAGCGAGGAGATTCCCAGCCAAAAATCAATGAGCGGGGAGGGACATGGGTGGTTCCCGGCTACGTCAGGGTGATTCCTGAGCCAAATATTTTTCTATGAGTCCCTAATTTATCCTTCCTCACTGGAATTACAAGTGTGCCCCACCACACTTGGCAAGACTATGGTAAATTTGAAACTGTTCTCCCCCCCAAAACAGTTACTATCATAAAACCTGACCCATATGTCAGACACAGGAAAGAATTGCATCCCCCTTAGAAAGCAAAAGAGTCTACCAAGAGCCCCTTCTTAGGCCTTGGCTCCTCTCCAAGGAAGTAATTCTTCGGGCAATGTTCAAAGTGTGTGTAGAAATGGAAATACAAAATATCTAAGTTCTTATCAACATTGGCACAATGGTTTTACTGGACCAAAAGAAGAGGGAGTCACAGTTGTGCAGTGAACTAAGAATTTTCTCAGCTTCACCAACTTCCTTCCTAAATGTCCACACAAAGCAAATGATCACCTAATTCCCTGGTATTTGGAATTTTGTAGAAAGTTTTACTTTAAAATTTTTTTATTGAAGTGTAATAGACATGCTGAAAAGTTCAGAAATCATAATGAAAAGAGACCCAGGACACCCGCGCTAGATCAAGAGGCAGAACATAGCCTACTTCCCCCTACACCTCACCCCCATCCCCTGGCACTTCCTTCACTATTCCATAAGCACTGACAGCACTGAGTCATTGCCTGCTTTTGACACTTACATCAGTGGACGCACAGCAAGTGTGTTTGCTGTGGGGTTTCTCACGCCCATCATTAAGTGAGTGAGATCATCCACACAGTTGCAAACAGGTACAGGCCAGCCCTTGGTTCTTATTACTGTAGAGTGTTTCACTGTATGGTTACATCCCAACATATCCATTTTACTTTCAATGAGGATTTGTGTTGTTTGTAATTTTTAGTTATTATGCATAAAACTTTTGCAAACATTCTAACACATGTCATCTTTTTGGTAGACATAGCAACCATTCTTTTGGGTACACATGCAGAAGGAAATTGCTGGATCCTATTATTTTGCTTTGATAGACACTGCTATAAAGTTTTCGGAGTGGTTGTACCAAGAAGATAGCATCTGACTTATTTAAACAAGCAAAAATCTTCTAAGTGACTCAAGTTGAAGAAGTCGTGACAGACTAGGTATATTAATACAGAGCTCGTAGCACAGCTCTACACAATCTAATATCACTGGGCATTATATAATAAGTAGACACGAATTGCAAAACAAAGAGTTGAGGTTAATTATTGGTTCAAGAGGCTGAGGAACAGATATTGTCACTAAACAAACAATAGTAAGACATTCAAGGTGTGAATAGTAATGAAAGAATTTGTTTCTCATCCAAGCATTTCTAAGATAAGAAAAAAGGTGAAAAGAAGTCTGTCTCAACTATAGTTCAGTACTGTATTCCAGATGGTACCAGATGCATAAAGGCAAGGAGAGGTTTTAGAGACTTGCAAGACAGAGAGAAGCACAGCCCTGTGTCAATGGTTCACCACCGTCATCCTAGCTACTTGAGAGGCTGAGATCAGGAGTATCAAGGTTCAAGGCCAACCTGGGCAAATAGTTCCCAAGACACCACGTCCAAAATGAGCAAAAATGGGCTGGAGGCATGGTAGAGCAGCTACTTTGCATGCAGAAAGCCCTGAGTTCAAACCCCAGTCACAGACAAGCACAGAGAGAGAGAGAGAGACCTAGAGAAATGTGAAAGAGGAAGAAAGCCCATTTCTATTTGCAGATGACATAAGAGCATACCTTCAAAATCCCAGAGAGTCAATACAACTAACTCAAACAATAAAATAAATCAGCAAATTAAGAGAAAGTAAAATTAACCTTTAGAATCAGCAGTTCTAATATACACCATCAATTACCATTTAGAAAACAGAATGGTAGAACAAATCCCACTTATGAATACCAGTAAGAAATGAAGTGAAACATGTGGGAATAAACAATAAAAAATGTGTAAAGTCCAAGTGAGAAAACCTTCAAACTCCTGATGACAGAAAAGTAGATTTGAACAAATGGAGAAACAACTCTTGTTTTGGAGAGGAAAATTCTACATGAAGATATCACTTTTCCTCAAATTAATTTATAAATGTAATGAAATGTCAATAAAAGCACCAACAAGCATTTTTTTAGCAAGCTAAGTAAGTCGACACTAAAATTTTTAGCGTCATTCACAAAAAGATCACACATTATATGAATATATTTATATGAAATGCCCAAAGTAGGAAAAGTATAGAGATTTATATGTTAGTGATTGCTTAGGATGGGGGAAGGGTAGAGGAGAGAGTGGCAACCGACTGATAATGGGTACAGAGTTTCATTTAGGAGGGACAAAAACATTCTAAAATTAGATGGTGGTGAGGAGTTCAATACTCTGAATATAATAAAATATATTGATTTGCTGGGTATGGAGATGCATGCTTGTAGTCCCAGCACTTGGGAGGCTGAGGCAGAAGGATCCTGAATTTTAAGTCAGCCTGAGCTATATAGGAAGACCATGTCTCAGTAGAAAGAGAGAGAGAAAGAAAGAAAGAAAGAAAGAAAAAAGGAAGGAAGGAAGGAAGGAAGGAAAGAAACGAAAAGAAAGGGAGGGAGAAAGAAGGGGAAGGGAGAAAGGAAGGAGGAAAGGGAGGGAGAAGAAGGAAAGTGGAGGGGAGGGGAGGGAAAGGAAAAGAAAAGACATTGGTTTGTATACCTTAAATGGGTGGATAAAATACATGGTGTGTAAATTATAATCCCAATAAAGCCTTTTAAATTTTAACATGGAAAAGTAAACATACAGAAATTAGAAAGCAATGGAAAAACTATAAGGCAGGACTAACCCTATCACATATTAAGATAGATTAAAGCCTCTATATTTAAAATAGTGAAGCACTGTCGAGTGAGCAGAAAGACAGACCAGTGGAGTAGAACATACAGCTCAAACGTGGAAATTAGAATATGATGAAAAGGCGCCCCTCCTATCATTGTGACACAGACGGGCTCTTCAGTCACTAATGCCAAGATAACTGATTAACAATCTGCAAAAAAGATAAAATTAGGCTCACGCCTCATACTTTACACATAAGCTCCAAATGTATTGGGAAAATAATGTTTAAAAAATATTTAGCAAAACTATATAAGCACTAGAAGAAAACACAGAGGAATTCTTCTTTAACTTGGGTGTGAAGAAAAGCTTTCTAACTGAGACACAAATTTCAGAAGTGATGTAAGGAAATACTGACAAATTTACATTTATAAAAGCAAAAAATGTTGACATGTCAAAGAAACACCATGCACAAAGTCAAAAGATGACAGTCATGGCAATGGCAGAGTGTTGGCATAAGACCAAATGTTCTGTGGGTAACAACTATAAAACCTGGGCAAAAGATTAGGACCACTTTTTTGTGGTCCTAGGGCTTGAACTCAGGGTCTTGTGCTTGCTAGGCAAATGCTCTACCACTTGAACCACATTCCCAGTCCTTTTGGCCTTTAGTGTTTTTTGAGCTAGAGCATTGCATTTTGCCCAGGTGGGCCTGGACCAGAATCCTATCTTCCTCTCTCAAGTAGTTGGATTACTGTCATGCACCACCACATCTGGCTTGTTTTTGAGACAGGGTTTTGCTTACTTTTTGCCTAGGTTGGCCTCCAACTGCAATCCTCTTGTCTCTGCCTCCTGAGTAGTTGAGATTATAGGTGTGTATCAGGATGCCTAGCCTGGATAAAATATTTTTGAAGACTACTAAAAAATAACAATCTCAAGGCATTGGAAAGAGGTCAACAGCAGGCAGAAACCAGAAAGGAGGCTACCTTCAGAAAAAGTGGCCGGTACTAATACACTTTCTGCTTCACTGCTTCTCACCTGAGGGCTTCTAGATCCTAACCGGCACTTTCCAGACTCTAGAAGTCAGACAGAAACCTGCAGTCTTCCTGGCTTGGGGAATCAAAGGAGGAAGTTTGGGGCTCTTGCCACAGCTGAGAAGTGAGGAGAGAAAAAAAAATCATTAAAGAAATGAGCCACAGAGATGGAGGTCCAAATTCAGGAAAGAATCTATAAATTCCTCAATGCCTCTGAACCATGCATGTGTGAGATAGGCAGACCACAAAAAGCTGAAAGAATCAGACAAACTGCTGTTCCTCACCACCGCTAATGCAGATTTGGGAATTTGAGTTCAACTAAGTTAATTGTCTGCTGAAACAGAAATTTGAATTGCTTCAGAGGAACTATAACTGGAGCCATAACCTATACGACATGTTCACAACGTCTGAATACAATAAAACTCACTAACCACACACAGATGCATGGACACATACACAGGTACATGCATGCACAAAAACCAGGAAGTGGTACCCCATGTACAAGAGAAAAAGGCCTAATGTGACCAACATGTCCAAGTTAGTGCAGAAAGAGTTTTTAAAGCAAGAAGAGAAAATGTGCTCAAGAAACACAATAGCTCCTAATAAATGACAGACAGTGTTTCTGCAGAGAAACAGAAGCAGGAAACAATCACCGTGCCCCAAACCACACCTGAAATTACAAATTCACTGGATGGCCTTAGTAGCACACTGGGAATGACAGAATTAAGAACCCCCAATTTTGAGGAAAGATTAATCCACATAATCCAATCTGAAGAAAAGGGGAAAACATTTTTAAAAATTCTCAGAGCCTGTGGGACAATATCAGAGGCATGACATACATACAGTTAAAGCTCCAGAAAAAAGGAGAAAGAATGAAGCAAAAGTAAAAAGGCTTTTGAACTAGGCCTGGTTGTGCATGCCTGTAATTCCAGCACTGAGGAGGATGAGGCAGGAGGATTGTTGATTCAAGGCCAACTTGGGCTACATAAAATATCTGCATTCAAAAACAAAACAACAAGAAAACAGAGCCAATTTTTCTGGGGGGAGGGGATACTTTGTTTGGTTTTTGCTTTTGTTTTAGAAATAATGGCAGGGACTGGCAGAGTGCCTCAGATGTAGAGCACCTGCCTAGCAAATGCAAGGCTGAACTCCCAGTACTGTGGAAAAAAAAAAAAAGGAAATAATGGTAAAATGTCCCCTAAATTCAGTGAAAGAAATAAAATTAAATATCTAAAAGATAAAAATAAAAACTTCAGTGTAGCTGAAGTGATAGAGTATCTGCCTAGTAAGCATGAGGCCCTGAGTTCAAACTCCAGTGTCACCAAAAAAAGAAATTGAAGTCCAAAAGAAAAAGAAAATCTTGAAAACAGTCAAATAAAAATGATAAATTACCTACAAGGGAATAATATGAATGATGGCCAACTTTTTATTAAATAAAATGGAGAAAGTAATGGAACTACACAGTTAAAGTGCTGAAAGAAAAGCTGTCAGCCCAGAATTTAATATCCAGACAAAATATTCTTCAAGAATGAAGGGAAGAAGAGAGTTTTCAGACAAACACTGTGTGGATTCATTGCCAGCAGACCTGCTCTAATAGTAATACTAATAAATGAAATACTAAAGAAGAGGAACCAATGAAACAGAAAAGAGCCAAACAATATACAAATGACAGAGACAAAAGTTGGTTCTTTAAAAATGTCAGTAAAGAGCCAGGCACTGGTGGCCCACACCTGCAACCCTAGCTGCTTGGGAGGCTGACATTAGGAGGACTGTGATTCAAGGCCAGCCTGAATAAATAGTTCACAAGACTCCATCTCAAAAATAACCAGAGCAAAATGGACTGGAGTCATGGCTCAAGTGGTATAGGCCCCTGCATGACAAGCACAAGGCTCTAAGTTCAATCCCCAGTACCACCAAAAAAAAAAAAAAGTTTGTTTTTTAATACAAATATTAATAAAAGTGATAAACCTCTACCTAGACTAAGCCAGAAAAAGGGAGGCACTGGTCAGGAATCCAACCAGGGATAGCATTATGGATTCCACAGACATTTAAAGGTTAATAAGAAAATATTCTGAATAACCCCATGACGATAACATTGGCAATTTAGATGAAATGGAATAATCCTCTGAAAAATAAAACTGCTCCGAGATGGGAAAAATGTCACTAGCCCCACACTAACTAAAGAATTTCTTTATTATTATCAAAAACTTTCCCACAGAGAAAATTCCTAGACCCAGATGGTTTCTTTAGTTAATTGTTCCAAACATGTAAGCAGAAATAACATCAAATTTGGATAGACTTTTCCTAAAAACAGAAGAGAAGGAAACATTGTCTACATCACCTTATGAGGCCTATGCAACTTAGAAACAAAAACTAACAAAGACATTACCATAAGAGAAAACCCCTCAAGAAGCTAAATGCAAACACCCTCAACAAGTTACTACTAGCAAATATATATATGTATATAAAACATAAACAAAAGGTAATATACCACAAATAAAGTGAGTTTTGTCACAAGACTACATTAACATATTAAAATCCTCTATGTTATACACTATATTAATAAAATGAAATAGAAAGCTTATGTTTCATAAAAAGAGCCATCATTTATTTCACAAAGCCCAACTGCTGTTCATCATAGTGGAATATCAAATGCTTCCCTCTTTCATTATCAAGAACAAGTCAAAAACATGTTCCCTCATCACTTCTGTTCATTGTTGTAGTGGAGGTCCTAGCCAGTAAAATAAAACAAGAAAAAGAAATAAAAAAGATAAAGATTGAAAATAAAGCATTAAAACTCTCTTGTCTACAGATATTCTCATTGTTTATATAAAAAATCCTGGGGAACTTTTTTCAAAAACACTAGAATGAATAAATGAACTTAGCAAGGTCACAAGATATAAGGTCAATATAAAAGAAGCAATGACATTTACATTCACTATCAGCAAAAACGGTAAATGAAGGTCAAGAGCCAATTATATTTATAATAACATCAAAAAAGTCAATGCTTAAGAATAAAGTTAACAAAAGCTATTTAAGACCTCTACACCAAAACACTATAAATTTGTAAACCTAAGTAAATGGAGAAGTATTCCACATTTATGAATTGGAAAACTTCATACTTTTAAAATATAGTTAGTTGTTTGTCGGGGGCCATGGTTCAAGTGGTGGAGACCTTCCCTAGAAAACACAGGCCCTGAGTTAAAAAAGAAATCCAGTACTACCAAATAAATTATATATATATATATACACATATCTACATACACATACACGTGTGTGCATGCACACACACACCAACACACACGTGTGCCACCAAAGCAATCTAATGGGAAAAGCAAATTCTTCTCAGCAAATGATTCGAGAACAAGTGGTCATCCATATAGAAAAAATAAATCTCGATTCCCATCTCAAACCATAGGCTCAAGTAGCAAAATGCCTGCCCAGCAAGTGTGAGTCCCTGAGTTCAAACCCCAGTACCACCACCAAAAAAACAAAGATCAAGATAGATGATAGGCCTTCAAACACAATACAGCTACAACTATTTTAAGAGAAAATTGGAGAAAGTCTTTGCAAGCTGAAAGTTGGCAAAGATTTTCAGATCCAAGAAAGCAGTAAGAGGAGGAAGAGATAGAAGAGGAGATGGAAGAAGAGGAGAAAGAAAAGGAAGAAAAAAAAGATGCTAAATTAAACATCATAAAAGGCAAAGACTTTTTCTCACAAAAAGATATCATTAAGGAAATGAATAGACAAGCCATAGTCTTGGTAAAAATATTCACAAAACATACATTTCACAAAAAAATTAATATTCAGAATATGTAAAGAATAGCCACAGTCCAATAATAAACATACAAGAAATCAAATTTTTTTAAAAATGTACTGAAGACTTAATATAAACTTCACAGAGGAACACAAAGCAGTGGGCGGTAGGCAAATGATAAAGTGTTCGAGATAATTTGTCAGCATGCCAGTAATTCCAGTGGCTGGAATTACAAAGTCAAGGATGCCTGGCAGGGAGAGAGCAGAGGGGCGCCTGGGACTCTGTGGCCCACCCTCCACTGCTAAGCCTTTTAAAAGCTGTGAATCTGACACTGCATTAGGCTCCAGGAAGAGGACACAGTTCTCAGCATAGAAAAGATCATGGTGAGAGTCCCCAGGCCACCACTGCATTTTTGTACAAAGTCTAAAGAGGACTTCCCTCTGCACAGATCCACACTGGTACCCAGGGCTCTGATTTGGCACAGAACCTGGGCTGGATTTCAGCCCCCTGCTCACCTCTTGGTCAAGGGCTTCTATAAGCACAAAAAACACACGATTGTGCGGCTGCTTCACTGTGTTTGTCTTACCAAGTGTGCCCACTCAGGAGTCCCTGAGTCCCTCCAAGTGTGGATCAAATCCAGCTTCTTCCAAGTCAGTCCACACCAGGGCAGGCATCTGATTCAGCCCTGCTCTCTATACTTTGGCAAATGAAGCCAGACTCACAGAGCGGTGGCACGTGCACCCCGGTGAGTCTTTCTGGAAGTCCCAGTGTTCACATCACTCACAACACAGGGCTTCTGCTCCAGGGTCCTGACCACACAGAACCGAGCCTCAACCTGCCTCAGTCTGCATCCCAGGCAGATCAATCCTCGGTTACCCACAGTCCCTGGAGCCTCACCGTTTGAATGACGGCCCAAGCCGTCTCCCCCACCCCACCTGCACTTGCCAGCCCCTCCGATTGTCCCTAGGGCACTCCGCAGTTGAGCTCACAGCACCTGCCTGCCCCTTTCCAACTGGACCCACAGAGACAGGGTCCTCACTCACTGGCATGAATGTGCAATGATGTCTCAGGGCAAGAAACAGTCCTGGGTCACATACTTGTGCCATCACCAGAAACAAACTGGATCCAACAAATGGCCTTTTTGAGGTAGAATTTGATGCAAATAGGGAGAGGTGTTAAATAGGTGGCAGTAGCTACTGAAAAGGTGACAATGACACCTGAAGTTCACAGCACCTTTCCTATTATAAAAAGAGCCTGGGCCACCTTGACCTGGTTTTCCTTATTAAGGAGGACGAAGCCACCAAGGTTCCACTTCTGAGCTCTGGGGAGAAACAGGCACCTTGGACTTGCAGGCAGTGGACAGGTCCTGGGCCACGTGAGTGGGGCAGAGAAATGGCAGAGGTTGTCTGCCCCCCAGCCAGCATGCCCTGCCGCCATCCTGGATCATTCATTCTTGGGCCACCTCACAAACACTAGGCAAGTGCTCTGCTACTGCGCTACACCTCCAGTCCTTGTTTTACTCTTAACCCAGTGCCACCTGTGTGGTGACAGATCACCAAGTCACAGCTCTGCAAGGGGAATTCAGAAACCACACTCAGTAGACCTTACCATGCTCCTTGATGACAAGGCATCAACAGAGGCCACTGTCCCCCTTTTGTTCAGCAGTGAAGGAAGCTGGGTGGTATCAGGTACAGGTACACATGTTGTGAAAATAAAAGGAAGGTTACAATGAAAGCGACACTGAACAAGATTTTCAATATAGGATCTAGAAACTGTCACTAAGCAGAACTTCTGCAGGACCCAGGGCTACCTGGACAGTGCCCTTTGTCACCTCCATCTGTGACAGCAGGCCTCTGGACCCACAAATGACTGGATAATTCCACTGGGCCCATATACTCACGATGCATATTAAGAGGTTTGCCACCTCTTTCTTTAGAGACACTTCCATTCTGATTACACACTCTTTTATCTTCTATCAGCTATAGCCATGCCCTGGTCCTTCTCAACACCCAACGGCCCATATGAGCTCCCACTTTTCCCAGTGTCCTCAGAACACTCATTCAGAGCTGCCTGAACACACTGCTCCCGAAGGCAGCACCTAAGACCCTAAATGAAGCGCTTTACCAGCTTCAGAGTTTGAATTGGTCAATTGGCGTGATGGGTAGACGTGTCACGTGCACTCACAGTAAATCCTGATGGTCCACTGTTAACTTTTACTTTAGACATAAATTATAACCAAATCCAAGAAAATGCAGGTAGTGGGAAAGATACAGTTTATTTTCTAGAATAATTTGGAATATTTATTAGTTAATCAACAGGAAAAAGTCAAGAACACTTCTGAGCTCTCTTTGCAGAAATACATGAGTTCCTTCAAGATCTTTCTGGAATAAAGTGATGAGAGGATCCTGAGCAAAGCATTGCTCTGTCCCCTCACCCCTACCCCACCAGGCTTGAGGAACTCACCTCCCTTCCTGTTGGTACACTGAACTCAAATTTCAAGCCAGGCATCAATGGCTCATGCCTATAATCTTAGCTACTCAGGAGGCAGAGATCAGGAGGATTGCAGTTCGAGGCCAGTCCAGACAAAAAGTGAAAGCCTAACTCAAAAGTACCCAACATATAAAGAAAGGACTGGTAGAGTGGCTCAAGTGGTACAGTGCCTGCCTAGAAAACGCGAGGTCCTGAATTCAAACTCCGGCATCATCAAAAAAAAAATCTCTAGCGAATTGTCAATTGGTTGATTAACCTGCAACACCTCAGATCTCTGGGGAAGAAACATACAGGGAAAAGAAGCAGGAAGCCTTTCACCTCCCCATGTCAAACTGACACTGGCCACTCCCAACAGACCTATGCACACAATCCTACAGTAGCTCTCGTATCAAAACAGTGGACCTTCCTCCTGTCTTCTGCCTCACTCACCCCTATGTCATAGCACCTGGGCTTTGGACAAGGTTGTCTGTCTAGGCTTCTAGTCTCAGAGGGCCTGACGGGTCCTGTCCAATCAGAGAACCCCTGTTCCCTTTGTGGCAGGTTTGGTTCAGGAAGGGCTTCTGCAGAGAACATGGCCCAGGCAGAGGAAAACACAGGGCCTTGGTCAGAAGCAGCCCTGCTCTGGCTGAAGACAGCATGTAGAAAAAGCCAACACAGAGCAGAACTAAAGCAAGAGAAACTAAAGAGCACAGAGCAAACCAGAACTGTAATCAAGCCACACCTGAAGCCCACCAAGCTTGTGTCACAAAACCCAGTGAGTCCTTTTGAATGTTCCTGTAATCTGCAACCAGAAACTCCCTAATTAAAAAATATCCTCTGAGTTACTAAATAACAGAAGCTATCAACATCTCCATGGAGCAAGTTTTAGAAATCCTGACTTTGAAAGGTGCTATTCTCGGAAATGACCAAATCACCTACACAGACTGTACATTTTCATGGGGCAATGACACTTCTAATAAGTCACACATCATTTCCTGCTCACTTCTAAGAGGATTTGAGTCAGCTTGCAATAAAAGTGAGATAATTAAAATAAGAATGAATTATTCAGGGGAAAAGATGGATATATCAAGAAACCTCAGAGAAGTGCAGTTGTTATACTGGAACATACTATTTAGCTCAGAGCATCCTGTCAGCCAAGGTAAAAATTATTCTTACTATTAGAAAAAGGAAACGATCCATGTTTGAGATATGACACTTCTTCCTAGCAGTAAATTATCTCTAGAGTAGATGAAGTCAGCATGGAAAGCTTAGACCCCTGACCGATGACATTAGCTGAGCCACTTCAGCTTATCTGTATTTTAGAGCGACACCAAAGGTGTCAACATTAATCTCAGTCCTGGCAGTGTTTGAATGTCACCACATTCTGGCAGAGAAATGTTAACATCAGCACTTACAAGAAAGTATAATGGGTAGCAATGAATTTTTTCAAAGGAAATATACTGATACCAGCCCCGCACAGCTGCAGCCAATAGTGGCAGAAGGATACACTGAGGGCATGAGCTCTGCAACCCCTCTGCTCCCTGAGGACAGGGCAGAAAGATAGAGACGCAGAGGAATGGAAAAGGGGAGCTCACAGAGGGGTTGCTAAGCTGCTAGCCCCTTTCAGGAGCAAGTGTGTTTTACTGGTGTGTGCTGGCAAGGGGCTCCAGAGAAGAAAAAAAAAGTTGTGCCTACCTTAAAAGGTAAGAGGGAGGACTAGGGGTATGGCTCAAGTGGTAGCAGAGCTCTGAGTTCAAATCCCAGTACCACCAAAAAAAAAAAAAAGGTAAAAGGGAGATCTGCACACACAATTGAGAATAGCAGGGTGTTGCTGGGTGCCATAGCTACTCTTAATTGATCACAGCACTCACAAGGTAAAGACAGCAGTACTATTTTCCCATCACACAGATGAGGAACACGCTGATTGCCCATTTGCCTGAGGCCTCATGGTTAATCAGTGAAGCTAGGTGCCTGGGCCAAGGTGGCCTGGCTCCAAAGCCAAGTGTTCACCCCTGTGACCACACGTTTCTCATGCACCCCTCCAACTGGGCCATGCCAGCCCCTTCACCCTGGCTTAGGCTGTGCCTTTCACCATTGGCACATTGCACACTAGTGCAAGACAGTGAGCGGCCCCAGGCAGCCTTCAACCCTTGGGCAATGTGAGCCAGCGAGGAATGCTGAGCCTCTGTGCCCTCTGCAATAGTTCCGACAGGCGTTCAGAATGTGGTAGCCCCGGGTCCTGGTGGAATGGGACCCCCACCCACAGAGGGAAATGCCACTCCTTCTCTATCTCACTCTCCCCTCTCCTGCAATCTCCCTCCCCACCCCCAATAAACCACTTGCAGCAAGCCCTTGCCTTGGGCTCTGCTAGAAAAGCAACTTAAACCAAGAGGAGGTATCAGGGTGACAGGACATTGTCCTACCAGGTTCATACCTTCCCTGGTAAAGCTCTTGACCACTTCCTGCTCTGGAAGGAGAAACCCCAGCTGAGGAAGAAGAGTTTTCCAGGGAAAAGGGTGGCTCAGCGCTCAGTCAAAGGCACACTACTTCAGTGAACAAACACATCTGCTATGCTGTATATTTCCCAGGGATGGCATGTCATCTGAAAGTGAGTCATGGCAGGAATCACCAGACCTGGAGTGGCTGCAAGATGTGTGGGGCACTAGATCCACTCTTTCTCATGGGCAGTTGTCCAAGGCTGATGAAATGGATCTGAGAAGTGCCTCCAGCTGGCTTGTAAATAGAGCCCAGGACCCTGGCTTTAGACAGAAAAAAGGGACACCTTGAGTCCCTTTTTTCTGTGGTATTGGGGTTTAAATTCAGGATCTACACCTTGAACACCCCACAAGCCTTTTCATGACGGATTTTTTTGAGATAGGATCTCAAGAACTCTTTGCCTGGGGCTGGCTTCAAACCCAATCCTCCTGGTCTCTGCCTCCTGAGTAGCTAGGATTGTTTTTGATCTTGGTTTTTTGGTTTTCCTTTTTTTTTTTTTTTTTTTTTTTTAGCAGCTGTTTGCAAAGCCAAGGTATGGCTGAGAAAGCCAAGCATGATAGCTGACCATATCTGTGGTTGGTACAGAAGCAGGGGTCTGCCTGGGCCAGCAGCTGACTGTACTGCAACAGGTGAAGGGCTCCCCAGAGCAAGGAAGGAGGCCAAGGAGGTTATCCGTTCTCTACCCAGTACTCTTACCTCAGTAAGACTTTATCCAGAAAATAAAACGCCATTAGAGAATTCTACTTCAGAAGCTGTTCCAGGAGAAAGTTCTCTAGCAGGGCAAGGCAGGGTTCCTCAGACCCAAGAGGGCAAGACGCTCCCATCCACATAGCTGCTTCTGAACTGCTTAGAGAGGCTAGATCCAGACCAGGGCCCCCGGTCCTGAGGAGAGGGCACTGCCACCCAGGCTGGGTGTCTGTGAACTTAGAGGAGAGCCCAGTGGCCCTGAAACTCAGCCCTCTAAGGAGGAGGCACTGGGTGCTGGTATCTTGAAGGGGCATAAAACTGGCTTTGCAAGCGTGGGACAAACACAGGATTCTAAAGGCTCCAGCTGCCTTCATGGGAGGCACCACAGCCAGAGTGAAGAGCTGCTGTTAGGCCGATTAATGATCACAGGAACCACCAGCGCCCAGTGAAGGTGGGAGCAAGTCCTTTCTGCCTCCCAGAGCCTGCGGCTTCTATCTAGCACCTCCTACTGGCACAGCATAACTAGAGAAGCAGAAACAAAGTTAGAGAAGACGAGGCCTCAGCTCAGCATCCCAGAGCAGCAAAAGACAGGACCAGGTAGCTTGCCGCCAGGAGACCTGTCCAGCACTCAATGAGACTTTCAGCTTCTCAATACTAACAATATGATTTTCAGATCTTGCCTTTGCCTGGAACTTAGTAAAAGGAAAAAAAAAAAAAATATATATATATATACACACACATATATATATATATAAGATATTGCCAGGAGTGGTGGCACACTCCTGAAATCCCAGCCCTTGGGAGTCTGAGGCAGGAGGATCGTGGGTTCGCGGCCTGCCTGAGCTACATAGTGAGACTCTGCCTCAAAAACGAAAAAAAAAAATGAAATATGGAGGAAGGCATGGTGGAGCAGTAGTGTTGTATTGTCTTGGCCAAAAGTGTCCTCTGTGAACAAGGCAGGCTTTGGATAAAACCAGGAGACAGGAAGGGCTGCACCTGCTGTAGTACCAGTGAAGCAGAGGAGTGTGCTGGAGAGCAGTGCTGTGCTAGCCATGTGTAGTGTCTGGGGCGTACATGACAGTCAAAGGGGACAGAGAGTGGCAGAAGGAAAGGGAAAGGGAATAATGGGGTACATTGTGGGCACAGGCAGATTCTGTTTTTATTTCATTTTGAAGAAAAAGCAGCCATGGTAAACTAACTCCAGGTCTGGTCTCCACATCTCCTCTGCACCCCAGCGAGAAGGAGGAAACAGCTGATGAGGCCACACTTGGAATTCATCAGATCCCTATGCAGCCCCTCCCAGGGCAAAAACCAGTCAACTTGGGCCCACTCCCCATCCCACCCACCTCCTGTCCCCAGACAAAGCAGTCCACGCAGGCCAGCAAGGGCAAAACATGCAAAGGTCTTTGGAGAGATTTCTGTGCAAAGGTGCAGGGCGTGTGGATATAGACGACTGGCATTGACTAATCCAGAGGACAGGTGCTCAAAGACCCCGGATGGTCGAGGTGTTGAGAAAAGGCACTCAGCACTGAGAATCGGTCTCTGTAAGAAGATACTCCCCACAGACAACGCCTGAGAGGAAGACCACCTTTAAAAACCTCAGTGGAAGGAGGGCCTCCCCTCCACCTCCCAGCCATCTCTCCAGAAGGTTCTCGGCTACATCAGCCCCTGCCTCATCATAGTCACACAGGAAGGCATGCATGTGGCCTCTGGGGTGGGAATCCTGCGTGGCCGTTTCCCATCAAGTGATGATAAAGAGGACATTTAGTTCTGGAGAGGAAAATAGACCACATGGTGGGGTGTGAGTACAAGCACGCCCCTGGGGCAAATGCATTATGCACCTTCTAAAAAGCTGCCTGACTCCAAACGCTACAATTACAGCTCTCACCACTTTCTGTTTGCTATTGTGGCGTTTAACTTTGGCCACATGCTTCTGTGCAGGGTGGATGTTTTTCAAGTTCAAAGTGAAAATCGTGCCTTTCATCTTTCCCATATGGACTTTTTCTAACGTTATGCTGGCATCCGTGTGCATAACACGAGTGCTGTCTCCCTGCCCCCTTAACTGTTCCACTGCCACTCAAGCCAACTGAGCAAATCCCAGTGCTGTGCAGCCGCTTTTATTAGCTTTGGGGAAGAGGTAATTACAACGTGATAATAGTCCTTTAGGAAGTCAGAGACTTCTAGACTATCTTTCCTTCTCTGCGGCTACACAGATGGCCAAGGAACGAGGGGACTGGTGAGCCCCTCCCCCATAGTATGCAAGCTTTTTGTATTCAAAGGGATGCTTTTGCAACAGAAGTTGTCCTTAGCTTTCACCAGATTCGCAGATAAATTATTCACCTCCAAAAGGTTAAGAGGAAGCAGGGTCTAGTGGTAGAGGCCTGTAATCCCGGCACTTAGGAGGATGAGGCAGGAGGATTTCAAGATCAAGGCCAGCCTGGGCTACATAACAAGACCCCATCTTGAAAGAAGCGGAAGGAAGGAAGGAAGGAAGGGAGGAGCTCAAGACCCTGATCCTATCTAAAATCCATTGTATGGATGAATGGAAGAAAATGAGAGTGAAGTGTGGTCCTGTGTGGACTATCTTGTCCATTCAATTCCTGATCCCCAGCCCCTCACCCCTTTGCCTTGCTCCGCCCCCCACCACACACTTTCTTTGCCCCTTTGATCATTAATAGTTGGGTGTGATTTTTCTGGTCACTAAGTTTGGGGTTAGGCCTGTCCCTTTCCTACCACACACAAGCAAACTACGGCTGCTGGACCCCATGTTCTCAAAGAGTGATGTTGGGGCAAATAACTGCCTCGTTCACCACAGTCCCCAAGACTTGTGCAAAGGCCGGGGGAGGAGTTCTCAGAGAAAGACAGTGACTCCTACAGTTAGATGGAGAGAGGGGGAGAAGGCCCTGGAGGCCACCCTTATGGGGAAGAGCGTGAGGAAAAGGGCTCCAGTCTTCTGGACACCTCCCCGCTGGGGCTGAGCATCCTGGGGGCAGTCCCGGAAGCCAGCCCAGTGCCTGACATTTCTACACACATAGGCTTCTGAGGCCACTGGGAAAACACCGTGGAGTCCGCGTTACGTGCCAGGCGACAAGCATCCGGGAGTGAAAGATGGGATACAAACACAATTGGAAGTTTCGGGACCACCCAGCAAGAGTTGGCTCCGGAGCAGGATGGGGTGACGGCGATGCACAGCCGAGGGGCACGGTCTGTGGGAGTCTGTGGGAACCACCCTACCTTGAGTGTTGAACATGGCCCCTGGAGGCCTGCAGCTCAGAAATCCTGAAGCGACCCGGGAACACAGATGGCAGCAGTGCTCACAGTGGGCCACCACACCATACTGTGAGCGTGGGAGCTGCCCAGACAATGCGACCCTACACACCTGTCCCTCCCAAATCCACTCCTGAGGCACAGCTCCACTCCAGCCTCAGAATTCAGCCTGTTGAAGGCCATTACATTGAAACCTAGAGACACCCAAACAAAGGATGTGGACAATCAACCTGCACGCCTAACTGTAAGAACAGTGTGAACTAAAACAATACCAACAGCTGGGAAAACATTTTAGAAATCACTTAACATCCAGTACTAATGAGGATATGAGCAAATGGACATCTCACCATTGCTAGGAGGGGTATGAATCTTTACAGTCTTTTGTAAATTAATTTGACAATACCCATTAAAGTTAGAAATGCACAGTACCTTTGGTTCAGGAGTCCCACTTTGGGGAATTTCTCCTATAGGATTAAAAGTACCAGCATTGTTTTATAATAGAAGAGGAAAACAAAACTGGTAACATCCAAAATATCCACCATTGAGGGGTAGCTGACTAAATTATCAAGGAATATTAGGCAGTTGAGAAAAATAATAGGTTACATTTATACATGATTATCTACAAATATATCAATGATATATTGTTTAGAGCTAAGAGATAAAAGAAAATTGTAGAGATATGTATTGAGATGTTTATTTTTATACTTTTTTTTTCTTTTCTGCAGTGCTGGGGATTGAACTCAAGGTCTTGCACATGCAAGGCAAGCACTCAACCACTGAACTATACCCCTAGCTCAGAAGTTTATTTTTAAACAAAAATACAAAAAGAAAAATCACCCACATGCATTTATACAGATACACACATTTGAACAGAGAAAGTTGTGAAAGCTATGAGTCAAACTGTATGGATTATATGTTCAAGAGTGTAATTAGAGATAAAAACTAGATTCTTATTTTTCTTAAAACTGCACATGTGACAGGGGGCATGCTTTTTTCTGTAATTAAAAAAAAAAAGAAGTGTAGTAAACAGTTTAGCTTTCGACGTGGCCTATTTGGGAATGATGGCCCTGTGGGATTAGTGGAACATAGCCCTGTCATTCGAGAGGACACAATGGGACATTTGAAAAGAATGAAACAGAGCAATCCATGCTACAGTGAGCCTCACCCCAGATGAGAGACGTAGGGTGGAAAGTAGATGCCATAACTGTGTATACAGTTCAAATAAAAACGTCCTCTGTGTTCAAATAAAAACAAGATATGTGCATATGTCTGTGAATACACATGAAAAGAAAGTGCCGGAAGGAGGGGGAGACTTCTATCTCTAGGGACAGGGCTAGGATGGAACTCCCACACCCTCCTGTCCTATCTGCACTTTGGAAACAGTAGATCAGAGCTGATGTGTGGTTCAAGTGGTAGGGTGCTTACGTGGCAATCCTAAAACCCTGGGTTCAAACTCAGTGCTGCCAAAAAAAAAAAAAGAGTAGATTAGTTTATGAATAAGTAACACAAATTGTTTTAGAAAAAGTCATGTGAACCTTTTAGTTTCTTTGTTTGGGTTTTTTTTAAATCTGTCATATTGACAGATAGCATTGAATTGTGAGTACACTCTCCAACCAGGGGTTCTAAACCCATGCCAGTCCTGCTCTGGCATACCAGGGCAAGAGAATTTTCTGTATGAAATATATATGTGCATGTATATATATAATGTAATATGTCTTGCAAGCAGTCATTCAGTCTTTTTGGGGGGTCCGTCTTTGGCTGAATGGCCAATGTGCCTTACCATAAACACTCAGCAAAACTAAGCAAATAAGGCGTTGTACTGTCTCTGCCTGAAGCCATTGTATCAGCAGGTGTGAGGAGACCCAGCCCACAAACGAGCCTCCTCCACGGAGTGTAGCTCAGCGCTAGGTTAAGTCCCAGCCTGGAGTGAGTTGAAAATGTGTCTTCATCATGGGGTTTCCTCCCAAGTTGCCTGGATCCAAGGGCGCAGTCTCAGTCCCCCCAGATCACGCAATTGGGGGTGGGGTGTGGTGCGGGAAGGAGCAGCCCTGCCCCCAAACTCCTACACTAAGCCCACCCCAGACAGCAAAACCTGGTGCGTACAATATGGATGACTACTGTTCACTTTAGTATATGGCCAGAAAATTTCCCTCCCAATTCAGGTTTTTAAAAAAATAAAATAAAAGCTTTGCAGCATTTTTAAAGCAGTTTGAACAGAAATTTTTCTTTTTTTCCCCTGTGGTATTAAAAGCAGTTTTTAAACATAGCAATCATTGGAAAGAAACCTTTCTACAGGAAAGAACTCTCAATTTGGTGACAGAGATCAATGGGGAAATGACAAAAAACATTGGTTCCACGCTGGAGGCCTTATGATTGCATGTGTCAGTAAGACAAGACGGTGACAGGAATGGCACCAGTGAGCACAGTGTGGGTTGTGCACGCACCTTCTCACCTCATCTGTACACTAACCCTCTGAAATGGGTACCAGTGCCCTGTTTTAGAGATGGGAAAACTGAGACAAGGTGCAACAAAGTCTGCTAGAAGTCACACAACTAAGAAGTGTATCCAGTTCTTCCAGAGCTCCAGGGCAAATCCACCCTGTCACATGGACTTCTTTCCTGCCACATTCCTGCTCACAAGCCTGGAAGACAAGAATGTTGGTTGATACATCCATCACATTCCCCTGTGTGGGGGTGTGGAGCAATCCATCCTACAACTCTCACCAAGCCCCGCTCCCTCCTGCCAGAGCTGACTGGAGAGGGGCTGCAGCCAATCCAGAGCTCAGCAATGACCTTGGCACTGGGCTGGCAGGACAAGGAGGGGGGGTGGGCGGGCACAGAATCTGGGAGCAGCAGAGACTCTGAAGCAGGGAAGAAGGGCTCAGGCGGGACCCAGGGGGACAGCCCATGGGACAGCCCAACCCACCAATGCCAAAGCAGGGGGGGTGACCAGCCCACAGGACCCAGCTCCTGAGGCCTCACAGATGCCCTTGCTGTCCTAAGCTGGCACTAGGTGACTGGTGACTGTGACAACTGCTACCTCTCCCCTCTACCCCGACAGCCATGGCTTCCTCTCTTATTGTACAATCATAGGCAAAGGGCCCAATCGATGAACTCCACTTCCTGGTCATTCTGGCATTTGAACAGATGGCCAGTTCCTTATGCTTCTGTACAATTCAGAGGAAGTTCCTGCTTCTGACAATTCTAGAAGTTGTCGGGGCTCCCCTGGTATTCCACCCTGTATCCACTGGAGCTTGAGTGGGGCTGTACATCCAAGATGGCTTCACAACCCACAGAGCAGGCAGTAGAGCAGGGGACCCCTAGCTCTACTTCATGAGCCATTCATTATTTTTTACATAGTGGGTGGATCCCAAGGAGGTGGATGCAAAAGCAGCAAGACCTCAAAAGGCCTTCCAATACATGCTATGTCATAGTGGGTTACACAGTGAGTTTGAGGTCAGCCAGACCTATGTTGTGAGACCGTGTCTCAAAAAAAAAAAAAAAACAGCCCTGACTTAAGGGGATTCCACTTTTTTTTTTTTTTTTGCAGGACCTGGGCTTGAACTCAGGGCCTACACCTTGAGCACTCCACCAGCCCTTTTTGTGTCAGCTATTTTTGAGATAGGGTCTCATGAACTTATTTCCCTGGGCTGCCTTCAAACCCCGATCCTCCTGATCTCTGCCTCCTGAATAGCTAGGATTACACGTGTGAGCCACTGGCGCCCAGATTAAATTCCACTTCTTGATAGGAAAAGTAACATGACCCACAGGAGTGACTGGCAGACAATCTATTACAAAATTTAAGTGAAAGTGATTAAATCTTACTAGCTACATTGTACCTTCCTGTCCTCCGTTTCTCCTGTTCCTCCCTAAAATGCGGCTGTGATGACTGGAACTTCAGCACTCATCTTGCATCCATGAGACAATCTGGAAGCTGAGGATAGTAGAGAAGAAAAGAAAAGGAGCCTAGGTTCCTGGTGAGATAGCAAAGACCACTTCCAGCATGTTTACACATTAGAAAAAATGCAGACCTCTACCCTACTTGCACAAAGTTTCTGTGGTATTTTGGGCTCCAGCCCAAATGTGAACAGAAGGAACTACATTATAACATCTCTTGTTTTAACATCTATATAACAGCACACGTCCTGATTAATCGTTAACCTCTATCAGAGCCGTATAAATATACTAAAGTCAATTCAAGTTAAAGGGTTAACGACGAGCACCTGTGGGCTCTGAGGTACTGGGAGTCAAAGTTCTGAGGCTTATGAGAAAATGTTGAGGCCCCTGCATAAATTCATACAAACACTGCTACAGAAAAACCCCTAGTGCCTTCCAAGCACAATGGAGTGGGAGTGCCTGTTCCCAACACCTTGCCATTTAGGAAGAAATAGCATTCCAAGTTCAAAGGAGGTCACCACACCCACCTTCCCATCTCCCATCCTCCTCTTCCCCATTCAGTCAACAACCCCTTCAACCGCTGAACTCTATTGCATGCTGGACTCACACAAAAGTAACCCTCTTTTCCTCCTCCTTCCAAATTTTTTAAACCACTATGCAAACTGGACAAGTTTCTAAACAAAAAATAGGATGTGTTTTCACAGATGTGCACAGGAGGAGCCCGAACTGGCAGATTGAGAATGGGAAACAGGGCTGGGTGTTGCAGGTGGGCTCACAGGTGTGAGTGGAGCCCCACTCCAAGTGCAAGAACTGGGAAGGAGCAGCAGCCTAGCCTACCCCATGTCTTTGGAATAGCAGCTGCACCGGCCACGAGATTATGTCACTCATTTTCGTGTATTTGGCAAAACTGCACGTATTTCAAGTTACTGAAATATTTTATAGTCCCATCTATTTTCAACTAGTTGTTAGCTATCTAAAACAAATAGACCCCTTCTTGAATATATTTAAATATAATTAGAGTAGTAGTGCACAGTACTGAGGCTTAGAGTGAAGAAAGTGTTTACTGTACGTTTTGCAACACTTGGGTATAATTTTTTTTTAACACGAATGCTTTTCTAGACATTCCTCTTTGGATGTTCTTCAACAAAAACGGGCACCTTGCAACTGATCTAAACCAATTAAACGTTTGCATCTTCTCATTCCGTCACATGTCAAAAGAGAAAAAAAGAAAGAAAAGAAAACTTGTTGCCAGCGGGCTGCAACATTTCTATTCTACCAGGAAGGAGAGCCTCAATTAAAGCACCAGCCGTAACCAAAGGATCCGAACCCAGTGACCTCTGCCCAAGTTCGCGCCCTCCCCGCGGGTGTCGGTCACCCACTGACCACCGAGCCGCTTTCACGCGTGTTCTTTTAACTCCCCTCGACTTTGCTTCTGTCCTTTCTAGTCTTTGTTTTCCGTTTGCAATCTCTCTGACTCAGTGCAAGCTCACTGACTTTCTCTTACAGTTTCCTGCGGGTGGCGGCTGTTTGTCCCCGCGCGGCTCACTTCCCCATGCGGTGACTCCAAACCCGGGGGCCCGCGGCCCGGGCTGTGCGCCAGCCAAAGTCCACAGGGAATCTCGGCGCTGGGCTCTAGGGAAGGCGCCGCTCTCCCACCGCTCCTTCTCGCGCGTCTGGTTCTCAGGACATTTCTACCGTCACGCGGCGAGGACACTTGGTAGAAGAAGGTCCTTTCCGCGATCGCCCGGCCGAGGCTCTTGGAGACGCGGCTGTGCTACCGGGACAGCGGCGATCGGGAGCGCGCGCAGCTCCCGCTTCAGCCCAGCTTGCTCCCTGACTGCTTCAGCCCTGCCCCGGGACCCTGACCCCGACCCTGGAGTGACTGGGACGCGGCCCCCCGGGATCCGCCGCGCGCTCACCTGGTCCTCCACGGATGCGGGCGAGTGCTCAGCTCCAGCGCACTGGGACCCGGGCGCGGGCTCAACTGATCCCCCGTGGATGTGGACGGACGGTCACTCAAACCATACTGGGACCCAGGCGCAAGCTCATCTGGTCCCCCTCCTGCCCTGCTGCAGCCTTGAGTCCCGGACTGGGCGGTCAGCAGGGCGTCCCAGCCAAGTTACCCGAAAGAGAGGGGTACTGGGAATATATGTACCCAGTTCCGCGGGTCCTGTGCGTCCCGAGCGGCTCCTAGAGCCCAGGGTCCCCCCACCACTGAGCCAGGTCTCCTCGCGCTCATCCCCTGCTTCCCTTTGCCTAGGGAATTGGCCGCCCGGCGTCCGGATCCACGCGAAACAAAAACTACTTTTCCCCCTGCTGGTGACTGTGGGGAACTGCAAGTGAGGGGACAAACCTTCCTAAGCGCCACATTAAGAGAGGGCAGCTCATTTTTAGGCTTCAGACACGCAAGAATGGGAAAATTTAAGAGCTCCCACTCTACCGATTTTTTTCTCGTTTCTTTTTTTTCCTGATTATCATGGAAAATTGCAAACATAAAAGTAGACAAGAGTATAGTGAGGATCCAGCATTGGACTAATGTGGACTTATCTTTCTGCAGATAACAACCAGGAGATATGAGCCAAAGCTTTTTCAAAAAAATTATTTGAAGGCCATTGGAACTGAAGTGAAAACAACCCTTAAGAGATGAAATCAGGGCCGGAGGCGTAGCTCAAGGAAGTTAACAGACCTGTGAATGTGCGGCTTTTCACCTGAGGGCAACCCCCAATTCAGGCGCAGCTCCCACTTCAGGGAACCAGAGCCTAATTGGCTTGAAGAGAACAGAAAACAGTGTTTTGAGGCTCAGAACTGAAGAGTTGGGGCGGGTGGGCGGGGGCTTGAAGAGAACAGAAAACAGTGTTTTGAGGCTCAGAACTGAAGAGTTGGGGCGGGTGGGCGGGGAGGAGTTAATCCTGAAGGGAAGGGATCTATAGAAAGGATGACCTCAAAATTAGTGTTGTATTCTTTTTCTGTTACAACAAATGTATTAAAGCAATACTCATGTATTAGCCTACCATCTGGAGGTTAGGAGTCATGTATCTTCCTGAGCAAAATCAAGCGAGGCTGCATGGAGGAGGAGGCCACAAGACAGACCACACTGTTTTCCCTTGGAAAACAGCCACACCAGTACATTTAGGGATTGTCCATTATCTTCCATGGTTACCTTGTCTATGACTACTTTTGCAGAACAGAGTAGATGTGGCAGACATAGAGTCTGAAAGGCCTAAAATACTTACTATCTGACCCTCCCAGGAAAAGCTTGTTAACCCCCATTTAGACTTTCTCAATTTAACTGGTATTTCTCAAAAACTATACCCAACCATTCCAGGATACACATTCTTTTCCATTATCATGGGACATTCTCCAAACAGACCATAAGTTTGGCTATACCAGAGCCCTTGACTTATCATGGGATTTGATATGGACAAATCCATCATAAATTGTGAATATCATAAATTGGAAATGCATTTACGCTACCAAACATCAGAGGTTAACAACACTGTACACTATAGTGTCAGTTTTTTATCCTTGTGATTGACTGGCTGACTGGGAACTGTGGCTCCCAACACCGTGACAGTATAAAACACAGATGGCCTGAATTTCCCCACATGCTGAATTTTACACCTCCAAAAAAAAGTATATTATAGCTGGCCATGTGGTACACACCTATAATCTCAGTACTCAGGAGGCTGAGGCAGGCAAATGGTAAATTTGAGGCCAGCCTGGGCTATGAAGTAGAACTCTATCTCAAAACAACAACTACAGAAAAGCATATTAGGAAGGAAGAAAGGAAGGAAGGAAGGAAGGAAGGAAGGAAGGAAGGAAGGAAGGAAGGAAGGAAGGAAGGAAGGAAGGAAGGAGGGAGGGAGGGAGAAAAGGAGGGAGGGAAAGAGGGAAGAAAGGGAAGGAGGGAAGGAAGACAGGCAGGCTTAAAATCAGTGACTAAAGTTCACCTTACAAGGCTAGAAGAGTGGAGTAAATCAAACACAAAAAAAGTGAAGTAAAACAACAATAAAGATCAGCCGATATCAATGGGATTCACTAAGATTCTTGAATCTGTAGGTTTACGTCTTTCACCAAACTTTGGAAGTTTTCAGTCATTCTTTCAAATCATTTTTTAGCACCTTAATCTTTCTCCTCTTTGTTACTCTGAGGACATGCATATGCTACCTGTGGGTATTTTCCCACAGGTCCCTGAAGATGTGTTCATTATTTATCACTTTTTTCTCTCCGTTGCTCAGATTAGACGATTTCTATTGATCCTATCTTTAAGTTCACACTCTTTCCTCAGTTGTCTCTAATCTGTTCCTAAGTGTATTCAATGTTGGGGGATTTGGGGAGGGAGAGGCTTGGGAGGATACTGGGGTTTGAACTCAGGATTTGCACTTGCTAGGCAGGTGCTCTAACACTTGCACCATCCTATGCATTTTTATTTGCTATTTTATTTTTCTGTTCTCAGACTTCCATTTGCTTTTCCTTTACATCTTTCTTTTCTTTGCTGACACTTTCTGTCTTTCCAGCCATTTCAACAGTGTGTATGATTGCTTGTTGGAGCATCCATACAATACCTGCATTGTGGAGAGCAGAGTATAAGAAGCCTATGAGAACTTGACACGAGCACAGCTACATCAAAAAATCTGCAGGCTACAATTGGCACAGCCCCCAGCCACAGAAGGGGGCGAGGGCAAAATGCAGCACAACTGCTTTTCCTAAGATGTTTACATCCAGAGAGAAGCGATCACAGGTTCCCTCTGTTCCCAGTAACTACAATGTCACAACCTCTGAGAACTGTTGCTCTACTTCCTGATTTGCCACCATATATAATAAACTTGCTGGAGGTGGATGAGGCTGTTGTGTGTCTTCATCAGAGTGCCCAACCCACCTGACCTCAGCTTTCTGCGTGTTTGTCTTCTGTCTTTTGTCTTTTTTCAATCTCCCATAGCTCCCAGTTAGGTTTCTAGGATGAGCTTGCACAGGCTTCAAGACTGCATTAAGTCTTCTTTTGTGGAAAAAAAAAAACTTTCATTGCTGTTGCAAAAAACTTCTGTATGAAGTAGAAATTGATTTGAATAATATTAGTAAGAAATGTGTTCTAGAAAGTGCAGGTGGCTGGTTGTAAAATTCTGGCAGCAATTTAACAGAACAGTCCCAGATGGTTAGGCTGAGACCAGCACTGATGAGAAGGAGAGCCTTATCTTTGGGGAATTTTGAGTGAAGCTTGCAGAAATATTATCTTCTGAACAAACCAAATTGAATTGTCTTTTCAAGTGTGGTAGACTTTCATGTAGAAAAGGGAATTTCTATGCTGCATCAGGCCTTTGCCAGATAATCCCAACATCTGTGTCAGTCTTGGTACTGTTGCCTAATGATTTTTTTTCCCCCCATGGGAGTTGAGACTCTACTGATTTTTCACATGCTGTGTAGCTTTGGATTGTGTCCTGGATATTTTATTATATAATGTGAAGTTAGGTCTTGTTTAACCCCTTGGTTTTTGTTTGTTTGGTTTTTTTTTGTTGTTGTTCTTTGGGTTGTTTTTTTTGTTTTGTTTTGTTTTTGTTTTTGGCAATAGACCTGCTGCTTTAGATTCAGGTCACCAGTTCAACTCACCTTCTGAGGGTTGTGGTTCAAATGTCAGTTCCATTTCCACAGCCCTCACAATGCCGTTTGGAAGGTACTACCTTGTAGCTAAGACCTGAGGAATGGTGAATTAAGTCAGTTCTCAAGTCACTGGCACACAGATCAGATCCACACATGCACAGCTTTTGGGAGATGCCAGAAATTCATATGTAACTTTATGGACAGTTAGATCTCATCGAAATACAAACCTCTGCTCATCATATGACATCATTAAGAAAATGGGTGGTAAACCCACAGACTTTTTCAATTCTTTTTATTGGTGGTACTGGGGTTTGAACTGAGGGCTTTGCATTTGCTGGGCAGGCACTCTTATCACTTGAGCCACACCTCCAGCCCAAACCACAGACTTTTATTAAGAATATATAATGAATTCTTACAGCTTGATAATGAAAACCACACAATTTTTTAATGGGTAAAGGACTTAAACAGACACTCACAAAGGAAGTCATATATGGGATCAATAGACACATGAAAAGGACTCAATATCATTACTTATAAGGCCAATGAATATTGAAGCCCCAGTGAGATACCACACCACACCCTCTAGAATAATTAAAATTTAAAAAACATATTAGCAAGGCTATGGAGCAGCTGGAATTCCCATACAGTTAGAACACAAAATGACCCAAACACTTTGGAAGAACATTTAGCCATTTCTTGTAAGTTTAAACATGCTCTCATCCTTTGCTCAGGAAATTCCACTCCTAGTCACTTACCTAATAAAATTCATACACAGGCTACAAAAATCCTCATCCAAAAATGCTTCTCACAGCTTTATTTATAATAGCTAAAAACCCAATGCTCACTGACAGGTGAATGAATAAACACAGCATAGTATATTCTTAAAATGGGATCTAATTCAGCAACAGAAAGCAACCTACTAATTACATGAAATGAATTAAACCAACAGTAAGAGACAGACATCTATTTCATTTCATTAATGGTAAGTTTTAGAAAGTCAGAACTAAGTTCTGAAAAAACAGTATATATATATATATATACTTTATGACTCTGTTAGTACAAATTTCCAGGAAAGCAAAACCAATATATGGAAGGGGGTGGCATGGAGCAGCAGTGCCTCTTACAGGGGATAAGGACTAGGGAAAGGACCAGGGAAACTACTGAGGGTGATGGAAATCTTCCTGACAGGGTGTGGTTCATATTTAAGGATGACAGGAATTTTTTTAATTTTAATATGGATATATTTGCTTTTTAAGATATTTTCATTTTACCTACAAGCTTTTTTTTTTTTTTCAGTACTAGGTTTTGAACTCAGGGCCTTCACCTTAAGTCACTCCACCAGCCCTATTTTTGTGAAGGGTTTTTCAAGATAAGGTCTCGTGGAATTATTTGCCCAGGCTGGCTTCAAACCACTATCCTCCTGATCTCTGCCTCCTGGCGCCCAGTTTATAAACTTTTTAATTATCATATTATTGTTGTGCTGTGGGTGCATTATAACATTTACAAAAGTTCTTATAATATATCATAGTTGACTTCACCCCCTCCATCATACCTACAAACTTTTACAACATAATTATGACAAGGAAGTGGGGTATAGAAGGAGGTACAGATAAAACAAAAGGCCAGGATGCTGGTAATTGTTGAAGTTGGGTGATGGATATATGAGGATCATCTTGCTAGTGTTTATTTTGTAAACATTTGAAATTTTCCATAATAAAGAGCTTTTTAAATAAAAAGATAATAAATATAACAAACTGCAAATAATTTTCAGGTTGTGGTCAATCTACTTTCATTTTGACCCCACCAACTTCTTTTCCTTCCAATATGATCTTGAAGCAAGTCCCAGGAACCTAGCCATCATTTCTACTGCACACATTTCCTGTATGTCTTCAAGATATAAGTTGTTTAAAATAACCACAACAATCCAAGAAAGAATGATTGCTTAATATTATAAAATATCCAGCAGTCTCATAAATCATGGGTTTTTATAGTGTGTTTAAATTCGAATCCAAGTAAGATCCACACACTGCAAATGGGAAGTTAGTCTTTTAAGTCCCTTTTTATTAAGCTACACCCTTGCAATGTGTTAGCTGAAGAAATCAGTTATTTCAGTGCAGTGTTTCCTATGGTCCCTGTGGTGTGTCTTAATACATTTCTTGATCCTCTGTACTTTCTGTCATTTGGGGTAGCTGGGTGCAAGGAATTGATGAGGGTTGGGTTGATTTTACTGGTAAGACTACAACTAGATAGCAGGGTGTTGTTCTTGCATCAGGAGTCACACACATGCATGCTTGCCTCATTTTGTGATGTTAGAGTGTTGACACACTGTTCATTCATTTAGGGTTACAAAATGGTGATACTCTGATTCTGTGATTCCTTCTTCATTTAGTAGCTGAAGTATTTCTATGAAAACGCATTTCCCCTCATTTACTGAGCAGATGTCCCATATGCAATACAAAAAGCACAGGATAAAGGGTTAATTCTTTTCCTTTATTTACTAGTTTTCACGATAATAGGTATTTCTCAGCAGTAATGAGGTAGCTTTTAAATTACATTATTAGACATTGATTTAAATCAACTCATTTTAAAATGATGGCAGCGTATGTCATAAGATATACTGCCACTCTAACACAGGCTCTTATCTCCTAACCAGATTACCTTTCCCAATTAATCTGGGCTCTACAGATGAAGAAACCTGGGAACTGGCATTTAAAAAGTCAATCGATAGTGATTATGCACTCTGTGTGCTGTGTACTTTCAAAAACACTATCTCAGTGCAAAGCCCTGGGTTCAACTCCAAGAACTGCTGGAAGAAAGAAAGAAAAAGGAAAGAAAGAAGCTGGCAGCACAGCTCAGGAGCACAGTATTATGTGTAGCAAGCTCAGGGCCCTGAGTTTAAACCCCAGCACTGCCAAAGAAAGACAGATCTCATTAGATATTCACTCGTTTGGAAAAAAATGCATTTTGTCAGAGTTTACAGATAGGAAGGTAAAACTTAGAAAAGCAAAAGAATCCACCCAGGTCTTCTGCCTGTTCATTACCAAGGCTGGGTCTCTCTTGGTGCCTGGCCTCGAGAGCCCAGTGTCTCTTTGCTCACGGCACACATGCTGCATCATAGACACATCGAGAGCCACATGCTAAGGATCTCAGAGCAGGCAAGTCAAGAGCCGGTGTCTCTGGTAACATCCCTCAGCTACATCTCTTGCCTCTCCACAGAGTTCTTAGATTTGTCACTGGAGCTCTTCTGGTAGTTTGCTGACCCTTCTAACTGACATACACATGACAGACTCTAAGTGACATACATGATGGACTCCACTTCTGTAGCGCAGCAGGGGAGACAGAGGGTGATAGGGCATGGTGAAGGACCACAGTGGCTTTAGGAGAATGGGCGAGACCACAAAGGATATTTGAAGCTTTGTTATACTTGTGCTATTTCCCCAGCATCATTCTGGTTTTCTCTATAAATCTTTCAGGTTTTTCTCCCTAAAAGTCCTATAAATGTTTTCTTCAAAACAACTCAGCATCCAGGCACTGAAGCTCATACCTGTAATCTTAGATACTTGAGAGGCAGCGATCAGGAGGATTGCAATCAAAGGACAGTCTGGATAAAATAGTTTCCAAGACCCTATCATGGAAAAACCCAACACAAATAAGGGATGGCGGAGTAGCTCAAGTAGTAGAACACCTGCCTAGCAAGTGTGAGGCCTGAGTTCAAACCCCAGTACCATAGGGAAAAAAAAAAGCAGCAGGAAGCGGGGCAGTAGAGGGACAGAGGATCGGGTGGAGGCACATATGGAACAAGATTTGTCATTGATACTGAAGCTGAGTGATGGGTTCTGTTCTTACTACTTTTGTATACTTGAAAATTTCCATAATAAAAAGATATTTTTAAGGGGATTAATGAATGAAATTGAAAACAGAACTACTCAGGACTACAGGCTAATATACAATTACAATTCATAAGTGCATATCTCAAATGAAGAAAAAAAAACTTCCAGAAGCCAAAATGCATAGCTCAACATGCATTTTGGGGTGGGGTGAGTCTACATGGCTGGATTATGTACTCATCCCCTCTCTGGGCACCGGCCTCCACTCCTGAGTCTGTGTTGGCAAAGGGTGGCCCTCCACCCTTTTACCTCCCTGGCTTTTCTCAGGACTCTGAGCAATTCCCACTGCCCCTCCCCCAAAGTCCATCAGGTAAGCCCTGTTGTGGGACCTGGACTTGGGCCTAACAGAACTGCTCTCACTGACCAGTTTATACCAAGTTGGTGAATGTCATGTGGAATTAAAAGAGTCCCAGCTAGCCAGACATGGCGACACAGGTCTGTAATCCCACCACTCAGGAGACTGAAGTTGAGGTAGAAGGATCATGAGTTCAAGGCCAGCCTGGGCTACATAGCAAGACCCAGTCTCAAAAAAAGATAAAATAAAATAAAATGAATAAAATAGGAAGGAAGGAAAGAGAGAGAGAAGTCCCAGCTAACATGCACACCAGACAGATATGGATTTAGGTCCATGTGATGACAAAATAATTCAACCATGTACTCTGAGAGCTCTGATTTCCTTGGGGGCACAGGAGAGGACACTCAAGAAAGAACTGACATTTTTCCAAATCATAAAATCACTGATGAACAATTCTTTTTTATTTCTCCCCAAGCCTTTCTACCCTCCCCTCATTATCAATATTTGCTACAGTGATTTTCAACTGTTTTAGAATTTTGACATTTTCATCCTCATGTGCTGTGTCTGTAGTTAACACACCACTCTTCTAAAGAGACCCTCTGGTATAAGTTGTTTTAAATCAAAACTAGTAAAAAATAGCAATTTGCCACAATGACTCTAAGAATTTTGTCTTACCTGTTGAGAAAAGTGGAGCGGTACTAACTGCTAGAGATGAGCACAGGGAATGGGGTAAGCACGTGGGGACAGTCCTGGTTCCTGGGTCACCAGGCCTTCCCAGGTTTTAGAGGCTTTAATATCAATTAGCACACTCCCGTGGAGCTTTTTGTACACCAACTCCCAGGTTCCAGGCTGTGACAAGTGCACAAATGACCTTTGGAATTTTCTAGTACCACATTTAGTAGTAGTGCTTCTTTTTTTCAGTTAGCTAAACGGAGGCAAAGTTTGTTCAAGGTTACAAAGTCATTTAGTAGGAGCTCAGAGTCTAAGTGTGTCAGATCTTTGAAATCATCCTGCCTTCTCATTTTCAACTGGGTGGGGAATATTTAAAGTGCAAGATTTCTAGAGAAAGAAGAAATGGTGATGGTGAGCTGTAATAGGAATGCTGGGTGTGGAGAGCTAAGGCAGATGAGCGAGTATCCCATCCCCCATGGAGAGCACCATCATTTCTGCACCCTGAAGAGGAGATGCAGGTTCTAATAGATCCGCCACAGGGCTGATGAGTGAAATGCTCTCAAGATTGTTTCTCCTCCCCTAATAAGAGGCAAACAGACCAGCTCATCTAAGAAAGCCCACAACTCCATGGCCAATGAAAAGAACCCACCAAATCCAGACTTAAAACGTCCGTAAAAACCCCAGCCTTCACCTGAGCAGTGAGCTACCGTCCGGGCTCCACTGCACTTCTCTAGCTGTAGCCTTTCCTTTCTCTCTAACAAATCCCACTTTATATACCAGCTTTGGCTCACAAATCACTCAACTGCCTCACGAGCCAGTTCTCTGGCCTGTGAAGGCAAGGACCCTCGACACCGGCCTGCAACACTTCAAACTGGCACATCACAGGAAAGCTTGATAATTTAGAGAGAGGAGTTTTAATTGGACTCCTAGGGCAGGTTTTGGAGCAGAGAAATTACACAGAGAAAATTAATATTGCTGCTGAGACCTGAGTTCAGAAATGCAGGCTTCCCTTAAGTACTTGTGATGTGCTGGGAAGTCCAAAACAGGAAAGTCAGGCAGGGCTGGGATGAGTGTGAAGAGCTGGGACTTCAGAGCCAGAGCAAGCTGTGTGACCTGGGCCTTGTGTCTCTCTGAGCCTCAGTCTCTTCACTTGTGAAGTGGGAATGAAAACAGTGCTGCACCTGCCCCCTGCCTAGGCCATGGGGCGGACTCAGGAATTTAGCAAATCCTGGTTGAGTGTCTTCTCTCTGCGAGACCCTGGGCCCACATACTGAACAGCCAACAGGATACACCAAGTCCTACCTCCCTGGATTCATCCTGAATGGGATCGGGTAAACACTGAAGGAACAAGGCAATTCCAGATACTAAGGTGACTATATAGCGAAAAAAAAAACTATAGGCAAATTAAATTGAACAGAGTTTAACTGAACAAAGAACGATTCCCGAATCAGGCAGCCCTTGAAACCAGAACAGGTTCAGAGACCTTCAGCCTGCAACGTGGGTAGGCAGCACTATGCACGAAGACACCTCTGTTGGTTGCAGGTCCCAGTTGCCTTACTTGAACTTGGGCTGATCAGTTGGCCCTCTGTGATTGGCTGAAGCCCAGTTCTATGATTGGCTGAGATTCAGTTACTTGTTATAAGAAAGTATATACCTCTCACGTTAGGCTTTTAGTTAGTGTACTAAGTTAGGGTGCAGTTCCTTTTTTTTTTTTTTTTTCTCTAGCTTCAGTTTTTTTATTTTTATTTTTTTTTTCATTTTTCTTTTATTATTCATATGTGCATACAAGGCTTGGTTCATTTCTCCCCCCTGCTCCCACCCCCTCCCTTACCACCCACTCCGCCCCCTCCCTCTCCCCCCCACTCAATACCCAGCAGAAACTATTTTGCCCTTATTTCTAATTTTGTTGTAGAGAGAGTATAAGCAATAATAGGAAGGAACAAGGGGTTTTGCTGGTTGAGATAAGGATAGCTATACAAGGAGTTGACTCACATTAATTTCCTGTGCGTGTGTGTTACCTTCTAGGTTAATTCTTTTTGATCTAACCTTTTCTCTAGTTCCTGGTCCCCTTCTCCTATTGGCCTCAGTTGCTTTAAGGTATCTGCTTTAGTTTCTCTGCGTTAAGGGCAACAAATGCTAGCTAGTTTTTTAGGTGTCTTACCTATCCTCACCCCTTACTTGTGTGCTCTCGCTTTTATCATGTGCTCATAAGTCCAATCCCCTTGTTGTGTTTGCCCTTGATCTAATGTCCACATATGAGGAAGAACATACGATTTTTGGTCTTTTGGGCCAGGCTAACCTCACTCAGAATGATGTTCTCCAATTCCATCCATTTACCAGCGAATGATAACATTTCGTTCTTCTTCATGGCTGCATAAAATTCCATTGTGTATAGATACCACATTTTCTTAATCCATTCGTCAGTGCTGGGGCATCTTGGCTGTTTCCATAACTTGGCTATTGTGAATAGTGCCGCAATAAACATGGATGTGCAGGTGCCTCTGGAGTAACAGTCTTTTGGATATATCCCCAAGAGTGGTATTGCTGGATCAAATGGTAGATCGATGTCCAGCTTTTTAAGTAGCCTCCAAATTTTTTTCCAGAGTGGTTGTACTAGTCTACATTCCCACCAACAGTGTAAGAGGGTTCCTTTTTCTCCGCATCCTCGCCAACACCTGTTGTTGGTGGTGTTGCTGATGATGGCTATTCTAACAGGGGTGAGGTGGAATCTTAGTGTGGTTTTAATTTGCATTTCCTTTATTGCTAGAGATGGTGAGCATTTTTTCATGTGTTTTCTGGCCATTTGAATTTCTTCTTTTGAGAAAGTTCTGTTTAGTTCACATGCCCATTTCTTTATTGGTTCATTAGTTTTGGGAGAATTTAGTTTTTTAAGTTCCCTGTATATTCTGGTTATCAGTCCTTTGTCTGATGTATAGTTGGCAAATATTTTCTCGCACTCTGTGGGTGTTCTTTTCAGTTTAGAGACCATTTTTTTTGATGAACAGAAGCTTTTTAGTTTTATGAGGTCCCATTTATCTATGCTCTCTCTTAGTTGCTGTGCTGCTGGGGTTTCATTGAGAAAGTTCTTACCTATACCTACTAACTCCAGAGTATTTCCTACTCTTTCTTGTATCAACTTAAGAGTTTGGGGCCTGATATTAAGATCCTTGATCCATTTTGAGTTAATCTTGGTATAGGGTGATACACATGGATCTAGTTTCAGTTTTTTGCAGACTGCTAACTAGTTTTCCCAGCAGTTTTTGTTGAAGAGGCTGCTATTTCTCCATCGTATATTTTTAGCTCCTTTGTCAAAGATAAGTTGCTCATAGTTGTGTGGCTTCATATCTGGATCCTCTATTCTGTTCCACTGGTCTTCATGTCTGTTTTTGTGCCAGTACCATGCTGTTTTTATTATTATTGCTTTGTAATATAGTTTGAAGTCAGGTATTGTGATACCTCCAGCATTGTTCTTTTGACTGAGTATTGCCTTGGCTATTCGTGGCCTCTTGTGTTTCCATATAAATTTCACAGTAGATTTTTCAATCTCTTTAATGAATGTCATTGGAATTTTGATGGGAATTGCATTAAACATGTAGATTACTTTTGGGAGTATTGACATTTTTACTATGTTGATTCTACCAATCCATGAGCATGGGAGATCTCTCCACTTTCTATAGTCTTCCTCAATCTCTTTCTTCAGAAGTGTATAGTTTTCCTTGTAGAGGTCTTTCACATCTTTTGTTAGGTTTACACCTAGGTATTTGATTTTGTTTGAGGCTATTGTGAATGGAATTGTTTTCATACATTCTTTTTCAGTTTGCTCATTGTTAGTGTATAGAAATGCTAATGATTTTTCTATGTTGATTTTATATCCTGCTACCTTGTTATAGCTATTGATGATGTCTAGAAGCTTCTGAGTAGAGTTTTTTGGGTCTTTAAGGTATAGGATCATGTCATCTGCAAATAGGGATATTTTGACAGTTTCTTTACCTATTTGTATTCCTTTTATTCCTTCTTCTTGCCTAATTGCTCTGGCTAGGAATTCCAGTACTATGTTGAATAGGAGTGGAGATAGTGGGCATCCTTGTCTGATTCCTGATTTTAGAGGGAATGGCTCTGGTTTTTCTCTGTTAAGTATAATGCTGGCTGTAGGTTTGTCATATATAGCTTTTATAATGTTGAGGTACTTTCCTTCTATTCCTAGTTTTCTTAGAGCTTTTATCATGAAATGATGTTGGAGCTTATCAAAGGCTTTTTCTGCATCTATTGAGATGATCAAGTGGTTTTTGTCTTTGCTGGGTGCAGTTCCTTAAGTAAGAACTCGAGCACAAAGGCCTCCTCAGGCCAAATTTAGTTTAATGTATGACAACAATAAAAGGCAGTAATGGCAGAGATTGAGCTAGTATGTGTGAATGTGGAGGAATTCTTTACTCAGGCAATCAAGAAAGAACTCTGATGAAGAAAAGTGGCCCTGGGAAGGATCCTCATTCAAAGCAGGAAATAGCAAAGGTCCTGGGGCAGGTCTGAGAAAACCTATATAACAAGAACAGTAGGCAAGTGAGCATGGAAGGTGGGCAGGTGAGCAAAAGGAGGTCTCAGGTAGGGACAGCCACCCGCCCACAGAGGCCCTTGCAGAACATGGCTGGTGTTTCAAGAACAATGAAGGAGCCTCGAGAAGGCAGGAACATTCCATGCCCAGAAAAATATTTACTGTAGGGGCTGGTGGAGTGGCTCAAGCATCAAGACCACCTGCCTAGCAAGTGCAAGGCCCTGAGTTCAAACCCCAGTACTGAAAAACAAAAAGCTTTACTGTACATTTTAAGAAGACAACTCTGCTCTATTAAGAATGGAGTGAGAGAGGAAGCAGGAAAACATGTAGGGAACCATGACAGAGGCACAGACAAAAGAAGAGGGTGAATGTGGTGGTTCAGAGAAGCAAACAGTCTGATTTGGTGCTGCAGCAGAGCCGGCAGGACCTCGGGGAGACCAGCTCCAAGTGGCAGGAAAGAGGAAGCAGCAGTGGTGCTGCTGGGCAGCCGGGCAGGCTGGCAGGAGAAATCAGGAGAGTTACTGTGGCACACTGCAAGTAAGACAAGTTGCAAGCTGGGTGCCAGTGGCTCACACCTGTAATCCCTGTTACTTGGGAAGCTGAGATCTGTAGGATTGTGGCTTGAGGCCAACCCGGGACAAGTACTTCTCAAGACCCCCATCTTCAAAATAACCAGAGTAAAATGGACTGCAGGTGTGGTTCAAGCCTAGAGCACCTGCTTGGCAAGCATGAAGCCCTGAGTTCAAACCCCAGTTCGACCAAAGAGGCATCTGAATACAGGAGTACGGTGCTCAGGGGAGAGAAAAGAGGCAAGAGCGCTGGGAGGCAGATGGATCTGTGCATTTTCCCTGTTTCTGCTTTACTGGCTGATGAAACACAACAGAGTGTAGAAACAGATGCAACCATGTTTTTCTTAATTTTTGGCCACCTGGTGGTGCATGCTTGTAATCCCAGCACTGAGGAGGCAGAGGCAGGACAATCAAGAGTTCAAGGCCAGCTACCAACAAACAAATCTACACAAGGAAGTGGAATTGTACCTCCACTCTGAGTTTGTTATGAGGATTATATGACTCGAAACACATCAAGATGTTTAGAAAAACATCTGGCACGCATTTAGTTTTTATTATATATTGTTTTTATTTAAATTCAAATGAAAAAAGACTAGTGTAACCCATAAGTGGTCTTTGCATAGTTTGCTTTCCATCTTGGAAAAAAGAAAATGACAGATGCTCTACCTTATGCTTAAGTAAAAATGTAGCAGGGAGGAGGATCAGAAGAGAAACAGACAGGCCTGCGTTCTGATGAAGTAGCAGGAAGGAATGGCATAGCAGAGAGTTAAAACCTAAAGAATCCAAATGTAAAGAAGGTCATATGACACTGGGGTGAAGTAGCCATAGAGTCACATACAACCATAGGTGGGTGAAACCTTGCTTCTTGCTTCTGTAACCTGCTTGCAAGGGTATGAAAGGTGAGACCGCTGTGTTCTCGGGCTCAGCCTTTGGATGTGAATCCGCTGACCCGGCAGGCTAATAAATACTGCTTTCCTGAAAAGCCTTGGTGTCCCGTGTCTCTGTTCGAGTTTCCCGCAACGAAAAATACATTTGATATCGATTAAAGGTGTGAATGAAAGAAATCAAACTAGAAAAATACGAGGAAAAAAATTAGAACAATAACTGACTAACCCAGCCTAAACCAGGCCTTTTAAAGCTACCCAGAAAACCTTGACGCGGTAAGAAAGCCACAGCAGAGCTGTCAGGGAGGACACCCGAGAGGCAGCGGGGCCGCTGAGCCTGGACTGAGAACCTCGCTGGGAGCCGGGCCTGGTGAGACACGTCTATAATCCTAGTAGGCCAAGGCAGAAGGATCGGGAGTTTGAGGTCAGTCCGGGTTACAAAACAAAACTCTGTCAAAAACGTAGGAATGGAGGAAGGAAGGGAAAGACTTCACTGGGGGTTTAAGGAAAAGACTTCACGACAGAGAGGGCGCCTTGTCTCACCGCTGGCCACGCCTGCGCACCAGGCGCGACGCGAACGACTCCGGAACCTTTTAGCTGAGGGTGCCTGTTTCTGGACGGAAAAGGGGTCCTAAGGCGCCGCTAGGAAGCCAACTTCCGGCGTCTCGTTTCTACCGGGTTTCGGCGGCCATGAGGCAGAAACACTACCTGGAGGCTGCGGCGTGGAGTCTACGCGAGAGCTGCCCGGGCCAGGCCCGCTATCTCCTGTAAGAGGGGGCGGCAGGGAAGCGGGGTGAACGGAGAGGCGTTTCTTGGCTGTTCACGACTCTCTCTCTCTCTCTTACAGCTGGACGTACGGCTCGTTACACGGTAGGGAAGCCCCTGCTTTTCGGCACCGTCCCTCACCGATCTCCACCGCACAGCCTCGGAATGATTGCATAAAAAATCCCAAAGGCTTCTAGGTTTCATGAAAAATTCAGATGCTTGACCTTGCATGTGACATTTATCAATCTTCTCGAAATGGTTTCCAATTGGCTGCCAGGCCATCGTATCGTACCTCTTTAAGCCGGTGCTTGTGGATGGACTTAGTGGTTTTTCTAATCCCCTAACCTCTGTAAATATTGCAGGTCCCGGGCAGGACTTAGCCCCTTGGACCTTTTTCCATCCAATCTCCTGGCATTTAAATACTGCATACGATGGCCTTCCAAATTCCGGCCTAGACCTCGCCTCCACATTCCACTCACATGTTCAGACGCCTTCTTGGCAGCTTCTTTTGAATGACTAGTAGGCATTCCAAACTTGTGTCCAAAACCTGAGCGCCACTCCCAACAAGCTCCTTCAGTTCTCCTCATTTCAGTAAATGGTAACCCTAAACAGTTATTCAGTCCCCAAACCTTGGGTCCATTCTTGTCTCCCTAACAACTCTTCGCCCATCCCGGCCCAAGCCAGTGTGCAGAAAGATCTTGTTGGCTTTAAAGGATTTCCAAAATCTTAGCCATTTCTCACTACATCCACTGCGTCCAGCCTGGTCCAAGTCATCTCCTGGGTTACTGCCAGCAGGTCCCAGGCATTCCCGTAGTCTGATAAAAGCCAGCACAGTATTTCTGATTAAAACAAAAGCTAGATCATCATGTTCCTTTTCTGCCGTAAATGGCTTCCCACTTCATGGTAAAAGTGAAAGTCCTAGAAAAGGATTATGCAGCCCTACAGGATAGGACCACATAATGTCTTGGACCTGTTTTCATTTGTTCATTCTATTCTAGCCCCAATAGGCCTCTTGTTCTGTTTCAAGGCATTCATGGTTGCCCTGCCTTCTGCCTGGAAATCTTACCTTGTATACTTGATTCCTCCCTGCAAATGTCACCTGAAGTAGCCTTCCCTAGCTACCTACTGAAAACTATGGTAGCTCCATCAACTTACCTTGTTTCATTCCAGAACTTAACTCATGAGCTGTCCTTTGTTCACTGTATCTCCAACACCCAGAACAGTGTCAGACACTTAGCAGTCACTCAGTAAATCTGAATGAATTTTACATTTGGCAGAGGCAAGTTGCAAATATGTCTTAGGCTCTTTTGTAGTGCTGTTGTATCTCTAGAACTTAGCACAGTGCCAACAGTAGGTACTAAATAAATTTTGGTTGTGCTAATAGTTAAAAAAGAAACAAAATCCCAGTGCAATGTGTAGACTGGTGAAACAATAGCCTGTTTTTTACTTAGTAGCAAGTAATGAGCCAGGGAGCAGAGGTTGGAGAACTGCCTATCTATTGCTGAAAGGAATAAATGGATGGAATTAGAGGATTTTACAAAATAAGTTATCAGTTTATGTTTTAGTAAATTTTCATACTTTTAAGTTTGCCTAAAGAGAATGTGTACCTACTCATATTAAGTACCAATATACTTTTCTTTTTCATATTGATGTCAGCTGTTTGAGATAACAAAATATTCTGATTTACTGAATTGTGTTTCATTTGTATAATTTTAGGTGATAATAGTACTTTTGAAAGAACATGCCCATACTGTTTCCAGTTGTTAGTTCTGGATAACTCTCGAGTACGTCTCAAACCCAAGGCTAAACTGACACCCAAAATACAGAAACTTCTTCATCGAAAAGCAAGAAATTATACACTCAGTTTTAAAGAAGCAAAAATTGTGAAAAAGTACAAAGATTCCAAAAGTGTACTGGTAAGATTTTCTTTCACTTAAACAGCCTGACTATAAGCTCAGATTTATAGTAGTATATTTGAATTGTCAAAATTTATACCAAGCAACTCTGTCTAGTGATTGGTGCTTCATCAAGAGTACAGCTCGTTCTTATTTTCATAATTATCTAAAACATTGTGAGCTCTTCATTGTCACCAGATCACATTATTGAGAACAGTTATTTTCACAAATTTGAGGATTTCTTGAGCTAAACAAGATAAGTCTACCTGAATTTCAGTTATCACTAAATTATTTTTAAGTTAATGGTGGTCTTTTCTTCACAGGTGTACCTTATGTACATAGGTACGGTGTTGCTTCTTTACTCATTTCTCCCCATGTCAGTATGTAGTTACTTGTATGTGCAATATAGAGAGTGCATCTTAGGTTCATTCATTAAACATTTTTTGAGGGTCTATTGTGTGCCACACAGTGCTTCTATTGGGGATGTAAAATGGAATAATAAATGATTTACTAGATGGAGGCCACTATCAGATATATTTTATATTCTACATACTCTATATTAACTTGTATCAGCTATTCAAATACCTGCTTTGGGCAGGCAGTGTGATGGGTACTAGACATTATGACAGCTTAGGTCTGGCCTAAGAAAATAATTAGTAATAACTTAGATTGAAAATTGCCATATTTAGGAGTTTACATATTGGAAAGGTAAGTGCATTTTGTTTCTTGATTTTGTTTTTGGTTTTTGGTGGTACTTGGGTTTGAACTCAGGACCTCATACTTCGTAGGCAGGTGTTTTGTTTTGTCTTAAAATTGAATGTTGGAAAGGTAAAAGATAAAATACTAAAGTAAGCAGATTTTTGTTTTGTTTTTTGAAAGCCAGGGTCTCATTACGTAGCCTCAAACTCATGATCCTTCTGCTTCACCCTCTGGGTTGCTGGGATTACAGGTGTGTATCACCACACCCTGCATAAAATTCACTTTTACTCCTTCGAGAATTGTATTTTTCAAAAAGCATTACTGCCACATATTTGGAAAATGTTCCAAAATGAAGATGATAAATGCTTCCTCGCTGTCTTTCAATGCTTTGCCTTTATGAAGTATACATTCTAATGTATTTTAATCAGAGGTCAGCTAGAAAGGTGCTAGGGGTATTTGTATTGTTGATTTATTTTAATCTGTATACAGCCTCTTTCTGGAAAGTAGAAGACAACATAGGCCTTTGCTGTATGCAGATTTTCCATTTGCATTTCGTCTGTTCATGAGCACCTGAGTACTAAATTCTGGGCATTATAAGTGAAATATGTAGAAGAAAGGCATTTAGCTAGACAACAGACCATTTCTTGAAAATGAATCCTAAAAAGAAAGTCAATGTCTATAGCTAATGATAGAAATGAAGAAGTGTGAGAATATGATACTCATTTGGTTTTGTAAAATACCTGTATTTATACAATCACTTAGGATGGGAAGGAGCTACTTCAGTTTTCATTGATCTTATGCCATGTTTTTTTGGGGATAGGCCTAAAAGTTCACCTGCAAAAAATATTAAATGTCTACTTGCTATTACAAAGAATATCCAAATGTTAAAAATTGTAATAACCCCATTCTCCCAAAATAGTTTTATTGAAAAATCAAAGTCCTTGTGGGTGTTTTTAATTTAAAGAAGACTGTTTTAAGTTAAATATAAATGTTTAGCCATTGGTTTTTATTGAAGACTTTTCTCATTTTTAATTTGTCTTGTCTGGTTTCTGTTGCTAGATTGTGAGGTTCTAGAGGGTACCTTCTGTGTTAACTTACCTTTGCAGTACCCTTACATAAGAATTCTGAGAACATGTGGCTTATTGAATTCAATTGTAACAGAATTCATAGGACTGATATTTCTTCCTTTTATGGTAGTTGATTACTTGTAAGACATGCAATAGAACAGTTAAACATCATGGTAAAAGCAGAAGCTTTCTATTGGCACTGAAGAGCAGTCCTGCCACTCCTACCAGTAAACTCAGCCTGAAGACACCAGAGAGGAAGACACCAGAGAAAAAGACTCCACAGTCTGCAAACTTAAATCATATGTCTGGTTCCAAAAGCAAGAGCCCAGCATTAATTTTCAGGTATCTTAATTCATGAACTTTTCTTAATTGCCATTGTTAAGCATTTCTTCAGTTTTTGCCATCAGATATACACTTCTAAATATTCCATACAGTTCATTCCTTGGCCCCTTTTTTCCTTTACACCCTTTTCTTCTCTAATGTCATACACTTCTGTATCTTCAGCTCTCATCAGTGCATCATAACTTCTTTGTACATTACTATTTCAGTTTCTCCCTGGATATATTCCTAGCTACCTGATAAATAACCACTTGACCCTGCCCATCTTCCTAAGTTCCTTATTGAACTAATGTGTCCTTCTAGATATTCTCACCTGAAATAACAGGAATGGTTAACAACTTCTATGTTGGTTCTTTAGCACCAGTTTCTATCTATTCTTCTTCCATGCTGTTTGCATTTGTTCTCTACTTTTCCCCCTTCTGCTGCTATCCTGCCTGGTTCACCTTTTGTCAAGACTACTACAGTGATTTCCTGATTGGGCTTCCAACTTCTGGTTTCAAGCCCCTGAAACCAGATCATCTTCCTAAAGCACAGCTCTGGTTAGCAGCCTTTAACACCTAACACTATCAAATACTCCAGCATGGCTTTCCAGCCCTCACTATTTGACACCAGCTTGTCTGCCCATTCCTTTGCCTCAATTTGTCCAATGTACCAGCAAAACTGAACTACTTTTGCATTCCTGCAAAAATCTAACTGAAGAGGGATTTGTCAGGTGATACCAAGTGAACCATATGATTGGGCACATAGTTTTATTTTAGTAGTCCTCAATACAGAATAAATATAATTCTGTAGAAACTATGAAAGAAATGTTTACTTATAAAAGAGAAACGGAGTCTGGACGTCTCAAACATAAATAACAAAATTCAGCAAGGACAAGGATTATCTCTACTCATTGAAGTGAATTTTCTGTATTAGGCTTGAAGTTTATAAGATTAAGAATTAAAATTTCAAGTTCAATTTTTGCTATATTCCTGATTAAATTATTTTGATACCTGGTATGAGAATTCAGCATAGAAGTTTTCACTTTATTGGATAAGTGTAGGTAAAAGTTTAACATATTTAAGACAATTTAGTTTCATTTAGACGAGAGTAGTCGGCCTTTAGTACTCATAGGTTCCGCATCTAGATTCAACCCATCATGGATCAGAAATATTCAGGAAAATAAAATTGCATCTGTACTGAAGACGTACAATTGTTCTTCTGGTCACAGTTACCTAATACAGTGTAACTATTACTTATATGGCATTTACAGTTTGTTATATGTACTGTAGAGATGAGCTAGAGTCTATGAGAGGGTATGCATAGGTTGTATGCATACACTGTGCCATTTTATCTAAGGGACTTGTGAATTGCTATATTTTGGTATCCATGGGGGTGGGGCATGTCCTGAAACAATCCCCTCATGGATGCTGAGGGGCATGGGAATAGGAAGATGCTGCACATTACCACACAGATAGGGAGTTCAGAGAGATTAGACCAATGAACCCCAAGTAGAACTCAATGGGAGAGAGCACAATTGAAGGGAATCATTTTTTCATTGATTATTTCCAGAGTGCTTCCTGTGTGCCTGGCACTGTTATAAAGCGCTAAAATATCCATTTAGTAGTATAGTGTCTGCCCTGTGGAGCTGATATTCTAGTGGGGAGGATACAATGGAAGAATACCTACAGGTGTAGGTTGAGATCCTTTGAAGAAATGGAAGAAATTTTGAACTGTGAAGAAGGAATGTTTTTAAAGTCCTTACATAGAAATGTCATGAATCTTGATGTCAAGCTCAAAGAGAACTCAGACCTGATAATATTTTACCTGTGGGCTTAACTTTCAGGTATGATAGAAGCCTCTAATACCTTCTAAATGTTGTCCATGGATTTTTTTTTTTTTTAAATGGGAATGATTATATGGAGTACAGCCACTACCCATAGACATAAAATACAAAAGAGTGGGAAATTATCCTACTAGCAGTTATCTAAGCAGAAAGATTATTTTGGCATTTGTCAGTATGACGAAGGGTATTTTTTTTTCTTTTCAGAACACCTACATCTGGACACTCGACACCCATTTGTTCTTCAAAGAATGTGAGGAAAAGAAAGAAACACTTCTCTCAACTAAAAATGTTGCTTAGTCAAAATGAATCTCAAAAGAATCCAGAGGTGGACTTCAGAAATTTCCTGTCTTCTCTGTGAAGGGCGGGACTTTGAAAGTCAGGAATGTCTAGTGCAGTTTCTGAAACTAAAGTTTATGAGCAACTTTTTTTTTTAACTTTTATTTATTCTTTGAATACATGGAAACTGGATCCAAGAACAAATTTCTTAGCATCCCTCAATATTTATGGGAAAAATATCTCACAGGGAAGGTAGTTGTGAGGATCAAAACATGAGTGAATGGTTCTTGTAAATAGTGAAGGTGTATTTGGACATCGAGTAATGGTACTATTTTCTCCTTTAGTTTTAAGCAGATTTCATTATGCCATTTTCTTTAAAAGGAAATTGAGATCTTAATAATAAGAGGGTCTATTCATTAAGATACCTTCCATGTCTTTAGCCTTATTACTAATTCACAAAAGGGATCAAGTGTGTGTCCTTATTTTCTCAGTCATAGTCATAACTGTATTAGTAAAAATCTGATTATTCCTATTTTGAATGCAAAAATAAGAATCTGACACATTCTCTTTTTTTGGTGTTAGGACCTCACAGATGCTAGTCATGTACTCTATCACTGACCTATACTCAGCCCAATATTCTTGATTATAAGTGATTAAATAAAACACTGAAATTTCCATTCTTAGAACTTTCTGTTGTTGCTATAGTAATATTTTTCCTGAAAGTGGCATTTTAATTTGCTTTGGTGAAGACTTATTTCTGTGTCTAAAAATTGTATCAATATAACATAGTAACAAATTTTCTTAAAACAACAGCATAATTTTTTGGTTTTTGCAGGACTGGTATTTGAACTCAAGGCTTTCCACTTGCCAAGCAGGTGCTTTACCATTTGAGCCACACCTCCAGTCCATTTTGCTTTTGTTATTTTGGAATAGGGTTCTCAGACTTTGCCATCCTCCTGATCTTAGCCTCCTCAGTAGCTAGGATTACAGATGTGAGCCACCAGAGTCCTGCTGGAGCATAATTTTAAATAAATAAATAAGCTAGGATTGTATTCAACCTGCTTTTTTTTGTTTTAAACTTTAGCAAAGGAGTCTTTGTACACTACTGGTGATACAGCCATTTTAGAAAACAGTATGGACTTTTCTTTAAAAACTAAAAGTAGGGCCGGGTGCCAGTGGCTCACGCCTATAATCCTAGCTACTTGGGAGGCAGCGATCAGGAGGACTGTGGTTCGAAGCCAGCCTGGGCAAATAGTTTGTGAGACTCTATCTTGAAAATAACATACAAAAAAAGGACTGGTGGAGTGGCTCAAGGTGTAAGCCCTGAGTTCAAGCCCAAGTACCACAAAAAAAAAAACCTAAAAGTAGAATTACCATATGATCAACAGTCTCACTTCTGGGTATATATCCAAAGGAACTGAAATCAGTATGTTGCATGGATGTTTGCACTCCCACATGTATTGTAATATTATTTACAATTAAGGTACAGAAACAACTCAAGAGCCCATCAGTGCACAAATAGATTTTTAAATGTGTGTGTGTGTGTGTGTATGTGTGTATATATATATATATATATATATATATATATATATTCAACCTTTAAAAAGCATATTACATCATTTGTGATAACAGATAAACCTGAAGAATGTATACTAATTGAAACAAGCTAGACCAAGAGACAAATTCCGTATGATGTCACTTTTATGTGGATCTAGAGTCCTTAAACACATAGAATAGAATGGTGGTTTCCAGAGGCTGGGGAAGAAATAGATGGGGAAAAGGGCAGATGTTGGTCAAAGGGTATAAAGTTTCAGTTTGACAGGAAGAATAAGTTCTGATCTATTGCACAGCAAAGTTAATACTGTGAATCTCAAAATAGCTAAAAGGGGGTTCTAAGTGTTCTCACCACAAAGAAGTGAGAAATAGTTGAGGTGATATATTAATCAGCCTGACCTGACCAACCCACAATGTACACATGTATGAAGCATATTGCATTCTGTAAGTATATACAATATTTTGTCAACTAAAAATAAAATGGATGAGCAAAAGTTCCATGTAAGGTGAACCTCAAAAGTAGTATTGAACAAAAAATAAAACTAAGTAAAAACTAAAATCATGTTTAAATAAAACATTTAAGTACTGGAATTATCTGTATCCAGGCCTCTCTGCTGCTTAAAATTTTAAAGCTTAAATTCTCATTTACTAGGGCTTGGCAAACTGAGAGGCCAAGGTTAACCAGTTGGTCTTAGAGATGTAATGAAGTAAATTATGCTAACAAAAAGAATGGTGAACTGAGCCAGACTTTCCCTTTGTCCATAGCATCAACCACCATCACTATTATTTGGACTTTTGGTAACTTAGGTTCATAAAGTGCTGAAAGCTGAGGAAGAATCCTGCAGTTGGTATTCTTAGGAAGCAAGCTTCTTACTAGTCTATAGATCATTTGGCACCATTTTCAAAGCTGTGAGTAAAGTGTCCACCTAGACAGATAGCTAAGAAATGTACTTCAATTCCTGTTTCAGTTCCAGTCAGCTGGTGACTGAATGGAGCTCTGATTTTATTTATGTAAGTGAGGGACAGAAATGTGGTGAGAAGCACACGTATGACTTACACTTGCCCCTTCTATGGCAAAGGGACAATGGCATGGGTTAAGACTTAATGAATACTTGTTCTTTGGTGCATTATTTTCCAGTTTCAAAAGAACTCAAGTTTTGTTGGCTCTCGCTGATAACTTTAGATAATATGTCTGCTCAGAAAGTAAGACTTAAAATACTGAACACTTTCACAAGTTACTGCTGAAATGCTATTTTTTGTCTTTTTCGAAAATGAAAGGAAAAAAATAGCAAATAATTTGCAAACATTGCCAGAATATTTTCTAGCTGGTTTGTAATTTCCTAAGAATGAATGTGTGTGTGTGTATGTGTATATGTGTGTATATACATGTGTGTATATATATGCATATATATATGCGTGTGTATATATATATGTGTGTGTGTGTGTGTGTATGTATTTTGGGAACAAAAAGCCACAGTCTGACAAGGTTGCTGTGGCTTAGCACCATGTCTATAATGGCGGGAAGGAACGCTAAATGGTTTCCCTTGACTAAAAAGTTGATACTTAGTCAAGGACACTGGCAGTAAGAATGCAGGACGGCAAAAACAGAAAGGTTGTAGCTAGGTCAGAGTGTTTTTGATGTTTAAGTCTCTTCCTCTTTTGTATAAAGCTGGCTGAGAAAAATGAAATTTTGCCAGTTGGTCAGCCTGCTGGCCCTCTCAATATGTGTCTTGTCTGTTTATTCCTGCCCTGAGCCCTTTCGGGTTAAGGACCTCTGCGATCCCGGCATATATAAAATTTTGTGTGTGTGTGTGTGATACTGGGGTTTGAATTCAGGGCTTCATGCTTGCTAGGCAGGTACTCTACCACTTGAGCCACTCCACCAGCCCTTTTTTGTGTTGGGTATTTTCCAGACAGGCTCTCGAACTATTTCGCCAGGTTGGCTTTGAACTGTGATTCTCCTGATCTTTGCCTCCTGAGTAGCTAGAAATATAGGCATCAGCTCCCAGCTCCCAGCTTATTCCTTGTTTTTGTCTTTTGTGGTTCCTGTTTCCATTTTTGTACAACTTACAAGACTGCAAATAATATAGCAGTATTTAAAGCTGACCTTTCTGGGGCTGGCACAGTAGCCCAAATGGTAACAGTGCCTGCCTAGCAAGCGTGAGGCCCTGAGCCTGAATTCAAACCCTAAGGCTGCAAAAAAAAAAAAAACTATAAAGCTGAGCTTTCAGGAAAAAGGAAGTAAGAACTCAATGTGTACATGGTAACTTCTATGTATGAGGAGGAGGAATTTTGAAGGAAAATCCCTTGCAGAGTAAGTCAGGTGGCAATTGTTAGGGTATGTGTTTCTCTTCCTATAGGTTATTTTGTAAAAAAGGAAGTATTTTCCCCAAGATTGGGAGAAAGCAAACTACCAGTCAGTTTAGCTTTATGTTGTATGTACTTTTTACTATACTTGGTCTTAGCCAACAGACCAAGCAGCGATTGTAGGCTAGTTTTTAAAAGAATATGTAATATAAAAACAAAAAAAACTTTCATGATGGATTTTGTAAATAGATTTGTTACAGGGAAACCTGTTCTCTCTAGCTTGATCTCACCACCTTATATGGATGTAATCTGAATAAATAGTTGGTGGTTAAAAAATTATTTTTTAAGAGTTAAAAAAATGAAAGTGTGTTGTGCTTTTGTAGAGAAGAAACAAGTCTACACATCTTCAACACTATTTTAATAACAAGATTTCTTTTTTCTTTTATGGGGGGGTGGTACTGGGATTTGAATTCTGGACCTCATGCTTGCTAGATACTCCTACCATTTAACCCATGCCCTCAACCCAGATTTCTTGTTTATATGAAGTTATAAAGTGCTGTATCTGTTGAACATTATATTTCACATATGGCAATGATTTAATAACATCTTAAAATTGCCTACCTATTGTCCTGGGTTATTTGAAAAAAATATTTCACTATGTAACTCTTTAAAGCTAATTTACACAATATGAGGCTTTTCAGAAACTCATAATCAAAATACTTTTCCTATATTAAAAAACATTAACATCAGTTTAAGTACTATTTCTAAGTTGTATGTTTTAAAAGATACACTAGTCCTTAAGATTTTTTTTTTTTAAATCTCAAAACTGCATGCAAACACTGCTAGTAAAGAGAAAATCATGTTTTAATCATTAAGTTCAATCACTAGCAGTTAGCTTCCTCCTGGTTCCCAACAGGGAAATTACACCTTCCCTGAAAAAAAGACAGTGTTTTAATACTAATGTAAAACTTTACTGCAACTATAATTGGCCTGTATCATCAATGGATATAAAAGAAGGCTAAAAGAGAAAGGAGCTAAAAAGATGCTGCAGTTTTTCTTCCTCAAACTAGTCAAGAACTGAAGAGACTAGCAACTCAAAATAGGGTGAATGCTATCAGCTAGGTAAGAATACAAGGCATGAAGCTCACCTGGTCCGGCAATACTCAAACACCAGCTCCAAACAGAGAAACATTTTAATTTCCTTGGTTAAACACACTCCAGCTGCACTATAGAAGCTCTAATCACAAAACCACAACCAAGACATCACTTCCCACTTATAGCAGTATAAGAGAATTATACAAAGGTATCTTAAAATAAGGCCAGGCATAGTGGTACATGCCTATAACCTCAACGACACAGGAGATAGAGATGGGAGGATGGAGAAATGGAGGCCAACCTGGGTGAAAGTGTGAGGCTTTATCTGAGAATACAGCATAAAAAGTTGGGGGTGTGGCTCAAGTAGTAGAACAGTTGCCTAGTATACCACACACACAAACACAAAGGGCAGCATTTGTGAGCAATCTGCTAATAACTTGGTCTCATAAGATTTGCTGGGGGAGTGGCTCAAATGCTAGAGTGCCTGCCTAGCAAACGTGAGGCCCCGAGTTCAAGCTTCAGTACTGCCAAAAAAAAAAATTACATATTTATAAAGTATTTATAAAGATTATATATAAAGATTTTATAACTTAAATATCAAGGCCTGGAAGAAGAAGTCAATTGACAAATACTAACTGATGAATACTAATATTTTGAAAAAGCCATGTATTAAGGTATGATTCTTAAATAACTCACTCTACTTGTATTTCCAAAAATGACTTTAAAAAGATAAAGCAAACCAAACAGTATCTATACTATTGAATATTTGTAGATATATATGAATAAGCTAATGGTTCTGAATCACAGAATCATTTAAATTGATTCAAAATTTCAATTTGGTACCTTTCCATAAAACAATTCAAATATATATAATTCTAAACTTCATTGCACATTCCACTTTAGTTAGTAATCTGGATCATGGTTGGATGCGTAGAACAAAGGAGTCATCATATTACCTAAAGCATTTGTTAAAAAGGCACATGTCTCCAACCTTGACTTTTCTGATTCCATAGTCTGAGGCCCAAGATTTGCACTTCTAACGAGCTCCCAGCTGAGGCTAATATTTCTGGCCTAACAAATACTGGCTTAGATAAATAACACTAGTTTAAAATTAAAAGTAAGCTTTAGTCAGTTACCAAAACTGTCATGATTCCACTAGATTTTAAACTTTTTGAAAGCAGACATGCAGTTGAGAAATCTGTGCCTCAAAAGACAACACAATACCTTAAACACAGTAAGAATTCATTAAATGTTGTCTGAAATGTTCCCATTAATACTTGATTCTAACTCTGATTTGTGAATAAAAATAACTGCTTTAGAAAAAACAATTGGAAAAGAATACCCATTTTCATCACTGTATTATTCATAAAAGCCAGAAGGTGGAAGCAACCCAAGTGTCCATTGATGAACAAACAAAATGAGACATATACATAGAATACTCAAGACATTAACAATGAAGTTCTAGCCGGGTGCCAGTGGCTCACACCTGTAATCCTAGGAGGCAGAGATCAGGAGGATCTCAGAGGCCAGCGCAGACAAATAGTTCAAGACCCTATCTCAAAAGTACTCAAAAAAAAAAGGGCTGGCAGAGTGGCTCAAGTGGTAGAGTGCCTACTTAGCAAGCAAGAGGCCCTGAGTTTAAACCCCAGTACCGCCCAAAAAAAAAAAAAAAAAAATGAAGTTCTAGGCCAGGTGTGGTGGTGCATGCCTGTTATCCTACTAATGGGAGGCCACAGGAAGGAAGATCTCAGAGGCCAGACCTGGGCAAAAATGCAAGACCCTACCTGAAAAATAACTAAAGGAAAAAAGGGCTGGGGGCAGAGAATATAGCTTAAGTGGTAGAGCACCTGCCTAACAGGCCTGAGGCTCTGAAGTCAAGTCCCAGTACCACCAAAAAGAAGTTCTGACCCATGCTACAACCTGGAAGAACTTTCAGGTTATGTTGCATGTTATGAAGTAGAATAAGTAACAAAAGGATAAATCGTTCATAATTCCTTATAATTCCACTTATATGTGCTTCCTAAAGAAGTCAAATTCAAATAGGCAGAAAGTGGTTGTTGGCAACGGATAGGGGTATAGGGATTTACTATATAATGTGCAGAGTTTCATTTGGGAAGATGAAAAAAGTTCCTAGAGGTAGATGGTGGTGATGGTTGCACAACAACTTCAGTGTAGTTAATACAGAATACACTTTAAAATGGTTTCAGTTTGCCAGGCATCAGTGGCATACATCTGTACTCCCTTGAGCCCACAAGTTTGAGACCAGCATGGAAACCATAGTAAGTTCCCATCTCAAACACACACACACACACACACACAAAACCAAAAAAAACCTAAATTACTTTTACAAACCATTATGTACATTTTAACTTCAAATACAAAAAACAATTGATGTAACATCCTTCTACAAGTCTCCTACCTTTCAGTGGTGCTTTTAGCTATGCTGCTTTTTTGGTTTTTGGATGCTTTGCTTTTGCTTTTGCTGTTTTTGTTTATTTTGTTTTGAGACAAGGTCCCACTATGTAGCCCAGAATGGCTTGGAACTCATGTAGCTCAGGGTGGCCTTGAATTTATGATCCTCCTTCCACAGCCTCCTGAGGACTGGAATTACAGAATGAGCCACAATGCCCAGGTCAGCTATGTTGCTTTTTTTTCTTTTGTCACTGCTATGTTGCTTTTTTGAGTATATGCATATCAATTTCACTATAACCTGACATGTTGCACAAAATGAGGAGTTCTCACTACTACACAAGCATCAATCTAAAAAGGAGCATCACACAGTGGTTAAGGAACACAGGCCTGGAGCCATACTTGGAGCTTGGTTTGGATCTCAGTTAACCTTTTGACTGGTTCAGGATCATATAGAATAAGTTATCTTAGTTTGTAAAATTGGAATAGGGTTTCACTTCGTACTTGCAAAGCAGGTGCTCTACCTGGAGCTGTATCTTGAAGTCTATTTCGCTCTGGTTATTTTTTGGAGATGGGGGGTCTTTTGAACTATTTGCCCAAGGTGGCCTTGAATCACAATCCTCCTGATTTCAGCTCCCAAGTAGCTATGACTACAGGCATGAGCCACTGGCACTCGGCATAAGCTGTCATTATTATGTTATAGACTATGCTCCGTAGGGCATTGTTTCTCAAAGTGCAGTGCACTGATTATCAGAATCACCTGGGTGTCTTGTTTAAAATGCAGATTTCTAAATATATCCTAGCTTTCAGAATCTCTGAATATAGTAAGTTCCACTGTGTAAATCACATGAATCTAGATAAAGTGACCAGATACCTTCTAGGAACAGAGAACCAGAGGCCCACTGGCTACAGGATTATATCTCCCAAGCTTTCTAGATTATAAGAATCAGACAGTTTTGACCTTGTAAGTATGTGTCCTTTTCATAAAGCCTCAGCTGAGATGTTTTGTTGTTGTTTTCCAGGTGCTGGGGACTGAACCCAGGGCCTTGTGCATTCTAGGCAAGCAGTTCTACCACTGGGTTACATCAGCAGCCTCACCTGTCTTACCAAAGAAGTGTGGCCAACACTGTCCTGATATTCGCAAGATTTCTATGATTCCCTATTTTACTTTAACATTTACGGCACATGCCTAGTGTGTGTGAGGCCCTGAGTTTGATCCCCAGTACCACAAAAATAAATAAATTCAAAATATGGTAAGGGGACCTGTATTCTAGCTAGTTCAGGGTACCAAGAGAATCATCCACTTAAAAGCATTTAAGGAGTACTATGGTCACAAAAGATCTTATTCCCTGCCAATAAGGAACACACTGTATAATGAACTGTAAAATGAATACTTTATTACCTAACATTGCTTAAATGTTTTAAATCTTGAAACAAGTCATGGACTTCAGCATTGATTTACAGCAGTGGTTGTTAATATGGGGTCCCTAAACCCAGCAGCATTAGCATCAAGTTGTTAGAAAAGTAAACCATCAGGCCTTACCCCAGACTTTATTCAATCAGAAGCTCTGCGGGTGGAGTTCAGCCACCTGTGGTTTAATAACCACTCCAGGTGATTCTGAAGCTTGCTCAGGACCAGATACTGTGTTCATTGGCCATGCACAGTAACCTCCAGCAGTTTCTCTACCATTACTTCACCAAATACTTCCAGTACTTTCCTTCCCTCCCGGTCCCTTAATCCCTTGCCTTCCAGACCCATATCCAATGAATCAGATTCACAAAAACAACCTACACAAAGAACCTTCAAAAAGAACATAAAACTTTATTAAGAACATCTTATACTGTCATCAGATACAGCCAAAGAAAAACGGGTAAACAAACTGGGAGAGTTCATCTTCCCATGTGCTATTGCCACCTCAGAACAGACTCCTGTGGATGGCTGGAATTACACAGTTGGCAACAAATGCTCTGTATAAATAAATTCATTAACACAATGTTCCCTTTCTATACAGAGAAGAACTGGATTTACACTTTTAAAAGCTCTGATATAGTGCAACAACTATGAAACAAGACTACATCTTTAGGAGCTATTTCTTAATAGAATACAAAGCAGTTTAGAAGCTTTATGTCATTTCATATAATGTAAATTTTTAGAGTGGGAAATTCAGAAAGGACCTTCAACTTTCCCAATTAGTTCATCTGTACTTTTGAATTTTTTTTTCTCTAAACAGTTCTCAGAACCAGTTCAATAACTCTACTGTAAAAGATAAGTTGCTCATCTACAGTGACAATTGACAACCTAGATGTGTTCTTTTAATTTTGCAAATCAAGACGACTGGATCATCCCAGCCTTTGCTGATTCTAAAGGATTTCTTATAGAAAAACCCTGATTCAGAGTGCATGTGAAAGAAGTACCAAAACAAGTGCATATGGAATGGTTTTCTCAGGAGGAAGTTGGCTATAGAGTACAACTGTTTTTCTCAGACTCCAGTCACTCTTATGGTTCTTTCATTTACTGTATGTAATGAAGGAAGGAACAGAGGGAGTGCCAAGAAATGTGTTCAAATTGCCACTGCAGACAGCTCTCTATACTGTCTGTGGAGAAGAGTGATGGTACCCATTCAAAGCACAGCACCTACTGCAAGGATGCTGACAGGCTTTCCTCTTGAGGGGCCGGGCCAAACTGCACTCAGATGCATGATCTGCCTCAGGTACACAGTGGAGAAAATGCTCATGATTTAGAATTTGGTATTACAGTACCCCCACCTAACCCCATTTCTTGAGAACACCTAGTCCTTTTAGGAAGGACGACTATTCTCTGCTAAGGCTTACCATGTTAACAACTATAAGGCTGAAAACATGACTTCTAAAACAGGATAGTTTGTGTTCAGTTAGTGAGCTAACTAACAACTGAGGTTTGCGGAGGATTGGTCAAGGGGTGGGAGTCAGGTTCTTGAGTACTATCACTTATCACAAATCTCATCAAGCTCTTTAAAAAAATAATGCATTTTTATCATAAATATTTAGAGCAGATACTGGCATTAAAATCAGTATCTAAGTCAGAAGTCTGTCTTAAATGGTGAAAATATCTCAACAAACTTCTAAAAGATTTTAAATCTTGCAATTATAGTTTATAAATTAGTTTTAAATGGAAAAAATATATATTTTGAATGGATAAACCACCACTTTAGCAGATCATAAATAAGGTCAAGATATTGAAAATAAGTTAACATACAAGTTTTTGCTTTCACATTAACAACAAAAACTAACTTACTTGGTATACTTTCATAACAGTTATAACCAGGTTTTATAATTGTGCATTTGTTACCTCCCTCCTTTGCTGAGTCTTTTCTTCTGTTTCCTATACCTAGGGACAGAGGTACACAGCACAGGCAGACACCCCAATGTGTGAGTCCAGCTACCACACACAGTTTCCTAAGAGTGATGTTACAAATGCTGGTCAGGATCTACAATTAGTAACTTATCAACCATATTACAAGTTAAGTACATTCATGGTTAAGTGGATTAGGTTCCCAGGTAACCTTTCAGTGCTAGTTGTGTGCAGAGAACCTATTATTCCTGTGAGAAAATGTGTCCTAACTCCCAAAAGTTGTCTAAAACACTTTGGAATACTAGACATACATATTTGGATGGGATGACTACTTATATGAATCTCTGTTTTGGAGAGGTCAAATTGTTAAAAGCACTGTTTCCAGAACTATTGGCTATTAAAATAAATATTTGCCTTCTCCTACACTTGTAAATTCATTTTATCTATAGTCTCTAATACTGAAAAAGAAACAGAGTAAAGCCATTCATAGAAGTAAGACATAATTGGCTTGTGGGATTTAAAAGGTGTTATAGTACCTATCTAATTTGAATCTGCTTGCAATGAGAAATGTCTAATATATAAAGCAATGAATGAGAAAAATGTTTATCCTAAGTCATTACTGAATACAAATCCACAGCTTAACAATGTAACTTAAAAAGAAAGCTGGGGAACATGCAACTGCTCTAACACACAGGGTTAGAGATAAAAGGTAAAAGTACATTTGTTTTGTATTTACATTTGTAAACATACAAATATAAAATTTACCAGATCTACCCTGTAGTGTAGCACTGCTATATTTCCAAATATAGTCTTTCAAAAACCTTAAGGAAACATTAAAAATGTTTGAGGCTACTTTACTGTATGTTAATGAATATTGTGTTCTTGAGTCATTAGAACTAAAAATATTGTAATTTTAAGTTATGTGGAATAATAAAAGTATCATTATTTTATGTTTCCTTTAATCCCATAAATGACTTTTTATTGAAGGGATCAATTGTTAAAAGGAGACTGATTTGACAAATACAAATCAGTTCTAGAACTGAAGTTGTTCTCTTGGTAGAGAGTCAAAATTTGTAACATTCTCAAAGCATTTTCTTATTAATCTCCTCAATTCTAAACAATACAATCAAGGGATTCCTTATTTAATAATCTTTTTAGTCTACCTTGGCAGGTGGAATGGAATTCCTACAGTGCTACAGGGAAAAGATCTCTAGGCTTTGATCTGGCTCTCCAAGGGGCATCCATATATAGTGTTAAATTATAGACCTCTAGGGAATAAGGAACCTGGAGAGGCACAGAACCAGTATCTGGGTTGGGGAGAAGGGTGAAGATTAAGTTGGAACACTTAGTCCCTTCTATAGTCAAGTCCTCACCATACCATAATAAAGTCTCAACTAGCTCCTGATTAGTTCTTCCCCTTAGGAATTACATAGTATACAGTGATTAGATACTGAAAAAAAATAAAGAAAAACAATTCAAAAGAGACATGGAATTTCTCACAAGAGGCCCTGGATCAAAAAAATTTACAAAAAGATCTTCTGAAAATAATCACTATTTATGACTTATTAAGAGATCATCACCTTGTTTAAACTAAGTCATGTTAACTTACCAATAAAATAGTAAACAAACCAACATTTTAAACAATTTTATAAATTACTTATTTCTTTTGTTAGTACCATTCCCAACAATATACAAAAATAACACTACAGGACTATCCACCTAACCTGTCTTCATCTCTTGCAAAGTCCTGGGCTCTGGAAAAAGACTGGTCATCAATCTTCACTGTAGATGTCTCCCGCAAAGGGCAGATGCATGTGGCTGCCAGTAACATTGGGCAATCGAGATAAATCTGGCAGGCTCTGGATCCGGGACCTGAGTTCTTTGCGCACCAGAGAAACTCTGGCTAACTTGCGCTTGTATTCCTGTAACATCAAACCACTTTTATTAGCATTTGAGAATTCAAACAGCTATTTAACTAATGCTCTGGCAGTATTCTCAGTTAATGCCAAATAAAAGATTATTTCAACATGAGTTTTAGTACCAAAAGAGGGCCTAGAGATGATAAGAGTGGATGCATCTTATATGCATGAATGAAAGTGTCATAATGAAATCCATTACTTGTACAATTAATATACACTACTAAAAAAGGCCTTTGAAAATATAAGGTAAACTTATGAAAAACCACAATCTTTACTTGTTTCACACCTATAGAAAGGTGACTAATATATTAACATACTTAATCTCAGAATATAAAGTTTTCAGGACATCAAATATAAGGTTTAGGGACAAGAAAAATTACATGTTTATTTTCATAAACCTAAACTGAAATTTAGTATTGTTTTCAATTATGAATGTTGGCAACAAAGATTTTGTCTCCAATAGAAATCAATTCCTTCATATTACATTACAGTTCATGGCTATCTCAAATTACTATTTACATTTACCACTGCTTTAAAATTATGTTAGGTACTAGACCAACCATAAATTGAAGTGCTAGTCAATTTATTAATAAAGCACATATTATTGTACAAATTTTAAATTTTTGACAGCTGTGCTTCAATATAACTTGCTTCCATTATAATGCTCTGCATTTCATTTTGTGCAATGAAAAACATTAACTTCAGAAGGGATCCACAGCTCACCAGACCGGGCACCAAAAGCAAACCTGCAGGAACAGGCCCAAGAAATCAGAGACTGAGAGCCATGATCATCATTGACTTGCAGGGTACAGCCCATTCTCTACAGTGGGAGTCTTTTTCTAATGGAAGGTTCTAGACCCTGGATTAAATCCTCTACAAGGAAAAGAAGAGAAAACCTCTGTACTCCTTCAGCTAAAGGAGATGAAGCCTTAAGAGGGAATCTAGAAAAGACAGAGCAGGTTAAGTGGCAATCTTACATTTTGTGCAGACCGCCTGTCCATAAACAGCCTTTCCTCATTAGTATACCTCAACTCTGACTGAACATCAGAATCACCTAAAAAATTTTTGGAGAGAACTACCTCTGATTTTCAAGAACTACAGACCCTAATGCCTAACAATTAGAATATCTGGAAGATGGTCCAGCACATGTGAAGGCTCCCCAAATAATACTAACACATAGTAAGAATTGTGAACCCTTTCCTAGTTTTAATCCTAAAATGAAATCAACTAGTGAGTTTTCTTTGTAGTTTTTGGGGGCAGGAGCATACTGGGGTCTAACTCAGGGCCTTGTATTTGCTAGACACACATTCCATCACTTGAACCCAGCCCTTTTTGCTTTAGTTATTTTTCAGATAGGGTTTCATGCTTTTTGCCTGGGGCTGTTCTCAGACTTCCATACTTACGCCTCCATCTTCCACACAGCTAGAACCGCAGGCATACACCTGCTTGTTTTTGAGATAGAGTCTAACATTTACCAGGGATGGCCTTGAACTGCAACCACTGTATCTCCACTTTTCATATGCACCACCAGGCCACTCTTCGTATTTCTAGGCCTCCTTTTTTAAAGTACAATTACACCTGGCAGGGAAAGGGATTTGTCAGAATTTGCACAACCCAATTGCCTAAGGTAATGAAGGAAGGGAATATTTCAAAGCATGGGGAACAGGGCACAATTGCAGACAAAGTAGGATAGATTGAAAGCTGGAAAGTACAAGCCATGAGAACATAACACAGGTATCAACTCTTGTCATGGCCACATATCCCTATGTTTCTAATCTATCTTCAAGGTCAAGGAGCAGTAAGACAATAATCTATAATCTCAAGGGATCAGCTTTTTATTTTCTTCTTGCTTTTTTACTTTCACCAACACTGGAACAACAAGTAGGTTTCAGCATGTGGCATATAAAAGATAGCACCAGGGAATTTCACATCCTAGATGCATGCTTCTCAACACTCTCTCTTGTTGCACATCTCTGCATTGACACTCATTTCTTGCTCATAGCTAGCAGAGTGGCAACTCCATCTCTACCCATATCACACCAGTGAGTACCACTGTTCTTAGCTAAATCATATCATCTGAAGTCAGCAGCTCACACCTGTAACCTTAGCTACTTGGGAGGCAGACTGCAGTTCAAGGCCAGCCTAGAAAAATAGTTCTCAAGACCCCCATCTCCAAAATAACCAGTGCAAAATGGACTAAAGATGTAGCTCAGGCAGTAGAGTACCTGCTTTGCAAGTATGAAGCCCTGAGTTGAAATCCCATTCCCACCAAAAACACCTAGGGATTAGCATAATACACTGAGATACTGTTCAAACATGCTCAAAGTAAATTTACTCTCTGCTCATCTTGGGATGATGTTTTGAAAGATGTATGTGTTCTTAGTGGTTATTACTGCCTGCCTACTTTCTAATCCAGACAGGCTATTCAATTATTAATATTTATCTTTAAAAGCCAAGCATGATGGTGTGCTCCTATAGTCCCAGCTACTTGGGAGGCTGAGGCAGAGGATCCCTTGAGCCTAGAGGCTTGAGGCCAGCCTGGGCAACACCAGGAGATACTGTGTCAATGAGGGGCTCGGGGAAACAGAGGTTATCTTTGAGTCAAATGATATGGGTCATTAAAACCCTCCAGCCAAGTGGCACATACTGAAAAAATAATAAACAAAAGCTGCCATTTTTTCAATGTTCATTATGTAATTGTCATTAAAACATGAACTCAAACTGGGTGCCAGTGGCTCACACCTATAATCCAAGCTACTCAAGAAGCAGAGATCAGGAGGATCAAGGTTCCAAGTTGACCCAGGCAAAAAGTTCGTGAGACCCTATCTCAAAAAAAACCCATTACAAAAAAGGGCTGATGGAATGGTTCAAGGTGTAGGCCCTCAGTTCAAACCTCAGTACCACAAGAAAAAAAAAACCCATAAACTCATTTAATCCTGACAATAATCCTAAGAGGAAGTATTCTTTATAAATGTATGAAATAACAAAATATTAACAAAAATGGAGTCAAATGGTTGCTGCTACTGTTACATTCTACTAAGAAAAGATTTAAACAGCTGGGGTCACTAGGAGCAGATGGCTCACACTGTAATCCTAGTTACACAGGAGGCTGAGACGGGGAGGATCACGGTTCAACGCCAGCCCAGGCAAATACTTTTCAAGACACCATCTCCAAAACAACCAGAGCAAAATGGGTTAGAGGTGTGACTCAAATGGTACAGCACCTTCTTTGCAAGCACAAAACACTGATTTCAAACTCCAGTCCCACCAAAAAGATAAAATAAAATAAACTACTAGGGTCAACTGACGCTAGCCTGAAAAAGAAACTGGATGATACCTCTTAAGTGTATAACTGTTATTCAGGCCACAGTCCTGGAAGTTTTAAATGACCTCACTGGTGGTCTAGAGAAAGGCTCCAAGATTCCATGGCCTGGCTTCTTACAGCAACATTCTTACAATTGCGTGTATATATTACTTTGGTTCTGATATTCATTAAGACTTCTCTCTTGGATTGGCCCTAACAGTATCACACATGTACTCCTCTTTCAAAGCAGTTTTAGAAAACGTGACTGCCTATTTACTGTCCTGTCTGCCCTACCTGTGTTGTGATGGCAGGTGCATGTTTACTAAGCACTGAACAAATGAGATCTCCTGTCTCCACAAAATATTTTAGGGGGAGGGGAGACCAAAACATAAATGGTATTTCACTACAAATACAATTGAAGAAAAATGGCAATACAATGGATTCACATGGGAGGGGCCAAGGCTTCTTTACAAGTAAACCAAAAAGAGAGGATCAAGGGCCCCTCCCCCAAAAAAACATGCTTCAGAACCCCTGATCTAGAAGAAACTGACTTCTATCGTGTCAGCATGAGGAGCTCCACTCCCCAGTGAAATGTGAACACTTTTTAAATCCACAATATAAAGCCCTCAGCAATGGTAATGAGCAAATGAAGAAACACCTATTCAAGAAAACTTACGCAGTTCAGTAACAGTGGCAAGACTGGTACTGGAACCAACACTGCTTCTTCCTTCTCCCCTAACAGTTCAGACAAGCACATGGATCACCCTCCCCACTTCTCACTGCTCCCAATAGAGGGTGTTAGTCCCAGAAGGAGCATCAACAGCAGTGTTTCTCCTGCTGCTCCTGCTGCCTTGGCTACAGTGAAGCTGTAGGCTAAGTTAGCTGAGAACCTGGAGGAGCCCTCCTTGTTTCCAGCCCCCAGTTGTAGAACAGAGGTTCTGCCTGGGATGTGGAACACTGAAAAAACTGGGGTAGTGCTCCTGTGAACCCCTTCATGGTCTTTTTGACATTTTTCATCCTGTCCTCTGGTCCTCTTATAAAGTGTTAACTTTATAAGAGTATACAAGTGTTTTAGCCATTGCCTTCAATGTAACTATTAAGACATTCTGATTCTCATTTTTTAAATTCACATTTTTTTTTAAATCTCATTTTGTTTGCCCTGGAATTGGGATTCTTTTGCCAAGTTACAGGAAAAGTTAGTTGAAGTATTGATCAGGACACACACACACACACACACACACACACAAACACACACACACATATTTTCTTAAACAAGGCCAAGACATTCCATGACAGGAGGGAGTTTATGAGACTGCAGATGGTCAATCCCGTTACCACCCTAAGGAACAGAGTGAAATGCATTATCCCTGTGGTTTGCCCTCATTTACCTTCAAGAAAACAGATGCTCAAACAGCTTGGTATCTAATCCTGAAATTGATAATTTTTTTAAGCATAAAATACAACGGATCAAATCCTTTTCATGTGTTATCTTAAATTCTTGGATAAAGTTGTCATTTTTTCCCCTTAACTACAGGGAAATATTACCTCTTAGGGGTAATTACTTTGATGTAAGTGAATGAATGTCATCTAACAAAGGGTGCTACTTCCTTAAGTCTGTGCTAGGGCTTACTCTCAATTCTCTTAACAAACCTACTACTACAACTTCTGTTAGCCTTCTGGATTAATAACACACTGAAAAACACCATGCTGCCGCAACAAACCTGATGCCCAACTTGGCTATCGACAGGGTCTTGAAGACCAATAATGCTAAAACTGTAATGAGGATGTTATAAATAAGCTTTATACATTCTGAGATTTCATACAGCACATGAAACCTACTCCATTTCTCATGTGCTTTCTAAATGCCAACTGTTCTAAGCACTCCATTTGATCTTCACAGGCAGAATGTCACTAGCCACGTGTTACAGATGATCAAACTAAATCAGAATTAATCACTAAAGCTCTTCATCCAAAGTTAACAGACATAAGAAAGGAGGGGCTCAGATCCAGACAGGCCTCAGTCCTCATGCTTAGCCATTATGCTATCCTGTTCTCATGTGCTAGAATTATTTTGGGGATGGGTATTCTGAAGAAGTATGTTATGTAAGTGAAAGCTAGTTAATCAACTACAGGACCACATGACAGGATTAACAATCATGTCCCTAAAATTCAAAACTCTGAACAATAAGGAAACAAACTGCCACCTCTGTCAAGTCTGTCATTAGAGCATCTCTGGCTTTCCCAGTAGCGGACAGTTCTCATTTTCTCATGAATAGCATATGGGCCTTAAGGTGAACTGTCTTAAATGAAAGTATAGTAGTAGGAACACCACAGAGAAGATGTAAGGGAAAGGAAATTGGCAAGAGGCTAGTCCAACCAGGAGTGGTGCCAAACATTCCAGGAAAGCTTAACAATTGTTTTGACCTTGAGGGTAGAGTGCAGGGGTGGGTAAGCCAGGAACTGATAGGCAGTGTATAACCTTTGCTATTTCTCTATTAACTAAGCAACTTCAAAATTAAAAGGGAAGCAACTTAAATAACCTTCAACAATGTTTCTACAAGTACTCATTCTTAAATGAAGTTGACTTAATCATGTTTTTTTTTGGCGGTACTGGGGCTTGAACTCAGGGCCTCACACTTGGTAGGCAGGTGTTCTACCACTTAAGCCACTTCACGAACCCTTTCTTCTTTTTAGTGTGTGTGTGTATGTGTATGTGAGACCCTTTATCCTGCTTCCTTTAGCACATATTATCCAGTTACTAAGTTACTAAAGAATCACACTATTGCAGAATTATTGAATGTCACCTGTTATCTAACCTGGTGTTTTCCAAATTGGATGTCCCTGGAAACACTGCTTGACAGATTTTAACAAGCAAGCCAAAAATCAAATTCTGGCATGTTTGGGAGCAAAAAATGAAAAAGTGTTCCTTGCTACAGTCCTGCTGAGATCAACATATTGATAACCACAGTGAAACTCCAAGACTGAAATTGGCTTCCAATTATTACTCAGAATCATTGAAATCACTGAAACATTTTTGCTGAACACTTAATCACAATCTTCCAGAGCTAATATTTATATAAAGGTTGCAGTTAGGCAAATATTGGACCCAACTTTTCTTGTCCTTGCCACCGAACCTCTTCTTGATCATCTCCAACAGCAGCAAACTATTCTTTACTCTCCAGTTATAATTCCATTAGATACAGAATTCCAGGTTAGTGGATTCTCTCAGCACTTCTCACATTTTCTTGACTGCAATGCTCTGCTGCCAAGTCCACTGCAATTCTTATCTTTGTTCTTTTATAGATGTTTTCCCTCCTCTGGCTTCATTTAGGGTTGTCTTCAGTTTTATGTACTACATGTAGATTGCCTACATGTAGATTATAAATTTATTTTTTGTATCTTGCTTGAAAGTCTGACTTTCCTGGATCAGTAGTTTGGTTTCTGTCATTAATTTTGGAAATTCTTAGCTACTACTACTTCAAATATTTCTTTTACTTAAATACTGCCCTCTTATGGTATTCCAAGCACATACACCTTTTCAAACTGTCAAAATTCTTGGATGTTTATTTGTGGATTTTGCTTTGCATTTTCTCATTCTTTTTTCAATCTGCATCTCAGTTTGGGAAGTTCCCATTGACCTATCCTCAAATTCAACAACTTTTTTCATTGCCAGCATTCAGTCTACTGAGGTACCCATCAAAGGCACTCTTCATTTCTTTCAAGCTTCTATCATTTTTTTTTTCTGAGCATCTCCACCTTTCTCCATCCATTCTTGCATGGTGTGTGCTTTTCCCATGAGTCTTTAACATATTAATCAGTCACATTAAATTCTTGATCTGGTAACTCCAAATTTGTGTCATACATGAGTCTGGTTCTGATGTTTGTTTTGACTCTTGCCTACTAGCATGCCTTGTAATTTTTTATTGGAACCCAAACATGACATATCAGATAACAGTAAGGTGCACAGATCTGTGGTATGAGGTTGTTAATCTTGCCAGGAGTCAGGCTGTGTTGAAGGTAGCCAGAGACTGCAATGTACTACTTTATTAAATGGCCTTCTCACATTAGGCAGTTTAAAGTGGCAGAATGGTCTTATTTGTTACTTGTACCACTGGTCCTAGTTCTATCCTCAGAAGCAAACCCAATCCCTCTTTTATAATAGCTTTTGAGGCATCTGAAGTCGGATGAATGTAAATCCTATCCCCCTCACCCCCCCATCTCTGATCTCCCTAATCCTCTCAACTGTTCTCTTTAGTTTCTGTTTGCATTTCCTTTGCCTCCCTAGCCCCTGCCTCTGGAGAAACGGTGGCAACTTAATTTGTTTTCCTAATGTGGAATCCAGGGTTGAATACAGAAATCCAGCTGTGGCTTAACCTGTATCCAATATGCTAGAACGTTCCATATTCTAAAATGTGTTTATTAGCATAGCTTCATAGTACCCTAATCCGGCACTGTCTAATACCTACACATGATCAGTGCTTTCTCCCAGGAAGTGATGCTAAGCCAGACTTCACTACACTGACACAATTAGCTTGTAATTTACATGCAGGAATTTATACCGGGAATTTTCAGGCAAAGAGGATGGTGAGAGAATACAATGTTTTTGACAGTATTCCTCATTCAATTTGCACTGAGTATGGGCCAAAGATCTTATCTACCTGTTAAGAACATTAACCAATAAATAATGAGTTTCACAGGCAGCCCTAATCAACTGAATGTGTAAGCAAATTTGTGAGCACATAAATTTGTCAAAGCTGCTGGAACTCAAAAGAGCTCATAATCTTGTACTTCTCATTCTATAATCTGCCTTTCTGATGCTTTATGGACACTCAACTTTGTTTTAATCAATGAAAACTAAACATATATAGCTATATTCTGAATAGTCATATAACTAAAGTACCTAGGAATTAAAGAGAATTAAAACAATGACTGGGCATGGTGGCTCATGCTGCAATCCCAGCTACTTGGTAGGTGAGGATTGGGAGAGTGCCGGTTTGAGGTTAGCCTAAGCAAAAAGTTAGCAAGACCCCAATTCAACAAAAAAGCTGGACATGGTAGGGAAGGTATGTAATCCAAGCTAGTTAGGAGGCTTAGGTAGGAAGGTCTTGGTCTGTGGCTATGCCCAGGGAAAACCGTGAGAACTTACATGAAAAATAATCTAAAGAAAGGGGAGGGGGGAGGGCTGGCAGAGTGGCTCAAGGCCTGTCTAGCAGGCATGAAGTCCTGAGTTCAAACTCCAGTACCACTGAAAGAAGAGAGGGGAGAAGAGGAAAGGGAAGGAACATTACATGAGATGAGATAGTTACCAGTAAGACCACTCCACCAATTACAGTGGTGTACTGAAGGTACTGGATGTAGAGATGAAGTGAAGATTTTTATTAATCAGGTACTTAGCAAATTCTTTTTATAGTAACCCCCACCCTTTGTCATGTAAACCTAGTTCTCTCAATTGGTCCAACAAGTATAACTTATTTCCTCGATGTGGATAAATGGAACATTAAAAAAAAAAGTTAGGGCCAGGCATGCTGGCACACAACAATGGTCCTAGCTACTCAGGAGGTAGAGGTAGGAGGATCACAGACCAAGGCAGGCCAGCAAAAGTTCAACACCTTATCTGAAAAACAAACTAAAAGCAAATGGACAGAGGGCATGGGTCAAGTGGTAGAGTGTTTCCCTAGCAAGTTCAAAGGCCTAAATTAAATCCTCAGTACCACAAAAAAAGAAGTTGCATTCCCGTACGAAACAAAAGATGCAATAAATGCTGACTACCTACAATGTTAGGTACAAAAAAAGAGTCACTTTCACAAACATCTTTAAAAGGTAAAATTATATATATGCAGACATATAAAACAAAAAACAAAGGAGAGTGGAACAATAATGATTATTTTCAGTCATTGGTGTGAACTTGAGTAGTTCTTTTTTCTTCAGTATAAAAGCAGCATGTTTTGTTTTATGATGGGAAACTTCTTGGAAAAAGGCAACGAAAAAATTCTTAATCTCTACACATCACTCTTAAAAGGTGAATTAAACATATTCAGAAGTACTTAACTATGAAATAATAAGGGAAAAGGTCCAAAGCCCTGAATTTTAGAGCTAGAGTGGATCTTATAAATGAGGCTTGAAATCTACATTTTAAAGATGAGGAAAGAGTATGGTCTTGATAGTTAGTTTGTTCAGGTTCAAACAGTAAGTTATGAGCCCATAACTCTCAATTCTCAATTCATTTTTTCACTCCGTATTGTATATTCACTGAAAACTAGTTGAGACAGATAATTCAAGTAGGGTGTTAATCTATAGACAGGATAGCTACAGCTGCTTACCTTTAATAAAAATTGTATTTACAATAAAAATTTAAATTTGTGTGGGCAGTGCTGAAGATTGAACCCAGGGCCTTGTGTTAGGTAAGTGCTCCACCACTGAGCAACAGAGACATCAAAATCTTCTGAGGAGCTTCATGGTATTTTTCAAACTTTCCTTGAAGATCATATATTAACAGTTCTATGCCTCAATGTTCTCATTCATAAAATGGGTATACTACCTTCCTCCTACAGTCACAGTACCAATAAAAATAGGAAAAGTACACAGAGCAGTGCCTCGGCACAGAGTCAATGCAAGGTATTATTAGTTTATGACTAAAATTTGAAGTATTATCACATCTACAAAATAGTAGGGTTTCAGATTAGGTACACAGACACTTAATTTTTTTCCCATGTAGTGTATGGTAATATTTCCTTTATGCCAGATTGGGAAGTTTCATTCAAGAGACCTAAGAATTCTAAGAATCTCAAAAGAAAGACAGGTATTGTAGTGGGAAGCTGAGGTAAGGGATTAAGTTCAAGGGATCTGAGCAACTGAGGCTGTCTCAAAAACAAAATCAAGCTGGGCACAGTGGCTCATGCCTGTAATCCGAGTTACTCAGAAGGCAAGAGATCAGGAGGGTCATGGCTTGAGGTCAGTACAGACAAAAAGTCTGTGAGACCCCATTTCAACCAATGAATAGCTGGGTGTGGTGGGGGTGCAACTGTCATTCCAGCTACACAGAAGGCGTAATTAGGAGGATCTCAGTCCGGGCCAGCCTGGCCATAAACAAGACCATATTCAAATGAATAATTATAGCAAAAAAAAAAAAAAGTCTGGAGGGTGTGGCTCAAGTGAAACAGTGCCTCTCTAGTAAGTGCAAGACCCCAAGTTCAAACCTCAGTACTGCCTAAAACAAACAAACAAAACCAGTAAGCAACTGGAGGCTTCAAGGGCATTTCTTGAGTGAAAAGGAGCTTTCTTTAAAAAAAAGAGAATAGATGCTCAAGTGAAGGGAAATGGTGCCTAAAGGCAGAAAAGGCAACAATGCTGGCATGCAGACAGAATGAAATCTAGCAGATCACACCTGAGATGGCATCTTACACTCAACCTGGCTCTCTGGTGCAGGCCACCTAGATGTGTCACTTTTTCCTGCAGATGATAAATCCTAAGAGGTCTAGATAGGGAGCTGAGGAAGAAGGGTTGTCTGGCACATATGATCCAGCTGCTAGATGGGGACATAGTACTAAATTCTGGCAGGCATGATGAAAGCTGTACTGCTTGTTCATTTCTAAATCCCTATGTAGTCCATACTGGCCTCAAACTCACAATCCTCCTGCTTCAGCCTCTTGAGTGCTAGAATTACAGGCATACATAACCATACCTGGCTATTTGTTCATTTCTATATTATTTCCTTTTCTTAGTTTTCCTTAGGTTTTCTCTCTTTTCAGTTTTGCTCCCTTTCCTCTTCATGTGTCCTATCAAAGTAACTTTTTAACACTATCATATTTACGAATGTACTGTGAAATCTTCAGAAGTTCTGAATTAACAAGGCATTCCTACTTTCACTGGAAGATCACTTTACTACACCAATAATCCTAAGTTTTTTTTTTTTTAATGTCAAATTCAGGCTTTCATAAATCACCAAACATCTCAAAACTACCCTATGATGATGTTATAATAAACATTTCAGTTTTGTACAGTAGGGTCTATAGAGTGCTGATACTTGTGACAAGGATAACTATTTATTAGACAAAAGTTATTCCTGGGGGGGGGGAAGATAGTCTAAACAATATATACACATGAGTAAATGTAAAAATGATTTTTAAAAAGTTGGTCCTCTTTCCCCCTTTTTTACAGTGTCTTTCTAAAAATTCTTGGTAGTTCTGGTGCTGTAAACATCTTCATTTAACTACAGACTATATGTATAACCTACTTGTGCTGTCGTAAGGTTTACAAGAGCAAATGTGGACAATCACAGCAAGGTGTTTTCTATATACAGAGAACCTCCATCACTCCTGACCCTTATCAATCTGTGGAAGGATACCACCCTTTTTCTCTGCTCCAAATGCCAGACTCCTAACCACTGCTACTTGATCCCAAAAAGGGGCTACACAGGGGCTAACCCTCTCAACTGTTTTCACTAGTGTTCTTAGTTAGTCACTGTGTTTTGTTCCAACCTCCTATTGCCTCCACTTCTGGTGGGGAGCATTTGTGCAAATGCTCCCACCTTTACAACAGTACACGCAAGAATACAGATTATTTCTTAAATTTAATCCTGTCTGCATACCATCTTCTAGGAATACCGTCTCTTCTGGGGCAACCACAGCATTCTTTCACAATACAGTAGAGAAATTACACGCATCATATATTGCAAGCTCACTCTTGCCACTTCCTATGCATTTATTTCATTATTTTGTCTAAGCTTACCTTTTGGGCAATCTATCAATAATTACGAATAGAACTTGTGACAATGGAACTGTTCCATATCTGTATCACCCAACATAGTAGCCAGTTAGCATATGTGGCTACTGAGCACTTGAAATGTGGCTGCTACTGAGAAAATGAATTATATCTTATGTTAATTAATTTCAATAGCACATATAGCTAGTGACTACTGCCCTGTAACTGTCCACATTTCACCCCCTCAATCCCTCTATTTCATCTGTCTCTCCACTTTATTTTTCTTGTTGAATCTATCTTAACAATTTATATTTATATAATAGCTGTGTAAATTACATTTGCATACATCCTTACTATGTTGTTATATAGTATGGTAAAGAATATACTTGTCTGGCTTTATATATTTCTTCATTATATTCAAATATATTCACTTTTCTATAAGTTCTGGAACTGCAACTCAGTTCAACATTTTTTAAAAAACCAGGGATAGAATATGAACTTTCATTTTCTCTACAAAAGACAGTGAACATCTAGATCAGGCAAGAAAATAAGATGAATACTGCACTTTAATTGAATCCAGATCTCCTGCCCTAACCAATCATATTCTACAACACTGACGGAGGGAAGGAAATTAAAAAGTACTTCACATCAACTGGATACATTTAACAACTACTTCAAAAAAATCTTTAAAAAAAGGTGAACCACAAATACTGTATCTAATTTTGAAAAGTAGATTCCATAAGCAGAAAAGTGGGCTTGACTCAGATAAACCAGAATCTCAAAACCTGAGTGAGCACATACATTATTTAAAGGTACTAAGAAACCCAGTTGCAATCATCAAGATACAAACACTGTAACTAGCAAGATACACACCTTCTCTTTGGGACATCTGATACCCTCAAGAGTATCCTTATAAAATAAGTTAAATGACAAATGTACACTAGACAGGAAACCTCCAAATTTTGTCTTGGGCTAAAACTTGTTAAGAATTTATTATATACTAGGAAGTTTTAAGCACCCAACTTGTTTGAATCTCCTCACAACCATATTAAGTAGTTGCAATATGTATCCTTATTTGATAGATAAGGAACGGGGTACAAAGAGGTCAAGTTCTTTGCCCAAGCCACTAGGCTAAGTAATGAAACAGAATTTAAACAAGCAACACAATTCCTGAGTCCCCACTCTTCACCACAAAGCTAAATGGCTTAAGTGTTCAGTGATTTAAGTAGGACCAAAATCAATGAAGACAAACTTCTAACCACAGCCCTCTATTTGTGGCATTATTTCTTTAACATGTAATTTAAAAAAATTTATCTGTAATTCAAAATATATCTGTTCTTAAGCAATGTGCTTAATGCCAGGTGCCAGTGGCTTATGTCTGTAATCCTAGCTACTTGGGAGGCTGAGATTGGGCCCTGGCAAATAGTATACAAGACCCCAGCTCCAAAATAACAAGAGCAAAATGAACTGGGGGTGTGGCTCAAGCTGTAGAGCACCTGGTTTACCAGTGCAAAGCCCTGAGTTTAAACCCCAGTTCCACCAAAAACAAACAAACAAAAAATGAAGTTTGTTCAAGAAACGGTGAGCGCCAAACAAGAAATGGCAAAAATTAAAAAAAAAAAAAAAAAAGAATACAAGCTGAAATATTGGCTCAACATAAAAAAAAGATTATTTTTAAAACTCATTTGTAACAAGCCAATTAACAACTCCAAGATTAACAATGGCAGATGTTTAAAATAACAAGGTTTGAGACAGTTCCAAAATTAAAATAAGCAAAAAAGTGCCAATGCTACACTGTCAAAAATACATACACCATAAACAAAAAGCTCAGAGCCCAGAAGAAAAAAGTTTATATGCACCAAAAACAAATGCCATAAACTATGCAAGAATTTTTATTTATTGGAAAGAGTAAAACCATAAAGATTCATTACATATTTATTTACTTTGCTTATTTAAATCATCCTTTCTCAGAGGCCAATATTTTTATGAAACATATACTTTCAATTCTTCCATAATTCCTAAACCCACAGATTAGGAAAGTAATCTAAATGTAGTGGAAAGAAACTGCTTTAAGCATCTCATTGTCAGCAATCAAAACCTAAGGGGTTAAGGAGATTAAGGTGATAGTACATGGTAGATGGACTTCATATACCTATACAAAACAAAACTAAGAAACCTCCTGCAATTGCTTTAAGTGCAGTGGAGAGGGGGCTGAGAGGAATACGATGGGGGCAATGTAAACAATGCACAATTTAAGTCTAATTGGAATTGTCACTATGAACCCTCCCTAACAAATATGTCCTAATAAAAAAACATGAAAATGAAATGAGGTTAACCCACAAAGAGGCAGATATTCGTGTTTACAGAAAACAGACAGAAGCTAATTAAAGTTTTTTACATTTCCACTGAATATGTCTGCACACTCCTCTAGACTATGCCAAGAGCTCAACGAATGATTATTTCTCAGTTATTGCAAACATTCATAATACTTGCTGACTCTATTCCAAATTATTTTTAAAAGATAGCCTGTGCCTACTATGACTCTTAGAGACAAGGGACAAAGTCCAGGGATCACAACGACAGAAGGAGTACTGGACAATATGGCTGCAGCGCTGGGAAAAAAATAGACACAGCTTCCAGTTAGGTTTGGGCTGACTCAGAAAATTCACCAAACTCTGACACATTTCCTTCTCTCCTTGCCCTGAAGTGTAGAATCTGTAAGCTAGCTAAGAAAACATGTTAGTCATCTCTTTCCTGAACAGAGACCCTCAAAAATCTAACAAAACTACTTTCAATATTAGACAGAGATCTCATGCAATAAGGAAGAACAGAATTTTAAAAAGCAACAACAAATGAAATAATGAGGAAAAAAGTGATGAGTGGAAAAAATAAGAGAAAAGAATGATTTAGAACATTCAACACACATGATAGAAATTTAATGAAAAACAAAAAATTCAGAATTAACAATATAAGGCTACTTAGATCTTTCTATTAGTAGGGAATATCAAATATCAAACAAAAGTAATGAAAGACTAGTACCCTCAATATAATATTTTAAATTTATAGGACGAAAGAAAAAATGACAACACCTAGATGTAACAAGGAAAAGTCATCTGGCCAGGGTGTTGGATGGTTAGAAAAGAAAGCTACTCTCAGACATGCAAAAACTAGGATGATTTTTGTTGCTCTTCATTGCTTTTATATTTGTCCTTTATGCTGACATACCTGTCTGGAAAATCTTTTTAAGCTTTTAGTGACAGATACTACATAATACTGGTAACGAAACAATATAAAATTTCACAAAGTTTCTTTAAATACCAATAAAACAATCTGACATTCTATAAACAAAATTGGTACATAGGGAAACGTTAAGGAAGAAGTTCAGAAGGAAGAGAGAAAAACTGACAAAGGGCTATTATTTCAGCTCATGTACTTTCAGTATCAACAACCAAACTCAGGGCTTCCCACTTGCGAGACAGGCATGTTGCCACTTACGCCATGCCTCCAGCCCAGTTTTTACTCTCTTTTACATGATTTTTGGCACTTCCCACATTTCTGCCAATGTGTAAGTATATATATACATATGTATTTGCACATATATATAAAGAAGTATACTTGGAAAAACATTTATACAAATAACTTAAAACCATAAGTGTCTAGCAGATGTACAGAAAATCAATCAGTATGCTCCAGATGCCAGGGGTCATGCCTATAATCTTAGCTACTTGGGAGGCTCGGATCAGGACCAAGCAAATAATTCACGAGATTCCCAGCTCCAAAATAACCGGAGCAAAATGGACTAGAGGTATGGCTCAAGCAGTACAGCACCTGCTTTACAAGTACAAAGCCCTGAGTTCAAACTCCAGTTCCACCAAAAAAAAAAAAAAAAGCTCAAGCAATGAAGCAAAGAGAGACAAACAAGAAATGGCAAAAGTCAAATTTCATAACCAACAAGCTAGCTACTGACATATAAAATGGAACATATCAAGTGCTGCCAAGGATGCAGAGAAATTATAAACCTTGTGTGCTGCTGGTGAGAATATAAAATGGTATAGCAATGAAGAAAACAAGTATGTTGATTCCTTAAAAAAAAAAAAAACTGAAAAATAGAACTAGCAACTCCATTTCTGGATAAATAACCTCCCAAAGAATTGAAAGCAAGGTCTCAAAGACACTGTACAACAAGAGTCATAACAGCACTTTTACAGCACTCAAGAGATGAAACCTAAGGATCCATCAGTACATGAATGAACAAAATACAATATATATACCCAACAGAACATTATTCAATCTTAAAAAAGCAAATTGTGACACATTCTACAACATAAATGGACGTAGAAGTTATACTGCTAATAAGACAGGCATAAAAAGACAAATACTGAATGATTCTACTTCATAAGATAACTACTAGTCAAATTCACTGACACAAACATTGGTGGATGGGCAAGAGGAGAACATGGAAAATCACTGTTCAATGGGTGTAGAACTTCATTTTTGCAAGATGAAGTTTTGGAGACAAGATGTACAATATAAGAGGACTTAACACCTGCTATAGTTTGGGCCTCTGTTGCCCTGCATATACATTTTCTAATTAAGTTCTAGCCAGTCTTACTGCTGCAAATCTCTCTACAGTCTAATCTACTCAGTAACTACAAACAGGTTTTCAACAAACACTGCTAATGCTACTGTTCTCCTTGCCCGCTGGGATGTTAAAACCGTCTGCACCCTGAAATTCAAGTGCCTTCCACAATGTAGTTCAACTTACTTTCACTCTTTTCTCCAAAAACTCTTAGCTGCTACAGTAACAACAAACTGCAGCATTTGTTATCAATTACTGAGGTCTGTCCTTTGCCTCTGCTGAGTAACTGCTTATCTGCTAACTTCGTTAACCATCATAATGTGTTTCTTGACAGGTATTACTGTTTTCAATTCCAGTCCATGAGTGAGTGAGCAAGCAAAGAGGGCAAATGCAAGTAAATTCTACTCTTACATACCAAAATGTAAAAGGATAAACACTGGTTTAAGGATTCAGATTTCATTTATAGCTCCAAGTCTTCCACTAGGTGGCACTGTTACCATTTACAAGTAAAGTGAACAATGCTAAGCATGTTAGCATGTCATTTTAAATCTGTTTCTTACTGAAGGGGAAAAAAGGTAAAATAGTAACATAATTTTACAATTTATTTTAAAATGGCCATTTTCACTTTGATAATGCTCAGCTAGTTATAGATATGTGTGCCTGAACACACAGGCTACTTATCCACAGTTTTGTTTTCTACGATTTCAGTTATCCTCAGTCACCACGTCCCCAGAACACTACTATATGAAGAATTACAATACTTTAAAGGGCTGGAGTTGTGGCTCAAGTGATATAGCATCTGCCTACCGTGCTCAAGGCCCTGGGTTCAATCCCAAGTACCATCAACAAAAATTAGCCAATTACTCTGGTTATAATTTTATCCAAACTCTCAAGTCTTTCAATCATTTTTAAAGTAGTTTTCTGACTTAATTACAAAATTACCAAGCATTCATTCATCTAGGATCTGAAGGCCTAATACCATTTGTTCATTCAACATATATACTCAAGAGCCTACCAAGAAAAAGATATTGTCCTAAACATCAAGGCTATGGCAAAATACTCTTCTGAAAAACAAAACAAGGTTCTGCATCCCACACACTCTGGGGACAGGTACACATGAAAGCTAAGTATGCAAAGTTTTAAATTTTCAAATGACATAAATACCACAAAGGAAAACAAAATAGCAATGTCACCCACTTGTGAAGAGGTGGGGAGAACAGTTGGAGTCCAAGAAAAGGGATAGAAGACCCAGTGAAGAGGTGACATAAGAACATAAACCCGAAGGCAAAGCAAGTGGCTAAGAAATACTCCTAAAATGAGCACATTTAGTACTACATTATCAACTGACAAAGCAAAAACCCTGAAGTGAGAATGGCTTCACCTGCTTGAAGAACAAAATGCAAGCTGGTCAGATGATACAAGATGGGGCTACGCAGACTCATGACTAGGCCATGTACTTCCACATAAAATGCAAAGGTGTAATGAGCACCAGAGTGCTTTAAACAGGTGCAATGGAACCTGGTGTCTCCTTCAGAGACCCATCTGGGTGCACATGTAGGGAGATATTACAGGGATGAATACAGTCAGTGGTCAACAATGTAGGTAATGTATATACAACAACTAATTAGACAAGGGTGGTTTAGTTACAAAGCACATACCGTTCTGTTTAGTAAGACACAAAAAATCTGACATATGATCTTCTCCCTCCCCAAAGCCCACTAAAATAATAAAGCAATATATAAAGGCAGAAACTCACAAAGACAGAAAGGGGACCATAGTACCCAAACATTAAGAAACTTTTGAGAATAGAAAACATTGCAACATAGTCAGGTGTGGTGGCACATGCCTGTAATCCTAAAACTTAAGAGGTGTAAGAAAGATGGTAACAAGTTCAAGGCCAGCCTTGGCGAAATAGCAAGACCATCTCAAAACAAGTAAAATATTATTTTATATAAAGGCAAAATGGTGAAAGTGGTAGGAAAAAATAAAAATCCACCTTTCATAATCATAAATAGTTGAAATTATAAGTACTAGAAATAAAATAAATCAGCTGGCGGTGTGGCTCAAGTGGTACAGTGCACAAGGCCCTGAGTTCAAACCCCACTACTGAGAAAGGGAAAAAAAACACCAAAATCTGGGTAATTAAAGGTAGCACATATGGGTCAGTAGCATGGAAAAGGGCCTACATGCTGGGCAGTGGTGCACATTGACTCTGGAAGTATATTCCCTGGGTTCTAAACAATTTGCTAGCTCTTTTTGACCTTGGGCAAGCTGCTTTTATCTTCCTGAGCCTCAGTTCCATGTGGATAATAACATATCCTGCTGTGTAGGGTTAGATGATTTATGTGAAATGTCTCGAGTTTATCAGTCTCATCATCTGTGACTATCAACTGAACTCTGGATTCAATGTACTGGGGAAAGAAAGGATTTTTGGGTGGATGGGGGTAATCTATTTTCTACACATACATTTCAAATATAAATTCTGTTTTTCACACTAGTGATAAATGGTCAACATAAGCAGTACAAGTAGAATAAAAAAATTGCAGTCTTCTCTTCAGTTTTCAAAAACATGAGACAATGCAGGCTTTGGAGTTTGATATTTATTTTTAGCAGGAAGAATATGCTAATGGTGGTGACATCTTTAGAAGATACGCCCATGTCCAATATCTGCAATAGAAGCTCAATAGAAGTTAAAGAAACCATACTAAAAGACTGAAGACAATACTCTTCTACATTACTTACCCTTAGTTCTGCAGATAATAAAACAAGTAACAATATATTTAAGATTAAAGTTCTAAGATCAAAAAAGAATGCTAACTATCAAAATCTTTTCAAGAAATTTCATTTTTCCTGTCCATGTCAAAGTGGGCAACCTCTTTGGCAGCAGAGTATAGTGTCAATGACTGAGTGTGTTTATGAGCAGCAAAGGAGGAAACTGAAACAGGATAGTACTAAATTGCTGAAAGTTTGGGGTGGGAGTAATCAAGTAGCTCTCTTACAGTTGTGGTGGCAAGTCAGTCCAAGTACCATTAGGGATATAATTACAGATTGCTGAACCAATAACAAAATAAGAATGAATAAATGCAAGTTAATACTGCATAAATAAAGGAATCAAACAAATTAGAAATTCTCTTACATAAGACATTGGTACAGCAGTAAACAATTTAAATAAGGCCTTGTCAACTGAATGATTCTTTTAAGTAAAACCAAATATACTTTATCTACCTTAGCTCAAAGGAAATATAAGTCTATTTCTTTTCACTTCCTCCTGAACCCCCACACTTCTCACCAACAGTACTATGCATTACTTGGTGAGCCCAGGAAATATGGGTAGGTAGGAATATATTAAGTGTCAGAATCAGGAGTAGAACAAGGGAGTAATTTGAAGACTTAATGATATACCTAAAATACTACAAGTACTCAGAATAGGAATTGAATAAATCCAGCCACAATTCATTGCAGATAATATCAAGCTTCATTTCAACTATTATTTTCCTATTGTTTTTGTTTTTGAAGATAAGGGTATAAATTGATAAATTTCTGCTATTACATAGAATTTTCCATTAATAATTTCCAACTATCACCAATTTTGCTAATTCTAAGTTTACTTAAGCAGGCTGACTTGGTTTAAGCACAGGGAAACCCATTAATTCAAGGAGAAGTTTACCTGGGCCACTGCCTAAAAAAAGTCTACGATACAAAACTTGCAAAGTGTACAGGTATATTAAGGTATGTTAAAATTCCTACCTAAAAGTAAATTAAATAAATAAGCACTAAAGAAGGAAAAGGTTACGCACTTCCAATTTATGTTCTTTCTCTGCAAGGGCTTCCTTTTGACAACGAAGAAAATCTGCTAACATTCGAGTGAGCTGCTTTCTATCATCTATTTCTGCCGCCAATCTGCCATTATAATCTGCCAGCAACATACAAGCATCCTCTACCATTTTAGAAAGCCTTTCTCCAGATTCTTTATCTAAGAAAAGCACAGGATAATATAATTATTACACAACAAAAACAATGGCATATGCTGTTCCCACATCCAGCTTCCCAAAAAAGGTCTGAATCACATTTTCTCTTCTTACCTGTTATTTTATCAAGTAGGGATACTTCTTGCACTTCGACAGGCAAGGAAGCTATCCTTTGATGAACTGCTGCATCACCTGAAGCTGCATTTTCTAGATCTTGTAATGCTCTAACGAGATCTAGAGTCTTAAAAAGTTATACAACTTCAGAACCAAAGTAAATAAATAAAGTTTTAACAAATACAAAATACTTGACATGTCTTTCATATTCCTAATTCTACAAGGTACTTATTATCTAACAGTTTCCAATATAAAGTGCTTCTGAAAAATGGTCCATTTCTTCTATATATTAAGAAAAGCAAGCTATACTATATGAATTATGGAAAATGTAAATGAAACAAGGCCTTGAGAAGCTCTCACTCCAGTGGTGGAGACAGTGTAAAAAGAATGATTTCATCATTAAAAGGAAGTGAGTGTTTAATATGGCAGATATATATTTATATGGAAAAAGGTAGGCCCTAGCTTCAACCTTACAGCATCAATGAAATAATATACGTGCATTACATTATCATTGTACGTATTACTATTATGAAGATTTTTAAATATTAAATTGGATACTGGGGAATGGGGGGTACAAATCGTCTACTACAGCACAGAAGAGTCAGATTCTATTTCTAAATGCTGTAATTAAGAGAAATGCAGTTTTGGATTATGTTCAAATATGATTATCTTCGACTATGCTATGGTTAATAAGACCATTAAAATATTTGTGTATCTGATGGCTAGTGCTTATATATTGCTTAGACAGTAAACAAATTATCATTACAATTACTTATTTATACTACTGTCATACAACTATGATTAGGAGGGACGATCAATTAGAATATTTCGGTTGCACTATTTCTTTTTGTTTTCCACAGCGCTGGGGATTGAACCGGGTAAAGCATGCCACGCAAGCACTCTAACACTACACCCTCAGCCTTAGTTGCACTATCTTCCTGGAGGCTATTGCATACCTCGACAATGAATTACCCTCAACTGCCCTACAATGCTGTCATGAGGATCACACTCAGATTTTTGGTTTTTTATTTATTTGTTTGTTGTTTTTTGTTTCATTTGACAGTACTGGGCTGGGGGATGGGTGTTACTGTAGTTGTTCCTGGTAGAACTGGATTTTGAACCCAGCGCCTCACATTTACCCAGAAGGCATCAAGCACTCTACCACTCAAGCCACATTCCCAGCCCTAGCTGTACTATTTTTCATACTTGCTATAATTAGAAGGAAAGAGCATTTCCTCGCTGGTGATCTCACAATTCATAATGCAAGTTATTCCAAAGAAAAATAATCAAATTTTCCTTTTACTACTCTCCATCTTTTTTGTCTTTTTTTTTTTTTTTTAAAGTTTCTAAGACTAGATCTAGGACTCTAGGAAAATGTGCGTGTATATATAGATATACTTAAACATACATGTATAAAACGTATATATGTTATATATAGAATATTACTAATTCTGTGCATATACACATCAGGTAATATTTAGCTGGATGTGGTGGCAGCCACCTGCAGTCCCAACACTCAGAAGGGTAAGGCGGGAGGATCACTTGAGCCCATGAGTTCAGGACCAGCCTATGCAACATAGAAAGACACCATCTCTTAAAAAATTAAGCCAGAAACTGGCAGCTCACACTTGTAATCCTAGTTACTCAGGAGGCAGAGATCAGGAGGATTGTAGTTCGAAGCCAATCCAGGCAAATTGTTTGCAAGACCTTATGTCAATAAAACCCATCACACAAAAAAAGTGATGATGGCATGGCTCAAGGTACAGGCCGAGTTCAAACCTCAGTATCACAAAAAATAAAAAGGGATTAACCTGATAAGAAATACATCAACCTACATGTGCTTTAAATTCATTTGAAGTGTGTGAAAAATCCCAAAAGTACACAAAAATAATTTTGTTATAAAGATCCTCTCTACAATGATAAAAGAGCAATGATAATTACCAGGAAGCTTGCTTCTTGTGGCCCCTCAATTAACTGATATAAAATACTATGTTTTAATCAGTCTTAGAAAACTCTAAAATTTTCTGGAGTTATAGGGAAAATTTTGCTTTATGATCTTGACAGTGTCTACCTGCTTAACTACAACTTGATCACATCACATACTCATATTCCTTTCCTGCATGAGTTAACTCTAAATCCCCAATGCCTGAGGACAAAATAAGTTTGATTAGATCCTGCAGAAAGAGATTTTAGCCATTCTAAAATGTCATAAAATAGTGACTACAAAGCTGGACCATTAAGAACTAGAGAACACAACTAATCTGAAGCAATTATTATACAATTAAAGCAATAGCAGTTTATACAGGCACTAGAAAAGGGTCAGATGATTACTCAAAAACATTTAAGTGCAACTGTGATTATTCTTTCATCAGAGTACATGGAAGAGAGCCAAGTCCTATACCTAGAACTCAGGCAAAACACTGCTCATGGAATCATAACAGGCTCTTAGTACAAAATGATTTTCTGTCATGAGCTACTGCCTAATAGGGAGAGACATACATCTTAGTGTTTGCTTTTTTTCCCCACTAAGGTCATGTATTCTTGCTGTTGTTGTTTGCAGTGCCGGGGATTGAACCCAAGGCCTTGTCCATGCTGTCAAGTATCTTAAAGGATTACTAATTTCAGGCAACTCACATCTGCTTCTGGACCAGAGCTCAGCAGGAAATAGGCCCGGACAAACATAATGAATTGTTTTTCTGTACCATTTCTAGCCCTTGAAGATATTTACCTTGTTTTAAGAGAATGACTTTTTCTTCATTTTCTCCTCTTAAATTTTATATGTCCCTCCTATACATTTCAAATAGAAGAAGGAGGCTTAAAGACTTGATTCCCACTTAATTAAAAGTTCAAAACGTCTTTCTAGAATTCACTGAATGGTTAAGGAATGTTATAATATAATACCTGAGAGTTCTTAAGGTATTAATATAACAATTCTAATTTATCTTATTTTTCCATAAAGTTGCAGTACTGTACAATTAAAAAGCATATTTCTGAATATATCTGTCACCTTAATACTCATTTTTACATGTTTGAAAGCAAAAGTGCTTATAGGACCAATATTCATCTCTAAGGATGGAATTTTAGTGTACTTACATCATATAACAAAGGATGTTTATCACATAATGTTTTATTTCAAAAATAAACTCTTCGAATAGGGGATATCTCATCACATCTAGTTATACTTAGCAACTAGAATTCCTTTCTATGCAAAATATACAATACATAACATACTACATGAAACATAAGCAATCTGCTAACCAGAAAATAAGAGATATTCATACATCTCCTTTCTTATACCTAGAACACTGAAATTAATAAAATCTAGTAGTCACACAAAGTAAAAGTAACTCTCAACAGAAAAAAAGTTACCTGTGGTGGTTCACCTGGAGATCCCAGAGAGGAACAGTTTTCATTTTCATCCACCTTTATTTGCTCATAAGTTCGCTTCCTTGTCTTTTTATCACCATCTGAATTGAAGAACATATACTTTTTTTGGTTTTTTTTGGTGGGAATGAGGTTTGAACTCAGGGCTTCACACTTACAAAAGCAGGAGTTCTACCAGTGGAGTCACACCTCTAGTCCATTTTGCTCAGGTTACTTTTTGGAGATGAAGTCCATGAACTATTTGCTTGTGCAGGCCTTAAACCAAGACCCTCCCAATCTCAGCCTCCCAAGTAGCTAGGATAATAGGCATGAGCCACTGGTACCCGGCTTAGAACATTTAAGTTTTAATGAAAGAATACGCCTTAATAAAAAGATCGCATTAGGTTCAAAATTATATACTTACACAGAGCTTGCTTAAGTTGTTCTAATACATCATTTTCATAAACAGATCTTTCTTCCCAAATAGATAACACTCTTCCAAGATGCTTCTTACAACTTTCATCAGTTTCACTAAACAAAAATAAATAAAAATGCTAACAATAAAAACGCATAGTGCTATTGAAAGGCTAATGGTGATTTAAAATGTAATCAAATATTCATTCTCTGGAAAAAACTATCCAGATGTTTTCTAAGCATGACTATGTGGCCAGCAGTTCAGGATAATGTGATCCAGACAGGCTCCTTATTTCCTTAAGAGCTTTTAAACATGATATTGAAAAAAATTACAAAAAACTGTAAAAGTTTCAGGACCAGCTACTAGGTGTTTACAAAGAAGATGCTCTAACGTAACTGGGGTTAAACCTGAGGGAGATTTCGAATAGGTGTCTTTTTTAATTTATTCAACAAATATTTATTGATCAAGGCATGGAGATCAAATGAAACTTTATAACAATGATTACCCATAAAGGTTATAAAACAGAGCAAGGTGTTAAAGACAGACAATGGAGAGATCTAGCCCAGTTTAAGAGAGAGTGAAAGGAAGTGATATCCAACCTGAGATCTGAAGATTGGATATACAGGGAAATGGAAAAAAGATGACTTCCGGCCATTTCCTACCTGCTGCTTCATTGCTATCACTGTAGACTGAACCACTAGCTATCTCTTGCCTCGGTTTTTATAACATCCTCACTGATCTCCCAGCCTCCATTCTTTCACTCTACAAAGCTAATGTCAGATAAGATGATTGTATTCTCAATTCTCCAATGGCTACCAACCTTCTCTTTGGCCTGAACCAAAAGGTCCACATGCTCTGATTCCTGGCAACCTCTAGGTCCACATTCCCTAATACTTTCTCTATACAAATCACCTTGCTGATCCTCAAGCATGCCTAGCATCCCTAGCATCCCATCCTTTCCTTTATTTTCCCTCCCCTTCCCTTTCCCTAGCATCCCATCCTTTCCTTTACTTTCCCTCCCCTTCCCTTTCCTTCTTCTCTCCCTCCCTTCCTCCTTCCTTTTTCTTTTCTCTCTCTCCCTTCCTTTCTTCTTCTCTCCCCTCTCTGCCCCTCTTTCCCCTTCCTTTTCCTTCCTCCCTCCCTCCCTCTCCTCACCTCCCCACCACCACAGTACTGGGGGGTTGAACTCAGGGCCTTGAGCTCAGGGACTTGAGCTTGCCGGGTAAGTGCTCTACCACTTGAGGTCATGCCTCCAGCCCCACAGTTGTCTGTTTCTATCAAATATTCTCTTTGCCTAGAATCCTTTCTTCCTAGACAAATGACTCACTTCATTCTTTTAATCACTGTATAAATGGTACCTCCTCCAAACAGTTCTTTATCTCTTCATATAATTGAGCATCTTCATATCCTCTAATTCTTTCCCTGTTCATGTTTCTTTAGAGCATTTGAGATCTGACATTATAACATACATTCACTTGTCTTTCTAATATTTCTTTTATATCATCTGAAATGTAAGTTCCGCTAGAAAAGAATATTGTCTTCATTACTATATACTCAGGGTTTAGCAGGTGGTAAGTAGTCAATAAATATTTTATTGAATTCTATGGAGAGGCAACATATATAAAATACTTAAGGTAAAAGACATAGAAAAGGTTGAATTAGCTTAAACTGTATAGTAATAGACTGCATTTGGAAGAAATGTAAGATAGGAGTCTGGAGAGGTAGACAGCTCCATGAAGGCACATCTTAAATGTTGCTCAGAACTTTAGACTCTATCTCAAAGATGAGGGAGTGTTATGATTAGCTCTGCAACTCTAACTGCAGTTTCTCAAAAGGATTAAACAACACTAGAAGATATTCCAACTGTACAGAAAAGACATTATGGTAACTAGAAGGGAAAAAATGCAACTGAGGAAATGTATGCTACACAGGATATAGAGTGATAGAGAAAGAAGTGTTGAAGATGACATCTAATCTCTTGCATAGGCACCTAGAGAAATGGAGTTGTCATTCACTAAGAGACTGAAACCTAGAGGAGGAGCAAGTTTGGCAGGAAGCAAGAACATAATGAATTCAATATCAAACAGTTGAGTTTGAGACATTTAAGATGTATAAAGTAGGGGCTGGCGGAGTAGCTCAAGCAGTAAAGTGCCAGCCTAGCAAGCATGAAGCCCTGATTCACATCCCAGTGCCGCCAGAAAAAATAAAGTAAAAGTAAAACAAATAGTGTCTAAGATGTATAAAGTAGACATGTCAATGGGCAACTGGACATACAGGTCTGGAACACAGAAAAAACAAGGCGTGGAGAGTAAGATTCTAAGTTATGAGAATGTGGGTAATAACTAAATCCATACAAGTACACAAAATCAGAGAGTAAGTGAAGAACATGACCTCAGAAGAAGGCACAGGATTTAACTCTAAGAAACTGCAATATCTGAAAAGGGAGAAGATAATATCTAAATTGAGGGGTAAATAATACTTATTTAGAAAGCAACACACAGTATTTGATACTGTAAAAAAAAGTATTAAATATCTTTTGTGAGTAAAATTATAGAGCATGTGGTGAGTAGTTTTTCACTCTTATCAATCAACACAAATCACTTCTGCTTGTCAATATATGCTATAAATTGCATTGACTTTAATGTATACTCCAATAATATTTGCCCAATAATTTATCACAGACCAGCATATGTTTGGAAATAAATATTTTAAAGGGCATAAACTAATGTACACATTTCCACCCTCAGAATTATCTACAGAAAATTTTTCAACAGATTTTATTATCATAAATATTCTTTATTTCCAAAGCATTTTAAAATGTTAAGACATAAACTTAAACACTAGAAAACATTAAAATTGTTTTAAGTGGTATGAGGGAAAAGGGTACTAAATGCATCCAGAAAATAATAGCTGTAAAACAGTTTGATATGCACTCAAATTTTCAATTCAATACTTTGACAATTCTCAATGAAGTTTACTTTTGATCTCATAAAGGAAAGCTATAATTCAAGTATGCCAAAAGTCTACTTCAGCAATAGTTCAGATCTTCACAGAAACCATTTAGCTCACTGAAAAATACCAGTTAGAGATACCTGTAACCTTCAAAAATACACCGTCCCTGTTTTTAATAGTAATGGCTTAAGGTAAATTTTAGCAAAAGGGCATATACATTCAAAACAGGTTACCTAATATCCCAAAACAATTATCATACCTTGAAACATGTTTAAAAGCTTCCACTATAACTGGTGCGAAATCTTTTGTAAATTCTGGCCCCTTCCTTTTGCTGTTCTGAATGACATCATTGGCTAGGTAGAGAAAAGTAAGCTTCCTGTTGGGTTTGGCTGAAAAACAGTAAAAATAATAAAATAAAATTTAGTCCATATAAAATATCTTCACTTAAGTTAAACAAACTTTCTCAATACTAGAATTAAGTAGTTTGAGAACTTTATAAACTCACCATCTTTATGTATCTTGTTCAATCCTAGCTTCTCATTCTACTACCAAACTCATCAAAGTCACTGCTGCTAACTTCTATGGGATGATTACTACTCAACTTCAGGAGACCCAACATGAATGGAAAAAAAGAGAACCTAAGAGGCACAGCACCCAAACCACTTAATACCCTTTATTCCTAGTCTTACCGCCATTCCCTATTTATACTAGTATTTAAATAGTTTTTATGCACTGAAATTCTCATATCTGTAATAAAAATGCATCTGACTCTATTCTGTATTAAAATTTATTAAAACAATTAAAAAACTATATAAAATATAGTCATTCAAAATAAGATGGTAATAGGTAGTATTAAGATGGTGGGCTAAATCCTAAATTGAATTTAGGATTGTTTTGATAAATGTGTTGATTCAAAATCAGTATTAAGCTATTGTAAAATAGCAGAGTACAAAATGTAAAATAGGATGAAAGACCTATCACCTTCAACCAACTACATGTTTTCTTTACGTAATAAACATGTACCAAGCTAACAGACCAAATGTTCAAAGTTTAGATGTTTCCCTCATTGGAAGCACCTGCCTAGCAAGCACAAGACCCTGTGTTCAAACCCTGGTACTACCAAAAGTAAATAAACAAATAAGTTAATTAATTTTAAAAAAAGGAGGATAGATGTTTCCCTCTTTGGAGTGTGAGAACTTGAGTAACTGAATTTATCTTGAAAAACCATTACCCTACTTACTATATTCTGTGGGTGTGGCTATCCATCTCAGAAAGTTGACACGATTTCAACCATGGGTCACAGTACATTTTTATTGACTAAAATGTTAAGTAGCACAGTACTGCTGAATATGACTCAAACAAGACATATATATATATATACACACACATATATATATGCACACACATACACACATATGGGCTAGAGACGTAACTTATTGATAAAGTGCTTGCCTAGCACACACAAGGCCCTAGATTTGATCCTCAGCACCACACACACACACATGCAAAAAAAAAAAGGTTCTGGAAATTGTGCAACACTACAAATGTATTTCATACTACTGAACTATTCACTCACAAAATGACTAAAATAAATTTTATGTCAAATGTATTTTACCATAAAACAAAAATAATTAGAATGCTTTTAAATTTCAGAAATGCTTCAACAAGCACACTAAAGTAAAAAATAATTTACAAGTTTGCAAAATACATCTTCCAATATATCCCAAAGGACACTTTGTATATTAGAACTATGGACTGGGCCAAATAACAACACATTGTTTTCATTTTTTTCCCTGTGGAACTCAGGCTAAAATAAAAGAGATTCCTACAGGGCGCTGGAGGTATGGCTCAAGTGGTACAGCGCTTGCCTGGTAAGCATGAAACCCTGAGTTCAAATCCTAGAAGAAAGAAAGAAAAGAAAGAGAAAGAGAAAGAAAGAAAGGAATTCTACAAATCATACCCTTACTCAAATTTTCAAAGAAAACAAAATTTGAACACTTCCACTTAAAATCATGTGTACTTCTACACAGAACAAGTAATTAATGGGAATAATCACAATAAGCAATGTCAGAAGAAAAAAGAGTGAGTCTCAAATGAATCTGATTAATTTTTCAAAGAACCATAAATTGTTATTAAAGGAAAGCTAAACAAGAAGTTGGCACATGCCTATAATATCAGCACTTGGGAGACAGAGGCAGAAAGACTGAGTTCAAGACCAGACTATGATACATAGCAAGACCCTGTCTTAAAGAAGACAAGAATTGGGCTGTATTTCAGTAGTGGAGTACATGCCTAGCACAAGGCCCTGGTTTCAATCCTCAGCACTGGGGAAAACAAATAAATGAAAACAAGCTAATAAGAAGAGTAAACAAACCACCTTATAACTCTCGAAAGAAATACCTCTGTTAGGCAACAGAATATAAGACTAAACAATGGGTCAATGGGTCTGATCTAGGCAGTTCCTGTATGTTTGTTGTTGTTCATAAGGTTGCTTCAGACATTATCTACTTTCAAAATATCCCATCCAATTTAAATAATAGTTATTTAATGATGGCTATGTACCAGGAACATGCTGGGCACAAACCAAAAACAATCTTTCCTGTTCAATTAGAGTTTGCAAGCTCCATACGTGTCAGGTGATAGTTCACATCACTAAAATGCCAGTTTGCTTTCTGCCTTTATTTCTTCTCTCCACAAATGTATCCGACCAACGTGAAAACAATCATAAATATTACATCAAAGTTTCTATATGTGTGCACGATGCCACATTTGTATCAATAAATGATAAGCCAAATAAGTAGCACTCAGTATTTACATTATGCAGTACTAATTTATTATTTATTTATTATTTTGGTGGGGAGAGGGGAATAATACAGGGTTCTAACTCAGAGCTTCCCGCTTGCTAGGCAGGTGCTCTATTGCTTGAGCCACTCAGACACTGCTCAATTTCAGATGGAAAAAAGAATTCCATATTATAGCTCAACACAGAAGTAAAGTGAAAACTCAAATGAGAAACGAAAAAAATTTGTCTGCATGATTCTGAATATACCACAATAATTAATCAAAAAGAGCCTGTTCCAAACTCTAGATAATCTTCAGGATTTCCCAAGAATCATTTCTATCATCTCCATTTTAAGAAAAATTTTAAAATATTATTTTCCATAAACATTATTTCACTTATCTCTTCTGAAACCAAGAAATTAGTTACACGGCATTTCCTCTCATGTGTTCATGAGTTCAACTCTGGCTTTTAAAAGAAAGGCTCTGAATAGGAGAAGGGGACCAGGAACTAGAGAAAAGATGAGATCAAAAAGAATTAACCTAGAAGGTAACACACATACACAGGAAATTAATGTGAGTCAACTCCCTGTACAGCTATCCTTATCTCAACCAGCAAAAACCCTTGTTCCTTCCTATTATTGCTTATACTCTCTCTACAACAAAATTAGAAATAAGGGCAAAATAGTTTCTGCTGGGTATTGAGGGAGTGGGGGCGGAGTGGATGGTAAGGGAGGGGGCAGAGGGGGAGAAATGACCCAAGCCTTGTATGCACATATGAATAATAAAAGAAAAAAAAAAAAAGAAAGGCTCTGAATTTTTTCTTCTACTTTCTAGAACCACTTTCTCCAGACTCCCTGGTCTCCTAATTCTGTCTTCAGTCCTACTACAGCAACCACCCTCCCCAACAGTATGCCTATCTCCAACCTACCAGATCCTCTCCCAACTAAACCTTGATTCATTAGTACAGGAAAGCCTGGCAATAGATCTAATTCAGTCTTAACCTTTAGAGACAACGTAGTATCTAAGAGTTCATTTTTAAATAGTAGTGCAACAAACTAAAATTAAAAAACACGCCTTCAAGGAAACAAGTATTTTCTGTGGCCAAAAGAAAGAAAGGTATGAAGTATGTGGACGTGTCTGTATCCTGAGAGTAAATTCTCTGAAACTGTTTCTAAAAACTATAGACTCTAACAACTTAAAAGGTTTTTCATCTGTCCTGTGGCACTGTGGAGGAATCCATATTCATATGATTTGGAAGGCAGAAACTGCTTTAACTTATTTTCTTTGCAGCAGAAAGTACATAATCAATAGATGATCTTTGAGTGGATTTTACCTGTCCCAGACAGGACAAAGAGTTCAGTCAGACAGCTGTGTCTTTACAGCTGACGTGGGTGAAAAGTGGATAGAGTTAATGTACTACTGTTAAGGTTATCTGAGATTTTTGGCAGTCCATGACTTTCAAATAGTTCAGGAGGGACAGGCTCTGCTTAAAATCCTTCAAAGATTTTCTGTTCTCCTTATTTTAGTTTTTGGTGGAACTGGAGTTTGACTCAGAGCTTTGTACTTGGCAAAGCAGGTGCTTTATCGCCTTAGCCACACCTCCAGTCCATTTTGCTCTGGTTATTTTGGAGATGGGCTCTTGAGAACTATTTGCCCAGGCTGGTCTTGAACCACAATCTTCCTGATCTCAGCCTCCCAAGCAGCTAGGATTACAGGCATGAGCCACTGGTCCCCAGTTCTCCAGATAGCATTTTAAATACTTAATATGGATCAAAGATCCTACAAGTTATGGGTCACCACCCTCTTTTAACACCTCAACACTACTCCAAAACTTCCCTAATTCCTACCATCCAGAACTCACTAGTTTTCTCTGACCAACCAACCCACAAAGGTAGGCAGCCCTCATGTGCTCTCATAGTACCCCATATTTTACCTTCGACACACCTATCCTAACAACTATTTCATTAATGTAATACTTCTCAATTAAACTAAGTTCCATTGAAAGCAACAACTATCAAGTCTCATCTATCCATCTAAGGACTCAAGTACAACAGCTGGCTCACATTCTGCTCAGTATTACCATGAATAAATTTTAGCCTAGACCAATGCTTTTAATTACTTGTTCCACTAAGTTTCTGACTCCTTTTTTTTCCATCTTCTTTTCTGCAGTGCTGAGGTTTGAACTCTCAACTCAGGGCCTACACCTTGAGTAACTTCACCAACCCTTTTTTGTGATGGTTTTTTTTTTTTTTTTAAAGATAGGGTCTCACAAACTATTTTCCCTGGCTGTCTTCAAACCACAATCCTGATTTCTGCCTCCTGAGTAGCTAGGATTATAGGTATGAGCCACTGGTGTCTGGCAAGTTTCTGATCATTAACATTACCCAACAAAGATAAAGGGAAACACAAGGAAAATTACACTGCTCTCAGAAATTCCAACAACTAAGTGTTATAGCTCTTTTAGAATTGTCTACCAGGCCAAAAAAACTCTTCAAATTCAGATCATGAAGACTAATTTACTTATAGCTCTGGGTACTCTCCCACTACTCCCTCCCTCTTCCACTTTATAGAGGTTTTCCTTTTCTCTTCTCTTTTGAGATAGGGTCTTGCTTTGTTGTCTAGACTGGCCTCAACCTCCTAATCTCCATGCTTCAGGCTATACAACCTTATATTTTCTTTTCTTTCTCTCTTTTTGGAAGTAGAAAATAGTCCCAATTTTTATTCACAAAAGTATTAACCAAAATTACAAGAGCAAATTTACAGGGTAACAGATAATAACAAAATAGGCAGGCAATGCAATGTTCCAGACACTTTGAAATGTTCAAAAAAAGCACAGTCTATGCTAGAATTCTCCATTTAACCTGTGGTTATACAACAGGTTCCATTCACTCCTACATTTTCTCAGTGAGCTAATCCTTACATTTGCGTTTCTCTTTCCCAGCTTGCAAAGACTTGGCTTTGTGTTCAAGAATGTTTTTTTCTGTCTTTGTTCAATTTCAGCCTAATTACCATGACCTTGCTTGGGTGAATGCCCACGTGGACAGTCATACCCTTAGTCTTCTCCCACTGCACCTGCTCAATATGGATAACGTGTTTCTTTCTATATACCTGGACTCCCTTCCCATTTGCTGACCTTTATATGTCCTCAAATACCTGTACCTTGTCATCCTTGTGGATGAGCATGGAGCATATGTCATATTTCTGTCACAGTTCCTTGGAGAGCAGGGAAGATAATGGCTTTTCTTACGTACATGTGAAAGGGCATTAAAGTGGCATTTGTGGTTTTGCTGCAGTCTGACCTCACAAATGGGTTGAACTTCATGATGATAGTCTATCCACAGAGGCGGGCTCAGGCAGTGTGTACACAGAGACAAAAGTACCTACAAGCATTTTTCTACCTATTAAATTTACCAAGATGAAAGTCTGATAATAAAGTTGCCAAGATTAAAAACAAGACCAACAATTTTAGATACCTTCAGATATTGGTGATAAAGAATAAATTAGTACCATCTCTTTAAAAAAGTAACTTGTCAAGATCAAACAATGTAAATACAGTTGGATGCAATAGCACAAGACTGTAATCCTAGCATTCAGGAGGCTGAGGTAGAAGGATCATAAGGTGGAGGCCAACCTGGGCTACGTGAGACCCTGTCTCAAAAAACTAAAAAAAGTAAGAAAGAAATACAGCTTTTCGGGCTGGGATGTAGCTTGGTGGTACAGCGCTTGCCTAGCATGCGTGAGGCCCTGGGTTCGATCCCAGCACCAAAAAAGAAAAGACAAAAAAAAAAACCTCTCCCAGAAATACAGCTTTTCGTACTAAATATGCAAAGATATCTACGATATGGTCCTAAATTACTCACACAGTAAACAAAAGAACAAGGAAGAATCTGAGACGGGTGCTGGTGGCTCACACCTAAAATCAGAGCTACTTAGGAGGCACAGATCAGGAGGATCGTGGTTCGAAGTCAGCCAGGGAAACAGTTCACAAAAACCCTATCTTGAAAATATCCAACACAAAAAAAGAACTGGTGGAGAGGCTCAAGTGATAGAGCGACTACCTAGCAAGTGTGAGGCCCGAGTTCAAACCCCAGTACCACCAAAAAAAAAAAAAGAAAAAAAAAAGGATGAATCTGAGGGCTGGGGCACGGATCAAGTAGTAAAGTGCAAGCATAAGACCCTGAATTCAAACTCCAGTACCAAAACAAAAAAGAAGAATCTTGAGGACTGGGAGAAATTGCCAACAAAGAATTAAATCATTGGACTGACAGGGAGCCCTGAGTTCAAACCTGAGTCGCACCAAAAAAAACCTAAAGTCATAAGGGGAAAACATGAATTAATGAATTACATATTATGCATTACATATTAAATTTATTACCCTGATCCTACATGCTGGACAGAACTTCTACATAGTGCTGACCTTGTACTCCACAAACTGACTACCCTGAATATGCATTTAGCCATGGTTTCTTGCTTCAACGCTTGGTTAAAAAACAAACAAGCCAAGGGCCAGTGGCTCACCTATAATAGTAGTTATTTGGAAAGCTGAAAGTGGGAGGATCGCAGTTCAAGGACAGTCCAGGAAAAAACAGTTCAAGAGAGCCCAAATCCAAATTAACTACAGCAAAATCGGCTGGCAGCATGGCTCAAGCACTGTAGCACCCACTTTGCAAGCATGAAGTCCTGAGTTAAAAAAAAAAAAAAATGTTCACAGGCCCAGAAAAATACCTTTTCCATTCTAAAAAAACCAAAAGAAGTTCAGAAATATTTCATAAATGAAATAATTTTTTAAATTGTGATTTTAACTATAGAACATGTGAATCTAAAAACTCTTCATCCCAGACCATTAAACCACTATTAATGTAATGCAACATTAACTTCACAAAACAACCAATGAAATATAACTTGTAAATGACACAAGGATATAATTAGACAAATGTATAATGTGAGAAATTCTACAGCTCATGTGACACTATCTTCTCAACAAATAAATTGTTTGAAAAAAATTGGAAGTGATGGTATTTAAGAGACCTGTTAACCAAAATTCAGGAATGGACATTGTTGAATACTATTTTGAACATTAATTATTTGAGACATTTTTGAGGGAATTTGTAATAATGAACATGGAATAGGTTCAAAATAATCAAAAATTATGTTAACTTTGTAGGTATGATAGCCCTCTGATGGTTATATTAAAAGTGCAATATAGGTCTTTATGTGTTATAAATACAAACTGATGTGTTATGATCAAAATGGTTTCATTTCTGGTATGTGCTTAAAACGACCAGGAAAAAAAGGAGGTGGCAGGGTAAGGATGATTTAGAGAGATAAAAACAAACGGACATAATGTTACCAATGCTGAAGCTGGATTGTGGGTTCATGAAGTACAATATATTGTTGTTTTCTTGCCCATCATAAAAAGCTAATTCATGAAACTAAACAGTGAAATATCCTCTTATTTAAAATTCTAAAACCCCTGAAATAAACTTCATCCTGAACCATTAAATCACTATAAAATACATTATCAACTGGAATTGTTTAGGAAGAGTATATCCATACTCATTTTTTCACATTATATTAATGAACTGTGAAAAATGTTTTGCTTTTTAAACAATAACATGGATTAGTAATTTATATAATAATAGGTTAATAATTTAGTGTATGTATCTTTTTAGGACCATTTTGTGTACATTTGCAAACAACATATACATATACACGTGATGTTTTACAAAAAGCTACACATTCTTTTTAGTTCTTTTAACAGTTACTAGGTCACATGATAAACGAATTGTTTCAAATCTTTATTTTTACCTTTATAAATCTAAATAAATAAGATTTTAAAAGGGAGAGGTGATACACTAAAAGGTATGTTTTAATTGTGATAGATGTTGTCGAGCTTGTCCACCAAAAGTCTGTTTGAATTCCCACAAGAATGCTCATTTCCCTTTATCATTAACACACTACTAAATTTTTTTAAGCAATCTTGTGGAAAAAAGTAAACAACAGTGATTTTTTTTATTTATTTTTATTTTATTCATATGTGCATACAATGTTTGGGTCATTTCTCCTCCTTCCCCTCACCCCCTCCCTTACCCCCGCTTACCCCTCCCTACCCAGAAGAAACTATTTTGCCTTTATCTCTAATTTTGCTGAAGAGTGAGTATGAGCAATAATAGCACGGAACAAGGGTTCTTACTAGTTGAGATAAGGATAGCTATGCAGGGAGTTGACTCGCATTGATTTCCCGTGCATGTGTGTTACCTTCCAAGTTAATTCTTCTCGAACTAACCTTTTCTCTAGTTCCTGGTCCCCTTCTCCTATTGGCCTCAGTCACTTTAAAGTATCTGCATTAGTTTCTCTGTGTTGAGGGCAACAAATGCTATCTAGTTTTTTAGGTGTCTTACCTATCCTTACCCCTCCCTTGTGTGCTCTTGCTTTATCATGTGATCAAAGTCCAATCCCCTTGTTGTGTCCACCCTTGATCTAATGTCCGCATATGAGGGAGAACATACGATTTTTGGTCTTTTGGGCCAGGCTAACCTCACTCAGAATGATTTCTCCAATTCCATCCATTTACCAGCGAATGATAACATTTCATTCTTCTTCATGGCTGCATAAAATTCCATTGTATATAAATACCACATTTTCTTAATCCATTCGTCAGTAGTGGGGCATCTTGGCTGTTTCCATAACTTGGCTATTGTAAATATTGCTGCAATAAACATGGGTGTGCAGGTGCCTCTGGAGTAACCTGTGTCACATTCTTTTGGGTATATCCCCAAGAGTGGTATTGCTGGATCATACGGTAGATCAATGTTTAGATATTTAAGTAGCCTCCAAATTTTTTTCCAGAGTGGTTGTACTAGTCTACATTCCCACCAGCAGTGTAAGAGGGTTCCCTTTTCCCCGCATCCTCGCCAACACCTGTTGTTGGTGGTGTTGCTGATGATGGCTATTCTAACAGGGGTGAGGTGGAATCTTAGCGTGGTTTTAATTTGCATTTCCTTTATTGCTAGGGATGGTGAGCATTTTTTCATGTGTTTTTTTAGCCATTTGAATTTCTTCTTTTGAGAAAGTTCTGTTTAGTTCACTTGCCCATTTCTTTATTGGTTCATTAGTTTTGGGAGAATTTAGTTTTTTAAGTTCCCTGTATGTTCTGGTTATCAGTCCTTTGTCTGATGTGTAACTGGCAAATATTTTCTCCCACTCTGTGAGTGTTCTCTTCAGTTTAGAGACCATTTCTTTTGTTGAGCAGAAGCTTTTTAGTTTTATGATGTCCCATTTATCTATGCTCTCTCTTAGTTGCTGTGCTGCTGGGGTTCCATTGAGAAAGTTCTTGCCTATACCTATTAACTCCAGAGTATTTTGTACTCGTTCCTGTATCAACTTTAGAGTTTGGGGTCTGATATTAAAATCCTTGATCCATTTTGAGTTAATATTGGTATAGGGTGATATACACAGATCTAGTTTCAGTATTTTGCAGACTGCTAACCAGTTTTCCCAGCAGTTTTTGTTGAAGAGGCTTTCTTTTCTGCGTCATATATTTTTAGCACCTTTGTCAAAGATAAGCTGGTTATAGTTGTGTGGCTTCATATCCGAGTCCTCTATTCTGTTCCACTGGTCTTCATGTCTGTTTTTGTGCCAGTACCATGCTGTTTTTATCGTTATTGCTTTGTAATATAGTTTGAAGTCGGGTATCGTGATACCTCCAGCGTTGTTCTTTGAACTGAGTATTGCCTTGGCTATTCGTGGCCTCGTGTTTCCATATAAATTTAATGGTAGATTTTTCAATCTCTTTAATGAATGTCATTGGAATTTTGATGGGAATTGCATTAAACATGTAGATTACTTTTGGGAGTATAGACATTTTTACTATGTTGATTCTACAATCCAGGAGCATGGGAGATCTCTGTACTTTCTATAGTCTTCCTCAATCTGTTTCTTCAGAAGTTTATAGTTTTCCTTGTAGAAGTCGTTCACATCCTTTGTTAGGTTTACACCTAGGTATTTCTTTTTTTTGCGGCTATTGTAAATGGAATTGTTTTCATATATTCTTTTTCAGTTTGTTCATTACTAGTGTATAGAAATGCTAATGATTTTTCTATGTTGATTTTATATCCTGCTACCTTGCTGTTGCTATTGATGATGTCTAGAAGCTTCTGAGTAGAGTTTTTTGGGTCTTTAAGGTATAGGATCATGTCGTGTGCAAATAGGGATATTTTGACAGTTTCTTTACCTATTTGTATTCCTTTTATTCCTTCTTCTTGCCTAATTGCTCTGGCTAGGAATTCCAGTACTATGTTGAATAGGAGTGGAGATAGTGGGCATCCTTGTCTAGTTCCTGATTTTAGAGGGAATGGCTCCGGTTTTTCTCCGTTAAGTATAATGCTGGCTGTAGGTTTGTCATATATAGCTTTTATAATGTTGAGGTACTTTCCTTCTATTCCTAGTTTTCTTAGAGCTTTTATCATGAAATGGTGTTGGATCTTATCAAAAGCTTTTTTTGCAACAACAGTGTTTTTACTTTCAAGTACCTACTACTGAGGCTGATTTCTTAGTCATTTCTATTCTTCCTTTTAAGAACTGCCTGCTGATACCATATTGTTCAGCTGAAATGTCTGCTTCTTATTAAATGGTATTTATGGATATATTAGCTTTTTCCTGCTTTAGATACTGCATCTGGGGCTACATAGTAAGATCCTATCTCAAAAACAAAACAGAAAAGATCAAAGAAAATTATTTAACAATAGAATATTTCTTCTCCCATGGATTTGAAGTGTCTGATTTACACTTCAAATATGGATTTCCTCTTAAATGTCCATTCTGATCCATTCGTTTACAGTTCTATTCCTATATAAGCATCACATAATTATAATTTAAATGCCTTTACAATCTGCTTAGATACCTCAAAAAGTACACTACCTCCCTTATTATTTCCTTTCAAAATCATCCTGGCTTATCAAAGTTTATGTTTCTCAATGTTTAGAATTAGTTTTAAATTTCTTGTAGAAAACCAAACATATGCCAGGCAGAGTAGCACATGCCTGTAACTCTCACACTTGGGAGGCTATGGCAGATCAAGCTTTCAGGGCCAACATGAAGTACATAATGAGAGCCTGTCTCAAAACAGACAAACAAAATTCCTTATCTATTTCTGAGTTTACACATTAATTTGAGATCACTGACCTCTTTACAATGAATCCTTACTTAGCAATTTTATACACTACTTGTTCTAAATTATTATAACAGTATGTCTTTCAAAGCAATAAAATATGAAAATTAAACCTGACAATTACATTAAAATTAATTCATTAAAAATACAAATATGACTTACTAACCAGAGTATATCCTACAATAGCAAACACAGAAAAATACTAGTAGAAAATACTACTCTAAGAAAGAGTTTCAAATAATATGCCCCAATTCCAACATAAAAACCAATCAACAGGTGACTTCTGATTTAGGAAAAGGCAGACATCCTTTTCCCTATTCCTTCTGTTGGGTATAACTAGAAACCACACACATCACACATATAAAATAAACATAAGAAGAGAGAAAAATGGCAAGATTGGCTTGGGGCCTTGGGACTACAAGAACAACACGGAGTGTATTCCTGGTTTTTGGTTTTTGCCTCATATATTCCAGATTTGGAGATGAAGAACTTAGAAATTAACAGGTGCTGACACAAAAAGTTCCAAAAGGTTTGGCTAGTTCTCTAGTCAAAGGACCAGGGAAAAGTGGGGTGTAGCAAGAGAGAAAACTTATACCTGCTATACTCCAGTAAAATACCACAGAAAAACCCTCAGTCACACCTACACCAGCAAAAGCTAAATGGGAACCTAGACTTTTACCCTCTCAAGACTGTAAAGTACAAAAGAAGAAAAAGGAAACAAGAAAAACCATAAAGTAAAACCCAATACCCCTAACTAAGGCAGTGTCAGTAGACATCGTCCTCCACCTAGCAGTAAGGAGGCTCTCCCTTGCCAGGGTTTTGTCACAGGAGACTTAGGCGAACATCACAACTGTCCTAATTGCCCAGCAATAATGGAGCTATAGATACCCTTCTCCCTGTGTTGCCGGTGAAGGCCTAGTAGAGAGCTGGACCCCACAGTACCAAAAAGTACCTCCTTCTCCTGATAGGAAAATATCAGAGAAATCCAGCTAAAATGACTAAGATAAAGAGTTTCATAACATAATTCAATAAAAATCTACGAATCAGTTTTTAAAATACCATCATGCACTGCAGCCAGGTGACAATGGCTCACTCCTATAATCCTAGCTACTCAGGAGGGAGAGATCAGGAGGATCAAGGTTTGAAGCCAGCTCGGGCAAATAATTCACTAGACCCTATCTCAAAAATACCCAACACAAAAAAGGGCTGTCAAGAGTGGCTCAAGTGGTAGAGTGCTTGCCTAGCAAGTGTGAGGCCCCGAATTCAAACCCCAGTAGTGAAAAAGAGAGGAGCTCATATATAAAACATATAGAGAAAGCTTTGGCAGTGATTTCTTGGCTGAACCACCTAAAGCACCAGCAAAAATAAAAATACAAATTGGACCAGCATTAGGATGGCTACCGCTATGGTTGTGATATGATGTGAGTGCCCTCTTGTGTTGAAATTTAATTCCTGCTGTGAGGTATTATAGAATAGAAACTTAGTTGAACATGATGCTTACATGTGGGGTCTTTGGGAAGTACTTAGGTAAGGTCATTAGTATGGAGCCACTAGACAGTCATGGTGGCTTTATTAGAAAAGGTAGAAAGGCCAGAATACACACACACACACACACACACACACACACACACACACACAGCAATCCAAGTGTCAAAAACAGATGGATAAATATAATATATACATATAATGTGATAATTATTGTGCCTTAGGAAAAAAGTCTGAAACACACTACACATGGATAAACCTTGAGGACACTATGTAAAGTGAAGTAAACCAGTCACAAATGAACAAGCTTGATTTCTTTTATATGAGTTACCTAAAATAGTTGAATTCAGGACAGAAAGTAGGTTGAGGGAGTTTGGGGAAGGGGGTAGTTAACACTGAATGGGTACTGAATTCCATTTGGGTAAATTTTTAAAGGAACAGAGAAAGATGGTTGTAAAACAAGATGAATGTATTTAATGCCACTGAACTGGACACTTTTAAGTATCTAGTCACCATAAAATGGTAAATTATGTTATTCATTTTTACAATGAAAAATGAAAAAGAAAAAAGATGTACTTGGGTTAAGATACAATAAAATTAGAGGTTTATACCACTTCGATAAGCACATTAAGTGAAACTTATTTTGACTGTGCATGTTGTGAAAAACATAATGATTACAGGTAGTACAGTTTGGCATTCTTTTGCCAAGTAAGGATTGGAAACTACCAGTTATTACTCATCTTTGCCTTGGCACCTTTAGGCATGTGTCAAAACACTGAACAAGACAAAAAGCCTGAGTAACATTATGAAAATAAGTTTGACCTTGTGGGCCCATGCATTCCTAGAAGGGTCTTGGTGATCCACTGGGATTCACTGACCATACTTTAAGGACCATCTCTCTAAGTATGGGACGAATGGAACAATATGACAGTCTGAAAAAAGTTGGCAATTTTTCAGGTCATTATCACCCGTGAAGATATTTATAACAGTTTGAAGTTCCCAAATCAAATGCTTATTTTCGAAATAAAAATGAAAATATTTCATAATGTCCTCAGATTCTACATACTTCCCAATACCTCATTCAGCTAGTGGAGTGGCTCAAGTGGTAGAGCACTGTTTTGCAAGTGTGAGGCCCTGAGTTCAAAACTCTACTACCTTGCTCATTTTGGCAGCACATATACTAAAACTAGAACAATATAGAGAAGATTAGCATGGCCCCTGCACAAGGATGACATGCAAATCCGTGAAGCATTCCATATTTAAAAAAAAAAATGCCATTCAACACATATTTACTGAAAAGTGCACTGTAAGCAATACTCCAAGGGAATAGGTTCAGCCCTCCAGTAATAAAAACTCAACACAGAATCATTAAAACACTATGTAATAAATACTGTAATAATAGCAGCAAAAAGAACTAGGGAGGTGATATCATCAAACAAAGAAAAAAAAATGCATGGTGCGGATGCTATGATCTACAGTAAGAACAAACCTACTCATGAAACTGTGAAGGAAGAAAAACAAACTAGTGCTAGTTTTGCTATCCTACCTCAAACTGCAAGTTATGGCTATAACGCATGGCAAGTACTTAGTGAAGATGAAAAATGTATTAAATTTGTGTATAACTGTATAGTGAAAAAATGGAATGCATAGAATTCAATACTATCAGTGATTTCAGGCAGCCACTGAGGGGTTTGGAAATAGCCTCTGTGGTTAAGTGGGAACTACTGGTAACGGTTGAAAACACTAAAACTTGACGAAAGACATGAATCTACAAATTCAAGAAGCTTAATAAACTCCAAGTAGTTTACATTATACTCAAACTATAAGACAAAAACACAGAATTCTGAAAGCAGTAAGAGAAAAGTGACTGCTCTGTAAAGTCTCAATAAGATTAAAAGACAATTTTTCATCACATACTGTGGACACAAGACAGACAACATATCTAAAATTCTGAAAGAAAAAACAACTGTCAACAAGAATTTTGCATCTGATGCACTTATCCTCTAAAACCTTTAAAACAGAGGGAGAAATTAAAAAGCTTTCAAAATGAACAAAAGCTAAGGTAATCCATCACCTACAAGACATGCTAAAGGGACTCCTTCAGGCTGAGGTAAAAACACAAGACAGGAATTAAAAGCCATAAGAAATAATGAACACCAGTAAAGGTTACAGTGTAAGTAAATATAAATACCAGTTTTACTGTAATCTTGGTAACACCTATGGTTTCAATCTGGAATGTCCCCTCCAGACTCATGTATTGAAAGCCTGTCCCCATTGCAGCTGTCTTCACATGTGAGGTCTTGGCAAATTACTGGATCTAAGCTCATCAATGGGTCAGCCCATTGGCTGACTTACATTTTAATGGGCTACTGGTACAGGGTAGCGACTTTAGGAGGTAAGGTCTAATTGGATGAAGGAAGCTATTGCGAACATAGCTTTGAAGGGTGTATTTTGTTCCTTCCTGGCTCTCTGCTTCCTAGCTGCTGTGAGGTGAGCAGCTTTGCTCTACCACATGCTCCCTGCCACGCTCTACCTCAATTCCAGCCCAAAGCAATAGAGCCAACTGACTATGAACTAAAACCTGTGAAACCATGAGCTAAAACAAATCTTTCTTCCTTTAAGTTGTCTTGGGTATTTTGTTGGAGCTACAGAAAGCTAGCAAAGTAACCCCTCCCCCCCCTTTTTTTTGTTGTTGTATTCAGTTTGTTAAGAGTCAGGGTCTCATATGTAGACCAGGCTGACTCTGAACTCACGATCTACCTGCTTCAGCTTCTCAAATGCTAGGATGACATGCCCTCAACACCACACTTAGCCCCCTTTGTTTTCTCTATGATTCAAAAATCAAATGTATAAAGCAATTTTTAAGTTTACTGACAGGAACAAAATATAAAGGATGTAATTTGTGACAACACATAGAGAGGACAGTTTAAAGAACAGATTTTTTTGTAAGCTGTTGAAAGTAAATTGGTATCAGTTCCAATTAGGCTGCTAGAATTATATTTAGGATGTTAAGCAGAATTTTTAAAAAGAGCTCCCCTTCAAAAAATAGGTCAAGGGACCATGGATGGGCAAACAAGTAATTCTTCCCAGAAGTGACTGAAAAGCTTGAGAGAGGAGATGTCACCAGGCTAGTGAACACCGGGAAAACAGGAAAAGGGACGAATATATAGCACAGAGACACATAAAAATGCAAGGTATCACTTTTGTTACTGAGATGAAGCTCACATAACAAAATTAACAGTATTAAAGTAGATAATTATTCAGGGGCATTTAATACTTTTCCAAGGTTGTGCAGCCATCCTCTATCTAGTTCCAAAACATTTATAGCACCTCCAAAGAAGTTGCCATCACACCCACTAAGCATTCATTCCTCTTCTCCCTTCACCCCTGGCTACCACTTTCTGTATTGTGGATTTTCCTACTTTGGAAATTTCATATAAATGGAATCACACAGTATGTGACCTTCTGTGTCTGGCTTTTCTTGCTTTGCATGATGTTTTCAAGGTTCATCCACAACGCATCATGTATCCATACTTTATCCACTCATATATTGTTAAGACATTCAAGTCTATAACAAAAGTATCACTGAATCATGAAATACTGATAGTATAAAGTAAAACTCATTTATAAACACGTATCAGTTGACTTACTGCTTAAAATGCTGATAAAAGTAAAGTGCTCAGAATACTTTCTTTTTTTTTTTTTTTTTTTTTTGTAGTACTGGGGCTTGAACTCAGGGCTTTGAGCTTGCTAGGCAAGCACGCTAACACTCAAGTCACACTTTCAGCTCTCAGATTACTTTATTCAAAGTTTTTATTCAGGGTTCCTCCCAGAAACAGAACCAGTACAATGTGTGTACAGAGGGAGATTTATTATACAGAACTGGATCAAGAGATTAGAGGGGCTGACAGGTCCCAAGATCTGTAGCTAACAACCCAGAGACCCAGGAAAGCCAACAGTGTAGGTTCAGTTCAGCCCCAAGGGCCTGAGAACCAGGGGTGCCAGTGCCATAGTTCAGGTCTGAAGGCTGTAAGCTAGACAGCCAAGATGAGCAGCTGATGTTTCAGTTCAAGTCTAAGGCAGGACAAATCCACTGCCCAGCTCAAAAACAGAGAAGCAAGAGTTCCCTTTTATTCACCAATTGACCTGTTTGTTCTAATAAAGTCTCCAATTGACTGGATAGGCCCACCTACATTTTGGAGGTATTTACTTTACTCAGTCAATCAATTCAAAGGTCAATCAATTCAATCAATTCAAAGGTCTGATCCAGAAACAGTCTTCTAGATACATCCAAAATAATGTCTGACTAAATGTTTGGGCCAGTCAAATGGACACATAAAATTAAGCATTACGAGTGTTGTTTAAGACAATCCCTCATCACACTCTACTAAGAAAACTGAATTTTCTGTAGTTTGACAAAAATATGGTCATCAATTATCCAAGCAAATTTATTTTGAAGAATAATATTTAAAATAGAACACAGTATAGCTTATGCTCTGTGCAAATACTAAAGAGACAAAGGCAAATTACTGGATTAAATGTCTGAGTTATTTTGTCTTTTAAACATACTTTTTCAATCAGAATGATGTTCCATGGACCAAAGTGTGCCATTACAAAAATCAGCAATACAAATCATCCCAGGCTGGGCACTGGTGGTTCACATCTGTAATCCTAGCTACTCAGAAGGCAGAGATCAGGAGGATTGAGGTTCAAAGCCAACCTGGGCAAACAGTTCCGCAAGACTCTATCTCAAAAAAAAAAAAAAAAAATCACAAAAAAGGGCTGATGGAGTGGCTCAAAGTGTAGGCCCTGAGTTCAAGCCCCAGCACTGCAAAAAAAAAAAAAAAAAAAAAAAAACCTAATAAACTTAGAAAACTGACCAACATTTTTCAGTTTTAAATCTATTGTTCATAAAGTGAGTTAATCCTTTAACACTTTCTATTGACCTGCACTAGAATCAAAGTACATTTAATACAAAGTTACACAATTACTAAAAATTTAAATGTCCATTTCACAATATTCTTTAAAACTTTCGATGACATATGAGAGTTAGATGTGGGACTCAAGTGGCAGAGTGCCTGCCTAGCAAGCACAAGGCACAGTACTGAGCTCAAATTCAGAACTGAAGGAAAAAAAAAGACATCTGAGCTGGGTATAGTGGTGTACTCCCATAATTTCAGCACTTGGGAAGCTAAAGCAGGAGGATCATGAGGTCAAGGATAGCCTGGACTACACATGGAGAACCTGAAAAGGGAGGGGGGAGAAAAGGACAATAAAAAGAAAGGAAAATGATGTCAAAACAAGCTTGAAAATTACTTTTTCAGGGGGTTAGTATTGGGGTTTGAACTCAGGGCCTCACACTTCCTAGGCAGGTGTTCTATCTCTTGAACCACTCCACCAGCCAAGAATTACTTATTTAAACAATTACAATAAACATCCATGTAAAATAAAGTACATGATTCTCTCCTTAAGATTTGTCATCATAAAAATGTGAAATCTCTTTAAGCTACTGTAACAAACTAAGTGATAATACCAAAATGAAACAGCAAAACACTTTTTTCTTACAAATAACAAGGTGATTCTAGAGCTTATACAGAGAAACAAAACAATACAGAAGAAATTCTGAAAAAGGGAAAAGCAATTGGGGGGGAATACGGGAAACAAGGGTTGCAATGTTCTATCAGGTATGAAAGCAGTGTGACAGTGATGCATAAACTCTCAGACCAATGAGGCACAGTAACAGTGTAGAAATATACGCAAATACATATATAAACTTAATGTACGATGAAGGAGGTATTTCAAATGGGTGGGGATAAAAATTAACTTTAAAAAATAATGTGATACACTAACACCTACCACTTCTATAAGGGTTTCTCTAACCACGTGAAACCATTAAGAAAATACACCTTTTAGTAACATATTTATAAACTGTAATTAGAAAAAAACTGATATATCTTAAATGTTCATCAATAGAGTAATGGTGATATAAATTTTGGCACATCCATAAAAAGGAATACAATGCAGTCATTTTTAAATTGTAGAGGCAATACCTTAGAAATGTTACAAGTATACGACAATGTAAAAGACAAAATAAATGGAAAAATTAAGGAAGAGAAGTCTATGTAGCCATCTATCATTTATCTAAACTACGGAAAAAATTTTTTAAAAGAAATGGTAACAAATGCATATGAAGAAAATTATGGAAGAATTGTTAACAGACTGATTCCAGGTAGGGAAGAGGACTGGAAAGGAGACTTTCTCCTCTCTTTATAAGCCTATTTTGCCTTTTGAATTTTATATTATGTGCATATTACTATCTACTCAAATATGTATGTTTTAAAACTATACATGGAAAGCCCAGCCATTTAACAGAGCATTGTAAACCTTTTCCAATTTTTCAGTTATGTTTAGATAGATAGGACTAAGGATAACCAGGCATAGGTGACTCACATCTGTAATCTTAGCTACTCAAGGGCAGAGATCAGGAGGATGGCAGTTCAAAGCCAGCCCAGGCAAACAGTTCCTTGAGACCCTAGCCCCAAAAAAGGGCTGGAGGAGTGGCTCAAGGTGTAGGCCCTGAGTTCAAAACCCCAGTACCACACACACAAAAAAAAAGACTAAGGACAAGCTATAAAAAGGAGAGCAAAACTAATGAATTAATGGTTACCTGATATAGCAGCCATGAGTTGTTGGAGAACCAAAATGACCAAAAAAATCTGTGACGTGACCAAATAATTCATCATTGTAATCCTCTCAATGTAGTCTTACAAACTGAAAGATTAAATTATATCTCAAATTACTTAAAAGTATTACTACAGACATAAAACTCTAGCGGTTTATCTAGAGTTTATCTAGAGGGGGATAGGAAAGAGTAGTAGAAAAGGGGAATTTGCTCAAAATACACTATGTGCATGTAAGGAAATATCACAATGAAACCCCTTTGTATAATTAACATATGGTAATAGAAATCTTCCCAAAAATTTAAATAAATAAAATGTATATTATCCTTCTTTGCTCCAAAAAGAACTTACTAACTGAAATGGTCTATGTAAAATGTCATATAATGTTCTACATTAGCACACATTCAAGTGATTAAAGCAACAGTAAAAATTATATGTATATTCTTTGTATAGCTCCTGGTAAATTCTACTCATACTCCAGAACCTGAATTAAGAAGTCTTCCCAGAGTTCGTAAACTAAGCCAGGCTCCCAATCATATTTCTCCTCCTCCTACTGTGCAGTCACTAATTTAGTGGTGTCTACTTCACTAGCCAATATGTAAACTCCATAAAGACAGCTATATTTTTGTCTACTGAGTCACCTTTATTTAGTCTTTTAACAAAGGAAGAAGCTCAATGAGTATTTCCTAAATAAAGGAAATATACATTGCAAATGAAAAGTTCATTTTAGGGCTGGTGGAGTAGCTCAAGTGACAAAGTACCTACTTTGCATGGGCAAGGCCCTGAGTTCAAATCCCAGTCCCACCAAAACTAAAATTACAGATTGTCACATTTTGTTTGTGTAGGAGCATACCTTTATTTTATTAGAAAGTTAATTTGTTTAACCAACACCCAATCATCATTTTTTTATTAAAAGCACACCAGAGAACAATTATTGAGTACCCAATATCAGAATATGTCAAAGAACTACTGAGTTATAAAGTATGATAATAGCAATATGCTTAAGTGAGAAAAATATATTTTAGAGATGCATGCTAAAGTGTGTAGGGGTAAAATGACCTGACATCTTAAGCCTGGAATTTATCTTTTTTTTTTTTTTTTTTTTTGGCCATACTGGGGTTTGAACACCATGCCTCACACTTGCTAGACAGTGCTCTACCACTTGAGCCATTCTGCCAGTGCTGGAATTTATCTTAAAATATTTCAGTAAAGGGATAAAAACAAGTAAGTCTGTGGTAAGATATTGATAATTTTTGAATCTAAGTGATGAGTGTATGGGAGTTCATTGTGTTGCTCTATTTCGTATATTTTTTTTTCTAAAAACCATTTTTCTAAAAACCATTTTTCTAACTTTCTTTTTAAGGCAAGTTCTCATTGTGTTGCTATATTTCCCAGGCTGGCCTCAAACTCCTGGGCTCAAGTTATCCTCCTACCTCAGCCTCCCAAGTAGCTAGGATAATAGGTGTATACCACCATATACTTATTTTTTATGTCTTCATTTATTATTTATTGTAGTGCTAGGGATGAAATCCAGGACCTTGCATATGCTATGTAAACATTCTGGTACTGAATGGAATCCCTAGCCCATATATATTTGAAAGTTTTCATAATCATAAAAAGGTGAAGGTAGTTCAAACAGTAGCAAGAATAAAAATTAAGTTTCTAAGGGCAGTTTGTTGCCATTGGGAGGGAAAAAAAAAGCACACCATAGGAAAGAGAACCTAAAGAAAATTGCATTATAATATACATTTTATATATTTAATTTACTCTTTGAAGATTCTATTAGCATAGATTAATTATACAAAGGGGTTTCATTGTGATATTTCCTTACATGCACATAATGTACTTTGAGCAAATTCACCTTTTCTATTACTCTTTCATATCCCCCTCCCTGATAATACATTCAAAGGGAAATTTCATAAATTCAGTTTAAGTTTTCAGGGAAATTCGTATTTTGAAGAGAAAATGTTTGTGTAAGGCAAAATAATACATCTTATTCTCTTGATCCAACATACAGAAAATGGTCAAATTCTTAGCAAATAGTCTGTGGATCCCTGGGGGTCTTCAAGACCATTTCATGGGTCCATGAAGTCAGAACTACTTTTACAATAATGCTAAGACACCACTTGTCTTCTATCACTCTTGTTCTTTCACACACATACAGTGTTTTCCAGAGGTCATGATATGGGGTACAGCAAGACTGAATACAGAAACAAACATGGGAATCAAATTGTCTTCCATTAAAACATTATAAAAATGTGCAGGGGCTGAGAGTGTAACTCAGTGGTAAAGTGCATGCTTAGCATGCCAGAGGCCCTGGGTTCAATCCCCAGCACTAAAAAACAAAAATAAATAAACAAAAAATTGACAAAAATTTAGAACAATCATTCCCTTTGCTAATATTCTTTGAAAAAATATTTCCACTAAAATGTTATTTTATGTTAACATCAATTTAGTATTCTAAGTTAGTTACATAATTATTAAATATATTAAATGTTTTCATTTCTAATGTAGTAATGCAAGCTGGGTACAGCTCAGCTGTAGAGCACTTACCTAGCATATATAGGGTGCTGGGTTTGATCCCCAGCACCACAAAAGAAAGAGAGAAACTAATTTTCCCCCATCTTTTGTGTGTGTGTGTGTGTGTGTGTGTACACGCTGGTACTGAAGGCTGAACTCAGGGCCTTATGTTTTTGAGGCAGGCACTCTACCACTTAAGCCATGCTTCCAGCCCTGTTTGCTTTGGTTATTTTGGGTACGGAGTCTTGCATTTTGCCTGGGATGTCCCAGATAAGCGATTTTATTTATGCTGCCTGCCTAGAGAATGGCAGGTACAGTACTATGCCCAGCTATTGGCTGTGATGGGGTCCTGGTAACTTTTTGCTCTAGTTGTCCTTGACCAGAGATTCTCCCAATGTCTGCCTCCTCAGTGGCTGGGATTACAGACTCAAGTCACCGTGCCAAGCCAAGAAACTAACTTTTTTTTAGGTGTGAACAAAGACTACAACTGTTGAAGCTTGGTGAGAAACAAAAGTTTAAACTTACTTATTATCTTTCATTTTGAGGTTTCCCCCACCCCTTTAATCAGCCTATGACTGACAATTTGCATTTGCCATCCAAAAATGTTACAAAGATCACGTTATATTACAGATCCTGTTTCTGGAAAGGGGTGTTAAAAAAAAAATCTGCTAAAAGGGGAAAATTAGTTATGTAGCTAGAATGTAATTTAATAATTATCTTCAAAGATGCAGTAAACATAAGCTCAAGTTTGTAAAGTCAGTTTGAAAGTATCAAATCCTTTTAAGTACAAAAACTTAGATGGTGGAAACATTGTCTCCTTACTTGTGCAATTCTAACTCCAGAAAAGAAACAACAGTACCAGAAAATACAGAAACAACTGTCAATTCAAAACAGAACCTCTTCATTCTAATGATTTATATTGCTTATGCTTACAAAGCAAACGAAAAATGTTCTATTTTTTCTAAAACCAAATAAATCAGAGCAACTAAGAATACATAATACTTTCTCTAGCATCCCTTAATCTAACACCTTATTAGTGAATACAAATATTCAACAAATATTTAAGCACCTTCATCAAAGTGGGGGCTATAAGGGAGCTAAAACTGAAATAGGAAAACCACCTAAAAGGGGCCACTATCTTCTTCATAACCAACATATGGCCCCTCCAATCTACAATAAACAGAAAGTGTTAGTTGTCTGCTATACCATCTACTGATTACCATTATCACTACCATTGATAATTAACTAATGACAATTACCATTATCATTATGCAACGGGAAACAAGGATCCTGAAGTTGATGGGAAAAACTGCACACAGGCAGGAGGACACAAAGACTATGCCCTGTCAAGGCAGTCCATGTGCTAAGGAAAGGAAATCCTTGGCAGACTTAACTCAGACCAACATGAGATTGCTACGGCAGTATATTAACCACACCATCACTACTAAATTACCATCATTTTCCTCCTAAAACATTTATATGCCTTACTTTTTCTAATTATGAAACATGTGAAACATATATTTAAACATATGAAAACATTCCCAAATCCAGCTAACAGCACATCTTACCATTTTCCACATTTGAAACAATATTTTTAAAAAATATACGAAACACTAGATAGCACATATCTTGTTCCATTTCTTCTATTCCTCCGGTAGCCACTATCCGGGCACACAGTGTTAATCTGTTATGCATGAATTTTTGTTGCTGTTCCTTTGTTTTGTAAGGCAGGGTTTACCCATGTAAATCACGCTGTCCTTGAACTTGCACTCCTTCTACCTCAGCCTCCTGAGCGCCAGGATTAATTAAAGATATGCACCACAAGGACCAGTGCTATTCATGTTTTTATTGTAGGTATGTGTAAACAAAATCTTCTCTATTTTGTATGTTTTCAAACTTTTACCAAATGGCATACTGGTCTGTACCTTGCTTCTTTAGCTCAAGATTTTTTTTTGTTTTTTAATTCAGTCATGAATAAAAATGTAGCTTTCGTTCATTTATGAAAGCTGTCAGTATTATACAGTATGAATGTCACAATTTATTGACCATTCTCTCACTTAATGGAATGTTTAAACTGTTTTCATATTTTAAGAGCTGATAATATAGCTCAACAGCACACTGCTTGCCTAGCATGCACAAGGCCCTAGATTCCATTCCCAGAATTGCAGTAAGTTTCCATTTTTGTTTCAAGGTTGCAATAAACAATTTTGTGCCCAGTACTCAGTTTTGTTTTGTTTTTATTCCTAGAAAGAGAACCGTCAACTCAATGAGTATATATCTACCAATTCATTAGAGGTTGCTAAGTGGATAGCCAAAATAGTTAGACCTTTTCACATTTCCAGCAAGCTATGTTACTGTTTCTCTTCATCTTCAATAATTCTTGATACTGCCATAATTTTCATTTTTGCCAAACTGATGAGCATAGAGTGATACCTTACTGGTTTATTTGTTTCCTGATTAAGTATCATTTATTGGCCTTTAAGGCTTCCTTATGGGAAAAGCCTATAAATATATTATTTTTCTATTGATTTGGTAGCCTGAGTATCAATTCTTTAATGGTTACATGTGTTTCTAAATGCTCGTTCCCACCCCAAAAAAGGATAAACCTGTTGCTAACTTTTAAGTCTAGTAAAATAAAAAAACAAAGTCAATTCCTGACTTCTCAAGAAAGTTCACAGCTATTTTCCAAACCTTTGTATCAGTTTTCTCCACTTTTTTTTTTTTGGTTCCTTCTTTTGTCTACTCACAATTGAATTTCTCATTGAGAGTCCATACTCATATACATAAACTGAAAAAACAGGGCTGTTTCTTCTAAGGGATGGCATTTTCTTAACCATAAGCAAACACTTAGGAAGCAGTTGGTCTCTTTTCTAAAAGACCATCATCACACTTTGGCTTTCATTTAGTAAGCAACCATCTATTTGATTAGTAACGGTTTGTTAAAACCATTAACAAAATTTAATAATCATCCAATCCGTCAGGATGTCCAAAACATAAGAAAGAGCACTCACTCTACCCAATAAATTAAGAATTAAGGTACAGGGCGGGATGCAAACGACTACCTAGCACCCGTGAAGCCCTGAGTTCAAATCTAAGTACCGCCAAAAAAAAAAAAGAAAATTTAAAGTACAAACTCAAACTAAGCAAATTTTTTTTTTTTTTAATTTTCAGTCGCACTAACACCAATCAGCCCTTTACAGATCAGGTTGCTCTGCAGAAGTGAACTGATTTTGGATATTTCAGTGACAATCATCTATCTACTCAGAAAAGTTTATTTCATTCACAGCTCTATCAACTATTTTGCAAAATAAAGACGCTACACTAGAGGCATGGAACCACAGACCAGGAAGGGCCTTTAGATCACTTAATCTAACTTCATTTTCAGGTAAGGCATCTACAATTCACAAGCTCAAGAAATCTGCCAACCCAAGATCGTCTAAAAACTACAAAGTCAGGGTTCTTGTCACTACATCATGCATTTTTCTTATTTTACATTCCCAGTTCTAAAACAGATCTCTCTTTTTAACTTTACAAGACTAGGTTATAAAAATGATGGAAGTAACTCCCAAAACCACATCAATCTTTTCCTTTCCTTATCCGTCCCCATCCTTCATTATAACCTACAGAATGAAAAAAAAAAAAAAACTTCCTAGAGTGTCAAGCCCTTGCTCCTGTTCCTGTGTTAAGTAAGTAGAATTTTTTATTATTCGCTCCTTTATTTGGTGAGTGCACACGAAGTGCGGACTTTGCAGGAAGCAGATGCAAGCCGCTCCTCCCAGCCGGCAGCACGGCGCGCGGGCGCCGAGACAGCGCTCCCGACGCCCGGGAGCAGGGGGCGCTGGGGAGCGGGACTCCGAGGACCAGCAGAGAGGCGCGGGCTACATACCTTTCCGCAGCTCCCGCTCCCACACGGTGACGATGGGCCGCGAGTGCTTGCGGTGGTGGATGAGCCACAGGGATAAGGTCTGCACGCTCTGCTGCGAGTTGCTCAACTCCGACAGCTTTTTCTCCAGCGCCGCCTCAGAAAAGGCGGACATCCCTCCGAAACCGAGTCCACGCCGTCCCACGCGGTGGGGCCAAGGGGAGGAGAGTTTCGCCGCCCTCGTCGCGGCCTCGCCCCCTCACCCCACCCTTCCCCAACGCCCTCACCACGGCCGGGGCCACATCCAAGCCCCGGCCGCAAACCAGCAAGATGGCGTCCGGCCGGCAGTGACGTCATGGCCGACCTACGCCCCACCCCTCCCGCAGCTAGCGCTGGGAAAGGAGGTGGGGCGAGGGGGGCGGGACCTCCGAGCGGAAGGGGCGGGACCGAAATAGTGCCGGGGAAGCGGGAGGGAGTGCTCCGCGAGGGTGAGAATCGGCGGGAGGGCTGGTGTCTTTCTGGGGGAAGGTTGTCTCCGTCAAGTAAACAGTAATTAAAATCTGCATAAATTTGTGCAGCGTATAAGTTGTGCGATTGATATAAATTGGTGTAGCCACTTTTGTAAGACTATTCGCATGATTAGTTACATTCTAAAATACTGCATTAGGGCTAGCAAGAGTGCCTGCTGGCAAGCGCAAGGCCCTGACTATAAACTCCCGTACTGCAAAAATAAATAAATAAATATTAATTAATTAATTGAAATAAAAAGGACAGGATGATGGCCTGAGCCGGATTTGGAAGTCAGGTTGGGTAACATAGCAAGCCTTCTCTCCTGGGCGTGGGGATGGGGAAAACACCAGTAAGATGCTGGAAGTGTAGTCAGAGGTAGAGCAAGCTTCGCCTATGAGAGGCCCTGGGTTCAACCCACAGCACAAAACAAAATTCTAGTGGGCCTGCAGGGATAATGAGGCCTAAGCCGGATTCTAGAAACAATCTTCCCAAGGGGCCCACTTGTTTTGGCACCGGTTAGCCTGGTTTTTCTTACCAGGTTCAGCCAATGCCTAACTCTTCATCAGTGTTCCCTGTCACACCTGTGTGCCCCACTTTCCATGAATACTTTGCGGCCTGGCTATGCCGCACACTATCGTCAGCACCTGCCTCTCCTGCTACTCCAGGTTTCTTGAAATCTAGAAGCCGGGCAGTGTAAGGTGCTTCTTGTTCTCAATTCTGCTTATCAAACTGGGGCTATCCACCCATGGGCTATGCACACATGGGTGTGCAGGTGTCTCTGGAGTAACCTGTGTCACAGTCTTTTGGGTATATCCCCAAGAGTGGTATTACTGGATCAAATGGTAGATCAATGTCTCGCTTTTTAAGTAGCCTCCAAATTTTTTTCCAGAGTGGTTGTACCAGTTTACATTCCCACCAGCAGTGTAAGAGGGTTCCTTTTTTCCCCACATCCTCGCCAACACCTGTTGTTTGTGGTGTTGCTAATGATGGCTATTCTAACAAGGGTGAGGTGGAATCTTAGTGTGGTTTTAATTTGCATTTCCTTTATTGCTAGAGATGGTGAGCATTTTTTCATGTGTTTTTTGGCCATTTGAATTTCAAATTTGAGAAAGTTCTGTTTAGTTCACTTGCCCATTTCTTTAATGGTTCATTAGTTTTGGGAGAATTTAGTTTTTTAAGTTCCTTATATGTTCTGGTTATCAGTCCTTTGTCTGATGTGTAGCTGGCAAATATTTTCTCCCACTCTGTGGGTGTTCACTTCAGTTTAGAGACCATTTCTTTTGATAAACAGAAGCTTTTTAGCTTTATGAGGTCCCATTTATCTATGCTCTTAGTTGCTGTGCTGCTGGGGTTTCATTGAGAAAGTTCTTACCTATACCTACTAACTCCAGAGTATTTCCTACTCTTTCCTGTATCAACTTTAGAGTTTGTGGTGTGATATTAAGATCCTTGATCCATTTTGAGTTAATATTGGTATAGGGTGATATACATGGATCTAGTTTCAGTTTTTTGCAGACTGCAAACCAGTTTTCCCAGCAGTTTTTGTTGAAGAGGCTGCTATTTCTCCATCGTATACTTTAGCTCCTTTGTCAAAGACAAGTTGGTTATAGTTGTGTGGCTTCATATCTGGATCCTCTATTCTGTTCCACTGGTCTTCATGTCTGTTTTTGTGCCAGGACCATGCTGTTTTTATTGCTACTGCTTTGTAATATAGTTTGAAGTCAGGTATTGTGATACCTCCTGCATTGTTCTTTTGACTGAGTATTGCCTTGGCTATTCGTGGCCTCTTGTGTTTCCATATAAATTTAACGGTAGATTTTTCGATCTCTTTAATGAATGTCATTGGAATTTTGATGGGAATTGCATTAAACATGTAGATTACTTTTGGAAGAATAGACATTTTTACTATTTTACTATGTTGATTCTACCAATCCATGAGCATGGGAGATCTCTCCACTTTCTATAGTCTTCCTCAATCTCTTTCTTCAGAAGTTTATAGTTTTCCTTGTAGAGGTCATTCATATCTTTTGTTAGGTTTACACCTAGGTATTTGATTTTTTTTTGAGGCTATTGTAAATGGAATTGTTTTCTTTTTTTTTTTCATTTTTCTTTATTCATATGTGCATACAAGGCTTGGTTCATTTCTCCCCCCTGCCCCCACCCCCTCCCTTACCACCACCTCCCCCCCAATACCCAGCAGAAACTATTTTGCCCTTATTTCTAATTTTGTTGTAGAGAGAGTATAAGCAATAATAGGAAGGAACAAGGGTTTTTGCTGGTTGAGATAAGGATAGCTATACAGGGCATTGACTCACATTGATTTCCTGTGCGTGGGTGTTACCTTCTTGGTTAATTCTTTTTGCTCTAACCTTTTCTCTAGTACCTGTTCCCCTTTTCCTATTGGCCTCAGTTGCTTTAAGGTATCTGCTTTAGTTTCTCTGCATTAAGGGCAACAAATGCTAGCTAGTTTTTTAGGTGTCTTACCTATCCTCACCCCTCCCTTGTGTGCTCTCGCTTTTATCATGTGCTCAAAGTCCAATCCCCTTGTTGTGTTTGCCCTTGATCTAATGTCCACATATGAGGGAGAACATACAATGGAATTGTTTTCATACATTCTTTTTCAATTTGCTCATTGTTAGTGTATAGAAATGCTAATGATTTTTCTATGTTGATTTTATATCCTGCTACCTTGCTGTAGCTATTGATGATGTCTAGAAGCTTCTGGGTAGAGTTTTTTGGGTCTTTAAGGTATAGGATCATGTTGTCTGCAAATAGGGATATTTTGACAGTTTCTTTACCTATTTGTATTCCTTTTATTCCTTCTTCTTGCCTAATTGCTCTGGCTAGGAATTCCAGTACTATGTTGAATAGGAGTGGAGATAGTGGACATCCTTGTCTGGTTCCTGATTTTAGAGGGAATGGGAATTGGACTTTGATCACAAGATAAAAATGAGAGCACACAAGGGAGGGGTGAGGATAGGTAAGACACCTAAAAAACTAGATAGCATTTGTTGCCCTCAACGCAGAGAAACTAAAGCAGATACCTTAAAAGCAACTGAGGCCAATAGGATAAGGGGACCAGGAACTAGAGAAAAGGTTAGATCAAAAAGAATTAACCTAGAAGGTAACACCCACGCAGAGGAAATCAATGTGAGTCAATGCCCTGTATAGCTATCCTTATCTCAACTAGCAAAAACCCTTGTTCCTTCCTATTATTGCTTATACTCTCTCTTCAACAAAATTAGAGATAAAGGCAGAATAGTTTCTGCCTGGTATCGAGGTGTAAGGAGGGGTAAGGGAGGGAGCAGGGGGATGGGGGAAGGGAGGTGGTGGGGGGAAGGGGGGAGAAATGACCTAAACAATATATGCACATATGAATAAAATAAAATTAAAAAAAAGAAAATTCACAGGAGATAAATGGCCAAATTCTGATGCATCCATCTACCATTCTATCATTCTACCTTTTTCTGCAGCCCTGTTGCCACAGCTTCCTTCACTATGTTCTTGAGCCTCCAGAAGTGCTAAATTTCTCTGTTTACCCAAATCTTATACTATTCCATTTCCACTGCCTTTTATCTGTTAAACATGCAAACAACAGCATTTCTGCAACCCTCTACTCTTTCTGACCAAAACAAAGAATTTCCTTTTTAATTTGATTTGAACTAACATATGAGGGGATAAACAAAATGAAGTATATATATATATATATATATATATATATATATATATATATACAGAGAGAGAGAGAGAGAGAGAGAGGTTTTATACACACACACACACACACACACACACACTAGAAAAATATTCAGTTGATATTACAACATGGGTGAACCTTGAAAGCACTATGCTAAGTGAAGTAAGCCAGACTCAAAAGACAAATATCATATGATTCCACTTACAAAAGGTACCTAGAATAGGGAAATTCAATATGATCAAAAGTTGAATGGAGGTTACCAAAGGTTAGAGGTGGAAGAGGGGGTTATTATTTTATGGGTATAGAGTTCCTGTTTTGGATAATGAAAAAGTTCTGGAAATAGAGGTGGTGATTATACAACATTGTGAATGTATTTCCTGCCACTCAGTTGTACATTTAAAAATTGATGAAATGGTAAATTTCAAGAATATATAAAGTCAAAACTACAATTAACCAGCTGAGCATATATGTGCACATCTGTAATCCCATCACTCAGGAGGCTGAGTTAGGAAGATAATGAGTTCAAAGCCAGCCTGTAGCAAGACCCTGTGTCAAGAAAAACAAAACAACAACAAAAGAAGTACAATGAATCTCCTTGTATCCTTCACCAATTTCAACAATTATCAACTCCTGGTAAAACTTCTACACACCACTCCCCCTACTGGATTATATTTCAGCAAATTTCAGACTATAATGATATAATTCATTCCAACTATCATTATTTCAGAAATGTCTCTCCATAATAAATGAAACATTTCTTACCAAGGAACTTGTGTATTTCCTTTAAAGCTTACCTCAGCTACCGCCTCCTCTGCAAAACCTTTCCCTGTTTTTCCTGGAGTCAATGTCAGTCATTACTGCCTCTGCTTCTCGCTCTGAAACAGGATTGCACAAATACTGGTGGGATTGATATCTTGACAGATAATTCTTTGGTGTATGCTGTATTTTAAATGTATCCTCCCCTTCCCCACAGTTCTTGTGTTGGAAACTTAGTCCCCAAATTCACGTTAATGGTATATGGAGGTAGGACCTTTGAAGGTAGTGTTGGAGGAGGTCATGACAGTAAGTTCCCCAGGATATGACTAGTTGCTTTCTGAGAAGAGGAAGTGAGACCTGATCTTGCATGCTTGCTTTGTTTTGTCACCTGATGCGCTCTGCCTTGGTGTGTTATGTAGCAAGAAGGTTCTTATCATATACCAAGTAGATTGTGGCATCACATTCTTGAACTTCACAGCTTCCTGAACCTTAAGCCAAATAAACTTCTATTCTTTATAAATTCCCTAGTGTTGTGTATTTTGTTACAGCCACAGAAACAGACTAAGTGTAACATAGTATTCTTAGCAGTATCCTGGCTTCTAGTAACTAGATACAAGCAGTAAATTACAGCCATGTTGGCAAATGTCCCATTGGGGAAAACTCACCCGCAATAAGAACTATTTCTTCAAATCTGACCTAACAAGCCTCACAGCAGACGTTTGCTTCTGTATGTTTCTCTGCTTCTAGGCTGTGAAATCCTTAAAGGCTGGAACAGTTTCTTCATCTTAGTGCAGGCTTAACTGCATTTACTATCTGATTCTTTCTGGATTCATCAGAAGCAACTGGAAGGCCAAGTGAGCTTTAACTGGGCTTCACAGAACTTCACAGAAATCTGAGGCTCTTAGGTCCAGCCTTCTCTGCAGGGACTTGTCAATTCTGCCCACTTTTTATCCCTTCAGCCTCTATCAAAAACTTAAGTCATTGAAATTCATCTCCCCACAGGGGGACTCATTTTGTTATAGTTCTCATAAGGGTGGAACTTGATCTCTCTCTAACTACCCAACTCTAACCTGAGTTCTTACAAAGTGAGCCTCACTTTACTTCCACCTGACAGCCCTTCAGGTATATGAAGACCATCATTATATTCACTCAATCAATCACTTACCAAATTTATACTTGAAAAAGAAAACAAACCACTGATATGGGCAACTGGCCTGGCTCTACCAGCTTACCCTCCATGGTGTTAGGAGAACCTTGCATTCAGACATATACCACGGTATTTGCCTGATGAAAAAATGTTCATAAAACAACCAGCCACTCTAGGATCTTGCTAAAGTGATACAAAAACAAGACCACTTAATAAATCTTATCTAAGCATGTACAAAACAAGGTTACTGTACCAATCACAAAAAATATCAGACCTGTCCTTTCCCACTAATATAATTGCTGCTTCTTTACCAATTACATTCTTACCCTTGCCTTCTTCCCTCCTACAGAAAAATCATTAAGATTCATTAAGATTCTCTAATCAGAGAATTACTTATGTATCCTGGCAGCACCCAATCCAAAGCAAAGCCCCATTTCTTTCAACGCCCCCTCCCATCACCTTCCCTAAGCCCAAACACTGTGAACACTCTGTCCTCAAGCCTCTCTATGCTTCCCCCATCATACACACTCCCTCATTGTGACAAGTAAAAAACCCAACTTGTTCAACTTCTAGTATGCTCCTGGTGGTCTTTGGCTGAGAGCATGGTCATACTGAACGTTCCCTATGAGCCTGGCACTGGGAGGACGGCAGTGAATAAAGCATATGTGGAAGTGAAGAATGAACCACCTGTGTTAAGTGTAATACACAACATGTTAGGTTATACCCAGTGGTATGGGGCAAAGGAAAGCTAGAAAGTAGGGGTATGGAGGTTGGAATTTCCATTGGTTAGCCAAGAAAAGCCTTACTGAGGTGATGCTCCAAGATCTGTAGGAGGAAGGACATGAGCCACACAGCTATTTCAACAAGTGCAAGCACAGGGAAGGCTGACACAAAGGCCCTAGGATGTGATCATGCCTGGTGTGGCTCAGGGACAGCAAGGAGAACTCCCGCGCTAGAGCGGGATAATCAGAGGGACAGGAGCAGAAGCCAGTAAGGTGAGGGATGGGGAGAAGAGAGGTCACACAGGGTCTTGTAAACCACTGCAAAGACTTTGGCTTTTATTCTGAGTGAGATGGAAAGTTGTTGGAAAGCACTAAAGAGAAAACCAGTATGGTTTAACTTGCTTTAATTAAAAACCAAAAACAATCCAACCTCTGTGATAAAAAGAAACTGAAGATGGGGGTGACAAAGGTAGGGAGCTTAATTACTGATAGCACAGGAAGTAAAAAGCCGGCTGATTCTGGATATATATAGATATAGATATAGATTTTTTGGGATTTGAACAAAGGGCTTCCTGTTTGCAAAGCATGTGCTCTATCTACCACTTGAGACACACACCTCTAGTTCATTTTTCTCTGGTTATTTTGGTGATGGGGTCTCACAAACTATTTGCCCTTGCTGGCCTCAAACAATGATCCAAGTAGCTAGGATTGTAGGTGTAAGCCACTGGTGCCCCACTCTGGATATAGCTTGAAAGTAGAACAGCCAGATTTACTGATATGGAGACAGGGGTAAGAGAGAGAAGGAAGAGTCAAAGAAAATGTTCAGGTTTACAGCCCCAGCTAACACTGGGAGGCTGAAGTTACTATTAGCTGAGTCAGAGAAGACAGTGGGAAGACAAGGATTTAAGGGGAGAAACAGAAAAAAAATCATATGAAATTTCCAATGCTAAATGGACATGTTGAGTTATAACCATGGGAGTTTGGCTATAGACAATAGAACCTAAAGTTAAGAGACTGGATGAGATCACCAGGCAGGGGTATACAGACTGATGAAGTCAGGAATGACTTTCTCATCTGCCAGAGCAGATGAGTTCAAAATATCCAAAGGAGGTAGAAGAATGGTTCAAGTGGTAGAGCACTTGAGTTGTGTGTGTGTGTGTGTGTGTGTGTGTAAACCAGTAGTGTAGAATCTTAGAACCCCTAAAAAAATGCATTTGAAGAAAGGACTCATCAATTGTCATTTATTGAATTCTGCTATAGATTGATAACATGATGTCTGAGAATTGACTATTAGAATTAGCAAAATCTTCTTAGGGCCTTTTATTTTCAGGAACAACATATATATGGAGTACTGGGGCTTGAATCCAGCCCTTTTTTGTCTTTTCTGTGTGTGCGTATGTGTGTATGTTGGGTTTTTTCAAGACAGGATCTAGTGAACTCTTTGCCTGGGCTGGCTTCAAACTGCGATCCTCCTGATCTCTGCCTCCTGAGTAGCTAGGATTACAGGCACAAGCCACCAGCACCTGGCTAATAATTAAAAAAAAAATATATATATATATATATATATATATTATATATATATATATATATCAGTTTCTAAAACACTACATAATTTGTCCATTATTCTTATTTCCTGTCTGCCTATTCTTACTAGACAAAAGCTTTATGAGGGCAGGGATTTGGGTTTATTTTGATAATTAATAAAACACTTAGGCTGGTGGAGTGGGTCGAGTGGTAGAGTGCCTGCCTAGAAGTGTGGGGCCCTGAGTTCAAACCTCAGCACTGCCAAAAAAAACCAAAAACAAAAACAAAAAACCACCAAAACACTGTAAGAACAGGCACTGATCATAGTAGAAGTTCAATGTGGATTAGCTGAATGAAAGGCTTGCACGTCTCTTTCGATGTTGGCTTCACATCTGGGAACAGTTTCCTTTGGCAGTGTTTCTCTAAAATGATTAGGATTGTTGAGCCAAGTCTTGGAGCACCAGGATGATTTTCCTTTATTCAAAGCCTGGCATTTTATGGTGAAGCCCAGCAAGTCCAGCCTGTTTGGCAGGTGTATCACACAGCAGCTTCATGCCTCTCTGTCCAGAACCATGGGCTTTCCTGTGAGTTGAAGAGTGATAAAACCAGGACCAGTCAACCCCTCACTCAGGACATGTGTTGCATCTCCAGTGGTGGAGTTCTACCCCACAAAAAGCATGAGGAAAAAGAACATCAAACATCAACTTGGGAAATTTCTTTTTGCATAGGGAGGCCCAATTTAAATTCTCAGTTTTCAGCTTTGGAGACTGATAGACAGCCTCATTTGTGGCATCAGTTAGCTCTGGGACCTGTATAGCTATCTTCATCTCAAACTAGCAAATATGCTATGTTTTTCTTTTTATCTTTTATGTTTTTTCTTCAACAAAAAGGAGAACAAAGGGTGGAACAGCTTCTGCCTGGAGGCAGGTGGAAGGAGGGGTGGGGTGGCCCAAATAATGTACACACATGTAAGTAAATGTAAAAAATGATATAATAAAATTTTTAAAAAAGAAAAAAAATTGGCTCTGGGAATTTCACTGAACCAGTTAACCTTCATTTTCCTCATCTGCAATATACCACTAGTCGAGTCTATATTGTGGAGCTGTTATGAGGGTTGGAGGGGTATGTTTGTGTGTATGAAATAATAATATATTTTATATTATTTCTTTAATTATATATATATATATATATTTCACTTCTTAAGCAGTTCCCATTTGCTAAATGTTTGCAGTGCAGGGCTGGCAGAGTGGCTCAAGTGGTAGAGCACCTGCCTAGCAAGTTTGAGGCCCTGAGTTCAAGCTCCAGTTCCTCTAAAAAACAACAAAAAAACCAAACAAACAAAGAACATGGGTCTTCGCTGGGTGCAATTCTAGCGACTCAGTAGACAGAGATCAGGAGGATCACAGTTTAAATCGAAGCCTTGCAAAAAGTTGATGAGAACCTATCTTGAAAAAAAACATCACTCATGAAAAAATGAGCTGGTGGAGTGGCTCAAGGTATAGGCCCTGAGTTCAAACCCCATTAGAGCGAGAGAGAAAAAAAAAAGGTGAGAGTGAAGAGTTTCTTTGTTTTTGTCAGGGTCTCACTATGTAGCCCAGGCTGGTCTGGATCTCACAATCCTCCTGCCTCAGCTTCCCAAATGCTGGGATGATAAGAGTACACCATCACACCTGGTTAAGAACTTATTTTTAATAATAACAAAAAAAGCATAACCACAATATTTGTTCTTGTCTTTAGTGTCTGGCTTGTTCCATGTAGCATAATGTTTTAAAGGTTTATTCATGCTGTAGACAATTATATTTTTAAACTGTGCTTTCTCTTATGAGATTGAAATCCTGTAATACATAACCTTTGTGTTTGGGGGGGTGGGATCTGGGAGCTTAGTACTCTCAAATCAGGCATTCTACAACATAAGCCACACTTCTGGTTCATTTTGCTCTGGCTATTTTGGAGATATGATCTCAAACTATTTGCCTGGGCTGGCCTCAAACCACCATCCTTGTGATTTCAGCCTCCCAAGTCCTAGAATTACAGAGGTGAGCAACTGAGCACCCAGTACCTGGCTTACGTAACATTTTATACAATGAAAGTTCATCTGCATCTTTTTCCATGACCACTCAATTCATATTTATCATCCATTCCTTTTTTTTCACAAGTTTGAGAAATTACTAATTGCTATATATTTGCTTTTAAAAATGTGATTTTGAAAAGCTTCAGGTGAAAACTATTTTTAAGGTTGCCATTTTTCATTTGCAAACAGCCAGTACATCTTATTTACAAATATTGGGCCAAATTTTTATTCTTTCTTCCTATCAGGTCTATATCATAACTGAGGTAAGTCTTATAGAAGGACTAAATGCCCTCCTAGTCATGGCAGTTTGGATGGTGCAAATTTGTCTATACACAGAGGACTGAATGCAATTAAAGCCTGAATAAATGACTAAAGATTGAGTTCCAGTAAAAGTCTTGTCTGTAGGCCACATTAGTTACTCCAGGAGCTGACTGCCTCAGCTGGCAGGAGAGCAGAAAGCAAAGATGATTCTGAGTTACTGTAAAGGGAAACCTGACTTCTAAGACATTAACCCCTGCTTATTGCTTATTGTGAAATTCTTATACTGGACTCATTCCTTACTTTGAAAAGGCAGCAATTTTTTTCAGCCAGGTGTGGTGGCTCATGTCTGTAATCCCAGCTACGAGAAGATCATGGTTTGAGGCCAGTGCAGGCAAAAATTTAGTAAGACTTTATCTCAGCCAACAAGCTGAGCATAGTGGCACACACCTGAGATCTCAGTCCCAGCAAAAAGTGAGACCCTATCTACAAAAATAACTTTAAAAAATAGAAATAAAAACTATACCCCAAAAAATAACCTAAAAGCAAAAAGGAAGCAGGAGGTGTGGCTCAAGTAGATGAGCACTTTTGTGCAAAATCCTGGTACCGCCCCAAACAAAAATAAATAACCCCCAATTTTTCTAGCAATATTTAACTTTCCAAAGTTATCTTAATTGTGCTTTTTTTGTTTTTGTTTTTTTGGTGGTGCTGGGGCTTGAATTCGAGGCTTTGCACTTGGTAGGCAAGTACTCTACCACTTGAACCATGCCTCCAAGCCCCTTTCATTTTGGAGAGAGGCTCTGGTTTTTTCCCTAGACTGGCCTGGACTCTTATCCTCCTTTTTTATGCTTCCCACAGTAGCTGGGATGATAGGTGTGTACCACCATGTCCAGCTTTCTCTGTTAAGATGGGGTCTTAAAACTTTTTTTGTCTGGGCTGACCTGGAACCACAACCCTCCTGATCTCAGCCTCCCTCACAATTTAGGATGACAGGCACCTGCCCAGCTGTTGGTTGAAATGGGGTCTTTCGAACTCCCTGTCCTAGCTGGTCTCCAACCAAAATCCTCCAGATCTCAGTCTCCCAAGTAGCTGGATTATAGTTATAAGTAGCTGGATTATAGTCATAAGTAGCTGGATATAGTCACTGGCACCTGGCTTATTTTAGTTATTTAACCCTCAGCAAACTGGTATATTTAGGCAACTAACTAAAAAAAAAAAAGAAACTGGACATATGTATCTTTGCCCAGTCTCCAGAGGATTACAGAGCAGGAATTTCTATACAGCACCCTATTCCACACATCTTTTTAAAATTTTGAAGTGCTGGGGATTGAGCCCACGGCCTTGCACATGCTAGGTAAGCACTCTACCACAGAGGTATGTTCCCAGCCTCCCCCCCTTTTTTTGGCAGTACTGGAGTTTGAACTCAGGGCTCGAACTTGCTAGGCAGGTACTCTATTGCTTGAGCCACTTCACCAGCCCCCTCACCTCACTATTTTTCTTGAAACTTTTCTTTGGTTTCTAGTAGTTTTTCAATGAGTCTATCCTTTGTGTATTTTATTTTCTCTGTAATGAGCTACTTGGTTTCTTTCCTTTTGTGCTGCAGACACTGGGCAGCAGATGGTGGTGTAGACATGTAGCCATGATTGTGCAAATACGTAACAGTGAAGGGCGGGTAAGGGAGGGGGTAGGGGAAGGGGGGAGAAATTACTCAAACATTGTATGCACATATGAATAAAATAAAAATTAAAAAAAAACAACAAAAAAACAGTGAAGGCAGCACCTCCAAAGGTCAGGGTTAGTGGGCAGGGCTTGCAGTCTTAAACATGGCATGTGCTGTCAGGGCATTTCCAGTCTGGAAAGTTTTCAGGGTGTTTATTATGCTGTCAGATAACCCAATGAGTTCTAGGAAGGGAATGACATTCATTCCTTTTATGACTGCATAGAAAAATGTTTCAAACCAAATCAGAAATTATTAGATATGTAGCTTTCTCATATTGTCTAAATATTTTCTTAAGTCACTGATAAAAACTATAGTGCCCGGGCACTGGTGGCCTGTAATCCTAGCTACTCAAGAGGCAGAGATCAGGAGGATCACAGTTTGAAGTCAGCTCAGGCAAACAGTTTGCAAGACCCTATCTTGAAAAAACCCATCACAAAAAAAAAAAAAAAAAAAAAGGGCTGGTGGAGTGGCTCAAGGTGAAAGCCCTGAGTTTAAGCCCCAGTACTGCAAAAATTAAAAAAAAGACTATAATAGATTTACCTTCTAAAGGACCAGGCTCTTCCCTTCCCCTTCCACCTATGGAGTTCCTTGGGATGTGGCACTGGATGATAAAAACACTATTGGATAAAACATCCTGCTCCCATCCTTTATAGGTCATAGTGAAGGACACACTGCCCTCCACACTCCCCCCACCCCCACTGGGGTGGCTAGCATACAGTGGCTTCTGTTCCTTTGCAAGGCAGTAAGCAGCAGGTAAGAACAGTCATGGCTTTTGAGGGTGTTGTACCCAAACCACTCTGGATTCAGCACTATTCAAACATAACAGTCCCCTTATGTTCTCACAGTGTTCAAAGAGACCACCTTTCTGTGGTTCCAAGGATGTCCAAACTGATGGTAAGGATTTGGTTACCAATGAGAAGAGAGGGGAAGGAAACCTCCATGTTGTGCAAGTTTTGCAAGATAATAATAGTCCAGAAAGACAGAGTAAAATTAAGAAGGTGGATTTCCTTCCCAGTATCAGGAAAATAAAGTCACTTGCTCCTAAGTAGGGGTCTCCTAGAGTTTCTTGGCTTGGTTTGCCAAAATATGCTCGGGTCACTGGATCCAGGGTCAGAAAGTTCTAGTCTCATCAGAGAAAGAATTTAAGGACGGACACAGAGGAGACTTAAGCAGGAGCAGGCTTATAAATTCAAAACAGAGTGAAAGCAAAGCAAAAGTACACCCTCCATAAAACAGGTCTCTTCTGGGAGTGGATACCGTGCACACGCGCGCAAGTGTGTGTGTGTGTGTGTGTGTGTGTGTGTGTGTGTGTGTGTGTGTGTGTGTGTGTGTGTGTGTGTAAGGGGTGGGCATAAGGAAAAGGAGAATTAGTGTGAATATGGTGGATGTATTTTGTATTCAAATATGAAAACAGAAGAATGAAACCTGTCAAAATTGTTCTAAGAAGGGGGAGGAGTCCAAGAGGAAGAACCAAGGAGAGGGTAAAACTAACTAAGATATATTGTAGCACATATGTAAATATCACAATGTATTTCTCTATACAAATATTATATGCTAATAAAACAAAACCAACCAAACAAAAAGAGTGCACTCTCCAAATGGGAGGGTTGGCAGGTTCAGGAAGGGGCATTGCCCTGGAAATGCTGGGATGTCAAGCTTTTACCGAGGTTTGCAGACACAGACATGGTCAGTACTAGAAAACCGGTCATGTGTCATTAGCTTTTGGAGCCTGGGCTACGTGTCATCAACTCCTCCCACGTCAGGAAAGGGAGTTTCCTTGGATGATCAGACTGGAGGTGTCATTTTCTGTAGCTGCAGGGACTGAGGGTCAGGAAGGCCCTGCTGTATGTCACAAGCCATTCTGTTAATGTCAGAAGTCTAGGATTGCTTCTTTATCAATATCCAAGCCATCCTTCTCAGCCATCAAGTCTTCTAACTCCTTGCCTGGCCCCCCTAAACCACTGTGCAGACTAAATACATTCAAAATGGCGCATATACACTCATGAATATTATTCAGCTTTAAAAAGGAATGATAGTCTGGCATGTTCTGTAACATGAATGAATCAGCTTTGAAGACATTAAGGTAAGTGAAATAGGCCAGCCACAAAAGAACAAATATTGTCTGTTGCACTTGCACAAAGCACCTTAAGTAATCAAAGGCATTGCCAGGCATGGAGGATCACAAGTTTGAGGCCAGCCTGGGCTACATAGCAAGAGACCAGGTCTTATGAAAAAAAAAAAATCATAGAGACAAAGTGCAGTGGTGTTTGCCAGGAACTGGAGAGTCATTGTTCAATGGGTATGGAGTTTCAGAAAATAGTTCTGGATACAGATGGTGGTAGTAATTACACAACAATGTGAAGCTAATTAATGCCACTGAACCGTATACTTAAAAATGGTTAACAGTAAAATTTGTGTTACTGTATGTTTTACCACAACAAAAGCTGGTTAAAAAATAGGGAAATTAATAAAGAATATTTCAGCACCCCCCACTTGACTATATCTTTCCAAAATCTCTGTAAGTACCCATATCCATGTGTAGTTTACTCCATTTTATAAGTTATCTAATTAAACCAAGAGACAAGCATCTACCTTACCCTTTTTTAGGAAAGAGCTTTACAGGAAATTTACCTTTTTTCTTTGCGGTAGACTTTGGTTTTAAGACGTGTACATATTTGTGTAACCATCACCAAAATAAGGATACAGAATAGTTCCATTACTCCTCAAATGTTCCCTGTGACACTCTAGAGTCACACTATCCACGACACAGCATTTCTGGAAAACTACTGCTTTGTTCTCCCTACCATCTTATCTTTTCTAGAACATATAGGAAATTCCAATATGTAACTTTCTGAAAGTTACATATGGAAGCTGTTGCCTGTATCAATAGTTCATTGTTTTTAATACTGAGTAGTGGTATTATACAAATATACACAAATATACCACAGTATTGTTGATCCATTCAACCGTTCAGGGACATTTGGGCAGTTTCCAGTTTCTGACGCTTGTGAACAGAATGGCTATACAAGTTTTTGTGTAAACATAGCTTTAATTACTCCAGGGTAAATATAAAGTGAGGGGTTGCTGGGTTATAAGGTAGGTATATGCTTACCTTTGTTAGAAATTACCAATTTGTAATGGCTGAAACATTTTGCATTCCCATCACAATGCATAAAAGTTCAGCTGCTCCACATCCCTACATCCTTGCAAGAATCAGTTTGTCTATATCTAAAAAGATCCTGGTAGGAATTTGATCAAAATGGATATATTTATTTGGTTTGTACAAGCAGTGAACATGTTACATCTCTCATTTTATAGCATTTTTTAGCCTTCATTATAAACATCCTGCACGTTTTACTAGGTGTAAGCATTGCATTTTGGGGGGAGCTATTATAAATGGAGTTTTGTTTTAAATTTCAGCTTTCAAAGTTCTTTGTCTATAAAAAGAAACTTACTTGTGTGTTGACATTGTATCTTATACAACTGCTAAACTCCTAGTTTAAGGTTTTGGTTTTGTGTGTGTGTGTGTGTGTGTGTGTGTGTGTGTGTGGTGGTTCTGGGGTTTGAACTCAAGGCTTCAAGCTTGCTAAGCAGGCACTCTACCCTTGGAGCCACACCTCCAGTCCTCTTTGGGATTTTCTATGTAGCTAATCATGGTCATTTGTGAATAGCAACATTTTTATTCCTTTCCAACCTGCATGCATTTTATTACTTTCTCTTGCCTTATTTTGACTGCTGGGTTTTCCGGTATGAAACTGAAAATGTTTTAAGTGGTGAAAAAAGACATCCTTGTCTTATATCTGATTTTAGAGGGAAAGTGTCTCTTTTTTATCATAAGTACATTAGCTATAGCTGAGATTTTTTTCCTCAATCATAAATGGTAACCTTTTTGAGACAGGGTCTTGCTGTGTAGCCTTGAACTCTTGATCCTCCTGCGTTAGCCTCCTGAGTTGGGATTACAAAATCTGGCTATAAACTATAAATGGTTAACTTTTATCAAATGTTTTCTCTACGCTGATACGATCATGAGATTTTTTTTTTGTGTTCTGCAGTTTCTTTTGGCAGTACTGGGATTTGAACTTGGGACCTTGTGTTTGCTTGGTAGGTGTTCTACCACTTGAACCATGCTCTAGCCCCTACAGTTTTCTTAAACTGTCCTTGTCAGATTTTGATATCAGGGTAATGCTGACACCAAATGAGTTGGAAACTATCTTATCTCTTGTTTTCTAGAGGAGATCATATACTATTGGTATTTTTATTCTTGACGTATTTGGAAGAATTCATCAATGAAAGCATCTCAGCCTGGAATTTATTTTTCAGTAGTTTTAACTATAAATTCAGTTTAATATTTACATCACTATTTATATTGCTTATGCCTCTTGAGTGAGTTTTGGTAACAAGGTTCTTGAGGAATTAGTCCACTTTATCTATGTTGCCACATTTATGTACGTTTAGTTTCCCTATCCTTTTATTTTGAACTGGATAAAACTGAAAATGCAACATATCAAAATTTGTGGGATGCAGTTAAAGCAGTGTTCAAAGGGGAATTTATAGTATTAGATGTTTATATTAGAAAGGAAGAAACATTTCAAATCAGTACTCTAAGCTTCCATGTAAATTAAAAAATGAAAAATATGAATCAAATATGGATGAATCCAAAACAAGTAGAGTAAAACTGCAGAAATCAATTCAACTGAAAACAGATTAAAAACAGAGAAAATTAAATCAAAAGTTTATTCTTTGAGAAAATCTCTAAGGTTGATGAACTTATGGTTGGACTAATGAAAATTAAGCCATATCTATACACTGCTTTTATGGTTCCTTGAATCTACTCTACTTGCTTCCTCTTTCACTTAAGATATTTTTATTTATGCCTTTTCTTTTTCTAACAATCTGACTTCCTGCCCCACAAACATCAGCTTTAGGTAACATTCTATAGCTCCTGTTTTTTTTCCTCATCTCCATTCTTGTACACAGAGCCACCAAGGGAACTAACTCTTCCACATTCCCACTAACTGGAGTGGGAACTCTGGCTCCTGTTCATCTCGTGTCCAGCCCACCCCTTCCTTCTGAATCTCTGAATGGAGAAGGTACAAGTTTCTGTGTTAACAAACTCCCAGAGGAACATTTCCAGCTATTCCAAGAACTTCCTTACCTTGCTTTGATTTAATAGAGGCACTACAGTTGGTTGATGCACTTTTGTAGGTTATTATCCACTTACTTCTGATTCTCTTTATAATGTAGACTAATAATACTTTTAATACTTCTCCATCTTTAGATGCTGGTTGTTAAAAACAAATAAAGTTAGAGATAGTTGGGGACAAACTGTGGACCAATATTCTTGCAAATGCCTTTTGTGATCAAGCACTTAGAAACTGAATAAGCTCACTTAATAAAATAACATATAAATGAGTTGCCTAGTATACTATAATCTGTATTATAATAAAAAAAAACTGGGATCTCAACTTTACAGAACCAGAAGGTAGAATGGTAGTTACCAGGAGCCTGGGGAGACAATGGGGAGTTATTTTTTAATGGGTATAGAGTTTGTTTTACAAGTTGAAGATCTGTTGCACAACAATGTGAACAGATTCAAAACTACTATACCCTTAAAAATGGTTAAGATAAGCTGTGAGCCAGTGGCCCACACCTGTAATCCTAGCTGCTTGGGAGGCTGAGATCAGGAGGATGGAGGTTCAAGGCCAGTCTGAGAAAACAGTTTGCAAGATCCCACTTTCAAAATAACCAGAGAAAAATGGACTGGAGTGGAGATGTGGCTCAAGTGGCACAGCACCTGCTTTCTAAGTACAAATCCCTGAGTTCAAACCCCAGTTCCAAAAAAAAAAAGGAAAAATGGTAAAAAAGACAAAGAAAATGTGATGTCTGATACTGGCTTGACAAGATTTTATTTTGTAAGAAAGAAACATCTAGACAATGCTACAGAGAGCCCCTAGTATGTCTACAGTACCATATATAAAAAGACAACTGCTCACAATGACAACACTGAATCACTGAAAGATACCAAAGCATTTTCTGAATCCAAGAAGTCAAATTGTACTTAGAATAGGATTCAATGTCCTTACATTACTTTGATAGTTGGTAGCCAGATAACCAGGACATACAATCATATAGCTTTTAGTGATACATACCTTGGTGATAACCAAGTATTTGGTGACATATAAACTTATTATAGTCATCTGGCATTTTTCCACACAGATATTTAAAATTCCAATTTCCTTTTTTTGGGTGGTACAAGGGTTTGAACTCAGGGCTTCACAATTGCTTGGAAGGTGCTCTACCACTTGAGCCACTCCATCAGCCCTAAAATCTCAATTTCTTGGTCAAGTGACATATTGCTTGAATTCACCAAATATATCTAACTTCTCTATTATACAAACAAATGTAAACTAAACTAGTGTATGAAAAGTGCTCACTATGTTTTTACAAGAACATTAATCTCTGACAAAGATGGTTATGAATGCATTCCATACTAATTATGCTGTTTTTTAAAATCTATATCTAAGTTTTCCCCTCTACATTATAACCTACTTTGTGATTTTTATAAGAAATCTACAGTTCTTCAATTCTCAAATTCTTTTCTTTTCCTCCTTATTTCTTAGCTTAAGTTTAGTATAAGTTTTATCAGTATCTTGAGTTTTGTGCCCATTCTTGTGCCTAACACCATTAGCCTAAAATCCAATATGGGAATTGTGTTAAATTAGTTCCACAAAAAGTATTACAGACATTTTCCCTGAAATATACAGAACATGTCATGCCAAATCTCGTTTATACAATAAATTGGTAACATTGGTGAACTGCATACCTATCTTATATTACCAAAATAGAATAACTTAAATATTAAAACGTACCATTATGTTACCAACATAACTGACCTTACAAGCATAACAAATGGCAATATTCAATACAAAAATCACAAAATCCGCTACTTTAAGTGCTGCATATCACAGCATACAAGCTCATCTCCTCATGACCTATTCAAACTATAGACAGCAACGTTTTTAAGCTACTCTGGCATTTATACCCTAATTAAAAATTTATACGAAACACAATTCTATGTTCAAATATGGAAATAAGTAACATAATTCCAAAACCCAAAAGTATCCCAGCATTCTGTAAAAAGAAGTATCCCCAACGACTACATCCATGGTCACTAGCATCATTGTGCAGCATCTCAGGTACCTTAAAGGAAAAAATAAAATGGTAACAAGTAAGTGTTAGGAGCTATACAATAACTTTTAGAAGAATTTGCAGGACTGCTCATCAGTTTTATTTATAGCAATACATACTATGAGTCAATTCCTTAAAAATGACTACTTGTAATGCTACATAGCATTTCTTAGCAGGATTATTGATGATGTTTTGAGCAGGTAAAAATCTGTCTTAGTCCAGTTTGCTCCACTGTAAAGTGGATAGCTATACTGATTTCCCTGCTTCAGTTACTGCCCACATATGTGGACTAAATATAATAAGCAGCTCACCCCTGGTTCAGAGACAGGAGGTCTTGCACTAAATAAAGTATAATTTTAGCAGTAAGATTGGCCAAGATGGTTATGCGGTATTTGGTGACAAATGGATATAACCCTTTTGTTAATTAATAAGACACTTTTTAACATTCTGAGGTACACACAGCATGCTAAGAATATGTGGCTTGTGTGAGGTTTTCAACAAATTCTATGGCTAATTTGGTGCCTGATCATCAGGATTCTCCTCTAAATAGACACATCAAGAGATGGTATGCATTTGTGTATCCTGATATGTATCAGATAGTATAAAGGTATGCATGTGATCGACTACCCCCAAAAATAAAATTGAAGGGATTTTTGTTGTTGTTGTTGTTTTGCAGTACTGGGGTTTGAACTCAGGGCTCTCACCTTAAGCCACTCCACCACCACTTTTTTGTGATAAGCCTTTTTGAGACTGGGTCTCATGAACTATTTGCCCAGCACTGGCTTTGAACTGCGATCCTCCTGATCTCTGCCTCCTGAGTAGCTAGGTTTACAGGCGTGAACCACTGGCGCTTGGCTAGGGATTTGTGTTCTTATATTCCATCTCTGTGAGTTTAGCATCACTTCTCATCACTGCTGCATTTAATTTAAAAGGATTTGAATTCGGGATCTCACACTTGCTAGTCAGGTGCTCTGTCACTTGAGCCACACCCTCAGCCCTCTAAAATCTTCTTTGAAATGAATTGTTACTGTATTTCCTCTATTTTAGTCAATGTTGTCTGACTTACCATATCAACCAGAGCGACATACATGAATAAGCCAGCAGTAAGTGCAAATATCCACATAGAAACATTTTCAGCATAATGTCCAATGAAAATTCCTGTTGCCATTCCAAGGTATGCCAACATGGCTGATAAAGCATTATAAAGCACAGCCTGCTTAACAGTCATGCCAGCCTTCAGTAAAACAGCAAAGTCACCTTTAACATAAGAGATAAGATAATTGAAAAATGTTTTTAAGACACATACTCCAGAGACCTCAGATTCAAGAAAATTCTCTGATTCTTTTTTTTGGGGGCGGAGGGGCAGAAAAGAAAAAGAAATAATCAAGACTAGAGTGGAATTCATCAGTATAAATCACCTTAACAATTGTATATGCTAAAAAAAAATTTTTATCCAAATTTTCTTAAGGCCTATGCTTTGTCACTGACTGAAAACAAACAACTAGCCTATAACTGTGCTCTTACACTGTTTTCAATGCCTCCTAACTGTTCACAAAGGGGGATGGAGGGAGAGAACATAAAATAATTAAGAGCTACCGAGTACAGTATCTTCCAGTTACATGAGGAGAGATAAATGAGGATGGAAGTGGCTCAGAGAGGCTCCATGGGATCTATAATGGGGAACATAAATGAAATATTGAAGCTTATACAAGCGTTGGCCAGGTATCCTAGACAGGAGGCTTTCTAAATGGCTGAACACATGGCACAGAACAAGCTGAAAATGGTGTCAGGGTGTATATGAAGAAATGTGTCCATAGAAGAAAAACCAATACATGAATTGGGATCCAAAACAACTAGGGACAACCCACTGATTTCCCTTTTCTTCAGCTTCCATCCTCTTTCCCAACTTCCCACTGTTAATGGAAGATGATTCCTTTAAATGCTACCCTCTTATTCATGTATAAAGTGTGCATGAAGACAATCACTGATGATACCAGCATGCTGCACAGAAAGATACTTGGTAGGGGAAAAAGAGAGGGGGCTCAGGTACTTATTTGGCATCCCATGTAGGCAACTATATACTGGTGGGATCAGAATTCTGGATGTAAACAAACCTGAGCCCAATAAGAAAAGAAAGTCAGCTGGGTTAGCAAATTATCTGAAGGCCTGGAAGTTGTGAAGGAGCTTGCTCATTAGCAAAAGCCAGTGACTCAGGGCATTCATTTATATGGCAAAATAATTTATATGGTGCTCTTACCTAATTCATGAGGCAGCTCATGACAGAACACAGCAACAGAAGTACTTAACCCACTTGACAAGCCTTCAGTAAAAGCAGCACCTGTGTAAAAACCAATTAAGAGAGGTTTGGTTACATTATTTTCTGTGTTTTTAAAATCTTGGCACACAAGATAAGATAAAAGAAACACACAGTATTTTGGCTGTGAATAAATACAACCTTCCCAACCTAGCCCTTCTCCCTCTCTTTCTCTCTCTTTTGGTGGCACTGGGTTTTGAACTCAAGACCTCAAGCTTGCTAGCAGATGCTTATCACTTGAACCATGCCTCCAGCCCTCAACTTTTATCTTAATAAGAAACCTAAGATTATATTCCCTTTAGTCTAAATTTCCCAAAGAAGCACAAGCAGGTACAACAGAGAAGGAAAGTTTCAACTATGCCTTAGAGTAACGAGATGATCATCTACAAATCAGAAAAGTAACCACTACCATATAAAGCACTTATTTAAGAATATAAAGTAAACTGATTTAAAAGGTTTGGGGAAAACAAAAAAAAGCAAAATAAAACCCAAAATACCTCTGCAGTCAAGAGCATAAATGTTTCACTGTCCTCAGAAGAATTTACTGTGTTTCATTCATTCTTTCTTTATTTTATAAGGAGACTGTAAGACAAATATCTCCTTCTGTTTCAAAAAGCTACCATATTATAAACTGATAAATTATCAACCATGACTACACGTTTACACATTCCTCCTTTGTCTGCTCATGCTGTGAATAATACAGTGTGGGAGGCAGAGAATAGACTCCCAGAGCTCCAAGGCCTGGCTGAAAAATGGCACTGCCTCTTTGAGCAAGTGTGTTACCTTTCCAGGCCTCAGCTGCCCAGTTTGTAATTACTTCCATGGTTCCTTTCAGAACTGAATCACTAAAGTTTATATTTTATTATCTGTCAATTGTGGTAGAACAAGTCAATACAAAAATTCCGTAATTCTTCTTTGGATAGAGATCAGTAACTAACTTATTATATATATATGAAGACTCCTTTAGTATAACAGAAAAGATGATGGTAAGATTTTACCTTAATAAGCATAGTTTGTATTACGAATAAGGGAACTTCAGTGTATAGGGAAAAAAACCTCACCCATGTTCCTTACAAGTTAAACCATGATCTTAAGACCTTCCCAATGAAGAACAACTTTTGATAACTACAATTTAGGTAGCAGGCTAGGCACAGTTCCTAGCACTTAATCATATCTAGCATTTATTGACTACTTCACTGTCAAAGTAGCTAAAGAAACAACCACTTGATAATGATGGAAGTCACTAATATCCTTATCTAAACTAACCTATTTTGTTAATTTGTTTAGGTGTTTAATGTGACATTCCCAAGCCAACCAACAAGGAACAAGCAGATGGATACCAATTGCTAGGCCATCACTGAAGTTGTGCAGGCCATCACCCATTATCACCATCCAGGCCAATGTGGCAATGCCAGCATCTTTCAGCTCCTCCCGAGAGTAACGCTGACTGTGACTGTGGGGGTGGTGATTTTGGTGGTGGTGGTGGTGCAGAATATGATGGTAGTCATGATGGTGGTGAATGAGGTCATCTGACTGGCCCAATGTATCATGAAAATGGGAGTGGCATTTATTCTTGCACCCTCTGGGTACGTATTCATTGTAGACTTCTTGCGGATGAGCATGAGCTATCATGACCTCTTCTTCTTCCAAGATTGCTGGCTGCTGAGAATCAAAGTGTGAGGGCTCTTGTGAGTCAGCTCGTAAATAGCCTTCGGGTCCTAGGAATAAATAAAAAGGACATTGGGGCAAAATCAGATTTTGTTAATTTACTTGGACAAACTCGAAACATTCTAACAATCAAAGTCAACAAATGATTTTAGAACATGGTAACACTCTCACATCTGCAGAACTAAACAGAGTATTGTTGATGAGAAACATCAATAGGTTTTAAGGAATTGAAAAAATTGAATCTCATATTTAGAATCCATTTTAAACTGGGCATGGTGGTGAATGCCTAAAATCTTAACACTCAGAAGGCTGAAGCAGGAAGACAACAAGAGTGCAGGGGTTCAAGACTAGCTTGGACAACATAATGATAGCAAGACTTCATTTCAAAAAAAAAGAATGGATTATAAATATGAAATAATAAATTTTAAACTTGAACATTCAAAAACTATCCTACCTCTGATTTTCTCTTAACTTCTTTTAGTTTGTTTTAAAAAATGAGTTTTTTTTAATCCTAAAAAAAATCACATGCTTATTTTTAAAAATTGATATTTAAAATTATTTTACACTGCCCTTTTTTTTGGTGGTTCTGTGGTTTGAACTCAGGGCCTTATACTTGCTAGGAAGCTCTACCACCTGAGTTGCACCTCCAATCCTAAAATATTTATTTTAGAAAAATACTGAAAGTTGGAAAAGAACAAGCATAATGTGTCATCTGACTTTTTATTTCAGTGAAAAACAAAATACTCTGAATTGTTTCAAGAAGAAATTAGTACCAATCTGGGCCAAGAAAAGTAAACTGCAACAATAAGGTTTCTTCTTTGTACTGTATACTATTATCAATTTTCTTGGGATCAACCCTGACCCTGTTGTCCATTCTTACTTATTTATTTATTTTTTGTCCTGGGGTTAGTACTCAGAGCCTTGTACAAGCACTTTATGACTTGAGCCATACATCTAGTCCTTTTGCCTTGTTATATTTTCAGATAGAGTCTCCTGCTCTTTGTCTGGGCCAGCCTTGGAAAGGCTGATTCTCCTTCTGATGCATCCCAAGTTGCTAGGATCAGAGATATGTACTACCATCCCTCACTTTTTGTTAGGCTGACCTTGAATCCCAATCCTCCATTCAAAAAGGTGGAGCGGGAATAGTTGCAGGAAGAGTGAAAGGATTTTATTTATTCTTAAGGGAAAAAAAAAAAAAGCATGTTGGAAAATACGTGCTAATAGGAAACCTTACCGATAGGCATTAGCAGCAATGAGTTTTTTCACTCCCTTCAATCAGTTACTATCGTTAAGCACCCCTGGATGCTGGAATCACAGGTATATGCAACCACACCTGGCTGTGGTAGGCATTCTGGCAGGCTCAGGGAACACAGTGAAGCAAAACAAAGTATCTGTCTTCAAGAAATTTAAGTTCTTATGGGGAGAGAGACACTCAGCAAGGAAGCACTTGTACAAATGAAGTAATGTGAGGCACTGGTAAGTACAAGTTAGGAAAGGCTTGTATGAAGGACAATGATGGGGAAACCAGTTGTATTTGAGTGGTTAGGGAAGGCCTTGAGGAGCAGATCCTGAATTGGGACCTGAAGGATAGAAGAAAGCGATGTGAAAATCTGGGAAAAGGGCATTCCAAGCAGGACAGTGAGCACCAGGCCCTAACAAACCTTTCAAGCTCACAGAAAGAAAAGAGGCCACGAGGCTGGGGCAGAGGGAACTATGTGGAAGAGTGGAAGATCTAATAGGACTGTGAAGGTCATAGCCAGGAGTTTGCTTTAAAATGTGAATCTTAACTGAGTCTGTCCATTAAGAAATGCCAATCTAATACTTGTTACGGGAAAAATAGCAACTTTACAACAGAGAAACATGTTGGTCAAAACCTTAGCCAAATGACCAAAATCAGCAACATCAATAATTGACAGAGCATTATATTAGGTGGTACACCATGTGACTGAAAAGATACAATGCCACTTTGTGGTATTTCTGCCCAAATTATCATCTGGCTAATAATGAAAAAATATTAGACAAGTAAAAATGAGAAGCAACTAAATGAAACATTTGATCCTGGACTGTACTCTGGACCATTTTCCCCAACTTTGGTCACGGGGGTGGGGAGTGTTGAGGAATTAAAACAAGTGGAAAAAAAGAATGAGGTCTATCGACTAAAGAATGGTACCATATCAGGCTGGTGGAGTGTCTCAAGTGATAGAACACCTGTTTAGTAAGCATGAAGTCCTGAGTTCAAACCCCAGTACCACCAAAAAAAAAAGAATGGCACCATATCAACCTAAATTTCCTGACTTTGATAACTGGTTATACAAAAAAGCCCTGTTGTTTCTTTTTTTCTCCCTCCCCACCTCCTTCCTTCCTTTGCAGTAGTGGGTATTGAACCTAAGGCCTAACACTTGGCTAGCAAATTCTCTACCACTTGAACTACACTACTTGCTAACTTTGCTGGGCAGAGTCTGGCTGAAGCTTATGCACCCCATAATAATAAATGAGGTATCTCCTTATTGAAGGCCTAGTGTATAGTCTCAAGACAATGCTGGAGGACAAGTACTATTACACAATTTTCCACATCTGGCACCAAATTTTAAACACAGTTCTCAGAAGCTTACATTTATATGATATTCCAAAGACAGCAAAGGTGTAGGAATCTACAAAGGATGAGGTTGTCAGAGTAAGGTGAAGACTTGTCTACAAATGGGCACTAGGAGGTTGTGTTTTGGGGGTGATGGAATGTTCTGTGACCTAATTATGGTGATAAAAGAATGCATTTGTGTCTAAGACCACATTTCAAATTGTGACTATTACTATTCTTAGAGAAGTGAATAGAAAACAAAGAAACAAAAAGCCCTTTCATGAACTACAAGAAAATACACTTTAGTCTTACTGGGTTAATGTGCAACAACAGTACTTTCCACTTCCTAATGACTACAGACCATCAAGACTTCCTTGGAACCCAATCTGAAGTTTGGAAGCATGACCCATGGTCACATACGTCCTCACTTCAGTCACATAACTTGAAGGAAGTAAGCAACATGTCTCTGGGTCCAAACCAAGTTCATAGGATCAAAGTTCTGAGAACACTGTGGCTTGAGACTACAGGATTAAAAGGAATTCCACAGATGGCAGAGGGACTCTTCGGGGGCAGTGTCCTAAACCATGAACATTTGTGTGTCTTTCTAGGTCTCTTCCTCAGGCCGTATGCAGCTCAGTTCTCAGTATCTTCTCAGGGCCAAATCTCATTCCAATCTTACTGCTGCAAAACTTCACTAGACATTCATACCTGAGCCCTCCAGCAGTCATTGCTCTGCTGGAATTCCTCATGACTGTAGTGAGAGAGGGTGGATTAAGGAGTCTGACACACTGACCCACATTTTTTAGTCACAACAATATACTTATACATGAATTTAGCATCCTATCACTCAGCAAACAAACAGGCTTTTTGGTAAGTCTTATATCACCCGAGACATCCTAGGGAGAATACTCTGACAGAGCCATGTGCATTCATACTTAAGCCTGCCCATGTACACACAGGATCTCTGTGTTTGTGCCCTCCATTCCTCAGGCCGCCTCACATCCAAATTCTCCCCAAGTTGGGTCTACAGAGCCCTCTGTGCTGCATACTATGCACATTTCCTGGACATGAACTACACCAAGGAGCCAAGTCCTTGAGGAATTGCAGTTTACAGTGAATGTATCCTCAGACACTTGAATCCCACTACTCAGATGGCTCCCAGCATGCAGTGTGGATCCACTGGTATTGGTGCCATGGAGACACCTGGAAATTCTTGAGCTGACTTAAAAGTGTGAGGCACTAATCAAGGGCAAACACAACAAGGGGATTGAACTTTGATCACAAGATAAAAGCGAGAGCACACAAGGGAGATATGAGGATAGGTAAGACACCTAAAAAAATTAACTAGCATTTGTTCCCCTCAACACAGAGAAACTAAAGCAGATACCTTAAAAGCAACTGAGGCCAATAGGAGAATGGGACAAGGAACTAGAGAAAAGGTTAAGATCAAAAAGAATTAACCTAGAAGGTAACACACATGCACAGGAAATTAATGTGAGTCAACTCCCTGTATAGCTATCCTTATCTCAACTAGCAAAAACCCTTGTTCCTTCCTATTATTGCTTATACTCTCTCTTCAACAAAATTAGAGATAAGGGCAAAATAGTTTCTGCTGGGTATTGAGGGGGGTGGGGAGGAGAGGGAGGGGGTGGAGTGGGTGGTAAGGGAGAAGGTGGGGGCAGGGGGGAGAAATGACCCAAGCATTGTATGCACATATGAATAAAAAAAAAAAAGTGTGAGGTACTAAAACAAAAAAAAGTCTGAGAGATACTTGAAACAAAACAAAAAGATATGGTCCCATCTCTTCCAAATGATCCAAGTTGCTTGCAAATCCCAGAGCTGCAACTCCCTCCAGCCCTCAGAGCCACTCTTAAATACTCACGATCATCTGCATCTACTTTCTCTTCATTTGTTGAAAGTTGAGATTCATACTTGGACAACTGCTTCTTAATTTCCACGTCATCATCACTTTCAGGTTTTTTTTGATTCTAAAATAGCAAGAGAAAACAATACTTTGAAATAGTTGATTTGTTCAGATGTACAGCTTTAAATAAACACATAAGCAAAAGATCTAGAACAAGACAAAAAAGTTAACAGACCTCTACTGGAAAAAAAAGCCACCTCAGGGCAAGTACTGTACTTATTTATTTGCACAGTATTTAGTAGTGAGTCTTGGGCATAAGAAGGTAAAGAATGTCTGAGTAATGTGAGATGTAGGAAATCACACATTCATCTTCCTGAATGCCCCAGACATCATCTCCCCTACATGTGGTTTTATGCAGGCAGCTTTGTGCCTCCTAGGAACTTGTCAGAAATACATGCTCTCAGGATGCATGCTAGAACTGATGAATCAGAACACAGATTTTAATTAGCTCCTTGGGTGAGTAATCCACACATTAAAATTGAGAAACTTTATCTTAGGTTATCAATTTAGAACTAGCTAGAGGCATTTCCTTCAGGTTCTTCATGATCTACTAAACAACTGCTTTGTTTCCTCTATGCTTTTCTTGTTTGGACACTGAAACCTTGTACTTCTCATACTTTTTACAACCTAAAACTAGACATAGCTTTTAAGTTATAAAAATTAAAATACTTTCCCTAGTAAAACACCATTAACATGTTTTCTCTTAAAAATAACCCTTGAAATTGTCACCAGGCTTTTTAACTATCCCGAACACCACACTTGAGAGATTGTCACTATCTGATTGCAAGGCAATATTTATGTTGTACAAAGGTCACACTGAACAATAGTGCCTGTGTATTATGTACTTATGTAGGAGATAATAGATTTCTTTTTTCAATATCTTTGAATATGACTCAAACAATTACCATCATATCTGAGGTTACATTCTAGAATATCCAACTGCACATAAGATATCTATACTTATTCTCTCTCTCTCTCTTTAAGTTTTGAGCTTTTAAAGGCAAACAGACTTTTTTTTGGTGGTAGGGACTGAACCTAGCACCTCACCAACTTTTAAGCACATGGTCCATCACCTCCAGCCACAGACAAATCTTTATATTTACCCCTAGTGTGGTGCCTCAATCAGGGAAAGTACTTAGATATTTGCAAAAATAAATAAATTTAGGGTATTTTAAAATTTTGTTTCCCTGCTCCCCACTCCCCCACCCCCCGTGGTGCTGAGAATCAAACAGGGCCTTTTACATGCTAGGCAAGTGCCTACCACTGAGCTACATCCTCAGTCTTGATTTTCTTCTTAATTGATAAATAGCAACTGCATATATTTATGGAGTGAATTAAGGGTATCTTAAATAAAATTTGAAATTTGTTGGTGTTTTATTTTTCATTGGGCAATGACTCTAGAACTTACAGCTTAACTAATTCTTTCATTCCACAAGTATTAAGAACCTATAACATGCTCCATGAGAAGTGCTAGCAGTACAACATAAAGCAAGGTAAATCGTCTCTGTTGTCATGGAGCAGATCATTCACAGAAGGGGCTATACACACATAATGATTACTCAATTCTTTGCTTGCAACCTTCACTACATTTTTAGGAAAGAAAACCACAGGGTGCTATTGGAGTGTATAGTAACAAGACGGGATCTTGAAAAATGTGTGACAATTATGCAAATACTTAAAGATAAGCAGGAATTTGGTAGGAGAGGAGTATTGCAGAGAAAGAGAAAAGTATGAGGGACAGCCTTGAAGCAGGAAGGGCCCAGCAATGTCCTAGAAGTAAGAGAAATACAAGGTAGTCTAGGAGGACCCTCTCTCTACAGGGTGGGGCAGCTAAGGAGGCCACATAATGTACTCCATATTAAAAGTAGTGAACTTTGCTCACAAAGTAATGGGAAATCACTGGGCTCTGGATAGTGGCACATAACCTCATTATCTTTACATTTAAACAAATCACTGTCTGCTCTGTGGAAATGGAGTAGGAGAGGAAGAAAACAAAGTAATGTGAGCAGGCCAGTTAGGGGGTGACTGCTGTCACTGAGGTGAGAGATAACCAAGTCTGGACTAGACTAACAGTAAGGAAGATGGAGAGAAATGGAAAGACCAGGGACATATTTAATAAAATTTGGTAGGAAATGGGGATAAAGCAGATGTCACAAATGTCACTGATTTTCACCATGAGTAACAACCCTCACTTGTAGAAAGTAAGTTCAGAGTTGAAGGGTTGTTAGGGTCTAACTACACATGTCAAGCATGAGATGAACTTTAGCAGAATGTGGAGGTCGCAGGCTGTCCTTTATGCTGGGTGACTAAAACTATGCTATAGAGAATCTCCAAGGGCACATCCTGCACTTAAGGAAAACGTTCAGTAAAATGCCGTTATGGGCCTGAAGCATTCTCAACACTACCCCAGAATGAATCTTTTGTTTGTTTGTTTGTTTTCACTACGGGGCTTTGAAATCAGGGCTTCATGCTTATTGGAGGTGCTCTACCACTTGAACCACCAGCCCCATTTTTTTTTTTCTTTTGAGAGAACCAAATGAGATTGAAAACTTCTAAGTAAGTAACACTAAAATTAAAATGCTCTTAACAAAAAATAAACCCCATATTTTCTAAAAAAAAAGGGAAGATAAGCCAGGCTCAGTGGCTCATGCCTATAATCCTAGCTACTGGGGAGGCTAAGATTGGGAGGATTGTGGTTCAGGGCCAACTGGGCAAATAGTTTGTGAGACCCCCCATTTCCAAAATAACCAGACCAAAAATGAACTGGAGGCATGGCTCAAGTGGTAAAGTACCTGGTTTGCCAGTGTGAAACCCTGAGTTCAAACTCCAGTCCCACAAAAAAAAAAAAAAAAAAAAGGAAGAGAACACATGAACACAAGTTGTTCATAAAACTCTAGTACACTATTTTAGAGCAGAGATTATCAAACTTCTCTGAGCCAGCCTTCCAGTCTATTATAATTTTTGTAACTTATAACATACTGCTATTTATTTATCTACTTATTTGTGGTGTTGGGAACTGAACTTAAGGCCTTATACCAGCTAGGCAAGTGCTCTGTCATTGGACTACATCTCTAGCCCTTACTGCTACATTTAAAAATATTAGGACAACACAAATTTCACAGCTCACTAGTAACCTAGTCTTAACCTAGAGTTAGAAAATATTATTTTTGTTGATCTCACTATATAACCTAGGCTGGGCTGGCCTTGAACTCACTAGGAAGTTAGCTTCAGACCTTATTATTATTATTAATTATCATTATTATTATTTTTTTTTTTGTGGGACTGGGATTTAAACTCAGGGTTTTGTGCTTACAAAGCAGGCACTGGCTTCAAACTCTTAATCTTTCTGCCTCAGCCTCTTTAGTGCTAGGAATATAAGCATGTACCATCAATGCCTGGCCAAACTGTTCTATATTAGTAACAGCCTATCTCTTAGAATCCTAAGTTAAAGAATGTGGGGTTAAAGAACAGCTAGGTAAAATTTAGGTAAAAATTGAAAACTAAATTGAAATAAAAAAAAATGCTCATGGGCACAGATGCTAATTTTGTCAGGCACTGTTGAGTCATGTCTGCTGGTGAGTCACATCTCTTAGTTACTCGGGAGGCAGAGATCAAGAGGATCGCAATTCAAAGCCAGTCCAGGCAAAATATTCACTAGATCTTACCTTTATGTCATTTGAACCAAAAATATAGTTAAAACCCCACAAATTTCTCCCCTTTAAATTTAGTTTCAGCTAGGGTAGCCCAGCATGCAATATGAGACTTTACTGAATGTAAAGGGCAAATGGTCATAGGATGGAGGAGGCCTCTCTCCTGTTGGCACATACACTTGTTTCTCACAGTGAGCTCCATGCTCAGTAACAATCAACTGTGTTCAGTTTTCAAACCTCTTAATGCCAGAATACTATAATTGCACTACTTAATTACATGTTGCTCAAACTATGAAATGATGGTGAGAATAGTTACTTCTATGAACACATAACTTGAATGCTTTTTAAAAGATTCAAGAGCAAGTTGCTAAAAAAAAAATGGGGGGGGCTATCAAATTATTTTAAGCTAACCACTCTATAAAATTTTTAAATTTCCAAAATCTAGATTCTACATTCAGAATAGCTCTACAAATGTGCAACTTTTTGTTCAATTTTGGGGAAACCAAAACTGGAAAATGTAGGTGAAATATAGCATGGCTATTAAAAAAAAAGAGAGAGAGAAAAAATAATATAGAACTCAAAGTAATTCCTCATCAACAAATGATCATCAAATGAATGTACAGATGTTCTAAGTTGAATTAAGATATGAGATGTGTGCTCCTTATTTTTAAGTCTCTTCCAATGGTCTTTTGTCTGACTTTCCTGAGCACATCAGATAAAAAAAGGCAGATAACTTTAGTAGAATCAAAGGTATTTTATCAGAAATAGCCTACTTCTTGGCTTCATCCCACTTTATGATCTAACTTGCAAAAAACAATCCTATAAAATCATATTCCCTTTAAAGCACAACAGGACATTCAACTACTGGGTAATTAATTTAAAATTAATCACGTTATTTAATCATAACCACCAAAAGATATTGATGGTTGTATCCACGACATGTCTGTACCTATCTTTGGTCATTTATATAGATGCTTAACCTCGAGACTTTCTTACCCTCCCATAAGTTTAAGGACTAGGGAAACTCTGGGCAAGATAAATAACTCTTGGGAGGTAGAGGTAGGAGGATGGTGAGTTCAAGGCAGCATGAGCAAAGCCAGCAAGATCCTATGTCAAAACAAATAACAAATACAAGCAAAAAGGATGGGTGTGTGACTCAAGTAGTAAAGCTCCGTGTTTAATCCCCAGCAACACACACACACACACACACACACACAAATCACCTTATACAAGCTAGTCTGACAATCAAGTTACAGAGCTACCCTAAGAAAATGCTGCATATTAAGGATTCAGTATGCTATTTCTTACCTTTTTCTTCTTATCTTTAAACTGCTTGATCAATGTGAGTACATGTTCAACAAGAAACATGAAATACAAGCCTCCTAGAGCTGTTAGACCTTTCCATGTGGAATCAAAATAAGTACTTTCTTCTATGTTTTGAGAAGACAGATGACTGAAAAGCGGACCTCTTTTCATTTCCATTGCTGGTTCTTCATGGCTATGACTATGGTGGTGACTTGCATGAGACTAAAAGCAAAATGATATGTAAATTTATACACTCATTAGTTTCAAATATGTCAGAGAAATTGGCCAAGATAGTAGAGACACATTTGAAACCATTCAGAATCAGGCAATTAATGGGATACTTCAGAGTTGAGGAGATATTAAAAATAAAATGACGAAGGGCAGTTATTCAGAGTTTAATGCATGCTATGTACTACAGCACTTTGTAGAGTGAGTCTGTTTAGCCTGAAGACAGATACATTCCCCAGAAATCTTTGTAATACATGGGAAGAGAGTGTTCTCAATGTTGGACAAGTTATCACAGCTACAATTAACAGGGAACAGTCAGACTTAACAGACACATAGTATTAACTGTTTATATTCCCAACTGAGTTTCAGAACAGTGTCATCAGATCAGCCTTGAAGGAAGTGCACTTTGTGTGTACTAACCCAGCAAACTGCAGCTGAGTGCACTAGTAACCAATCATGTGGTCTGCACGTGAGGCAAATGGGTGTGGAGCACACTAAGGTCATGGGGTATATCCTAGGCATACATGTCACTTCCTTTTTGAATAGAGCATGAGATTTGTAGTGTTCTAGGAATGGAATGATTTCCTTTCTCACTTCCCTAAAAATCTCTAAGGTTTTTCCTATGTGAAACTTATCCCAAATATTTAATAGAAAAGTAAATTTACTTTACCAAACTCATTTTAAAAATTCATAAACATCATGAAGTGTAAATCTCTAAATATACACATAAACTAAACTTTGGAGAAAAATTTCCAATTTTCTTAGGTATGTAAGAATTACATATTTTATTTCTGTGGCAATTACACAAACAGATAAACAATTCCCACTGTTGCAGTCTGTCACAGTACTGACAGCTGAGTAGAATCTGTGTCCTTTTAAGTGGGTTCAAAAGTTAAATGAGTCTGTACTTAGTAGGTTCCCTTAAAGAGAAATGCAACCACTCCAAAAAATCCAAAAAAATCCCCAAATCAAGAAAAAACATATATTAAAATCTAGCACAAAAATGCAGCTTTCAGTTATGAAGCATTATTTATTTTATTTTTTGCGGTGCTAGGGATCGAACCCAGAGCCTTGCCACATGCTAGGTGGCACTCTACCACTGAGCTATATCCCAGCCTGTGAGATGTATTTTAAAATCAACTTCTTTAATCTAAATTCCTAACTATTTAGACATACTAATACAAAAAATTCTAGTAACAAATCTTTCTCTCTGTGTGTGTATGTGTATGTGTGTATGTGTGTGTGTGTGTAAATGTTTTCAAAACTGAATAATACAACAGAATTGTAGGACAAATGACTGCACTTACATGTGGAAGAAGGTGTAATAAAGCATCACCACTCAAAGTGCCGACGGCCAGTGCCACAAGGAAACTTAGAAGAAATTTGAAAAACACCCGATTCATGAGAGGCACCAAGATGACCCCCAGCAAAGACAGGAAACTGATGATGGAAATGGCTATAAAGCCACCAACCCAGGCTGTTAAAACAGAGCAAAGGAAAATCACACCATCGATCAACTTTGAAGGACAGGCTTTTGAAGAATAGCAAGGGAAACACAGATTCAATGCAAATAGAATTGTGGCAATAGCACAATAGCTATGAAACCTGTTTCTGGCTCAAATGAACACCTGATTGATAATTAAGAGTCCTTCAACTAAGGAGTGTAAGCCTAGTGAAAAACTCTTCAAAGGGGGTGAAAGGAGAAAAAAAATACCAAGGATGAACTCTGGGTCACTTGGAACCTGAGCTGTACTTTAAGACCCCCAGAACAGCTAAAAGAGAACGAAACTGGGAGCTGGTTGTGGTGGTGCATTGCTGTAATCCCAGCTACTCGGGACGTGGAGGCAGGAGAATGGAGAGTTTAAGGCATGTCCTGTCCCAGCAATGGTAATAGTGACACCATACCCAAAACAAAAGAAAAAGAAAAGGGCTGGTGGAATGTTTGGTTAGCAAGTGTGAAGCCCTGGGTTCAATCCTGATATACCCCACATACTCAACCCCTCCAAAAAAAAAAAAAAGATGAAACATAGGAAACTCAATAATGTTCCCAGCAAAAAAACCAATTATTTCTTTCTCATTATAGCCTTTTCTTTTCTTTTTTTTTTTGACACAGGGTCTTGGTATGTAGCTTAGAATGGCCATGAACTCACCATCCTCCTGTCTCTGCCTCCTGAGTGCTGGGATTAAAGGTGCAAACCACTATACTAGGTCCCTCATTTATAGCTTTTGAGCAATGTGACCCTAGACTATAGCAGGGCTTATCCTAGTTTCACTTATCAGAGAGAATATACCAGAATTAGACTGCTAAGCAGCAGAGATGAACTCTGAATCCTCCCAACAGTGTGACATAATATAAAAAGCCCAAATTTGAGAAGATCCTTCTGTGGGTTGACCTCAGAGAAGTCATCATCTACATTTTATTTTTGTCTTTGTTTTTCGAGACAGGCTACCCTTGAACTCATCATCCTTCATCCCCAGTGCCCGAATTACAGGTGTGTGCCACCACAACTGGTTTTGTCTTCTCTTTTTTGGTGGTACTGGAGTCTGAACTTGCTAGGAAGGCCTTTTTTTTTTAGTGAGGAAGCTCACATACTTGCTTTCTTCTCACTCAGGACAGAGAACAAGTAAGATAACAAATCTGGAATTATGCTGAAAAATGAATAGGCCAATGCAAATATAGTAAGAAGCACAGTGTAAATTTATCTACCAGAAATTAGTTCCACATAAAAAAGGCATTTCTACCTATTTGTAATGAGTAGGTCTTTGGAGGAATTTCAGCCTTCTTTTCACTTGTTGTATGAATCAGACAAGATCTAGCATCGATTTGATTGATGATGGCTGGGCAGAGGTAGTTGAACTCTGTTGCATTTAGTGGAACCTGGATGCCCATGCCATGAGACGTAAGCAGCTTAGATGCATTGAAACACTGAAGGAAAGAAACAAAAGCAGTAAAAATCACCAAAAGGCATGCCCATTAGAGAATCCAAAAAATGTAGTTTGATGACATGACACCTTCTCCGTTTAAGTTGATGCAAGTTAAAGTCAACTCTTGTTTTCAGTGTTTTTGAACTTGCCCCTAGCTACCTGAAGATACTATGTCACAATGGTGATAGGCCACTCTTCTGCCTACTTGGGAGCAGTTATATCACTAGTCACTTAGGGAGAAAGCCTCAAGTGGAACAAGCTTGGGAATGAATGGAGATTCACAAGCCTGTTAACTCATTGTATAAACCTATTAAGGAAATGAGCTTTAATTTCGAAATGAGGTTCATTAGAGATTGAGAAATGTTTTAGTACCAATTCCACACTATGTGGCCTAAACATGCCCAGGACATGTTGTTCTTTCAGAAAAGATCCTACTTGCAGAAACTTAGCTCAGTTCTGTCTACATACCTGGCAAATAATGCTCTATAATGAGAGAATATTGAATTATGCAGATTGCTCTTGCAGAGGGCAATGCCGCTAGTTAGTTAATAAAACAAACCTGTCCCAGCAGGCAGATGGTTCCAACAATTTAATTGGATGACAGGCTGAGTTTGAAGAGAAACTCCTCTGTGAAATTTAACACCCCCACTTCCAAAAAAGATCTGGCTTGGCTGCAGTACCTGTTTCTCACCTTCTCTAAAGATTTGCCAACTCCCACAGTTCTTGGCCAATACTACTCAGAACAAGCTTCATCACCAGTGCTGCCTTGGCTATGGCCAGTGTAAGATAATTCCAAACTTAGTACAGGAATATGCTGGGGTACTTACTTTCTGAATGAGTGCTTAAATTTTACTTACTAAAGTATACCAACTAATTCTTGTTTTCCTGACATCTCTCAGTCAAGGTGAATCATTTAGAGTCTGGAAGTCTATTATAGAAAAGTCATGTGAACTCAGAACCTCACTGCCCAGACTTTACACTGTTGGGTACAACACTCTTGGTAGCTGCTCCAATTTCAGTCAGTCCACAAGTCATCATTGTTCTTTCTTTGGCCAGGGAGGCAGCACTGCTCTTCTTGGTGTTCTTCAGCCCCTTCAATCACACTTCTCCCTAAGACATGGATTCTAACTCCTGCTTTTTCAACCTCCATGTTCTGTTTGTTTGTTTGTTTTTTAATTAATACTATCCACGTTTAAAGATTTTCTCCAAAAATAACCTTGATATTTTACAGTCTATTTTTTAAAGAAACATTTTCCAGGAAGCACTATTCTCATAAAAGTAGTTCTGTGTCAGGAATGCTCACAACAGTTGGCACACTGTGAACTAAGTGCCTTGCTGAGAAGGTGGAAAAATTCCCTTTTCAATAACTCTATTGTTTTACTTTTATTTTACTCCTTGTAACTAGACATAGAGTGGCAACCACAAGACACAAGTAGGTATGCTAACATAATACACAGCATTTTTCTTACCTCCTGAGTATTGTCATTCATGCTTCTGGAATACATAAAGCCCTTTCTGGGCTCACTCACAGACTCATTGGTTTTCCTACGAGCCAGCCGTCCCATTCTCTTCTCTGTGATACTGGGTGGGGTGGAACTGCTTCCAACTTTGGGGAGTTTCCTGGGTTTTGGAGTCTCTATTGTCTCTAGAAAGCGTGTCCCTTCAGAGACAGTGTTATACACAGTTGAGGTCACTTCACTAGCACTCACACCTTCCTTGACATTCCTTCTATGGTCAGCATGCCCCAGACGGCGAGATCCTTTCCTCTGGCTGTTTTTAGGATCTTTACTTGAACCATCAGAGTCATGGTCTGGGCAGAGGGCTTTCCGATTATTTTTGCCAGAAGCAGCGTGATTATGATGAGAGTGACGATCATGGTCAGAGTGCTGCTCATGGTTATGGTGTATATGGACTCTCTTAATCTTATCTATGCCTATATTCTGAAGCAATTTTCTGAATCCTTCCACTGATAAAGAATCATTCTCTCCATAGCGGTAGAAAAGCTGTTGTAGATGATGTCGCTGTGTGGTTACTGCCAGGTCAACATTAATGGCAGATTCCCAATTTGGATTAATTTTCTCAGTGGTCTGAGTGAAAGCAGCTACTGATTCTAGTTCATTAAGGGGATTTATGACCAAAAGGGCAAAGATCAGGATCAAGATTACAGATAAATTCCTCGCCATTGCACCTTCCTAGAAAAGATAGAAGAAAAAAATTATGACCTCACTTCCAAAAGAATTTGGATTAAGAAACCTCATGCTGAAAATTGATGTCTAATCAGTCAAGGTTTACAGAGCATCATTTGGTGTAACCAGTGTGGTACTAGGTACTTTAAAGATACAGAAAGCTAGAGTGTTAGGGTCTCTCCTTGCATTGCTAAAACAGCAAGCAGATAACCAGTGAGCACTAACAGACTGTAACTAGCACTATAAAAGTAACAGTAATTCAGAGATAGGAGGGATCCATGTGGCCACAGCCATACTGGCAACTTCTTACTATGGGAACAATTATTCAAAACCAAACTAAATCTAACCACCTCTGCCATCACCATCATTTCATAAAAGGATCTTTTAAACACCAAAAAAGCCTCAAAAAATGGGTACATTTTATATGCAAATCCATTTAAGGCCCACCTCCTTCATCCCACTCCTCAAAGTACTCAATTTTACCAGCTTGTGTTTGTGTTTGTGTGTGTGGGGGGTGAGTAAGAGTCAGGATGTTTTCTATTACTATTCAAATAGATTCAAGCATGCAAGTGAGATCTTTTCCCCTCAATAATGAATTAGTCACATTTTTATGCCAGTACATAGATTTTCCTAACTCTTTTGAATGACTACATTAATAGTTAAATTAAACTCCATGAAAAACTCATAATTGTTCTTATGTTGCTACAAACCAGTGAAAATCTTATCACGAGCTCACACAATAGTGTTTGGAACACAAAGACTATGCTCCAAAGAGGAGTTAGGAATCAAGTTGGGGCTTGAATAGCATAAGTCAGTTAAGCAGTGGAAAGTATAGTCAGACAAGCGGAAAGAGAAGGTACCTCCGGCCTGGCAAATGTCCAGCACCAATGGCTATGATGGCCAAACCCGCGTCTCCACTGTTCATGCTTCCGACTAAACAAAAGCATGGGACAACCAAGCCCTACCACTTTCAAGGCTGTTCTTCGGACCAGGCTCTTAGATTCATGACCTCACCTGAAAAGCCGGTAATACCTATTTTGCAGGCCAAATGAGGAAAATACAAAAGCGAATGTGCGTAGACGTGTTCGTTAAAGTCATGTGTTGCCCAAGTACTGATTATCATCCTGGGAGCGGTGGATAAATGGACATATATACACCTAGCGTAGAGCCATATTCCCTAAAGAATCTTCGGGTCTTAACTTTCAAGAATGTCCTGAACAGGACCATTAAGAAATCACTCCCAGGAGAGAGGAGAGGCGCGGGGTAAGTGGGGACAGCACAGGAGGCGGCTGGGACAGAATGATGGGCGCAGCCGCGGACCCGACCTCGGGTCTGCTCCCCGGCAAGTTGGCGTGTGCTGGAAGAAAATGTCTTGGGGAAAAGGGAAAAGGCACAAAGATCGTTTTCTAAAGACTTTTTATCTTTAATCACGTCAGTACCTTCTTTGAGCATGGAATAAAAAGTACACACCATCTTCCCAGAAAGTCCTCTATTGGACCCCAAAGCCCATCTGTCTCCTCCAAGCTGGGGAAGAAGACCAGTTCTCCAGGGAGGGTGAGTGGGCGCCTAAGGCGGGCTCCTCCCAGCATCCCTCCTCTGCAGCCTGGTCCCAGAACCCCGCGTCGCTGATTACCGGTCTGCGGGGGTCCCTTTCCCACCGCCCCATTCTCGGATCCGCTGAACTCACCTCTCCGCGGCCTCGCCCCACGCTCAGGTTCGGTTCCCCGGCGGCGGTCCGAAGGACTGGAAACGGGCCCGTGCTTGTCTTTTCGAAAAGCCTTTTACAGGGCGCGGAAAGGCGGCGGTGTCATGGGCTCGGCCGCCCCTCGGCCCCGGGGGTGCCACGGGGAAGCCGCACCCCGCACGCCCCAGCCTCCCGGAGCAACACAATCAGTAATCACCGCCTCGCGCAGCGCGAAGCCGGGACCGCCGCCTTCTGCGGGTACCACCGCGGCGCACGCGCAGTGAGGGTCTCGAGCCCGGTCTACACACAGATCCGCTTTTCCGCGTGTTTGCAGATGCCGCGGGCTCGCAGGGCAGGAGGGGCTGCGGCTCAGAGTTAGAGGCTTTGGCGCGGTCCCAGTGAACCCGGAGCACTTCGGGGGCCAAGGATGGGGGTTCTCTTCCGTTCTCCGAGGCCTGAGACTCAATCGCCAGAGTTAGCCCAGTCTGTTGTCTGAAGCTAGGTCGTGGGGGGCCTCTCTGGCACACAACTCCCGCTCCTTTTGTGGGGTGCCGAGCTACACGACTCAGGCCCACAAGCACGCGGAGGCGCGGTCCAAGAGATGAAGCCACCGCTACCCGGGACCACTCCGGCCGGGCGGGGGCGGGCCCGAAGGGGGCGGGGTCACCCTCGCTCCGCCCCGCCCTCCGGCCGGCTCCGAAACGCGGACTGGCTGACGCCAGCGGGAGAGGTCGCGCAAGTAGTTCCGCTCCCCGGGCGGAAGTGCGCACGTCTGTCTCGGCAGCCGATCAGCTGGCGTCATGGTGGCGCCTGTGCTTGAGGTTTCTCACGTGTTCTGCTGTCCGAACCGGGTTCGGGGAGCTCTGAGCTGGAGTCCTGGGCACGGAGGACTTCTGGCCTTTGGCACATCCTGCTCCGTGGTTCTCTATGATCCTCAGGTACGAGGCCACGTGCACGGTCGGGTCCACCCAGGGAGGGTGTCTGGCGGGGAGTCTCCATGGGCTCCGGACTCGCCACTCTCCGTCCTAAAACCCGAATGAGGAGAATCTTATCTGAAACCGCTTCCTCAGGACCTGAAGTACCGTGAAAGGATCAGTTTAGGGTTTAAACCAATTGACATTTAGATGCGGAATCTGAAGCCATCATCCCACAGATGCCATCTCCGTTCCCTTCGGTGTTGGCTAATGAACTTGTGTTAGAAATATTTCAAATATTTTAGGTGTGGAACGCACATTTTAAAGAACGGGCCATTTGCTACCCAGAGTTCATTATGACCCAATTTCTTCTGGTTGATTTAGGATCATGCAGTTAATAATTGCATCTCAGTAGAACCTCAGTATGAAAGTCTAAATACTGAAAGTTAAAGTGCAGTGTAGGAAATGGTCTCACATTGCTTTGTTAATATGATTAGAAATCCCATTATCCTCACCCTTTGCAGACTGAAATTTTCATATGAAATTTTTAATTCACTTTTTCCTGTCCAGAGTTTGCTTGTCTTCTGGTTTTTGCTTCTTGTTATTTTCCATGCATTCTTGAATGGCAAGAGAATTGTAAAACCAAGAATAAACTTTGCAGTAACCCTCAACTCAGCGGTGGAAGCCCACCTTTGTGCAAAGGTTTAATGGATTTCTTCAATGCTTTCCATCACTTTTTTTTTTTCGGTACTGGGGCTTGAACTCAGGCCCTTCATCTTGAGCCACTTCACCAGCCCTATCTGTTTTTGTGAAGGGTTTTTGGAAATAGAGTCTCGAGAACTCTTTGTCCCGGCTGGCTTCAAATCGCGATCCTCCTGATCTCTGCCTCCTAAATTGCCAGGATTACAGGCGGGAGCCACCAGTGCCCAGCTTTTACCACATTTTTAATAACCTGATGTCCATGTTAGGAGATTTTTAACATATCGAAAAAAGAAGCATATCGAGCCTAGGAAGTACTTTGTAGTAGTACTTCCTAGTCACCAGTGACCAGTGGCTCACGCCTGTGATCCTAACTACTCCCAGAGGCAGAGATCAGGAGAATCACTGTTGGAGGCCAGCCCAGTCAGATAGTCCTGAGACCCTATCTCAAATACCCAACACAAAACGGTCTGGCAGAGTGGCTCAGGTGGTAGAGCACCTGCTTTGCAAGTATGAAGTCCTGAGTTCAAACCCCAGTCCCACCAAAAAAAAAAAAATACTTTGTTATGTGTTTGCTGGTTGTGCATTTAATTAAATTTAGCTATAAGAGCATGTCAAATGCTAAAATACAGTTTGGGGAATAATGCTCATTCATCATCTATTTGAGGACCCTTTCTGGGCTAGCCCTAGGCTGAGTAATGATGTTACAAAGATAAGATTAGTCCTTCCTATTAAGGAATTCTCAGTCTAGTGGGAGAGACAATGAATTACAGTAAATTGTTTCCAACCTCAAATAACCCATGTTTGAAATACTGCTTTATGCACATTTGTCTCTATGTTGTCTGTCCCCCCCACCCCATGAGAATTCTGGTTGGCATAGAAGTAGACATGAAGTCAATGCTGTTAACAATAGAAAAAAGGCTATAAAGAAAATTCATATAATTAAAATCTTCAGTGAGTGAGGTAAGGATGCTTAAGTGTGGGGTGATTTGGTGAAAGCAGCAGTTTGTGGGTTTGTAGGCCTTGCAAAGATCTGATAGGTAAGGACTTTAGTTGTAGCCTTGTGATCTTGCATACAGGCTAAAGGATCTACCACCTGATCACTCATGACATGGAAAGTGAGCCATGAATTTGTATACCTTAACTACAAATTTCTCTGTTGAAAGACTTTTTGTTGTTAATGAAATTAAAATTGCTGTAGGTGTGGTAGGAGTCCTTGAGGCCTGTGGTGCACAAGGAAGAGGCTAGCTGGTTAGCATTGAGTATGAAGAGAGCCTCCCAGACAGAGGGATAAGGGCACTTTGGGAAGGAGAGCAGAACTGGGCAGAGGAAGGTCTGAGAACTCAATAACACAGGATTCTGAGTGTCAAGAAAGGCAGGAATGATCTAGAAGGGATATATGACTTAAGCCACTGTTGAAAGTTTATGAATTGAGGAATGCAACTCTGTTGATGTAATTCTGATCTTTTTATTAATGTCAAAAACTCTGAAGTCTTATTTTTACTAATTTATTAATTCCTTTGTAGAATAGACTCTAATTTAATTGGTATTTCCTTCCCTAAAGAAAAGGGTGGTTGTTACCAACCTGAATGGACATACTGCTCGAGTCAATTGCATACACTGGATTTGTAAACAGGATGGCTGTAAGTATTACCTGATTGTTAAAGCTGATCTCAATTATTTTCTTTTTTTTTTTTAAATAATTTTTTTAGCATATATCAGTTGTACAGGAAGGTTTCAGTGTGACATTTACATATGTGCTTATAATGTATCTTAATTAGATTCACTTCCTACTTCATTCTTCCTCTCCCTCTCCCCCCACCTTAGAACAATTTCAGCAAGTTTCATTGTTCTATTTTCATACATGTGTTCAGAGTACATTAGCCTTATTCATTGTCTTTTGTCTAGTCCTCCTTTACCCTCTCCGTTTACCCTCCATTCCTCCCTCCTTCTCTCCCACTGGCACCCCCTCAATTATTTTCTGGTATGGTTAGTCCTTTTTCTTTATCACTTCTCTTAATTTACCATTACTTTATCTGATGTTATGCAGTTAGAAAATAGAGGAAGAGTGGTATGTTCAGTGAAATATCTAATCTGTATCTTTACAGCAGTGGTAGGGGTGTTAGGATGGGTGTAGAGGCACCTCTTGACTGGCAAGACATCCCATTCCCCCGTTGCCCATAGCCTTTAATTGCAAACCTATAAGCCATTTGGGACTGAGGCTGCCATTCAGATGACTCAGTTTCTAGATGTTTTTTCCACAGACAAGCTGTTCCTTTTTTAGGCATCTCTGCTTCCACCTGTCAGTACCATCTGAAAAGTAAGGGATTGGACTGGATCAGATGACTCTGAGGTTCACGAGACTTCTGAGGTCAAAATTAGTTTCATAATACTAAGAAATAGTCACAGTTTTCATCCACATTCTGTTGTGAGTATATAAGTACAGTTTGCTAGCAGCTGCAGGATGTATGTTGTTGTAACAAATTAAATACAGAAGTAGATATGAAAACCCAGCTGTAGTCTACTAAAGTCAGATATTAAGGAGATTTGTGGAAATGTAAAATATTTTTTGTTTACATTAATTTTTTGTTTTGAAAACATTGGCATTCCCCATCTCCATGAAAATTTGTGTTAACTTACAGTTATCTTCATTTATTTTTAAGTGAACTATTAAACAAGCATTGTTCAAATTTCTCAGGTTTTTTTTTTTTTGTAGTACTGGGACTTGAACTCAGGGCCTTCACCTTGAGACACTTCACTAGCCCTATTTTTGTGACGTGTTTATGAAATATTTGCCCAGGCTGGCTTCAAACCGAGATCCTCCTGATCTCTTCCTCCTGAGTAGCTAGGATTACAGGTGTGAGCCACCGATGCCTGGCTCAAATTTCTCTGTTTTAATTTTTAATATGGTTAATATTAGTACCTATGACCCCTATATAATAGGGTACTATAATATTAGTACCTATGGTCCTGAGAAATTTTAACACGGTGAAGTAGTCTTGAGACCAAGAGTACTGAAAATTGCTGGACTACTATAGATTACTTCTCTTCCATATCTAAGATTCTCTGACTCTGGAATTTTTAATTAATATACTGGTTGTTTTTAAATGGTGCTTCCAAAATCCAATGGAATTTTCTCAATATGACCACTGTAGTATTGTTACAGACCACTGAAGTTTATTTTCATTCCATAAGCATTTATAGAAAGCATTTTGATCCAGGCACAAATGCAGAATTTCTTGAATTAATGAGACTTTGCTATGATTTTTATTTGTGGTGTTAAAAATAGTTTAATAAACACATATTTCAATTTGGCAAAGCAGATTTGTATTAGGTCACTAAAAGCCATTAAATAATACAAAGGATGGCTACTAATGTGATGTCAAAACACAATTATAATTAATTTAATTGCTACCACATGACATCAAAGACTGGTTGACCCAGTATAGGAATTTGTTATAAAATATTAATTGGGACTTGTGTATTTTAGCTTTCTCTTTAAAAGTAAGGTTACATAAAATGAATTACGTATGTATCACTGTAGTCTGTCATTATTATGATTGGTTTCCTCTAAGAATAGGGCTCTGTCACCAGATAATTAAGATGTCCTTCCTAACCAATGAATCAGGGACATAAAACATTTTAGCAATAACATTCTATACTCTTAAAATGTCTGATTTTGTTGTGTTATTTTTGCTTTAAGGTGCTTTTTTTTGAGACAGGGCCTTTCTATGTAGCTCAGGCTGGCCTTGAATTTGTGATTCTTTTGCCTATGTTTCCTAAATGCTGGTATTACAGGTGTACACCATCATGCCTGGCCTGATTTTAATGTACCTCATTTTGTGTATGTTGCTGTTATTCTTATAGTCATGTAGATAAATGGCTTAATTTCTGGAATGCATGAAAAGATTGAAGCTTAAGATCACAGTGGGCTGGCAGCAATGTTAGGACAAGAAGCTGGAGCTGTTGGAGTATAATGATGTTTATTTATTTATGTTTTATAGCTGAAAATTTAGATAATGCTGCTCCTCTCCTAAAGATCTGGTACATAGATCAGAAGAAACAAATACATTGAAAATCCAAACCAAAATTATATCATTTTTCCCCTATTTTCTAGTACTAACTCCTGTTTCTTCTGTTATCACCACAAAAGTACACATGTTCAAATGAGCTATTTTGAAGCGTAACACTAATCTCAAAAATAAGTCATATACTTGATAGCAGAAGCTGACTATAATGTCTCATAGACTGTTTCTGCTGAAAGTGTTCTGCTGACAGTGTTTAGTTCTAATTATGAGGAAACAATCAGACAAATCCACATTGAGGGACACTCTGCAAAACAACCAGCCTGCACTGTTGTTGTAGAAAAGAGGGAGCTGGGAAACTACTGTAGATTAAAAGAGGCTACAAAAACGTGCTTCCCAAATGTGCAATGTGTGATCCTTAGGTAGATTCTGAATCCAAAAGAAAAAAAAGTTATGAAAGTTAATATTGGAATAGTTTGGGATGGATTGTGTATTACATAACACCATGTCCATGTTAAAATTCTTTCTCTCCTGCTCTTTTTTTTTTTTTTTTTAATGCTAGGGATTGAACTCAGGGCCTGTACTTGCTAGGAAAGCACTTTATCACCTGAGTTATGCCCCCAGCTCTTTTTTGTTTTTATTTTGTTTTTGAGATAGGGTCTCATTAAGTTTGTGGGCCTGGTCTTGAACTCTCCATCCTTCTGCCTCCGTCTCCCGAGTAGCTGGGATTACAGGTGTGCACAATGCCACATCCAGCAATGTTAAAAATCTTGAATGTGGTAATTGGGTTTTCTTTTTGGTGGTATTGGTTTGGTCTTTTTTTTTTTTTTTTTTTTGCTATACTGGGTTTAAATTCAGGGCTTTATGCTTGCCTAAGCACTTTACCTCTTGAATATGATAATTGTATTGTGCTAATGTAGGAAAATGTTGCAGTTATTAGGAGACACAAAGAAAAGTCTTTGAGGATCAGTGGTCACAATATTTACAACTTGCTTTTTTTATGATTAACACATTAATCATGCAGACTAGTGAGATTCATTGTGGTATTTCCATACATGCATATATCATATCTTACATGAGTCTATCCACCCTTTTCCTGTCCTCTCCCTGCTTCTTTGTGGTCACCTTGACAGCCCCTTTCTACTTTGAGAACCTCTTTTTTTGTTTGTTTGTTTCCACATACAGAATAAAACATCTGATACTTGTCTTTCTGTCTGGTTTATTTCTCTTAATATGTTTTCTAGTTCCATCCATTTCCTTGCAAATGACAGGATTTTACTCTATGGCTGAATAATACTCTGTATCTATCTATCTGTCTACACATCATATTTTCTTTATTCATTCATCTTTTGAGCAACTTACTTTTAAATTTTTTTTAAAAAGTGTGTGTATACATATAGAGAGTGCAAGACACTGAGTAAACAGGGCCAAATGTTAATTTAGGTAAAAATCTAGGTAAGGGATATAGAAGAATACTTACATATTTTCTGTAGCTTTGATAATTTGAAAAAATACGTGGAGAAAAAAAGAAATGCATAAAAATGTTTACTTAAATATAATTTTTTTTAAGCTCCTTCTACTGAGTTAGTTTCTGGAGGATCTGACAATCAAGTAATTCACTGGGAAATAGAGAATAATCAGGTGGGTAGATCCCTACAATTATAATAAATGACTTATGTTATTCTCAGTTTTTTCCCCTCATTTCTTCTATTTTTCTTTTATGAAGTTCCTTCATTTTTGCTCATTTGTAATCCATATGCTTTATCTTTTTTTTAATGACAGGATCTTGCTATGTAGCTCATACTATCCTTGAACTTGCTATCCTCCTGCCTCAGACTCCTGAGTGCTAGGATTATAGGTATGCACCACCACACCTGGCCTAGATGCTTTATCTTCTGTACTTCATAAGCTCCGAACCCTTCCCTCTATAATTTCTACTCCCATGTTCATATGCTATTGGTAAATTTACTGTTACCTATAAATTTCCTGTTATTTTGCATTAATTTTCAAGCTTTTTTCATGAGCTATTCTGTTTTCAATGATAGCAAAAATTAATTCTGCTGTGTTAATGTGGCAACTGCTATCATATGAACCTGGATCTGTATAGTTCTCAGTGCTGTTGTATGCATTGTGTAGTATGGATGGTATGGATTGGCCTCTATCGGCAAATGGGTAAGTAAGCAAAGAATAAAAATGAAAAACTTAGTGCACTAGATATTTGAACATCTGCCACACAGAAGACAGATGAGGTAGAGTTCTACGTATAAGACAGGTAAGTTTTAAAGATGACATGTACTTGCAGAACTAAAAACAAATGACTCCAGGGTGATAAGTGTGCTAACTGGCTGCTCTACAGCCATTGTGCTGTGAAAGTTCACAAGAGATTTAAAAGTTGGCCTTTGAATTGGGTTTTAAAGTGTAGGGTTATTGCTTTGGGAGAAATTAAAAGGAGTGATGATTCTAGGTAGGAAAAAAAAATGGTGATTCCCAAACTTATTACATGTTTGAACCTTTTTACCCCAGTCTTAAATCTCTTAGCATCCCTTGAACCCTGAGGAACACAGTTTTGGAAATGTTGCTAGACAGTACATTGTAGGTGGTAGTACTAGAGAAACAGAATAGAAGATCATGTGGGAATCTGAATACTAACTTTTAAGAGTTTGTTCTTAGGACATATGTGGTGGCTCACCCCCTATAATCCTAGCACTCAGGAGGTTGAGGCACGAGGATCAAGAATATAGGCCAGTCTGGACTAGACAGCAAGACTCTGTCTCAAAAAATCCAAACCAAAACAAAAACGTTGGTCCTTGGGCTAGGGATATAACTAAGTGGAAGAACCCTTGTCTAGGGCTTGAGTCCCTGGATTCCATCTTCAACACTGCAAAAGCAAAACAAAAGTTCTTTATTAGCAGGCATGTGGAAATCAGTGATGATTTCTAAACAAAGGATTATAACAATCAAAAGAAGATTAATCTGATAGCAGTATCTCAGAGTAGGAAAAAAATATGAAAGAAAGAATATGGGGCCTATTTGTAAAGGAAAAAAAGATTTTAGCATTGACAGATTGATTGTCAAAGGAGCGGGAATCTGACAGGCAGGGGAATGAGTAATAAAAAACCATGAAATTTTGTTTTAGGCCCCTTGGAAAAAGGTGCTTCTATAGAAAGAATAGGCAAATAGGAAGATGTGGAATCAGTTTTAGACATGTCATTTGAATCGCTGATGCCCAGACTTCTCAGAAATAGAGGGCAGTTGTGGCGGTTGGATTTTGGAACCACCTGGACTTGAATTAGAGAACCAAATGGTGGACTATAACAAACTTGGCTCTTGCTTGGACCAATCTTGCTTGCCCAGAGAGGGGCATTTGAGTGTTTATTTTTGAGACATTGAGGTGAGACTTGCAAGACTTTCCTCAGTGCTTCCCCAAGCTCTTCCTGACAGTTGAGAGAATTCAGGCTGAACAAGTATCTAATGGCAGACAGTGGACTTGTGGGACAGAGATTGCATGCGAGCCCAGACAGGGAAGATAAGAAAAGGGGACTGAAAGGCATAAAAGAGGAATGAAGGGAATAAGAGAATCAGGGGAAGGGGCCACACTTTACAAGTTCTTTCCCATGTGCATTTCTATGCACATAGGTGCTCAGTGCACCTTGATTGCTGAAAAAAGGAAGTAATTCTAAACTGATGCAGTGAGAGGTTTGGGCCTTTGAACTGTGAGCATTGTTTTTTAAGATGGTCAACCTGATTTGTTTTTAAAAATTCTCTGATGGCTAAACTGTAACCCTGCTTACAGATGTGAAATTAGTATTTTTTTTTTAACTATTTTTTTTGCATTTTTTTATTGTTTTATTATTCATATCTGCATACGAAATTAGTATTTTCAATAGATTTAAGTTTTTAGGGGATAATGATATAGACTTATGTAAAGAAAGTTTATAAATATGGAGAACTAAAAGAGGAAAAAACTATACAAAATCTGAGCAGAGTTAATTTTCTGAGGAACATCATCCTGTATCTCTGGAATATAACATCTGTCATTATTCATTAAAGAAGTTATACTGTACATGAGTCTTTTAAAAATATTTTTTCAAAGATGTCAAAGGTTAATGATTAAAGGAAGTTAGTGTATGAACCCTTAGGCATAAGTATTACCTATTTTCTTGGGCGGCAGAGCTCTGCTTAAGAGTTGAGAAAACAAATCAAGAAATATTAAGGAACACTCCTATTTCAGTAGCTGAGAACTTAGAGAAGAGACCTCTCAGAAGAAGTGATGTAATCTCACACATTTGAAAGAAACTCTTAAAAAAAAATACATCTGGACTGAGAGTGTAGCTCAGTGGTAGGGCACTTACCTAGCATGTACCTGATCCTGGGTTTGATCCACAGCACTGAAAAAAGAAAAGACACAAAAGGTTGTTTGTGGCTAGGATGCTTGAGGGAATGTTGTATGACAAGTGGATAACTTGATAAGCAAATGGGATTTCCATATCTCTGTTCCATTTTTCTATCTTGTTGCCATGCTTGATTTGGGCAAGTATCAAGAGTACATGCTAGGTGTGTGTGCTGATGGCGTCACTTGGAGCCTGGGGTGCTGCACACGGGGGTTGAGATCTGACAATGGCCAAGAACAAACTAAGAGGGCAGAAGTCCCGGAATGTATTTCACATAGCCAGTCAAAAAAACTTTAAGGCTAAAAACAAAGCAAAATGAGTTACCACAAATCTTAAGAAGATAAAAATTGTAAATGATGAAAAAGTTAACAGAATGAATAAAGCTTTTGTAAACATACAGAAGGAACTTGCACACTTCTCAAAAGGCCTTTCTCTTGAACCTCTGCAGAAAGAGCTGATTCCTCAGCAGCATCATGAAAATGAATCAGTTAATGTTGATGAAGCTACAAGATTAATGGCTCAGTTGTAATAATTCTCTTGAAAAAACAATAAATTAAATGTTTTATAAACACAAAAAAAGTAAATGCTAAAAGTACTTTGTAAACATTTGATGGGGAATAGACTCAATCCCAAAGTATGGTCAGATATTATCACCAAGAAAGATTTTAACTTGACAGTGAAAAAAAAAATGGCAGATACTACCTTTACAAAGGTAATGAGGCTAATATGAGTAAAATTTGGACCATTTGACTGGTGCCTCTTGATGTGATGCATTTATCTCGAATCTGTTCATGAGGGGATATCAGACTAATCCAAAAGGAGGCTTATTCCACAAAGCTGGCCTGTATTCTTTAAAAATGTCCATGTCATGGACATCTTTCCATAGCATAGGCATATATTTACCTATATTATCTTTTTTTATTGGCTACAATGGATGTCTACTATAATTAATCAGTTTTAATAATCCATTGATTGTGATTTTTCACTATTATAAACATGATATGGTTAATATCCTTCTTTGTCTTTTTAATATTTATTGCACCATGCTATTCTCAGTAAATTCTCAAATGTGAGATCTCTTATCAGAGAGTGTGCATGTGCTGTTAGACTTCATTCTCTTCAACTTAGAGGATCTACCTATGAGTCAGACATTATTTTTTGGAGGGTGTGTGTATGTCAAGCATTTTAACAGTACCTTTAATCCTGTGATTCCTGCTGAATAAAAGTGAAACTGATAATTCCTTTTTTATCATAATGCTTTTGTCATTCTTTGTGATTCAGCTTTTAAAAACAGTCTCTCTGCAAGGCCACGAAGGACCTGTTTATGCAGTGCATGCTGTTTACCACAGGGGAGCACCAGCTACTGCGCAGACACTGATAGCTTCTGCAGCTGCAGATTCTACTGTCAGACTCTGGTCTAAAAACGGTTCAGAAGGTAGGTTTGGAGGCATAGTGGGGGCTCAGGATGGACTTTTCTTATCTCCCTGATGACATCCAGGCTATGACAGTACTACCAAACATTTTTTTTTTTTTTTTTTTTTTAGTAACATGCATTCAGACCTTGAACTTTGGAAATGGATTCACTCTAGCTGTTTGTTTATCTTTTTTGCCTAACACTGATGGTGAGTATCTTGCTAAGTACATTAAAAAACAATGTTTGCACATCTGCATATGAACAGAACTTAAAAGATATGTGCTAGGCCTGAATTTTGTTTGTTTGCATTTTGTTTCTTCTCTGGTGCTGGGGATGGAACCAAGGGCCTCAAATGTGCTAGACAAATGCTTTACCACTGAGCTGTATTCCCAGCCCTGTATCTCAGTAGTATCATGAAATAATTGAGGTGTAGATATCATACTTTTGTTACAATATTCTAATGACCTAAGTGTAGAACACAAATTTAAGAGACACGAGTAGGAATTTTGGTAGCTATTGAAAATTTAAATGATTTAATATATACTCAAGATCGATACTAATTATTAACTATATTGTGGATGTATATAAGTCTAATTTGGGGAAAGTACATAATTCTTTAGAAGATGAAGATGAGATAAGTTGAAAAAGTACTGAAGATAGACCATGCAAGCATTTTTTTCAAGATGAAACTTCTTTATATCCTTCATAAGCACAGTTTGCCTGAGACCACTCAAAATATCCAAGTCATCTGTAATTATCCTTTCTTTATTGTCCACAGAGAGGTTGGTCAATATAAGCCAGTCATTCTCTTCATATCCTTTGCCAACTGGAGATCAAACCTCTGTAGAGAGGCAGGGCCTGGAAGTGCAAGCCTTCTTGCCCTCTGTCCTCTGTAACAGGTGCTGTGGCTCTTTGCTTTCTTCTCTGGCCTTCATTTTGCACAAGGGTTCCCAGGGAAGAAAAACCTGTAAACATTCTACTTTCATAAGATAAATTTAATTTCTTCTCATCAACATTCAAGCCAAGTGAATAAGTTGTTCTTTTGTGTTGTTTTTTAAGTTGATTTAAAATGAGAACACCTTTGCAAAACATATTTGGTAGCAAGGCGTTTGCTTAGGAAAAAAGTCCTTGTTGTGCTCCCGAGTCAGGGGGCTGTCTTTTGGTAATGTGAGTTTGTTTTTCATTTCTTAAAGTTAATTTTATTCACACTTTTCATAGTTTTTTGAGTAGATATTTAGTTATATGCTCATGTATTTTAATACTGAATTCATTCTCAAACAAAATGTTAAGTCCTTGAAGGGAGAATGACAGCTTTCAACCTTTGTGTAGAGACTGTGATGTTGGATGCAGTGTATCTCTTTATTATTCAGTTGGGCTAACGGCTTTTCCTATAGCTCTCCTGGCTGATGTCTTGAAGGGACCCTGCTTGCCTTTGAGCTTCTTTCACTGCTCCTTCCATCGTAAACAGTACTGTCTTGCTTAGTTCATAGCTATTATTTGCCAAATAACCATCAAATAGGACATTTAGTGTGCCCATTTTATTCCTAGAAACATGCATTGAGCACTTTCAACCTATTTGTTCGGTGGTGTTGAGAAATAGAAGTCAGGATGCTTTACACAGAGTTTGGAATACACGTAGGTGATCATAGTTATGGTACTTACAGTGATACTTCTTTTTTCCCCTCCCAGTACCAGTATTAGCATGTGGTGATGATGACTGCAGAATTCACTTATTTATTCAACAAGATGATCAGGTAATTAATGATGTTTTTTAAAGAGACTAGAATTAGGTGATATATCTTAATACAGGCTACTTCCAGGTTATAGAATATTAAGAATGGCCTGATCCAAACCGAAATAATCCAATAGCAGAATCTTTTTTAGACAGTTCTCTTTTAGATAGTCTTGCACTCTTTGAATACCAAGTAAATGCTGCCTTGGCCACCAGGACCAGAGTTGTTAGAAAGTAGGTTGCTAGGTGGGAGGAAGGAGAGAAGAAAGATGCCGTTGTAGTATTTTGTTCTTAAAAATTTGTAATGAGGTATAATATACCCACTAGTAATATTTATTTGTCCTACTGAACTTTATCTCCACTTTGGGTGTCTAAACTAAGGGAGAGAAGTTCCAGAAATGGTAGATAAACCCAGTTTTCTTATAATGAAGCTACTTGTTTCTTTGCATTCTGTAAGAAAATTAAAGATTGTTGTGAAAGTCCATTTATCCAGCTTTTCTATACTATATCCACAGTATGTATCATTTTATCTTGTAAACATTTAAATTATTTGATATCTACAGATACATTATCTGTTCAGGGTTGCTCAGTGAATGATTTAGATGTTGCATGATGAGATGTTTTATTCCCAAATGAGTGCTTTATCCTTACCTGATCAGGAAGTGTTCTCAGTAAAAGTGGTACAGTAGGATTGGTTGAGACCAAATGAATTTACTGATATACCTGAAACTGTTAAATTCTTCATCAAGCCCAATGATTTCTGTTATCTTACTAGTTTCAGAAAGTTCTTTTTCTCTGTGGACATGAGGATTGGATAAGAGGCGTGGAATGGGCAGCCATTGGTCAGTATGAAGCCTTGTTAAAGCACACATGATGGGGACAAGATCTATAACTTTTAGAGAAGTAGTCCCTTCTGTTTTAATTTTTTATGTGTTACATTTTTTTTATTGTCCCAGCTAGAAAAGGGGACACTTATCCCTTCTGTTACCTTCTAATTGGGTGGTAGAGGATGAAACAAATTGGTATTTATAAGATCACACTAGCTGTCTTATCTAAATGCAGATGTTCTTGGAAAGTTCTTTGAAGAACTTAGTGAAGGAGCTGTAAGAGTATCACTTGTATCATTTGTTATAAACATTTGTTAACACTGTTGTATGTTTGTCAATGTTATTAAAAGTGAACATAGGGTAAGGAAACTAAGTTTTGGGCAACTCTAGAAATATACATATCATAGAACAGAAAGTCTTATGCCTAAATTTAAGGATATAATCTTTTTAAAATAAAATATTTTTTAATTAGGTAGAGATCTTTTCCTAGCAAGTTGTTCACAAGATTGCCTGATAAGAATATGGAAACTGTACATAAAATCAGCATCTTCCGAAACTCAGGATGATCATATAAGACTGAAGGAAAATACTTTTGACATTCAAAATGAAAGTGAGTAGCAGTGAAAACATCTAGTACAATAATGATTAGTTCTTCTAGCTGATCCATTTGTCTCTGTGAAGGTTAGTTTTTAAGAAGTGTTGGATCCCTACCTGAACTATGCATATTTTAGGTTTTATTTTTATGTGAGGATGATTTATTTTTTATATTTGAGACTTATTTTTCTCCTAAATAATATAAATTATTTTAAAATTGCTGAAAGTAATTGTTTAGTGTTTCTCAATAAATCATGAAGTATTACTAGATTTGCATTTTAACATAGGAATATCTAAAAGAATGGCGTAAAATTATCCATAATTTTGTTGGAGTATATTCTTAAGAGGTAAGCTAAATTCTAAATCCCTACATTGGAGTTGCATATGTAATTCTGATCGTCTTACTGGGTAGCATTAGAATAGTACTCTTGCTTGGTGCATCCTGATGGAATGTTGTATTTGAGAAAGGTATTTTTGGATTTGTACCTAAATTATTACACATCATTAAGCGTTGCTCATCTAAGTATATTGTTCTTTATTACTCTTCTTGATTTTAAAGCTCATTAGAGTTGAGATTTTGGTAGTAGTGTTCTATAGAGAAAATGAAGAAATGATATAACCAACATATTATGATATAACCAACATATACCCCAAAATGAAATTTTTCATTATACTTTCATTATTTTGTTTTTAAGTTCCATAATACCGATTTAGTTTACCTTATTTCTGCATTTGTCTTCAACTTTTTTTTTCTTTTTCCCCCAATACTAATGTTTGAGCTCAGGGGCTTGTGTTTGCTAGGCAGGCTCTCCCATGCCCTTAAACCTTTTTTTGCTTTAATTATTACTTAAATAATGTCTTGCATTTATACCTGAACTGACTTGGACTATGTTCCTCCTATTTATGATTCCTGTGTAGCTGGAAAGATAGATGTGCGCCACCACTTCTAGCTTATTAGGGTCTTACCAACTTTTTACCTGGGCTAGAACCACAATACTACTGATCTCTACCTCACAAGTAGCTAGGATTCTGGTATGAGCCACTGCAACTGGTTTTAAATTTTTTAAAATGCAATGGGCTCTGGTGGCTCATGCCTGTAATCCTAGCTACTCAGAAGGCAGAGATCAGGAGAATCGTGGTTCAAAGCCAGCCCGGGCAAACAGTTCATGAGACCCTATCTTGAAAAACCTTTCACAAAAAATAGGGCTGGTGGAGTGGCTGAAGGTGAAGGTCAAGCCCCAGTACCGAAAAAAAAATTTTTTTTAAATGCTCAGTGTATATATAGAGGCGTGGTACTCGGGTTTGAACTCAGGGTCTCATGCTTGCTAGGCAGGTCCTCCACCAAGTGAGTCATGCCACCAGTCCTTTTTATTTTGGTTATTTTTTTATTATTATTATTCATATGTGCATACATTGTTTGGGCCATTTCTCCCCCATTTTGGTTATTTTTGATGTAGGAGCTCACATTTATGCCCTGGCCAGCCTGGACTGTGATCCTTCTGCTTATGCTTCCCACATTTCTGGGATGACAGGCAACCACCTCCACACCTAGCTTTTATTGGTTGAGATGGGGTCTCATGAACTTTTTACCCAGACTGGCCTAGCACCATGCTCCTCCCAGTCTCCACTTCCCAAGTAACAAGAATTATAGGTTTCAGCCACTGTGCCTGGCCTAGGCTATTATATTTTGATAACAAGTGAGAAAACAGGCTGGCTTGTCTATTTCTGCTTTTTACTTTTTTTTAATTAAGATTTACTTATGATTGAGGGCTACAGAATGAACCCAGGGCCTCTCAGTGTACCACTGAGCTATACCCAGTCCTATTTTTTTAACTGATAAAAATATAAAAATCGGTCATGTGCTGTTTCAATACATATGTATGTCATGTATAGTTTTGATTTTTTAATTTCAGCATTGCAGCTATTTTAGAAAATTTTGAAAAAAATAAAACATTTCTTAGTAGTTATTTATGATTAGGTAGAGAAAATATACACAAAAATTTATTTTTAGAACTTTTTCTCATTTAATTTTGTACAGTGAGCGAGATTCCTAAAATTTAGAATGCATGTTCTTTTTACTGAATTTCAACTATTATGTTTTGTTCTAAAGTTTTTAACATAATTGTACAACTGACTTAGTTATGCAATTGTTCTTTTTAGAAGTGCGTTAAGGAAAAAACACCTTTGTTGCTTTTGTTGTAGGTATTAAAATCACATTTGCCATTACCTTGGAGACTGTGCTGGCTGGTCATGAAAACTGGGTAAATGCAGTTCATTGGCAGCCCTCATTCTACAGAGGTAGGAAGAAGAACATACACACATCCCTTATTTCAGCTAAATCTCAAGGTGTTTTTAAGCTGACAAGCAGAAGTGGAAGTTTTTTTAATGTAATTAGCAGTCTCAAATACAAAATGTTTTCAAGTTGACAGAGTATAAGCCTGTAATTCCTGGTGTGCTGGCACTCAGTTCCAGTGAAAATTGCATTCTTAAGTGACAAAGTATGATTCCTGCCATGCTGCTGGAACTACCACAGTCTCATTAGCTTTGTCTCTTAAAAGTTTCTATGTAGTTTTTGCAGGATTTAAGAAAAATTGACTTTCACACCAATGTCACTAGAACCTTTAGCCTTGGTAATATGAAGTTGGTAATACTGAGGTACATTACTTATGGAAAAGTAATAGTCTCTTTTCCCTTCTGTCTTTTACTCTTGACCTCCATGTATGGCATGGTGGTTTTATTCTGCCCAAGCTGGTGTTCATATAGAGCTAAGCAAGGCATAGCCTCATATTCTTCCCCCAACCCCTTCCCCAAGACAAGAATAGCCACAGTTAATACTCAGGTGATCGTTCAGCTCTCATTTTCATTATGACTTACTTGCCACAGTTTCTTTATTATTACCATCATCATCAGAGTTTTCTCTTTTCAGGCCAACTTTGATGCAGTGTATACTTTGCCTAGTGGCTTCTTTCATTCCAACCCATAGCCCCTCATTTTTCCCAGCCAAAGCCCTTCATTGTCAGTTAACAAGGGTATCAGTACCTACTCTGTGTCAAGGGTTACTGCCTTACTGTCTCTGCCCCATAGAACCAACTAGCTGTGTAATTTTAGCAGCTGAAGCTTAATTTAAAAATAAGAAAGGACTTGGCATGGTGGTTCATGCCTGAAATTCCAGCACTTGGAAGGCAGAGACATTGCCAGTTTGAGGTAGACTGGGCTACATAGTGAAGATCCTGTCTCAAAAAACCAAAAACAAACAAAAAGAAAAAAAAGAAGTAAAGCTTATCTTATTTTTACTAATAATTAAAAGTCATATTCTACTGTTAAATAAAAATAAGACAAGCTATTGTTTTGTACTAAACTCTTATACCAGGCCCCAACAGAACAGACTGAAAATCAGAATGGAATCATTCATTTTAAAGTTTCGTATCACCAATCTGAAACTAAGCTTCTAATCTGACTTCCAAGAAAAATCAGGATTAGAGTGATAATAGCCACATTTTCCAGTTTTAATACTGATAATATATATATATATATTTATATGTGATAGCATAGATATTGAGAACCTCTATATGTTCTTTTGAATCTTTTCATTCCATCTTTCTATGGAGACAACCGTATTCAGTGTATATTATTCTCATGTATTTGTATTTTATTATCTATTTATATCATCATAAATAATATTTTATAGTTATTAAAATGTTATCAGTATGTATTTGTCCTTTTTTGGAGTGTCTTTTTAGTTTATCTATATTGACTCATGTAGCTGTAGTTATTTTTTATTACATTATAATATTCATTGTTTGAATATATCACTTGTTATCTGTTCTTCTAATGTAGGTCTTTTACTATTATGCAGATTTTTGCTGTTAACTTAACAGTGTTACATGAATGTTGTTACAGTACCTCTGGGTTTTTTTTTTTTTTCTGGTAATCTAGAAATGTTATGTTTGTTGATCACCTAAAGGCATTACTTTTATTCTTTAGATGGTGTTCTCCAGCAGCCAATGAGATTGTTATCTGCCTCAATGGATAAAACCATGATTCTCTGGGCTCCAGATGAAGAGTCAGGAGTTTGGTTAGAACAGGTAAAATGTGACTATTTAAGGAACAGAAAATTGGGCTTTGTGAACTAAATGTATAACTCCCAAATATATATTCCTAGAACTATAAATTTTCCCTCTTTGTATACACTAAATGAGTTGTAACTTAATCTCTAGGATCCATTTCCATTGTGAGAAATGGTTCTCTTAGTTGAGAATTGTTTTCTGTCTGCTGTGTTGTAGGTTCGAGTAGGTGAAGTGGGTGGAAATACTCTGGGATTTTACGATTGCCAGTTCAATGAAGATGGCTCCATGATCATTGCTCACGCTTTCCACGGAGCATTGCACCTTTGGAAGCAGGACGCAGTTAACATGGTAAGAAAAGCTCTTTTAAAGCATTTCTAATCAAATAGCATGACTCCTAAAGAAAACCCTAGCTAAATAGTGTTTTGCTTATAATACTCTACAAAGCACATACTAGAGGCATTTTGAAATGATACCACTTATCTCTGTGGAAACATACTGTTCTTGTACTAGGAATAAACTCATACTTTTCTAAGAAGAGTACAGATTTGTAAAGCGTGGAGTGGTTGAGGCTTAAATGAGTGAATATTTGTGTGGAGCTGGACTCTATAGCTTAATGGTAGTATACTTGCCTAGCATGTGCAAGGCCCTGGGTTGATCACCAGCACCAACAACAACAACAAAAAAAGTTTTTGTATGAAAATCAGAATTTGAGTGTTATATAATTTGATTTTTGTGTTTTGGGGAGGGTATTGAGACAGGGTCTTGATATGTAGTCCAGGCTGGCCTCAAACTTGTGCCTTAGCCTCCCCTGTGCTGGGATTACAGGCATGCACCACCACACCTGGCTTATATTTAAAATTAAATAAATATTTGAAAGAAATAAAATTACTGAGTGAAATGTGACTCATCAGATTCTTAATGTGCACCTGAGGACTTCCTTTATGAAATAAAAATTCATGGATTTGTATAACTTTTAGTTTGTGGGCTTTGTAATAGTGTCACCCATGAGGTTTTGACTTCTCAATTTATGGGGAAATTTTCTCTTTCTCTTGCCTCCTCCACTTGTAGTTGCTCTTTTAAGATTGCTTCCATTATTTAACAAACCAATGAATTGTAAGCTATGACACTATTGAGTTAGGAAATATTTTTAACAATGAATTTTATTTTTGTACCTCACCTGGTCTTTGAGGGTCTTCATAGAAAAAAAGCATCAGATGAATTAGGAGGAGCCCAAGCCAGAAGATAGAATCTCACTGTACTTGTGCTTATCCTTTGACTTCTCAGGTGTTCAGTGTAATTTGTTTTTTAAATGGACCTTATTTTTTAAAGCAGTTTTGGGTATGGAGCAAAACTGAAGAGAAAGTAGAGTTCTTACATTCCTGTGACTTAACACATGCTCAGCCTCCCTCACTATCAATATCTCACACCAGCATGGTGCATCTGTTACAAGCAAGATGATTTTTAAAAACAGATGGGACTTTTACTATGAAACCTGGCTGGTAGTTGAAAAGTGCTTTCTATTGCTCAGAACTTTTTATAAACTCCCATTAGTGCTAACTTTAGAATCTGGTTTTGCATCACAGAAGAAATTTGTACCATTTCTTTGTCACAATATTTTTTTGTTTTTGACCAGAAATAATATAGCTTAGCTTGACTGTATTCATCAGACTTGGCTTTGAATGGCCTGTCAGTTATTTGTACAAATTTCATTTTTCTCTAATAGTTGACTTTGATTATTCAAACAGAGACTGTGGACCAGACACATGTCATTTTCTACACTTTGTTGTCATCTCTTGTTTTATGTGGTTGCCATTGCAAGCGCCTCAGTAGGTGGGCCAGTTAGGTGTGATCCAGTTTTCTGTCCTTCACACCTGTGACTCCTTTTACTTAATGAAGAACGAGAGCATGCTGCCAGTGGCATGGGCCTGTAATTCTGCTACTTGGGAGACTGAGATCGGGATCAAGGTTCAAGGGCAGCCCAGGCAGGAAGTTGAAAAGACTCCATCTCCAAAATAACCAGAACAAAATGGACTGGAGGTATATTTCAAGCGGTGCTTGCTTTGCAAGCACAAAGCCCTGAGTTCAAACCTTAGTCACTCAAAAAAAAAAAGAAAGAAAACTGCAAGGCTTACACTCAGAATCTACTGACTGATTTTATATGGTACTCTTTATTAAATACAGAGTACTTGATATGTGCCAGCATTCTTCCACATAGTTTATGAGTATGAACTCATTTAATCCTCTTTAATGTGCCTGTAAGGTAGCTGCTGTTATTGTGATGCTTGCTTTACAAGAGTTAATTGAAGCATGGAAAGATTAAGTTATGTCTGGCTGCTAGGAGACAGTCAATAAGTGATGAATGGAGAGAAATCTCCCACAGTTACTGTTTCAAAGGGTTCAACATATATTTGAATATTTAAGTTGTGATATGTTGGTTGAAAAACAGATCCTATTATTTTATGATCACATCTTGTATATTTAACTTTGACCTTGCAGAGGTCTTCACTGTTCCATGTTACCAGACATGAGTGCTTGACTTTGAGTGGTGGTAGTTATTTATTTATTTATTTATTCATTTATTTAGCATTACTGGGGTTTGAACTCAGGGCTTCAGGCTTTCTAGGCAGGTGCTCTTACCACTTGAGCCATGCCTCCTGCCCTTTGATTATTTTGATGTATGTTATGAGAACTTTTGTTGCAGAAAGAGTGGACTCCAGAGATTGTCATTTCAGGACACTTTGATGGTGTCCAAGACCTAATGTGGGATCCAGAAGGAGAATTCATTATCACTGTTGGTACTGATCAGACAACTCGCCTTTTTGCTCCATGGAAGAGAAAAGATGAATCACAGGTAAAATGTCTTCCTACTTAAATAATCCACTAAAATAAACTTCTATGAGCACATAAAAAGTAGGGCAGCAAAATGTTTGCCATTAGGAAAAGGCAGATTAAAACCATGATGACATACCACTATACGCCCTCTAGATTGGCTGAAGTGAAAAACACTGACAGTAACAAGTGCTAGTGAGAATGTAGAGTGACTGGAACTTTCATGTATTGCTAGTTAGAATACAAAATGTTCTAGCTACTCAGGAGGACAGTTTGGCATTTTCTTAAAAACTTCAACATCTACTCATTACAATTCAAACAATAATTCAAATGTTAGTTGTCAGAATGAGTTGTTTTAGTTTAATTTGGAGCAATGCCTTTAAACACTTAAAAAAATAAATAAAGGGTTGGGTGTGGTGGCTTGCAGGTGTAATCCTTAATACCCTGGAGGTGCTGATAGGAGGACTTTAGTTTAAGATTGACCCAAGCGGGGGTTGGGGATTTAGCTCAGTGGAAGAGCGCTTGCCTAGCAAGTGCAAGACCCTGAGTTCGGTCCCCAGCACCACCAAAAATAAATAAGTAAAATAAAATGGCGGCATTATTGTTCTATCACACCTCTCATTAAGAACAGCTTAAGAAAACAGTATTTTAAAATTGAAGCATTACATAGATAATATTCCAGGAAAAAAAAAAAAAAAGATTGACCCAAGCAAAAACATGAGATTCTGCTTGAAAAATAAACTTCCTAACTGTATTCTGCCAGGCCTTCTTTCTTCTACCCAGGTCTGCTCATCACTCCTCTCAGTTATGCTGGGAGCTGGTATCTCATACCATAATCCTAGCTTCTTTGAGAGGCTGAGATCAGGAGGCTCGAGGTTTGAGACCAGCCAGTACAAATAGTTCTAGAGACCACCGCTCCAAAATAACCAGAGCAAAATGGATTAGAGGTGTGGCTCAAGTGGCAGAGTACCTGTTCTGCAAACTTGAAGCCCTGGGTTCAAACATGAGTCCCACCAAAAAAAAGAAAAGAAACAAAAAAAAACTGGGGGTGTGGCTCAGGTGGTAGAATGCTTGCCTAGCAAGCCAAAGCCCTGAGTTCAAACTCCAGTACCACAAAAAAAAAAAAAAAAAAAATTCAAGGACTGCACCTTCAGTCTAACTCAAGCAGTAGAGTACCTGCTTTGTGTGTGAATCACTGAGTTCAAACCCCACTCCCCCTCAAAAAAATTCCAACTAATTTGTAATATTTTTCTATGGCTCTTGTTGATTCATTACCAATACTGCTCAGTTGCTTATTCATGGATGGATTTGGTCCATGGTCATAGTTCCATGGTATAATACATAAATTTGCATCTGGTATTTTGCTTGTATAAATAAATTTTTTTTAATGTACAAAAAAAAAAAAATTGGGGGATGGAAGTGTGGTTCAAGTGTAGAGCACCTACCTAGCAAACATAAACCCCTGAGTTCAAACCCCAGAACCACAAAAAAAAAAAATGGTTTTGAATCATATGGTCATTTTTGCTTGTCATATTTTAATTCCCAGGTAACTTGGCATGAAATTGCAAGGCCTCAGATACATGGCTATGACCTGAAGTGTTTGACAATGATTAGTCGGTTTCAGTTTGTATCTGGAGCAGATGAAAAAGTTCTTCGAGTTTTCTCTGCACCTCGGAATTTTGTGGAAAATTTTTGTGCCATTTCAGGGCAATCACTGAATCATGTGCTTTGTGGTGTAAGTATTTTTCTAAATGTCTTACTTAACTCTAGTCACTTTGTTTTAAAATTCTTGCTTCAGGTGGTAAATGAAGTATAAGGATAGAAAAGAAGGCATACTATTATTATTGGTTTGATAAACTTTTGTTTACATTGAGGCGTGTGATTACTTTAATATTAAACCAAGAAATTTTATTTATTAAATGAGCTCAAAACACCAAAGCAGCACGGCCATGTTTATTTAAGATGTGGCTGTATCTTGACTTGTCACCGTGCTAGGCATCTATGACAAACCATAAGAGACAGGTCCTATTTTCAAGGAGATTATCATCTCTCTGTAGGATGGGGCTCTGGGGCAGTGAACTAATGAAACAAGACCACTTAACTGCTAAGTCTCATGGTACTAAAGTTTCATAGAAGGGAGAATGGAAACACATTTAATGGGACTTCATTTGGATTATGTAAGAGTAAATTTTTATTTTTGTTTGTTTATACCCATTTTCCACAAAAGATTTGCGATACTTATAAAAATACGCAGATTATACAAATTATAAAGTAATTTTGAAGGAAGGGAAATGATGCAGATAGTTATGGTACATAGAAGTTCATGTTATATCATCTTTTACTTAGAGTTAGTTGGGTCATACATTTGGTTCTAAGATCAGAAAGAATAAATGGACTTTGAATTGGCAGAAGGAAGGAGAAAGAGTGAGCTCGAAAGGTATCCAGAGCCATTGCAGTGTATGTTAAACGCTAGGGAAATGGACAGGTGAGGAAAAGTCAAATGGTGGAGGATTGTGGGAGGCAGGCATAGTTGAGACTCTGAGGGTGCTATTAGAAGTCCCTACACAAGACTGTGATGAAAAGCATTTTGGAACAAGGAGAGTTATCTGAGAGTCCAGAGACTAACGACAGAGGAAACCAGCACTAGTTTGGGAAAGACTGGAGAGGAGAGTGAGAGTCACTTGAAGTACCAGCTACATTTCCTGAAGTATTCTCAACTACTCATGCTCCACTCTTCCTTAGTTACATGAAGACAATTTGATTCTGTTCTGCTTGTTTCTAATGACTGACCATGGGAATGAGAGCCAAAGGAGGTCTTGATTGTGGTCATTATATAGATCTTAGCCCTTGGGGGTATAGGGAAGTTATTTTCAAGATCTCTTCAGTTCTAGGGATTGGAACAGAGTTTCATAGGATTCCATGAAAGGCTTAGTCCCCGGGATACCTCAGTTCTGTATCCTAAAATACAGGAATCCTAGAGATTGGAATGTCTCTTGCTCTCTTTCTCATTTTATGTCCATACGAAGTATTGGGAAAGTGATACGGGAATGCTTCTTATTGTTCTTTTCCATGCTATGTTATTTTGGTAGGGGGATTCTAAGATAAAGCACGTGGTTACTTGTATCCTATGTAGCCATTCTTGGTCGTTTGCTGGTTTAAATTCATGTTGCTCATTTTTGTGTATAGTCTAGCCCCCCCCCCCTTTTTTTTCTGGCAGTACTGGGATTTGAACTCAGGTCCTTATACTTACTAGGCTCTACCACTTGAGCCATTCCTCCAGCCCCTCTTTTTTTTGCTCTGATTATTTTTGAGATAGTCTTGCTTTTTGTTTTGTTGACACTGGGGTTTCAACTCAGGGCTTCGTGCTTGCTAGACAGTCACTCCTACCACTTGAGCCACTCTGCCAGCCCAAGATAGTCTTGCTTTTTGTTTAGACTGGCCTGGACCATGATCCTTCTATTTTTTGCTTTTTACAGTAGCTGGGATAACAGGCGTGTGCCACCATGTCCAACTTTTTCCTGTTGAGATGGGGTCTTATGAACTTTTTTTTGCCCTAGCTGGCCTAGAACCTCAATCCTTCTAATCTCAGGTGCTCAAGAAGCTAGGATTACAGGTATGAGTCACTGACACCAAGCTCTAGCCCCTGTTTTTGTTTTTCTTTTAAATCATTTTGTTGTTTATTTGGGTTTTTTGAGACAGGGTCTTACTATGTAGCCTAGGTGGGCCTTGAATTTGCAATCCTCCTGGCTCAGTTTCCTGAGTGCTGGGATTATATCCATGTACCACCATTCCTGGCAAAGCTCCTGTATTAAAGTTTAAATTGTACTAAACACTCTTAGCATATGTGCCAATCTTTAGATGGTTAGCATATGGTTTCACATATAATTGCCTTAAATTGTAGGATCTAAGCAGAGTATTGTCTCATCAGATAGCACCAAGTTTTAAAACATAGTTTTCAGTTATTTAAATATGTTTAATGTAAGTAATGTTTTGCAGGAAGCATCTGTATTTACATGACCATCATCAAGGACGTGCCTATGAAAATAGAAGGCTCCAGGCCTTCTCTTTTCAGCCTATTGCATTTCTTGTTAGATCGCAAAATCCATTGAACTTTTGGGGTTTGATGAATTTATGGATTAGAGGATGCCTGATTTAATGAATTGGGTGGGATCGAAGGTTAGGGCCCATCTGTTGGAGATTGGTTGCTCAGCATTGCGTCTGTTGGTTCATGAAGTAGAAGAATGGGCAGATATTCACATGAGGTAGTCTAGAAACTGCCTCTCGGAATTTTGGTGCACATGTGTGTGGGAGTACTGAGTGCACTTGCTAGGCAGGCACTCAGCCACATGAGCTATAACCCTGCTTTTTTTTGCTTCAGTTGTTTTTCAGGTAGGGTCTCATGTTTTTGGCCCAAGGCCAGCCTGGGACCATCATCCTCTTACCTATGGCCTCCAGGTAGCTAGGATCACAGGCACATGCCACCACTGCCCTGCTTACTGATTGAGATGGGGTCTCATTAACTTTTTGCCTGGGTTGGCCTTGGACCTCAGTCCTCTCATCTCTGTTTCCAGAGTAGTTGGGATTACAGGTGTGAGCCACTGCCCCCAGTCTGCTTCTCAGTATTTATAAGCATGACTTTTTATACTGCCTGTGGTAACATAACTGTTTAAAACTTACATGTCATATTTTTTATTCTAGCAAGGCAGTGATCTTCCAGAAGGAGCTACTGTCCCTGCGTTGGGACTATCAAATAAAGCTGTCTTTCAGGGTAAGGCTTTGATCTCCAAAATTATTGAACCCATAGTGGTACTTTAAACTTAGTTACACACTTAGTTAAACTTAGAACACACCTAATGTTCATTACAGCTAATTTTTTTAAATTACAATACATACATCAAATACTTTGTGATAAATACTGTGTGTACAATGTAGACCACTGAATTAGGTGCAGCTTTCACGACTTGGTTTACAGAGCAGTGCAATCACAGATGTGAATGTGGACAACTTGAGAAATCTGTTGTGTAGTTTAAAAAGTTTGTGAACTGTTAGGTCAGAAAATGGAAGGAATCTTTATGGACTTGTTTAATCTTCCAGGAGCTTGTTTGGAAAATGCTGAAGTAGTAAAAATCTTTTGTCTTTGGAATCACATGGACTCAGTTTTGAAATACCTCTCTTTGAGGTACTGCTGCTTTCTTATGGGTAGACTTATATTGAGACACTGTAAGAGACATGGAGATAGTGACTCCCTTCATGGTGTTGGTGTGTTTCTTTAAACTAGGAGATATAGCTTCTCAGCTTTCTGATGAAGAGGAGCTGCTGACTCCTACTGGTTTTGAGTATCACCAGGTGGCCTTTCAACCGTCCCTACTTACTGGTAAGAAATGACAAAAAATGATTTAATAAAATCGCTAGTACAGTATGGTATCTGTTTCTGATGACCTAAGTAAGTGCTTTTGTATCTGGCTAAAAGTAGAAAAAATAATTGCAGTACTATTAATTTATTATAGAACCTCCCACTGAGGATCATCTTCTGCAGAACACTTTGTGGCCTGAAGTTCAAAAACTGTGAGTTCAACTGGGTTCTTTGATCTGACATAACTTGAGGTTTTATTTCCCCTACAACTTGATTTTTTCCTTTGCCTCCCTTCTACATACTTTTTCCTTCTGCTCAATAAACTTTGAATGGTTCTTCAAAGAGGTGAGAATCAAACTTCACATTGGTTTTTATATTACTATTTATTATACTTACCAGGTTTGTTGTCTCAGTTTCTAAATAAGAGAAGCATGACATTAATACATGTTTTTACTTTTTAAAAATGACCTAAGCTTTATTATTCCTCTGGTCCTTTTTGTCTTTGATGATTCCTATCAACATCTTTCCAATGTTTGTTGGACTGACTGGTTTGGGGTGGAAGGTGGAAACTTGAATATTAATCTACTTGTTTGAATGAGTTGTGTCTCTGTCTCCCTGGTTTTTTCCCAAATATTTGCTTAACAAAAATGTGCTGTTCTTCAGAAGCATTGCATGCTCACTGGAGAGGTTGATGTTATTCTTTTTACTTTTAAATTTTTTGCAGCATGAGAATAGGTTCATTTACTAATACAGTGGTTGTATATTTTCTTTTTAAATTTTAGATATGGACATGGTTATGAAATATTTTGTGTTACTTGTAACAATTCAAAGACTCTGCTTGCTTCAGCTTGCAAGGTAGGGAGTTTCACTTTTGCTTCTACCTAGTTACAGGTTACTTGGGTCACCAGGCTCCTGCAAGTTTGATAGAGATATAGACAGAACTCTACATGAAAAACCAACTGGCAACTGCTTTTCCTGAAACTTATTTTCTCAAGTTCTCTTTCATCTATATCCCTCAAAGGCTTGCAGTTGCATTTTAAGTCTATATTAGCCATACATTTTTGTTCTTAAATACAGATAACCCTTGACCAATGTAAGGGTCGGAATGCTGACCCCTGCTAACAGTGAAAAATATGCATGTAACTTCTTTTCCTTTCTTTTTTTGACCATGCTGGGTATCGAACCCAGGGCCTCATGCATACTAGGCAAGTGCTCTACCACTGAGCTACAACCCCAGCCCTACACATATAACTTTTGACTTCTTACAATAGCAACAAGAGGTGACTATGAAGTTATTGTGTTAGTACAATAATTATGTAATAGACTTACATATATTTTATGATATTAGATGATAAAATATTATCTTCACATGTTTTATGCATTCATTACATAACTTTAAGTTTTATTGATATTTCTAGGCTGTGTGGTTCATCAAATATTGTTCATCCTTGCACGTTTTCAAATTGTTGAAAATCTCCAAAATAATCTTTGTAAGTGGACCCATGTGGTTCAAACCTGTGTTAGTCAAGAGTCAGTTGTATTTCCTTCTGTTACAGGGATTGGTGAGAAGAACAAATGACTTTTCTAATGAGCAGCTAATTTGTTTTTAGCTTAGAGCGCTGTCAGTCATGTAATTGATTATTTTTCCCTTTTCAAGTTGGCTTTTTTGTTTTTCTGGTAGTTTTATGGTTTGAACTCAGGTTCTTGTGCTCGCTAGGCAAGTGTTCTGTGCTCTATCACTTGAACCATGCCTCCAGCCCTTTTTGCTTTAGTGTTTAGTTTTGTGTTTCCCACAGTAGGGTCTCTTGGTTTTTTTGCTTGGGACTGGCCTTGGACTGAGATCCTCTTGTGTAGCTAGGATTATAGGCATGTGCCACCAGACCTGGCTTCTTTTTTTAAGATAAACTTTTTTTTTTTTGCCCGGCCTGGCCTCCCAACTCTGCTTTTTTGTTTGTTTGTTTTTGAGGCAGGGTTTTGCTATGTAGTCCAGGCTGACCTCAAACTCAAGATTCTCCTGCAGCAGCTTCCTCAATGCTAGGATTGCAGGGATGTGCCACCATGCCTAGTTCCATATTTCTTTTAGAGTACCATGTTTAGCAGCTTTATTTAGGTGTCATAACATACTATTAATTGCATGTTTAATATGAATAATTTGATAATTTTTGAAATATGTGTATCCTGTAAAATCACCACCACATCAAGATAATGACCATATCCATCAACTCCCCAAATTTTCTATCTTGGCATAGAAAATTCCTCTTTCCTGCTTTCTCCTGCCCCTCTTGCCTGAATCCCTAGGAAACCACTGATCTTTAATTATAATTGAATAGTTTGCATTTTCTAAAGTATGCATTCTTGTTTTTTAAAGGGGGCTTCTGACCTCTTTCATTATCATTGTTTGAGATTCATCTATGAAGTTGCATGTATCAGTGGTTCCTCCTTTCTTATTTCTGAGTTGTTTGCTGTATAGATATGCCACAATTCATTAATCCATTTACTTCTTATGGACATTTGGGTTGTTTGCCAGGTTTTGGCTTTTACCAATAAAGTAGTTAGGAATACGTGTGTACAAGTTTTTACATGGATATGTGCTTTCATTTTTCTTGAGTACATACCTAAAAGTGGAATTTGGGTGTCAGATACATTTTTAAAATTTTAAGATGCTACCAAGCTATTTTCCAGAGTAGTTATACATTTTATAGTCCTAGCAGCAGTATGTTAGGTTTCCAATTGCTCTGGCCCTTTACTGGCACTTGGTGTGGTACGTCTTTTTAACCTTATCCATCTTAGCAGGTGTGTAATAGTTTTCTCTGATGACTAATGATCTTGATCATCTTTTCATGTGCTAATTTCCACCCATATGTCTTCTTTGATAAAATAACCTGTTTAAATCCTTATTTTCTTATTACTGAGTTTTTATATATACAGGATACAACTTTATCAATCAGAGATAAATCCAAGTTTTCCCAGTAGTTTGTATTTTTATTTTCCTAACAGAAACATTCAAAGGACAAAAGTTTTGTGATTTGGTAAAGTTCACATTGTTTTTTGTTTTTTCTGTATTGGGTTGTACCTTTCATGTTGTACTTAAGAAATAGTATTTGTTAGCTTTTGCGTTGCTGTGACCAAAATACCTGCAAGAATACCTTAAAGGAAGAGAAAGATTTATTTTAGCACACTGTTTTAGAGAATTCAGCCCATCATGACAGGGAGGCCATGACAGAGCCACGCAATTTATATTATGGCAGCCAGAAACCAAAGCGAGAGGAGGGGTCTGGGACCCAGAGTAACTCTCAAAGGCCCTAGTGACCTACCTCCTCCAGCTAGGCCTTCCTCCCAAGGTTTCCACAACCAGCTGGGACCTAAACTTTCGGCCTATAAGACTCTTGGGGACATTTCATTTTTAAACCATAACAGTCTGTCCCTGACTCCCAAAGGCTCCCGGCCATCTCATAATGCAAAATGCACTTAATTCATCTCCAGAGTCTTAACCCTTCCACCATTGTTCAAAAGTTCAAAATCAGAGTCTCGTCAGAGATTCAAGGCAAACTCTTATCTGTGATTCCCTATAAAATCAAAAAGAAAGTTACATACTTCTAAGGTACAGTGGCACAGAGTAAACATTTTCAATCCAAAAGGGAAAAATAGGAGAATTGCAAGTAAGACTGAAATCCAGCAGGGCCAAGTATTAAATCCTCCAGCTCTATGTCTGGCATCTTGGGCACAGTGTGGGAATATGATCTGAGCTCCAAAGGGCCTGGGTATCTGCCATTTGTAGCCCACATGATCTCTTTTGGGCTGGCTCCACTACATTGCCTGTGGCTTTCCTCATCATACATTCCACATTCTTGGCATCTCCAGCATCCTGAGGACTCTATTACAGCTTAGGTTTCATCGTCACAGCTTCATTATCACCCTCTCAGGCTGCCTTCAGGGATCCTAACCCTACCACATACCCCCAAGTCCTGCCTTTGAAATCTTGTAGGAAGCCTCCATTACTCTGTTAACTTGCATTCTGCACACCTGCAAAACCAGCATCTCGTGGATGGTGCCAAGGTCTGCTGCCAGCTGAAGCAGTATCTGGTTTCCGTTGGACCATGGCTGCTGCAGCTTCTGAAAGCCTGGGTGGCTGAACTTGGGAATACACTTCCCTAGGCAGCCATATCTCTGCAGCTATCTCTTCTCAAGGGAAAGTCTTTCAAATAAGTTTACCCTCTCATATCCTTTGGCCTGCCTTGTGTGGGATCTGGTCAGTTCCTGAGATGTTTTCAAGGCACCTTTCCTACTGTCCCTGTGCAAAGTGTCTGGCTTCTTTTTAGTGGTGCTAATCTCTTTAATGACTACACCCTCCTTGTCCACAACTTTCATATCCTTTCTTGGCCAGACTGCGTGTTTTCAAATTCTTTTGCTCTCCTTTTTGCTCTAATTCTCAATATAAACCTAACTAAAATATCCATGCCACAGCCCAAATGCTATGCTGTCTTGAAATTTCCTCTACCCAATTAAATTGTCTTTTACTGTTAAGTTATGCCTCATGTAAAAATCTCAAGTCATGGACCAAATGTAGACAGGTTCTTTGCCAGAATGTAACATGAATGGCCTCTATTCTAATTCCTGATAAGAGTCCTCATTTCCACCTGAAACCTTATGAGCGTGGCCCTCACTATCTGCATTCCTATCTGTATTCCTATCTTCTGAGCTCCCACAAGAATTTCCCTTTAAGCTCTGCTTACAGCTTCCTAGTGCTTCTCTAGCCTGTGTCTCCTAACTTTTCTAATGTCCTCCCACAAACCAGTTCCAATGACATAAGAACCACACGGTTAGGTTTAATCTTAGCAAAGACCCCACTTCTCTGGTAACAATTTTGTGTGTTGGTTACTTTTGCTGTTACCAAAATACCTGACAGACACAAAGGAGGAGAGATTTATTTTAGCTATGGTTTCAGAGAATTCAGTCCATCATATTGGGAAGGGTGTGGCAGAGCAAAACAATTCATATCATGATGGCCAAGGACTGGGGACCCATTACCTTCAAAGGCAAGTCTGTAGTTACCTACTTCCTCTAGCAAGGCCCTAAAAAGTTTCCCTAACTTCCCAAAATAGCACCACCAGTGGGAACCAAGTCCTTCAAAACCTAGGCCTATCAGGGACATTTTCATATTCAAACTGTAACAGAAATCTTTTAACTCTGGGTCAGAAAGATTTTCTGTAACATTGTGTTCTAGAAGTTTTATATATTTTTTTAATTTTACATTTTTTTTAAATGGTGCTGTGCCTAGGAAGGCCTGAAGGTCTACGTTTGTCAATTCTTTTGGATGTCACACAATTTATTTTTTATTTTAGTTATCTGGTACTGGGGTTTGAACTTAGGGCTTTGCACTCTACTGCTTGAGCCATGCCTCCAGCCCTAAAATTTTACACTTTAAGTCTATAAAACACTTAAAGTTGATTCTTGTATTTGATGTTAAGTACAAGTTAAAGTTGATTTTCTGTTATGTGGATGTTTAACCATCATTTATTGAACAGACTATTGTCACTGTACATTCTTTAGCCCCTGTCAAAAGTCAACTAGTTGTCCATACATGTGTGGGTCTATTTCTAGGCTTTGATCTGTCCACTGATCTGTTTTGGTATGATGCCATACCATACTGTAATACAGGTCTGCTGGTTGTAGGGTTTTTTTTAGCTTTGCTTTTCTGAAAAAGTCTGTTTTTCCTTCATTTAAAAAAAATACTAGTGGTGGATTAAGAGTTAATCTTTCTTTTCAGTACATTAAATATGTTGCTTCTCTCTCTCTCTCTCTCCCCGTCTGTAGTACTGGGGCTTGAACTCAGGGTCTTATGCTTGCTAGGCAGGCACTCTACAACTTGAGCCACTCTTTTTTAGTGTTGGGAATTTTCAACATAGGGTCTCTTGAACTATTTGCCTGGGTTGCCTTCCAAACTGAATCCTCCTGATCTCTGGCTCCCAAGTTGCTAGAATTACAGGTGTGAGCCACCAGTTTACAGGCTGCTTCATTTTCTTGTGACTTGCATTATTTTTGAAGAGAAGTCTGCTATAACTTTTCTTTGTTCTTTTGCAGTGGGATTGTTTCCCTCCAGCTGCTTTTATGATTTTATAATTATTGCTAGTTTTAAACCATTTGATTATTGCAGTTATAATTTTCTTGTTTCTTGTGCTTAGGGTTTCTTAAACTTATTTGATCAAAAGCTTGCTATTTTCATCAAATATAGGAAATTTTCACCCATTATCTTTTCATGAATATTTCTTCTCATCATTTTGGAAATTCCAGTTATTTTTGGCTGTTGAAGTTCAATAATGCTTGGTTTTTTTTTTTTCTTTTCTCTCTCTCTCTCTCTCTGTGATTCATTTTGACTCTCAAGGATCAGTGTTATTTGTTGCCAGATATCTATTATTTTGAAATGCTAATGTTTCGTGTATTTTGTCAAACATTTTAATTTTTCCATACAAGAGTAATCTGTTCCCTGCTACTCTGTATTCACCAGGAGAAGGAGTCTCTAAACTATTAATTACACAATTAATGTACACATGTATTTTTCTTATAAAAAGTTAGAACATTATGATTATAGCATGGGTTCCTGATGGTTCATCTTTTCTAATCTCATGTTTCTCTACCCCATCCCAGATATTAGCCTTTGTTCCTATATGTTACCTCCTAAGAATTTTTTGGTTTATAGGAGTTTTTGACTTTTAAGAGTTTGTTTTTGTTTCATTTAAACAGATATATAAAATATATACATATATTATTTTTGTAAATGTTTTCTTTTTGGTTAATTTCTCCTTAAATAGTTTCATTATTTTATCTCTGTTCTATAGGCAGCTAAGAAAGAGCATGCAGCTATCATTCTTTGGAATACTACATCTTGGAAACAGGTGCAGAATTTAGTTTTCCACAGTCTGACTGTCACGCAGATGGCCTTCTCACCTAATGACAAGTTCTTACTAGCTGTTTCCAGAGATCGAACCTGGTCATTGTGGAAAAGGCAGGATACAATCTCACCTGAATTTGGTAAAACAGGTTTTTTTTTTTTGGTGGTACCTAGGGTGGAACTCAGGGACTCATACTTGCTAGGCAGGCATTCTACCACTTGTGCCACTCCCTCAGCCATTTGTGTGTGTGTGTGTGTGTGTGTGTGTGTGTGTGTGTGTGTGTTAGGGGTTTTTTTATGGTATTTTTTTTTTAAAGTCTTGCTCTTTTGTCTGGGCTGGCCTCAAACCCTGATCCTCCTGGTCTCTGCCTCTTAAGTAGCTAGAATTATAGGCATGAGCCACTGGTGCCCTGTGGTAAAACAGATTTTGATTGGGAAGATTAGTAGTGAAACAGTTATGTCCATTTTATTCATATTATTTAGCTGTTGGGTTAAAAGAAATAGAAAGGTAATAGAGTGAAGACAGAGCCTCATGGCTGTGAAGCCTGTCACAGTTCTTGGATAACTGAGGATAATGATACAGGTGATCTTTGAGTTACTTTACCTTGTGGTTTGGTAGTCAGAATGGCATGTTTTCAGACCTCTCAGTTATGTAGACTGTAGGTAGAAAGTTAAATTTTGTAAATGATTACAGAGTGCTACTATAAAAACCAAATGAATGACATATTCTGAGCTAGGATTTTCTGGGAGTGTAAAAAAGAAAACTTGTAATTGTGTGGGTTCCTCCTTCTCTCTGAACTATTTTATAAATATGACACTTACAGGACCACTATCTTTAGCCTTTTTCTATCCTCCCCTATTTTATTGGGAAGGGCTTGTTAGGCATCTGCCCTTAAAAGAAAAGAGTGAAAGCTTTGTGTTGTTGCATCAGTGTCCTACTCTTATTTCTCCAGTTACTTTTAGTAGCTAAGTTCTAGAGAACATTTAAAGTGTAATTGTGTTAAGCCTGTTTTTATTTTCCATTGATACGACTTGCATACAATTTGATCTTGTGATATTTCTTGTCTTTTGACTTCTCATATTTCAGAAACACCAAAGAACTGTAAAACATGCTCAGGAGTATGTGTTAGAGTGAAGTCTGGTTGGTTTTGGAGGCACTGGAGTTTGAACTCAGGCCTCGTGCTTGCTACTCAGGCGCTCTACCACTTGAGCCTGCCATCAACTAAAGTATGTGTCAGAATACACTACAGACAGACCCTGAGTTAAGATGGTTTAACTTAAGGTGTTTCAACTTTCCAGTGGTACAAAAGTGATATTTATTTGGTAAAAACTGTACTTCAGATTTTGAATTTTGATTTTTTCTCTGTCTAGCCATATGGAGTACATTGAAACAACCAGTACTCCGCATTGCATTATTATAGTGTTTGGCATGTTGGGTGTATTAAATACATTTTTGACTTAATAGTGTTTTTAATTTTTGCTGGCTTTGTCTGGGCATAACACCATTGTAAGTTGAGGAACATCTGTGTTTTATTTTGCATCACTAGTGATTTCCTAACATGCAGCATTTATTTTTTAAGAGTTAAAGTGCTATTAATAGCATATGTATTAATTTGTTGTATCTTTATGGATTATGTATTATTAAGCTTACTTCCCCTCTCTCCTTATAAGCAATTACATGCTATAGATTTAGCCAATATAAGGACTAGAAGATGCCTTATATTTAAATCTTAAAAGGAAAATATTTTCTTAAGTTACTTCCTTCCTTTCTTCCCTTCCTTCTCTTCTTTCTCCTCTCTCTTTCCCTATCTTCCTTTCTTCCTCTCTCCTTTCCTTTGTGTCTTTTGCTTTAGGCTTCTTTTCTTGACTATCTGGAAGCTGTTTGTTATCAGTCACTACAGAGTGACTAGTCAATATAAAAGCATCCCCTACTAGAAAAATAGCTATGAGTTCACAGGTTTCTGTGAGAGGTCAGTTGGCTGGCCTTAATCTATTGCAAAAGTGAGCATATATAAATCGATTCTTGAGTTGCATAATGTGTTTGGCACTTAAACAGAACTTTCTAACAGACAAAAGAAGCAGTTTGCTTTGCTTTGTGACTAGTGTGTACATATTGTTTTTCAGATCCAATTTTCAGTCTCTTTGCCTTCACTAACAAAATCACTTCTGTGCATAGTAGAATTATTTGGTCTTGTGATTGGAGTCCTGATAGCAAGTATTTCTTCACTGGAAGTCGAGACAAAAAGGTACTTTTTTAAACAACTTAATATTTTTTCAGCAAAAAAACCCAAAATCAGTTCTGAACTCCCTTCTTTGTTTTTTATATATGCACTTTTGCATATATATATTACATATTTTTCGTATATATTATGAAAATATATATAATCTATAACATATCTATTAAAAGGCTTTTCTTACTACAAACATATTTCTCTGAAATACTAAAAATGAAAACAGAAGACTTTTCAGACACATAACCTTCATCAAATAGCCCCAGTGGAAGAAAAGTTGTTCAGTGAAATGAATCAAGACCAAGAAATGAGGAGGGCAAGGGGAGAAGACAGGGTAGAAGAAGAAAAAGAATTTCTGTTTTTCTGATTCATACTTTCATGAACCTAAGCATTTTTCTATAATGAATGATTAATACTTTTTTATTCAATAATAGAAGACAGATGGAGTATGACCCAAGCTTAAAGAAGTCAAAACAAAGTTTGGTTTTGAACAAAGTCATGACCTTCATCCTTGTTCCTATGAGAAGTTTTCACAGGTCCCTGTTCTTTCCTCTGTGTCATACCCTAAAATGTCCTCACGTTTTTCTGTAGGTCCTATAGATCAGTGTTTAAAAGGCACCTTAGTATTTCTTTTCCTCTCTTTGCCCTTTCTATTCATAGACATGGTACAGATTGCTGAAGCGGAGAGCTGTTAGGGTATGGTTGAACACCAGTGCCATCCTCGCAAGCATCTTTCTCTCAAACCATCACTTTTGTTTACTTGCCTATTCATTTCTTTCCTGGCCTTGATTTTCCTATGCTGTGCTGGATGCTAAGAGAGTGGGACTGCTTCTGCCCTCCACAGCCACACCCAGTAAAGGGTAGCCTAGCCACAGCTCTTGGGATATGTCAAGGCTGACATAGGCCAAGCAGCCTTGGCTGTACATTCCCAGAAACAAATGTGTTGCTTGCTCAGAGCCTTCTGCTCAGAATCCTTCTTTGGTTTGCATTTTACAATTGACCATTTTACTTCCCTTTCCTTTGTTTTGTGAACAGTCACATACCCTGAGGCATGAGCTTCTGGGGTGGCCTCATGTCTCATTTGGGCATAGAGCATGAGGCTTTCCTGATAGCTGAGTTGGTTCCCTGATCAGTGGGCCATGTAGACTTGGTTGGTCTCTATAAATTTTGTGGTGCCTCCTCAGGAGGTATATATGCCCCTCAGTGAGGACATGTCTGATGGAATTCTACTGGATCACACCGGTTTGTGTGTGTATAGAGCATTGAAACACTACAGTTCTGAAGTGTCATAAATAGCTGTAAGTGCTGTGGTTTTAAAAATAATCAGAGAAAATATTTTTCATAATCTATGTCAGTAGAACTCTGCTACATTGCTTGAAATGTTGTAAAAAGAGAGCTTTACAAATTGTGATCTGTCTGTTAGGTTGTTGTCTGGGGTGAGTGTGACTCCAGCGATGACTGCATCGAACACAGCATTGGTCCCTGCTCCTCAGTCCTGGATGTGGGTGGGGCCGTGACAGCTGTCAGTGTCTGCCCAGTGCTTAACTCTTCCCAACGGTCAGTCTCTGTGTAGGACTTGGTTTTGTTTCCTTGAAAAGGACTACTTGTTTTCTCAATGTCATTTCCATTCCTTGGTTCTCTTTTGAGTTGCTGTTGTTTCCAAAATGCATGTATCTCATAAGAATTTTAAAATTGATAGATATCAATGATTCAGATTGGTAAAATACATGTTAGGAATATGACTCTGGAGGTTCTTACTTTGTCAGCTACAGGACTGCAGTGATTTTTCTGTAAAATGTCACTGTGGTAGACCAGGGGTCCCTGCAAGCCAGCTTGAAAACACTGACTCATGGCTGAGAACTGAGGTCAGCCTGTGCTCCCTTTGTAGATAAGAGGCTCTCTGAGGACACAGTGGAACAATGCAGTGTGTCCTTGGCTGGCACCTTTAAATAGGGTTGGTTGGTACACTATGAAGACCTACTGTAGAGAAACAATGGAGATAATGCAAATTTGTGCTGAATTACTCACTGTTGTTCCCCTCCCTTCAACACAGATATGTGGTTGCAGTTGGATTAGAGTGTGGAAAGATTTGCTTATATACCTGGAAAAAGACTGATCAAGTGCCAGAAATAAATGACTGGAACCGCTGTGTAGAAACAAGCTCAAGGTATTTTCTTCCCATTTTTGCTTCCATCAGATTAGATCAGATAGAAATTGTGGGATCTTTACTGGCAAATTTTATGACACATTTTCAAGGATAGGAACATAAATCTCTATCTATGGTGCTTATTACTGAGTACCTCTTAAAATCAATGTTTGTTATTATGTTGGACTTTGTTTTTAGTTTGCTTGACCAACTTGTTTATTTCATGATAGTGTTTTTACAAACAACCATTTGAGACAAAGGTAGTTTTTATAATGTGTTTTAGAATTTAACTATAATTGATTATTAATAAGACTTTATTCAAAATGGTTATGATATTTGGAAATAATATAGATTGTGCTTTAGTAGCCTTATCTTTGTAATTGAACACTTTATCTCAGATACCCCGGTGGAACAAATTGCTGGGCCCTAAAGCCCCGTGACGGCTTTCAGCCACAGCAAAGTGCTTCCTGAGTCTTATGCCCTGGGCACTGACCTTTGCCACCTGAGCTCCAGTAGAATACCTGCTGTTTACAATCTTCTCCCCATTCCAGCTGCCTAAATAAACTTTTTACCCATACTATTCTTTAAGAATGTCTAACCTTTCAGTAAGTCACTAATATCATTCCATGTCATGTTTTCATAGACTTCTTCAGTCTTCTTATATCTGTACTGTTACAAATATAATTTCAAGTACAATTCCAAATGACAGAATTATGATGAGGGTGAATGGCTTAATGGAGAGAGATTTATGAGCATGTATTTTTACAAGCTACTTTATCTAGCAGTGCTAGTCTCTCTATCAGCTAGGCATGTTAGTACACTGTATAATTGTATTTGTTAAAATCAGGTTTTGCCTTTATCGCTGCAGCCCTCATGGCTTCACTTCTGTGGTACTGGGTTTAGCAGTTGGAATAGTTTGTGCTACTGACTTGCTAAAGAGGGATGAAATTTCATATGCCCAGCATTTGAAATTTTTCTCTTCCTGGGGCTCCTCTTGCTTCTCTTTTTCTACTTTTTATGTTGTCTGTGTGCACGCAGTGCTTGCTCTGCCTCTAACCTGGTACCCAGACCACTTCCATGGCCTCAACATGAGACCCTGGCAGAAAGCCTATTGGAGTGTAGAAAGAGGACATGTAAAAGAATTTGGATTTTTCTTTTTTTTTTCCTTGTCATTATAGTGATTTAAGATTTACTGACTTAACACATTATTTGGATTGCTGATATTCCTGGTTTTTGTTTTGTTTTGTTTTTATTGTAGTACAGGAGTCTCAGGCTTGCTATGCAAGTACTGTACCACTTGAGCCATGTCCCCAGCCCCAAATTACAAGTTTTTGCTAGTGAAGAGATTTCATAGAAAATAAAAGTAAAAATAAGCACCACCTTTAAGATTGGCTTCTCCAAACTCCGTATCTTTTATTTTATTCATTTGTTTATTTTGTGTGTGTGTGGTGCTAAGGGTTTAACCAGGGCCTCAAGCATACTAGAAGAGCACCACTGAGCTACACCCCAGCCCTCCATGTTTTAAACATGATGTATGAACGTGCTAGATTTAAAGGAAAATACCAAAAGAAAAATCCTATAACAAAAAGAAAACCTGTCATCTTACATATACAAATAAGTACTGGTCCTCAAAATAATTCCCCTGCAAGAAATATTGTATATATATATTTGTTTCAGTAATACCACTACTTCAAATGTTGTTTAATGAAATGAGAGAACTTTAATATGGATCAATGATAAACAAGCTTCCTATGATATTGCTGTCCCTTAAAATGTTTCTGGAACTCTCTATAGGAATTCTGTTCAGAACTATATAACCAATTATAATACCTTTTTCATAGTACTGCTCAGTTTGATATTTTCATTTTTTAAGATTGCCATTCATATTATAAAGGTTGGGATTCATATTTAAGCCTACCGTATATATGTATTTATACTCACCTCCAGATGACTCTAGGCTGCTTTCATTAATCAAATTCATCCTCCAAGGAAGATGAGTTCTTATTATAAGTATTCAAGGCATAATCTGCATAACACGGAAGCATTTCCTTTAGCATTGCAGAAAACATCAAGGGAGGCACAGCACCATTGTTGGAGCATCCACTTCTGCAGAACTCACAGTCATCTGGTTGTATAGGTGCCATTGAGCTAGTTTTTAAAATGCCTTTCATTACTTTAAAGTAATTTCTGCTTTGGTATTGTTTTCAATGTTTACTGTCTTAAACCTACTTAAGGTTTTTACTTTATTTCATTTTGGTTTAGGGATGTATTTTGCAGGTTAAATTTATAGAGGATGTAGTATTTTGTGGATATTTATTACTAATCTTGGTTGATAACAGTCTAGGTCTGTCTTTTGGGGGGATGCCTGGGTAAGAGGGAGCATTAGTATTGGTCGTCTTGCCCAACATCATGCAGTTTAAACCCTGATGACCAAGGTTCTTACTATGCAGCTAATTAGCATTTTCATTGTCTTTCTTTACCTAGGAGTTAATATGTAAAATAAGGCTCATCCATTTCATAGGGGTGTCAAAAATTAATCTATAATAAAGTACACTTATCTGAAAAACTGGATTTAATAGTCATTTCATGAATTCTGCTGATCATTAAAACAAGATTTGACAGAAATTCATTGTCTATTTCTTGCTCTTTTTGATGGTGTTAGAATCCAGTAAGTAAAATGTTTAGTCTAACAATTTTAAAAGTAAATAGAGTAAGATATTTTCCGAGTTAAAATAAAACTGTTAAAAGATTATGATGGATGATATTTAAAAGCCAGAACATTTTAACTTGTCAGGTTTTACTTCTATCCATGTTTATAACACTAATAAGAGTATACTAATTAACTCTGTAGGTGAATATCCAGTAAAATATTTTGTAGTTGTGCCATACATTAATTCTTTGACTCTCTATCTTGGTTTTAGCCAAAGTCATACACTTGCTATCAAAAAATTGTGCTGGAAGAATTGTAACGGAAAAGCTGAACAGAGTGAAGAAGGTGCTGAATGTCTACACTTCGCAAGTTGTGGTGAAGATCACACTGTGAAGATATACAGAGTTAATAGATATGCACTGTAATGGACTTAGTAACTGCACGCCTACAGTCATGGGTGTCTTAAAATGCTTATGTGAAGGAACTACCTTCTTCACTTTCACAGTGAATTTAGTCTCATCTTTAAGTCAGATTGCAGTGGTCCGTATTTTGTTCCTAGGCCCTTTGAAACCCTATGAATGCTCGAGTCTTTTCCTTGTTATATAATTTATGCACATATACCCAGAATCTGGCTCATCCTTTCAGAGATTCTTAGATTTGCCTCTCTGTGTTCCAGAATAAGAGCCTGTGTTCCTTCTTCGTGACCAGTTTGCTTGATTTTGTGTTGTTTTGGACCTTTTCATTTGCCCTCTTACTCTGTTTTGTGTTACTATAACAGAATGCCTGAGGCTGAGTATTTTGAAGAAAATAAGTTTATTAAGCTCATACTTCAGGGGATGGGGGGTTTGTCTTGATTTCAAGAGTATGGCCCTGGCATCTGCTTGGCTCTGTGAGGGCCTCATGGCAAATGAAGTGTCAGTGGTGGGAGCATATATGAAAGAGGAAGGTCACATGGTGAGATTGGAAGTAAGAGAGATTCAGGGAAGGTGCCGTATTCACTTACAACAGCCTGCTCTTGTGAGAGTGTGCTTCATTAGAATAGCAGTATTCCCCCAATGAAGGCTTGGTTCACCTCCCGCTAGTTCCCACTTCCTAAAAATATCACTCACTACCTTTCAGCATCACCACACTGGGGACCAAGCGTCCAACACATTGAACCTTGGAAGGACGCACTCAAACTATCTCCAAACCATAGAATTCTCTTTGAGACTTTTCATTATTTATTACCCTCTTCAGATGGTGAATATAGAAAATAAAGATAGGAAACCCAGATTATTCTATTTTTATTTTAGCATTCTTTGTAAACATACCACACCCAGTATGCTAACTATCTAGGATCCTACTTTCCAGAGTATGCCAATTATTCTAGAAATTTGACCTTAGTTTGAAGTACAGCCAATCCTTTATTCTATAAAGGCATATATATTCTTCTGGAGGTTTACTTAAAGTACAGTAACCTTAAACTTAAAATGATAGATTTGGATGCTGAATAAGTTCTGAAACATCTGAATTTATGTGACAGTTGAAGTCACGAGTGCAGGGTGTGTGTCCCCCTGGGAGATTGCAGAGGGATGGACAGGGTGCTGTAAACACCTGTTTATATTGGGAGTGCCGGCTGAGGGTCAGCTGCAGTTCAGGGAAGATGTAAGAGAATGCTGTGAGAGCAGCATTTTCCCAGCCCAGTAGACACAGACACATCTGGCAAATTGAATATGCTGCAAGAAGGAAGGTACAAGTTTTCTTGGTGGGAGTTTATACCCTTGTTTAGCATATTTTGCTTCCAAAGGAATTTAGTCATGCTTTCTAGATGAATAGACCAGTGCTATACAATATTTCTAATATAACAGTGTGAGGTACATACAAAATTTAAATTTTTAGTAGCCAAATAATAAAAGGAAACGGTTGAAATTTTAATGGCATATTTTCTTTAATAGAACATATCCAAAATATTATATCACCATTTTATTAGCCCTCTGTCTGTGGGGTCCACATCCATGGATTGAAACTGAACAACCATAGATTGAAAATATTTGGATGAGGGAACTGGCAGAGTGGCTCAAGTTTAACCCCTAGTACCACCAATAATACATATATATATTTTGGGGGAAAAAATGCATCTCTGCTGAATGTGTGCAGACTTGTTTTTCTTATAATTATTTTCTGAAAAGTAAAATACAACAACTATTTACATAGTGTTTAGGTTGTATTAGTTATTATAAGAAATAGGAGGTTTGTATGTAAATACTGTACCATTTTATGTAAAGTTTTGGGTATCCTTGGATTTTGGTATCTGCCAGAGTCTGGAATGAATCTCTCACATATCCTAAAATCATTACCAAAAATCCATTGGCATATGCCATATATAATTGAGTTGGTTATACTTAGAGCCTGCTTCTGTCCAGACTAGCCACATTTCAAGTCTCCATAGCCACATGTGACTAACTGACCATCCATTTTCCTAGACTATTGCATCCTCTACAGACTTGTTTCATGCCCTCAGCTGGGTTGTGAGCCTGGGGGCACAAAGTAGTGAGCCTCTGAGCTCCCAGTCTCAGACTAGAACACCCTGCCCTGAGGTCCTGTCTCCCTGTCATCTCCTGAGGAATACCTGCATTGACACAGGGTTTTGCTGACCCCAATGCATGCAGGATTCCAGAGCAGAATAAGGCCACTAATTTAGTCCTTTAGAACTCAACCCCCTGAAAGCTGACCTTGCTTTGGAGAGACTGAGTTCCCAAGCTGACAATTTTCCAAAGTTGTCCTGAAGCTGCTTCTTCAGTAATCACTTGTGCCATTCAGAGATCATGGCAGAGATCTTGCCATGCATGTGAACAGTCTTCATTGTAACTTGTATGTGTTACCATTCATGTCTTAATCTGCTGGTGTGCACTCTTTGAATCATACTGCAGTAATTCATAATGTGTAAAGTGAAAACAGAATTTGCGAGCTTCACTCCAGAGGAGCTGAGGTGTATTCCAGAAACCCCAGTCTGTCTTTCCCTTTCCCCTCTCATTTCTCTGCTTGGTTCTCAGCCCATTTCAGATTAGCATTTGCTGTTTTCTGACCTATACTGCTTTCTTGGAGAAGAGGTAATTGGATTCTTCTCAGAATATGTTTGTCTGGAATGATCAGGTGCCAGATCACTAGTGTCTTCTCAGTAACCTCAAACAAGATTGCAGTTGGGTATTAATTCGGAAGGGAGGATATGGGAACTGGAAAGAGACTGGGCAAATCAGGCATCAACCTGATTTGAAAGCACAACCATTCTACCTTTTAGAAACCCTGGCAACTTTAGCAAATCTAGGTTGTCTGTAAGAGACCTTCCATTGCTGACCTGCTAAATCTCTGCCTGCTGAGCTACATCTGTGGTTTAAAAGTAGAAAGGAAGCTGGGCAATAAAACCAGCCCCAGGCAAATAGTTCAAGAGATCTCGTCTCGAAGATAGCCAACACAAGAAAGGGCTGGTAGAGTGGCTCAAGTGGTAGAGTTCCTGCCTTGCAAACCTGAAGTCCTGAGTTCAAACCCTAGTACCATCAATAAATGAATAAATGTAGAAAGTGAGAGACAGCGTCAGAATGACACCTGTGCAGTTCTTAAACTTTTGAGTTTAAGAGTTATCAAAGTCACCTGGCAGGCTGGTTAAAAACTGATTGCTGGGCCTCTGCCCCAGAGTTTTACATTCAGCATGAAGATGGGGGCCCTAAGACTTTGCATTTCTTACAAGTTCCGTGTAATGCAAGTGACCGCAGACTGGTGGCATCATCAACATCGCAGGACAGCATGGTAATTCTCAGGCCTCAATTCACATCTAGTAAATATTGATCCCAGCAGTATGCCTGGGAACCTTTCAGCAGACCCCAGGTGATTGTGATGTACCTTCAAGCTTGAGCAGCACTACGACACAGCTAGTCTTTGGCTACAGTGGGTTATGTCATGTGAGGACTACCACAAGTTGTGTGACTCCTGTGGCTGGTAGTCACTGTCCTCTGGAATCTTTCCCCACAGGAGGCTTTTAACCTTTTTCATATAATACTACTTGTAACTGGCCCAATGACATAGAATCCCCACGGCAAAAGGCTTCATGGACATTGGCAGATTAGTTGGGGCAGGGGGCTCTGTATCTGCTCTGTTGCTGGTGGTACCCTGACTTCATGTGGGCCTTACCCTGCTTCACTGAACTTAGCTCGTCTCCATGATGATCTGCTGATGATCTTCTGATTTCATGAGATATAAGGTTGTGAATTTAAACTTCTCTAGCGACACAGACCACATCTAAGGGGACAGGCTCTTGAGAGCCAGCCAGTGGCTTCCTGGGAAGGGAACCTTGCTGGATGTAAGGACAGCTTCCAGGCCACCTGTTGTCAGCATTGGGTGAGCTAGTCACATTAATTGCAGGATTTAAACTCAATATTAAAATCAGGACAAAGACCAGAGAAGAAACTGGCCGTGACAAAATGGGTTTCTTGGAGGGTTGAGCTCAGGGAGGTGGTTACAAGAAAGCCAGGATCACAGCAGATGTTTTTGGTGGAGGACTACTGAAGACCACAGTCACCCAAGACGGGGGAGGTGTGGGCCTGCTCTAGGCAAGATGGCCAAGCAAATGTCTATTATGCAGCCCTTGCTACCCTAGGCTACTCAATGGTTGTTGTGATGGTTTGTTTTATCTTAACCAAAATGATACAATCACAATGAGCCCTTTTATATCTCTCAGAAAGTATTCTGAGTGTGCTTTTGAAGCCACCTTGCTCATTTCTATGGTAGTTCAAAATGACCTTGAAAAAAACAAATATTGAATTCTAGTCATTGATGTATATACTGGTGTTTGGGGGACTTTTACTGAGGTCTGCAATTTCCTTTGAAATACTTTAAAAAATACAATCCATGAGTTGAAGGATAGGCATATAGACAGATGAGATGAAGCAAGCACTGTAAAATACTAAAGGGAGTTTTGTACACCCATATTCACAGCAGTATTTTTCATAAATAGCCAAGAAGTGGAAGCAGTAAAAGGGTCCATCAGTGCATGGATAGATCAACGGAATGTGTTATATACTTACAATGGAATATTATACCAGCCTTCAAAAGGAGGGAAATTTGATATGACGTGGAAAATGCTAAAACATGGATAAACCTAGAGGATGAAAAAGTTCTGGAAATTGCGTGATAGTATGAATATACTGAACTGTACATTTAATGGTTAAGATGGTTAACATTGTATTTTACCACAAGTTTTTTTTGGTGGGACAGGCTAGGGTTTTGAACTCAGGGCTTCACGCTTGCAAAGCAGGTGCCCTACCACTTGAGCCATACCTCCAGTCCATTTTGATCTGGTTAATTTGAAGATGTGTTGTCTTGAACCATTTGCCTGGACTGGCCTCAAACCTTAGTCCTCCCAATCTCAGCCTCTCAAGTACCTAGGATATAGGTGTGAGCCACTAGCATTGAGTTACTTTACCACCATTTAAAAAAACATTCTGAGAAACACCATTTCCCAGGGTGTTAATCATGCATTAAAAAAAGTGTCCTGAAGCAAAACATATTTAGAAAACACTGGGCTAAACAAAGTTAGATATCTTCAAGCAGGGGATTAGGAGTCATTATACTATCCTTTATATATACTTTAAATTTTCTCTGTAAAGTTTTTTAAATGAAAAAGGGAATGGCTAGGAATATCCATAAATGCAATACAAAGGTATTACTTTATAAGGGCTCCCTCTCACCATGTGAGAAGTGGTGGACCACCCAGTAGGAAGCCTCTGATATGTGTAAATGAACAGCAAGGACCAGGAGGTGTCCCCAGAGGACCTCCTGGGGTCAGGAGGGAGAGAGAGTTGGGTGGCTGTATTTGCATGGTGGCTATGAAACATGGTAGGGACCCACCACTCCACGGGCCACTGGAACAGCAGTTAAGCATTATTAAATATTTAAACATTATTAAATACTACTAAAGTACTGTTACTGATAAGTCTTTGTTGTAAGCATCCTTTGAAAGTTTTTTTTTTTTTTTAAATGTGCTAAGATGTTGGGGGCTGGGGAAACTTAACTTTCTGACAGCTGCTAGACCCTTCTGGGACACAGCAGCTTTAAAGGACAGCCAGCCAGGCAGTTGGACTATGCTTGTCCCAAACTCAAAGCATGACTTCAGCTCCAGAAGGCATTGCCCCAACAAACAGCTTGTATTTTAACCCAAAATTTTGTGTCTGGTGCAAAAACAATTCTTCATTTGTATTATGGCTATACTAGGATTGATGCAAGCATAGTGGATGTGGTTGGTGCAGACACCTTTATCCACACCACCTTCTGGCTGTATAAGCAGATGCTTAACTCGCTTTGTGACCAGCTTGGAGACACCTTCCTTGTTTCCCTTCTGATGTTATGATGTTGGGTCCCAATAAAGATTCTCTTGAGTGCTCTTACCCACCTGTGCTGAACTGGTAAAGTGAGGGAGCAGTGGTGGCAGGGAGGAGGCTGCCCTGGCAGTAAGACCAGCAAGCTGAGCAGCCTGGGCAGGACTGACAGGAGTGGAGGAGGCACCAAGTGGCTGGCAGTAAGGAATATCACAGAGCGGTGAAGAGTTGTAACATTTAAGGCCTTGGGTCACCCGATGGGACTGGCTGGCAGAGACACACACCCCTGAGCTCCCTCTCCCCAGCAGCAGCTGTCACTTAGGGCCCTGAAACCAGTACCCCTTACCTAGCCTTCATGGGTTCTGGCCTAAACCATGTGTCACTACCCTAGCTGTCAAACACCACCCTAGTTGTCAAAGGCCCAGGGCTGACTGCCACTATCCACTGTCATCCATTTCACCACCTACAAATACCAACAAGAGGGCTGGAAGCATGGGTTATGTGGAAGAGCACCTGCCTAGCAAGTGCGAGGCCCCAAGTTCAAACATAGTACTACCAAAACAAACAAAAAAACCCCAAATACTCACAAGAGCCTGGAATAACTGGATTTCTGTATGGGTAGAGCAGAAGGGCCCCAGCCACTGGTTTTACGTAAGTCAGCTAGTTTATTGCAGCTCTGAGCTCCATAGTCAGGTGGACCCAGAGTCGTAGGACCCCACACAAGATACCAGAGTGAAAGGGAGAGGTCATGCTTTGTCAGATGGAAAGTGGCAGCTCAATAAAGGCTTCTCTCAAGGGTATCCCTATAGCCTGTGGCCACAGACTGCCCATGGAACTGCCACAAACACAGGAACACAGTTTTCTGCTCAGTGCTGCTTCCTGATTGGTCCCACTGAGACAGTAGGGCCCCTGGAAACCTCCATTATGATCTCCCTGTGACCTTAACAGGTGGAAAGAAGAAAAAACAGGACAATCCAGAATAAGGACAGTGTAAGGATTAGGGCACCACCAATAAGAATGCATTGCAGGCATAGTCAACCAAAATGCTGCTTTCTGCACACCTAATTAGCATAGAGATTGAGCAACACCCTGGAGAAAATGGATAAAAACCTCAGACTACGTCACTTCTCTGGCAACCCACTTGTGACCCCTCCCTTTCCGTGGGAGCTTTCATTCTTTCACTTAATAAATGTTCCTACCTCTATGCTCACCTGTCATTGTCCACAAAGTTCATCCTATGGCTTTGTGAGACAAGAACCCGGAATGCCAGTCCTCCCTCTGACAAATACCTAAGCCAGCAAGGTTGGGTGGAGGCTTTCCGTGCTACACCAATCTCCTGTAACATATTTGGTGTTTTGGCTGGGAATTTGGGACTTCATCAGAATGGGTAAGTAAAACAGAATGGTGATTTATTTCTGTTCCTTCTCTGATGGGCAGATTTCATTCAGAGAAACTCTGGAACTTAGTGTGTTCCACTGAACTTGCCTTCTTTGAACTCACAATTGGAAACTTGCCTTCTTTGAGCTCACAATTGTAACTTTAGAGCCTGAAAAAAATGGGGCTATTATGACTCATTTTGTCTGAGCAAGAGGGCCAAGATGCATAGACAGAATGCTGAAGGACTTTGGGTCAAATGAAGGTTAGAGGCACCTACCCCTGCTGAAGCTCGATCCTCCAGGCATGGGTGCTAAATTGCTTGCACACCCCTGTGTCCACTTAAGGAATCCCACACAGGACTGGCTAGTGTGGGGGAAGCCATGCAGATAAGGATGACTAATCCTGTAGACCTTGACCCCCTCCCCAGGTATGGGTGCAACATGGCCACCCACATCCCCACTGGAGGCCAAGTGCTAGGAGGGGATAAAGGACACTTTTATCCCACATAAACTGTGCTCCAGACTCATGGAAGACAGGACCTCTTGGGAAGGACACCTGGTTTCCTGGTCTTCACCTTCCAGATGGGTAACCATCTGCAACATGCACTCCCCTGGAGGGCATCACTGGGATTCCTTTTGACCACCAGACCCTAAGGAAAAAAAAAAGGCCTAACAAACTGGAAAGCTAATGGAAAAGCTTGGTCCTGAAGGAAAATCTTTCACACTTCTCAGACCTTTGTTTCCTTTATGTGATGCTGATTCACAAGTCCTCCAGCCAGATTCACGTCTTCCATTCATCTTATCTTGTTCCCAGGCTATTCTTTAGTTTGGAAAAGTTCCTTAAAGTTAATTCTGATCTCTTTTGACTTCTGGGTTCTTCTGGGGGCCCAACAGAAAAAACAACTTCTCATTTGTTTCTTCTGTGTCCGATGTTTGTTTTATATGTATATGTTGTGTGTAATATGGCTGTATGTTTCATCTAAATGCCCATTGGAAAAAACACATGGTTGCAGAAAATGTCACCACCATGATGGGGCTACCACACTCCTTCTGGAGCCCACCACCACAGCAGCCATCTTTGCTACAGGGTGGGATGGCAGACATGTGGCCTCTGCCATCTTGTTGCCCCAAGGGAGGATTATAACTAATATGTGGCTAAATTGTGTAAAAGTACTCTAAATTAATAGAAAGCATTGGGGAAAAACTCCTTTTGCCTCTGGAATTCCAGAAAACAAGTAATTACTATGGCTGATTTTCAAAAAAGTTTTAGGCACACTTTAGTCTTGGCATGCCTAAAACTGTGTGTATGTGTGTGTGTGTGTGTGTAGACATCTATAAAATAGCTCTTAAATTACTATTATAAAGCTAAGAGGTAAAAGCCATTGTCACTTTAAAAGCTGGTTATCTTATCCCAATCAAACTTATAGAGAATTGACTCTCAGACTAAAGAAAAAAAAAAAAGACATTTTTAAAAACCTCAAACAGCAAACTACCACACTTGTGACTGGGACGGTTTAACTACACATGCCTTTTGCTCCCTGCCCCTAATTCTTCTGTCTATTAAGACATAAAACCCATGCCTGTACCCCAAAGATGGCTGAAGATGAGCTGAGTGCTTACTCTGCCTCTTCCCATGGCCTGTAGTAAACCTCCCTTCTCTGTCTTCACTATACCTCTTTATTTGACATATAGGGGTAAGAGGCTGCACCTGGCCTCCTAAACTCTGGAATCTCAAGAGTTTAGGTCTTAGGTCCAAAACTTGGTTTCAGCTTTGGTGAGCCATGCCAGGAGAAAATGTGCCCATTAGGCACCAGCCACCTGCTGTTAGTCAACCCTAGATGGAGAGGAAAGATGAAATCAGCTCCCTGTAGATGCTGGAATTACTTTTATTTCAGGGATCTCTTTTCTTACCTTCCCACTTTGACCACATTGGCTGCTTTTTACCATCATCTGGTGATACAGAGAAACAAATATCTGGATTGTAGGGTCCCTAAACTCTTACCTTGGTGAGTTCTCCCTGATTGGTGCACCTCAGGCCTTCACCTTCCTTTTCCTTGTTGTCTAGGCTCTTCTGGGCCATTTGAGGTTCATCTAAATTATTTGGGGTTTTGCCACCCATCTGACAAGCAATTCTGGATTCTTTATTCAGAGGCTTCCCTGAGCATTTGGGGCCATTTAAGAATTTTGTGCTAGCAATTGACAAAAAAGAAATGTAACAGAACCTAGGGTGTTTGTGTTGGAAATCTCTTGTAAACTGTGAAAACTTTTTTGCATATGCATTTGTAAACATCTTTAAGATGATTCTTATTGTAGAATTAATGTAAAGGAATTGTTCCTTCTGTTCTCTCTTCCCCACCTCTTGTACTGCTACTTTTAAGAAAGCCAGTTTTCAAACTCAGGTCTAACTAAAATGCAGGCATTCAAGAATTATCCTCTAGTTTATGACTAAAAAAGGGGCTCTGTGGACGGCAATTTTTATCTGGTTTATTTTGTCATGTCATTTACATTCAAATCTTTTGTTATTGGTTCTATTAATGAAAGTGTTTTTGTGAATTATTTTTGTACAGGGAAACAATTTTAAGATTGCTTTCTTTTTTTTCCATAAAAACATAAGGCTACTAAAAGTGTTTTTTCTTAGTGAAAAAAATTTTATTCAGATTTAAAAGTTTTATAAAAGGTATTTTAAAATACAAGTTAAAAAAGAGACAAAGAGTCAACAAGTAGAAAGGATGTAGGAAGGTATTGGGTATATTTTTTGGGGGAAAAAAGTTAAAGGGGAAAGAAAATGTTTTTGGATGAAAAAAAGAATTTTGTAGGTTTGTCCTAAAGGTCTGTTCCAAAAAAAAAGGCATGAAACCTCAATGTTTAAAAGGTAACAAAATATACAAGTAGGTCTTAAGTGTAAAAAAAGATGGAACTCATAAAAAGTTCATGTAGGTGATTAATATGCTATAATTTAAAAGATTATCTAAATGATTTCCTAAAGCCAAAATTTAGTAAACTAATACAAAACTAACATCTAATTCTTGGTCTTAAATATATTCTGCTCTTATTAATTGCTAAAAACTGGCTCATAGGAAAGGGCTTATTTTTTTTTATCAAGATAAGTAACTACTTGTGTTCTGTTAACTTTGTCAGGGTTTTGACCACTGAGGTAACTCTGTCATAACTAAATAAAAATTTATTTTAAAATCTTTTCATGTAAAAAGTCTTTTCATGTAAAAAATCTTTTCATGTAAAAAGTCTCTTAAGTGACCACCTGATGACTGTGTGGTAAAACAACTATTGTTTTTTTTTTTATTTTTATTTTATTATTCATATGTGCATACAAGGCTTGGTTCATTTCTCCCCCCTGCCCCCACCCCCTCCCTTACCACCCACTCCACCCCCTCCCGCTCCCCCCCCCTCAATACCCAGCAGAAACTATTTTGCCCTTATCTCTAATTTTGTTGTAGAGAGAGTATAAGCAATAATAGGAAGGAACAAGGGGTTTTGCTGGTTGAGATAAGGATAGCTATACAGGGCATTGACTCACATTGATTTCCTGTGCGTGGGTGTTACCTTCTAGGTTAATTCTTTTTGATCTAACCTTTTCTCTAGTTCCTGGTCCCCTTTTCCTATTGGCCTCAGTTGCTTTAAGGTATCTGCTTTAGTTTCTCTGCATTAAGGGCAACAAATGCTAGCTAGTTTTTTAGGTGTCTTACCTATCCTCACCCCTCCCTTGTGTGCTCTCGCTTTTATCATGTGCTCATAGTCCAATCCCCTTGTTGTGTTTGCCCTTGATCTAATGTCCACATATGAGGGAGAACATACGATTTTTGATCTTTTGAGCCAGGCTAACCTCACTCAGAATGATGTTCTCCAATTCCATCCATTTACCAGCGAATGATAACATTTCGTTCTTCTTCATGGCTGCATAAAATTCCATTGTGTATAGATACCACATTTTCTTAATCCATTCGTCAGTGCTGGGACATCTTGGCTGTTTCCATAACTTGGCTATTGTGAATAGTGCCGCAATAAACATGGATGTGCAGGTGCCTCTGGAGTAACAGTCTTTTGGGTATATCCCCAAGAGTGGTATTGCTGGATCAAATGGTAGATCGATGTCCAGCTTTTTAAGTAGCCTCCAAATTTTTTTCCAGAGTGGTTGTACTAGTCTACATTCCCACCAACAGTGTAAGAGGGTTCCTTTTTCCCCGCATCCTCGCCAACACCTGTTGTTGGTGGTAAAACAACTATTGTAATTCTAACAGCACACTATATATCTGTGACTAAAAGCATATAGAACTGTGTGTCTAAACTTTATCTAAATATTGTACAAACATACAGAGTAGAAGTATATCAATTTAGTGCATATAAAATGACCAGATAAGGCTCTCTTTTATCCAAAATACATTATATCTAATCTCCTATACATACAAATTATTAATAAGATTGTTGGATTTATAGTCAGTGCCATCAGATAAGAGAGGCCTGCCATTGGGGCAGCCCTGCTATTTGGAACTTGGAATACATCTTTTTCTCTTGTCTGGGTGAGCATTATTATATCTATACATATATAATACAATTAAATATTTTAAAAGATGGGGGCTATTTGGGGTCACTAACACTGCTCCCATAACTGGAAAAATCTAGGGTTTGGGTTTTTGGTAATGCTGTATGGCCATTACCTTACCTATCAAAAGATTCAAGATTTTACTTCCAAGGCTAACAACCAAGTGTATGTGTATGATAGATATATAAAACTATGTTTATAATACTGACAGATAAGTTCATAACCCAGTTTATTATATTTAATATAATTAAACATATTTGTGTTCTCCAAGTAAGCTTTCTAAGATAAAATGTCTAAAAAATGCTATACTAAGCTCGTATCCTACAAATTACAACTGTTAATGATGGGAGACATGGGTCCCCATCATTACTGGCATTCCCAGTTGTAATAAGGAGAGCTTAATGGTGCTGATGTAATGCTGTCAATTGACTGTTGTCAATTAACAAAGATTTAAAAATTCCAACCATGACTGTTCTAAGTGTTATTGTCACCTGCAGTTTGGATCCCTCTCCTAAGGCATTTATAATCAAACTCATGGAAAACATCTCTCATAAGAATTTATTTTTCAAACATTTGTTTCTTTTCCTCTGCATTGTGAAAGTACTGACGAAGACATATACTAAACCCTTAAATTATTCCCAGTTGTTCCTGGCCACACAGGTCCTGAGGAAACTCCCTCAACCCTTTTAAAAAAAGACTGAGAAAAGTTTTGACCAAACATACAAGTGTGATCTCTGACCCTTCTGAGGGACAATTGATACTGTGAGATAAGTTCATACCCAGTTTGCTCTAGATATCATGAAAGAAAGTAAAGATTCCATTAGGACCTGAAAATACCTTAGACAGTTTTAAAAAAATAGCTACAAAAATATTTTATAACAGATGAAAAAGGATTCTGAGAGACTGCGATCAAAACAACAACAAAAGGATGGTAGCTCTAGTGACTACTCAGAGAGAGGCTAATATATATGGACACTCCTAATAGGGAGTGAGGATCCAGTTGAGCCTGCTTTAAATACAATTGGAAAGGACATTTCCAACAAAAATGTACCTAGAATAAAGAACCCCCAAAGCCTGTTCCATTTACAGGGGAGACCACTGAAGGTCTGACTGTACCCAGAGATGAAGGTCTCTGGGGCCAGACTCCTCCCGAATGGCTCAGTAACAGGATTGAGGGGGCCCAAGGTATCCTTAATTAGCTCCCATTCTTCCAACATCTCCAAACCAGAATCTTGGGTAATTTTAAATGTGGAGGAAATACCTGTAAATTTCCTCCTCGATTAAGGAGTTATTCAGTCCTTCTCTCAAATCCTGTACTCCTCTATCCACCAAATAACTGTAAAGGGTGTATCAGGAAAGCCTCTAACCAGATACTTCTCTCAGCTTTTCAGTTGTGAGATGACTTCCTTTTCACATATGCCTCCCTAATCATGCCAGAGAGCTGAACCCTCCATTGGGGAGAAACATTTTTGCTGTATGCACACTACTATTCTCATGACTAGCCTTAATGGAGATGGACGTGGATCCAGAAGTATGGGCCACTCAAGGTAAAACAGATGCCACCCATTAAAATCCATCTTAAAGATGCCACAGCTTTCCTTCCCCAGATATAATATCCTCTAAGGCCTTGAGCAAAGCAAGGATTACAACTAGCAGCTCTCAATCTATTAGACTTTTCTATAAATGGCAGGTGTAGAATTTATACCTTTTCCTTAATGTTTTTATGATTCTTCTTTAAAATCCTATTGGTTTTATCCACATATAAAAGGCATCTTTTACTTTGTAGGATGGTTTTCACTAATTTGTTTGATTTCTCTTTTAGTAAAAAAAAAAAAAAATAATAATAACTGGGTATCTCCTGGTCCTGGCCCTGGTAACCTGTCAACTAAATTTCCTGCCAACTAACTTTCCCTGTTCTCTCTTAAGTTTAAGGTAAAAATGGGATCCTCAAATAAAGGCCTTCATCTACTGGGGACCCTTAGGCCTCTGTGAGAGGACCCTGAATGTTGTCCACTACCAATGCCCTTTTGTAACTCGAAGCAGTCAAAGAATGGTTATCATCCCTTTTCCCTAACAGCACTTAGAGTTACTTCTTCAGAGGGGAGAATAAGACAGAAGGGCTCCTGGAAACCTCCATTATGACCTCCCTGTGACCTTAAAAGGCGGAAAGAAGAAAACACAGGAGGGACCAGAATAAGGACAGTATAAGGACCAATCAGAACGTTGCAGGCATAGAAGGCAGAACGCTGCTTTCTGTATACCTAAATAGCACAGAGATTGAGCAACACCCTGGAGAAAATGGATAAAAACCTCCGACCATGCCACTTCTCTGGCAACCCATTTGAAACCCCTCCCTTCCCACAGGAGCTTTCATTCTTTCCCTTAATAAACTTTCCTACCTCTATGCTCATCCTTTATTGTCCACAAAGTTCATTCTCCAGCTTCAGAGACAAGAACCCGGAATGCCAACCCTCCCTCCGGCTAAATGCTTAAGCCAGCAAGGTTTTGTGAGAGCTTTTGGTCCTGCGTGTCCCATAACATCACCTTTCCTCTTCCACCTCAATGCCACCTTCCCAGTCTTTGGCTTTTCCCCTCCACCTTTTCCCCCTGAGTTCTGTGTATTTCTTAAAGCTATCTAAGTGAGAGTTGGAACCTATACCCCATGAATCAGGTAGAAGTGGGTTTGAATCCTGGCTCACACGGGCTCTCGCTGGCTCTCGCTGTGGGCAAGCTTTCTCTTCAACTCTGTAAATGGAAATACTGTCCGTGTATCAACCTGGCTTCAGTTTAACTGTGTGTGTGTGTGTGTGTGTGTAAGAAAATGCAAATTTTTCTTCTTGACTTAGACCAGATAGAACATTTCTCTTTTAAATAAAAGGAGTCAAGTAAGGCAGGCCAGGATGGTCAGGGAACTTCTTAACCCAAGGACCCACGCTCTTTTTATTTTGCTGTCTGTAGCTTCTACTCGCCAGGATGGCTGCTTGGTCTCCTGACATGATCTTTGCATTCCAGCCATCTGAAAGGAGGAAGGTGGAAGAAAAGGCATGCCTCTAATTTTAAGGATATTTCTTGAAGTTCTACACACTTCTTCCCAATCTCTTTAGCTAGAACTTAGTTTTTGGCTATGCTTAGCATCGAGAGAAAGTTGATGGAAATGGAATCTTAATGCAGATGGCCAGGTGCATGGTAGATAATTGAGGTGCTTTATTCTGGAAGAAAGAACTGGTAATTTCATTTCATAAAAATAACCACTTTGTAGGATTGTCTTCAGGATCAAATGAGCCAATGCATGAAAACGATGCTAGTCTGACGGCTGGGTAATAAGACAGCAGCCGTTTACTTCTGTTACTGTTACAAGCAAATACAGCCCAGCCTGGGCCTCCCCCAAGAGCCTTTCTTAATCTTTATTCCAAGTATTCTTTCTTTGTTCTGATTTTATTTATTTGGCACTTGCCACTTTGTTTATTCTGCTTCAGTTAGTTGTTTTCAGTTGTAGGAAAATTCATTTCGAATAGGCAGACGTGATTATTGACTCATTTAACTGAAAAAAAAAAAAGTCAGTGGTAGGACAGGCTTCAGAGATAGTTTGATCAGGGCCCTGTTTTTCTAATTCTCTGTGTCAACTTTCTCCTAAGGCTACTCTCCCTTATTGTTGTTACAGGAGAGCAAGCAGTGCCTGGGTTACATATTTCCTTGCTTATATCAAGGGAATCTTTAAACATGCAGTCCCTGTGCTGATAGGACATCCCCCAACTAATCACAATGGGCAAGAAAAACACACAGTGAGTGGACAGGATCTTACTCATCTGAAGTAGCAAGAGTCATGACATGACCTGTTCTGAGGTGGAGGCAGAGCTGGTCTTACTGGAACCACAAGGCTGCTCTGTGTGGGGAGGATTTTCCAAAGAAAAATCAGAGGAGCAGTGGATGTTGAGTGGGGAAACAATGCAAGTTCAGTTATACAAGCCTACTGAAACATAAACCTCTGGGTATCATATGGCTTCTTTTCTTTTCCTTTTGCTTGCTTCCTTTCTTCCTTCCTTTTCCTCTTCTCCCTTTTTCTTTCTTTTCTTCCTTTCTTTCCTTCTCTCCTACCTTTTCTTGCTTCCTTCATTTCTTTTTCCTTTTTCTCTCTCCCCCTGGCTCTCTTTTTTCTTTCCTTCATGCTGAGGCTCCAACTCAGGGCCTCATGCATGACAAGCAAGCACTTTACCACTAAGCTATACTCTCAGCCCCAAAATGGTTTTCTTTTTGTCCACAGCACCTAGCACAGTATATTGTCTATATGCACAATTTAGGGCTGAATAGAGTGGCTAACACATGGCTGGGGAGGAAGCAATCTCAAATGGTATCTGCCAGTCAGTAAACACTGGTATCAGATCCTTTTCTGTCTTGGTGGCATAAAGTGCTGGGGGACAAAGAGCAGGAGGGAGGTTAAGTGTCAGCTCATTAAGGGCCAAGGAGGGGCTTTGCCCAGCCCAGTGGCTCTGCTTCTGAACGAACATGGGAGAAGCTAAGTTCCCAAGAAAACAACTTGAGGAAGACACATACTCTAGGCACTCCCATCCGCTCAGCCCCGTGGTCGGTAGTACTGGTGGGTTTTTGTTGCTTTGAACGTTACGAGTGTAAATATAATGGAGCCTTGTTGCTAAGTATGTCGTGATTCCAAGCTGCCCTTTTAGCTTCTATTCACAGAAAAGGTCTCGGATCTCTCCAGGGGAGGGAGCTTCCTGAGGTCTCTGATCTTTCTTTCCACTGCTCTCAAGTTGTTCTGCCAGAGCACATTGCCTGGCTTTGCGTGGAAATCTGCTCCACTGATGTGGAGCTCCATTCTCCTCTTCTGATTTCCCACCTTCCCCGACACCTAGGCATACAGGTTCTCTTGTTAGGAAGGCATGTGTTTCACTCCAGTGGGAAATACTAAGTTAATTACATTATCTAAATCAAATTCAGCCTTCTTGGAAACACTGACTCCCACATCCGGACAATTTGTCAAGAGGTTTGATTCATCATCATAACTGCTGGCCCATCCCCAACTTCCTACAAGACTGAGGCAAAGGATAGCCACTGGGGCAATCTGTACCCTTCCTCACCATTTAAGAGTTGACCGTTATGATGCAGCTGCTTTTCCCATGCAAGTAACAGAACTGCTAGCATTTTGGTCACCTCACACTTCACACTTTCAGTGTCTGTGTCCCCAGCGCTCTGCCCTCTTTCTTGAGCTCCTGAGGTGCCCTTTCCACAAACCTTGTGTCTCCAACCTCAGATGCTCTATCCTTTTAGAGTCGTGAGCTTGAATCTCCACTTAGATGTCCCCATGAAAATGCCACATTGCCTCCCTACACTTGAGCCAGGTCCTCTCTGCATCCACTATCTCCCCCAATCCCACCGACCAAGTTATTCCAAGAAAGTCCTCCTCAGACCCCATGTGTCCCAGACTTCCACCACTTCTACACCACCTGGGCCTCCCATCAGCCTCTCACTGTTCCTCACCAGAACTCCTAACCAGCTTCTGATTGGCAGGCAGCACCAACAAGAAGAGGCAGGTCACCTGGGCCACCATCATCAAACATCCCACAGCATCTATGTGGAAGCACAGGTTGTGAGCCTTAAGGCTTGGTGCCCTTCCCACCTTGTTGCACTGGGGTATGTTCCTGTGCCCTGCCCTTGTGGCCTTCCACCAGGTCGGTATCTGAATCCTTTCTATGAGACCCCTCCCCAGCACATGCTACCCCTGGTTTCTGGGTTCTGCACTGCTGCCTCCCCAAATCTGGTTCCTCATCGGGAGCCTTGCCTGGGTTCTTATTACCTGGTCTCCAGCCTCCCCATCCCGGTAAGAGGCCCGGCTCTCGGGATCGCACGTGAGCTACCACCCCACAACCCCGCCACAGCGTATCTGGGCCCAATTTCTTGCAGCTGCAACATCCCAGTCCCCAGACCACACTCCTGCACGTGAGTTTGCGGGTCCTTCGATGCTTGAATGTGCTCTGGAACATAGTCGCTCTGCTCCGTGAACTCAGGGTGCAAGCCAGATGGCGAAGCGGAGGAGGAGCACTTGCCGGGGTTGCACCCAGGCTTCTCAGTTCCGACGGTGTGCAACCGCCAGAAGCGTATTAAGCAGCCCAATGCTTTACCTTTTCTACACTTTGTTCAACCGCATTTTTTGCAACGTCAAGCACAGGCGCCAATGGGGAGCAGCAACTGGAGAAGACCAAGTGTCCTTGCAAAGCCCCGCCCACACGTGCAGATTTGCACCCCAGGGGGTGAGGGTCACGGGCGCGGGGCGTGGAGGATCTCCAGGTTTTATGGTGGCGGGCAGGAAAACGCCCTTTATGGCTTCTGCCACCTGCCTCTCCGTGACACTTAGATAAACAAGAACTTCTGGGGGGCATCTCCATGGGCTGCATTGGAAGGTTTTTCGCACACAAGAAAAGTGGACCCTTGGTCCCCCAACCCCAGGCGGAAAAGGGCCGGGCAGAAGTGAAACTCCATGCGTCAGCGCGCCCTGAGAGAGCGGGCCAGCCCGCGTGAGGCACCGCCTCCGGGCCGCGGATCCAAGTCACTGGCGACCCAGGGAGGCGCGGTCGGGGCGGAGTCGCCGCACGCCGGCCTCGCTCACTTCCCGGGCTCTACCGGCCTAGACTGCGCAGCGGGCAGGCGTGGGCCATGGCTAGCCGGGTGGCAGAGCTGGGGACCGAGCTCCTGTCCTTCGAGCGGTTCCGAGAAGCGAGCGCACCGCGCCTCGCCTACGGCTACGGCCCGCGTAACCTGCGCGAACTGCGGGAGAGCGAGTTTGGTCGCCTGGCAGGTGAGGCGGGCGGACAGGCGTGGGGGACACGGGTTTTGGGAGCGGACGTGGAATGAACTTTGCTGCAAATGGGCGTGTTATCTCATTGAGGGCGCATTTTGACCCGAAAGACTAGGAGCGAGATGTCCACGCGTTCGCTCCGTGGACGCGGCTCCTTAGGTCCCACTGCATAGACTTTCCAGTGCGTCAGGACTAACCTGTCCACATTCGCCACCCTCTGCGAACAGGGCTTAGGATTCTCCTTGCCATCTACTGCCAAGACATCCGACTGACTCTAAGGTCTAACTGCAGCCAAGGTTACAAAATCCAGAAATGTTCCGCGGCGGCGGTGACTACTTGGATGCCTGCTCGGGGGACAGGAGTGGTGCGTGGGCGGCCAGTGCGCAGAGTTGGAACAGCCACTCAGCCAGCGCCGGCTGGGGCCTCCCGAGGCCGCATCCCAGGCTGGGTAGGATAGCTCACATGCAGCTTTTATTTTCGAAGCCTCATTTTTCTCGCTGTTGCAGGCAGACCAATGCACCTGAGCTCTTCTGAGCGCTAGCTCCATGGGGGAGGGAGGGACTAGAAAAGTTAGAGGAAGGCGCAATTTGGGCCCTTAGAACTGGATGAGCCTGAATTGGACACAAATACAGTTCACCCTGTGCCTTTCAGTTCTGCAAGGCTGATTGAATTGGAATCCAGCTCGATCTGACCGTGGTGGCCCCTAACTCACTGCTACAGGTTTGGGCTTGAGCCAGGGACCTTGACTGGAGGGTTTCATCTTCAGAGGTGCTTGCCGGTGATCGGGGAGAGGCAGCAGGTGAAGTGAGCAGGGGATGGTCTAGGGCACCAGAGCTTGTCTCCTCCTGATGAGCAACTGGTGACTGCTCACCTGTTTGTGGCAGAAGAGCTGCCCTATGAGGCATTCCCTCATGCTTTGAGTGATAAATTTTGTTTTTTCTCTTTGGGAGTTTTGAGAGCAGCGGCCTCCTCTTGTGGGGCTCCCGTCTCTGTTTCTCTAAGTAGGAAGAGTCAGAAGGGAGTCAGAGGGTCTTTACCTTCCTCCCTCTGTATTCTTTCCTGCTGTAGTCACCTGCTGGAGACAGCCCTGCACTCTTCTGCTTTCTCTCTATTTGTCTCTCTGTCTCTGTCCTCTACCTCTGGGTACCACAGGTGGTGAGGGAGGGAGGTTTCTCTTCATTTGAAGCAAATCCCAGAGCTGTATCATTCAGTGGGAAATTATTTCAGTGCTAGCCACACCTTCTTAATCTCCTAAATCCCCTTCAGCTGGGAGCACTCTTGCCCACCATTGGCAGATCTCTCCCTCCTCACTACCTGAAAAGTATAAGTATGTTCTGGACCTCTCTGGTTTCACTCTTGTCCCTCAGATGAAAAACTGAGACAGGACAGCTAGGACCTCCAGGTTTCAGAGCCCCTTTAACATCTGTGATGTTTGTGTAGTGTGCGGTTCCCTCTCTGCATTTTGCTGGAAGTTGACTTATGTGGCTTAAACTGACACCCTTCCCACCTCTGGGTGTATTGGAATCAGTTCACTTGCTTTGTTTTCCTCTCACAAACAAATGAGCTGGAAATCCACCACTCAAACCAAAATAATAACCTTCTCCTCCTTTCCCCTCCCTCCTTAAACATTTTCTGCAGGTTTGAAAATTTACCTGGTTAAGTGGTGATTCTGGGTAATTAAGTGCTTAACCTTTAAGTGTTGAAATGTTTTGCCTAACCAGTTGGGTGGGAATTTCCTTCTCTTTGTGAAGGTAGTATATTGACTGTATCTATGTGGGTCAAGTAGTTACTTTGTTTTGCAATAGGGTCTTGCTTTGGAGACCAGGCTGGCCTCCCAAGTGTAGGATTACACATGTGAACAGCCACACCCAGCTGTCAAGTAGTTCTTGAAGCGTTAGGATGCAGATTGATAACCACTTATCGCATTTAGAACTGAAAACTGAAGGAGCATGACCAAAAAGAGACCCTAGAATTCTCTTTCTTGATGATCTAGTGCTAGTTAGCTTTGGGATTATTTGCCTCCTTTTAATAACAACTAAACTGTGTGGTGTTTGCTGTGTGACAGGCATGGGACTAGGTACTGTCATATACCCTGTCATTTAACCCTCATCCCTTTTGCAGATGTAGGAATAGGGACCCAGAATGGCCAGTGAAGCCAAAATTGAATCCAGGTGGTTGGCTTGAATTCTGCACTGCTAACCATTAGGCTGCCTGACTCCCCTAAAGTCAGATCTCCGGATAATCTAACACAGCTTCTTTCTCTCCCCCTCCCCCCCACCCACCACAATTAATCGTTGGACCAAAGGCCAAAGCAGACTTTCTCCGAATGGCTTCCTGGCCCTGTAGAGGACTCTGAGCAAGGTGCACAGTGCGACCTCGGCAGCCAGTCAGGTCTCACCTGTGCATGGGGCTGCACCTGGGTGAGCATCGCAGGGCCTTGATGACTGGATACTTTCTTTTGGTTGGGTAACTTTATATTTCAGAATCTTCAGTAAAAGAACATTATTTTAAAACATTTGGGGAAGACTAGATGATGCATTTTTTGGGGTGGTACTGGCATTTGAACTCAGGACTGAGTAGTAGAGGGCTGGGTAGGCCCTCTACCACTTGAGCCACTCTGCTAGCCCTTTCTGTGTTGGGTATTTTCAAGATAGGGTCTTATAAACGATTTGCCCAGGGTAACTTCAAACCGCGATTCTCCTGATCTCTGCCTCTTGAGTAGCTAGGACTACAGGGGTGAACCACCGGCACCCAGTTAGGTGATGCATTTTAATGGTATCACATTCAAAAGGAGCTAAATGAATCTGGGCGCCTGGTGGCTTACTCATGTAATCCTAGCTACTTGGTAGACTGAGATTGAGTGGATCTTGGTTTGAGGCCAGCTGGAGCAAATGGTTCTGGAGACCTCATCTCCAAATTAACCAGAGCAAAATGAACTGGAGGCATGGCTCAAAGAGGTGGAGGCCTGCTGTGCAAATGCAAATTCCTGAGTTCAAACTCCAGTCCCACCAAGAAAAAAAAAATTGCCCATGAAATTGAAGAGTGGCCAGAGTGCCTCTCCCCTCTCCAGCTTCAGTCATCATGGGCCAGGTGCTGTGATTTAGTGTCCTGTGCACCTTTCCAGTGGTTGTCTGTATTTATATGTCTATGTGCACATACTTTATTTTTCCACAGAAGTCAGTCATAACATTTCTCTCCTAGACACAGTTTACGTTTATTTGCCTATGTTCTTTGTCTGCCCTAGCATGTTACATTCTTTGTATTTCGTTCATTGTGTCCCCAGAACTTAGAACAGTGTCTGGTACAAAGTAAGTACTCAATAAATATTTCTTGAGTGTAAAGACACTCAATAGACTAGAAATAAAAGAAAACTCAATTAACTTGATAAAACCATCTAATCCTTCCCCCAGCTCTGAACACACTTAATGGTGAAAGACATAAAGCTTTCCTGAGATCTAGAACAAAATGAGGATATCTGTTCTTATCCCTGCTATTCAACATGGTACTGGATGTTCTAAACCAGGGCAATGAGGCAATAAAATGAAATCTAAGGCATTTGGAGTGGAAAGGAAAAGAAACATTCTATTTGCTGATAAGATGATCTTAGATGCAGGAAATCCTAAGAAATACACACATGAAATTATTGGAGCTAAAAAAACTTGCTCAGCAAACTTGTAGGCCACAAGTTCAGTGTTCAAACATCAACCCAGTTTCTAGACACTAGCAATGGGCACTATGAAAATGGAACTAGGATGACAGTTCCTAAAGTATAACATGAATAAAAGAAGCCAGGTGTGGTGGTTCATGCCTGTAATCCCAGTAGCAGGGAAGCTAAAGCAGGAAAATCACAAGTTCAAGGCCATCCTTGGATACATTGTGAGGCCCTGTATCTAACTAACTAACTAACTAAATGGCCTGATGGAGTGGCTCAAGTGGTAAAGTGTCTGCTTAGCTAGCATGAGGCCCTGAGTTCAAGTTCTAGTACTACAAGAAAATCAAACAAATCCCTACAACCCCTCCACAGAAAACTAGTGTTAGTAAAGGAGTAAGTATTCATAAAATAGCATGCTTCATATGTTTTGTGTAGCACAGAATGACAGGCCTATGTGATAAGTATTAACATCTCTGAGTAAGGTTTTTCTCCTTTAGTGGTACTGGGGCTTGAACTCAGTGCTTCATGAATGTTAGGCAGGCACTCTGCTACGGTCCACACATACAGCCTTTTTTTTGTTCTGGCTGTTTTGGAGATAGGGTTTTGCTTTTTTGCCCAGGCTGGCTGGACAGGAATCCTCCTTAAGCTTCTGCTGTCACTGGGATGTCAGGGGCATGAACACACCCAGCTTTCTTGTTTTGAGATGGGGGTCTCACTACCTTTCCACAAATCAGTCAGATACCTAAATATCAGAGTGAAAAGTATAATACTCTTAGAAGAAAACAGAAGAAGCATAAATCATTAGGACCTTGATTTAGGGAATGATTTCTTAAGACACCAAAATACAAGCAACAGTAACATCAAGATGTACAATTGGATATCAAAATCAAAAAAACTTGTATACCATCAAGAAAGTGAAAGGGCTCCTCATTGAATGGTATAAAACATACGTCTATATGAGAACTTGTACACAATATTCTTAGAAGCGTTATTCATATTAGATAAAATTGAAGACAACTTACTGTTCACCAGCAGATAAATGGGTAAACAAAATGTGGTGTATTCATATAAAGGAATACTATTCAGCCATGAAGAGGAATGAAGTTCTGATGTATGCTATAAATCTATTGAGACAGAAAGTTAGATGAGTGCCTCCTGAAGCTGGGAGTGGGGTTGGGGTGTGATTGGAATAGGATTTCTTTGGGGATAACTATTCTGAAATTAGATAGTGATAAAGGCTGCATATCATCATAAGTATAGTAAAACCCAGTACATTATACAATTTAAGATGATGAATTTCATGAAATGTGAATTATATCTCACTAAAGATGTTAGTAACAAAAAACCCTACACATCAGAAAAAACAAATATTTGTTGAGCGAAGAAAAGAATAAATGAATTGATTTTCTGTGTATGCAATTGAAAGTGTATCTCAGAGTTCTTCCTTGTCAGTACTTAACAAAGTTCTAGATGGGAGGTAACAATTCTTTATTTTAAATCTGTGTTGATGGACATTTAAGTTGTTGTCAATCCTTTGCTATTGTAGACAGTGTTGCACTGAACATTATATCACAAAAGCGTAGGTATTTATAAGTACCCAGAAGAGGAACTGCTAGGTCAAAGAGTGCCTGTATTTCAAAGTGTGACCGATATTGCCAAATCGCTATTGCATAAAGAAGTTGTGCCAGTTCACCCAGCTGTCAGCCATGTGCCAGCAGCTCGTTGCCCCATCCCCACGCCCCCACAGTGAGGCATCTGCCAGTCTGATTGGCCAACCACGGGCAGGACGGATATCTCATGCTCATCTAAGTTTGCCTTTCTCTCTTCAGGAGATGACCGGAAGAGTCATTTCCATCCCTCATCGTCTCTAAGGCTCTGCAGCTGCAGTAGGCTTGAGGGCTGGGTTGCAGCGTGGGGGGAGCAGAATCAGGGTACCCCATCTGGGAAGCGCACAGACCCTCCAGAACAGGGCATGAGTCATAGAGTGAAATATTTTTGACTACAAATGTCTGCTGGGCGACTCCTCTGTGTTAGATGTGGTTCCAGGTTCATAAGAGAGCTGGCCACTCAGGAAGGTTCTCTGAGCCCCAGAGGTCACTAAATAGTAGAAGTCCTTCCGTTGCTCTTGTCCACAGTAAGAGGGTCAGAAAGTCAGCAGCCTGGTGTAACGCTAAACGTACTGAATGGGCCTGGTGTGGCTTACTCACGCAAAACCTGATTTAGGTAAAATGACCCAAAGACCTATGAAAACCAACCTGCACCTTCATTTTGTGCTTTTGTTTTTTCCCCAGGAACTGTTTACCTTGACCATGCAGGAGCCACCTTGTTTCCCCAGAGCCAGCTCACAAGCTTCACTAAAGATCTCATGGAAAATGTTTATGGTAAATGAAAGTACTCCCACACTGATTTTAGTCAACTGTGTGCAGATGACAAAACAGCATTTAATAATGTAGGAGTAATAAGCAGAGGCCATGCTGCTGTGGTGGTGCACACCTGTAATCCCAGCACAAGAAGCTGAGACCAGGGGATCGCAAATTCCAGGCTAACCTGGGCTATACACTGAGACCCTATCTTCAACAAAACGAAAGAAAAAGGCAGAGACCATGCTGAGCACACAAAACTGAATAAACCCCATGTCAGATGGAGGTTAGGCAAACATCCAGGGTCATTTTGTGACACACACACATGACTGGGATGGGAAGATGGGAAGTTCTGGTTCAGGGATACACAGGTCACTTTCAGAAGAAGGGGTCAGTGTCAGGAAGGACACAGAAGTTCGAAAGTGCTGTGATTGGTGGTTGTGAGTGTACGGTGTAGGGTGACTGTACGGTGTAGGGTGACTGTACAGTGTAGGGATGGGGCAGTAGGAAGAACATTCATCCTTTCACTCCTCACATATTTATTGGGTCTCTATTGGGATATGATGATACAATGGTAATAAAATGAATGCAGTCCCTTCTTCATGGAGACTTTGGCTTAGTCTTGGAAGACAGGACCTTAATCAAATGATCTACAAATAAATGTAATTACCAACTGTGTGAAGAGCTGTGAACAAAGCTGCCTGGCACCATGGGTCTCTATCTGAAGAGTGACAGTGGACTGGCAGTGTGAGTGTAAGTGAAGTCTTTTATGGGAGCGGAGGGGATGCTGGAGGATAAGCCAGAATTCACTCGGACAAGTGGAGAAGAAGAGCTGCCAGGCCTAAGCCAAGATCCAGTAGGGGTTTCAGGAAGCAGTGCAGGGCCTCGAGGGGAGGAGAAGATGCAGGGTCTACCTGGAGAGGGAGGAGGGGCCAGCCTGTGCAGGGCATCAGAAGAGCTCGATCAGGATTCTGGGAACAGTGGGCATTTGTTGGGGCCTTCAGCAGCAGTGCAATATGCTCAGGAGATAACTTGGGAAGGGGAGTTTGAAATTATAGTAGTGATGCAGTTGTAATATAACAATGATAGGAGTGCTTACTGTGTGCTGGGTACTGTCCCAGATGCTTTACATGCATTGTAGCTATTCATTCTTACAATAACCCACGAGCTGTAGGGTCTCTTTACCTGTGATTTGCAGGTGGGCAAATGGAGCCTTAGAGACTGTAGGTAACTAGCCTGAGGTTATATAGTTGGAAAGCACAGGAACGGGGGAGCAAGGGGAGCAGAGGGCTAAATCTCCAGGCAGTTTGGCTCTAGAGCCCAAGCCCTTGGCACCTCCCCTCCCACCCTCTCCCTTGCCCCATTCAAGACATGCCTATAATGTCACACAAAGGGGTTTGAATTTTGGCCCTAGGCAGCCAGCAGATCTTTAAATCTGGGGAAGTCCTGAGGGCAGGTGCCAACAGGGAACTTTATCTTGATTGTAATCTATGATTTGCAAAAAGACCTGAAATTCTCCTTGTGTAGCCTTTCCGAGAACCATAACCATGGGAAAGGTGTTATGTTAGCCTGAAGAGTAGAGGGCTTAAAAATGAAAGTGAGGAAAGGCAAGGAGGGCAAGGACCAAGTCCACAGTTACTAGCTAATATGTAAAAGGAATGTCTGGTAGCTGCAGAAATCCAGAGTGACACTTGAGTGTGGTTTAGGGGAAAATAATTTAATACAAAATAGGCCATGCCAGAGTTAATGTGTACATGTAGTCTTGCTCTAGAAATGTTAGTGTTCAATCCCTGCAGGCCAAGCTTTTCCAGAAATCTAGGTTCAAGTCTGAGAACTGAGTTTTGAGGGAGATCATGACACTCTAGGACACCAGAAGAGGAAAACTTGAAGCCAACAAGGGAGACCTCATGCATGAAGTAGGGCTAAGGGGACTTGTAACAGCCCTCTTCACTACTTTACTTGTTTAGAGGAAGAGGTTGGTGTGTTTTTGGAAGGACAGTACCTGCATCCCAAATGGGGAACCATTCATGGTTCCGGCTCATGGTTGAAGGAGAGGGTGCCTCCCTGAGGTCGTGTTCTTGGTTCTCTGGAGTTTAAGGACAGAGCCGCTGTAGAGGAACTTGTAGAAAAGACTCTTGGACTTCCAGCTCCAAAACCCTTTCCCAGGTCCCCTCTTGTTTTATAAGTAAGAAGAAGATTTTTGAGTTACATTTTATATGTCATAAACTTCACCTGTTTTGTGTGTACGATTCAGTGATTTTTAATACTTTTCATGAATGATACAATCATCACTATAAATTGTTTTGAATATTTTTATTGTCTCCTAAGATCCCCGATTCCTTTAATCCCTGTGGTCACCCCCAGCTCTAGGCTACCACTAACCTACTGCTTTCAGTGTCGCTGTATAATTGCCTTGCAGGACATTTCATACAAGTGGAATCATACAACACGTGGCCTCTTGTATCTTTCACTTAGCATGTGGTGGTTTGTTTTGTTTTGTTTTGTTGCAGTACTAGGGTCTTGAACTCAAGGGCTGTACCCTTTGAGCCATGTCCCCCTCCAGCCCTTTCTGCTTTACTTTATTTTTGAGGTAGTGTCCATTTTCCAGTAGTGACCCTCCTTCCTCTGCCTCCCACATAGCTGGGATTATAGCTTCCACATCTGGATTACTTTTTGAGATAGGATCTGGGCTTAACTCAAAACATGATTCTCCTATCTCTCCTCCATATAGCTGGGTTTACAGACATGTGCCACCACTTCTGGCACTTAGCATATTTTTGAAGTTTCCTCATGACGCAGCCAGTAGTTTGTTTCTTTTTGTTGCTAAATAATTGTCCATGGTGTGGATTTTTTATATTGGACTGTTCACCAGTTCATGGACATTTATGTTTCCAGAATTTGGCTTTATGAATGGAAATGCTGTGAACATCTATGTGCGAGTCTTTGTGTGGACATAAGTTTTCAATTCTCTTTGCTAGATGTCTAGGAGTAGAATTGCTGGGCCATAGGGCAGTTTTCTGTTTAGCTTTCGAGAAGAGGAGGGAGAGAATTTTGAAGGAGAGGCTTCAGTGTGACTCTAAAACTTTGTCTTTGTACACTGCCAGGCAATCCGCACAGTCAGAACATCACCAGCAGGCTCACCTATGACACCATTGAGCAGGTGCGCTGCAGGTGAGTGGCGCGATGTCTCCCTGAGCAGGTCACCTAGGCCGACAGAGTTCCTTCCTAGTGTCTGCCTGCATCCCACAAAGGTTCTGGGTGAGTTTCAGGAAGATCACATTCAGTTACAAAGCAACCATGGCGTAACACTAACCATCACTTCAGAGAAGGAAGGTGAGAGTAAGGGTAGTAGAGGGCAGACAAGAACCATAGGTAGGTGGCTCTCAGCGGGTGCTGGAGAGACAAGGAGTGATACAAGTTCCAAGGTCTTGTTTTCAGAAAGACAGAAAGCACTTTTCTTTGATTTTTCCTTTTTCATAGGATGTTTTATTCTTGTTCCTACATATCTCACTCCCCTTTCATTGTATGTTAAAAAGTTCCTTATGCTTGTCTACCTGTAATGATTTACTTTTGGTAATGACTTCCAGGTGGTGCCTAAAGTAACTTGAATTGACACAGTTTCAAATATTTTCATATTTGAAGGCGATACAGTTTTGTGATCAAGTTGCCAATATTAAAAGCAATGTGAAACCGTTTGATGTTAAAAGTCCTGATAGAACTGGGGAGGAAAACACCCAGGAAAAGGTGTTTTCAACAAACACAGAGGTCATTATAGATTTTTGTCAGGCCCAATCAGAGATGGGACTGGGGCGGTCAGATGATAGTGCCAGTTTGGACCTGATCTTATCTCATCACTTCCTCTGGCAAAGCTTGTCTGGGTGTTTTTCTAGCTATCAAAGTAGGTATTCCATGCTGGAGTCACGACCTAGACATTGGTGACACTGTGTTTTCTTTTAGGATTCTGGCTCACTTCCACACTACCCTGGAGGACTACAGTGTGATCTTCACAGCTGGGAGCACAGCTGCTCTCAGGCTTGTAGCAGAAGCCTTTCCGTGGGTGCCCTGGGGTCCAGAAAGCAATGGGAGTCGGTTCTGCTACCTCACCGACAACCACACCTCCGTGGTGGGCATGAGGAAGGTGGCTGCAACCATGAATGTCCCATCCACCCCGGTCAGACCAGAGGACATGTGCTTGGTGGAGGAACGGGGTGCTGTGCCCCATGACACTGACTGTCAACTTCCTCATCTCTTCTGTTACCCTGCTCAGAGTAACTTTTCTGGAATCAGATACCCCTTGTCCTGGGTAAGAGATGTCCAGTCTGGGCAGATGAACCCTGTGAGCACACCTGGGAAGTGGTTTGTGCTGCTTGATGCAGCCTCCTATGTGAGCACCTCACCTTTGGATTTATCGGTGCACCAGGCAGACTTTGTCCCCATCTCCTTTTATAAGATCTTCGGATTTCCCACTGGCCTGGGTGCTCTGCTGGTCAATAACCGTGTGGTCCCTCTACTCAGGAAAGGCTACTTTGGAGGAGGGACTGCTTCTGCCTACCTTGCAGGAGAGGACTTCTACATCCCGAGGCCATCAGTGGCTGAAAGGTAACCTGGGCGTGGGGGGGTGGCTGGTGGAGTTCGTCAAGGCAGGTCCAGCATGCACAGCCTATGAGATTGTGCACAGGGGAGGTCTGGGCCATAGGGTCAGGGGAGCTGGACATTGCTGGTAGGTACAGGGTGGAAGCAAAGCTCAGACCCAGGAGGCAGAGGTAAGCTGGAGGGTGCCATGAGCAACTCCGTGAACTCTGTCCTCCTTGTGTGGGCTTCTTTTTAGTGGTGGAGGAGCAGCCTGCTGATAAGAGCAGCAAGCAAGAAAGGCCAGGCATTGCCTATAATCCCAACTACTCAGGAGGTGGAGGTAGGAGGACCGTGGTCCAAGGCTGAGCAAAGTTAGTGTGAGACCTTATCTGAAAACAAAATGAAAGCAAAAGGACTAGGGGCATGGTACAACTGGTAGGGCACTTGCCCAGCAAGTGTGAGGCCCTGAGTTCAATCCCTAGCACTGCAAAAAACAAAAAAACTGGAGGCTGCCACTTGCCTCATTGTCCCTCCACACTTTATTGCCTGGGCCTCTTCCTCAGGCTGCAGTGTGGGTTATGCTGAGAAACCTTGAAATGGTGATGGCAGGACCTATAAGGTCAAGTGTGAGAGGGGTAAAATCAGACACCAAGCCAGAGGTCTGCTGAGTCCAGCCATGCAGGATGGCATGGGGTTGGTTGGGAACTAATCACCACCTTGTAGCCTGATGGGAAGGTGACTGAGGTCCTTAGACCCAGGTGCAGACTCGGCTGTGCCCCAGCAGTAGAGTCAGCAAGAGTCTAGGGTTGGCCCACTGGGAGTGGATCCACCGCCTCTGCACTGCAGCTGGGAGCTGATGGCCTGATCTCTCTGCACCTGGTGTTTATTCTGTAAACTGGTAGAGCTAATGCAGGTAAAGCACCATTCAGAGTGAGCATTAACTATGAGGCTATCTGAAGACTCTTCATTTAAGAAGGACTTCTCCATAGTTGGGGAATTTTAAAACAGGAACGTGAATGGAAACCTTTTGAATCTAAGTGTGACAATTTACTGTGTCGCAAAGCCAAGTGTGAAAAGAATCACAGGCACAACATAATGCAAACTAAGGGCAGAACAAAGAGACATCACAAACTTAATTGGTCTCTAAGAGGATCTAAAGGCCAGAGAAGGGCTGGTGGAGTGGCTCCAGTGGTAGAGCACCTGCCTAGCAAGTGTGAAGACCTGAGTTCAAACCCCAGTACCACCAAAAAAAAAAAAAAAAAAAAGCCAGAAAAAGTGGGTAGCTGACTGGGGGAAGGACACATGGGGCTCGGTGGGGCCAGACCTCTTTTCTTTTTGTGCGGGGAGGGGTTTTAAGAATATTTTATTCATAAAGAAACTGTCAAAATATCCCTATTTGCAGACGACATGATCCTATACCTTAAAGACCCAAAAAACTCTACTCAGAAGCTTCTAGACATCATCAATAGCTATAGCAAAGTAGCAGGATATAAAATCAACATAGAAAAATCATTAGCATTTCTATACACTAACAATGAGCAAACGGAAAAAGAATGTATGAAAACAATTCCATTTACAATAGCCTCAAAAAAAATCAAATACCTAGGTGCAAACCTAACAAAAGATGTGAAAGACCTCTACAAGGAAAACTATACACTTCTGAAGAAAGAGATTGAGGAAGACTATAGAAAGTGGAGAGATCTCCCATGCTCATGGATTGGTAGAATCAACATAGTAAAAATGTCTATACTCCCAAAAGTAATCTACATGTTTAATGCAATTCCCATCAAAATTCCAATGACATTCATCAAAGAGATTGAAAAATCTACTGTTAAATTTATATGGAAAAACAAGAGGCCACGAATAGCCAAGGCAATACTCAGTCAAAAGAACAATGCAGGAGGTATTACAATACCTGACTTCAAACTATATTACAAAGCAATAACAATAAAAACAGCATGGTACTGGCACAAAAACAGACATGAAGACCAGTGGAACAGAATAGAGGATCCAGATATGAAGCCACACAACTATGAGCAACTTATCTTTGACAAAGGAGCTAAAAATATACGATGGAGAAATAGCAGCCTCTTCAACAAAAACTGCTGGGAAAACTGGTTAGCAGTCTGCAAAAAACTGAAACTAGATCCATGTATATCACCCTATACCAAGATTAACTCAAAATGGATCAAGGATCTTAATATCAGACCCCAAACTCTTAAGTTGATACAAGAAAGAGTAGGAGATACTCTGGAGTTAGTAGGTATAGGTAAGAACTTTCTCAATGAAACCCCAGCAGCACAGCAACTAAGACATAGCATAGATAAATGGGACCTCATAAAACTAAAAAGCTTCTGTTCATCAAAAGAAATGGTCTCTAAACTGAAGAGAACACCCACAGAGTGGGAGAAAATATTTGCCAACTATACATCAGACAAAGGACTGATAACCAGAATAGACAGGGAACTTAAAAAACTAAATTCTCCCAAAACTAATGAACCAATAAAGAAATGGGCAAGTGAACTAAACAGAACTTTCTCAAAAGAAGAAATTCAAATGGCCAGAAAACACATGAAAAAATGCTCACCATCTCTAGCAATAAAGGAAATGCAAATTAAAACCACGCTAAGATTCCACCTCACCCCTGTTAGAATAGCCATCATCAGCAACACCACCAACAACAGATGTTGGCGAGGATGCGGGGAAAAAGGAACCCTCTTACACTGCTGGTGGGAATATATACTAGTACAACCACTCTGGAAAACAATTTGGAGGCTACTTAAAAAGCTGGACATCGATCTACCATTTGATCCAGCAATACCACCCTTGGGGATATACCCAAAAGACTGTTAGTCCAGAGGCACCTGCACATCCATGTTTATTGCGGCACTATTCACAATAGCCAAGTTATGGAAACAGCCAAGATGCCCCAGCACTGACGAATGGATTAAGAAAATGTGGTATCTATACACAATGGAATTTTATGCAGCCATGAAGAAGAACGAAATGTTATCATTCGCTGGTAAATGGATGGAATTGGAGAACATCATTCTGAGTGAGGTTAGCCTGGCTCAAAAGACCAAAAATCGTATGTTCTCCCTCATATGTGGACATTAGATCAAGGGCAAACATAACAAGGGGATTGGACTATGAGCACATGATAAAAGCGAGAGCACACAAGGGAGGGGTGAGGATAGGTAAGACACCTAAAAAACTAGCTAGCATTTGTTGCCCTTAACGCAGAGAAACTAAAGCAGATACCTTAAAGCAACTGAGGCCAATAGGAAAAGGGGAACAGGTGCTAGAGAAAAGGTTAGATCAAAAAGAATGAACCTAGAAGGTAACACCCACGCACAGGAAATCAATGTGAGTCAATGCCCTGTATAGCTATCCTTATCTCAACCAGCAAAAACCCTTGTCCCTTCCTATTATTGCTTATACTCTCTCTACAACAAAATTAGAAATAAGGGCAAAAGAGTTTCGGCTGGGTATTGGGGGGGGGGAGAGAGGGAGGGGGCGGAGTGGGTGGTAAGGGAGGGGGTGGGGGCAGGGGGGAGAAATGAACCCAGCCTTGTATGCACATATGAATAATAAAAGAAAAATGAAAAAAAAAGAATATTCAGAAATAAAGTGGTAGGCATTTCATGGGAAATAGATGTTATATTTATGAACACACATAGGAAGGAAAATAGATCATTTTTAGCAGACCTCTTTTCTTTGATTTGGGTGGATTGCTTTATAGCATGCATAATATCAAGATGGCCAGAGGGCAGAATATATTATTTATCTTATAAGCTTAACTTTTTTCTTGAATGAATTCCAGACTAGAACTCAAAGACATATTAATCAATTCAAATGTTTATTTTTACCTTGACTATGCTCTTCACTTTCTGCATGTTATAATTCAATGAAATATAGCCCTTGTAAGAAAGAAAATAAACTCTTTTTTATTCTAAAAAAGAACATATTATTAATTAGCAAATAATTATTACTGATCCAGTAACTTATTATTAGCTAATAACATTAAGTTTACTATTATTTACTAATTCATTACTGATTAATTAACAGTTGGTTCATTATGAGTTATGTAAGTCTGTTACCACTAATTTTATAAGGAAATCAATGTTGTAATAATTTTTTTGGGGGGTGGGACTGGGGTTTGAACTCAGGGCTTGGTGTTGGCGAGGATGCGGGAAAAAGGAACCCTCTTACACTGTTGGTGGGAATGTAGACTAGTACAACCACTCTGGAAAAAAATCTGGAGGCTACTTAAAAAGCTGGACATCGATCTACCATTTGATCCAGCAATACCACTCTTGGGGATATACCCAAAAGACTGTTACTCCAGAGGCACCTGCACATCCATGTTTATTGCGGCACTATTCACAATAGCCAAGTTATGGAAACAGCCAAGATGCCCCACCACTGAAAAATGGATTAAGAAAATGTGGTATCTATACACAATGGAATTTTATGCAGCCATGAAGAAGAACGAAATGTTATCATTCGCTGGTAAATGGATGGAATTGGAGAACATCATTCTGAGTGAGGTTAGCCTGGCTCAAAAGACCAAAAATCGTATGTTCTCCCTCATATGTGGACATTAGATCAAGGGCAAACATAACAAGGGGATTGGACTATGAGCACATGATAAAAGCGAGAGCACACAAGGGAGGGGTGAGGATAGGTAAGACACCTAAAAAACTAGCTAGCATTTGTTGCCCTTAACGCAGAGAAACTAAAGCAGATACCTTAAAGCAACTGAGGCCAATAGGAAAAGGGGAACAGGTACTAGAGAAAAGGTTAGATCAAAAAGAATGAACCTAGAAGGTAACACCCACGCACAGGAAATCAATGTGAGTCAATGCCCTGTATAGCTATCCTTATCTCAACCAGCAAAAACCCTTGTCCCTTCCTATTATTGCTTATACTCTCTCTACAACAAAATTAGAAATAAGGGCAAAAGAGTTTCGGCTGGGTATTGAGGGGGGGGGAGAGGGAGGGGGCGGAGTGGGTGGTAAGGGAGGGGGTGGGGGCAGGGGGAGAAATGAACCAATCCTTGTATGCACATATGAATAATAAAAGAAAAATGAAAAAAAAAAAAAAGAACTCAGGGCTTTGCACTTGCAAAGCAGGTGCTCTGTTTCTTGAGCCACACCTTTAGTCCATTTTGCTCTGGTTGTTTTGGAGATGGGGTCTCATGAACTATATATCTTCAGGCTGTCCTTGAACTGCAATCTTCCCAATCTCAGCCTCCCAAGTAGCTAGGATTATAGGTGTGAGCCACCTGCACCTGGCAAAAACAATGTTTTAAGTGAATCTTACTCTAAAGTGTTAAATAAAAGCACAGCGTTTCTATTGAAAGCTTCAACTTGCATATGGTGGTTGTCACCATCCTTTGTCTGGATGCTTATAGAAACCTCATCCCTGTGTCACCCTGCAGTCTGTCCTTCCCCAGAGGCCCACAGGGGTCTTATTAAGTCGAGATCACGTCACATCATGTAACTCCTCTGTGCAGAGCCCTGCAGCCATTTGGTATCTCATGCCAAGTTTGTTTCCGTCTCCTGCCAGTGGCTTCTGGCTCATTGGGCCCAGTTCCACAGGGCTCCACAGTCAGCCAGGTGAGTCCTGGTGTGCCAAGTCCCTCTCATAAGGGGGAGAGCAGTGTTTTATAAAACAGCAGAGGGAAGCTAGTAATGCTCCCTCAGCCTACAATGAACCTTTCATTACATACCACAAAACCAATGTGGATTGTGTTAGCAGAAATCTGACCTTGTTCCCCTCATCCCGTGATTGTAGGTTTGAAGATGGCACCATCCCTTTCCTTGACGTGATAGCGTTGAAACATGGATTTGATACCCTAGAGCATCTCACAGGTCAGTGGACTTTTTTCCATGTGGAATCAGCTCCTTGAGGGAGCCCTGGCAAAGATGTGGTTCAGATGAAGGAGACAGTGCCTATGGAAGTGAGCGGCGCAGAGTAACTGGACACTGAATGCAGTTAAAGCTGATTCTGATTCAAAATATCTTTTTCAAATAACTTCTGAGACCAAGGGAATGATAGTATTGTTTTGGTGGGGGTAGTTTTTTTTTTTCTTTGACAGTTCAAAGAAGAACAGATAGGAGACATTCTAGTTCAGGAGCTATAGTGGCACAATATGGAACCGCTGTCCTTGGTCTCTGGACCGGGAAGGGCTCCGGATCCTGAGGTACTCAGCTCTCACCTTGCTGGATCCTCTGTAAAGCCCCACAGGGAGCTAACACCAAGCCCATCTTGCCCACGATGGATCAGATGCTCAGAGAGATTAAATTCGAGCTAGGAACTAGGAGGGGTAGCATTTAAATTCATGTCACTCAGAGAGATGCCACTTCCCATCTTATGGGGATGGACACAAAGATACATGACCAGAAGTGCTTGTGTCTGGTGAACCTGGCATCAGCCATGGTAACTTGCTCATGGGTATCCCTTCCAGAGGCTGAGCTTCTAGAACTGGTAACATTGCCTGTACTGGCCATTCAGGGTGGGGTGTGGTAAACCAGGGATGTTGTTTAGTGGTTAGGCAGTCCTTCCTTTCTCTCTGTTGTCACACTAATGGGACCCCTGAGGACCTCAGGTTCAGCTTGACCCTGGGGCAGATATTCAGAGAAGAAAAATTCCCCCTCATGTAGTTCAGGGAGGTAAGTAAGCATGATCCAGGACAAAGGGAGGAGATAACAAAGACAGGCACTGAAAAATGAGCACATTCTAAAGGAAGATATTGACAGGACAACCAAACCACAGGTGTCAGAGTCTAATGGGGGCAGGGGCACTCTGAGAGCAAAGGTTGACAGCATCTGGCCACAATATGGCAAATCATGAGTTTTTCTAATAAATTGCTGTAGTTTTTTTGAAAACAGAGGCAGGAGAATCTCAAGTCTGAGGTCAGCCTGGGAAAAGGTAGTAAGAGCCTGTCTCCAAAACAAAAACAAAAGAGCTGGGGATATAGTTCAAGTGAGAGAGCTCACGTACAAGGCCCTGAATTCAATCCCTACTGCTTCAAAATAATAATAATAGTAATGGTAGTGACAAAAATATATATAACATGAAAGTTACTTGGTGGTTTAAATTACATTCACATTGTTGTGCAACCATCACCAGTATCAGTGACCTAAATCTTTCATCATCCCAAAGAGCAACTCTGCCCATTGAAGCCTCTGTGACCACCTAACCTACTTCTTGTCTCCATGAATTTGCCTCTTCTAGGTACATTATATAAGAATAATAATATAGTTGTCCTCTTTTGTTTAGCTTATTTCAGAGATTTTTTTTTTCTGGTGGTACTGGGGCTTGAACTCAGGGCCTCATGATTGCTAGGCAGGAGTTCTACCACTTGAGTTATTCTGCAAGCCCTAGGTTATTTCACTTAGACTAATGCCTGCAAGGTTCAAATCATGTATCTTTAATTGCTATCTGTAATATAAAAAAATTTAAACATTAACAAAAATAAATGGAAAAAATGATGTTTAAAGAAAAAAATTATACATTTTTTTGCCATCTGCTACCAGAGGGTCATATTTATCTGAATGTTTGAATAACTATATCTATGTGATTATAAATATATATAAATATATAATGTATATATGTATTTATGTTTTAAAAAGACAATGACAAGAATTTCTGTTGGGGAAATTTCACAGAAACAACAAAGACAAGCTAAACCATCATCATAAGGGTAACACCATATCATATTTACAAGTATTTAATATCATTAATATGAGGCCCAGTCATAATAATCTTGTTTTATTAAAAATGAAGGAATTTATGTGAGGCTCATGACTCTCTGCATTTTAACTTGGTCTTGAGGTGGCATGGAGAACGTAAGGCAGCACACCTTCACATTGGCACAGTACACCTATGCTGCCCTGTCCTCTCTCCGCTACCCCAACGGAGCCCCCGTAGTTCGGATTTACAGTGATTCTGAGTTCAGCAGCCCTGACGTTCAGGGTCCAATCATCAACTTGAATGTGCTGGAGGCCAGTGGGAATGTCATCGGTTACTCCCAGGTAGGTTTTCTTTTCATCTTGCTACCTTTTTACAGTGGAATTGCTCTGGAACTTGGAAGTCCTATCAAGCTCAGGAATTTGCAGTAAAGACAAAGGGACTTGGAACATGAATGTACGTAAAACCACCCAGCTGTACACTGTATAGCTGTATACATTTTATGTTTTATATATATATATATTTTAACAGAGCTTGCCAGTAAGAGAAGGTACCCTAAAATAGTCTTGATAGAAAGCAATGTGGACAGAACATGGCATCTGAGGTCATTCCATTCCATTCATAGACAAATTGGTGATCCGGCAGTATGTCGGATGACATTATAATGTCATGTTAGCTTGTTGTTTGGAACTCAGTACCCCCTTTTTGTCTTCCTCCCTTCTTCCTTCCCCTTCTTCCTTCCCTCCCCCCCTTCTTTCTTTTTGATGGTACTGGTGTTTGAACATAAGCCCTCATGCTTGCTAGGCAAGTGCTCTACCACTTGAGCCACAACTCTAGCCAAGCGCTGCACCTGCCCCCCCACCATTTTTTTTTTTTTTTTTTTTAGAAATACAAACTCCAATGGAGGTTTTCCTGGGCTCAGGGAACTATACAGTGTGGGAATTCTACAGGGATTTGGGTGGCCTTTAGAGATATCAAATGACTTCCTGGTTGGGTTTTGGCTTCTTGTTTTTGATATTTGAGCTCCAGATTTTGTTCTTCCCACTGGGGAGAACTGGCCTCCTGCTAGCTCTGTGAGCTTGAGCAATTTAACATAAGTTCTCCCAGACTCTATGAAATCAGGATAATGACATATGCTCTGTATAGTGCTATTATGAGTTAACTGAGATACAGCATATACATTCCTTAACACACAGTCTGAGATCAAACAAATGCTCAATAAACATTGAGCACCAAAACTCCAGGGCTGGGAAGTCCCTGTGCACTGTGGCTGAACCAGTTTCTCATCCCTCTCTGGATTCAGTGTCTATTCTGCCACAGCAATCAGCATTTTTCACCTGGTTGGGATAGGCTGGGCCTGTGTGGGGCTCCCCAGGGCTCAGGGCCAGAGGAAACTGGCTTATAAACAGAAAATGGGGACAGAATCTAAGTGTAGCTGCACCACTGTCTTCCCCGCCACATCCTTCAGTCATGAGAACTTGTTACTCTATCCTTGGAAAGCTGGGGTCAATGTCTCTTCTCTTAAATCTGGGTTGATTTGTGACTCACTAGTAACTAATAAAATGCCACGAAGGTGACATTGTATGGCTTCTAAGGCTAGGTCAGAAAAGGTGATGCTCTGTTGGCTTTCTTCCCTGGGACACTCACAAGGGAGACAGCCAGAATGAAGACAGCCATGATTTTGACAAGGTAAGCCAAGAGCCCAGGATGACCATATTGTGACCAGTCTGCATTGTGATTGTGGCTGCCTCTGGGAGGAAGATTCAAAGGCTTGCTCACCTGGACAAGATGTGTTTGATTCCCAGAATGCAGTTAGGTGATCCTCTCCCTGAGCTTAGCCCAAGTTCCCCAGGCTGTGAGGACTCCTACTGGGCCCTGAAGCCTTGGGGGAATAGAGTTCTTTATCCCTAGCCTAGGAGCTGAGACAAATATCCCTGGGGATGGAGTGAAGGGGAATCTCCTTCCAGGGCCTCCAGAGGGCAGGAAAGAGCCATGTCAACTTCTAGACAGAACAGCAATTCTGGCTGAACCCAAAGGTGGAGACACTAGGTAAAGGAAATGGTTACCACACAAATCAACATCCATGCAGGCTGCGACTGAGGTCACCTCACTGGGGTCTGCAGGCTCTGTGATCAAATAGATGCCAAGGAACCACCCAAGCCCACTAACACGTTGTTCTTGTGAACCTTACTGGGAATACGTGAGGTCTTAACTTGGAATCTGATATTTTCACTTTGCCAAGCATACTTGTATAATTCAACTGGATAAGCTTAGTTTCTAGAACATTTTACAAAATGTTGAGTGAACCTGTGATGGATCATGCATTTTAGAGCATAATTCCAGCTCAGACCACCATCATTTTTTTTTTCTTTCTGTTTAGAAAAGAGAGGACCAAACACTGATGTAAAACTCCATCCCAGGTGATCAAGAGTAAAACTGGTCACGTAATCTTGGCTCTGTGTCATGTTTAATCCACAGGTGGACAAAATGGCCAGCCTGTACAACATACATCTGCGAACTGGCTGCTTCTGTAACACAGGTGCCTGTCAGAGGCACCTGGGGATAAGTGACGAGATGGTCAAGAAACATTTTCAGGTGGGTACAGAACCCTGTGGCCCAAATGCTGTGATTCCAATTATCATCTCTGAATGGTGAGGCTGGCTTAAGTGTTAGCACCTTTGCCTAGCCTTGGATTTGATCCCTAGTGTAGGGATGGGGGCATGGGGACCCACATGGTGGTGAGCAGTCAGCTATACTTGTGGCTGGTCATGTGTTGGTAGGGGCTGGTTCCTCTAGCTCATTTCTCTGCGAAAGGACAAAGGAAAAAGGAGGTTGATGATTATGGGAAATACCACAAGATACCATCTCTATGGCAGTACTTTCTAATTCGTTTTTGCTTTGAGGGTAAAAATTTAAAGGCAAAAATGACTGTTCATGAGGGATATTCTAGTGCATGCCCCGTCCTCCCAGTTATTCTTAGCCTCCCTCCCGGTTGGAGTGGTGTGGGACCCTTCCCTGCTTCTTGGGTTCTGTGTCTCCTAGAATCCCTGCCCTCCATCACTCACCTTGGGCTGAGGTTTCCCACTGTAGGTTGCAACCTGTTTTGAACCATTTCATAAGAATATTTTGAGTGGCAATGAGCTTTTAATGCCTTTTGAAATGGTTTCAAATTTGAGGTTTTTTTGGTTGCCACTGAATATTGCTGTACGAGATCTAACTAGTTTTTTAATCTAACTAGATTTTTAATCTAGTTAATCTATGAACTAGATTTTTATTTAAGAAGAGTGATGGATGCTGGACACTGGATCACACCTGTAATCCTAAGTACTTGGGAGGCTGAGACTTGGAGGATCGCAGTTCGAGGCCAACCTGGGCAAATAGTTTGTGAGACCCTGTTTCCAAAATAACCAGAGAAATGGACTGGAAATGTGGTTTCAGTGATGCACCTACTTTGCAAGCATGAAACCCTCAGTTCAAACTCCAGTCCCACCCAAAAAAAGCGATAGAGGGAAGGAGAGAGAGGAGATAGAGAAGGGGAGAGAAAGAAGAGAGATTCAGAACAGAACAAAATGCAGTTGTAGATACAGTATTCAATTGTGTGAAATACCATGGTCCCATCTCTTTGGGTGACTGGCCTGGACTCTGTAATGGGGAGATGTCCTGAGCAGCCTAATGTACCAGTGACTCACACTAGGCAGCCAGGCTGGGACACCAACATCTACCTGTCTTTTTCCCCCTCCTGACAGACGCACTCAGGCTGACCTGGCCTTCACAGTGGCTGGGGGCTGGGGGGCCACGGGCAGCATCTGTGCTGTTCCCTCTTTCAAGGGGCAGCTCTCAGGGACACAGGCCTCCCTCTGGTGCTGAGAGAGGTTGATGAGGTGGCCATCAGGCACATCTCCAGCCTCAGGCCTGGGCAGACCCTGAAGCTGACCCCCACAGTGCTTCTGAAACTTGGTCTGTCTTTGACTTCTCTGGGTAAATGTTTTCCATGAAGCATTTCTGTTATTATTATTTGGTATTACTTGGGTTTGAACTCAAGGCTTCACACTTGCTAGGCAGGTGCTCTTTTTGTTAAACTTTTTAATGGCCCTTAAGATTGGCACTGGCCCCAATTCCCAGCTGAGCAAAGTGAGGTCCAGGAAGTGGGCCCCTGAGCGTGTACAGCTGAACTGTGTCTCAGACACACAGCACACTAGTGTTGCACATCTATTTTCCTAGGTCAGTTTTAAAAATTAACAAAATTGTTTCCAGTTTGTCCATGAGACTTGAGTCCATCTGGCAAATTTCTCTCCCTTTTATTCCAGGTTGGTCATGTCTGTGGAGACAGTATTGACATCATAGATGGGCACACTACGGGCTCTGTGAGGATTTCTTTTGGATTCATGTCTACACTTGAGGATGCCCAGGCCTTTCTTAGGTTCATCATTGTCACCTTCCTTCACTCACCAGGTGGCCAGTCTGTTCCTCAGGTCAGCACTGGGGAAGCTGGAACCCAATCAGCAGAGAGTGAGGTCCAGGACATACCTGTTGTCACCTGCAGACATTTTTTCTCACTTCAGGAAGGCTTCCACACAGACCCCAAGGTTTGGAACAACTCGCACCTGGCTACAAATACTGTGGATTTGCACCCACCTCTGAGTGAGGCCTCCAGCACTCAGCTGTCCCCTCCAGAGAAAGCTGCAGGTGTCTTGCCTGAGGACCTTGGACCATATGTTGTTACCAAACTTTACCTCTACCCCATCAAATCCTGTGCTGCATTTGAGGTAAGGCATTCAATGCAGCACAGAAACTACTGCTTTTTGCTGTCTCTGTAACTTTTTTTTTTTTTGAAAAAGTGAAGAAAAGATGTAGCAGGTGAAGAAAAGTGTAAAAATCAAAATCACACATTTGCAGCTTGTGGTACGTAAAGTCACTCTCAGTCTGCCTTTCTTGGTAATGGGCTAACTTTTGAATGTGACTCTGCTTACAGGGACCCCTGAAAGAACCCTGCTTCTGAGTGGTGACCACAACGACCCTGTTACTAATTGTTGTGTGTGCCATCTCCTCACAGAAGTGTTTGACATGATCCACCAAGCTGACACTTCATGTGAATGGCAACACGTATTTCATAGACACAGAGCCTGAGGGGACTGAGGTTAAGCACTTTGTCCAGGTCACCTGCTAATAAATGGGAGAGCAGGGATTTGAACCTGGGTCTCCTGACTCTTGGGTCCATGCTCTTACGTGATTTGTTGTGCTCAGTCCTCTTTGTGGAACTAAGCTATAGTCAATCCTCTATCCACAGGCTCTGCATCCATGGATTCAATCAACCACAGATCAAAATATTTAAAAAAATTGCATCTGTACTGAGATGTGCACACTTTTTCTTCTTGTTCTCTAGACAGTACAGCATAACATCTGTTGTATCATATTTCTGTTGCATTAGGTAGCATTAGTCACGTATAGATAGAGCATATGTGAGGACGTGCAAGGTATGGACATAAATACTACTCGGTTTGATGTAGGGACTTGAGCACCCACAGGTTTTGGTATCGGTGAGAGGTCCAGGTACCAACCTCCTGCGGATACTGAAGGATAATGTATGTCAGAACTGCAGGTACGCTGGCCAGGCGATCCTCAAATCTGAGTTGAATAGGCCTGCCATGGCTGGTACCACCCCTGGTCCCTGAGCAGCTGTCTTCCTGCTGTGCCTGACCTGAGCTGGTCTTTCTACAGTCTCTGTGTGTCTTAAGTCCCAGACTCCTGAGCCTCTGCGACAGCAGGCGCTCTGGCTCCTCATTGGACATACGAAGGTCATGGCTGTTTGTTGGCCTGCATTTCAGGATGGTACCACAGGAGCCTGGCCTCTAGATTGAGCCCATGAATGAGTACGTTCACCCCTCCTGAGTGGAGGCAGGTGAGGGCTCTGTGTTCCTCTTATTTATAAAGGCTGTGTTTTCACAGGTGGGTTGTGTTCTGTAAACAAGCATGAAGATGATACAGGTGGGCATCGCTGAACCATTTAATAGGTTAGGACACTGAGGCTCAGTAAAGGCTTATTTTTCCTTGAACTAATTCTCCAAGGACTTCCAGTTCTTTTTATTGGAGAAGGGTACTTAGAAAGCAAGATCTGAATACTGGATACACTTTGTATTATTATTATTGTTGTTGTTTTTGTTGTTGTTTGGTTGGACTGGGGTTTGGACTCCGGGCTTTGCTGTGAAAAGTAGGTTCTCTACCACTTGAGCCACACACTCTTTCTGGTTATTTTGAAGATAGGGTTGCACAAACTATTTGCCCAGCCTGGCCTCTAACTGTGATCTTCCGGATCTCAGCCTCCCAAGTAGCTAGAATTACAGGCGTGAGCCACCAGCACTCAGCTATAATTTGTATTTTAACTTTGTAGAATTTGGGTTGGTGGAGTGGCTCAAGTGGGAAAGCTCCTGCATAACAAACATGAAGCCCTTGAGTTCAAACCCCAGTACGGGTTCCCCCCCCACCACCAAAAAAAGGAAAGAAATGTGAAGAATTCAGGAAAATTTACATACTTAAAATGGACCAACTCAGTAATAATGTCAGTGTAGCCAAAATTTGTGCAATTTGTATATTAGGATATGGGTATTAGGATATGCCTGGTCTAGTCCACCACAGCGGAAGGATATACAAGAAGGAGGAGCCTGCACAGAGGAGAATCTGGAGATGGGCTTCTGGAGATGGGATAGGACAGAGACCTACCTAGGACACAGGTGAAACGCAGAATGGGGAGAGTGGATCTGGTAGCAGAAGGTAAGGGATCCCACACTGTGTCCTTTGCACCGCCATCTTTGTTTTACTTTCTTCTCCTCCTTCAAGAGTATGTGCTGATCCATGAAGTCTGTATTTGTGCCCCCCCCTCCGCGATATGAGAATAACGTCTTTGAAGAGCCCTAGCCTAAAATAAACCTACCTTTTGTTTAGGTGACCAAGTGGCCTGTAGGAAACCGAGGCCTGCTGTATGATCGCAGCTGGATGGTTGTGAATCACAATGGCATTTGCCTGAATCAGAAGCAGGAGCCCCGGCTCTGCCTGATCCAGCCCTTCATTGACCTGCAGCAAAGGATCATGGTCATCAAAGCCAAAGGTGTGAAAATGGTTCATTCCACAGAGCGGCTATGGATGGCAGCTTTCATACTCAGAAGTAAAAATAAAGGCCTTTCTTCTGCCAAATATTAAAATTATCTTAAAGTAAGGGAAATGGGGTCTAGGAGAGACAATGAAGTTTGTTCCCCTTTTGTTCGGGGAACTATCTGGAAGAGGGGTAACAATCCAACAGTCCAATCAGAAGCAAAGAGTAAACCATGTGTGGTGGTGCAGGCCTGTAATCCCAGCACTTGGGAGGCTGAGGCAGGAGGATAGCAAATTTGAGGCCAGCCTAGGCTACCTAGATAGATGCTGTCTGAAAAAAAAATAAAGGGGTATAAACTTGGAATTATATGCTGTCATGTACACACATTCTTTTTCTCCTTCACTCATTATAATGTGTATTGTAGACTTTTCCTTCTTCCCTGTTGGTTTTTATTGTGAGCTATCTAGCCTACAGAAAGGTGTACAGTGGCTCTGCCCCCATGGAGCTTTCTGTGACAGTGGCCGTGTTCAAAACCTACACTGTCCAATTCATCACACGTGGTTTTTGAGTACTTGAAATGTGGCTAGTGCAACACCAGAACTGAATTTTAAGTTTTATTTAATTTTAATTAATCTAAATAGCTACAAGTGGCTAACATCTCTATTTGACAGCACAGGTGTAGAGAATAATATAATACAGAATTATAGCTTCCTGTTTCAACAAATCTTAACATTTGGCCACGTTTTCTTCAGATCCTCCTCATTCTCTCATGTTTTCTCCTCCTCCTAATGATAATAGTAATACAACAATATAAAAATAAACATGACAGATATAGCTGAAGTTCTGTGCCCTGGGTCTTATTCCTCCCACTTCCTCACCCTACCTACCATTTACAGAATAGTCCAGTTTTTGGTCAGATGTGAAGGTGCAAGCTTTTAATCCCTGCTACTGGTGAGAGACAGGAGGACTGTGAGTTTGAGGCCAACCTGGGCCAAGTTAGTGAGACCTTATCTCCAAAACAGAATATAAACATGAGGGCTGGGGGTGTAGCTCAAGTGGTAGAGTGCTTGCTTAACATGTGCCAGGCCCTGGGTTCAATCCCCAGTACTGAAAGAAATCTTCCAATGTCCTTCTTTAACTGTTGCTAAACTTTTGTGACATACCATATTTCCATATATTCTCAATGTCTACTGTGATTTCTTCTGTTGCTTGGTTTAATTTTCCTTGAGCCCATAGGCCAGTATTCCTAGAGGTGCAGACTGAATCTTCATACCTCACTCTCCCAAATTGTTGGGCTGTTCTTGGCCTTTTATTCTCCCATATGAATTTTAATGTGTGTCCATATTTGAGTAGATGCCCCCACAATGAAGGTATAAAACATCCCCATTATCTCCAGAGAACTCCAGCCTGCTGTTCTTTGCAGTCCTCCCCTTCTCTCCCCTAATTCCTGGCAACCAGCACTGGAGTTTGCACTCAGGGCCTTGAGCTTGCTAGGAAGTCACTCTACCACCTGAGTCACGCCCCAGCCTCAGAGATCTGTTTGTTTTCACTATGGTTGTGTCTTTTTGAGGCTGTACTTACTATAAAGAGAATCATACACTATGAGACCTTTGAGAGCCATCCAAGTTACGGCATGTAACCACGGTTCATTCTTCTTTATTGCTGAGTAGTATTCCAAAGCATGAATGTAACAGAGTGCATTTATTCAGTCATTCGGTGAAGGATATTTGAGTTGTTTCTAGTTTTGAACAATTGTAAAATTTTGATTTTTATTCAGTACTCTTGAGTAGATGAATGGCATGACATTTACAAAGTCTGTGTTGCTCCAATTTCTGTTCCCAGTGTTTAGGGGTCTCCTAGAAACATCTCAGTTTCAATAAGCCATTGCATACAAGTAACCTCAAACCAAATCTGCAACCACCAATGGACTGATGAGCCCTGGAGGTTTGGGGCTGGCCAGCAGCATCCTGGAAAAGCAGGCATCATGACACGCATAAGCCACACACTTGTGTGGATTCTGGTTATAGTTCCTGGAGAACCTGATGTCTTTCACCTCCCTTGGCGCCTTCTTGGACAGTGCTCTCCAGTTTTGAGCAATTGTGAACAGAACTGATATAAACATTCATGTGCAGGATTTTGGTGTCAGAAAATTTTTATTCCTCTAGGAAAAAATACCCAGGAGTTGAGTCATATGGCAAATGTATGTTTACTTTTAAAAGAAATTGCTGAGCCATTTCTAGAGTTGAGCCATATTGGATTCCCATTGACAACATATGAAATTTCAGTTGCCCCATTTCCTGTCAGCCCATGGTATTGTCAGTATTTTGTATTTTATTCATTTTAATAGATACAAAGTGGTATCTCTTCCTGATTTTAATTCATATTTTTCTATGGCCAGTGATGCCAAATATCTTTTGGGTACTAATTTGTGCTCCTTATACCTTTTTGACTCATAAAAACCCATGGTTTAAGTTCTAAATGTTTGGAGATGTTCTTGTTACATATTATTGGTTTTTAATTTAATTCTACTTACCTCTCTGAAAAAAGAAAACATAACCTGAATTGTTTGAAGTTCGGTTTTGTTTATGATCAGGATATCTTCTATTTCCTTGAGCTTTCCATGTGTACTTGAACACACTGTGGAGTCCACTGTTGCCAATGGGCTCTTCTGTAAGTGCCCGTTGGCTCCAGCAGGTGGATGGCGTGGTTCTGTAGGTCTGAGCACTTGCTGATTTTCTGCTTATCAGTTCTATTGGGGTGAGTGTTGACTGGGATTTGTCTATTTTCTCTTTTTATTTCTGTTAATTTTTTTTTTTACTTCATTTAGTAGTAACATGTCTTCTTGGTGAATTATCCCCATTTAAGTAATGTCCCTCTTTATACAGGGTGATTTTCTTTGTTACAAGCTGTGAAGTATGAAATGATTTGTTTGATATTGAAAATAGTCCCCCAACTCTCTTTTGATTAACGTTTGGATGGTGTTTCATTTTCCATACTTTTATTTATCTTGTCTAACATTCTATACCTTAAAACTTATCCTACCATTTACAGTCAATGGTTTTTAGTATACATCCAATGTGGCACAGCCATTGCCACAGCCAACTTTATAACATTTTCATCACTCAAAAGAGAAACTCTACACCCATGAGCAGTCACTCCCATTCCATCCCTGAGCAACCACTGGTCCACTTGCTGGTTCTGTGAATTTTCCTGTTTGGAGTTTCCATGTAAGTGGAGTTGTACAATGTGTGATTTGCTCCTTGTACTCAGCATAGTGTTTTCCAGAATCATTCAAGTTTTAATGTGATTGGTGTTTCATTTTTTGTTATGGAATAGTACCCAATTGTATGGTACACCATACATCATATTCTCTCTCTCTCTTTTGGCAGTACTGGGGTTTGAACTCAGGGCCTTGAACTTGCTTGGTAAGTGCTCTACCACTTGAGCCACACCTCCAGTCCATTTTGCTTTAGTTATTTTTCAGATACGGTCTTGCATTTTTACCTGGGGCCAGCCTCAGACCAGCTCTTCACAATCTCCATCTCCTAAGTAGCTGGAATTACAGGAGCCTATCACCATGCCTCTTATTGGTTGAAATGGGGTCTTGCTAATTTTTTGCTTATGATGGCCTCAACCTACCATCCTTCCAATCTCTGCCTCCTTATCTCCACCTCCCAAGTAGCTGGGATTACAGGTCTATGCCACCAGGCTCGTCCTTGTTTGCCTATTTTTTTTATTGGACTATTAGTCTTTTTTATTATTGAATTGTAAGAGTATGTTATATATTCTGGATACAAGTTTCTTGTGTAGAACTGCTTTCAACACTTTTCTCTTTGAATTTAAAAAAAAAATTGAGACAGTGTCTTGCTATGTTGCCCCAGACTGGCCTTAAACTCATGATCTTCTTCTTCTTCTTCTTTTTTTTTTTTGGTGGTGATACTGGAGTTTGAACTCAGGTTGTCATGCTTGCTAGGCAAGCAGTACTGTGTACTGCTTGTGCCACATCTCTATCCCTTTTTGCTCTGGTTATTTTGGAGTTAGGGTCTCACTTTTGCCCAGGTTAGCCTGGATGGTGGTCCGCCTATTTTATGCTATCCTCCACAGCTGTGATGAAAACCATGCACTACTGTGCTCATCGTTTTTCCCTTGAGATGGGGTCTCACCAACTTTTTTCCCTGGACTGGCCTGGAATCATGATCCACCTGATCTCAGCCTCACACATAACTTGGGATAACGGGTACATGCCACCGTGCCCAAGTATTGGTTGAGATGAGGTCTCAAAAACTTTTTGCTGGATTGGCCTCAAACTGCAATCCTCCTGATCTCAGCCTCCCAAGTAGTTAGGATTACAGGTGTGAGCCACCAGTGCCCAGTGACAATAATTTTTAAAATACATTGCTGGGTTTGGTTTGCTAATATATTTTTTAGTATTTTTGTACCTACGTTTATTAGTGATATTAATATATAGTCTTTTTTTACTGTAGCTTTCTAATTCAAGATCACATACCCAGGGTATTAACAAGTTAATAATTTTATACAACACATGTATGTTACACACTCCTTTATGTATATGACATAGGTAAATTAAAGAAAATAATAGTTCTCCAACCCCATTGACAAAGAAAGTGTTACCTCTTTTTTAACTATAATGATGATCAATGCAGAAATCCAGTTTGATACCGATTCCCAGGGGCTCAAAGAACTGGTGCTCTGGGCTGATGTCTACACAGCATGAGGCTTCATGCCTGCCTGTCTATTTCTAAAGGATTTTAGGTAGCTTAGAGAATAATGACCCCAAAATGTGGAGTCATGTGGAGCAGAGAAATCTTTCAAAGTAATTTAGAGAGCATCCCAGGGACGATGGAGGTGATTGCCCGCAGTGGGATCTTCCATGAGAAAGATGGTCAAAGCACAAGCTGTTAGCAGCACTGAAAATGATGAAGAAAATTTTTGTGTGATAAAATGGTTTCTAAGATTCAAACACTTTGTTGATCCAACCAAATTCTACATCATTAAAATTCTTATATAGTTCATGATAACAGGCCTTTACTTACATAGATGTTCATTTTGTGTGGTGATTAATTTGTCTCTCCCTTGCTCATTAGGGATGGAGCCCATAGAGCTGCCTCTTGAGGAAGATGGTGAACGGGCTCAAATTTGCCAGAGCAAGGTCTGTGCAGACAGGTGAGACTCTGAAGTGGGTGACAAGCTTGTCTCCAATGGGCTCAGTGGCACAGAGGGAGGAGAGAGCATAGCCCTGAATGATGTGTTTTGAGGCTCACCATCCACCTTGTAGAATGCATAGTCTCCTTTGAGTTCATTGCACCTACTGGGCATGCTCCCATCTCAATGCTGCACCTGCTGTTCCTTCTGCCAGAATGCTGTTTCCTATTTGTAACTCCACAGGGCTCATTCCCTCTCCACCAGTGTCCTTTCGGCCAGGGTTCTTCCCCAAAGCCCCTTTCTGAGACCACCCACAGAAGCTGGGCCCTCCCTTTCTGTTTGCCCTGATGTATTCCTCTCCTCTCCTGTTATTATTCCCAACATATTGTTTATTTTCTGTCCCTCCTGCTAGAATGCCTGTGCTGTATCTACAAAGTCTGGCACAGTGCTGGGTACAGAGCATAAGGTGGGAAGAAGGGGGAAGCAGGGAAGTGTTTGTTGCAGTCCAGTAGAGCCTGATGGCGAGGGAAGAGATCTCACCACACATTTTTCAAAGATTGGTTGATAAGTATAAAGTGGTTGGAAGGAGTTAGGAAAGCAAGTGAGAAAACCAGCTAAGTACTTGTGTCAGCAAGAGGTGAGTTGGAGGCCTGGATCAGGGTGAGGGAGAAAATCAGGTAGGCATCAGAAGTTCAGTCTGGAAATAGAATCACCTGAACTACTTGGGTTGGTTAAGGTGGGTTGTCACACTGTCCCCAGGTATCTAAAGTGAAAAGTCATATGATAGTCTATGAGTTAAATACCATGAAGTTGTGAAGTTGTTACTGTAAGGCATCTGCTAAGTCTAGGAAATGCATGGGGTTGAATGTCATAGCATTTCTATTTTACTTCTTGATAGTTTATACATTTGTTTAATACATGAAATGTCTATATCCCAATTGTCCTAAATCTGATCTGTACCTAAAAATGTCGAAGAGCAAATTTTCCAATCATGGGAAATCTGTCCCATTCTGATACCAATCAGTTTCCCACTAACACTAAAACATCTGACTCTAGATAGTTCACTAAAGATTTATATATAATAACAACTTTCTAAAATATCAGTTACACATTTGCTAATGCAATGAAGGTGATAGGGGATAGGTCTGTGTTCAGTAGATGGTGGGACTGTGTGGGTATCAAGTCAGTTACATTTCCTCTGCACTGCTGGGGGCATACACAACCATGCATGATACGTTACACAGTAAAGCTGCATCCAGATGGGACCCAAGTCATTGGTGGTGGAGGGTGCCAGGCAGAGGATCCCTCTGGGACTGTAAAGGAATATGCCCCCAGGAGAGTGTAGACAGGAGCTGGTGGGATGGCTGTGCTCAATACAGTTGAGCACTATGGGCACTAGTTTCCACCCTGGAGGCCAAAGGGCTGAGCACACGCTACATCTTGCCAGTACTTGTACCAATTTAACTAGTATTTTTTTTTTTTTTGCCTATTTAAACATTCATCATTTGCAATTAGGGCAATGAATTTTAAGTAAATCTTTTTTGCATGTTATAGCAAACTTTCTGATAGAGGAAAAATATCTAGGGATATGTGAAATTGTTTATCAGGCCAATCTCAGGTCGATCATTTCACTTGGCTCCATTTGGGAGGAATGTAGTGCTCTGGTTAATGAAGCTTTTCAGCTAACTAGAGGACTTGGGTGCAGTCTCTCAAGTGTCCTCCCCTCCCCTTCTCTCCCCTTTCCTTTCCTTCCCTTTCTTTCTGGTACTAGAGTTTAAACTTAGGGTTTCTAGCTTAGTGCTCTATCACTTGAGCCATGCCTCCCACCCTTTTTTGCCAGGAAATTTTTTTTAACAATATCTATCTTGAAATCCCAAGATAAGATATTAGATTTTTTAAAAGATATTATACATGTAATTCCAAGATAAAACTTGGTATTAAAAATAGTGAAATGCATTTTAAAAGATTCTAAAGGATTCCAGAGTTTAAAAACACCTGATCGAATATGATCTTCTATCAGTGTGTTAAAGGTGCAGCGTTCATTTTATAAACCAGCTATGTCAGCCACGTGATCTTGCTGTGAGGGAAGGCATTTTAGTTAGGTCCATTGTACAACACCAAGGTCACATTTCTGGATTCAAGTCCTTTTTAAAGCAAAATACCACTCTGGAAAGTTTCACATTCTAAGCTTTGTGCTTTGTAATGTCAATAAGTAATATAAAAAGATCTTCCAGGAGGATTTTGCAAAGCTTTTGATCTGGTCTGGAAGCATCTACAGGCCTCATATCTCAGGTCTTCACAAGCATTGGAAATCTCTCTGCACATCCTCAGCCACCTGCTGCTTCAGGGTGCCCTCTTGTGCAGTATTTTATTTTAATCTGACTTTTTGCAGTTTAAATTACTATTTCAAAAAATACTATATTAAACTTTCACCTTTGTTTTTCTTTTTTTTTTTGGGCCAGGGTAAATACTTATGATTGTGGAGAAAAAATTTCAAACTGGTTGTCAGCGTTTTTTGGCCGTCCATGTCATTTAATCAAACAAAGTTCAAACTTCCAACGAAATGCAAAGAAGAAACATGGAAAAGGTATCACATTTGGGATGGGTTCTTAGAGGATAGGAACCCTGACTGCACAAAGTTGACACAGTGTGGGGAGAGGTGCTTGTGAGAGGGAAGGGTGAATGGAAATGAAGGTGATGGAGTATGATTGATGCGCTTCATATGCATATTCAAAGTAGAACAATGAAACATCTTGCTTTAAGTGGGACAGGAAGGGGGTCATGGGGAGGAGATGGCCCAGGGGCAATCTAACCAATGTATAATGTAAGGCTATTCAGAATTGTTACGATGAATCCCCCTGTACAATGAATATATGCTAATTTAAAAAAAGAAAAAAACACCCAGCCCATGACATGGACTGAATGGACTTCCAGGGTGACTTTCTCAAATGCACAAAGCAGGGTGCTCAACCTTCTGTATAAAGTGCTGTGGTGGCACTCAGGTTGGTGGAATGAGTGGGTTCCACTGTCCCCTATGGAGGACAAAAGGCCAGCTTCCTTATCTCTGCGCAAGCCTTTAACCTCAGTCCTGTGTCTAACACAAAGCACAATTCAGGCTCTGTGTGTGTGTGTGTGTGTGTGTGTGTGTGTGTGTGCTGGGGTTTGAATTTAGGACCTCAGGCTAGGCAAGTACTCTACCACTTGAGCCATGCTCCTCTCCCTTCTTGCTTTAGTTTGATTTTCAGATAGGGTCTCATGCTTTTGCCCTCACTGGCCTCTGACTGTGAGCCTACTACCTCTGCCTCCTGAGTAGCTGGGATTACAGGCACGTCCTACCACACTCAGGACTCAGGACGGTTCAGTTTTGTTATATAAAAGATAGTAGTTTGCTATGTCCTTAGATTATATCTGAAAAGAAGGAAACCTGGGGTTCTAGTTTTTAGCTTTGTCACTAACTGGAGATGAAAGCTTAAAAATTCTGGCATCCCTTGATGCCTCAACTGGTGGACTTCTAAGTACTGAGACTTTTTTTTTTTTTTTGTGAGGCTGGGGTTTGAACTCAGGGCTTTGTACTTGCAAAGCAGGTGCTCTGCTGCTTGAGCTATACCTCCAGTCCATTTTTTATTCTGGTTATTTTTGAAGGTGGGGACTTGCAAACTATTTGCCCAAGCTGGCCTTGAACCATGATCCTCTTAATCTCAGCCTTCCAAATAGCTTTATAGCTTTATAGGTATGAGCCATTGGTTCCTGGCTCATGTACTTAGACTTTTAAGAGTTTTGACATTTTCCCATCATAAGCTATAGTCAGGATGCAGTGAGACAGGAGAGAAGCTGGGGAGAAGGGTGTGTGTGCTGCTGAAGAGTCTGGACTTTACCTGGTAGCTGCAGGGCTCATTGGAGAGTTTAAAGCTGCTTATGTGGCAGCTGCGTCAAAACGGTACACTTGGGAAGTGAAGGGTCCAGGGAAGAGGTGGCTGGAGTGTCCCAATGGGAGATGGGGGTGCAGAGGAGAGAGTGCACGATCAGGGAGTGTCAGCTTGTGACTGTACTTCAAGGATGCCACTTACAGCATGGAGCTCTCTGGGTCAAGGCAGCTGGTCTTTGAAGACTTTTATGTATATACACCTTAGAATTTTTAAAAGCTGCATTTCACCCTGGTATATTTGTATATTGTCATCAAATTTTAAAAATTAGTTTAAACAGTTGCAAGGATGGGATTTCCAACACATTGTAAATATTGTCATTTTCAATTAAAGCTCCTACAGGGCTCTTTTCAACATAGCCAGTGGGACCTCAGTGCCACAGCACTTTCAACCTCATGGGTAGTCACCTGTGCGTGCACACGTGAAAAAAATATATATGAACAAACTGCCTATTATTATTATTATTTTTGGCAGTAGCTTTGAGCTTGCTAGGCAGGTGCTTCACCCTTTGAGCCACACTTCCAGCCTGAATAAACTTTTTCAATGGTCAGAGATTTTATTTCTTTCCTTTCCTTCCTCAATTTGTATTTCCTTTCCTCTTCCTCAATAGAATTTTATCTTCATGCTTTCAATGATCACCTTATTATACCTGTATAAAACTAAACTGTAAATTGAAATATATAAAAGGTTTTGAAGTTTGCTTGTACCACAAGGATCTGTTAGGAAATTTCTTCTGTATTGGGTTCTTATAATTTTAACAGTGCCCAGTGATCAAAGCAACTTAAGTATATCATGCATTTTGAAAAATCCTTATTAAATATAAAGAGCACTAATCACTGAAAATGAATCTTGCTTGCTGGCCGGGCTCCCGCCATTGGTTTCCACATCCATGAATGACTGTCACTTCTGCTGCTCTGGTCTATGCTCAGCATTGCTCTCCTCTGAGAAATCTTGTTTAATTGGTAAAGTGCTGGGGAAGGAAGGGGGTTGGTTAATTCACTGTCACTCAAATCTTTCTTCTAAGGTCCGTGACTTAAGCAAGAGATCTGACATGAAAACGCCTTTCATCATCTGTCACTTGACAATTTAATTAGGTTCTGCAGTTTTGTGACTAGCAAAGAACAGGAATCCATCTGACCTAGAGGAGGATCATTCAGTGCAGACTTTGGGGACTTTATTTTCTCAGGCCCAGCTCTAGGGTTTCAATGGGGCTTTTGTTTGTCACCCTGGAGATTGCCAGCCCTCAGGGGCAGTATGCCTTTGGAGACCTGTGGCGTTTCCTCTGTGATAGGGAGAAGGCGGTTGGTGAAGGCGCTGGGGTTGCACCTCTCTTCCCAGGCAGAGACATTTTAGCAAAAAGCATGGGTGGAAGTGGAGGGTCTTGAGGATCCACAGTCCTAGGGTGGAGACGCTCATTAGGCCCTGGCCCAGCTAACACTTTCTTTCTTTTTTTTTTTTTCTTTTATTATTCATATATGCATACAAGGCTTGGGTCATTTCTCCCCCCTGCCCCCACCCCCTCCCTTACCACCCACTCTGCCCCCTCCCTCTCCTCCCCACCCCCTCAATACCCAGCAGAAACTCTTTTGCCCTTATTTCTAATTTTGTTGTAGAGAGAGTATAAGCAATAATAGGAAGGAACAAGGGTTTTTGCTGGTTGAGATAAGGATAGCTATACAGGGCATTGACTCACATTGATTTCCTGTGCGTGGGTGTTACCTTCTAGGTTAATTCTTTTTGATCTCACCTTTTCTCTAGTTCCTGGTCCCCTTTTCCTATTGGCCTCAGTTGCTTTTAAGGTATCTGCTTTAGTTTCTCTGCGTTAAGGGCAACAAATGCTAGCTAGTTTTTTAGTGTCTTACCTATCCTTACCCCTCCCTTGTGTGCTCTCGCTTTTATCATGTGCTCAAAGTCCAGTCCCCTTGTTGTGTTTGACCTTGATCTAATGTCCACATATGAGGGAGAACATATGATTTTTGGTCTTTTGGGCCAGGCTAACCTCACTCAGAATGATGTTCTCCAATTCCATCCATTTACCAGCAAATGATAACATTTCGTTCTTCATGGCTGCATAAAATTCCATTGTGTATAGATACCACATTTTCTTAATCCACTCGTCAGTGGTGGGGCATCTTGGCTGTTTCCATACCCAGCTAACACGTTCTATCCGTGGCTTGGAGAAAGATAGTAAAGGCAGGCCCGTTAAATAAAGCAGGAGTAGGCTGCCAGCAGTTCTGAACAGCTTTGAGATTTATTATACATATATAAATATATGTATGTATTTCTGTGTATCTATGTATTTCCTTTCAGTACCTTAATTCAGTTAAAAGTACTTAAATTCCCTTGATTTGATTCAGAAGCTCTTCCTGGGCCTGCTGCCCCCATTGAGCCCCTCTGTCTTGCCCTGTCTTGGGGAAGGGTGTACCTGCTCCTCCCCTTCCATCATCTCTCCTTCTCTAAGAATTGGCTCCAAGTCTTCTTTGCTGGAACAACTTTCTTTAGTATTTTATTATTGCAATTTTTTCTAGATTGTTTTACACAGAACATTTTCATTCATTTTTCCTTTTCTGTGTTTTGAGCCATGCTTAGAACATTTTTTGTCAGTATACTCCTTTGTCCTCTTGTAGAAATAGTATCTATCTTTAAAAAGAAAAAAAAAAAACGGCAAATCCATGGAAAGCAACTCTTCTTTCCAATGTTTAATCATTTTCAGAACAGTCTTCTGGCACAACAGCCACTCTTTCCCTGGTGAATGAGGCCCAGTATCTGCTGATAAACACACCGAGTCTTCTGAAACTTCAGCAGCAATTAAATGGCAGGTAAGTTCCTTTCCCTGGGACTAGAAGACAAGTCTAACCATTTGCCCCTGAAAGCAGGCCTGATACCTACTTGGGAAGGAAAGAATCTAGAGTCAGCAAGTCCAGGCCTGTCAGTAACAGATGAGAAACTGAGGCCCGGAGAAGTCAGCAGTCCCTTTTGACCAGTTCCCATTAGTGTTTCTGAGGGTCCTCTTTTATTATGTGTATTAGTATATTAGTTACTTTTGTGTCATTGTGACCAAATACTCACAAAAACAACTTAAACAGAGGAGTTAGCTGTAGTTTCAGAGGGGTCAGTCCTTCATGGTGTGGAAGGTGTGATGGAGCAGAACAGCTCACATCATGGCAGCCAGGAAGCAGAGAGAGGCAGGAAGGGGCCAGGGCAAGATACCCCCCAGGACCTGCTGTTACTGGAAAAAAGGCATTGATAATTACCTAGGTTCTTGCATCAGGCAGAAGAAAAATTCAAGCAAGACACAAAGATTTAGTAAAAATAACAGTAAAGTTTATTAGGAAAGGAATACACTTAAAACATACTGAAAGTGGGTTGTCTCTACAGTGAGAATAACAGGGTCAGGTTTTAAGGTTGGAATACTTATTGAGAAACTCTTAGCTTTGGGTCATTTTGGCCCCTGGGGTGATTTCCTGGGTTTGGGTCATTATCTTCTTAAGAGAGACATTGAGTAATCTACTAGTTCCTGCTCTAAATGATAGAGAATTTCTGTTTGAAATTCCCAACTTTTGCTGTATCTAGCTCTTTCATTTGGGTTTTTGTTTTGTTAAATTTACTAGTGAAAACCTCCCTGCTCCATGCATAGTTGATGTTTAGGATGTCGATTACTTTTGGGTATAGAAAATTTAAGCTTTAGGGTAGTGGCTAACTTCAAAGCAACCTGTGATAGCCCCTGGGCTCTGGCTACCTGATCCTAAATAGAGATTAGTGCAGTTGGGAAGCTGAATTAAAATGATTTCTTCCTGTCTTCCTCTTGTGGCCACCACTTCTGTCCAACTGCTACCTATCACAGTGACCTACTTCTTCCAGCTAAGTCTCACCTCCTAAAATTTCCAGAAGCTTCCAAAGTAGCACCTCTAGCTGGGGTCAAAGAGGCCTTGTGGGGGACATTTTATATTCAAGCCATAACAGTTTCCCATTACTATAACAAATACCTGAGATAACAGCTTACAAAGAGAAAAGGTTTATTTTGACTCATAGTTTTAGAGGTTTGAGTCTGTGGTTAGTTAACCTGTTACTTTGGGCTTGTCATGGTGTTGGAATTAAAGACCCTGTGGTGCTGAAAACAGACACACAAGAGACAGAAAATCTTGACAAGGCAATTTCTCTTGATCGAGAAGGGTGCAAGAATGTGCTCACTCCAGCTAAGCAACACGCAAGCACAAAATGGCTGACAGTGGCTCCTCCTTCATCCCTGACACAGTTGTACCTGCCCCTCACCTGGGATTTGTCCAGGTCAAAGGTTCACAGTCTTTCCCCATTGGCTGAAAGGCTTGGGGGTGGGGGGAGTTAGGGCATGAAGTTTGGTGGGCAATGGAGTTGTACACAAATCTGGAAGAAGAAGCAAGGACCCTTTAAACATGCAAGTCACCTAAGATGGAGACCTGAGGAATTTTTAATCTAAGAGGGTAACAGATACTTTGATAGAAAAGATCATTTTTCTTACAATTGTGTATCATGGCAGGAGTTTGTGGTGGAGCAGAGCTCTCACCTTATGGCAGGGAACAAAAAAAAAAAGAGGAAGAATGGGATCCTATGATCTCCTTCAAGGGCAAGTCCCCCAGTGATGAAAAACTTCCCACTAGGCCTCACCTCCCAATGGTACCATGCTAGGGACCAAGCCTTTACCACATGGACCTTTGAGGACACCTAAATCCAAACCATCAATAGCATCTTCCACTGATCCTTCTTACCACTGTCAGGATTCTTAATGGAGAATGCTTCACTTGCATTTTTTAATCATTCTGTTTCTTAATTTTGTTTTGATTAAATTGCCACCAGCTTGACTCAATTTCATTGCCCACCCTCCCATGGTCCCCTGTCCCCTAGGAGCCCTGCCCTTCTTCACACATTCATTTTGAAGGCTGAAAAAGGAGTCTTGAGAGCATTTCAAGTGCAATTGCAGGTGTGTTTTATTTGTAAGCTGCACCACTGGGTGGAGCTAATACCTGTCTGCTCACTGCCACCACCCCCCCCCCACTCCTTACCCCAGTGCTCTCTCAAGGGCCTGATAATGTTAGGAAGTCGTTTTGGCTCTCAAAGGGATCTGATTGGGCCAACCTCTCATTGCCCTTTAGAACAAACTGAAGTTCCAAGTTATCTGGGTGATGAGAGAAACTCTCCCAGAGCCATGTGGGCACAGGCTTCTCATTCCTAGTCCACAGGCCAGGGAAGTGGGTGCACAGCACTAGGAACCTGGTGTGCTGGGACTCTCACATTTCACATGCGTGTGTGTGCATGCCTGAAAACATGTAAAAATAGTGCTTTGTAAAAGTGGCCAAGAGGCTCTCCTCAATCACTACAAAGGTGGGCTGTTTGTAGTAAACCTGGTTTATAATCTTTGGTAAATAATATAATGTGTTCCCTGGCCTTAAACCAGTTCGTCCTTTTTGGAAGCAGAATTGTGATGCAGTTGCCAGATCTCTGGTGTTGACTGAGTTTTCCTGGCACAAGGGGCCCTCCTTCTCATACTCACCAGACCAGGAGAATGTGGGTCTGTGGTTTTCTGGAGTTCTTGGTATAGATAGGTAGTAGGGACAGGCTTGCTGCAAACCTGGTTCCCACCAGGAGTGGGTGACATTTCCCACCAGCTGTTTCAATCAAGGCTGCTGGGTAGGGCAGGTGGTCAAAGGTAAGAGGAACAGAGCCCAAGACCAGTACCCCTTGAGGAGTCCCTGGGTGCACCTGCTTGGTATTTTTCTGTGCTCTATTTGAAAATTCAATGGACTTTCTCATTTACTTTCTAACCCACATAGCTTTCAGACACCAAACTTCCCCTTTTACTAAACACAAGGAAGTGTGTGTAACCAGAGAGTGAATCTAGAATCAAAGGATTTGAGGACTGGAAAGTGCTAATGTTCTCACTTTAGGTGAGGAAGCTGCAGTCCTCACGGGTTGTGGTAGCTGGCACTTAGTTCATGACACAGATGTACTTGGTTATCCTGGCCTCTGTAATAGAGTTCTAAAGTTCTGTCTGTGCTTCTAGAGTGCATTACAGCACTCTAGAAGCACAGGCAGAAGGATAAAGAGTTAGAGGCCAGCCTGAGCTACATAGGAAGATCCCATATCAAAGTTAAAAAAAAAAAAAAGAATCTATTGAAGCCAGGTGATGGTGGCTCATGCCTGTAATTCTAGCTATTTGAGAAGCAGAGATCAGGAGGATTGTGGTTCAAGGTCAAGCCTGGGCAAATAGTTCACAAGACCCTATCTTGAAAACGTCCAACACAAAAAGGGGTGGTGGAGTGGATCAAGAGGTAGGGTGCCTGCCCAGCAAGCATGAGGGCCCACGTTCAAGCCCTAGTACTGTCAAAAAAAAAATACTATTGAGGTACCCAAAGTACAAAACTCAATGATTTTTTGTAGATGTATGCACTCATGAAACAATACCCAGGTCAAGTGAGAATATACCCCACCTTTCCCTTTTACCCTTTCTTAGTGAACCCTAGTGAAAGTCATCTGTATTCTGACTTCTTTCACTGTAGATAGTTTCACTGTTCTTGGACTTAACGTCACATAAAATTTGTTGCAGGAGTTGGAAGGCCTGTTTTCAAAGCAGTCTTTTGCGTAGGGTCGGGGATACATGGAGGTGTAGAGGACCATTTTGTGGAAGCTTAGGCAATAAACACGAATGATAAAAACATGAAATGCTGGTTAAAATTGCAAACAGGTGGAAGTTAAGACTATTATCCTCTCTTTTTCTTTATGATGTTTCAATATCCAAAAAAGTATTGGTTTGGGTGCTTTGTAGGTCCTTGGTAATTCAGACTGTGGTAGCTCTTTAAATACCTTTTCCAGTCCAACTTTATAGAACTGAGCTTTTCTCAGAGGTTCATTCACTTGGTCTCTGTTCATCTGGTTTCCAAGGTCTTTCCTGTCTTAAGATCTGTTTACCCTTTGCCTACATCACCTATGGGCTTTTCCCCAGAGACAGGCTGTTGATGTGCCTTTAGCAGATGGGTGTCTCTCAGCCTTATACTCCTGGTATAAGTTTTTTCTGACCATCCAGACCTCAGGTCAGAGTAGAGTTGATAAAGTCAGTCATCACATGGCAGGCTTGGTGAATTATAATAGTGCAGTTATCTGCCCCCACTCACTCTTCTTGGTATGTCTAAAACAGTGATGAGAATGGAAAGAAGGAATTATTCACAATGAAAGATCTCATCTCACGTTTCCGTGCTAATATTATTACCAATGGAACAAGGGCTTTTGAAGAAGAGAAATGGGATGAGATTTCAATTGGTTCCTTGCGTTTCCAGGTAAGTTCCAGAAGTTCTATTACCCTTCCTCAAGGGTTGCAGCAATGATTGAACTCAACCCCAGACCTGGATGGTGGCAGGTGGGAAACCTCCCCCCTTATCCTTACCTCTTACCCAAAAATCTTAGCAGGAAGGCATGTGACATCAGCATTCTCGTAAGCTGTTGGATTCAGCCATCTCTTACATCCCAGAAGGTGACAGTGGTCAGTTTCATGTAAGGAAAGAGAATGTGCCCCATGCAGACCATCTGAGGGTTCAGTGCACTCTTACTCATCCTCACATCAAGGCTTAAGTCTGTTTTCTTGGAACACTTGTGTCTATGAGAACTCATCTTCCCAAAACTTGCGGGACTTTGTGGCAGTGCGGAGCGTGTGGAACTTGTGGAGAGAGACCCAGAAGCCTTGGTGCTTATGGCTGCCCTACGTCATCCACCTCCTCCTCATGCTGTGACTTCTGCTTTTGATGGCAGCTGGGAGGAGATTGTCAGAGGCAAGGTCACCGATTTCATTTGTCTTCAGGACTTGGGTTCCCCAAACCTTTTCTGTGGGTTTCAACAGTGTGAGAAAAGAAGAAAAGTCTTAGGCAGGTCTGTACTCCTCACATAGCTGACAAAGCCCCACGGTGTCTGACTCTGCCCATCTCTCTGAGCTCATCACCCTTTGTGCTCTCTACCTTTGACACTGACCTTCTCTTCATCCCCTCACAAGCCCACCTTCTTGCCTTAGCACCCTTTTCCTCGCTGTCCCTTCTGCTTGGCATGTTGCTCCAGGGTCTTAGCTCAGAGGTCACCTCCTCAGAAAATAACCTGCCACATGATCATATTCGGCACAGTTCCTGCTTATCCCTCCAGAGCATACAAGAGTGAGAACCAAGTCTGTTTTGCTCTCTGCTATTCCTCTAGGGCTTAGAACAGCCTGGTTGAGTCATATCCTATAAGTAATTGTTAAAGGAATGAGTGGACAGGAAAGATAAGGAATAGCTGGGACAGAGGATGGCTTATTTGTAGAGAATGTGCTCAACTCTTCAGAGGGAATGAAATTACTTTAATGTTACTTGAAGGAACATTGCTCTAACATTCAGAAAAACAATAAATAATCATTCAAAACTGTATTAAGTGCTCTAATATTAAGAAAAGCAGTAAACAACAATCCAAAACTTTATCAAGTGATTTTGGATTGAGGGGCGATAAATTGTATGGCACAACAAAATGTCCCACTGATTTTTCCTGTCCATGTAACTCCCCAAACTTCTTGCCTCGGCATCTGCTCTGCCTTGAAAGACAATCTCTCTTCTCTCTCGGATTCTGTCCTATAAATATGTCTTTGGTCCTGGCTTTCCTGCCATTTACCCACATCCCTCCCTCCCAACTTTCTCATCCATATTCCCCATCTTTGTGTCTCTGTTGCTTCAAAAATGCCTGTTCTTGCATGTCGTGCCTGATACAAAGGTAGATACCAACTATACTTTGTTAGATGCATGAAGACAGGGAGGGAGGACAAAAAGAAGAAAGCAAAGAGAGAGGAGGGAGAACTAAACTAGACTGGAATTGCTCTCAGAAACTTACCTGGCAATAACAGGTGATGATGTCTTAGCAAGCTTTGCTTTCCCTGAGTCCCTATTCTTAGTATACAGCAAGATACTGTATATATTAAAATTAAGATACTGTGTATATTAAAATTTATATGTCCTTTGGCCCAATAATTTCACTTATAGAAATATATCCCATAGAAATACTGTATTACCTAATTATGAAAAACTAGGGAACATTTTAAATATACATAATAGGGAGTTGATTAAATAAATTATGCTACATCCATATAGTGTAGCCCTGGGCAGGCATTAAATCATAAAAAATATAGTTAATACTGTGCCTGTCAAAAAATAAACACCTAAAAGATGCATTGAGAGTGCAGCAGTCATAACAAGACTGGCACATCTCTTTTGGAAAGCAATTTTTACTGCATAATATCAAGTCATAAATACTTTTATGTTTGTTGGTATAATCTCATTTGAGGGGACTGATCCTTAAAAAAATTCCAAATAGGAAAGAGAATGAATTAAAACTTTCACTGCAAAATTCTTGACAATCGCAAAGCATGAGCAATGATTTACTTGGCTTCAAAGGAGAGGAGTTAAGTACATCCGCTCGTGGAATGCCGGGTCATCCACGGTGAAAATTGCAGAATGGGAGGATGAGACGGCTGTCCATGCACTGATGTGGAAGGATGTGTTATGTGTTGTATTTTGATGGAAGAGACCCAAGTGGCCTCTCGGATGTCAGTGTGCATCCACACAGGTGCAGATGTATGGCTGTGTGCATATCCACAGCCCTTTAGCAGCACTTGTTTGTGAGGATGGGGAGGAAAGACCACTGCTTAGTGTTTTCTTGTTTAATTCTTCATGCTTCTGTATTGTTCCACTTCTTTTTCTTTTTCTTTGTTTCTAGTATAGATTTTCTTTTTTTTTAATTATCAGGTTATTATTGTACTAGGGATACATTGTGACATTTACCAAAGTGATTGCAATGTATCTTAGTTGAATTCACCCCTCCATCATTCTCCTTTATCTCCCCCTTCCCCATTCTTAGAATATTTTCAGTATGTCTCATTTTCCCATCCACTTGTTTTTTAATGAGCATATATGCTAGTAAACAAGCTTTTAGGATACCAGTTAGGAGGAGTACCTGAAAAAGCTTAAAAAGGACAATGTTTTTTGAAAAATTGTTTTCTTAGTACTGGTGTTTTAAAAGAATATCTAGAAAGTTCCTCTCCTCCTGCCATTTGGAGAATCTGTTTTAAGAGTGCCTTTCCAACAAAGTGACAGGAGTTTTACCTAAGGTATTGTCTAATGGCTGGCAGCTATGAACCTGAGCCGGGGGCTGGTGGGTGCTGCTGGGCCTTGGTATCCCTTCTGCAGGTGCGGGGTCCAAGGAGTTTGCCATTTTCTGACCAGAGGAGCTAAGAAGGTTCTGGACACCAAATGCTGCACTGGCTCCCATACCATGTCACGGGTTGTCCTGTAGAATAGTGATGGTTTCCACTTTGGAGCACAATGGAATGCTAGACTTGCCTGGGCTTGGCATCTCAGAAATAGTGTCTGGGATCCTCATCAAAGCCAGCTAAGCTGCTAGATGAGGAAATGAGGCCTGGAGAAATCATGGGTCTGTTAACCATCACGGGAGTTTGCTGGACAGAGTTCCGTGATGGCATACCCACTGTTTACATGGCCTGGGAGTCTTAACTTTTGTGTCATAGAGAGGTTGTTGGTTGAATGCCTACCAACCAGAATGTGAGTGATAGGAACAGGCCACCATACATCCAGATTAGGTAAGTGTTTCTAATTTCAGTGCACAATTTGTATCCACCTATGTGTGAGCAGAGAAGAAAATGGTTATAAGAAAATCAAGTAGCTGGGTATGGAGGCACATACCTGTAGTTCCAGCTGAGGAGGAGGCTGAGGCAGAAGGGTTGTTTGAGCCCAGAAGTTCTGGGCTAGCCTGGGCAACATAGCAATATCCTTCTCAAAACACAACAAAACGTGTTGGGTACTGGTGGCTCATGCCCATCATCCCAACTACATGGGAGGCTGAGATTGAGAGGACTGAGGTTCTGGGCCAGCCCAAGCAAAAAGGTGGTGAGATCCCTTCTCAACAGGAAAACCTGGGCATGGTGCCTGTGCCTGTCATCATAGCTGCTTCTGGAAGGATAAATAGGAGGATCACAGTCTAGGATGGCTTGGGCAAAAATCAAGACCCTCTCTCAAAAATAGCAGAGCAAAAGAACTGGAGGTGTGGCTCAAGTGGTAGAGCATCTGCCTAGCAAGTGTGAGGCCCTGAGTTCAAACCCCAATACTGCCAAATTCAACATTCAACAACAAAACCATTAAGTACTTTTGCATCTTTTATGTATGAATTAAAAATTTTTCTCATTACTGCTGAGCTGTAATTTTCTATGTTAACATTTGTGAGGGACGTTATTCCTATAAAAGCAATGAAAGTTCATGGTAGACCATGGAGTATAGAAATTCTTCCATACTGTATGACCTGTGTCAAGCAGCTGCATATGGTGTTTTATGTATTGTGTATATTTGGTATGCAAATGTGTGTATGTATACATATATATGTGTATGTGTGTATACATAGAATCCACATATGATTTTGTCTCCTGCTTTCTTAGATTATAAAAATAAATATTTTACCATTTTATTTAAAGGCCTTTATAGGTTAATTTTAATACCTGCATGAAATATATCATATAGTTATAGCATGGTTTGCTTAGCCATTCCTCTTTATGATGTCTAGGGTGCTAACAAGTTTTCTCTGCCATTAATAATGTGAGACAGAGCCTTGCACCTGACTCTATTTCTGGTTCCTTTTTTAGGTTAAATTCATACAGGTGAAGTTGCTGGTCAGTGGACATGGCACCTGAAGGATCTTTCTGATGGTCCAGTGCTGGCTCTCTGGCAGTTTCTCTTCTTCCAATTTTTCCTCCCAGTCTCTTCCTTCCTCAGATTCCCTTGCATTCCCTGAGAACTGTCAAGATTATCATCCACTTTTTCTCTACACACCCCGAAGTGCTGATCTTTCAGTTGACAAACATACACAGATGATTCCCAGCAGGCACTGGGAGAGGGACCACTCTCTGAGTTAGGCAATTGGACATACCTGTGTGGCTCCTCCATGACACGTGTAAGTGTCTGGTCAGTTTTGTCCCTTCTCATCTTCCAGGTTCTTGGGCCTTGTCACAGATGCCAAATGATTTGTATTGACCAGAAAACTGGGCAACGAAACCAAGACATTTTCCAAAAACTTTCTGAGAGTCGTGAGAGAAAGGTAAGCATGATTGCAAATTATGACACTCTATTTTAAGGTCTTAGGGTGTTATTGATACCAGAACTGGATTTGCAGTAGTGCTGAGTAATTTTTAGCAGTGGGAAGTTTGTTGTATGTTTCAAAGTTGATATGGTACTTGAAGATGTAAGAATTATAAAGAACAAATAAGTAATTCTATAATCTTGATCATCCTTCACCACAGAGAGCCCATGAAGAGTAAAATGGCTTAGTGTGAATTCAGTAGCTGTGTATTACACTAAGCTCGTCAGTTTATCTTCTTGAGGGTTAAAATCACCAACTTGCTTGTGTGGATTCCAGATTATAAAAGCTGAACTTCTAACAGGTTGATTCTTTAGAAACATTTATTTTTAGGTTCACGTTTTCTGCTAGAACTTTTCGTTGGGAAGAATTCCAGGAAGCCAAGTAAGCAGTGAGGCTGCATTAAAAAAATTCTTAAAAATTGACAGATATAATGCAAACATCTAATCTATTGCCAACAAGAAATTGGCAGGTTAATTCATGGTAAAATGTTCTGCACTGTTTCCTGAGTTTCTTCAAAAGCAGTGTTTTAGGCTGGGGATGCAACTTAGAGGCAGAGTTCTTGCCTAGAATGTATGAGTTTCCAGATTCAATCCCTAGCTCTGCCAAATGGGGTGGGAGTGGGGGAAGAAAAGCAGGGCTTTGTTTTGAACTATTTTGTTTACTCTCAGATATAAAAAGGGTAGGGTCTGTAGAGGTGCTGAATTTGCATACTAAACCAACATGTCTGCCCAGTCAGTGGAGGCCACAGTAACAGGGAGGTGGGGACCTGGAGAGGGGATGAGTAGATGCAAGTACTGTTTCTCAGCAGATGTTACCACAGGAACACTTCATGTCCTCCCAATGGTTCTTTTTTTTGGGGGGTGGGTAAGGGGAGGTTATAGTAAACTTTTATTGGATTGTTCATGGATGCTGAGATTTGAATTTCTTATAATTTTCACAACTTGAAATATCATTCATCTTTTGATTTTTCCCAACTATTTAAAAATGTAGAGACAATCTTCATGGGTAATCCAAAAGTAGGTGGTGGGCCTGGATTTGATATTCAGGTGATAGTTTGCTGACCCTTGATCTAATTTTTAAAGGGGATGCTGGTACCCTAGGTTGGGAGTGGCAACAGAGAATCAGCAGAGCAGCGTTCACAGGGCTGGAGCAGGAGGGAGGCTGAAGCTAGTAGAGAGCAGGTTCTGCCTAGCCTTGGTGTGGGCAGAGAGGGGGTAGAGGGTAGGGGAGACAGAGAGAGACAAAGAGGGAGGGGGGGTGGAGAGAGAAAGAGAGAGAGAGAGAGAGAGAGAGAGAGAGAGAGAGAGAGAGAGAGAGAGAGAGATTGGGATTGATTGGAAAGTGATAGAGATAGATTGTGGAATGAGAGATTAGTAGGGTAACCCCATTGTCAGGTGTTTTCTCCCCAGTCATCCTTCCTGTTGCATGATATTTTTTTAGTATTTTCCTACTTAATTTTTTTTATTGTTGTACTGAGGCTATTGATGATTAAAATATAATTGGTTGACCAGGACTCTCATTGCATGTGGTGGAAACCCTAATATCCATCTTCAAATCCCCAGGAATTCCTGAAGGGCTTCTGTGTCTCCTAATTTTTTTTTTGACAGTACTGGGGTTTGAACTCAGAGCCTCGTGCTTGCTAGGCAAATGTGCCACCATTTGAGCCACTTTTTGCTTTAGTTTTCTTTTTAATAGGGTTTTGTGTTTTTGCCTGGTCGGGTCTGGAAAGTGACCCTCCTACCTATGGCTTCCACATAGCTGGGATGACATGCACACACCACCATACCTGCCTTTATTAGGTGAGATGGTATCCCACTAACTTTTTTTCTTTTTGCCTTGGCCTGCCTCAAACTGATTCTCCTGATCTCTGCCTCCCAAATAGCTGGGATTGCAGATATGAGCCACTGCACCTGGCCTCCTAATTGGTTTTTCTACTTTCTGCTTGAGTCTCTTACTTACTCTCTTCTGACCCACATCAGTTTCCAATTGGATTCCAGCTTCTGTTCCCACATTTATCCAGTATGTTGTTTATCAGAAACATTTTGATGTGGTGGATATGCTGAAATTGGCTTTAGAAATCTTTTGGCTGTCCTCAAAGTCAGGATTTTCTCCTGATTATCATCCTTCCTCACCCAAATCTCTCTTCCTGAAACCATGATGTTCTCCAGGGTAAAAGATAGGGACACAGCACCTATAATAAAATGTCAGCTTACAAAAAAATAGTAAATTTTTCTATACACCAGTAAAGAACTCACTGAAAAAGTCAAGAGAGCAATACCATTCACAAGAGTCTAGAAAAAAACAAACCTGGTATAAACTCAACCATTATATTAAAGATCTCTACAATGAAAGCTATAAAGCACCAAAGAAAGAAATTTCTTCATTCTTCTAGAAGATGGAAGGACCTCCCATGTTCATGAATCAGAAGAATAAATATTGTTAAATAACCATACTACCAAAAGTGATACACAAATTCAATGTAACCCCCATCAAATTCCAATGACATTCTATAGAAAAATATAAGAAATAATCCTAAAATTCACACAGACACACAAAAGATCTCAAATAGCACAACTTGAGCAAAAAGAGCAATGCTGGAGGCATTGTAGTACCTGAATTCAAACTGTACTACTGAACCAAAAACAGCATGGTACTCATACAAAAACAGACACATAGACCAGTGGAATAGAACAGAAGACTGATATTTGACAAAGACTGAAAATATCCATTGTTAAAAAAAAAAAAAAGACAGCTTGTTTTAACAAGTGGCACTGAGAAAACTGGCTATCTACATGCAGAAGACTGAAACTAGATTCCTATCTCTTATCCTGTACAAAAATCAACTCTAAATGGATCAAATACCTTAAGGTAAGACCTAAAACTTTGAAATTACTAGAGGAAAGCATAGAGGAAATACTTTAAGATATAGACATAGGTAAAGACTTTCTGAATCGGACTCCGTATCTCAGGATATAAGAGCAAGAATTGGCAAGTGGGATTGTGTCAAATTAAAAAGCTTCTGCACAGAAGAAGAATCAGTTAACAGAGTGAAGAGATATCCTTCAGGATGGGAGGAAATCTTTCCCAGATATCCGTCTGCCTGGAGATTAATATCCAGAATATATAAAGAACTAACAACCTTAAACACCAATATAACAACTAACCCTGTCAGTAATTGTGCAGACGAACTAAACATGTTCAAATGAAGAGGTACAAATGGCCAATAAATACAAGAGAAAATGTTCAACATCCTTAGCTGTTAGGGAAATGCAAATCAAAACGACATTAATATTCCACCTCACCCCAATCAGAATGGCTATCAAGAAAAAAATAACAAATACTGAGGAGGATGGGAGGAGTTCTTATTCATTGCTGATGGGAATGTAAACTAGTGCTAGTACAGCCTCTATGGAAGTTAGGGTTGAGGTTCCTCAAAAGCTAAAATTAGAACTCCCATATGATCCAGCCATACTACTCTGGGTACAGACCCAAAAAAATCAAAGTCCACTTACTATAGAGATACCTGCATACCCATGTTTATGGTGGCACTATTCATAATAGCCAAGTTATGGAATCAGTCTGCAATCGATGAATGGATAAAGAAAATGTGATATATATATGCAGTGGAGTTTTACTCATTAAGTAGAAGGAAATTATGTCATTTTCTGGAAAATGAATGGAACTGGAGATCATCATGTTAAATGAAGTCAGTCAGTTCCATAAAGACAAGTATTTCATGTTTTCTTTCATATGTGGAAGCTAGGTTGAAACAAAATCAATCAAAACAAAAAAACCAGGGCCATAGCAGTGAAAAGTGGGCTGCTAGGGAGGTGGAAAGAGAAGGAAGAAGGGTCAGGGAGTGGTAAGAAAGAATAATGGGGATGAATATGATCAAAGTACATGCATGCATGGATGAAACGCCTTACTATGTACAATTTAGTATATGGCAAAAACATGTATCCGAGTGAGTACTTTGTGAGGGCAGAGCCAACTGCAGAGGGGGCCCACAGAAGAGAATTATTTCCCCCAGATGTAGGAGGGGTTGGGAAGGCTTCCCAGAGGAGGACAAGGGAGAGGGCTGTTGACAAGGGAGAGGGCTGTTGACACGTGAGCAGAGATTTTTAGTGGAGAAGGAAGAGGCATAGCTTCCCAGGGTTCCTACTGGCTCTCTTGCATTGTTGGCAGACCTTGAACAGACTTAAGGATTGTTCCATCTTTGTTCTGGAGAATTTTGAGAACTTCACTTGTTCCCAAGGAAAGTGCAGAATTTTGTCATTTTCATCACCAAATAATTTTTACATCCAGAAAAAGAGCAGAAATCAGCCAGGCAAAAGTCAGAGGGTGAGAGCAGGAAGAAGGTCTTCCTGTTGGAAGCTCAGGGCATATGAGAAAAAGGTTAAAAGAACATGCCCAGCAATGAGGTGTGGGGTGACCATAGGGAAAGGGCACCTTTGAGGGAGAGTCTTCAGGGTCTGAAATTAGGATTCTCCTTATGTCTACTGCATTCTACTACATAATAGAAAGGACCTTCCAAGTAACTTATACCCCAGTGACTTTCATGTCTCAGTGTTAGAGATCTGACTTGATTTTAGATGAACATCATTTACAAAATTATTTAACTGCAAAAATAATCTAGTTTTTTTGCTGTCACTGTTGTTTGTTCACAGGTGAACTTTGGCGTGTACCTGATGCATACGTCTTTGGATTTATCTTCTCCAACTTTCCTGTCTGTAGGAACTCGGGTGCTCCCTGTGTTAAAAGAGACCATGGAGCGTTATGATTCCCCTGATTCCCAGAAACCCCAGGATGTTATCTCCTAAAATTTTTGCTAGCATGCACCAAAGTTTCTCTTTTACAATGATCTGTGCTAGATCTGCATCTGGATCGGTCTTTGAGTAAGGATAATTCTTTTTTACTTTAAGTTTTTATTTTTTGGAGATGGAGCAAGCTCTTGCCAGCTTCCTCTGACTTCTCATTCTGCACCGTTGCACCAGCAGTGCTCAGAAGGGCAGGTCTGAGGCCTGGGGACAGAGAATACTGTGCCCACACCCGGTGAGGGTCTCATGTTCATTTGCATTTGAATTATGATCAGTTATAGTCGGAATAACTTTTTAATAGAGCTGGGGATTATTCAACCTACTCTAGGTCCCTAATTTGATGTTTTCTTGGAGTCTTGAGGCTGTCTCCCACCCATGGTGCTGAGGAAAGGAGTCTGTGCCCATTGAGCTTGATGGTTTGAGAAAGCAGCCCTCTTCTCCTGTGCACATGGTGGGTGGGTTTGCACTGAAAGGCCCGGAGGGAGACTTGTGACCACACTCCTCGAGGGCAGTTTTGATCGGGTTAGTTATGCTCTGAGTAAAGGCACAAGACAGCAATCCCATCTTTGGCCACCAAACTTGTTGACTTGTGCGTTGACACGTGAGGGTTACTCATGAACCAAAATCACACTCAGCACCAGCTGAGTGTCCTTCCCTGCTCGGGTCCACCGGACTTTGAGCCTCCAAATCCTCCTCCAGAGAGAAGTCTGGAGTTCAGGGGTCCCATCTGCACTACCTCTGTCCAGTGGTCCTGCAGCCGGTGTTTTAATATGTCTAGTGCCAAAAAGCTCACTCTCTAGAAACTCCATTGAGTTTCTAGAACACTCCTCCCTCTGCTTAGCTTGTATTTGCTTCCCTGTGACTTCCAACCCTGTCATTGGAGCAATGTACAGGAAGCATGTCCCTTCTGCATCCACTCTGCTGGTGGCCTTCTGAAGCTTCTTGTCTCTGTGTGAACACCATGTGTGAACCCTGGCATCTTCTCTCTGGATTTTTCATTTGTCCATTCACTTCTCTTCCCCAAGTCCCTGCCACCTCTTTTCCTAAGGCATGTCACTGCTGCTCAGCTGCTTAATTGTTTAGTGTACCAGGCTCAGGCATATCCCTGCCTCATCTATTCAGAGCCCACAGGATTCACAGTGTGTTTCATTGTCTCATTTTAGGACTTTGTATTGCTCCCAGAAGTGTGTGGGATTTGAACAATGAGCTATGCTTTGCTCTCCAGGGTTGTTGAGATGGAGCCTTATGCTTATGTTCTCATATGGTGTGTAGAATTAATGAAATTAATTAATTTCTCTAATGAAAGGTGATGTATGAAGTTAGGAAGGGGTTTTATGACTTTGAATTTTTTGTTAAAAATCCGACCTTGAGGGTCAGGCACAGTGGCTCATGCCTGTAATCCCAGCTACTTGGGAGGCAGAAATAGGAGGATTGTGGTTTAAGGCCGTTCCAGGCAAAACATTAATGAGACCCTATCACAAAGAACAAAGTTGGACATGATGGCACACATCTGTAATTCTAGCTAAGTGGGAGGTAGGAGGATTGTGGTCCAAGATTGGTCCTGGGGGCAAAAGTATGAGATCCTATCTGAAAAACAGAGCAAAAAGAGATTGGGGGCATGGTACAAGTGGTAGGGTGCTTGTCTAACAAGTGCAAGACCCCGATTTCAAACCCTAGTACCACCAAAAACAAAACAAAACAAAACAAAAAACTCAGCCTCTTCCAAGACCCATGTGCCTGTTCTCCTCAGCGACTGGGGGTGGAATGGTACCTGAGGTTCTGGCTTTACTGAGTTGCTCAGACCTGCTTCTCACAGGAGGAAACTCTTCTTAAGTGGCATGCTGCAACATTGCCAAGATCTAATGTTAACAATGCAGCCCATGAAATGCAATGGAAGCCAAGTCAGAAAATCCATCTACCCAACATCGTTGATGATCCAAAAGGCAAGAACATTTCGTTCAGCAACACAACCTCATCGTGTTCTTCAGTAGATACTTTTGTGACAGATTTCAGACACTTAAATGTAAACTCTGCTTTGCAGCATAATTATTTAATTATCTACTTATAATTATTAATTTAACATTGATTTGTCTCCACTAGACTGTAAGCTCCATGAGGTCAGGACACCCCCCCCCCCTCCCCAGTTTGGATCAGCAGTGGACCTCAGTGTTGTCAGTTAATAAGGGTTCAATAAAATTTGCCTGGTTATTTAAAGCTGGCACTGTTGTTAAAATTGATTGATCCATGAACTGATTGAATTTATTAATTAAATTTGTTATCAATTTAAAATTAGACTGCTATGTTTTGCATCTTGAATGTCTCTCAAAGGCTCATGTGTTCTAGAGTTTGTCCTTAGCATGGTACTGTTGAGAAGTGGTGGAAACTTTAAGAGGTGGGGTCTGATGGGAGGTCTTTAGTTTATTGGTGGTGTGTCCTTGAAAGAGATTGGGGGCATGGTACAAGTGGTAGGGTGCTTGTCTAACAAGCACTTTTTTGCTTTCTCACTTTTTGCTCCCCACACAAAAGGTGAGCAGCTTTGCTCTGAAATGTACTTCTGCTGTGACATGTTGCCTCATTGCAGGTCCCAAGTAACAGGGAACTGATGATGGATTGAAATCTCCAAAACTCTGAGCCCTTTCTCTTTATAAGTTGACTACCTCAAGTATTTGTTACAGTAACAGAGTTGACTAATGCACAGGCCCACAGGGAAAATTTCTGAAAGGAGGTGCTGGATTGGGGAGGGGCAGGAGAAAGTCATTACAGAGGAGGTAGCAAGTACAAGCACATGAGGTAAAGGCATGAGAGAAGTGAGGATTGTACAGACTAACATAAAATGGGACTGTCATGTGCTGAGAAGGGCTGATGGAAACCCATTGCTAAGAGTTAAAGATTATTGGGGTAAATTATTCACGAACTAGTGAAATGAAACCAAAAGGAATCAAGAGCCAGAAATCAATAGAACAAGAATGAGATGGATCACATAAGATGTCAATGCAGGAGACAAAGGCACCAGATCAGGGACGTCCACAGGAAGAGGAGAGTGGTGGGGATTTAACAGCAACGAGAACTTTTATTGTGATCATCAGCGTGTGGTAATTAGTGCAGGACCGGAGCTGAGACACCAGGGGCCTAGTATAACCTTGGGATGACATGGAGCAATAGAAAAACCATTAAACAATTAAAAGGGCTCTTAACGTTTATTGTGTTCCTATTCATTTTATCATTGGTAATCTGCACATACCCTGAAGATTGCATTTTTAGCTCCACTTTCCAGAGGAGAACATTAGGGTTCAAAGTGTTGAAGTAATTTGCACAAATCCATCGAGCAGGTAAGGACAGAACTGTGCTCTGGATAGCCCTTGCATGTAAAATTATAGTACATGTTTCTAATGTTTTATTGCTAACAATAAAATATGTCTTAAAATATGACTTATTTTTCTCTCATTTTTTATTATATTAATTGCACAAAGGGCTTTCATTGTGCTATCTCCATACATGCATAAAATGTACTTTGATGACATTCACCCCCTCTATTACTCATTTTTGTCCCTCCTCCCCCCTTTTTTGGATAATTTTTAACAGGTTTCATTATTTTGTTTTCATACATGTGTATGAAGCACTTTGATCACATTCACCCTCCCTTTACCTCACCTGTCACCCTCTTCCCCTCCTGTCAGAAGTTCCCACCACTAAATAGTCTCCCTATTCTGCACTCCCTATTCTGTCATTCAGTGTTTTTTCTTTAGGTCTAGATTCTGCATCTGAGAGAGAACATAGTGATATTTGTCTTTCTCAGTCTTGCTTATTTTGTAACACGATGGCTTCCATTTCCATCTACTTTCTTGCAAATGACATTATTTAATTCTTTATAGCTGAATAATACTCCATGGTGTATATGTACCCCATTTTCGTTACCCATTCATCAGTTGATGGACACCTAGGCTGATTCCGCAATTTGGGGATGGTGAATAGTGTGCCATAAACACGGGTGTGCGGGTGTCTCTATTGTTTGAAGACTTGCGTTCCTTTGGATGCATTTCCAGGAGTGGTATCGCTGGACCATATGGTAGTTCTATTTTTATTTTTCTGAGGAAGGTTCATACTAATTTCCACAATGGCTGCACTAATTTATGTCCTCACCAACCCAAAAGGGTTCCTTTCCCCCCCTGTATCCTCAGCAACATTCATTGTTATTTGTTTTCTTCATGATTGCCATTCTGACTGGGGTGAAATGGAATGCCAGTGTCATTTTGATTTACATTTTTAAATGTATTTATTGACCATTTGTATTTCTTTGAGACTGTTCAGTTCATTTGTCCATTTATCAATTGGGTTATTGTTCTTTTGGTGTTTAATCTTTGGAGTTTTTGTTTTTTTGGTGGTACTGGGGTTTGAACTCAAGGTCTCATGCTTGCTAGGCAGACACTCTAGCATTTGAGCCACTCTGCCAGCCCATTTTGAAGCTCTTTATATATTCAAGATAGTAATCCTTTGTCCAATGAATAGCTGGCAAAGATTTTCTCCCATTCTGTAGGTTGTCTCTTGGTTCTGAAAATTTTTTTCTTTTGCTGTGTAGAAGGTTTTAATTTGATACAATTCCATTGGTCAGTTCTTGCAGTTGAAGTCTTATTCAGAAAATGTTACCTCTGCCTATATTTTCAAGAGTCTTCCCTGTATTTTCCTCTAATAATTTAAAAGTTGCAGGCCTTATATTTAGATATTTGTTCCATTTTGAATTGTTTTTTGCATGGGATGACAGAAGGGGGTCTGGCTCCAGGAAATATAACTTATTCATTTGTATGTTGCTGTTTTTGCCTACAACCTGGCTACACTCATTGATTCTATCACTTTTTTTTTAAGGTTTCTTTGGATTTTCTGCATAGACAATCATGTTATCTGTGAATATGCATAGTTTTATTTTTTTCCCTTTCTAATTTTTGACTTTTTAAAGACAGGGTCTTGCTCTTTAGCCCAGGCTTGTCTCTAACTCATAATCCTCTTGCCTCAGCCTCTCAAGTGCTGGGATTACAGGCAGTCACTACTGTGCCAGTGTCTGTGACTTTTTTTTTTTTTTTTTACCTTTTTCTATCTTATTGCTGTGGCTAGAATTTCTAGAACTATACTGAGGAAGAATGGTAAGAGTGGACATCCTTACCTTTTCCTCATTTAAGGAGTAATGATACACTATTAAGTATCATTCAGCTGAAGAATTCTTATAGAAATGCTTTAGTAGGTTAAGAAATTTCCCTTCTATTCCCAGGCTGCTGGGAATTTTTATTATGAATGGATTTGAATCTTTGCTAAAATTCTAAATGACTTTTACTGAATCAATTTGATCTGATCATATGGTTTTTCTTCAGTGGGTGGTTATTATAGATGATTGAATTATTATCTAAATATTAAGACGGCCTTGCATTCCTAATTAATCTCATGGGTGCTGATGTATTTTTAAAAAATATACTTCTGGCCTTCGTTTGCTAATAGTTTTTGAAAATCTATATTCATGATGGATAGCGGTCTGCAAGTATCTTTTCCTGTACTGATTTGTTTGGTAAAATCTCTAAGTACAATGTGAATTTACCTCATTCTCTTTTCTGTCCTATCAGTTTTCATTTATTTTGATTTATGTACTTTGAAGCTGTGTTTTTGGTGCATTCACACTTAAGATATCCATGTTTTCTTGACATACTAGTTTTTTTATTGATATGTAATATCCTTTGTCCCTAGTAATATTCTTTGCTCAGGAGTCCAATTTATGTCATATTGAAATATCTATTTCTGAGCATTATGGGCCCCCTTTCACTCCTGAACATAAATTCTGAAGTTCTCAAAAGTAGCAAACTTAGTTCAGCAATATCTAAAATCTAAAAAAGATTCTATATTTTAACTATGTTGGATTTATTTTAAGTGTACTATGGTGTCTTTGGTTTTGAAAATTAGACAAGTGATTAAAAAAGTAAAATTGTCATAAATGAAGGAGATAATTTTAATAAAAACAGCATTTACTTATAATTAAAAAGTCTTTTTATCAAGTAGAAGGAATATTAGTGTAAATAATACTAAGTACTTTAACAAGTAAATTTAGAAAATCTTCATGGTTTAATGGTGGTAGTGAGCATGGTGTGACAATTCGTGATGTGCCTGGCACAGTGGCAGGGGTTCTATCTTGTGGTAGCTATGCAACCTGTAAGGCTGTTCTTTGTCCTTGGGGGACATACGTGAGCTACACAATATCCTTTGTTACGCTTATTTTCTTTTGTTTCTAACTAACAATTATGACTGATTTGGTATCTGAGGTACATCCTACTAAAATACCCTCCAAACACAATTGGTCAAATGGAAGAAGTAGGGTCATAAATAATAAGAGCCTGAATGTTTCAAATTAGTATATTGATAACATTTGTTAAAATTTGATAAAATATTAAAATATTTGGTCTAACTGGGGCCTGTTGCCTTTTGAGATACTGACCACAGGCCAACCATATGTCATGATTAAAGGAAACAATAGGAAGAAAGCCACAACACTTGGGTTCTGTTTTGTAGCTTTTAGCAAAACTCTGCAGAAGAGAGAGAAATTCAGGCTATGGTGCTTTGATGGAGGGCTTGGGGCAGATGTAAATGTAGGAGTGATGGGATCATCCTGGTTGGGGAAGGAAAGGAAAGTCCCACAAACATGGACAGAGCAATGTCATCTCCTCAGGGTGACAGAACACCATCAAAGCTTAGGCTTCCCTGTTCACCCCTGCCCCCATTATCTGTGGCTTTCAGTGCCTTCGGCAAAGGAGAGATGAAGAGGTCATTGTGAACCATGCCCCAAACTTGCAGCTGTGCTGAGAGAAGCTATGTGCTGGAAAACTAGCTTTGGTGAGTGGCATTTGCTAGTAGGAGTGATTTGGTCTTATTAGAAGAAACCATCAGGACCAACTGAACCCTATCTCTCCCAGCTTTCCTTTATCCAAAAGAGAGGTGGTGAGGCGCTGAGGAGAGTACAGACCTAGTGGAACCAGAGATTCACTGCTACAGTGTGACAGAAGGTGCACTTGAGGAGGATCCCGATACAAAGAGCCAGCCAGGGCCCCTGGTAGCAGCTGAAACCTTCATCAGGCAATCTGTGTTTCAAGTACCCTGGACCTCTAAGAAAGACTGGGGCTCTTCCTGCCGTAGGGAAGAGTTTAGGGCTCCCTTGGACACAGAAGGGAAGCTAGGCTCTGTCAGCCTCTCTCAGCCTGCCTTTTCCCAATCCCCTCTTTTGTGCAGGCAGAATTCACTTCTACATATCTCACCTGATGAGTCCCCAAATTAAAATCCTGATAAACACTACCTACTATGAGCAAGTTACTGAGCTTCTCTGTTTTACCTGAAAAGTGAGGAAACTCACAGCGCTTATGAAATTAAATAACACATGTTGTGTTTAGTTGTCTTGAAATCATTCTGCCCCAGTAAGCCACATCTACCACCCGGTGGCAGCATTAGCAAGTGCAGATCTGGTTCTCTAGAAGGCTGAAAACTTCTTCAAATTGGGTCAGCAAATCTCAACAGAATGGCAGACAGTATGGTGTTTCTCACTGTGTCTGACTTCCCGAACGGACCAGATCTGAGAACAATTTCATTACTGATGCAGAGTTCTTTGAAAATTAATTCCTGAATTATTTCTCAAGCAGATTACTCTTTAACCTAGTTGGCATAAACTATTCTATCAGGGTCTCCTATTTTTCTAAGGATTTTTTTTTTCAAGAATGCTGCTTTGAATTGGCTATTTTGTTAGGTCTGTCTGTCTCTTCCTCTCCCTGTACATGTATGACTATACACATATGCATACACACAACACACACATTATCTGGCTATCTGTCATCTATCTATTTATCTGTCTATAAAGAGAGAAAAGGTATAGTGGAGCTGGCCCAGCCCTGGTTGCTAGCCATGGCCTATACCCTTTTTTTTCCAACCCCTGAGCCATGAACCCCAGATACATAAACAACCCTGCAATCTAAACTCTGTCTATATCCACCCCTACAAATAGCCACTGCTTAGCCCCTTCTCAGGTGAGGCTACAGTGGGGCCTACCCTTAGAAAGATTGTCTTGAAAACAGACTGTACACACAGCCTTTGGAACCATGTTCAGACCATTTGGACAAAAGATTCTATTGTCCTAGGTGCCTGGAGGGCAGTCTAGAGGGAGAGACTTGAGTTCAAGGTGGGCATGATATCCTGGTCCTATAGACTCTCTGCCTTGCAGGGGATGGGATGAGCAAGAACAGGACCAGAGGACCTCTCAAGCTTGGAGCCCAAGGCAGGAGCCCCTCTTGCTCTAGGCTGGTAAGAGCTTTTCTGGGGGAAAGAAAACTGCCCCAGAGGGAGGACCTAAAGATGCTCAAGGAAAAATCCATTTTTCCTCTGGCTTTGGCTGCAGTGAGACTCACCAGGCATGGTGCCTCCATGAACCCAGGAGCTTCCAGTCAGCTTCCAATGTGATTGGTGGTTGAGCAGCTGAGGGTTATGACATTTGAGGAGAACCTTGGCTATGAAAGAACAAGACCGAAAGAAAAAGAAGAAAGACCACAAGGAACATAGAATGGTGCAGCAAAAAGAGGAAAAACTTGCTCATGCCTGCATCCTAGCTACTCAGGAGGCAGGGACCAGAAGGATCATGGTTCAAAGCCAGCCCAAGCAAATAGCTTGTGAGACCATATCTCAAAAAAAAAAAAAAAAAAAAAAACCAAAACCAAAAACCCATCACAAAAAAAGGGCTGGTGGAGTGGCTCAAGGTGTAGGCCCTGAGTTCAAGACCCAGTACTGAAAAAAAAAAAAAAGGAAAGCCCGAAAGAATATGCAATAAATAATATCAGAGAAATCTTGGAAATAAGAACTTTAAAAAGAAAAACAAGAAAGAATTCTTAAAAATATAAACACTGCAACTAAAAATTGAATATGAGAAAAGGAACATATAGTTAAGGAAATCTATAAGAAAGAACAAAATAATTGAAGAGACTAATAGGGCAGAAAACTTAAGAAAATTGGAGAATTGGTTTAATGGCTTAACATCCAAAAAAGGAGCTCTTAAAAGAGCAAGCAAAGAATACTGTGGGGAGAAAATTGTCAAAGACATGACACAGGAATATCTCCACCTTCAGTGTAACAGAATGACAACTTGATGAATGAAAAAGACCCCATGCCTGGATATCTGAATATGAACTTATACTTTATAGGAAATAACTAGAAGTTTCTGAAAAGCTCCCTCCCTCCTCTTCTTCCCTCTTTCTATCTCTCTGTCTCTCTCCCTCCCATCCCTCAACAGGGAGTAGAATCTATTTCTCCACTCCTTGGATCTAGGCTGGACTCTACTTACTTTGCCCCATGCTCCTTCTTTCCCTCCCCAAAAAAGTTGCAAACTGACACAGCATAAATTTTGAGGCAAGGCCAAGAGATTCTGCTGCCTCTGCTCTTGAGTTCTTAGAATGCTACCCTAAGTCTCTGTAGTCACTGTGAGGAATCCTGGATGAGAGGCCACATGAAGGAAAGATGAGCCATCCTTCTGAAGTCCTCTAAACTAATCAGCTGACAGCCAACATACATTGCCAGACTGGAGGGTGAGGGGGTGTGGGGCTGTTTTAATACAAGCTTCCAGATGACTACAACTGCAGGAGTGACCTCAGCCCAAATGCTGATTTACGGAATCAAGAGCAAACCAAGTGGTTGTTTTAAGTAGGTGCATTTTGGGGTGGTTTGTTATGCAACAAAGACTCAATAAAACAAACTTGAATCTAGAAATATGGTGCTACTTTATCATAAATCTGGTATCATTGATTTTATTTGATATGTTCATTGATTTTAGAATTGGACATGGGGCAGAGACTAGAAAAGTGGTGAGGAAGCTACTATTTAAATCTGCATGCAGAGAAGACCTTCAAAGGGCAGTCCTTCAGCTACAATGCCTCTGATCCGAGACCTTGCCCTAAAAAGCAAGGTACATGCCCACTATCCACTCAACATGAAATGGTGAGCTTGGGGTAGAAAAATGTCAGCGGTCACTCTCATTTAAAAAGAGAGCTTGGAAGACAGAGCAATTATGGATCCAGAGCAGTTCTGAACTCTAGCCAGACACTGGTCCTCCTGCTCCTACCCCAGGAGAGTAGGGCCCAGGTCCAGGTCTGTTCTTGGGGATGGCTCCCATGTTTGCTATTTACCATGGGTCTTAGCTCCAGGCTCTGATGTAACTTTCTTTTTGTCCAAAAGAAATGGCTCCATGCTTGTAGCTGAGTAGCTTTCTCAGCTTGCCTCTTGCTCTTTGCAAGTTGGAGTTCTAGAGGTCTATTTTGAACACTCTTAGTCCTTTCTAGTCCAAGTTGGCAGTGCTTTCACCAATACAACTATTCAAAAGACATTGTGAATTTTCTATGAAACTTATTAAGATTTATTTCATGTGTTAAGTACTATATCTGTAATTCTTTCTCCCTTGGATCTGTTAGGCTGTGTGGATTCCTAATCTTAAGATTCTTAGAGGACCCTTTGTCTAAATGAGAGGCTCTACTAGGCCTGGTTTGAGTCTCTGTGAGATCTTAACAAACAGCCTTACAACCACATATTAAAACAGATCTTACCAAGTTAATTTTTTACTTTGAGACTCTGTTACTGTCTGGATAGTCTAGGGTGAGAAATTGTTTTATTTTATAACCCAGCAAACTTTAGGCACTCTATATTTCTTCTTGCAAACGGAATTAATTATACAATGTAGCTGGAAGCACCCAACTTGCAACATCTGCTTAGAGATATACTTAGCCAGCTCTGTAAATTCATTAGATACATTTTGTATCTTCCAAATTACTGTAGGCAATTACCTTGCCAATTGTTTTATTGTTACATAGCACAGTAGCCATTTTTTCCAATCATTGGTAGCAATTTTCTTACCACTTTTCCTAGGCTAGACCCAATTTCTTGGCTTGGTATTTTCATGTCAGTGTTCCAAGAGGGTGAGAGATGCTGTGAGGCAGAAGTCACACAGTGTCACTCCCACTATATTCTTTTGGTCAGAGCAAGTCTGTTAAAAAAAAGCTACCTCTATTCAAGGAATAGGGAAATAGGCTCCATTTTTTTTATGGCATGTGTAGCAAAGTCATGTTACAAAATGCAGGGAAGAAATTTTTACCATTGCTATCATTGCCTACAATACTACATCAAGACAAGTATAAAGAAAATGAATAAAGATACTCCATGAAAAAATTTCTTAAAAATTTACCCTTTCTCATGGGGGTGTATAGTTTTAAAAAAATAAAACAAGAGAAGCTAAGTAAGAATAAGACAAATAATCTAGCAACCAGAGGCTTCTGCATAGAGAGAAGCTGAGGAAATCTCCAGGGTAAGACTGAGAGAGCCACATGTTCCAAATCAGAACAAGAGGATGTAAGGCTCCAAGAGGCATTCCCCAAGAAGTTTATGGAAGCGAAAAATATAGAACTGAGAGATTATTTGACAATATCAAGAGAGGCATTTTCTGAACTCCTAAAGAATATGGGAGGATTTAGCCAGCTGTTGAAGAAAAAAATAAAGGAAAAATTGAAGCAAATGTTAACTTCAGGAAAAACAAAAAAGTGCACAAGAAAGGGCATGCAAACACGTCCACCAATGTGAACAATATTAGTATAATCACCATTTTAAAATCAGTGAATGAGGATTTAAATAATATTGTGATAAAATTATATTGGGAGGATGGAGAAAGGAAAGTAGACCATAACAAGCAAAAATCCTCAGGTAGAAAGTCAGTATTATACAAAATTGATAAAGATATAAAATAGGAAGTCAGCACATTTTATAAAAATGATAGATCAGGGGCTGAAGGTGTAGCTCAAGTGGTAGAGCACCTGCCTAGCAAGTGCAAAGCCCTGAGTTCAAACCCCAGTACTGACCCCTCAATCATTGTACCAAAAATGATAGATCAAAATAGATAAACTCACATTATTTAGAAATGAGTGCCTCTGGTGAGTGAAAGGTAGGAGCCATAAAATAGAGGTTTTTTTATGTTATAGCTTTTTATTACTCTTAACCTTTAAAACTAAGACAAAGCATTACATTACAAAAAAGAAACTATTTAAAAGTAGCCTCAGGGAAAAAAATTGGCTGTTAATCAGAGAAAAAGTTATTACTGATGGCCATTTCAAGGTAGTTGTCAGGGCAAAAATCCTTAAAAGAATTAAAGATAGTCTATATGATAAAAAAAATTCAAGTTTTCATCTTAGGTGTCAGCCACTGTTTGAAGTTTTAGGATTAAAACTGATTAATACAAATTCTAATCCTGAAGGTTGGTTGGGGGGATGCATAAGCATGCATCTATAACACAACATGAAAAGTGCTGTATTAGGGATATGTATAAAGTTATTTGGACTACAGAAGAAAGGGGGACCATTCTTGTTTGGGGAGGACTGGAGATGGCTCTCTAGAAGAGTTGATGTTAGAAACGAGTGTTGAAGGATATAGAGTTCAGGAGGCCAGCTAGACAGGGAGCACTTCTAGGTTGAGACTTGCTATGAAGCAGGCTCAGCATGTTTGAGAAATGGTAATACATTCAAGTATGGCTTAAAAGCAGGGTATAAAATGGCTTAAAATGGGGAATGACTAGAGATGAACTTGAGTGGTAGGCTGGGGCAGGCCTTAGAGGGCTTTTTGAGTTATGCTAAGGGTTTTGGCATGTAAGGATTTTGCTCTATGGTGTACATCATATGCACATTTTAGAGTGATCCATGGCTCTGGGATGTCAGTAGAAGACCACACACGGGGTGCAAGACTGGGGGAAGGAGACTCATCAGAAGACTAGCATAGGACATGTAGACTCATACATCAGACATTTTTTGTGTGTCTTCTCTGTGCTAGACATAGAGCAAAGGGGCCTACCTCCTATCTTAGAAGAGCTTTCCATTTCTTGGGAGCACAGAGAGTACATCAGCAGTAACTGGAGCTGAGATGCTCTGTGATCCAAGGGTTCAGAGTGTACAGGCAGGTGAAGTGAGGGAGGTGGACCCTTCCAAAAGTCTAGAGCTGTCTGTCATGTGCACATGGGTGAAAGAGTACTGATGCCAGGGCACTCCAGGGAAAAATGTGAAGAGGACCAAAAGGAACTCAGAGCTCAGAAGACTCTAGAAGGAGCTGAGAAAGATGGAGAAGGATAATCTGAAGCAGAGTGATTGAGAGTGAGGGGAAGAGAGTCTGGGAGAGGTAACAGATGCTGCCAAGACAGGTATCTCCTGGATGAGGCTGGCATTGCTGATCTCAGAGTGGTGGGCAGAGGATGCCTTCTGGGAGCTGTAGAGTGTGCAGAAGAGGTGGCGAGGATGCTGAGAAGTGAAAATGGCACTCTCTCTTCCAGTAACTGGCAAAGGAATGAAGACAACACAAGTCAGGGAGCTAGAGACTATAGCTGTGTCATAAAGACACAGCTTTTAAGGTATTTGTTCTCATTAGGACTGTCTACAAAATGTGTGGGACCAGCACATAATGAGAATTCAGGGGCCTCTTGCTAAAATAAATTAGTAAGGATTTCAAGACATCAGTAGCAGAGCATTAAGTCTGTTTGTGGCCCTTTTTAAGTGCAGGCCCCTGTGTAGTCACAGCCCATGGGGAAGCCAGCGGTGATTGTCAGGGTAAGGAGACCAGGGAGGAGGAAAGAAGACGGATGGATCTGTGACAGATCCTGTTCCAAGGAGGAGAGGAGGGATCTAGAGTCCAGGTGGAGGTAGAGGATCTAGCCGGAGGAAAAATAGGACATTGGTCATCTCCTGAGATGGGGCAGATGAGGGTGGAGAGGAGTGAACTGGAGTTCATGCTTGCTAAGCTTTTTTGGTGCATGTTGGAGAGCTTTTTTTCTTTACTGGGTAATTTATGGCTGGAGGAAGGTGGTGGAAGTTTGCAGTAGCATGAGGGGAGGGGGAACCTATACTGAGCTGGGCTAACGGGGCTTTGGGTGTGAGAATGGATCATATAGTCACCTGACCATTAGCAGACACTTAGCAGATGGGGCAGGCACAAGGAATTTCCTTGCCACACCCCTGAGATGGTGGGATGGAATTTAAGTTGGGACACCAGGAGACATAGGATGATCAGAAGGATTGGGGGATGTGTGTGGAGGTTGGGGAACACTCAGGGAGGCAGGAAAAGGACAATGAAAGTGGGAGTAGGATTTTGGGAATTTATTTTTCCGGTCACAAGGAAATGGTAAGGTTGGGGTAGGACGTGTCTACAGGACTTATGCAAAGAGTTAAGGAGTAATGCATGGAGAGCTAGAAGCTCCGTGGGGAGCAGAAGGACGTCATGAAGTTATTGTTCTATTAAGACCAGGCCTAAGTGTGCATGTGTGGAAGGAGAGGGAAACTTTAAAGATGGGAGCGAAGCTAAGTGTGGGATTAGGGTTTCTTTCCCCTTAAAACCAGAGAAAATGGAGGGAGACGCCTAATGGAGCCGTCCGGTAAAAACCCTTAAGAGCGACTATTATCAGGGCGATCAATAAGAGGAACCAAGCATACGAAATGTGACTGCCGCCTGAGAATGCAGAGGGCCGCAAATTCTCATTGGAAACGAAGGGAGTCGCCCTTGAGCAGCGGGGAGAGCGGAGCGAGGCAGCACTGAGTCTCGCTGTTCCAGCCTGGAGCAAGCGTCCCTCCAATTCCCTCAGTAGCGAGGGGACCTTGCCTCTGCCTGGTTCCTCCGCAATTCCGAGACCTAACGGGGAAGCGTCCCCGTCTCCGTGGCCGCAGAAGGTTCAGTTAGGGCTTTCGGAAATCTAACTGGGGAGAGAGCCGTGGGTGCTGGGGACAGGTTCAACCAGCACCCGCCAAGGCCAGGCCTGGCGTTGGGATCCCACAGCCTTCTCTCTCAGCCCACTAATCCTCACTCCTCCGCGTCCTCTACGCTTGTCTCTTAAGAATCAGAGCTGCCTGGGCTCTCCTGATCCTTCTCCTTCTTAATCCCCCTCCACCGCTCCCCAGGGAAATCTCGCCTGAGCTCCCATTCGCTGCCACCCGCTCATCCTGACGCTGGGAGCCTCCTGGTTCCCAGCTGGGCTTTTCCGAATCCGGACAGCAGAAGCCCAGCCATTGTTGCCTTCATCTGGAAAGACTGAGCCCTCTCCCAGGTGGGGAAGATGCTCGAGGATAGCCCTGTCTCCCAATCCCCTTCCCAGTTCCCGGGATTCCAAGGGTTGCAGCTGGGATCAGGGCTGCGGGGCGCTCGCACAGCCGAGTCCGCCCGCGGGGCGTTCCCGGTACGCCGCGGCCGCCGGCCTTGGCGCAAAGCTGCGGGCACCGTGCAAGTGGTTCTCCCTTTCGTTGTCGGGGCTGCGGGTACGGTGGATCGGGGCAACCCAGCGGGGAGTACGGGGAACTGAGGAGGGGAGGAGCTGGAGCAAGAGGGGAAGGAGGGGGCGCGCCGGCCCCGCCCCCGCCCCGCCCCCCGCGGCCGGAGCCCGGGCTGCAGACGGGCGCGCCGGAGCCTGCGAGCCCGCGAGTCAGCAAGGCGGCTGCGGCCTCCCCAGCGCGCAGCGACCCGGCGTCCCGGCCTGCGGGCCCGCTGACCCCGGGGCCCGCGCCCCCCGCGGCAGGGATGCATCATGGCCACGCTGGCTTGTCGGGTGCAGTTCTTGGACGACACGGATCCTTTCAACAGCACCAACTTCCCCGAGCCCAGCCGGCCGCCACTGTTCACGTTCCGCGAGGACCTCGCGCTCGGCACCCAGCTGGCCGGGGTCCATCGGTTGCTGCGGGCGCCGCACAAGGTACAACCCGCCGGGCCCCCTGGATGCAGCCCCTGCCGCGGTGCGGCGAGGGTGGGAGCACCACAGGCGGGCTTGGCCGGGCGCGGCTCCCCGGGGACAAGCCCCCAAGGGCAAATCCCCTTCCCCGTTAAGCAGAGGGGGACTCTGGGTACCCGCCAGCTGGCGCGGGACCCTCTTAAGCGGGAGGGAGGACAGCCCCACGCTCCAGCGCAGAGCTGGGGGCGGGTGCGGCCGAGCAGGTGCCGTGTCTGCCGGAGGAGGGATGGAGGAGATTCCCGGTCCCCGCGCCGTTAGCTCGGCTGGGTGGGCGGGGTGGGGTCGGACGCCGGCGATCTGCCGAATATCGGGGAGGGTGCCGAGCGGGGTGCAGAAAGAACCCGGGAGCCGCGGGACTCAGGTCCTTGAGGAGAGCTCTGAGCGACGCCCGGGACAAAACCTCTGTCTGGCCTCTGGGGCGCTGCGGGCGGCCGCGCGACAAAGCGCGCTGGCCGGGGACACCTCCCCCTCCTCCCCTGGGGGGCACCGCGGAGGACGCCAACCGCGCGGTGATAGCGCTCATAGTATCCGCTTTTTCTTCTGAGAAGCAGGTGGCCTTGGGAACCTTGGAGCAGCAGTCTCTGAGGGAGGAGGGGCGGGGGAGCGGAGAAGGGGGCGGCGTGCACAAAGCCTCAGCCTCGGAGCCCCAAATAGTGTCCCCTTGGAAGAATAGCTTCTCAGTCCACCCGTCAGTTTTTTTTTTTTTTTTAAACCCTTTGAAGGAGGACAGGCGTCTTGCTTCCTCCCACTTCAACGGATTGCACCTTGAAGAATTACCAACTCCATAATGCTTTCTGCTTAGGGTGCATATCAAAGCTTGGAGATACTTTATTCGTTGAGGATCTACATTAACAAATCTTTGGAAAAGATAACTTTTGACTCCAAGAACAAAATTGATTTTGAAAAACTTCGGATTGCTCTATGATGTCCACCTGCTTTGGAAGCAGAGGAAGGAGGTTGTATGTAGACCAGTGGACTTTGGCGGTGGTCTCCTCTGTAGTAGCATATGAGCGACCCCCCTCCCCATTTAGTTAGTAACCTAATTTTCAGAGATAAGAAATGGAACAGTTCCATCTCATTCTTGCTGTATTGGTGTAAGGTGGCTATAAGTCACTGTACGTTGAACTTTTGCTGGCTATAAAAACCCAGCTTGGGAGGCAGAGGGACAGAATGACGTATTATGGATTCGGCTGATCAGAATCTTGCTTCTATCTCAGTCTATGGATTCATTTAAAAGTTTTTGAAGAGTTTCTTCTACATCACGATTATTCCATTCATTCTAGTCTCTTATTACAGCGATCTTTTGTTGAAACCACACAGAAGGGTCATAATTGTGACCCTGTGACCTTGAAGTGGTTTCCTTCGATTTCAAACCCTATCTCCATGGGTTGACCTTTCAAGTGGTGAGCTGAAATACGTTTTTTATGTTTCCATGGAAGAATCCCATAGCCTTGCTCCAGTGTTCCCAGTGTGGTAGGAGGAACTCTTTGCTCCACGCACTGCCCCCTTGTGCTAAACACCAACTAGAGCCACAGCGCAGCAGTATACAGCAGATAGATCTCTCTAAGGTGTCGTTTGTGGAACAAACAGAACCAGAAGATGCCCTACACAAACCCTTAACCCTTGTCTTGAGTGCCTGACAGCCTCAGTATCATTTGTATCAAGACCCCTGCAGTACATTCATATGTTGGGCCTTATTTTTCAAATCAAGAGCAGAGTGAATGACTGATTGTATTGGCCAGAGTTCTGAAAGCAGAATCCAGGACATTTATGTACTTAAGGGCAATCATATCTTTAAGATGGTAATGAATATCCTGCAGAGAATCTTAAAATTGGGCAATTCACTATGATAGAAAGAACTAGGGAGTTTAGAGCCCTTGGTGGCATGTCACATGTGCCCATTGGAGCTCTCAATGAATGATCTCATTTATGCTATGTAGCTCCGTGAAGCTATATATTATCCCTGTTTTAGAGATGAAGAATCTGAGGCAGAGAGCAATTAAGTAACCTAGATTTTCTGCTTGGACTAAGAAGCTGAGACTCTAACCAGGTCTGTGTGATTTAAGACCTCTGACCAGTTGCATGTCTGTGGGCAGAAGCTGTACCTCCTGGGGCTTCCAGTCCATTACTTTGGGCAGTTCACGCAATTAACTTTGTGTGCCAGGGACTTTTGGCCTGGGGGGGCAGGTGAATGAATGTACAAGCATGAGTAAGAGCCTGCAGAATTCCTAGCTTGTCAGAGGTGAGACCTTACGGTTACCGACCCTGCTGGGAATAAGCTAATGGTGAGGAGTGAGCTAGTTGCCATCCCAGGACCTTGCCATAAGCAAGCTTTCCTGGGTACAGGGTACACTTCTTCCAGGTCCACTAAGTCTGGCCTTGGCAAAGAAGGGGTTCTTTGGATGGATGGGCTCTCGATGGTAGAAAGAGGGGAGAAACATGAGTGTGGAATGTGCAGATACTGCCAGTGTTCTCAGCAGTCCTGCACCTTCAAGTCCCTGGGGGAGAAACTTTTGATTGAACTAGATCACACACAGAGACAAGCATGCAGGGCTCATGTAGAGCTGGGTGGGTTTTCACAAATACAGATGAATACACCTGTGTAACCAGCCCCAAGAAGGCCCCTTCAGAGGATCCTAGGTTTTCACGGTTACCTAGAGATTCTCCTATCCTGATCTGAGAAACTTTGAACCAGATAATTGCTAAGGCCTTTCTGGCTGAAAATTGGACATTTTAACTCATTACATATTAATTTCACTCATGCTTGCTGACTATCATGTTAGATAAGAACAAGATATTGTACTTATACTTTCTGTTTTTTTTTTTTCAAACTAATAGATTAAAAAATAATCTCAGCTTTTCATGGTACTTTCAGGAAGGATGATTAAATAAATATCATTGGTTTGGTAGCAAAAATGGTCAAAACATGGGACATGCTCATTTGGTGGTTGTATGTTTTGACCGGAATTTAGTGAGGCTTTTTACTTTTGTCTTTAAATGATGCATTACTAGGTGTTTATTTTTGATTTAATGGTTTTAAAGAAAAACTGTAATTATAGGGCTTGTACTTTAGAAAACACTATGCAGTAGAATTAGTAAAATCATAGACATCTTAAAGCTTAGAATGTATTGTGGATTGATTGATGCTAAAGGCATTTAGTGATGTAAGGATTTTTTTTGCCCCATTTGATGGACAAACCTGGAATTGCAGAATATTTTTACAAAAAATAGTGATGAATAACATACATGTTAAAGTGACAATTAGGACTTGATAATTTTTTAAGAACTTTGTAATTTAATTTGAGAAATGTTTCATTGCCTGCTGTGGCCTGAAGAGAGTACAGTTATAATAGCTACCATGTTCTACACACTTGCCTGAGTCAGGGACTATGTTAGACATGCATTACCTCACCAAGCCTGTAACCTCTGACCCCTTGGGCCAGGTGCTGGTCTGTCACAGCAGAAGAGACCAAGATTGGAAGGAAGTCACCTGGCTACATGAGTTTGAGTTCCAGAGTTGTCTTCTGACAGAGGATCTAAGTTCTTTATGATTTTACTTTTGTGTCTCGAATGTTCTACTTTCAGGAAGCCTATCCCTGTTCCAGTACACATCCTGTCATTGGGTCAGTCTTGAGTGTCCTGTGTTTGTTCCTTTCTCACTACCTTTGTCTTGGTGGCTACCTCTCTGCCTCAGCTTGGGCTGGGCATCTCTTGGGTTCTTATTAGAACCGTACAACCTCAGGGCTTTCCTGACCTGCCAAATCACAGCAAGCATCTTGTCCCAATGTCCTGATGATTCCTGTGCAGTCTACAGTCTGAGTAGCACAGGTTCCAAAGGGTATATATCAAGCTGTCAGTACACAGGGTCCTCACAGTCTCCTCTGTTCACAGAGAACTTCCTGAGGGTGAAGACCTGGCTGCTCAGTTCTCCGTTTTGTCCCTAGAAGCTAAGTAGTGCTAAGACAGGGTGTGCACTGAGTTGATTGATTGGTGTTAGTTTTAGAACACAAATCCACTGGTATTATTGCACTAATGAATTTCCACCTTAATCCTCTTAAGGGACACATCTGTTTGCTACATTACATTAAGATTTTTTAAAGATGAGATCATTAGTAAACTGGGCAAGTGGGTTGGATCACAGCATCTTAGGACAACACTGTTTATGAATGTTAAAGGAATGGCTGAAAGTATCTCCATATAAGCAGGGTTGAATCTGACTGCACCATAATTAGCTCAGTTGGTTGGAGCCTTGCTATTGAGATCGGGATCATGGGATTGAACCCTTTATGGGTCAGTTGGCTTTGTTTCATGCATGGCCACAGACCATGCCGGTAACTCAGCCAGACATCCAGCAGGTGCTGTCATGGCTCCTTGCAAGGATGTGGGTTGGAACAGGCTGTTAGCAGTCTTGGCATGGGGGAGAGTATGCTATATAATGAGCTTGGGCTGCACTGTAGGCCTCCACAGAGGACTTCCTTCATTCCCACAACAACTCTAGCAGGTAGACAGAAGAGGAATCCCCAGTTAATAAGTAAGGAAACTGAGGCACAGGGAGCTTAAGCAGGTTGTCTAAGGCCATACTGCTTTAAGTGTAGGAGCTGGGATTTAAGGTCAAGTCTTTTTTTACTCCAAAGCCTGTAGCCAACTGTGTCCCATTATTAGAAAACCAGCAGAGCACATGCTGTCTGTGCAGGTGCCGGTGGGGGTGGGGCAGGGTAGCTGCATTGCTTTGCACACGGCTGCCTGTCACAGGGTTGTGATTTAAATGGCTCTGCTCTGGTAAGTCCTTCCAGGGTTGAGCCTCTGTGAGACTGTGGCTTTTGTCCTCAGAGTCCAACCTGGGTCCCTAGGCAAAAACAGCAGGACTGCCTTCCTCCTCCCCCGCCCAACTCAGAAATGTTAGCTGTTACTGGTGGCAGCTTTAAAACTGATTAACATGCTGAAGCCAACTCCGGAACACCCCTCCCCCACTCTCCTTTCTTCTCCATGGTTTATTTCTCTCCAGTGATGAAACTTCTGAGCACTTGGGAACTTTTCTCTCTTCTGATAGAGGATGGTCAGTGCTCCTGACCACCTCTGCATCTTATCTTGAGGTGTTCTCTTGCTCCTGTGGCTAGCTTAGGAATGTCCCTGATTGAAAAATGCCTTTCTAATCAGCATAACTGGGTCCACCCCTGCAGGTCATTTGCAGAGTCCTGGGTTTGTCATTAGATGCTCCTTTATAGAGACAGTCAGATTTTTTGGGGTTGGGAAGAGAGAGAGGTGGAGAAGTGTTTCTGGGCCTTATTCTGATCTAAGGAAGAAAGAATGGGGAAAATTAAGTTACAATAAAGGTTAAACCTTACTGTAGGGATGCAATCAGCAAAATCCAGATTGTGGAAATAAGTTTCTCTAAAAAAATAAACTGCACAGAAAATAAAATTAAAAAAGAAAGGGTCAAAGGAAATCTTAGATGAAAAGAGATGGGAGAGATTTGTTAACCAATGGCTATGTGTGGCTCTAATAAGTTAAATATGGATTCAAACAAATACATTGTAAATAAGTATTTGAGATCATTGGGGAAAGTTGAACAATGACTATTTGGTACTAAAATTATTAACTATTAATAATATTGTGGTTATTTTTGAATAAAAATTTGTTTCTTTCAGAAATATATCCTGAGATATTTATAGTTGAAATTGCAACTAGAAGTTGCTTCAAAATGGGCCAGAAAAAAGGAAAGGCAAATAGGTCAGTATATAAAGGAAATGAAGTAGATAATGAGTTATGCTGGGCTGTGGGTATATGGGGGAAGGTCTTACAGTATTTTCTCTACTTTTGCATATATTAAAGTTTTTTTTTTTTTTTTAATAAAAGAGCTAAAAAACCAATTAGATTATGAGTTCTAGCACTCGCTTTGGGACCGGAGCTCTTTCATTAAGCTTCATGGTGTGTCCTCAGTATGCTCACAATAGCTGAGATGGGTAACTCTCAGTGAATTTTTTATTCTGCCTTAGAGAAACAAGCAAGTGTAGGCATCAATCTTTTTATGATCTGATTGTCTCTTAAGGCTCAGTCAATTCCCATGATGAGGTCAGCAACCACCAGTTACACAAACTGTTAGTTCAGTGAAGGAAATGCTAAGGTAGAGATATACCCATGGCTTCAGTATGGTCACCTGCATTTTTAATCACTAAACCAGAGATGTGGCTAAGGCTATCATAAGTGATACCAACATAAAGACACTTTTTCCCAAGGGCTGTTGGAGCCTGTGACATGCTTACGCCAGGGTCTTGCCTGATTCAAAATGAGCCAACCCTGCCTCCACCCTCATTATGCCTCTGAAAAGCATCTCAGGGTACAGTGAATAGCAGTGATGTGATGTATGTGAAAACCTAAGTTGATTGACTGCCTTGGTACCCTTACTATTATGGTCAACTTTTGATTTTCTATGGGCAGATAAATCCACTTGTGGGTTAACTATTGACGAAGGGGTGAGACAGATTGTTTTGGAAACAAAAAATTAAATTACCATGTATCAGCAAGAATATATACCCAGAAGTTTCTCTATTTTTAGAGACACATGTAACAAATGGAATCTACAGTGTCTCTATTTACAACTGGGTACATATCTCCTTTCAGTAGGGAGTTTTGTAACAGAAATTAAAATGTTAGACTTCAAAGAAAAAAATTTTTAGAGCTTGAAATTAGGAGAAAAAAAATCTTAAAATTTGTGAATAAATTGAAAAAAGGGAAAATGTTAGCAATTCAATAAAGAACAGTATCTCTAGATTCGGCAAAAACGAAGCAAATTTCGTTTTTTGAGCACCTCCTTGAGTATTTCTTATCATTCTTAAAAAAGGAGAAATTTAAGAAGGAGGCTTCTTTGGTGTGATAAGGCTACTCTGTCTCCATCATGCACTGATTTTTATAGCAGGGAATGAAATGCCAGGCTCTTAAAGGGCAGCTTGGGTTTTATAGCAAATGAATTGATGGGCAAATTCTCCTAGCTTGAATGAGAGGCGGGAGATGCTGAGAGGTGGGCTCTTGGAAGAGAGAAGGAGGAGGAAAGCCCTTCTGGCCAAACCAGAGTCACACACAGCACTGCGGCCGTTCACTGCCACAATATTGAGTAAAGAAGTTTACACTAAGCTGGGTGTGGTGATGCATGCCTGTATGTATGCCTAGCTACCCGAGAGGTGAAGGTAGGAGGATCTCGATCTGAAGCCAATCTCGGGGCTGGTGGGGGGTGAGAGGAGAGGGAAGTGTGAGGTGATATCTGGAAAATAAACTAAAGCAAAAAGGGCTGGGGTGTGACTCTAAGTAGTAGAGCGCTTACTTAGCAAGCACAAGGCTCTGAGGTCAAAGTTTGTACCAGTTACATTTTATATCATATATGCATCCATTTTATCTATGATTTGAGGCCCCCTTCTCTGACCCTCCCCTTGTTAAAATTATTAGTTCTCACAATTCATGCAAAATGAATATGTGGTGACACTGGCATCGAGACAATTGGTTTAAACAATGTCTTTCTTGTATTTTTGTACTTTTCTTAAATGAAAGCCAAATATAATATGAATGGTGCCACACCTGGAAATCTGGCCTTCAACCCTTGCACACAATTAGGAGACTTCTTTTTGGGAGACATTGCTGCTGTGCTGGTCTGATTTCATGCTGTGTGCAGTTTGGAGGGCATGGAGTGTGTCCCTGGGAAAGCAGCCAATAGAGGTCAGGAGGTTGTGGGGTATCGAAGTGGGGGGAACTGCTGCAGTATATCACTTCCACAGACTTTGGGCATGTTTCTGGGCTCCCTGCTCTTTTGTCTTGTACTAACATGACACTGGCTTGCTGTCATTTGTGGTAAGTCTTGATGTCTGGTGAGATGGAGGCTTCCTCCTTTGCATTGGAGGATAGCCATGAATAGGAAAAAAGAAAAAGGGTAGAGAGAACCAGATGTGCTTCCCTCTGTGGATTTAAGTGTGCAGGAGCAGCCCAGGCAAGAGACTTACATGATCAGCTGCAGAGCAAAGAAGCATTTTAAAAAAATGAGGGTCACATTATGTCGCTCGTTGGCATCAAATGTCCCTCAGGCCCTCTGTTATTCTGAGCAGATTTCAAAGTCCTAGAATGGCTGGACCACTGCTCTAAGATGGCAGAGTGTTTTATTTTTATTTTTGTGTGTATCTCCTGTTACTGGTATAGCCCTAGAACCTAGTACAATGCCTGGCACACAGTGAATGTACAGTAAATATTTATTGTGTGGGTGATTTACTGTAACTTAGAATTGGAGTGGAAGATAAGTGACCTCCTCATCCTAGCTGTCTCGGTACAGAAGTCCCTGCTGTATAGCACCTGGTAAAATGCCTTCTATGTCCATCTGTGAAAGTGACCCACTGTGCCCTGCCTCTAAGTGCAGGCTTTTCTGGTTTTGAACTTTGTCAGACCATTCCTCCATATGATGAGGTGGACAGTCATCTCCCCACAGGTGGGGATGGAGGTAGACTTGGACAATTAATTAGTTGGCTGTGCCAAGAAATAGGATGGATAAAGCAGGAGAAGCCTGACGTAAGACCTGTGACCTGTCAGTAGTGCCTAGAGGATGTAGGTGGAAATATTAAACCTGTTACCCTCCCCTGTGGGGGCAGAGGTAAGAAGCTGGTTTCTCCCCACATGACAACTGAGTAATGTGGACTATTTCTAGTACTCACAGCGGCATATGTCTTGGTGTGTGTGTGCCTTGACCCCTACTGCATCTTTACCCTGTAGTTCCATGTAGCTGTGAATTGAACTGTGTGTGTGGAATCAGGGTGATGCTGCTGGGGAGAGGTTACAATGACAAGCTAGATTCTGTGAGGGAGGACCCAGGTAGAGATTCCATCCTCATACAACCAACAACTATACGAGCTCAACACAGAATGAGTATATATCGGAGTTTGGAGATTACAGAGAAGCACATTGACAAAACACAAATCACTTTTCTTGTCACCCAAGTAAACCACTTGTAACACTTTTGTGTCTTACCAGAACTTTAAAATCTATGAATAGCAAACATAATAGCATACCTGAGCACCTTCTCAAGCGTTAAACATTCGAGGTAAATGGTAACCCAATCTGTCCATGAGCCATGATTGCTCTCTGGGCCCATGAAGGAAAGTGCTCCATTTTCTTTAATGGTTAATTTATCCCATGCTTGGTACATAATAAATGTTTATTAGATGCATGCAGAAGTGAACCATTGGATGTTTAGGTTGTTGCCAGTAAAGATATAGATAATGCTGTAATATATGTGCATATGTATATCTATACACTTGCACATATATACATATATATTTACATATATATATATGCTTACAAAAAAAATAAATGCTTGTGCTCATAGCTGATTATTTCCCTAAGATGAATTCCTAGCTGTTTATATGCTGAGTCGAAGGTCCAAGATTTCGTTTTGGATTGGAGCATTTTCCCCCATTTTAAATATTAGAGGTACTTGGACAGGTGGCCTCTACATTAGGGTATGGCCGGTAGGAGCTAAGCAAGCTATGAAGCTCAGGCCACACTGACTTCTTCATTTGCTCTCAGCTACTGATGTCACCACTGAGAGTGACATAGAGATGACTATAAAAACCATGAGTAAATTATATGTGTGGATCCCATTGCTTCTCCCTTCTTTGGAGAAGATGCTTGTGCTAGGTACTCCCCTAGACCACCCAAGCTGTGCACTGAGCACCCACCACCCATGACCCTCGGGTTCTTATTTTGTTCTATGAAAAGCCCCAGCAGCAGGCAGCACTTCTTAACTCCCCTTTCATTTCGGAGTTCCTGGGACAGTGCCTGATATATAATAAGTGCTAGTAAATGGTTTTTGGATATTTGAGAGAATGTTAAGTGGAAAGAGTGCAGTGTCTATAGACATGATGATTGCAAGAATGGAAAAGTGTTTGTAGGGTAGGCCTTGATCTTATGTCCTCAGGCCTTTGTCACATCTCTGATCTATCCACATGACTAATGTATTTTGTAACTGTGGGTGAGTTCAATTTTTCTTACCTTGTCCTTATTGGATTTATGCTAGTTCCTTCAGAAAGGAAGGCTCAGGTTGGCAAGGCTAAGGTTGACTTTACCATCATTTGTTTCCTTTTGAGTTTGGGTGGGGGTAGACATGAGGGGTGGGGAGGGGGCTCTCCTGGGTGGAAAGTAGGGAGGACTGCTCTGATGGAGGAGGATCCCTGGACATACTTGAGGTCTGTCATCCAGGATGGAGAAGTACCACCTCGTGAGCTGGATGTTCCTCATTACCGTGGTCCTGAGCCTTGTGCCATGTCTCAGCACAGGCACAAGTCTGAGTCTTGGGGAGGGAGAAGAGAGCTCACAAGAAGTGAGCTTGTGGGATGGGCAGAGGCCCTGAGGCCAGTGTGGCCTTGGTGGCTACAGCAGCTGTGATGAGTGGACCTGGTCACAGAGTCCAAGGGCCCTTTCCACACATGGAAATTCTGCCTTTTATAACTGTGGAGATGGTGGGTAGGAGTCTGTTTCGGGTGATAGCACTTACCTTAGAGAGGTATATTACCCCTTACCCTGTCAGATCTTAGCTGCAGGCCACATGGGTGCTTCTGATAGCAGTTTCCATAAACCACTAGGACCCAGCAATATCTTAGTGATAAGTGTGTGGGTGGCCAATGGCAGGAGATGGGAGTTGTCTTCCTGTGGGTCCTCCATTCTAGCACACGTGTCTGGGAGCTGGAGGGGAAAGCTGTTGGACAGTCCTGTCCAGAACAATAGTCAGGGATGTGAGTGGTTTTTTGTTCCCAGAACTGGGTGCATTTTTGTGGACAGTGATTCATCATGGAATATGCCAGAAATGGAACCGTGGCATGTCTGTGCAGTTTACAAGTCACTGGGACATAGGTTAGCCTGGCTGATCTTCACACAGTCCTGAAAGGGGTGAGATGGGGCATTTACCACCCATTCCAAACACAAGAAAAGTCCAGTTGGACTGGTACATGACTAATGCATGGTAACAGTCCCATACAGGGTAGCGAGATTGGACCTCGGCACACAGCTTCTGTCTTTTCATGCCCACTGTTTCTGATGGGGGTTCCCCATCATGGTCTCTCAGAGATAAGCTTGGAGAAAACTGATAGCCAGTAAAATGTGCAGAGGGAAGACAGGGAAAAATTCAAGCTGGGTTCATATGGTGTAATATGTAAGCAGCTGGTGATTATTTTTATATGGGCTGGAGACTAGAGCTTGGCTGGGAGGAAGCTTCACTTCTGTCCACACTGCTAATCCCAGGAATGTGAAAAGTATTCCCTTTATGGTTAAGATGGATTGGGAAAATAAGTCATAAGCAATAAGAAGTGAAGCAGATGACTCGTGTTAAAGTGTGACATAGGCCATCAGGGCTATAGAAATATCAGGCTTGGGACAAATCCACATGGAGTGCATGGTCCAGAAGGCCACCCTGGGAAAGGGTGGGGTTTGAGTCTGTGAAAAGGAGGGTGAAGGGTGCTCCCAATAGGTGAGACACAGGCAGTCCTGAGAGCCAGGATCAGTCTTAATGGCTCTGGGCAAGTGAGGACGGCCCACCTGGAGGGAGGTGACCCATAGTAGTGGGCCTGGGGACTGCATGGCTTCCTGTGGCCTGACCAGGAAGTTGGGACTATCATCAATGAGCACAAAACAATTTCATAAGTTATTTCCATTCCATATAACAGAAACGTGATGGAAAAGAAAGGGAAGGGGGAGAAAACCGAAAAGATGGAAAGAAAATGACTACAAAGAACAGTGAGGAAAGAAATGGGAAAAGGAAGAAAGAAGATGGATGGATCAAAGTCACTGAAAGGCCACCTTGGAAGGCAGCATGGGCCATGTCTCAGGAGGACCCCTTACCTGAGCAAGGGGGGCAGGACACTTGCTGACCATGGTCTGGCCACTGCTAATCCCTGGTGAGCTGATTATATAGGTATTAGCCAATGAGGGCTTAGGAGTTGAGCCTTTCCTAGGGCTTTCTCTTCTTCCTCCCTGTCACAAACACGTCTGGGTGTCTGCTTGGTGTCAGACTCTCTTGGCCTTGGGAGATTAGCAAAAAGAAACAACACCAAGGGTTGGCAAAGACAGAACAGGACCTCATCTTGTTTGTGTGTTTTGTGTCTGTGTGGCCTCCAGTCTGGGCTCCTGGCTGCCTGTAAGCCTTCTCAGGTTGTGCTTGTCCCACAGTGTCATCATCTCTGATCCACAGCTGTGCTGTCAGACCTGCTCTCCCTGCCCGCCCTGCTTACCTTGCATCCCAATTTCACAGCCCCACTCCCAGCACAGGTCCTTACTGTTGACTGTGAAGACAAAGTAAACCCTTTAAGGATAGCCCTACCCCACCTGCCTATTTACCTGTCCCCTTGTGCCCTGACCTCATTCCTAGAAGGTAAAGGGGTGTTCCTTTTTCTGGCACAGGCCAGCCTCTTTTCACTTGACTTCCCTTGAAATACTTCCTTTAGCATTAAGATGGCCTGTAGCCTGTTTTATCCAGAAAAGCCTTTCTCCCTGGCCCTGGGTCCAGAAATCTTTCTTCCATACTTCCCTTCCAGCATCTCAGGCCTTGTCTAAGCTCCGCTATCTTCCTTCAGGGTCTCTCCTTTCATCCCAGCTCTTCACCACTGCAATGAATCTACTCTTCCTAAAGTACTCATCTTTCAATCCAGGAGACACCTTTCTGTCTTGATCTTACTCTCTTGGCAGCACTTCTGTTGTTCCCTGTGAGAAGTGCTTGCTGTTCTAAGTTCAATAGCAAGACATTGACCTGCCTTCTCTATTCCTTTCCAGTCTTTCTGCTCCTCCTGCCCTTTGGGTGTTGGCCTTCTGCAGGTCCTAGGACCACATGTCTGTATGGGCAACCTCTTTTCTCTGGGTGGCTTCAAGGGCTTTTTGATGACCCTGTATTTGTATCTCTCATATAGCTTTCTCTCTTGGCCTTGAGGTCAAATATCCAGCAGCTCCTTGGATGACTCCTTTTGAACATCCCACATGTGTTGGACACACACCATATCGACACATACCATGTCTAAATCAAATCTTCTCCCCCTGCTGACTTGCACTGAGTCAGTAACATCACCAGCCAGTTGTCCAAACCAGGAACATCTCCCTGGCCCTGACCCCATCTGTCAGCCCCTATATCATTCGTCTGCCTCTTAGAATTCTGCTTCTTTGTCCATTCTATTTGTAGTTGTTGGCATACAGAAAATGCTCGATGTTTATTGAATGACTGATAAACAAGATACCATTTGAGAACAAAATGAATCACATGGGATTGCTCAATCAACGTGGGTACCTATATTTGTTTGACTGAATAAATCTCCTGAAAATGTAATGGACTCATACAATCATTTTTATTATCTCTCATAGCTTCTTTGGACCAGGAATTTGGGAGCTACATAGAGTGGTTTTGGCTCAAGGTTTCTTGTGGGCTTATAGCCAGGTGGCACCTGGGTCCAGAATCATCTCAGAGGCTGCTTCAACCACATGTCTGGTGCCTGGGCTGAGAAGAAGCAGTAGCTGGCAGCACCTCAGGCATTTCTCTTTATCTCTCTGTGGTCTCTCCATGAGTCTCCCTGGCATTGGTGATTTCTCGCTGAGTCTTACACAGCAGCTCAGGTTCCAAAGAGAGAAGGCCAGTGGATGCTATATTACTTTTCCTTACCATTACTCATTAGAATCAAATCATTAAAGCTGGCCGTCATTCAAGGGTAGAGAATTAGATATCATTATTTTGTAGAAAGAATGCCAAAGATGTTGGGTGTGAAGTCCTCTGTGTTTTAACACATTATAGGTTCTTATAACTACCATCACTAACAATATACAGGAGAAATCTAGAAAGTATTCCCTTAGCTATTTCTTTACAGTCATGCACTCACCTCATTTCCAAACACTTCAAACCATTGATCTATTCTTTCTCCCTATAGTTTTACTTTTCCCAAAATGCCACATGAGTAGAGCCATTTGGTGTGTTACCTTTTGCGACTGGTTTCTTCACTCTGCACAGTGGTCCTGAGACCACTTGTGTTATTGCTGGGTGTATCAACTGTCCATTCCTTTTTTTTTTTTTAATAGCTGTGTACTTGTCCATATTACAAAGGTACCATAGTTTGTGTACCCATTCACTTGTTGAAGGACATTTGGGCTGTTTATGGGTGATTCCAAAATAAAGCTGCTATAAGCTGTTTTTTGGTGATTCCAAATAAAGCTGCTATAAACATTTATGTAGAGATTTTGTGGGAATCTAAATTTTCATTTGTCTGTGGTAAATGCCTAGACAAGGAATGCTTTTAGGTAAGGCATTACCTGGCTCTTTCCTTAGCAGCACAGTCAGGAGTTATTTCTTTATTGATTTATTTTTTATTAGACAAATACCCTATTTGAGTCTTTGGACTTCAGAGTCTTAAGTACCTTTAAAAACACTGCCTATAGGAAGGGCCATTCTTTTAGAAATCACTGTTCATAGTTTATTTGACTATTCTTTATTCTTAAGCATTTTTAAGGCTTAGGAAGCCTTGTGGATGAATCATGAGATAAAATTCTTGTGTCTTTATGCCGCTCAGTCACCCCAAGCTCTCATGTCACCCGACAATTGCTGTGTGCCTTTATTCTACATCTTTACAAAAGGACAAGCCTATGCCAGTACTTTGAGCAAATCATCTCTCAAAACCCACAGAGTACAGATTACCAGACATTCTCTCTCTGTCTCTTTCTCTCTTTCTTTGGTGGCACTGGGTTTGAACTCTGAGCCTCATGCTTTTAGGGCAGGCACTCTACCACTTGAATCACTCTCCAACTCTCAGAAATTATAGCAATTGTCAAAATACAGTTGGTTCTCTGTGTTTGTAGGGTATTTGCCTGTGGATTCAAGCAACTGTGTATCCAAAATAGTAAAAAAAAATTGCACCTGTGTTGAACAGACTTTTATTTGTTATCATTCCCTAAACAATATATTATAGCAACTATTTATATAAATTTACCTTGCATTAGGTGTTATAAATATTTTAGAAATCATTTAGAGTATGCAAGGGGATATTTTTGTAGGTTGCACTTTCATAGGTTATATGCCATTTTATGTAAGGAACTATAGATTTTGGTATCTGTGTAAGGTTCTGGAACCAGTTCCCCATAGATATCAAGGGATGACTGTTCCAGAAATAAAGGAGACAACAACATTTGAGAGTATTAGAGAGTGAAAAATGCACTGTGATCTTTGTGCATCTAAATGGAATGAAAAGAAATGGAGGTCTGTGGCCCAATGGATGTGGCTCTTAGCTTGCATCCTTGGCCACTGAAGAGCTCTGAATTCTAGAACTGCCACCTGTGGTCAGTCTTTTCCTCTCATAGGTCACCCTTACCTTAATCTTTTCCTCTCATAGGAAACCCTTTTGGGTTTCTTGTTTACCGGTTCACCCAATGTGCAGAGCTTTCACTGGGTTTCCTTATGGATGAAAGGGGGAGGGTTGGCTCCTCTTGCTGAGGGATGTGGAGGTTAAGTGGAGCTGGAAGGTTAGGAATGCCCTGAGATTTTGAACTTTGCTTGTGATGTTAGAGTTTGGTTAAAGGCCCAGCCTTGTGACAGTGGTGAGGGAGGACTTAGACAAAGCCCAGAACCCGTGTGCTCACATGCCCATTCCATCAGTTCCTTTGGTAGCCTGGGGACTACAGAAAAGCCCCCAATCTGTGATGTTTCAGCAAACCCCAGCAGTGCTTATTGCTCATCTGATAGACTCATCATGTCACAATGGCCCTAGCTTTTGAAATCATGATTTGCTGTCCTGATGGGGTTTGGCTGTCTCCCGTTGGTGAGCTACCTCCAAACTGTGCTCTGCCAGGCCCTGAAGTGGCAGCTGTATGCCCGCCACCACCGTGGCTGCTTTTGCATGCCCTGGGCTGGCCTGAGACAGCCAGCCGTGAGTAAGAGCAGAGCTAATCCTCAGCTGGGAGTGGGAAGGGGAAAGAAGGGGCCGACCCAAATCCTGAGGTTTCTTTGTGTCTCAGGACTCTGGTGTCTTTAAGCCTCTTTTCTTCCCCTGCTCTCTTTCTTCCCCACTGCTGTCATTTACAACAAAAACTTCCTAGGCCTGCCTGCTCCCTAAAGAAGAACGCACCGGCTCTATTATATTAACATAGGCAGTTCTGCAAAGTCTAAACAGTTTAAATTTCATTATTCTGCACAGATTTTTTCTGGGGACTAGACAAACTACTAATCCTGTGAAGGGACAAGAGAGGTTTCATCCCTGTGCGCTCAGGACTGTGCTTTGCTTCTGTCCTCTTGGGCAGGTAGGGGGAAAACAGGACTCCTCATCCGAGCTCTTCAGCTGTCCAACAGCAAAGGGCTTGCCCACATCCTGCATGAGTCACTGGGACCATAAGTCCCTTCGATGGAGAGCGGGGTCAGCTCTTTGGCCGTGTGAAGCAGTGTGTATGGATTCCAAAGTGTGTTTTGCTCATATCAATCACTCATTGTGACTGAAGGGCCTTAGGTGTCATTAGTATTTTAATAGTTTCCCATGAGTTTACAGAGGACTCAGAGTAATCAATGGAATTAAACTGGAACTGACAAGGCTAAGTGTGCCAGCCCGCCCCAGTGCTCTGTTATTTTGCAGCACTGTTCCTTTTAGGGTGTAGACTTCACTTTCTTTGGTCAGGATCCTGATTTGTCCTCCTGGGATCAATAGCTGGCAGGGTGTCGAGCAGCAATGTGATGTCCTCAAAGCACCTTGCGCTGAACCTGAGAAATTAGCTGTGTTATTCATTTATTTATCTGCTCAACACGTTCATTGAGCACCTGCTATGTGCTGGACTCCTTTTAGCCCCAGAGAGACAACAGTGAACAAAATAGGCAAAGAGGATTGCTATCCTTCATGGGGATTTAGTAGGATAGAAGCAGGAGAGATAGTAAGTAGAATAAATGAGTAAGTTACATGGTGTGCTGGGAGGTGACCATCTGGTCTCCCTTTTCCTCACCTTCTTCATTTGCAGAATGAGAAAACTGGTCCTTCCTTTCCATTCTTCTCTAGGTTCCCTTATACATTTTTTGCATTGCTTCCTAAAGAAATCCATTAGTATTTTTCATCCAAAAGACAATTTTGTTTTGAGACAGGGTCTCACTATGTTGTCCAGGCTGGCCTGGAACTCTTGATCCTTCTGCCTCAGCCTCCCAGGTTCTGCAATTATAGGTGTGTACCAGTGCACCCAGCAAGATTGCAGATATTCTTTTTTGTTTGTTTTTTGGTAGGACTGGGGTTTGAACTCAGGGCTTCGTGCTTGGAAAGCAGGCACTCTAACATTTGAATCACATCTCCACTCCATCTTGCTATGGCTATTTTGTTTTATTTTTTATTTTTGGTGGCACTGAGGTTTGAACTCAGGGCCTCCTGCTTGCTAGGCAGGTGCTCTTATTATGTGAGCTACTCTGCCAGCCCCCTAATCTGGTTATTTTGGAAATGGGGTCTCATGAACTATTTCCCTGGGCTGGCCTTGAGCCATGTTCCTCCCAATCTCAGCATTCCAAGTAGCTAGGATTACAGGCATGAGCCACCAGGACACAGCTTCTGCAGATATTCTTAATGCGTGATATTCATTTATCTGCAGAAGCTGTATGGCACAGAAGTGTTTCCAACAGTATGGATCTGCACTGTTCTGTTTGATGACAGTTGTGTCTCTCTAGGTGTGCAGTGAGATGTGGTGTTGCTCTGTGATTTGGGTTGAGGCCAGAGCCCAGCACTCCCAGAGTGGTAGGCTATTCTGAAGGTCATCAAAAATGGGTGCCTCCTCTGTGTGTGTATGTGTGTGGGGGTGCTGAGAAGCCAGGGGAGGATAGAGAGACCCAGTTCTTCTCAGGGCACAGCTGGCCCCCCTGGCTTCTGGATGATAGGGCCATGGAGTGATGTCTCTGTTTTGTTTTTCCTGGCCTACGGCTTTCTGCAAATGAGACTGTCGCTATCTTTGTTAATATGTATTGCAATTTTGCAATCTATGAAACTGTTGTCTTCCCCTCAATTTAAACCACAGCAGTTAATGAGTATCCAGTAAATGCCAGCCACTGGGCAGGGTGCAAGGGCTGTGGAGGGTAGCAGATGCCCCTGTGGGGAGCTTGCAGTTGCCCACTTGGGGGATTCTCAGTGCTGAGGAGCAGTGACCAAGGCTATGGGCCCTTTGTGGAAGGTTCTCTTTACAGCATCCAGAGAACCAAGGGGTGAATGTGCTTGTAGGACTGGCTTCCCTGCCACAGAAGAGAGGAGTTGATGTTTATTGCCTGTGTTGGTTCTGGCATTTTCCATGAGCTAGAGGTAGGGAATGGAGCTACATGTGATATGCATGCTGTCAATGCTTCCTCCACATGGAACCCTGGAGAAACAGCCAAGCCATGCAGGCAGCAAAACCAGTGGAAGAGCCTCCTGTGTAAGGATGCTATCTCTTGATGCCTTTCAAATGTGAATCTGTCAACTTTCTGGATATGAGTTGGTGTGGTTGGTGGATGGGCCCCAGTGTGAATATGGCTCCTGCCACCTCCTTTCCTTGTTGAGGAGGAGCTGAGTGCTAGGGCATTGGGGTGCAGGGTAGGGTGAAGGGTGAGGTGGACTGTTTTCTAGGATAGTAGCAAGAATTGGGTAGAGGGAAGACTGGGAGCAGGTGCCGGGGTCCTGAGGTCAAATTTGAGGAGGGATGGTGGAGCTGGATGGCATGACCTTTGAAGGCAAAGAACAGCCTAGCTGGGGTGAAAGGCAGGAAGGGTAGGAGTGGCCTCGGTGGTGGGTACCATGAAGCGGGGACTTAGTCAAATGGAGAGGGTGAATCCTCTGTTGCTGGAATCAAGAGCTTTATTAATTTACTCATGGAGACTCTAGGGTGGGGAAGAGGTGTGTGTGGAAGGGCTGGGCAGAGGCATCCTGATGATGCCTGGTGCTGTGAACTCCAACCCAGCAAGGTCTGCAATATCCCACAAAATGTGTCTGTGCTTTGTGAGTAAATTATACTGTTTGATGTCTTGTCAGCATCTGTAGCTGTGCCTCCCAAATACCCCATCCAGTATGATCTTATAAGGAAAGGCACCATCTTTGCTATGGCGTTAATGGTGGAGCTCAATGGTATACCCCATTGCTGGCCTTGCTGTTACAGATTTCCCTTACCATTGACTTTGCTTCCTGTTACCAGCTCCTTTTGTGGCCTGGGCAGATTGTGCCCAGGAGAGAACTGTGTTGAGCTGAGTTGAGAGGGGGAAGGTGGTCTGTTTTGTGCTGCTGTAACAAAAATACCTGAAGCTGAGTAATTTACAATGGGCAGCAGTTTATTGGCTCACAGTTTCAAAGGCTTGGAAGTCCAGGATTGGGGGTGCACACCATAATGGGAGTACAAAAGGAGGAGGAAGACCAAATTTATCCTTTCATAAGGAACTCCTTCTCCAGTAATGGCTTATTCCCATTTATGAAGGGTGACTTCTCATGACCTAATCACTTCTTAAAGATCCCACATCACAACACTGCCACATTGGGGATCAAGTTTCCAACACATACACTTTGGGGGACACATCTGAACTGTCACACTTTTAGATCTCGTGACCAAAGACCTAAGTAATTTGATATACTTAATTTGATATTCCTAGCCCTCCACAAACTGAATTCAGCCTTATTTCATCTTTTTGTTCTCTCACTGGACCTCTGCTCCTCACACCAGTGCTCAGCACTTCTTCCCCTTCCACCAAACCCTCCCGACTCACAGGGGCTCTGATGTGGTAGCTCCATGGATCTGCTCTGCTGAGCCTGGGTAGAAGTGACCCTATAACCCTACCCCTTCTTGCCTTTCCAGTGGTGAGTCCCACCTCCCTCTGGTGTCCTTCCCTTTCTAGTTATAACAATGTGTTTGAGTTCCTTTCTCTCAGGAGAATAATGCTCATTGGACAAGATCCTGTTCTCATTCATCTTTGTGTTCTCGGGGTGCTCCCCCCATGCACTCTTCTCAGCCACTTCCTTTCTTGTAATTTTCTTTGCTTCAGATTTATAATGTTTTCATTGATTTTTCTGGTGGTACTGGGGTTTGAACTCAGGGCTTCCTGCGTGCTAGGCAGGTGCTCTACTGCTTGAGTGACACATCCAGTCCTTTTTGGCTTGGTTATTTTAGAGATAGGATCTTGGTTTTTGCCCAGGTCAGCCTGGACTGTGATCCTTCTATTTTGTACTTCTTGCTGTTGCTGAGATGACAGGCTGGTGCTACTTTGCACAGCTACAGGTTGAGATGGGGTCTTGTGAACTATTTGCCTAAGCTGGCCTTGAATCACAATCCTCCCAGTTTCCTGAGTAACTAGGATTGAGACACCAGTACCTGGCTAGTGTTTACATTTTTGAAGGGTTTTCCATCTTGGTTTTAGGTTTCTGGTGTGTGTTTTAGAGACTGACCCCAAAATTAAATATGTAAAGTTCAGGTCCCCCTCAAGCATAATTCTTTCTAGTCTCCCAGGCTCTCCCACTGTCCCCATTCTCCCTTTCCCAGTGCCTTTCTCAAATATTCGTATTAGTTCATAACAGTAAAGTGATCTAAGACACTGTGTGCATTTCCCCACGCTGTGTAGATTAGTGAAGGAAGATTGGGGATGCATGAAATGACACTGTTTCCAGTACCTAGATCCACTCTCTCTAAGAAAAATTTGATTTATAACTACATTTTATAGGTTGGTCTTGCTTACTCTAAAGCAGAGGTTAGCGGCCCTTCTTGTAAAGGGCCAGGTTATAAAAATTTCCAGCTCAGCTGCAAGTGCTCTGCTGCAGAGCTTGAAAGTGAGCAAGGAAGTGAGCATGGAAAGGATGACGTGGCTAGGTTTGACTGCACCCTGCTCTTGACAATAGAAACCCGAAGAACAAGCAAATGATCCTTTGCACCACAAAGAAAGTAAATTTGAAAAAGATGCATTTTTCATCGAAAAGCAAAAGACTAAGGAGCATACAGGACATTTTTGGGGTGATGGAAATATTCTATACCTTGACCATGGTGAGAGTCACACAGGTAAATACATTTGCCAGAACTCATCACACTGTACAGTTTAAACCCCTCCATTTAGTCGAAGGGTTTTGTTTTGTTTTTGTTTTATGGTGGGGCTGGGGTTTGAACTCAGGGCTTCACAGTTGCAAAGTTGGCAGTCTACTGCTTGAGCCACACCTTCAGTCCACTACATTTAGTTGAATGTAAATTATACTTTCATTACTTTGGAACTAATAGGTATAGGCAAATACTTTCTCAATGGAACCCCAGCAGCTCAGCAACTAAGAGATAGCATAGATAAATGGGACTTCATAAAACTAAAAATCTTCTGCTCAACTAAAGAAATGGTCTCTAAACTGAAGAGAACACCCACAGAGTGGAAGAAAATATTTGCCAGCTACACATCAGACAAAGGACTGATAACCAGAATATATAGGGAACTTAAAAAACTAAATTCTCCCAAAACTAATGAACTAATAAAGAAGTGGGCAAGAGAACTAAACAGAACTTTCTCAAAAGAAGAAATTCAAATGGCCAAAAAACACATGAAAAAATGCTCACCATCTCTAGCAGTAAAGGAAATGCAAATTAAAACCACACTAAGATTCCACCTCACCCTTGTTAGAATAGCCATCATTAGCAACACCACTAACAACAAGTATTGGTGAGGATGTGGGGGAAACCTTTTACACTGCTGGTGGGAAAGCAAACTAGTACAACCACTCTGGAAAAAAATTTGGAGGCTACTTAAAAATCTAAACATAGATCTACCATATGATCCAGCAATACCACTCTTGGGGATATACCCAAAAGAATGTGACACAGGTTACTCCAGAGGCACTTGCACACCTATGTTTATTGCGGCACTATTCACAATAGCCAAGTTATGGAAACAGCCAAGATGCCCCACTACTGACGAATGAATTAAGAAAATGTGATATCTATACACAATGGAATTTTATGCAGCCATGAAGAATGAAATGTTATCATTCACAAGTAAATGGATGGAGCTGGAGAACATTATTCTGAGTGAGGTTAGCCTGGCCCAAAAGACCAAAAATTGTATGTTCTCCCTCATATGCAGACATTAGATCAAGGGTAAACACAACAAGGGGATTGGACTTTGAGCACATGATAAAGCGAGAGCACACAAGGGAGATATGAGGATAGGTAAGACACCCAAAAAACTAGATAGCATTTGTTGTCCTCAATGCAGAGAAACTAATGCAGATACTTTAAAGTGACAGAGGCCAATAGGAGAAGGGAACCTGGAACTACAGAAAAGGTTAGTTTGAGAAGAATTAATTTAGAAGGTAACACACATGCACAGGAAAGCAATGCAAGTCAACTCCCTGTATAGCTATCCTTATCTCAACTAGCAAAAACCCTTGTTCCGTCCTATTATTGCTTATACTCTCTCTTCAACAAAATTAGAGATAAGGGCAAAATAGTTTCTGCCTGGTAGCAAGGGGGTAGGGGGGAAAAAAGAGGGGGGTGGGGGGGTAAGGGAGGGGGTGGGTGAAGGGGGGAGAAATGACCCAAACATTGTATGTACATGTGAATAAAAGAAAAAAAAATTATATTTTCATAAAGTTGGTAAGAAAAGACCTTTGCTTCCTGCTAGCTTATGGTACAGCAATTCTCTGTCTGAAAACAATGAGAAAAAGCTGAGTGAAGTATAAATGTCAGGAGACATGTGAGCAACCAGGATTTGTGGGGTCAAGATGCTGGAAAGAAGGAAATTAACTGAGGTGAGTCGAACATTCTCTGCTGATTTTCCCTTTGAGGAATTTGTTGATTCTGAAGTAGCGCAGGCTTACAGAAAGAAGACATTGTGGTATTGGTGCAAGTGTAGATAATCAGACCATTGGGACAATGTAGAATCTTGGGGATAAGGCTGTACTGCAGTGGGGTAAGGTGTCTTCCAATAAATGGTGCTAGGTCAATAGATAGCCACATGGAAATAAGTGAATTGACCCTAATCAGGCACTGTGTATAAAACTCAATTCCAGATGGATCATAGATCTAAAGGTGAATGATGAAATAATAAAGATAAAAAAGGAAAATATATTCACAACTTTGGGTAGGCAAAAAAAAATTTAAACAGGACATAACAGTATTAGCCATAAAGGAATAAATGAGATAATTTGGTGTTCATTAAAATTAAGATCTTTCGTTCATCAAAATTAAGATCTTTCGTTCATCAAAAGATTCCAATACGAGTGAAAAGACCAGTCATAAAATAGGAAAAGATATTTATGTGTTCTCTAGTTGTGAATATACAAATCTTTAACAAAGGACTCATTAAAAATATTCAAAAAGCACCTACTAAATAAGAAAAAGACAGATAATCCAATAGAAAGACAGGCAAAAGGCTTGAATAGGTACTTCATTCAATATGGTATTCCAACAGCCAGTAAACTTTATTCTTTAGGGAATTACAGGTTAAAACCATAGAGATATTACTGTATACCCCCAGAATGGTTAAAATTTAAAATGATAATACTAAGAGTAGGTAAAGATGTGGAACAAAAGGGACACCTATATATCCACTTCACAAGAGTCTTCAGCTGAATTTATATATTCATACTCTGTGACATAACAATTCCATAATTAAATATGGATCCAAAAGACATGTATACATATATGCCCAAAAGACATACAAAAATCTTCATGGTAGTAATCTGTGATAGCAAAAAACTGAATGCAATATTCATCAACAGTGATTGCTTATAGTATATTCATTCAATAAAATACTATACAATGCTGAAAATGAATGTCCTATTATATCCATGTAACAACTTGGTTAAATCTCACAGACATCTAGTCCAGTGAAGGAAGCAGACAATGGCTAGTGCATACTACATATTTATATCAAGTTCAAATACAGGGAAAACTAATTTGTGATTTTCAAGCTAAGATAGCAGTTACTATGATGAGAAGAGGGCTTTAGTGAGGGTTGGACTAGTGGGGGCCGCGGGAGTACTGGTGATGTCCTATTTCCTTATCTGTGTGGTGGATACATAGACATATTCACTAAAAATTCATTGATTGGTACACTTTTCTAAATGTACTATATTTAAATAATAAATTTTACTTAAAAATACAGAGAGTGTAAGCTGTTGGCTGTGAGTCTCTAGGGTTTTCCCATTTGAGAATTGGAAGTCTGTAAAAGGGGTGTGGGGGAGGAGTGATGGTGAAACCCAAGAAGTTTTTCAGGGGCCTTGACTTCGAGATTATGCAGTGACAGATTTATCCTCATCCCTGCTCACAGTGAGTGCTTTAGCACTGTGGTCTCTGAAGAGCCTAAGGCCCAGGAAACAGTGAAATTGCCATATCTGTGTCCCCTGTTCTCCTTGGGAAACACCAGGGTTCTGTGATCCATTCTATCCCCAAGAGACTGTGCTGGCTGTGGGCAGAGTGCCTTAGGCAGGAGTAAGGGAAACAAATGGCGCCCTTTTGTTTCTCTTTCTTTCCCTCCTCCCCCTCCTCTTTTCTTATTCTGCTGCAGAGTCAGAATTCTTGTTAGGGAGCCCACACCCACAGACCAAAAAAGACAGAAAGACATTGATTAAAAGGACAGATGTAAATTAGCATTTTGTGGACTGAAACATATGCTAAAGATTCAGAACACAGTTGAACCTAGACTAGTGGGCAGTGCAGAAGTCTGCTTCTTGCATGCAAGAATTCCAATTTTTGGAAGCTGAATGAAAAGATATTTCAACAACTTGATTCAGGGAAATAAGACCTCACCAGGCTCAACAAGGCTGATTCCTGCAGGTCAGGACGTGGTTGCTCCTCCATGATGGCTGCATCTGTGCAGTGGTGTTGACTGGCTTACCCCCAGAAGTCAAGGCATGCCCATCTTGGGAGTGGGGTGGTCAAACCAAAATAAAACTGTTCTTTTTCAGTCTGGCTCCATCTTGGTAATGGCAAAGGCAAACTAAGAAACAGTGAGACATACTTGAAACAGGAAGATTCAAGTATGCCTGTTAACGGCATATTTTGGTTGACTTCAAACTCAGGGTTTCCCCTTAAATACTGCTTGCTTTTAGTTTAACCTTACCTGATTAAAAGCCTAATTTACTCCTAGAAGCCATTGTCCTAAAGAATTTGTTCTTGGTTCCTAACTGGTGCTGTTTCTCACATTATCAACTGACTTGAAATTTTTGTTGGCTGATTTAACAGGCAATATGTTTAAATGGTGTAGCTTTTTTCCCCACATTTTTCTCATTAATAAAGCACTTAAATTTGCCATGCATCTTGTGAAAATAGTGCTGAATTATTTGATTTGTGGAAAAGTCACAAGAACGTCACTGGCTTAGGAAGGAGAGGCCTTAATGGAGAGGCCTTAGGAAGCAGGGGCCAGCCATGCTTACTTTTACCACATGTACCGTTGCTGGGTGCTGACTCTGGCATTGTTAATCCAACGACTCAAGGGTTTTGTCCTTTTTGGAACCAGTTATCTTCCAACCAGCCAAAAATAGGCACGAAGTCAGTTGCTTTCAATGGTATCACTGCAAAGTGTGTCACGAGGTTTCTGAGAATTGGGAGATTTTTCTACTAATTTGGGAAGCAGCTGAGGAGACTCTTCGGGGCAGCTCTGATGTTTTCCTGACTCTCCAGGAGTCATGCATGGTGACACCACTGATTTCCTCCTCTGTATTTGATTGTTTTTGTGTGTGGAACTGGGGAATGAACCAGTAGCCTTGTACATGCTAGACAAGTGCTTTTGAGCTGGGCCCCCCAGTCCTTTTGTTTGAATTTTGTCTTTGAGAGAGGGTCTCATGACCCATGTCTGGGCTGGCCTTGAACTTGTGACTCTCCTGCCTCTGCCTCCTGAGTAATTGGGATTGCAGGCATGCACACACATGTCCGGCTTTGTATTTCAAATTAAAAAAAATTCTATTCATAAAGATAAAGAAAATCCACTGTACTGTGAAGATTGGATGAGTTGGCATAGTGGTAGCATCTAGAGTGTGTTGGAACACAATAAATTCTCAAACATTGGTTTGTTGTGTAGGTATAATGTGCATTAGTCACTGGCAGGTGCCTTACCAGCAAAATCTCCATTCCTCACAGTAGTTTGGTTTGGTGGTTCGTAGAGTTCTTATTTCCCTGTAAGGAAGAAGCTGCAGAGAAGTTAAGTAATTTGAATAAGGTCACACAGCTGGTGACTGGCTCTAGGAACTGAACCTAAGCTTCACCACCACCACCACCACCACCACCACCACCACCACATTTTCTCAATTATTCTTTTTGCAAACTGGGTTCTGAGCTCCCTGAAAGGTCTGTGGAAGTTATTGTGGAGGAAGGGGATGGGAAGGTCCATGAGTTTTACAATTTGGGAAATACCATTTTCTGCCAGATGTTGGCAAAGCATTTCCTATAAAGGGCAGATGGGAGGTATTTTAGTCTTTGTGGGCCATCCAGTCTCCATGGCAATAACTCAACTGCTGTGACAGTGAGAAGGTGCCACAGATGCTTAAATAACTGTGTACATTCATGTTCTACTAAAACTTTATAGAAATAGACGATGGGTTGGATTGGCCTATGGGCTGTGGTGTGCTGGTCCCTGCCTCTGTTCTTTGTAGCCCCACACTCTCTGGTGCTCTACCTCTCCATTACTGTCTTCTTGGCAGCTTTCCACCTAATCCATCCATTGTCAAAGTCACACATTCTACTAATGTTTGAATGGCTACTATGTCCTGAGCTGGAAGTAAGTTCCTGTCTTCATGGAACTGGCATAGGAGACAGATGGGTGTCAGGTGGTGAAGGGTTAGAATAGGGCAGGGGGATGGAGAGGGATGGGGCTGCTATTCTGTATGGGAAGTGGAGGAAGAACTCTCTAAAGAGAGAGCACTGGCACAGAATCCTACAGGCATGGGAGGAGTAAACCACATCACTATCTGATGAAGAGTATTCCAGGCAGGAGAACAGCAAAGGCAACGGTCCTGAGGTGGCACCATGCTTGGTACATTTGAGGAACAGGCAGGGATTCAGAGTGGCTGGAGTGAGTAAAGGGAAGAGTAGAAGGGGAGAGGCAAAATGGTAAGGGGTTTACTTAGGGCCTTATAGGTCACTGTAGGACTTTAAAATGGGTGGCCATGAAGGGGTTTGAGCAGCAGTGTCACAGTCTAACACACTACAAAGGATCCCTCTGGCTGCCAGTGGAGAGACTTGAGTGTGAGTCAGGGTGTCTGCAGGGAGCCTCACAAGTAGGAGGTTGGTGGAGAAGCCCAGAGTGTCTGAAAACATCATGAAGTCAGAGCCACATGCTTTCTTGGAGGAGCACAGTAGGATGTGGGAGGAACAGAGGTGCCAAAGCTGAATCAAGGTTTTGACCATGGTTGCTGGAAAGATAGAGTTGCCCTTCACTGAGATGGGAGATGGGGGGAGGGTGCGTTGGGGGAAGATGAGGAGCTCAGTTTGGATGTTTAAATTGGGGCTGTCAGGTGGACATCTATGTGCAAATGTCAAGTAGTCAATGGGTTGTCAAGTTGGAGTTCAGGTTAGGCTACACAGTGGGGAGTCAGCAAGTTGAAGATGGTTGTTACTGACAGAGGTCAGCTGGATTGCCTGGGGTGAGGGGAAGAAAGCAGAGCTGGGTTGGAGGCTGTTACTCGCTTTGCCCCAATCCCTCTGCTGATTTCACACCTGGAGGCTCTTACCAGTGAGCACTTCAGTAGCATCCTTCCTGTTTTTGTCATCCACAGAGCTACCAGGGAATCCTAGAGCAAATACCAGCCATGGTGCTCCCCTCTGAAGTCCCTGGTGAAGGAAGTGTGCAGGCACCTCCTATGCACTGAGTCCCCATCTGTACTGCCAAACAAACTTGCAGTACTTTACTATTCACCCTTACTGTGCTTGTGAGCAAAGCAGGCTGTTTTCCTGCTCTGGGTCTGAAGAACCACTTTCTTATCCAACGTGATATGGTGATATGCAGCCACTGTGTAAAGACATGGGAAGATTCTAGAGAGATGCTAATCATTGCAGTGCAAAGACTTTCTTCTTTCTATAATATTCCCTCAAGATGGTGATGAGGTTTCGGAGATGTATCCAAGGCTTGCGGTGGCAAGCCTTGCAGGTGGCTGTGGTACTGGTGAGGTAATGCATGATGACCCTGGGATGATTCAGGAAGAGGGAGTGGATCCATTGAGTTGTAGATGTAATGGAGAACTGCGTTGAAGAAGAGACGAGCCAGTTGGCTTCAGTGGGGAGCAGGTTCCCAGCAATACTACACGTCTTGGAGATGCTTGTGTGTATCCACGAGCCACATCCCACCAGGAGAGAGCTTCCCAGGGAAGAACTTAAGCAGGGTGCCCAGGGCACTGCTGGGCTCATGCCCATCAGCTTGGGATTTTGAAAGGAATAATAGCTTTCACCTGCATATGCCAAGTCAGATCAACTGATAATGCCTGCCTCTAGGTCAGGTCTCTGGAGAAGAAAGAAGTGATTGATTAACCTGTCCACCAGGGAGTGTGTGGGGCCAAGTGTTTGCCATTCTTGTCCGGGAGGGTGTTTCCAACTGTCTGAGTTCAGAAGTGCTTGGCACTCCCCATACACCCACGGGGAATTATGTTATATGAACCACACACCCACCAAGTCAGATTCTGCTTGAGATGAACCAACTCAACTGCAAGCTAACCAAAATCTGTTAATTTTAAAAACTGGGGCAAGGCAAAAAAAAAGTCACAGCTTTTCTCCTTGTGCTTTGGTGGGGTGACCCCTAATGTTGCTGTTTCTGTGTTTTACAACATGGAGTGAATTACACAGAAGCTTCTAAAGAAGTGAAAACAAAACATCTGAGAGAAAAACAATCCAAAGTAGCCGGAGATTTCCTCCATCAAAAGGAAACGATGTTTGTGAAAGTATTTTGAGCGCTGTAAAGTGCTCTATAAATGTAAGGACTTATTACTGTGCCATTGCTTGAGGAAAACCAGCTCAGCCATAATGTTAACAATTACAGAACAGACTTGCCTTATTACCGTTCCTTCCTACAATTGAGTTCCTCCTCTTGGAACATGAAGAGAAACCCTGGGATGGGCTTTGCCTGCACTGGGCGAGTCCTTGCTGGAGACAGGGAAACGTGGCTTGCAGGGTGGGGCACCCATTGTTTTGATAGTCAGTTTATCCAGTAGGGATCCAGCCCCTGAAATGTTGACTGTTGCCTCCTGTGCTTGACAGGTGTGAATTGGCTTCATATGGGAAGGTCAGCCTAGTAATTGAAAATGACTGTGCCTGCTGGGCAGTTGACATTTGTGAGCACATTCTCCTGGTGGGGAAGCCTCCTGGGGGAACCACATTAAGATGGGCGGGGGGAGTCTTGGTGAATGAGGCATCAGAGCTAAGTATCTCTCTCCAGACCTGCAATCCATCTTCCGATGCTCAGTACTCATCTGATGAATAGTGAGTAAGTGAGCGTGGAATCAGAGCAATGAGGAAACAGAGAGCCATCAGTGGGCTTGGGACTGAGCACTTTCATTTAGGAGTTGGTCCCTTGCCCCTGCCTTAGAGGGGAGACATCTTTACTGCTCCTCCCTCCCCCTTGAGCTCCTGCTTGGACTGTCAGTTTTGATGACAATCAGATCCAAGATGCTTCTGGGTTCTAATCGCTGTACAATTCTGCTTCTGATTCCTTCCAAAGAGGTGTACATTCAGATATTTCCTATTATCTTTTGCAAATAGTTGAAATGTTCTGAACAATGAGCTATTATTTCCCATGCTGGTGATTGATAGAAATAAGCTATGAAATACTCACTTGTAGTAAATGTTCAAATAATGTCCAAGAATATTTCAGGGGAGGGTTTGGGTTCCTAGTCTTGTTTATGTAATTGAAAGGGAGCTAGATTGATTGTCACAAACTACACTACAAGTTAGTCTGAGGCCCTTGTTCCTCTGAGTACTGGGTGTTGGTAGGGGAATGAGGCAGGGTTCATTGGCATGAGTGCCCTTGGTAACTGGAGAGCTTCTGTGGGGTGACTGTTAGGGGCAGCTCTATTTCTTTAGCAGCCTGGGTCCAATAGGAGGGAGAAACCACACAGTAATTTAAATAGGGAAATTTAATATGAAGACACATTTAACTATGATAGAGAAGCAACTATAGGATCAAACAAAACTTGTTATGGTCCCTAGGGCTCAGGGCACCCAAGGAAGGACAAACTTGGAAAGTGTTCAAGTCTTGGAGAGGAGCAGTTGAGTGCTCTGGATGGCAAAAAGGTTTGCTGCTTTAGCTGCTCTGTGATTGTGGGGCAAAGAGGAAGCAACCTCTTAAGTTTGGGTGGGGTGCTCCTGTGGGGCTGGTACTGGCATGTGCAGGGGGGTTGGTTTACTGGTGCAGCAGGAGGCCTGGAGAGCCTAGTGTCTGTGGATAGGAGATGAGTGAGTACAAAGAACCAGCATCCCAGCATGGGCAGGAGGCCTGCAGTGTGCTGCTAAGGCCATGGGAAAGTGATTGCTGCTGGGCTGTGCAGGGGCCTGTGACCTTCCCCAGCTGCCTACCAGCCCTTTCCTCTTTCAGTCTTCTCTCCACCCAGCACCTGCTGAGAAAGCTTACTATCGTGTTCCTTGTGAAGGAGAAATGCTTGAAGGTATCTCTTCCATTATTGCAGAACATGTATTGAAGGGTGCATTTGGAGCTGACTGAGAGGCAATCTGTTGCTAACTGGCATACCTGCAGCATTCAGGATGTCTGCAAGGATGTAGGCTGCCCCATTGCTCCAGAATGCCCTGTTTGCTTCAGTGTGGCTCACACAGGGGCTGGCTCCCCTTCTGAGGCCACAGCTTTGCCTTGGGCAGCTGGGTCAGCTAAGGACAGACCAGGGGTAGGGGTGGGGTCATGAACCTCTCTCTCAGGCCTGCCAACAGCTGGAGGTGAAAAGAACAGAGCTGGTGCTCTTACGGAGATGCACATGACTTCCAGACTTTAATTGGACTCACTGTGGCTTGGGTAGTAGCAACCCTCATGGCTCATGAAGGGGGTCTTCGTCCCTCCCACTTTTTTCAGCTGGAGGTCCAGAATGGTTGGAGGAAAGGAGTTTTCATAGTCCTGGGCTACTGCTCCATCATGGCTTAGGAGTTCCTGGAAGGAACATTTCCTGATTGGTGCACATCAGCCCTGATGTGCACAGCAGGTTCTGTGCCTGTTGCCTCATGCTCTTTGGCTCAGGTGGGGGTGGGTTGACATGCCTATAAGGTGACTACTAGGTCTTATTTTGCTTAGCATCCACTTAGGCTCAGTCCCTAGGACTCTGACTTAATTTTTCTCAAGCAGGGCTCTGGCATTCTTATTACTTAATAGCACCCCTAACCTGTGCCATGTGGTTTTAAGTACAGCCAAGGTCCAGAATCCCAGTTTGAGCCTGTCTCTGCCCCCTGAAGTGAGCCACCTCACTTGCTCATGCAAGTAAAGAGACCATTTTGAAGGCAGAGATTGGTTTCTTTCTCTTTGCAATCTGTCCCCCTGATGCCTTTGGCAAATGGTGCCCTCTGTAGAACTTACAGTGCACTGAACAACATTGGTACCCTCAAGTGTTAGGGGTGACAGTGCCTCTAGTTTTCCCCCAGAGTCAGCCCAGAAATTCACTGTCTCCATTTGACAGATTTAACTTGCTATATTTTATCAGGGCCCAATTTTTACCTGCCAAGTGAGGGAACAAAAAAACAAAAACAAAGACAAAACAAAAGAAGAAGAAAAAAGAACTCTCTAGTCTTGGAAAGAATGGTTGTGGGGCAAGACTACTGCTACTGGCTGACTTTGTCCTGAACCTTTGACCTACTTGACATGAAGGGTGATGATTTATCAACTCAGATTCCTCTTCAGGAGTTCATTTACAACTTGAAAGCATTCCATGTGGTCCTCAATTTGGTGGGAAGAAGTCAAGCACTGTGGAGCTCATCCAGAGGGATCCATGCTGCCCTTTTGGGCATGTTTGCCTTGGCAGGTCCTAACATGAGTTGTAAGGGCCATTTCCAAATGTGAAAAGGTCCCCTCATTTAGACAACCCAGGTGTCCTCCCTGTAGCTTGATACAGTGGTGGTGGGGCAGAGCCCTCTGTGGGACCACAGTTTTAAAGTGTGGTTCCTAGACCAGTACCGTTAGCATCACCTGGGCATTTGTTAGAAATGAAAACTTTTGACACCCCTGTTCTCCACCCCTCCCAAGCTATTAGTGTAGAAACTCTGGGGGGGGGGGGTGTTATGAGAAGCTCCCCACCCTAGTAACTCATACACATTTAAGTTTGAGAACTGCTGTTCTGTACAGTTGTCAAGTCAATGGACACCATAGGGCACCACAGCCCCATTTGTATTTTCTTTTCTTTGTTTAACCTACAAGGCTTTGTCTTACCCTCTGATCTCCATGTGTGCCTTCTGAATTAGATCTACATTCCTGGCCAAGGTCCAATGTCACTTCCTTTGTGAGGTCTTGACTGCCCCTCACCACCCCAAACAGGTATTCCTGAGTGTCTATGTGTTTCCTCTGTGATCTCTACTGTGTGAATGGAGTACCACTCAGGGCTTGTTAGAAATGCAAAATCCTAACCAGGTATGGCAGCACACACCCATGATCTCAGCAATCCTGAGGCTCAGGAAGGATCAAGAGTTCAAGGCCAGCATGTTTTCTCTCATATGTGGAAGATATATACAAAAGAAACATACACACAAAAGAAAACATGATCATGTACAAACTTATATGTAGAACATGTTTGTAATGGAACTACTCTGGAACTCAGGTGAGGAGGGAAAGGAAAAGAGAATGACAGTCAACAGTATCAAAATGCATTACATGTGTGCAGGTAGAGGACATAATGATAGTACTGAAAGCTGTTGAATAGTGTGGGTGGGAGGGAAAGGGAGAGCAATGGAAGAGATTGAATTGACCAAAGTAAAATACATTCACAGAGGGGATACATTGAGAAACCACTTTGAACATTGACTTTGAAATTAATAATAAAAGACAGGGCTATAAAATAGGTATAGTGTGCAGGGGATATTTATGGGGGAGTTGAATGAAGGAGATGAAGGTGAGGGAATATGGTCGATGGGCTTCATATACATATATGAAAAAGAATCATGAAACCTCTTGTGATTGCTTTAAGTGGGGCACGGAGGAGGTTATCTAACTAATGTACAGTGTAAGCCTACTTAACTGTCACAATGAATCCTCCCTGTGCAACAAATATATAATAATAAAAATGGGGAGAAACAGAGTTCAAGGCCAGCTTGGGCTACCTGGGGAGACCCTGTCTCAAAAACAAGCAAACAAACAAAGAAACCAACCACAAAAATCCCCCAAACAACCAAAACATGGTCCTGCTCATGATTTTGACTCAGAGTCTGTATTTCACGGGGTCTGTGAAATATTCCTACCCACTTTCAAGGTTAGAAGTTACTGGTCAGACTACTCTGATGGTGTTAAAATAAAATTGACATTTTATTTTTACATTTTTAATAATACTTATTTCTTAGAGGGGAAAAGGGAAACACAGAAAAGCTCAATGAAGCAAAGACACTTAAGTTTACGAGAGATAGCATGTTTCTTAGACTCAGAAGGCTTTTTTTTTTTTATTCATATGTGCATACAAGGCTTGGGTCATTTCTCCCCCCTGCCCCCACCACCTCCCTTACCACCCACTCCGCCCCCTCCCTCTCCCCTCTACACCCCTACCCCCTCAATACCCAGCAGAAACTATTTTGCCCTTATTTCTAATTTTGTTGTAGAGAGAGTATAAGCAATAATAGGAAGGAACAAGGGGTTTTGCTGGTTGAGATAAGGATAGCTATACAGGCCATTGACTCACATTGATTTCCTGTGCGTGGGTGTTACCTTCTAGGTTAATTCTTTTTGATCTCACCTTTTCTCTAGTTCCTGGTCCCCTTTTCCTATTGGCCTCAGTTGCTTTTAAGGTATCTGCTTTAGTTTATCTGTGTTAAGGGCAACAAATGCTAGATAATTTTTCAGGTGTCTTACCTATCCTCACTCCTCCCTTGTGTGGTCTCGCTTTTATCATGTGCTCAAAGTCCAATCCCATTGTTGTGTTCAACCTTGATCTAATGTCCACATATGAGGGAGAGCATACGAGTTTTGGTCTTTTGGGCCAGGCTAACCTCACTCAGAATGATGTTCTCCAATTCCATCCATTTACTAGCGAATGATAACATTTCGTTCTTCTTCATGGCTGCATAAAATTCCATTGTGTATAGATACCACATTTTCTTGATCCATTCGTCAGTGGTGGGGCATCTTGGCTGTTTCCATAACTTGGCTATTGTGAATAGTGCCGCAATAAACATGGGTGTGCAGGTGCCTCTGGAATAACCTGTGTCACAGTATTTTGGGTATATCCCCAAGAGTGGTATTGCTGGATCAAATGGTAGATCAATGTCTAGCTTTTTAAGTAGCCCCCAAATTTTTTTCCAGAGTGGTTATACTAGTTTACATTCCCACCAGCAGTGTAAGAGGGTTCCTTTTTCCCCACATTGAGGAGGCTTTTGTTAGCAATGAATCTAGTCTACCTCTGTCCTAGGAGACACCATATTCAGATGACCTGTTTTCGAGATAGAAGCCAGGATTTAAGTGACCATCATCACATCTTGTATAGAACAAGTGGTCAATAACTATTTAAGGATATAAAAGAGAGATTTTTAAGAATTCTCCACTAGTGTATGGGTATATTGTTGCCTTTCTGGAAATTAGAGTCCCTGGTAAGTTAATGAGGTCAATGGAGACTGTTTCATGGTTGCTAAAACTTACTATAGTGATCAGAATACCTCAGCCTGGAATCTCTGTCTTTGGCTTTCCTGGGGGACCAGGGAAAACTACTGCATGAAGCTCTTACACCCGACACAGCTCTGAACCAAGAAACCTACGTTCTGACCTAAAGCGGAAACTCTAATTGATAATCTGATTTAGGTTTTCTAGAATGAGAGTGTGAATGAGAGGTGGTTTGAGGAGAGAAGGAATTCTCTTGCCTTCCAGTCTAGCTCAGAGATAAGGGACTAATTTAATTAATCCTGTGGAGTGCCTGGCAGTTGGTGAGAGGTGTTCTGAAGCATTCCAGAAGCCACCTTCAGCCTAGGACTGGCTCCATGCCTCTGTCCTTCAGCGGGTGTGCCTGAGGCCTGTCCCCACCCTCCCTGTCCTTTGGAGCCACTGCAGATCTCTGGGGCCAGCTCTGGGCTCATAGATGCACATGGGAGTTGCCTGGCAGACACATCTGTGACCTTGAAGTCATTAACTCAAGGTTTTAGATTTGTCCAACATTTATCATCTCTGTGCCCATAATCTAGCTTTCCTAAAAGGGTTTCCTCATTGGTAGGAGCCAAACACAGCTCCTCTGGGACATGCCCAATTTGTCCCATGTGGAAGCTGCTACCACCTCACTGTTCTCGGCCTCCAGAGGTACAAAAACTTGGATGTTCCTATGTCCCTAGCAGTCCCTTGTTACTGGATGGTGGTGGCTCTGAATGGTCAGTTCAGGGGCCCCCTAAAGTGTGAATGACTGCTATACATTCAGTTATAATACTTTACTGGGGGTGCAGGAGGAAGTGAGGACCAGGCCATATGCTGGTGCACACGACTGTACAAGCATCTCGGTGCGTGTTGTGCCAGCTTCACAGGATATAGGACATTTCCACACACCAGACACATCTGGAGCTGCAGTGTCTGCTTGGCCAGAGCATTTCTCTGCAACAATCTGGAAATGATTGCGCTCTGCCTAAAACCCAGTGGTGCCGCAGCTGTGAAAAACTCCCATGTTCAGGGCAAATGAGAAAAATGAGCTGGTGGTGGACCCATGTGTACTCCTCCAGGGATATGGCAGGTACAAAGTACTTTCCAGAAATCAAGTTCCTTCACCTTGGCTGCTGAACTGGAAATGGACCGAGTCTAGTCTGTCACAGATATTCTACTGCCCTTGACTAAAGCCACTTGAACCATTTCTGGAATCTGATTTTGTGATTTTGGCTTTTTAAAAAAATCAACATTGTATTCTGTGTTAGCTGTAAAGTATCTCTCCATCTCAGTAAGGTAATGACTGAGGATGGATCTGTATCTCACAGAGGATAATCCAGAAATTCAAATTTCACGGTAACATGTACTATGTTTCAAATTTTCACTGATTCTCAAAACTTCACCCTCAGAAGTCTTAGACTGAAAGTTACTTTTGTATCAAAGGTCAGACTCTCCAGAGTCTCAGGTGAGCCAACTCAGAACATTGCCAGAGTCAGGGACTGGTAATTTGTACTCTCTGTTACAGAAGTGCGCAGTATTGTCAGTGAGGTGTCCCCTAAGTGCTCAGACCTGGTCATGGCGAGTGCCCTGCTCACCACTGCTGTACTGCATGAATAATCTCAGACACGAATTAGAGATGACAATGTTTGTTTTTCTTTCAAGGAATAGTTACTTGGAGATGTGTAACATTACAAATGGAAGGTTTTATTTATTTATATGTGGTACTGGGGATTAAACCCAGGGCCTTGCACTTGCCAGCAAGTGCTCTGCCACTGAGCTACATCTCCAGCTCTGGAAGTGTTTCACTCTAGCTGTCTCCATGTGTGGCTCTTTGGCAGAGCCATCCCTTAGCACCTGGAAGAGCCCAGGGAAGATGTGTTCTACCAATACACATTCTGTGCGGGAGCAAGGCAGCATTTGCTTTTTTTTTTTTTTTCCAAATTGAAAAGATACAAGTTGTAATTTAGGAATACATGGTGCCTGTGAATTTCTTTCTATCTTTTTTTTTTTTTTGGCAGTGCTGGGGATTGAACTCAGAGTCTCATGTTTTCTTGGCAGCTGTTCTATCACTTGAGCAAAGCCCCCATCCCTTTTTGCTTTGGTTATTTTTGAGATACGGGTCTCACTTTATGTCAGGGCCAGATTGGACCATAATCCTCCTATTTGTGCTTCCTGGGTAGCGGGGATGACAGGCACCTGCCATCACACTTAGCCATTGGTTGAGATGGGGTCTTGAGAAACTTTTGCCCGGGCTGGCCTTGAACCATGATCTTCTTGCTGCCTATCTTCTGAGTAGCTAGAATTACAGACTTCAGCCATCATGCCTGGCATGGCTGTGGATTTCTAAATTGTTTTTTAGAAGTTGTGGCAGGGAATAAAGAGGCCAGACTTTAATAACAGCCCTCACTCGTCCTATACTTTGCAATGTCAGGTGGGGGAGACAGTGATGCCAAACAGGGTCTCCTCAGCAGGGTGTGAGGCATCTCCCCAGTGGGGCTGTTTGCTGAGGAGACAGAAGCGAGGAAAGAGAGGGGCGGCAGTGGATACTGATGTAGGCACCTGGGGCTCTGAGGATCCTGACAGCAGACACCCCCATCAGTGGAATAGAGGTGTTCATGGAGGGATTTCCTCTGACCCTTAAGCAGGCCTGTCTGGTCCTGGGGTTAAGGAGTTACTAAGGGAATAGAGGAAAACACACTGCCGATTTTATGCTGCAGATTTTGAACTTGAGAAGGTGTTAGGCAGAGTGTATATGCCATTAGCGTTATGGACAATTGAAAAGAAAAGAAGAGACTGAACATTCAATCATATGGTGTCTGAGGACAAAGAGTCTCCTGAGCTGGAGTCCAGACACACAGCACACAGAGCCAGGTTTGCAGGTGGCCTGGACCTTGGGAACATGTGCTCCAAAGGAACAGTGGTGCTGCTCAGCCCAGGAAGGGGAAGGCCCAGGGTTTCTGGATCTTCCTATCCTTCGAGAGAAACCTGGAACCTAGAGTCTCTTTGCTTGTAACTTTTGGCAGCTAACCAAAACTATTCTAAAAGGCTGTGCAAGCCAAACCCAGCCTGGGAGCTACTTGCTAGCCTTTACCCTGATGTCTGCAGGTCTACACTGCTTTACGGTTTTGGTAATGAACTGGCTCAGCTGGTTTGCTCTTCTCCCAGGGCTGTTTTCTGGGGATGCTTTGAGTGACTCGTGTGTTCAGAGTTTTCCTGGCTAGCAGGCAGCTCTCCCTCTAGAATTCTTGAAAGCTTTTCCTAGAAGTCCGCACTGGCAGCCAGCTGGACTTCCCCTGAGGTGTGGCTTCTGCTCCTGAACCTTCAGGTCATAGATGCCAGGTGGAGCTGGAGTCTTGGCCTATTTGCTTTTTTTCCTAGGATTACAGTGCATCTTTGCTGGGCATTGGGCTAATACCGAAAGCTGGTCCCTGAGATGCATTCACTTGACATGGCAAATCCTGCCTGGCCATATGTGGTGGAATAAGAAGGAGAGCCAGGGACTAGGGGAAGAGGGGCAGCTCTGAAGAGATTGGGGCCCTGAGATAATTTTGGTTTACCTCTTCCAGGGCAGCAGAAATGGTAGCTCTGGCCCCTTTTCTCACCTGGGGATATTGAGAAATGTATAGAACTGTGCATTCCACCCACCTGGACTCCACAGATGTTGGGGTGCAGCTCAGGAGTCTGCATTTTAAGTGCACCCCAGGAAGCTACTGTGCACACTGCAGCTTCAGGACCATTGATGAGAGATGGTAGAGGCCCTGAGTGACAGGGTCTTATGGGTCCAAGCCATGTTCCACAGGCCCAGTCATGCAGGCATGCAGCAGATCAGAGGGGCTGGCCATCAGCTGCCTTGTTTTGGCCCACAGCCCAGAACCCAGCAGACAGGGTTATGGCCCATGATCAATGCCATGGGTGAGACCAGAGCAGTTGCACAGGTCCCCAACTCAGAGGAAGCCTGCACTTGCAGTTTAGTGCTCTGTGTGTGCAGTCTTAAAATTCTTCACCTTATTTTTGAACTTGTGTCTTTTAAGCAAATGAAGGCTGATGGGACAAGAAGCAGGGATTAGGGCTCAGCACCTCTGCCTGTGTGCGGCTGTGCTACCTGTGCCTCTTCACCTCCTGTGATAAGTTTTCTGCTGCCCGTGCCCACCATGCCGTCCTCTCAGCTGAGGCCTGGGTGCAGGCCTAGAGAGAGTTAGGGTGGGATACACATCCTATGTGCCAAGTATCCCTAAGCTTGAGGAAGTTCGCCAGTAAATAGCATATGAAAAACCCTAGCAGGACTGGTGGAAAGAGAGCCCTCAAATGAAAAGAGAAATAGCTTCTGTTTTTTGAACCTGGCCTTACGTTTTCAGTTTACATCACAAATGATGTATCTGGCCGACTGACCCTGTGCACCAGCCCTCTTCTTGCCAACTCTGGCTAGCTGGTGACCCACAGCCATGCAGCCCCTTACTGAGGTCCTCCTTTCTCTTTCAGCAGCTCTGATTCAAGTTTCTTTATATTGTGCCTTTTAGTATGTTTCTTTTAACAGGGATGTTTGAAGAATAAGGCAATAAAATATTAAAACTTCCTTGTGAATTTTATGCAAGAGTTTTGAAGATATACGTGGAGACAATCGGAGAGCTGTCATATTTGCATGGCTCCTCCAATCCTTAAGTGCAAATATGACAGCTCTCTGATTGTCTCCTTATAACATTATGTGAGGATTAAACAATTGATATTAATATATATTAGTGAATAGTAAATATAGTAATAGCAAATAGTAAATAAAATATTTTTAGCTATTAAAAGTTACATGCTTCTGCTTCTGGCTGTCGTGAACTAGTTGATAGCAGACTGATCTGCTTACCCAGAACATTAGAGAAGCTAGTCACAGGACCAAAAATATGGTTGAAGCCTGCAGAGACTTGGAGGTCAAGACCTCCAAGACTTAACAGTCCAAGGTCCCAGAGAGAAAGGAGCCTCAAGGAGGTCAGACTCACTGAACCTGACATTCTACATTGCCTTTCACCTTCCTGCATTTATTAGTTCCCTAGTGGCTGATGCAGAGACTACAGAAGTGACGATAAAGGTGCTGAGAAGTTAAGCAGAGCTAACAGCAGTTTCGTAGTAATGGGAGAAAAAAAATGGTGAACAGGGCTCACCAAGGTGATAGAGCCTAAGAAACATTCCAAGTATTCAGTTGGGACCTCTAAGGATTAGATCCTAGAAGTAAAGGCTGACTCAACAGAGACTAGGTTGTACAAAGATTGAAACTCAGTTTCATGTGAGGTCAATTCTTGATTGAATTAAGATGATCTATTCCTGTGGCTTGTCAGAAAGTCTGGAAAATATTCATTGCAGGAAAATATCATCTAGATACTCTAAATGTTTTCATAAGCAGTAATAACAATCAATAGAAGTTTACCTGGCATATCCAGAGACTGACCAAGAAAGAAAGGAAAAGAAAGGAGGGAGGGAGAGGGAGAAGAGAGAGAATGAATATAGGTCTTCATTTTTAACACTTCAAGAAAGTGCCAGACTTTCCCTCATTTTACTTTCCTACCATAATGTATGCTGTGGGTCTAGTTTCTCCAAAACCTTGCCAACTCTTGTTTTTTTTTTTTTTTCTTGGCAGTCCTGGGGTTTGAAGTCAGGGCCTTGTGCTTGCTATGCAGGTGCTCTACCACAGGAGTCACATCTCTAGCCCAGTCTGTTGTATAATGCCCATCCTATCTCATAGTTTTGATTTGCATTCCCTAATGATTTGGAGTATCCTTTCAAAAATTTATTTGTCATGTGTATATTCCCTTGGAGAAATGGCTGTTTAACTCTTTTGCCCAAAATAGTTTCTGCCTGGTAGCGAGGGGGTGGTGGGGGAGGAGAGGGAGGTGGTGGGGGGAAAGGGGGGAGAAATGACCCAAACTTTGTATGCACATATGAATAAAAGAAAAAATAAAAAGTAAAAAAAAATCTTTTGCCCATTTTTAAATTGGGTTATTTGCATTTTTGTTGTTCAGTTGTAAGAGTACAAGTCTCTTATTGGATGTATGATTTACAAAAATCTTCCATTGACTGGGTTGTGTGTTTCACTTTCTGGATGATAGCCTTTGAATAATAAAAGCTTTCAATTTTGATGTAGTATACTTATTTTGTGTGCCATTTGGTGCCGTGTCACCTTCATTCTGAGGGGTATTTTTTGCTGGATAGAAAATTCTAGGTTAGAAGCTATTTTCTTGGAGCACCCTAAAATCACTATTCCACTATTTTCTAGCTAACATTTCAGCTGATATTTTCATTGTTCTTAATTTCTGCCAATTTTACTGTACTGTGCTTCTGGGCTGTTACCTTGCATTTCTTCTGCCTGGGGTTTATAGTATTTCTTGAATTAGTGGCTTATATTATTCATTACTTTTGGAAAATTTTGGCCATTACCTCTTCAAATATTGCTTCTCCTTCTCCATTCTCCTTCTTCTCACATTCTGGTACTTCAATACATGTATTTTAGACCCAAGTCCCAAATGCTTCTTATGCTCTTTTCTGCATTTTACACTTTATAAATTGGTCTTCATATCTTCCACTAACCTATATTCTAGGTCACTAATTCTCCCTTCATCTGTGTCTAATCTTCTGTAGAACCATTCACCCCAGTGTTAATTTTTGTTTTTCTCATTCCTACAATTTCTATTTGATTCTTTATATTATATATTCCCATTTTGTTTTGTTAAAAATTCTCCACTTTGCTTATTTTCTTAAATGTATTTATCACAATTGTTTTAGAGATCATATGTGTTAATTCTAGCACCCAGATCAGCAAAAATGAATAAAGAATCAGTTAGTGCTGTGGCATGGATGAAGCTTAAAAACATTACGCTAAGAAGCCAGCCATGAAAAGCCATGTATTGTGTGGTTACACTTATGTGAGGTATCTGGGTAGGCAAATCCATATAGACTGAAAGTAGATTAGCAGGTTTTTTTGCGGGGGAGGGCATTTGTGTGCAAGAAATGAAGTGCCTGTTAATAAGCATGAGGTTTCTTTTTGGGATAATGACGATGTTCTAAAACTGTGGTGAAGGATGCATAACTCTGCGAATATACAACAAATCAGAGAATGATACACTTTTAAGAAGGTGAATTATATATTATGTAAATTAGATCTCAATAAAGCTATGACCCTCCAAATGGAGGTGAAATAAAAACATTTCTAGAAAACAGAAACTGAGAAATTTTGTTTTTAGCAGATTCTCACTAAAAAAATATTAAAAAGAGGTCTTTAGGCAGAAGGAAATTTTCACAGATAGAAGCACACAAATGCAGGAAGGAATGAAATACAATAAAAAATATGTGAACAAATCTGAATGAATATCAACTGCTCAAAAATAGTTCCATTTCATGGAGTTTTAAATACATTTTTTAATGTCTGAAAATGTATTGGTCAGGGCCCTTAAGTTGTCTGGGACGTTATAGCACTAGTTTGTAATAGGCTGTGCTGAGTCAGTAAAGGATGCTGTTAGCTGTTGGGCAAATTACCATAACAATTAAAGAATGTGTAACTAGGAAGAAATAGAATAATAGAAGGGAAATATGCAATAATGAAGAATAGTAGATTAAATGAAATATGGAAATAAAAGCAGTAACAGGAAACTAGAACATGCAAATCACATATAAGGCATGTAGATTTGAACCCAAACATTAGCGATCACTTTAGATAAACTAAAAAAATTATTTTATTTTGTGGTGCTGGGGATTGACCCCAGGGTCTTGCAGCATGCTAAGCAAGCACTCTATCACTTAAGCTATGTTCCCTGCTCCAATTAACAGACTTTTATTAAAATACTTTTTTGCATACTTTTTATTAAAAACTGTCAGGTTAGATTAAAAAAAAAACTGTATTCTATTAACAAGAGACAGCTTAAATATGGGACTACCAATGTAAATAAAAGCTAGAAGCTAAAGCATGCAATGTTAACCAAGAAAAGATGGAGTGGTTGTGGTTGTATTAGAGGCAGATGATGTAATCCTGAAGGCAAGAAACCTTACTAGAGAAAAGAAGGACGTCTCATAGCACTGAAAGTGCTAGGTCACTAGGAAATATTTACCTGCAACTAATAAACCAAAGCAATCAAGTTAAAGATTGACAGAATTAAAAGGAACAACAGAGGACTCCACAGTTGCAGTGGGAGATGAGTGTACTTCTTGATCAATAAACAGCAGTGAGGACAGAGCTGCCTGGTCCATATCCTGTTTAATGAACACCACAGCTGTTGAGGATGCATCCTTTCCATTTACTGGGCTGTAAAGTACATCTTAGGGAATTTAAAAGAATTGAAATCAGAGAATCTGTTTCCTGACTATAGTGACATTAAGATCAAAATCAATAATCAAAAAAGACACTAGATATTTAAATCCCTATCTATTTGGAAATGATGTAAGACACTTCTAAATAACCCTTAGGTCAAAGAAGAAATCTCAGTGGAATTTAATGAATATTTTGAACTGAAGATAATGAAGATATGGCATATCAGATCTCAGGGGCTGTAGTAAAATCTATGTAGGAAAAATTATAGTCTTAAATGCACGTATAGTCGACCCTCAGAATTTGTGAGGGGATTCATACGAGGGACCCTCTCCCTCCAGCAGATGCTTCAGTCCCGTACATGAAGAGTCCTCCTCTGTACTTTAAACCACGTCTAGATTATGTAGAATACCTAACATGGTGTAAATACTATGTAAATAGTTGTTATACTCTGTTATTTAGGAATATTGACAAGAAAAATGTCTGTACTTGTTCTGTAACTAAATAGTTTTTTTTTTTTTTCTGAATATTTTCCATCTGTGGTTGGTTGAACCCTTGGAGGTGAGATCTGTGGATACAGAGGGCTGACTGTTAAGGAAGGAAAACTGAAAGTCTCAAGATTTTAGAGTTTAGAAAAACAACTAAATACATAGAATGTAGAACAAAATAACAAAGAACAGAAAAGAATAATACAGAAAACAAATTTACAATAGAGGAAAGCAATTAATCAAAAACTTTTTTGATTAATTGAGACTAATTTTTTTGATTTATTGAGACTAATAAAATTGAAAAGGACTCTCATAAAGTGTTCAGGAGAAAACAAGAAAGCACAAATCACCAGGATCGGGAATGAACAAGGGGCTGGTGCTGCAGATCCTCAAGACACAAGAAATTAACCGTATCTATAGGCTCACCAATGCACTTGTGGGATTTCATCTGCCATGTTTTTATTCATGCCCCAACTCCCAAAATCACCACTTGTTTCAGATCTAACATGTCAAAAAAATAGTCTCAGTTTTATACAATCTCTGGCCCCAAACAGCTTTTTGGCCTGTGTTTCACACGTTGGTAAATAGTGCCACCATTCACTGAGTTGCTCAAGTGAGAAACTCTACATTTTGCCTCTGTTGGATATCTCCACATCCCATCCCTCATCTAGGCCTCTGACTTTCCTTTCTCCTTTGGTGGCAGGACTTTTGTACCACCATGATTTGGGAACAAGAACAGAAACCACACAGGTGACTCATTCTGCACCTTACTTTCCTGAACTCTTTCTAGCTGTTGGGTGTCAGCTTGTCTAGGGCTCCAAGTGCTTCCTGTGACCTGGTCTATTATGCTTAGGAACACACACACAGCAATGAGCACAGCAAAGGACTTAGTCTGAATGAGTGAATAAATGAAAGATAGTAGACAATAGTGCTGATACTATTTTTCAACTTCAATAAAGTGATACAGAAAATGGAAAAAAGGTATCTATGGTCATAAGTAAATACAGTCTAGCTTTTTCAAGTACCAATTTAATGTAGTCTTGCCTATTTGTTTGATGATAACATAGCACTTAAAAATAATTCAAATATTGACCTATTTACCAGATTATCACTCCCTCTAAATTTAAGCTCTTAATGGGAGCAACCTTGCCTTTGTCTTTCTTCTGGCTGTTGGTTGGTGAGCTGTGCACTTTTGATGACTTAAAGAGAAATCTGAGGCTTGGTTTGAGAACTGCCTTAATTTCACAATATTGCTACTGTTGCCTACTGTGGCCACAAGTGATCTAACTCATTAAAGTTTCCTGAGGAAATAAAATCCAACCAGGTTCAAAGTAAACACATTCTTATTACTGGATCTTCAAAAATATCCTTACATTTCACCCTAAAACATTTTAGAGTACTTGGGATGTACTTATTCTGAAGAGGCTAAATGTGTCCCTAGGAATGTGAAAAGATAATATGATTGGTTGAACTTAATGAATAGGACCTATTTTCTGAAATCACGTAAATCAGTCTTTAGGTCTTTCTCTTAAGAAAATTAACCAGTGTTACTTGTATTTTTCTAAACTTAGTTACCTCCTGTATTTTTCTAAACTTAGTTACCTCTTATAAGAACTAATTTCTTTTATTATGAAATGCATTATAATGTCATCCCTTGAGATCCATGGGAAATTGGTTCCAGGACTTCTGTGGATAACATAATCTGTGAATGTTCAAATCTCTTAAATAAAATGGCATATTCTTTGCATATATCCTAGCCCATCCCCCTATATACCTTATATCACTCCTACATTGCTAATGATACCTAATTACCTAATACAATGCAAATTCTGTGTAAACAGCAAGGAAAAACACCTGATGTGTTTGGTACGGTTGCAATTTTTTTTCTAAATATTTTTAGTCCATGATTGGTTTAATTCGTGTACATGGACACAGAGGGCTGATTGTAGTTGCAAAGGAATATATATGAAGGGTATGTGTAGTTTGAAGGATAATAAAAAGAATACCACATCCTCACTATACACTGTAGGAAATGATGGGCAGAGGACCAAGTCCAGAGCACAAGCCCTCCACTTACCCTTTGCAGTGCATGTTAAAGGGGGCGGTAACAGCCCAGAGTAACCCAAATGACTGGACCAGGGCTTTGTGTTGGTTTTATTAAGAATTGTGAAAGGGTCATGTGGCACTATTGGTTGGAAAGCTGTTTTTCCTAAGTTCTTCTGCTTGTCATCCAAATATAGTTTCTTGTTTCTACTGCCTTTAGAAGAAATCACAAAATTTCAGGATGCCACAAACTTCATGGCCACTTAGCAACAGAATACCAGGGGGGACATAGGTGTAGCTGTCCTAAAAGGGACCAACTGGAACTCACTGACTGCTTTTGTGCCACTCATATGACTGTGATGAGCCTGAGGTGACACACTCAGGGGTTCCACAGTAAACTCAGTCAGGGATGAGCTGATTTGTAGGCATGTAACCAGAGCAGTTAGAAGGGCCCTGGGTTTGTAGTTTCTACAAATTCTTCATGATTCAATATTTTCATTCCTTTTGGTGAGTAGGGCTAGTTGGTACAGTGTATATGTTCTGGGGTCTTGGAGCTTCAACTCATGGCTGGTTTCACTTCCTGCTACCTTCTCAACCCCATGGGAGCCCTGGGATCACTGCTCCCTCACTCTCTGGTGTTCTGGGTCCTTCTTGGCCTCCTTCTTCTTGCTGTTACCCAGTGTCTGCTGTCATCCTCTACTCCCAGGGCTAAGGGAAGGTTGGGGTTAGGTGTGTATGCTTTTTGGCATCTCAGGGCTAGGGGTGTGGTGACCATCACTGCTTTGAGCTGGCCATGTCGTGATGCATTCTGTGGGCAACTTGTGTGGCCAACCTGTCACCCCACCACTAATCTAGATACTGAGCACTGTAAGGGTGAAAATTGTCCTCTCTGCTGTGGGTTGTGATGGCAGGTCGCGGGAAGAGGAGATTGACTTTAGCAATGATAAACTTGCTCCCAAGACTGTGGATTTACACCAGCTTGCCGAATTTCTTCTGGGCTCTCTCCAGTGCAGGTAGATCATCTGCAGGTTGGCCCCACTCAATGGCAGAGTTCCAAGAGCAGCAAGAGAGGACAGACCCTCGGGTAATACCCTGCAGGTGTCTGCTGCTTTACATTTGCTACCACTCCTGCCTGGGCAGGACACAGACCAGCCCAGATCCAGGAGTGAAGGCAGCACCTGCCTATTGAGGAAAGGAGCTGCAAAATCATCTTGGGAGGAGGTAGATGCAGGAACAGGGGAGTGAATCAAAGGACACAAGTAAGTGACATTCATTTGAGCTTTTTCTTGACTTATTTTTTCTTTTTAATGTCAGTTGATTTTTTTCCCACTTCTGAACTACTACCAAAATTAGTTTAAAGGGTAGCCTCAGTGTGTATTTATAGAATGGTTCTGCGCAAATCTATTTCAGGGTTACGCAGAAATTTTATTGCCTAGTCCAGGAGTGCTGTAGACCTGCCAGAATCTGGATAATTATTAAACCATCCCAGTAACATACCACTTCACTGGCTTAAGGAAGGGAAAGACATGACATCAGCTTTGTTTTAGATGTTTGAGTTTTTTTCTGGGATGGTGAGCCTGACCTTTCTTTTTGACTGCAAAGTCTCTGTAGGAGCAGACAAAAGAACCCCAGAGTGATCTTGTGCTGCCTCTTTACGAATTGCAGGGCTCTTTCTCTGTCTCCAGAGCATGAGGGCCCATTTAAATGTTGTGTTTGACCCTGTGGGGAGAGGCACAGCTTTAGGGTATCAGAAAGGACCCTCTGAAGGATTTGAGACTGACTCCTTCTTGAGTTCTCCCTCCCCTCCTCCCCACCAGATTCCTGGCCACAGTTTGACCGCCTGTAACCTGATCTGGAGTCTCCCTGCTGTGGTACCGTCACTGCCCCTAAATCCTCTAATCGCCATCCTTCTATAATACCCCTGTAATGCCATCTTCCCACATGGCTTCCCATTTTGTCTTATGTCCTGAAGTGCCTGACAACATCCTGGCCACCAAACCAGTGCAAGGGACATGCTGCCAGGGGATCAGGGTTGACATGAAAATTGTTGGAGTCAGGAAATTCCAGGGCCCTTAAGTCATCCGGGAAGACATTGGACATGTGCGGCCAAGGGAGGGGATCAGGTTGCCTTGCTGTAAGCAGGAATTGAGGTCAGGGACTGGGCTGGCAGGGAGGGGTCTGAGTTCTTCGCTGTGTGGGAAACTTTGGATATTTCTGTTTAAATCTTTATAATAAATCAGATTGTAATTAACCTTGCCTTACTTCCTATTCACATTGACATTTATTTTGGAAGTTTATAACTGCTACTTAATTATTATGGACAAGGTTGAAGAAATCATTTAGGATACTATCAATTTGGTTATGAAAATGATACCTGGAGCTGACTCTCCCCACCTACACATATTTGGGGGGATTTTATGGTTTCATTGTGTCAGTCCAGTCAAGAAGCCCATTTTTCTTGCTCCTTGGCTCATGTGATGACTTAAATATTAATCTCACGTGTCTCAGGTGCAATGACGGGGAGCGTGCAGTTAGAATCCCCCTTTTGCCACACATCCCCTTTTCCTAAGGGCAGCAGATACCCATTTGCTGTTCTTCCCATGACCCTTCTGTGAGGACCCCCACACATGCTTCCCGAGGGACTAAGATACACATATTCATCCTTTTTCAGTTTAGGGCCTCACTAGCACATACGCCATTGTGGGAGGGGTTTGCCCACCCATCATTTAGGGGATCACTGTGGTGACATTCGTCTTAGAAAGTAATAGTAGACTTTTTCCAGGAAGGGGACTTGGGCAGTTTTATGGAGGATGCTTATGACTCTGCTAGTGACAGTAGCAGGAATGTAACTGAGGAAGAATATCTGCATTTGACAGGTTATTTAAATGGCCCCTTGTTCTATTCTGTGTTCTGTGCACATGTCCTGCTTACTCAATGAGACCATCTCATTGAGGAAAGGAGGCATTTATGTGCTACTTGGTGCTTTGCCTGTTTCTGACATATAATTTTGTGAGGATGGAGCTGTGGAAATGGTGGTAGCTGATGACCCCTGGAATTTGAGAAGAGGAATGGTGAGAATGAGCAGTTAGGGTAAGAGCTGAAGATCTTGTTGTTGGAGGCTGGAAAGATTGTGGGGTTTCCTGTTGTGATTTGGGTCTGGCCCAGAGCACGTTGGGGCAGATGCCCAGCGGGAATATGCCAGAAGACAGCATATTCATGTTGGGCTGCTGGGAATAAAAGAAGAAGGTGTGTGATGGAGGTAATGTGCACAAAAGGCTGTGGTGCCAATAAGGATGGGACCCCATCCATGATCATCAGCATCCCCCTGCCTCTACCCGCTCTGAGGGGAAGGTACAGGCTTAGGTGTTGATGGCAGGGGCCCTAAGCTGAGGTTTCTGTGAGGACCCTGCACGTGCTTCCCGAGGGACTAAGACGTACACGTTCATCTGGCTCTCTTCGCTCTGTCTCCATTATAGGCACTTTAACCAAGTGATCAGGGAGAACCAGGAGCTACATGTGCTGTCTCTGGCCAAGTGGGCTCCTAAGCACCAACTGTGAAATCCTCAGGAATTTTGTGAGTCAGTTGTCAAACATAGCATTGTTGAAATTAAATTATAGCAACTTGCAATTAAATTTATATTAAAAACCAAGGTAATGCATATTCAAAACACATCAGTTCCTAATCATCTCATTGCTTCCTCTGCCTGTGAGATTGGAAACATTGCTTGTGTTGGGATGGGAGAAACAATACGTCTTAGTGAGCCATTGTGAGTCAGTGACTTCTCCATGGAGGGAGCATTTACATACACCCATGGGCAGGTTCTGCCTCCCATTGCGCCAGAGCAATACTTGCTCTCACTGCTTGTTCTCTCCCTAGGCTAAGTGTGCACTACAGCCTTAGAGTGACTCAAACTCCTTTGAGGAGAAGCAGAGACTCTTGAACTAAAACCTTCTTTCTCTGGCTGACGTTTCCTGGGGCTGAGAAAAAAGAGATCATTACAGGTTAAAGGGCTTTCATCATACCATCTTCTAGTCTGCTGATTACCTGTGGATTAAACATACACAAAAGTGTTGATACTACCAACAAAACTCTCCAAGCAAGCTTTGTTAGTTAACACCAGCAGTAGAAGTTAAAAACAAGAATGAGCTGCCAATGATTACAACTCTTCTCATGGTCCAGTGTGCATGTTACTAGGTCCAGTTTCCAATGGAATTTTCCACCTAGGGATGATAAAGTCTGATTTCAGTGCACAGGAGACTCTTGGCAGGAAACTCTTCCTGTTTGTACTTCTGTAGACAAGGGGAGGCATCTCCCCTGTGCCTTTCCCCAAGCTCCTGGATTCACTTCTGACATCACAATAAAGTAAGTTTGGTCCATTTGATTCTGGCATTTACATTATGTTGCCTTCTCGGGTCAAATAACTCATCTATGAAGTACCACTCAAGAAGGCTGAACGTCACCAGCTTACCTTTCGTTTGTTATTAGAGAAAGAAGACAAAATAGGGTTAACTCTTCAAATGATTTAACCCTTCAAATGATTTAGTGTTTCCCCCAAATAATAAAAGACAAATTCCTTTCATTCTGCTCTTCAGAATCAAGGAAGCATGGGGGTCTCTAACAAGAATAATGGCCTGCATAGTTATCAACTCTGAATGAGGTTACAGTCTAGATTTCTGTTGTCGAAGACACTAAGCAAAGCTTTCTCATCATTGAAGTGGATTATCAAGCATTTATTTAGATATTTTAAAGTAGCCGCATATTTGTCTTCACTTTTCCCCAATCTCCTGTCATTTTGGTATGAGAGTGTGAACTCCCCAACTAGGAATGAAACATGAAGTTATGCATTTGTATTTCCTCATAGTGTTGATCACAATCTTTTTAGGCAAGAGTATTTTCCTGAATTTTTAATTGTAATCATTCTAAATGTGGCAGCAAACTCAGAATCTTAATGAGTTCCCTTAGTAAAGCTCCTTTCTTGATCTTATCACAGTCTAGGACTGGTCAGAGGAGGGTTGGAAGCAAATCACTCTCTTCCATGCAGTGATTCAGGAACCCAAACTCCTTTAGCTGGGAAGAGCTGGGGCTCTGCTGTTTTGGAAGGGTTGGTGTCTTCCTCTTGCTCCTCTGCATCTGGCTGCAGGCAGGAGAAAAAAGATGGACAGTTGGGTGGGATTGTATAGCCAAGCCTTTTGGGGGCTTTCTTCACTTCACCCATGTTCTGTTGGGTGATACTAGGTTATGTGGTCAAGCCCAGCTATAAGTCTGGCCTGTGTGCCTAGGAGGCAAAGGGCCTGGCCTTGGCCACACCAGAACACTCAGATGATACAAGCTGCCTTTTGCAAGCATAGTATGTTTTCAAGTTCCTTGTGGGTCTTGGTCTGTAGAGGGCACAGAGTGTAGTGGCTGAGAGTATGGCCTTGAATCAAACTGCTGCTATCAAATTCCAGCTCTACCACTTGCCAGACGGTGATATTGGGCAAGTAACTTAGTTTCTCTCCAGCTTTAGTTTTCTTATCTAAAAAATAGGTTAACAATAGAACATAGAGTTCATGTGAGAATCAAATGACATCTTAACTCTGTATGTTGAGAAGATAATTAACATGTTGGTTAAATAATAATTAAAAAAAAAGACTAGCAACAGAAAGATCTAATTTCCTCTTTGGGGTGTTGTGATTTGGATAGGTTGCCATTCAGACGGATAATGTTTCTTTCAATTCAATTGCAAAAAATGTTTATTGTACAACTATTATTTGTAATGGGCCAAATGTGACCATAGACTCTGAACGAGAGGACTTCTCATTGAGTAAAATACACAGTATGTTTTTCCCACCAAACTTGCCCCTTAAACTCCATGACCCTTAATCCACAGTCACACCAGCATCATGTCTTGGTCCCCACACCCCAAATCCACAGCTTCCTCTAGACTCAGTGCAAAGTGACACTGCCCCTTGTCCAGAGGGCAGCTTCTCCTGCTCCATCCACAAGGACCTGGCAATGCTGGTCCTTGATCAGGTGTCTTCCCTGTCCACTTGTTCCTGTCTGTTTGCACAAATGTATTCCCTCTTGTGAGTCACAGCTCAGAATCACGCTTGTTCTTTAAAATCATGTAAGAGCAACATAAGCTGATTTCTCCATATGAAGCCCCCCTTCCAGGAACAGGCTGGGCTTAATGTGCTCTTTCCCTTGCAGCTGGATGACTGTGCACTGCAGCTCTCCCACAATGGCACCTACCTGGACCTGGAGGCCACGCTGGCAGAACAGCGGGATGAATTGGAAGGCTTCCAGGAGGACGCTGGGTAAGAGCAACCATTGTCCCTGCCGCTAGGCACCATTGACCTCAGAATATCACGTCTTTGACCTTCACTCATAATCAAACAAGAAGGGTGAGGCCAAGCTTTTTCCATTTTGAGGAGCTTTTCTTGACAAAGCTTCTTGGGGTAGCCTGCCTTAAATTTTTTTCTGGCTATAGTTTAATCAAACACATAGTATTTTCCTTCTAAGTAATTTCAAATCTAAATATCAGTTAAATCAACATTTCCAGGTTTTAGTGGATTGACAACCATTTCAAGTATTGTTTTCAGTAATTTACTGGATATTCAATTCTTTTGGCAATGCTCTAGTAGATACTGTGTCATCTTTTAAATTCATTATGGTAGAGAAAATAGTTATCGTGTTAATTAACATCAAGTTATCTAAATCTATTTTGCTTATTATTTCTGATCACTAAGAGCTGGAATAGAACAATACTCATAAAAAATCAGAGATATGTACAGAAGGTGAATCTCTGTCGGAATTTACTCATACAATCAGTCATTCCTGTATTTATTAGAATGAAGTAACCTTCTAGAAGATGGTGTCCCTGTCTCCCTTTCTGCTGTTCATCCATCTTGAACCATAGCTATCTCTGATATAATAACGTACTCCTTAGAGACCTTCTGAGGCTCTCTGGTGTTTCCCACATAATGTTCAGATGTCTTAATCTGGTGTTTAGGGGTCCTTAAATTGTTTGACTCTACCTTGCCCAAGTTAAAAATACCTTCAGGTGACTACTATTTGAGGGTACTTTTTTTTTTTTTTTTTTATGAATAGCTCAAATAATGGGGAAAAGTTGAAACCTGTTAGTGTTAGTTTCATGTAGCTCTCTGCCTCCAGTGTGTCCTGATGGCTTCCTGGGTTTTCTCTGTTTCAGTTTTTCACAATTTATGGTCATTGCTCCTCTAATTATCCCTTATCTCTTGTGCTAAAACTCCACAAAGTCAGAACTGTGTCTATCTGAATGTTCAGCATGTAGCATTTTCTCAGCACTTAATGTGCATTTATGGATATTGGCGGTCAGGTGAATGACACAATCCCAGAATGGATTCACAAAAGACATGAGCACCAAGAAGATCAAGAGCCTTGGTAGAATTGAGCATGGTTCTCTGAGGACACTCCTCTTGTCTCCATAGTGGAATTAGGACACAGATAGTGTGTGGGAAAAGGCCCAGGAGCACTATAGACTGCACACACATGCACACACAAGGGGGACTCTCAAGTCACCAGATTCTACTCATCATCATTAAAAAGTACATTATCAGACTAACAGATTTTGGGGAAATTTTACTGATATATATGTAGCACAAAATGACTTCCCTTTATATGAGATGTCAGAATGCTGATTGGATGATAGTCTAATTGCATGATTTCCTGACTCATTGGCCAAACAGACTTCAGGAATGTTGTGAGTAGATCACTGTCAACTTGAAAAATGTCTTCACTGGGGTTAGGCTTGAGGACTTTGTCCTGTTTGTTTTGTTTCTTTGTTTGTTTGTTTGTTTTTGTATCTTACCAAACCTTGAATGATTTGGAGATGGCAGCTGAAGAAATATAGTACTAATATGTTGGGGAACAATATAAGAATAAAGGGTAAAGAGGTAAATAACACTTGTGGAGCATCTACTATGCAAAGCACTGTACTGGGTACCTTTTTTATAGTATCTTTGTTTAGTAGTTAATTTTTATGAGTGATACAATCTCCATTTTTCATTTGATACAACTGAAGTTCAGGAGTTAAATTAGAAGTACAGAAAGACAGAGCCAGTAGTAGATGGAGAGCCAGGTTTGTAACAGATGTGACTGATTGTCAAGTCCATACCCCTTTGTCTTCCTAGGAGCTTCTGGACACAGGCACTTCAGATTCTCTGCAGTATGTACATTTGCAACTTTGGTAACATGAAGTTGGTTCACGCAAGGCCATCAGTCCTGGCCTAACACACCACCTTCAGTAACAGCAACACACAGGCACAGTACATGGTGACTCCAGGGAAGACATTTTCACCACCATCATCCATCATTGACACTATGTTCCGCTGGTGACACCAATGTCAAGATGCTATGTGTCCCTCCACAGCTGCTCCTAAAGAACCAGGAGATCATGCAGCATGCTTTCCAGGAAAGGTCCTGTTGCTTTCTTTCTCATTCTGAGTCCTCCCCTGGCCATAGTCCATCCAATAGGTGGAGCCTTGTGGCAATCAATCTTTACTGTCAACTTGATTGAGTTCAGAGACACCTAGGAGATTAGTAATACACACTTCTTGGTGTGTCTATGAAGGTGTTTCTAGAGAGGATTGAGTGAGAGCGGAAGTCTTACCTGAATGTGGGGCACACCATCCCACAAGCTGGGGGCCTGGATGGACTAGAAGGGGAAGAAAGAGGAATCCCACAAGTATAGGCACTTTCTCTCTCTGCTTGCCATGATGTCAGCTGCTTTGCTCTGCCACAGCCTCCCCACCATGATATACTGAGACCTCTGAAACCATGAACCAAGAAATCTTTCCATCCCTGAAGTTGTTTTTCTCAGATATTGGTCACACAACAAAAAGTGTAACACAAACCTTAATCCCATTGATTTTCCCTAATAGCAAGAGATGCTGGCTATGTGAGTTATAGCATCATGAGAAGGGGAAGGGGATTAAGGCATGAGAAACTGCAAAAAGAAGGTGGCCCAAGAGATGTTGGGTAGCTTACCCATATCCCCATACCAGAGTAGGTTTCTGTGTCTTTGGCATAATCTTCATTCCTAGTGACCTATCCTTTGGCACATACTCAGGGTGGTGCCTTCTTCTTGTACAGAAGAGTGTGAAGAGCCACCTCTGCTGATCTCCTGATGAGGGGCCTATCTGTCCCTGGCCTAAGTTGCAGGAGACATGCCAGCATGGTATTCTGGCATTTCTAGGTCACCCTGTTACCCCCCAGATGAAGCACCACCACTGAGTACTGGAAGACCACGGCAAGTCCTTGGGTACTGGCTGGCAAGCAGTGTAGGCAGAGCCCTCTCCACAGAGGTAATAGGTGTCTGGGCACATTTTCATTGTCACTTGCACTGAGAGTCCCTCCTAGGTCCTCTTCTAGGTGTGTGACTTTTGGCAAAGTCTGTGTGCTTGAGAATTCATGTCTCCCATGGTTGGGAGTTAAAATATAATTATTTCCTGGTTAAGATTTGCCCTTTTGAGTTATGAACATGGTAAATGGAGTATTATTTCTTCTTTTGATTTCTTTGTATAAATTATAGAAAAAAATCTGCAAATATTGTAACCATCTAATGAAGATATTTGAAAGTTGTAGCATTTTAAATTTTATTTATTTATTTATTTTTGAGATAGGGATTCACTATATAGCTCAGGCTGACCTCAAACTCGTGGTCCTCCCTCCTCAGCCTCCTGAGTGTTGGTATTACAGGCATGTACCGCTACACTCAGCTCAATTGTGGTGTTCTTTTAATTTTTTTCCTGTGGTGTGTTCTGAGTGAGTTTCTTTGCGGGAGGGATTTGTTGTTTCTCTGTTCTTGTCCATTACCCTGCTCTTTCATGCCAAGACTAAAAATTAACTCACTTGTTTAGAATTATCACTCAGGCTATAGCTAACCAGGGAAGAGGAGAAAGACCTTCAACAGTGGAAGGACAAAACAATTATTATGTGAACAAAACAGAACAAGGTCTTTGCATTGCCTTCCAAGGCCAGGGAAATTAGCAAGCCTAGCATGGTACAGCGGGAACAGACGCCTCCAAACCCCTAGATTATTCCTGACCCAGCCATTACGTTATCTTGGGCAAGCCACTTTTCTTCTGATGGGAGTTCTCAAAATGAGGACATTTATAACATTTATTTATAAGATAATGGTGATATTACCCAATCCTCTTTCCCTCCTGTGTGAGCAAAGGTTCCCATGGGGACTCTGGTCCCTCAGGAGAGCAGCACTGCATAGTGTTAAGGGACACAGACTTTGTGGTTAGGCTCAGGCTGTGTGACCATGGGACTATCACTTCACCTCTCTGAACCTTAGTTTCCTTATAAATGGGGATAGTATAGTCACAATGCTTAGGTTATTTTGAGATAAAATGTGATGGCATCGAAAACATTCAGCTAGCTCCCAGTATTTAACAGACATACTTAAAACTTGTAGCTGTTGCTACTGAATTTCAGTCAGAATTTGGGGTCAGGACCCACTGGAATGGGAATTCCTGGGTTTTAGACCTGGAGGGTTCTGTGCAGGCTAAGCACTCTGAGATCAGATTTTTAGTGGAAAAAAACCAAGGCAGACAAGCCCTTGCCCCTTTGCCCGTCTGCACCCTCAGTGCCTCTGAAAGGAAACTGGTGCTGGCGGAGGCCACAGGGAACTGTCTAGACTCAGCAGCCTGGTTGGTGGGGAGCCAGTAGCTTTGGGGATGCCAGAGAGGCAGCAGTGGGGCTTGAACCAGGAGCGGGCCTGAGAAGCTCAGTGTTTGGGGGGCAGTGGGAGGACAGCATGCTTGCTGGATGTGGTGCATGCACTCACAGGAGCTCCTAACTCTGGGTGACTTGGAGCACTCACCTTTTCCTCTGCAGGTACCCTGCAAGCCTGCAGCCAGGGTTGGCTCAGAAGACAGTGGCTTCTTCTTGGGTGTACAATGCTTTCACTTTCTCTCATCTGCTGAGGGGTCTGGTGATCCTTTCACCTGTGTCCCTGCATGTTTGTACAGGGTGGGGAACTGGCTGATGGCAGTGTGTCTGGAAGGCATGAGAGGACTGAGAGAAAAGCAGTTTGCAGGGGGTGGCTTCTTCCAGCTTTGTGGGACCTGTTTAGAGGAACACAGGAGTCTGAGGTCCCCTTTGGTTTGGCTCTTAGACACCTACTTGTCAAACCTACCGTATGGGGAGGTCCACAAACCTACAGCTTGTGGGTGAGTGGGTGGGAAGGCATTTCAGTCTTAATGCCTTTTCTTAATGAGGTCTTTGCTTTTCAAAATGCCATTTGAAGAAATTAGAGTCTAATATAAAAGTTAGTCTCTTCCAATCACATACTTGTCTGGGTTTCCTTGGCCTCTCTGGCTGAGAGAGTAGGGCTGAAATACACTTTGAAACTCAGTCTAAAAACCTGGTGAATCTGAAAACCCAGTCAAAGCAAGCAGCTCACAGAAACCCAAGTTAAAAGAGAGATTCTGGTGAGATGCGGAAGGAAGCATGAAGTTTCCCTTCTTTAGCCAGTTAGCTTCTGCTGAGGGTGTGGGCATTATTGATAGAGGTGTGGATGGCAAATCAGTGACAGGTGAGAAGGGTTTCTTGCCTTCCAGAGCTATGCATGACTCCAAGTGCAGAACATTGACACCAGTACAAGTCGTGGTAGGGAAGTTGGCCTTTCAAACAGCAGGAACCCATGGGGGAAGTTTAGTGTAGTACTTAGTGAGGGGGGGGAAGTCCCAGAACCCCTGCACACCAGCTCTGGGCCAGCACCAGGCCAGCTGTCTTATAGTATTCTGGAAGATGCCTGCTTAGCCATGCTGATCTCTAGGTTCTGATTTCAAGCCTTCAAGAGGTGTGGAGAGGGGCCTGGGACTCTTGCTCTTTAAAAAGCTGTTCCAGAAAAAATTTGGAGGCTACTTAAAAAGTTAAACATTGATCTACCATTTGATCCAGCAATACCACTCTTGGGGATATACCCAAAAGACTGTGACACAGGTTACTCCAGAGGCACCTGCACACCCATGTTTATTGCGGCACTATTCACAATAGCCAAGTTATGGAAACAGCCAAGATGCCCCACCACTGACGAATGGATCAAGAAAATGTGGTATCTATACACAATGGAATTTTATGCAGCCACGAGGAAGAACGAAATGTTGTCATTCTCTGGTAAATGGATAGAATTGGAGAACATCATTCTGAGTGAGGTCAGCCTGGCCCAAAAGACCAGAAATCGTATGTTCTCCCTCATATGTGGACATTAGATCAAGGGCAAACACAACAATGGGATTGGACTATGAGCACATGATAAAAGCGAGAGCACACAAGGGAGGGGTGAGGATAGGTAAGACACCTAAAAAACTAGCTAGCATTTGTTGTCCTTAACGCAGAGAAACTAAAGCAGATACCTTAAAGCAACTGAGGCCAATAGGAAAAGGGGACCAGGAACTAGAGAAAAGGTTAGATCAAAAAGAATTAACCTAGAAGGTAACACCCACACACAGGAAATCAATGTGAGTCAACTCCCTGTATAGCTAATCCTTATCTCAACCAGCAAAAACCCTTGTTCCTTCCTGTTATTGCTTATACTCTCTCTACAACAAAATTAGAAATAAGGGCAAAATAGTTTCTGCTGGGTATTGAGGGGGGGAAGAGGGAGGGGGCGGAGTGGGTGGTAAGGGAGGTGGTGGGGGCAGGGGGGAGAAATGACCCAAGCCTTGTATGCACATAGGAATAATAAAACAATAAAAAAAAAATCTTTGGTTAAAAAAAAAAAAAAAAAGCTGTTCCAGGTGGTTGGGTGGGCGTAGGTTGTCAGTCTTGAGGAATATTGTGAACACCTGGAGAACTTTAACAACCCACCTTCCATGCTCAGCCTCAGGACCATGAAATCAGAGCTTGGGTGAGGGTTCCTGGCAGCAGTGATTTTTAAAGCCCCATCAGCTGACTCCACTGTCCAGTTGGTGTTGAGGACCACTGTGTGAGGGTGACAGTGTTTCTGAGCAGGCTGCATAGCCAGAAAGAAGGAAGAAACCCACTCCAGTGCTCTCTGGATGCCAGCTTGTGTGACAGGATGGTGTCAGGTAGGAGTGGGGGACTGAGCTGGCCTGTGGGTTGTGGATTGGAGTCAGGCAGAGAAGTGACCTGCAAAGAGGGAGCACTCTCAGAAAACCTCAGGAATGGGGCCTGATTAGAGGTAAGTAAGAAGGAGGTAGGGGAGTGGGAAGAGGTTTGAGCAGGTGTCAGTCAGATGTGGCTCACAGAGTGACACAACATAGGAAGGAGGAGGAGGTACTTACACATGTTAATCTGAGGTGACGTAAAGCCACAATCAAGGCCTGAGATGTCCATGGAAAATGACCTGGGACCCAGGTGAGAAGCATGAAGGACCAGAGGGGCTGGGAGCGATCTCTTGGAGGAAGGAGCTGCGGAACTCACAGGTCTTATCCCTGAGGGCCAACCAGAGTGGAGAGAGGCCCAGGACCTGGCTGTAGGAGTCAAAGAGTTAGCAGATACTTAGGTGCAGCATCTAGGTGACCCTGTAAAACCATAAGTGAGTATCACAGTGCAGCGAGGGGCTGGATTTAGTTGCATGTAACAACCCGGGTAACAGTGCTTTAAAAGTTTTATAAGCATGTTCATAATCATGAAAAGTGGATATTAAGAAAATGAAAAGAGAAGTCACAGTTGGGGGAAAATCTTCATAAAACACATGTCAGATAAATGACTTGTATCCAAACTATAAAAAGAACTCTTAAAACTCACTAGTAAATAGCTGCACATGGTGGTGCGTGTCTGTAATCCCAGCACTTGGGTGACTGAGGCCGGAGGATCTCAAGTTCAAGGGCAGCCTGGAGTACATAATGAGACACTGTCTCAAACAAAACAAAACCAAAACACAAACAAACAAAACCCAAAAGAAAACCCAAACAAGAACAACAAAAAACTCAGTAAGAAAACAAACAACTCAGTTACAAAATTAGCAAAGTTCTGACTAGAAACTCATCAAACAAGATATTCAGATGGTAAATAAACCTATGGAGAGATGTCCAGCATTATTAGGCAATTGTAAATTCAACAAGAAGTTGCTACTACACGCCTAGTAGATGGCTAACCCCCAAACGCTGACACCACCAAATAAATGCTGCTGTGGATGTGGAATCATGCAACATTTATTTATTATTGGTGGGAATGCAAAATGGTATGGTTATGTTGGAAGACAGTCTGAGAGTGTCTTACAAAGCTAACCCTAGCCTTACCATATGATTCAGCGATCATGTTCTGAGGTATTTATCCAAATGAGCTGAAAACTTACATCCCCTCAAAAAATCTGTATGTGGATGTTGACAGCAGATTTACTCATAGTTGCCAAAACGTGGAAGCAAGCAAGAAGTCCTTCAGCAGGTGAATAAACTGTCGTGTAGCCATACAATGAGTAGTTGTTCTTCAGCAGTGAAAAGAAGTGAGCGATCAAGCTAGAAAAGATGGAGGAAGCAAGTCCATATTGTGAAGTCTGGAAAAGCTGCATTCTGTGTGATTCCAACCCTGTGGTGTTCTGAGGAAGGTAAAACTGTGGAGACAGTAAAAGGATCAGAGGGTGGGGTAGGGGTGGGTGGTGAGGATGAAGAGCTGGAGCACAGGGGCTTTTTAAGGTAGTTTATTCTATGCTACTGAATGTCGCATATAGGGTATTGTGCATTTGTGCAAACCCTTAGACCTATTCGGTGCAGAGAGAACCCTATTACAAACTATGGATCTAACAGTAATTGGCTCATCTAGCACACAAATGACAGATGTTGCTGGTGAAACCGTATGGTGAGGCTATATGAGAATTTTCTGTCCCTTTGATGCAATTTTTCTGTAAACCACTCCAAGAAAGCTATAGGTAATTATGCAGTGTTAGAAGCAATATGTTGACTCCACCAAGCTCCTAGGAACCCAGGCTTGTATTATCTTTCTGCTGTGCCATCCTTAGGGCCTGGCTTTCAACTTTCATGCTTCTGCATAGTTCCAATATGGTTGCTCCCCCTCCAGCATCACATCAAGGCAGAAGGCATGTATTGGTTTGTCTTCTGGAAACCAAAATATTTCAAAATATAGTAGTTACAATAAGACAATCTTATTTTCTTGTGTGAGAGTCCCAGTCATCTTTGGGAGTGGTAAAAGCAGCTATAGCATTCCAAAATGAGGATCTCATGTCTGGATCCAGAATGGCTGCTGTAATTCTTACTATCTCATCTGCATCCCCAGCCCCTAGAAAGAAGGAAGAGACAAAGGGAGTATATGCACCTTCCTTGTGAACATAACTTTACACACATGCCATTGGCTGTACCTAGGCTTATGGCCACATGACGTACTGTGGACTTGTATACAACTAACCTTCTCTATCACTATGACTATTGGGTAACAGCTAGTGATCCCTGCCTCAGACCGACAGGATGAGCAAATTGGCTGGGTTTGCCCTTATAAAGAACCTTCTAGAAGCTCCACCAGCAGCTTTACTGAGGAGAGCTGTGTTACATGGAGGATGTATATTTCCATTCCAAACATTATTATGTTCTTTTTAATAAATAAGGCAGAAAGGGAACATGTTACTGGGTAGGTAGCCAGTAGTGTGTGCCACAGTAAGGAGAGGAGATTCCAAAGAATGGGGATCATGACACAATGTCAGGCAGTGACGGGAAGGAGGCAAGGCTAGGAGCATGGTGAGGAGCCCTTCAGCAGAGAGGAAGTGGAAGAGTGGAGGAGCTGACAAGGGCATAGCAGGATTGCCCAGGAGCTGGGAGCTATGGACAGGTTGAACAAAGTTTGTCTCTTTAAGGAAGACCTGAGTGTGAAAGGCAAAGAGGTGTGGAAATGACAGGGAGTGTCAGGGACCTTGAAACATACACACTTAGCCTAACTAAAAATGGATCATAGGTGTAAATGTAAGAGCTTAAACTATGAAATTCCTCAGTCTATGATACCAAAAGTACATGTGACAAAAGAAAATACTAATTGGACTCCATCAAGATTAAAAACATTCACAGCTAAATCGATATAATTGATAAAGTGAAAATACAAACCATAGAATGGGAGAAAATATCTGGAACTCAAATATCTGATACTAGACATATACCCCGAATATGTAAAGAGCTCTTACAATTGACTAATAAAAAGACCAATCAATTAAAAACGGGACAAAGAGTTTGAGTAGATATTTATCCCAGTAAGATGCACAAATGTCCAATAAGCATTCAACAAGATGCTCAGTGTTGTAAGTCATTAGGGAAATTCAAGTCAAAAATGCAGTGAGATCCCACTTCATGCCTGCTGGGGCAGTGAGGGTTGAAATGACAGATAGCAGTATGTGGCAAGGAGGAGGTGGAGAAGTTGGGCCCCTGAGCCCTTGCTGGTAGAAATGGAAGGAGATGGAGCCAATTTGGAAAACAGTCTGACAGTTTCTTAAAATGTTAAACAGAGAATTAGTCCAGCAATGATTCTTCTAGGTATATACTGAAGAGAGATGAGACATTTGTCCAAATAAAAAGATAGATGAAACATTATTTAAATAAAAATTTGTACACAACTGCTCATAGCACTATTTTAAATAGCCCCAAAGCAGAAGCAGCCCAAAGTTCTATCTGCTGATGAATGGGAAAATGAAGTGTGGGGCATGTGTAAATGGAATGTTATTCAGGAGGAAGAGCGGTATGGACACATGGCACAACATGGTGAGCCTTGAAAGCATTAAGTGGAGGAAGCCAGACACAAAAGGTGGCATATTGTATGGGTTCCTAGGGTTGGGCATGGCAGCAGGGTGACTGTGAATGGACGTGAGGTTTCTTTTTGGGGCGATGAAAAAGTTCAAAAAATTAGATTGTGGTGATGGCTGAACAACTCTGTAAACAGACCAGAGTCAATTTTACAAGTCATATTTACAATAGGTAAATGTTATACCTAAATTATACATTATTGGATCTTAAAAGGATGTCAAGGAGTGACCATGGAAGAGAGATGCTGAGCTGGTGACAGGTTGGGTTGGGTTCCAGGAGAGGACAGTGAAGAGAGAACCAGGACACGCTAGTGGCCTCTGAGCAGACATCCAGGAGCTGCTGATCAGAGCGTCCCCTCTGCTCAAGCACACAGGCTTCATGCTTTGGTCACAGGACATGTCCTATGGGGCACTTTCAAACAAATTCCCTATGTATCTCAGGTCAAGATTTCTCATGCATTGCAAGTAAAGTGGGTGACTCGGTCATCAGAGTTCAGTGTACCAGAGGTCACATACGGGGATGAACATCAGAGTCCCTTGGAAAAGTTCAACTGTTAAATCCCTTGAATATGAATTGAGGAACAGGAAAGAGTACCAAGTAACAACACATAGATCATTGCTATCGATTCTGGAATGGACAGTAAAGGGGGAGAGAGCAAAAGGAGGGGGAGGAAAGGAAGGATGCAGGGGGAGTGAGAAAAGGCAGACCAAAAGGAAGTGAGCCATATCGAAGGTAAGAGGATAGGCAGACACTAAGGCAGAAATGGAAAGGGGGAGAGGAAGTGGTTGAAGAACGACACACAGTACCATTTTGACAAGAATACTGTCTAGCATTGTCTCTAGCCTTTGGCACAAAGCAAGTTCCTTATATTAGCTGGTTGAATCCTTACACCCTCAGGAGAACTAGACATTACTATTATCATCGTGTTTCACAGACAGAGAGCTGAGGTCCCAAGTAGTGTGGAAGATTATGCAGTTGGCTTCAGGCTCTGGTTTTCAGCTCTACTGTCTACCAGGGAGACCAGAATATGTCTAGAGATTAACACAATGACAGCTGGTTCTCTTGTTTGGACTTTGAGCTTCTGAGTGAATTAATCTTAGCTAGTGCTAGCCTTTTACCAGCTGATGACTGGTTCAAATCCTCCTTCATCTCTTTATCCCTGAGGCGGAGTGCTGGGTGAATCCCAAAGCTCTGGAAACCTGCGAAGAGAGGGCCTTGCTCTCTTTTATGTATTTGTACCCTTGATTGAATGGGATAGAGAAATATTTGGGGGGCATCAATTCCACTTTTGGTTGCTACAGCAACGATCAAGACCTTGATTCTGTGCCACTCAAAATGCTTTTATCACAAGGCCTTTATATGATGTTGTGGTGAAAATGTTCTCTTGAGAGACAGGGACAGAATGGAAGCACACCAGTTTCTGTGAGCATTCTTTGCTTCAGTCAGCTGTTCCCCCAAGGCCGTAGGTCTTAATGTGGGAGAACTTGTGTTTTCTGAGAGGCTGGAAAGTTGTGGGAAGCTTGGAGGTAGCAGCAACACGTTCCTGGCATTTGTGCCTTACTTGGTAGCTCCTTGACACAGCTGTTTTAGATAGTCCCCTCATCACTGATGTAGCAATGACCTTGGGTGTGGCTCACAGATGGAGAGTGGCCATCTTCCCATTCGGAAGGGTGGTTGGACGTGGGAGCTGGTGATAGTTGTTGGCATTGACTGGACTGATAAGAAAGGAATCCAATTGTCCTTGTGGACTTTCGGGTTCCACTGAACCACTTGTGCCTCTGTGACCCTGGGTTCTGGCACAGGCGCATTCCCATTTGATTCCACTGTAGAGTGGTGGCTTGGTGGGTATGGCAGATATCAAATGCTCCAGCACACTGGTCACAGGGAGCAAGGACCACAAACATGCTCACAGTGAGTGCCCAGTGACTGCTTCCCACTTACTTTGTTTTTGGAATGTGGAAACTCCCTGAAAGCACACACCAAAGTTTGTATTAGTTAGGGGGTTCTCTAGGGAAAAAGAACTGACAGGGTATCTGTTTGTCTGTGTCTGTCTGTCTATCTATCTATCCATCCATCCATCCCCATCTGTTATCTAATCTATTGATTTAGAGAGGTTTCTTTTTAAGGCACTGGTTCATGCAGTTGTGGAGTGGGGCAAATCTGAAATTGGTGGGGTGGGCCTGCAGGTAAGAACCAGTGGTGCTGTCTTGAGTGTGAAATCTTCAGGGTAGGCCAGTGAGCTGAAAAGGAAGGTGGATTTCTGTGTTGCTGTCTTAAGCAGCGTGTACTTTGCCCCTTCCCCACAGAGTCTGGCCATAGTCAGCACCAGTAATTGTGTGGGCTGAGGGAATGAAGGCGTGAAAATCTATCTGGGAGGAAGGTATAGGAAGGAGACAGATGCACAGGATCTGGGATCAAATTGCCTGTGTTGAGTCCAAGCTTTGCCACTTTTAAGCAGTGTGACTTCTTCTATGTTGCTCAATTTTCTTTAAGATGGCCACAATGTTATCTATTGCAGGAATTTTGTGAAGAACTACATCTGTATAAAGTACTTAGAACCTCATCTATACATAGCATTCCAAGAATGTCAACAACTGTTGTCATCACTCCCTGACCCCACACTGACATGGTGTCCCATTGCAGAAGGGAAGTACACCTATGATTATTTATATTAATTATCCTCTGAAAGTCATAGCCACAAATCAGAAGAAAGGGGGGCATATTTACTGAAAGATATGGATTGTTTGTAGACAGGTAATATGATTATTTTCCCAAAAGGAGCTAAAATAATTAGCAAAAAGACTTTTTGAATGAATAATGGCAGTAGGATGGACATTTGTAAGAGAAATGCATAAAAGTAAAACTTTCTTCAGTATTCTCCATCAACTAATTAGAAAATATAAGGTATTCCTTCTACAGGAACACCATTTTTTGTACTAGGATTTGAACTCAGGGCCTCGTGCTTGCCAGTCAGGTGTTCTATCACCTGAGCCATGCACCCAGCCAGGAATACCAGTTTTTATTTTACTCAGGAGCCTGAATTTCAGCACGACTGCCCTAGAAGCCTACAGCAGGACTGGAGAATTCTGGTGGGGGTGGGGGACTAGCACTTACTAAGAATGCAGCCTTGCATTTCTTTGAGGGTCCAAGTCATGGGGATCAGTGAACCCCTTCTGAAATCCTCCAGAACTTGGGGTGTTCAGAAATATTTTCCCTGGCCATCTTATGCTTTCTTCTCTGGGTATTCATAACGCATACTTCATCTACCATTCACTTGACATGCCCTGCAGACTTATAACTGCTGCTGATTGGAAGAACAGAATTTACCATTTCTAATTGACTGGCCAGTGTCAGGCTCACTGCTTTTTGGCTCCCAGCATTCCAAGTGAGATCACATACCTGATGGCTGTTGACCATCCTAGAGCACCTTCCATGCTTGCCAGGTCCAACAAAAGGGAGTTTTATAATTTGCTTCAACACACTTATTGAAAGTTTTTTCATTGTATGATCTTAAGAGTTGGAAGAGGGTCAGAGTTTTCAAGAGAGAGATTTTGTATGTGTGTGTAGCATAAATTTTTGCAGAAATCTGTTGCTAGAAGTCTCAAACTTGTCTTCTGCAATTGGGTCAGGTGTTCGTGTATTTGTCATAAGCTTCCTTCCTTTTTTTTTGTTTTGTTTTGTTTTTTCAGTATTAGGGATTAAACTCAGGGCCTCAAGCTTACTAGATGAGCACTCTTTCACTTGAGCCACAGCCTCACCCCTTTTGTTTGTATTTTCTTTTTTGGGTTTTTTTGGGGGGAGGTAGTACTGGGGCTTGAACTCAGGGACTTGCGCTTGCTAGGCAGGCGCTCTACCTCTTGAGCCACTCTCCCAGCTGTATTTTCTTTTTGAGACAGACTCTCACTATCTTTGACTGGTTGGTTTTGAACTCACAATGTTCCTGCCTCTGCCTACCAAGGGGCTGCAATGATGGTGATGCACCACCATGCCTGGCTTTTTAAGCTTCTTGAAACAAATGCTCAGACATAGAAAATGTGAAACGATCAAGCAAATTAGGGAAGATGGAGGGGTTCAGTGCCATTTGAAGGGAGTCTGAGAGCAGATTCTTCAACAAGCAGCTCATGAGCTGGAGGCCACTGCATATATCTCCAGAGCTATGGAACTGGTTTTTCTTCTTTCTTTGAAAGAATAATTAAAAAATTAAAACCATGCCTGCCCTTTTTGTCTCAAGAATAAAATGTATAATTGATGTAGACACTACTATGACTTCATAATTACCACACCCACAGTGCTCTGGAGTTCTATGTTCCCTTCCTTCCAACACAGCCACAAGCCAGGGAGCTGGAAGGCACTGCCAGGCTTTTACAAATGAAGCCCAGGGGTGGGGGTGGGCGGAAAAAGACCTGCTATGCATCTGCTGCCAACTGGGTCATTGGCTGGCTCTGTTGTGTCCTTGCTGGCTTCTGGTGTCTCCAAGCCTCACTTGTCATCCCTGCCCTTCACAAGACCAGAACTCGTGTTGTTTTCCCATTTAGCTCCTGTGTTTTAGTTCTTCTGTGTGTGAAGTTGGGCCTTACGTAGGGTGGGGCCTGGAGTCGGGGAGGTCCACTCTCTCTCTTCCTTCTGAGAAATGAAGTGAAAGGGAAAGGTAAGATGGGGAGTGACATACATGCCACAGTAAGCATTTGGACTTTCATTTTCCTGTAAGAGATAAGCCACAGCACCCTTGAATTCATACACAGCACAGCAGCTCTTCCTGGTGGTCGTTTTTCCTATATATGTAAAAATAAAATAAAATAAAAATAGCCATGGGAATGATGAAGCAGATTGTGTTGTTACATTCCGGGGATTTCACTTCACAGGCCCAGACTTAAAAATTTCCCAACATGGTCAAGCATGACTACGTGCAAACTCTTGATGGAACGAGTTGATGGTGCTTGGCAGTGAAATGCATGTGCCAATCCAACAAAGTCGAGCTTTCTTATTTGGTTTCCTTGAAGGTCTGTGATGTCTGTCATATTAGTGCAGGATAGATTCTTGTTCAGTGTAGTTCCCTGCTTATCAGGAACCTATTTCAGGTGGGTATGCCAGAGCCCTGGTGTTGAGTGCTAGATGGGGTTATCCTTGCTAACTCCTCTGACACCTGTGCTTTGTCTCCTTTCTCCCTTAGGCGGGGCAAGAAACATAGCATCATCCTGAGGACACAGCTGTCAGTGAGGGTCCACGCCTGCATTGGTGAGTGACACGTGGGGAAAGCACCCCTGCTTTCTTGGTGATCAAACATGCAATGATGTGCCACTGTTATACCTGGCTACAGTCATACCATCTGCTTGGGTAGCCCTTATCATGAGTTCCTGAAGTTCTAGTGGAGCACTTTCTAGCAATAATTTTTTTTTTTCATACTGACTGACTTTTTCTTTTTTTTTCTTTAATTTTTTAATTTTTTAAAATTTTATTATTCATATGTGCATACAAGGCTTGGTTCATTTCTCCCCCCTGCCCCCACCCCCTCCCTTACCACCCACTCCACCCCCTCCCTCTCCCCCCAACCCCCTCAATACCAAGCTATCCTCACCCCTCCCTTGTGTGCTCTCGCTTTTATCATGTGCTCATAGTCCAATCCCCTTGTTGTGTTTGCCCTTGATCTAATGTCCACATATGAGGGAGAACATACGATTTTTGGTCTTTTGGGCCAGGCTAACCTCACTCAGAATGATGTTCTCCAATTCCATCCATTTACCAGCGAATGATAACATTTCGTTCTTCTTCATGGCTGCATAAATTTCCATATTTTCTTAATGCATTCGTCAGTGGTGGGGCATCTTGGCTGTTTCCATAACTTGGCTATTGTGAATAGTGCCGCAATAAACATGGGTGTGCAGGTGCCTCTGGAGTAACCTGTGTCACAGTCTTTTGGGTATATCCCCAAGAGTGGTATTGCTGGATCAAATGGTAGATCCATGTCTAGCTTTTTAAGTAGCCTCCAAATTTTTTTCCAGAGTGGTTGTACTAGTCTACATTCCCACCAACAGTGTAAGAGGGTTCCTTTTTCCCCGCATCCTCGCCAACACCTGTTGTTGGTGGTGTTGCTGATGATGGCTATTCTAACAGGGGTGAGGTGGAATCTTAGCGTGGTTTTAATTTCCATTTCCTTTATTGCTAGAGATGGTGAGCATTTTTTCATGTGTTTTCTGGCCATTTGAATTTCTTCTTTTGAGAAAGTTCTGTTTAGTTCATTTGCCCATTTCTTTATTGGTTCATTAGTTTTGGGAGAATTTAGTTTTTTAAGTTCCCTACATATTCTGGTTATCAATCCTTTGTCTGATGTATAGTTGGCAAATATTTTCTCCCAGTCTGTGGGTGTTCTCTTCAGTTTAGAGACCATTTCTTTTGATGAACAGAAGCTTTTTAGTTTTATGAGGTCCCATTTATCTATGCTATGTCTTAGTTGCTGTACTGCTGGGGTTTCGTTGAGAAAGTTCTTACCTATACCTACTAACTCCAGAGTATTTCCTACTCTTTCCTGTATCAGCTTAAGAGTTTGGGGTCTGATATTAAGATCCTTGATCCATTTTGAGTTAATCTTGGTATAGGGTGATATACATGGATCTAGTTTCAGTTTTTTGCAGAGTGCTAACCAGTTTTCCCGGGAGTTTTTGTTGAAGAGGCTGCTATTTCTCCATCATATATTTTTAGCTCCTTTGTCAAAGATAAGTTGCTTATAGTTGTGTGGCTTCATATCTGGATCCTCTATTCTGTTCCACTGGTCTTCATGTCTGTTTTTGTGCCAGTACCATGCTGTTTTTATTGTTATTGCTTTGTAATATAGTTTGAAGTCAGGTATTGTGATACCTACTGCATTGTGCTTTTGACTGAGTATTGCCTTGGCTATTCGTGGCCTCTTGTGTTTCCATATAAATTTAACAGTAGATTTTTCAATCTCTTTAATGAATGTCATTGGAATTTTGATGGGAATTGCATTAAACATGTAGATTACTTTTGGGAGTATAGACATTTTTACTATGTTGATTCTACCAATCCATGAGCATGGGAGATCTCTCCACTTTCTATAGTCTTCCTCAATCTTTTTCTTCAGAAGTGTATAGTTGTCCTTGTAGAGGTCTTTCACATCTTTTGTTAGGTTTACACCTAGGTATTTGATTTTTTTTGAGGCTATTGTAAATGGAATTGTTTTCATACATCCTTTTTCCGTTTGCTCATTGTTAGTGTATAGAAATGCTAATGATTTTTCTATGTTGATTTTATATCCTGCTACCTTGCTGTAGCTATTGATGATGTCTAGAAGCTTCTGAGTAGAGTTTTTTGGGTCTTTAAGGTATAGGATCATGTCATCTGCAAATAGGGATATTTTGACAGTTTCTTTACCTATTTGTATTCCTTTTATTCCTTCTTCTTGCCTAATTGCTCTGGCTAGGAATTTCAGTACTATGTTGAGTAGGAGTGGAGACAGTGGGCATCCTTGTCTGGTTCCGGATTTTAGAGGGAATGGTTTCAGTTTTTCTCCGTTAGGTATATTGCTGGCTGTAAGTTTGTCATGTATAGCTTTTATAATGTTGAGGAACTTTTCTTCTATTCCTAGTTTTTGTAGCGCTTTTATCATGAAATGGTGTTGGATCTTATCAAAGGCTTTTTCTGCATCTATTGAGATGATCAAGTGGTTTTTGTCTTTGCTTCTGTTAATGTGGTTTATTGCGTTTATTGATTTTCGTATGTTGAACCACCCCTGCATCCCTGGGATGAAGCCTACTTGGTCGTGGTGAATGATCTTTTCGATGTGTTGTTGAATTCCGTTTGCCATTATTTTGTTGAGGATTTTTGCATCAATGTTCATTAAGAAGATTAGCCTATAGTTCTCCTTTTTGGAGGTGTCTTTGCCTGGTTTTGGGATAAGTGTAATACTGGCTTCATAAAATGTGTTTGGCAGTTTTCCTTCCCTTTGTATTTCGTGGAACAGTTTAAGGAGGGTTGGTATCAGTTCTTCTTTAAAGGTCTGATAGAATTCAGCAGAGAATCCATCAGGTCCTGGACTTTTCTTTTTGGGGAGATTCTTGATTGCTGCTTCAGTTTCATTTTGTGTTATAGGTCTATTCAGGTGATTAATTTCCTCTTGGTTCAGTTTTGGATGATCATATGTATCTAGAAATCTGTCCATTTCTTTAAGATTTTCAAATTTATTTGAATACAGGTTCTCAAAGTAGTCTCTGATGATTTCCTGGATTTCCATGGTGTTTGTTGTTATCTCCCCTTTTGCATTCCTGATTCTACTAATTTGGGTTTTTTCTCTCCTCATTTTAGTCAGGTTTACCAGGCATCTGTCGATCTTGTTTATTTTTTCAAAGAACCAACTTTTTGTTTCATTAATTCTTTGTATGGTTGTTTCGGTTTCTATTTCATTGATTTCAGCTCTTATTTTTATTATTTCTCTCCTTCTATTTGTTTTGGGATTTGCTTGTTCTTGTTTTTCTAGGAGTTTGAGATGTAGCATTAGGTCATTGATTTGGGATCTTTCAGTCTTTTTAATATATGCACTGATGGCTATAAACTTTCTTCTCAGGACTGCCTTAGCTGTGTCCCATAGGTTCCGGTAGGTTGTGTTTTCATTTTCATTGACTTCCAGGAACTTTTTAAGTTCGTCTTTTATTTCATCGATGATCCATTCTTCATTAAGTAATGAGTTATTTAGTTTCCAGCTGTTTGCATGTTTTTTGTCCTTACTTTTGTTGTTGAGTTCTACTTTTACTGCATTGTGATCAGATAGTATGCACGGTATAATTTCTATTTTCTTATATTTGCTGAGACTTCTAGCAATAATTTTTGAACCTTGTTTCCAGCTGGCTTCCTTCGGTCTTTGGATGATGACTAAAGCTCAAGGTAAAACAGGTTGCTGATGAGGTTTTTTTCTTGGACCATTGCTGAGTATGAACCTCTAGCCTGTGACATTTGCTTGTGGGAAATGGGAGTCTGAGGCTCCAGGTATGCTCAGGTGATTGGAAGGAAATCTCAGGTTGGCCAAGTGCGGATGCAGAGAAGTGGTGTTAAATGAGTGAATGTACTTGTGGTTCAGATGGCTTGCCTGCTATCACTCAGGACACCACAGGGGCCATTCCTGCACCTGTTAGTTTCCCTACTTATAGACATCAGTTCAATGCAGGGAAACCAGTTACTTACACTAAACAGCCTCATGTGTCTGGTTTCCTTCTGGCATTAGGCCAATTGAAGCAAGAATATAATATCCTAAAGAGAAAAAAAAATCTTAAAATTCACATCATGCATGGATATTTCATATCTGAGTAATTTTGCTTTTATTTCATATTTGCTGTGGTCTTCAGGCCTCTAGTCAGAAGAATATAGATCATCCTGCTGGTTTGCAAGTGGAGTGAGGTACTCATGGGTGGGGGAAAGAATGGTTTCGGGTTCTTCTTCCTTTCTCATTTCTTTATTGGAGACCAGGGATGAGGCCCAGGAGAGATTGAACATGGAGGGGTATAATTTTATTTCTTTTGGAGTGAAGTGTAGAGAGGTCACCAGTATCTCAAGTGACAACCTTGGTCTTACTCTGTGACTACAGAGTGATTGTGTGGATGATTCATAACCCTCAGGGTCTGGAAAATCAGGGTGTTGGGAGGGTGCATAATGTTTTTGGAAGCATAGTAAGGTATGTAGGAATTGTAGCCAACACTGACCATTCTGCTTCTCCAGCTGCACTGACTGTAACACATTCGCGGGACTGGATTATATTTAATGAGTTGCTTTTCAATTCCTTGTTTTGTCTTTTCCTAATTATTCCATATGTATCAATCATGTCTACCTAAAGAAAAGGTTGGTAACCCATCAATTTGGATAAACTTCCCAGACCTCATCCCAATCTAGAACAAATCCAGGTATATAACAGGTGCTAGATACTGTTGCAGTTCAACATTGAAATATACCTTACAGCCACTATTTGGGACATGAGTGTCCCAAATTGGCATTTCAGGGAATGGAAAGGCAGTGAAAAGTAGACATATTAACATAGACTAGATTGAGATTTTGAATGTACTCCTTGTAGGAACATTTATTCTTTCATAGAATATACTTAAGTATTTCAGGTACAGGAATGTTTCCAGAAAGCTTGCTACATTAATTTCTGCATATGGCAGTCCTGTGTAATCAGTGTAATATACATATGCCATGGTGTGCTGAGGCCACTCTTTACTAGGACATACCTGTCTTCTTGCCCCAGGGTTCAGCTGGTTGCTGACCTACATGCATTTTCTCCCAAACCTTCTAATGACAATTGCACTGGTAATTAGAATTGTGTGGTTTACTGAAGTGGTACCTATCAAATGCTTTTTTTTTTTTTTCTTTGTGGTATGGGGATCAAACCCCATACCTTTGCACATGCTAGGCTCTACCACTGAGCTATCTATATTCTGAGCCCCAAAACGGTTCCTAAGTATTTTATAAACTGATTAAACACATAGAAAAATCACTGCTTTGAAAATTCATTGAGCATTTTGGAAAGGATTCAAAAATGGTTATTGCAAAAGCATTTCTTTTTTTAAAAAATTATTTATTTATTTATTTATTTTTATTCATATGTACATACACTGTTTGGGTCATTTCCCCCCTCCCCCCACTCCCTCCCTCCCCCCCCCACCCCCTCACTACCTGGCAGAAACTATTTTGCCCTTATTTCTAATTTTGTTGAAGAGAGAGTATAAGCAATAATAGGAAGGAACAAGGGTTTTTGCTAGTTGAGATAAGGATAGCTATACAGGGAGTTGACTCGCATTGATTTCCTGTGCATGTGTGTTACCTTCTAGGTTAATTCTTCTTGAACTAACCTTTTCTCTAGTTCCTGGTCCCCTTCTCCTATTGGCCTCAGTTGCTTTAAGGTATCTGCTTTAGTTTCTCTGCGTTGAGGGCAACAAATGCTATCTGGTTTTTTAGGTGTCTTACCTATCCTCACCCCTCCCTTGCATGCTCTCGCTTTTATCATGTGGCAAAAGCATTTCTGTTAATATCAGTGGGCTATAAGTGCTATAAAAGGTGGGGGAATGTTGGAAAAATCTAGAAGGATTCTGCTGTTTACAAGTGTCTTCAGTTCTTGTTTCATTTCAAAGAAACTGAGATGAGACATCATAGACTGTGTTATTAGAGCAGTTCCTAAAAGAAGGTCCACACAGGATTCCAGTTGGAGACCCTCTCGCAAAGAAACATTTGTGCCTCTTGACATTTGGCTACCATAACATTCAGTGAAAAGAGAGCTTTCAGGTGCACATGTATTCTTGTAAAGGATTTTCTGCTTCCACCAGTTTTTACCATTAGTTTTCTTAACCTGAGTATGTCTGGTGAGAGGGTTTGACTACATAAATCAACATTAACACCAAAGAAAGCAATTTTTCCTTTGTGTTAAAGGCACTCTTTCTCATCTCATTTTCTACTACTGGCACGATCTGGAATAGATTTAGTATAATAGCACTAAATAATATCCTTTGGTTATGTGTAGAAAATGGAATGTATGCATCCGTTTATGAAGTAACCTCCTCCCATTGTGATATACTTTCTCTTTCCAAGTGGCAATATCAGATGGAATATCTTGTTATAAAACAACAAAACAAAACCTGGAACAGTCTCCGGTTGAAATGACAAAGGACAACATGACAAGAGAAAAAAAAAAAACAACTTTACATCAATCTAGTTCTTGTTTCTTTGCAGGATTATTTCCTCTCTTGACCATGTGAGAAACAGGTGAATATAAGAGGCATTGGGCACAGTGGTGGCTGCTGTAGGCTTAGCACCTCCTGCAGCATCCTGGGGTCTTCCATTCCATACACCGTTGTGCTGGAAGGATCCAGAATCAGTTATTGTCTTATGGAACTAAGGTGCTATCAAGTCAATTTCTCTACAATCCTGTTTTCCTTGTCCTACCTTCTGTTCCCCTGCATTCCTTTTTTTATTGTATGGGCATGCTGATGAATTGGAGGTGACATGCCTTTGGAATTCTCCACTGTTAACTTTGGAACCCTGCACCCATTGGGATGAGAGTAAAGCAGAGCTTTGCCGGTTAGCAACCCAGCAAACCTCACGAAAAATGAAGGCCACAGGGGCTCTGCTTTGATGGTCACAGCCAGCAGCTGAGACAGGTCTTTTTGATAGTGCAGCAGCTCTGACGCATTTGGCAGGAGGTCCAGAGAAAAGCCCCAGGCTTTTGTATTGTTATGCTCGTCTCTGCTATAATTTTTCTTTCTTTGTACGTTTTTAGTGTGAACACTTGATGTAATATATTGTAGCAAACAATGCATGACTTGCCTTCTTAATATAGTTTCAGTCCCTCTCAGAAATGAAAGTATTGATGGTCCTATCTTGGGCATGAACTTACAGATATGAATTAAAAAATCCTCCCATAGGCATGAGAAGTCTGCATTTTATGAGTCTAGTAGAGAAGAGAAATCTTTTGATCCCCGCCAGTGATTTTATTTGGACACCAGAAAAATGTTCTGAGGTTTAAATCACATCATGAAAATAAAGCAAGTCAAAGAACTGAGCGGGGGTGGGGGTGGGTGTATGGAACAGAATCTAGGATGTAAAAAAAATAAGGTTGAAGTCATTAAAATCCTAAAGTTAACGTGTGAGTGTTTTCTGCTGGCTGACTTAGAAGGCATTTTTGTTTGGCTTAAAACCTCTGTGTTTCAGTTTTCTGAAGCCAATCCTATTTTCCCATTAAGAAAATAAAACCCCTCGATTGACTCTCTGGGATCCAGGAGGCCTTTGCTTGTAAGTATCCAGCATTGGGTTAAACAAAGGTAAAGTCGGAAGAATCCAAAGTGTCAGTTCTGCTTATAGCTGTAAAAGAATAGCCTGGCACAGGTAATTGAGGGGATTTTCCCCAAAGCCTGTGTGTTGATGAGTTGGTCTGTGAAGATGGAGATGAGGTGGTAGAAGCTGGCGAGGTGGCCAAAGCGACTCACCTCATTGTTAAAAAGGTCAAGTCACAGGGAGCATGACAACTTTCAAAGAAAAGAAAAGACCATGAGTGAAGGTTGCTTCATCAATTATTGCAGAAAAGCAGCTAATTTCCAACAACAGAAACATCCAGGGAGGGAGGCATTGACACATAATTTGCAAAGCATTTCTTCTTGCAAGCTAAGTCATGCAGCTATGTGCTTTCCATTTTAGAGTTGTTACAGTTAGGAAGAGCTTTCTGGTGCCAAAGTGACTGAGGGCTTTCTTTTCACCTGCCAGCTGATTTAGGGGAGCTGGCTGTCGAGGGCACAGTTGAGGTACAGGCTCTGTCCAGTGCCTGAACTCCTCTAGCAATTGTAGCATTTGGGGCCCTGGGCTTCTGGATTCAAAGGGTGGGGTGTGAGGCTGTAATGCGTGACTTTCATCTGCTTCCCCATCTGCTTTTGTTCCCAACCCCTTTCTCAGGCGCTGCTTTTCTTAGCCTGTGAATCTGAGCATGGCTTCTCCATCCTCTCCATCCTACCTGCATTTTCTGACTAGGCCAGGTACCACTTCCTCCATCTCTTAGCATCTTTTCCCCAGGTTTTTCACAGCAGAATCCTCCTAGTCCTCTGCATGGAGGCTCCCCAACTCAGCTTCCTTTCCTGACATTTCCTTAGACGTGCATGGAGACACTGGGCTTTGGGGTGTTGACTGGATTCCAATGTGGTCCTTATAGACTCTTGGCTCCATGTCAGTTTGGAATTGCCATGAGAACTATGAGTTTCCTTTGGGAAATGGTAAACTGCCTTTTAACAGTCTTGGGCCTGACAGCACCTGGGTGATGTTTTTCTGTTAGCTGATGAAGATGGAGCACTCCTAGATGCTCGGGTGCTAAGACATGATGCCTATACAGCCTGGGCATCTGGCCCCTCTGGTGCTAGAGGGCCTACGCAGGTGCTGCTAGTCCTTTGCTATCTGCTCAGTGGCAGGCTCCCCACATGTCCACCATGTGACTGAAAAATGGAGTCCAACTGACTGTTTCCTGGCCAGGAGGAAGCCCTGTACCCAAGAGCCATTCTATACTGTCTTGCCCATGAACCCCACCTTGCTTTCTCTGTCTCAACACGTTGGATATCCTTTTCTTTCTTTTTTTTTGTTTTTGAGACAGAGTCTTAGTAGGTAGCCCAGATTGGCCAGGAACTCTCAATCCTCCTGCCTCAGTGTGCACCACCAGGCCCAGCAGGCTTTGGACTTCTTGCTGACCTTGTTCTGCCTCTTCACAGGAGCTACTTCTGCTCCAAGCTGCCTCTACCAGCCTTGGGTTTGAGGGGGCTGCCCCTATGCCTTGTTCCTGGACACCATAGTGACCAAGCTCACAGTGTTCTACCACATGCATCGCTGGTGTGGACAGGGGTAGTGGTAACACTTCCTATTTCTTTTCCTTGACACCAGAACCCATAGGTTCTCCAGAAACTGGGACCCATCTGTCTCTCATGCCCCAAACGGCATTCATGTTCCTGCTGGCTGCAACCTCAGCATGAGGGGGCTGAAATGGAGAGTCTTCCCTGCAGGAAAGTTGCAGGGCTTGGTGCTTTGGTTTGTTGTTGCTTTTAAACCTCCTCCCTTTTATACCCCATCAAACCTGTGACCTAGTTTTGCCCATGGTTCTGTTTAATGTGTTCAAAACAAGCCCAAGGGTTAATCAGATAAGTACCTCCCATCACCTGTTTCCTATTAATCTGTCACAGGTCCCACGTGGCAGACCCCACAGAATGTCCATGTGTTTACAAGGCTCTTGGGCCTAGGTTAAGGTAGGACATTTCTTAGGCAGCCTGTTAGCCTCTCTCCACCCTGTGTTGTTGCCATCTCCCTAAGATGCCTTGTTGTGAGACTGTGACTGACAGATGTGTCTGTCCTCTTGTCACCCACCACCACAAAAAGAAAAGAAAAAAAAAAAAGGGAGGAAGGGTATAGGACATGCTGTCGGGTTTCTTATCCCACTTGAGAGAGTAGTCTTGAAATGCAGGTGCCTGTTCAGTTCTGTCACATCTTTCTAGGGAAGCTATAATCTTATGATAGCAGGTTAGAATGAGGTCTCACCAAAAGTGAAAAGAGCATCTAGAGAGCGAATTTGAAGCTTGGCTCTAACCTCTCAAGACATGCAGGTAAACAGAACTAGAGGGGGCCAATAAAGACAGAGACACACTTGTAAGAGAGGTAGCATGAGACCCTTCCAGATATGGCCAGAAACTGAGGTCAACTGTGGGAATTAAGAGGTACCAGGAGAGGAAATACAGATGTGAGCACATGTGAATTGAAGGTGTCTGATGGCAGCTTTATTTCATATTTTTTCTTACACTCATCACTGACATCTTACTTTATTTAAATTACTTATTGATTCCTTAGGACCTTGTTGTCTTTCATCTCTAAGGATTTCCAGATGTTGGATAATAGGATTTGAGCATTGCCTTAGAGCCATTATCAGTGTGTGTTTACTTTGCACTGTCCTAATAATTGTTTATATCCTGGTCACTTAAAAAGGAACATGAAATTTTGCAAAAATATTGTTGGAGAAGTGGTCTGGAATGGTGGTTCATAGCTGTAATCTCAGCTACTCCAGAGACAGTTCCAGGCTAGTTCAGGCGATAGCATGAGAGACCCTATCTGAAAAACAAACTAAAAGCAAAAAGGCTGTGGCTGTGACTCAAGAGTAGAGTGCTTACCTAGCAAGTGTGAAGCCCTGAGTTGATCCCCAGTACCACAAAAAAGTTTTCTTTTTAGGAAAATAAAAAAGGGGGCGAGGGGGGAGATGGAGAATGTCGTCATCAGTAGGGCTACCTGTAGCAGGCGTCACAAGAAATGTACCACCAGTTCACACCATATGCTGCCAGTTAGATTGCAAGTTGCTCTCTAGCCAAACCTTCAATTATACCCAGAAAGCAGCCACAGTTAAGGAAGACAACTGCTTTCATGTGATTTCTACTGGGCTATCTGTACAAATGCTTTCTCCTTGCAGGTCTGGTTGCCTGTGTGGTGCAATGCAAGCTCTAATGACCAGCTCTCTGTGCCCATGGCTGTCCCTATTAAAAAACAAAACAAAACAAAAACCCTTCATTTTTGTCATTGAACAATCGATGTTGGGAAACAAAATGTTTTTTTCTTATTACTAGAAATTTTGATATCCAGAGGATATAGGAGTTCCAAAGGAGAATGAATGTTTGTCAATTCTTGCTAAGTGAAGGCCTTTTCCAGGATTACATGTGCATCCTTTGCACATCTGCCTGAGAGAGTCAGAGCTAATAGGTTCCTGGGAGAGCTTGGGGTATTTTACCCACTTCTTTTGTGTTAAAATACCTAATGGGAAGTATTTTAACTTGGCTGGAGGGGAGCCAACCCAGGTAGAACATGCAAACAGTTCAAACTTTAAAGAAGAAAATATCTCATTGGAGCATTTGTTACAAGCATGGTCCTCTTAAGTTCACACACTAGAGTAATAGGGACATGATAGCAGAGGAGAAAGTTTAAAAGGGTTGCCAATTGTTTTGTTAGCATAATTGAAAAAACCCCACAAAGCAAAATCTGTTGTTAAGTGTGTCCAGGGGTGGTAAGATTAACCTGTGAGCTCAGTACTGGATTATTGCATGCACGGGGGATGGAACATGACCAAGGGTGGTGACAGGCACTTAGCTCATACTGCCCTCATTTCCTAGTCTGTAAAAAGAGTCTACTTTAGATTCAGCAGTCAGTGCAGTAACACTCATAAAATTAACTTATCTGCAAGCATTCAATAGTTTTAAAATGCTACAAAGATCATTAGTTTGTGAGAAACAAACAAAAACTAAAAAAAAAAAAAAAATCCTGATTGCATACCTGGGCCATTTTATAAAAAGTAGCAGGAACCTTGTTCATTTACAGACTCGAATTTGGGGTTTCCTCATGTCCCACCCACAGTTTCATGGGCCCTCACCACCCCTCCAAGCCACGAATGGTCTGAAAAATGTGGCCCAAAAGTGCTAAGGTGTTTTCTGAAGGCCTGGGAGCTGAGAAGAAGAGGATGGAGGCTAGAGCCTCTGGATTTCCTGACAGGTATTCCCTGCACCAGATTGCCACTCCTGGTTAGGCCCTTCTCTAGATATGACTGCAAGGACTGAGATGGCCCTTCTGTTTGAGAAGCCTGAGAAGCACCTTCAAAGCACCTAAATAAATGTCTTTCCAAATGTTTTCAGTGAGTGAAATTCACCAGGTTTCAAAGGACAGTGTTCCTACTGTCTCCAGTGTGGTTCACAGATGGCCTATGGGGAAGGTGAATCAGCTGAGAGGAATGACCTTTATCCATCTAGAGCTATATTGACAATGCCATCTCTAGGAGCTCTGTAGACAGAGCTGGGCTTCCCAGTCCCTCCCAGGCTTCCACCCAGACCAGCTCAGTTCAGGCCTTATGTTGGGAAGGCCCAGGAAGGGAGGCTGTTTCTTGACTAGAACCGAACAGTCACGTCTGGTTGTAGTAGGAGCATACTTACTCCTGGTTTGGAGCCTTGGTCCTCATTTGAGGAGATCCAGGTGGCAGGGGTTCTGTGCCTGGCAGCAGTTTGTTCTTGTGCACTTGAGGGTGGACTGTTTTGTCCACCCTGTGAAGCACTGTGTTCACAGAAGGCAACTCCAGGTTATTTGTTGATTGATAAAGGCAACTGAAAGGGAAAGGGTACATTGATATTTCTTTTTTTTTTTTTTTTTGGCAGTATTGTAGTTTGAACTCAGGTCTTTGCACTTGCTGAGCAGGTGCTCTACTGCTTGAGCCACATCCCCAGCTCTTTTTGCATTGATTATTTTTGAGATAAGTTCTTGCTTTATGCCTGGGCTGGCCTGGACTAAGATCCTCCTGATTTATGCTTCCTGAGTAGCTAGGAATATAGGTTTGAACCACCACACCCATTTATGTTTCTTTTTTTTTTTTCAGTACTGGGATTTGAACTCAGGTCCTTACATTTGCTTGACAGGTGCTTTACCACTTGAGCCAATTCATCAGTCCCAGTGGGCTGTATTTCTTTTTTTTTTTCTTTTATTATTCATATGTGCATACAAGGCTTGGTTCATTTCTCCCCCCTGCCCCCACCCCCTCCCTTACCACCCACTCCACCCCCTCCCTCTCCCCCCACCCCCCTCAATACCCAGCAGAAACTATTTTGGTGGGCTGTATTTCTTAAGTTTAAGTTGTTTATTTCAGAAATGAATTGATATTTTCTCAGGAAGAATAAAAGTAAATAGAATGGGGAGGCAAATAGAAAGCTCAGAAGCCATGGAAATAAGTAGATATGTCAAGGAGGACTCTTTGCTGTATGGGGCATTATATGAATCTGGAAGTGTGATGTCTGGTGACCTGGGCATGTGTGGGCACAATACATGGCATGAGCCATTGAGGTGGGGCTAGACCTCTAAGGAGCTGTGAGCGTGACACTTGGTCCTTACATTGGCGGGCAGATGGAGGTGGACTTGAGGCAAGTGGATAGCTTTAGTGGCCTTTCCATTTGAGGTGCCTGTTTCACCTCTTTTGGGGAATGGAGAGGATACTTTTGTCCCCAAATGCTTCTTCATTGATGAGCCAGTGAAGAAGCAGGAAAGTGCTTCATATGGATGGTCTGTGACTTTCCCTGTGACTGCGTGGTGGAGAATGCTCTGACGAAGTGCTTGTTCAGGGCCTCGTGGTGACCTGTGTGGGTGGCTGTTGCTGTGCTGTATGGGATGGGTTTGAGAGCCCTTCCAGCCCTCCTGTGCCCCTGCTCTTTGGCAAGCTTCCTCCTGAGTGAGTGAGTTGTATGGCCTCAGATGTCACCTAGGGATGAGTGAATGAGAGGAGCATAGGGACTTAGGTTGAGGATTTGGTCCAAAAGCAGTCAGCAGCATTGTAAATCATGATGCTCTCCTTGCATGGAGGCCCAAGGCTGGGGGATTCCTCCTGGCGTGGGACTGCATCTGAGTCAAATTCAAGGCTACCATTATTGAGCACCTGCTACATGCATGGTTAGAGAGGATATTCCATTTATCTTCCCAACACGTATATTATCCTTGCTTTATAGAAGGAGCAAGACATATAAAGCAGTTTGCTCTGGGACATGGAGTAGACAGCAGAGCTGGGATTAAATCCACTTCTGTCTAACTGTTAAATGGTGAAGTCTGGTTTTATTACAACTGGCAATTTACTTTTTAAAAGTTATCTTTTTACAAAAGCAGAAAGAGAAATTTCCTCTAAGCACTTAATGCATATTCTTTCTCCCAGCATGCTTTTAAGTGTTCTTAAGTTGTGTTCTCCCAGGGATGAACTGTCCCAAGGAAGGACTGGCACAGAAAGGAGACAGAAGATGAGTTCCTGAGCACATGTGTACACATTAATCAAGACAGTTGAATGCCTAAAAGAAATGAAAACGCCATAATATAGCACCAAGTGCTAGTGATATTCTATAAGGTTGAAAATTATACTGTAAGCACTGTAGAAGTAGCCCAAATATTCTGAGTGAGTTGACATTTATAAAACATTTTCATAGATAAGCCATTCAAATAGCACCTAAAAAACACAATTTGTATGTTGTTTTTTTTTTTCCTGTAATATACCGTAAGATAAACTTTCACTGCATGTATAATGGTAAATTTGTTCCTGGCTCAGGGTCTGAAGGCATTTAATGGCTTGTTTGGCCCAGGGTATCTTATAAACTGTCCCTGGAGGTCATGGCGGCTCCTCCTCTGTCTTGTATCGCTGCATGGATTGGCAGTGCCCTGGCATGGGGTGTGGTGCTGGGGTTGGTGAGGGTGACACTGGTGGCTGGGTGTGGACTGACCAGGCACTTTTGTGTATCAGGTGTTGGCTCTGAGGCTAACAGAACCAATGGAGAGTGCCATGTGTGCTTTGCACTTCATCAAAAAGCCATAAAAATAATTACCAGCCCATTAGGGCCTTGGAAAGAAGCTGTCCTGGTGAGGAATTCCCAGGCCTGCATGAGTCACCCATGTGTGCTGTGCATTTTCTTTGGTGGAAGTTAGAGGAATCTGAAGAGTGGGGATGATGGTAGATGTGTGGGAAGAGAAGGCCCCAGCAGGCCTGGAGCAGCTCAGGCCAGGCTTCTCCAGGTGCACAGCAGGGTGTGTCAGCATGGGACAGGATGGTGATCCTCAGAGAGCAGCGTGGCCTGGGGTTGTAGGTGCAGTGCTTCCTGCCCTTGGCTGTTCTCCAAGATTGGAGTTCAGTCTTTTCTGAGGTCTGAGACACCTGGCTTTTGTCAGGACTCGCAGGGGCTTTGGGCTGTGGCGTCTGGCACAGGGTGGGTTGGGAACACAGGGTTCTGAGAGTAGCATGCCAGTAGTGAGGCAGGCAACAGACACTGATACAGGCCTTGTGGGAAGGACTTCTGACGTCACCTCTAAAGGAAGTTATGCCAGAATCCAAGATAAAATATTTAAAACGTGCCTATTTTTTATACCCTTCTTTGGCATGTCTTCATTTTTCTTTCTTTTTTTTGAAGGTACTTGGGGTTGAACTCTGGGCCTTGTGCTTTCTAGGCAGGCTTTTTACCACTTGAGCCATGGCCCAGTCCTTTTTGTATTGGCGATTTTTTTTCTTAAATAAATATATGCCATCTTTATTATAGTAGTATTCACAATAGGTGAGATATGGGATCACCCTAGGTTCACACCAACAGATGAGTGGATAATGAAAATGTATACACATAATGAAGCATTTTCAACCATAAGAAGAATGAAGTCCCTCGAAGCAAAGTGGATGGAACCAAAGGATAGTAAGTGGAATAAGCCAGACACAGAAATATAGGTACAGCATAGTTCCTCAAATGTGGAAGCTAAAAATAGTTGACCTGGAAATAAAATAGTGATTATTAGGTATCAGGAAGGTGGTGGAAGGTGGGGGAGAAAGAGTGGTTGGATTTGCTCAGTGTGTGCTGTGTGCATGTACAGAGGTATCAGACTAACCCCCGTTAATATGTGCCATTAATACCTGTCCAAAAATAAATAAATAAAAATAATAGAAAAAGGAATTAAAAAATATTGTTCATTATACAAATATTCTGACCAAAGGGGGCTGGGCTTAGCTCAGTGGTAGAGCCCTTGTGTTGGCAATTTTTGAGATAGGATTTCATTTTATGCCTGACCAGCCTGGACCACATCCTCCTGTTTGTGTTTCCCCATAGTAGCGGGGGATGCCAGGTATGCACCACCACTCCCAGCCATTGGTTGAGATGAGGTATTGTGAACTTTTTGTCTCCTGATCTCTGCTCCGAGTAGCTAGGATTACTAGCATCCAATCCATCCTTCTTTCTTCTCCCTCTCCCTCTCCCTCCCCTTCTCCCCCTTCCTCTCCGTCCCCTTCTCCCTCTCTCCTTTCTTCTTTCTTCCTCACATTTATGACTAGGCCTTCCTGGACTGTGATCATCCTATTTGTGATCCTCATGTAGCTGGGATGGCAGGTATGCACCTAGCTTTTATTGGTTGAGATGGTGTCTTATGGACATTTTGCTGGGACTGACCTCAAACCAATATTCTCCTGATCTTCTTCCAAGCAGCTAGGATTACAGGCATGAGCCAATGTACTTGCCACATTTTTCTTTCTTAAAACAAATGGTGTAGAATTAAAAAAAAAAAAAGGCAAGTGTCCTGGGTAAGGCCCTTCTCAGGTCTTCAGGCCCAGACTATTGTGGGGAGTGTTGATGTTGGTTGCCCTGCAGGAGTGTCAAACTTGATGGGACATAGTGGCCAAGGAAGGAACAACAGGATTCTTATTCTGGAATCAGCATTATCAGGTAGCTGGATTTGAGGGTCTCCACAAATGGGGACCCTCATGCCTCTCTCAAAGGACTGAGTACCCCAGAGGGTGTCTCAGGTGAAAAACCTGGCCTTAGGAGCCCTTCAGGTTGCTGTTAAGATTGTGTGGGCCTAAAATCACCACTATCATTTGTGTTCCTTCAACGTGAGAAATGTCTAGATTTCCACCTGACAGAAAACAACTCATCAACATTTAATTTCTACTGACTTCAGCCATAATATGAAGTGCTGCAGAGGAAATAAATAGCATGTATGTAAACACAGTACAGGACAGGCGTCGGATGCTAACTAGTACCCATTTCTTCCCTGACTTCTGGATCTACTCTTGATGAGTGTGCTGTGCACACTGGATACCTGAACTTTTCCTGTATCCATCTTCTATCCTGTACCACATCGATAGGGCTTGGGACCACCTGCTCACATGTTCCCACACTGACAATTTGCCTCCCTCCTCTCCAGTGTGTAATGGTGTAGTGTGATATGTACATCCTGTTTCCCAGGGCTAGGATGGAGGCCACTTCTCTCTTGACAATGCAGCATAAAAGGGCCTTGATAGAGGAAGAGTCTGGGATTTCTAGGATCCAATTAGGGAATGCCTGAACCTCAATTTCCCCAGCTGAACTTTGGGGACATAGCTTACTTAAAAATTGGAGGGCTCTTTACATAAAAAAAAGTACTTTTTAGGAGTAGCTTAAATTGGACTTTTTCTTTATGCCTTTGACTTTTTGGTGTGTTTTTCTCCAAGGATATTTTGTCATAAAATACTAATTACACTCCACATTCCTATCCTTCTAGTTCTGTAGCATGTTGTGTTTTTCTGACTTTGGCCTGATTCTGAAATTGAATGAGATACATGGCCCAAACTAAGCAGAGAAGACAAAATACAACACCTGGAACTCCACACATCTCCAGGGCTGTTGTTTCTTGCATGCAAACAGAAATTGGGCAGTGTGTTTTGGGGACTGGAACTTGGCACATAGGAAGCCCTGGGAAGTCCCAATGGGGCAGGCTCCAAGTACATTCCTTTTTCCTTCCTTATCTTGTAGGAGGTCAACACTCCTAGACCCAGGGACTGAAGAATTCACCTCCTTCTTTCCCACTCCCAAATCTTCTGTCACTGAACCTATGTTAATTAACTTCATGAATGCACGGGATTCTTCTGCATACAGTGTCAGATTATGATTTTAGGTTTAATGGTAAGAAATGACCCTAATTCTATAATTTATTCCTTTCTTTATCTACACTGCTGTGCTCGGACTTTTGACCTCTGACAGTCAGTCCTAGGTACTTTCCATCTCCTTCCTTCTCAGTGAACTTATGTTGTTATTATTCTTTCCTGAGGCACTGATTTAGCAATAGGTTGTCTCTACACATAGACCCTAAGATATGCGGCATAGATATTCATTTCCCTGTGCTGTGGGTTAATCTCTGGGGAACATGTTCACACAGAGAGCAGGGAACTCCCATCTGCTTCTCCCTAGGAGGACCCTGGTGGCTTTCCCCCTTTCACTTCTGCCCGAGGAAAGAGCAGGAACTTGGGAGAAGACTGTGCACCTGAAGCTTAGCTTCTTCCTTTTCAGTGAGCATCCTATTCCAAAGGCCCTCAAAGTCTTTGCTTAGCAGTCCTTCCCTGAACTGCCTGGAAGCCCTCTGGCTGCAGATGCATAAGGCTCTGTTTGCCTGCCTGTTTTTCCATGTGCTTCTGTTCTCAGTAGGGAAAGACCACTGTAATCTGTAGACTCCAGAAGCCAGAGAGAGATTCTCCCTGACTGGGTACAGGGGTGGGGAATGTGCTATTTTAGCATAAGCCTTGCTCCTGCAGGTCTGGGGCTGCCTGGTCCAGCAGGCTAGATGGATGAGCCATGTCCATGCCTGTGTGCAGACATGACAAGCATCCACCTCCACTTTCCTTCCCTCTTAGTGGTTCTGGCTTGACTGTGCCAAGCTGAGTGAAAGACTGGAGGTGCCCTCAGTTTGTTCTTTCAAAGGCCAGAGTATTTGAGGTCAAAGATAAACAGTCTAAAAAAAGATGTGACACCACGGGGATGTGCAGCTAGATGTTGCTTGGTGCTTGCTGTTTGGGAGGAAACTGAACCTGTGCCCATTTGGGGGTCCTACCTTGGCATATGCCTTGGCCATTGTGTTGAGCTCTGTCTGTTTTGATGTCCTGTGAGCACATTCTGTACCTTGACTTTTTTCTCCATAAATGCTTTTTTGAATAATGTAGCAACAGCCATTAAGGACATCACACACTGACCTCTGTGGCTTGAGGTATCAAGGTGTGAGCAGGAGATGGTCTGGAGGTAAGCATATTGCAGTTGACTTGCTTTAAGGATACTCCCTACCTGATTGATATTGCAGAGGACCAGCACTCCTGTGAGGCTGGCTCTGTTATACCTGGTGTGATTGATGTTCCCCTTCCTGCTGTATCTGGAGGGGAAGTCAGGAGTAACTGAACTCTCAAACTTGGGGACCTGGAGTCACCATGCAGTAGGAAATGGTAGAACAGCTGATGGCAAACATTGGGGGAAGACCACATATGGATCAGTAATGTGTATCTCATGAATGAAATGAAGCTTTGAGGATCAAGAATTCACCTGTCTGGCCAGTAAATGATACTGCCTTAGCTGTCTTTGCCCTCGAATAGTCCATGAAACAATCAGAAAGTGGTTGTTGCCTATGTGATGGGAGGCCAGAGAGCCTGAGAACTGGAATTATAGTCGGCTGTCAAGGCTCTGTTTTATTGCTGATATTTTTCCCCATGAGCGTAAGGCTGAATTTTATAGGACAGTGCCCTACTGTGGGAGGAGCGTGTTCACAGTTATCAGATGCAGACCCTGTGTGCTAAGAATCAGAGTCACCCGTGGGGAGACCAGAGGGACACCTGATGCCTGAGGGCAAAGTGTCTTCACTTTTGGTTGGGGTCAGGGACTAGGGATAAGTCCTTTTGCCAAGGCTTGGCTTTTTCTAGACAAGTGTCATGGTCCCTGTGTCTGCAGGGGTGCTTATGGGTGCCAGGATTCTAGGTGGGACCCTCAGCCAAGTTGGGCAGCCTTGGCCATGGAAGCTCCTTCATAATGGAAGGAGGCTCCTTCAGCAGATGCTGTGGGCAACAACAAAACAAGAAATAGGAGCTTGGGCAAATTCAAGACTGCCAGCCACAGTGGGGTGGCATGTCTCAGATCTCAGATAAGGTCCTTGGAAGCCAGGGCTTTGTAGCCAGACATCCCCCAACTGAGTCTTGGTTCTACTCCTCAATAGCTGTGTAACCTTGGTAGGTAACTTGATCACTTGCAAAGGGGCTGCAGGTTACTGTGTGCACCTCACAGGGTGGGTTTGGAGACCTGGATAAGAGGATGACACACTTTCTGCTCTCTCAGCTTCTGATCTGCTGGTGGCTTTCCACATGGGCCATGTGGCCCAAGCTCTGGGCCTGTGCTCTCCCCTTTGCCAAATCCTATGCAGATTTTTGGCTCCACTCAAAGGTTTCCCCCACAGATGAGAGGGGCATGTAAAGCACTTGTCACTCACTGCTCCTTGGTATGGTGGACTCACAACATGTGAGTTCTGGCTGTCCTGTCTCGTGGCGCTGGTTGCCTGTGTAGGCGGGTGGCCTTTGGAACTGGTCTGTTTGGTTCACATCCTGACTCTACCACTTACAAGCTGTGCAACCTTGAACAAGTTACTTCTCTGCCTCTACTTTTTCACCTGTAAAATGAGACAGTCAGGGCCCTCTGTGTGCGTGTGTGTGTGTGTGTGTGTGTGTGTGTGTGTGTGTGGTGGGGATGTTAAATGAATGAAAGAAACCACATCAGGTTCTTAGAACAGCACCTGGCGCCCAGTGAACACTAAATACGGCGTAGCTATTATTGGATCCCTCTCACAACACACAGCACATGGTGGCTCTTAATATATCTATATGAATAATAAGGGGAGCGGAGTTTGGGATTAGAGTGAGAGCCGCCTGAAATATCAGACCATGGAGTCATCTTCCCTTTCTTTTCCCAACCTGCTCAAGTTTCCTGAAGTGTTGATAAGATGTAGTGGCCAAAGCCGAACATGTCTGCCATAAAAGTCCCCTCTAAGTAGGGGACAGAAGAAAGACTGGCCCTGCCCTTCAGGCCCTGATCTTTTGCTGTTTCTTTACCCAATCTGTTCCATAGTGACACAACAAGGCTGTGTGGAGTGAGGGCAGAGCTTTGCCGGGATCAGTCAGGGTGCATGTCCTTTCTCCCCTTTGTCTGGCTTGTCTGGGTTTCATCCTCAGCAGTTAATTGGTCCCTTGCCATGTGGCAGATTCTTTTTCCTTTGGCTACTGAAATGGCAGATGGGAAGTATGGTTTTAATGAATTACTGTTTTCTTTTGGAGATTAAGCTTTCATTATAAATATAATTGCTGACACACAGCCTTCTGGTACTTACATATGATTTGCCAATTAGGATAATGAACTCAAAGTCCCTTGGAAAGTGACATGGACAAAGCTAAGCCTGTAACTCAGCTTGGGGTGCTGGCGAATGAAGTGCTTTTGCCAACTGGAAGCAACATGTACTGAGTCTGCCTGCAATATGCTTGTCTGAAAATATTCATGACCTTTGAGAAGGAGATTAAAATTAGTGGGTAGAAATGTTGCAGCCAGCTCCAGGAGTTTGTGATGTGGTCATTCCACAGTGTCTGCCATGCCCACCACATACTTCTGGGACGACTGCAGGGCAGAAGTCTGTGTTGTTTAATTTTAGAGTTAAATAATTGAATGCAATCTTTTTTTTTTTTTCTCAGTACTGGGTCTTGAACTCAGGGCCTACACCTTGAGCCACTCCATCAAGCCTTTTTTTGTGAAAGGTTTTTTCTAGATAGGGTCTCATGAACTATTTCCCAGACTGGCTTGGAGCACCGATCCTACTGATCTCTGCCTTTGAGTAGCTAGGATTACAGGCATGAGCCACCAGCACCTGGCTTGAGTGCAATATTGAAAGCATTTATGATGGATTTGAATCTGGTGATGAATATTGGGACATTTCCATCATTTCTTTTAGGGGTCTGGATATTTTGGGTACTTTCTCTTTCTTTATTTTCTTCCCTATCTGACAGGAAGATCTGGGTTTCTGAGGTTTCAATGAAAAGGATGCTTTTTGCCACATGGGCTCATTGTCACGTTCAAAGAATATAGCAATTTAAAGTGGGCACATGCCCGCAGTTCTAGTGCTTAGGTAGCTGAGGTAGTGAGAGCTTAAGTTTGAGGTTAGCCTAGGCTAAGAGTAAGACACTGTGTTTATAAAGGAAAAGAAAACACAGTATCATTTTGAATATTGGACTAACCAAATGAAAGCTATTACTAAGGTCTTTGTGTGGACAGTCTTCATAGGCAGGCAATGACATTTTTACTTTGCCAAATAGAAAATTAGGGGAATCATTGAAACCTAGCATGCTAGGTATGAACTCTGGCCACACCCCAGCCCTGTTTTTAAGACTGTTGTTACATACGATATTCTTGCTACACCTTTTCTTTCCTTGTTTTCTTCTCCATAAAGTGTTACTTTGAGAAACTTGATATTCTATTTCATTTCCATTCTTGGTTTTTCATTAGAGTCCCAAGAGAAGTTTTTCCCCCATAAAGTCCAGGAATTAGACTGTGGTCTGTGGAGGTCATTATGGTCAGTATTCTCAGATGTATAAGGAACTCTTTTGCTGGGCACTAGTGGCTCATGTCTGTAATCCTAGTTACTTGGGAGGCTGAGATTGGGAGGATAGTGGTTCAAGGCCAGCCTGGGAAAATAGTTCCAGAGACTCCATCTCTAAAATAGAGCAAAATGTACTGGAGGTATGTTTCACGTGGTAGAGCGTCTGCTTTACAAGTGCAAAGCTCTGAATTCAAACTCCAGCCACCCTGCCCCCCTAAAAAAGGCTCTCTTAATATGTAGTTTCAAATACACACAATAATTTTAAGAACTTTTTTTGTATTACACTTTTTAATATTTTCTTCATCCTCTTGCTTCAGAGACTCTTATTTGTAGACTTCTTGACTACCTGAAATGATTCTGTTTGGATTATTGAGTCCTTCCTTCCTTCCTCCCTCCCTCCCTTCCTCCTTCCCTTCCTCCCTTCCTCCTATTCTCCCTCCCCCCTTCCCTTCTTTTTCTTTTTTTTTCTTCTTCATATCTGCATACAATGTTTGGGTCATTTCTCCCCCCTTCCCCCACTCCTTCCATTACCCACCCCCGGCCCTGTCCCCTCCCTCTCCCCCCTACCCCCTTGCTACCCGGCAGAAACTATTTTGCCCTTATCTCTAATTTTGTTGAAGAGAGAGTATAAGCAATAATAGGAAGGAACAAGGGTTTTTGCTAGTTGAGATAAGGATAGCTGTACAGGGAGTTGACTCGCATTGATTTCCTGTGCATGTGTGTTACCTTCTAAGTTTTTTTTTTTTTTTCTTTTTTCATTTTTCTTTTATTATTCATATGTGCCTACAAGGCTAGGTTCATTTCTCCCCCCTGCCCCCACCCCCTCCCTTACCACCCACTCCGCCCCCTCCCCCCCCAATACCCAGCAGAAACTATTTTGCCCTTATCTCTAATTTTGTTGTAGAGAGAGTATAAGCAATAATAGGAAGGAACAAGGGTTTTTGCTGGTTGAGATAAGGATAGCTATACAGGGCATTGACTCACATTGATTTCCTGTGCGTGGGTGTTACCTTCTAGGTTAATTCTTTTTGATCTCACCTTTTCTCTAGTACCTGTTCCCCTTTTCCCATTGGCCTCAGTTGCTTTAAGGTATCTGCTTTAGTTTCTCTGCGTTAAGGGCAACAAATGCTAGCTAGGTTTTTAGGTGTCTTACCTATCCTTACCCCTCCCTTGTGTGCTCTCGCTTTTATCATGTGCTCAAAGTCCAATCCCCTTGTTGTGTTTGCCCTTGATCTAATGTCCACATATAAGGGAGAACATACGATTTTTGGTCTTTTGGGCCAGGCTAACCTCACTCAGAATGATGTTCTCCAATTCCATCCATTTACCAGCGAATGATAACATTTCGTTCTTCATCATGGCTGCATAAAATTCCATTGTGTATAGATACCACATTTTCTTAATCCATTCGTCAGTGGTGGGGCATCTTGGCTGTTTCCATAACTTGGCTATTGTGAATAGTGCCGCAATAAACATGGATGTGCAGGTGCCTCTGGACTAACAGTCTTTTGGGTATATCCCCAAGAGTGGTATTGCTGGATCAAATGGTAGATCGATGTCCAGCTTTTTAAGTAGCCTCCAAATTTTTTTCCAGAGTGGTTGTACTAGTCTACATTCCCACCAACAGTGTAAGAGGGTTCCTTTTTCCCCGCATCCTCGCCAACACCTGTTGTTGGTGGTGTTGCTGATGATGGCTATTCTAACAGGGGTGAGGTGGAATCTTAGCGTGGTTTTAATTTCCATTTCCTTTATTGCTAGAGATGGTGAGCATTTTTTCATGTGTTTTCTGAAAGTTTTTGAGAAAGTTCTGTTTAGTTCACTTGCCCATTTCTTTATTGGTTCATTAGTTTTGGGAGAATATAGTTTTTTAAGTTCCCTATATATTCTGGTTATCAGTCCTTTGTCTGATGTATAGTTGGCAAATATTTTCTCCCACTCTGTGGGTGTTCTCTTCAGTTTAGAGACCATTTCTTTTGATGAACAGAAGCTTTTTAATTTTATGAGGTCCCATTTATCTATGCTATCTCTTAGTTGCTGTGCTGCTGGGGTTCCATTGAGAAAATTCTTACCTATGCCTACTAACTCCAGAGTATTTCCTACTCTTTCTTGTATCAACTTAAGAGTTTGGGGTCTGATATTAAGATCCTTGATCCATTTTGAGTTAATGGTGGTATAGGGTGATATACATGGATCTAGTTTCAGTTTTTTGCAGAGTGCTAACCAGTTTTCCCAGCAGTTTTTGTTGAAGAGGCTGCTATTTCTCCATCGTATATTTTTAGCTCCTTTGTCAAAGATAAGTTGCTTATAGTTGTGTGGCTTCATATCTGGATCCTCTATTCTGTTCCACTGGTCTTCATGTCTGTTTTTGTGCCAGTACCATGCTGTTTTTATTGTTATTGCTTTGTAATATAGTTTGAAGTCAGGTATTGTGATACCTCCTGCATTGTGCTTTTGACTGAGTATTGCCTTGGCTATTCGTGGCCTCTTGTGTTTCCATATAAATTTAATGGTAGATTTTTCAATCTCTTTAATGAATGTCATTGGAATTTTGATGGGAATTGCATTAAACATGTAGATTACTTTTGGGAGTATAGACATTTTTACTATGTTGATTCTACCAATCCATGAGCATGGGAGATCTCTCCACTTTCTATAGTCTTCCTCAATCTTTTTCTTCAGAAGTGTATAGTTTTCCTTGTAGATGTCATTCACATCTTTTGTTAGGTTTACACCTAGGTATTTGATTTTTTTTGAGGCTATTGTAAATGGAATTGTTTTCATATATTCTTTTTCAGTTTGCTCATTGTTAGTGTATAGAAATGCTAATGATTTTTCTATGTTGATTTTATATCCTGCTACCTTGCTGTAGCTATTGATGATGTCTAGAAGCTTCTGAGTAGAGTTTTTTGGGTCTTTAAGGTATAGGATCATGTCGTCTGCAAATAGGGATATTTTGACAGTTTCTTTACCTATTTGTATTCCTTTTATTCCTTCTTCTTGCCTAATTGCTCTGGCTAGGAATTCCAGTACTATGTTGAATAGGAGTGGAGATAGTGGGCATCCTTGTCTGGTTCCTGATTTTAGAGGAAATGGTTTCAGTTTTTCTCCATTAAGTATAATGGTGGCTGTAGGTTTGTCATATATAGCTTTTATAATGTTGAGGTACTTTCCTTCTATTCCTAGTTTTCTTAGAGCTTTTATCATGAAATGGTGTTGAATCTTATCAAAGGCTTTTTCTGCATCTATTGAGATGATCAAGTGGTTTTTGTCTTTGCTTCTGTTAATGTGGTTTATTACGTTTATTGATTTTCATATGTTGAACCACCCCTGCATTCCTGGGATGAAGCCTACTTGGTTGTGGTGAATGATCTTTTTTATTTATTGTTGAATTCGGTTTGTCATTATTTTATTGAGGATTTTTGCATCAATGTTCATTAAGGAGATTGGCCTATAGTTCTCCTTTTTGGAGGTGTCTTTGCCTGGTTTTGGGATAAGTGTAATACTGGCTTCATAAAACATGTTAGGCCGTTTTCCTTCCCTTTCTTTTTCATGGAACAGTTTAAGGAGGGTTGGTATCAGTTCTTCTTTAAAGGTCTGACAGAATTCAGCAGAGAATCCATCATGTCCTGGACTTTTCTTTTTGGGGAGACTCTTGATTGCTGCTTTAATTGCATTTTGTGTTATAGGTCTATTCAGGTGATTAATTTCCTCTTGGTTCAGTTTTGGATGATCATATATATCTACAAATCTGTCCATTTCTTTAAGATTTTCAAATTTATTTGAATATAGGTTCTCAAAAGTAGTCTCTGATGATTTCCTGGACTTCCATGGTGTTTGTTGTTATCTCACCTTTTGCATTCCTTATTCTACTAATTTGGGTTTTTTCTCTCCTCATTTTAGTCAGGTTTACCAGGCATCTGTCGATCTTGTTTATTTTTTCAAAGAACCAACTTTTTGTTTCATTAATTCTTTGTATGGTTTTTTTGGTTTCTATTTCATTGATTTCAGCTCTTATTTTTATTATTTCTCTCCTTCTATTTGTTTTGGGATTTGCTTGTTCTTGTTTTTCTAGGAGTTTGAGATGTATCATTAGGTCATTGATTTGGGATCTTTCAGTCTTTTTAATATGTGCACTCATGACTGTAAACTTCCCTCTCAGGGCTGCCTTAGCTGTGTCCCATAGGTTCCGGTAGGTTGTGTTTTCATTTTCATTGACTTCCAGGAACTTTTTAATTTCTTCTTTTATTTCGTCAATGACCCATTGTTCATTAAGCAATGAGGTATTTGTTTTCCAGCTGTTTGTATGTTTTTTTTCTTTACTTTTGTTGTTAAGTTCTACTTTTATTGCATTGTGATCAGATAGTATGCACTGCATAATTTCTATTTTCTTGTATTTGCTGAGGCTTGCTTTGTGTCCTAGGATATGATCTATTTTGGAGAAGGTTCCATGGGCTGCTGAGAAGAATGTATATTGTGTAGAAGTTGGATGAAATTTTCTGTAGGCATCAAGTAGGTCCATTTGATCTATTGTATATTTTCGATCTAGGATTTCTTTATTGATTTTTTTGTTTAGATGACCTATCTATTGATGATAATGGGGTGTTAAAGTCTCCCACAACCACTGTGTTGGAGTTAATATACGCTTTTAGGTCCTTCAGAATATGTTTGATGAAATTGGGTGCGTTGACATTGGGTGCATATAGGTTGATAATTGTTATTTCCTTTTGGTCTCTTTCCCCTTTTATTAGTATGGAATGTCCTTCTTTATCTCGTTTGATCAATGTAGGTTTGAAGTCTACTTTGTCAGAGATAAGTCTTGCTACTCCTGCCTGTTTTCAGGGGCCATTGGCTTGGTAAATCTTTCAGCCTTTCATCCTAAGCCTATGCTTATTTCTGTTGGTGAAATGGGTCTCCTGTAAGCAACAAATTGTTGGATCTTCCTTTTTAATCCATTTCATCAAATGGTGCCTTTTGATGGGGAATTAAGTCCATTAACATTAAGCATTAGTACTGATAGGTATGTGGTGATTCCTGTCATTTAGTTGTCTTAGTTGTTTGAAGGTTTGATTGTGTGTACCTAAGTTGAGGTTACTCTCTACTTTCTTGCTTTTTCTTTTCCTGTAGTTTGGTGCTGCCTGCCTTTTCATGGTTATGTTGGATTTCACTTTCTGTATGCAGAATCCCTTGGAGGATCTTTTGTAGTGGTGGCTTTGTGGTCACATATTGTTTTAGTTTCTGCTTATCATGGAAGACTTTTATTGCTCCATCTATTTTGAATGATAGTTTTGCTGGGTAGAGTATCCTGGGGTTGAAGTTATTTTCATTCATTGCCCTGAAGTTTACACCCCAATCTCTTCTTGCTTGTAAGTTTTTCAGCATGCAGGTGTAGTTTGGTTGTTGTCTCATCAAAGGTAGGGAGAAAAAAAAAAGAGTCTGGAGACAGTTCTGTGAATGGCTATCTGGGGCTGTGGCTCACCTTCCCACTGCTGTCAGGCTGCCATTGCTGGAGGCGTTATTTATGCAGATCTCAGGGATGAGCTTAACACTCACCTGACCCCTCAGGCTTTGTTTACTTAGAGGTCTCCTGGGCAAGTAGCCACTGCTACAAGCTTTCTCCTTTCCAAGCGCACTGGGGGAGGTGACACTGCACCCGCTTTCTCAGGCCTGTGTATTTATTTACAGTTCATATGGGAAGTGGGTCTTCCCCCCTCTCCTGTGGAGTTTTCTTCCCACCGCCACTTTTACAAGCTTTCCTGCTCCTGGTTGCTGGGTGTGTGCCACCACTCCTGCCTTCTCCAGCCAGCTTGTGAGGGATTTTCCCTTCCCCCCTTCAGCACTCAGGGTGCCCCGCCCTCTTTGCTACGTGTCTTTTTTGTTGTTATTTCTTATTATTCAGTTTTTTTTCTTTTTTCGCTGGATGGGGGTCAGTCTGTCGGGGGCTATGCTGATCTGGCCCAGGGTTGTCTGTGGGAGTACCAAGTGCCGCTTAGCTCACCTTGTGGTCTGCATCTTCCCAAGCCATCTTGCCACTCTCTTTTTCTGTTTTTTTGTGGTACTGGGGATTGGACTCTTGGACTTGTGGTACCACTTGAACCACTCCCCAGCCCAACTTTCTGCATCTCTTAAAGCATTATTTATTGTATTTACTTACTTTTGTGTTCCTTCTAATTTACTTTCATTTGTTTTATTTTGAGTACATTCAAATTACACTTGAGTTGTAGCATCTGATTTCTTTGTTTTTCTAATTCTTATTTATATTCTTTTTGTCTTGTAGCATTTCTATCTTTAGCCTATTTTGAAAACGTGGGCTGCAGACTTCATCTTTAGGTGTGTCTTTTCCACATGCTTTCATTTTCTGTAGGGTTGTTTGTTATTTAGCTCCTTACTCTCTTTTATCTCATAGTAACCCTGCATGAGATTTGATCTCAATACTTCTACAGTGCTCATTTTTATATGAAGTCACTTTCCTGAACTTTTAGAAGGAGGTGTGGGTCAAAACTTCCTTTCTCTCTTCACTCACCTTCCTTTCTAGGCTCTGTGCTCATCTTTCACATTTATTTGCCCCATCTCTTTTATATTCTCATTCTTATCTTTCTTCTTTTTGATTCTATTTCCAGTAGTTTCTCCTGCCCTGGAGACCAGCTTTAAGAACGTTCTGTGTGGGCCCTGGCCTGTTGACTTGCCAGGTGTTGAATTGGTCTAGGTTGCAATTGCTCTTCTCAAATTGGCCCTCTGTCCTTCCCAGGAAGTACTTTCTGGCTCTTTGTAGCTATTTCTGGTTCTCTTGTTCTCAGGTTTATCAAATGCCTCTTTGTTTCCCTTGAATTTCTCCTGGACAGACAATGATACCATGCATATCTTTGGCTGTTGGTGGTTTGTCTTCACCCATTTAAATTTTAGTGTTTGTGGAATTTGTTCTCATCCACTTGTATTTTGACATTTGTCATTTTATATTAAATGTTCATGGGATTTTGTTTTGCTATCTGGTTGGTTTTTAAAGAGGGTATTTAGAAATTAAAAAAAAACAACTTTGAGACTTCCATACAGTTGTAAGAAGCAGTACAGAGATCCATATACCTTTCATCTATTAGTTTGCTATATTTTTATGCAGGATTTTGGAAAAAGTAAGAAAGTGCGGCATTGCCGCTACCTCCATTTTTACAGAATTCTCTCCTCATTTAAAAATTATTGGTGATTTTTAAAAGAATTTCCTCAAAATCATTACTTAGAATTCAATTTTCCTTTAAATAACAAAGTCCCCAAACATTTAATGGCTTCCAGATAGAAGTGTACTTTCCAGTTTTGGAAAAGCAGTCTGTAGGTTTACTCCAGGGCTAGTATGGCAGTTCCAAGGGCATCAGGGATATGAGTCCTTCTCTGTCATGGTCTGATATTCTTAGAAATCTCCCATATTCCAGGAGGCTTGCTTGTGTTCCAGTCATCACTTCTGTGCCAGGGAGCAGAGAAGAGGGAGAGCCCAAGAAGGGCTGGCCCTGTATTTTTAAAGAGACTTTCTGGGAGTTTCCCTACAGCATTTCTTCCATCTGAGTGGCCAGAATTTCATCATGTAGCTACAGGGACCTACTAAGAAGTCTTGGAAATGGATCCTTTTAGCTGGCTCCAGGTCCACCCGAATGAAAACTGAAGTTCTTCCAGTGAGAGGTAGGGGAGAGTGGATATTGGAGCAGACAAGCCCAAAATGAATGGCTTTTTCCTGCTGTGTGCTTAAACACAACTTCCAGAAAATGAATAAATATGCAGGAAGTTAAAAGGATATTTTGAGTGTGATTTTAATCTAACATATTTTTCTTATTAAGTTTATGCTGCTCTGCAAAAGAAAACATTTCAGTACTAGAACTGAATTTTTGCAGTTCTCCTGGGGGGGTTGGGGGTTTCTCAGTGCAGATCTTTTGACCTTGGAGGCAGCAGTGATGGTGGGAAGGGAGAAATGGCTGTCTTCTCTTTTAGCAGTTCTCCCTGTCTGTTAAGTGTGGTAATGATTCTGACCTCTGGAAAGATTGCAGTGTGGACTAAAAGGGTCCTTAGCCTTGTCTGTGGAATTAGGTAGCCAACCACACAGCCTCTAAACATATGCACAGGGGCACGTGGTCCACAAGGGTCCTAAGGAGTTTTTCTTTTGCACACTGGAGCTGGGGTGTCCTCATGGAAGTTTTTGTGGTTCCCTGATTTACTAGAATTAGACTTTCAGAATCTGAGACTGGCCTTGAGTCGAAACAATTTGTAATGGTCTCGCTTGTGCGTAAAGTGTGTGGAGCTGCGGATGGGCTTGGGTGGCTATGGTGATGAGAAAGTTATTCTCTTCTTGGCACTATATATACATATACATGTGTATATATGCATATACATGGCAGCTATACATTAGAATAAATTTTTAGTTGTAGTGACATGTGTCTAAGTAACTTATCCTTTTCAGTTAACACTTAATGTGTTAAGTTCATTCACATTATACAGCCAGTCTTCACAACTTTCTTCATCTTACAAAACTGACCATCCCTACTTCAGAAGGTCTGAAGACCCTCTTTCTCCTTCAGACTCTGAAATGCCTCTTGTACTTTGTCTCTGTACCCACTTTAGATGCCTTAGACAGTGAAATTACATAGTTACGGGTTTGTCTTCTGTTTCCTTCAGTTCCATCCGTGTTGGTGTGAGTAGCAGAATCGACTTCTTTCTGAAAGCTGGGCAATATCCCATTGTAAGCATTTATACCATGTTTTCTCTATCCATTCATCTGTCAGTGGACCTTCAAGTTGCTTCCTCTTTTGGTCATTGTGACTAATGCTGCTATAAACATGGGTGTACAAATGTGTCTCTCTGCAACCTTGCTTTGAATTTTTTCAAATGTACATAGAAGTGGTGTTGCAGATCATATGGTAATTCTGCTTTTATTTACCAGAGGAATTGTTATATTGTTTTCACCATTTTACATTCCTCCTAACAGAGCTTGAGGGGTTCCAATTTCTTCCTGTCCTCAGCAAACTTATTTTATTTATCCATCTATTTATTTATTGCTTATTTGAGACAGGGTCTTGCTATGTAGTCCAGGCTAGTCTCAAACTCACAATCCCCCTTCTTCAGCCTCCTGAGCACTGGGATTACAGGCTTATACCACCATGCCTGGTCATATTTATTTATTTTTTGATAGCAGTGCTAATGAGTATGAGGTAATATCTCGTTTGATTTGAATTTCTGCCACTGTCTTTTTGAACCTTTAAACAGATGATCCCAGGGCATTCTCTGTGGGCCACCTGAGTATTTATTTTGGAGTTTTGCAGGTTTTCAGGTGGTCCAGGTGCAGCCACCTGGGTTTGAGGAAGCTGCCTGTGCTCTTGGTGTGCTTGACTCTCAGACTGAACCATAACCTTATTGTAGTTGTGCTGTGGGCTGTGGAGCCATTTATCTTGTGCAAAAAGAAAGTCTAATGGGAGCACAGAGGACAAAGTGAATTGCCTTTTTATCAAATTTTCAGAAACCTAGGGGAAACTTTATTGCTTTTCTTTTTAATGCAAAAAATGTCTTGTCATTTCTTGTTTCAAAATAATTTGCTTTTTTTCAAAGGGCTAAAAATAAAAACAATATTTAATTGAGAGTGTTGCTAAGTTCTGAATACTTTAGTCACTTATGTTTGGTTTTTCTCTCCAATAAAACTGCAAAGTACCTCATATCCTGTTACCATTTTGGAAAGGATGTTTGTTCGGGTCTCTCAGTGGCAGCACAAATGAAGTCCTTTGGTCAGAAACACCCAGGATTTTCAAGAGAAAATTGTTCCTGTGTAAGTAGAGAATTTCTCTCTGAAGCAAGGGGTCTTGGCCTCAGTTTCTTCTTTGTTTCTGCTCTTTGATCATTTTCCCTTGCTCTCTCTTTCCCTTTGCTTGCTCAGGCTCAGCATCTAAATTATCCTCCTTCAATTCACACTTGCTTTTCCTGTTTGCAAGGAAGTTACTGACTAGTTTTCTCTTCAACCACTGTTTTTTTTTTAAGTTGTGGCAAAATACACCTAAGTTAAATTTTACCATCTTAAGTGTTTATTTTAATTGTATTAAAAACATCCTTAATTGTTGTGCAACCATCCATCACTACCATATCTGTCCAGGTTCCACCTTGCAAAACTGAGACTCCATTTCCAATAAATCACAATTCCCTATTCCCACCCCCAACCCCTGATGACCCTCATTCTAACTTTAGTTTCTAAGACTTTGATTATTCTAGGCATTCCATATAAATATATATAAATGAAATTGGACAGTATTTGTATTTTATGACTGAATTATTTCACTTGGCATTAAGTCCTCCAGATTCCTCTATGCTGTAGCATGTATTAAAATTCTTTCCTCTTGAAGGCTGAATAATATTTCATTGTGTTTATATACCACATTTTGTTTTTCTGTTTGGTAATTGTGAATAATGCTGCTCTGAATATGGACACACAAATGTCTCTTTGAGACCTTGCTTTCAATTCTTTGGGATTGCTGGATCATGTGGTAATTCTATAACCACTGTTTTGGAGCAGGAAAGCACAGCCATCCAATATTGGTTTGGATTTCAGCTCAGTAGATGCTGGGAGCCTGTGTGGAGCTGGCATGCGGTCTTGATGGCTTGTTCTATTATGGTCAGGGTATGCCAGGAGCAAGGCAGGGCTGGGACACCCATTGCATGTGGCGTCTCATACAGTCTTGGGTAAAGCTTTAATTCAGTGACCCCTGCAGTCTCCGTCATCCATCTATGCTTTGTGTTTCTTCCACCTTTGCTCCAGCTCTCACCACAATAAGTACAGGTCTGCCCATTTTATCCATTGAAGGGCATGGTGCATACTCAGGACCTCTGTGGCTCTCAAAGGGGTATTTTAGAGCATGCAGAGTGTGTTGTGAGTAGGGAGGCACAAGGTACAGATGAAGACTGGAGGAAGAGTGCGTATGACATGTGGGAAGGTGTGGGTCTCTTCCTTTTTGGTTTGACCCATGGTTGGAATGAACTCTGAATGTATGCCCTTGGGAGACAGTGTAGCATTTTGTGATCCAATACTTGTGCCAAGAGCTGCTTGTTTTCCAGGAGTGCAGGAGAGTTAGGGCCTTGTGTCTGACCCCAAGTAAGCAAACCTCAGGGAATAGGGCACTTCTCTGAAAACAGGCCTCTCGCTTCTCAGCTTTGAGAGTCTAAACAACACTGGACAGAGTAAGTCACATGCTTCTTTGTTCAGTGGCCCTGGATTCCGGCCTGGTTCAACTAAGTTAAGCTGCTCACTCTGTGAGAAAGGCAAGTGTGCAGTTTGTCTGTCATCTTTTCTGATTCTGATCTAGGCCATGCCAGGCCTTGCCCTTCCCAGCCTATGCTTTCTTTTGGAATTGTACAGTGTCTCAGTTGGATATGTCTGGACACATATTGGAGTTTTCTGAAGTGGAGTCCCATGTGTCCACATGCAGACTGTTGTGTTTGTCTTCTGTTGAGGCATATGGAAGCTTCCTTAGGTTACCTGTTTCATGGAGGAAGCACAGTAAAGGGTCCTGATGTCCCAGCACACAAGTTGGGATCATCTGGGTCTACCCAATCTAGAGACCCCATCTAGGTTTGTGGTGCAGTAGGAGTAGTTCAGCAGATGTTTCTTCCCCCTCTCAGGCTGACCTAGGTGTTCAGAGTGGCCCCCTGGCTGGTTTGGCCAGTGCTCAGGGCCCTTCTAGCCCCCTTGACTATCTTTCCCCTTAGTCATCCAAGGTGATTTTGCCTTGGGAAATTTGTCTGGACCCAGAATCCCAAATAAAGCTGTTACTGGGGGCTGAGCATAGTGGGGCATGTCTGTAATCCTAGCTACTCAGGATGTAGGGATATGATTGTGGTCTGAGCCAGCCCAGGCAAAAGTGCAAGACCCTAGCAAACTAAAGCAGAAAGGGTTGGAGGTATGGATCAAGTGGTAAGGCACTTGCTTAGTATTTGCAACCTCCTGGGTTCAATCCCAGTATTAAAAGTATAAAAAAAAAAAAAAAAAAAAAAAAAAAACCAGGGCTGAGGTGTGGCTCAAGTGGTAGAGCACCTGCCTAGCAGGCATGAGGCCCTGAGTGCAAACCTCAATGCACTCTGCCCTCAATGCAGAGAAACTAATGCAGAAACTTTAAGGTGACAGAGGCCAATAGGAGAAGGGGATCAGGAACTAGAGAAAAGGTCAATTCGAGAAAAATTAATTTAGAAAGTAACACTTATATACAGGAAAGCAATGAGAGGAATCTCACACTATAGCTATCCTTATCTCAAACAGCAAAAACCCTTGTTCCTTCCTATTATTGCTTATACTCTCTCTACAACAAAATTAGAAATAAGGGCAAAATAGTTTCTGCTGGATATTGAGGGGGTGGGGGGGGAGAGGGAGGGGGTGGAGTGGGTGGTAAGGGAGGGGGTGGGGGCAGGGGGGAGAAATGACCCAAGCCTTGTATGCACATATGAATAATAAAATAAATTAAAAAAACACACAAAAAAACAAAAACAAAAGACAACAACAACAAAAAACTGAGTAGGAAGAACAAATCCTGGCTGCAGGCATCCATCACTTCTTGGCTGCCTGTGCCTTTCTCTGTGAACTGAAATGTGTTTTTCCAGCCCTGGTTTTATGTAGCAGAGTTTATAGATGATTTTAATTAATTTGCATGGTTTCTGTTTGTGTTTATAGAGGCATGGAGGAAAAAATGGCCTGGAATAAAACATGCTTTTGAATAAATGATAATTTTATGTGCTGCAAGTGCTCAGTCTGTTAAACTTTAAAAATAATTATACAGTAAAAAAGTAGACATTCCAATAAATGGTTACCTTCTTGTGGAAAGAAAAAGAGAAACATGGCTCCTGCCACTCCCCTTCTAGATGGGCAGGGAAATTTTCTTTTAAGTCTGGTTGGGTCTTTTCCACTCCCCTGACCCCCATCTCTAGTGGAGACCACTAGGACCCTGACATCCAAAATGGTTTCCAGGTCAGGAATGCCAACCTCAGACTCCACCCACAGAAGCATGGCCATTAAGAAGGGCTTTTCTCACTCACTGTGTCCACCCAAGACAAGAGCTGTATGACCTGGGACAGTGATGGTGGCTGGGCAGTAGAGGTATAATCAAACGTGACCAGGACACCAGTGCCTGCAGCCATCACCACTGGAATGGAATCCTCTCCTTTCTTTGGATGGAGAAGAAGACCCAGAGTAGGAGGCCAAAAATGAAAGAAGGGTCAGGATGATGAGGATGAAACAGGAGGGGCGGGAGAATGTATAAAGGCTACTGGCTTTGGTCTCAGTTTCTTGTGTGTGGATATGAAAGGCCGGGCCCTTGCTCAGCACAAGGGCTGGATCACTCCTGTGTTCCCTTGAGCCTCTGGGTGCTAAGGGAGAAGGAGCTGTCTGCTGAACATTTGGAAGATGCACGCATGGCCTGTGCCGTGGTCTCAATGTTTGTGTCCCCACGTTCATGTGGGGACATTCATTTGGGAATCTTGGAGGTAGAGCCTTTAGGAGGTGGTTAGGTCATGAGGGTAGAGCCCTGATGAAGGGGATTTGTGACCTTGTAAAAAAGCCCCATGCCCCATCTGCCATATGAAGACACAGAGAAGGTGTTAGCTATGAAGAACATGCTCTCACTAGACACTAAATTGCTGCAACCTTGATCTTGGACATCCCAGCCTCCAGAATTGTGAACAGTGTTTCTGTAAATTACCTAGTCTAAGGTATTTTGTAACAGTAGCTGGCATGCACTAAAACGACCTATTATTGAAAAGGATGCCCTTCTTAGTTGCCAGGAGCATGAGAAGGGGAGGTGGGTCTATGTGTTCAAGAAAGTATTGGATCAGGAGGCTGAGTCCCCAGGATCTTGCTCTGTTGCCCTGCTCTCTGGTGGTAAGTAACTTTGGCTGGGTCACTGTACCTCTCTGAGCCTCATTTTCCCAATTCATAAAATGGGCACAATAAAGCCTTCATGTTCAAGGGCGTTTATGAGGATCAGATGCAGTGAAATAAGCAAAGTTCTGAGATGTTAAGTGTTGGAAACCTGTAAGACAGTGCTTAATTTGGCCCTCAACTTCTGTGATGGGCTGATTCATACAGTCAGCCCAGGTGCCCAGCAACTGATGAATGGATGAAGAAAATGTGAAATATATATAATGGAGTATTCTTTAGAAATATGTTGTTTGCTGAAAAATGGATGGAACATGATGGATCATCATGTTAAGTGAAATAAGCCAGACTCAGACAGACAAATATCTTTTCTCTCTTATGCTGAATCTAGACCTTAAGAAGTGACCTGGTTATAAAAGGACCTTTTGGTAGGGGGCACCTAATGGGAAGGCGGGGGGCAAAAGGAGAGGGTGATGGGAAGGGTGAACATGATTGAAATACTTCATATGTCTGTATGAAAGAATAATAAAACCGATTAAGAATTGTAAGAAAGAGGTGAGTAAGAAAGAGTAATGGAAGGGATGAATTGGTCAATGTACATTATATGCAAGTAGGGAAATATCACAATGACCCCCCTCCCCATTAATATACACTAATAGCAAAATTGCCCTTGTCGTGTGACCCAGGGTGGCCATAATTATTGGCCAGACAGACTGAATGCCCATTTTACCAATTTATTACTTATAAGTAGGACCACACAAGGCATGAGGATCACACGAGGAGCAGAGGCTTAGAGAGATGGGCCAGTTCAGCCCTCTCCTTGCAGCCCCACTGCCTGGGAAGCAGAGGTGCAGCTGGCATGTGAGAGAGGTCCCTATGCTGACTGACTCAAGTGTTTTATGGTGTCTGACTGGGCAGGCCCCATGGAACCAGCCTGTCTATTGTAGAGACCAGAGGTTACAGGGCAGGGCTGGCTTCATGTGAGCAGTGCTGCCTCAGAACTGTGAGGGTCATAATGCTAGATTCCTACACATACAGGTCCATCAACTCAATCTTCACAGGACTCTTGTTGGGATCGTGTTCACATGCCATACAGTTCATCTTTGTAGAAAGCATTTAGGATGTTCGCCCTGATTGTTAGCAAATTCATCGAACCATGCACCCATCCCCACTCTCTAATTCCAGAGCATTAATTTACTCTCCAAAGGACCCTTGTCCTTGTATCCATTAGAAGCTGCTCCCCACTCCCCTCCCAAAGTCTCTGGTGACCACAATTCCACTTTCTGTCCCTATGGGTCATTTGCCCTCTAGAAATTCTATATAGATGGAATCATGATATGTGCTTCTTGTGCCTGGTTTCTTCTGGTTAGCATAATGGATTCAAGGTTCCTACATGTTGTAACATGGATGAGTCCTTCATTCCTTTTTACGGTCAAGTAGCATTTCATTATATGGATATACCAGGTTTTGCTTATCCATTCGTCAGTGGAATGGACATGTGGGTTGCTTCTACTGAATAATGCTGTATTTGTGTCCATGTGCACATATCTGTGAGAACATATGTTTTCAATCTCTAATATTCTTGTTTAATTTTTTAAAAAGACCTTGGTTTATTTTAGGCGAGAATAATGTGAGCACAAGACTTTTGAAATTGGGGTTGCTTGGTTAGAGTTCTGAGAACAGAAGCCTATGAGGAGTAGCACCCTTTGGGGCAGGGGAGGAGCCAGCCAGACTTTGCCCTTTTGTTTTTAAAAGCAAAAAATGTGCTGAAGATCAGGTGTTGAAAATATGCTGGAGGAGGCTGGCCATCTTCTGCTCTTGCATAGCTCAGGAAGCCTAGCCTGTGCCCAGCCTGCTCAGTAGAGCTTATAAATACCAACTCCGGCAAGTGACCAGAGTGCTCACCTTTTCTTTCTTTCTTCTTTTCTTTTCCTTTTTCCTTTCCCTTTCTCCTCTCCTCTCCTCTCCTCCTGTCCCCTCCCCTCCCCTTCCCCCTTTCCTTTCTCCTTCCCTTTCCCCTTTCCCTCCCCCCCCAACCTTCCCCTCCCCTCCCCTCCCCTCCTCTCCTTTCCTCTCCCCTCCCCTCCCCTCCCCTTTCCCCTTTCCCCTTTCCCCTTTCCTCTTTCCCTTCCCTTCCTTTCCCTTCCCTTTGCTTGTACTGGGGTTTGAACTCAGGACTTTGTGCTTGCTAGGTGAGTGCTCCTACCTCTCACACCCCCAACCCTTTTTGCTTTAGTTTGTTTTGCAGATAGGGTCTTGTGCTTTTGCCCAGGACCAGCCTTGGACTGAGATCTTCCTAACTTTGCCCAAGTAGCTGGGATTATAGACATATACTACTATGTCTGGTTTATTTATTTATTTTTGCAGTACTGGGGCTTGAACTCAGGGCCTTCACCTTGAGCACTCCACCAGTCCCTCCCAACCCTTTTTTGTGATGGGTTTTTTGAGATAGGGTCTTGTGAACTATTTGCCCATGCTGGCTTCGAACTGCAGTCCTCCTGATCTCTGCCTCCTGAGTAGCTAAGATTACATGCATGAGTCACTGGCGCCTGGACTGGCTTATTTTAAAATTTTTTTTATGAGATAAGATTTTGCTGACTTTTTTTGCCTGGGCAGGCCTTGAATCATCATTCTTCTATCTCTACCTCCCAAATAGCTGGGGGATTATAGATGTGCACCACTATGCCTGACCCCAGAGTGCTGGTCTTGATCTATGTATACCACTGGGAAATATATATTAGTTGTAATATATTAAAATATATTGGGAAATATGTAAAACAATAAAATTACTTAAAGTTTATGTTTATACTAATATGCAATAAAGCATTTTATATATGTTTATATGTGTGTATAAATACATATGAATGTGAAAGTACCCTACAGAGGAAAGGACAATTGTCAAAGCTAGAAGAGTCCATTTTTCTACAACTTTACTTCATTTTTCCTTGATATCCATTGCTTCCTTTTTGGTGTGACATTGTGTAACCTTTTTGGTCATTCCCCTTCCAAGTGAAACATGGCTTGATGAAGAGTAGAGTTTTGTATTTTTCTGAATGTTAAGTCTTTAATAACAAGTTTGTTCCATCTTCACAGTATCTGAACGAGAACCGCAGTGAGTTTCCATCAGCTGCATAAAACCCAGCATTTACACAGAGCAGCATCTTTTGTTTCACATCTGCTGAGAGACACGTTTGCCTGGGGTGGATCTGTGGCCAGTGGTGACGCAAGTTAGGAACTCAAGCTGGCAAGGCCATAGGAAAGCTCTCCTTGCTTAGGTCTTGCTAAGCTGTGGCAATGAAGTGAAAATCTTGCAGGACAGTTTTGTTGGGTAGGGTCCATGGGGGTACAGAATGTAGGATCTTGACTCCCCTGAAGTGCTCAGTGAACATCTTCCAAGACCAGAGCTGGAGCAGACCCCAGCCCAGCCAGGAAAGCCCCAGGTTAGGGGAAGGGTGCTGGGGATGTCCCCCAGGTTCTCTTTCCTCCTCCACCACTGGGGCTGGCTTGAGTGTCCCCCTCCTCTGCAGCCTTCCCATAGTCCCTCTTCAGGATGAGACTGGCAACATAGAAAAAGGCATTGCTTACGTGAGCTGGCGCATGTACCCAAGGGTGTAGGGTAGAATGAAGAATTGTGGTTAGTTTATGAAATCCCATAAGCTGCTTCTCACTTTTAAAAACACATCTCTGAGGTTATCTCAGAGGTGAAAGTCAAGTCTTCTGTTCATGTACCTGTAAGATCAGAACAATAGATGCCCCCTGTGTGCCAGGGCTGTTTTATAAATCCATGTGAGCATCCCTAATGCCCGTATCAGAAATCCAAAATGCTCCAAAATCCAAACCTTTTAAGTACTAACATATTCCCTAAGTGGAGAATTCCACACCATGAAACATTGTTTGATATACAAAATGATTAAAATATTCCATAAGATTTACTTTCAGGCCATGAGAATGTGTATGTGAAATATAAATGGATTTATCTGGTGTTTATACTTGGGTTCCCAAGATGTCTCGTTATGTACATGCAAATATTCCACAATCCAAAACTACCTGAAATCTCAATCACTTCTAGCCTAAGCATTTCAGCTATACAAGGGATACTCAGCCTGTACGTACTCTCGAAGTGTACCTGATGATTTAGGGATCCCTCTATTGGCCTTCGATTAAAAGAGAAGCCCCAGGATAGAATCTCAACAGTTATCACAAAAGACACAAAAGTAAAAGGTCATAAGGAAATGTTAGCAGAGAAATTACAAATTTCATTAGAATAATTCACCTTGTAAACTGTACTAGAGTTTTGCAAGCAACCGTCAAAGTCACTTCAATTGAAGGTAGGAATATTAGTGACTGAATTGGGATAAGGGAGCAGATGCTAAAAAGAATGCAGCCCAGCGGCATCCGGCTGTCTGGGCATATAGCTGGGTCTTGGTGTCCTTCGAATCTTTTCCAGGTGACTCTCCTGGGAAGCCAGGGCTGAGAAGCTCTGAGCTAATATATGCCCAGTGTCCACGGGGTAACAAGAGCCAGTCTTGCTCTGTGTCCACCTGCACTAAATGCGTTACTTATGGATCACATTTCTGCCTCATTAGGAAGTAGGGTTCATTGCCTTCTTTATACAGAAGCAGAAAGCAAGCTTCCCCAGGTTAAGTAATATATTAAGTCCCCCACTACCCCACTCCTACCATCTCTATCCCCTGATCATTTTGGCATGGCTATCCCCTAGCCCAGGCTTCTCTGACCTCTTAGGCTGTACAGTCTCCTACTGTGCCCTCCTTTGGGGACTCTTCCATCCCACCAGGGCTTCTGTAGCTGCAGGTCATGTGCTAAGGTATTATACCTTAGGGTATGTGGGGTATTGGTGACATCCTTCCTGGGATGGAAGCAGCAGGGTCTGACTCCAATCCCACTTGGCCTCTTGCTGCTGAGTGACCTCAGTTAATCTCTTCTGTAATCCAGTGATTGTAGAGCCCACTGTATAGGGTGGATGGGGGTATGAAGGCCGCAGCACAATACTGGCACCCAGTAGGGATGCAGGTTGTTGCTGTTGCACAGGTTCAGTTGTGCCCATGGTCTGACCTTATGCTATGATAGACATTCCTGAGGGGCAGATCTTCAGATGTCATGTTCAAGAATGTCACCTGGGGTTGTAGATTGCAGGCCTAAGATTCTGCCTTTCAGATAAACTCCTAGGTGATGCCAAGTTGAGTTCTCAGCTCCTGGGGTTCACATGCACCCAGTTTAGTGGCTAGCGAGGTACCAAAGGCAGAACTCCCTGGTGAGCCAGAATCACCGAGTGCTCATAGGACAGTCCCTCAATGTCCAATCTGGTTGCCACTACACCTGCTGTTGTTATGGTGTAGCTATGAGTGTTTCTAGCTTTCATCTAGAGTTTTTTTAGTCCTTCTAGTTAGCAGTCACTAGAAGAAATGTAAAATTAATTATACATGTATACTTTGATATAAAACTGGTATACTAGTAAATGATAATTCATCTGATTCTCCTTTTCATGTCCTGCCTTTTGTGAAGTTATTACTGTTCGTGTCTTATTTATCAAACATCAGCTCCCATCTAGCAGAAAGAGAAGTGGAGGTGGGGTTTGAATGTTCAGGGTTTAATTCCTGACTCTGTGATTTGGCAGCTGTTTCCCTTGACTTCTCCTTTCCTTGACTTGTGCCTCTGTGAAATGGGCCTAACGGTATTCACAGCAAGACAAGGATGCTTGGGTTCTACTGTTTTGTCTAATTATATTCTAAGGAAAAAAGTTTTAATTTGCAGAAAGATTTAGTTCAAAGATCAAAACATATTTTTAAAGCTATGGAGAGGTTCCTCTTCCTTGCTTCTTCTACTGTCTTTGGAATCATGCTCTGAGCCAAATTGATAATCAGGAAATGTCTGCAGGATGCAATTTAAATTTTAAGGTTTTATATATGGTTTGCCTCTATTTCTGGGTATGTGAACTGTAGGTGGAAACAAGATAATCAAAACACAGAATAGAAATAAGGCTAAGGACCAAGATTTACAGTGCTCAGGATGAGTGAAGAATATATGCTTCATAAGGTTCTTGAGGAGTCAGCTGTGAGGACATTTTTATATGACTGTGAACATGTCAAAATATGGAACAGATGTGCTCTTGTCCACATGGAGAGTAAGTCTCATTTGTGGCTGTAAGGGTCATGAACACTGGGAATTGCATAAGAATTATTTTCTTTTTTTCTTCCTTTTTGTTGGTTAAACGAAGGAAGGTTTTGTTTCTATTTGAAACATGATATTTCAAGTTTTCTGTGGGTTGCAGAAGTTGAGTCAGCTGCTCAGTGAGCTGTGCCTGCAGTGCTAAGCACATAGTAGGTCTTTGATAATGGCCAGGTGGCATATTCATTTCAGGAGTGAGGACTTCAATGGACTTTGATTTGCCCTAAATTAAACACTGTGACTTTGTCTATTCTTTCTAAAGCAAGGTGGCACCTGCAAACACTTGCTTTCCAAGGCAATGAGAAATGAGCGCTGGCTTTCAGAGATTGCTCACTATGCTGGTGCTGGGCCACCTGTCACCTGAGTATGGCGTATAGTAGGCATTGTGCTACAGATGCACCTGATGAAATGTGGCCTGCCACAGAGATACAGATTTGGTAAGCTGGACAGCTCACAAATCTACCAGTCTTTTTGTCTTATTATTCTCATGTTTTTGGGAGCTAACTCTTATGCATTTGTGAGCATTTTCTTTTCATAACATTTCTGTATGTGCCTAAAAACACAGCCTTGGGCATACGTTTGATTTGGATTATCAACTCTTTTTGAAAATTTGTCCCCTCTCGCCTATTAGTCATTCTCACTTTGGGATGAATCAGTTTTCTCTGATTTTCTTTTACCTGAAAGCAGCTGCCCATGGCAGCTGGCAGCTATTATTTTTACAGTAGTATTAGGGAATTTTGCTGTAAATGCTGCTGCATATTCTGACTGGCAACTTGAGCATCAGAATAGTCTATAAACTACTTTCATGGGCTAGTAAAGAGGAAGTACTAGTGGCAAAAGACCAATCATTAATGGCATGCCCACTGGTGGCACTTGTGTGCTGCAATAAGACCATATGTGGTTTCTCCTTCTGTTTTGTCACATTGCCATCTGTCTACCTGCCCTCCCACCAGTAGACGTTGGCTAGGTACACAGCTCTGCACTTGTTGTGGGGTGAGCTCATATATGAGTTGAGTGCTTTGCACATGTCATTAGTGTGCAGTTGAAGTGCAGCATCTGCCTGGGTCACTGGATTAATGATAAGGATATGCCTGTCACCTTCTGGTTTCCCTCCCTGTCCCTGCTCAACTGTCATCTTCCTCCCCCAAGGGCTGCTCTTGTTTTGCTTTGCAGTAACCCAAGCTCCAGCAGGAGGAGTGGGCAGTGTCTTGGATCCCTCCCAGCAATAGTAATTAATGGTCGTATCACCTGGTCAACCTATTACCATTGTGACCATTTTTTCAGTCACCTCACACACTTCTTATTTATACAGTGCAGCAAAATGTCCTTTTAATGGCACAAGTCACAAGGCCCACATCCTCCAGGGAAACAATCTACCATCCACTCTGGGCTTGGTTCCCTGGGTTCTGGACATCTGAGCTCTTCCTCCTGATGGACTTTGCCCAGCCCTGACCAGATCCCAGTATATTTATCCATGGCTTCTTCCCTTGACTTGGAAGGAGTTGGCTTGGCAATGAGTTGTGCCCAACCCCATTCCAACTAACAACTAGCACTATGCTCTGAGTGTGAGCCAACACACACTGTATACTTCACTCAACAGTATACAAGTCAGTGCTTCTTAGTGTACTCACAGTTATGCAACCATCACTACAATTTTAGGATATTTTTATCATCCTCAATAGTAACTCCATATCTATTATCAATCTCCCCATTTCCCCCAACTTCCCTAGCCCATGTGACAATCACTAATCTACTTTGTCTCTGTAGATTTGTTTATTCTAGATTCTTAGTTATAAATAGAATCATACAATATGTAGCCTTTTGTATTTAGTTTCTTTCCTGTAATAAGTTTTCAGGATTCATCCATGTTGTAGTCTGCATCATTACTTTGTTTCTTTTTGTGGCTGACTAATACTCCATGGTGTGGGTACACAACATTTTGTGTATCCATTCACTAGTTGATGAAATTTCAGTTATTTCCACTTTCTGGCTATTATATTCATAGTGCTTCACTATACTCACTACTCAATGCTAGTCTGAACATTCATCTACAAGCTTTTGTGGACATGTGGTTTCTTTTCACTTGTGTATATACCTAGAGTGGAATTGTTAGGTCACAGATTAATTCTATGTTTAGCATTTTAAGAAAATGCCACACTGAATTCTAAAGCAGCTGTGCCATTTTTCTTTCTCACCAGTAGTGTGTGAGGACTCTAATTTCTTCATTTTTCCCAACATTTGTTATTGTCTGGCTCTTTTAGCAGGCTTGAAATGGTATCTCATTGTGATTTGGATTTGCATTTCCCTTGTGGCTAAGTGTTGCTGAGCATCTGCTTGTGAGCTTATTAGAGATTTATATATCACATTAGGAGAAATATTCTTTAAACTCTTGGCCATTTCAAAAATCGGGTGATGTGGCTTTTTTATTTAGTTGTGAGTTCTTTATATGTTCTGGATACAAGTCCCTTTTCAGATTTATGATTTGCAAATACTTTCTCCCATTATGTAGGTTAACTTTTTGTTCTTGATGTCCTTTTAAGCAGGAAACATTTCACTTACACAAAGTCCAAGTTTCCTATTTTTTCCTTCTTTATTTGCTTATAATTTTGGGTCATAGCTAAGAAATCACTGTTCTAATCAAAGGTTATGAAAGTGTGTTATTACATTTTCCTCTAAGTATCTTACCATTTTAGCTCTTGCATTTAGGTCTTTAATCCATTTTGAGTCAGTTTTTTTATGCATATAGTGTGAAGTAGGGGATCCAACTTAATAGTTTTGCATATGTATATCCAGTATTTTTAACGAAATAATAAATACAGTTTAAAATTTCACTTGTAAAACTTTTAAGTGCTTTGATAGATTTCCTTGCGATAAATATAATTCTTCAATGGACATCATTTATTACTATGAGATCCTGAATTAGGAATCAATTGGTTTCATATCTATCTATATTTGAGACTAACTTTCTTGAAAGGATATTTAATCATTGAATTCTAGTACTTAAAGACCACAGAGGTCTGACCTCTTAATTTTTTTTGTTCCTAGTTTCCAGTGGTTGTTTTCCATCTATTCACTCTTTCTTATGTTTATTAGCTTGTTACTGCTTTTTTGTCAGTGTAATAAGATTGCCATATTTAAATTGTTTGGGGCACAAAATAGAGCAGTTACTTCCATGGCTTTATCTCTAGCACAGGGCTTGCATGGCTCAGCAGAAGGCTGTAGTGGTTAAGTTTCAAAAAGGTGGAGGAATCAAGATTCTAGCTCCCATATTCCCCAGAGGACAGTGCCTTAACTTACTCCAGTGCCATTTGGCACTCTTCTGCCTCTGATCCTAAAATAAAGCTGCCATTTGGCCATTGGAAGACTGGCCTACCTGCTGCCTTTCTTCCTTTGGGTAGCCCCTGCTCCAGGCAATGGCTGCTCCCTTGGCCTCTCCTTTCTCACCCCCACCCAGATGATCCTAAAATAAAGTTGACCCTGGTGGGCCATCTGCAGGGTAACAAATGGATCACAGGAGTGGTGAATAGGATTTGAGCTTCTTGGAAAAAATGTCCTGTGTGCTTTCTTAATTATAACCAAGACTGTTTCTCCCCCACCCCTTATCCCTTGTAGGCAATAAGAGTAAGTGTGTATTTGTTAATAGTGCTCAGGACCACCTTAGTGGGGAGTGGCAGGGAGACAGAGAAGCTGCTCAAATCCAGATATCCATAAGAATATCTATCCAAGTGCAAGCCCCCTTCTGGATGTATGTTCACATCTGCATTTGAGGAGCAATTAGAGAAAAAGCTATATATCAGGAAAATGAAAGGTACGTCAATTCTGGTACTTAAGCAAACATTAATAGGAATAAGGCTAACTCCAAGGACAAAAGTTCATACCATTCCTAAGCAAAAGTAAAACATTGTGAAATGCACATATTTTACGTCAGGGTGGTTGATGAATGCCATGGAGGAAGATGTGATTCATTCTTGAGCAGCTAGGAAAGCTATCTGGGTGTCATGGAAGGATATCGTGCCATTTTGTCCATATAAGGATAGAAATGATTCTGGAGAAGAGTTGCCTGAATGAACTTATTGCTCCCAAAATCAGGACACAGGTAGAAAGAAGAAAGTGTCCTTTAAGAAATTTCATAAAAGTCAGAATACCTTTTCCTATAGTTATTTCAGATTTAAATTTTGATGAAAAAAATTTGCTATTGAATTACATGAAGGCTGGGTATTGAAAAGAGCAGAAAAGCCCTCTGAGAAATGAATGATGTAAGAAATTCTTCATCTTTCTGGAAGCATTCTGGTAAGATGTCCCTGCAGCTTGGCCAGGAACACTGCCCACCAAGGCCACCTGGTGAACCTTTGTTCAATGAAAGACAACTGAAGAGCTGGCAGTAGACAGGGCCTGTAACAGAGGATGCAATTTTCCTAGAACTCGATGCCTGAGTTAGGCACCCTGGTTTTTTAGCAATAGTCACCAGAAACTTGTTCAAGAGGTGGACAGTTTCTTATGTTTTCCAACATGAGTTAAAGCTTGTGATCAGGTTGTATTTGGAAAAAGAGACCTTAAGATAAAAATGTTTCAGGCTGGTGGAGTGGCTCAAGCAGTAAAGCATCTGCCTAGCAAAAGTGAGGTCCTGAGTTCAAACTCCAGTGCCACAAAAAAAAAAAGTATCTTGGTATTACATTAATATATTGGACCAGGATTCTAGAGATAGCAGCAGGTTCTTGTGTGACTGTGCACAGAGGTCAGGCCTGCTGGATGGCGGGGGGGCCTTTACTAATCAGTAGGCCCGGCATAGCCAGGGCTGCTTTCTTCATGGATGGTGAGTTGTTTTTAGGGTCAAGATCATCCATCGAACATCTATTCATCAAACATAGCCACTCCCAAAGTGTTCAGCTGCTCCAAACATATATGCTTTCTTCATGGTCAATGCTGAGGCTCACCACTTCACTTATCAAACACTTATGCTTCCCTTATTCTCTGGTGTGTGGAGAAAACACACTGCATATAATTTATAAAACCCTGCATATAATTTAATTAAAATGCATTCTGTGTGAGACAAAAAAATGGGTAGCATAAAATAAGTCATGTTAACCATTGTTAGAAGTACACTTTGATGTCATTAATGACATTCTCAGTTCTATGCAGCCATCACCAAAAATTGTTTCCTAAACTTTTTCAGGGGAAGTATGGGTCCTCTGCACAGTGACCACTTCTCACTGTAGAGTGAGTGGTGCAGGCCAAGGTGGGGCCAGGCCTCAATAGCCAGGGCAGTAGGAGAATCAAAGTGGAGTCAGCTGGCAGAGCACATTCCTGTGTTCACTTCTGCAGAGGAAAGGTCTCTCTGCTTACTGTCACTGTGTGCATTCCTGCCGGGTTTATGGTCTCATTCCTTAGTTCATAACAGACAAGTGAAAGCCAATCAGAGGTTGCGGAGACAGACAGTGACAACAGCAAGAGGAGGGAGTAGGGTGAGAATTGATTACACTTCCAGATAGCAGGATTCAGAAGAAGGAAAGGTGACTTTTACAAAGCCTGCCAATGTCTAAGGATTTATCAGACATCATTAAAATTTAAATTGTATGGTTTAGTCTGTCATGGAGAACAAATGGCCCCTTTTCAGCTTTATATCATTTGAACTGTTTTATTTAGGCAATAAATTCTTAATTGATTAATGTTTTAAAGTTTACCAGGCTGCAGCAAATCTATATTTAGTATAAACCCAAGTAAGTGAGCTAATTCCAGTAGGATTAAAATTATCAGCATGTTTTCTCAGACCTAAAAGAAAGACCAAGCTCTGACTACATTTGATTTTATATTCTTAATTTTGCACAGACATTCTTGATCCAGTGACAAGTGATACTTTTTCCAATACTGTGTAATATAGGCGGTATTTCAACTTTTCATGTTGTAGCATCCCAGAACAGGGCTCATGGGGGGCCGAGGGGAGGGAGGAAGGGGAGCAAGAGAGAGTAAGAGACAGGACAGAGTAGAGTCTGGTCTCTCTGATAACGTTTGATCTAACCGAAGAACTCTTTGCCTTTCATACTGCTAAACTCGTGAATCAGCTGGAAACAAATTTATTTTTTCAACATATTCCTTTTTTTTTTTTTGTCAGTACAGGGGTTTGAACTCAGGACCTCATGCTTGCTGGGCAGGCACACTAGCATTCGAGCATACACCAGCTCGAACATATTCTAAGCACATTAAATACCTGGCTGCCATGTACATATATGCTATTTCTTAGTCATCTGTGATTGCACTGAAGTATGCAAAAGTGGGTTGGCTCTCACTAAGGAATCGTGATCAGTCCTTAACCTCCATCATAGACATCTTTGCTCACATCCGGAGCTGTGGCCTGTGACCAAGGAAGATATTATCTGCTCATTATTCCACCCTTCCTCCACAACTATGTGGTTAATAGCACTTGCTTTGCACTTTCATTTCTAGGTATTAAGGAACATAGCATTTTTGGTCTAGAAGTCATTCTAGAGCCGTCTCAACATTCCAATTGCTACCACCTTAACTAGCTCTCTGGGCACTTCAGTGTTAGAACTCTGTGCTCCCTCTCCTCCTGCTGGTCTCTGCCAGCCCTTCCTCCATGCTTTGCAGGGTGATCTTCCTGAAATGCAAATCTGACCAGGACATTCTATTGCCTAAAATCTTTCAAAGCGAGCCTGCTCCCATTCCCTCCCCCTGGCTTTCAGGCCACCTGTGTGTCCTGAGGACATTGTACACCTCCTTCCTGCCTTCCCAGCCTCCTGTCTTCCTTAGGTCTCCTTTTCTCTGCCTGCAGTGGCCGCCTGCTTTCTGTCACCTTGTGAACACCGGTTGTCCCACTGTCCTTTGTCTGTGAAGGAGCAGCTCAAGGCTAAAGAGTCCTGGAGGAAATCAGAATAGATAGTAGACTCTGTATCCATGGGTCTATGGTTCCATGGAAAAAGACTGCATGTGCTCAGGATGGATAGCATTCAGTGCTGTGCTGTGGATGCTTGATTCAACAAATCTAAAATTTTCACTTCAGTTAAGCACATTAACTGTTACCTTGTTTTTTGGGGACACCATTTGCTTTTTGGGAGGCAGATTTTTACAAAATTAAGGGCAGGGAAGCACTCAGCAGATCACATAGTGGTTTAAATGTAACTGACGTTAACGTGGGACTGACTGAGAGCTTCTCGGCATTCACTGAGCTGGTAATGTGTGCAAGGATTTAAAATATTTGATTTTGCAATTTCTTTTGACTCTTTATTTATCTTTGGCTGCACTTGGTCCACACCACATGTAATAAATCCACGAGTAAGGCAGGCCTATTGTATATACATGTGTCTTTGTTTCAAGAGCTCATAGACCTTAGAAACCTTTCTCCACAACCACACACTTTGTCTTTTATAATGCTCTTCTGGATGGTTCTGAGCTGGTGAGAAATTGTTGGGAAATAAAGAAGGCACATATGAAAACTTAACTGGGTTCCCTTCCCCAGGTATTTGGAAAACAAGCCACTCAGCAAAAGAAATGGCCTTGGAAAAAATTACAAGGTTGACCTTAATTTCTTTTTTTTGACCTTAATTTCTTTTACCAACTTTTTAGTTCCTTGAAATGCATCTAATTAACTACTATCAGCTCTCTTTGAAATTTATTTTTGGTTTACATGGTTTTTTTTTTCCTTTTATAAAAATTAATGGTTGTTACTAATTCAAGAAATTTTGGTTGAACATGATGCTTCTAATGAAAAGGAAAAATCTTAGGGATATTAATGCATATAATTATGCCTATTATAAAGTATAATTAGATTCTTTGCCTTTCCACCCAAACTGATACTTGGTGGTTTTCATTTCAATGGGTGACTCTTAGGCTCCTTCAGATGATTGGTGTTTGGCATTTGGAAGTATCCCAGCTTCACTCTACTTAGACTACCATACCCATTTCTGATCATATTTATAGCATAGATAGTCCCGGCAGTTTTACATTTTCATGGACTCTGGAAAGCAATTTTGCAGAGATTAGCATTTACAATGTTTGTCTAATTCCATGGGAAGATTTGAGGGATGAAGTTTGACAAAATGCATTATGTCACCCCCCACCCCTGTTGTAATTTTGTAGAAAGTACACTGTACTTTTGCAAAAGAGGTCTGAAGCTGTTCCACATTAGCCTGAGTACTTTGTCAAGTGTCAAGAATTGGGCCACTGACAGCTGGGGAGCAATATTGTGAAATTCAGGTGACCAGCAGGTGAGGTTTACCATGATGAAAGTGCACAGGAGGCCAAGTGCGTACTGTTGTTGCCTGGTTTTTATAGCAGTGCACAAGTTGACCCTTCAATCAGACTATATAATCTGAATATTCTGGTTAAGTAGGAGTTTCCTGTTTGTGAATACAGTGCTGGACTACAGTGATGGTTGGAAAGGGATTTTTTTGTTAGTAGGAGAAGAAGGGTAGAAAAAGTATATAGGGCTCTAAGATGAACTTATAATATTAAAACTAAGGTCTGTTTGTTTTACAAGTCTAGTTCCAAACATGTTAAATTCTTACCCAGTATCAAATTCAAGGACAATGTTGTGAAATAACACTGGATGTAGTCAAAAGAATTTAAAAATAATTACAAATTGCTGTCTTCTTAGTCAATGGGCACTTTGGAATCTGACTTTACAGCATGCAGTCCTAAGAAACCAAGTCTCTTTTCCCTAAGAGTTCCTGTTCCATGGCTGACTGTTCTCCACCCCTTCCCCCACTCCCTCACCCCACCTCAGGTTCAAGTGTGGACCTCCTAGACAGCTGGCAGCCAGGGCAGCTGTAGTGACCCTACTCTAGTGTGCCCCTCCCAGAGATGGAGCTCCCAATTTAGCTGTGTATGGCAATCTGAGCCTTTGCATTCTGTTTAAGTAAAAGGGCAGATGCTTCACACATGTTTTCATGAATTGATATAAAACATGGAAGGAAAGAATGCTGATATTCAGTAGGAACCCTGTAGCAACTTGTTTCTTGTAATTTTTAGGTTTACAGTAAAAGCAGACGCAAAAAACAAACCTGCATTCGTGCAGACGTTGGATTAGGAGTCAGCTGTGCTCTTTCAAGGGCTGGAGCAGCAGGCGAGTGGGGTGTCGTCAAGCCAGTACTGTCTCATGTGGCCACATGTGGCCAGGTTGGAGCAGGGCCAGTGGGGAGGGAATGCCTTCTTTTTCGCCTTTTTTATAGCAATGCTTAAGTGGAAGACCTAAAATATAGGCCCAAGACAGGGTTTGCTCCTTTTCGGAAGATGTTGGCCTCCACGGCTCGGAGACATCCAGTGGCTCCCAATGGACTACCATGTTAAGTTACACACCATGAACTCTTCTGTCTCTTCCTGGCTAACATTCTTAGGAAGCTGAACTTCTCTGTGACAGTGGTGGCCTGAAGGGGGGCTGTGGGCCCTGGGCATTCCTTGCAGTAGTGGTGGATTTATACTGATCCGTCTACACTCTCGTGGCCCTCTGTGGCAGTGCCAGGCACATGTCAGTGTAGAATTATGGATAGTATATGTTTGTAAGGGGATGGGCTACAAAGTGAGGGGATCGTCTGTGGCTGTCAAATGCAATGTGGTGTCATGTAGCCTGAAGCAGAACAGCCCTGGCGTCTTGAACTAGTAAAGGGTACTTAGGAATTGAACCATGAGATGTGGGCCGGTCTAGAATGGCATCTCTCACTTACTACCTGGCAGGCAGCGTCCCTTCTCATGTGGTCAAAGAGTTTATAAGGTGAAGTCACAGCCTGTGTGCACACAGTGATGTGCCAGTGACTATGCTGTCTGCCTTAGGAGGGTGACCAGGAGGGATTCTGGGATTGACAGGGAGCCAGGCTGTTAAGTAAGCTCATGTTCAGTTTTATGTGACCTAGCTCTTGTCAGCTAGGGACAACCAGTTTTATAATGAGCCTTTAGATGACACCAGCTAGAAATTTTTCACTGTCAAGTAGAATCTGAGCTGGGAACCAGTGGTTCACACCTATAATTCTAGTTACTTGGGAGGCTGAAATTGGGAGGATCTCTGATTGAGGCCAACTTGGGCAAATCGTTCATGAGACCCCATCCTCCAAAATAACCAGCGCAAGATGGACTAGAGGTATGTCTCAAGTGGTAGAGTGCCTGTTTTGCAAGTGTGAAGCCCTGAGTTCAAACCCCAGTCCCACCAAAAAGAAAAAAAAAAGTGTGTTTGCCTAAAAAAAGAACCAGTTTACAGAAAAGGGTCAGACAGGAGTCCAGTGTTTGGTTAGTGTCCTTTAGCTTATCTGTGATTAGCTTACATGCTCGATAAATTCTTTGCCTGTTCCAGCCAACTTCTGTCCATCTGTCTGGTGGTAGTGATGAATAATTCATAGGAAGTCTTAGGATTTGAGTAGCATTAATTGTAAATGAGACATTTCTCTCTGGTCTTTTGTTTCAGCTGTTGATTTAGGTGTTTATCATTGTGTCTCTCATGCCCACTCTTTTTTCACCCAGGAGACAAATGGTGAGGTTAAATATGGCCGTGACTCAGCCAGATGCCCAGCCAAAGTCTAGCAGCAGCCACCAGGACAGACGGTGTCACAGGTCTCATGGAATCAGCACTTGGCTGTTAAGATGTTCTAGTGTTCACTAAGGTTGATGACTCTAGTTGCCTTAATCTGGAAATAAGGTGACAAACAAAGACTCCTGGGCATTTGTCCAAAAAAACCCAACTAAAACATGTTCTAAAAATGAAAATTTAGATTGACTTGTCTTGTGATATTCATGTGTGAGGACATATACACAATTGTTTGCCTAGGTATCACAAAAGAGATACTTTGGAATTTTCAAATACTTACTCAAGCAGTTCCTAGTGAGGCCAAGACAGCCACATAGGCTCATTTGTGATTATTCTCATTCTCATAAAGTCAGTTGCCTTCAAAAACTTCCCTTCAGTTGAAGCAAGAGTTTGTTGAGTTGATATTTCAAGAATCTTAAACTTTGGAACTACAACAGACTGAGATTGAATGTGGTCACTTTTTTGGGGGGCGGAGCGGGTTGGGTTAAATTTTAGAATGAGGAATACAATAAGTAAAAGCTTTAATTCTTTCCCCGGTTGGAAAATATTTCAGAGCAATAAAGTTTATACATATGGTTGGAAACATAAATGTGACACTGAATCCAGTGGAGGTTGTTGGTAGGTCTTTTGGAATCCGCAGTCAACAGGAAAACGAGGACTTGCAACCTTGACCTCCACCTGGCATGGCTGTGAATGTGAGTGGTGGTTTCAAGTCACATGCCAGTTGTGCAGGTCATCAGGTCCATGCTGGTTCAGGATGGGAGTGCCTGTGAGGATAAGTAGTGTAGGATGGGGAGAGGGAGCCACCTGATAAAGAGAATTAAAAAGAAGTCATCATAGGAATGGATGGAGTAACTGTGGGCTAGGAGAGAGTCCAAAAGTGGACATCTGGGGTCCCGTGGATCACAGTAGATCTCAAAGCCTTCTTCCCAAATTGATGTACTAGATTGGATGGTACAGGATATACAAGACTCTCATTTTGAAAAATACATTAAACTTTGCATTTAATTTCTTTTGGAAAGGTGACACACCCATCCACATGGCTGCAACTTTGAAAAGCATAGAGAAGACTTAAGTAAAACATCCCACTCTCTCTTCCCTGTCACCTCCAGATTTGCTTTCCTCTTCCTTCCTGCCTCAGTGAATATTTTTGTGTATACAGTTGGCCCTCACTATCCCCTGGTTCCACATCTTTGGGTCCAATCAACTGTAGATTGAAAATACTTGAAAAAAGAAACAAATATATATCTGTTCTGAACACCTATAGACTTTTTTCCTTGTCACCATTCCCTAAACAATAGAGATAATAAGTATTTATATTGTATTAGGTATTATAAACTAATCAGGAGATGATTGAAAGTACACAGGAAGTTGTATGTAGGTTCTATACAAATCCTACATAACTTGATCATAAGAAACTTGGGCATCCACACATTTCAAAAGTGGGGCAGGGTCCTGGAACCAATCCTCTACTAGTACAGAGAGACAACTGTATGCCAATTTGCCCCTGTGCTAGTTTGTCTTAGGATAAGTTCAGGGAGGTGAGGTTGCTGGGTTCAGTGGTCTGTGCACTTGTAATTTTGGTAGCTGTTGCTGAAGTCTCGTCCACTGGGCTCGTTTTATCCCACCAGCATTGTCTGTGAATGTGTTGTCGCAGTCCTTCTTGGGGCTGCAAATACATGCAAAAGACATATTCTGTGTGCAAGTGTGAAAGGCACCATCCAGAATGTGACAGCATGCTTCCTTGCAGACCCAGGGACCTGTGGTTCCTGATAGCAGGTAAGACAGGCCCACACTGTGCAGCAGTACTTGCTATACTCAGTCCAAGGACATCTACTTTTAATCCCTGCACCCCCCCACCCCCACCCCGGCCTGAGGTCCAACTCAGCCTGCAGGCTGACCAGAGTGGGCGTCTTTGTCTATGGCTCCAGCAGCAGCCCTGTTGAGAAAGCCTTTTGAAAAATAAAGGATCCCATTCAGATTAGAGAACATACATTCAGGTCACTGAGAAAGCCTTTAAGAAATCTAATGAAATTAATCCTGACCAAATCCATTGTTAGCAGTTGTTAGGAACAGCATATCAGGGAGATGAGCAATCAGCTTAAAACTGCAGTGTTTTTGAAATTGAGCAGAAAAAGAGTTAACATTTTTTCCAACATTTACATCTGTTAATGTGAGAAACAAAGCCATCAAGCTGGAGGCATTAAGGTAGTCAATACAATAGGAAATACAGCCCAGGAAGCCTCCTGTGGTCCCCTTCCTGGGTCTGTCATGGGCCCAGCCATCCCATGCTTCAGAGCTCAGCTCCCTGGGGGTACTCATGACCTCCCTCAAACTCTCTCTCACTTCTCTGCATCTTCTGAAACCCCATGTCCAAATCCACATTCTTTTATGAATTTAAGCAATGATTATTTTTCTGATGTTAAGAGCAACACATGTTTCTGATAGAAAATCTGAAGTATTTGTGACTTAAAGCTGCAATTATAATTTTAGACTCCTTTCAGAGATGAGGTTGCAATAAGAAATGAGAAGGTATGGAAAAGGAAGTGTAGGATGGGCTGACTCGAATGTGGGTGACGTTCTCAAAGTATGTGCAATGCTGACGTCATCTCAACACACTTTTTTGACCACTGATAAAGTGTGAAAATCAAGATCATCTGAGAGCAGTTTGTCAGGGTAGTTCTGGAAAGAATTCCTGAACGCTCAGTGGGATAAAGTGAGAGTAGATGTAAGAATGTGGTCAGAGTCACTATCACCTGGCAAGGAGTTGCATGGCAAAACCCCAAAACCTGAATAGAATCATATTGCCTTGCAACAGTGAGTAGTAGCAGTACCTGCAGACCACAAAGAAGGGCTGCAGGTGGTGGCACATAGTCCAGTGCCACACACTTGTGAGGATGGAAAAAGCACCAGATGGTCCAGGAACCAGAAAGAGAAATGATTGCAGGTTCATACATAAATAAATGTGCCTGGCAAGTGCATTTTCCCTAACAGTAGTATAGAATGAATATGGAGGGATAGCATAGCACATTCAAAAATTAAACAAACCCCCCCTTTGCACGTTCCCTCATCCTGCTGTAGGTTTCCACAGCAATCACCACCTTCTGTCGTATGTTCAGTGCTGTTAACACTTGTTTTTGAAAAGCATGTGTATTTCAAATGATGGATGTATGGACAATTTGATTGCAACATAGACTTCATGTTTGTCATGCAGTATTGTCTGCAGAAGCTCTAGGTGAGCGAGGATACTGGCTCCAGCTGAACTGAGCAAGAAGAGCACAAATGTGTATGTATGCACACCTTGAGTGTTTACCACCTGCCTCAGCTCACACCTCCATGTGGCATCACAACTTTTTGCCTTAGTTCATGAATACTCACAAGAAGCAGCAGCTGTTTTTTTTTCTATTAGAGTTTGAGCTTAATGCCTTGAATTTGCTAGGCAGGTACTCTACCATTTGCACCATGTTGCCAGCCCTTTTTGCTTCAGTTATTTTTCAGATAGGGTCTCATACTTTTTTTTAATTCATTTATTCACATGTGCATACATTGTTTGGGTCATTTCTCCCCCCTGTCCCCCATCCCCTCCCTCTTCCCCCCACCCCACCTCACTTCCAGGCAGGTCCTGTTCTGCCCTTATCTCTAATTTTGTTGAAGAGAAGACATAAGCATAATAAGGAAGACAAGCGTTTTTGTTAGTTGAGTTAAGGATAGCTATACAGAGAGATTCCTAGCATTGCTTCCATGTACAAATGTGTCACAACCCAAGTTGATTGATCTCTATCTGATCTTTACACTAGTGCCTGATCCCCTTCTTGTGTTGGCCTCTGTCGCTTTAAGGTTTCTGTGTTAGCTCCTCTGCAGTGGGGACCTTACACACTCTCTCTCGTGTTTTGGGTTCCCGCCTATCCCCACACTTCAATGTCCAGGGCCATCCTTGGACATTGATCCTTCTACCTATGCCCACTGTGTAACCGGTATTACTAAATTGTACCACTGTACACAGCTTGTTCTTTGAGATAGGGTCTCCCTAACTTTTTGCCAGGTCTGACCCTGAACTGTGATCCTCTTATACCTACCCCCCAAGCAGGCAGTAGCTCCTCTTGATGTCCATATCTACAAGCACACTTCAGAGGTTTTTTTCACAGTAAGGTGCCATGTTTAAGTACTTACGTATTTCCTGTGTTACAATTGTTCTGTGGGTTTTTATTGGGTTCCTTTCCCTTTTCCCCACATGCCCTCTGGTTTTTATGGTGAGAGTTTTGCATAATATGGTGATTTTTAGGAATGCATGTGTGTTACCCTAGCAGAACTCAGTAAGTAGCATGATTTATTGATTATGCTTAGTGTTCATTGTCTTGTCCCCCCTCCCTCATGAATGTCAGTCCCTGAGGGCAGGGCCTTTTGATTAATCGCTGTTGTGTCTCCAGCACCTAGATCAGTGTTTGGCACACGTCAGAGGCTCGAAAAGTGTTTGTTGAATGAATGAGTCATCTGCTGTTTTACTGGAAATAGCAGTGTTGCCATATTCTGTTGTAAATTAATGGCTCTATTAAAACAAGAATTATTACAGTTAGGGGATGCAGTGTGCAGTTGGGCTTGGCAGATAGGCCTGGCTCTTTGTCTAACACGGCTTATCAAGAGAGGCAGAAATGGAAATATGGGGCATGGGTTCCACAACTTTCTAGCATTTGAATTCAAGGAGAACTTCATGTTCTGAGAACAGAGTCAGAATAATAGCAAAAGTGACCAGACTCATTAACGTGGTTATGTTAATCTACTAAAAATAGTTAGACAACAAGAGTTTAATATATAAAATGGAACTTTAAAAATTTAGAAAGATAATTATATTTCTGATCAGTTGTTAGGAAGGATCTCCCCTCCCCCCTCCCCTTCCTTCCTCTCTCCTCCCTTCCTCCTCCCTTCCCTTTCTCTTCCCCTTCTTCCTTCTCTTCCCCCTCCCTGACTCTGCCCTTCCCTTCCCTTCTTTTCGTGGTACTGGGGATTGAACCCAGGGCCTTGCACCCTCAGCCCTTTTGTTTTTGTTTTTGAAATAGGGTTTTACTAGGTTTACCTGGGTCGACCTCAAACTCCCAATCCTCCTCCTTTCTCCTCCTAAGTAGCTGGGATTACAGGTATGTACCACCATTCCTGATTTAAGTTTTCTTTTTTTTTTTTTTTTTCAGTACGGGGGTTTGAACTCAAGGCCTTGTGCTTGCAAGGCAAGTGGTCTACCATTTGAGCCACTCCTCCAGCCCTTAAAGTTTTCTTTTTTTTTTAACCAAAATTCTTTATGTCATTGGATCATTGCCTCAGCACCTGTCATGATACTTAATATACCTACATGGTTGGCACTTGGTACATGAAAGTATGTAGTGACTGTGTACATATAACTGTAAGCTCAAATTATAGTTATGTGTACCCACACGTCTTAGTTTGTTTTGTGTTCCTTAACAGAATACTTCCGACTGCATAACTTAGAAAGAAAAGAAATCTATTTCTTACAGTACTGGAGGTTGGGAAGCCAAAGGTCAAGAGATCTTCATGCTGTGTCATCCCATGGCAGAAGGCACAGAGCAAGAGAGGGCCAAACTCACTTTTCCAACAAGCCTGCTCTCTCAATAGTGAACCCACTCCCAAGATAAAAGTCAGAGCCCTCATGACCTGATTACTTCTTATTAGGCCCACCTCCCAGCTCTGTTGCATTATAGATTAAGTTCCCAACACATGAATTTGGGGAACACGTTTGAACCATAGCAACATGCATACACATGTATGTGTGTCAATCCAGCAGTTCTGGAAAACACTTCACATGTGTTGTTTCTGTGGGAGGCGTTGTTTTGCTCATCTTTCAAATGAGGAAGCAGAGGCGCAGAGAGGCTTAGTAGCTCAGTGAGAGTGGTAAGTAGAGGACCCGGGATTCTGGATGCAGAGCCTGTACCTCTATGTGTTAAGAGCATTGTGCTAGGTCCTGATGATACCAAGTAAGCAGACCTATTCCTTGTCCTTCAAGAAAAGAGATGGGAATAGAAGTGAAAATAGTAGTGAGAGTGGTACCCAAGTTAGCAGAGCATGAGGAGTTTGGGGGTTAGTAGCTAGGGTTACAGGCGTGAGCCAGCATGTCTAGTCAGTTACTTGGTTTTTATGTAATACACTAGATACTGATGGCTTTAACCTGGACTTTGTGGTAGAGTCCTTTTATCTGACCTGTGTCATGTAATCTTTATGATAGTCTTGAGTTTGGGTCTCTTGTTATCTTCATTTTTCAAAAAACTCAAAGTCATAAGGTTAGTAAGTGTCAATGTGTGGTCATGGCCCACCAGTCACTGAGCTAGAACTCATTGTTAGAAACGAGGACACCCAGTGCAAACACGGCCAGTTAAGATTTGAGCCCCACACTCTCTTCGCAGTTGTTCCTTTTCCATTATAAATAAGGCACATACTGAGTTGAGGTATGTTTCTAGACAAAACTTGGGCGTGATTAATTTCCTACAAGTTTTAATAAAAATTAATGTTTGCTTTAGAACAATGGAGATCTTATGTTTAGAAGAAAAATAATTAGCAAATTGCAGAGCAGTTAATCACAGAATATAGAAGACACTGATTTTTAAATATAAGAATGACAGGCAGAAGATCACACTGTGGGCAGAAGGATTCTTCCCAAGAGCAAATCTGTTCCTGCCTCTCTCCTGCCAAGAAATTTTCCTCCCTGGTCGCCACTGTCTGTAGAACAGGAACCTTGGCATGTCCATAGCTGTGGTCAGTTTCCTGCCACCTCTCCAGGACATTCCCACAAGCGCCCCCTCTCTAGCCCTGACTGCTCAGTGTTTTCATGTAATATGGTAGTGTCTTCTTTCTTCCCAAGGCCCTACCCTTTCTTTCCTGCAAAATCCAGTTTAAGTTTCATTACCTTGGGAAACTTATTGTCAAATCCTTGAGGCAAAATTTAGTTGTTGCTTTCTCTGTTATCCTGGAACAGTTTTGGCCTATTAGGTTGCAATTACCAGTGGTTGGCTTTCCAAATGACCCAAGAATTTCCCATGAATCAACTATGTTTTATCTATACCCATTACCCTGGTGCCTGTCCCAGAGCCTGGCTCATTCAGTCAGTGTTTGTGAGATGGGTTGGTGGGTGAACAGAGAAAAGAACAGACAAAACATTTGAATGGTCCTATGAAAAGGTGATCTATATTGAATAAATTTCCTAAATGGGGGACTATTGCAGCCACTGTCACCAGATGCAGAATACCTCCTTCCTGCACACTTCTTGGTTCACACATTCTTGTGCTCCTGCTTCAGTAGAAGCAGTTTATTGTCAGGATAGAGGGTGTTTATGGAGCAGGGAGCCAGGAAGGTGGTTCAGTCTTCTTCAGGAGAGAATGAGGGAATTGGAAATTCTTGGGAAAAAATCCAGGGAGTCTGTGCCTGTCTGCTTGTCTGTCTGTCTGTCTGTCTTGCTAGATCTCTTGTCCCTTCTTTCCTAGCTCCTGATTTTCTCTGCTAATTGAATCATTCTGCTTGTTCTTTGAACATGGTAGCAGATTGGCCATGTAAGGGACTGTCACTGATTGTTCTTTCAGTTCACTTTCCAGAGGAAGAACCTGATGGTTCTCTTAGGCCAGGTGTTCTGCCCTGGTCCATCAGCCATGACCAGAGAGATAGTGTCACCGGGTGTCTACATTTTTATGCAGCCCTGTGAGAACACATCTAAATGACAGTGTAGGATAGCTGGGCATGCCAGGCCTGTCTAGTGACACCTAAAATATGTTCCAGCCACAGTCAGTTGAGAATGTTAATTAAGGGGCCACATGTCAACATTGCTTAGAATAAAGACAGAGCTCTACCACTGGCACCTGAAGTTTTGGCTTGGGAGTGGCACCTCACAAAGGGTTTTGAGGTCTAACTAGAAGTTGAAGATTGTTTACCCCTGAGGTCTCTGTCACCAGGACAATTCTGCAAGTCAGAGGGCGTCTTTAGGGGGCTGTGTGACTGTGAGAGGGAGATGGGGGGGTATTAATACTATACCATGTATAGTATAAATTGCTACCAGCCTTAAACGACTAGCAAACTTTAGAGGGAGACAAGAAGGGGAATAACTGAGGAGGTTTATAACTAATGAGATTCAGAGCCCCAGCACTGGAGTACAGATAATATCTGTGTCCTGTGGCAGGCTCTGTGTGGACTGGGGGTGAGAGACATGTGGTTCTCCTAATTCTTACATGCTGCAGAGTTCTCCAGGCTGCTTTCTTACTTTGAAGTGGTCAACAGTTTTATCTGTTACAAATGAAGCTCATTCATTTTGCGATGAAGAGAAAAAATACTCATTAAAAATGTCTGTTCTTGCTGGGCATGGTGACATACAACTATAATCTCAGCTACTCTAGAGGTAGAGATTGGGAAAATCACAGTTTGAGGCCCGCCCTGGGCAAAAAAAAAAAAAAAAAGTGAGACCCTATCTGGAAAGATATCCTAAAATCTTAGGAGGCCAGGGATGTGACTCACGTGGAAGAGCACCTCCTAGCAAGTATGAGGTCCTTGGTTTACATCCCACCCAAAAAGTCTCTCTTTTGCTTGTTAGCACAGGTAGGGAATTCTTGGGGTTGAAGAAATAATCAGGGAAGTGGTGAAAAGGAGATGAGCACTGTCAGAGGACATGGGGCACAGCAGATCTGAGGGCAGGGAGGTGCTTCTTGATGCTGGTGGAGCCAGAGTACATTTCCTGGGAGACAGGCCTCTACTGTTCCTTGGACCATCCAGAAAGTAGCAGATAGAGTTGTGAAACAGGCCCAGGAAAGAGCTGACCTCCTGGGAGGCCTGTGGTCATCATGCTCCACAGCTGTCTTCCCGACGGAGCAGAACTTAGCCAGACCCCATGAGTTCACTGATGGGAACAGTGCCTGTTGCCTTGGGTGGGTTTATCTTTCAGAAACCTTGGTATGAGGCTGAAATGGACCTTAGAGCCCAAGAAATAATTTTGTTACTTTTTGTAGTCAAAGGATCTTCGTTTGACAGAGAACAAAGATATGAGACTTTGACTTTTCTTTAGTTACGGGTTCTGCCTGGAAGCGAGGTGGGGAGGCAGGTAGAGGGGAGGAGAGGGTGGGGCGGGAGGCAGGGGGAAGACATGACCCAAACAATGTATGCACATGTGAATAAATGAATAATAATAAAAAAATAAAGGTCAAACTGAAGGAAAGAAAAAGTTACAGGTTATTTCTTTGTGCATGTCACCATTTGTCACAAGACTAGATCTGGCAAATAAGCCAGTTTTTAAGGATAAAAGTAAGGAAGGTTTAAAATGTTAAATTTCTGGATTGTCAGCAGTCTTTAGTAAAATCTGTACCACCTAGTACACAGTAATTAGCAATTTTCACTTAATAAGAGTGAAATTTGGGGGCCAAATTGATAAGCACATTTTGAGCATTTCCAAAGATTGCTGAGTTACTAAGAACCAGTATGAGCTAACGCAGTGGATGGCACTAAGGCAGTCTCAGATTGAGGATAACATTGACCTGGGAGAAGTAGTTTGGGGAATAGATTTGATAAGGGACCCTTGTGATATCCTTCTGGGTGAGATATTGGTGTTAGTCACATGGAACACCCCAGATGTGACATAGTGGAAATTTTAAGAGATTGACTTAGATTAAAAGGGTGAAGCAGATGGGTGTGGTGACTCATGCCTGTAGTCTTAGCTACTCAGGAGGCAGAGATCCAAAGAATCAAGGTTCCAGGTCAGCATGGGTAAACAATCAATAAAAGACGAGCTTGCTGGCACACACCTGTCATCCCAGCTACAAGGATTGCGGTCCAGGCTGTCCTGGGGAATAAAAGCAGGACCTTCTGAAAAATAACTAAATCAAAAAAGGGTTTGGGGTGTGGTTCAAGTGATAAAGTACTTGCCTAGTAAGCAAAAGACCCTGAGTTCAAACCCCAGTACCATGAGAAAAAAAAAAGAGATACATAATGGAAAGAAATGTCCTGCTTCTTAGGGCAAGTGTGCTATTGCAGGAGTAGAGAAAATGACTTGAAAACACAGCATTTCTATAAAAGATGGCCTATGTGTGTAGTTAGGTATGTTTGTAGAATATAAAACATCCCAGGATGAGATGGCCTATGAAGCTCTCCATATTCAGAGGACCCCAAATGTGAAGAGGGCATCTAGACAGGAGGAGAGTGTAGGGTAGCCAGAGGGAGTGAGGTGTGGGGAGGTGGGAGGCTGCGATCCTGAAACCCCATCAGGGCCAAGCTTTGCCCAACAGTCATGCTCGTCCTGAGGAAGAAGTAGGGCTGTTCTGGGCAACACCACCTCTGTAGGTCGAGGTTACTAGCGGACAGAGTTGAGCAAGTTTGTTGGCTGAGTTGGGATGTGTCTTCAGCGGGTGAACAGCTGAGTTTGGTGGCCTCTGAAGTCCCTTCCAAATCTCAAATTCTGCAGCACTGGACAATCCATGCTTTGCTGTAATTTTAGAGCCACTAACATATGGTTTAGAGATGAGTTTATCATTATAATTTGGATTATGTAATACTATAAAAGGAAACAGTGATATGACCGTCCTTTCGGTGGTAAGGCTCAAGGAAGTGTACAGAGAAACAAGAGAGACCATGATTGTTCTGCAGTGAGGAGAAAGCAAGCTTGAAATATACTGTGATGGAGGAGAGTGTGACGGGAACAGGTACCACGTAAGATGGGTTCCCAAGAATGCATTTAGCATTTAATCAGCAAATGCAGCATTTTGCCTTTAATCACTTTTATCCAGGAGATAAAGTTGAGAATTTTAAAACAAGCCTTTCTCCCCTTTGGCGATTCTCTTTGAGCATTTCCGCTTTCCAGTAATCATAGCTCTGTTTGGCCAAGCATGGTCTGCCTTCGGGAGCTGTATTTTATAGAACAGTTATTACAGCTGGCATGGGCAGCCAAGGACCCATGAGGACCCTGGCTGTCCTGGAGCTTTTCTTCAGAAAGAGGCTCTGATTACTCTTTATTTTTGCTCGTGTTGTTTTACTCTGATCTGTAATTTAAAATCTGCTATACAAAGACTCTACAGAGTGCCAGCTGGATGCTGAAAGAGTTTCTTTTCTTTCTCTCTCTTTCAAAAGATTTAAATAGGACATTGTTTCTGGTGCTTGCTGTTAGAATTTGGTAAGATGCTTCTTTCCCTTTCCTTAACTTCAGTGCACTGGGAGGCTGCAAAAAGAAAAAAAAAAAAAACTCAGCAGTGTAGGGATTTTACTAAAAGGGGCAGGGAACCCTCAGCCAATGTAGTCTCACATAGAGGAGGGAAGAGCAGCTGGTTTCTGGGCTTCTGGAATGAATCCTCTAATTACATCCCAGAGGCTGTGATTGCAGGGAAACCCTGTCCTGGGTGCCTGCTTCTGCCTGTCCTCTGGGCCATCTTGGGGTCATACGTGGATGGGAGAAAAGCAGGCAGATGGGATCAAGACTATGTTTGCATTCATGGGTCACTGTCACCACAGAGGACAACAGTAAATGGCACCTTCTTGAGATTTTTTGAAAAGCAAATGCCCAGCTCATGTAATAATGGCTATTGCATGATTTTTGTTCAGTGTTCTTTGTCATATGTGGACTGTATTTTAAGAGGGAGAGAGATGGCTTTTCTTTTTGATTTTAGGATTCTTTGCTTTTTAAATTTAAAGACCTTTTCTTTCCCATTTTCTTCAATTGTTTAGCTGTTTTTGATGTTTTATGACCTTACACTAAATTTGAAGAAAATCATCTCTGCAACCCAGACACCGTGTGAACACAGATGCTCTTGCATTGGAAATACATTTCCTTTAGAAAGTCAGCTAGGCAGCATGCATTCAGCTATTATTTTTATTAGTTCTTTGAAAAGAACTTTAAAACCTTAACCTTATCCTCTTTGTCCAGTAATTTGTCTTCTAGGAATGAGGCCTAAGAACACGTTAAAGCACTCTTTATAAGAATGAATTCCAATAATAAATATAACAAACCATGTGTCTAACGGGAGGATGGTATTGCTTTGTCTTTTTACTTGTCCGTGTATCCAGCATCTGGACAAATGTGTGCATTCGAGTTGTCCTAACATCGAACTTGTCACGTAGCCACATCTTTATGGATGAGAGACTGGACCACATGCACAGCTTATGGAAGGGGGGGAAAGCCTGGATTTAAAATGCCTCTTACTGAGTTTACACTCCACGACTTCTGTTCCTGGCAATACAGCAAGTGGGATATCCTCACTATCTTCCTCTTGCAGAACCCTGAGTAATGGTGGTCCATGACACAGAGCATCCTTTTAAATGTGTGACAGAGATGACAAGAACTCATGGGAAATCCCAAGGGGCCAGAAACATTTTCAATACTGAGCATTGTGTAGGCGGATGATGGAGAAGCCCTGGGAGCACTGGCCAATCTTGGTGATATAAAGGCACCTGCAGTAATGTGGGGATAGAAGGTGAGACCTTAGGCCTGGTGAGGTGAGGGATCCATGCTTGAAGTCAGATCCCTCAGGACCGCATCGCAGTGAAAGAACCGACCACAGGAAATACCATATCACACCCAGGATATCTCCAGGAAGTGTGTTGGCTCAGGCTTGGAGCTAGAAATGATGGGATTTGTAACCTTTGGGTTTGGGGTTAGAATTGAAATTACTTGTGTAAGAATCCCCAAGCTGATAAATGAACAGAAAAGGCATCCCAAGCTGGCCATTACCCTTCTTGAGGGTCTCACTCTGTTAGTCAGGCTGCACTAGGTTCCCACATATGAATCCTTTTTAAATTGAGCTCACAGTCCAAAATTACAGACTCTTCTGAGTAACAAACCACCATACTTGAGACTCAGAGTGTCATGAAGTTAGATAACAGACTTCTGAATGGAAAATGTGAAATAAGTACATTTAAAATTATTGAAGACAGCCAAGTGCTGGTGGCCCTCACACATAATTCTAATTACTTGGAAGGTAGAGATAGAGTGGACTGAGGTTCAAAGCCAGCCCATGCAAAAAATTTGTAAGACTCCATCTCAACCAACAAAAAGCTGGGTGTGGTGGCAAGCACCTGTCATCCTAGCTACACAGGGAAGCACGAATAGGAGGATCACAGCCCAGACCTGTGCAGGCAACCCCCTCCCCTCACCCCCTTCCCCCCAAAAAACCCAAGCAAAAAGACTGGTAGTGTGGCTCAAGCATGAAGCCTTGAGTTCAAACTCCAGTACTGAAAAATAATACTGGAGACAAAAGAAGGAATTTAAAACACGAGGATATAAAGATGCTATAAAAAATGAAAAGTCAGATGTGAAAAATTAAATATGAGGTGGAGTAACTAAAGACTCAGTGGACAGATTAAGCATCAGATTAACAAAGCTGAAGATAGAATTTTGTTTTGGAAGATAGATGAAAGGAAGTTACTGGAATGGCTCAGAGCTGCATTCCTCTTCTGTGATATTTTGATATTTCCTGAGCATTTTAGAAGAACCACCCAGTAACAGGGCCCCAAAATATAACCTGCAAACTAGGAAAGCTACAAAGCACATATCGTTAATGTGTTGTTGGATTTTGTTCTCAAATATTTTATGCATTGACAGCTTGATTACAATAATTTCTGCTGTGGAGTGCTTGCCCTGTCTAAGGCCTGTTTTAGACAGTGCTTCCCCGTCTTCCTGGAGGGACTGTGGCTCTCGGCAGTTCTCACCCATCCACTCCCCCTGTCACCTTCAGGTACCAGTATTTGCTTCTCCCTTAGGGGACTGTCCTTCCCTGGGGCATGATGTCATGGAGGCTGTGATGGAGGCTTGTCTGTGAATCAAGTTGCAGCAAACCTCATTCTCCTTTGAATCCCAATGTTGAAGGGAGAGACACAAAGACAAAGCAAATTCAGTTCAACAGGCCCTTCCCAAGGCCTGGCGATGAATCTTACTTGTGATTCATAGAGCCACAATACATGTTTTCTCCCTGGTACCAGGAATTGAACTCAGGGTCTTGTACTTGCTAGGCAAACACTCTACCAATTGAACCATGCCCTTTTTGCATCTCAGTTTGTTTTTTAGATTGGATCTTTAGCTTTCTGCCCAGAGCCAGCCTCAGGCTGTGATCCTCTAGGCCCCTCCTCCCGAGTAGCTGATACAGGATGTGTGGTAGGGAATGGAATCTTGGAGTCCACCTGAGGTCTCTGTCCACCACACTTCTCTCAACATTTACTCATTTCAGCCTCAGAATTGGACAGGATTAGTCAGTAAGTTATTTTTTTTCTTATAGAGCTGAAATTCCTTTCCACCTCAAGTCCATTCACTTAGTACTTTATTCTGAATGTTTGAAGGCCCAGTATGGGAGCAAGCTATAGCAACACCTGTAGCCGAAGAGAAAGGTTAGCAAGTTTGTTCATTTTTTAAGCACTTTGGGATTTTACTGGATCAGGTGTATTCTGGACACGTGGTCCTGCACAAAGCTGTTCGAAGTGTGATTTTAGATCCCTGCTGTGGAGATCTATTACCTTTTCACAATGAGGTATGTACAGGACGTGAGGGTGACATAAGCTCTGAGAAACTCTTGTCACCCCTCCCCACCCCCGCGGCATCTAAGCAAGTGCAGAACAGGGCAGGCATTGCTGGACTCCCTCAGTGTGTAACCTGTGACAGAAGCCGTGTACCGATCGTGCTTTAGAACCAGGTTACAAGGTAGGGTTTTATTTTCAATCAAATTTATTGAGGTATGCCTTATGTTCAGAAAACCGTACCCATTTAAAGCAGTAATATGATATGATGAGGTTTTGTTTTTTGATACTGGGGATTGAACTCAGTGCTAGGCAAGTGCTCTACCACTTGAGCCACACCTCCATCCCTTTTTACTTTAAGACTATTTTTCAGATAGGGTCTCCCTTTTGCCTGGGGCCATCTTTGACTGCTAACCTCCCACCTGTACACCTGTACACCACCTGGTGTACCTGGCGTTACAGTGGTGTAGCTCAGCTTGTTTACTGAGCTGATCTCTTACAGATGTGGGCCTCTGTACCCAGCTACAAGATGAGGTTTGACAAATGTGTCCACCATATAACTACCACTAGCAAAATCACAATAGAGAACGTTCTCACATTCCAAAGCTTCCTGTGCCCTTCTCAAACCAGGCCCTGTCTGTTTCCTACCCTTCACTCTCAAACCACTAGCAATAGATTTTTATCACTATCGATTACATTTATCTTTTCTTGAGTTTCATAAAATGAACTTGCACACTATTCTTTTTTTGATCTGACTTCTTTTGTTCAAAATCATAATTTTGAGCTCCATCTATGTTATATATTTTCAATAGTTCATTACTTTTTTTTTTCCAGTATTGGGGATTGAACCTAGAGCCTTGTGTATGCTAGGCAAACACTCAACTGATTCCCCAGCTCAGTTCATTACTTTTTATTGTTGATGACTAATCCATTGAATGGATATTCCACCGTTTGCTTATCCATTTATCAAATGTCAAGACTGATTGACATTTGAGTTCTTTCAAGTTGGGAACAATTATAAATAAAACTGTCATGAACATTTGTGTAACATTTTTCTTGTGCAAATACCTAGAGGTAGATTTGTTAGGTCAGATGGTAAGTGTACAGGTAATGTTGTTTTAAAACCTCCAGTCTTTTCCACAGGAATATACCATTTTGCATTTCTACTAGCAATGTATCAGAGTCCCACCTGAGCCCCGTCCTTGCTCTTCCAGTCTTTTTAATGGCTCTATAATCAGGTCTCCTTTTAGATTTCTTTTGTGATTCTCTGGTGACCAATGAAGAGCATCATTCCACATGCTGCTGACCATCCACATATCTTCTTCATGAACTGTCTGTCTAAACTCTGTCCCTTTTTACATTGGGCTGTCTTCCTTCTGAGTTACCAGAATTCTGTGTGTATCCTGGGGGCATGGCCTCTGCCAGCTATACATAGGGGGGTTTTCCTTTCTTTCTGACTTGCCCTTTTCATTTTCCTGAAGTCTCTTTCAAAAAGCAGAGGGCTTTATTTATTTGTTTTTACACTTTGGTGAGGCCCAATCAATCATTTTTCTCTTCTAGGTTCATATTTTTGGAGGTTCTACTTAAGAAATGTTTGCCTATCCCAAGGTTACAAAGCTTTTCTCCTCTGTTTTCTGGTAGAGGTTTTTATAGGTTTAATTCTTCTGTTTTGATCCAGCTTGAGTTAATTTTTACAGACGATATGAGGTGTGGATATCTGTTAGAGCACCATTTACTAAAAATACTATCTTTGCCTGCTAAATCATATTGGCATTTTTTCTGAAAGTCAATGAACAACATCTGTGTGGTTCTAAGGGCAGATTCTCTATTCCAACCCATTACTCTAGGTTTGTGCTTAGACCAATACTGTGCTGTCTTGATTAAGTTGTTTCATTGTATATCTGAGGCTAAGTAGTGTTAGTGCTCAAATTCACTGTCTAAATGGTTTAACCATTGCATGTGTTATGCATTTCCATATATATCTTAGAAATCAGATTATTGATTTCAATTTCAAAGGATCTGGGATTTTAATTGGGATTGCAGTAAATCTTCGATTAATTTGAGGAGAGCTGACTTCCTGATAATATTTTTTTCTAATCCATCTATTTCATATGTATGTAGCTGTACTTAGGCCATCTTCAATTTCTCTCTGCAGTGTTTTATAGTTTTCAGGGTACAGAGCTTCTGCATAATTTGTTAGATATATTTCTAACCATGTCATTTTAAAAGTATTATTGCAAATTGTTTCCAACTTTTAGTTCTTATGTGTAGAAATAAAACTGATTTTTTTGTGGTACTGGGCTTTGAACTCAGGGCTCCATGCTTGCTAGAAAGGCACTCTACCACTGGTGGGCTCTAAAATGGATATTTATACATTAACCCTAGGGCTTGCAATTTTACTAAACTTGTTATTTCTTATAGCTTTTAAAAATAGATTACCAAGGATTTTCTACATACAGAATTATGGTATAGTTGAACAAGGATGGATTCTTAATTTATGGTTCAGTATTATTAGTGGGACATTGTTTTTTCAGTCAATATATATTAATTAGTTTATTTTAACCTTAATTTTTTTTATTGCAAAGCAAATTTCACTGGACTTTTCTTTGGTTCTAAAACCTTTTTTCTGGATGGATAGTAGTCAGTTGTAAGCCAAATGTGACCGTGAAAGTTATTTCAAGAGCACAGATTTTATTTTAGTTTTCCTTGGCAATATGAACCCTCATCTATTCAAATTTGGGCCACAATTAGCCAGATAAATTACTAAAGTGACAGTATGTTATTTTGTGAGAATGTACAACTGGAGAAGACTATTGATATATAAACAGTATTTATACATAAATCAAAAGAATGTATTGAAAACAAAAAGAATTCTTTGAAAGATTTCAGGTAAAGAGCTGGCAGATGCCTGTGCTCAGCACCTCACTTTGCAGACTTTTTAGTAAGCAATGCTTTGGTTGCTAAGAACAAAAAGACAGCATACAGTTGTGAAGACAGAAGTGAAAGACTGCACCAAAACATTTATGTGCAAATGTTAGACGAATCTACAGCAAAGAAGACAGCTCCCATATCATTTTCTAATGTCAGAAACCGATTATACAGAAAACTGCTCCATGCAACCGTCAGTCAAGAATATACCACTAGCAAATAATAAGCACTAATAAAAACTATTGATTACTTAAAAAGAAAAAGATATTTCTCAGATTTGCTAATGTGGTAACTCAAGAAAGGGTGTGATTTGAACATGTTGCTGCTATGATGAAAGAATTCAGCTTTATTGGTAAATACAACTAGCTCTGAGCTAGGCAAAACTATGAATTTCATTGCTAACAAGTGACTTGAGATGTAAATTTTATAGAAGAGTGCTGACCACACTGTTGTAAGGCCAGGCAAACATTCCAGAACAGGTGGATGGATTGAAGAACTTGCAATGGAATTAAATTGTGCACTGAGAAAGTTTGAAAAAAAAAAAGTCACCTGAATTCACAGAGCTTGTGCTTAGTAAGGATGTAAGAATTTTAAATGACAGAGGGGCAAAGACGTTAAAGACCACCGGTCCTTTTGTAAGACAGACAGCATGTTGTTAGGGTACACTCTACAGGTCCATCATGAAAAGCCATGATTGCATGCTGAGCTGTGCTCAGCATCGAGGGATGTCCTATGGAAAATGAACCAAGAAATCTGCTCTTGGAAGTTTTTGAAGACCAGGAGCCAGATTGTTCTCGATTCTTTAAAGATGCAGATTAGACAGCCAGACTTGCTTATTTGTTTATTCCAGGTATTAAAACTTCATGCAACAGAGGGAGGCAATGTGGTTTTAAATGGCAGATTGGATCAAAGAGCAAAAACAAAGTTAGAAGTAGATGGAAACAGTCTACAGAGTTATATGTTACAGGCCAAGACTAAACGTAGGAGTCTGTAAAGTAGGTGATGTCAGTGTTGCATATCTAGGAAACATTACCCCAAATATCTTATGAATCTAATCAAGCATTTTAACTTCTGGTAACTATTGAGTGATCAAGAGTTTATTTTGAAAATGCAGCACCATTTGCTTTCATTTGGGATGAAAGTTAAAGGATTGTGAGAATTATGTTATTGTGTATTGAGTGTAATGATAAAAACATTTGATATGTATTTGTATATCCTTTTAAAATTTCCTTTATTAGTTATTCAGTTTTGTTATCATTTGCAAAATCATTCCTGTATGTTGATTTGAACTGATGAATAAACAAACCAGTCCTTCTACCTGCTAGTTTGAGGAGCACTGAGCTTGTGTGGTATTGTATTGTGCTGAGAAACACTGAAGTGAGTTTTTGGCTTTTCTTGGGGAGCACTTATTTTAGGTGCCCCTCCCCCTGTACTGCCCACCCTCACCTCTCACCTCTCACGCCTCTGGGATGGGTCTGAGCACTTTCCACAACAGGACTGTGGAGCTCCACAAACACCTCCAGCTGCTCCACAGCTGCCTTGACAATAGTGGGCACCATGCAGAAACATGGTTTACTTCAAATCTGCTAAGCCAACTGGCATGGTGGCTGCTTTCAGTGACAACTTCGCCCACCCCTTGCCCTGTGTCTGCAGTGACTCCATCAGCCATGGGTGTGCTTGGATGTCATTAGCAACCTCTTCACTGCCAAGTATAAGGACCTTTATTCTTTTTTCTTCTGTATTTTTTTTAACTAACTTGGACTAATTGCACATATTAATGGAGTACACTGTGATATTTCAACACATGCACCCAGTGCCCTGATCAAATCAGAGTAATTTTATTTCTCTCATTATTTCTTTGGAGGCTTTTAGCTTCCTTGTGGGTCTTCACAAAATATATAATAGGTTGTTGTGAACAATCGTCACCCCACTGTGCTGTGGAACATCGTGATTTATCCCTTCTCCCTATCAGTGTTTGGGTGTCTCTTATTCTACCTCTCTTTGTTCACCCTTCCCCACTCTTCCTAGTCTTTAGGAATCACTATTTCACATTCAGACTGGCTTCTTTTTGATGTGGTACTGGGGACTGAACCCAGGGCCTTGCACTTGCAAGGCAAGCTATGACTTGACCTACGTTCCCTGCACCCCCAACCCCTCTAAAATGTTTGTCTTTGAGATAGTTTCTCACTAACTTTGCCTGGCCTGGCTTCAAACTCAAGATCTTTCTGTCTCCACCTCTCTGGTGACAGGGAGCATACCACCACGTGCACCATTATGCCCACCCCCAATGTTTTTCCCCCCTTCCAATGTGAAAATGAGCATGGTGTTTGTCTTTTGTGTTTGGCTTATTATTTAGCTGTCCTGCTTTGGGGTATATTAAAAAAATGAAATCAGTATACCAAAGAGATACCTGAATGTGCTTGTCCGTTGCCTCCCAAGTAGCTGGGATTACAAGTGTACACCACCACGCGTGGACAGTTTTCTAAAACACTTTCATAGATCCATTCCCAACCTTGGACTCTCTGCTGCTTTTCTCAAAATGTCTTATGTTTTCCAGCCATGAATTTCTTTTCTGTGGGAAGGGCAGCTGTGTTACTTGCTCACTGGGCTCTCTCTTCCCAAGGAATCTTACAAGAGCCTTGTTAGACCTTGAACCTGCCCCAGGATTGAGTGGAGGACTCAAGACTGTGTGGGGCCTAAGCAAGTGAGTCCTCCTGTGCTCCAGACCAAATCAGCCCTTCTCAGGATCCAAGGTGCACGTGGCTGTGTGTGTCTGGGTTCTCCTGAGTGACAGAACCGATAGGAAGTGGACACACATGCACACGCACACGCACATACATGTGAAAGACAAGATTTAGTACGGGAAATGTGGGGCTTGAGAAATCCCACAACAGGCCTACCACCTACAAGCTGGAAGCTCACAAAGGAAAGTCAGTGGTGTGACTCTGTCCAAGGCAGTGAGGTAGGTGGCGGGTGGGGGATAAGAGGATGTTATTGTCTGAAGGTCCAAAACCCCGGAGCTCTGATGTCCCAGAACAGGAGAAGATGGATGTCCCAGTCTGTAAGAGAGAGCAACAACTTTTCCTCCATCTTTTTGTTCTGTGCCACCCTGGATAGACTGACGGATGCTGCCTCCAGTGGGAGTGTAGATCTGCTGGACTCCTGTACTGCTTCCAGTGCTAATCTCTTCTAGAAACATCCTCACGCCCTTCCAGAAATGCCAGTTGGCCAGCTTTTTATTCAGTCAAGATGACACCTGCAGTTCATTCCAGTGACTCCTTTGGGACCTTGTCCAGATAGACAAAGGTTTGATTTGTTGTTCCTACCTGGTGAGGCTGATACTGCGGTGCTTTGAATTGGTGAGGATTAAACCACTAATCAAAACCAATGGCAGCTCTCAGGTTTGGCTTGCCATCACCATGGTCATTTAGCATAGTAGGAGCAGGTGCCAGGGCATTCTGGGAAGTCTTTTCTCATCTGTCCAGGAGCCTTCTCTTCCTGACAGAGGTGGGTCCTACTCATCTTGTCTCCCTGCGCTTATCCTTGAAGGAGCCATTATGTCGGGTGGAGAAGTCATGGATGCCATCCCAGACCTGCCCATTCTGAGTCTGTACCTGTCAGATGAAGGGCTCTGCTGAGTCTCAACGGCCCTCTAAGAGGTCACATTCTGCCACTACCTCTGACCACCAGGACTGTGAGGCCATCGGTGCTGCTGTCTCCAGGATTCTGAAGATTATCTTGAAGCAGGAGAGGCTGAGGCTGAGTTTTGAAATTTTTTTTAGTGAACTGACCCCCCGTACATAAACTTGGTCAGTATCTTCCCAGTGGTCAGCATAGCTCACATACTTGTCATTTTTAAATGGCTCAGTAGCTTCGTCCCTGTAGGTTGCCTGGATAGGGTGTGTGGGTAGCCTTTCCTCTGAAGCTAGGCACTTGGCTCATGTCCATTTTTTCCTCCTGGATTGTAAATTGACTATCTGCTGAGATTATCTCCACCCCCAACGTCCACCCCTGCTATTGCCTTAGGTAAGCTTTTAAAAATTGGCAGGTCACCCAGTAGAGTCTGCTACATATACACTTTTTTCACTTTTCTTTTTTAATAATATTCTTCCCAAGTGTCATCCCATAATCATCACTGCGGTTATGTACCTAAAGTCAGTCTCTTCCTTAGACTGTGAATCCCAGGAAGATGTCTGCTCCTCTCCTTGCAACTTTCTGGGCTGCTACAGTACTGCCTGGTCTGTGGGAGGAAAGTAACCCAGGCAAGATGCACTGGTTCGTGTTCTGAAACTGGACTGTGCAGATGTTGATGTGTACTTCTCACAGCCTCCACCTGCCCTCTTGCAAGTGGGGAAAGCCTGCATGGGCCAGGCGGCCCATAGGGACCCTGCCCTTCAGACAACTCATATCTCCAGCCAGAAGAGGGAAGGAAATGGCCAATTTCACTTCATTCTAGCCAGTGCCAGAAAATGTGGAACCTCAGGGCTCTGTGGGAGCAGACTGAGACTAGGAGCCTACAGGAAGTCTGCCTGGAGACAGGGAGACTTGAATTGGGTCCAGAAGGCTTAAGAACATCTCTGGAGAGGCCTGCGTCAGGCTGCTGGCATCTCCATAGCTGTTCTAGTGGGCTGAGCCCTTGCTGGCAGCTTCTTGTTGGCTGGTGGGTTCCTTTATTTTTATTTTAAGCTCATTATAGAGAAGATATATTGGGAATTCACATGTTATAGGGGAAACATCACAAAAAAAGCCTTGCTGTGCGATTGCCACGATACTCCACTGTCAAGCACTTGCTGCCCCGTTGCTGTGCCTGCCCTGTGGGACAAAATAGCTCTGTAGAATTGTGGGGTTATTGGATTTGTTCAGTAGACCTAGAATGGACCTCAGTCAAGTTACAGTGACACGTTGCATGGTTAAAAGAAAAAGTCCAAAAAACAAAATGATAAAAGCCAAGTCCAGTTGTGCTAGGTTAGGAATTCTGCCTTTAGTCCACAAGAGTCGGGGAACAGAATAATAAATTACTGATTACAGAGTGTTTCCTTTATGAGTCACAGTGTGAGGAGTGTCATTACTTTTCACTATTTAGAAATGTCATTGCCAGAGACTGAAATACTTAGGAACTTCCAGACGCTGGACATTCCATGTGTTCTTTGAACGCCCCCTCCCCAACCCCTGTGCCCTCCACGTCCCCCTTCATGCTTGCTTTGCTTCATGTTCTGTGTTTTTGCAAGATTGTGGTTCAAATTTCCTCTAAGTTTGTGGGACTTTTTGAGTTGGAAATAGTCGACAGAGGCTAACAGTAGATTTATTTTCTTTCAAGATACATTCATGGTAACATGTTTATCATATAGATGAATGCTAAGATATTTTTCATTTAGCTCAAAACTAGTAGAATCATTGGATTGGATTTGTCTTGTAGACCTAGAAGGACCTCAGTTAAATTACAGTGACATATTGCATAGTTAATAGCCCTTTAATAGACAAGGATTTTCTCTGCTGAGACATTTTTTTTAAGCAGATGATCTTATGCTATATTTTGGACTTCTTGAAACTGATATATGTATTTTTTTCCCCACATAGTCTACATATTTGTCTCATTTTGGGGGATTATAGAGGGTAAACAGAGGCAAATTTCCTATTTGATGGGATAATTTTCTTTTTTAAATTTATATTTTTAACTAAAAATTTTAAAATAATTGTAGCCCTCCCAAAAAGGTTGCAAAAAACAACACAGACTTTCTGTATGCCTGTCATCTAGTTTCCCCAAATGGTCCCATATAAGCCAGAGTACAAAAATGAAAAGCAGGAAATTAACATTGCTACAATTGTGTTTAGACTTCTTTAGACATTATTCACATTTTGTTAAATATTCCACTACTGCCTGTTTTCCTTTCTCAGGGTCCAATTCAGCATCCTATTCAGGGTCACACATTTTATTTTAGTTGCCTGTGTCCTGTGTCTCTGGTTTGAGGCAATTTCTTAATCTTTATTTATTTATTTATTTTTTGCTGTACTGGGGTTTGAACTCAGGACATACACCTTTAACCACTCCACCAACCCTTTTTGTATTAGGTATTTTTGAGATAGGGTCTCACGAACTGTTTGCCTAGGCTGGCTTTGAACTGAGATCCTCCTGATCTCTGCCTCCTGAGTTGCTAGAATTATAGGCGTTGAGCCACCGGTACCTGGCTAGTCTTTCTATTTATTTCATGACCTTACCACATTTGAAGAGTACTTGTCAATTATTTTGTAGAATGTTCCTTCAGGTGGGTTGTTTGTTATTTTCTGGTGATTAAATTCAAATTCTGCATTCTTGACAAAAATACCACTTCTTTGTGTGCTCCTCCACTGAGCGTGTGGGAGTATGTGCTGTGGATGCATCTCCTTACTGCTTAATGGTAACTTCAGTCATGTGGGGAAGGTGGTATCTGCAAGTTTTCTCCACTAAAAGTTATTTTTTTGGTTGGGGATATAGCTGGCTCAGTGGCAGGGTGTATGTTTAGCATGCAAGAGGTTCTGGGTTCAATTTCCAGCACCACACACACAGACACACACACACACACACACACACACACACACGCACACACACACACACACACACACACACACACACACTTGCCAACTTATTAAGAAGTTACTGTTTTCCCCTTTGTCATCAATAAGCATCTGTCAGGAGATGCTCTGAGATGATGTAAAGGTCCTGCTTCTCAGAACCTTGCCTTCCCATCCTTTGATAGCTCTTGCTTGTGACAGTTGTAATTGTGGTGTTGCTAATGTAAGCTCTGGTTCCATCTATACTTATTAATTGGAATTCTATAATGAAGAAGAGCTTCATTTCCCTACTTGTTCATTCATTTATTTTACTTTGGACTCATGGGTATTTATTTGCATTATGGGTTATATGCCTTACTGTCATCATTTATTTTGCTGTTCAGATTGTTTCAGATTTGACTATCGGGAGGGCTTTAAAGTTGACTTGTGCCCTTCAGATATCGCCTAACATTTTGCACTTTCTTATCTCCTGTCATCTTGAAAAACTTCATGCTTATTTTATACTTTCTCTGTGCAGTCCTGGAATCAGACATTTCCCCAAGGATTCCATTTCTTTTTAGTGGAGAATGGTGTTCAGAAACCAGGGTCTTGGAGGCTATGTGGTCATGGCCACTGGAGTGCCACTGGTTTTAACCTAGCACAGAGCTAGGAAATATATGCATATCTATACCTACACATGCATGCATTTGTCTATCAGCTATCTGAAATCTTGAGTTTGTACTGATACAACCTCTTCTAATCCAATCCTCTAGGCTTTATTTTCATCTTCCCCCCTTTCCATATTGGTATCTTCTCTCTCCATCAATGAGAAATATAGCTTATTAGCTACAGCGTGTTTACTTCAGGTTTTAAATATGCACAAAATATTCTCTAAATTGTTAACCTATGTGTGGAACAAACCTCCTAACTAATGCAGTATTTATTTTACAATCTTTTCTGTGTTTGGCCTTCCAATATCTACTGATGGTACTAGATTCTTCCAAAGTTACTTTAGTTCTTTTTCTTCTTTACTCTTTTCAGTGTGGTTTTAGGATTTATTTGTAATACAGTTTGGTTCATTGTTATTTTTTTTTTTTGTACTGCATTTGGTTTCTTCTCATACCCTGACTGATTTTAATTTGCTTATTTTTTGAATATCTGAGAAACATGAGCCTGGTTTCTAAAAACCAGCACTATACAAAAAGGCAGACTCAGAGGGGTTACTTCCTCCTCATCCCCACCACCCTGTTCCCATCCCCCTTTTCTTCTCATTCACACTCACATTCTATGGATAACAAGTTTTTTCTTTGGTTTATCATTCTGTTACTTCTTGTTGCAAAAATGAGCAGATATATTTTCTCATCTCCTTTTTAAAAATATGCAGTGTAGCATACATATAGATAGATACAGATACTGTTTTGCATTTTGCTTTTTTAATGGAACAATCTCTTTTGTATCAATTCATAGAGATTTTCATTCTTTTTTAAAACATCTGCATTATATTCTTTTGGGTCAACGTATTGGCTTATTCAACAACTCTCTTCTGTAAGTTGTTTTTAATACTTTGCAATTTTGTGCTATCACCATTGCACTGCAAACAAAACAATGAGAACCTCATTGTGTATGTATTATGTATATTTTTGTAGTGTAGGGGATGTATTGTCAGGGGTAAAAGATAAGTTAAGAGATAAAGTACTTATGCAGCTTAGAGGTTTCCAAATCCTTCTCTGAAAAATGGTAGTAAAGTAATCTCAGTGGGACAGCTTAGTAATCTATAACCATGTTATGGTTTGGATTTGAAGTGTCCCCCTAAAAGCTTATGTGTTAAAGGTTTGGTCCCCAATGTAATGTTCAGAGGTGTTTTTTCTTTTTAAATAAGTGACTGAATCAGGAAGACTGTGACCCAATCAATAGATTCATCCACTGATGGGTTCACGATTTGATGGCATATTGGGAGGTGGTGGAAACTCGGAGGTGGGGCTGGCTGGAGGAGGTCACTGGGGATGTCCTTTGAAGGGTCTATCTAACCCCTGGGTCTCTCTCACTGCTTCCTGACCACCATGAAGTGAGCAGTCTCCTTTATCACATACTCTTGCTGCCATGACATTCAGCCTCACCACAGGTCCATTGTCATGGAGCCACCCAGCCATAGACTGAAACCTAAAACTATCAGCCAAAATAAGCCTTTCCTCCTTTAAGTTGCATTCTCTGGTATTTTGTCACAGTGATGAAAAGTGACTAACCACATGTGCCTGTGGGGTCTGATGACACTGAGTGTTATAGAGGTGAGTGTGAGTTCTTCTATTGGAAGTGGGGACTTGACCTCTTGCCTTTCCTTCCCTCCTGTCTTCTAAGGGCTACAGTAGTCTAGAGGAAGAGAATGGCTCTGAGGCCAGCTAAGGATTCAGGAGGTGATTAATCCCTGTGTTCCCAGCTCTTTCAGGGACATATGAGCAACTGCTCATAGAGATGAGATGATCTCTTATTTTAAGGAAGAGTGTGAACTGGGTTGGGGGTGTGGCTATTTGAGGCCTGCCTTGAGTTTTAGCAGTATGACTCCTAAGTAGGCATTTCATTTAACCTCTTTGAAAAATGAGAATAATAATAAAAAGTACTTTCCATGATGTCTGGTAGGGTCAATGCGGTTGGTCTGAGGAGTACATAAATTGTAAGTGGAGTGGTACACAGTAAAAGTTGTTTACCTTCTCTGCTCCTTAATGCTGTTCAATTTATTTGAAATAGGAAGAGGAATTCCAAATCATTACATTGACCATGAGGTAGTGTTTAAAATTCCTTTTTAAAATAAGCTTTCTTTGCCTTACTATTTCATGGCCTGGCTCAGGGTGTAACTATGAAGGTTTGGGCTTCTGCCTCCTCTTGAGTTTCCCCTTCCCAGCAGATGATGCCTTGTTAGTCTGTTCCAGCCATCACAGAGGCCTGGTCTGTTATCTGCAGCAATCTTGATCTCAGCCTCCTCATGTTTATGGTAGGTCAGGTTGAACCTGCAATCTCAGTTTTCTTCTAAACCAATTAATGAAGAATTCTTGATCCATTTCAGAATTCTTCAAGACCTTCTGTTGTATCCAAATCAGTAGGGCCTCTCTCCAGGCCTCCACTGATGGATGGATATCTTGGCTCCTGTCTTGGCTTAGGTTTTCAGTGTTGGAACTTGTGGCTGGGCGGCAGAGTGTAGAAGGCTTAGGATTGCCTGAGGAATCAGGCTCCACAATTAATCATGCTGCAAATGGAACTTATCCACGTGGATTGAGCAAGGTGCTTGAAAAACAGCTCTCACAACATATGGTGATCTCCCAAGGCTGGCACCTGGGGATCCAGAGCACCAGCAATCTGGCCTTCCTTCACCCAGAAGGGCCCTGGGGGTTATCAGCATGACACATCCTCCTGGGTTACAGTCTGAGATCATCAGCAACATGAGAAGCCAGCTGTGAGTCAGGCTGGCTTTTAACAGCTTTGAGTCTGCATATTGATTTCCCCTACTCAGCAGCCAAGGCCTCTGTGGGCATTTTTTCTTTCCAGTGCACTGTCTCATTGGCTTTGGAGCCTGCTCCCAGGAGAGGTCGGGAATGGCTGGGAATGGTCGGGAATTTTGTTGTACTTTAATTTACACATCCCAGTCCCAAATTGAACCCATTTTGACTGGAAAGACCTTGCAAGTCAGTAAGGGACTTGCAAGTAGGTAGGGAGAATGGAGGGAGGAGCTGAGGCGGGGGAGGTCAAGGAATCTCATACGGTCCAGGTCCAAGGCTGGTCCTGAAAGAGAGCTTCCTGATTGGCTCTGCACACCCCCCACCTCCACCCCGGGGACTTCCTGAGCACTTAGTGTAAATGGTGCATTGACAGTTGTTAAACACGTCCATTTTCTTCCATGAAAATGTGCCGTGGAAAGGTGAGTTGGCTCATTCATCTCTTCATCTGGTGTCAGTATGGCCAGCGTGGTCCTTGAGAGAAATTTCTGACTAGGGTGGAGGTGGGGAGAGCAAAGGCCACCTTATACTTCCCTACCCGGTAAGGTCCCAAGGGTGGCAGAGAGCCCTCGGAACTTTGCCTAGGACTCCTAGGATCCCATGAAAGTTCCCAAACAGGACCCATGCAGCTACTGTTTTGGATTTGGGATGAATTTCTATGAAAGGCCACAACTTCTTTACAGTCAGAGTTAAGGGCTGTGCATCTGTGGCAGTACTCCTCAAACCCGGACTTCCAAGAGGAGTTGGGGCAGGGCCCTACCCACCTACCTCTGGCAATATATTGTTGCCATTTTTCTTTTTTCCTTAGATTTGTTTTACAAACTCATTTGGACTGTACCCTTCACTTTGTAAAGTTTACTATGATTAACGTAAGGATAATGTTTTATTCTCTTCCAGATCTTTTGCTGGACCACATGAACCCTGTGGTTCAACCCTGTGTCACTGCAGATACCACAGGGTATGAGCATGTGTTGGAGGGGCACAGGCAAGAGTATCTCTCAAGAAGCATCATTCATGTGCCCTTGGGTTTAATTTGGGGACATGATTTGTGATTGGGCCTTGGCATGTGTCAAACACTGGGCACTATTAGCTCAACTCTGCCTGGATGTTGGAGGGATGGTAATTTATTTATTTATTTTTTAATCTAGCTGGTACCTTCTGGCTAAAGTGGACACCATCATGTGGTGTTTGGGGGTTTCCCCAGCCTCTGGATTCATGCTTGTCTGTGACTGAGGTCCCAGCAATCCTTGTCTAGCTTCTTCATAAAAATACTGCTCTTCCGTAGTACGGGTAAACAGTATTTCCAGGCACTGTGTTAAAAGATGTAATTCAGTGCCTTTTTCTGAATGTTTAACTGGTGAACTCTTCACTTTTTTCCTTTAAGGTGAGGGTTATTTGCAGTAAACCACCTTAGGGAATTTTATAAATATTAATGCCTGAGTCCCCACCTATTTGGAGCAGAGTTTTTCAGGGATGTGTCTGGATGGTCACCAGACTCCTCCTCTTCTCCTCCTGGCTCCTCCCCCTTCTCTAAAAACAATCCTGGCTTTGCAGGTGGCTTCTCAGGATGTCACCAGCCTTCCCCAGTCCCTTAATCTTTCTTTTTCATCTTTGGTAGGCGACAGAGGAGTTTGTAGAGTGTGTAAATGTGGGCAGGGTAAAAATCTTTTGTGAAAGTGTCTTTTTCTAATTAAATATGTACTTTTCAGCTGCCAGGAATCAAATGCAGTCATTTGATTCCTGCCCTGTTAAGTCAAAGAGCTGAGAGGAGCAGCAGGTTGTTGGGCAATGTGGAGACTTGATTTTCTTATCTGTAAGGTGGGGGTGGTAGTGCTTCCTTGTAAGACTGGGGAGAGGGAGGGTGCCAGCATCATCCTTCTGACACAGGTGCTCAGTCATGTTAGTAATTCTGTCACTAGTCAACTTCTGTACACTTCTCTGGTGTGTCTGTGTGCTGGCTAAATAGGGAGAGACCTGGGAGGAAGGAAAAGTGCCCAGGGAATATAGACAAAAGGTTATTCAATCATCAAAACTCATGCAGTGGTTGGTAATAGTAATGAACTTGGTTAAAATTAATAGATTTTTTTTTAAAAGCTGCACAATAAAAATCTCCTCACTGAAAGCATTTAAGACAACTCCTGTTCATGGCTTAACTTGAATGTGTATTGTCACTCAGTAATTTTGTTTATTTAGACTTTTATTTCTGAATTTGATTTATTTTTGTTAACACATTGCCTAAAGTCATTGAAAAACAGCAGGCCTTGTTACCTCCCCCACCTCCATTTACTCTGTTCCCAATCCCCAGCGGGAGCCTCTTTCAAAGCTGATTCTCATGGTTTGTCTTCACAGTTCTAAATAATTTGTCACATTGCTATGTTTATCTTTTGCTTTTAGATATTTTCTTTTAACTTTCTGGAATGAAAAGTGAGATTTTTACTCTTCTCTACCACACTCCCTGCCAGACATGCACACAAGCACACACATACACATACACAGCTACCCACAAAGAGAGATGCACGTACAGATGCATACTGACCCCCACCACACACAAACAGAAGCATACAGGCACACAGACGCGCGTGCACGCACCCACACACACTCACTCTTAGAGCAGACCCATATACCCGTGAGCTCACACAGTCATAGACGCATACCTGCACATACACAGACACACTTAGATACCACAAAGGCACATATCACCCTTCCCAGATCCTCTCCTAGTTACAGTGTCTTTGGTTGTTGTTAAATACATATCTGGTATTTACACTGTTAGGATTGTGTCAGTATTGCTCACAGCCAAGCTGTACCGTATGCTGTGATTCTATTTTCTTTCTTGTAGAACCTGTTTCTTTGGAATTAATAATTGTCTTATTTTTTTATGTGCTTACTTTTCTGTGTACCTGTTTTCCCCATGTACCTGTTTAAACCTGAATTATGAAAGTGCTAAAAAAAATTCTCAACTTGGGTGCACCAGAAATTCCATCAGTTCAGTTTTTTTCTTGTTGACTTTCATCCTGGAGTGTCCCCCTCCAACCTCTCTGTCATGTCCCCACTGTCCCACTCCTTTTTTGGCCTTAAACTGAAGTACAGTTGGTTCCTGGCTTTCTGGCATAGGAGAGGATATGCCAGCATCTAACTGGAAACTTCCATCCAGCCTTGCACTTTCAGCTATCAGAAGATTTCGCTTCATGTGTTTTGAGCCCTTTTGAGGACTGTGCTGTGAAATGCCTTGCTTTTTCTTACTCCCATGTGCCTCTCAGAACACGTGCCTGTCTATCTCTATTAGGTCTTCAAACTCACAGATGTAATGTTCACTTTTTATGGAATAAACAAAGGTGCATTTGTTTATTACATAGCATCAAGCAAAGCTGGAAAGGAAATGACAGTAGACCAGGAGTGTCAGTAACTTTTCTGAAACCTGAGTGCATGTAATCAGTCTGCTTTGTGAGCTGGAAATCACTTCTGTTTCTTACAGGTTCCCCAGCAGGTCATCATTCCGTCCCTACTCTGCAGAGCTCCTGCAGCTCTCCCTGTCTGCTCTCAGAGGTTCTTGTCACCCCTGGCCTGAGCAGCTTTGGTCCTAGGAAGAGACTATTGCCATGGAGTGTTTGGTCTTGAGGAAAGAAAATTGAGATTGTTAGGGAAGTATTCTGGGATGGAGTTGGAGGAATAAGAGGGAAGCCTTTTTCATGTTTTATAGTAGGTCTTTTTCTTTGATTGTATCTATATAATGATAATGTAACTACCACAATTCTTTTAAGGGAAAAACTTCAAAATTTTTATCATATTGTACTGGGGGTACATTGTGACATTTACAAAAGTGCTGACAGTATATCTTAGTTAAATTCATCCCCATCCATCATTCTCTTTTATCCTCCCTCCCCCATTAGAATAGTTTCAACAGGTCTCATTTTTCCGTGTTCATACATGAGTGCGTAATATTTTCACCAGGTTCACCCTCCTACATCCTTTCCTTATATCCTCCCCTAGGGAAAAACTTTTTAATACAGTTTTAAGAGAGACTTGTTTCCTGTTTAGATAGGTGCTGGCAATATTGATTAAACTTCCGTTTTAAAAAGCTGCCCAGGTATCATAGGTAAATGAATGTATTTTGAATGGCAAGAGCCAAAGAATAAACAGTATAGTTAAAAATGGAAGCCATGCCATGGCCTTGCCATCTTCGGATGCTATCCTGAGATGAGTTGCCAGTTAGTGTAACGTCTGTCTATCTGAGCCGCTACTGCACACACCTTGATCCTGACTGCAGCTACTGTTATGGAGAGAAGGTGTAAACAGATTGGGCTGAGACCTTTATGAGAGAGGCAGATTCATTCCTTTCAATCTGGAGTTTGGTTTTCCCTTCCTATCCCATTCCTGTCTCATGCTAGGTGCCATTTGGATGGCTGAAGCCCCAAGCAGACATGGCTCCTGGGTGCAGCACCCTAGTTCAGGAGCTCTGCATGAATACTGTCAAGACTGTGTACACCCGAGAGTGTGTTTTGCATAAGCCCCCATTTAGACCTGCCATCTCTGAGCACCTGTACTTTTCCGATGCTTCCCAGACCCCCTGTGGAGTTAATGGGGCTTTTATTCCTGTTGAACGCCTTTCCTTCCGAGCAGTCAACAGTGACAAGTGAGACTTGCTCTGCTCTTGGTGCAATTATAACTAACTGTGGGCCTCAAACAAATCCCTTAGCTATGCATGGTTTTCCATCTTTACATGACCTTGGACGGACTGTAACAAATTAGCTTCTAACAGTGATTGGAAAGGAGTAGCTGCAGACAAATACAGGGAGGGCATTGCCCAGGGAACTGGGGATCAGGCTCTAGGCTTCATCAGCTGCACCAGCTCAGGGGTTGCAGTCTCGATATGCTGATGGTTTTTCTTCTCTTCATGAGAGGTAGAGGAAAAAAAGGCCAACTGAATCTAATGCATTAGAAGGTGTTTTGAAAGGAAACGGTCATCTTTCTTTCTTTCTCTCCTTCTTTTTCTCTTCCTTCCTCCCTTTCCTTCCTTCCTCCCTTTCCTGCCTTCCTCCCCTTCTTCCCTCCCTCCCTACCCTTCCTTCTTATACTAGCGATTGAACTCAGGACTTCATGCTTGCTAGGCAGGAAGCAACTACCTGTGTCATGGGTAAGAATGAGATAGAAAGATGAAGCTATAGAAGTCATCCAGCTTGTAAATTTCATTGAGGTCCTATGTGTTCTTGGGGGCTACTGGAAGGGGTGGGACCTCCAAGGGTGACCTCCAGCTGTGAGACCCCCAGCTGTGAGACCCCCAAGAGTAATGGTGTCATTGAAGGGTCAGAAAGGGTCTCACTTCTACTTCCTATATTGCGCTCTCAGGGCTGCACCAAGCTTCATGAGAGAGCCCTGCTTGGATACACCCTAGCGCTTGCCCACCCATGTGGAAAAGAACCATAAAACATGGACTACCATCTTCCCTTTCATGGGGTGAATTGTCACAATGTTGTTTAGTTCTGAGCAATATGAGTCAGAGAAGAAAAGTAGTGATGGTTAAATATTTACCTTTAAAGGAGGGTTCTGAGTTTTCCTTTTTTAGCAGCTGCACCTGGGTCTTTAGGAGTAAGGAGAAGGATTGGAGAGATGGAGACTGGCTGGACAGAACACATAGTTACAGCTGAATTCCTGCAGGTTGAGAAGTGGGGAATGAGGCAGAAGTGTCAGAACATTTTTGGAGTAAAGAGGTTTTAAAAGAATAGCCGCCAAGGTGCATTGACTTGGGTGAGAGACAGATGAAGAAAATATTGAGGATGTTTTTCTGTGTGTTGATGTCAGGAGACTTCAAAGTGGACTTAAAATACCATCAAGGAATTACTTGATGTTGAACTTGCATTTCTTATGAATGCAATACTATGCCAAGACACAGCTGTGCAAATTACTCAATGAGGTTGGGAATGTCCTGTAATGGGCTGTCACGTGGCCTCCCGGTGAAGGCTGCAGCTGTCAACATTGGTAGGTTGTTCACTGGGAAGAGCGCCTTCAGATGTGGTTGAAAGCTGTGTAGTGAACACAAGCTTCTGTAAAGAACATCTGGTTTTTGCAAGAATTTTGGCTTAAATCTAAACATTAAGGGTGTCTGAATCCAGCAATAAAAAGGCAGAGTCTTCAAAAAGGAAAAAATTGAAGGGAGCAGCTTTGGTAAGTGCTGCTGTTGGTGGAGCTGAAACCGATTCCTAAGAGTGTGGCAGTGTGGCTCCAGAGGGTGAGAATGGAGAAGCCACAGCACCAGCTGGACAGGGAGAAGAGTCACATGTTTGCACTTGAAGTCTTTATCTCGGAGTCAGTGCCCATCTTTCACCATTTCTCTGGGACAGATTCCTGAGCTTAGAAGATGTCACTTCTGGAAATAGTGATAAGAGCAGACTTTTGTTTCTGCTCCATCAGCTATTACGTAGTGAGCAAAGGTCTTCACAGACAAATTGTAGCCTCAGAATCATTGTGCTGTTTACTTCATTAACATTAAGATGATTCTCAACATTCAGATGACCTAGAAAGCCCTGGGCTACACTGAGAGTTAAGTTCTGGAGTCCTCAGAAAGGAGGTAAACATCTGAGAACTCATAAACAGATGGAGAAAAGAGGAGGCAGAAACAGGAGTAGATAGCTTCTTCTACTTTCTGGTTGATCCCTTCCTGTACACCTGTAGTGGGTGTTCTGAATTAAAGCCAACACCAAATTGAAGTAAATCTACTGTGGCATCATGGTCCAACTTCCATGTAGAAGTATCTGGGCATCCAAGGAAAACGTACAAGCTCGCAAGAAAGACTGGTGAAGTGATGATGGATGCGGGAGTGTCCCAGTATTGAGGTTGAGCAGTGGGGTGAGGAAGCTAGGTTTGGTGTCACTTGGTTGATTTTACAGAGTGACTGTTTCACCTCCTCTTACTAATTGGAGGAAAATAAAAGCAATATTAACAGTTATTAAAACATTTTTGATAGCTTGTACTTACCACCCCTCATGAGTGTGGGGTCTATCCTGGAGATAGTTAGAAATTAGAATTGAGAATGGGGATGTTTGTGAATTAAAATGGGCACTAACTACTCCTGAGGGCCTCTTCCTTGCCTGCCACTGCACCCTTCTGCTTCAGTGAGGGGACATGGGACAGTCAGAAGTGTTTTAAGAAAGCTTATTCATTCACTGGGTGTGTTTTTGTTTGTGTGGAAAATTTATACTTGCAAAATCACCAAATGGCTCAACCAAATCATCTGGTTGACTTGGCCAAACCAATTTTCATCAATCTTCTTCCTCCTCCTCTTCTTCTTCATCTATATCTTCATTGTCATCTTCTTCCTTTTCAACCATATTTTAGTGCTTTCTACCTAAATAAAAACCTGTTTTTGAGTTGCATTATCACTGTCTACACGTATCCTTTTGCATAGTTTTCAGACACTTGGGCATTTTCCTGCTGGTACTAAGTTTTTCTTGATTCCATTGCCTTCTGTTCTGACCCCAGCTGGGCCTAGTGATGGCTTTCATGGTAGTGTCCTAATCAGCAGCCTGGGATTTAGTGATCATCTTCTAGCTGTTTAAGACTTCTGCTTTGCAAGAAGTTTAAGTTCCCATCCTTCTTATACTTCCTCTCTTTCACCTGTTGGCTCCAGTGCTTGTCTGTCAACAACCATTTTACATACACACTCTCTGCTGCTCTCTTGGAGAACAGGTTCCAACTTAAGACAAAGACATTCTCAACAAGTAAGAGGAGCTTGCATTCTAGTTGGGGAGACAAAGAACACAATCTCAGGAAAGCAAACAAGGCAGGCCAAGATGAATAACCCAAACCATGCAGTATGGATTATTAGGGGAAAAGAGAATGAGAAATAAAGTGCCATATAAGGACATTTTGGTCAATGACGGATCATGTGTATGACAGTGGTCTCATGGAGCTGAAAAGTTTGTGTCACTCAATGACATTGTAGCAATTATAAAACACTAGTACAACACATTACTTTCATTTTTGTGTTAATGCTGGTGTCAACAAACCTGTGTTGTAATAGTGACATGAAGGTATAGCACCTACGATTGTGTGAAGTGTTTAGAACTTGATAATAAACAATGATGATAGTAGTATGTGAACTCACTTTCTATTATTTTAGAGTGTCTTTTTTTTTTTTTTTTTTTTGAGACAGGGTCTTGCTGTGTTGCCTAAGCCTCTTGAGAAGCCGGGATTTATAGTTGTGTACCACAATGCCCCACTTAGAACATGCTTCTACTTATGAAGCCACAGTTTACTGTCACAATATGCTGTGGTATGCCTGCAGTAGCTTCATACATTTTGTGCTTACTACAGCTGTTGATTGCATCAATAAGACATTGAGCGACTGTCCTATGCCACTTCGGTTTGTGTAAGCACACTCCGTGACGTTTGCACAATGGAATCATTATTGATGCAGTTCTCAGAATGTATTCCTGTGTATGGTGGCGTGGACAGGTTCCACAGAGCAGAACTTGATCAATGACATCCTGCACACATTCAGAGTTGGGTGAATTGCTTCTGTGGCTGGTCTAGCTTGTGGGGAGGTTCCTCGAGGGACATGGGCTGCTGTTCTCATTGTGACTTCTCATAAAACCCTCATCGTGCTGAGTGGTTGGCTCTTCGCAGACAGCCCCATCTGACCTGCAGTGCAGGAAAAAGATTCCAGCCACCTTCCCTAATCCTTAGGTCTTGAAGGAGGAAGGGAGGCTATGACCACATAACCCTGGTGTTAGCTGATTGAGTATTCAGCAGAATTTTTTTTTTACATTTTATAAAATAGATTGAATTTAAGAATGGTTTTAAGTGTACAGAGGAAAATTCAAAGATAGTACAGAGAGTTCCCTTATACCTCCAACCAGTTGTGACTTTTGTCACAACTGATGTTGCTTGAAGTTCCATTCTTCACTCACATCTCTTGTTTTAGCCTAATGTTTTCCTGCTCCAGGAGTCACTTGGAGTACCACATTGCATTCAGCTGTGGCACCTCTCTAGGCTCCTCTTGGCTGTGTGACAATTTCTCAGATTTTCCTTATTTTAAGAATTTTGATAATGTTGAGGGACTGAGGTACTAGTCAGATGTTTTATAGAATGTCCCTCATATGGGATTTTTCTGTTATCTCAAATTTGATAGGTTTTTGTGGAGAAGGCTTCAGAGGTGAAGTGCTGTTCTCACTCCATCCTGTCAAGGGCATGTGCTATCAACATGATCGACTACTATTGGTGTTGACCTTGAGCACCTGGTGAGCAAGTGTTGGTCAAGCTTCTCTGTCATGGTGTTCCTCTCTTTCTTCTCTTTCCATACTGCACTTGTTGAAAGGAAGTCACTACAGGCAGCCAAAGATTAGAGGAGGACATTTGTCTGTCTTCCGTGAATTTATTTTTCAGTCATTTATTTATATCAGTGTAGACGTGTGGATATTTATTTTATATCTTGAACTGTCAGTGTAGATGTGTGGATATTTGTTTTATACCTTGAACTGTAATCTGGTTACTGTGTTTGAGCATGGATTTTGTAAGCCTCCATCATACATGTGAGGCACTAATAAAATCATTGCTTCATGTTAACCTGGAGGTTGTTTTCCCATGACGCTTTGCTAAAACCCATTTTCTGCAAGGGCCCAGCAAAGTGGGGAAATAGACTCGGTGAGCAATGGAACTCAGAAGGTCCAAACTTTTGCGTGCAGTGATTTTCAGGAGCGTGTGTTCAGCATTCTAGGGGTATCACTTCTGCCATGAGGTCACTCAGTTGTAGCTTTGAATCCTCATTTCCCTATCACTTACTGTGTAACCTTGGGTAAGGCACTAAATATCTCTGAGCATCACTTTCTACTTGGTCAAATCGAAATGTCAGAGGTGAAGAAAGAGGTGCCTGGAAAGCACCTGGCAGGTAAAGATGATTGGTGAATTCCCTACTGTTGCTATGCCACTGCTCACCTGCTGATGGGGAGAGTGAAGTCTTCCTAGAGTCCAAGGGACTGAGGGGGACCTCTCTAGTCTTAGTAGATGGAAGTTGCTGGAAGTGGAGAGATGGGGGCTAAGAGCTATGGGGTCATGCCCAGAATAGGGGTTTCCTTGCAGAGCAAAGGAAGGCAGGCTCTACCTCCTCAGTGGACAGCACCTGCTCACTGTTCCTCACTTCTCACCTATTCTTAAAGGAAGAAGGAACCTCAATTAACAGTAGTCACACACAGACACACCACAGGGATTTCCGTCATCCCTTTCTCCTCTTCTGTTAGATTGCTACTGAGGGAATAAAGTCCATCACTATCTGCAAAGGTTGGGAAAACCTGAACTTGAACTCAGGCTGGTGTCATTCCCAAGCTTTGCCCCTGTGGTTTGACAGTCACTTGGTTTGAGAGCATGCTTTCCCGGCACTGGACCTCAACTAGAGGTATTTGAGGACTTAGGACATCTCAGAGAGTTGAAAGATTACCTGCTTCTGCTTCTCCTGGCACCTAAATTCGCGTTTGTGGGCTAGCCTGGGATCTCATCCAACATAGGAAGCATTGCTTTCATGGGGAAATTTCTTTTTAATTTCAAGTAATTAACTTACTAGTAGGTTTTTGGAATGTAGGTAGTTTGCCTTGCAGAATTGGGGTTCTGCCTGTGTCTTGTGTAAGATACAGCAGGATTCCAGTGAGGAAGGGGTGATGTAGTGGAAACAGTGTCGCACCAGGAGTTGGAAGGCCTCTGCCGGAGTCAGGGATCTGTCACAATTACTGTGATCCTGAGCCAGTCCCTTCTAAGCCTGAGGTTTTTATTTCTTTTTCAATAACATCAATTGGACATGAAGATCTTGAAGATCCTTCTCAGAATTTATTATCTACTATAGAATGATATGCAAAAGTGAAAAGTAGTTGTGGTAATTTGGGGATGATTTTATGCAAACCTGTTTTTATTAAAGTAGTGTTCTCATTTTTTTCTTGTCAGTAGGACTTGGGGGCTGCCTTAACTTTTCCTATGCTCTGACCCAGTTGCATTGCTTGCTATTCAGGTGCTGTGAAGGATGGTGACATCCTTCCTTGTGACTGCTAGAGACAGTGTGAGTGCAAGCAAGTAGATTTTTTTCCAACTACCTCCTTTCAATTCTTTGGTTTTTGATGTATTAGCTAAAAATAATTTATATAAAATTACTTCAAATCACTAACTCTAGGACGTTCCTAGTACTTTAAAGACAGTTTGTGCCTACTGTTGCATGCTTGTCCTCTGATTTGCTTGATTTCTGGATTTTTAAAAATTATATCAAATTTTGTCCATAGGAATTTTAATTTCCAGAGATTAACTAATTGAGAGTTAAAAATTTTAGTGCATTCCAAATTACTTAGGTGGCTGTACAGTTAGAATTGAATACTCAGGAATTCCTTTCTGTCACAGCCTGGCAAGCTGTGACAAGCATTTAGCCCATTGTGCCAATTTATGTCTTCAATGCTTTCTTGGTATGTTTATGCTTAAGAAATCCTACAAGTTTGAGAAATTAAAACCCAATCATTTCTTGAAATTGTTTCATAGATAGATTAATAATACAATTATTTTCATTAAAAGAGGATAGTTTTCTTATTTGGGTCCATGTTTACTGACAAAATACTCAGTGAGATAAAATTCACTCATCCAAATAGCCTTTTAAGCTAAGAAGAAGCCTATAATATTGATGGAACTTTTCTCCCTCACTAAGAGAGCAGCTAGCTACTGCAATGAGATTCGTCAGGAGAAAACAACCAGCTTTAACTTTATTTACTCAGAAGAGCCTCATACTTCCAGCAACTGGCACTCGGCTTGGACTGTATCTGCAGCCAGGTTGATAATTCTCTTGGGAAACATGCCACTGCACTTGAGTTTTCAGATGACTGTGTCAATACTGACGTGTCGAAGAAATGAACTGTGTGCCTTTCTGATAAAAGATCTCTGGAGAAAGGATTAACAAAGGCTAAGACAGTTATAGCAATAAGCATTCCTCTCATTAATAACGTTCAAATGGTTCTTAAGGGGATTTCACTTTTAAAAGTCTTCTAGAAAATGCTTGCTACTGTTGAGATGCACAGTGAGGCTGGCCTCCGGTTGCTTCTGGGAATTTCGCATGTGCCTGCTGGTTGGTGCTTCGTTCGGCCTCCATCCCAGCACCCAGGAGGCTCAGGCCTGGGACAGATTGGCTCCTTTGGAGTGAGTCAGGTTCAGTCAGGGAAACTTGGGTCGAGGAGATAAAAATTCCATCAACTAGCACTTAAGAGACATTACACTTCTTTTCCTTTGGTGACTGCCAGTGTGATATCTTACAGGAGTGGAAAGGATCTGTGTGCAAGTGGAGAAAGAGAGGGAGTGCCAGGGACATAGAGCTGGGGAGAGACCTGGATGGGTCCCCAGGAGGAGGAAGAGATGGTGAGGGAGGGAGAAGGGAAAGGAAAAGGAGGAGGAAGAAGAGGCTGCCTGACTTCAGTGGAGACAAGAACAAGGACCCATCTCTCAGTCCTTTTTTGTCCCTCTCTGTGTATCTCTTCTCCTCTCTCCTCTTTTCTTCAGTTCCTTAAGGCCCCAAACACACACAGGGACAGCTGCCTTTCTGTGTCTGTCTCTTGCAGAGGCCAACTGCCATGGAATGTTTACAACTTCTACAAAAAAGCAAAATAGAAATATAAAAAGTGGTGGGATGATTTTAGGCAAAAACATTAGACAGACATGGAGCTCAGAACTTTATAGAGGAACAAGCAATGATACTTGCGGCTGCTTTCCTGTGACCACAGGACAAAAGTAGCTAGAGGACTGACCTGACCAGGGCTGAAAGTGGCCTGGCTTATCTCTGTAGAGTTCTGGAGTAGGAGCCAAGAGTTGCCACAGAAGGCTCAGGGCCACCTCAGTCTATTGTACAGGACCTTCTAGTTGACTGCTCTGTCTCTGAAACTGTCACCCTGGGGGGATAGTGGGAGAAGACTTCATCAGACATCTGTGAGAGATTGATTGTCCATGCAATGATTTAAACCAAGGATGCCAAGTATGTTTTATCATAAATTGACTGGCACTTGAGATCTGAAATGCTGGGTTTAGAATGATCTCAGGCCTTCTCTGGGCTTGGTGGGCACAATTAGTAGTGCCATGGGAGAGGTGACTTTTTTCCTTTTCTGATCTAAACCCTTCTAAGTCATGTTAACCTTCAATTGCTCTTCCCTGCTTCACCACACGTAGGTACATTTTACCTACTCAGACCATGAAGTTGTGTCTGAACTCAATTCTGCAGCATAACATCAGAGCAAGTTCTCAAAGTAGATAGTTTTGTTAGTAGCTTGTCATCAGTCCAGCCTCCTTACCTCCCTGTGTGCTGTCCTTCTAACCCTAATCACACAAATCTCTTGAAATCCTGACATTGCTGAATAAATGAATGCAGTTAACTCTCCCTCAGAGAGCTGCCCATAATAGTGGATGGAATTCTTCAGTTCATGTTATCTCAGAGAGAGGGAGAATCTCAGGCTTCCCACAGGAGTGTGGTCCACCGAAAATGGATGAATTTGCCTACACGTCTTAAATGAACTCTTGTCTGGATTTGGATACCTAGACTGGTTTTCTCAGATCTGACCTCTTCTGCTAATCAGCAAGACCCTAGCTCCTTAAAATAGGCAGAGAAGACATTGCATTCTTTAGCGGTAACCCTAGAAAAATAAGAGGCGAGTTTCCCATCTTTATTTTTGTCTTATGAGACCAGAGCATCCTCTTTGGTTTCCACTTTGAGTTTCCAGTTGCCTCCTAATAATTCTGACAGACTTGTAGCTCTCCACAGCATGCTTTGGTTCTGGAATAGTCAGTCACTATGTGCAGAATATTGCCAACATTTGAAACCAGAAATGTCCTTTCCCATGGACCCTGTGGGTACCCTAGCAACTCTCTACTTGGGGACACCTGTCTTCCCTTCTGGGGTGGAGGCTCAATATTGGTCCAGCCTGACCCAGTATCAGTCCCTGGGGGGAGGCCAAAGGAGGGAAGGGTCAAGGGCAGAGGTAGCCACAGCCAGGACTCAAATCCCAGATTCTTAGCTTGAGGCTGGGGGAAAGGTCACATGACCTTCTGTTCTCAGTTGGCTCAGTTTATAAAAATAAGAGCACACTCTTTCCTTCTCACAGGGCTGTTGTGAAGATTTGTGAAGAGTTTATGTGAAGCTCGTGGCACACCACACAGCATCCTAGAAGCATTTGGACTGGCCCTTGTGTTATTTAATGAATGTCACCTTATCTTCACAGTGTGCTTTATGTCCAACTCTGGGTCCTCACCTACTTTGGACAGGGGAAGTGATGACTCCAGGCATCCTGCCAGGAAGAGGTGCCTGTGGCAGGGCGCCATTCTACAAACTGCTTGGAAATGGAGTCACCTGTTACAGCAAATGCCAAGAGACCCCAAGTAATTTTCAGTCTGAAGGCAGAGGGCAGGTGGGTCCCACAGCAGGATAGGAGGGTGGCTCCACCAGGTTTCTACACACTCTCACTCCCACTCTGTGGTAGCATGAAGACATGTGTTCTTGTATGAAGCTTCTGGATGTAGGAGGGGAAGCAACAAAACGAGAAGGAGCGACATCAGACTTTAAATGCTGATTTGCTGGCAGCCATGTTGCTCTTCAAGGGGCCCCGTCTACCAGTTGTTCTGATGTTCCTGCCACCTTAACAACTGCACTGCTGAAGCCACATGGATAGTGGGTGCCTCTCTTTTAGTCTGGGTCATGCAGCAGGGGGGCCCAGACAGGGAGTGAGGAGGACAGGGCCATTAGGGAAAAATGTGGTACTAAGAATAGCCAGCTATACACAGTGATAAGAGCCCAGATGGTCAGGGACGTCGGTTGGGGACAGGGAAGGCAGAGGTGGTGTGGAGGAACAGGGTGATAAGATAGGGACTGCAACACAGGAATGCACAGCTGGGGCTCTGGGGAGCCTGGTGTGGGCGAGGGGGCTTCTGGAGCCCCTCCTGGCTGTGCCTGTGGGTGTGAGTAGTCGGAAAGAAAGGGTTGACTCAAACCTAAGCAAATCATGCACTTTCAGAGCCAGTAGAATTTTAGAAATCTTATCTTGTACCATCACTGTACCCTCAGTACTTTATAGGGAGAGAAGCCTGTGGCTCAGACATGTGAAGGGACCATCTGGAGGTGGTGGCAGAGTTTCGTCCAACTGCAGCTCTCCTGGCTCCTCTTGTAGGCTTCCTACTACCCACCCCAGGCCCTGCAGTGGTGGCCACCTGTGGCCGCTGTTCCACTCTTGGGAGTGCAGTGAGTACTGGCAAGGGTGCAGCTGTTAGAAATCCACTGTAAACATCGAGCCCTTCTGGGCAGCAGGTCTGGGGACTAGAACCGAGGAGACCAGTGCTTTCCTGAACTTGAGAAGGAGAGGAGACAGACAACCATCCAGGAGACACACAGACACTTGTGTTGCCTTCACATTGTACCAAGTGCTAGGAGAGACTTGGGTAATCTGGGCTTCAGGCTGTTCATGTGTCAGGATTTTGCCATTGCTGCAGTGGAGACCTTTCTCTTTACAATAGTGACCATTCTTGTGCTTGTTGAGACACGGACTGAAATTTTCCACCTCTTTTACCCCCATCTCACCCCATCTTCATCCCCAGCCCCCAGCTGAGCCCCAGGTACAGAGCTATACAGAGTTAGTGGAAATTGGCCCTTTGAGTGTTGGAGGGTTACTGTTTATCCCTTCTTTGTGACGTCTAAGTAGACATTTCCCCCATTGCTAGGTAGATTTAGACACAGATTAAGGGGCATGCACAAATCTTGCTAAGAGACCCAGTTTATAGCTCCCCTTCCCATGACAGCAGACCACAATGAGAACAGGATGCCAGGTTTGGGAACACAGGTCCCTTCTCTTAAACCCAGATACAGCAGGCTGGCTGAGCTTCCCTTAAGGTACTTACCACCTTGTCCTTTATAGTGGGGGTCCCAGACACCAAGCTGTTAAGGGCACAAACACCAAAATTCTCTATAAGCAAACCCTTTGTACTCGGCTATCACTTGACCAAGAAGCTGCTGAGGCTGGCCCAAAAATAACTTGGCAGGCGTGCCAAGCTTGAGGAGGGGCTGCAAGGCATCACAGCCTTTGGTTGAATCTTAATATGAAACCAGTTGGTGTTCTGACCAGGACTTAAGGGCGTTCAAGTTGTTCTGGAGTTGTGGGCTTCAGCAAGCCCCGAGGAGGGTTGTTGGAGGGTTAAGGGGGTAGCCGTGGGTCTGTGTGGGGACGCTCCAGTGCTCTGTGGCTAAGCCAGAGTAAGCATGATTATTTCCACAAATCAAGCCGTTTTCACGCATATTTCCCCTGTGTCCTGATCTATGTAATTATGGAATGCATATGTGTGGGAAGGAGCCTTTGGAAAACTAGTTCCTGTTTTTTGTCAAGAGGCTGAAAAGCTTAGGATGATGGTTCATGAGGAAACTCTGCAGCAGAGAGCTGGCAGGAATTCCAGATGTAGGAGCTGGTGGGGTGCCTGGGGCCAGCGCCTCGCCTGTGTTGTTTTGTCCTCCGGAGCCTGGTTAAGGTGAGAGGAACACTCTTGGTGAACAAGAGATAACATGGCTGTGAGTGTATCTTAAGTCAGGAGATAGTGGGCGGGTTTCTGTTCTGTCACCCTCTTTCGTTCCTATTGTCTCCTCAGTGCCAAATGGGTACCTGCCACACAGAAGATGCTCAATGAATGTTAGTGTGTCCCTCCATCTTCCCAGACCTCCCTTTTCTCAGGTGCACTTAGATATGGTAAAGGATTATGGTTCATGTCCATCTAAGACAGTTGTCTTCCAGGGGTAGGAGAGCTTTGTGGAGAGGTTTCTGAGAGCCTGGCAAAAGGTACCTGAAAGCCATGGTTAGCAAGGAATAGGTGGAAACATGGGTTTGTCATGGGATGGGGATGGGGAGGGTGCAGAGTATGTGGTCAAGAATCTTCCTAGTGGGCTGGGTGCCTCTGACTCATGCCTGTAATCTTAGCTACTTGGGATGCTGAGATGGGGGGGGGGGGGATGGTTATTAGAGGCTGGCCCAGGCAAAAAGTTAATGAGACCCCATCACAACCAACAGCTGTTCATGGTGGCATGTACTTGTCATCTCAGAGATGATAGGAAGTATAAAATACGAGGATTGCATCCAGGCTTGTCTGGGCAAAAGCTAAGACTTTATCTCCAAAACAGAGCAAAAGGGACTGGAGGTATGGCTCAAGTAGTAGCATGCCTGCCTAGCAAGTACAAAGTCCTGAATTCAGTACCACCACCTGTCCCCGCCAAAAAAAATTCCCAGTGGGACTTTCTCAACTTCCTGTTTGCTCACTCAAATCTGTATACTTCTGTGATTACATAATATATTTAAAACTTTATTATTCTAAGCAATTTAAGAATTTAAGATTTGAACTTAGGACCCTGTTCTTGCTAGGTAGGGACTCTACCTCTTTAGCCATATCTATAGCCCTTTTTGCTTTAGTTATTTTTCAGATAGGGTCTTGAATTTCTTCAGATAGGGTCTTGAATTTCAGATAGGGTCTTGTCTTTCTTACAGCATGACACACCATACCCATTTTGTTCTTTGAGATTGGATCTCATTAACTTATTTTGCTTCAGCTAACTTCAAACTGTGATCCAGCTATCTCTGCCTCCCAATGTTTGGTCTGTGCAGACATTGAATCCATTCAGACTTTGTATATTTCCTGGGTAGCAAAACAAAGTAAGCCACTCTGTCTACGGAGGTAAAAAAGCAGACAGAGTAAGTCCTGCTTAGCTCGACAATGTCAGGCAACTTTAAATACCTCTGGACATCCATGTTCTCACTAGCAGTAAGGCATAAATGGAAGGCCCAGGTGGTAAAGAGCCGGACAGGTGGTAGGTAGTGAATGGCAGGTGTTTGGCAGCCTGGCCACTTGACTGATAGCACCTTTCCATGGAGCCTTTGCCCTTAGCAACCAGGAAGGTGATGGCATCTGTGAGGGTGGCCTCCTTTACCTCTCAAGTGTGGACACCTGCAGCCTTTCAGGCTAAGAATGTGACTCAGCTATTGAGTGTCCCTGAGTTAATAAAACTAATGCATTTCTCCCATAAAACAAAAGGGCAGAGGGTGTGTGCTTTCTTTTTTTTTTTTCATTTTTCTTTTATTATTCATATGTGCATACAAGGCTTGGTTTATTTCTCCCCCCTGCCCCCACCCCCTCCCTTACCACCCACTCCACCCCCTCCCGCTCCCCCCCTCAATACCCAGCAGAAACTATTTTGCCCTTATCTCTAATTTTGTTGTAGAGAGAGTATAAGCAATAATAGGAAGGAACAAGGGGTTTTGCTGGTTGAGATAAGGATAGCTATACAGGGCATTGACTCACATTGATTTCCTGTGCGTGGGTGTTACCTTCTAGGTTAATTCTTTTTAATCTAACCTTTTCTCTAGTTCCTGGTCTCCTTTTCCTATTGGCCTCAGTTGCTTTAAGGTATCTGCTTTAGTTTCTCTGCATTAAGGGCAACAAATGCTAGCTAGTTTTTTAGGTGTCTTACCTATCCTCACCCCTCCCTTGTGTGCTCTCGCTTTTATCATGTGCTCATAGTCCAATCCCCTTGTTGTGTTTGCCCTTGATCTAATGTCCACATATGAGGGAGAACATACGATTTTTGGTCTTTTGAGCCAGGCTAACCTCACTCAGAATGATGTTCTCCAATTCCATCCATTTACCAGCGAATGATAACATTTCGTTCCTCTTCATGGCTGCATAAAATTCCATTGTGTATAGATACCACATTTTCTTAATCCATTCGTCAGTGGTGGGGCATCTTGGCTGTTTCCATAACTTGGCTATTGTGAATAGTGCCGCAATAAACATGGATGTGCAGGTGCCTCTGGAGTAACAGTCTTTTGGGTATATCCCCAAGAGTGGTATTGCTGGATCAAATGGTAGATCGATGTCCAGCTTTTTAAGTAGCCTCCAAATTTTTTTCCAGAGTGGTTGTACTAGTCTACATTCCCACCAACAGTGTAAGAGGGTTCCTTTTTCCCCGCATCCTCGCCAACACCTGTTGTTGGTGGTGTTGCTGATGATGGCTATTCTAACAGGGGTGAGGTGGAATCTTAGTGTGGTTTTAATTTGCATTTCCTTTATTGCTAGAGATGGTGAGCATTTTTTCATGTGTTTTCTGGCCATTTGAATTTCTTCTTTTGAGAAAGTTCTGTTTAGTTCACATGCCCATTTCTTTATTGGTTCATTAGTTTTGGGAGAATTTAGGTTTTTAAGTTCCCTGTATATTCTGGTTATCAGTCCTTTGTCTGATGTATAGTTGGCAAATATTTTCTCCCACTCTGTGGGTGTTCTCTTCAGTTTAGAGACCGTTTCTTTTGATGAACAGAAGCTTTTTAGTTTTATGAGGTCCCATTTATCTATGCTATCTCTTAGTTGCTGTGCTGCTGGGGTTTCATTGAGAAAGTTCTTCCCTATACCTACTAACTCCAGAGTATGTCCTACTCTTTCTTGTATCAACTTAAGAGTTTGGGATCTGATATTAAGATCCTTGATCCATTTTGAGTTAATCTTGGTATAGGGTGATATACATGGATCTAGTTTCAGTTTTTTGCAGACTGCTAACCAGTTTTCCCAGCAGTTTTTGTTGAAGAGGCTGCTATTTCTCCATCGTATATTTTTAGCTCCTTTGTCAAAGATAAGTTGCTTATAGTTGTGTGGCTTCATATCTGGATCCTCTATTCTGTTCCACTGGTCTTCATGTCTGTTTTTGTGCCAGTACCATGCTGTTTTTATTATTATTGCTTTGTAATATAGTTTGAAGTCAGGTATTGTGATACCTCCTGTATTGTTCTTTTGACTGAGTATTGCCTTGGCTATTCGTGGCCTCTTGTGTTTCCATATAAATTTAACAGTAGATTTTTCAATCTCTTTGATGAATGTCATTGGAATTTTGATGGGAATTGCATTAAACATGTAGATTACTTTTGGGAGTATAGACATTTTTACTATGTTGATTCTACCAATCCATGAGCATGGGAGATCTCTCCACTTTCTATAGTCTTCCTCAATCTCTTTCTTCAGAAGTGTATAGTTTTCCTTGTAGAGGTCTTTCACATCTTTTGTTAGGTTTACACCTAGGTATTTGATTTTTTTTGAGGCTATTGTAAATGGAATTGTTTTCATACATTCTTTTTCCGTTTGCTCATTGTTAGTGTATAGAAATGCTAATGATTTTTCTATGTTGATTTTATATCCTGCTACCTTGCTATAGCTATTGATGATGTCTAGAAGCTTCTGAGTAGAGTTTTTTGGGTCTTTAAGGTATAGGATCATGTCATCTGCAAATAGGGATATTTTGACAGTTTCTTTACCTATTTGTATTCCTTTTATTCCTTCTTCTTGCCTAATTGCTCTGGCTAGGAATTCCAGTACTATGTTGAATAGGAGTGGAGATAGTGGGCATCCTTGTCTGGTTCCTGATTTTAGAGGGAATGGTTTTAATTTTTCTCCGTTAAGTATAATGCTGGCTGTAGGTTTGTCATATATAGCTTTTATAATGTTGAGGAACTTTCCTTCTATTCCTAGTTTTCTTAGAGCTTTTATCATGAAATGATGTTGGATCTTATCAAAGGCTTTTTCTGCATCTATTGAGATGATCAAGTGGTTTTTGTCTTTGCTTCTGTTAATGTGGTTTATTACGTTTATTGATTTTCGTATGTTGAACCACCCCTGCATCCCTGGGATGAAGCCTACCTGGTCGTGGTGAATAATCTTTTTGATGTGTTGCTGAATTCGATTTGCCATTATTTTGTTGAGGATTTTTGCATCAATGTTCATTAAGGAGATTGGCCTATAGTTCTCCTTTTTGGAGGTGTCTTTGCCTGGTTTTGGGATAAGTGTAATAGTGGCTTCATAAAATGTGTTTGGCAGTTTTCCTTCCCTTTCTATTTCATGGAACAGTTTAAGGAGGGTTGGTATCAGTTCTTCTTTAAAGGTCTGATAGAATTCAGCAGAGAATCCATCAGGTCCTGGACTTTTCTTTTTGGGGAGACTCTTGATTGCTGCTTCAATTTCATTTTGTGTTATAGGTCTATTCAGGTGATTAATTTCCTCTTGGTTCAGTTTTGGATGATCATATGTATCTAGAAATCTGTCCATTTCTTTAAGATTTTCAAATTTATTTGAATACAGGTTCTCAAAGTAGTCTCTGATGATTTCCTGGACTTCCATGGTGTTTGTTGTTATCTCCCCTTTTGCATTCCTGATTCTACTAATTTGGGTTTTTTCTCTCCTCATTTTAGTCAGGTTTGCCAGGGGTCTATCGATCTTGTTTATTTTTTCAAAGAACCAACTTTTTGTTTCATTAATTCTTTGTATGGTTTTTTTGGTTTCTATTTCGTTGATTTCAGCTCTTATTTTTATTATTTCTCTCCTTCTATTTGTTTTGGGATTTGCTTGTTCTTGTTTTTCTAGGAGTTTGAGATGTATCATTAGGTCATTGATTTGGGATCTTTCAATCTTTTTAATATATGCACTCATGGCTATAAACTTTCCTCTCAAGACTGCCTTAGCTGTGTCCCATAGGTTCTGGTAGGTTGTGTTTTCATTTTCATTGACTTCTAGGAACTTTTTAATTTCCTCTTTTATTGCATCGATGATCCATTCTTCATTAAGTAATGAGTTATTTAGTTTCCAGCTGTTTGCATGTTTTTTGTCTTTACTTTTGTTGTTGAGTTCTACTTTTACTGCATTGTGGTCAGATAGTATGCATGGTATTATTTCTATTTTCTTATATTTGCTGAGGCTTGCTTTGTGCCCTAGGATATGATCTATTTTGGAGTAGGTTCCATGGGCTGCTGAGAAGAATGTATATTGTGTAGAGGTTGGATGAAATGTTCTGTAGACATCTACTAGGTCCACTTGATCTATTGCATATTTTAGATCTTGGATTTCTTTATTGAGTTTTTGTTTGGATGACCTATCTATTGATGATAATGGAGTGTTAAAGTCTCCCACAACCACTGTGTTGGCGTTTATATATGCTTTTAGGTCTTTCAGGGTATGTTTGATGAAATTGGGTGCGTTGACATTGGGTGCGTACAGATTGATGATTATTATTTCCTTTTGGTCTATTTCCCCTTTTATTAGTATGGAATGTCCTTCTTTATCTCGTTTGATCAATGTAGGTTTGAAGTCTACTTTGTCAGAGATAAGTATTGCTACTCCTGCTTGTTTTCGTGGGCCATTGGCTTGGTAAATCTTCTTCCAGCCTTTCATCCTAAGCATATGCTTATTTCTGTCGGTGAGATGAGTCTCCTGTAAGCAACAAATTGTTGGATCTTCTTTTTTAATCCATTTTGTCAAACGGTGTCTTTTGATGGGTGAATTAAGTCCATTAACATTAAGTGTTAGTACTGATAGGTATGTGGTGATTCCTGCCATTTAGTTATCTTAGTTGTTTGAAGGTTTGATTGTGTGTACCTAACTTGATGTTACTCTCTTCTGTCTTGCTTTTTCTTATCCTGTGGTTTGGTGCTGCCTGCCTTTTCATGGTTAAGTTGGGTGTCACTTTCTGTGTGCAGGATCCCTTGCAGAATCTTTTGTAATGGTGGCTTTGTGGTCACATATTGTTTTAGTTTCTGCTTATCATGGAAGACTTTTATTGCTCCATCTATTTTGAATGATAGCTTTGCTGGGTAGAGTATCCTGGGGTTGAAGTTATTTTCATTCAGTGCCCGGAAGATCTCACCCCACGCTCTTCTTGCTTTTAATGTTTCTGTTGAGAAGTCTGCTGTGATTTTGATGGGTTTACCTTTGTATGTTACTTGTTTTTTCTCTCTTGCAGCCTTCAATATTCTTTCCTTAGTTTCTGAACTTGTTGTTTTAATGATGATATGTCGTGGAGTAGTTCTATTTTGATCTGGTCTGTTTGGTGTCCTGGAGGCCTCTTGCATCTGTATGGGAATATCTTTCTCTAGATTTGGGAAATTTTCCGTTATTATTTTGTTGAATATATTACGCATTCCCTTCGCTTGCACCTCTTCTCCTTCTTCGATGCCCATGATTCTCAAGTTTGGTCTTTTGATGGAGTCGGTGAGTTCTTGCATTTTCTTTTCACAGGTCTTGAGTTTAATTAGTAGTTCTTCAGTTTTTCCTTTAATTACCATTTCATCTTCAAGTTCTGAGATTCTGTCTTCTGTTTGTTCTATTCTGCTGGATTGGCCTTCCATTTTGTTTTGCAGTTCTGTTTCGTTCTTTTTTCTGAGGTTTTCCATATCCTGGCTGTTTTCTTCTTTATTGTTGTCTATTTTTGTCCTGAGTTCATTTATCCATTTATTCATTGTGTTCTCTCTTTCATTTTGGTGTTTATACAGTGCTTCTATGGTTTCCTTTATTTCTTCTTTTGCTTTTTCAAATTCTCTATTTTTATTGTCTTGGAATTTCTTGAGTGTCTCCTGTACATTTTGGTTGACCCTATCCAGTATCATCTCTATAAAATTCTCATTGAGTACTTGTAGTATGTCTTCTTTTAAATTATTCTTGTAGGCTTCATTGGGTCCTTTGGCATAGTTTATCTTCATTTTGTTGGAGTCTGGCTCTGAGTTTCTGTTCTCTTCATTCCCCTCTGGTTCCTGTACTAATTTTTTGCTGTGGGGAAACTGGTTTCCTTGTTTTTTCTGTCTTCCTGTCATTGTCCTTGGTGTTGTTACTGTCCCTGTACTGTGTGTAATTAAGTATTTTCTAGCTTGTAATAATAACAATGGTAATATTGAGAATGGAAGAGTGAGCTGAGATGGAAAGCAAGAAGTTAAAGAAAAGGGGAAAACAAATATACAGACAAGAGGGAGAAAGCAGAACAAGGTATCAGACAAGAGAGTTTCAAAGGTATAAACAGGGAGTGTTAGTGTACTAATCGACAGTAAGCTGAACAGACAATAGAGTGACAGAGAGAGGACTGAAAATCAAAGATAAAAAAAATAAAAAATAAGTATATGAAAGTAATATCTATTTATAAAAATGAATTAAAATAAAATGGAAAATAGAAAATTAAAAAAAAACCAAAAAAACCCAAAAAACCAAAAAACTTCCAAGTTTATATGCAATGCAATTTCAGTCTTAATAATTTGGATGTCCGTCTCAATCTCCAGTCCTGGAGTTGGTGCCTCAGATGTTGTTCTGTAGTTGTCTCATCAAAGGGGATGCATAAAGTAGAACAAAACTACATTCACACACACACAGAAGAAAAAAAAAAGCCCCACCAAGTGTCCCCAGTTCAAATGCAATACAGTTTCAGTAAGTTTTTCGGCTTGCAGATGTAATTCGGTTGTTCTCTCATCAAAGGTAGGGAGAAAAAGAAAAAAAAAGCGTCTGGAGGCAGTTCTGAGAGTGGTATCTGCAACTGTGGCTTGCCTGCCTGCTGCTCTCAGCCTGTAGCTGGCGGCGTTATTTATGCAGATCTCTGGGGTGAGCTTAGCACTCACCTGGTCCCACAGGCTTTGTTTGCTCAGAGTTCTCCTGTGCGGGGGAGGGGGGCCTCTGCTACAGGCTTTTCCCTTTCCAAGCACTGGGAAAGGTGACACTGCCCCGCGTTGTCAGGCCTGCGTGTTTATTTACAGTTCACGTGGGAAGTGGGTCTTCCCTCCTCTCACAAGCGTCCCCGCTCCTGGTTGCTGGCGCGCCCCGCTCCCGCCAGAGCCTCTCCGGCCCGCCCGGCTCGTTTATTTACAGTCCCGGGAAGGATTCCCTTCCCCCAATCTTCAGCGCTCAGGGCGCCCCACCCTCTTTCCTGCGTGTCTTAACTGTTCTTATTGCTTAGTACTCAGTTTCTCTTTGTTTCCCGGGTGGAGGTCAGTCTGTCCAGGGGGCTATGCTGCTCTGGCCCAGGCTTGTCTGTGGGGGAACCGCGGTACCGCGAAGCTCACCTGGTCCGCGTCTTCCCAAGCCGTATGGGCGCCGGCCACTGGCGGCCCCGGGGGCCTCCTTGGTTCTCCGTTTAACGTGAAGTGGAGATTCTCTGTGCCGGCTGGAGATGTGGAGGAGTCAAAGTTATGCCTTTTCTCGGTGATTATGCCTGCAAAGTGTGTCTCCAGCGTCTCTCCAAGATTTCACTATAGGAGGCTCGCTTTCTGCTTCCTCCCTCTAGCCGCCATCTTGGAATTCTCCCCGGTGTGTGCTTTCTTGCAGTGGTAAATTTGGAAGATGTACTTTGCCCAGCCCGTGAGATGAAGCAGAGGAAATGAGCACTGTCCAAGTGTCACTAGCTGGTGATAGCTGTGTTCCCTCTTCCATGATGCACCCCAGCTCCTGCTGCCAGCTCACCTGAGCTGGCTTGCCTCCTGCTATACCCTGTGCTCCTCAGGGTGGACTACACCTCCTTCAAGCTTCAGGGTTGGTGCATATGAAATAATTTCTTCTGTTTCCTTGGCCACGTAGTGTCCACAGCAAGTGGTGGTTGACCAGCCATCCTAGAAGTCCTTGGGGTTCTCCTGAGCACTTGGCTTTCTTAGAACAAAGAGAAGCCATGGAAGTGAGGATCAGAACAATGATCTATTCAGCACTTTTCTAAGTAAAGACTCCTTTTGTCCTCAGTGCTGACTTTGGAGCGTTCTTCTTGAGGTTTTGGTGTAGAAAATTAGAATCAACAGGGCAAAGACAGCAGGAGAATTTCCCTGTGGGAAAATGAGCCTGTTTGAAGGTGGTCTGTTGCTACCCCCACAATTGCTTGCTCTCTCTCCACAGTATCAAAGATGTTTTCTTTGTAGCAAATGGAAAGGTTATTTGGTTTAAGGGCCATAACTTCCAGAGTGCAATTTTGTTTCCATCCCAGGGACTTTTGCACAAACAAGATGATAGAAGTAATGATTTTCATAGCTTTTGTGGGCTGTAACAAAATACCTGCCATGAAAGACTTCAACCCAGGTGGAGGACTGATTGCTGTTTCCAGTCACTTAGTACCCAGGATTCCCGCAAGTCAGCCAATTCTGCTTGAGAGGATAAAATCTTCCAGCTCGGATAATGATGTTGCTTGAAAAAAATGGGAGTCTCTAGCCAAAAATGAAGAGTGCTAACTGCAAATTCCATTTCTCTATAGTGCGTATTTTAAATACATAAGATTTCCACAGGATTTCAATTATAGCTGCAACTTTTATGAGCTTTCAAGTATGAATTAGAGTCTGGTAGTGTTTTTAACTGATACTGCTGAAGGTTTTATGTGAGGAAGCGCTGGGGTGCTGGTGTAATACCATGTCAGTCAGTCTCACAACAGTCCCTGGCAGGTTACTGTGACGTCATCCATCTTTTATGGAGAAAAACTAACTTGTGCAAAGTTACTTGTGAAGGAACTAGAATTTTTTTAAATAGCTTTTTTTTGTGGCACTGGGATTTGAACTCAAGGCTTTGTATTTGCTAGGCAGACACTGTACCCCTTGAACCACACTCTCTAGCCCTTGTGTTTCAGGGATTTTTTTGAATAGGGTCTCACATTTATGCTAGGATCAACCTGGACGGTGATCCTCCATCCTGTATAGCTGGGATGACAGGTGTGTACCACCATGTCCAGTTTTTTAAATTTTATTGGTTTAGATGGGGGTCTTGCAAGTGTTTTGTCCTGGCTGGCCTCAAAATATGACCCTTCTGATCTCTGCCTCCTGAGTAGCTAGGGCTACAACCATGAGCCACCATGCCTAGCTAAAAACAGCTTTATTGAGATAAATTTTCATGTCACAGAATTCTTCCTTTTCAAGGCTATAATTTAATGGTTTTTAATATAGTCACAAAATTGCATAGCTATCACCAGCATTAATTTAATTCCAGAATATTTCCCTATCCCTGTTGGAAACTTTACCCATTAGTTTACACTTTATTCTCTGTCTTCTTGCCGGCCCTATGTAGCCACACATCTACTTTCTGTCTGTTAGTAAGCTTTGTACTGCTAAGAGAAATCAAGTCAAGGGAGAAAAGCTTGTTTAGGCTCAGGCTTTCAAAGGATTAAATCTATGGGCAGTTTTGGGGCTGTGGTCAGGTAGAATATCATAGCAGGGAGCACACGGTAGAGCAAAGCGGCTCACCTCTTGGCAGCCAGGAAAAAGAGGGAGAAAGGGTTGGGGTTTCAAAATCCTCTAGAGGATTTGCCCTACCCCTACTGACCTACCTTCCTCTCATGTGGCTCCACCTCTTCCAGTTGCCCCTCTTCCCGCTAGTGCCATAGGCAGGTGGACCAGACCTTCTGCCTATAATGCTATCTCTGCATTTGGATGTCTTTTCTTTTTTCATTGCTTTATTATTCATAGGTGCATACAAGGCTTGGGTCATTTCTCCCCCCTGCCCCCACCCCCTCCCTTACCACCCACTCCGCTCCTCCCTCTCCGTCCCCCTCAATACCCAGCAGAAACTATATTGTCCTTATTTCTAATTTTGTTGAAGAGAGAGTATAAGCAATAATAGGAAGGAACAAGGGTTTTTGCTGGTTGAGATAAGGATAGCTATACAAGGAGTTGACTCACATTAATTTCCTGTGCGTGTGTGTTACCTTCTAGGTTAATTCTTTTTGATCTAACCTTTTCTCTAGTTCCTGGTCCCCTTCTCCTATTGGCCTCAGTTGCTTTTAAGGTATCTGCTTTAGTTTCTTTGCATTAAGGGCAACAAATGCTAACTAATTTTTTAGATGTCTTACCTGTCCTCACCCCTCCCTTGTGTGCTCTCGCTTTTATCATGTGCTCAAAGTCCAATCCCCTTCTTGTGTTTGCCCTTGATCTAATGTCCACATATGAGGGAGAACATATGATTTTTGGTCTTTTGGGTCAGGCTAACCTCACTCAGAATGATGTTCTCCAATTCCATCCATTTACCAGCGAATGATAACATTTCGTTCTTCTTCGTGGCTGCATAAAATTCCATTATGTATAGATACCACATTTTCTTAATCCATTTGTCAGTAGTAGGGCATTTTGGCTGTTTCCATAACTTGGCTATTGTGAATAGTGCTGCAATAAACATGAGTGTGCAGGTGCCTCTGGAGTAACCTGTGTCACAGTCTTTTGGGTATATCCCCAAGAGTGGTATTGCTGGATCAAATGGTAGATCAATGTTTAGCTTTTTAAGTAGCCTCCAAATTTTTTTCCAGAGTGGTTGTACTAGTCTACATTCCCACCAACAGTGTAAGAGGGTTCCTTTTTCCCCGCATCCTCGCCAACACCTGTTGTTGGTGGTGTTGCTGATGATGGCTATTCTAACTGGGGTGAGGTGGAATCTTAGCATGGTTTTAATTTGCATTTCCTTTATTGCTAGAGATGGTGAGCATTTTTCATGTGTTTTTTGGCCATTTGAATTTCTTCTTTTGAAAAAGTTCTGTTTAGTTCACTTGCCCATTTCTTTATTGGTTCATTAGTTTTGGGAGAATTTAGTTTTTTAAGTTCCCTGTATATTCTGGTTATCAGTTCTTTGTCTGATGTGTAGCTGGCAAATATTTTCTCCCGCTCTGTGAGTGTTCTCTTCAGTTTAGAGACCATTTCTTTTGATGAACAGAAGCTTTTTAGCTTTATGAGGTCCCATTTATCTATGCTATCTCTTAGTTGCTGTGCTGCTGGGGTTTCATTGAGAAAGTTCTTACCTATACCTACTAACTCCAGGGTATTTCCTACTCTTTCCTGTACCAACTTTAGAGTTTGGGGTCTGATATTAAGATCCTTGATCCATTTTGAGTTAATCTTGGTATAGGGTGATATACATGGGTCTAGTTTCAGTTTTTTGAAGACTGTTAACCAGTTTTCCCAGCAGTTCTTGTTGAACAGGCTGCTATTTCTCCATCATATATTTTTAGCTCCTTTGTCAAAGACAAGTTGGTTATACTTGTGTGGCTTCATATCTGGGTCCTCTATTCTGTTCCACTGGTCTTCATGTCTGTTTTTGTGCCTGTACCATGCTGTTTTTATTGTCATTGCTTTGTAATATAGTTTGAAGTTGGGTATCATGATACCTCCAGCATTGTTCTTTTGACTGAGTATTGCCTTGGCTATTCATGGCCTCTTGTGTTTCCATATAAATTTAATGGTAGATTTTTCAATCTCTTTAATGAATGTCATTGGAATTTTGATGGGAATTGCATTAAACATGTAGATTACTTTTGGGAGTATAGACATTTTTACTATGTTGATTCTACCAATCCATGAGCATGGGAGATCTCTCCACTTTCTATAGTCTTCCTCAGTCTCTTTCTTCAGAAGTGTATAGTTGTCCTTGTAGAGGTCTTTCAGATCTTTTGTTAGGTTTACACCTAGGTATTTGATTTTTTTTGAGGCTATTGTAAATGGAATTGTTTTCATACATTCTTTTTCAGTTTGCTCATTATTAGTGTATAGAAATGCTAATGATTTTTCTATGTTGATTTTATATCCTGCTACCTTGCTGTAGCTATTGATGATGTCTAGAAGCTTCTGAGTAGAGTTTTTTGGGTCTTTAAGGTATAGGATCATGTCATCTGCAAATAGGGATATTTTGACAGTTTCTTTACCTGTTTGTATTCCTTTTATTCCTTCTTCTTGCCTAATTGCTCTGACTAGGAATTCCAGTACTATATTGAATAGGAGTGGAGATAGTGGGCATCCTTGTTAGTTCCTGATTTTAGAGGGAATGGTTTCAGATTTTCTCTGTTAAGTATAATGCTGGCTGTAGGTTTGTCATATATAGCTTTTATAATGTTGAGGTACTTTCCTTCTATTCCTATTTTTCTTAGAGCTTTTATCATGAAATGGTGTTTGATCTTATCAAAGGCTTTTTCTGCATCTATTGAGATGATCAAGTGGTTTTTGTCTTTGCTTCTCCATATAGTCTTTTCTAACTAGCGTTGTCCACCTTGTAAAAAAATGGTGCTTCATTTTTTTCTATTGCTGAGTAATATTCCACTGGCTAAATACACAATATTTAACTCATCTTTTCAGTTATTGATGTTATTTGGGTTGTTTCCATGTTTTGGCTATTATGGATAATATTGCTATGAACATGGTATAGACATAAAAGAGCTAGAATTTGTATCACTTCACTATGTGTGTGTGATCATTAATACTTTGCATTTATTCCAAAGAAAAGTAGAATTTTATAATAAGCAGAATCCTTAGAAATGTTTGAATCTAAACTTGAGCCTCCACCACTTGCAGGGAGGACACAAGCCCAGTGCAAGGAAACGAGGGACTCCCATCTCACCTCCTCTAAGTGTCAGCCTTGGACCTGCAGCACCATTTTTTTTTCTCCTGGAACTTGTCAGAATTGCTGTATTTTAGACTCACCCAAGATCTGCTGAATCTCACCCTGAAATTTCCTCTAGTCCCTCATCCCTGCCTGATGAGTAAGTTCATTTGTGTGAGACATGCTACTGAGTCACACAGCTACGTGTAGATTTCCCAATTTTCAGATGAGGAGTTTTCACTTCCCATATCACTTCAGGTCATGTTAAGAATGCAGTGTTGCTCTCTAAAACATAATAACTTCCTCCCTGAGTCAACATGGGGAATATGGAGGGATGAAGAGCCGTTCTACACTGGCTCAGTGGGAGAGGTGAAACTAAAAGGACCTACGTTAGCATCGCCCTTCATTCTTCTTCGAGTCTGCTGGTGACCCTCCAGTACACCGTATCTCGCCTCCTTGGACACCATTTCCACCCCCATGGGACTGCATCAGCACTTGGTGATAGAAGCTCTCTGCTGCACAACACAGATGTTGAGGAGTATCCTTGGGTATTAGTAATGCTCAAAGCCCACTTGGGGAAACAAATTTGATCCCAACCATGCTGACCCCAAATCCCACCCTTCCTCTGTGACAGTGACATCCAAGTTCTCTAAGTGTTTGGATCTTTTGCTTCTGACTCTCTTCATCTTTGACCCTGAGCAGTTAAAGTTGGAATTTAGAAAACAATATTTCTTCTAATAGCCAAGCATCATAGAATAGTAAACAGATCTTGGAAGGGACTTAGAAATGTCTCAAGAACTTTTCTCCTTGGGTTTGGTGCGATCTTTGAAACAGGAACAGCTGTGCCCCAAGGCCTTGCCTGTCCGTTTGCTGCCCTGCCTCCAACACATCCATAGGTACACAGTTTCCTTGGTTTGTCTCTTGAGTTAGTCCCCAGAGGAGAGGTACTCATGGTGATGGGAATGTGGACTGGAAGGAGGGTAGGACTTAGACCTTGGTTTTATTTCTATTGATTTTGGCAAACACCTTAACATCAATTTGTATCCTATCCCACTGCTGTTTGGGTGGAGTTCTTCCCATTAGGATCCTGAGGTTTTACAGTAGGAGATGAACTGCAACCCTGATATTGGGCCCTCAACTTCCATAGCTAGAGGCTTAGAACTGGACGGTCATTCAAGTCAGGGGAGGCGTCACAGGGCTTGAACTGGGAAGTCCATGCCCAAGAAGCAGAGAACTGGAGAGGGGGCAGGCCAGCCCTGAGGACCTCTGGGAGTGATCCTAGGGGCTGAAGTCTGGTGTAGTTGGCTCAGTGACCCCATCATTTGATCACTTTGGCCTCATACCTAGTGACAGCCCAAGCTGCTGGGGTGGGACAAGGTCAATGAGGCAGGAGGCCAGCTGCTCCTTGACTTAGATGGGCTTCCTGAGTTCTGTGGGCCTCCAGCAGAGTTGAGAACTCTGGACTTTCAAAGTTTGGCCAGGGGCCCCATGAGTCGAGCCCAAAGGTGCCAGGGGCTCAGGCTGTTTCAGGTTAGTTTTGGGCTCAGGTCAGTGTTTAGGGTTTTTTGAGGAGGCCAAATACCCTAGGGCTCTCAGGAGAGTGGGGTCAGCAAGGGATCAAGGTTCTGTGCATTTTGTGAAATGCCAGTATTCTATGTGCTCAGGCCACTGATGATAAAAACTATGTGTAGGGAAGAAGAGATTAGAGATCTTCAGCAAGAGATTGCTGAAGAAAATTAATTTCTAAAAACAGGGTTACATAAACATAGCATTACCATACAACCCAGCAGTTCTACTCTTTGGTATATATGTATCCAAGATAATTGAAAATATATGTCCATACAAAAACTTGTGTAGGAGTGGTCTCAACAGCCAAAAGGTGGAAACAACCCAAATGTCCATCTACTGATGAGTGGATAAGCACAGTGTGGTATATGCACACTGTGAAATATTAGTCAGCCATGAAAAGTATTGATGTATGGTATATGCTGCAGCACTGAAAATGTTACCTTCAGTGAAAGAAGTCAAACATGAAAGGCCACGTTTGTTTAACTCATATGAGTTGTGCAGAATAGGCAATGTGTAAGATAGAAAGTAGACTAGTGGTTGCTGGGGGCTATAATTAGATATGGGGTTTCTTTTTAGGATTATGGAAGTGTTCATAATTAGATAATGGTGATAGTTGCCCAACTTTATGAATATATTATAAGCTGCTTAATTTACAGTTTAAATGTGATTTTCTTGTACGTGAAGCATACCTCAATATAACAACAGCAAAACCCCCAAGGTTTATGCCTTCTATTTGGAGAAGAGAGGTCCCTTTTCTCCTTATTCACTTAGTTGATCTGTAAAGTGTTCTGGCTTGTAGGATGGGGTGGAAGATGGTGCCTTTCACAGTGGTATTTCCCCCACTGTTTCCTGTAGCACCCAGGCGTCTCATGTCCCTGTTCAGCCCAGATTTTGTTAGGTTCCTTGTTCTGGGGCCTTTAGCAGCTTGGTAGCCTCTCTCAGGCTGAGCCACACATGGGGATGGCGTCCTGCAGGACCCTGGCAGCCTAGCTGGCTATCATTCTCTGCCACCCAAAGGTCCTTGTAGAATCTCTCCATCACAGGGTATTGAGAGCTGTTGCTGCCAGAGAGGACTTTGTGAGCAGGCAGGCCAAACAGTCTAAAGCTCAGAGAGAGGTGAAGAATCACGAAAGGAATTGTGAACTCTAGCAGGAAGGTCATGCCATCGAAAGAAAGACCAATCTGTAATCCCAGCTACTTGGGAGGCAGAGGAAGGAGAATTGCAGTTCACCACCCACCAGGGCAAAAGTGTGAGACTCTATCTGAGAAAACAAACTAAAGGAAAAGGACCAGGGGTGTGGCTCAAGTGGTAGAGTGCTTGCCTAAAAAGCACTAGGCCATGGGTTCAACTCCCTATACCACCAAAAAAGAAAGAAATTAATTAATTTCTGAGAACCTTTTTGCAACATCACTAGGTGAAGAATCTTTTGCTCACACTGTTTGGTTTAAATGAGCACGAGGGGCTGGCGAAGTGGCTCAGGTGCTAGAGTGCCTGCCTAGCAAGCATGAGGACCTGAGTTCAAATCCTAGTCCCCCACCCCCCACCCCCCAAAAAAGTGCACGATTCTATTTTATTCATTAAAAAAAATCAGGACTATATACCAAAATCTGCAGAGTGGGATTGTAGGAGACTTACTTCATGGGAACATACATAATTGTGGTGTTTTATTCTGTAAATGACAGCATTTTTTTTTCCACAGTGGAAAGGTATTACTTTTGTAATTAGGGAACAGATACACATTAAGAAAATAATGGCCTACAGAATGTTGTCTAAAACCTATAAACAAAAAAAAAAATTCACCAGGTATGTTAGGAAAAATGTGACCCAAATACTGGACAAGAGAATGGATTTTTAAAAGCATTTCACTAATATAGTGATGTATAGTTTATGAAGCCCATTCATTCATTCACTCAGTCATTGCTTCCATCTACCCATCAGTCTTCTGCGATCCTGCCACTTGTCTGTTACAGTGTTGAGCATGTCTCCCGGATGCTGAGGTACCCTGGCCACAGAGCTTGCCCTTCATGGTGTATGGCTTGGCTGATTGGGGCAACCTGTTCCCACAGAGTCTCACAGGCTGCCAACAGGCCTCGAGAGGCACAGTTCCTTCTCCCATCTATAGCACCCCGCTACAGATGATGGCATCAGTGTGTAGGAAGGAATCTCTGTCTCCAGTCACTGAGGTCCCTGTTGGCCTCAGGGGTCAGGATTATGCTATGCTGCACAAGGAGAATTTATCAGATCCCCCAGAGGGCAGATATGTGACAGTATGGGGTGAGTTAGGACATCAGGGCTGGCAGTCCAAGTGGATTGATTTCTGAACCCATATATGTCAATTCTCTGTTTTTTTGCACACACACACACACACACACACACACCAGGGCCAGGAAGTGCTGTAGGATGCATGGTACTTGTTACATTTAAGTCAGCTTTGAGCCAGTCTGAGTCACTAAATCCTGACCAAGGCAGTCATTTCACGTCCATTAGCCACTTCAAAGTGAGCTGTGGGGAAACTTGGGGATGGGAAAGCAAATTGAATTATACATCAAAGAAAAACAATCTCTTGGCCTTTCTTCCTTCCAAGATCTGCTGTTTCTCAATGAAAAGATCTGAACTGGATATAGTCAGTTCAGTGAGGGGGAAAGAGGTCAATTAAACTGGACAGTTCCTGGGAAACAAGCAGTGTTCTGGAAGTTGCCCGAGTATGAAAGAGGTACAGGAGGAGGGTTTCATCCGAAAAGTACTTACCACGAGTTGGGGAAGGAATACCTGCACACAACATGATAGTCGTAAGCGTCAATTAAATGATAAAGTAGGCGAGGCAACCTGATGTGTCTCAAGACCTCAAAGAGGAGAAAGCATTGTGTGGGAGTAGTCTGGTGAGAATGGACTTCGGGGCAGGTATTGGGAGGTGAGTAGAGTTTGGTGAGATAAGGAAGAGGAGAGAGTACTCTGGAAGGAAGGAAAGAGAATGTGGGCTGTGTACAAGGTGGTCAGTTGGGGTTGGTGGGTATAGTTGGATGGGTGGGGTGTCGGCTGCTGAAGGTGGGTCCCTAAGGCTGGACAGAGGCATGTGGACTTGAGGAGACAAGAAATGGAGTTAATGGTAGTTTTTTTTTTTCATTTTTCTTTTATTATTCATATGTGCATACAAGGCTTGGTTCATTTCTCCCCCCTGCCCCCACCCCCTCCCTTACCACCCACTCCGCCCCCTCCCGCTCCCCCCCTCAATACCCAGCAGAAACTATTTTGCCCTTATCTCTAATTTTGTTGTAGAGAGAGTATAAGCAATAATAGGAAGGAACAAGGGGTTTTGCTGGTTGAGATAAGGATAACTATACAGGGCATTGACTCACATTGATTTCCTGTGCATGGGTGTTACCTTCTAGGTAAATTCTTTTTGATCTCACCTTTTCTGTAGTTCCTGGTCCCCTTTTCCTATTGGCCTCAGTTGCTTTAAGGTATCTGCTTTAGTTTCTCTGTGTTAAGGGCAACAAATGCTAGCTAGTTTTTTAGGTGTCTTATCTATCCTCACCCCTCCCTTGTGTGCTCTCGCTTTTATCATGTGCTCATAGTCCAATCCCCTTGTTGTGTTTGCCCTTGATCTAATGTCCACATATGAGGGAGAACATACGATTTTTGGTTTTTTGAGCCAGGCTAACCTCACTCAGAATGATGTTCTCCAATTCCATCCATTTACCAGCGAATGATAACATTTCGTTCTTCTGCATAAAATTCCATTGTGTATAGATACCACATTTTCTTAATTAATGGTAGTTTTTTAAAAAGTGGGAATCACCAGATGAAGTAGATATTAAAGGAGCTCACATTGGTGTTTACTATTGATCACTTGTCATTGAGTCCCGGGGCCACAGATGACCAAAGGGATCATTGAGCTTAAGTTTCTTTCTTTCTTTTTTGTTCTTTAGGGGGAAGGAAAGAGTTCAAATGCCTTCTCCTATAACTGGGAAATTATAAAACATGTTGTACATCTCTCTCTTCTCTCTCTCTCTTTCTCTTTGTCCCTCTCTTTCTCTCTCTACCAGTATATATGAGGTACTGTACCAGGTATGACGGGAATCACAAAGTTCAAGTCATAAATCTTTGATAGTCCCTAGATGATCAAAATCCAATTAAAGACAGAAATGTGTGAGAAGTTGGCAGCCCTTGAGAGGTGGTGTGCTCACGTGTCAGGTTATGGCTCTTTGAGCAGGAAGTGAAGGCACAAATGGCAGAGTCTCTGACCTGCGATGGTTCAGAAGACAGTCATGGCATGCCAACACTGACAGGATTGTGGAGATGCTCTGGTCCAATACAATCATTTCATGGAGCCGACATGGGGGGAGGACTTTGGCAGACTGATGAACAGAGGGCTCCAAGAGGCCCCAGGAGACAGCACGTGTCAGGAGAAGCCAGGCTGTTCAGGTGGGAGTGGATGTGCAGGGCAGGGGGACATTGAGCAGAGGATTGTGGAAAGTGAGCTGTAATTGGTCCCCTGTAATACTGGGGTAGTCATGAAAGATGTAAGGGTTTTTAATGTTACTTTTCTTGGTGTACTTGTCCCTTATAATGTTGGCAATGTAACTTAGTCTGGACATAGTTACTTCATTTGTCAATGTATGTAGCATCTTAAACAGGGTTCCATTCTTCCTTTGGTCCACTCAAGAGCATTTACCAAGTAACTTGAGTCCCTGCAAATGGTTCTCTTGTTGAATGTAGACAGAGCGATCTTTCTAAAACACACATTGGCTTGTGTCTCACTTCTCTACTAAAAACTGCTCCATGACTGTTACATTTTTCTTCTTTTCTCCTTATCGTCCACTCACCTTTCTGAGTGAATAACCTCCCACTCTGAACTCTTGCTACTCCCACACCCTTGTACTCCTTCAAATTATTGAAGATACTTTGCTATTCTGGTCTTCTAGACTAGCACTTGAGTTTTTACTTTGTTCTCTCTCCCCAAAGTTGACCTATCAAGGAGAGCAGTCTAAATATAACTTGTACTACATGTATAAAGACCAGATTTGGTGGACTTTTATCCATTGCAGATAATAAGCATGCCAGATGCTTTTGTGTCGTGTCACGTTCCGAGGCTCCCCTTTTGGGTGGCTGTTCATGTTTGTGTTCTGATGATCACATATTTTTCAGAGGTGTGAATAAGCTGTATAAATAAAATAATTTTAAGAAAACTAAAGATTACCCCTAAATTAAAAATATTTTAAGGCAGCTACTATAGTTTTTCCTTTCCTCTGTCTTATTTTGGTAAAGGACACTGAACTTACTCATCTCTAACCCTTTCTGTGTCTTATGATAAACCCCAGGTCATAGAGTGGGCTGCCCTATAGTGGAATTCTGGTCCTTTTTATCCAGTGATCAGCTTTTCAGCTTCTTTCCTTCAGATTCAAGTTTATAGCCATTTATGTTGGTACTGTCATACGTTTACAGCTTTTGAAAGTTTCTGGGACATTTTCATTGGCTTGTCTTGGTCTTAATAGTATTTTATGTAATATTAATTGGTCAGGTCACAAAAAGCTATTTTAGGAATACATAATTTTGGAATATATTTGACTGAATATTCATTATTCTTACATATATATTCTTAAGAACTTTTTCAGTATATTAAATGAATACATTATAGTTCTTTATTTGGAAAGGCTTACATCAGGAGGGAATGTCTGTAATCAGACATGTGGAAAATGAGTAACACCTCCTGTTCTGCTTCCCCTTCAGGCTTCTCCCCAGGAAAGCTGGTGCTAATGGCTCAGCTCCTGCATTCTCTCAAGCTAAGCTTCTATTCCTGTACCCCACAGCTCCCACAGCTCTTCCCCAGCTGTAGAGCAGGGGACTGGTCAGAAACAAATTAGCCATCTCTAAAAATTGGTCCTTCAGAATTAGGCACCAGCCTGTTTTCTGTTTCCAGCTTAATTTCTGGAACTTCAAAGATAGCAAAGAGAATCAAGTACATTCTGAAACGTGGGTTCAGATAAATGCATCTTCTGGGGTTGGCCTGCTTTCATGCACTGTCACCATGAAGGCCCAGGGGAAGATGGCTTGTCCTGAGGCCTGGTGTCCACATGCCTTCTCCTGCTCAGCCCTTCTCTGGGAATCCCGCCCCCCTCAGCCCTCCCACTCCATACTTCATCCTCTGGCTTCTCAGTTGCTGTGACCTACCACAAGGTCATCAGCACATTAGGACCTTAGGCAAAGTTTGGTTTGGTTCTTTGGAGAAATATTCAAGCTGGCCGAGAGGGTAGCCATTGTCCAATGTCTATCAGAGGTTTCCACAGTAGAATATTGGGAGGCAGTGGAGATGTCTACCCTAAAGAAGGAATGATAACTCAATTTTGGTCCTCAGGGACACTTAATCATTATCATTCTTAAGCGTTTTAGGTAGTCAACGTCCTTTTCTATTTATTTGTAATTTTTAACTTTATTCTGGAGGTTTGCAATTTCTGTAAGACTCTAGGAAGATAAGATAGTAAGTTTTGTCATCTTGTTCTTGTTAACTGTTGTGACCTGATGTTAACAAAATTGTTAAACAAATTGTAACATGAAACAGCATTTGGTTCTTAATTTGTATCTTTATAGCAATCTGGCTCAGTAGAACACACCAGCCTCATTATAACCAAGGAATGCTGAATATGCATAAGCAGACCATAGCCATGATCCCCATTAAGGTTCATTTCCATGGGACTTGCTTTCATTTATCCCCACTGCTTTTGAGTCTCCTCCCAAGAGGAGAGTCCAGCAGTTTCTCTTTCCTACCTTGGACCCTTCCTTCCTCATGGAAATAACCAAGTGTTCATAAGTCTCTAGAAACTCAAGCCATTTCCAACTAAAGTTTCCTCATGCTGGCTGTGGGCCAGGTCAGGCACATTGGGAATCTTTTTACATTTGAAAGGCATAACTCCTTCTTTTAATCTCTTAAGGCATTCTCCAGCTGGTGTTGGAAATAAACCTTAATTTTCCTCAGCTTTTTTCTTTCACAGAAGAGAAAAGCAACAGCACCGAAGGAAGAAGGGGAGTGGTGGAAAGTCATTGTTGCTTTCTGTGTTTGTTCTTGTGTCTCTTTTCTCAGTAAAAAGCCTCAGGAATTTCTGCAGTCAGCTATAATCTACTCTTGAAAGGCCTTCTTTTGGATCAGCCTCTTCAAGTGAGCCAAAACTTTGCTTAGAACTGCAGGGTTTGGGAGAAGACAATGGAAAGAAAGGGTGGGAGTATTAGCATGGGGTCTTTCTAGTAAGATTGGGAAATTTCCTTAAGGTGTGGTAAAGGGGCTGAAAAGGCAGAGAACTCTGCTATTTTGCGGGGTGGTGTTCCTCACCCTCCCTTCTCTCCCTGTCCTCCCTCTCTCCTCTCTCCTCTCTCATCTCCCCCCACCCCTCCCCTTCCCCTTTATCCCTCCCTCCCTTTCTCTCTTTTTTCCTCTCTCCTTCCTTCCCTCCCTTTCCACCCAAATCACCAGCAACAAAGAGTTTTTTCACTGGTTCTGAAAAGGGGTGGGGAACGCATTGGGGTTCCACTGGTACCATGGACAGATACCAAATAAGCGTTTTTATTTCCTGATATTATGAAATAGTGTCTCACCACCAAATTAACATAAGATCCAGATGATAACATTTGACTTGCATGATCACTTACCTAGTCAATTAAATATGACAACTAATGTTGGAAATAGGTTAAACACAATTTTTATACAAACCACCAAAGGTAAATGTATTTTTATCTGAGGGCTGACATTGTAAAAGGCATTCATTCACCTCCTGCTCATTAAAGAAACAGTCTTTACACTACCAAATCACAGGAGGTCTGATTCTAAACTTCTGTTAATCTACTTGACAATGGGAATGAATTAATTCATGTTTCCTTAATTCTAAACCATGATGCTAAGGGAACTTGTTTCTATGTGATGCCAGGATGTGTGCTGGAGTTTTAAGGAATTAGGCAGAAGGTGGGCATGCCTGATGCTTTATCTGCTTTAACGATACTGAAAGTTACTCCGAGCTCTCAGAAATTATAAAACAGAAGTGGAGTGGAAACAACTTCAGAACCCCCTATTCATAAGAGGAAGAGGGGAAGAAGGAGTGGCTGGTTCTCTCCTTCATTCTACCAAAGTTAATTCATACCTATTATGTGTCAGTCACTGTTTAAGGTCCTGGGGACATAGCCATGCCTAAAGCAGACAAAAGCCCCTGCTTCTGTGGAGCTTATATTGCAGTGGGGGAAACAGACGGTAAATAAGTAAAATATATGGTGTGAGAGTGATAAATACCATGAAAAGAAAAGCAGGCAAGTGGTTTTGGAAGGAGACTGCTTTTTGGGTGTGTGTCCAAGATTTTAAATAAGGTAGCAAGGAAAGTCTCTCCCAGAAGGAGATGTTTTGGTAAGGGCTTAAAGATATGAGCTGTCTAGGGACACAGGGAGAAGCAGGATGACCAGAGAGGAGGATACCGTATGACCCCATAAGAGTTGATAGCTTACAGCAGGGGTGCAGCAGGCAGTGGCAAGAAAGGGTTGGATGTGAGATTCCTTGTCAGATAAGACTAGGGGTGTTGGAGGGAGAGGTGAAGAGGCTGGACCCTTAGGATTCTGCCCTAGCACCTGATGCTGACCCTCTGGTCCCTCTGCTGTGGTTGCTGAAGCAGTCACTTGAGACTTTCAGCTTATACATTGTGCAATTGCTTTCATATTCGTTTGCAACCTCCCTGAGAGCAAGCCTATTTCTTTATCTTTCATATCTCAGAGTCAAACAAATGTTTGTTGGCTTGGATGGAATTGGGTCTGTTCCAAGAATAGCACTTGAGACACATGGAACATTGTAGACTACCTATCAGTTTTACAATGCATGTCTTACCTGCAGTAAAAATGATAGCTGAGAGCCATGATAGAATCTTCCCTGAGCCAACTGGACCCACTCATGCCCCAGAGACAGATGTGTGGGCTCAGACACCAGGAAGAGAGATAATACCTTGCTTCAAATCCCCATCCTGCCTCTAGAGCAGCTAGGAAGATAGTACCTTGTGAGTGAGGCACTGGAGGAATTTGGGATTTTTGCCAGATGGTTTGACCTCTGGTGTTTGAATGCCAGTCACTCCAGAAAGTCTGCATTGTAACATAATCTGAAAATGACCCAGGGGAGCTGATGGAGGCAGGGACAGTCGGGTGGGTATTCAAGGACAAAGCACAGAGTTCTCAGGTGCAGTTGGGCTCAGCCGATGCACCAGTTGGCACAGCCAATATCTCTGACGTGAGGAGGGTAGGAGGAGCGGCAGGAAGGCCATGCCTGCTGTGTACCCCTTTTGCCCATCAACTTTTGTGTTTTGCAGGGGATTGATCTGTTAAATGTTGGAGGAATTCGCTCTCTCTTGACTTTTTGAAGGTGAAAGAGTAATAATGAAGGCTACTAAAATACATTACCAAGTGTTTTCACATGAGAAAGGCAGGTTTTACATGCTTCTGTTTTTCAGTTGAAAAGCTGGCTTTGACTCTTGGGGATATACCCAAAAGACTGTTACTCCAGAGGCACCTGCACATCCATGTTTATTGCAGCACTATTCACAATAGCCAAGTTATGGAAACAGCCAAGATGTCCCACCACTGACGAATGGATTAAGAAAATGTGGTATCTATACACAATGGAATTTTATGCAGCCATGAAGAAGAACGAAATGTTATCATTCGCTGGTAAATGGATGGAATTGGAGAACATCATACTGAGTGAGGTTAGCCTGGCTCAAAAAACCAAAAATCGTATGTTCTCCCTCATATGTGGACATTAGATCAAGGGCAAACACAACAAGGGGATTGGACTATGAGCACATGATAAAAGCGAGAGCACACAAGGGAGGGGTGAGGATAGGTAAGACACCTAAAAAACTAGCTAGCATTTGTTGCCCTTAACACAGAGAAACTAAAGCAGATACCTTAAAGCAACTGAGGCCAATAGGAAAAGGGGAACAGGTACTAGAGAAAAGGTTAGATCAAAAAGAATTAACCTAGAAGGTAACACCCACGCACAGGAAATCAATGTGAGTCAATGCCCTGTATAGCTATCCTTATCTCAACCAGCAAAAACCCTTGTTCCTTCCTATTATTGCTGATACTTCTCTACAACAAAATTAGAAATAAGGGCAAAATAGTTTCTGCTGGGTATTGGGGGGGGGAGAGGGAGGGGGTGGAGTGGGTGGTAAGGGAGGGGGTGGGGGCAGGGGGGAGAAATGAACCAATCCTTGTATGCACATATGAATAATAAAAGAAAAATGAAAAAAAAGAAAAAAGAAAAGCTGGCTTTGGTTGAAGTGTGGAAGTTGCCTGTTCAATTTTTATGGTCAGTGACATGTCATACATATCACCATTGGAGCGGTATTTTTTCATCTCTGATACTGGATAATGAGCCCCATGGAGTTGGTGTAGACAGCAGGATCAGAACCACTTGTAGTAGTCATCTGGTATAGACTTCTAACTGGCCGCCCTTGTGGATGGACCTCTCCCACATCACTGAGGGTATTAAATGCCACAAGCAGGTGGTTCTTTGAGTGTTGCCCTTGGACCACCCATCAGCTATGGGGGCCCCTTGTATGAATTTGGTAGAAATGTAGAATCTTGAAACCTATCTCAGATCTGCTGAATCAGAATCTGCCTCTGACAAGTTTCCTGGGGGATTCCTGATTGAGACAAAAGGTAACACAGATATTTTAAAATGCATCACACAAGACAACTCCTGCTATGGATCAGACTTAACCACAAGGGCTCTAACATAGAGGTGGCCTGACTCTCCCCTTGCCTCATTTTGGTGGCTGATTTCTTGAAACCTTTTCCTGTTCATTTGTCCATTTCCTTAAATGTGTAGCCTGAATTTTGAATGATCTGTTTGATGATTAAAGGTGGGATGTGTTTGCATCCTTCCTATGTCCCTCAATCTGGCCTGGGAGGAGTTGTTCTTTCACTTCATACTTGGTTTATGGAGATGCAAAGGGTGACTTAAGCTGACTCTGCTTAAATATCCTGTACATATAGGTATTAGTGAGTGAACGAAGGCTGGAGATCTAGCCATCTCAATGAGAATATAAAGCACAGGCCTCCTCAATTTTCAAACTAGGGAAGCAAAACAAAACTCTGCTTCCTTGCGAGGCAAAGCAATGGTTTGGATACCTGGTTTTGTCCTAATAACACCTTTATTTGCAGTTGGTGTTTGAGGGAGCTCTAAGTGTGGTGTAATGACGGGTGTTCATGTCTCTTCCTGAGTCTGTGTGGAGACACAGAAAAAAGCTCCAGCCCCCCGGGGGGGTGTGGTGATGGCTGGGGCCCTGCTGTCGGACCACAAAGATTACTGAGGACATTTTCCATGCCTGTGGCTCTGGTCTGTGTAGAGGAAGGGGAAAGTGGATGGGAGAACACCCTGGGGGTAGCAAAGGGAGTGCCCCCTTCAACTGCCCATTGCTAGTCTATAACTGCCTATCCACCACCTTCACAGTTCCCCATCTGAGCTACCACCAAGACAGTGGGTCACAGGGAGGAGGTGGTCGCATCTCAGTGCCCTGTTAACATCACTTCCTCGCATTACTACTCATGTGACCCTTCTGCCTTGGGAGGAATGGGAGATGCCATTTGGGCATTTGGGGGTGCTGGGTGTTAGATTATTACAGGCCAGTGTGAACTTCATCACTTGCAAATGTATTTTAAATCCCCCTTTTCCTTTCATGTGCCCTGGCTTTCATCTTGTATCAGTCAGAAGGAGATTCTCTTGCCCTGTTCATGGTGATATGGAAACTGTGCATGGTGTTGAAATAGTGGGCCCTTGCGCTTGACTTTTCCTGTCAGTTGCTTATGGTCATAACTCTTTCTTTTTGAGGCTCACTTGACTCAGACTCCAGTATGAAATGAAGGTGAAGCCTCTGAGAAGGGGGAGAGGGAGAGAGGGAAAGAAAGCCTGGGAGCCCACAGCATTGCCGATTGTGGTCCAAAGCCTGTAGGTGATGTCTTAGCTGCTTCTAGCCCTTGCTCCACCTTTCTCTGAAAAATCCAGAGGTTCCCCTTGTGTGGTTTTCCTTTTGACTTGGCTTAGATGAAATAAGCAGACCTGGAGTACAGAGCCTGGAAGGGAAAGGAAGTCCCAGTCAGCTAGGTCCCATAAGTGGGCTGAGGGGTAGTGAGGAGAGCACCTGGGAATGCTTCCACATGGTGACAAGTGGCATCTCTGTGGGAAGAACCCAGTTGAATTCAGTGAACCTGAAACCCAGCATGGAGGATGGTGCGTAATGGTAACATCACGGTGGTTGAACGGATATCAGAAAACATCACTTAGTTAACCTACCATGAGCAAGACTGGAGATTATTCTGGGAGTCGGCCTGTGTCTAATCCAGAGAGAAGGAATATTGTTGCCATTCCAAGGCTACAGAGGCTCCCCAGCCACTCCAGGCTTCTCTCTCCTTGGTGTGCAGTCTGTCCCCACAAACTAGAAAGCCTTACCTGCCTTCATTCACCTGAGTAATAGACTCATTTCCCTAGCATTTCCCCCTGGGGCTCTTCTGCTCCTGGAAGCCATCCTGAAGGGTCCAGCTGATTAAGGTCCTCTGTGTTCAGCGCTCCCAGCATTCGACTGTGCAAAGCTGAGGGTCTCCTATTAGCCCAGTTCTCACTACCACCACATTCATCTTTGCATGCCCAGCACCCAGCAGTGAGCAAAACAACTTTTTCTGTGTCCCAGCTCTCCCACTGACCATTGTTGCAGCTGCTGACTGCAGCACTGGTTTTCCCCTGGGTGGCAGTGTCTCTATCCACTGCCCAGGTTCAAACTGGCTCTTACTCTCCCTGCCCTGGCACGTGGGAACATGTGCAGTTCAGCCTCTGGGTTAACAACTCACTCTTCCCTGCATCTTCACTGAGCGTCAGTAGTAATTTGAGTGTTGCTTTATATCCATGGGATGTTTTTAGTGATCTCTTTGTACACTTTCACAACATCTTATTATGTCTGGTGTTATCTAGAAAGGAAACAGTTACTTAAGGCAAATAAGTCTCTGAAGACTTAGATCTCAAACTGAATTATAGACTCTAGGATCAAACTTCCTTTTCTTAGCTAACTTTATTGAGGAATTCTTTAAATGCAATAAGATGTATATATCTTAAACATCTGCCAGTATAAACGATGTTTGACAACTGCATGCATCATCACAAGTAAGACAAGAAACATTTCCACCAAAGTTCCCAGTACGTCCTTCCCATAATCCTCCCTTCCGCTCATCCAGGCAAGCACTGATCTGTTTTCTGTCTCCATAGATCACTTTTGTCTTTTCCAAAACTTCACATAAATGGAATCATTCAGTCCTTACTTGTTTGTGTCTGGCTTCTTTCACTTAGCGTAATATTTTGAAATTCATCCATGTTGCACATGTATCAATAGTGCATGTGTTTTGCTGATTAGTCCCTCCCATACCCTGAATGAATGTACCTCGTTTTACCTGTTCACCACCTGTGGATATTAGGCAGTGTCCAGAACTTTTTTTTCTATTATGGATAAAGCTACTGTGAATCTGGGTGCAATATTTTTTATGTGTGTTAATTTTCCTGGTGGAAACCTCTAGAAGTGGGATTGCTGAGTCCAGGGGTAGTATCTATTCCTGTTTGTAAGAAACTACTCAACTGCTTTCCAAAGTGGTTGCACCACTTCAGATCCTACCAGCAGAGAGTGGAGCTCCAGTAGCCACAGGCTCCTGATAGCCTGAGGGAGCTAGTCTTTTTGTTGTTAACCTGTCTGGCAACATAACATGCCAGCATTTTCTTTTGGGAATGAAAAACACAACGCTCAGGAATACTAAGGTCTCTCCAGACAGCACGCAGGTGGTTCATGCTAAGCTATGGTGAGACCCTGGCCTGTTGCTAGTGGTCTCCCACTTGACTCTTTGATCTGTAGAGTAGCACCTCTGTCCCATCTTAGCTGACAATGTCCACTTTCCTTGCTTGAAACTAAAACATCCTCTGTTATCTTTAGAATGAAAGGCAAAGCTTCTTCTCCCTAAGTAACCACCTGCATGTGGCATGTGACTCAGTGTCACCAGCCCCCATATCTACACGTGGCTCTCTGTAACTCCATCATTTAGTAGGAGATGACCGGAAGCAAATGGCCAATTTCTTTAGGAAATGAGGAGTAAGTATGAGGTTCAGAAACACTGATTTCCCTGAAGCTTCTAACTCCTGGCTGTCTTTTCCTCTTCTCTGTAATTGAAGTCCTTCGGCAATTCAAAGCCAGGTACACAAGGTGCCCTGACTATGTTTTCATATATGCTGGACTCACCTTGCTACTAATGCTGAGGGGGAACCCCACAATGTTGCATTCCCGTTGCAGTATCTCAGCAGTTACATGGCACCTTGGGCTCAGCCCTGCTTGGCATGGGGACCACAGGCTGAAAGAAACACAGAGGGGAAATATCCAGAGATCAGGGAGGGTGGGCATGCAGTTAGGTGTGAATTGGTTGCAGGACATAACCACTGTTTTATAAAACACTTAATTATAAAACTAGTATATTCTTTTACCGTGGTTCTCTCCTCCCCCGTTGGCTCATGAATAAACTCTTCTTAGAACAGTTATTTTCAAAACCCAGTCTTTCCTTTGGTTCCATTTTGTTTGCAGTATACAATACTGGCCGTGGATGAATGGCTGTTTGGCTCTTGAAGGATGCTCAAAGGAGTGCTCCGGCCCCATGGGGTGGGGAAGATGGGATCCAGAGTTTTGCCATCTCTTCTCAGTGACATGATTGATGCCAGTTTGCTCCCTTTTGACCCCAGCTAATGATCCTTATCTTCTTTCCAAGGACTAGACATCCATGCCTTTTTTCAAAGTATCTCGGGCAGGGAGGGTGAACATTTTCCCTGTCGAGAGCCAGTGACCCCAGGCAGGAAGAGGCCTTCTCTCCCAGGGAGTGATTGTGTCTTGGAGAGGCATCTCCAGGGCCCAGCTGGGGCTGAGCTCAAGCAACCTTCTTGCCACACATTTAGGAGGGCCCAACAGGTGCCAGGAAGTGGCACCCTAGAACCCATGTGTGGTGCCCAGGAAAAGCCTGACCATTCACTACACAGAGGGCCTTAGGTATTTTTTTTTTTAAAGAAATGGAATTAAAGGCTCAGAGGTTGGAGAGGGAAGGAGAAAGAGTCTCTATTGAGCACTTGATGTGCACCAGGTCCTCACTGCTTCAGAACATTGGAATGTGTATTTTTAGTGGTGTGTTACTGATAAGAAAACTGAGGCACAGAGAGGATCTCCTGTGAAATGTAAGTATGGGTTTAAGAACCTGGATGGTTGTATTGTCCAAGGCTATGCAGAAGTGGTACAGGGGACCAGAGTGCAAAAAGGGCAGGGAGCATGACTTAAGTGGTAGGGTGTTTACCTAGCAAGGTTTCTAGTTCAAACCCCATTACCACTAAAACCCGCCCCCCCAAAACCCCAAAAAGTAAAGTACAGAGAGCTCCTGTATACTTGCTGGTACTAATATCTTGCATGAGTGTAGTATATTTTTACTAAGTAAAGTCCTTAGTTTATATTAGGGTTCACTCATGTTCTATATTCTATGAGTTGTGACAAATGTACAGTGACATGTATCCACCATTATTGTATTATATAAAATGATAGTTTCACTGCCCAAAAATTCCCCCATGCCTCACCTATTCATCCCACCCTGGCCCCTAAGCCTCAGGTGACCACTGATCTTTTTACTCTCTCTGTCAGAATAACATACAATTGGCCACGTTTGCATACTATGTAGTCTTTTTCAGACGTGGCAATGTGTGTTTGAGGTTCCCCCATGCTTTTTTGTGGTTTAATAGCTCATTTCTTTTTTTAATTAATGCATAATAAACACTCCCTTGCGTGGATGGACGATAGCTTATTTATCCATCTATTTACTGACGAATATCTTGGACGCTTTGAAGTTTTGGCATTTCCAAGTGCAGATATGGTTTTCATGTCTTCGCTTTGGTCATGTGGGCAAAGGGACATGGCACAGTGAGGCTGTGCTTTTGTAGGGCTGGGCCCATTCACAGACGGCAAGACTCCAAAATGTTCTTAGGCTAAGCTATAAAACTGTGACTAAGCCAGATGTTGGGACATTGGGAATCTGGATGTTGTGTGATCCTCCTGTGTTCTTTTCAGTCCTAGTAGTCAACTTGGTCATTAAATTAATTCTTTATTGAGGTATTAGTTGCTTGGAGACATACAGCTAAATTATCCACAGGCCCTGACATCAAGGAGGTCATGGTTCATTTGAGGAGGTCGAATTTCAGAAGAATCACAGGTTGGGAATATTTAAACATTGTATGAAAAATTGACAATGCCTCAAAAAAGAGACAACTAAATACTAGACAAATACCACCATCAGCACTTGTTTTAGTCCTGTGTACCAACTGTTACCAGACAGGCAAATACTAGGAGGGCGATGCTGCTGCTGACACTAGACTAGATCCTGAACAGCATTCAACTGTCTTGGGAGAGGGTCTGTTTCAGGGCAGTGACCTGTGTTCTCCCAGTGTCCCATTTCAAAGGCTTCTTAACTGGTTTCCAACTCCAGCCTACTCTCCCCCTCTAGTTCATCTGCCTTGACCAGCCATGCGGGCAGTGAACTTGGTAAGACCCTGTCTCTTTAGATTAGTTCACTGCCTCCGTTCCTCCAGAGCCTCTGTGCTTGTTTATTAGTCACAAAGTTGAAATCCGACAGTAAGACCCCATGAGCCCTCCCCATGCCAACCCTCCCTCCCCATGTCTCTCCATGGGTCCAGGTTATCTCACCACTGCACACCTGCCCATGTACCAGCCTCACCTAAGCTGTTGTCCTCCTCGATCACGTGGCTTCACTTTTATGTCTGGCTGTGCACCTGCTGCTTTCTCTTCCTCAGGTTCCCCTCACATCCAGCCCTTCTCACTGTGGTTCATTTCATTCAAGGTCACCTCATCTGACTCTCCACTTCCCAGGTTCACAGGCTTTGCCACTCCTTCCTTTGGGGCCCATGAGTGTTGCCATCACTTTCACGTAACATTGTCATGATTTGGGGGCTTGTCTGTCTGTCTCCTCCACTAGACTACAATCTCGTTTGATGGCTGTGGCTCTCATGTACGTTTGTAACTGCATTTGAGCGCTAGCTCAGCACAGTATGTGCTTAGTAGACAGTTAATGGAGGATCAAGGATCATGTCACTGATAAGTGGTTAGGATGTGGCTGTAATCTAAGGGAGCCTGGGTTTGAGAAAGGTGTTCTTAAACTGTCTTCTGTTTTATCAGGTCTCAGGAACTTGTCATTGTTCCTGTTTAGCGTCTTCATCCTCTGGCAGATGGGCCATCTTGGGCTGATTGGAGGGTACACGTAGACACTGCTCGGATGCCATCACTTAGCATGGCAGGAAGGGATGGGTCAGCTTTTTCAAAGCCCCTGACTTTTGTAGGTGGTGTGCTTTTTTTCTGAATTTACGTGCTGACATGAGTGTCATGGTTAGGATGTTAGGTTTCACTGGCTCAGGTGTTTACCTTATTTTTATGTTACAAACAGAGCATACGGTAAATTCCATCTCTGTCACTTTGAGTTACTCTTTCCCACTTCTGGGAGCCCCCATTCTCAGGTCCGGTGCAGCAGTTTTGTCACCCCTTCACCTTAGTTTCTTCCTCTGTAAAATGAAGATGTTGGGTTAGACCAAGGAATCTTAACCTGCAGTCCATAGAACCTCCTGGAGCCCCACATGAAGCCCTCTGAAATTGTTTCAACGTGTGTCTGAATATCTTTTCACAACTCATTGTGATATTTAAATAAGAGTAGATGATCTAAAAAAGCTTAAAGATCATTGGAACAAATTATTTTCAAAGTCATAACAAGCTTTTTATTTTTATTGTTTTTTCATTTTTTAAAAAATTTATTTTTTTTTTGTTATTCATATGTGCATACAATGCTTGGGTCATTTCTCCCCCCTGCCCCCACCCCCTCCCTTACTACCCACCCCACCCCCTCCCTCTCCCCCCGACCCCCTCGATACCCGGCAGAAACTATTTTGCTCTTATCTCTAATTTCATAACAAGCTTTTTAAATAAAAAAAGTTATCTATTATAACACCTTTTTCTTTAAAATATCAGCATGGTCCAGGCTCTGTAGCTTACACTATAATCCTAGTTACTCAGGAGGTAGAGATTGGAGGCTCATGGTTGGAGGACAGTCCTGGCAAAAAGTTAATGAGACCCCCATCTCAACCAATAAGTTAGGTGTGGTGGCACATGCCTATCATCCCAGCTACACAGGAGGCATAGATAAGAGGATCATAGTCCAGGCCAACCCTGGCAAAACAGGAGACCCTGTTTTAAGAAAATAACTAAAGCAAAAAGTGGTGAGGCTCAAGTATAATGTGTGGAATTCTTGTTACTTTTTTTTAGATAAGAAAGTTTATTTAACACTTGAAAATCAATATTATCTAGCATTGTACTGGGGGTTCATGGTGACATTTATAAAAGTGCTTATAGTATAGCTTAGTTAAATTAACCATCTCTGTCATTCTCCTTTATCCCTTTCCACCCATTCCTGGTACAGTTTCAACAGATCTCATCTTTCCATTTTTGTATATCAGTACATAATATGTCTACCATATTCACCCTAACACACCCTTTCCTTATATCCTTACCCCTCCCACTGGTACCAACCCCCAGACAAGACCTGTTTTACCTTCCTGTTCTCTGTTTTTGAAAAAGATACTTTTGTTTGTTTAAGACAGCTATACTGGGTGTTTCATTGTGACATTTCTATGTATATATGTATTATAATGTGAATGGGTATGTTAAGCCATTAGGCTGAAGGTCAGTGATTTTTATGGGCCAGAACTTGATACTCTAGATGCATCCTTCACTCTCCCACTTCCTCCTCAAAGGTGATTTGGTCCCTGCCTTCACATCCTTTCACTGATGTAAATTGGTTTGAATTTTCTCACTGCTTCTAATGAATGTTCTAGCCTTCCTTGCACTCTTGACTGAGCAGGAGCCCAGGATGCCTTTGGATGTGCTTTACAGTGCTCATATTTGAGGGACTCATAGGGGCTTCCAATGATAAAGCAGGAGCAGTTTCAGTGGCCTTTAATTTTTTGCTCTCTGCTTGTTATAAGGTAGTTTAGAGTGTCATGTGCTGATTACATCTATGACAAGAACATAGCTCATTTTAAAAGGCAAGAAACATGGAGAGGAAGGATAAGGGGCAGTTGCAAGACTTCAACAGGGTTCCCATTGTACCTCCTAGTCTCCTCCCAAGGCAGGTTGATTCTCAAAGGCTAATGCTACACAAATGATTGTGCCCAGGCAGATTTGACTTGGAAGAGAGTGGAAAAACAAGTGCATTCGTCCCTTCCTTCATGCAATGGGCTGTGCTTGACCTGAAAATAAGAGATATGTAATCAGGTGCCCTCCCCTCCAGCCCCGCTTCTCCCCAGCTATTGGAGAGGCATGCCTCTGTCTGGGGGCTCTGCAGACTTAGTGCTCATGAACTGCTGGCTGGCTCTTAAAGTTGTGCTGGGGAAACCTCTTTGCACCCCTGTGACCTGACAGTACATTTAGGACTCCAGCCTGGTCCTAGCCCTCTACTTCTGCTATGAGTATTGCTGTTATACTTTTTGACCTCCCCTTGGAAGGGACACACCTGTCATTCTTGGTCTCTCAGGCACCTTTTCTCCTGATATTCTCCCTGACTGTTATAAGCTAGTTTAGAGGGTAACACAGTAAGTGCATCCATTAAAAGAATAAAGCCCTTTTTAAAAAGGCAAAAATGTTCTCCAGCTGAACCAGGGGTGGCAGGACCCATCTCCTCCCTGTGCTCTGCTGTGGTAGGGCCCCACCACTCATTGACATGTGCCCATAACTGAAGTGGACAAAGAAGAGAAAGCAGCCTTGTGAGCTCATGGGAGAAACTAGGGGTTTGCACAGGTGAAGCCTGTTGCTGTCCTCTTGGTGGTGTAAGGTAGGCTCTGGGACCCTCTTTCTGCTCCACCTGTGGCGTCTCCTGCTCTTTTTCATTGCCTGATTTTCAGGCGGTGGGCACATTTGGAATTCTCTCCATTGGCACTCAGGGGCTGTTAGGACAGTCTGCACAGTAAATGAGGTATATTGAGAGAGCTGTGGACCCACACCTCGGCTCCACTAATCATGGCTGAAACCATATGTGCACCTGTGTGCGCATGCACACACACACACACACACACACACATGTGGATCTGTAGACACTTGTGAGACTCAGAACACAGTCTACAAAGGACAGAGCTAGGGTCTAGCATTAGGGAGTGCCAAGGTTATCTGTCATCCAGTGTTGAGGGACACTTGCACATGCCTGTGTGACCCAGGATGAGAATCATGTCTGAATCTCCAGACAGGCTGCTTCTAAAGGAGGAGTGATTGGAGTTTAATAGGAAATGAGGCCAAAAGTGATGTCAAGTGTGCCTTTGGGAAGTTGGCAGGCTAGGCACTGTTCCTTAGTAAGCCTTTCATACTCCACTCTAAGATAAAGGGGAGGCCTTTCTGTATAGGGAACCCTGAATGTGACATGCCAGGTTTCTTAAACTTCAGTGTGTTGCCCAGCAGATAAAGAGCCAAGCCACACTTCCTATAGTGGTGTTAGCCATGCAGCAAGAAAGCCAGGATTGGGCTCTTGGGAATGGGAAGCAGTGCTTCTCCTTTGGCCTGTAGGTTTCCCTTGAGCCACATCCAATGACTCTCAGCTGTCACTGTTTTGGTTGGGGTGTCTGATGTAGTGACAGACCTGCTGGATTGTCTTTTACCAGCAGGATTTACAGCTGTAAAGGACAAATTATATGTCATTTACAAACATCCTCAGTCCCTAGTCTTTCCTCAGCCTCTAGGTCAACTGGTATCTCCTAAAATGTATGTTTAAGAACAACAGCATAGATCAGGTTAGGTATGGCAGCTTTTTAGTATTATTGTGTTTTGAAAATAGAGGCAATTTTGAGTTTGAGTTAAGCACCATCACTTCATCTTATACCACAGTATTGGTTTTTCACAGGGAACATCTTATTGAAATGTCTTCCCAAATACTAGTATTCTAGATTAATATTTGCTTAAATGAATATTTTGTTCATTTTTAGTTCAACCATTATTTAGAATTTCACAGTGTTGCTCTCATCTGATACAGGGACCAGTGCATGACAGTCGTTACAATGATGATTGCATAAGAAAGTGACAGGTTGGGGGTCCTGTGAGAGAGGGTGTCCTTGTCTATGAAAATGAAATACCACTGCCAGTGTTTTGTATGAAGGGTGAAAAAGCTATTATTTATGGATGACACATGGTAAGATTTCTGATGTGGCCCTCACATAGTGCTTTATAGGATATGGAATTATAAAGCAAAGTGTTTTAGAAGACATTTCAACTGAAATATGTAATATTCTCATAAAGCTTAGCTGTTCTTTTGAGCTTTGATATTAAAAACTAAAATTTGTGGAATCTTTCTCTGAAGTCTGTAAGAAAGATTCTCCTGCATAAAAGAACTATTTATTCTTTGGGAACAGTACTGTTTTATCATTCAGCTTTGTTTGGAATTGAAACAATTTAAGTAAATAACAAACACTTTATTTCCAGAATTAAAGACCATCAGACTATGTAGTATTTACTCCTTGAATAGAAATTCTACTTTGTTTTATTTAAATGAAAATTGGCAAAAAAAAAAAAAAGTTAAGGGAGGGGTTTTGAAACTTCTTAAAGATGTCTTTGGCATTTGTAGAAGGATGGTTCTTACCAAAGGGTGAGAGACAGCTTCAGAGCCTGAGCCTCCCTCAGGTCTTCTGCTCTCCTGCCACTGGAACCAATTATGGTGCTTTGGAGGTTAAAAATACAATGGGAGCAGACTCATTAAAAGGCACAGATTGGCCAGGCCAGTGGCTCACGCCTGTAATCCTAGCTACTCAGGAGGCAGAGATCAGGAGAATCACAGTTTGAAACCAGCCTGGGCAAATAGTTCGCGAGACTCTATCTTGAAAATACCTATCACCAAAAAAAAAAGGGGAGGGCGGGGCTGGTGTTGTGACTCAAGGTAAGGGCCTTCAGCTCAAGTCCCAGGACCAAAAACAAAAAAAATGGCAGAAATTGTCGAATTGTATAACGAATAAGATACAATTATAGCTAAAAGAAACACTACATAGATAGGCTAAAAATGAAAGGATGGGAAAAGATAAACCATGCACTCACCCAAAGTGGCTATGTTAATATCAGAAAAATAGACCTTTAAACAAGGACTATCACAGGGATGAAGAGAGATATCATATAATAATAAAAGTTTGGAATACAGAGCCTGCTCATACAGAGGGTCAATATACTTGCTATCTCCTATTCTAGTCTGTTTCATTCTAATCCTTTAGAAAGAAAATTAAGGTTCAGAGTAGAAGATAAACAAAGCACCTGTGGATGACATTGGAAAAAAGTTCAATGCACCAAAAAGCCATAGGCAATCCCTAAGAACAGAACTTCAAAGCTGTCACAACAACTGATAAAACAACTGATAAAAGCTGAAAGATGAAATACATAAATCCACTGTACTAGTTGGAGACTTCACTCCATTTACATCAATCTATGAAACAAACAAATGGAACATCAGTAAGAATATATAAGACCTGATCGACACTATCACCTTGACGTAGTGGATATCTACAGAACAGTCTACCCAGTAATGGCAGAAATACATGTTCTTTACAAGTGTGCATGAGATAGTTATCCAGAAAAGTCATATGGAGAACTCTAAACTAAGCTTTAATAAATCCAAAAGATCTGATATCATAAAGTATATATTCTGGCTCTAAGTAAATTAAATTACAAATTAGTAGCAGAAAAATCCCAAAATTTATAAATAAAGCAATACATTCCCAATAAGCCATAGGTCAAAAATCCCATAGGAGTAAATTATTCCCACTTGAATTTAATGAAGTATCCAATATTAATAAATTTTGAATGCAAATAAACACATAATATATCCAAATTTGCAGGAAGTAGCTAAAGCAGTGCTTAGAGAGAAATTTAAAACATTCAATACCTTATTTTTTAAAACAAAAATTCTCATAACAGTAAGTGAAGAAACTTAAGAAACTAGAAAAGGAACAAATGAAATCCAAATCAAACAGAAGGAAGACAATAATCAGTAAAACAGTAATCAGAAAAGCAACAGGAATACTTAGTGAAATCTATAGCTGATTCTTTGAAAAGATTAATACAATGGATGGATCTCTAGCCAAATGAATAAGTAAAAAACAGAGAAGACACAAATTGTCAATATCAAGGATAAAAGATTGCTACAGTAAAAACGTGACAAGGAATATTATGAACTTTATGTTCAGAAAATTGTAACTTAAATGAAATGGCAAATTCCTTGAAAGATATAATTTACCAGCATTCACTCAAGAAGAAATATATAATCAGAATAGCCTTTTATTAATTGAAGAAACTGAATTCATAGTTGAAAGCCTTCCAACAAAGAAAATCCAAGGCCCAGAAGGCTTCCCTGGAGAATTCTGACAATCATTTGAGGAATCAACTATACTAATTATACACAAACTCATTCTGAAAACAGAAAGGAAGGATTAGATCCAACTCATGAGGTCAGCATTGTCTCAGTTTTAGCACCATCACAAGAATACATAATTATAGATCAATATTTTTTGTGAATCTAGATGCAAATTCTCAACTCATTTTCCAGGACTTAGTCCTATTTTTAAAGCAGATTATTTTTTACTGTACAATCAAGTAGAAAAACTTTAATGATCACAATATAACTAACCAAAATCTTCATTCAGGTGAGTCAGAAACTAGGGTGGATCACTTGTAACCAAAAAAGACTCTGAGATTTTGATCTTTTTCTGCTTCTTGTTGGTGGTACTTAAGCAAGAAGGTCAAATGCAAGCCTTGTCACTTTGTAAGGAGGTACCTGGAACCAATCCCCTTTCTACCAGTGTTCTTTCTGGATAAGATGAATCTGGTCTACTTCTTCAGAGTATCCAGAGTCCATGCTATCATCTGATAGCTTAGCTTTGTTCTTAGTTATTAGATGTGGTACTTGCAAAAACCCAGACTGTTTCTAGGATTTGAAGGTTTTCATATCTTAGCTGGGGAAGCCAAGAGGTGTGATCACGCAAAAACCACTAGGGTTCTTTTCCAATAAGGGAAGGAAGCCAGGGCCAGAACTGCATGATCAAGGGTTTGGTGGGCCACACAAAGGATTTTTGCCTTTCATTCTGAGTGCAACAGGCCACCAAGTAAGGAGTAAAAGGGGGCAATGGTGTCATCAGGTGGTCATTTCTTGCCAACCCTTCTGGTGCTTGTCAGAAGGTAAGACATTCATAGGGAAGTCTTGAAGTTGGTACCACCATGCAAATACTGAGACCTGAATCCTTTTAAATCTGTCTTAGGTGGGGGCCTGTCCACTTCCACTGTGAAAGAGTATCCTTCTCATAACCTGACTTCCGCAAACTCTTCTAGAGACATGTGTTCCATGCCCTTCCACTCAACTCCATGACACTCAACACAAAAGGAGAGCATGGCTCTTCCTCTTTCCTCTATAGGCTGGAACTGAAGTCCCATGGTCAGCAACCAGCATGACATGCTTTGAACTCTTTTCTATCCAGCATTTTAAAAATGATTTTTATGTTCTACTCCATCATGTAAATGCTTGATTTTACACAAAATATTTTCCTTCAAATCTGTTGTTTCTGTTTTACAGATGGGGAATTCAAAGCTTAGACAGTAAAGTGTTTTTTTTCCAAGGTCACATAGATAGTAGATAGATAGTGACACATGATTTGGAACACAGGTAATGTGATTACGTAGTCTTTGCTCTAACTAATTCTACTTTTTGCCATTGCCCCTTTGGTGTCTAGAACAGTGCCCAGCAGGTGCTCAGTTGTGTGGATTCTGGTGAGGAGATCTGCATCCGATGTTAGGAACTGAGCCACCTGGGCAGGGATGAACATGGCTCCTGGGAAGCTGAGCAGAATCCATGCTCTCAGGGATCCAGCAGACACCAGAGGAACTGGACTCTCCTTTCCTTCTGTGTATCCTCAGCTTCTGGTAGCACTACCCAGTGGCATATTCTTCTGTCTGTCCTTCTTCAGGGCGATCTCTAGAGGGTGTGTCCTCTGTTGAGCTGACCACCTCCTCTGCAAGACCTGGACTAGTTAGTACATGTGAAGTGTGACTGACTGAACGGTTGGGTTGTAGAAGTCAGCCCACATCTTGAGCTAGAGAATTGTGAGGCCAGGATCCCCTTTATGTCTTGCTGTGGGCTACAACCATCCTTTCACATGAGTGAGGGGCTAGGACTGGGCAAAGGTAAGGCTGACTTCCAACCTTGAAGGCCATCGTCGAACCAGAGGGAGCCAGTTGGTCTAGATTGTGACTATGCTGCCCTTGGGTATATTGTGCTGCCTCAAGGAATAGAGGTCCACAGGAGTGTTCCAGGTGACCAGGGAAAGAGGGACACTAGAGACTTGCTGAGCAAAAAACCATGGGAGTAAAGTGATATAAGGACAGGAAGCATACATTGTGTTTGGGTGCATTGATTTTTCTGGGTGTGGTTGACCATGGAGTGAAAATATCTGCAATCTGGAAAGAGCTAGAAATAGAGATGTGGAAAGAAGGAGGCTGGGGCTGAGGGTGCAAATCTGGCAAATCCTTCTCTACCACCTGGACATCTCCTCTCCCTGCCATCTGTAACAGACCAGGCATGTATATGATTTACTTTTTGCACTGTGAGGGTAAGGTTGTGTCCTAAATAGAGGAGATATTTTAGTTACCTTTTTAGTAGAAGTTGTTACCCTTCATATCCTCTCTGTGCTTGAACCATCTACTGAGTCGGTTAAATTAATTGCTATGTTCTTTATTTCAGAAAAACTGTATAACTCCAATGGACGAGATTTAAGAAGGGCTCTTTTTTCCCTGAAGCAGATATTTCAGGTAAGAAGGAAAAAATAAAAGTATACATGGGTTCTGTTTTTGCTTTGCTGCAAAATTCCACCTGCTGTGGAAGCTTATAGCTTTGTTTGCTATAAAAATGAGTCTCCTTAGATTACATTATAACTTAGGTCATAATATCAGTGGAGAATATTTTTACACATCAGATATTTCAGACATAAAAATCAAAGACAACTTTATGAAATCATGCTTACTTTCCATGCTTCTACTCTTTACAAAAGAAAAGCCTATTCTGGATATAATAGAAAACCTGTGTTCTTTTCCCCAAAACCAACCACTCTCTTCCCACCCTTCTCCAAGGTCCCCATTCTATTGACTATTGAATTTGTTGTAAGTTTCCATCCTAATGGCAAATATTCACTGACATGAATATTGTACTAACTTCACATATATATTATCACGTCACACGCATCCTACTTCAGCTTATTTGTGGAGAGTGGAATGGGTATAGGCATGACTGGCATAGGTCTGATTGAGCGTGCCATTGTGTGAATTCAGCACAAGGTGTTGTGTGCATTCCTCTGTTGTGGATGTCTCCCCACATGCACATGTGTGTGTCTTCCTCTCAGGTTCTATCTTATTCCTCCCTCCTGAGCTTTCCTTCCATCTCTACCCTGAGAAAGTCAGTAGCTTAGAGAAGGGCTAGGACAGGTGTGCAGACAGGTTCCAAGACAATCACGGAGATGGCAAAGGGCAGAGTTAGCAGTGGGTCTGTGAAGGTGACCTTTGCTTGGAGCATGTGTTTGTCCAGGTCCACTGTTTCTTTCTCTTGTGAGTTTGTACTTGAGGGTATGTGCCATTTCTCTTCAGTTCCTGTTTTATTTAAATTCTTTTAAAAAATTGTCAGTAATAGTTCTAGACAGATTGAGTTTCTATCTGTATGAGAGGAAGTAGATGATAAGACAGCCCCTGCCCCCACCGACACCAAAAGGAAAGCTAGGCTCCAAATCCATCTCATCTGTACCTTTTTGTCCCATTCTTCTTTCACTTTATTCCATTATGCTGTAAGCTCTTCCCAGAACAGAATCCCCTTTCCCTGTGGACATTTCTGGAGATGCATCCCCAGGTTTGCTGCTGGCGCCCAATTGCTCCCTCATGCTACACATCTCAGAAATGCTCTGGTTTTGAAGCCTGCCTTGGTTCAGCCTGCCTTTCTCTCACCTGGAAAATAGCACCAGCTGTCCATGGCACTGCCTGCATTTGAGCCTCCCCAAATTCTTAGCTTCCCACCACAGGGAGTCGAAGGGGTCATTCTCTCTTGTTGCTTGCACATTGTCTTCTGGGTTACATGTGAATTTCTTGGTTTAACATTGAAGGCCTGGTCTGGCCTCTGCTGCCCATCTCTCTCCCCTGGACCATATTCCAAGTTCTTCCCTCAGCTGTCTTCCAAGAGCAGGTCATTCCCTCTCTCTTCTGCACCTTTGCCCCAGGATGCATAGCTTCTTTCCCAGGATGTTTTGCTGTCCCACACCCACTCTGTGTGTCTCTGTTTTCCTCATGCTGGAGATGCCCTCTGCAAATGATCCCTCTCCCTAGTCAGCATCCCTGTAAACCTGTACTTAACTTTAGAACATAACTTAAGACACTTTAGGGAACTTATCTGAGTCTAGTAGTCTGTTAGCTGCCTAGATTTTGTTACCAGGTCTTTGGTGCCTTGCAGTATCTGGTACCACTTAATAAATGAATGGATGGGATGAATTGAATTGTTCTTTTGGCAGGTGTCTGTGTCTACAGTCCTCCCTCTCTCTAACTTATTATGCTGTGCTAAGTAATTGTTTCAAAACTCAACACAGTTTATCCCTCGGTGCCTTCCTGTTACTTAACCTAACCAAGTGAAATTCCTTCACCTTCCATTACATCTTCCTCTCCAGCTCAGCCCCTGATTATGGCTGGGCCAGGCTCTTACTGAGTGACTAGAGGGCTATGCTTATATCACTCCTTGTCCTTCCTCATTCAAGTCATAGCTGCCTCTGGTCTCCATTGCTTTGAGTTTCCCCCAATTGAGTATCCAGTTAGTGGCAAAACCATAAAGAAAGGAGCTATCCCAAGTGACTTTTAAACACTGCAATTTGTGTACCTTCAGTAGGATAGACCCTAAGAAAAGCAGGCTCACATATACACAGTTTATTCATAACATTATTGGTAGAAATAATGTTGGTGTTACTATTCTGGGATTTGTGTGTGTGAGAGAGAAAGATTCTGATTTTGTCATTTTGAAGCTCTTAAAAATTTGGATTCATAAGTTAAAACTCCTCTGTATTCCTGAATATAATTGGAAGTGTCAGAATGAACCAATAGCATATGTCACCTTAAGCAAAGCATTTTTCTAACTCTGTTTACTACAAAGAACTAGAACTATTAATTAATTATCAAAAAGTATCACTAGCAATGAGATTGTGATCTAAAACACCAACGGGAACCAGAGTTGCTTGGAGAAGTGGCTGATTCCAAGTCTGGATTAAGAAATGTTACAAAATAAAGTTGGAACCTATTGATAGCAGGAAGCTATCAAATTCTACTAGGATTATTTCCAAAAGCACTCAGAAGTGAGTTAAAGGGTCTCTCTCTAGTTGGCCAGAGATGGGAAAATAAGCATTAATAAAGACAATAATTGCAATAGATCCAAACATGAAATAAGTTTGAATTCATAATGATATGAAAACATAACAATGAATTGGTAAGAGAAATGGGCAAAAGATGCTCGGGACTAGCTCACTATGAGAAAATCCCAGTGAACTAGCTATTTTGAAAGTGGGTAAAGTTTCAGAGTCTCACACTTATCTTGCCTTGTCATATTTGAACTTCAGGATAATCAAATAGTATTTGAGAGGATGTCTCATTTGTAGAAATATTATAACTAATAAGAAAAGAGTAATAGAATTAGATTGTCACCATTTTACAGCCCCTAATGAATGAATGAATCTGTGGATTGAGCATCAAGAGTTGCTAACATGACAGAAGTGAGGTACAACCAGACATTCTGTGCTTCCTGATAGAAATACTATGATGTGGTCAAATCGAGGAACCAACCCTGAATTTGGCCATTCCTTTATGTGAAATAACCAGATAACTAATTATAGATGCTCCAGGACAGAGGTACATGTCAAACTACCATGTAATCAGAAAAATTCAGACTGAGGGCTACTCTAATATACAAATGATCTGGTTTCTTAAGCATTTAAGCTGAGTGTGGGGGGGGGGGAAGGGAGGAAGAGGAGAGAGTGAGAGAGAGAGAGAATCCAGGAATTAAAAGATGTTTCAGAGTCATAACAACGAATTGCCATGTATGAACGTTATTTGGATCCTACTACAAACTATGAAACAGTATCGATGAGCAGTTAGATATTTGGTCACTGCTGGAATTTGATAGTTATTTTTAAAACGTGTAAAGAAGAGCTCCTATACGTTGGAGATACATATTGCAGTAATTTTGGATTGATATGGTAAGGAGAAGATAGGATGATAGAAGGAATAGCATTGGCATAAATTGATTGGTGTGTGTTGTTCATTAGACTCTTCGGTTGTTTTTGTGCTTGATTAAAGTTTTCTAAGTTGAAAAGTTAAAAAAAAACCCTAAACATGTGCAGACTTGTTACATACCCCTTCAATCTTTGTTCTGTGTTCCTTGAATTTTCAGGGCTTTAATTTCTACTATTGATTGATTAAACAAATATTTTTGAGCAGCCTGGTTGGCACTCTGTAGGCAAGAATTCAGGTGCTTGCTCCCAGGAGTGTTTGGAAGCCCACTCTGGTGTGCATAAAACAGCACTCAACCATAAGACAGCAGTGCATTGGGGAGTAAATGGATCACATAGATGGCTAGCTGTCTGAGGCTTAGGTTGTTACCTTCTGTACCCATGACCCATACCTCTGTCATCTCTTGTGTTTTCTAGGCAAGGAGGTTCTTTTAAAGACTGGATTAACTTGAATATTCCTTGACTAATAAGTATTTTTAAAATGATCACAGGATAATTAGGATACACAATGTACAATTAGGATAGAAAATTCTGAAATACAACAATAATCACTTACCCGTTACTGCCCACATTTTAATTTCATTTTAGTCCGAAGTCAGTGTTTTAAGAATCATGTATTAGTGCCTATATATACTAGAACTTTGCCAATTTGCAAGATTTTTTCCATATTTATTATGTATACGCTTCTTTTTAAAGTACCTATCTACATATGTGCATGCGTTTTAGTTAAGGTTCTGCATTATTTTCATGAACACTGTCTTGCCTGTCTTGTGTTTTTCCTGAGTGCCTTTTGCTAGACAGTCAGTTCTTTGGTAGATTAATATTTGTGATTAGCTTGAGCAATTTCTTGAGAGCTTGTTCTCACTTTTTCGCTGTGAAGTCATGTGTGAATCTAGTTTTAGTTAAAGTAATAAACATTTGTTACATGCTTGGAAAAACCTTCTGACTAGACGTGAGCTCATCTAAATGTCCACTTTTCACATATGCTGGTGGAAAAGGATATGGATGGAGGGAGAATTATTTTTTATTTCCTTTATACATATGAGTATAAAGTAATTTTCCAAAAACTCACCATATTGTCCCATTTTCTCTTTCTTCCACAGCCATGATTATATCAAAGTCTGAGTTAGCACAGCTGTCTTTCATTACTTCCAGGGCACAGCACTGCTCCTTTTTTCCTTCCCCCATCAGCCAGCTTTGACCCTGGAGTGCTGTGTTGGTTTTTGGGGACCCTTTCCTGTGTCTCCCCACATTTAGCTCAAGACCCCTATCCATACAATTGAAAAGAAATGCCATAGCATAATGAAAGGGGCTGCCTTCATGTAGACACAGGAGAATTATGCCAGTTCATGTATTTTTTCTCTTTCAGAGATAAACCATGGTTGCTGACTATTACTACAGTAACAACCTTTCATTATTCTATTCAGCTTTCTACTATTTACATCACTGAGGTTTCTTATTTTTGCTCTGTTATTATAATTGAAGATGGATGTTCCAGTCTTTTCCTAAATGCATTTGAGACAAGGCACTGTCCAACCAAGGAAATCTTCCCATCTCAGGGAAGGAAATGGAAAATCTGTCTCATGGACTCCCCAGAATTTGGTACTACAGAAAACCCACTGGGTCTGGGGACTGGCTAGACATAGTTAAGTGGTCTTGGCCAAGTTTTTTTGTTTGTTTTTGTCACTCCCAAGCCTAGAACCCTTTATCTGTAAAGAGAAAGTATTAACAGATCAGAGGTTCTTAGACCAGCTGCCCTTTAGGATTTCCTGGGGAATTTAATAGCAGAGCCTGGGTCCCACCCCAGAAATTCTCATCAAATCCATATGCATAGGGTCCTGTTTTCTAGTCCTTTTAAAGCTTCCCAGTTGATCCTAATGTAATGGGGTGAGAACCTCCACATCACCTGGAGGCCTTGTTGCTCAGCCTGCTGGGTAGCAGTGCAGTTTCCTATTATCCAAGTCAGGGAAGGGGCCAGGGAATTTCCCAGGTGAGGCTCCTGTTGTAGTCTCTGTGGATGGGTTTGCAGGTCAGTAGGTCTGGAGAGCTCTCTCTGAGAACCATGAATTAGATGACCACTGAGTTTTCCTCCATGTCCTGCTTCTGTTGATGAAGATGGAGGTTGCATATTTGAGGGATGGTCCAGCTCCTCCAGGTGAATAGTTGATCCTGTACTTACTTCCCTCTTGATCCTACAAGCAGTACAATGCAGGAGTTTGGAGAAATTGCTTCCTTAGTTCTCAGAGAGCATTTGCCAGAGCCTGTTGTAACTTGGGCTGTCTGTTGGCACACAAGAGTGACTTTGAGTCCTCTCCTTGATGGTCTAAGCTGCAATTGGATGTTTCCTATAGTAAAAATCTAGCAAAGCTTCATGTGGCCAGTCCCTTGGGACTTGTGGGAGCTTGGAGCCTGGTAATTTTTGAAGAATGAAAAACAGAACACTATAAATATTTCTGACAGGCAAGGGATTCATTTGCTTTATCTTTATTAGATTGCCCTGAAGGCAATAATTGGTCTTTGGCAAAGGACAATGTGAAGACTGGTTATAAAATTCCTCTGGCAAGAGTTAAGATGCTTCATTTGAATAGAGCACAATAGTCCTTAGGGGTCATTCTGGCTTCAAAGGCTTCTGCATAGTTTGAACAGCACTGCCTGGATAAAAGATGGATAGGAACTGCATTTGAAGTGGTATTTTTTTTTTTTCCTTTTTCTTTCCTGCCAGGATGACAAGGATTTGGTGCATGAATTTGTTGTGGCTGAAGGTCTGACGTGTTTGATCAAGGTGGGAGCCGAGGCTGATCAGAACTATCAGAACTACATCCTGAGGGGTAAGTCAAAGCCAGGCATGCCACTGCCTGGATTGTCCTGCAGGAACTTAGACACTGAGAACTTTGTAAGAGGTTTGAATTCAGTGGTAGGGTGGCAAAGTCACCTTGTAGCAAAAGCTGCCTTTTTCAACAAGGTTTATCAAGGCCTAGTAAATAGCTAGTGACAGAGCTCATTTTACTTTCACATGGAGTTTCTTCTGGATTACTAAGAAAAAAGAACACATGTCTCACAGTTCCTTATAATTTCCTTTTTGATGAGGTGGAGCCCATACTAATTGGGATCAGGTAGAGCCCAAAGCTGATTTATTTCTTGGGAGAAAATATTTTCTCCACATTGAGTTGTCACCTAAGTTTCTTGTCAGAGTGCACATTCCTCACCACATCTCTGGTTTCTGACTGGATGGGTTTGGTATAGGTCTGGGTTCTTGCCTTGTAAAGAATGATTCTGGGTGCTGCTTCCACAATCTACATTAAAGCAGTGCAGGATGGTGTTTGAAGCAGGGATTTCTGTTGCAGTTCAGAGTTAATGGTCTTTTATAGTGGTAGTGATTTTTGTGCACCTTCACTAACTAATTTTATTTGACCCTGCTTAAAAGAAAAGTTGGATGGGCAGGCAGGAACGATTAGGCTGGACCCATGAAATTGCTGTTCTGAATAGTTGTGACCTACAAAAAGAGAAATTGCATATGTATTTCCATATTATAGTTGAAAAAAGTTGAGAACCAAAAGCTGGCCTTTTGTCCAAATTAAGAGTATGTTTTTGTTCAGGCTTAACGTATACATTATTTGAACTTTACAAAAATAAAGGTCATCCTTGCCACAGAGAAAACCCTCTACAGAAGTAATATTATAACCATCTATGTGTTTATTTATTCCTCTGACCCTCATCTTGGAGCATCCATGTGTGTTTCTATAGAGGGGTCATCTTGTAAGCATCATTTTTCATCCTTGTCCAAGTCTGGGTGAGGGACATAGTTCTCTCATTTATCAGAAAGGCAAGAATTTTGTCAGAATACCACCTAGCCCTACCTCACAGGGATCGCCTAACCACCCATAGCTGCAAGGGAAGTGGGAAAAGTGAATGCTTGGCTTTCTGGACTCAACAGAGGATGCAACCAAAGAGAAAGACTGGCTTTGGGCCTGAGGGTTGTTAATCCCAGCCACACAGAGGAAGAGAAAACTTGGCTGGGAAGCCCCTCCTAGCAAGCAACAATAAGTGCTTCCCCATGGCTGGGCTTTGTGTTGCTGAAAGAATCCTTGTGTAGGAGGCAGGTGAAGCTGGGTAGATGCATTGGTCCCAAACGGTGGAGTGGTATGAATTGTGTGTCCCAGAAATGAAAGGTGTGTTGATGTAGGCAGCGCCATGTAGATGCTTTACCTGAGTAACTGTTTATTCTGAAGCTTATAGTGCTTTGGTAACTTGCTGTGTTCTGATATGTGCCAGAAACTTGCTAGGGGCAATTTACCAAGTGCTGAAGTATCAGAATACCTACTCATGACTTGGGGAGGGCTCTGGTAACCACCTGATTCTTCTCTGTCCATGTTGAAAATGTCAGCAAGGTAAGACCTTCGTTACAGACAGCTCTTCATAAGAGGGGCAGAGGCTGCACATTTCCATTAGGCCTTCCTGTTTTGATTCCCAGTAGCGTCCATTTGTTGGAGACCAGAAGGTTCACCATGTGTTATCTGGAAAGTGAGCAAGGGCTCACAGTGCTTAGGTCACTGCAAGATGTCCTGCTTTCCACAGAGGGAGGTGTTTTTGCATTTTAGCCCCATGTCTTCTGAATCCCAGAAGACCTGTGGTAACCAGGGCTCTGTGCCCATTCATCACTGCCCTCTGATATGGCTGGCTGAAACCTGTGCCAGGAAGAGTACCTTTTGGGGCATATAAATGACAGATTTCTTGGGTTATGACTTTTTTGGTTTTATACAAGGAAACTATCATTTTTTCTGGCCCACATGTTGAGTCACTCCTTTGTGACTTTGACAAACTTCTCATGGAGGCTTTTTCTGAGGTCGTGATCAGCTTCTGGCAGTGATGAACAACTCTTTTTTTTATTCAACCATGTTTTAACCATTTTACCTTGGTCGGGCACTGGGGAGACCAGGTGCAGATCAAGAGAGAGAGGCTGGAAAATGGTTCATAGTTTTGATACTCACAGATCCCTGAGGAGAACATAGCAGACAACCCATGGCTACTCAGGGCAAGCCCAGCAGTCTGATGGAGCAAAAGGAGTGAGGCCTGTGGGCAAGCACCTTCAATGTGGTTTCCAAGGGAAGAAACAGATGAGGCAGAGCAAGCAAGCTTAGAAGGGTTGACTGGTTTGAATAATTCATTGTGGTCTTAGGCATAGTGATGTCCCTGGCGTGACCACGGCCTGTGTACTGTGGTCGGACCTGTGACAGCCCAATGTGGAATGGCTGGGGAGGAGAGTACTAGATGGGCTTCTATGGAAGGGGACCTGGCTAACCTCCAATTAGGGCACCAAAACTGCGTCAACACAGCTTTTAGACAACAACATTGCAATCAGTAAGCTGGGCTGATTATTCAAGTACTCCAGAGAAGACTGCCCTCTACATAGTTACCTCAAGAGCTCCTTTTGTAGGTCCCCTACAAAAAAGCAGCACATGGGGGACTCAACACTTGCGCACATCTGCTCTTAGAACTCTTTCGGTGTATCTTTATTTTTGGACTCAGCTCTCATTTTTTATATAAAGGTCCATGAATCCGTTGCTTTCCATTGAGCGTGTATCTGCTGAGAGGTAGGGATAGGTTTGAGTTACAGGGCAGCTGAGCGCTCCCTGCAAATGCGAGCAGGCTGCTGGGAAGAGGTCTTAACTGCACAACATGGAGAAATAATATTTATCTGACTTATTATTCTTGGATGTGTATAGCTAATGATCTAAAGTTTTTCAGGATAGCCAGTATTTAATATAAATCTACTGTGGAATTTTTTACCTCACAATTATTCTTATGGAAGTGGACCTAAGCATGGTATATTCCTGGGAACTTGAACTTTCCTCAGACATTTCCAAGCCTTCCCCAATGGGCCACGCCAGGCCCTGAAGTTGAAATGGTGAAACCAAGATTCAACCCTGCCCTGAAGCAGATGCCTGGTGCATTTTGTGTGATGTATCACACATGTCTTAATATGTTTAGAAGTTGCATATATGTGATATGTTTTGGATGAGAAAAGAAAAAGAGCATCTGCCTTTTTCTGGCTGTGCCCAAGAGAAACTGCCTCTGACAAGCTAGTTTCATATGGACAAGTTTGATTTGGTTGTTTCACCAAGAGCAAAATACTAACGAACCATAAACACCTCAATCATTATCAGACCTCATTTAAAAGTTTGATAAGATCTTAGAACTCAATTAGCTCAACCCATTCATTCTATGAGAAAAATGCAGACACTTTGTTTCCCACTATAGTGTGTTTTAAAGAATGTTTTAAAGTTCTATCAATGTTTAAAACTTGAAAGATTTAACATTTAAAAATCCACAGTTCAGGCTTTTTTGGCAAAATTGGAACCAGCATTTCCACCATTAGGAGAAAAGCCCTAAATACCGTGTTTGTCTGGGGTCCCCTTAATGAGGCTCATGGTCAGATGGCGTGTGTCAACGTCCATACCATCAAAAACAAATATCCTAGCTTAGGAAGACATTGGACAGGTTAGAGAGGAGATGGGCACACAATGATCCCGTGGTATTTAAGCCAGCATCCTCCAGCCAAGGGCAATGGAGAAGTTTGTATTTAGCATTTGAGAACAAACAGGGTGCAGACTACAGAGTGGGGGGGGGCACCAAACTGGCCCCAAGGCGAGGAACTAGTAGCTGAAGGTGATTACTGCTTATTTCCTGAGCCAAGGCCGGGTGGTTGGCTATTGTGTTTTCCACTCACTGGCCCAGCCTGACTCTCCTTATCCTCCCTGTACACAATATAAATATTTAAAAATATTAAAAGTAGAAAGTAGGCTGGTTACATAGCCAGTTCTAGGCCTGAGCTGTTCTGAGCTGTATAATGAAACCCTGACTCAAAAACAAAAAGAAAAAAGTACAGATTAGGGCTGGGGGTGTAGCTTAGTGGTAAAGCACTTGGTTATCATGTGTAATGCTCTGAATTCAAATTCCAGTACAGCAAAAGGAGAAAAGTGTGGATCAGAATGGCTCTTTAATCCTGGTGTGACGGCACACACCTGTAGTCCCAGCACTCAGATTAAGGCAAAGGATTTTCAATTTGAAGCCAGTCTAGGCTATGTACTGAAACCCTGTCTAAAACAAACAGCTGGGAGCATGGCTCAAGTGGTAGAACACCTGCGTAGCAGACAGGAGCCCCTGGGTTCAAGTCCTAGTACTGCCAATCAATCAATAAATGAATTAATGACTTATCACACTGGTCATTGGTATTGACGTGTCTGGATGATGTCACCAGCCCCACTGGACTGAGCCCACTGTCCAGGATGGACTCCTTGCTTGCTGGTGGCCCTTCCTCTGCTGATGTTATGACAGGGTCTATTTCCAATAAGGAAATGGGTCAGCTGCCACAGATCGGCAGCTCACTGGGCCTTTGGGTTTTTTTTTTTTTTTCCTTTTCTCTATTTCTCTAGTAGGTTTAAATTTTTGAAAATTATGAATATTTATAAACTAGATTTGACATAAAAATGTGCATTTCTAGCTATGTTGAAAACTGAAAACTCGAGCCAGCATGACAACAATTAGTTGGAGTCAGAAGAAGCTGCTCCCTGTGTATGGCCACAGTCTCCACCATTCCCTAATGTATTACCCCTGGGCCATTCCACTTACTTTCGTTGACTGTTTGTTCTATAAGCATTTCCAGTTGAGACCTCTGATAGTGCCATCACAGTCTGCAGTGAGAACTATGTCATCTCAAGTAGAAGAGCCCAGCTTTATTACAGCTGGACGTGAGTGGTGACAACCTTTTCTACTTTGAGAACTTGATTCTCAAGTACAACATGCAGTGATTTTTTTAAACCTCCCTTCAGCTTTCTCAGAATATCTGAAGCTTGGCACTCTATCCTTCCTTTCCCTCTCCAAGTCCTTCCATGAGTATGTAAGGGCAGAAAACCACTCTAGGGACCATGGTATCTTCCAGTCTACACAGTGTGGCTGGGAGAGCTGCTGCTGGGGTTGGAGGGTATGGACAGAAGGTTCTGGCTGGAAACTTGCTACACGGGTTTGGTAACTGTGATGGTTCATCTCACCCCTAAATCTTGTGCCTTTGAATCTACTCAGAAAGTCTTCCTCATACCCTTGTCAAACGAGAGGCCCAGGTGAGCTGTAGACATGGGAGGGTCCGTGTCAAGGCCTGTGGCATAAAGGTGACCTAATATGGGCATGTCTACAAAGAAAACAGCATAAAAATGAATGTAGATATTTTCCTTAAAACAGACAATAACTTTTATAACTTTTCTTACTGGAGAAGTTGTGAATTGAACTTTTTGAAAAGCAAACAGTGTAAGAAGGACAAGCATAGAACTCACCTCACCCCACAAAACAGATGGTTTTATTCATTATACACTGCATGTGCTCGATCATACAGAACTTTCATAAAAATGAATGTGTCCTTACAAACATTGTCATCCGTGTCCCTGAAAGAGAATGGGGAGTCCAGGGACCGTGTCCCTGTTGTGACTTTGTGACATCTCTTATACCTTAGCACAATTGCTTCCTTAAACTGTAGCTTCCTCACCTGTAGAAAGGAGATTGTATCTAGTGTGCTGTGACAATAAAACAGCATATAGAAGAGTCTCAATAAAGGACTGAATTATAGCTATGACAGTTTTTTGGGTATTTTGGCCATACTGGGGTTTGAACTCAAGGCCTTGCACTTGTTAGGAATGCACTCTACCATTTGAGCCACACTCCAACCCCTTTTTTGCTTTAGTTATTTTTCAGGTAGTGTCTGCAGTTTTGCCTGGGGCTGGCCTCAGTCTGTGATCCTCCTGCCTACAGCCTCCTGTGTACCTGGGATTACAGGCATACACCACCACTCTCAACTTGTTGGTTGTGATGGTGTTTTACTAACTTTTTTGCTGGGGTTGGCCTTGAATCCTCCCAGTCTCTGCCTCCCAAATAGCTGGGATTGCAGGTGTGAGCCACTGTGTTCAGCCTCTGTCAGTTATTATCAATACTAACTGGTGATATCAAAACAGTGGCCATCTGTTAGGGACTTATTTGTGTCCTTCCAAGGACATGTGATACTGATGTTCTAATCCTCAGTGACTGTATTTAAAGACTGGGTCTTTAAAGAGGCAACTAAAGAAAAATGAGGTCATTATTCAGACACCAATCCCACAAGAGGAGGACATTAGGACACAGGCTTGCACCGAGGAAGATGAGGAGAAGACACAGGGATAACGCCGTCATCTAGAAGCCAAAGAGAATGGCCCCAGAGGAAACCAGCTCTGCTGACCCCCTGATCTTGGACCTCCCATTCCAGAACTGTGTGGAAGTGCGTTTCTGTTCCCTAAGCCACTCAGTCTGTAGTGCTTGTTACAGCAGCCTGAGCTGACTAGCACACCAACGTGGTATGCAGCTCTCTGGGAATTATTCAGGTATCACCGAGGGGAAAAATTCCAGGGATGGAGTTATTGGGTTAGAAGACCATGTACATTGCCACCTGGTTTTGGAGTGAATACTTGCCCTCCACAAAACCCAGTGACTTTATTTTCCCACCAGTTCTGACAGTTTACACTCATTTACTTGAGACTTGGGGGCTGGGGTGTCATTCCTTGTGATCTTTGTCATTCATGGTAATTAGGGCATGCTTATTCCTACTGATGACTTTTGTAGTCATTTTTACAAAGTGGTTTGAAATTTTAGTTGTAATTGTGTTAAATTTGTTGATTCATTTGTGAAAATTTGACATCTTTACTTGAGGGTTCTAAGCTGATGTCTCCATGGCTTCTGTGTCCTGGAACCGAAATATTCAAGCATGTATTTTCCACCTAACTTTTGGGCACAATGTCTATTTCTCTTTTGGTGTTGACTTTTATTCTCCATCCCACCTTCATAGTGTTTGTGTGTGTGTGTGTGTGTGTGTGCATTTTTAAATTTGGGTTTGGTACTTGCCATATGATAGAGTGGTTAGATTCTCTTTGGTGCTCTCCCTCTTTGCTTGTTTTGTAAATTTGGTTTTGGAGTGTCATCTCCTCAGAGTCTGTCTTGCCCTCCCTGTGTGGTTTTACTTCAGTCAGGAACACTTTCTTCTTGGGGTCTGGGATCCTTAGTTAAAGCAATCACATGGTGAAGATGTGGGAAGTACACCTTCCCAGAGGGAGTGACACACTCTTTTTTCTGTGTTCCTGTGTTTAAAGCTAAGAAAACAAACGACAAAATATGCTGGCAAGAAAAAGGAAGCCTTATACATTGTAGGTAGGAATGTAAATTAGCACAGCCAGTATGGAAATCAGACGGAGGTTCCTTTAAAAGCTAAAACTAGACTACAGTATGGTCCTGCTGCACACTCCTTGGCCTATCCAAAGGAATGTAAGTCAAATGCAGCAGAGCTGCACATCACTCGCCATGGCCAAACTGCAGAATCAGCCCAGCGCCTGTCAACTGACGAATGGATAAAGAAAATGTGGTACATACATAAATGTATATATGCATATAGATGTGAGTGTACTTTACAGGCACGTATGAAAATAGGAGAATGAAGCTTACTAAGAATCGGTGTAAGGGGGTAGGAGGAATGGTAGGAGTATTCAGTGGGGTGAATTTGAGCCAAGTACATTCTATACGTGTAGAGAAATGTTACAGTGGAACTCCTTTGTACAATTAATATATGCTAGTGAAATTAGTGAATTAATATATACACTGAGACCAGGAATGTGTTTGGTGAAGGCTTGGCTGTTGGTTCTGGCCTGCCTGGCTGCAGGCTGGGAGTCTGGATAAGTTGGGTCACTCACAGCCAGAGGCCAGGATCTCTACATTTTGTTTGCTTTTTTTCTTTCCTCTTGTAGTTGTGGAAACCTTCTTTGTTGGTGCTCACATTTCTCTGTGTTTTGGTAAGCCCATCTTAGGCCTAGTCTCTGTCACAGCTCCCCCGTAGCACCTGAGAGCCCATGTCTCTCCTGTAGCTCCTGGTGATGCATAATGGCAGATGCTTCCCCAGAGTTAGGACAGTGGCCAAACAGGGCCTCAAACTGGGACAGGTCTGGCTCTCCCTGGCCTAGCCAGACTGAGGGGTACCGGGCACTTGCCTGACTTTACTTTCTGCAACACTGCATTCCCCAAGAAGGATCCGGGTACTAGCTCCAGTGTTGTGCCACAGCCAGCCACAGTCCCTGGCATGTCTGAATGGACCTGCTGCAGTGAGTGGCTGTCATGTTCCTAGCTGCAGGGCTCTGATATCTCTTCTCCATCTCTGCTTCTCATTGGTCATTTGGGTGGATCTGGAGGAGTGGGTAGTTTGGAATGTCTGTGTTTTACTGCCATTTTAAAAAAAATTTTATTTTTGGAAAAGCCGAAGTGTCTGAGTCAGTGTGGCTGTGGTCTGTGCCCTCACATTTTGTCAGCCCACAGAATGTCCCCCTGTGTGCAGGAGCAGGGTGCCCCAGGTGGGTGAGGGAGGAGGAAAAAAAGCACAGAGCTGAGGCCTTTGATAAGACAAAATGCCCTTCATTTCCCCTCTGTTTTGAGGTCAGAGAAGCAGGCGCCAAACATGACCCTAGTCCCTTTCTGACTTTAGGTGGGCACTCAGCTGTAAGGAGGGTTTTGCTTTGCCCTCTCCCCGCTTTCCAGAGTAGTTTTTCCCTATAATTAAAGAATTTCTGTCTCTGGGTAAACTTTAGTTATGACTAGGACAGCTTTTCTTTCAAGTTATAATTTTTCAAAAGCAAAAATCAATTATGAATATTGTTGAATATAGCCAGTATTAAATAGTAACAGAAATACTTCACGTATAAGTCTATAAAGAAAAGCACAGGTAGGTGTATCTGACAAACTGTACCTCCAACCTGGAGCATCGTTGAGTTTTACCATTTGATATTTGACCCTTTTTTAAACTACAGAAATGGCAAATTCATGTAGTCTAACTTAGTGCTTTTATTATATTTTAATCTTAACTTGACTTATTCCATAGATGTTCTTTTTTCCCCCTTCCATGCTGGAGATTAAACTCAGGGCTTCGTGCATACTACACAAGTAACTCTACCACTGAGCTATACCCCCAGCCCTCTGTTTATATGCTTGCTATAAGTTCATCTTGCATTCTGTAGAGAATCACATCTGTTTAGAAATTTGGGCCAGTTTGCAGACAAATCAACCGACCTCGTAATTCTATGTAGTCAGGCCTCTGGGCAGTTCATCTGAAAGAATTGTTCTTGTCTGTTTCAGCTAAAGAGAGAGATTTCTCCGGAATTTTAGTCTCTAATAGAAGCCCATCATCTTCTCCTTTTATCTGATAAGGAAGAAAAAAAAAGAGTGACCTGGCCATTCCTATTTAGAGTACAGAATTTTCCACAACCAAATCTTGCTGCTGCTTGCTCATTGGGAAATTTTCCTCTTTGCTATACCACAGATGTGTAGAGACACATCTTTGTCTTTTGCTTTGCCTTGTCCTCACCTTGTTCAGTGGACCATTCTGCAGGACCTGCTGCCTAGGAGCCCCTGGAGGCACATCATTGGTCATTGCTTCCTTGGCTGATACTTTATCTCATGGGTGGTCTTCTTTCAGATGGCTTTAACTTAAAAGGCTATGTTAGAACAGAAGGACTGAAGCAAAGTTTATGCTATTTTCTTGCCTAGGATTTGCTGGGGAAAGCAGTAGGTATCTTCATAGATTCCTGCATTTTGAAGTCTGGAAGGCTCTTGGTAGACTGGGCCACACTCCTGACAAGGAACTGCTCTTTTCCTGACACCATGTCTTCTCCTTCTCCTGGATAGGTTACTGTCAGGTGCCTCCAACCTATGGGCTGGCCATGTCCTACTTCTCTCCATTCCTAGTGCCCCAGGTCCAAACCTAAACTCAGTGTTGTCACACTCAGCCAGCTCCCCAGCAGCTCTGCCTTCATCTTAGCACGGAGCAGTCATCCCTCACATTCAAGCCAGCCACCTGGGGGAGCCTCCTAACCCCACTCTCCCACTCATTCTCTGTAATCACAAACCACCAAATCCAGGCTTTACTTTCAAGTCCATTCCTCATTTTCCATTCCCAGTTACATTTTTTGAGTTCAGACCACTATTTGCTCCTTCCTAACCTGTTCTAACACACTCTGCTTTCAGTCCTGCCTCCCTTTGGTCCACTTTGCCCCCTGTGGCATGGGTTGACCTGCATTGTGATCTTCCCGCTTCAGTATTTGGTTCAGATCCTTTAGTGGCTCCTCTCATCTTTAGGATGAAGTCCTGCCCTTTCCAGAGCCACCGGGGTCCTGCTCTAGTGTTTCACCAGGCCCTTGTAGACCACCACCTGCTATCTCAGGAAGGGATCTGTTCTCCTCTGCAACCTGTAAGCTTCTTGCTCATTCTTTACCTGGTTCACATTATCCTTTGCAATCTTCTCATCCTTCATGAGGTGGGGCTCAGATATTAGAATCTTCAGGAAACCTTCATTGGCCCCCAATATTTTCACCCTCTGGGCATACCTCTGGGTAAGTGTCTTGACACTTACCTCACTGATAATAAGAACTTGTGGAACCTGCACTGTGGGCCACAGACCCTAGGCTAATCCCTTGCACCATACTTGGCTGCTGGTACATCAGTTTCCATCCTTACTCTCTGCTACCCTAGATGCCAGGAATGTGTAAGGAGATCAGCAAAAAAAAAAAAAAAAATCGGCTGAATGAGGGAATAGATGAATGATAGAATGTCTTCAGGGAGAGAAAGTCACTGTTCTTGAGGAAGATTCTGTGTTCTAATAATTTGAGAGAGCCAGAATTTGCTATTCTGAAGCTTTAACCTACCAGATTTTGTTTCTGAAATATTGTAGCCCAATTTTATTTGTTTTTGTAATTTAGCAAAAGAAAGTGAAATGATTGAATTTTCTTTTTGATAATTTTGCTAGTTCAGTAGACTGGAATGATATAGCTCTTGATTTTAAATGTCATGATTTCTGTCTACAAAATACATGCAAATTTGGGTTTTGTGGAAGAGTTGTTTGCCTAGCTCTGAAACAGATGGAGTCTGAGTTCCTTAGTGGTAGGAACACTGTTGTGCAAACAGCCTCTATAGCCCCAGCCTCTTCCTGGGTGCCCCATAGATAAAACAGCTATTTGGTGAAAACAGTGAGTGAGAAGGGAATCCCTAGAGCCATGTTCTGAGTTCTATCCTGCTTTTGTTCAGTGTCCAATGTGTGATTGTGGGTAAGCACTAACTTTATACCAAGAACTGTGTATGGATGATCAAAAGACATGAAATGGAGAGATATTGGATATAGGGTCATGTATGATTTTAATTTATTTGATTTTCAGTATCTTCATTTTATTATCCCTTGACTCCTTTACCCTGTCTCTCCTAACTGTAGTTCCTTAAAGCTGGACTCTCCCAAAGCTACCCATATGCCAGGTTGGCCTCAGTCCCTTCTGGAGTCACTCACACAGGAAGAGTAGAACTCTATTGCTTCCCAACTGCACGGAGTCATCTGCCATTGCAGATGCGACTGTTCTAGAATTATGTATTCACGCTTTTCCCTTCTGGGAGACCCCATCCTAGACTGAGCTTGAGCTTGCCAGGGTTTTAGCAGGGGATGGCTTTAGATAGAGTTAAGTAAGTGGTTGTTTTTGGAGGAGGGGGCAAAATAGCTGCTGTTAAAGATGGATTAGAAGCAGTGAGTAGAAGTCATAGGAAAATGGTTTTTGACTGCAGACAAGCTGCAAGAACAGAGTTGGAAAATTAACTTATTTCTCTTGCCAACATAAACTGACCAGTGGTGCCTTTCTGGAGCAGTCTGCTGAGGATTCTGAAGCCACATCCAGCATCAGCAGGAAAGAGTGCCACAGCTGATTAGTGATGTCTGTCAGCAGCTTGAGAGGTGGAGAGGGAGGCAGAAATACAGTATATGGTATTTGGTTATTTTAGAAGACAGGAGGCATTTTCAGAATGTTAGTTGAGTTGATTTCAAACAGCTGTGTGGCAATTAAAGTTTTCCAGTCATTGAACACAATACTTTGGATTGGAAATGCTCCAGCAGGGACCAGGTCACCTGTTAGAACTGCTAGGCTTGGGGTCAGGAGCCATTGGGTTTTAGATCCCTTCCCATCCCTAAGATTCTGAGATTCTAAGTAAAATGTGAAAAGCAGAAGGAATGAAAGCAGAGCCGTTTGCTTCTTCCTCTTCTTTTCTTTCTTTCTTTTTTTTTTTTTTTTGTGGTACTGGAATATGAACTCAGGGCCTTCATCTTGAGCCACTCCACCAGCCCTATTTTTGTGATGGGGTTTTTTTTAGATAGGGTCTTGTGAACTATTTGCCCAGACTGGCTTCAAACCATGATCCTCCTGATCTCTTCCTCCTGATGAGCTAGGATTGCAGGAAAGAGCCATCAGCACCCGGCTTTCTCCCTCTTCCTCAAGCCCTGTCTCAGTTACTGTAGGATCCCCAGGCTGTTAGTAAGCATGTATTGTCTTACTTCAGCTTCAAGGAAAGTCATCTGCTTGCATGACGTAGAGCCCAGCCATGTCATTGTGAAGGAAGATGAACTGCCCTTAGTCATTAAGAGACTAGTGTTCATGTCAATCTGTGAAATTCTGAATGGTTGGAGGTGGGAATGGTTTCTGTGGAGGAATTTGTATATACATGGTGAGGCCTGTAACACAAGAGACTACAGTGGCTTTGCTACTTCTACAGAGCCTGAGGACCAGAAGCCAAAAGGGCTCACAGAAGCACCAGCAGTTGGGCTCATTTGTCAAACTAAGGCAGGACTACAGGGGTGGTTGGTATCCGTGAGCAGAGTGCTCACAGGCAAGGCTACCCTCACATTGCTGCCTTCCTGTCTTTCCTTGTATCTATCCACATTCTCAACATGGTCCAAAGAGTTTCTGTTCCACGTGCATCTCACTGGCATACATCTGCCTTCCTAGATTCTTTTTCTGTCTTTTCCCAGCTCCTCTAGATCTTCATTGGAGGGTTGCATAAATATTGACCTCACCTCAATTCTAGATTTCATTGGTTTTTTGTCAGCTTGTTTCCTCTCCTCCTCAATTTTTCTATGGTTGAAGCTTCAATAAGAAGATCAGCTGACTCCACTGCCTCAGCAACTAAGAGAAAGGATCGACAAATGGGGCTACATGAAATTGAAAAGTTTCTGCATAACAAAAGAAATGGTCACCAGATTGAAGAGACAGCCCACAGAATGGGAGAAAATCTTTGACAGCTATATGTCTGACAAGGGATTAATAACTAGAATATACAGGGCGCTCAAAAAACTAAACTCCCAAAAAATCAAAAACCCAATGAAGAAATGGGCAAATGAACTTAATAGAGCTTTTTCAAAGGAACAAGTCCAAATGGCCAAAAAAGAAGAAGAAGAAGAAGAAATGATCAACATTCCTTCCCATAAAGGAGATGCAAATCAAAACCACATTGATTCTACCTCACTCCCATTAGAATGGCTGTCATCAAGAGCACAAACGACAAATGTTGGTGAGGATGTGGGAGAATGTTGGCGAGGATTCCCACCCTCATACACTGTTGGTGGGAATACAAATTAGTACAATCACTAAGGAAAACAGTATGGAGGCTACTCAAAAACTAAAAATAGAACTGCCATATGATCCAGCAATTCCAGTCCTAGGGATATACCTGAAGGAATGCAAGTCAGGTTATAGTAAAGGCACCTGCACACCCATGTTTACTGCAGCATTATTCACAATAGCAAAGCTATGGAAACAGCCAAGATGCCCCACAACTGATGAATGGATTGAGAAAATGTGGTATTTATATGCAGTGGAATTTTATTAGGACATAGAAGAAGAATAAGATTTTGTCATTTGAATGGAACTGGAGAAAATCATCTTAAGGGAAGTTAGCCAGGTTCAGAAGACCAAAGTCCATGTTTTTTTCTCTCATATATGAAATATAGGCCAAATGTAAATACAAGCAATATTATGTATGCATAGAAATATATACAAAAGTGGGATCGGTAGAAGAGATCAGGGGAGAAGGAAAGAAAGATAGTGAATAATAATGAAGTGCATCACATTTGTGTAGGAACAAGATGCAAGGAAACACGCTGGAAACTGTTAACACAGGATAGAGGGAAAAGGGTGAGGAAGTGCAGTGGGGGGGGGTTACATTAACTTACGTACAACGCATGTACAGGTATAACACCAACACAAAAATCACAGTGAACAACAGACATCTAAACAACGAAGGACAAGAATGAAAAACAGGTCACACTAAGGGGAGGGCACTGATGGGAGGAGGAGGGTAAAAGTAGAAAGCAAAGTGAAAGTGGTTGATGTAGTTTCCATACAAGAATGAATATAGAATTTTTAAATCTGTTGAGATCACCACAAGAAAGGGACTAAGGTAGAAAGGAGAAAAGTAAAGTAAATGAACCAATTTAGGATATAATATGTATATACATAGAAATATTATAACAGAACTCCCTGTATAGATATCTTAAACAAAAAATGTCCTTTTTCAGAAACAAAGGACAGGAAGGTAAAATAATTCTGTTTGAGGGATGGTACCAGTGGGATGGGGGAGGATATAAGGAAAGGATGTAGAAGAGTGAATGTGGTGGAAATGCATACTCACGTATGAAAATGGGAAAATAAGACCTGTTGAAATTACTCAAAGAATGGGGGGTGATAGAATAATGGAGGGGTTAATTTAACTAATAGATACTGTAAGCACTTTTGTAAATGTCATGCTATGTACCCCTAGTACAACAATAATATGATAAAAAATTGGCTGACTGATTCATTCATTCATCACTGAAGGTTCCTTGATTGCTTTACCAAACTTGATCTCTTTGGGGTTGATTGATGGGTAAAGAATAATGCAAACTTAGTAATGGCATAAAGTGATAAAGAGAGTGAACTTAGAGTGTGGTAGAGGAAGTGATGTAAACACTATTACAGCAGAATTCTAAGATGGCTGGAAGATCCCTTCCCCTGGTGTACATGTTGTGTAATCCTCTCCTCTTGAGTGCAGGCCAGACCTATGAGTGTGATGGCTGTATGAATGTCATGAAACCATGATTAGGGTACATTATATAGAAAAGGTCAAGATATTATTAAGGTCCCAAATTGTTGATTTTGAGTAAAAGGGTAGATTATGCTAGACAGGATGGGCCTGAACAGATGAACCCCTTAAAAGAAAGTTCAGCTATCAGAGACTCTCTTCTACTAACCTTGAAGAGCAAACCACCATGATTCTATAACTGCAAGGAAATGAATTCAGCCAACAACCACAGGAGCTTGGAAGAGGACCCCAGGCTTCAGATGGGACCACAGCCCTGGGCCCCAGCTGATACCTCTGTTTCAGACTTGTGAGAGACCTTGAACAGAAAGTCTGGTTAGGCTGTGCCTGGATTCCTGCCCTGTGGAAACTGTGAGATGATACATGGGTGTTGTTTTAAGCTGCTAAATTTGTGGCAATTTGTTATACGGAATTAGAAAATGAATATAGTTACATGCAAAGAATCATGCCACAAAGCCATCTGGGCTGCTAAAATTGGTACAGAACACTGCACAGTCTCAGAAGAGGCAGACATCCTTGGTGGGGAATGGGCAACTTTTACTTTATTCTTGGCCTTTTTGGACAATTGCATGACATCCATTTGAACTAAATTCCCTTTGTTCCTCCTGCCTCTTCTTGCATTATCGTTTCACCCCCCCCCCCACCATGTAAATCATAGTGGCTTTTTGAGTCTGCTGATTAACTGCTGCTGACGTCCAGGCCCATTCAATAGAGGACCTTTTGCCACTCACAAATGGGTCTTTAAATAAAGGAGACGTGATTCAGAAGAAAATTCAGAATCCTCTAATATGCCAGTGTCATGCAAGAACATGACAGCCATATAAAGATTAGACTGAGTTTCAGGAAAAGATGACTTAAGTCATCTTGGGGTGATCTTGCCTGTGAAGGCAGACACAGGTACTGGGACAACCCTTGCTCTGCTCCAGAGATGGTGTTGCCTTGTCTTTCTCTGCCTCCCCCATTCTCTCATCCAGCACACACCCTATCCTGACAGCTGCAGTGGAGACAGGAGGACCCTGGCCAAGGCCCCTCACCACAAGGAACTTGGCAGTAACTTGGAATGGGAGCCATCTAGTAAGGATGGATATACAGAAAAACACTGTATTAAGTTAGGTTTTGGATGAAAATCCTAGAGTCATCTTTTTTCCCCCTCTCCCAAATTTGCTTGCATCAGCATTATGCTTCCAAAGGTAGTTGATAAATTTTAAGTTCAGTCCTGTGTCATCCATTTCAAAGACATGGGAAACAGGTTTTCAGTTATTCTTTGCTTAGTCGTTCAAGATGTTTGCTTTTCATAATTCATCTTTTCTTTTTCTATGGAATTGGCTTAATGTATCATGTTTCATGGGAATTTCATAAACATGAAATGTGGTACTTCAGTCAAATATTCATTCTCATGTAGGCAAAAGACAGCAGAAAGGTTTCTAGTCGTTATCAACTTAAAAAATAAAGGAAATAAAGAATTTTATGGTTTGGTTCCTAAATTCCATGTGGATTACAAAATCTTTCTATATCAGTTGAAGTCCTAATTTGAAAGATACTTGGGACTAAGAATGGCTGGATCTTTTGTAAATTACAACTATTAATCTTCTAGATCTATTAAGAAACACTGTCAGGCCCCTGCCCCCATCTTGGACAAACAGATATTCCATGGACTATGTATCTAGAGGCTGTGGCTTCGCCTACAATGGCTGATTGACTCTTTCAGTACCTGACAGGGAGGTCTTGGGAGCATCATCCAGTCTAAGACCCCTGTGACCCTCTTCTATGGGGCTATTCCTGGAACAGGTGTCAACTTGTAAGCAAGAATGCTGCTGTTATGTGCCTTAAGCCAAAGGAAAGAGGCAGATAGATCATAGTCTAAATCATCTGGCCAAAGTGAGGTTTTCTGACTAATCCTGCACTGAGAAATCATAATTTCTTATAAAAGGGATTGATTTAAAGGTTCCCCAAGTGCCTTGTGAGCATCCTCTTGGCTGTCAGACCCTGAGAGATGGTAGCAGTATAACTTGACATTTAACCTAATGGTTTTGTTGAATAAAGCAGCTGGTTCTTTTTGCTTTTGTCTTTGCGGCCTCATTACCAGGAAGTCAACCTTGCATTGGGTGCAGGACACTGCAGGGGATGATGGTTTTGTGATATGTCTTCCCCAGATAGCTGACAGCAGTGTGGTGGCACAGAGGAGCTTCCCAAGCCCACTGTTCTGTCAGATTCTGGGTTTGAGACTCCAGAGTACAGTGGTGTCTCCTCAGAACTTCCATACTGAGCACAATTTGGCCACAGCATGTAGGCCAGCCATGGGGCACTTTTGTTACCCATGCATTGGCAGTGGGAATGGTAGGGCAGCCTCCACTCCAGCTCTGTGTTTGGGTGTACTGAAGACCGAGCTACGTGGAGATGTCAGAATCCGCTTCTCTTTTCACTTTACTGGCCCTTCTGCTACTTTATCTTACTGTAGGATGTCACTCTACTCTTTGTGTCATCCTTCCCATGATACTTCGTCTGGGGAACTTTTCCTCAGTGTTCTCTCAGTTTTTCATCTTCCCACTTCACAGCGCATTTGTAACTATTTGTCCTGTCCTCCCTGACAAGGTGGTTTCCTTCTGGACACCCACATCCTCATCCTCACTTGCATCCAGACCATACATGTCCTGCTCTGAGCAGGCATTTCATATAGTACTTGGGCTTGGTAGGAGGCTGCAATCATGGACTCCACCAGGGACTGTGGTCCGGAGGATGTCAGAAGAAGAAACACTTGAAACAAGATTGAAACAAAAAATTCTTAGGATTAAAAACTAGAAGGAAAGACTCATATGATATGGACAGAATCATAGCAAAACCATGTCCACACACATGTAACAGTTAGATGAACATTTGTGTTCTTGGTTTAGCCCTTTTGGGCTATCAGACTGCATAATGAGGACCTGAAGTAATTAGACTGGTTCTGGGCATTTAGAATGGTTTTCTCAGAACAGGATACTCTGCCTTTGTGATCAGAGAGCACTGTGTCTCTCAGTAATAAAGTCTGCCTACCTGTTGCTCACTTTTTTTTTTCCCCTGTGCAAAGGTCACAGTGCTGAAGAATCTTAAAGGCAATCACAGAAGGCTTCTTACCCTCGAGGTTACAGTAACCTGTCCTTGGGGGAATCTGGGCTGGTGTCTTCTGTCTCTTCCTGGCTCTCTTTAGCTCCAGATAACACTGAAAACTCACCCCATGGCCCTCTGGGTTCTGGGTGATCTCATTTGTTCAGGGTTAGACAAAGCCAGTACCACATTCACCACTAAAAACTCCTGGCTTTCTTTGCTAATTAAATGACTTCTTACAGTCTTAAAAAGAGGACATGGTTATTTTATCAGATTACACCTTGAAGGTTTGAATCAGGGAAGGTTGATTTCATTGTGTAGCTTTTGCCCTTTTAGCAAGTTGGTTGGGGTGCATTACCTCACCTATCCTCACACCATCCCACATTTTGTGCCAGTGTGCAGTGCCCAATCCACATTCATCTCACTCCTCAACACTCACACCCCTGGTGATGGATTGGTATTTGCTGGACAGAATGCTACGCATCACAGATAGCAGCTCGGCTCTCAGGACGGGATTCTGGCCCCAGGCAGACCTCACCATCCTTTGCTCTAAAGAGGTTATCTGGAGGGCAGATGCAGCTTTCTCACTTTGAGTTTTATAAATAGACAGTGGTTAGTGATGCTCATGCTGGCCTCGGATATTCCTTCTCTAGATTTAGCTGAACAGCAGAGTGTCTAACTGTGGATATCAATAGCTGGGAGGTTGCTGTGGTTGTTCTAGAAATGGGCAGCGTTCAAGCACAGAAAGCCCAAGTGCAGATTCCACATCGGGCTGATGGAGTCTGGTCTGGGGCCCTTTGTTCAGCTGGTTTCCGGTGTTACATAGCAAGGCAGTGGCCATGTCTCTTGGGACTATATTTATGATTAAGATTTGGGGGCAGTATTTTCAGCCACTTTATTCACTAAGGGAAGGATCCTTCATTGAATAAGTGCATTTTGCTTCTTTTTCTTTTTAATACGAAAACTAAAGGGATTAGAGGGAAGGTTTTTACAATGTTTTAATGATGTGAAAAGGCCTAACATCTGAAGAGGCTGTGCAATATGGAGTAGAATGCCAGGGTCCACCATGGAAGCAGGTCTCTGACAAGATTCCCCACTGGGCTCTGTACAGCAGCAGACTCTAGGAGGATCAGTTGGGATCCAGGAATATCACTCTTGACCTTAAGAACCTCCATTTTTTGAGAGAAGCCAACCCCTAGGGTGGGGTTTCGGTCATGTGTATGGGGAATGAATACATGACTTGGAATCATGGGATATACTTAAGTTTGAGGGAGAGACATCAGTCCTCTCAACTGTTAATAATGTCCCTTGCCAATCATGCTTGAAATCAAAATTATTTGAAGATATATTAGATTTAGCAAAAAGGTATTAGGAATAATAAAAATGAACTCTTGTATATATACCACTCAGCTTAAAAATAAGCCATCAATATGCGATTTCACCTTTCCCGACAAATAGTACCTTCTTCCCACCCTGTTCTTCCTTGCTTCACGTGTCTTTGTGGGGCTCGATAGTCTGTTATACTATGTGTTTCTTGGTAGTGGTTTCTTTTTCTCTCTGCCCCCACTAGGGCAGAAGTTTCACCTATCTCATTCAAACAAATCTTCCTGTCTCGAACAGTACCTCATACAGAGGACAAGTACTTGTTGAAAGGACGAGTGATCACAATGCTATAGGTTCACTCTTAAATATCCCCCAAAGGCCCTTGTGCTAAAGCAGGCTGAAAAGAGTCAATCATGGAGATTTCCATTTTCAAGATGTTTTTCCTGACTTACACCAATTTGTAACCTGTTTCTTGAAGTTCTGTCACCTCTGCAGCATATTCCAGGTGCCCTTTATCCAATGGGCTCCTTTGAAATCAATGAGTGGGTGGGAGCTGAGGTTTGCAAATCCATCCTGGAGTCATTCTGTCCCTCCAAGTTACACTGAGATGTGTTTTGTAGGGACTCACGGAGGGATGGGCTAGCTGTAGAAACCAGGAAGGGCAACATGGTATTGAGGAAGTCCCAAGAGGAGCTCTGTTTTCTCAGAAAGAGCCCATGGGCTGGCTCCTCCCCAGGTCTTCCTTGAGAGTGTCATGGAATCCCCTGCCCAGCACCTCTGCATTTCCTTCTTTGGCCAAGTCTTTCCTCCTGAGATATTTCATTTCCATCCCCTTCCTGCTTCGTGCCCTCCAGGCTTGGTGTCTTCCTGCTCTCTGCTCTAACACTTCTGCAGCATTCTCCCTATCACAATGCTTTATAATGTCATTGGAGGAAAACCCAAGTTTGTCCCTAGTATCCTCCCAATCATGTTCTTTTTTTGTTTGTTTGTTTCAATCTTATCTTTTTCTTTTTTTTATTATTTTTTTAATTGTTTTATTATTCATATGTGCATAGAAGGCTTGGGTCCTTTTCTCCCCCCTTCCCCCACCCCCTCTGCAGCATATTCCAGGTGCCCTTTATCCAATGGGCTCCTTTGAAATCAATGAGTGGGTGGGAGCTGAGGTTTGCAAATCCATCCTCCCTCTCCCCCCCACCCTCTCAATATCTGGCAGAAACTATTTTGCCCTTATCTCTAATTTTGTTGAAGAGAGAGTATAAGTAATAATAGGAAGGAACAAGGGTTTTTGCTAGTTCAGATAAGGATAGCTGTACAGGGAGTTGACTCACATAAATTTCCTGTGCATGTGTATTGCCTTCTAGGTTAATTCTTTTTGATCTCACCTTTTCTCTAGTTCCTGGTCCCCTTCTCCTATTAGCCTCAGTTGCTTTTAAGGTATCTGCTTTAGTTTCTCTGCATTAAGGGCAACAAATGCTAGCTAGTTTTTTAGGTGTCTTACCTATCCTCACCCCTTCCTTGTGTGCTCTCGCTTTTATCATGTGCTCATAGTCCAATCCCCTTGTTGTGTTTGCCCTTGATCTAATGTCCACATATGAGGGAGAACATACGATTTTTGGTCTTTTGGGCCAGGCTAACCTCACTCAGAATGATGTTCTCCAATTCCATCCATTTACCAGCGAATGATAACATTTCGTTCTTCTTCATGGCTGCATAAAATTCCATTATGTACAGATACCACATTTTCTTAATCCATTCGTCAGTGGTGGGGCATCTTGGCTGTTTCCATAACTAGGCAATTGTGAATAGTGCCGCAATAAATATGGGTGTGCAGGTGCCTGTGTCACAGTCTTTTGGGTATATCCCCAAGAGTGGTATTGCTGGATCAAATGGTAGATCAATGTTTAGCTTTTTAAGTAGCCTCCAAATTTTTTTCCAGAGTGGTTGTACTAGTTTACATTCCCAACAACAGTGTAAGAGGGTTCCTTTTTCCCCGCATCCTCGCCAACACCTGTTCTTGGTGGTGTTGCTAATGATGGCTATTCTAACTGGGGTGAGGTGGAATCTTAGTGTGGTTTTAATTTTCATTTCCTTTATTGCTAGAGATGGTGAGCATTTTTTCATGTGTTTTTTGGCCATTTGAATTTCTTCTTTTGAGAAAGTTCTGCTTAGCTCACTTGCCCATTTCTTTATTGGTTCATTAGTTTTGGGAGAATTTAGTTTTTTAAGTTCCCTGTATATTCTGGTTATCAGTCCTTTGTCTGATTGTAGCTGGCAAATATTTTTTCCCACTCTGTGGGTGTTCTCTTCAGTTTAGAGACCACTTCTTTTGATGAACGGAAGCTTTTTAGCTTTATGAGGTCCCATTTATCTGTGCTATCTCTTAGGTGCTGAGCTGCTGGGGTTTCGTTGAGAAAGTTCTTACCTATACCTACTAACTCCAGGGTATGTCCTACTCTTTCCTGTATCAACTTTAGAGTTTGTGGTCTGATATTAAGATCCTTGATCCATTTTGAGTTAATCTTGGTATAGGGTGATATACATGGATCTAGTTTCAGTTTTTTGCAGACTGCTAACCAGTTTTCCCAGCAGTTTTTGTTGAAGAGGCTGCTATTTCTCCATCGTATATTTTTGCGCCTTTGTCAAAGACAAGTTGGTTATAGTTGTGTGGCTTCATATCTGGGTCCTCTATATTGTTCCACCGGTCTTCATGTCTGTTTTTGTGCCAGTACCATGCTGCTTTTATTGTTATTGCTTTGTAATATAGTTTGAAGTCAGGTATTGTGATACCTCCTGCATTGTTCTTTTGACTGAGTATTGCCTTGGCTATTCTTGGCCTCTTGTGTTTCCATATAAATTTCACAGTAGATTTTTCAATCTCTTTAATGAATGTCATTGGAATTTTGATGAGAATTGCATTAAACATGTTGATTACTTTTGGGAGTATCGACATTTTTACTATGTTGATTCTACCAATCCATGAGCATGGGAGATCTCTCCACTTTCTATAGTCTTCCTCGATCTCTTTCTTCAGAAGTTTATAGTTTTCCTTCTAGAGGTCGTTCACATCTTTTGTTATGTTTACACCTAGGTATTTGATTTTTTTTGAGGCTATTGTAAATGGAATTGTTTTCATACATTCTTTTTCAGTTTGCTCATTGTTAGTGTATAGAAATGCTAATGATTTTTCTATGTTGATTTTATATCCTGCTACCTTGCTGTAGCTATTGATGATGTCTAGAAGCTTCTGAGTAGAGTTTTTTGGGTCTTTAAGGTATAGGATCATGTCGTCTGCAAATAGGGATATTTTGACAGTTTCTTTACCTATTTGTATTCCTTTTATTCCTTCTTCTTGCCTAATTGCTCTGGCTAGGAATTCAGTACTATGTTGAGTAGGAGTGGAGACAGTGGGCATCCTTGTCTGGTTCCGGATTTTAGAGGAAATGGTTTCAGTTTTTCTCCGTTAGTTATATTGCTGGCTGTAAGTTTGTCATGTATAGCTTTTATAATGTTGAGGTACTTTCCTTCTATTCCTAGTTTTCTTAGAGCTTTTATCATGAAATGATGTTGGATCTTATCAAAGGCTTTTTCTGCATCTATTGAGATGATCAAGTGGTTTTTGTCTTTGCTTCTGTTAATGTGCTTTATTACATTTTTTGATTTTCATATGTTGAACCACCCCTGCATTACTGGGATGAAGCCTACTTGGCCATGGTGAATAATCTTTTTGATGTGTTGTTGAATTCTGTATGCCATTATTTTGTTGAGGATTTTTGCATCAATGTTCATTAAGGAGATTGGCCTATAGTTCTCCTTTTTGGAGGTGTCTTTGCCTGGTTTTGGGATAAGTGTAATACTGGCTTCATAAAATGAGTTTGGCAGTTTTCCTTCCCTTTCTTTTTCATGGAACAGTTTAAGGAGGGTTGGTATCAGTTCTTCTTTAAAGGTCTGATAGAATTCAGCAGAGAATCCATCATGTCCTGGACTTTTCTTTTTTGGGATACTCTTGATTGCTGCTTCAATTTCATTTTGTGTTATAGATCTATTCAGGTGATTAATTTCCTCTTGGTTCAGTTTTGGATGATCATATGTATCTACAAATCTGTCCCTTTCTTTGAGATTTTCAAATTTATTTGAATATAGGTTCTTGAAGTAGTCTCTGATGATTTCCTGTACTTCCATGGTGTTTGTTGTTATCTCCCCTTTTGCATTCCTGATTCTACTAATTTGGGTTTTTTCTCTCCTCATTTAATCAGGTTTGCCAGGGTTCTATCGATCTTGTTTATTTTTTCAAAGAACCAACTTTTTGTTTCATTTATTCTTTGTATGGTTTTTGTGGTTTCTATTTCGTTGATTTCAGCTCTTATTTTTATTATTTCTCTCCTTCTATTTGTTTTGGGATTTGCTTGTTCTTGTTTTTCTAGGAGTTTGAGATGTATCATTAGGTCATTGATTTGGGATTTGCACTTATGGCTGTAAACTTTCCTCTCAGGACTGCCTTAGCTGTGTCCCATAGGTTCCGGTAGGTTGTGTTTTCATTTTCATTGACTTCCAGGAACTTTGTAATTTTTTCTTTTATTTCATCAATGATCCAGTGTTCATTAAGTAATGAGTTATTTAGTATCCATCTGTTTGCCTGTTTTTTGTCTTTACTTTTGTTATTGAGTTCTACTTTTACTGTGTTGTGATCAGATAGTATGCACGGTATAATTTCTATTTTCTTATATTTGCTGAGGCTTGCTTTGTGCCCAAGGATATGATCTATTTTGGAGAAGGTTCCATGGGCTGCTGAGAAGAATGTATGTTGTGTAGATGTTGGATAAATATTCTGTAGACATCAAGTAGGTCCATTTGATCTATTGTATATTTTAGATCTTGGATTTCTTTATCGATTTTTTGTTTGGATGACCTATCTATTAATGATAATGGGGTGTTAAAGTCTCCTACAACCATTGTGTTGGAGTTAATATATGCTTTAAGGTCTTTCAGGGTGTGTTTTATGAAATTGGGTGTGTTGACATTGGGTGCATACAGGTTGATAGTTATTATTTCCTTTTGGTCTATTTCCCCTTTTATTAGTATGGAATGTCCTTCTTTATCTGGTTTGATCAATGTAGGTTTGAAATCTTCTTTGTCAGAGATAAGTATTGCTACTTCTGCCTGTTTTGGGGGGCCATTGGCTTGTTAAATCTTCTTCCAGCCTTTCATCCTAAGCCTATGCTTATTTCTGTCGGTAAGATGGGTCTCCTGTAAGCAACAAATTGTTGGATCTTCCTTTTTAATCCATCTCGTCAAGCGGTGCCTTTTGATGGGTGAATTAAGTCTGCTAACATTAAGCGATAGTATTGATAGGTATGTGGTGATTCCTGTCATTTAGTTGTCATAGTTGTTTGAACGTTTGAATGTGTGTACCTAAGTTGAGGTTACTCTCTACTTTCTTGCTTTTTCTTTTCCAGTGGTTTGGTGCTGCCTGTCTTTTCATGGTTAAGTTGGGTTTCACTTTCTGTGTGCAGAATCCCTTGAAGGATCTTTTGTAGTGGTGGCTTTGTGGTCACATATTGTTATAGTTTCTGCTTATCATGGAAGACTTTTATTGTTCCATCTATTTTGAATGATAGTTTTGCTGGGTAGAGTATCCTGGGGTTGAAGTTATTTTCATTCAGTGCCCAGAAGATCACACCCCACACTCTTTTTACATTTAATGTTTCTATTGAGAAGTTTGCTGTGATTTTGATGGGTTTAAATTTGTATGTTATTTGTTTTTTCTCTCTTACAGCCTTCAATATTTTTTCCCTAGTTTCTGAACTTGTTGATTTAATGATGATATGTCATGGGGTAGTTCTATTTTAATCTGGTCTGTTTGGTATCCTGGAGGCCTCTTGCATCTGTATGGGAATAACTTTCTCTAGATTTGGGAAATTTTCTATTATTATTTTGTTGAATATATTACGTATTCCCTTGGCTTGCACCTCTTCTCCTTCTTCGATGCCCATGATTCTCAAGTTTGGTTTTTTGATGGAATCGGTGAGTTCTTGCATTTTCTTTTCACAGGTCTTGAAACAAACAAAAAATTTCAAATATATAAACAGGGAGAGACAGTGTACTAATCAACCATAAGCTGAAAAGACATTAAAGAGACAGAGAGAGGATTGAAAATAAAAAAAAAAAAGAATAAAAATAAGAATAAAAATAAGAAATAAGTAAATGAAAGGAAAAAATATATAAATAAAATAAAACAAAATGAAAAATAGAAAGAAAAAAAAAACCCTCCAAGTTCAAATGCAATGAAGTTTCAGTCTTAATAATTTGGTGTCCATCTCAGCCTCCAGACCTGGAGATGGTGCCTCAGATGTTGTTCTTTAGTTGTCTCATCAAAGGGGATGCATAAAGTAGAACAAAACTGCACACACACACACAGGTACATACACAGACCCACAAAGTGTCCCAAGTTCAAATGTAATACAGTTTCAGTAAGTTTTTCAGCATGCAGGTATAGTTCGGTTGTTTTCTCATCAAAGGTAGGGAGAGAGAAAAAAAGAGTCTGGAGACAGTTCTGTGAATGGCTATCTGCGGCTGTGGCTTGCCTGCCCGCTGCTGTCAGCCTGCTGTTGCTGGAGGCTTTATTTATGCAGATCTCAGGAGTGAGCTTAACACTCACCTGGCCCTGCAGGCTTTGTTTACTCAGAGTTCTCCTGTGTGGGAGCCACTGCTACAAGCTTTCCCCTTTCCAAGCGCACTGGGGGAGGTGACACTGCTTTCTCTGGCCTGTGTGTTTGTTTACAGCTCATGTGGGAAGTGGGTCTTCCCCCCTCTCCTGTGGAGTTTTCCTCCCTCTGCCACTCTCACAAACTTTCCCGCTCCTGGTTGCTGGGCGCGCGCCCCCACTCCCACCAGAGCCTCTTCGGCCAGGCCCAGCTTGTTTATTTACAGTTCTGGGAAGGATTCCCTTCCCCCAATCTTCAGCACTCAGTGTGCCCACCCTCTTTGCCATGTGTCTTTATTGTTCTTATTGCTTATTACTCAGTTTCTCTTTTTTCCACGGGTGGGGGTTGGTCCATCCAGGGGGCTATGCTGATCTGGCCCAGGGTTGTCTGTGGGAGTACTGCAGTACTGCTAAGCTCACCTTATCCATGTCTTCCCAAGCCATCTGGGTGCAGGCAACTGGCGGCCCGGGGGCCCTCCTGGTTTCCCTGTTTAACATGAAGTGGAGATTCTCTGTGCCGGCTGGAGGTGTGGAGGGGTCAAAGTTTTGCCTCTTCTTGGTGGTTTTGCCTGCAAGCTGTGTCTCCAGTGTCTCTCCAAGATTTCACTATAGGAGGCTCGCTTTCTGCTTCCTCCCTCTAGCCGCCATCTTGGAATTCTCCCCCAAATCATGTTCCTGATTGTTTATTCTCCATCACTAGTATCTGGAACATCAGTGAGGCTGTAAAATTTCAAGGATTTGAGACACTGAAGTATGCAGGGTCACTTTCTCAGGTTTCAGGATGCACACAAAGGCAATTGCTAGGGTTCAGTCTTTAGCCTTGATATGTGTGTGGAAAACTCTAGGGCTTTTGTTGACTTCTTCTTCCAGTCTCACCCTGCCTGGAACAGAGAAGAAAAGAAGGAAACCACTTGCTGTGTGGCTTCTGTAGGCTCCCAGGGTAGGGACACATCCATAGCTTGTGATGGCCATAGGGGATACTCCTGAGGTCACTGGTTCCTGTGGTGGCCTGCAGAGGGCACCTTCTGTTTTCCTGCCAACCACCAGTGGTTTGAGGCCTCTCACACCTCTATCCACTCTTGGTGAGAAACTGGAAACCAGGACTTTCCCAAGATCTTTTGTGAGTCATCTTCAGATCTTCTCTGACCCCCTTTGTGTGAAGAACCAGGGTTACCATGCAATTATTTCACAAATCCTAGGGTCCCTCTGAAGCAAGAATAGCATCTTTATCTCATGATTTCTACTTTTACAGATGATATTTCAGGCTTGCACACCATTAAGAGTTTATCTGAAGAAAAACAAAGTTCTTTTGAGAAAGATTCTGTTGCTAAAATCAAAAGTTTAGATGAGACGAAAGCAGTTTCACCCTGTCATTCAAGGCCTTCCCTCATGTGGCCCCTAACACATTGTATCATGTCATTGCTCCCATGTGACATCCTGCCTGATGGTCTGCCTGCTGCAGCTTCCATATTGTGCCTTTTGCACAGGTGATAGCCTGAGGGCTCTGGGTACCATGCCTGTGGACCCAGGCCAGGGTTCTGGAGCAGCTGCTGCCCTTGCTCTGTCAGACCTGCCCCTCCCTCTTTCCCAGACATGACTTTGCAAGGTTCTGCTGGACTCTGACTTGAGCATGAATGATGTGTTCTTTCCCTGTTGCAGCTCTCTGTACATAGACCCTTTTCCTACCATGTTGTCACCACTGTCTGGAGCTAACTAAGAGCCCTGCATGCTTAGGCTTCATGCCCAAACACCATAGTGCCAGAGAAGGGGGCTTTGGACATTGAGAAGTGAGGGGGTAAAAGAGGAAGGAAAATTGTACCTTAGAGCCAAGTGTGAGGTTTAGTGTTGCTAGTTGTAGAGAAAGAAATAAAGACTGTTCTGTGGCCTCATCTCCTCATCCATGTACTGCTGGGTTGCATTGTCTTTGGGCAGACTTGGAGCCTAAAGTGAAGAGGCCATTTTCTAGAACAGAAGGTGGAAAAGGGTTTCATGTTCAGGTAGGGTGGTGCAGGTGAGCAAAGGGAAGGTTGCTGGCTTAAAGGAACTATGTGGTATGGAAATTTCTAGGCAAAGCACACTAGGCATGAAGTTCACTCATTCACAAATATTTATTGAGAGCCTCCTAAGTGCAGAGCATAGAGATGAAGAAATGAAGTAAATCCCTACAGACACTGTGTGGCTGAGAGGGTCAGCTGCCTGTCACCATGTGGTCAATGTTATGATAGCAGGATCCATAGGGGTTGTTGTGAGCCCCAAGCCACCCAGTAAGTGGTGATGGGGGGGTCACCAAAAGAGGTGATAACTACAACTCTTGGAGGCTGAGTAGGTTAGGGAGGGAATCTGTGTGGCCGTGGCAGGGGGAGGGAAGGCATAAGGCAAGGGTCAGATTGAGCCCTTCCACTGCTGGGGTGATCAGACCAGGAACCATGAGGCTTGTGGAAGGGTAGGGCTCCATGGTGTCAGATAGCAGATCCCTTACGGAGATTTAACTGTTGCCTAAAACAGAGGGCTGAGCATTCAAAGTGTCCAGGTAGGGGAAGGCTATGGTCTAGACTTGGCTTGGGGAGAACACCTTGTGCCTATGGAGAAAGGTGGGTGAAGGGGGAGCCCAAGCAGTGGGATGAGGAGAGCAGTAGCTACCAGAAAGGGGAAGCAGAGCAGCTGTCTCTTCATGACCTTGGCCTGACAGGGAGGGAGGTCTCATTTCCAGCTGGGTAATAAGACATTTGGCGGCATCATTAAATTAGACAGAGTGGGCAGTAGAGGGAGCAGTTTGGCAAGGTGTGTTTGTGGAGCTGAGCTGGGGGGACATTGATGGAGAAATGTTAGTAGGATATCTAAGTCAAAAATTCAAGGAGGGGGGTTGCAGAGCTGGTGGCTCATGCCTATAATCCTAGCTATTTGGTAGGTGGAGATTGGGAGGATCATTGTTCGAGACCAGTCTGGGCAGATTTCGTGAGACCCCATTGTAACCAATAAAAAACAAGGTGTGGTGGTTCATGCCTGTCATCTCAGATGTTCAGGAAGTGGAAATAGGAGGATCTTGGTTCAGGCAGACCCAGAAATAAACACGAGACCCTATTTGAAAAATAACTAAAGCAAAAGGAGCTGGATCAAGTGGTAGAGTGCTTGCCTAGCAAGAACAAGGCCCTGAGTTCAACCCCAGTACCACAGAAAAAGAACCTCAAGAGGAAGGTTGAAAAGAGACCCTCTGTTTGGGCAGTAACAGCATTCCCTGGTGACCAAGAGAGCCACTGGGCCTTGAGGATTGTTCTGTGCCCTTCCAGGCTGGTCTGGGGGCCTTGGAGGACCATTGCCTCCACTTTGTCATGAGAATTAAAGCACATGGAGTGTGATCACTTTAGCACAGGGCCTGGGAAGTCATCACTGTGGCCAAGCGTGGGCAAGAACTGTGTACAGTGCTCTCAGGTGTGAAGGTGTGGCCTGGTGACTGAACACACAGGGGTAGGGAGAAGCCAGAGAAGCCATAAGTGGCAGGAGGCAAGCCTGAGGCTGATCCAGGAGGCAGATGCTCAGAGTCCCTGGGATGCAGGACAGAGCTGACCCACACTGCAGGCACTTGGCCCAGGGTACAGAGGTGGCAGATCTTCAGGGGCTTGATTAATGCAAACTCAAGCATCAGAGGTCCTTAGAATTTGGGTAGGACCATTTAGGTATGTAGGGTTTAGTACCCTGAACTCAAAACTCCACATGTGCAAATTAGAGATAATAAAAGTGTCTCCTTTATTGGCTGGTATAGGATTAAGTGGATTAATATGTGTGATACAATTGAACTTGTAGCAAGTAGGGTTGTGGAGATGCTTGTCCTGCTACTGGTGTCACTAGAGGAAGGGAACAGGTTGGGGACAGCAGAAGTGGTGTTGGCCGGGCCCCAGTAGCCAACCTGTCTTCCTCAGGGTTGGCTGAGCAGGTGCTCTTCAGAGCGCACTCAACTTGAACCCCCGCATCCATGAGTACTTATCTTCAAAGCGGACTTTAGTTGTGGCTCTGTGGGTGACTCAGGTGGACTCAAAGGTGCAAGCTGTGATTGTGCCCAGTAGCAGAGGACATTTTTTATTTTTTTCAAAACTGGGGCTTGAACCCAGGGCCTCATGCATGCTAGGCAGTTGTTCTACCACTTGAACCACACCCCAGGCTTTTTGTTTGTATTTTGTTCTTTTGAGATAGGGTCTCCCTCCCTAACTTTGCCCAGGCAAGCCTTGAACTTTCGATCCTTCTACCTCTGCCTCCTGAATAGCTGGGATTATAGGTGTGCCCCACCATACCTGGCTCGATGGGGCTTTTTAAGCGTGGCTCACAGTTCAGCACTGCCTGTGTGATTGCCATGGGTTATTGCTGTGGATCAGTGCTGTCAACAGATATAGGAATTACGTCTGTTTCGCTTGGCTTACCTTTCCCCATTTTACAAATCCCAACAGCACAATGGCTCTAGAGAGACTCCTTAGCAAAGGAAAGAGGCTTTCTTGCCTGGTGTGAATTTGAGAATGCCAGGTCTAAACCAGGCCAGCCTGGGCTTAGTGGAAAAAAAGAGAAGCCAGTCATCAGTGGCTCACATCTATATTCCTACCTACTTGGTGGTGAGATCAAGAAGATCTCAGTTCAAGGCCAGCCAGGACAGAAAGGTCACAAGACACTCATCTTGACTAATAGTGGGGTGTGGTGATGTGTACCTGTCATCCCAAGCTATGAAGGATACTGAGGTCAAAGGTTTGCAGTTCCAGACCAGCCTGGGCAAAAAATACTTGCAAGGCAAGGTCCCATCTCAATGGAAAAAAGCTGGATATGGTGGTACATGCCCACTGTCCTAGTAATGCGGGAGTATAAGATAGGAGGATCACAGTCCAGGCTAGCCTGGGCAAAAAATGAGACCCTGTCTCCAAAAATAACCAGAGTAAAAACAGCTGGAAGTGTGGCTCAAGCTGCAGAACACCTGCCTCAAAAGCATGAAGCTCTGAATTCAAACTCCAGCACAGTCAAAAAAAAAAAAAAACAAAAGCCAGGTCTGGCTCTTACATGAATGTTTAGATCTACTCATCCTAAAAGTCTATTCAAAACACAGGGCACATCTGTCAGGGTTTCCCACTTTGGGAGCAGAGGAAAGGAGGCACAGAGGCTCAACTGGGCCAGCTGAGTCACTTTGATGTGTACGTAATGTTTTCCTTCCTCGTGTTTCTTGTTTTACTAACTTGTTCCATTTGTTCCTTCAAATCCATGGCACCCCATCTCAAGGAAGCCACTTTTTCAAACTTAAAAAAAAAAATCAGTGTTACAAACAGCAGCAACAAAATATAGCACTACCAAACTGCTTCCCAGACACTGGGCCCTGAGCTGTGGGGCAAGGCTCAGTGGAGTGGTCAGTAGCTTGGTGGGATACACGGTTTTCACTCTAACAGTCAAAGTCCTGTATGTCCTCTAGATCTGTGACTCCATCTGACTTAGAAGATCCTGCATGGGTCTGTGCACCCTGGGGTGGAGTGGGCTGGGAGAAGTCCCTCTCCTCCTGTTCTATCCCTCCCATGCTTCCCCTGTCTCTAACAGTTACTTCCTAGTTGCCTCTGGGAGGGGGTGGGTGAGTCTGAGGACTAAATGCTGGAAGGTTATCAACAGTAAAACGCCAGCCCCTGAGAGACACGTGTAACACTGAATCAGGCCCAAGGTTATTTTACTTACAGAAACACCCTGGGAGGGGAAGATTTGACCAACAGTGGAAAGTCTGACTTAGAAAGGATTTTAAATAAATGTGCCTGTTACTTGTAAGTTATAGAGTTACCATAAGGCAAATTGGGTGTTTATTAATTCTACTTTAGTGAGTAAGTAATTATTTTATATCTTTATTACTTATTGTGCAGTGCTGGGGATTGTCTGCTTCCTAGGCAAGCACTCTTCATTTTCTGCTTTTAGTTTGTCTTTCATATAGGGTCTCTTGCTTACTGTCTGGCCTGGCCTTGGACTGTGATCCTACTACCTCCATCTCCTGAGTAGCTGGAATTACAGGCTTATGATAACAGGGCTTCTTATTTAAATTATTTTAAATGGGTATATTTTGTCTGTATTATGGATCTAACAAATTTAATAATGCTTCAAAGAGTTATTTTTGCCAGTTCATGTTATTAATTTATGCCAAAAGTTGACAGACTTCTTGTGGTGGACCCGAAGGTAAATACTTTAGGCAGCATAGTTCACAAGGCAATTCCATCATGAGAGAGAACATTTGCAGTTTATTTTACTGATGACACTGAGTCCAGTACTAATGACTGACTGCAGTGTTTTCATAACTCAGGTCTACTAATGTTGGAAGGTAACAGTTTGCTTAGTTGAGAGTCAAAGCTATCGTCTCCTGTCTTCAGGAGTCAACTCCTGTTGACTGCCAGTGTTCATCTGTGAAAACCGTTCTTAGCTTACTGCTGTGAGGACAGGTGATAATCTAGGTTTGACCCCTGGGGTGCAGTTTGCCCACCCCCTGATTTATACAAATGATTTCCTTGGGAAATTGTTCTCTCCTCCCCCTAAATAGATAACTCCAGATAACTGCCAAGGAGGGAGGACAGGGACGGGTCTGTCCCCACACTTGTCTGCACCTGTGCTGGACAGAGGCCGCTCAGGGGGTGACAGGCAGCTTCTGTGCCACACACAGGTGGCTGGACACACTCATTCTGTTCACAGTCTTGGCCCCAGTACAAGTGACCAAGAAGTATTCCTTTTTCCCTTAGTTCAGCTGAAATACTATAATTTTTCAAATGGAACCTTTTCTAGAAATAATAATAAAAAGGAAAGAAAAACAAAAGTAGAGAACAGTAAACTTACAGGACCAGAGTAGAGTCTGATGGAAATGTCCTAACCTGACTCCATGTGATGTGGCTCTGGTCACCCCTCAGTCCAGGCCCCCTCGCCCTCCTCTTGGTTACACACCAAGGTCTGCGCTTTTAGTGTCGTCTGTTGCTGTTCATTGTTCAGGTGTAGTTTCTGGGCTATAACTCCTTGCTGGGTATGGATAGGCAAGATAATCTGTCCTCACTCCAGAGAGAACACCCCATGTGAAGCAAGCTTTTTCTTGCTCCTGTTACTATTGGATCTGTCTGGGCCTAACTGGGTGGTGATGGGAGATGCAGAAAGGACAAAGGATAGACAGACAGACAGACAGAAAGTGGGGCCAGGTGTGCTGGGCACTTGGGTGGAGACACTGAACAGCCTCATTGCTTCTTTTCTCTATTATTCTCTTCATTTACTCTGCTGCTTTTCTCTGTCTTGATTCTTTAAGGCCTTACTCCTTTACAGTTCTTCAAAATCTTGCTTCTAAAGTCTTTCTTCTCTCTATTTAAAACCTCACTTCTAAAGTCTTCTTTTTAGTTCTTTAAAGTCTCTTTCCTTAGACTTGCTCTGTCCCATGTATTCTCTTAGCTTTTCTTTAGCGTAATCTCTCTTAAAGTCCTTGCCCCCAAACTTGCACTGTCCCATGTTCTCTCTTTAGCTTTCTTAAAGTCTTGGCCCTCAGACTTGCTAGCAATTCCCCTTCAGCAATTCCTTTCCCTTCAGCAATCCTCCCTTCAGCCATTCATTTTCCCTCTTCAGCAATCTTCCTCCAGCACTTTCCCTTCAGCAGTTCATTTTCCTGCTTCAACAGTCTCCCTCCAGCAATCCTCCCTTCCCAAAGCCTCCCACATCCAAAAAGCCAAAAGCCTCGCATCCTCCTTCAACGAATCTGTTATACCCAGTGGTAAACAAAGAGGTGGAGCAGCATTTTTCCGGAAGTGTTGTGATACTATAAACAGGAGAAACTTGCGTTAAACAACTTAGGAAAAGCAGCTGAGCTGCATCTTGCCTGCTTGCTCTCTTCTGCAGCTGGGGCTGTGCCAAATCTCAGCCTGCAGAACATTGGGCACAGCTGTGCTAATGTCCTCATAGGCTTCTCCTACTCAGCTCTTCACACCCATCTCCCACTGCTGTACTTCAGGGTGACAGACAGTGACCTAGGAGGTCCTTGGAAATTCATCATTATTCATGCTTGCTATTAGCTGAGTGCTCCACGTTCTCCATCCTTTGGTACTTACACTTGAACTCAGGCCTTGGGCTTGCTAGGCAAGTTCTGGGTAGGTGCCTTACCATTTCAGCCATGGCCCTCTCCAGCCTTCCTGACATTCCCTCTCATCACTATCATGAGCAACTGTTGCTCTGTGTTTCTCCACTACCACATCCAGCCACCGCTAACAGTTCTCCTTACTGTTCTCAGTAGAGAGCTGGAATTCTCATCCCTGTCTGTGGATGTGACATCTCCCACCTTACCCAGGAGTCAGTGAGACCTCATGGGGAACTTGAACTCCTACTTGAACCTGGTGGCAATGAGGTGCCCTTTGTCCTCTAACCATACACTAGGCCAGAAAACAAACCTCCACAAACTTCCAAGAACTAAAATCTTGCAGACTGTGTGTTCTTTAATGGTGTAATTTTAAAATAGAAACCAGTAATAGATAACAGGAAAATCTGTAATCATGGGGAAACTGAACTTCTTAGCTCAGAAGTCTATCTAATAGTCTATCTAATCTAAAGGTCAAAGGGAAATTCTTGAGAAATTTAAAAATTACAGAGTAGGAGATTCCAAGATGGTGGCTAGAGGGAGGAACCAGAAAGCATGCCTCCTATAGTGAAATCTTGGAGAGACGCTGGAGACACACCTTGCAGGCAAAACCACCGAGAAGAGGCAAAACTTTGACCCCTCCACACCTCCAGCTGGCAGAGAATCTCCACTTCACATTAAATGGAGAAACAAGGAGGGCCCCCGGGCCGCCAGTCGCCCACACCCAGATGGCTTGGGAAGACGCAGACAAGCTTACTGTCGATTAGTACACTAATGCTCCCTGTTTATACCTTTGAAACTTTTTTGTTTGATTCCTTGTTTTGTTTTTTCCTACTTGTCTGTTTATTTGTTTTTCCCTTTTCTTTAACTTCTTGCTTTCCATCTCCTCTCACCCTTCTATTCTAAATAATACCGTGGTTATTATTACAAGCTAGAAAATACTTAATTGCACACAGTACAGGGACAGTAACACCATCAAGGACAATGACGGGAAGACAGAAAAAAACAGGGAAACCAGTTTCCCCACATTAAAAAATTAGTACAGGAACCAGAGGGGAATGAAGAAAACAGGTACTCAGATCCAGACTCCAACAAAATGAAGATAAACTATGTCAAAGAACCCAATGAAGCCCACAAGAATAATTTAAAAGAAGACATACTACAAGTACTCAATGAGAATTTTATAGAGATGATACTGGATATGGTCAACCAAAATGTGCAGGAGACATTCAAGAAATTCCAAGACAACAAAAATAGAGAATTTGAAAAAGCAAAAGAAGAAATAAAGGAAACCATAGAAGCACTGTATAAACACCAAAGTGAAACAGAGAACACGATAAATAAACAGATAAATGAACTCAGGACAAAAATAGACAACATTAAAGAGGAAACCACCCAGGATATGGAAAACCTCAGAAAAAAGAACAAAACAGAACTGAAAAACAAAACGGAAGGCCAATCCAGCAGAATAGAACAAACAGAAGACAGAATCTCAGAACTTGAAGATGAAATGGTAATTAAAGGAAAAACCAAAGAACTATTAATTAAATAACTCAAGACCTGTGAAAAGAAAGTGCAAGAACTCACTGACTCCATCAAAAGACCAAACTTGAGAATCATGGGCATTGAAAAGGAGAAGAGGTGCAAGTGAAGGGAATGCGTAATATATCCCAAATCTAGAGAAAGATATTCCCATACAGATGCAAGAGGCCTCCAGGACACCAAACAGATCAGATCGAAATAGAACTACCCCACAACATATCATATTAAAACAAGTTCAGAAACTAGGGAAAGAATATTGAAAGCTGTAAGAGAGAAAAAAACAAATAACATACAAAGGTAAACCCATCAAAATCACAGCAGACTTCTCAACAGAAACATTAAAAGCAAGAAGAGTGTGAGGTGAGATCTTCCGGAAACTGAATGAAAATAACTTCAACCCCAGGATACTCTACGCAGTAAAACTATCATTCAAAATAGATGGAGCAATAAAAGTCTTCCATGATAAGCAGAAACTAAAACAATATGTGACCACAAAGCCACCACTACAAAAGATCTTTCAAGGGATTCTACACACAGAAAGTGAAACCCAACATAACCATGAAAGGACAGGCAGCACCAAACCACAGGAAAAGAAAAAGCAAGGAAGTAGAGAGTAACCTCAACTTAGGTACATACAATCAAACCCTCAAACAATGAAGACAACTAAATGACTAGAATCACCACATACCTATCAGTACTAACGCTTAATGTTAATGGACTTAATTCACCCATCAAAAGGCACAGCTTGACGAAATAGATTAAAAAGGAAGATCCAGCAATTTATTGCTTACAGGAGACCCATCTCATCGACAGAAATAAGCATAGGCTTAGGATGAAAGGCTGGAAGAAGATTTACCAAGCCAATGGCCCCCCAAAACAGGCAGGAGCAAGCAATACTTATCTCTGACAAAGTAGACTTCAAAACTACATTGATCAAAAGAGATAAAGAAGGACATTCCATACTAATAAAAGGGAAAATAGACCAAAAGGAAATAATAATCATTAACCTGTATGCACCCAATGTCAACGCACCCAATTTCATCAAACATACACTGAAAGACCTAAAAGCATATATTAACTCCAACACAGTGGTTGTGGGAGACATTAACACCCCACAGGTCATCCAAACAATAAATCGATAAAGAAATCCAAGATCTAAAATATAGAATAGATCAAATGGACCTACTTGATGTCTAGAGAACATTTCATCCAACCTCTACACAATATACATTCTTCTCAGCAGCCCAGGGAACCTTCTCTAAAATAGATCATATCCTAGGACACAAAGCAAGCCTCAGCAAATATAAGAAAATAGAAATCATACCATGCATACTATCTGATCACAATGCAGTAAAAGTAGAATTCAACAACAAAAGTAAAGACAAAAAACATGCAAACAGCTGGAAACTAAATAACTCATTACTTAATGAACAATGGATCATCAATGAAATAAAAGAGGAAATTAAAAAGTTCCTGGAAGTCAATGAAAATGAAAACACAACCTACTGGAACCTATGGGACACAGCAAAGGCAGTCCTGAGAGGAAAGTTTATAGCCATGAGTGCATATATTAAAAAGACTGAAAGATCTCAAGTCAATGACCTAATGATACATCTCATACTCCTAGAAAAACAAGAACAAGCAAATCCCAAAACAAATAGAAGGAGAGAAATAATAAAAATAAGAGCTGAAATCAACGAAATAGAAACCACAAAAACCATACAAAGAATTAATGAAACAAAAAGTTGGTTCTTTGAAAAAATAATCGATAGAACTCTGACAAACCTGATTAAAATGAGGAGAGAAAAAACCCAAATTAGTAGAATCAGGAATGCAAAAGGGGAGATAACAACAAGCACCATGGAAGTCCAGGAAATCATCAGAGACTACTTCAAGAACCTATATTCAAATAAATTTGAAAATCTTAAAGAAATGGACAGATTTCTAGATACATATGATCATCCGAAACTGAACCAAGAGGAAATTAATCACCTGAATAGACCTATAACACAAAATGAAATTGAAGCAGCAATCAAGAGTCTCCCCAAAAAGAAAAGTCCAGGACATGATGGATTCTCTGCTGAATTCTATCAGACCTTTAAAGAAGAACTGATACCAACCCTCTTTAAACTGTTCCATGAAAAAGAAAGGGAAGGAAAACTGCCAAACTCATTTTATGAAGCCAGTATTACACTTATCCCAAAACCAGGCAAAGACACCTCCAAAAAGAAGAACTATAGGCCAATCTCCTTAATGAACATTGATGCAAAAATCCTCAACAAAATAATGGCATACAGAATTCAACAACACATCAAAAAGATTATTCACCATGGCCAAGTAGGCTTCATCCCAGTAATGCAGGGGTGGTTCAACATATGAAAATCAAAAAACGTAATAAAGCACATTAACAGAAGCAAAGACAAAAACCACTTGATCATCTCAATAGATGCAGAAAAAGCCTTTGATAAGATCCAACACCATTTCATGATAAAAGCTCTAAGAAAACTAGGAATAGAAGGAAAGTACCTCAACATTATAAAAGCTATACATGACAAACTTACAGCCAGCAATATACCTAACGGAGAAAAACTGAAACCATTTCCTCTAAAATCCGGAACCAGACAAGGATGCCCACTATCTCCACTCCTACTCAACATAGTACTGAAATTCCTAGCCAGAGCAATTAGGCAAGAAGAAGGAATAAAAGGAATACAAATAGGTAAAGAAACTGTCAAAATATCCCTATTTGCAGACGACATGATCCTATACCTTAAAGACCCAAAAAACTCTACTCAGAAGCTTCTAGACATCATCAATAGCTACAGCAAGGTAGCAGGATATGAAATCAACATAGAAAAATCATTAGCATTTCTATACACTAACAATGAGCAAACTGAAAAAGAATGTATGAAAACAATTCCATTTACAATGGCCTCAAAAAAAAAATCAAATACCTGTGTGTAAACCTAACAAAAGATGTGAATGACCTATATAAGGAAAACTATACACTTCTGAAGAAAGAGATTGAGGAAGACTATAGAAAGTGGAGAGATCTCCCATGCTCATGGATTGGTAGAATCAACATAGTAAAAATGTCTATACTCCCAAAAGTAATCTACATGTTTAATGCAATTCCCATCAAAATTCCAATGACATTCATTAAAGAGATTGAGAAATCTACTGTTAAATTTATATGGAAACATAAGAGGCCACGAATAGCCAAGGCAATACTCAGTCAAAAGAACAATGCAGGAGGTATCACAATACCTGACTTCAAAATATATTACAAAGCAATAACAATAAAAGCAGCATGGTACTGGCACAAAAACAGACATGAAGACCAGTGGAACAGAATTGAGGACCCAGATATGAAGCCACACAACTATAACCAACTTGTCTTTGACAAAGGAGCTAAAAATATATGATGGAGAAATAGCAGCCTCTTCAACAAAAACTGCTGGGAAAACTGGTTAGCAGTCTGCAAAAAACTGAAACTAGATCCATGTATATCACCCTATACCAAGATTAACTCAAAATGGATCAAGGATCTTAATATCAGACCACAAACTCTAAAGTTGATACAGGAAAGAGTAGGAAATACTCTGGAGTTAGTAGGTATAGGTAAGAACTTTCTCAACGAAACCCCAGCAGCACAGCAACTAAGAGATAGCATAGATAAATGGGACCTCATAAAGCTAAAAAGCTTCTGTTCATCAAAAGAAATGGTCTCTAAACTGAAGAGAACACCCACAGACTGGGAGAAAATATTTGCCAACTATACATCAGACAAAGGACTGATAACCAGAATATATAGGGAACTTAAAAAACTAAATTCTCCCAGAACTAATGAACCAATAACGAAATGGGCAAGTGAACTAAACATAACATTCTCAAAAGAAGAAATCAAGTGGCCAAAAAACACATGAAAAAATGCTCACCATCTCTAGCAATAAAGGAAATGAAAATTAAAACCACACTAAGATTCCACGTCACCCCTGTTAGAATAGCCATCATTAGCAACACCATCAAGAACAGGTGTTGGCGAGGATGTGGGGAAAAAGGAACCCTCTTACACTGTTGGTGGGAATGTAGACTAGTACTACCACTCTGGAAAAAAATTTGGAGGCTACTTAAAAAGCTAAACATTGATCTACCATTTGATCCAGCAATACCACTCTTGGGGATATACCCAAAAGACTGTGACACAGGTTACTCCAGAGACACCTGCACACCCATGTTTATTGCAGCACTATTCACAATAGCCTAGTTATGGAAACAGCCAAGATGCCCCACCACTGACGAATGGATTAAGAAAATGTGGTATCTGTACATAATGGAATTTTATGCAGCCATGAAGAAGAACGAAATGTTATCATTCACTAGTAAATGGGTGGAATTGGAGAACATCATTCTGAGTGAGGTTAGCCTGGCCCAAAAGACCAAAAATCGTATGTTCTCCCTCATATGTGGACATTAGATCAAGGGCAAACACAACAAGGGGATTGGACTATGAGCACATGATAAAAGCGAGAGCACACAAGGGAGGGGTGAGGATAGGTAAGACACCTAAAAAACTAGCTAGCATTTGTTGCCTTTAACACAGAGAAACTAAAGCAGATACCTTAAAAGCAACTGAGGCCAATAGGAAAAGGGAACCAGGAACTAGAGAAAAGGTGAGATCAAAAAGAATTAACCTAGAAGGTAACCCACAAGCACAGGAAATTAATGCGTCAACTCCCTGTATAGCTATCCTATCTCAACCAGCAAAAACCCTTGTTCCTTCCTATTATGGCTTATACTCTCTCTATAACAAAATTAGAAATAAGGGCAAAATAGTTTCTGTGTGGTTTTGAGGGGATGGTGGGAGAGAGAGGGGGCGCAGTGGGTGGTAAGGGAGGAGGTGGGGGCAGTGGGGAGAAATGACCCAAGCCTTGTATGCACATATGAATAATAAAACAATTTAAAAAAAAGAAAGAATGCTGAGTTTCCGAAAAAAAAAAAATTACGGAGTAAGTAAAATATAACATGTGAAAACTTGTGGGATGTCATAAAAATACTGCTGGTAGGGAGATGTATAAAAGTAAATGTTTATAGTAGAAAATAAGAAAAGTCTGTCTGGTAAGCATGGTGGTTCACACCTGTAATCTCAGCTAATTGAGAGCTCGGAAAAATTACAGTTTGAGGCCAGCCTGAGCAAAAAGTTAGTGAGGTCCCATCTCAACTGATCAGCTGGATGCAGTGTTACACACTTGTGATTCCAGCTATGTGGGAGGCGTAGGTAGGAGGATTGTACTCTGAAGCTGGCCTTGCATGAAAACATGAGACCTTATCCAAAAAATAATTAAAGCAAAAAAAGGACTGAGGGCATGGCTGTAATAATAGAGTGCCTGCCTAGCAAGGCCCTGAGTTCCAACCCCAGTACTACCCCCGCTAAAAAAAAAAAAAAGAATCTGAAATGAATAATCAAAGCTCCTACACCCGGAGTTGAGAAATGAGAGCAGAAAGCAGAAGCAACCAAGATAAGAGCAGAAATCAATGGCAATGAAAGTTATGACCATATTGAAAATTAGAAGTTAGTTATTTACAATATCAGTAAGAAGCCTCTGACAAGAATTACAAATGAAAAGAGAAAATACCAATCACTAATGTCAGGAACAAAGTGGGGGATATCCCTGCAAACCCTGCAGACATCCAGCCCATAATAGAATTCTACAAAAAGCCCTATACATGTAACTTTGACAGCTTCAGTACAATGGACAGGTATCTGTCAGTAGGGAAATGGTTAAGTGAACTCTTTTTACTTCCGTCCTGTGGAGTACTACGCAGCAAGAAAAAGAAATGAACTGTTGGCCCACACAGCTTGGATGGATCTTAAGGACATTAGATTGACTGTAAAAATCCAGTTCCCAAAGTTAGTGCACTGTTTGATTCCATTCATGTAGCATTCTTGAAACAACATTATGGAGATAAAAATCAGGGGTTGCCAGGGGTTAGCAAGGATGGTGGTGTGGTGGGGGATTACCATGAGGGAACCCTTTGAGGGGTGTCGTATTCATCTTGGTGGTGGTGGTGGTTACATGAGTCTGCACACGTGATAAGATGGTATGGAACTCGCCATGCATATTTTACCAATGAGAGATTCTTGGTCTTGACATTGTACAGCAGCTGGGTAAGATATAACACTTGGGGGAGTGGTGAAGAGTACACAGAACTTCACTCCACTAGCTTTGTGATTTCCTATGTATTTATATTAAAAATTGATTAAAAGTCCGTAAGTGTCACCTGTCACTTAGCTGCACAATTTGCTTAGGGCTGCATTAGTGCTTTTGGAGGTTCAATGAAGGAACATCACAGTCTTCCTGTTTCTGATGACAGTCAGACTCATTTTGGGGTCAGTTTCGCACCCATGGCTGCATCTATACTTCATAGACTGAGCTGGCTGGAATCCAGGATGCAGTGAGCACTTGAGGGAACTTAGGCAAGACTTGCCAGGAAGGGCATCTGTGACCTTAACCTTTGATTGGTTCAGTCAAGTGGTCAAAACCAGGACCAGTAGAGGGAAAGCATCCTGAGTGAGACTCGGGCTCAGTATTAAGAAATCCCTGTCATTGTCTAGAGCGGTAAACTTCCCTGGCTCTTGCATTTCTCAGATGAGCACGGACTCAGTGAGTGTCTGTCAGGGGTGCATGGAAGGTGATAGAAGTGGGGACTCAAAGGAACTTTTCAGTGGTTTGCCAAGGCTTAAGATCAAGGTCAGATGAAAGAAATCTAACACCAGGTAGGTAGAATCAGGTGTGACCAGACCTTGAGATGATGGAACACTTATCCATCTTGACTTTTTTTTGGCAGTACTAGAGTTTGAACTCTGCTAGGCAGACCCCTAGCACTTGAACCATGCTCCCAGTCCTTTTCACTTTAGGTTATTTTCCAGTGAGTGTCTTGTATATTTGCCCTGGCAAGCCTTAGACTTGATCCTCCTCTGTATGCATCCCTATCGCTGGGTTCACAGGCATGCACCACCTTGTCCACCTTACTTGTTGAGATGGAGTCTCACTAACTTGTTCCCCTGGGCTGGCCTTGAATCTTGATCCTCCTAACCTCTGCTTCCAGAGCAGCTAGTGTTATAGGCATGAGCAACCATGTCTGGCATTATCTTCACAACATTTTAAGAAAATTAAAACCAAGCAAGAGTTTGTGGGGGTTGTTTATGGACTTGCATTACAGAAAACAAGTTCAAGGTTAGCAGGTGCAAGATTTAAGGGTGACTTACTTAGTAAACTCTTCCAAATTGGAGAGTAGTGACAATCAGAATGTTGGGTCTGGAGAGCTGAGGGAGATGAGTGAGTATCCCGTCCCCCATGGAGAGCACTATCATTCCTGCATCCTGAGGAGATGGAGGCCTGCATTCCTGCATCCTAAAGGAGATACAGAGTCTGATAGATCTGCTACAGGGCTGATGAGAAAATGCTCTCAAGATTGTTTCCCCTCCCCCAATAAAGGTGCAAACCAAACCAGCTCACCCGAGAAAGCCTGCGAATCCATGGTCAATGAGAAAAACCCACCTAACTCAGAGTTAGAACATCCATAAAAACCTCAGCCTTCACCTGAGCAGCGAGCTGCCGGCTTCTGGGCTCCACTGCAGTACCTTAGCCGTAGCCTTTCCTTTCTCTCTAATAAATCCCACTTTATATCCCGGCTTTAGCTCATCAGTCAGCTGCCTCACGAGCCAGTTCTCTGGCCTGTGAAGGCAAGGACCCTCGACACCGGCACGTAACAAGAACAGGTGACTTCTGTGGAGAGACCTGATTCTGATGTAGAGATGGGGCCACTAACAACCCACCAAGCCTTGGACTCAACAGGGAGAGCTGTGCAGGATGAAGTGGGTTCTCTGCTGCCTCTGGCTTCATGCTGTCTGCATTTAAATTATAACCTCTTTCATTATTGTTGCTCCAGCCAACGTGCTTTCCACAGATCAAAGCAGATTGCTCGATGACACACATGAGAACAGTGGGTGTGGGCAGCGTTGGCAGGAAATACTAGACAGGTTTGCAGGGCCATTTCCATGATGGCGGTAACATCGGGTATCAAGGCAATAGGGAGCTCTAGTTATTTACTCGTCAGCACACAGAGCAGCTGAGTCTGGTTTCCTTCAGTCTTTCTTTTTGGAATGACACTTGGAACTGTGGTGGCTGAAAGTATAGGCTAGTTGACAGATTAAATAACTCCGTGGACACAGGTCATGTGTTTCCAGGTCAGGCATCCTCATGACCAGAAGTTGGGGTATGGGAATTAGATTTTTTTTTCCAGGAAAGTTTGGAGGTGCTCCTGGGAGAAGTGTATTCATGGTGCCAGATGTGGCTTTGAGCTGGTGAGGGACTTTCTCATGAAGTGACATGGATCTATTTGACAGTGCAGCTGTGGCTAGGCCTGCAACTGCCTGACTCTGCTCCACGTATTCTGTACTCTGATAGCTAGTGACAGAAGGGGGCAGGGTGGAGAGTGTGGAAGGAGACTTGTGGAAAGGATAGCTGCTGGGCTGGCAGCACAGGCAAGGAAGGAGCTGGGAGGGCCCAGCCCTGTCTGTTGGGCAGCTCCGTTTTAGGCCTCGTTTGCTGGCACAGAGCTCACCTAACCCATTCACAACTGCTCTCTACTTCCCCTAACCCTCATCTCCAGGCTTCCTGATCCTCACCAGCATGAAGTGCATTTAGTTCTGTTCTGCTTCTATTTCAAAAGGATTAAAATCCTTTCAAAGGCATTTTTAAAAGATCGCTATGTATATATATTTTTTTGCTTTCAATTTTAGCAGCCAAAAATCTGAAACAAGATATAAGTGTGTGTGTTTATTCATTCCAAAATAAAGTGGGAAGTGAATGGGGTGGTCTGTAAAGTATGGAATGTGCTTCAGGATGTTAGGAGAACAGGGAAGTTGTTACGTGGTTGTGATTTGGGTCTATAGTTTCCTAAAGCCTTTTAAAGTTCAACCTTTTATGAGACAGAATTGGAATTGAACATCAGAATTGAACTGAAATGAATATCTGAATTATCCTCCTTGGGAATTCTGATAAGTTAATGCCCTTGCTTTTATGTACTTAGAGCTCTTCCCTTGACAATGCTCCGTGCTTATGAAGAGCCCTTTGCAAGTGTGCTAGCCTGAGGCAGAGGTGGGAGATTGTGCCAGCATGTAAAGACTGCCAGCAGCTAGCATTTACCCTTGCTGGTCCGGTCCTCACCAACCCCCACATCAAAGCCCTTTTGCCAATGGGACTGGGGATCTCAGTGGAATTAAAGGGCCAGCGTGCCCTGGTAGAGCTGTTTACAATGAGGATGGTTTTAATGGGGTTCCCATAGCTCTTTGTAGTGAGTACCAGCCTTGGCTTTTATGAAGACAGGTGTCCTGTGGGAATTGGATGGATCAAGCACAGAGGGACATGATTTCCATAGTTAATGAATATGCTTTTCATCTCATGGATGTGGAAGCAGGGTAGATGTGCCTTTCTTTGATAACCCAAATTCCTGTAATTTTATTATTTATTTATATTTTACCTCTCTCCTTTTGTTCTCTTCCCTCTCCTTCTTCCCCCACTCCACCTTCCCCTTCTCTCTTTCTGTTCTGTTTCCCAGAAAACAGAACTTGGGGTTCTGACTAATGCACTTTTCTTTTAGACAGATCTTCGAGAAGAGACATCTGTGATCAAGAAGTTAAATTGTGCAGTGTTTTCCTTGATAGTCTGGTTGCACCCTTTAGCCAAGAAAACATTTTAATCAGTCCACCTAGGATGAGCAAAAAAGAACACTTTTAAGGTTTCCAGATACTATAAAGCTTTTGAAGCTGGGCTGGCCCAAGCCCCCTGCGACGCACAGGGGACTGTAGGGGAGGTGGAGAAGCAGGTCCAGGGTGTTGGCTCAAGCCAAGGTCCCAACAGGCACTGTGGAAAAGGCACCAAATGTAGCCAAGGGCTTGATCTGCCTTAAGCATCTTTGCTCTTTAAATTACATTTGATAGAATTACCAATGCTGAGTGTTTTAACAACAGTTCCACTTCTTAAAATAAAAGTGTTTATGGAAAAAGATGGTGCTTATAATCTCTTTGGGCTATTTGTGTGTTGGACACAGGAACTTGGTGAAATCCAAATTAATTATCCTTAGAGTGGTTGGAGGTGGTGGGGATATTGAACATCACTGCAGCAAGTTAAGTCTTCAAACAAAACATATAAAAGCTCTTTGCTGTCTTTTATAGGCTTCTGGCACATAGTAGGTGTTTAACTATGTCATATGAATGAGAGAGTCTGGGGCTAGTGCCAGACAGACTACAGATCTGCTTTTTCTTTGCAGTGTAGTGCTTTACTTATCAGAGCAGGTGGGGGTGAGGCTGGAAGGCAGGGCTGCTGACCATACTCTGGAAGGCGGGGTACTGGGCGGGGAGGCCAGGCGGAAGCTGTGTGGGCTGCCTGTCAGCTCCCCCTTGCAACTCAGCCACACTCAGCCTGTCAGGTGATTAATGAGAAGGCGTAGACACTGCTTGCTCCTTTCTACTTTCCTTTTCATGTCTTGTTTGTTTGCCAGCTAATTGCCTGTAGTCTATGGGTAAATGCTTCATTAGTTGGGGCCAAAGCCCAGGCATCCTCCATCTGATGAATCAGGCTGCGTCTACAGGTAGTTCTCAGTGTGAGGTACCTAGCATCTGAGTCAGTCAGCAATCCGGTGACTGCAGACGCGGGTCACAACAGCAGCTTCCCAGTGCCTCCGGACTTGGCAAAAGTTTTGGTGAGCTGGAAAGGTGGCCATAGGCTGAAAAGAGCCCAGGAGAACCAAGGAGGTGTGGAGTAGTCTGTGTATTTTGGAGGAAACCTAAAACCAGGTGAGTGTGCGTGGGCAAGCTGGGGTGTGGCCACCAAGCCCACGCTCCCTGTCTCAGGGAACCTTTCAAGTCCACCACTGCCTCCTTCCTCAATGTCTTCCCGGGTGTTTTCTCAAACACAACAATGGCCACCCGTCCAGGATATAGAAATCTTTAAGCTGAGTGGGTTTGCACAAGATGCTAACTTGTAAGATATAAATGGTGAACAGCCTTTCTTCAGCAGTTGGAATTTTTTAGAATAAAGCCTTTGATTAGTGACAAACTTCTGAACTCTTAATTTTCTCAGATGTGACACTAGGTAATGGTACTGTCTACCTGATGTTGTCAAGAGGAGTCAGTGAGGCAGTGCTTATCAATTATCTTGCTGTGGTGGGGACCAGGATGATATTAGGGTGGTAGTGTAGACTTTTGTATGTTTTGCCTTTAAAATGTAGCATGTTCACCCTGTTTCTGTTCTTCTCCCCTCTCTTTCACTGTCTTTTTCTCTTTCTTCCCTTCTCTTCTTCCCCTTTCCACTCTCTTCCCTCTCCTTTCCTTTTGGTTAACAAAACTTCATTTTGTATCCAATTAGCCAGGACCTGAATGTACACTAGTGAGGAAGACAAGACATGGTCCCACCTCATGGCACTTTCCTTCTAGCCAAGATGACAAACAGGGAACCTTAATAATAGTAATAACTATTCTTGTGATTAGGAACCTTAATAAAACTAATGACAGGTGGTGATAACTGCTGTGAGGAAAACTAAAGCAGGGGATGGGGAGAGAGGGTGGTGGGTGTGGGGTGGGCAAGGGCTGTTTTACACAGGGTGGACAAGGAAAGCCTCCTGGGTAGTAAAGTTCACCTGGAGGTTCACCTGCATCCCAAATGTACAAAGAGCTGTGTTAAAGCATCAGAGGCAATTTTCTGAGTCCTCAGCAGTCAGCACACTATGATAATATTGGCTCAGAGATGGTTATTGGTTATTGGAAAGTATTTTTAAGTTCCAGAAACCATTTCTGCATGTGTATAACTCTGCATCTGTGTGTGTGTGTAGGGAAAGTGTCTTTTCCTTAGCATGGCTGGTGCTTTGTCTTTTGAGGACACTGTTGGAGGAAAAGCTGGGCATGGTTTAGCAGTACACGCATGAGAGACAGAATTTGGGGGAATGGTGGTTGCTTCTCACTAGGTGAAAGTGAATGTGAACTGTTGAATCCTTTGACATGTGGAAATGGGTAATACTGTACCTATGACTTTGTCATTTAAAAATACACTATTTGATATAAAGAATAACTGCATAAGGACAGGTTTGTACTCCTATAGCTATCAAGAATCAACTGGCAGCTTGGAAGGAGTTGCTAAGGGTTTTCCTGGAAACCCCTTTCTAGAGAGGACCTGCCATCTGGAAACTAGGGCTGCCTTTGGGATGCAGCTAGTGGTTTCCTTCCCAATGTACATGTGGAGAGATGAGTATGGGGAGCCCTTTCCACAGGTGACCAATAGATGCAATTCCATTCAGATCACATTTCCTTAGCCTGCCTCTCATCACAGAACATCCTGAGATGTCTCTTCAGTGTTGTCTCATTGGGGATCACTCCCCACCCCTGGATATACCCACTGCCCAGGTGCTCAATGGCCAAACGGACGTTTTCACTCCGTGTCTGTTCTTCTGGTCTTTTGCAATAGCTCCTGATGTTTGTGCTTCAGAGTTTCAAGTTTTTCATTTACAAAATTGAACTGGACAACCTTGAACATGATTGTGGAGATGAGAGGGTGGCTGTTTCAGGAGCACAGTACTTTCTCAGATGTTGGTCTATTGTTTTCTTCAGAGACAGTGGCATTAATTAGCAACTCTAGGAAGCTCCCCCAGTTCGGCATCCAACCAGGAAGGGAGTGGCACAGACTGGAATGGTCATTAAAAACGGTTCGTGTGCTTCTGTTGAAAGATGAGGTGGATTGATCTTCACTTGGACCTGGGATCTCGAGCCTAGGTGGGTAGATGTGTTTGCTGGTGTGCCCCACTGTGTGCTTTTGGTGAGTTCTGGCTCAATGTGGCTACGTAAGGGGGCATAGTGTGTGTGGCCTGAGGAGGTTGGCAATGATGCTGAATACTTCTAGCTTCTCTTTGAGTCTCAAATGCTGGTTCCCCTGAACTTATCGTTGCTTTCTCATGTATGGGGAAATTGGTACAGAACCGAAAGCAAGAAATTACAATAAGATCAATATTTCCCAGGAGATACGAACTCTGGGGTAAAGTGTCAACTTCTGTCACCTCTCAGAGCTGATCCTGATAAGGGGTGAGGGTGGAGTCTCTCTCTTACCCCCACCCCCGCCCTCAGCCCCTTTCCTGTAGAGTTAGCAGCCTCCAACCCCTGTTCTTCACTCTCCCACCTGCAGGAGCCAAGCATGTAACCAAGCCTCATGCTCTTGAGTGAATCTGAAGGGAACTGGAATCTCTGTGGGGACACAGGACACAGGAGGGTCTGGGTGAGGAGAGGCCAAGGCTCTGGCAGCACAGATCCCCTGGTAATTGTCGTGGGAAAGGAACCCTTATACACTGGTGGTAGGGAAGGTAAATTGATGCAGCCACTGTAGAAATCTGAATGGATGTTCCTCAGAAAAACTAAAACTGAAACTCTATGGTATGATCCTGCTATGCCACTCCTGGGTATATACCCAAGGGAATTAGGTCAACATACAATAGAGACACCTGCACAGCCATGGTCATTGCAGCACTAGTCACAATAGCCAAGCTATAGAATCAGCCTAGGTGCCCATCAACTGATGAACAGATAAAGGAAATGTGGTATATGTACACAATGGAGTATTATTTAGTCATAAGAAGAATGAAATTATATTATTTACAGGAAAACATGGAAATGGAGATCACATTAAGCAAAATAATCTGGACTCAGATAGACAAACATCATGATTTTGCTCATATCCCAAGTCTAGACCTAAAACCAAGCAAACAAAAGGCGTGAATGTAAAGGAGACTATTTGGGAGAAACCAGTGGGAGGAGACAAGAGAGGGTGATGAGGGGATAAACATCAAAGTGCATTGCATACACATAGGAAAATGTCATGATGAAACCCATTGTTTTGTACAATAAAAAAAGCCCCAGGTTCACTGCTCAGCCTGGGTGGAAAGCTGTCCTTTCCCCTCCTTCTCTTCAAGGTCTTGTTTCAAATAATTCCTCACCATGACTTGCAGATGAATGGCCCAAAGCAGGAAGGAGTTTTCTTTTTTGCAGGGCACATTTATCATGAGTTTAAAATGTCTAATCTTAAAACCAAGAGCAAGGAGCTTACATATTTATTTCCACAAATACGACAAAAGGGAAAAGAAAAAAGAACACAGGTAGGAGGAAACCTCAGAGAAATGCAGAAAGGAAAGCTGTTGTGGGAGCTGATCACCCATTGGCAGTTCATATAGTCTGTGTCCTTTGTGACCACAGCCTCCAGCAGGACCCCAGGTGGGGGCACCTGCCTGGGAGGTTCCTTCCTGAAGCCCATAGTTTTAGCTAGGTCTGGGAAGACAAAAAGGCAGAAGGTGAAATTTGGATGTGATAAGTGTTTAAAAAAAAAGCAAGTTGTTCATTCACTCAGCAAAGATCAACTGAATGTTGATTTGTCAGGTACCGTGTTTAGCTCTGGGAGTGGAAAGATACCTGAGATGGCAAAAGCATCAAACTAATTCACTGGGGTAGAGAGTTAATTATGGTGTTACTAGTGAACTATTTCTTTTTTGTGCAGTGCAACTATTGATATTTTGAGCTACTGTTGACAAGAATAACCTGTCCATACTTAAACTACTACAATTGGACATGTTTTGACATATGCACACACAGATGAAACTATCACAATAACCAAGATAGTGGATGTATCCATTACTGCCCACATTTCCTTTGTGCTCTTTGGTGGTCCCTTTGCTCCCCAACACCACCTATTCCCTCTCCAGGCACTAATGATTCTCTGTGACCATAAACTTGTGTTTTCTAGTATTTTATCTAAATAGAGTCATATAGTATGTATTTGTTCATTGTCTGGCTTCTTTCAGCAGAATTATTTTGTGATTCATCCTTGTTGTGTGGGACTGACATTCCTTTCTATTGAAGATGCTATAGTTTGGATCTGGAGTATTCCTCAAAGCCCCATGTATCAAAGGCTTAATCCTCAGCCTATGGTGCTATTGGAGCTGGTAGAACCTTTAGGAGTGGGGGCTAGTAGAAAGAAGTTAGGTCATTGTGGGTGTATCCTTGAAGGGGATATTGGGACCCCCAACTCCCCCCTGCCTCTTTCTTTCCTTCCTGGACACCATGAGGTGACTGAGTCCCTTCTGCCATATGCTCCTGCCATAATGTACTATCCTACCACAGGCCCAAAGCAACAGGGCTAAGCAACCATGGACTGAAACACTGGACACCTTAAGCCCAAACTAACCTTTTTCCTTATTAAGTTGGTTATCTCAAGTATTTTGTCATAGTGACATAAAGCTGACTAGCACAGAAGAGTTGCTTTCCATTGTACAGATACACCACCATTTATCCATTTGTGTGTTGGTAGAAATTTGGTGTTTCAAAATAAAGGTATTGTGAACATTTATGTAGAAGCATTTGTGTGGACATGTGCTTTCATTTCTCTGTGTTTAAATACCTAAGATTGAATCATGAAGTAGGCATTTGCTTAATTTTTTAAAATACTGCCAAACATTCCAAAGGAGCTATGCTGTTTTAATTCCCACAGTAGTGTATGAGACTCCAAGCTGCTCATCAGTCCTTTCCAACACTTGGAATGATTGGTCTGTGTCATTTTAGCCTTTCTTCTAGGTGAGTACTGGTGCCACACCGGGGTTTTAGTTTGCATCCACTTGATGGCTGATGATAGGTATCTTTTTATGTGCCTTTTTTTTTTTTTTTTTTGCTATCCATCCAACTTTTGGGGGTGAAATTCTTGTTCACATCTTTTGCCAATCTTTAAATTGGGTTGTTTCTTATCTGATATTTGTTATTTATTTTGCTCTTTTTCCCCTCCCTCCCTTCCTTCCTTTTCTCTTTCTTACCGAGTTTTGAGAGTTCTTTAATGCTCTGGATATAAGTTCTTTATTATCTATCTGACCTGCATATATTTCAAATATTTTTCCCATTCTGAAGCTTTTTTTTTTCATTTTCCTAAAAGTGTCTTTCAAAGATCAGTCATTTTTAATTTTTAGAAGTCTAATTTATCAGTTTCTCTTTTATGAACTGTACATTTCATGTCATGGCCCAACATTTTTACCTAACTCAGGGTCAAAAATATTTACTTCCATGTGTTTCTAGGTTCATAGTTTTAGGTTTAAAATTCATATCTATTATCTATTTTAAATTAATCTTTGCATATAGTCTGGATCAAAGTTATTTTACCCGCATACAAACAATTATTACAGTACCATTTGTTAAAAAGAAACCTACTGAATTATCTTTACATTTTTGTTAAAAAATTATGTGTGTTTCTGAATTTTTTATACTGTTTATACCTATTCTGTTTGTCCATATTGATGACAATACCGTACTATTTTGATTTTTGTATTTGTTGTAATCTTGAAGTCAATAATGTAAGTCTTCCAACTCTGATCTTTTGCATTTACATATGAATTTTAGATTCAGTCTGTCAGTTTCTAGAGAAAGTCTGCTGGGATTTCAATTGGGAATGCATTAAATCTGTAGATCAGTTTGGGGAGAAATTACATCTTCAAATATTGTCTTTTCATCCATGAATATGGTAGATCTCTTCATTTACTTAGGTCATTAATCTCAGCAATATTTTATAGTTTTCAGTGTATAGGAACTGTGTACCTTTTGTGTTATTTATCCTTAAACATTTCATGTTTTTGATGTATTTTTAAAATTTCAATTTGAAATTGCTTATTGCTACTAGTTAGCCATGCAGCTGAATTTTGTGTATTGCTCCCATATCCTACAACTTTGCTTAACGTAATTATTTTACTAACTTTTCTCTGGATTCCATAGAATTTTTTTTTGAGACGATTGTGTCATTGGTGAATAAAACCAGTTTTACTTTTTCCTTTCCAGTCTAGATACCGTTTGCTTGATTTCTTTCTTATTGCACTGGCTAAAATGTTAGTTTTGAGCACAAGTGGTAACCGTGGACGTCCTTTTCTTGTTCTCTGTCTTAGAGAAGGATATACTTTCATAATAAGTATGATAATTATAAGTGTAATTATACTTACATTATAAGTATAAAAATCCTTTATCAGGTAGAAGTTTCCCTCTATTCCTTGTTTGAGAGTTTATGTCAGGAATGCATGGTAGATTTTGTTAAATGATCTTTCTGCATATAGTGAGGTGATCACATTTTGTTTGTAGATACAGTATGCCCATCTTATTTGCACATTTATTAATGCAATTTTGACCAAGTGAAATCTAAATAAATTTTTAAAAATAAAAAACTTAAAAACAAATTTTAAATTCCTGTGTGGTAATTAATGTGGAGAGGCTCTTAGTCCTGTGTTATAGTCAATTGCAGTTAAATTGTCATGTGATCTACTGCTTCCCTGCCCTTAATTTTGTGAAAACATGCCTCCTAAAAAGCAAATGATGCCTCAAAAGGAAGGTAAAAGTTAAGTGGTAAAGTGAAAATTTGCAATTTGTTGAAAGGTAGCATGCTTTTAGTGAAAGTTAGCAGTGTTGTGGGATAAATAAATCAAGCATCCACAGTTCAGCACTGAACTCTATGCATTCTGAACATGTGTGGTTTTTTCTCAACAGTGGTCTCCATGGAACCATAATCTGCAGATACCAAGGGTCTACAGTGTAGTGAAGTGCACTGACTCATTTTAAAATTGTTAACCTAGGATAAACTCTACTTGGTTGTGATGTACTTTCCTTTTAGTGTATTGTTGGATTTGATTTGGTAATTTTTTATTGTTGCATTTGTGTTCATGAACAATATTGGCCTGAACTTTTCTTCTTTTCTAATGTCTGTTGGGTTTTGTTATGATAATTCTAGTCTCACTGGATGAGTTGTCACACATTTGTTCCTGTTCAATTATTTGAAGGAATTTGAGTAGTATTGATGATATTTCATCCATAAATATTTGGTAAAATTCACCAGTGCAGGCAACTATCTGGGCCTGGAGTTCTCTTTCTGGAAAACACTTACCTACTTCTTTAATACCTATTTCTTTAATAAATATTGGGGTATCTACTTGTTCTTGAGTGAGGCTTATTTTGTGTCTAAGGAATTTGTCCATTTCATCCAAGTTGTTGAATGTTGTGGCATAAAGTTCATAGTTTCTTTTTATTTAATATTAGCTGAATTATAGTGCTGTTATTGGTCTCATTTCTGATATTGGTAATTTTTGTCTTTTTCTTTTTTTAAAAAAATATTTAATTTACATTTTATTTATTTATTTTTTTTAAAAATATATCTTTTATTCATATGTACATACAATGTTTAGGTCATTTCTCCCCCATTCCTCCACCCCCTCCATCTCCCCTCACTTCTAGGCAGAAACTGTTTTGCCCTTATCTCTAATTTTGTTGAAGAGAGAGTATAAGCAATAATAAGAAGGACCAAGGGTTTTTGCTAGTTGAGACAAGGACAGCTATACAGGAGATTCCTAGCATAACTTCCATGTACATATGTGTTACATTCTAAGTTGATTCTTCTCTAACTGACCTTTCCTCTAGTTCCTGATCCCCTTCTCCTATTGGCCTCTGTCGCTTTAAAGTTTCTGCATTAGTTCCTTTGCATTGAGCACATCAAATGTTATCATGTTTTTTTGGGTTTCTTACCTATCTTCATACCTCCCTTGTGTGCTCTCGCCTTATCATGTGACCAAAGTTCAGTCTCCTTGTTGTGTTTACCTTTGATCTAAAGTTCACATATGAGGGACAACATACGATTTTTGGTCTTCTGAGCCCAGCTAACCTCACTCAGGATGATGTGAGGTCATTTACCTGCAAATGACAAGATTTCATTCTTCTTCATGGCTGAGTAGAATTCCATTGTATATAAATACCACATTTCCTTAATCCATTCATCAGTATGGGGCATCTTGGCTGTTTCCATGACTTGGCTATTGTGAATAGTGCTGCAATAAACATGGATGTGCAAGTGCCTCTGGAGTGACCCAGGAGAGGTATTGCTGAATCATATGGCAGATCTATGTTTAGATTTTTAACAAGATTCCAAATTTTTTTCCAGAGTGGTTGTGCTAGTATGCATTCCCACCAGCAGTGTACAAGGGTTCCTTTTTCCCCACATCCTCACCAATACCTGTTGTTGGTGGTGTTTTTGATGATGGCTGCTATAACGGGTGAGGTGGAATCTTAGTGTGGTTTTGATTTGCTTTTCCTTAATGGCTAGAGATGGTGAGCATTTTTTCATGTGTTTTTTGGCAATTTGAATTTCTTCTTTTGAGAAAGTTCTGTTTAGTTCACTTGCCCATTTCTTTATTGGTTCAGTAATTTTGGGAGAGTTTAGTTTTTTGAGTTCCCTGTGTATTCTGGTTATCAGTCCTTTGTCTGATGTATAGCTGGCAAGTATTTTCTCCCACTCTGTGGGTGTTCTCTTCAGTTTAGAGACCATTTCTTTTGTTGAGCAGAAGCTTTTTAGTTTTATGAAATCCCATTTATCTATACTTTCTCTTAGTTGCTGAGCTGCTGGGATTCTATTGAGGAAGTCCTTGCCTATACCTATTACTTCCAAAGTGTTTCCTACTCTTTCCTGTACCAACTTTAGAGTTTGGGGTCTGATATTAAGGTCCTTGATCCATTTTGAGTTAATATTGGTATAGGGTGATATACATGGATCTAGTTTCAGTTTTTTGCAGACTGCTAACCAGTTTTCCCAACAGCTTTTGTTGAAGGGGCTGCTATTTCTCCATTGTATATTTTTAGCACCTTTGTCAAAAATAAGGTGGGTATAGCTGTGTGGATTCATACCTGGGTCCTCTATTCTGTTCCACTGGTCTTCATGTCTGTTTTTGTGCCACTACCATGCTGTTTTTATTGCTATTGCTTTGTAATATAGTTTGAAGTCAGGTATTATGATACCTCAACATTGCTCTTTTTGGCTGAGTACTGCCTTGGCTATTCGCAGTCTCTTGTGTTTCCAGATGAATTTTAGGGTATATTTTTCAATCTCTTTGAAGAATGTCATTGGGATTTTGATGGGAATTGCATTAAACATGTAGATTGCTTTTGGTAGTATAGCCATTTTTACTATGTTGATTCTACCAATCAATGAGCACGGGAGCTCTCTCCACTTTCTATAGTCTTCCTCAATCTCTTTCTTCAGAAGTTTATAGTTTTCCTTGTAGAGGTCTTTCATATCCTTTGTTAAGTTTACTCCTAGGTATTTGATATTTTTTGAGGCTATTGTAAATGGAATTGTTTTCATATATTCTTTCTCAGTTTGTTCATTATTAGTGTATAGAAATGCTAATGATTTTTCTATGTTGATTTTATATCCTGCTACCTTGCTATAGCTGTGGATGGTGTCTAGGAGCTTTTGAGTAGAGTTTTTTGGGTCTTAAGGTATAGAATCATATATCTGATAACAGGGATATTTTGACAGTTTCTTTACCTATTTGTATTCCTTTTATTCCTTCTTCTTGCCTAATTGCTCTGGCTAGGAATTCCAGGACTATGTTGAATAGGAGTGGAGATAGTGGGCATCCTTGTCTCGTTCCTGATTTTAGAGGGAATGGTTTCAGTTTTTCATCATTAGGTATAATGTTGGCTGTAGGTTTGTCATATATAGCTTTTATAATGTTGAGGTACTTTCCTAGTTTTCTTAGAGCTTTTATCATGAAATTGTGTTGGATCTTATCAAAGGCTTTTTCTGCATCTATTGAGATGATCAAGTGGTTTTTGTCTTTGCTTCTGTTAATGTGGTTTATTACGTTTATTGATTTTCGTATGTTGAACCATCCCTGCATCCGTGGGATAAAGCCAATTTGGGTCATGGTGTATGATCTTTTTGATGTGTTGTTGACTTCGGTTTGCCATTATTTTATTGAGTATTTTTGCATTGATGTTCATTAATGCCTAGTTTGGGGATGAATGTAATACTGGCTTCATAAAATGAGTTAGGCAGTTTTCCTTCCCTTTCAATTTCATGGAACAGTTTAAGGAGGGTTGGTATTAGTTCTTCTTTAAAGGTCTGATAGAATTCAGCAGAGAACCCATCAGGTTCTGGACTTTTCTTTTTTGGGAGATTCTTGATTTCTGTTTCAATTTCATTTTGTGTTATAGATCTATTCAGTTTATTAATATCCTCTTGGTTCAGTTTTGGATGATCATAAGTATGTAGAAATCTGTCCATTTCTTCAAGATTTTAAAGTTTATTAGAATACATGTTGATAATTGTTATTTCCTTTTGGTCTATTTCCTCTTTTATTAGTATGGAATATCCTTCTTTATCTCGTTTGATCAATGTTGGTTTGAAGTCTACTTTGTCTGAGATGAGTATTGCTATTCCTGCCTGTTTTTAGGGACCATTGGCTTGGTAAATCTTCTTCCAGCCTTTCATCCTAAGCCTGTGCTTATTTCTATCAATGAGATGGGTCTCCTGTAAGCAACAAATTGTTGGATCTTTGTTTTTAATCCAGTTTGTCAAACGGTGTCTTTTGATGGGGGAATTAAGTCCTGTCTTCTTTTTCTTATCAGCCTGGCTAGAGTTGTATCAATTTTGTTGACCTTTTCAAATAACCAGATTGATTGTCTTAGCTGTCTGCCTTTCTCTTACTGTGGGTTTCACTTGCTTTTCTTTTTCTACTTTAAGGTAGAAGCTGCAGCCATTGATTTTTGAAAACTTTATTGTATGAAATATATTCTTCTATTGTATAAAAGCATGTACAGTTCTTTTAGCACTATTCTATACATTTTGATATGTGCTATTTTCAATTCATTCCTTTTGAAATACACTGTAATTTCCCTTTTGGTTTGTTATTTAGCCCTGGGTTATTTAGAATTTTGTTACTTATGAAAATAATTGGAGATTTGGCAGAGAGATTTCTATTATTTGTTTCCAGGTTAATTCCACTGTAGTCAGTGGATATATGATTCAAATCCTTTAAATTTTTTGAGACTGTTCTTATGGGTCAGAATCTGGTCTGTTCATGGACACTAGAGGAGAATGTGCATTCTGTTGAAAGGAATCATCCATAAATTATTAGGTTGAGTTGATGAGTCATTCTAATCTTAATGCTTACTGACTTTCTGTCAGTAAGCATATATAGATTTACTTATAGATTGCTGGGAGAGCAGTGTTGAAGTTTTCAACTATAGTTGTAAAGTTTTTATTTCTCCTTTAATTTTATCAATTTTCACTTAGGAAAATTGCTGTTATGAATGGATGTATTTCCTTCTAAGAAACTGATAACTTTAATGTTATGAAATTAAATTCTTTATCTCTGAAAATGTTCAATTCTCTGAAATTTAATTTGTCTGATATTAATATCATCACACCCACTTTCTTTGGATTAGCATTAACTCATCTTTTTCTCGTTTTATCTTTTTTGTTTATATGAAACTTTATTTTTTTTAGTAACCATATGGGGGTTTGCTGTTTTAGGCAACATAACTTTCAATTGACGCTTTTAGCTCATTTAGATTTAATGTGACTAGTAACATGGTCAGGCTGAAGCCTGGTGTTTGCCATTCGTTTTTATTTGCCCCATATGTACTTTGATCCATTTCTCTCTCTTTCTCACTTTTTGAATTGTTTGAGTTTGTTTAGGATTTGTTTCTATCTTTTTTTGTCTGTAAGTATGTTCTTGGCATGACTATGTTAGAGTTATAGTATATAACTTCAGTATATCACAGACATTCTTCAACTGATTATCATACCACTCCTGTATACAATCTAATAAGTTTACAGTAAGTATCACTGCCCCTTTCCTAGTCTTTGTGTCTGCTGCCATGCCTTTTACATGTGTTCAACTCCAGAGAGCATTGCTGTTTTCCTGTTTAAGCAGTAAGTTATCTTTTAAAGAGATTTAAACAGTAATTTTTATTTTATTTTATTTTTTTGTGGTGGTACTGGAGTTTGAACTCAGGGATTTGCACTTGACAGTCAGCTACTCCACCACTTGAGCTGCACCTTCAGCAGTTCTGATTATTTTTGCTCTGGTTATTTTGGAGATAGGGTCTCGCTTTTTGCCCCTGCCCACCTGGACTGTGATCCTCCTGTTTTCTGCTTCCACTGTACCTGAGATGACAGGTGTGCTCCACCATGCCCAGATTTGTCCGTAGTTATGAGAGCTCATGATTTTTTTTTTTTTGCCTGGGCTGGTCTTGAATCATGATCCGGCCAGTCTCAGACTCCAGAGTAACTAGGATTCTGAGTTTGAGCCACTGTACCTGACTTAAACAGCAACTTTTGAAAATCTTATTTACCCACAATATTACCTTTTCTAGTTCCTTATTCCGTTTTGTAAGTTCTTTTATTCATCCAGCATCATCTTCCTTATGTGTCCATTTTTTCTCCTTTTTTTGGCAATAGTAAGGTTTGAACTCAGAACCTTATGCTTGCAAGTCAGTCATGCTACCACTTGAGTCATGTCCCCAGTCCCTTTTGCTTTACTTTTTGAATAGCTCTACTAGTTTTGCCCAGGGTGACCCGATGGCAATCCTCCTGTTAATTGCCTCCCACCTAATTGAGGTGACAGGTATGTGCCACTATCCCTGGCTTCTTTGTTGAAATGAAGACTAACTAACTCTTTTGCCTGAGTTAGCTTTGAGCCATAATCCGCTGGATCTCTGCCTCCCAAGTAGCTGGGATAGTTTTGATCAATTCAATAATGATCTAAATCGAGGTGCATCTTTTCATATTTCTGATACTTACCGTTCTTGAGCATTTCAGATCTGTCGTTTTATAATTCTCATCGAATCCTGGAATTATTCAGTCATTATGTCTTCAAATGTTTTTGTTGCCTCCTCCATCTTCTCTTCTTCAGGGCCTCCAGCGACAAATATGTGCTGTAGCTCACTGATGCTCTCTTTATTTTTAAACCATTTTCCCCTCTGTGTGTCATTTTGTGCAGGTTCTTTTGCCATGTCTTGAAATTTCTCAAATCTTTTTTGCTTCCATGTTTTTTCTCTGCCATTGTGCCATCCAGTGTAATTTTCATCTTGGATGTTGAGTTTTTCATCTACAGTTAAGCTTGAGTGTCTTTACTATCATTCATGTGCATACTTAACTTTTTGAATATACAGAATACTATAATAACAATTGTTTTAATGTACTTGTTGATAATTCTAAAATGTTTTATTAATTGTTTTTCTTTTATTTAAACTAGGATAATAATTTCCTGCTTCTTTGAATGTCTAGTAATTTTTTATTGATTTCCACATACTTTGACTTGGACCTTGTTGCATGGTGATACTTTAATATTCCTATAAATATTTCTTATTTTATCATTTTTGCATTTACTTACACGTGTATACATTATTTGGGCCACCTTCTTGTAAATATTTCTGAAATGTGCTCTGGCACACCATTACTTGGAAGTTGTTTGTTTCTTTTGCCTGTTGCTTATAAGACTGTTAGGTGGGAACAGCGAAGCACTCAGTCTAGGGCAATTATTCCTCATGAAGAAAACAAGGTCCTTCTGAGTGCTTTCCCAATGAATTCTGAGGTCTTTCTAGTCTGGTTAGTAGGATAGCCCTGTAGGAGTACTGGGAATTTCCCTTCCTTTCCTTTTGGATGGTTCTTTTCCTGGCCTCAGGTTCACAACTGCACTGACGAGGACTCTGCTGTATCCTTGAAGGGGACCCTCTGTAGCTGGCCAAATTCTCTTCTTAGGTAGCTCTCGCTCCCCTATTCTGTCTCCTTGCTTTCCCAGGTCTCTCAGCTTGGGGTGTCTGATGGGCCTTGCAGGCACCCCCTCCCTCTGTCATGGTGCGGAAATCTTTTCTAGGAGGTCAGCCAAGGGCTCACCTCTTTTGTTTCCAACTTTCTAGAATACCATCTGTTGGTGCTTGAAGCCCAGTGTCTTCAAAGAGTTGTTATATTTAGTCTAGCTTTTGTATGTTTCAGGCAGAAAGGAAAATTTGATCCCTGTTCTTTCTTGGCCAGAAGCAGAAACTTTGTAACCTTTCATATTTAAAAAAATATAGACAAAAGACACATTTTGGGTTTGAACTCAGGACCTTCATGCTTGCTAGGCAGGCGCTCTACCACATGAGCTGCTCCGTCAGCCCTTTTTTTATAAATGTTTATAATTAGCATTTTCTTTATTTTTTTCTTTTTGGCACTACTGGGGTTTGAGCTTCATGCTTGCTAGACAGGTACTCTACCACTTGAACCACTTTGTCAGTGCAAATAAATTTTATAATCTAGATTGGTTTTTGGTGGGACTGGGGTTTGAACTCTGCTCTTCATGCTTACAAAGCAAGCACCCTACCCACTTGAGCCATGCCTCAGAATGATGGAGGGGGTGAATTCAAGTATGACTTATTTAATATATTTTAAGAACTTTTCTGGATGCCACAGTGAACCCCCACACAGCTCAATAATTAAAACAAGGGTCCTTAAAAAATATATACATAATGTATAATGATTCCCAAAAAATGATTAAACTTTTTGACTTAAAATTCTACCTTTAGGAATATATCTTAAATAATTTTCAAAAGACAAAAGATATTACATATGCAAAAAATATTCTGTATAGCATTATGAATGATGGAGAATTAGAAGGAATTTATGATTAACAAAAGAATTAGTTAAAATTAAGGTCTATGTATGCAATTAAACATTACAGATTTATAATTTCTAAGATTTCCAATTTTAAAAATGCTTAATATTTAATATTAAATTCATTAAAGATTTTGTGAGATATTTGATATATCTTAATTACAGCCTCATAAAAGTATACATTAATATGGCCAAAGACTCCAAAGAGAATACAGTCAGTCCTCTGTTCAGGAGTCCCACATCTGTGAATTGAACCAAATGTGGATGGAAAATATTAGGAAAAAAATTGTACCTGTACTATAGACATTTTTCTTGGCATTGTTCCTTAAACAATATAGGATAATAACTATCTACACTGTACTAGGTATTATAGTAATCTAGCAATGATTTAAAGTATATAGGTTATATGCAAATACTGTACCATCTCATATAAGAGACTCGGGCATCTATGGATTTTGGTATCTGCAAGGAAGTCCAGGAAGGAATCCCTACAGGTACTGAGGCATATCTGTGCACACATGATACAGCATTTTAAGGAAGTAGAACTTAGTATTTCCAACTTACTTTAAAGAACATATTCATCATTGAATCAGAATTCATCACTTTGGAATTTGATAATTACTTTTATGCCTTACAAATTATGAAAGCATACAAAGAAGAACAAAGACTACGTAGATAAACACCTGTGGACATGCCATTGACCTTAAAGAAATCAGAATCAGCAACGGAGTTGAAGGTCCCAGCAGGGCATATGCAGTTGCATCTTTCCCTGTAGAGATAACTACTATCTGAGCACTCCATATATTAATCTCCAAATCCCATGTGGTACTGTTTGTTTTTGCAAACTTTTATTAAAAGTATAATATGCATTTGCTGTGACTTGATATTGCCAATATTATATTTGACAGGCATTTATTTGTGGAGCTATTTTTGATGAGGTAGAACATTTATGAATGTAGTTTATCATGATCCATTCTCCTCCTGATGGAATGTTAGGTTGCCTTATTTTTTTTTCACTGTTACAAATACTGATGCTATAATTGTACCTGTCTCCGTGTGTGTGTGTGTGTTTTGCTAGGTTAAAGTAGATAGGTATGAGAAAAGACGCAGGCTGTGAGGTCAATAATTATGTTTTATGGTGCTGGATTTCATAATCTCTCTGTTTTTACCTGTTCTCTGGGAGAAGGCTTTATATTTCTAGGTATGTGTTAAAATATCCCTGTGTGGTTCTTAAAAAGAAAAGCACCATACATTGTATTGTTAATCAGATCAACTGAAATTTAAATGAGCATCTGGAACCTTCCTGGCTTATCTCTAGCTGTGTCTTTAATTGTCTAGAATTGGGGGCATTTTTTTGGGCTCCATTCACGGCTAATTCCTTATGCATAAATTCCCTGTGTGATGAGGTTTCAGCATTTGTCTGTTGGGCCCACCTTCCGTTGAATTCCTCTCCGCTGCCAGCTTCCAGTCCTGCCTCCTCTGGCAAGCTGTTCTGTTGCCAGCTGTGTTTCCATATGAAGAAAAGAATCATCTGGCTGTAACCAACTTAGTCACCTTCACATGTTGTATAGTGCTATGTTCTTTCTCGATCAAGCTTTCGGGGTAGAATGATGTTAGAACTTTCCATTGGTTCCAAACCCCTCCTGTCCTTGATCTCCTTGCTGTCACAAGACCACCTCCCAACCCACTACCCAACAGTCTTATTTGTCTTCCCAGTCCTCCTCTTCTGCTTTGGTGGTATCTCCTAGTTCAGCAAAAAGAGGAAGCAGATGACTATGAATGGCAGCATCTCTGTGACTTCATTTCCTCCTTCACTGACAAGGAAGCTGTGAAATGGGTCCAGTTGGCTTGGCTCTTGCCTCTGTTCTGAGTAATCTGCTGCCCTTGGCATCTGATTATTCTTACTGCTTATGTATCACTGTTCACCTTGTAGCCCTGGCACTACTTACACCTCTCCTTGGCCCTTCTGCATTACATTTTGGCACCTTGCCTGGGCAGAACACACAAATGTTTTAAACACAACTGCATAACAATTTTTATTCTTTCCATAGGGTCTGTGCTCCCGGAGGATGTGTCTATTTTGGTTCTCCTCACTGTCAATAGTCCGACCTGAGAAAATCAGCATGCTTAGAGACCATTACCCTAAATGATAGCTGTTAAACTACCTGCTTTTTGCAAATTGTACAAAAGCGTAGGACCATGAGGACTCATTGATGGGGCCTGTTCCACATCTGGGAAAGGGACCTGTTGGGGGAAGGGGACTCAAGGTGTCTCTTTATGGCAGGTTTGCATGTTCCTTCTAGAGCCTCTGAAATCTTACTCCATGTATAGCAGAAAATTTTGTGGAAGTGACCCATTCTAGTGTACCCAAACTTTGCATGTACCTGCAAGAGCCAAGCTTACCTTGGCCACAGCTGGGCCAAGAAACAGATGAAGATCCTACAATGAGGGCTGGTGAGGGTGTTCGTGTTGGCAATAATGGCGCTGATAAGTTTCAGTTCTTACTGCACCCTTAAGCTTCTGTTTTCCAGGGTCACGGTCCTGCCTCAAGTCTAGCCTGAATCCTCCTTCTGCCCCAAACTCCAATCAGCATGAACCATAAGATCCTAACCAATCAGATCATGCTGAGTCTCACTGAGGGGTATTTAAGCCCCTGCCCTTCCTGCTTCTCTCTCTCTCTTGGCTCTCTCCCTCTCCCACCCGGCAATAAAGAATCTCTTGGCCAGATCACTCCTCTCTACATGGTCACTTTTGGGGCCTACATTTCCAACAGTTCGCACACAGTAGCCACGGGTGAAATCCAAGTGAGGAAAGTGCCTTTCTCTGGCAGGGAACTGTAGACTTCCTATTGTCATTTTATGTCCCTTGACAGGGCATCACTAGTAGTCACTTGAGCTTTGCAATAGACTAATGAATGTCTGTTGCATACAGTTGAAGCAGCAGAGGTCAAACTATATGCACACAGTTGCTTGTTTGTAAAGAAACGGTGCCAGGTGGCTTCACTTTGGTTTGACCAAAACACTTCCCTGGCCTGACTTCTGCATTTCCCCTCAAGGCCGTGATGTAGCAAGGGGGTGCAATCAGCCTCTGTTCCTGACCGCCTCTGTACTCTGTCCATTTGGCCAAAGTGGTTCCTGCCAAATGGGGCTAACAGAGTGCCTGGCACTACACAAATGGTGGGACTCCTTACATGAGTGAGTGCTTGTCACTCCTGAGAAGAGCCAAGAGAGTTTAAACCAAATGGAGGGTGACACCCTTCACAGTTAGCTGAACTCTGTGCTGAAAAGACTGGACAGAGGCAGGTAGCATGTCTTACTATAATTTTCACTTCAAACTTTGTCTCTTGTGTGTGTGTGTGAAGAACAGCTGGGTTTTTTTTTTGTTGTTGTTGTTGTTGTTTAAGGAAAATATTTAAAGTGTAAAACAATATTTGTCAATGGATTTTATTATCCCTCCTCTAAGGACCATTTTATTTTTTAAGGAGCCTTTCCATATGTTTTTTCTTAATCATGCCCATGAATTTTGAAGGCTGCGGACGTACCATATGCCTGCTTAAGCACCAGGCCCTTGTGAAGGACCCTGAACCACTGTAATATGTAAGCTGCATTGTCTCCCAAGAGCCAATTTTCCTGTTTCATGGTCTTCTAGAAAATCTGTGGTCTAAAATATTTATTCAGCGTCAGTAGCTGATGACATGTGAAATGCTTGTATATTTATAGAAATGAAAACAAATTCTGATCATCAACATCCAGTAATGACTTATTAGGATGGCAAAACAATTCACTTCTAATGAGTGTGTAATTACAGCTGCCAGGAAATAGCTATTAACTAGATGGAACCTACTGCCTGGGCCAACGAGACAGGATGGGTGGTGATGCATAGCCTTGAAGGCAATCTTGTTGCCCTGCTCAATTCAGCAAGGCTGGCATTGGGCTTGTCCTTATTTGTGTGTGAGGAAACATCTCCAGAAGTCAGATGGCTAGGCCAACTGAGTCCACAGTAGTGTTTTCCTCACTATTATGATTCAGTACTATTGACATTAGGCTGTTAGTTTTTAGCCTCATAATGTTTTTGATAGGATTTTATCTGGACATTTTTATTGTGGCAAAGATAGATACAGCATTAAAATCATTCCAATATTTTAAATCATGGAATTCAGAGGCATTTATTATCATTACATTGTTGTACCACCATCACCACTATTTCCAAAATGTTTTCATCATCCATCAGAAATCCTGTACCCATTAGGCAACAACTCCCAGTCTCCCTTCCCTCTGAAGTTGCCTGTTTTACATATTTCATATAAATCATACAATATTTGCCCTTTGGGGTCTGACTTGTTACACTTAGTTAAACATAAGCGTAAGGGTTTTTTTCAATGTTTGTCCATGTTGTAGTATGTATCTCAGAGAGTTTTTATTTTTATTTTTTTTTTTTTTCATTTTTCTTTTATTATTCATATGTGCATACAAGGCTTGGGTCATTTCTCCCCCCTGCCCCCACCCCCTCCCTTACCACCCACTCCGCCCCCTCTCTCTCCCACCATCCCCTCAAAACCACACAGAAACTATTTTGCCCTTATTTCTAATTTTGTTGTAGAGAGAGTATAAGCAATAATAGGAAGGAACAAGGGTTTTGCTGGTTGAGATAAGGATAGCTATACAGGACATTGACTCACATTGATTTCCTGTGCATGTGTGTTACCTTCTAGGTTAATTCTTTTTGATCTAACCTTTTCTCTAGTACCTGTTCCCCTTTTCCTATTGGCCTCAGTTGCTTTAAGGTATCTGCTTTAGTTTCTCTGCATTAACGGCAACAAATGCTAGCTAGTTTTTTAGGTGTCTTACCTATCCTCACCCCTCCCTTGTGTGCTCTCGCTTTTATCATGTGCTCATAGTCCAATCCCCTTGTTGTGTTTGCCCTTGATCTAATGTCCACATATGAGGGAGAACATACGATTTTTGGTCTTTTGGGCCAGGCTAAACTCACTCAGAATGATGTTCTCCAATTCCATCCATTTACCAGCGAATGATAACATTTCGTTCTTCTTCATGGCTGCATAAAATTCCATTGTGTATAGATACCACATTTTCTTAATCCATTCGTCAGTGCTGGGGCATCTTGGCTGTTTCCATAACTTGGCTATTGTGAATAGTGCCGCAATAAACATGGATGTGCAGGTGCCTCTGGAGTAACAGTCTTTTGGGTATATCCCCAAGAGTGGTATTGCTGGATCAAATGGTAGATCGATGTCCAGCTTTTTAAGTAGCCTCCAAATTTTTTTCCAGAGTGGTTGTACTAGTCTACATTCCCACCAACAGTGTAAGAGGGTTCCTTTTTCCCCACATCCTCGCCAGCACCTGTTGTTGGTGGTGTTGCTGATGATGGCTATTCTAACAGGGGTGAGGTGGAATCTTAGCGTGGTTTTAATTTGCATTTCCTTTATTTCTCAGAGTTTTTAAAATGTAGCTGTATATTAAATGCATTCAGATCTATTAATGTATTCCTGTATGTTCCAATTTTTTGGGAAGGCAAAAAATAGAATGGGTGTGTATAATCAGAGATTGATCATTGTTTTTCTCTTTTAAAAGAAATACCATTATTTGTCTTCATTATCCTTCTTTGAATGTCATAAATTTAAAGCCAACTGACACTTTTGGTCACAATAGGAGGGGTTCTGGTTATTATGTATGTGTTTATATTGTTCTACGTTAGGAAATGCAAAAAAAAATCATTAAAAATACATTGAGCAAGGTCCTGGCTGGAACTCAAGTGCTACAGCACCTATATAGCAAGTTTTTTTTTTTTTTTTTATTGAAAAATAGCATTTATTGAGCAGCTGCTCTAGGTCAGCAAGTTTTTTGTATGTTATTTCATTTTTCTTTCATATTGACCCATGACATGAATACTGTTTTCCAGTTTTATGCATGAGAAAGGCAATAACGCTCAGAGAGACTCACTTTCTCTAACACAGCAAGCAAGGGAACCAAAATTCAAAACTACCTCTGCTTGGGAATGATTATACCAGTGGACTTTCCATTACTACATAATGCTGCAGTAGTCATGAGAAAAGAAAAACATCCCCCCCATCTGTGATAGCTTGGATGAAGAAGAAATGAGGATTGAGAGTCTGGAAGAGAGCTTAAAGGACTAGAATGCTGGTGTGAATTCTGCTTTAGGCAACAAGACCATGCAGAGTAGCAAGGCTGGGCTTGAGGGCACTCAGGAATGGTGATGAGTTGGCCACTTGGATGGGTTAATAGTTGGTGCCTCTTCAAATATTTGTTCTTTTTTTTTTTTTTTCATTTTTCTTTTATTATTCATATGTGCATACAAGGCTTGGTTTATTTCTCCCCCCTGCCCCCACCCCCTCCCTTACCACCCACTCCACCCCCTCCCGCTCCCCCCCTCAATACCCAGCAGAAACTATTTTGCCCTTACTTCTAATTTTGTTGTAGAGAGAGTATAAGCAATAATAGGAAGGAACAAGGGGTTTTGCTGGTTGAGATAAGGATAGCTATACAGGGCATTGACTCACATTGATTTCCTGTGCTTGGGTGTTACCTTCTAGGTTAATTCTTTTTAATCTAACCTTTTCTCTAGTTCCTGGTCCCCTTTTCCTATTGGCCTCAGTTGCTTTAAGGTATCTGCTTTAGTTTCTCTGCATTAAGGGCAACAAATGCTAGCTAGTTTTTTAGGTGTCTTACCTATCCTCTCCCCTCCCTTGTGTGCTCTCGCTTTTATCATGTGCTCATAGTCCAATCCCCTTGTTGTGTTTGCCCTTGATCTAATGTCCACATATGAGGGAGAACATACGAGTTTTGGTCTTTTGGGCCAGGCTAACCTCACTCAGAATGATGTTCTCCAATTCCATCCATTTACCAGCGAATGATAACATTTCGTTCTTCTTCATGGCTGCATAAAATTCCATTGTGTATAGATACCACATTTTCTTAATCCATTCGTCAGTGCTGGGGCATCTTGGCTGTTTCCATAACTTGGCTATTGTGAATAGTGCCGCAATAAACATGGATGTGCAGGTGCCTCTGGAGTAACAGTCTTTTGGGTATATCCCCAAGAGTGGTATTGCTGGATCAAATGGTAGATCGATGTCCAGCTTTTTAAGTAGCCTCCAAATTTTTTTCCAGAGTGGTTGTACTAGTCTACATTCCCACCAACAGTGTAAGAGGGTTCCTTTTTCCCCGCATCCTCGCCAACACCTGTTCTTGGTGGTGTTGCTAATGATGGCTATTCTAACTGGGGTGAGGTGGAATCTTAGTGTGGTTTTAATTTGCATTTCCTTTATTGCTAGAGATGGTGAGCATTTTTTCATGTGTTTTCTGGCCATTTGAATTTCTTCTTTTGAGAAAGTTCTGTTTAGTTCACATGCCCATTTCTTTATTGGTTCATTAGTTTTGGGAGAATTTAGTTTTTTAAGTTCCCTGTATATTCTGGTTATCAGTCCTTTGTCTGATGTATAATTGGCAAATATTTTCTCCCACTCTGTGGGTGTTCTCTTCAGTTTAGAGACCATTTCTTTTGATGAACAGAAGCTTTTTGGTTTTATGAGGTCCCATTTATCTATGCTATCTCTTAGTTGCTGTGCTGCTGAGGTTTCATTGAGAAAGTTCTTACCTATACCTACTAACTCCAGAGTATTTCCTACTCTTTCTTGTATCAACTTAAGAGTTTGGGGTCTGATATTAAGATCCTTGATCCATTTTGAGTTAATCTTGGTATAGGGTGATATACATGGATCTAGTTTCAGTTTTTTGCAGACTGCTAACCAGTTTTCCCAGCAGTTTTTGTTGAAGAGGCTGCTATTTTTCCATCGTATATTTTTAGCTCCTTTGTCAAAGATAAGTTGCTTATAGTTGTGTGGCTTCATATCTGGATCCTCTATTCTGTTCCACTGGTCTTCATGTCTGTTTTTGTGCCAGTACCATGCTGTTTTTATTATTATTGCTTTGTAATATAGTTTGAAGTCAGGTATTGTGATACCTCCTGCATTGTTCTTTTGACTGAGTATTGCCTTGGCTATTCGTGGCCTCTTGTGTTTCCATATAAATTTAACAGTAGATTTCTCAATCTCTTTAATGAATGTCATTGGAATTTTGATGGGAATTGCATTAAACATGTAGATTACTTTTGGGAGTATAGACATTTTTACTATGTTGATTCTACCAATCCATGAGCATGGGAGATCTCTCCACTTTCTATAGTCTTCCTCAATGTCTTTCTTCAGAAGTGTATAGTTTTCCTTGTAGAGGTCTTTCACATCTTTTGTTAGGTTTACACCTAGGTATTTGATTTTTTTGAGGCTATTGTAAATGGAATTGTTTTCATACATTCTTTTTCCATTTGCTCATTGTTAGTGTATAGAAATGCTAATGATTTTTCTATGTTGATTTTATATCCTGCTACCTTGCTATAGCTATTGATGATGTCTAGAAGCTTCTGAGTAGAGTTTTTTGGGTCTTTAAGGTATAGGATCATGTCGTCTGCAAATAGGGATATTTTGACAGTTTCTTTACCTATTTGTATTCCTTTTATTCCTTCTTCTTGCCTAATTGCTCTGGCTAGGAATTCCAGTACTATGTTGAATAGGAGTGGAGATAGTGGGCATCCTTGTCTGGTTCCTGATTTTAGAGGGAATGGTTTTAATTTTTCTCCATTAAGTATAATGCTGGCTGTAGGTTTGTCATATATAGCTTTTATAATGTTGAGGAACTTTCCTTCTATTCCTAGTTTTCTTAGAGCTTTTATCATGAAATGATGTTGGATCTTATCAAAGGCTTTTTCTGCATCTATTGAGATGATCAAGTGGTTTTTGTCTTTGCTTCTGTTAATATGGTTTATTACGTTTATTGATTTTCGTATGTTGAACCACCCCTGCATCCCTGGGATGAAGCCTACCTGGTCGTGGTGAATAATCTTTTTGATGTGTTGCTGAATTCGATTTGCCATTATTTTGTTGAGGATTTTTGCATCAATGTTCATTAAGGAGATTGGCCTATAGTTCTCCTTTTTGGAGGTGTCTTTGCCTGGTTTTGGGATAAGTGTAATAGTGGCTTCATAAAATGTGTTTGGCAGTTTTCCTTCCCTTTCTATTTCATGGAACAGTTTAAGGAGTGTTGGTATCAGTTCTTCTTTAAAGGTCTGATAGAATTCAGCAGAGAATCCATCAGGTCCTGGACTTTTCTTTTTGGGGAGACTCTTGATTGCTGCTTCAATTTCATTTTGTGTTATAGGTCTATTCAGGTGATTAATTTCCTCTTGGTTCAGTTTTGGATGATCATATGTATCTAGAAATCTGTCCATTTCTTTTAGATTTTCAAATTTATTTGAATATAGGTTCTCAAAGTAGTCTCTGATGATTTCCTGGACTTCCATGGTGTTTGTTGTTATCTCCCCTTTTGCATTCCTGATTCTACTAATTTGGGTTTTTTCTCTCCTCATTTTAGTCAGGTTTGCCAGGGGTCTATCGATCTTGTTTATTTTTTCAAAGAACCAACTTTTTGTTTCATTAATTCTTTGTATGGTTTTTTTGGTTTCTATTTCGTTGATTTCAGCTCTTATTTTTATTATTTCTCTCCTTCTATTTGTTTTGGGATTTGCTTGTTCTTGTTTTTCTAGGAGTTTGAGATGTATCATTAGGTCATTGATTTGGGATCTTTCAATCTTTTTAATATATGCACTCATGGCTATAAACTTTCCTCTCAAGACTGCCTTAGCTGTGTCCCATAGGTTCCGGTAGGTTGTGTTTTCATTTTCATTGACTTCTAGGAACTTTTTAATTTCCTCTTTTATTGCATCGATGATCCATTCTTCATTAAGTAATGAGTTATTTAGTTTCCAGCTGTTTGCATGTTTTTTGTCTTTACTTTTGTTGTTGAGTTCTACTTTTACTACATTGTGGTCAGATAGTATGCATGGTATTATTTCTATTTTCTTATATTTGCTGAGGCTTGCTTTGTGCCCTAGGATATGATCTATTTTGGAGAAGGTTCCATGGGCTGCTGAGAAGAATGTATATTGTGTAGAGGTTGGATGAAATGTTCTGTAGACATCTACTAGGTCCACTTGATCTATTGCATATTTTAGATCTTGGATTTCTTTATTGAGTTTTTGTTTGGATGACCTATCTATTGATGATAATGGAGTGTTAAAGTCTCCCACAACCACTGTGTTGGCGTTTATATATGCTTTTAGGTCTTTCAGGGTATGTTTGATGAAATTGGGTGCATTGACATTGGGTGCGTACAGATTGATGATTATTATTTCCTTTTGGTCTATTTCCCCTTTTATTAGTATGGAATGTCCTTCTTTATCTCGTTTGATCAATGTAGGTTTGAAGTCTACTTTGTCAGAGATAAGTATTGCTACTCCTGCTTGTTTTCGGGGGCCATTGGCTTGGTAAATCTTCTTCCAGCCTTTCATCGTAAGCATATGCTTATTTCTGTCAGTGAGATGAGTCTCCTGTAAGCAACAAATTGTTGGATCTTCTTTTTTAATCCATTTTGTCAAACGGTGTCTTTTGATGGGTGAATTAAGTCCATTAACATTAAGTGTTAGTACTGATAGGTATGTGGTGATTCCTGCCATTTAGTTATCTTAGTTGTTTGAAGGTTTGATTGTGTGTACCTAACTTGATGTTACTCTCTACTGTCTTGCTTTTTCTTATCCTGTGGTTTGGTGCTGCCTGCCTTTTCATGGTTAAGTTGGGTGTCACTTTCTGTGTGCAGGATCCCTTGCAGAATCTTTTGTAATGGTGGCTTTGTGGTCACATATTGTTTTAGTTTCTGCTTATCATGGAAGACTTTTATTGCTCCATCTATTTTGAATGATAGCTTTGCTGGGTAGAGTATCCTGGGGTTGAAGTTATTTTCATTCAGTGCCCAGAAGATCTCACCCCACGCTCTTCTTGCTTTTAATGTTTCTGTTGAGAAGTCTGCTGTGATTTTGATGGGTTTACCTTTGTATGTTACTTGTTTTTTCTCTCTTGCAGCCTTCAATATTCTTTCCTTAGTTTCTGAACTTGTTGTTTTAATGATGATATGTCGTGGAGTAGTTCTATTTTGATCTGGTCTGTTTGGTGTCCTGGAGGCCTCTTGCATTTGTATGGGAATATCTTTCTCTAGATTTGGGAAATTTTCCGTTATTATTTTGTTGAATATATTACGCATTCCCTTCGCTTGCACCTCTTCTCCTTCTTCGATGCCCATGATTCTCAAGTTTGGTCTTTTGATGGAGTCAGTGAGTTCTTGCATTTTCTTTTCACAGGTCTTGAGTTGTTTAATTAGTAGTTCTTCAGTTTTTCCTTTAATTACCATTTCATCTTCAAGTTCTGAGATTCTGTCTTCTGTTTGTTCTATTCTGCTGGATTGGCCTTCCGTTTTGTTTTGCAGTTCTGTTTCGTTCTTTTTTCTGAGGTTTTCCATATCCTGGCTGTTTTCTTCTTTATTGTTGTCTATTTTTGTCCTGAGTTCATTTATCCATTTATTCATTGTGTTCTCTCTTTCACTTTGGTGTTTATACAGTGCTTCTATGGTTTCCTTTATTTCTTCTTTTGCTTTTTCAAATTCTCTATTTTTATTGTCTTGGAATTTCTTGAGTGTCTCCTGTACATTTTGGTTGACCCTATCCAGTATCATCTCTATAAAATTCTCATTGAGTACTTGTAGTATGTCTTCTTTTAAATTATTCTTGTAGGCTTCATTGGGTCCTTTGGCATAGTTTATCTTCATTTTGTTGGAGTCTGGCTCTGAGTTTCTGTTCTCTTCATTCCCCTCTGGTTCCTGTACTAATTTTTTGCTGTGGGGAAACTGGTTTCCTTGTTTTTTCTGTCTTCCTGTCATTGTCCTTGGTGTTGTTACTGTCCCTGTACTGTGTGTAATTAAGTATTTTCTAGCTTGTAATAATAACAACGGTAATATTGAGAATGGAAGAGTGAGCTGAGATGGAAAGCAAGAAGTTAAAGAAAAGGGGAAAACAAATATACAGACAAGAGGGAGAAAGCAGAACAAGGTATCAGACAAGAGAGTTTCAAAGGTATAAACAGGGAGTGTTAGTGTACTAATCGACAGTAAGCTGAACAGACAATAGAGTGACAGAGAGAGGATTGAAAATCAAAGATAAAAAGAATAAAAAATAAGTATATGAAAGTAATATCTATTTATAAAAATGAATTAAAATAAAATGGAAAATAGAAAATTAAAAAAAACAAAAAAAACCAAAAAACCAAAAAACTTCCAAGTTTATATGCAATGCAATTTCAGTCTTAATAATTTGGATGTCCGTCTCAATCTCCAGTCCTGGAGTTGGTGCCTCAGATGTTGTTCTGTAGTTGTCTCATCAAAGGGGATGCATAAAGTAGAACAAAACTACACTCACACACACACAGAAGAAAAAAAAAAAAGCCCCACCAAGTGTCCCCAGTTCAAATGCAATACAGTTTCAGTAAGTTTTTCGGCTTGCAGGTGTAATTCAGTTGTTCTCTCATCAAAGGTAGGGAGAAAAAGAAAAAAAAGCATCTGGAGGCAGTTCTGAGAGTGGTATCTGCAACTGTGGCTTGCCTGCCTGCTGCTCTCAGCCTGTAGCTGGCGGCGTTATTTATGCAGATCTCTGGGGTGAGCTTAGCACTCACCTGGTCCCACAGGCTTTGTTTGCTCAGAGTTCTCCTGTGCGGGGGAGGGGGTCCTCTGCTACAGGCTTTTCCCTTTCCAAGCACTGGGAAAGGCGACACTGCCCCGCGTTGTCAGGCCTGCGTGTTTATTTACAGTTCACGTGGGAAGTGGGTCTTCCCTCCTCTCACAAGCGTCCCCGCTCCTGGTTGCTGGCGCGCCCCGCTCCCGCCAGAGGCTCTCCGGCCCGCCCGGCTCGTTTATTTACAGTCCCGGGAAGGGTTCCCTTCCCCCAATCTTCAGCGCTCAGGGCGCCCCGCCCTCTTTCCAGCGTCTTAACTGTTCTTATTGCTTAGTACTCAGTTTCTCTTTTTTTCCCGGGTGGAGGTCAGTCTGTCCAGGGGGCTATGCTGCTCTGGCCCAGGCTTGTCTGTGGGGCTACCGCGGTACCGCGAAGCTCACCTGGTCCACGTCTTCCCAAGCCGTATGGGCGCCGGCCCCTGGCGGCCCCGGGGGCCTCCTCAGTTCTCCGTTTAACGTGAAGTGGAGATTCTCTGCGCCGGCTGTAGCCACCATCTTGGAATTCTCTATATAGCAAGTTTAAGACCTTGAGTTCAAACCCTAGTACTGCCAAAAAAAAAAAAAACCCTAAAACAAACAAAACTTAAAAAAAACTATTGAGCAAACTTACTCTAAAGAATTTAGATTTACCTAAATGCTAGATACATGATGACGACACTTCATTTTTAAAATGTCACATTTTAGGTATATATACAGTCACAAAGTCCTCTGAGAAGAAACTAAGGGACTGCCTTGGTCAGGAACACTTACTGTGCTGCATGGAGCTAGGACTGTAACATGATATTTAAGAGTTAAAATTTTGAGGCCAGGTGCCATTGGACCACACCTGTATCATAGCTACTTGGGGTGGAGATTGGGAGGATTTCTGTTCAACGCCAGGAAAAAAGCTTGCAAGACCCCATCTCAACCAATGGCTGGGTGTGGTGCTTTGTCCCTGTCAGCCTCTCAGGGAAGCACAAAAAGAGGCACATGATCTAGGCTGGGCCTGGCAAAAAATGAGACCCTACTTCAAAAATAACCAATGGAAAAAGGACTGGTGACATGGCTCAAGTGGTACAGAGCCCCCATCTAGTAAGCATGAGGCCGTGAGTTCAACTACCAAAAGAAAAAAAATAAAAAAGAATTGAAGTCTTAAAACATTGTCTGTCATAACCTGGACCCACGTACACTTTGTTAAACACCAATGACAAGAACCATTTTCAGCAAGTTGGAGTACGGGGAAAGCAGGCTGGGCTGATGCGGACTTGTGCCACCCATCTCGTCTCATCTCCCATTCTTTATCATTGCCAGGTGTGGAAGATAGTCCTTGGGATATGGGGACTTAGGTTTCTCTTTGTGTTTGGTTTTGTTGTGAAGCAAGTATGGGTTCTGAGCCTGGCTGCCAAAAGCCTGACTTGGAGGAGCCCTAAACAAGCACAGTTGCAGCGATGGTTTAACATGGTCCCATCCCACCCCCCACCCCCAGTGGTCATGATCACTGGTTGCACAAGAAAGTCACGTGTGGAGCATCACAAACACTTATGCCAGTCAAGCCAGTTAGTGCAGGTGAGGCCGAGGGGTGGGAGGTCTGGGGGAGCCATGGCTTGAGGCTTCCAGCACAGTGATTCTCCTCTGTGGCCGGTCTGGGGACCCTGAGCCCAATCAGTGCAGGATATGGCCGCAAGGTGATCTCAGGACATTGGTTTTGCACCCTTTTCAGGGAGCCAGCAGCAAGTGCTTCTGGTCTGTGTCTCAAGATACAGCTCCACAACAGTTGGAAGAAGTTTAGAAAATTTGGAAACTAAGTAGGTTGAGAGTTAAAATTCTAAGTGTGTGTTGAAATCTTAAATAGAAAGTCAGAATCAATGCACTGGAAAATGCTTTCATTGTTAAAATAATGACCAAAGCATATTTCTGATTTTTATAGAGGCTCAATTTATATAGAGTTGTATATTAAGAAGATAAGACAGACATCTTGAAAACCTGGAATTGTAGGTAAAAACGCCTAATAGCAGTGTGCCCCCTAGTGTTATGTACTTCCTATGACATCCCCACAGGGGCCTTGGGGAAATGCTAGAGAAATATGGAACTTGGGTGCTCTGTGTCTCTCAGATGACACATTTGAAGTCAGGTTAATTCGCATAAAAGCATAGGCAAGAACTTTCTGACATCACCAATGTACCGTGCTCACATGTAATCTTACTTCATTCCAATGTGGGATCCAGGTTGGACTGGTCTTGAGTGTTACTATCCTGTAAGGAGTGCTTGCCAGCTGGGTCACCTGCACGTCTTAGACGTAGGAAATTGTAGAGGCGTGATGCACACCAGCTTGTCCCTGGGTCCAAATCCTTTGAGTTTTCCTTACTATACTGTCCTGAAAGCAGAAACCAGAGGCACTGATCATGAGCTTTTTTTGCTTTTGAAGCCCTGGACATTCATCTAGCTTCTGCCAGCTAAGTGTGCTTCATCCAGAAAGGTATGTCTCTTGCTCTTATTTGTGAAACCACCTCTAATTGCTCAGGCTCATACCATGCTTCTCCAGATTTGGGTATTTATGAGCTCCATCCCACTAGCTTGGGCTTGATCGCTGTCTCCAAACCCCATGTCTCTTGCCTCTGTCACTCTGCCATCCAAAGGTGGCTGCCCCATGCGTATGTCTTCCCTAGCAAAAGGAGTTGTATCTGCCACAGTCACTGACCAGTCCCTTGTCACTGAGCCAGGATGCCTCACCAGGTCCCTGTGGGGAAAGCCAGGGTGAAATTGAGCACATGGGAGAAAAGAGAGCCATCCTGTTCACTCAGCCACTGCTGACCCCGTAGAGTTGTTTCTGGTTCATTTCATCTCTGGTTTTGAGACACCTTGGGGAGGCTGCATGCTTCTGCTGGTATTTCATTGGCTTTAAGTCCTAGACGATCATTATAGAGCAGATAATTAAAATGACTGTTGTTCTTTCCATAGAGAAACAAGGAGGCTGCCAAAAATTTCTAGAGGCCCGCAACCTGCTAATATAATAAATTTTCATCATTCCTTTGGTTTCTCTTTATCTAAAGGGTGGAGGGATGTACAAGGGGAAAGATCCAGAGAGGCAGGCCTGTGTAGATGTGATAGAGGCCACCATGGTCTCTATCATGGTAGTGAGGCCATTCCTGTGCTACAGGCTGGCAGGTTTTTTAACCTCTGGGATTTAGACTGCTGCTGGTGGGAAGGTGAATGAATAGACCGGAATCAGATCAGTCTTCCCTGTGGCCTTAGATGGCGGTAGAGGAGGCAGAACACTTACCTGTTTGCCATCCTAATGGGGGCGGAGGGTTGGGAGGGAAGGCTGACCAAAAGGAGCAGCATCAGTGCTCCTATTTTAGGGCCCTTGAGGACTGTCCCTTTGCTGAGAGCTATTGATGACGCTTACAAGTGTAAGCTTGTAAGGTTTCTTTGTTTTAAATTTTATCTTAGGGATTGCTTTTTAAGTAAATGGGCCATTCTAGGGTAGAAAAAGCTTAGTAATTTTTTAAAGAATGCTTTAGGAAATTTGCATTGCAAATACTGCTAAATGTCAGCCTGGAACTCAAAACATTGCCACCTTGTTGGAGCTCTTTTGCTGATTAAATTCTTGTCTCTAGCCTACAATTGGCGGCTTATTCTGCAGTAATTGGTGTTTGAAAGAGTGTTTCTTTGACAGTTGCCCTTGGGGACAGCTGGGCTGGGGCTTGTAACTTAGGGTAGATGATTAAGTGGAAGAAAATAATGATAATGCAGACTCCGAGGTCTTCATTTAGTTCCAAGAATGTCAACATTATCAACCTCTGTTCAGTATTTATGGGAAGGAGGGGCTTTAGTGAACAGTGGAAATTGAAGATCAGCATATCCATTTCAGTGGTAAGAAGAGTGAATTTTAATGACCAAATGAAAAGAAGTTGAAATCCTTTCTTTAAGATGAGTTAATCCTTCCCAGAAGATGAGGTTTAAGTGTTAATAATGTGTATGTGCGTTCCTCTCTGATGTAATGTTGACTTAAAAACTCGATGCAGGTTGTCAGAGCCCCACTCTGTTCTGGTTGAAGAAAACATTGACCTTGCTGGTGTTTAGTGTTGGCCTCCAGGAAAAACTGAAGGTGTTAGCACAACACCCTTATCTTCACTCCCAATGTGCAAGTCCCAGGTCACCTCCACCCAAACCCAGGAAATAGAACCCCAGTAATCACTGCTTATTGCTGAATACTGTTCTGTGGCAGGTAGATTTTCCTTTAATTTTTCATATGATTTGTCTGTTTTGTTTTTTTTTTCTGTGCTTTGGTAGAAATAAATAGGAGTCATTTCCAGTCACATTTTCAAATGGTAGAACTTCTCATACAATGACTATGGAGAGCAGTGTTACTGAACCAGGCCCTTTTCACCAGCCATGCGGTATGCCAGTCACTGAAATGCTGAATTTTGCAAAAGAGAGTCTACTTGTAAGGTGGCCAGATGTGAGGAAGAGAGAGCCCAAAGTCTCAAATTGACCACCCCGAGAATAGGGTTAGAAGAATTTATGGGTTAACAAAACAGAGTGGTCTGAAGCCTGGGAAAAAGGAGATTGGAGGTAAGGAAAAGTGAGACAATGAGTGGGTCCACATGTGTATAATCAAACATCATGGTAGGGTGAATGTTCAGAAAATGGTGGTATTGGTGACTTTAGGAGTAGAATTTTGGCTTTCTGATGTCAAAAGGTCACCCACTGGACACTTGTACAGGCCCAAATGAAGGGTTGGTGGTTTCAACAGTTTGAGATAGACAAAAGTGGCCTCCAAGACCCTGATAAGCAACTTAAGCAACCATTACCACTATGACGTATACACCAGGGGTGTTACCTGTAGCTAACCTAATGGGACTGTGTTCCTTAGCCTGGGACCTTTGAAATTGGTAATGAAAGCAAAGAGCTAAAAAAAAAAGTAAAAGTGGAGGACTGATCCATCCAGTTTTCAAATCTTTCCTTCCTAGGCTTTTATAAAAGAAAACCAAGTCAAGAGTGGGAAGCCAAACAGAAAGGCAAATCACATACTCAGGCTTCACTAAGAATCTTTTGTTACATGGCAGAAACTGTAGGCTCAAATATGCAAATAGATATACTTAATTTAAAAGCCAAAATCTTATATGATATATGGGAAGGGCTAGTTCATGTACAACTTGTAAGATATTTACAGTCATCACAGTGCTTCCTTAGCCCTAAACAGTGTAACTCCCTTATGAACGTGTTACAGAGTTTGAATCTCTGTGCCCACTTAACTGAGTACCGTGACCTTCATTTTGCCATCACATAGAGTGAAAGGACAGAGTGGATGAGAGTTGGTTAAAAGATGAGCCGAGGTAGCAATATTTAAGAGTCTTTGTTTCCAAAGTCAGGTATTTCTGCCAGGAAGGGATTACTCCTTTCTGCTCTTTCCCTGGCATATTTTTGGCATTTTTGGCTGAAGGAAAGGACATGAACAAGCAGGCAAATAAGTAATTTGGGATTATATTCTTATGTGTTTCCAATGTGTAAGAAATTCTTTCTTTAAAAGAGTCAGAACTTGGGTGTAGTTCTAATAGAACACTTGCCTAACATACACAATTTTTTTAAATTAAAAAAATGACCCCTACCCTTGGCTCATAGAATTAATATATACTTTCTATTTAAATGCAAGGCATTATATAACTGATTAAGCATTGATAGGCTTGGACTCAAAGTTCCAAGATGGCAGCAAATGCTCACAGACAAAGGAGCCTGGTTACTCTGGGCAAGAGGCCAAAAGGCCAGCAGGTTGGTTGGAGGCATGAGAAGTCTGGTGTCCTGTCTTGAGGTAAGAGGGAGACAGAGCTTTGTCCAACTTAGACTGGTGTGTTTAACACTTTGGAAAATTCAATGGTTACAAGATCTATTATGGATTTTAAAAAAGGGTGGAGGTCAAAGGAGACCAGCTGGGACCAGCAGATCTTGTCATCTTGGAGCAACACCAGAAGCTAGACCTGTGGCCATAGTAGAAGGAAGAGAAGGTGAATTCAAGGTCTGTTTCAGAGCAAAAGAAATGTGGGAATTTGGTGACTCACTAGAGGTGAAGGATGAGGAAAAGGAAGGGGTCTGAAGTAATTAATTCCAAACTTTTTTAGTTGAAGACTTGCAGGAAAAATCATATTTATTTATGATACGATAAAAATAAGAACAATCCTTCCCTTAATACATGCAAAGTACTTTATTTCCTATCCTGTTTTATTTAATGCAAACAATACATTGCTGGTTCAGACTCACTAAACTGATCTCACCTCTCATTAGTGATGTTTGAAGTTCAGGTGTAGAATGGGCTCTAACTGAAGTCTGGGTGGTTGAGTGCTGTGTTGTATTCACAGGGCCCCTCAGGACTCCTGAAGGAGGCAGGGTGGGGAGTGTCCAGTGTGAAGTGGAGAACAGTCAGAACTCCTCAGTGCTACTTCCTGGCAAAGCTGCTAGGAGTGATCTATGGTCTATGTCAGGCTTCCTGTGAAGAGCTCCTTGAAGCATAGGGTCTCCAGCTTCTAAATAGAAAGGAAAAGGGAACGAAGACAGAGTGAGGAAAGGAAAAAGAAGAGAAAGGAAGAAGAAAGGATTGAAAAATACAGGCTTAGACTGACAAGGCAGGATTCAGAGTGGACCCCAGCCAGAGGACTTGTGCCCTGCAGACCACCTTCCACTTTGCTGCATAGGTTCTTTTTCAAAGGACAGAGCAGGGAGGAGTTCCACTTCTGGGTGAGATGGAATAAACACGTGCATACTGTCTATCCCACTGAAGGTACAAGTTACACCTGGGGAGAAATGTATGCAGCAACTATTTGAGGACTCAAAAGAAAATGCTAGCAGGGAAATTGAGGGAGACTAGAATTTGGAATGGCATGGAACTCATGGTCTGGACCAAATCAGCCTGAAACCTGGCAGAGGGCATTGGTATGCACAGAGAAATTACCAGATAAAGCACCTGCTTCTGGTTTGTATAGGAGGAAAGCATTGCTGAACACTCCAACACCCATGTTTCTTTCTCTTCTCTTCTGAATTATCTTGTACCTCTGCTCCCAGGCAATCCCCAGGTGAGACCAGCTAAGGGAACAGCAGGGGCTTGCAGTTACCTAAAACTCTGAGAGAGGGGGTAGTAAATTTCCACCATCATTGGGAGGAACGGTGGTCATGAGAGGAGGAAGAATGAATTCCGGTTGTAGTTTAGCTTTCTTCTCTGTAGTACTACGTGGTCCAAGATACGGAAGAGTCCCAGAGAACAAGTGACTGAGCAGGATAAATAATATTCCAGCTTTCTGGCTAAAATACTAAAAAGGGGAGCCTCAGAGGTCCTGAAACTATCAGGGAGCCAGTGGAGAAACTAGTGCTCAGGCACTGGCCCTCCAGCTTTGTCCAAATCTCTGGGCTCCCCACAAGCTGTGCTTGCAGGAATACATGCCCTACACAGCATTCTAAAGACCCCAAGAATCATATAGGTAGATCATGGCCTAGGGCCCACACTGGCCACTGTGTGGTACTCATACAGGACTGGCCCAAATGGCACAGCACAAGCTTTGAAAACTGAGCCAGATTTGGAACCATAGCCCATAGGAGGTAGGTCAGAACTTGTGGCTCAAACTGAACTAGGTCAGTTGTCTGCTTAAACAAAAATGCCATCATTTTCCATAATACTTAAACAAATGCCAGAGTTTCATAACATAATTTTCTTTTCAAAATTATCCAGGATATGAGCCAACATTATTTGGCATGCAATAAACTAGGAAAATCTCAACTTGCATGGAAAGGCCAAATCAACAGAGTCCAATGCCAACGTGATACAGATGCTGGACTTGTAAAGTCTTTAAAGCAGCTATTATATAAATGCTTGAGGAAATAGTAGTGAGCACCTCTGAAATGAATAGAAAGGCTCAGCAAAGAAACAGAAGATTAAAAAGAAGAACCCAATGGAAAAGTTAGAAATGGAAAATATAATAAACAAAATAAAAAGCTCACTAGATGTGTTCAGTCGTAGATTGGAAATCATAGACCTAAATCCAAACAGAACAGTAATTTAATTAAATGGAGCTGTTCTAATCATAGTAGTTTAAAGACAGAGATTATCATGCTGATTAAACAGCATAAGACCCAACTAAATAACTCCAAGGAAACTCACCTTAATAATAATGCTATGGGTAGATTAAAAGCAAAAGGATGCAGAGAATTTGAACTGGTCGCTGGGTGGCTCATGTCTGAAATCCTAGCTACTCAGGAGGCAGAGATCTGGAGAACAGTTTGAAGCCAGCTTGGGCAAATAGTTCGTGAGACCCTATCACAATAAAACCTATAACAAAAAAAGGCTGGTGGAATGACTCAAGGTGTAGGCCCTGAGTTCAAGCCCCAGCCCCAGTATTGAGGGGGTGGGGGGGAGAGGGAAGGGGCACAGGGGGTGGGGGCAGGGGGTAGAATTGACCCAAGCCTTGTATGCACATATGAATAATAAAACAATAAAATAAAATAAAAGTGGAAAAGCAAAGTGGACCATTGGGGGAAAAAAAAGGATACAGAAATAAAAACCATGCAAACAATAATCACAAGAAAACTGAAGTGGCTGTTAATATGAGAATGTAGACTTAGAGCAAAGAAAATAATGAGAGGTAAAGAAACATCTTAATGACAAAAGGGTCAGCTCACCCAGAAAACCAGAGCTTCAAAATACATCAAGCAAAAACTGGAAGAACTGAAATAAGTAGAAAAATCCTGTTTCAGTTGGAGACTTCAGCACTTTTTCAGCACTTGGTAATCAGTAGAACTTAAGGCTGTGGAGGAATGGAGCAGCACTGTCAACCAACTAGCTCTAGTTGATATTTTTAGAGCACTCCTCCCAACTGCAGCATAAAGCACTCACAAGATAAATTCTATCTTGGGTCATAGAACAAACCATACAAATGTGAAAGAATTGAAATCATATGATCTGTTTACTAACTATAATAGAATTAAGCTAAACCAATAACAGAAGGATAAATAGGAATAGGTCCAAGCACTTAGAAATTAACACACTTCAAAATAATCCATGTGTTGAAGAGGAATTCTCAAGGGTAATTAGAAACTATTTGGTACTAAGTGAAAATGACAATATAACACGTAAAAAAATTTGTGGGATCCAATGCATGGAAGAAAACTTATAACATCACATGTTTATATTAGGAAAAGAAGAAAACCATAATATGAACACCAACTCCAATTTAAGAAACAAGAGTAAGAAAGTAGTAGAAAGGAAATAATGAGAGTAAGAATTAATAAAGTTGAAAACCAAGAAAAGTCAATGCAGCCCAAAGGTTGTTCTTTGAAAAGAAAAACAAAATTGACCAACAAGAATGAAAAGTAAAAGGGGAGACAATAATTGTTAACATTAAAACTTACAGTCATTAAATGAATAAGAGAATACTATGAAAAACTCTAAGAACTAAAATTGACGCCTTAGAAACTCCTTAAGTGGACCCATTTCTTATGAATCACAACCAACCAAAACTCACCCAAGATGGAAGAGATAACCTAACTAGCTATATTATAAATATTAGTAAAGATAACTGTTAAAGAAACTTTATTTGCAGTTAATAATCTTCTCAATGAGGAATCTCTAGACCCAGATGGTTTCCTGGCAAGTTCTACCAAACATTTTAAAACAAAATAAAACCAAAAAAAAATTAACCTAGAAGGTAACACACACGCACAGGAAATCAATGTGAGTCAATGCCCTGTATAGCTATCCTTATCTCAACCAGCAAAAACCCTTGTTCCTTCCTATTATTGCTTATACTCTCTCTACAACAAAATTAGAAATAAGGGCAAAATAATTTCTGCTGGGTATCGAGGTGTTGGGGGGGAGAGGGAGGGGGTGGAGTGGGTGGTAAGGGAGGGGGTGGGGGCAGGGGGGAGAAATGACCCAAGCCTTGTATGCACATATGAATAATAAAAGAAAAAAAAACAAAATAAAACCAATTTTGCACAGTCTCTTCCTGAAAATAGAGGAAGGAATGCTTCCCAACTTGTTTCTTGAGGCCACTCTTACCATGATATGAAAACCATACAGATAGGATATTTGTCATGAACAAAGATGCAAAACTCCTTAACCAACTATTAATCCAGCAATGTATGAAAAGAATCCCTAAGGGGATGTAAGGTTCATTCAATATCTGAAATGCAGTCAGTGTATCCCATCATGTCAACAGTCTGAAGAAAAACCACGCAATGAGTGAATTGATATAGAAAAAGCATTTGACAAAATTCATCATCTATGCATGATCAAAAAGCTCTTAGCAAATTAGAAATTGGAAGAAACTTTCTCATTTTGGTTAAAAGCAATTTATAAAAGCCTCCATCTAACATTGTAATTAATGGTAAAAGATGAAGTGTTTTCCCCTTAATATTGAGAACAAGGCAGGAGTGTTCACTCTCATCACTGCTATGAAATATGACACTGAAAGTATTAGCTGGTGCGATAAGGTATGGTAGGGAAGGGAGAAATAAAATTGTTCTCGTTCACGGAGAGAATTATTGTCCATGTGGAAAATGCAGGCAGATCTATAAAAACAAGGTAACAAACTGAAATCTAGAATTCATAAGTTCAACAGTGTTACTGGAATTCAAGCCCAATCCACAAAAATCAATTTTATTTCTATAAGCTAATAATGAACAACTGGGAATAGAACATTTAAAAATACTATTTACAATAGCTTCCAAGGACATCAATTTAGAAAACAAAACCAGAAAACATGTACCAGATCTATAGTTGAAAACTGGAAAACACCGACAAAAGCAATCAGATCTAAATACATAGATTTATGGATTAGAAGACTCAACATCATAGAGATGTTGGTTTTCTTAAAATTTACCTATAAGTGCAATTCTAGTAACAGGAGGATTTTTGTTGTTAATTTAGACAAAAGGCAAAAGAGCAAAAATATCTGAATGAATCGGTTTTTTTTGGAAGTACCTGGTTTGAACTCAGAGCCTTATGTTTGTTAGGCAGGACTTGTACCCTGTTTTGCTGTAGGTGTCTTTCAGGTAGGGTCTTGACTTTTGCTCAGGTGGCCTGAGACAGTGCTCCTCCTACTTCTGCCTCCTATGTAGCTGGGATTACAGGCGTACACATCACCACACCTGGCTTGATCTTTGGGATAAGGTCTAATTAACTTTGCCCCAACTGGCCTTGATCTGCAGTTTTTCTATCTCTGCCTCCAAGTGGTTGGAATTACAGGCATTAGTCACCATGCCCAGCTCAACCAAAACAATCTTGAAAAGGATGAGAAAATACCTGTCTAATTTGGAAACTTAATTATAAAGCCATGGTAATTCAGATAATGGGGCATTGGCACAGCGTTAGATAGGTCAATGGAGCAGAAACAGACCTGCACTAACGCAGTGGATGAACTTTTGGCAAATGTGTGAAAGCAATGAAAAAGAGAGAGGATGTCTCTTAAGAAAATGGTGTTAGCCCATGTTTATTGCGGCACTATTCACAATAGCCAAGTTATGGAAACAGCCAAGATGCCCCACCACTGACGAATGGATTAAGAAAATGTGGTATCTATACACAATGGAATTTTATGCAGCCATGACGAAGAATGAAATGTTATCATTCACTGGTAAATGGATGGAATTGGAGAACATCATTCTGAGGGAGGTTAGCCTGGCCCAAAAGACCAAAAATCGTATGTTCTCCCTCATATGTGGACATTAGATCAAGGGCAAACACAAGAAGGGGATTGGACTTTGAGCACATGATAAAAGCGAGAGCACACAAGTAAGGGGTGAGGATAGGTAAGACACCTAAAAAATTAGCTAGCATTTGTTGCCCTCAACGCAGAAAAACTAAAGCAGATACCTTAAAGCAACTGAGGCCAATAGGAGAAGGGGACCAGGAACTAGAGAAAAGGTTAGTTTAAGAAGAATAAACCTAGAAGGTAATACCCACGCACAGGAAATCGATGTGAGTCAATGCCCTGTATAGCTATCCTTATCTCAATCAGCAAAAACCCTTGTCCTTTCCTGTTATTGCTTATACTCTCTCTACAACAAAATTAGAAATAAGGACAATATAGTTTCTGCTGGGTATTGAGGGGGGGAGGGGGAGGGGGCGGAGTGGGTGGTAAGGGAGGGAGTGGGGGCAGGGGGGAGAAATGAACCAAGCCTTGTATGCATATATGAATAATAAAAGAAAAAGGAAAAAAAAATGTAGGGGAAAATCGTGGTGGTTTGGGGTTAGGTGAGGCGCCCTTTGGTGCTACACAGTGACCAGCATCTGAGGTTAGTGGTGGGGAAGGATTTGCTGTCCGGCTTTGAGTCTTGGAGACCTGTTCAGAATGTGTTTCTGTTCAACACATGACTGACCGTGGACCTAACTGAGGTAGTTCACAGGGTTAGTCACTGTTCTAACTCAGTTCCTACAACGCCCCTTCAGTGTTACTCTCTCATTTTGGAGATCCAAAAAAGCTCACAGAAAAATGAATAAATATGCTGAGGGTGAATTCCATCAGTGGTGAAACAAGAGTGTCCCCAGGCTGCCTCTCCTTGACCTGTGGTGTCACCTGCCACAGATCACAGAACCCTGTTCTGACTGTCTCAGCCTCCTCCACCCTCTTGAAAACCACTGATTTTCATGGCTCTTGCGGTCTGTGCATGTGTGTTTCCAGGGCATCTACTTTCTTTCTGAGAGCTTTATTCTCAGACCTACCTTCACACTGATGATCTTTGCTGTGGAAACCTTGGTATGAACCCACTTGAGTCTCTCTAGCGCCATCTTGTGTCTGAAGTGGGTTTTGCAGGAAGACGGCCTCTGGTACAAAAGATTTAGGAAGATTGCCTGAGATACAAAGGATTTAGTAGTGGGCAAGCTTTGCGTTACCAAAGTACTATGCCCAACCGGGGTGATCGGGAACTTGAATGTCATTAGACATGAACTTAGAGATATCTTCCAATAATGGAGGGAATTCTTGGAGGGAAACAGATCAAGTTAGAGTGTAAATCTTCATTTGCCTTCCTGGGCCTTCCTTCCCTCAGTGACAGAAGCCTTGAGAAGTTAGGATGGAGATGAAGATGTCATTCCAGGCCTCTCAGTCTTAAAGGGGATTGTTCCCTCCCCTCCCCCCACCCCCCACACAGAGGCTGCTGCTTCCAGAAGGCTGAAGAATCCTATTCTCTCTCTTCACAGTGTCCTCAGGCTGATTTAGTGGAAGATGGTAAACTGAGCCCCAGGATGGGCTTCTGCCACAATGGACTCAGCAGGAAAAGGGCTATAGGTCACAATCCCCTTCTCAGGATGTATGCCTCTTTGGCCTGGGAGGGGAGGAAGGAAGAAAAGGGAAAAGTGAGGCAGAATGGGTGGTAGTTTTAGACGACTTCTAGAAAGTAGGGACTAGGCTGGTGGAGTGGCTCAAGTGGTTAGAGTGGCTCAAGTGGTTAGAGTGCATGCCTAGAAAGTAGGGACTGGTATTTCTGAAGGAGCGTGGGGTGGACTAGTCAAAAATTCTAAAAACAAAAGCATCCAGAACCTTTTGTTATTCAGTAATATATATATATATATATATATATATATATATACATACTTTGCTTTTCTATTACAGCAATAATGATGTTTATACTGGAAAACTGGGGAAATGAAATGAAATAGGAAAAAATATGTCCAGATAAGAAATAATCACAATGCTTAATATTTTGTAAACTTGTTTTCTTTTCTTCTTTACTTGTGATGCTGGGCATTGAACCCAGCGCCTCGTGCATGCTAGGCAAGCACTGTACCACTGAGCCACCTTCCTGTCCCCAAAGTTGCTTTCTTTCTGTATGCATGAAGATTTGGGTGTTTTATTGAATTAGTGATACTTACAATCTTATACCTGTCTTTCAATAGTTTTATCAAAACCACTTTATAGGTTAGGACACAGCCTTGGTGAATTACCAAGGAGGTTAAGTTGCAGCATCACAAAAGGTATTTAGGTATTCGTTATTGTTTCAGTGTCATTCATGACACTTCACTGAACATCTTTGTTTCCTTCCTTTTGGTTTTTCCCTTTCTTTTTTGAAACTTAGAGTTGTCTCCTTGAGATAGGTTCCCCAAATCACACTGACTGGGAAAGCAATTAAGGAGGACTCAGTTTCTTAGTACAGACACCTAGGAGCACCCCTTTCCGGCCCTGGTTATTAGTGGTCTCTGCCACTTGGTAGGGATGGAGTTTTGGACACATTCCTTCATCTCAGAGCCTCAGTCTGTTGTCTATCAATTGGGGGTAATAATAACCTATGGGGCTGTTGTATTAATAACAAAGAGCTTGGCACAGTGAGCACTAAATGAATGCTAACTGTTTTTAAAGCAATTTCAGCACAAAGTAGCCTTATTATAACAGGGTTTCTGCCATTGGGCCCTTTCATCACTAATGTATAAAAGTTTGTGGGTTATTGTAATGTCACCTGTCCTCTCTTTTATGGACTTAAATAAGCATCATTAAAAAATATTTCCAGTGTGTCACAATTAACTAGATTATGAGTCTATTGTTTCCACATACACACTATACTGTGTGAATAATATGTCCAAATAATTTTTGAGTTTTTACATACTTTCAGATGCATAGTTTCTCTTGTTATTCAGTCTTTTGTTGGAGTGGGTAATGAATTTTCTAATACACACATACAGTTTTATACTTAGAATTACTGCATGCTTGTGTTTTACAATCAATGATACTCATTTATATTATTTCCTACAATCTACGTGTAAACTTTGTGTATGTGTAATGCATAACAAAGAACGAAAGAACATCTATCAATGTATCAAAAATAATTATCCTCAAATTATGGTATTGTAAATGACTTTCATTTTACTCTTCTGTATTTTCCATTTTGCTAAAATGAGATGCCCTACTGCTACTAGCAAAAACAAAAAGTTGCCTGAAACATGTCAATGCCATACAAATTAATTATGGGTGAAATATGATTTAGGAGGTTAGACATGATTTAAGGAAACATCTGATTGTGTATTATCTACAGCCCAGATTATTTTGAGGAAAATTTATTTAGTTAACAGAGCTGAAAAAAATGGAATTAATATTTGTTTAAAAAGTTTAATATGGTGTACATTGCCTTTTTGGAGAAAAATGACAATATGTGGTGACTATGCTTTAAATTAAGAATTTAAGACTTGCAATGTTAAAGATTTTTTCATGTCTGACATTTTAAATCAGAAAATCTTTAAAGGAATTACAAATAATATTTAAGTGCATGTTTATTACTTCTATAAAGGAATAAAATTGTGTTAGGTCAGGATGGTTCCATAGTGTCTGGGACCTGCTGATCACTGGGCGAGTCACTGAGTAGGTTACTTTTAGAAACATCACATGTCCTCTTTGTTCTATTGGGAGGCCACAATCCACACACCAGCTCAGGAGTATCTTTGCTCTGTCTGGGGCCACACACCTACAAAGGTGGGAAAACATGCATTTACACATCAAGGCACAAAGAAACAAGAGTCACTGGATTTATTGCCTCAATTGTATCGTCCAAGTGCCAGGAATAGTCTGGGTTTCTTTTGGTGTGGTCACCACTTTGTCTCTGAAATGAGAATTAGCTGATTGCAGAGCTCAGTACACATTTTCAGAATTGGTTCCTAATGTACTGCATACTTAATGCCTGAAAATTGTAATCAACATTGTGATCATTAAAAATAATATTTATATATAAATCCTTAATGTTGCCTTTTTCTCTTCTTTTCTATAGCTTTGGGCCAGATTATGTTGTATGTGGATGGGATGAATGGAGTAGTGAACCACAATGAAACTATTCAGTGGCTATACTCTCTTGTTGGGTCAAAGGTAAGAGAAAGTTATGTTTGAACATTTTGCTCAGTTTGCAAATCATATACTTCTCTTTATTATCCTCTCCAAGATGTTTTTTGCAAAAACAAATCCTATTCATGTTCAAGTTCTGTTCAGTATAAATGCGGACTACTACTTCACAGATTTTAGATGTACTTAAATTGCAAAGAGCTTACGAAATTTTCATGCACTTCTATTTTTTCTTCTCTTATACCTTTGTCACTTTTGGTTTTAATGCTTAGCTAAAACATTGTACCATAAAAATAGTATCTAATATATGTTCTTATGTATTAAGGTACATATGCACGTTTCCATGGTGTGCATATGTATATATGCATATTCTTTATATGGATGAAAGAATTTGAGATTGTCTTTCAACCCTACCATCAATTATAAAAGTAACCAACAATTATTTAAAGATCCACCAGGTACCATGCTAGGTGTTTTACAAACATTTAATCCTCATGGATCACTATCAGGTAAATAATATTATCCTGTCTCATTTTGTAGTTGGGGAAATAGTGTGGGATTATGAAACTCTTGTTAATTTCCCTATGTAGCTTGGCATAATCCACCCAGAGATGGCCTTGGCTGTGAGATCCTCACAACCCATGGAAGTGCTGCAAAAAAGCAAAACTACTCTATCACTTGGGGTGTGCCAGAGCTTGGCATAGCTGTGGTATGGTCCTCTCTGGGTTTTGTGGCAGGGAGGGAGAAGGGACCTAATTAGTTGGGAGACTTGGGAGAGGAGTGAAAAGGAGTCTTGTCCTGGGTGAGTGCAAATGCAGCAAGGTTGGAGTGTGGTAAGTGTGGAGATGAAGTGTTATAGAGAAGATCAGAGTGGCTGGATTAGGCTGCAGAGTTGGTCAGGGAGGGACCTAAGGACCTAGATGTGGAATTTGAACCTGGCCAAAACAGGTCATAGAATGAGCATGGGGTCCCTGTAGAACCCATCGTCATCCCAGACCATGCCTGTTGCTCATGTCCACTGCCCACCCTCTCTCAGGCAAGACTACTGAGGCTGGTATGCATCAGTGTTGAGTCACATCCTCTGGGCTTGCTTCTCACTGCTGTCCTGGGGAGCACTCACCCTGATTGCTGTGATGCTCAGCATGGTTCTAATCTTAGGTCATAGCTTCCTTTCATACTTCTCAGTCTCCTTGCGATCATGCCCTGGTGGGGTAGGAGGGCTTGTTTTATGGACATCACTGTATATAAATGCCTGTTGGATCCCATTGCCTTGGTTGATCCTTAAGTTTATCCTCAGTTTTCCTTTCCCAGAGTTATTGATGAGGGCATTTCTTCCCCATTTTACACTAGAAACAGCTATGGTTTTTCTCCAGAAACTGAAAACATCTTTTTTTTTTGGCTTTGTTTTCTGTGGAAAATGGAAGTGACTCTGTTTTGAAACTAATGGAAATGACCTTGGAGGAGGAGTGGAATGTCGAGCCTACTGGGCTGACTTGTCTGGACTCAGGGAAGATTTATATCTGACATCCTGTTTTAGTGTTTTCTGTCTTCCTTCTGTCTGTTGGGAGCCCTCCTGCACTTTCATGTTCATCTGGTGCCTTCCACAGCTCTTTGAATGGTTTCTAGGACCTTAAAATCTAGGGAGATGGGAGGAGGATTTGCAATAAAAATGGACTTTTAGTACATGTTACAGCTGGATTAAGAAATCTTTATAGTTCTATTGTGATTGAGGCAACACTAGGGTTATGTGATGGGTGCGGGGAAGAGAATCAGTGCATAGAGGGAGAAGATAGAAGGGTGCCATGGTGTGAGTGTGTTCCCTATATCCATGTGCTGGAAATTCAATCCCAGTGCAACAGTGTTGAGAAGTACAACCTTCTAGGAGGTGTTTAGATCTTGAGAGCTCTGCCCTTGTGAATGGATTAACACCATTATAAGATGGGCTTGCAGGAGTGGGTTCACACTCTTGTTTTTCTGCCATGTGAAGACATGTCCTTCCTCCCTTCCAAAGGATGCAGCAACATGGTATTGTCTTGGAAGCAAAGAGATGGGGCACTCACCAGCACCTTGATCTTGGACTTCCCAGCCTTCCCAAAAATTAAGATTTTTTTTTTTAAATAAATTACCCAATCTTAGGTATTTTGTTTAGCAACACAAATGGAGTAAGAGAGGAAAGGCACAAAGAGGGAGAGATGGAAAGCAGTCAGAGAAGGAGACCCCACAGGGGAGAAAAAGAAAACAGGAGAGAGAAGTGAACCTCTTGGCTTCCAGCTTGTGATGTTGCAACAGCTCCATGTCAATTTTCTTTGGAATCAGTCTGTAAGGAAAATAAACAACTGGAAAGGAAGCACAGGAAAATCCTCATTGCATTTGTAAGTAATATGGAGAAATCATAAAAGTAAATGCTTCAGAAAAATAAGTGGAGGGATTATGCTCTTCCTGGAAGGCACAGTGTGTGCTTGCTCTGCAGTTCTTCGGGGTGCAGGCTCCTTCTTTGGAGCTCTGTTTGGATTGTCCATTTGTCCCCTCCAAACCACAGGGTCATCAATACCAGACCAGTGTAGATTTCTCTCTCCACCTTTCATTTTTCCCAAAGCAGGTCCGTAATAGTCACTGAGAGGACAGGCAAAGAGAGACAAGAGTCTGCCTGTGCCTTGAATCTCTTAGAAAGAACAGCAGTGACCTCCACAACCTATATCCCATACATTGTGATGCCAGATGAAAGTCTTAGACCACTGCTTGGTTCCAGGTCAGTGAATGAAAGTCAACAGTGGCAGCCCCTGGCAAGTTTCCTTTCAGTGTAGTTCTAATGTGATCCTTTCCTCTCTACAAAGCTAGTTCAGTATCTTCTGATATCTCTCCATCCCTCCTACCCCCCAATCTGGACAGTGAAGGTTCTGGGAGAAAAATAGTTACACCAATCTAACGAGGACCCTTAGGTTTAGGGAATGAAGCCTCCATCCTCTTCTTCAGATTGGGCAATATAGCAACAATAGGTTTCCCCAGTCCAAGTTGAATTAAACAATCAAGGAAGCCAGAGCGCTGGCCTTTTCATTTGCCAGAGTCAGATTCCTCTTAATTCAAAATGTTTGCCTTGACATCCTGTCATTGTTGCCTTAAACAGGCACAGAGTTGATAAAGGAACCACTGGGTTAGAAAACACTTGTTGTTCTGTTTTCATAATTCTTCATTTTCCTTCCATGAAAGGCAACAAGATGGGATTTTGCAGCTTGCCAGAGAGTCATTATGCAATGCATATTTGCAGATACTCGAGACTCCTAGCCAGAGGAGAAAATTATGCATTTGCAGCCAAATTATGACTTTTCAAAAGAAAGAAAAAAGTATTCTCAATAAAGGGTTTCTTTCTATATGTGAGAGCCCATCTTTAGACTCCCCAGTCAGAGGTAAGAAGCTGTCCATCCCATGACTTATCGTAGGGTGTGGGTTTTTTCTCTCCATGCATCTGGAATTATAATTAGTTCCCTTCCATCGCCTCATGCAGAAAGCTTGTCTGTCTCCCATTGTGGACCAGGGAGAGACCTCATCCTCTCCTTACCAGTTCTGTAGGAGTGCTCCTGAAACTGTCATGGAAACTTCCCTCTGTGTTGCGGTCCACCTTTGCTCACCCTGCTCTGCTTCCATCATCCCCACTGAATCTTACTTGTCCAGCCGTGCCCACTGCTGATTGCATGACTCCAGACTTTTGTGCTTCTAATGTGAGGTGGGCATGCTGTCTTACCCCAGAGCCCCCCCCCCCACAAACCCTGAACTAGGGGCCCTGGCCATGTCCCCTCTGCCAGTCTCTCAATCTCTCTCTCTTCCCTAAACACACATACTCTGGGGCATCACTAAAAGTGTGTTCATTGGGACAGTAGAAGGAAGAAAAGTGACATGGCACTTATAATGGAGGGGAAAGGAGGAGAAAATGGCAGGGGTGGGAGATGGCTCAGTGTCACAGCTATGAGGTGAGGGGCCCAGGTTGCAGCAGAAACAGCAGTGGAATGTCCGGAGGATTCGCTTTCCTGGATAGAGACAGATGAAAGCAGGGCTCAAGGGTAGGATCGCAGTGTTGGTGCTAAGCAGCTCAGAGAGTGGGCAGTGCCTTTGGTAGAAGCAAAGAAGTTGAAAATTGGAGTTTGTTGGCACAATGTTTAGACCCCCTGGTTTGGAAATGAAGGAAATGTCCCCAAGGAGAGCTAAGCAGGTACTTCGTGGTCTGTATGTTCAGGACATGATGCTGGTGGGGGAAGGAAAGGAGGTTTCAGTGAGCCCTTGGTCTTGCAGTCATTAGCATATCACTGCTGTGTGAGCTGTTTAGGTGACCCACGTGTGACTGAGACCGGACATGCTTGCTTAGTTACCTAATATGAAGTTAAAGATGCCTAGCCTTGAAGTATTGGTAAAGTCACACTAAAGATGTTTCTGGCATCACTGTCAAATTCTTGATATGTCTGGAAGCAGAAAGGAAGCGTCGTCTCCCCAGGTGGCCCAGCCATTGGTGGAATTGGTGCTGGAATTGGTGGGAAGCCTTCCTTACCGGGAAGCATCTTCCTCTTGACCTCTAACCAGTGCTGCTGACTGCTCACTGAGAGCACACTCTGGCTTCCCAAGGCAGGCTATCTGGGCATTTGGAGGCACTTCTGTAATCCTGTTCAAGGTTCCATCTGTGGTTATTATGGATGCCCTTGGGGATGTCATTTCCAAGTTCTCATCATGCTGGTTACTGTGTGCACGCAGTAGGAAGAACAGTGATTTGGCAGCCTCTTGGGATGTGACTTTATTCTTCCACAACTCCCATCTGTGAGGTATTAGGCCTATCAGCAGCAGTCATGGGTGCTGGGTCAAATTGAACTGGAACTCCACTAAACCTTCCAGGTTTTGTATGCCACATCCACCAGTTTATTCTGTGACTGATTGTATACCTAAGTGCAAGGCTTTGCATTTTTTTCCCCATTGATCAGACCAGAGTTTCAGTCTCAAGATAATTCGGAATTTTGTTTTGGCCATTCATTAAATGAACTACTAGTGCCAGTTTTCTTTAACATAAATTTAATAAGCAAAGCTTCTGGGCCAGAGGTCAAAATGTTGAAGGGGGCAGAGACAAAGAGTGTGTAAACCAGTGTAGCCAGCATGTTGAGAGTTGTCAGGTGGGGCATTTTAGGGCCACTGCATAGTTGGCGGGGAGCTGCCTCACTCTGTGACCATCCAGCTGTGTTTCCTCACTGGATTTGCAAGGTCTTCCCGAAGTCAAGGTGTGCTGCATCTGGTAGTACTTTCCAGAGCTTTGGAGTCCAGCACACTGGCCGATTTGTGTGGGTTAGCTTCTGCCCTATATAATGGAGATAATGTGTAAAATGGGAAGAAGAGTGGGGAATATATAAAACTGTGTGCATTGTACCTGGCACTTTAGTGTTCGCTACTGTTCCCTAGTACTGTTCCCCAGGCGTTCACTAACCCCCTAACTTAAGGATGTGTTCAGTTCACCATGACCTGCTCACCTTTGACCTGCTGGTTCCCAGTGTTTACCTTTCTTTTCTTAGTGCTTGATCAGTCATTAAAAAAAATAATAAATAAATAAATAAACCCCAAAACCCAAGTCATTCTGGCAGATCTCAATGTGAGCTTAGGAAACTGAAGGATATAATTTGGGGGCTTCATTTGTCCCCTCATGGGAGACTTTCTTAGGTTCTGGCCTATCCCCATCCTCTCCAAGAGTGCCAGAGTGCCTGCAGTGCCCAGCGGTTTCCGTACTCTCCTGAAAGCCCACCCTGGCTGTTAACAGTTTGTTAAAGCTATTATCTGAAATTTTCTTGCAACTTGGTGTGGGGGCTCTATTTTCTTCCCTACCCTGCCTCAGATGGGCCATTGCTGGCATTGTACCTTCTCTGGTTGAAAGGACAAGTGTCCACTGACGAATGGATTAAGAAAATGTGGTATCTATAAACAATGGAATTTTATGCAGCCATGAAGAAGAACGAAATGTTATCATTCGCTGGTAAATGGATGGAATTGGAGAATATCATTCTGAGTGAAGTTAGCCTGGCCCAAAAGACCAAAAATCATATGTTCTCCCTCATATGTGGACATTAGATCAAGGGCAAACACAACAAGGGGATTGGACTTTGAGCACATGATAAAAGCGAGAGCACACAAGGGAGGGGTGAGGATAGGTAAGACACCTAAAAAATTAGCTAGCATTTGTTGCCCTCAACGCAGAGAAACTAAAGCAGATACCTTAAAAGCAACTGAGGCCAATAGGAAAAAGGGACCAGGAACTAGAGAAAAGGTGAGATCAAAAAGAATTAACCTAGAAGGTAACACACACGTATAGGAAATTAATGTGAGTCAACTCCCTGTATAGCTATCCTTATCTCAACCAGCAAAAACCCTTGTTCCTTCCTATTATTGCTTATACTCTCTCTTCAACAAAATTAGAAATAAGGGCAAAATAGTTTCTGCTGGGTATTGAGGGGGTAGGAGGGAGAGGGAGGGGGCGGAGTGGGTGGTAAGGGAGGGAGTGGGGGCAGGGGGGAGAAATGACCCAAGCCTTGTATGAATATATGAATAATAAAATAAAAGAAAAAAAGAGAAAAAAAAAAAAAAAGGAAAGGACAAGTGTCTTTCCTTAGCTTCAGGCTACTTGGTTTCTCTGCAACCCCAGCTCCACACTGGGCTCATTGAAAGTTATGATTATTTCACCTTCTGTTATTATTAGCTTGAGAGTGATGTTCTTTGCAAATTTCTTTGCGGTTTTGAATGTTATTTTCAAAGAAACACTGTGAACATATTTAATGCTATGAGATCTACTCAGCCAATCAATTCTGTGTGGGTGCACCTAAAGAAGTTACCAGAACATTTGTTCCCTGATTCATACTGTTGCCTTAAATCAATCGCAGGTATTTGGTTTTGTGTTAATTACTTCCAAATTACTTGAATTAATGTAATTCAATTAATTAATTAATGTAATTCTGGACATCTTGATATTAAAAAATAATATTTAAAAACTTTTTACTGATTTTTTGTAATTAAGAGTAACATTTTGTTATGAAAATTTAGAAATACAAAAAAAGTAAAAAAAAAAAGAAATGCTACCACATAGATTATTAATTTTAGTGTCTTTCCTTCTGATTTTTTGTACAGTAAACTCTAAATAAATTATAAGCATTTTCTTTTGTTATTACAATATTTAAAACTATTTAATACATGTATAATATTCCATTATATGAATATTCTATACAGTTCTTTTGATTTTTTAATTTGATTATTTTGGCAGTACTAGGGTTTGCACTCAGGGCTCATGCTGACTAGGCAGGAACTCTGCCACTTGAACCACACCCTCAGCCCTTTTTGCTTTAGTTATTTTTCAGATAGGGTCTCATGTGTTTTGGCCAGCTTGAGTCTTGGACCCCAGTCCTTCTACTTAGGTCTTCTAAACAGTTGAGCGTGCACTACCACGCCCATGCACCACTAGTCCTAGCTTTTTTGTTGAGATAAAGTCTTACTAACTTTTTGCCTAGGTTGGCCTCAAACTACAATCCTCCTGATCTCTGCCTCCAGAGTAGCTGGGATTATAGAAATGAGCTCCTGTACCCAGCCTATCCTTATGTGACCGTGTGTGAGTGACTTCAAGCTGCTGCTCTTTCATTGGCTACCTGGTTGAACACACCCAGGATACTAATTCTAACTTAGTTCCTTTCTTAGACCCTGTGAGGATAATCTCAGTGGGAGATAAAAGGCAAAAAACAGGTTTTACTAGTCCTTGTTTTTGGCAGAAGTGGGTTTTGAACTCAGAGCATCACACTTGCAAAGCAGCGCTTTACCACGTGAGTCACACCTTGTGGTTCTTGTTTTTAGAAGACATCAGAGTGAGGGACCAGAGGCTCGGGTCAGGCCTTAAAGGGGGTAACACACAATGGCCCCACTGTCCAGGATGGGTCTCTAACCACAGCACTAGAATAGCAGTTCTTTAGTCCAATGTGAGATGACTGGCTTCAGGAAGCTGATTTGGTTTTCCTTACCTCTCTCAAGAGATTTCTCCTTAAACCAAGACGGCAGCTTAATCAGTTACATAGACATTGTCCCTGTGAAAGCAAATAGAACAGAAATGGAATTTTGAGACTTCTTCCCTTCTGGCCAAGGGCTACCAACTGAGTTCTAGCAGCTGGAGAAAGAAGTGAGTGGTTCTAACCTAGAAAAACATTTTGAGTAAGGCAAACACCCTAACATAGCCAATGTGCTGTGTCTCCAACAGAGCAGTTCTTCCCTTTTCTAGGGGAGGCCAAGGGACTGAAAGAGCAGCTTCTGAAATGCAGCTCAGCAGTTGCCGTACAGGCTCTGGTTGTCTTTGCCAGCACTGTGCTCATAGCCCTCTCCTCTTGGGTTCTGCTCTCTCCACTGCCAGCCATTCTCCACCCACTCCAACGAGACTCAGTGAGCTGGCTGCCAGACTCATTCACCAGACCTGAGGTTAGCTATTGTCTGCTGGCATGTCTCCAGGGCTGGTTGTTTACCCAAGAAAGTTCTTTCACCTTGATGACTGGAAAATAATATTTGTTACATTTCCCCAAAGTTTAAGTTTTGAACCAGTAGTTAAAATGGGAATCTCCATAGGATACAGGAAAGAACCAGACTGGCCTGTGCTTTTCTTTGACTTCTTGTAGAAATTACTTGTGTGGAAAGGGCTATAGAACCTTGAATGAATGACGCCTCCTAGAATGTGAACTTTTGTACCTAAAACTGGAGATGTTGCTAACTTGAAAAGTACCCAACCTTGTTGGTTACCATTAACTAATATTTAATTCTACAAACACTATCAAGGTGCTCCTTCAGGAACTGGGGGCATGGCTTATGTGGTAGAGCATTTGCCTAGTAAGTGCAAGGCCCCAAGTTCAAATCCAAGTACTGCCCCCCAAAAGGAAAGATTCTTCTTCCTTGGTGTTCTCCTGTTAGCAATAAATGAGTGAATGAATGTTAGGTTTTATCAACTAACTCTTCATAATTGCGTGAACATTTTAAGGCAAAGTCAGCAAAGAAGAGTTTCTGGTTTTTACTCACTTAATTTCACCATTCTTTAAATAAAACTAGCTAAGCCCCACAATTTTACTTCAATGCTAATTTTAATATTATTTATTGTTTTGTTATTTATCTTAATTCTGGATAGTCTGCTGTGTCTATATTCTACGATATTTCTTGTTCACTGATTGATAACTGAAGGACTTCCCAGCCTCACATTTGCTGCTACACTGATCACAAACTTGTTCCTTTCTGCAAATTGCATTAAATCCTAAGCAGGAAGCCATTAGGCTCAGAGGCCAGAGCATGTGGATTTGGGGCAGGTGACTTCCTATCCTGCCATATGGGCCAGTGCTGATCACTGAAGTGCTCCCCTGGACACTTGTGAGCCAGAGCCCAATGTTCTGCCTTAGGTAATATGTTTGGGCCTGTACTTTATTTCTGACAGGACCCATGCCATATTGCAGACAGCATGGGAAGGGAGATTTGGAGCTTAGGATTTCTATTGAACTGTTTAATAATCAATTACAAAGACCTTGGGACCCAACCCGAGCTGCTTGATCATTCTAAGCTTGAGTATATGGCATTGGAATAAAATATTTAAGTTCTTAGAGATATGTACATTAAATCACAAGGATTTCTTTTTCAATATCAAGTATGTTCTAAAGTGTGGGTAAATGTATAAACAGTGTGGCAAAGCTTTATAGGTCAAGTTATTTTACCAATTTCTAATTCCATTTTAATAACCAGTGTCCACTTATATAACATACATTTATGCTGTTTTAGTGGAAAATGAAACAAAATGAAGTGTATTTTTCTAACCCTTTTTGTAATTTAAATCCTGAGGTTTGGAAATTGTTTTCTTTTTATGATTGTTGAATGTTTAGAAGAACAGTTAGCATTTAAAGGTTTTGGAATGCTTTACTTCTGCTTAATGAGCAGCACATTTCACCTGTAGTTCTTGGGTTTCCTTAATTAGAATAACACGTGAAGGGGGCTCCAGTTGAAAGTAGTAAGAAACTGTCTTATTCCTTTCCTATACATTTATCTTAAACCTACATACCTGGGTTCTGAACAGGCTGACTTCACACTCCCTGTGGGTTGACCTAGAAAGTGAAACACCAGTAGAACACTATGTTTGCTACTCTTGTCTCTGGCCGAGCCCCCGTGAAATGGATGTGACATCAGATCCCAGAGCCATGTGTGCAATAAGAGGCTCAGTCTCTGAACTAGGCTCAGCCTGGTGAATGTCACTTTCCTGGATAACAGGCACCTCTGCTCTTCCAAAGACTCTTAGCTTTTGTTTTGTGCTGGTCAGGAACAAAGTGTAAACCGACAGCTGCAACAGGAATGCGATCACCCCCACCATGTGCTAAATCTTTATGAAACATACAATTATTATTATGAATTTCAATAAAAGATTAAACTTATTAAAAGTATCAATATTAATTACTAACATTAATAGTGATAATTATATGACAGCCAGATGCTGCGTGAGCCTGTCCTGTGCATAATTCTCCTGTAAGGGGATTGTCTGATTCCTGTAACACACTGTTATTTAGTTGTGTGTTTTAGAATAACCTAAAGTGTAATTTTCTTTATTATAATAGAGTTCAAATGCAATGTTAGTATTGCTTAGACAGTAAATGAACGGTAGGGAGCAAAGCCCAAAGAGAATCTAGAGCCCTGGTGTGATTCCTCCAGCCGAAGGAAGTGGGGTTGTTCATGTGAACAGGAGCCCATAGGCCTTGCATGGCTACCCTGCTCCATGGTGGCCAGGAGGAGCATCTGGATCCAGCTCTGAACCTCCATGACTGCCATCCACACTGAGGAGCTGTCCTTAGCTACCCAGCTATGAACTTCTCTAGCACAAGTGCGGTGTGGTGGTGGTCTGGGTCTTTCTCAGCAGCTGAAGACCATCTCTTTGAAGCAGGGCCATGCCTTTTACTCCCTCACAGAGCCTCACGGGCTGCTGGGCATCTGGAAGGCACTTCTGACATTGTTAAGAGTGAAGCAAAGAGACTCTTAGATTGAGAGGGAAATGAAATGGCTTCAGCCAGTTCACCCCATCCAGTTTCTAAATTCTTTCTATAACAAGCTTAGCAAGCAGCCAGACAGAACCAGAGATGGGGAATTTGCCTTTGGACTTGGAGGAATGTGTGTGTGGCCTCTGTGGTGGCTGCTCCAAACTTTGGACCAATGACTCTGAGTCCTTGTTGCCTGTACCCCTGTCTGGCTGTGTTGTGACTGCTCTAACTTCCATGGCATCCCATGCTCCATGAGAACAGCCACCAGTTCTTACTTTCCCTCAGTGCTGGACAGTTAGGCAGGTACTTGAAGCATCACTGTGAAGCCATTCATTACAACAGGAATTGGTGCTAGCTGAGTTGAAAATCTGAGCATCCACACAAGGGAGGGGTGAGGATAGGTAAGACACCTAAAAAATTAGCTAGCATTTGTTGCCCTCAACGCAGAGAAACTAAAGCAGATACCTTAAAAGCAACTGAGGCCAATAGGAAAAGGGGAACAGGTACTAGAGAAAAGGTTAGATCAAAAAGAATTAACCTAGAAGGTAACACCCACGCACAGGAAATCAATGTGAGTCAATGCCCTGTATAGCTATCCTTATCTCAACCAGCAAAAACCCTTGTTCCTTCCTATTATTGCTTATACTCTCTCTTCAACAAAATTAGAAATAAGGGCAAAATAGTTTCTGCTGGGTATTGAGGGGGACGGAGAGGGAGAGGCGGAGTGGGTGGTAAGGGAGGGGGTGGGGGCAGGGGGGAGAAATGAACCAAGCCTTGTATGCACATATGAATAATAAAAGAAAAAGGAAAAAAAGAAAAGAAAATCTGAGCATCCAGGTTGGAATGGCATTTTGCTGACATGTGTGAGAAGCCATCAGCATGCAACCACGCAGTGATGTGTGCTCTGGCGTGCGTGCAGCTTCCTCCTGCTCCTCCTTATTGGTGATGATCTTGCCTTGGGCCTGCCTCTTGTGCTCTGCCCTCCCTGATCTCTTCTCCACAGATGTGGGCTGGGAATCTTAACAGCTACTTCTACTCAAATGCGTCTGAGCTAAGTGCAAGGGGCAGCCAGTGGATTTTGAAGAGCATCATGCTTGGACTTGGAGGCATGGGTGTGTGGCCTCCGTGGTGGCTATTCTAAGCTTTGGAGGGTTTTGACTGCATTCCAGATACATGAGGGCATCACATTAAGTGATTTCTGGATAAATGAGGGCTTGTTGTAGAATTCCTTTGAGGTAATGTGTTTTTATTACTTTCAAGTCTATGCAGTAATGCTAGTAAAGAATTTTTGAGGAGGAGCCCCGTGGATGCATTTAGACGATTAGTTAGGACATGCTTGCAATTAGTACCAGGTATTTCCACAGAATTAACATTCTGATGCTCTTTTTTCTAAAGCAATTTAACTATCTAATATGTCAGTTATTGGCGTACATAGTAAAGCTTCCAGAAGAACATAAACTCCATAGAAGCCAGGTTCATAGAAACCTCAAAATTATGAATAAGATTTTGGTTTTTGTTTTTTTTTAAATAAAATCACAAAGCCCAAAGAACTCCAAACAGAGCCTTTACAATAAAGGAGAAAAACATGAATAGCTTGTTGAAAGCAAGAGAAAAGGAAGGCTTTGCTATGAAACAGTGTTTCTTCATTAGAGAGCATTGTAAGGAAAAGGGCTTAGCAATTCTGGGTGCCTAGTCCATGTTGGTCAAGGCCCCATGACTGCATGGATGCTCAGAACGAACTTGAGATGGGCACAAGGGGGCCCCTGCTGAGACCAGCTAATGGGGATGGGGTGGAGTTGGGGAGCAGCCAGGTTCTTTCCCAGGAAGGCATTTAGAAAGCTTAAACCACATAATAATAGTTCACTCACTGAGGAAGTCGCCAAGCCTGGACTTGCTGGGACTTTTTTATTTACTTGAAGAAATTTCTCCAGCTCTAAATGTACAAAGCACAGTTCATTATGCCAGATTTTCCCCTTTCCCCCTAGCCTTGTAGTTGTTAAGAAAATACTCTAGAATTTAGACTCTCCCTAAGCAGGAAGCAGGAGGGAAATTGTGGGACTGGAGTTAAGAGGGCAGAAACCCTCTTCAGAGTACAGAGCCCTCCAAAGCTCAGTTTCTTACATGGAGAGATGTGACAGGGAAGATGGAAGCCTACAGCACTGCTTTCCCTCAGAGTGGCTGTGAAGGGGTCTTGGTCAGGGGCAGAGATGGGTGGAAGTGGCAACGAGGGTCTGCAATGACCCGCTCCATACCACATCAGGACATGGCTTGGAAGGATGTGCTAGCCCGCCCTTCACCCACAATACTGACTGAGCAGTTCCTCCTGTGTCAGAGGAGACTGGGTGTCTCCCACCATGACATGTGTTTGTAGCAGATGAGCAAATGTGTATCCACTTGGCACTCCTTATCTGCAGGTTCTAAATCTGTAAAGTCAAGAGGTTGAAAACATTCAGAAAAAAAATATTGTGTCTGTATGAACACATACAAACTTTTCTTGTTGTTATTCCCTAATTAATATAGGGTAACAACAATTTGCATAGCATTTGCATTAGGGATTATTGGAAATCTAGAGGTGATTTAAAGTATGAGAGGGTGTATGTAGATTATATGCAAATGCTACACTAGGTTATCGAAGAAACTTGAGCATCTGTGGATTTTGGTATTCATGGAGGTCCCTGGAACCAATCCCACATGGATACCTAGGGACAACTGGGTAGCAATTTCAGGTTATGATAAAGGGTATGGAGAATGAAATGGTGATGTGGTAGTGGCCCAGGGGCTCCTTCTGATGAAGTAGTCAGGGAGGCATTTTCCATGTGGGGAATTTCTCAGCCCTGAAGGACAAGATAAGGTCAGTCCTGGGTTGGCTGGCTTCAGGCAGAGAGATGAGCCAGTGAAAAGGTTCCAAATCATGACCAAGCTGCACTTGAGAGAAAGGATGTAACAGGCACAAAGCTAAGAGGACATAGGAGGCTACTGCATATTCTTGGATGGAGAAGGAGATGGAGGGAGGGTGGGGTAAGGACAGATCTTAAAGTTCTGATGGTACTTGAAAGGTGGCCTCACTGTGGGGATGTAGTGAGAGAAGCGTAGGTGACTCCACTAACCACTCACTGGAGGGCTGTGCCTTATAGTGAGGTGGGGTGGGAATAGCCAGGGAGTGGAAAGTGTAATGGAGTGAGCACAAGTGAAAATGAAGGGTCATGTTTTATACCGTATGATTCAGCTGTGCCACTCCTGGGTATACATCTGACGGAATCTAAGTCAGCGTACCATGGTGACACCATGTATTTTGCAAACTTATGCACCAGAACTGACATATGGAATCCACCCAGGTGCCCACCAATGAATGAGTGGATAGAGAAAATGTGGTAGATAAACAAGATAAAGTATTATTCAACCATAAAGAAGAACAAAATTATGTCACTTGCAGAAAAATGAATGAAAAAAATAAAAACCAACCCTGGCGATCATCAGGTTAAGCAAAATAAGCTAGATTCAGAAAGACAAGTATCACGTGTCTTTTCTTATATGTAGAATCTAGATTTTTTTTTGAAAAAGTACATGAAAGTAGAAGGGGGACTCTCCGAGAAGAAGGGCACCATTGAGAGAAGGGATAAGAGAAGGGGAGTGAATAAACATTTATACATGTATGAAAATATCATGATGAAACGCATTAAAATGTACCCCACCAAAATCAGAAAACTTAAAAAAAAAAAGTTATATTTTAGTCACAGTGGACTTGAGGTGCCAATTAGCACTTGGGAGGAGATGTTAGGAGATTATGTGACCACAAGGCCAGGAGTTTGGTCAGGCCTTAGAGAGCAACAGTTAGCAGTTGGTGTTAGAAGGACTGGAAGAAATTGCCTGGAGAAAGCCTGTGGAAAGAGAAAGAATGAGAGCACACTAGGGAACTCTGAGGTCCTCCTGAGCTCAGAGATCAAACATGGTAGGAGCCAGTGAAAAGGTGGTCACTCAGGAAGGAGACCAGCTACCCAGACTGAGAGGAAATTATTTTGAGAGAGAATAGTTAATGTATCACATGCTGCTGAGAGTTGAGATAAAGGTAGAGAGATGAGCCGGTAAAAAGGCCCCAAATCATGACCAAGCTGCACTTCAGAGAATGGATGTAAGGGGCACAAAGCAAGGGAGACTTAGGAGGCTGCTGAGTGCACTTGGGTGGAGAAAGAGAAGGAGGGGGAGGGAGGGTGGGTCAAGACAGATCTTGAAGGAAGGGACCACTGGATTTGACAACATGGAGGCCACTGTTGATCCTGATGGGTAAATTGAGTGGTGGTGGTGATGTCCTATCAGATTGAGTCGGGGAGTCCATGGGAAGTTAGGAAGTGGAGTCAGGCTGTGTAACTCTTTGGAGAGTTTTTCTCTAAAGGGGAGCTGAGAAGAAGGGTGCTGGCTGGAGAGAGTTGTGCCACCAAAGACAAGAGGGGTGGTTTGCTAGGTAAGTATGACAGCAAAGAAAAGGACAAGGGGAGATAGGGATGGTGTGATTTTTGGAGAAATGACTTGGGATGGGTGGTTATTTTAAGCTATTCTCTGTGGACTGCAGGATGCAGTCCTCTGCTTAGGCTCCCTTCATGTTACCAGTAAAGACTTCACATGACCCTAACCCTGTGATGTGAACTCGGGGGTGGGTAAGGGATCACAATTGTCTGACCTGGCCATTGATTGATGGATGTAGTTAGTTAAACAGCCCTGAGCCCACTCTGGGCCAAGTGCAGTTCTAGGCCTTGGAGATAGGACGCAACAAGTCCCTTTCCCCTTGAAAGGGTTTGCTGCCTCTGGGGTGGGCACCCACAACATACATCCCAAGGCCAGCAGAATTTTGATACTTTTCCAGGAGGCAGTTCTGTGTGAGTTCCTTGTAGAAGAGGTTCTTTGAAGGGAGACTGCAGGCAAAGGGTTGCAGCAGTATGTACCGGATGGAGGAATCCTCCAACCCCAGGGCTGGAGGAGCTGGACCTAAGAATCTATGTCAGCTTCCACTGGGAAATGTGAGGTTCTCCTTATGGCTTCGCTGAGGGTGTTTTACCTGTGGGAAGGAAGGCTTCTGGGATGCTCATGAATTCTGAGCCCTAGGCCCGGAGGGGATAAGTTCCAAGACTCCAAGCAGCCTTCTCTGCTTTTAAGAATGGAGGGCTTGGCTCCGATTCCTGCTTACTTGAGCTCGCTGTTAGGACTTAGGGCAAGTCCTCTAACCTGCTGTGCCACTTCCTTACGACAAATAAGAACTGTGACTATGCTCATCGCACAGGTGATTGCAATAAAGTGAAGTAATCAACTCCACACACACTGCCTCGTTCGTTGGGAGCCTGCCAGGTGTGAGCTCTGGGGCCAAATGCCTGCATTCAAATTTGGGTTTGGTTTTGTACTTGCTGTGTGACTGTGGACAGGGTACTTTGTGCCTGAGTTTCCTGATCTGCACAATGGGGAAAACACTAATACCTGCCTACTGAGACATCTAACAAGGGGATAGTGAGAATCTAGTGAGGGAACCTATGTAATCACTGAGAGGAGCACTGAGGTCCCCCCACCCTACCATGTCTGCAGCTTCATGATGGTTTTGTCTTTCCTTCAGTTCCGCCTGGTGGTGAAGACAGCTCTGAAACTGCTGCTCGTCTTTGTGGAGTACTCGGAGTCAAATGCACCTCTTCTTATTCAGGCTGTCTCTGTTGTTGACACCAAAAGAGGTGAGTGGTCCCCACTCCCTACATCCACTGAGCTAGGGAGGCTCCCCCATCTTATGTCTTTGAAACAGAATGAAGAAAGAACAAAATTGGCCTGTGCGTGGACATCTGCCTGCAGGAAACATCTCGTAGGATAGTAAGTATACAAAAATCAGGGTCGGAATGTGGCATGACAATTCCTGGACATACCCAAGAAGGGGCAGACACTTGTATTTGTCCTTCACCCTGCCCCCACCACTGAAACCACAGAGGCCCACCTCCTCCTTCTGTTCTCCCCATCTGGTCCAGGTTGCTTTGTCTCCTCCTTCCCCTCCCTTGCCCTCCCTCAATCGCACTTCATTGATTCTGACTCACAGGTGTTTCTTGAACTCTGTCCCTTCCTTGCCTCTATCCACGCCCTCCCTTACTCAGGGCTCTCCCACCTCTTACCTGGTGTCTCTTGCCATCCCAAACTGAAGTTGGAAGATTCTTCTAAAGTATAAATGTGATCATATCTTTCACCATAAAACCTGCCAGTGACTTACCATCTCTACAGCATGATGTCCATCTTAACCCTTCTCCTGACTTATAGGACCACATGCTATCCCTGACGCCCTTCTGGCCTGCACCACCCCTTCCTTACTCATGTGCTCACAGAGTCCCCATGTGTCTTTCCTCTCTGTTTTGTTGTCATCACTGCCTGTCTCTCTCTCTGCGAGGGTGTGCCCTGCTCTTGGGCAGGGTCTCTGCCTTGTAGTTGGTGTCTCAGCATCCAGCTGCCCCAAGCAGGGAGGCGTGCCACACACACATGGAAGAGCAGACTCTGGACCTGGGTTTGTGTGTAATGTACTGTGGCTCCTATAATAGTGTGAAGTGGGGGAGTTTCTGTTTTGTCTTTTGCTTTCCATCCCAATAGAATCCAATTATTATTATCATCATTCCCACAAAGGCTCAAATAAGGAAGAAAATAATCTTGATTTATGTTTTCTTTTGATGATTGGAATAAAGAGAGTCCTTTAGGAAATTTCAAAAAACCCATATAAAGAACACTATCAGAAATTGCTACTTATCTTCACAAAGATAAAAATAATAGCTGTTAACTTGTTGGTTAACAAATCTGTGTACATGTGATTGTCAGGTAGAAAACAGGGAAATAAATGGCAGTTTTGATTCAAACAAGTTGTGTCTGACTCAGCATTGCTGACAGCACCCCTTTCTAAACTGGAGTACAAATGTGAAGGAAGGTATCATGCTAGTTTTATGAAAGTTTGAATGCAAGCTAAGGAAAGACATCCTGGACTATATCTGGGCTCCTGTACCTTTGCTTGATAACAGATCCAAGCCAGGAGGCAGTTCTAGGCCTCTGTGGAAAGGAGGGGCTGGGCCTGTGAAGGAGAGAAAGTCTAGTGCATGGTCAGGGACCGTGAGTCTGACAGATGGACCAGGACTTGCTCAGACCAGGACAAGTTTTTCTCTACCACAGTCTGTTACCATCTAGTGCAGATAGAAAGAGGCTTATGGCTAAAAGCCAGGATTATAAGGCCAGCCAATGGCTCAGAAACATGTTTGGTGTTTCCACAACAAAGTAATTAGGTTTAAGGCCAAAGGTAGGTATTTTGGAGGATGGTAAGCAGCAACTTTCATTCATCCTTACAGGAATTTTACTCCATCTCCCAACTCTGGGGTTACTTTGGAGCAATTGATGGACTCTTTGTCATCCTTTTCTGAATTTTCTGTAACCCAAGAGCCCTTGTCATGGGGGCCGTGTTAAGGGGCACCCATCTCATGCCCTTGACAGTCTCCTTTGTCTTTGTTGAATTGGAAGCTCAGAGTTTCCTTCTTTGAATTTCATATTTTATGAAGGGCATGTTATTTGGGGGTAATGACCTTGAGATAAACTCTGGACTTTGGACCTCACATCCAAGACTCCTCCACAGCTCGCTGCCAGAGGCACTCTACCATATATTCTCTCCACCAAGACAGAATGATGGACATCTTTTTCTCAATTAGTAAAAAATTAAAAAAAAAAAAAAACAGAACATCCTCTACATTGCTTTCTTAGTCTCATGGCTCTTGCCCTATAAAATTTCTTAAACAGTGGGCAAGTGCTACCATGTGTCTGCTACTGAGCACTGCCAGGTTAAAAGAAAGTAATAGCACTAATGGAAAAACTCAGAAATAGCTTATCACTCATGGTTCAATAGTATGTTTCTTTATGACATGTGTGGTCTTGGCTGTGGTTTTATAAAACATACATATAACATCATCCAGTTTTACTGCTAGTAAAATTGTTCCAGAATCCTGTGATGGAATTAAACATACAAATATGTCATGGTGTTCTGCAGAGAGCAACGTGACTTTCAGGTGTGTTTCTACCTAGGGTGTTTGAAGCAGGTCTTCAGTTCCCTCTCAGCTGGGCCAGAGAGCAGCCCCAGCTGCTGGTGATGATTGACAGCGAACTGAGCACATCCATGTGTGTGCATGTTTGCAAAGAAGTTGTAAATTTTACTCCACAAAGTGGCTTCAGACTCATTCCTTGGCAGGGGTGTCTGGCGCATTAAAATGTAGACAGTTGTCTTTCTTTTTTTTATAGAGAGAAAAACTGTCAGATTTAAGGAATCAGCAAATAAAAGCACCATAATAAAGTATAAGTCCTCAAAAATCATTACTACCTAAAGCAAATGAGTCGTCTGAGAGCAAGTTCCTCTGGTTGCTTTGTTAACATCATGCATGGCCACCCCTGGACTAACCAGAAGGGTTCATTTTGCAGTGTGGGCCCTTTGCTCTGTGGCCCAGAATGGACCACTTACAGAGCAGGGATGAGAACTGAAGGGTGAAGTCCATCATAAGTAGTGTGCAGTATTTATGAATATGTGACATTTTAAAATGCCCCACTTGATCTAGACGATTCTAGTTAGGGGCTGGAATGAAGAGGTAGTTTTGAGTTAGTGTGTGAGGATGGCATAGAATAGCACCTGTCTGCTCAAACTGCTTGATCTTCTTTCCTGCTTACAGCTTCAAGTCATTTCCTTTTCTGGAGGACTAGGCCTGGTAGAAAAATAGAAAGACAGCAGAGCTCATGGAAGCCCTTGGGAGAGCTTTGTGCTGTCAATTACTCCCTTCCTTTGAGGTCTGCCCTGTAGTGGTTGGTAAGATGCTGACTGAGAGCCTGTCTCTCCCTGGGCCAAGGGACCTTCTCTCTGACTGTGTGGTTTGCCTCTCTCACAAAGGTATGGCAAGAGACCAGACAGGATAACTCATTTTAAGTTTCAGTCATAAATCTTGGGTTCCATTAATTTGGCTCAGTGCAGCTTTTGAAGAAATTTTATTTTTCATTTGAATGTAAAGTGATGAGAGATGACATAATTTCTAAGCAGGGGAAAAAAGGTCTAGCCATCCTTTCAAGCAAACCTCTCTCTGATTCTGCTTAAGAATATATTAATCAGTGAAGAATGCACAAAGCCTGGTGGAAGCGGTTGTTGTTATTGCTATTATTATTATTATTATTATTATTTTGGTGGTATTAGGGTTTGAACTCAGGGCTTTGCACTTGGTAGGCAGTGCTTTACCACTTGGGCCATGCCTTCAGCTCACCTCTGCTGTCCTTTACTGCAGAAATATCAATGTGGAGTGTGTTGATGTGTTATTAAGCAATTAAGTGACTATGAAGCATTCTGTTAACTGGCCTAGTTTGCTTTAGGCTTAATGTGGGGACCTAGCAAGAGAATGAGAGGGAGAAAACATCTCCAGGCACTTACTCTGTGCATAGTTATTCTGGGTGAAGAGAGAAGCACTGTAGTTTGGTGATGGGAAGACTGGCCTGGGTGCTTGTGTTCAAAGGGTAAGTACTGGTGTTACTACCAGTCACCACCATTGTAATTACAGCTCCTGAAGTTTGAGTGCCTATGGCTTAACAGACATGGTGCTAAGCATTATTCATATATCATTCATTTATTCAGCAAGTACTCAAGTGTCAACTATGTGTTTGCAAACATCAGAAAACAGCAAGCTTTTACAGAGCTCGTACTCCAGTGTCTGAGGAACTGGCTTGGTGGCAAGTGGAATTGGAGAGAGACAGATAATGACTGAGCATATCTTCCAGTGTACTCCATCAGTGCTAAGCAAGAAAGATAAAGTGCTTTATCTCAGTGACACCTTACAGTAATCCTAAAGGGAGGCAAAAGCACCCAAGTTTATAGGTGATCCTCTGACCCTCTTTCATTCCACTGCTTTGGGGCTCAGTTTATTATGTGAAGGGATGGGGTCATATGGTTTATGATTCTAGTACAAGAGCATCCTCTCTTCAACATACACACACACACACAGACACACACACAGGAGTTAGCGGGGGTGGTGGGAGTGAGCTGGGCCACTTGGCTCTAACAGGAGGCAGGTCCTAGCAAAGATGCAAGTGCTCACATTCAACACAGGTCTTTCCTGAGCTCCCACCAAAGCTGTTTGTGTTAAATCCAGTGTTTACTTTTCCTCTCCTTTATTCTTCTAAATATTTCCAGTTTTCTGGTCCTGAAACAAAGAAGGATAAACATTCATCCTGGCAGTGTGTACAGATTTGCATGTTTCTAGACATAAAAATCCTTAAATGATAATAAGGCAATCAGATATCACAACTGAACAACACATTTTTCAGTTAAACTAAGCCAATGTTTGAGTGTTTTAATTATAATGGATTAGATGGTGTACACATGTGCTTGCATCTGTAAGCAAGAGAAGATGTAGTCTGGCTACTTCCTTCTCTGGGCTGCCTCCCTCTGCCTCTTGTTTTTTTTTTTTTTCTTCCTTGGGCCCTATTTTGTTGTTGTTGTTGTTGTTTTTGTTTTATTCTGCTTCAAAATAAGCTACCGGGCAGCAGTTGCTAGGTGGGCCCACTAGCACCATTGGGAATGCTTGGCATCAATACTTTCTTCCCCTGCCTGGTGTTTCCTTTGACCTTATGCTGGTAACTCTAGTACACATGTTTGATGCCGAGGTTTGGTATGTGAATGTCAGAAGCTGCCCATTATAAACACAGACAGAGGTTCCCTGAGCTCTTGAACTGCACCTGGACAGTGAGACCCAGGTCTTCTGACTACATCAGTTGATTATCTTGAGGACTGAAATGGCTACTTTGCTAGGTAGGGTTCAAATAACAATTACACTGTGGAGGGGACTTCAAAGGACTCTGATAATAAATATCAGCTAGGAGGTATTCAGCAGTTAGCAGGGGAAGGGCATGCCCTTGAATTCCAAGTTAGGAAGGGTCAGGGGAGGTTGCCCAATTCTCAGTGACTGGGCAACTCAGCCAAAAGGGTGAAACTCTCTGTTCACTTGTTGGGTTGGTAGAGCTTCTTGATCACTATATGAAACTACATTCATGATTTTCATATTGTACAGACAGTGCCTATTCTTTAATCTTCCTGTCTTCTCTCCTTTTCTTACTGTGTGTATCTGCCCTCTGGTTCTTTTAAAGCTGCTCCAGCTTAACCCACTTCATGTCCTCTCAGAGATCACCATTAATATTCATACGTTTTATTGAGCTCATTCAACAAACCAGCCGCTGTGTTGCTAGCATAGATGAGTAAGAAAATACTGTCTCTGTCCTTGGAGAACTTTTATTTCAAGGCCAGCAACAGCATTGACATAACCTACCCAAAGTCAAGGACTTGAAAACGACTATGCTTAGCTCATTTCCAAATTTATTCTTATCAGGCTAAAATAAGCAGTATTACCTGGAGATATGCATATAGAAAGTAGGAAAGAGCTTCATGTTCCAAGTCACTGAGCCAAGGGCAAAGCCATGGTTACTCATGACTTCAGACATTTATCTCAGGCATGGAAACCATGTCAGGGGATTGTCTCCCCCTTTGGAGCCTGGACTTGGCTTAGTAGTCTTAAATGGGAAGCTTTTTCCAGCCCCTTCCTTGAGCCTGGGGAGAATGACCTGCAGAGAGCCAGCTTTTGTCCTAAGCCTTCTACAGTCATCCCCACTGCAAGTCACTGAATGACAGACTCAGCTAAACATTCTGCAACTTCTCAACCATTGATTCTGTGCTGAGGTCTTCCTTTGTGCTTATGTCTAAGTGTTCTGTTAGATCCCAAACCTGTCAAGAGCAGCCACCCCCCACACCTCAGCCCTAGCTGAGCTTAGACAGTATTTGTGCCTTGTCAGAAGTAATACTCTTCTATTCTTGAGATGTTTGCTATATAGGGTGTTACCATTATTGCTTGGGGTCACTGCTAGAGGGAATAATGAGCCTGCACATCCCTTTTCCTGTGTGCTGATGGACATCTGCAGAATACCTATGAGTGAAGTGTGTGGCCCAAAAGATTGCACACAAAAGGATTTCTTGAAATACAGGTTTAGTATAAAAGAGATTTTTAAGCAAATAGATAGGCATCCTCAATCTGGAGCACATACAGCATCTGTGAAGATTATATATAACATATAGTAACTTTCAGAAGAGCGTTTTGGTATAGCACAGGACTGAGATATGTCGTATAGTGTTGCCTGCTAGGAAAGATTCTTCATTAGGTGCATGCTCAAGTCCACCCTAAAGGTATTAACCCATATAGAAATATGGTGACTGAAAGGACACTGTCATCACTGAGGGATAAACCCTTGGATAAATAACCATGTGGTTTGGATAAGGAGTGTATTGAGTTCTCGTTTCTAAAGACTTTTGCTTCCTCATAGGCATCAAACCCTGGTCCAATATCATGGAAATCCTGGAGGAAAAAGATGGAGTTGACACAGAGCTGCTGGTTTATGCAATGACTTTAGTGAACAAGGTGGGTTGATGTGTATTATGGGTTAAATTGTCACCCCAAAAGATAAGTGAAGTCCTAACCCCTGCTACCTGTGAATGTGACCTTATTTGGAAAGAATCTTTGGAAATGTAATTCAGTCAAGAGGAGGTCATTAGGGTAGACTCTAATCTGATATGACCAAGACCTTGTAAGAAGAGGAAAAGAGACACAGACAAGGAAAGACAGTATGAACAATGTGCAAAAGGAAGACAGCCACGTGGAGACAGAGGCAGAGATTAGAAGGATGCATGTATGAACCAAGGAATGCTAAGGATGGCCAGCAGCCAATCTAGGAAGAGGCAAGGAAGGATCTTCCCTTAGAGCCTTAGAGAAAGTACAGCCCTGCTGATACCTTGATCTCAGATGTCTAAATTTCTGTTGTTTTAAGGCACCTGGCTCATGGAACCTTGTTATGCCAGCCCTGGGAAACTAATACAATGTGAAAATCTAATTTTTTCCCACATAAACCCTCCCTACCACGGTGGCTGGAACCTCAGTTGCAGCGTATTTCTTCCCTGTAGAAAATGATGTGTGTGTGCACAGGTGCATGTACCTGTTCTCATACCGTGGATGTATACAGACTTTTAAGCTTTGGTTTTATATAGTAAAACTAGAAAGATGACAGTAAGAATTTCATGACTGCTTTTCTTATCAAGATATACCCTTAAAGATATTTTTCCATAAGAAAAAGAACTAGTAAATCTACTAGTTCACAGGTCAGGAGAAAATGGGACCCTCTTGTTCCACTGGGAACTCTGATTCCTGGGCTGAGGTAAGGATTCCTGGGGATGGATCCTGTCCTCCATGTATAATGGTGACCACACCTTTGTGCTCCTATTCTTCCCTTCATATGTCTCTCCCTGGTCACCATCTTGAAGGGCAACAGCAGCCTTCATGCCTATCTCCAGAGGTACTGCTTTGAGGCAGTGGTCCCATGATGACCTGGGACAGGCCTCTTGGGAGTGGAGTCCCTCCGTTGAGATTGCCCCATCCTAGGCCACAGGCATCATATCAACCACCTTGTGGATCTTCCTTATACTTTCTAGGCTGTTGAGTGTGGGCCCTCAGAAACAACTGCAGTGATGACTAAGGCTTCAGAAAGATCCAGAATCCCTTCCTGGAATATAACTGGATTAGATGTTTCTCCTAATGAACTGAAGACAAATTGTAGAAATCAGTTTAAATAAAAGATGTGACTTCGGAAACCAGAGTTTTGGACCCAAGTCCCAGACTCCTGGGATTCCACATGCCTGGTCCAGCCACTTGTCCCTATAGGCCAAATGAAGAAGCATGATAAGGGGCAGAGAAAGGAGCTTTATTACACACCCCAGACACACAATGGGAAGAGACAGAGTAAGCACTCAGCCCATCTTCAGCTATCTTCAGGGTACAGACATGAGCTATAGGTTTAAGTAGATGAAAGAACTGGGGGCAGGGGACAAAGGTGTGCATAATTAAACATTCCAGTCACAGGTGTGTCCTGGTTGATATTATCTCAGTCTGAGGGTTCCAGAAAGGTTCTGGAGAAGTTGTTCTTGCTGTCATCACTTGAGGGGAGCAGTCTGGTTCCCCTGAGATGGTTACTCCTACTCTAGGGTGCAGCCTCATCATTATAGGTAAATGCCCTCATTTGGGGGTGGTCTGCCTTGCAAGGCTCAGCTATTCTTTGGTGGTAGTTTCAGTTCCTTGTCTTAAAGATGTTATCCATCATTCCTGTCCTTCCTTGATTCCAAGGTGATTGCAGGAGAGAATGGCTCAGAGCAAAGGACAGTAGCTGCAAAGTGGAGACAGAGATGCCACACTTTTCTCATGTTTTAGTTAATTTGAGGGCCCAAGTAAGGAGTCAGTGCTTTTCAGCAAAAGCAGTGTAAGTAGCTCTTATACTCCTACTCAATAGTAAAATGTTACACCCATGTTAAGTTTTAAAACATCATGGTCTGCTCTCTCCTCAGCAGGCTTATGACTAGCACAAAGGAGCCCAGAAACAGGCCCAGTGTTCAGAACAACCTGCCATTCAGTTGTCATCAATTGAGACAGGTTAACGTCATCCATAACTGGAGGAGGTGTTACTAAATGGAAATAAACAAAAATCTCCTTTGACCTCACATCACAATAAATTCCAAACAGGTTAAAGACTTCAATGCAATTCATCAAACTGTAGAAAAAAATGTAGAAATAAATGAAGATGGTATTGGTCTCTCATTCATAAAAGTGCCTATTTAAATAGAATGACCAAGAACCTGACTACAAAACAAGGAGTTTGAGAAGAACAAGGGATTGCAACTGGGGATCAATGTGCAATGACAGGCCACATGCACTTTTGAAGAGGCTGAGCAAAGGGAAGCTTTTAGGAGAAAAGGTAGAAGTTCAGATAAGCTGTTTTGAAATAAAGACCACTAGTTAGTAGGGCTTTGGCAGGAGTTGAAGTTAGTTCTTTGGTGGAGACACCTGCTGTTAGGCAAATGCCCTTACACTAACAGCTTATCTGGAATCCTGTGGTTTCCAGGAATTCCTTGGGTAGATCTTAACATAGCCATATGTGCATGAGACCTATTCATTGTGGTCTTCCTCTTCCACTTTGCTTGACATAACTCCATTTTGGTACAGATGACTTTCACAAAGCTCATTTTAATAATAAAACCAGTGAGAAAGATTCCAAAGGAAGGGATTTAAAAATATGTCACTGCATTAAATTATGAATGGCTTTGTTTGTAAAATGAAAATCACAAATTATAGCTAAAGGTAAATGACAAATTAGAAATAGGGCAAAAATGATGCTACCTTGAATATGTTAAGAATATGTGTGGCATTTTCATGGCAAAACAAGGGCCTTTATCCTACAAACCAAATTTGACAGAATCAGTGAAAATCCAGGATGGGGAAAAATGTCGGTTAGGGTAGAGTTTCCTGTCTAAGAGGTGCCTGTAAAGAAATACTTGTCATAGGCCTTGTGAACACAAAGCCTGGGAGAAAAATGGGAGGGGGAAATGCCAGGTGACAGGCAATTGGGTGACATCTACAGCATCTCAGGCTAAAGACATCAAAAAACATTTGCTCTGTAGACTTTTCTGCAGAGCTGCCACCTTTGCCAGACATAGGCAACTTAGCAGTGAGGTGACAGGAAAGAACTGGGTGGAGAGGCCCAGGGATAGGTGGGACTGAGGTGAAATTACTTGAACAGCCAAAATAGGCAAATATGTGTGTGTAGCATGTGCCTTCCTCTTGCACAGGCACATAAAGCTGTGTTTGTTTATGAGGGAAGGCCGTTTTCTTCCCTGTGACCATATATGAAAGCTATAGGTGCACAGACGGGCCTCCACCTCAAGTTTTCACAGTGGAAATGGCCTCTTAGCACCTTCGGTTCTGAGCCTATTATTAAACAAGGGCTCTCTGATTCTGTTTAGTTCTATAGCTGTTTAACATATAGTTGTTCAGTTATGTATTAGTGCCCCCTGCCGCATCCTTTGTGGTTGAACTCATTGAAGTGATGAGAATTAAGTCCAGGATTTTAACATTCTGGACAATTCTGAGTGAAAGAACTTCAGTAGACTCCAGGTGGGGAGAAGGGAAAGGAGGAGGAAGGAGAGTGGAGAGGATAAGGGATGACCAGAGACAGTCTCTGTGCTGCCTGCTGTCTCCTCACTGCTGTGCAGAAAGTCTTAATTTAATACTAAATGTCCATTTCCCTGCTTCCTCTAGTTGTGCAGGTGGCACAGTTCGCAAGCAATCAGGGAGCTCCACTAGTACTCTCTGGTCAGGCCTAGTACCGTCCTTCTTCTTTTCTAGAATTTTTATCAAAACCAAAGGAGGCGATCTTGATGGTAGGATTCTTTGAATGAGTGCATGATTTTCCAATTGACTCAGTGGTGGTAGTTGCCTGGTGATGCTGTGTTGAGTGCCACCATGGTGTCAGCAGATACTGGCATGTGCTTTCACACATGGCCACATGTGTGAGTGTCTATTTATTACAGCTTCTGATTTGCAGCCTTTTGTTTTATGTCCCTATGGGGGCCCCTCAGTGATAAAGCTATCATATGATAGTTTTTTTTATTAGTTTCCGATCTCAATCACAGTTGAGTTGTGTCCTCTTTGTTCAGCATAAGAAGTTAAAAGCCTTTATTTGGATTGTAAATAGAGGTATTCCTTCTAATATTGATCACCCTAAAATAGAAATGTGAGAGCAGTTGGGGCTGTGAGATGTTCTTTATGGAAGTATTGGTCTAAAGTCTCTTGAGGCAAGTCAGCATGTTTAAAATAATTTAAAAATGTATTTAGTGTTCTTAAAAATGCAAAGGTTGTAATAATATAGGAATGAAGAGCAATGCCTTGGATTGTAGGCCAGAACAACTTGTATAGAATACATGAGTAAGAGAAGTCAGCCATTTTTTGCCTTGGGTTATCTTTTTGTGTCTTTGTTGCTGCTTTGCATTTTTCATGTTTCCCTTAATTTCATAGACCAAGGGGAGGGAGGACCTACTGAATGTAAATAAAATAGAATTAAATTATTATCCTCCAGCTGTTGCCATATTGATCATAATAGGAGTTTCTAATCATGAAGTAATCATGAAATTGCCATGTGACAGATTACCACAAGTTTAACAACTTAGAATAATGAGTACTTCTGATCTCACAGTTTCTAGGGACAGGAGTCCAGACACAGCCAACTGGTTGGACTGCTCCAGGTCTCACAAGGCTGTACAAGGCATTGAGCGGCATGAAGTCCCCTCTGAAACTTGGAGTCCTCTTCCAGGCATGCACAGTTTTTGGCAGAATTCATTTCCTTAGAGTTGTAGAACTCATGGTGTCTTACTCCTTCTTTGAGGCCAGCATGATAAGCTCTTTCCAATCTCTAAGGTCAGGGAAAGCTTAAATCCTCTTCCAAAGAACTCCCCCAATTCTTACCCAGGACAATTTGAAATAAAATGATTGCCATTTTAATAACATGCAAAATTCCTTCATTTTTGCCACAAAATGTAACCTAACCATGGGTGTGATATTCCACCCATGGTAGTATCCAGCACACACTCAAGTGGAGGGAATCACATAACACATGAACATGGAAGAGAATGTTGGAGTTCATTCTGCCTACTGCACTAAGGAGGGTTTTAATTTCAAATGAATTTTCTATTTCTTTTGCATTGTTCCCCAGTATTATAATCGAGGCCCCTGCTACCACGCAAAAATGCCTTCAGAGCCTTGTGACAGTCCCCTAAGATGTATCTATATCTGGTTCTTCTCTTCTAGACATTGTCAGGGTTGCCAGACCAAGATTCCTTCTACGACGTGGTGGACTGTCTGGAGGAGCTGGGCATCGCTGCTGTGTCCCAGAGGCACTTGAACAAGAAAGGGACTGACCTGGACTTAGTGGAGCAATTTAACATTTATGAGGTAACAGAACATGACTTTCCCAAGACATCATACAGCTTCAGCAAATGTCTAAGGCTGGCATCATGTGTACTCTAGACCAGGGGTTCTGAGTGTGTCCCACAAGCTCCCACAGGGGAATTTGCTAGAAATGCAAATTCTCAGTCCTTCCCCCACTTCCTGAATCAGAAACCCTGAGGGTGGGACTCAGCAGTCTATACTTTGACAGGAGACATTGATGCATACTCAAGTTTAAGAACCTTTGATGTGGGGTGGAGCAATTTTGTTTTGAAGAGCGTGCCTTCTGTCAGTAGCATCTTTACTAAAGGGAAGGAAGGGAGGAGGAGACAGAGGGAAAGATCCAGCTGCACAATTTGTAGGGACCGATGCAAAGCAGAAATTCAGGGCCATCAGTGGGGAAAGCGCTTTTAAAGATACTGAACAACTTTTTAGTTTCTTCTGTGGTCTCTCTAGCCTTGTTACAGTGTCTGGTTTGGGGTTTTGTTTTGCTTTGCTATGTTACATCACAAGGAAAGAAAAACTAAAATTTAAAATTATTACCATGCATTTTCCTATTCATCTTTATATTTTGCAATATCAGATTAAGGTGCAAATATAAGAGTATTTAACCTGTGTGCAAAATCTTTCAATTCATATTTGGTAGCTTCTACCTGCACATATATTTCATTCTTATCAGAACAGTGGTAACTCTGTATAAAATTAACTCAGAAGTTTTTATTTTACTTCTTGATATGTGCACATTCTGTCAACACTCTTCCTTCAACTTACTGAAAGAACAAGAAATGGTGGGCTGCCCTGTCTTTTCATTTTTTTCTATGTAATCGGCTCAGCAGAGGTAGTTGGCTAATACAAGAAAGTAACATAGCAAGAAAGACATGCTAGGGTTCCTTGGGTTGTCATCTTTCTGCATTCACCTTCAGATATGGTTAAATGGAAGCATGGCTCTCAGAGCTGTTGATACCCCTGCTATCTTAGTTGTGGATCTCACTAATTCCCACATACCAAGGGTCTGCCTCAGTCCTGTGCACATGAGCAGCAGGAATAGCAAACATGTATTGCACCTAACTGCTCCCTCGTGCAAATGCTCCATGGTGCCATCGATTCCACTCATACAACACAAATGAGCAGATAAAATTAATGAGTTCAAGACAGCAATAGAAGATTATGATTATCCTGTCCATCACAGGTCTCTTCTGAGCGTGGGCTTTGTGCAGCTGCACAGGTCACAACCCAGTGATGCTGGTTCTGCTGGTGTTACGCATCTTAGCCCACCAACTTGAAAAAATGCTACAACACATATAGCCAATTCCCTGTTTGTTTCAGATTTATGTTACTTCTACATTTTTTGCTGTTATGAAGATCTACATTTATAATTTTTATGCACAGCTTTAACTGTAGGGGAGAGATTTCTTAGTATGATAATTCTATTATCTTTACTGAGAAGAAATAGGGTGAAATGTTACTTACTGTTTCCTGTAAATTACTGTCATAATAAGTGACTAGGTGCGAATAAAACAGAATTATCTCTACATAATCTTGAGAGAGATGAAACTAGACCCAGATATTTGCTGGCAGAGCAGAGAGCTTCCCACACCTGCCCATCTGACCAACTCTTTGAGCCCCTGCTCTAGGCATCTTCTCCTTCAGTTATGCTGAGGTTTCTTCTTCACTATTACTGACCCATGGCAATGAGAAGCCAGTGAGTAGGGGAGGAGTAGGTTCTCACAGCTCTTAAAATCAGGATAAAAAAAGAAAGTAAGAATACTAAAGTTGTAGAGGGAAGAGAGCTGAGACTGTTGACTTACATGAAAGTTGAAAATGGTTTTCTTGCGATCACAGATAATGCTCTCTCCTTGCCCTTCTTCACCCTGATCACAGGTTCCATCTCTGAGACTCTGCTGCTCTAGGCATAGACGGTCACAGCTTTAGATTCTGTAAGGTCATTGTATACCTAAAAGACAGTATGATTGTCCATTCATGAACCAACTAAGAGAGGGTAGTGAAGAGTTGCCTGGATATCTACTCCAGGACACTAGAAACTTCTTCCTGTTTGAGGCACACTTTAGCTCCAGCCTGTCAGGTGACTTTCCCATCTCACTCTTTCACTCTAGGCCAGAGTTTTCAAAGTTACTTTGTATTCCCCATCTTTTGTCAAATTGTATTTGTTTAAGATGCAGCATATCACAAATGTAGGATATATACATCATTTAAAGAAAATAAAACTAGCCTTAAGAGTTGGAAGATGACCACTTGGAAGTAGACTTGGAAGCCCCTCTGATGTCGTTCCACTAGTCCTACTTTCTGAATTCTCTTGCTTTTCTTTATAATTTTACCTAAAAACAGCTTATTATGTGAACCAACCCAAGGGATCAACTTACCAAATAAGAACTGACAATCAGAGTTCCGGCCCAGTATCTACCTGCACTGATAATTTTAAGAATACAGGCTATTGAAGTATAAGTGAGGCAGGGAGAGGACTGGGACATCTCACATGACTCCCCAGGTCCTTTCCTCTTGCATCAGACATGTGCTTTCTGACACAGAACAATAGACAGGGCTCTAAGTGAGGCTCACAGATCACCTCACCTACAGAGGAAAATTCAGTTATAAAATATCTCTACTTCACAGCTCAGAGAGCCACAGCTCATAAATATATAAGTTCTCGGTTTATTTACTATAAGTAATCCTTAGATGGGGACATCTTGCTAAGAGCATTCCAGAAATAAGACCTGTCAGCAAATATCCTTAGTCTATTTATCATAAGTTAACTTATTTATAATAAGTTAAGTTATTAGCATACATATGGTAGACTAGACTGGTCATTGCCTAGTGTCATCCTTTCACTAGAAACATCTTTCCTTATAAAAGGAGTGAAAGGATCACAAGGCAGATGCTTTAGCTCCTTATTCCCAGACTATCTCTAAACAATATGTTAACTTTGTCTATTTTCAAACTTTATATCAGCAAAATCTTATTTGGGAACCACTGTATGTCACATACTCTGTTGAAACACAAGTAAAAGATTTGTCCCTGTCCCCAAAGAACCTCCATTGTGCAGTCTAAAGTAAGTAGGTAGCTAACTCCCCAAGGAGCTACATGTGATTGCACAAAGGGATGTAAAAGGTACCAGGGTACCTCTGACTATGTCTGACCTAGCCACATATGAAATACAACCAGCCCTAACTGAACCCCTTATTTTCCTCCCATGACGAAAACAAAAATCATGCACAATTTTCTTCATTTCTCCATCTTTATCAGCAGCAGAGTTTCTAAAGTTGAAAACATGAAATCATCCAAGATTTTTTTCTTTTTTCTGTGTCCCCACAGAAAAAATTGATTGCTGACAAACAACCTTTTTCCCCTTTGATCTCATCTTCATTCCCCTAGCTTTGTCTTTCATCATTTCTGGCCTTGGACTATTACTATTGCAATGCTTTCCAATTCATTTCTTTATTAATTCATTCAACAAAACTTTATTGAATACCTGCTGAGTGCCAGACACTATTCTAGGTCCCAGAGATACAGCAGTGAACATGACAGACAAGACCACCACCCCATGGGGGTGCACATTCTAACTGGGTGCAGTGACCAAATACACGAGTGAGCAGGGACTCCAGGGGAGCATGTCTATGAAGAGACAGGATAAGGTGGTTGTGAGAAACAGGCAAGGACAAGGAAAGCCCATGGTAGCTTAAAGAAAGAAAATGAAGAAGGGAAGAGCACCGGAGGAGGTATGTGTGGGGTGTGTGTTGGGGGGGCTTGAAAAGAGATTGGGTGACAGGAGGGGTAGGGCCTGGCCAAGCAGCCTGTGCAGAGCCTGGAGATGCTGGCATCCTGCCAGAGCATGTCCTACAGAGGACTTCTCTAGCCTCTCCCCTATCTAACTCCTTGAAAACAAGGTGATCCTACTTAAATTGCAGCTTGACTATGCCATTTATAAACAAAAATGAATAAAAATCCAAAAATGAATAAGTTCATTTTTGAAAACAAAAATGAATGAATTACCTTCCCATGACCAGCAAGATGAAATTCAAATTCCTTAAGTTGGGGTAAGGCCCTTCACATTCTGTGGCCTTTCTGCCACTGTGACCTTGTCACCACGACCATTCGCAAAAGCCTCTGAAATATCAGCCACATTCAGCTTCCCCTGTTTCTTAGGCATGAAAGGCAGGTCCTTTTGGGACCTTTCCTTTATCCAGTCTGCGTGTTTCCTTCTTATTCTCCAGCTGGCAAACTCCTATTCCTTCTTCAGGAGTACTCTGAAGTGTCACCTTCTCCATGAAGCCTCCTTGGCAAGGTAACAGGTGCTCCTGATGCTTTGTGCCCACCCTTCCCTCCCCAAATGTCATTCATAACTACAAGAGAGCACCTCACCTCGCCTGTGTCCACACATCTGTCCACCAGTCCTCAAGACAAGCTTGCCTGTCTGTTTCCCTTCGAGCTACCCTAGGTCACATGTCTCAGGCCTCTTTTTAGCTCCAGGGCCCACAGCCCAGCTGCCGAGTAAGTGCTTGGATGAAGTTATTCACATAGCACACATTTTATGACAGTGTTTGCCAGGTGCTTGGTTGAAGGAAGGGTGTGGTTTAATCAGAAAGCAGCTAGCTTCATGGGCAGATGCCCTAGGTAATAACTCAAAGTGACAACTGAATGCTTTAGGTAGCAGGCAGAGTCAGGATCTTCATTCCTTTCTGAAAGTTAATGCATTTAAAAAATATTTACTGCCACAAGACAGTTAACTTCAGTAGATGCAGGGGCAGGAAGAAAGCTGACACACAGAGCCAGTGTTTTCTAATAAAAGATTGATTATTCAAGGTCTGCAGGAACTTGGGTGGACTTCTAGGATTCTTCCTAATAGTGAAGGATGTCTGGTGGCCATATGTCTTGGACTTTCCGAGGACAGGCCCAACTTCATGTAATTTAATTCCATTTCAGAAAGGTGATTTGATCCATGTTTAATTAAATTCATTTAAGTTTTTATAGTCTCCTATGATTTCTCAAATACATTCATTGCCAAAATAAAAAATCTTTTGTTAGATTATGTGTTCTAACTTTCAGTTCTGAATATGTGGTCTCTGTAAGAAGAAAGGAATCTTAAGGCTGAAGACTTTGAGGTTGACAAATAACTCTTCTACTTTTAGGACTAATTGAATACATTCAATCTCTTAAAATTCTTCCCTTTCATAGGTGATTAAAAATATGCATCTGTTATCTCTTGCTGTGTAACAAACACTCCAAAGTAAAACAACAGTCACTGATCATGATTCTTTGGGTCAGGAATTTGGGACAGGTTTGGCTGGGAGGTTTTCATGTGGTTTCAGCTACCTGGTGGCTTAGCTAGGGCTGGATGGCTATGATGACTTCATTTCCCTTGTCTGGAATTTGATAATAGCTGTTGGGCAGGCCATGTATCTTGAGCAGTCTAGCCTACTTCTGCTCAGGATTGCGGCAGTTCAGAAAGGCACTCAACACAAACACTTTTCAAGCCTCTCTTGACATCGTGTTTACTGATGCCCCATTGGCCAGAGCAAGTCCCATGGCCACGCCTAGTTTCATTGTGGGAAGGGATGACTTATAAGGGTGAGGAAGCAGGGAGATGTGATTCTCTGGGGTTCTAACTCTGTGATAGGTGGCTACAACCTACCGTTGGCACAGTTCCTTGGTGAGCTATTACCAGCATGGATGCCCATTTCACCTAAAATTGTAGCTATCAGTTAGTGTGAGATAGAAATATGGAAAGGAACTGGGTCTGTTTTGGAAAGATGGCTACCTCCATAGGGTTAGCGCCATCATGATACTATAAACTTAGAGAAGTAGTGATGGGTTTTTGATCGTCATCAAGAAAGTTCAGATTGCTAGGGGTGGAGCTCAGTGGTAGAAGGTGCTGGGTTCAATCCCCAGCACCAAAAAATACAATTAAAAAATAATCTCCAGATTATTAGATATTTGATAATACTACGAAATTATTATTTGAAGTAGGATAACGTCATGGTGATTAGGGTTTTTAGAAATTCTTATCTTTTAGGGATATGTATTAAAATACTTATTGATGAAATAATATGCTCTTGGGTTTACCTTCAAAAAATTGGCCATGGGGTTGAGGACAAGGAACAGAGTATAAGTGAGACAAGACTGACTGTGGATTGTTCATTGTTGAACTATCATGAGTGAGGAGCACATCACAATCTGTACTCTTCTCTATACTTTGTGTGTTTTTGAGAATTTCCATAGTAAAAAAAAGTTTAAAAGACTGTGTAACAATTAAAAATGGCACTACCAAATATATCAACTAATAATCCCACTTCTGAGCATTTATCCAAAAGAACTGAAATCAAGATCATGGAGAGATTTTGATATTGCTAGGATAATTGTAGCATTATTCACAATAGTCCAAGTGTAAAAACAAACCTAAATGTCTATGAATGGATGAATGGAACAGGAAAATGTAGGAATATACACCAACGATAGAATATTACTCAGCCTTCAAAAAGGAAATCTTGCCATTTATCACAACACAGATGAACCTGGAGAACATTATACTCAGTGAACTAGGCCAATCAAAGGAGGATAAAACCCGTGATTCCACTTATATGCGGCAGTTAAACAAGCCAAACTCAGAGAAGCAGAGAGAAAAATGATGGTTTGCAGGTGGTGGGGGGTGGTGGGAGACTGGTGAAGTTGCTAAGGCAGCAGTATAAAGTTTTTATAAGGCAGATGAATGCTCGCAGGTGCTTTCTCACTTAACTGGGGGTGCAAGCAACCAGGGCTGGGTTCTGCATCCTGCTCCCTCTACCTGAGGCTTAGTTCACAAGCAGCATCCTACACTTAGCTGAAGGAGTTGGAAGGTATTTGATAAGAAGTCCAGAAAATGAGTCACTCTATCATTTAGGAGTGAGCAGAGTTCTTTCCATGCAGGCTCACTCTCAATCTGTGTTCCCTGGAGCACACTCATGGTGTTCTTATAGTTCTGGGTCTGACACCTACCACAGATTCTGAACAAGCCCTGTGCTAGTAGCTCTCTCCAGGGGTTTTCTGGCTTAGTGTTCTTGACTCTAAGCTGTGGTACTCCCTAGTATCTGAAGAATTTGGAAATGCCACTTCAGCCCTGTTGTGTGGACATGAAATCTCTCCTGTCACTCTAGAACGCTTCTTAAAAAGACGACACTATAAGTGAGCACAAGCCCCCAATTTCATGGTACATTGGCCCTGGCTGCCAAGCTCAAGTCCATTGGGTCTCCTGGGAGTCTACCTCCTCCCTGCACTCTTTTAAGGGTGTTTTGTCAAGCATCTGAACTTGAAAAAACAAGTCCACTTTAGGATATTGCCTTGACAATTTTCACAGATTTTTCTTTTTCATTTTTAACTTTTGTGTCATCTCCCTTTACCTGACACAGGACAATGAAAGTGAATTTCACTTCATGCACACTCCGTGTGCCTCTCTGCAAGGAACTGTGAGCAGAATGTTATTTGTTCCTTGAATCTCTGAGGTTAAGACAAAGAATTAGAAATATCTGAACTCAACTTTAGACATTAACCTTATCTTTCCAAATATGTGCTTAATAAGAAGCAGAATCAACACTGTAGGTCAGAGTAAGTTCAAATGGCCTAGAAATTTTTATATCATAAAGAACAGAAAAGTTGACTACAAGTATTCAAAAATGCTGCTGTTGGTTAGATGTGTGATTATCCTCAAATGTTCCCCACACTATGTCACTTGACATTTTACAGTTGAGATGACAATGTGAATAACCAAATGTATAATTTCAATTTTAGTTCTTACAGTAGAGAAAGGGTCTCCTAAGAATTTGCAATAAGGTTTTATAAAGATAGAACTTTAGATGAACTGTTAACCAATTCTTGCCTCAAGCCTTCTAAAATTATAGCTGACTGGTAAATTCTAGTGGAATAAAATAGTCAAAGATCATTAAATTTCTTTTTATATCTGACAGCCCTTTAGAGCACGTGTCTGTCATGTCTATAGAAGAGGTCACATTAAGTCCATCTTATCTGAAGGTGGAGGGTAGGGGAGATGGAGGTGGACTTCCTGGTTAAAGGCTGTGTGTCTCAGGTGTGACAGGGCCCTGTGAACTGCAGTGGTTGTGGCCTGGCCTCAACCACCTTCACCTTGTCAGAGGAACACAGGTGTGAAAACTTTAGACAAAGGTGATTGATTTTGCAGTGGTCAGGTTTTCTGTTGAGAGGCGATGCTTAACTATCTAGTCGTCATGTTGTTTCCCCATTCTTTCACATGGGGAGGATTGCTCACAGTAGGATTGGGCTGGGGGCACCCAGAAGGCCAGAGAACTTACATGTTTGGAGCCATGGAGGCATGTGATTCCACAGTTGCTAACACAGACTGCTGAACTTGGTTGATCCCAGTCCATCTGGACTGAAGGTGGCCTAACTTGCCCTTTCTGTGTCCTATAGGAACTTATGGGCATCCTGGCCACATCACCTTAGCTTAGGTTTGGGTAGGAGGGACAGTCATTTCTTGAGTACCAGCCACAGAGAGGCTCTGCCCTTGATGCTTCTCATGTTATCCTCGTCACAAACCTGCAATCCCAGGTCTGTACTTCTCCCTAGGTAAGCCAGAGAGAGGGCACATTATTTGCTCCAGATCATACCTGCTTTGTTAGTGGCATGCATACAAAAGTCTGGTCAACACCAAAACTAGTATTCTTCTTACTGCCCCAATTTAGAGAATGTATGTGGCCCGAGACTGAGGTAGGGGGCTGGGTACCAGGATGAGCTGGGGGAAAGGACCAGGCATGTGTTCTAACTGAAGGTGAGAAGCCCTGGAGTAGGATCCACAATGGAGAGAGATCAATAACAGGACAAGCAAGACCTCTGCAGATGGCACCAACTAAATGCAGGACTGAAAACGGCAAGGGGAGAAAGGTATGGTGTCTTTTGGCTCAGGTTCCCCAGGAAAGCCAAAGTGGCAAAGTCTGTGTCAATTATTCTCTGTGTAGATTTGCATCACTTTTAAGAGGACCTTTTTTGGAAGGAAAAAAAACCCCTCTATTCTAGAGGTCAAGTCTATTTCTCTTGTATGGTTCTGCTGCTGCATGCACAGACTGTGAAGCAGAGCTATAGGTTCCACTGCCAACCCTATAAGACCAGGGACTGAGGACAGCCTGACAGTGCAGCAGCTGTCAGCCAGCTTTCAGCAGTGTGTACTGCTGAGCCAGATCTGTCTGCAAGATTGGCAGGGGAGACGGGGTCCTGCTGTCCTGGATTTTGTGGCCTTCACCTGTTCTGTGCTCCTCTGAGTACTGTCATTGGCAAAAGCAGCTCAGGAATGATTGGGCATGACCTCCACAAGGCCTCTGGTGGGTCTCTGCCTCCTGGAATTGAGAACAGTCATAGGAGAGCAGGGGAACATGAACACCAAGGAAATGGAGATGCTGGAGCCAAGGGTAAATTGGTGTTATGGTTTGGATATGAGGTGTTTCCCTAAAAGGTCAATGTATTGAAGGCTTGGCACCCCAGATGGGGAATTCAATCATTGAGAGGCAACTGGATCATGAGGGGTCTGACCCCCAAGTGCATTAATCCACACAGATGGATTTATAATTTGAAGGCATTCTTGGAAGATGGTGGAAAGCAGGAGGTGGGACCTGGCTGGGAGAAATAGGTCACCGGAGGCATGCCCATCTCTCTCTGTTGCTCTCTCTCTCTCTGCTTCCTGGCTGTTATGAGGTAAGAGCTTCTCTCTGCCATGCCCTTTCGCCATGTTGCTTCTGCCCTGCTGCAGGCCTAAAAGCAAGAGAGCCAGCTGACCATGGCCTGAAACCATGAGCCAAAATAAATCTTTCCTCCTTTAACTTGACCCTCTCAGGTATTTGGTCACAGTGATGAAAAGTGAACAGAATTAGATTTCAGATAATTAAAATGTTTCTCAGTTTTCTCATGATATTAATTGTCCTTTTTGTGTCCATGTGGTTGGAAGAATGCACAGTGGCAAGACCTTGTGGTTGAAGACTCTGCTTGGCTTCTGGACGTGTGTGGTTGGGATGAACTTGCTAGAGCAGAGGTTCTTAGTGTGGCAAAAGACCACAATTAAATCCACATTACGGCCTGACATGCAAAGCCTAAGAAAGGCTGTCAAGTCTGACCTTGCCCTGGGTGTGCTCTACTTTTTCAGATGGTGCTTAGGCATGAGGATGGTGATGAGACCGCAGAGCCACCCCCCAGCGGGCTCCGGGACCGGAGGAGGGCCAGCATGTGTTCTGGTGGCAGCGGGGGTGAGCCTCAAGGCCTTGACCGCAGAAGGAGCCGTCGACACTCAATACAGAACATCAAGAGTCCACTGTCAGCTCCCACCAGTCCCTGCTCCCAGTCGGTTCCCACCTTCAAGCCCAGCCAAGTGCGAGATCTCTGTGAAAAGTAAGCCTAATCCAGCTGTGGGGAGAGGTGTCAGGGTACCAGTGAAAAGAGGGAGAAAGGCCACAAAATGCAGGTGTCCAGAGCTACTCCCTCTCCATTGATAGTTAGCATCCTCTGGTCTTGCCTCCTGCCTCTTCTCTACCATTAAACCACCACTGCCAGGGAATATTCCAGGTAAGGTAGCCCTTGGTGGCATGCATAGACTTATCTTCCTAACTTCATGAACTCATTTTCCACCACCTGTGTTTTTATATTATTTAATTTTTCAGTAATGTTAAGGCAGGAGAGCTGTTTTATAAATTGGAAGAAGAATCCAAAACACAAAACTAGGGCCTAGAGAAGCACAGTAGGTTACCATAGAAATCGAAGTCTGTAAGACTATTGAGACACTTGTGGCAATACACAAAATTGGTTTTAGTTACATAGAATAAACCTGTGTAGTTTAAAAAGCTCTGTCCCTTTATATCTAAGCAAATGCTAATCCCATCACTTAGTCACTGAGTGGCCATTGTAGGTCAGAACTGTTCAAAAGCTTGAAGACATGGAGGTGGGAAAGGCATGATATTTGTCTTTATGAACCTCATATCTATGTTGCTAGAAAGAGAATGAGAACGGTAAATGGAAAAAACAATAGTGAGGTTAAGCAGTCCTGAGGGAAATACTGATTTAAATAGGAAGTTTGACGAATCTATGGAAGCTTGAGTGGTTCTGAAAAACAGGTGCAGTAAAAGGATAGCCAACCTGCTTTGGGGTCTGGATCCAGTTGTCTGCTTCCGAGTGGATGCTGCAAGTTCACTGGGGTGATGGGCTTTGAGGACCAGGCCATACCTCTCTAGTCCACTGGAGGACTGACCCATTCACTTCCTGCTGTGGCAGGACACAAGTAGTGATCATGTCATTTGGCTGGAGTGTTCCCCTCCTAAATAGAGATATTTTTGGGAGCCAAATTTAGGTTACCTGACGAGTGGTGAAGAAGAAAATAACTCGGCATTAGTTGGATGACCGTAAGAAACTCAGCTATCAAGATGTGTGTCTCTTCTCCATTGCTGAGGGAATCATTCCTTCTATCCAAATCTCCATTACCAAGAGGTGACCTAAGCAGCCAATAGTCATGGTGTCACACACCAGGCTATGCCTTTTGGGTACCTGTTAACCAGGAAGGAGAAGGAGAGCATGGCCAGAGAGGTATGTGACATGCCTGGTACCTGTTGACATGCCCTCTCTAACCCATAGCCCCAGGGACTCCCCATCTACAAATATTTGTCTCTGAGAACATCTACTGTGATCATTTTGTGATCCAAGATCTTGAAGAAACTCAGCCAGTGCTCAAACCAAAAGCACCTGAAGCCCTCCCCTAGCAGTGCTCCAAGCTAAGGGCTCAAGAAATGAACATGGAGAGAGTTGAGGACAGTGTATACAATTATGGAAAACTCTGTGTTTAAAAGCTATCAAAGATGCTGAGGGCAGGGGTGAGATGGGTCTTGTCAACATTATTTGTTTTCTTGCTGTCTGACTAGTGTCATATTTGTTTCTGGTCTGTTTCTTGCTGTTACACTTTTCAATGGTTGTGAGTTCAGGTGACAATGCCTTGTGATAAGTTGACAAGGAAGACAGCAGTGATGAAGACCATCCTCCACTTGACAGTCTCAAAGTTCTGGAGCCTGTGGGAATTGAAGTAAGGTTCCAGAGACACTGCTCTGAATGCTGCTGCTTTCATTCTTTTCAAATAGGATGAATGTTTCATTTTGCTGAAATTATTGCTTTTGTATAAATTTAGTAGGATTCATTGGAGAAAAAATACTTTCCGGCTTATAAAGATAGGAAATACTGTACATAAACTGATGATTGTGGAGTGAATGAGTCTCCACAGAGCCTGTTGGACAGACTTTGCCTATGGTCCCAAAGTGACAGTGCAATTTTGGCCAGGGTGAGAGTAGGATGGAGGGAAAGGATGACAAGAAGCAAAATGGGAAATGGTCCCTGCCTGCAGAGCTAGCTTAGTCACCTATTCAACATCTGTACCTAAAAACAGTACCTTAGAATCAAATAGCCCATTGTGTGTCATCCCCTGCAGACCAGGAAAGACACAGCATGTCTGACCTCTGTTGCTCTTGTTGTAAGAACGTCCTGGCTTTGCTTTCTGCTCCCTTGTAGCAACAGGCCTGCAGATACCACTTGCAAGGAAGTTGAGGCTGGATTTTATCTTTCTTTGACTTGTAATGCCAATACTTTTGAAAAGAAGTGAGATAAATGTGAACAGTTAGAAAGGAAACCATGTTGTTTTAAAACGTGTATGGCCCTCTCCACTCACATGGTCCTTTTAAATCATTTGAATTTCATCCTCACAATGAGCCTCTGTAGGATCCAAGCAGGACATTATCCACCTTGCTGTACACGTGGGGTAGGTGTCTAGCACTGAAAGACAGGACTGGGGGTGGCTGAGCTGTGGATAAGCCTGTCTTGGCCCTTGTCTCTCAATGTTCAAAGTCCAGAAAAATACTTCCCAACCAGCACTCCTAAGCCTATTCATTGAATGTCATTCACACTTCTGACTCCAGAATTTGATTTATATGCATGCAGTTATATTTTTATTCAGGTACATGTAACAAAGAGAATTGAAAAAAAGAACACCTCCAAGTCTCCCTACACACATAAGCCTGCTAGGTTATGTACTATTGTTCTAGAAATGACTAATAAGACTCTGAACTCACATTTGTGTGCTTTGGTTTCTTAGGAAATAGAATTCCACACTAGGCATTGGCCAACTAGGTAAGAATTTATTGGCTACCTGTCACCCAAAACATCTGTGTGCCATAATAAGTTTCATCTTTGCCTCCAAAATTCGCATATTTGATTGGAAGAAAGAAAAAAATGTGCCCTTTTATTTATTACTGAGAAGATTACTGCAGAGCATCTAATTAGCAAAAAAAAAAAGTGTCTGGTTTAAACTGTAATCATATATATTTGATTTTAGAACTAAAAAGTTTTAAAAGTTTATCTTACCCAAAGCAGGAGTCAAGAGGTGGGCTGTACTGCCAGTTTCAGACTCTCTCTTTCCAGAGTGTCCATACACTTTCCTGATCTAAATGTCCCTATCCCAACTGTTTTCTTTTTTAATCCCAGCTCTTCCCCTGTCAACACACAACAGGTCTCCTTCCATTCTGTCCTACAGTCTTTCTAATACAGAACACTGCACAGGACCTAGTTCATGAACTTTAAATTTCATCCTGTTGGGTTCCACATTACATTCCAACTTGTAGAGGTCATTTTGAACTTCATTCAGCCGCTGATGTTATCCATTGTGTCATCCAGTTTTCAGTCATGTGTATATTTTAATGTACATGGAAGAGTGACCTGGCAAGCTTTGGATGATGACAACTGGTTGGGAAGAGGACTGTACAGACTAGTGCCACGTGCTTCAAGGCAGGGGTCAGCAGGCTTTCTCCACCTGTGGCACAAAGTAAATACGTTAAGCTCCGTGGGTCAGTCTCTGTTGTAACTACTCAATTGAATTGTGCCTCGTGGTACAGAAGTAGCCATCAATGACAGGGCCTGAAAGAACATAGCTCTATCCTAGTGACATCTTATTTATGTACACTGAGATTTAAATTTTATCTGTGATGAAGCATTTTCTTGGATTTTTTGAACCATTTAAAATGTAAAAACCATTCTTACTCACAGTCTATTGAAAACATGTTGCAAGTTGCAGTTCTCTAACTCCTACTCTAGGGGACTCTAGGTCTCTGAGGGAGGTTGAGACAAAGGGGACTGGAATTGACAAAGAGGAGTATGTGGTACTTTGTGTAATTGGCAAAGAGAAAACCCACGGTGCCAGATGAGAGGGCTGTAAGGAATAGTGTTGGCTGGGGTTAGAGCAAGGAATACAAAGGAGTATTCTGTAAAGAGAGTGAAACTATAGGGGATCTTGCTGATGGCTGATCAGGAGTTGCCAGGGTACAGTGGAAGACCAAGGAAGTTGGAGAAGGGAATGAAACAAGATGGTTTGGGGGACACACAGAGCCAGATGGGGAGAAAGTGGTTGGTGAGGAGCCCATAGACAGTTGGGCTATTGGAGAGGTTAAAACAAGCTGAGATTAGCCCAGTGGTCCTTTAAGGAAATAATTCTCAACCAAGGTTGATTTTTTTCCACCCAGGGGACACCTGGACACACTTTTGGTGCATTAACTGGAGCATGGGGCCAGGGATACTGGCATCTAGTAGATAGAGTTGAGGGATGCTGTTCTATAATGTCCAGGGTGCCCCTTGCCAAATAATTATCTGATCTAAAATGTCAGTAGTGCTGAATCTGAGAAACCCTGCCTTAGTGGGTGGCAGATAATTGGTTGTAATTTTCTCCTCTTCCTTGGAATGATGTCGTGATAGGAAATGTCTTGGCTATTAGATGGGTAGCTTTCTTAGAGGCTGGAACTCTGTGGACCTACCTTAAATGTTCATGTGTGTGTTCAAATTTGACTTTTATAAGCAAATATAATAAATGAGTTAAAATGCAGGTCTCTAGGAGTATTTCTAGTTTAAAAATACTTCATTGATATTTTATAAACAAATGTCTTGGAGACAGTATTTCTTAGCAAGAAAGGAGATGTGGAATGGCCTACAAAATGTACAAAAGAATCCTTTTTCTGGTTTTTTGCTTTAATGAGAATTTGAGAGTTTTACTCGCAAATTCTCAGGAAATATGTGGAACCTCTTCTTAGGGAACTGAAGGCTTGACCAAATCTCACACTGCTCTCAGTATCCAACCATCAAAGTTCTAATTGGCTTCCCATCGATCTCATTCCGAAAAAAAAGATAGGATGGACTATGACCCTAGCATAAAACAAGTTGCCCTACAGGACCATGATTACAAAAGAGAGGTGCAGTATTCCATAGCTAGGTGTCCCAAACGTGTTGGAGGAACAGAACACAGGCTAACTAACCAGAGAGGTTTGAGTGGGATTGGAGAATCAACACTGAGGGGCAATGAGGACAGCTCTCCTCTTGGCTGCTGATGCTGTCAAATGATAGTCAAGGAGTAAAAAAGTGAAAGACAGGAATTACAAGGTCTTTCCATGTAAGTTGGACTAGAAATAAAGACAAGAAAAAATGCCTACTATATGTTACATAGGGATACTCATTGTAATATATTGCAAAGTGCTAAGACTGTAAACCCATACTTGGCCAGGAGGTGGGCAGTAATCAGGTATGGCCAGACCTGGAATTCGCAGTCAGGAACCCAGTGGTTTGACGTGCAGATGGACTGGATCCTAACAGCAGAGGGATGAAGCCTGGCCTCAGCTGTCCCAGGAGAGACAACCATCACCAGCACTGGATGTTAGAAGGTTTTTCAGAGTTTTTGAAATTCTCAAAGGTGACATGTGGTGACTTGGGGTTTTGCTTTGTGTTTTGTGACTACTCTGAGGTTGTACCTCTTTCCTTGCTTCATTGAGGGAGATGCTATTGGTATTTCCTAAGAATTCCCTGTTTAGACCTTTAGCTCATTTGTCTTCTAGGTGACTTGTCTGTTTTAATTGACAAACAGCTACTCTTTTATTTTCTTGTTTTTACTATGTTAGTTAGCATAAATTAATAGTACAAGGGGATTGCATTATGATAATGCCATGGATGTGTACAGTATACTTTGAACAAGTTCACCCCCTCTATTAGATTCCATTAGCCACCCTCCCCGCTCTTCCCCTTTTTCAAACAGTGTTTGGTGGATTTCATGATACTATCTTCATATATATCTATATATCTTCAGCTATCTATATATCTTTATATAGAAGATATATAGGTGTACAGGTGTCAGTATAACTAATAAAGGTATATGGAGGTGGGATTGATATGTCTATAGATTGATGTAGCCTGTCTAGATATATATGAGGATAGTATTGAAGTACGTTACATTTATCTATATAATATCCTTCAATATATAGATAAATGTAACGTTCTTCAATCCTCTTCAGCCCCCAGTATTCTCCTTTCACCCTCCACCTAGACAGTCCCCATTTTACACTCAAGTCCCATCGTCATTATTACTATTGCCATCATCATTTCAGTTCTAGAGTCCACATGTGAGCAAAAGCATGCAATATTTGGCTTTCTGAGCTTGGTTTACCTCTCTTTTATATTTTGTATGGAAATTTTCAGATACAAAAGTAAATAGAATATAAATTTTTTATACATTTAAATATTAGCTTTTTGACAATTTTATCCCCATCTCTCTGATATCTTTCAAGTAAGTTCGTTATCTCTCTCACTGTGTACATAAATCTATCGTTAGTGTCTGCAGTGTGAGCCTCTTCCCGTGTGACTTGCTTAGGGAGGCTCATCCTCCTTCCTCACTGCAGCCTGTTTGTGCTGTCTTGGAAAATGCCTAGCTCTTCTCTTTTCACTGTGTGGGAGGTAAATAATAGCAGCCATAGGGAGGGGACCTGCACTTATGGAGCAGTCCCTTTGTGCTGGCTATTGTGCTAAGCAGTCTGACGTGTGCCATAAATTCTACAGAGAAGGTAGTAGTATCCTCCACATTTATTTTATTTTATTTAGTTAGTTTTGTGATACTGGGGCTTGAACTCAGGGCCTACGCCTCGAGCCACTCCACCAGCCCTTTTTGGTGAAGGGGTTTTTTGAGATAGGGTCTCGCAAACTATTTGTCTGGACTGGCTTCGAACCATGATCCTCCTGATCTCTGCCTCCTGAGTCACTAGGATTACAGGCATGAGCCACTGGTGCTGGGCTCCTCCACATATTATAGATAAGGAAACAGGCACAGAGAGACGAGGAAGATGCCCTTTATCATGGAGGTAGTAAGTGACACTGCTGGGTTATGACACTTGGTCCAGAGCCTAAACTCACAACCAGACATACCTGGAGCCACTCTCTGACTCCATAGAATGTGTTAAGTAGTGACAGTGTTTTGTCTGTTGTTTGTTATGAGTTAGATTTGCTGAGAAAGCAAAACATCATTCAGAGCAAATGTTTGCATAATCCTCCTGAGCTGCGTCGTCTCTTGATTTTGATCCTGAAATAATCATGTTGATTTGCTTGTTTTTCTCATAAATGGGCACTAAGATGGTTTCAGAGAGGAGTTCTGAAAATGTTCAGAGCAATAACTGCAACACTGGAATTAGTTTTCCTAGTTAGTAACAACTAACCAGCCGTTCCCAAAGGAGATGGAGGAAGGGAGCCATAGAGAACAGAAACAGAAGGCCGCAGTTGAGTAGCACTTATTGCGGCTGAGGAGACTAAGCTGTCTTAGCACTTTCAGGGCTCACAGCTGGTGCACACCAATTAGTGACCCAGCGGGTGGTGGGATGAGGGGAGCCAAGCCTTGGGGCCGAGCCTGTGGGTAGAGCTATGGGGAGATGATTGGAGACAATATGTTTTCTGCTTCTGCAGGAGTGAGGAAGGGGTTTGGCGTCTCTCCACCAGCCACAGGAAGGAGTGGGCAAGGGGGAGCCTAACTATGGAATCCTCTGTGTGGGTGAGCTCATCTCCCCATATTTTGACAGGAAGGAGATGTATTTGCATGCTTGTGAGTTTTAGGGCAGGACTTATCCACAGGGCTTGGTTGCCAGGGTTACAGAATTCATTCGCTGATTACCAGCAGGGTCTGTAGCAGACTAGCAGAAAAGCCCTATCTTTTTTCTTGGAAGCAGTTGGCAATGGGCAATCCATTTATAAGTAAAAAAAAAAAATACTATGAGACAAGCTAGTGTTACACAATGTTAACCTACAAAATCTGCCTTGCAGGTGGTCTGCTTGGTCCTGGCTCCTGAAGTAGGTTTTGGCCACGTGCTATAGGGAGTGGTTGTGATAGTTGAGAGCAGAGGCATGGTCCCCAGGCCTGACCTGAGTCTCCTGTGTAAACTCAACATGAGGAGGCCATGCCAGAGTTAGGCTAGACAGCACAAATGTGCACTTAGCCAGTATTTTTGTTGTTATTAGTCACTCCATGCCCTAGAGCTTTCCCGGATATTGTTCTATTAAAGAAGGCAATTGTTAAATTAATATGGACATGAACTGGGACTTCGTATTTTGTGTACCAGCATCAACACGCTAGAGGATTTCACAACAACTAGATTCACAACCACTGTTACCATGAGCAGCAAGTAGCTACTTGGGAAGGTTTATCTGATGGTAAAGGATTCATTAAAAATGAGATTTCACTGACAGGGGTTGTGACCTCCTGAAGTAGGGATAAGTGGAAGACAGCCAGTGCTTCTGACACATAGCAGCTCTTTCTGATTACTGATTAGCAATGGGTAGGAGGCAAGGAGAGGGAGCTTGGAGCCTGGAGGGCTTGCACCAGGTAGAGGAAGAGGCATTGAGGAGTGAAGAAGTAGTCATTTTGCAAAGCTTCTGATTTCTGGGGCAATTTTTCTGATTTCTTAAAAATCCACTGTACCAGATTATAGATTTCTTAATGGTTCAGACTTGGCTGGATCGAATCTGAGGATCTTTTCTAGGTTCTTAAGAAATTGGCAGCATAGTATCCTTAAAACTGAGCAGAAACACGGGCGAGTTCAAGTGGAAGGGTGAGATGAGGGCTGTGTTTCAATGACGGCTCTCTTGGAGCCCTGGAGGAGAGCAGGCTGCACAGGGGGCAGGGAAGAGATGGGGCAGTGTGCAGGGAGAATGGAAAGTAGGGGAAGATAGTAAATGCAGAGGACATGGTTTATAGGACAATGACAGGAATGCAGGGTGAAGTCTGAACTGATTCCCAGGCGGCACCATCAGCTTTGGGCATGTGAAGTTTGACGTATCTGTGGGTAAGACAAACAGGAATCCCCACAGTCAGTTGGATAGGCTCTTCTGGAATTCACGTACTCATAGGTGATGGGTGAAGCCCAGATCGTTACCCAGGAAAACCAAAGCAAGGGAGCAGAGAAGAGGAAAATACATCCCTGGAAAACAGTGTGATGTTGCCATCTCAGGAAGTGCCAAAACTGACACCACTGCCCACTTTCCAAGCCAGTAGTTCCTTGAGTGCGAGTGTTTCTCAAGCTAGAGAGGGTTCCTCTGATACGAGGTTTTAGGAAGAGATGACCTGTTTACGTGGGAGTGGCAGTAAACACACTTCACAGAGAAGGCTCTAGTTCACTGCTCACTGCTTCCCTGTGACCTGTACAGACCTCACGTTTCCTATTACACACACCTTCCCATCTAGGTTCTGCACATTCACAGCCATGTTGTAAAACTTGGTTTTCCCCCAACAATTCATGCAGATGTGGGCATGTGTAGGCATTCCCTTGGAGAGCAGGCATCTCTTTCCTTAAAGCCCTGTATTTCCCAGTATCCCTGCAGAAGTGAAGCAGGGGCTTTGTAACCAGTACTAAGAGAAGCTGATCGAGTCCGCTCATGGAAAGAGGCATGGGATTGTCTGCTTGATAGAAGTCTGTAGAGGGAGCCGGGAAGAAACTCTGCACTGATGAACATTAAACAAAAAGGGAAATAAGGCCTGAAAGTGTAGACTGAAGGGGCCAAAATTGACAGCAAAAAAGCAGTCTCTACTGGGCACAGGTGGTAGATCGTTTTGTGAGGGAGCCCTTGGGATGGACCCAAAGAAACCTGGCCCTCAGGTCTTGCTGTCTCACTCCATGTGCTCTGCTGATGAGGAGGACATAAACATCATGCTTATACTGAAAAATATTATCTCTAAATGAGGTCATTGCTACCCTTCAGGGACTGATGAGAATTAACGTGGGCTTAGGGTGGTCCAAATACGTCTCCTGGTGCGCTGTAACATCCGCGTCATCCTTTTACCTCCTAGTGTATGTGGGGCCTTGGTGGGATGGGCAGGGGAGAGTGATAGAGCAATGGGTGAGAGTCATAGACTCCATAAGTGTATGACTACAGCTGGAAGAGCCACCAATGCTCAGGAAAGAATCCAAAAGAAGGATGAATGGTGTCTTCTAGCTATTAAATAGAAGAGACCTCCCCCCCCCCGCCCCCGCCATTTATCATAAGAGAGAGAGCACTGCATAGTAATTAGGCTCATGATGCTAATGTTTGACTAGCTGGTTTTAATCCTAGCTTGCTAGCTCTGTGACCCAGGGCAAGGTCCTTACCCTCTCTGTGCTTCAACTTCTCATCTGTGAATGGAGACACGAATAGAGGTTCCTGTGAAGATTAAGAGTCAACCACGTGAACTGCCTTGCAGAAGGGTACTGACATAGAAATTAAGTGAATCGGATAAAGGAGTGACTATTGGTCTCCAAGAGAAAGCCTGTTCTCCTATCCCTCACCCCCAGAGGTCAGTTGGAGATGTAGGCAAGCAAAGAACCAGGGACACCTGACCCGTGCTGGGAAAGTATCCTGCAGAACTTGGAGAAGCCTGGGCACCTTCAGGATGGGTGTCTGGAGCCTGAATGTCTGATCATCTTGAGAGAACTATGTCCCCAAACACAGTAACTCAGCAAGGGATCCAGAGACCATTATATCGCACCTCAGGAGTACTCAGCTATAGAGAAATAACTCATTCCCAAGGTTTTATTCTCCAGTCATTCAGTTTTGCTTTTATAAACATGAGATTAAAAATTGACCAGAGATGAGCCCTTGTGAGGAAGTGGCCAGTCAGGGCCTGCTTGCATGGCAGGGCAGGGCAGGGCTGGTGAGGACAGGAGGTGTCATGGCTGTCACCACAGCCAGGCTTTCTGAAGTGAAACAAATTAAGTGGAACTGAAAAACTATTTTTCTTCTTCTACATTTTTTAAACGTATAACAAGCTTTGCAAATTTGCTTTCCAAGCGCAAAGATAGTTTGGATCACAAAATCAGAACAAAGAAATTATTGGCAACATGGGAGACGGAGATGGGAGCATGCAGTTCGAAGTCAGCTGGGACAAAAAAAAAGTGAGACCCTAGCTCAACAAACAAATCGTGTGTGGTGGTGCCCATCTGTCACCCCAGCTAGGAGGGAGGTGGACGTAGGAGTATCAAGGTTTGAGGCCAGGCTTGAGCCAAAAGCAAGACCTACCTGAAAAATAAACTAAAGCAAAAAGGACCAGGGCACTTAATTCGAACCCCAGTACCACCAAAAAAAAAAATAAAATAAAATAAAGTGCTGGAGACTAACCTTTTTGTTTGTGTTCGTGGATTTGGGTCCACATCCATAATAGCTTGTGTCTGTAAGTAAATGAGAATGCCATCAAATCTCTAGAAAGCGTAACCCCTAATACTGGTTATTTTATTCCAAAGTAGTTTTCCATTATTAGACATCTTCATATCAACATTTTCTGAGCTTCAGAATTTAATTGCTAACAGGAATACCAGCTTCTGGGAATAAAGGAACAAAATCATATTTATCCATTTACTCTTCACCTATTTCCTTGTGCCTACCACATTCTTGTATCTTAGGATATCATGGTGGATGTGACTCTTGGGAAGCTCACAGTTTCATACAGCAGTGTAAGTGAATGTGAGAGCAAGTAGAGATGTGTAGCTTTCAGAGAGGGCTTTTGAAGGAAGCAAATGGCTGTGTGGCAGATGGTAACAGGGATATGGAATGTACCCTTGAGACCTTGCAAAAGTACACAAGGACACGGGCAGGGATCCTTGTTACGACATCACTTCTAATAGCAAAGAGCTGCTATTCTTAATAATAGCTAAATAGTAAATAAAGCTGGTATAGCCAGAGGATATGTGCAACCAGCAGTTATAAGAAATATACAACACAGAAATAGCAGCACACTTGCCAAATCATCTGCTGTATAAAAAGAGTGTACAATCATACATTTCATTTTTAAAATCTACTTTATTCACCAAAATGTATAACAGTGGCTATCTCTGATAAAAGGAGACTTTTATCAGTAAAATATTCCTGTAATTAAACACTAATTAAGAAAATTCATTAGAAAAGAGGAGAGTGGGATGGAACTGGCCCAAGAACCTCCCAGGCATTAGGCTGAATGCTGAAGAATAGGAGGAGAGGAAAGAGCTTTCTAGATGCTGGGCAAGGGGAGAATAGGCCTTGGTGTGCCTGGGGACCTGCTGGTCATCTTGAGAAGACATGCTATGGAGTGAGGAGGAGGACAGAGCCCACATGAGATGAGATAAGATGACGCAGTGAGCAGGTGAGATCTTGCAGGGTCTTGGAAGCCATAGCACAGAGTCCAGTAAAGACTTGGCACGATCGACTAAGCCATGCACATTTGGGGAGATGCTTATCTACTGGGTGGGGATCAGACTGGTGGTGAGGGAGAGGGGAGACGGGGACATGGTGGTAGCGATTGATGGAGACTCATGGGGAAACATAGATAGCTTAAAAGGAGGGTGGTGTTTTCAACCCTGTGGAGGGTCTGAGACAACCCATGCTCAGGTCCTAGCCTAGAATGTAATTTTCAAAAGTAGGACCCGAGCATTCACATTTAAAAATATCTCACAAGGGTGTGAATGACTAGGCTAGAGGTTGCCATTGGCCCTGGAGGTTTGGGGACATACATGGGAGAGTCTGTGGCCCTTATAACTGTGGATTGCTCAGGACCTTCACTGTACCAAACGTGTTTGGGGCACCATGGGGACTGTGATGATCCAGGATACCATGAGTTCCTTGAGTGATGGTCTTTTGTAGGTAATTCTGGCCCTTTGCTGCTCTTTTTTTCCCCTCTTGCTGTTACCTCCTCCGTATATTCCTCCCAGACATCTCCACCAGCAGATGGTCAGAGGGGTAGAAAGCAAATGCCATCCAAACAAGGCCTTGTGGTTACTGATGGTAATTTGAGGGCATGACTTAAGGGGATTGAAGACAGAAAATAAGGCCATTGGGAACAGCCCTGACTGAAATCCAAGATTTGGGGTTTATCTCTAGATACCAATTATCTGTACTTGATTAACATGAACAGACACTTTTCAAATGAAATGCAAATGGCCAATAAATACATTCAAAAAAGTTTGTCTTTAAGCCATCAGGAAATACAAATCAAAAAACTTCATTGGGATTCTGTCTCACCCCCAGCAGAATGGCAGTTGTCAAGAAAACAAAGAATAGCAAATGTTGGCAAGGATTTGGGGGACAAAGGAGCTCTTGTAAGTTATTGGTGGGAATGTAAAGTGCAGCCACTACAGAAATCAGTATGGAGGTTCCTCAAAAAACTTAAATTAGAACTGCCATATGATCCAGCTGTACCACTCCTGGGTGTATTCCCGAAAGAAACAAAGTCAGCATGCACAGATATGCTGGCATACTGCAGGACTATTCACAATAGCCAAGTTTCAGATCAGCCTAGGTGCCCATCGGTGAATGAACGGATAAAGAAAATGTGGTATATGTTCACAATAAAATATTATTTAGCCATAAAGAAGAACAAAATTACATCATTTGCAAGAAAAGGGCTAGAACTGAAGACCATCATGTTAAGTAAAATAAGCCAGGCTCAGAAGGACAAATATCACATGCTTTCTCTCATGTATAGACTCTAGATTTAAAAAGACACGAAAGTCAGAAGGGGGACTATTCGGGAAGAGGAAGAGGACTGTAGGGAAAGGGGGCCAAGAGAGTAATGGAGTATGATCAAAGTACGTTATGTATGTATATGAAAATGTTACAGTGAAATCCGTTATTTTGTACAATTAATTATGCTATTAAAAAAAAACGAAAGGAACAAACCATACTTCCCCCCACCCAATAATTCATTGTGGTGTGTTTGAGTCCAGTGTGTGTGAAAAGGCAATTAGAAATTGCAGGATCAAACTGAGTCACGACTTTGAGATATTGTCACATACTGAGACTCTGAAACACCTCTGGCCTCATGGAGGTTACTCTTGATATCTGCTTCTTAAATACACACATCCTATGTCTTTTATTTCTAACTCAAGACATTCTCAAGTATGCATCTCATCCCATTGCTGAAAAACCCAAGCAATATGGCATAAGAGAAGTGCATTACCGGCTGAGTGTTCCTTATCCAAGTGCTTGAGAATACAAGTATTTTTGACTTTGACTTCTTTCAGGTTTGGAACTTTGCATTTGCGTAAGGAGATATCTTGGAGACGGGACAAGTCTAAACATGAAATTCATTTGTTTTGTATCAGCCTGAAGATAATTTTGTACAGTATTTTCAGTGCACCTGTGTTTTGACTGAGTCCTATCCCATGAGGTCAGGTGTGGAAATTTCTATTTTGGACGTTATGTCAGCATTCAAGAAGCTTCAGATTTTGCAGGCGAGGGCTGCTCAACATATATTTGCATTTAAAAGCAAGTTTGACCAGAAAACATACATTAGGTGAGTAATTACACAATTTCTGGAAGTAGGAGAAAGTGTCAGATTTTTCACTTCACTTCTAACTGACCACCAAAGCTGGAGGATCCCTGTCTGCTGTTACACTTTCTGTTATGGGTGAGAGAAAAGAGAGAGAGCCTCTGGATTGACCAAAGTCTTAGAACAGATTCCAGACAGACCCCTGGGCAGGTCCTCTGGAGGCCACCAGCCTGGTACTGCACTTGGTGTCCCTGCTGTTTCTAGAAGTTCTTGAAGAATTGTAGGTTACCTGATTTCTCCTCTGCCTTCTCAGACCACACTCGCTAAGTTTTTTGTTAACATAAAGCAAAGTATCAACAAAAGAAAGTGGGGGGTGTCTCGGTGGCTATAGCTGTTACTAGATTAATTTGCTTTCCACCTGAACAAATTGCAGACCCTAGCATCATCCTGATGTTTGTATTGTGCAGAGTCAGATTCCTTCTGCAGTAATAATGATCTGGAACCATTAATGTTTGATTCTAACGACAAATAGCAAAACAATGGCTTCTGCATTGAGGTGCTGACCAGTAGTTGGGCTTCTTGGGTATATTTGGGGGTCATGAGCTGTACTTTAATGCTTTTTCAAAACAGTGCTTGTTACAGGGACAGTAAATACTTTGGATTCTCACCATGGAAACATCAGAGCAACAGCTGGGCTCTGTTAGATGTCTTTTTTGTTCACTTGGCTGGCACAAATCTTTTGAGGGAATTTTAATTTTATTTGGCAGATAACAAAACTATTTTTAAATGACATCACTGCTTTGCTTAGTCAGATATTTGTCATATCTGATTAAGATCACTAATTGGAAATTTTCAATCTCATCTCCCGTCCTGGGTAACCTAGAAACAGTCTTAAAGTGAACAGAAAGTGTGAGTCACTGAGAGGCTAAGTTGAAACTACAGTTTAAGTATTTGGTAATGTTGAATGATGCAAGCCCAGCCCAAGGGGACACTTTCCTTGCCATAAATTTAGCAAAATATTTCAATGACATACTTGTTCATCTAATTATGATATAAGAGGTATGTGTTTTACAGAACTAAAGGAGGCATTGAAATGTCTGCAAAATCTCATGTTGGCAGCTCCTCCTTGGCCTTCTGGACTGTGCACTCTCAACACTGTGGAGGTCTTGCCAGGTCTCTTAGGTCCCCTTGGTCAAATACTCCCTGCTGTAATTAGTTCCTTGTCTTCTTTCTCACCTGCCTGCAATAACAACAGTGGGACTCTCTTTTTTCACCACTGAGCCCTAGTGTCTTGCACATAATAAGTGCTCAGGAAAACATTTGTTGGAAAGGAAAATAAAGCCTCTGCCTCATACTTACAGTTCTTTTGCAAAACTTTTATTATTATCTTTGAAAAGTTCCAATTGCACAGAATTGAATTTATCATAATCCTTGACTCATGAAGTCATCATCGGTCTATTTAGGGCTCTCTTCTAGTTTATTTTTATGTTTATTAATGTAAAGAACGTCAGTAAGACTGTGATCTAACTAGAAAACTAGACATTATCCCTAAATTTTATGTATTTACGAGCTTCTCACTCTCCCATCCCTAGTAGCTAACACTATTAAACCTGTGTTTATCATTGTCTTGTGGGTTTTTGTTTCTTTTAGAATTACACATGCATCTGTATAACTAACCAATACTTTATACAATGTTGCCTTTTGAACTTCATTTTTAAAATGAGTTATTCTGTGTGTTTCTTTTCCAACTTATTTCCCTCATGTCCTTATGCCTCTGATGGTCATGGGCTTTGCCATGTGAGCTGTAGTTCATCCATTTTCACAGCTTGGAGTTGAATAAAATCTCACCCTTTTTTCTGTTGGTGGTAGTTGGGTCATTTCTAGCTCTTGATAATTAGCAGCAGTGATTACATTGCTGCTAAGAACATTCTTGGACTCAACCCGGTGCATAAATACTTAAGTATTCCAAGAGAAGGCTCCTTACCCTTGGCACTGTTGACATTTGGCCCTAATAACTCTTTGTCGTGTGTGCTATTCTGTGCACTGTAGGGTGTTTAGTAGCATCCTAGGTTTCTCCCCACTAGAGGCCAGTGACTCCCCTTCAACCCAGTTGTGACAATAAAAATTCATCCACACACACACTGACAAATATCCCTTAAGGAGTTTGGGGACAGAATCACCTAAGTTCAAAACCACTCCCCTAGGCTACAGCATTGTCGCTTTTCAGTCACGATTCAAACATTTAACTTTACAAGACAGGGCCAGTTATTTTGCCAAGGCAGTTATACCTGTTGGTATAAAAGACAGTTCATCTACATTTTCTTTCTTCAGCACACAGTGGTGTCAGACAGTGTTTCCCAGTAGATGCAAAATGGAATCTCATTGTGGTCTTCATTCATTGTCTCCTGGTTTTCAGAGAGAGAGAGAGAGAGAGAGAGAGAGATCTACATACAACTTTATTGACTGTGCTCTTTTGTCCACTTTATAGTTTTAAAAAATTTTTAAGATACACTTTATATATCTTGATAAGAGTTTATGTCTATTAGATGCATTACAAATGCCATCTCCCAGTGTTTTTCTCACACTAATTGTTTTGCTTCTGGAACATGCTTTAGTGTTGCTCTGAGGGTTCGAATTGTTTTTTTGAAACAGCTCAGCAACACTCATTTTCCTTTTTTTTTTTGTTTGTGTTTTGAAGCCTAAGAGATGGGACATTAGCCTCAGACCCAAATTTAGGGAAATGAAATTGGCTTTGATGGAAACTATGCCCTGCAGAATTGGTCAGGCTGTGGGATCTCTGGTTTGCTTTTCCAACATGAAAAGGGTGACTTCAAGTCTCAGATTGTTTGTGGTAAAAAGGAAAATACCTATGGGTTCACAGCAGGTTAGTGCCCGAGAGTAACTCCTTATCAAAACAAGCAAAATCCCCGTGGAGATATTTAAGGCCTGAAGTCAAACACCCAGAATTACTTAGCACAAATATAAACAACTATAAACAGGTTTACTTTAGTAGAAAATCCATCTTGGGCAAAATCAAATTTCCTGAATTGATTCTTTAACCCCAAATATTATTAGCATAAAAAGTTATTCTGTTTGACTGATGTCATCATAGGCTGAAAATAGATGAGATACAAAAGTCCTGTGCCCTGCCAGAGGGTATTTCCTTCTCCATCCCTTTGCAGTATAGAGCAAGGTCTGTGCTTTGCCCTACAGCATCCTGGAAATGGGTCCTTCCAGTGACTCACTGTGCTGCCTGCCCTTGGTCCTGCCCTGTCACTCATCACAGCAAAGCTACATCACACACGTCATGCAAAGATTATTTATTGCAGGATTTGAGGATGTGGAGCCCAAAGAGAAGACAGCTTAGGATATAGGTAAAGGTGTCAGTCTTCAAATACCTGCAGATAGCTAGATGGGAGAGAGAAGGGTCCACTAACAGGCAGAAGTGATAAGGGCAAGTATTTCTGGTTGTCAGTGGTGCGGAACACTTTGCAGAGTTCATGCTTTCTTCTTTAAGGAATCAGAAGTCTGAGTGTTCATTGGTGGAAGAGATTAGAGACTTCCTCAGAGGGCCCGAGGAGGAGGATGATGACAATGATGATCACAGCTAATATCTGATTTGCTTTCTATAAGCCAACCTTTTTCAGAGGGTTTTTGCCTCGTAATGCAGTCCTCTTAGGAGGCAGGTACTTTTCCATGTAGGAATGAAAGTGGAGCTGGAAGGCAAACCCAGGAAGCCCAGATCTGGAGCTTGTCCAGCTCCACCTGAGAGAACAAATGACATCAGGCCATTTTGGAGGATGGGGCTCAATGTTTGGTTTTAAAGAGGGGAATCCTATGGATTGGCAAGATGGAGGGCATTCTGTGTAAGCCAGAAGTAATAGCTTCTGCAAACTCCTGATCAAGCTGAGGGAAGGTGGCCCTAGGGTGGAGTTGTGATGGTTTTGAACTTGGTGCTATGGGAGCAGATGGAAGAGAAAAGGACTGAGGCTGGAAAGGGCTGGGGTGTGAGGACATGCTATACCAAGCTGAGAAGGATGGGATGTGCTTGTTTGGGGCTCCTGACACTTCAGGAGGGATGTCACCCTGGCTGTTTCAGTGGTCTCCTTGTTTCTGATGAAGACACCTCAATTCAGGTTCCTGAGGCAGGTCACCATGAGATTTTGTTAGTGCTTCTCTCTTCCTTTCTGCTACATCTAATCACTCACCAAGTTCAACTTTAATCCTTTCCAGATCCTTCACTAATTCCTCACTACCGAACCTAACTTGTGTGTGTGTGTGTGTGTGTGTTGCTGGGGTTTAAATTCATGACATCCCCCTTGCTAGGCAGATGGTCCACCTTTTGAGCCACACCCCCCAGTCCTTTTTGCTATGGTTATTTTGGAGAGAAGGTCTCTTTTTTTTCCCCCAGGCTGTCCTGGATCACAGTCGTCTCATTTATGCTTCCTACCATCACTGGGATGATAGGTGTGTACCACCACATCCAGCTTTTTCCCATTTGTAATGGGTTTCATGAGCTTTTTTGCATAGACTGGCTTCAAACCAAGATCCTCTCAATCTTAGTTTCCCAAATACCTAGGATTGCAGGCATGAGCCATCAGTGCCTGGCCTGCCTAGCTTTTTATTGAGGCCTACATGACTTTGATTGCAAAATTTGACAAGCACATTTTAAGGAATGGTAATTACAGATGGGAACCAAGCAGTGTATAAAAAAAGCTAATACATTATATTAACACATTTAATTAATACATTATATATTAGTGGGTTTTATTCTTGGTATGCAAGTTTCTGTTACATTTTTAAAAATGCAATCTTTGCAATTTGTTACATTTTCAGCAAAAAGGAGAAAGATTACATGATTATTTCAGTAAAAGCATAAAAAAGTATTTCACTGAATAAAGAATATCTTTAAGACCTTGATATAAGGGGAAGAATTTAAGAGAACACAAAAAGCACTAAAAATTAAAAAGATAAATTATAGTGCATGAAGATTAAGAATTCTGATCACGAGAAGACCTCGTACAGCTAAGGCAAAGGCAGCTCGCAGAGGGAAGAGATTTGTTACACAGATAAATGCCAAAGGATTTTATCTAAATTCTTCAAAAAAACCCAAAAAACTTCAAATAAGAAAAAGGCAGTCTCTTTTTTAAAAATAATGGGCAAAGAACTTGGGTACTTCAACAAAGAGGATATCCAAATCAACGTTAAGGGTATGACAATGTTCCCTGGCTTCATTAGTCATCAGAGAAAACAAACTAAAACCACAATGAAAATCATTGCACAAAGATCACATGGTTAAAATGAAACAAAAATATCAAATCCTGGCAAGAATGTGGAACAACCAGAATGCTCATCTACTACTTTTGGGGAGATGAATTAGATCCTTTTTTAACAACTGAAATTTTCTAATAAGAATGAACTCAAGCATATCTTATGACCCTCAAACACCATCTTTAGATATATTCTGCACAGTAATATTTTCCCATCCTGATCAGAAGACATACATGGCAATGCTCCTAACAGCACTATTCAAAATAACCCAGAAGTAAAAAGTGCCCAATTATTCACAGTTGATAACCAAATTGTGGTATAGACATATGACACAGTACTATATAGCAATGAGGTCTCATGATCTTTTAAATACAGATAACAAGTAGATGAATCCCATAAGTGTGATGTTGTGCAAAAGAAGCTAGGCACAGTCTGATCCACTTTAGATAGATAAGAAAACCAGGCAAGACCAACTATTGCTATTTGATGTGAGATGGGGTACCAATTGGAAGGGAGCAATATGGGGTGCTGGTTAGATGATTGTGTTTAATTTGTAAAAATTCAGTTATTGATGTAATTTTCTCTATGTACTTCATACTTTGGCAAAAAGAAAACAACATAGTTTAAGGGTAGTAGGTCATAAGAGTTACAGATCTTGGGAAAATGATGCCCGAAGTGAGAAAATGATGCATTTGTAAGGACTGAAAGCAAGAAGGTGCTGCCAGATGTGTAGAAAGAAGAGATGCCTACTCTTTATGCAGCTGAATTAAAATTTGGGTGGGAGGGAAAGAACAAGAGATCTCGATGGGTGGGACTGTGGTCAGGGAGGAGGATGGCTGGATGTCAGGCCTCCTAGGTGGAGTAGATCTGTATGATGTAGCCACACAGAGAGGGATGGTGTGAGAAAAGGCAAAGGTCCCGGAAGCTCAGGAAAGTGAAGCACTGAGAAACCCAACAGGGTAGTGTGCCAGTGTCTGTGCAAACAGTGACTTAAGTCAGATAATGTCAGGACTTAGTGGTAAAAGTCAGGCAGTGATCCAGCCATCAAGGACTCCAGTCTGTTCTCATTTAGCTCCAAGAAAAAATCCTAACTTAACTACCTTAAGAAAAAAAGAGGCTGGAGTTGGTGGTCTATACTGTAATCCCAGCTACTTGGGAGGCTGGTACAGGACAATCATAGTTTAATGCCAGCCTAACCAAACAGTTAGCCAGACCCTACCTCAAAAACAAGCTGGGCATGGTGACTCGTGACACCACTTGGAAGGTGGAAGTAGTAGGGTCATGGTCAAGACTGGCTCAGGCAAAAGCATGAGATTCTGTCTGAAAAACAAACAAAAGCAAAAAAGAAATTTGGGTGTGGCTTAAGCAGTAGAGCCCCTGCTAGGCAAGCTCAAGGCCCTGAGTCCAAACCTCAATACCACCAAAAAAATACATATATATATGAATACATATGTCTTCCTTGTTAGCTTTTTCATCAGTGTCACAAATACCCGAGGGAAGCAATTAAAAAGAAAAGATTTGCTTGGCTCATAGTTTCAGAAGTTTCAGTCCACAATGGGCTGTCTTCATCAACAGAGCATCAGGACAAAAGAGATTGGTTGAGCAGACCCACTCACTTCATGGTGCCCAGTGGCCTATTTGCTCCAAATATGCCCCACTTGCCACCCTCCCCCGAACAATGCCATAATATGAATCCATAAAAGGATTAATCCATTGATTAGGTCAGAACCCTCAGATCCAATCACATCTCAACAGCCCACCAGCTAGCAACCCAGTCTCCAACATATGAGCCTTTGGGGGACATCTCAGATTAAAACCATTGCATCTTCCATCAGTGAGAGGCCAGGATGGAGTTTCAGAACTGCTGGATGCAGGTGTTAAAATTGTTTTAGGGACTGCTTTCTTTTTGGGGTGTGGGGTGGGGTGGTACTGAGTTTTGAACTCAGGGCCTAGAGCTTGCTAGACAGGTGCTCAACTACTTGAGCCATGCCTCCAGCACTTTTTTACTTCAGTTATTTTTCAGGTAGGGTCTAGCATTTTTGCCTGGGGCCAGGTTGAGACTGCGATCCTCCTATCCATGGCTCCCACATATCTGGGATCATAGACACTCTCCACCATATCTGGCTTTTTAGTTGAGATGGGGGGTCTCACTAACTTTTTGCTCAGGCTGGCCTCAAACTGCAATCTTCCCAGTCTCTGTCTCTTGAGTAGCTGGAATTATAGATGTGGACCTTCCTCCCTGTTTTTCTCTTTTCCAACTTGGAGTTTCTTAGGCAGGTTTCACATACAGGGAGACTTCTTCCATCAGAAGTTATAGGTAGCTCCACACTCATGCTGTCTTTATAGAAAGTCATCCCTACAGGCACTAAGAGAAGTCTTGGGGGTGGATTTGCTCCCTGAAAACACTCATTGAGAATGAGGGAGTGCCTTGCCAAAACCACATGTCCACCATGGAGGGTAGTCAATTCCAGATTGGCCTTGGTGGTTTCTAACCAAGAGGGATGTGGTGAGCATGTGAGGACTCTGTGGTTGTGCAGGAGCAGTTCTCCAGCAAGAGCATTCACTGGATGACTCTCTGTGGAGTGGAAGCCACATAGAAGGTCTGCCTAAGGCCAGAAGCTGCTCTGATGGGTGCAGTACAGCAAAAAAAAAAAAAAAAAAAAAAAAAAAAGCAGAAGAAGAAGAAGAAAGAAAGAAAAAAAAAAGGTGCCCTCTGGGTTGTGGCATCTCCTCCCCCAAATTAAGTCTCCTTATCTCAGAATCATCTGCTCTCTCTCAACAGATTCAGAGTGCTCCTTTCCATTTCAGCCCACTGGACTTTCTTTTGTGTTTCATCTTCCTGTTTAATGTGCATCTCACTTTTCCATCTTGTCTCTGTCTGCAATTCTCTTTTCCTGGCCTGGTTTCAGGGATGATGATGAGGAGGAGGAGGAACACGAACAGCCAGTCACAGAGCCCAATTCAGAGGAAGAGAGAGAGGACGATGCCCCATGTCAGGGCAAGGACAGGTACTGAGGGCTGGACCCTCCCAGGCACACGTCAAATGCCTGAGGCTCCTTCGTAATGGATGGTCTGCTGCCACCACCTTTTCATAATCTCCAACCCTTCCTCACCAGCTTACACTGGCAAGCTTTCACTGACCTTGTGCATAGAGTCACAGAATGACTGGTTTTAAAGAAATAACTGAGCACATTTTCATTTGAGAACTTCACTTTTGGTTCACATTCTGCCTTCTGAACACACTTCATGGAAAAATCACCCAGTTGGTTTTCTACCCACTGTTCTCTCCCTTGCTGAATGCTTTAGCTCAACCAGATTGACAGCTACTAAAAAGGCTCATGTCTATTAAGAAGGCTTTAGGCCTTTCAGCACTGTAGTAAGAAGTCCACACCTTCCCTTCATCCTACTGATTTGCTAATACAATATTATCTAGAAATGTGTGGGTAACTACTGGATTAATGATCCAAGTATGTCTTTTATCCAAGTGGACAGGAATATTTTTCACTCTGTGTATCATAGAAAAATGTCCTAGTATTGACTTTTATACCCAGAACAACTAACATAGATCTGCAGCCCTTTGGGGAGTTTTCCATCAGCTGCTCACTTCAGGAAAGTGCATTCTTTCTATCTTCGGGCACTGCTAACAGACATGGGTGTCTATTAAAAATTTTTGCAGATATTTTTCCAAACTGATTTCTTTATAAAAAATTTAAATCTACATGGGTAATTTCCTTTCTGATATCCAAAAATAATTTTAAACTTGAATGGTTTCTTTCACTTAATTGATCGACATTGCAAGTGGATGTGTTTATTGTTAGTGTTTTATTTTTGTTTCTTTACAAATAAGCAAAATCAAAAGAATTTTGGATAAATTAAAGTCTTTCTCTTGCCAAGTTCAAAGTAAACATGATACTTTTACTGATGCCTCATCTGCCAGGCTACGAAAGTCCTCCTTTGATACTCTGAATTTCTCCCCGTTTCCAAGGGTGATAGCATCCTCTGTGAAATGACAAGCTGATTATTGCCTCCCCCACCCCTCATACCTTTCAAATGTCTGCAAAGAAGATAGCAGGTGTGGAGAGAGGAAAGGAATGAGTGGATGATGGAGTGTGGAGAGCGGAGTAGGAGAAGCTCATGAGGACATAAGGCTTTTCCTAAGTTGTTTATGCTCAGAGAAGCAGGAACGCAGGTTCCTCTTGTTACAATGTCCTGCCTCTCCCCCAGAACAGCTGCTCTACCTCCTTGTTTGCCACTGGGTTTAAAAGACTCACTGAAGGAGGACACAAGGCTTTTGATGATGGGGAGCTTTTTGATGAAGGGAGGCTTTTTGATGAGGGGTTTTTTGACTAAACAGAAATTGCTGGAGGGAGAATGCTGAAGGGGGAAAATGAATTGCTGAAGGGAGGATTGCGGAAGGGAAAAGAATTGCTGAAGGAGAATTGCTAAAGCTGAAGAGAGAACATGAGACAGTGTGAGTCTGCACCGAGAGCTTTATACACAGGCTTTAGAAAAGCTAAGCTGAAGAAAAGCTAAAGAGAACATGGGGTAGTGCAAGTCTGCTAAAGAGGAGCTAAGAGAAAACATGGAACAGAGCGAGTCTAAGGAAAGAGACTTTAAAGAATAGAAAAGAAGATTTTTTTATGCTTTAAAGAAGAAAAGAAGGTTTTTAGAAGCAAGCTTTTAAAGAATTGTAAAGGAGTAAGGCTTTAAAGAAAAGATAGGAAAAGAAGCAGAGTAAAGAGAAAGATTAATAGAGATAAGAAGCAATGAGGCTGTTGTGCATCTCCACCTGAGCGCCAGCACACCTGGCCTCAACTTTCTGTATGTCTGTCTGTCTATTCTGTGTCCTTTACAAACTTATTGTATGTGTGTTTCTGCTTCTGCATCTCCTGTCGCCCTCAGTTAGGCCCAGTTAGGTTCAGTAGTAACAAGGGAGTGAGAGAAAGTCACTCCAATGGAGAATTAGGCACACATTTAAGAATGAGAGGAAAAGAAGGGTCAGCACAAAAAAGAGCCCTTTGCCCCTGCTTAGGTTGAAAATAAGCCATGGGAAATTATGCTGACTTAATAAATACACTGGTGTGGCTCCGTGTGTGCTGCAATGTTTGTGTTCTGTCCCAAAACATAACCCTTAAATCCTCAGTGTTCACATGGTTTGGCACCTAAGACCAAATCGAAGAATCTTCTAGAAAGGGGAGCCTTCCAAGGTAGCCACATTGACTGTACTGTCTGTACTGAGGATTGTTATTCACGCAAGCAAGGGTGCTCATCCAGGCCTTGAGGAGGCTTTGATTACATGTGCCAATGATGCTGGAGGGCACCCTTCATTAGAGACTAGCCAGGCCTTTCAGTTTTAGGAAATAAAGGTGTACATATTAAATGCCGTAGCCTAATCTTGACGGCACCTAGGTTTTAATTAATCATGATCTGGAAGTTGTTTGTTCTCTAGTGTAAACCTGTGAAACCCAAAAGTGGTGGGAAAGATTTGTGCTGCTTCTGTGTGGTTGGCACCTCACTGTTCCCTCTTCCTCCTGGCTTTTGCTTCATGTGTTCCATCTGTGCCCCACACTCAGTGACTGCTCTGCCCCAGGCCTGTATAATACTCCTATCACCAGGGAAACCAGTGTGTTCCTCACTGTATACAGGTTGAGCTCTGAAGTTAGCCAGGAAAGGAAACAGCTCACATCCCATGCCCACATGGGCATGGCCGGGAATCAAGTTCTCTGGGAGGAATGTGGTTTTCAAAAATGCAGAGCTTAGCATTGTTTCTAAGGTTAGGAAGATGCATGTTAAAATATCCAAATATCCAGTTCCTTGAAGATGGAAATTTTTTCTTTAATTTAAAAAATAATTTAATTGACTAGTGAAAATTGTGTATATTTAAGGTATGTAACATAATGATTTGATACACCAGTATATTATGTAACAATTACCACAATCAAATTAATAAAAATATCTACCACCACACTTTAGGGCAAATGGTTTACAACTAACTGTAACTGTAGGCCTTTCTAAAGGAGCCAAGATGTTGAAAGCATACTGATAGGACCTGGAAAGTATGTGAAATAGATAGAATATGTCTTCTGTATTCTGCCGCCTCCTCTTCGCCTCCTTGCATTCCTTGCTGCCATTTTTCTGCTTTTTCATACCTATACATGCTTTCAAGAAATGCTGAGAACAGGTACTACAAGCATAACTTTTTTGGATATCTCAAGGTTAGGCTTTTTAGCAAGAGGACAGATCCTCTTTTTGACCAGGATGAAGAGATGAAGTTCAAATTGTGGAATTTCAGGTGCCAACACAAGATCGGGGGGCGGGGGGATTGTGAGTGGAGGAAAGGTGGGTGCAAAAAGCCTGCAGGTCACGGTTAAGCTTTCCAAGGCCTTTGCCCAGAGACCAGCCTCAGTCTGGGACATGTTTCCTTGCACTCTGCAAGTCTAACCCCTAAATGGGTGAGCCCAGGGGACCAGGATGACTGGGCAAACTGAAGCTTTTGGTGACTGACTTTGATGTTGCAGCTCAAGAAATACAGCTGGCCTGGAAATCTATGGCCTATTACAGAGTGGGTTTGATACCTGTCTTTCTCTCTCTCCTAAACTTTGTTTCCTTTCTCTTTCCCTTTTCTTCCCTTCCTTCCCTCCCTGTTGGACCAACAGCCAGGCCAGCCAGGCCAGCCAGGCCAGCCCTGTCTCCAAGCAGAGCCCCCCTGAGAAGGATGCTGTTCCAGAAAGTTCCATGCTCCCAGCAACCTCAAGTGCCACCTCACCAGGAAGGAGGCTTGCGACCAGCACAGTGGCGGGGAAACCCCTCCATGGCGGGTCCTCTGAGTCTGACACCACCCGGTCTGCCCTTCTGCCACCCCACAGCCCAGCATTGGCCACTTGGCCCACTTCCACCACACCAAAGGTGTCACCAACCGTAGAAAAGCTGCCCTATGTGCCCCACAGCCCCTTCCACCTCTTCTCCTACGACTTTGAGGACTCTCCCTTACCCAGCAAGGACAAGGAAGCAGAGTCCCAGAAGGAAAACAGGTAGATTGGCTCATGGAGACCTGTATGAGATTAACCTGAAGAGAACAGATCACTCTAACTGCATCCTGGGGCTTATCTTCAGCCATGTTTGCATGGATCCAGTCAGAGCCCAAACTAACTCCCTGACCACTAACTAAGTAGGGACTAGTATTTAGGTGAGATGGGGAAGAAAATTGTCACCTGTCTGAGCTGAAGAGATCTTTTGTTTCAATATGACAACTAATAATGGATGTTTAGACATAAGATTTTTAGAAATATGGTCTGTCTAGATCTGTATGTCTTACACCTAGCATGGAGTCTTTTTTTCAACCCTCAAAGTGCATTGTCCTCTTTGCAGGCAGCATGGCGAGTGTGTTTTTCCTTCCTTCCACCATCCTCCTGACTTGTCCCTCAGAGCACACATGCTGCCTCTGAACCTTACAGCTTCTGGCATTTCTCTCCTAATGGGCGGGTGACTTGTCCTCACTGTCTTTCCCTTTTCTTCAACTTTCTGCTTTGTTTTCTAATACATGCATTTTTTTCTCAAAGCTTATTCACAGATGACACACATTACAGTTTGAACCACCTTGTGGAGTCTTAAAGTAATCACTCTTCTTAACAATGAACATCTAAGTCTTACAATAAGGAGAAATTGTACTGGCGATGGAGTGGAGGGAGGTGTGCAAACCTAAACTCTGCCTGGAACGTCTAACCCGTGCGTGCCTGCCAGCCACATAAACCCCCTTCACTGTTGCCTAGCTTAGCAACTCTTTGCCAGAGTGGAGAAGGGAACAGGGCAATTGTGTATTTTTTTTTCAATACCGGGGGTTGAACTCAGAACCTTCACCTTGAACCACTCCACCAGCCCTATTTTTTGTGAAGTGTTTTTCGAGATAGGGTCTTGTGACCTATTTGCCCAGGCTGGCTTCAAACTCTGATCTCTGCCTCCTAAGTAGCTAGAATTACAGGCATGAGCTACCAGCGCCCAGTGTGATTGGCTATATTTTGAACAATCAGTATTCACAATTGTTAGTGGATCATTCTAATGGCCATCCCATCTTAGAATATTAGCTAATATTTATTGAACATTTATTATGAGCCAGGCCCTGTATTTTCCATGAAATTGGTGCTTCAAAGTATCACTTAAGCCTTAAAAAGTAGGCTCAATTACTGGCCCTTGTTTATAGTGAGAAACTGATGCAGAGGGAGGCCAGTAACTTGGCTAGGTCACTCAGCTAGCAAGTGGAGGCTGGTTCAGTCCCAGGCAGCCTGCCCAGAACAGGTCCTCACCTGTGCATTGTGCTGCTGCCTTTCTTAGTGCCCTCTCCATCCTCCTGGGCTTAACATGCCCCTGCTTCAGCTCTTAGGGAAGATTTTGCCAGAGCTCATGCTTGGGGGACCCTCAGCCTTGGGGCCTGACAAGAAGCTGCCCCTTGTCTCAAATGAAGTCTTAGAAAATCTGAACTTGGAGGGCAGCTCTTTCTCTCTATGAAAATGACCAAGGGAATAAGACCTTCAACCAAACTGAAAGATTGGTCTAGGGTTAATCTGTGTTCATCATCCATTTTTAGTTACATACAGTCAAATAGAATTTTGAAACCTCCCTCAAAGTTTTACGTAGCTGTCTAAAGCTGTTTTTTAATGGTATGTTTGAATAGTTGCAAAGGATGTCATTTGATACATGGGTTGAAATTTATTTTTGCAACATTTACAAAACAGTCCTCAGTCAAATGAAAAGTTGTTTCTGCCTGAAAGAAGTCTGGCTTCATATTTCAATTGTTATCAATTTCCTTACTTTATTTATTTGGCAGTGTTGGAGTTGGAACTCAGGGCCTTCGCCTTCTAGCAACTGCTTTCCCACTTGAGCCACATCGCTAGCTCTTTTAGCTTTAGGTTATTTTTCAGATAGATTTTCCATTTTTCCCCCTCCTCCCACCAGTCTCAGCCCATCATCCTCCTACCTAGGTCTCCCGCGCAGCCGAGAGTACAGGCATGTGACACCACACCCAGCTTGTTTGTTGAGAAGGGGTCTCATTAACTTTTTGCCCAGGCTGGCCTTGAACCAGGATGCTCCTGATTTCCATCTCCCAAGTAGCTGGGATTACAGGCATGTATCACTTTGTCCCACATATTTCAGTTTAAATAAGCAAGCTCACAAGTATCCCTGTGATAGCCATGTTACTCCGAGCTCTGATTCTCAGGTGAGTGAGCAGATTGACAGATATTAGGCACAAACCCTTGCTCTGAGTTTGGCCCTGGATGGCAGAACCACCTTACCCGCCCTCCTCAGTGCTGCTTCAGGAATTCTGTTGGGAGTGTAGCTTTCTCTGACTGTTCCTTTGTTTGACTTTACCAGGCAGCACCCTATGCAGATTCAGCCTGCTTGAGACTGTTTCTCCTTCTTTCTTAAAAAAAAAAAAAAAAGAGGGCCAAGGGGTGGAGGTGTGGCTCAGGTGGTCAAATGTAAGGCCCTGAGTTCAGACACCAGTACTGCAAAAAGAAGAAGGGAGAAAAAAAAAAGAGGAGGAGGAAGAGGGGGAGGAGGTACCTAAGAGTCAGGAAGGAGATGGGGAGACCATTGGAGCAGGTCCGTCATAAGAAAAAGCCACACCAGAGCTCAGAAACCTGAGAATCCACTTTCTGTTGTTTCCATAACGACTTTGTACACCTTATGGAGTGAGGCCTGAGTTTGAACACCTTGAAACTATGGATTTTTCTCCAAATCCCAAATTCTGGGATTGTTGCGATCTTTCACTCCATTTAATGAATAAATCCAACATGACTCTTCAACCTCTGGGGACAGTACCTATGTGCCAGATAGGGCGCCTTGCACTGGAAGAGTAAGACCGTGACAATCTCATCTTTCCTATAACCCATGACAGTTATCCAGGCGTTCTTGTTGTCTCAGCCTTTGATGGGGTTTTCCTGGACTCCAGGTCCCTCCCCCACTTGGTCTCCAAGCTTCCCTACTACTTACTGTCCTGGGAATAGGAATAATGGTAATATAAATTATCAGTTAACTGTGTATGTACTTTGTGAAGCACAGCCATGTGCTTGTGAATGAAGAATGAGTTACATTTTACTGAGGCAAAGTTTCTAATTTGCCTGGCAGAAATTTTAATTCTGTAGAAATACTTTTGGTACCTTCTGAATTTTCTGATGTTCACTTGCTGTGAGTTTCATCAGTATATATGGCATGGATTTGACTACTCAGTGGTTGATTGCAACTGGGTGGGTTATAATAGACACCAAGCCATTAGTCACTAAAACAAACCCTCTCCTACTCACATAAAAATGTTGATCAGTAAATTATATGATCCAGTTAGCTTGGCTGAAATTGAGTAGCAAAACTGGGCAGACTATGAGGCTTTTGAATTAATTGCTTGGCCATTAGAAAAACCAAAGGAGAGAAAAACACATTATGCTTGTCTTATTTCCATCACGTCATTTAAACATAATTTTAGTGAAGCGATCCTGTTAAAACATTCTGCAGGATGTCCGCTTGTGGTCAGAGGAGGTTAGTTTCAGCTGCTGGGGTAGCAGAACAAGCTGAGTGTCCAGGCATCTGGGCAGAGTGGCAGCACCACTGCTGGGCATCCTGGGTGCCTCCTCATGCCTCTCTCATGGCAACACTTGCCACCTTCTTCTCTCCCTCTTCTTTGCTTATTAGCTTTCCTTCCCTACTGTTTTTCCTTTTTTTATGGACCTTTCATCCTTTGCTTTTCTGTCTTCTCTATGACCTGTGGTTTGTGAATCTTCATGAAAGAAATCAAATCAATGCCAACTCAGAGGAGAAATTAATCTGTTGGACATGTAGAGTGTTGGAATTTTAAAGAGAAAATAAATCCTCAGGAACCAAGAACCGTGAAGGTGGGGTATTAACAGAGAAGAACAATGAGACAAAATTTTGTGATCTGAGTCTTCATCTACCAGACCGAGTGCCTGCTACTGAGCACATGTCAGGCGTGTGATATCAAATAAGAAGTGCAGTGGGATTACACGTCTGTAATCCCAGCACTGGGGTGGGGAGTTGAGGTAGGAGCACTATGAGTTCAAGACCAACCTAGGCTACAGCAAGACCCTTCCTCAAAAACAGCAACAATGAAAAATTGAGCAACAGCCAAGCTGCCAGAGTTGGCAGCACAGGATGGATTTGGGGGAATTTAAACATTTTGCTTTCAATTATTGCAATGTAATTTATTATTAAAAACTGAAATTTCATGTCTACATTCCACTTTTTAAAACATATACCATATTTTTATATTCTTTGTACATACAGATTTTTTATTTTTAAGAACATCTTTACAGTTGTGATCACACTCTGTATATTATATCCTGATATTTTCATTCAACCTATATATATCAACATTCCCATGTTGTCATTTATGAAATTGGTAATTATTTTTATAATGACTTCAGGATAGTCCATTGATAAATATCATGCTTTCTTAGCCATTCCTACCTGGTTGGGTAGTTCCCAGTTTTTCACCATGAACTAAATAATGTTTTAATGAGTATGTTCATAAGTAACATCTTCAGTACATAAATAACATTATTTTGTATGTTAGCATCCCAAAAGTGGACCTAATCTCTCAAAGGATATACACATTGTGAAATCAAATTGCTTCCCAGAAGGTTTGCTACTAATTTCCGTTGAGGGGAATTTGGACTGGATTCTCCATTGGCAAGAAAGTGTTTGTGCACACTAATTTGTTGTCCCTAACTGGTTTATGGGAAGGAATCGGCCCTTCCCTGCACCTATGTGGGTTAAGAGGCAAAGCTTTCTGAATCTCTTATTGGTAACTAATCATGAGGCCTGGCCTTGGATAAAGGCTTCAGATGAAGACTTATCTCCTGGTACTCTTGAGTGATAAAAGCGACATACAAACTGCTGAAAGACATCTATTCTGAAAACAGAAAGAGAACTCCAGAATTTTACAAATCCTAAAATGTTTTTTTAGCTAAGCAAATGATGTTTTCTATAGACCTTTGATAGAATCGATGCTAATTGTGACATTGTGAGTGGTAGGAAAACACTGTATGGTTCCAATGAAAATAGTTTCGATTCTTAATTTATGTTAGCAATTGATTTTAAATGTACATTTTAAAAGACAGGAAATGTGAATGTTTTCTTTGAATCCTTAGTCATAAATCCTGCTGCCTAATGGTTTCAGACTGTGGGAAGCTTCTTTCATGACAAATTATTAGGACAGAGGGGTTAATACATCTCTGAAGGTTAGAGTAATCACAGTGCTAGTATTTTCAGAAAACTTTTTCCTGCAAAATTTAAGATGGTTTGCTAAATCTTATTTATATTTACTGACTCATACTCATTTCTGTCTTTTTCTCCCCAATTTAAACCTCTGTACTGTTTAGATACAGCAATTTTGGCAACAACTCTTACCAGTCCTCAAGATCCTCTGGTCCTGGTGTGCCTCCCACGCCCACATCATCTCTCTCACCCCTACAGGAGGCCAGGATGGAAAGGTGAGTTTACAGCATGGAAATGGCTCCTGGACTCAAGTAAGGTACATCAATCTGATTAAGAGAAGTTAAAGGAAAAGTGTAAGTAAAAGGCAGAGTCTGAGTGTTTTCCTTTATAAAATGTCCTCCAAAGACAAGATGCTCTGTCTAATATGCCACTTACTAAGCAAATGTTTTTTAGAAATGACATTTTGTTGTTACTGTGTCATCCTCCTACATACCTCCCATGGAGAGTATAAAATTTTCTTCTAAAATATTAAAATGTGATTATTTTGGTTCACCTCTTAAAAATGGTTCTAGATGTTACCTGAGTTCTGCAATTTGTGTGAGACACATCTATTTTCACCTTTGAATGCCTGGAACTATGTGAAGCAGGAGGTAGTAGACCCATGAGGAGTGTGTAATTAATCCAGGACCTACAAGAAGAGAAAAGAATTGTATGGGTACATGGAAGGAATTTAACTTGGCAAGAGTACTAGACCACCAGAAATCCACTGCTTATTACTCCTAGAAGCCAGTGATTGCACAAGGATGTGTTTACAAGGGAAAGGTAAGACCTGTAATTTTAGAACAATTAAAAACAGTTACCCTTACATGGCAAGAGTGCTTAGTTAGAGAAGACTGCTGAAGGTTCCAACTTAACTCACTGGGAAGTTATTTAATCCCTTAAGGTAAAATGCCAGTTACCAACCCTTACCTTAGAGGGTCATTTTGGTGAGCAAATAAAATGGTCCACATTTGAAGCATTCATTGGGAAGGAGCAGTGTAGAGGATGATGAATCAGGATCAGTAGCCCCTTCATCAGGGATATAGGCATGAGCAACTCACAGAGATCTCTTGCCTCTGTTAAACTGTACTGTGTTCCCATTCAGATCTTCTTTTGTGTGATAGGAAGTGAGTTTTGCTGAGCACTGCTGGTGATGGGAGGTTTGTTTGGGCTGTGGAACAGGAAAAATCTTACATCCCCAGGATGAAGTAGTTTGCCACTTCTTCTTCCAAAGGGGTTTGCCTAGCTGCGTGACACCATTAATGTGTGAATCAGTGTTAAATCCTGAGGTTCCACAGTCCAGTCCAGTGTGACCTAGATACACTCAGGCATAGTTAGGTCTTGGTAATAAGGAAACCAGTTGGTTGCCTTGAAAATGCCCTTCCCTGTGCTAACTCTGTCCTTTAACCTAGGTTACTTTCCCTTGGTTTTAGATGAGGTTACCTGTAGTTTCGAAGAGCTCACCATAGGGATGACCCTTCTCATACAGGATGCAATGTTTGGACGGTATACTGGAGTCTGACTGATACCACATGACAAGTCTCACACCTGCTAGGCTACCAGTTCTTCTGGGGCTAGAACCAGGCTCATTCGTCCTTGTGACCCCCATGTTACCTGGGGCCTGGGTAGAACTGTATTGAAGGATCCTGTGAATTAGTCACTAACTGGTTGGGATCCGTTTGGAGGTCCATGAAGTTGGGAAGTTGTAAGGGCAGGAGGCCCATGTAGTCTACAGATTTACTGAAGCCCTGACCTTTGCAGATCTTCTTCCTAGGCCTTGAATGGAAATTCCTGGACACTGCCTACTTCCCAAACCGTAGAAACCCAGACCAGGATTGAGCTGCAGGTCCAGGAGCCAGGAGACTAGAGGACTTGTCTGTATCTCCTTCCCTACTTAGATTGGCTGAAGAGTGCCTGCTGGTGGTGGTGATAGTGACAGAATTAAACTAGGGAGAGGGGGCTCAATCCTGCAGAGGAGGCTAGACTATGGGACGTGTTCAGGTGTGGAAGCAGGAGGCGACCAGCTCTAATCTGTCAGCAACAGAGAATGAGCCAGTGGGATGAAGCTGCAGGAACAGAGGCTGTCGGGAAACTTTCAGACTTGACTGGAGAATGGGAGCAGGGGAAGCAGAGTGAGTGAGGGTTCAGGTTTTCATGAATGTGTGGATGACACAGGTGGGGAGAAAATCAAAGTGGGGGTGGAGCTGTTCAGCGTGGGGCATGCATAGTGTGACGAATCTGTGCAACACCCAGGGAGATGTTGTGTAGATTCTGGGGCAGTGTGAGCACAGCAGTCCTTGGCTTAAAGATTAAGTCACTTCAAGAGGCAGGGTCACTGAGGAATAGCAATGGTAGGAGCTACTTTTCTAGATGCTTGTTCTCCTTTCCAGAGCATTTTTGTCATGGGAACTTGGTTACCTTTGCCATCTACTACCTACTGGCAAGTAGAGTAGCTTCAAAGAGTGCATTACTTCCTTTATATTGGCATATCTTTTTTTTGTCTGTCACCATGTATGTTGAAAATCAACATGATGAATCATACCAGCTATCACATGTGCAGTTTCATTAATGCCAGGAAACCACCGTACCTCACTGTATCACCACTTCTACTATTGCCTTGCTGGCTTACTTTTTATGACTAAATAAATAAATAAACAAATAAGCTTCTCAACTCCAAGTCTCATTTATATGCCAAGCGTATTACAGCTGCTCCCACGATGATAGGTATTTTTATGCATTTTAATTCTTTTTCATTTTTCACCAATGAGTTCTTCGGATACTATTCATAATATAATTCCACACACATGAGTATTTTTCACCCTATTAAGATGCGTGACCATCTAGCATGGTGATACACGCCTATAACTGCAACTATCCAGGAGGTAGAGACAGGAAAAAGTAAGGCCAGCCTGGGAAAAGTTAGTGAGATTGTCTTGAAAACAAATTACAAACAAAAAAGAACTGGGCATGTGGCCCAAGACATACATACAAGGTGTGGGACTATTTTTACTAAGATACATACTCAGAAGAATTAGTAAGGTTTATTGTTGATATGTTTTATATACCCATTTATCATTAAGTCTGAAAAGAAAAACTCTTAGGAAAAATACTGATATGTTATGAAAAATAGTTGTGTTTTGGCAAGGAGAGCTCACATCTTCTGTCAGCATACATGCCCACAGCTAATAAATACTGTGCCAGAACCCTGGACAATACTAGAATTCTAGAAGTCTATTGCCTTGATTTGGGCACAAGACTCACTTCTTTGAAGTCTTAGGAAAATCAGGGCAACAAAAACACCCTTCAGGCACCTTGGACCACTTTGGAAATGGCAACTGGGCATCATCGTGAGCTTAGAGTTTTCCATTTTTCTCCAAGCGTGTTAGTATGTTGGATGTTAATAAAACTTGGAATGATAAATTGACCTAGAAGAAAAAGGAAGAGCTGAATAAAAAGTATACAAGGTTGAGACAAGGATATTAAAATGAATCCCTCTCCAGTTAGATTGCAGCTTTATTTAAGGGGTTCTCTTTTAGAAACAGAATGTAGCATTAATTTTCACAAAATTGAAACTTGGGTTGTGCCAAAACAAAACAAGAAAACCAGAACTATTTACCAAGACCCTGGAGGACACAAGATGAAACTGTTTAATGAAAGCAGATTAAAAAAAAAAAAAAGCCTCAATTTTGAAAATGTACTCTTTGAGCAGAGAAATTCTAAATGTTTTCTTTTTGAAAGACAACAAAATTACAGGAATATTTGAACCATTCATTTCAAGTATTCAAATGAAACAAATAAACAAGCAAACACTCACCACACCACAAGCAAGTTTGTGTCTTTGGGCCTTGGGGAAGGTGAACGGTCATTCTCTTTCCATCCCTGCAGTGAGGTCTCCATCTCGTGGGCTTTTTCAGAAATGGTAGCTGCAAGTTTGTGGTGAGGCTTTCAGTTAGTGAGGCAGCAGTCAAGCCTGGGCTGATGATGCCTTAAGGCAATCAGTCCCTGTGCTGGGACGAAGGAGCGCACTGAGAACGAAGGGTGGCCTGCTGGACTGCTAATGGTTGGAGGATCCTTGGGTTCAGCTTTTAGGGAAAACTTCCTGTGCACAGGCTGAGACAAAACCTGAAGGACGAGTATGTACCATAAGCATTATTCTGTTCTCTTTCACTTATAATGGTGCCATTGCTTACTATAAACAACTGTCACCTACCTGGCTAAACACTAGGTCTCTGGACATTAATCTGTAAGCCAGGTAGGTACCTGTCATTTATAAGCCCAATAATGGCATCCTCCCCAGGGAGTAATAATGACTAATAAGGGATAAAGAGTTCGACATTTTGTGGTGTATGTGGTCAGAACATTTAACGTGAGATCTACCCTCCTAACAAATTTGTAAGTACATAATACCTACTTAACTCTAGGCACTGTGTTGTGTATAGACCTATTACTCATCTTGTATAATTGTAATTCTATACTCATTCAATAATAATTCCCCATTTTCCTCCTTCCCCTGATGCCCTGGTAACCACCATTTTATTGTCTACTTCTGTATCTTTGACATTTCAGATGCCTTATATAAGAGGAATCATGCAGTATTTGTTCTGTGAATTGCTTATTTCACTTAGCATCCATGTCATCACAAATGGTAGTATTTCCTTTTTAAAGGCTGGGTAATATTCCATTGTGTGTGTATACCACATTTCTTTTTATCCATCTGTTGGACATTTGGGTTGTGCCTGTATCTTGACTCTTGTAATTGATGCTGCAATGAACATGGAGAGTGGGAGTGCAGATTTCTCTCTGTGATCCTGATTTCACACCTGTATATTCCCAGGTGTGGAATTACTGGATTATAAAGAAAGGAGGATGCATCTTCAAATTCTTTTCTTCCAGAAGCAACAAGTCCTAGCAACTTTTTAATGCATTGTTCCAGAGATGTCTTATGCTTCTGGGGGCACATACTTGTTTAATATAATTTCACACAAACAGCAAAACAGTGCACAAACCACTGTGCATCTTGCTTTTCACTTAAAACTTATCTCGGTTCCCTTTCCATGCCAGTACTTGTGGCTGTTGTATTCTTCCTAATGGCTGCTTCATACTTTTTTCTCTGCATGCTACTTTATATCCTAAGTCCCAAGCATGTGGTTGGGCCCCAATCTTTTGCTCTTACGTTTGACACTGCAGGGTTGTTCTTGTACATGTGACATTTTACACACATGTGATTATCTTTAGCATAAATTTCTAACAACAGCTTGAGTAAACCAAAATGGTTATATTTTTTAAATTTTGACTGATTTTTGCCAAATTGTTCTTCATAATAATTATACCAAGTTTGGTTCTCAACAGCAGTGTGGGAGAGCTTGTTTTCCCAAACCCTTGCCAAGGGACATTAAACTTCAAACCTTCAATCATATGGTAGTGAAAACATCTATATCAGTCAAGTTTTAATTTACATTTCTCTTATTGTTTTGGACCTGTTATGTATAGGACACTTTACAATATTCCATTTTTGGCTCATAGTCATTGAGGGTTTTTTTCTTACTGACTTGTAGAGATTCTTTATAAACTGTGAGAGGATTAGCAATTATTTCCCTCTGTTGTTGATCTTCATATTTCATTTATGGGGTTTTGAACATCTAGACAAATGTCAATTTTGCAAGTTAAAATTGTTAATCTTTTTTATCTTCTGAATTTTGTATCCCTACTGAAGAAAGATTTTTCTCCTGTGGTTTCTTCTAGGACTTCTATAGCTGTGTTTTCACATCTAATTTTTTTTCTGTCTTGAAATCATTTTGGCAAAATGGTTTAGAAAGGGGCCCACTTCAATTTTTCATGTTCCAATACCATTTATTGAGTAATCCATTTCCCTGCTGTTTTGTCATATGCCAACAGGAATTCAGCCACGTTTATGTGTCTGAGTGTTCAAACCATCCCTAGGAATATCTTCTCTCTCTTCTTGCTGCCATACTTCCCTGATCCACCATTCTAGGTACCAGGAACTCTCCCTTCTCCCAGTGTCTGTCATCACCATTTCTTTAGTAGTCATTGAAACGTGACTATATTATGTTACCTTGAAACAGACAGTCCTGTTATCGTTTTTGCTGCCTGCTGTTGTGAATTTTTGTATAGTGTTTGACATTGCTGGAATAAACAGCAAAATAATATTTTGGTGTACTGGGATCAAGCAGTTGGGACTAAGACAGTGGAAGCCTAACTGTGTTTATTGGTGGCTTCTCTTTTCTATTCATGCTTCTGCTTATTGGAATTTCACTTTCCTATGACTCCCTTAAACACCTCCTTCCCCCATTTACATGGTGACTCCTCTCTCCTGTGTGAGGGTCTGTTTGCATGCATTTTGTGACTGTTCAGTACTATTGGTCTTTTTGAGCCTACCTACTATTGTCCTGTGTATAACTCTTGCACCTGTATCTTCCTCATCCTAACTGAGAGTGGACCATTTGTTCTATATGGATCCAGATGCTTGTGTCTTCTCTTTCTTGTCTGGCTTGGCTTTATTACTTGGCCTGACCTCACTAGTATCTACATGTGCCAAAATGTTTTCTCTGTCTGGTTTTTGAATCATTGCTCTTTGAGGATAGACAATCTGTTTACTTCTCTAAATCCCAAATACTTGGTGTGATACACCCAATACTTTTTAAACATTGTGTCAATGGAGTTGAGATCCCTACTATCCAGTGGGGCTCTTGTTTTAAATGGGTTGATCAAAGTAGATTTTAAAAAACTAGGCATCACTGAGAAAATCCCAAATAGTATATAAAGCTAGATAAAGGCTTACTATGTCACCTTTCTATGAGGTGACAGGTACGGCACTCTGTTGACAGTTGCCAACAGGAAGCAGGTGTACCTGTGCAGCCTGACTCCCTACCATTCAAACAAAGAAGGCGTGAGCTCCTTGCACTGTAGCACAGGCTTCCTACTCACCTGCTGTACTTCCTGACAGCAGTCTTGCTACAAACAATAAGAGTCCCTGTAAGGCAAAATGGGGTCTCATTAACTGATTGTGTTCCATCCAAAGTGCACAAGAGGAGGACTGCAAGGCCCATTGATGGAGTAAGTTTATGTAGAGCCTGGCTCCTGCTGGCCAATGACAGTGAGCCCCCTGTTCTGCCCAAGGACTCTGAGTCCTCAGCATTGCTAGAGATTCTTTCTCCCACATGTGTTTTGGATTTGATTCCTCCTCTGCGTTCCTACTACCAGAGGTTTGGCTCAAGTTCTGTGTCATGCCTTGACTATGGATATATAGTGATATAAGTCCTATTTCCTTTCTGAAGCACAGATCTGAGTGGGTGACTTTTCTTGGTTAGAAACTCAGGACTGACTCCCCATTGTCTATCAGATAGGTTCCTCCCAACCAAAGTCACATGTAGGAGCTCTCACATTTGGATCCTGCATGCACATTCCAGCTTTGTTACCCACTGGCATGATGACCCTCACTATGCTTCAACCCCTCAAAAATTCTCCCATGGATATACTAGGCTGCCCTGAAGCACTTCCTTCACATTCACTCTGTCCTCTGTCTCATCTCCCTCCTTCATTCATTCATTTGATTCTCCATCTGTGACCCAAGTAGGTGACATCTGACTTGTATCACTCCTCTGACTTGCCCAGTCAGAATGAATTATGTCTCCCTCGTTGACTCATATACCTCTATTCCAGTTCTTAACCCTTTGCGTCACTGTGTGTTTACTCATTTGCTTCTAAAGTAGGGCTCATTTGCCTCCTGTGGTCTGAGTTGGTATACCTAGGGCCTACAAAGTCATTTAATAAAGATGGCTTACATTCCTGGACTTGCCACTTTATTTAAAATTCAGATAAAGCACTAAGAGAAACAGGACTGTTCTCTGGAGAATCCACTATTCACATGACTTGAGATAGTCTTGTGTTTATGGGTTGGGGGATGGCGCATTTTGTGATGTTCCCATGGTCTAGGTCTTTTGTCCCTTAGGGCTCTTCACTCTCCAGCGTACTCATGTCTGTGTTTTCCTAATAAGGCCACATGAGTGTTTAAGCAGGAACTGTGCCTTCCCATCTTAGATTCCCAACTCCCTACCCCATCTGCTCCCATACTGCTCTGTCAATAACAAACACATGGGCAGTTTTTAACATCTTTGCATCCTGTTTTCTTCCTTTAGAACATGGGGTTTCAATAGTTGGATTTATTTTTTCTTATTTACATAAAGGGTGTACCGAACCACCCTAAGTATTGGTGGTGTAATTCCATTTGCAAGTGAGAACCTCATGTGTCACACTTGAGGGTTACATGAGGTCTGTGACAAGGAAGGACAAATATCACTTAATAGGAAAAGTGCAGCAAGAATGCCTCCCTGACAGAGCTGTAGACACGGCTGTTTTGTGCTATAAACTGAGCCCCAGGTGCTGCCACCCCTAGCTGTGCACTCTGTCCTAGTGGGACCAAGTTGTCACTGGTTTTGTGCTGGCATTGTACAAAGATCACAGACCAGAAAAGGGTATGTGTGTATGATTTCCTCTTCAGAAAATGTATTGCTGGGTCCCTGACATTTGTCCCCTTGTCCTTTTCCCACTCCTGAAACTGGAATTTTAGACCTCAGGCCAAAATCCTGGGCTTCTACATATCAGTTCTGCTACTCGCTACTATGTGCTAAATAAAGAGACATGATGAAGGACAGAGAAAAGAGACCTGTTATGTGGCACAGATATGACACTTAAGTTCATCTTTAGCCATCTTTGGGGTGCAGACATGAGGTTTAGCTTTAAATAGACAATTAGGGCAGAGGGCAAAATGTTTGCATAAATAGTCTCAGTTACAGGTGCAATCAGGTCGTCAAATTGGTCTGGTTGGGCCTGATTGACCATTCTCTCAGTCCTTGTTCTCTGAGGGTTCCAGAGAACTTGTCATGCTATGGCTGTCATCACTTGAGGGAAATAATCTGATTCCTGTAAGAGGATTACTCCTGCTCCAGGTGCTGGCAGTTGCTTCAGCTCTAAGTAAATGCCCACATTTTGGGAAGTGGGAGGTGGGAGGTGATCTGTCCTATGAGGCTCACTGTTGCTTGGGGGCAGTTTCAGTCCCTCATGATAAAGATGTTATCGATTATTCCTGTCCTTTCTGGAACCCAAGGTAACTGCAAAGTGAATGACTTAAAGCAAACACAAATACAAAACAGAGGCAGGGATGCCAAGCTTTTCTCCTGCTTTTAGTTCATTTATGGGCAAGTAAGGAGTCAATGCTTTTGAGCAAAGCAGTTTAAGCACCTCTTACACTTCTTTCCTCAAAACTCAGTAATGAGAAAATATACTTTTCTGTTATAATGGAAGGAGATTGAGTTTCTGGGGTGCCTGTGTAAATTGTGCATATAGGATACACTAGACCCATACTCTCACATATTACACTTAGCAAATATTTATTGAAGGCATCAGGTGGACCAACCCTGTGTTAGGCATGGAAATCCATCATTGCTTGATTCAGACCAGTCCCCAGCTTCATAGGGTTTATACATTAGTGGCAGAAACAGAAGAGTCACCGATACAGAGTTTCCATTCTCATAATTGCTGTAAAGAAAATGAAACTACATAGAGAGAGGCCATCAAAGTGAGGACCTAGCACAAGTGCTCCACTCTCATAAGGAACTTCTGGAAATAGGTCTGGGAAACTGAGTCTCCAACATAAGGTAAATTGAAATTTTCCCTGAGATTTGCCTGTGGGGATGGGGAACAGAAGGTCCAGAGGGGGATAAGGAAGTGAAGTGAGTCTGTGTCTTAAAATACTGGGTGAACATAAAACCATTTGGAATAAGTTTGGTGTTTAGAGAAGAGGCATGTATACAAAGGGTGGGGAGGTGCATTGGCTTGGGAGTGGAGAGACAAGAGAAAATGGGAAGGATGGATGTCAGTCCAGGCTAGCTGGTGGCAGTCAGTGCCTTTGGAAGCTGCCAGGAGAATAGTTAAGTTGTGAAGCCAGACAGGGGTGGACCTGGAGCTGTGACAGTAGAGGAATGACCTCTATTGTGTTGGAGGACTCACTCAATCTTGGACAGAACAGTGGAAATTAAGAGGGAATGAGGGAACTGGCAAAAGCTGCTATATGCCAAGGTCAGACTGAAGCATGACAACAACCAGGCCCTGGAGAAATGGCTTCATGCTGTACTCATGAGCCAGTGCAGTATTGTGAGACTCCCTGTGGGCTCTGCAGTTTGCTGCATGGACCCCACTGTTCCTCCCATGGCCAGGAAGCTCAACCTGCATGGAAGCAAAGTGTGCAACCATTGGAGTTCTATTCAGGAAGTTACTAACTATGCCTATATGTTCCTCTTTTGTAGTAGTTTTTGGTTCTACGTTGAGAATTTTTTATCCACTTGGAATTGATATTAGTACATGGTGAGAGACAGGGATCTAGTTTCAGTCTTGTACCTGTGGATGTCCACTTTGTCCAGCACCACTTGTTGAGGAAGCTGCCTTTTCTCCAACTCATGTTTGAGCTCTTTTTGTCAAATCAAATGGCTGTAGTTGTGTGGATTTCTCTCTGGGTATTCTGTTCTGTTCCATCAGTCTTCGTGTCTGTTTTTGTGCCAGTACCATGCTGTTTTTATTGCTATGGTATAGTTTAAAGTCAGATATTGTGATACTTCTAGCATTGCTCTTTTTGCTCAAGATTGCTTTACTATTCAATGTCTTTTTTTGCTTCCATATTAACGTTAGGATTGATTTCTCTATTTCTGTGGAAAATGTCATTGGATTTTTCATGGGGATTTCATTGAACATATGGATTGCTTTTGATAGTATAGCCATTATCACAATATTGATTCTCTGATCCGTGATCATTGGAGGTCTTTCCATGTAATGATGTATTCAGTTTCTTTCTTTGGTGATTTGTAGTTTTCATTGTAAGGATCTTTCAGTCCTTTGTTAAATTCATTCCCAGGTATTTTTTAGGCTGATGTGAATGGGATTGTTTCTTTTCTTTCAGTCTATTCATTGTTGGGTGTACAGATAAGCTACTGATTTTTGTATATTGATTTTGTATCCTGCTACATTTCATATTATCTGTAAATAGGGATAATTTGACTTCTTCCTTCCCTATTTGAATCCCCTTTCTTTCTTTTTCCTGTCTTATTGCTCTGTCTAAGAATTCCAGTACTATATTGAGTAAGAATGGGGAGAGTGGACACCCTTATCTTGCTCCTGACTTTAGAGGAAATGGTTTCAGCTTTTCCTGTTTAGCATGATGTCAGCAACAGGGTTTTTCATATATAGCTTTTATGAAGTTGAGGTACATTCCTTCCATTTTGGATTTCATCAGGGCTTTTATCAAGAAAGCTCTGAGGCTTTTTCTGCATCAGTTGAGATGATCATGTGATTTTTGTTCTTAATTCTGTTTATATGCTGTATTATATTTATTGATTTGCATATTTTGAACCATCCTTCCATCCCAGGGATGAAACTGACTTGATCATAGTATAAGATATTTTTAATGTGTTGTTGAATTCTGTTTGTATTCTATTAAAATTTTTTGCATCTATGTTGTTGAAAGAGACTGGTCTAAAATTATTTTTTGTTGTGTCCTTGTCTGGTTTTGAAATGAGTCGAATACTGGCTTCATAGAATGAGTTTCTATTTCATGGGGAAGTTTGAGGAATATTGGTGTTAATTCTCCATTAAAGGTTTGGTAGATTTTGACAGTCAATTCATCAGGTCTTGGGCTTTTCTTTATTACTGCTTTAATGTTATTGCACTTTATAGATCTATTTAAGTGCTTTCTGTTCTCTTGATTCAATTTTGGTAGGCCAAATGCATCTACAAACATATCTGTGTCTTCTAAATTTTCCAGTTTATTTAAATTTTCCAGTTTTATTTAAATACAGGTTTTCAGTGTATTCTCTCATGATCCTCTGGATTTCACTGGTTTTTGTTGTGATCTTCCCTTTTATTGATTTGGGTCTTTTCCTTTTTCCTAGTTATATTAGCTAAGGGTTTATCAAGCTTATTTTTCTTTTGATGAATCACCTTTTTGTTACATTGATTCTTTGTATAGTTTTATTTATTTCTATTAATTTTTGCCCTAATTTTTGTTATTTCTTCATTCTTTCTGCTAGATTGGGGTTTGGCTTATTCTTGTTTTTCTAAGAGCTTAAGGTTATTTATTTGTGTGTGTGTGTCTATGTAAATATATGCATACATATATGTGATATATGTGATACACATTTTTTTTCAAAGCTATAAACTTTCTTCTCCATACTGCCTTTGCTGTATCCCAAAGGTTCTAGTAAGTTGTGTTTCAGCAACAATGTTTGGTTCATTCTCCATGTAGTTGAATATTTTCTGTAGATTCTTTTGCTGTTGAGTTCTAGTTTTATCCCATTATGGTCTGATAGATATAGGGAGTTATTTCAACTTTCTTACATTTGCTAAGACTTGCTTTGTGTCCTAAAATGTAACCTGTTTTGAAAAAAGTTACACGGACTGCTGAGAAATTGTTGTGCAGTAGCTGGATGAAATTTTCTACAGATGTCTGTTAAATACATTTGGTCTATAATGTCTGTTAATTCTGAGTTTTCTTTGTTGACTGGATGACATATTGATGAGAAGAGTATTGAAGTCTCACACTATTATTGTGCTGGAGTCTATCTGTAATTTAAAATTCAGTCATTTTTTAAAATATAGTTAGATGCACCAACACTTGACACATATATATTAAGAATTATTATTCCCTCTTGATTGATTGTTTCTGTTATTAATATGAAGTGTCTCTTCTGACTAATTTTGATCTGAAGTCTGCTTTATCAGATATGGTTCATAGCTACTCCTACCTGCTTTTGGGTCTATTTGCTTGGATGATCTTTTACCACCCTTTCACTCTTAGCCAATATTTGTCTTTGTCAGGGAGATGAGCTTCTTGTAAGCAAGAAATGGTCACCAGTCTATGTCTTTTGGTTGGGGAATTGAGATCATTAACATTCAGTGTTAATATTGAAAGATACATAGTGTTTTCAGTTATTTTGTTGTTTTTATGACATTTATTTCTCCCTATTTCTTATTTGTTAACCTACTTGGCCTTATTCTTTCCTGTATTTTACTGGCTGTGTCTATCTTCTTCATCTGTTTGTAGCATTCCTTTAAGTATTTTCTGCAGACTGGTTTGGTGGTCTTGAATTCCTTTAGTTTCTTTTATTGTGGAAGGTTTTGTTTCTTCTTCAATTATGAAAGACAGTTTTTCTGAATAGACTAGTCTAGGTTGATACTTGCTTTCTTTCAGGGCTTGACATATATAATTCCATGCCTTACTTACATTTAGAATTTGTGTTGAGAAGTATGCTGTTATTTTAATGGATTTGCCTTTACTATATGACTTGTCACTTCTCTTTTACAGCATTCAATACTGTTTCTATATTCTGTACATGTAGTGTCTTAATTATAATTTGTATGGAGTGTTTCTTTTCTGATCCTGCCTGTTTCATGGGGACCTTTTCTGCTATTGCGTTATTGAATAAGTTATCTATGCCTTTAGTTTTATCTCTTCTCCTTCTTCTATGATTAGTGGATTTGGTCTTTAAAAATTTTTATACTATATTGTTATTGTACCTATTTTTTTTATTATGTTGTTGTAGTGGGAGTACATTGTAACATTTACAAAAGTTCTTATAATATAGTTGAATTAACCCCCTCTGTCACTATCATTCTCCTTTATCTTTCCTCCCCTATTCTTGGAATTATTTTAACAGGTCTCATTTTTCCATTTATATACCTGAGTACATAATATTTCTGCTATACCCTTTATATCCTCTCCTCTCCCACTGGTACCAATCCCCAGACAGGACTTGTTTTACCTTCCCGTTCTCCATTTAGGTTTGGACTTTTAATGGTATCCCAGAAATCTTGCATGTTCCATTCATGTTTTTATAGTATTTACTGTCTGTGATTTATTTAATCCTTCTACTTTATCCTCAATCTCTGATACTTTATTTTTAATCTTCTCCATTCTATTAGCCATACTTTTGGTTGAGATTTTTATTTGTGATATTGAGCAGTTCATTTGATTTTTTTCAGGATTTCTTTATTTTTATTGAATTCATCTTTTATATCATGCATTGTCTTCTTTATTTCATTCAGTTGTTTGAATTCTCTTTGATTCAATTAGTTGTTTACTTGTATCCTCTTTGAATTTATTCAGTTGCTCGTACATCTCTTTAATTTCATTAATCATTCTTGTCATTTTTTGATTCATTGTTTGAGATTTCTTCCTCTTCGTTATCACTTACATCCCTTATTGTGGAGTTGTTGGCTTTTGAAGGAGACTTATTAAAATAAGTCCATTTTTTCATGGAATTTTTTTAATGCTGGGATTTACATATCTTTTTGGTTGGAGGTGTCAATCTTCTGTGTCTTTTTAGTTAGGAATTTCTCACAGATTATTTAAGGTCGTACAGTGACTGTGTTGTCACTACACTGGTGGTGTGTGGCTCAGTAGTCAAACATTCAATTTCAATGCTTGAGACACTGAGTACAGCTTCCTACTCCAGAAAGAGAAAGCTTAGCTGCAAGAGCTATCACAGGAGATAAATCACAAACTTGATTATAATAAACCTTAACAAAGTCCAACCATTGCTTCTGCTCTAGTATATTTAGAGGAGTTTGGGAGCAAAGATAATCTTTATGATCTAGGAAGACCTAAATTAATAAGGGTGCTAGTGGGAAGGAGATAGGTGGGGTAACACTAATGAATAATACAGGATGTGTGGCTTTATAAGGCAGGAAGGAGTAGTGACTTAGTTTACTAATATGGGTTAATGCGAAAGTAGAGTGAGGTAGGTAGGAAAGATGTAGTTAGTGTTATGTTAGGGAAGAGTGGAGGAAGAAAAGTGAAGAGAACTAAACAGACAAACTAGCAACAAAAATTTGAAAGAAAAAGACAATCTGGCAATCTAATTGACCTGCTAAATGTGTAGGTAATAAAGAAGGATTATGGATGGAGAGAGAGAGACAAAATATGCGCAAGAAACAATTCTAATTAAAGACAGAAGAAAAGTATAAATGGGGGGAGGGCAATAGGGAAAGGATGGAGAGGACATGGTTTATGATTGAAAAATGAAAGGCAGGTGTCGTGGTTCATATACAGTGACTTCAGAGAAAAGGAAGGGAGGGAAAGCAGAACTAAAAATGAGCATGTATAGATAGTGGATATCTATTAGATATACAAAAACCCCAATATGAGCAATTAAGAGGTCAAAGCAATCAAAACCCAACAGTGACAAACACATAGTAAAATATCAAAAATTCCAGTTGCTTTCTTGAGTAGCTATGTATTTTTTTTCCTTCAGAGTCTGAGTCTTTCCAGCCAGTAGATGGCAGTCTAGTCTGAGACTTGACTCTAGAATGGAGTCTGGACTTGTTTCCAGCATAGGGGGCAGAGGAACTTGGAAATCTGAATACAATCTCCAGTGAATCCATCTGAAGTTTTATACTTTCCACTAAGCTTGTAGTTTCCTCTCCCAAGTCCCCAAGAACTTGCAGTCAGCCATATGTTCTAGCAGTGGACCTTCCCCATGTTAGAAAATGCTGTATTGTGCTTCCATGCACACTGCAGTACCTTCTTAGCTGTAGCTAGTAGCCTTGTCCAGTCCATCCCAAATGCTCTACCTTTTGTCTCAGCAGGTGGTTCGATGTAGGTGTGTCTGTCTCCTTGCTGTTTTTCTTGCTGAATTCTCTGCAAGTTCAGAGCACAGGATGCTCCATGTCTTCTGTTTCCACAGGCAGGACAAGGCTATGTTTCATTGTTCTGCTTTTGCTCTCAGTTACTGGTGTACTCCTGCATTGTTGATGGAATCAAAACTACTTTGCTGTCAGTTCTTACTTTCTTAGCAGTTCTGCAGGGAGTTAGATGAGAGAATTGTTGTTTGTTGGAGTGTTATCTGTGAGGAATTGTAGCCAGTGATGTTACTTTGTCACCATCTTCCTGATATCTCCTCACAGTTTTAGTCTTGAAAGATATTTTTCACTTAGATAAGGAATTATATGTTGATAGTGGGGTTTTCCCCCCTTTCTTTCAGTTCCTTAAGTTGTTTCTCTGCTTTCTTCTTCCTTCCATTCCTGCTGACAATAAATTTTCTTCTCACCGTTATTTTTTGTGCCTCTGTCTATAATGTCTCTTTTTTCCTCTGGCTGCTTTTAAAATTCTCCTTTTATCATTGGATCTAGCAATTTGATTTTGATAAGTCTTGACTTGATGTAATTTTCTTTGTGTGTCTTATACTTGGGACTTAATAAAATTCTTGGATCTATGGGTTTATAGTTTTCATCAAATTGGGAAATTTTTTTGTACTTTTTTCTTTAAAAATTGGCATTTTCAGCTTTCCCCTCTTTGATAATTCTAGTTACATTGTGTTGAGCAACTTGAAACTCCCAAAGTTTATTGGTGCTCTGTTGATTTTTTTTTCATTGTTTTTTCTCAGCGTGTTTCATTTTGGTTAGTTATGTTGTGTGTCCAAGTTCACTAATTTTTCTGCGGTGTCAATCTGCTCTTTCAGTTGGGTTTTTTTTTTTACAGCTGTAATTTCTGAACACACTAAATGTTTTCTCAAGCTTCTTGAATCTCTAGGATATAGCTATAAAGACTGTTTTAATGTTCTTTCAACTAACTCTGTTTAAGTCATTTCTGGGTTGGTGTCAAATGATTTATCCCCCCATTTTGGGTTGCATTCTTTTTACTACTTTACATACAGACTTGGTTCGATGCCACATCTTGTAAATTCTGCCTTGTTGGGTGCTAGATGCTGTTGCTCTACATAAATATTCTTTATTTGTGTTGAGCTTTGTTCTGTGTTGTGCTGAAAAATAGTTTGATCCTTCTAAGTCTCACACTTTGTTGGGCTATGCCAGAACTCTGTCTAGTCCAATACTTACTGAGGCAAGACACTTGTTAGAACTTTAACCCCTGCACCTAGATTACCAGTTTTTTCTCTCTGACTGCTGGAAACAGGCACTGCTCTCTACTTGGTGTAACCTCCAAGTACTGTTTGCTCACATTCTTTTAGGTCATTATTTTATTGGCTCAGGTAATTTTCTTGTATTCATGTTGATCAATCATCCACTGAATACTTGAAGGAACTCTGCAAAGTCTGTGTCTCTTCTCTTTCTGCTATGCTACCTGCCAATTTTGGTGTCTCCAGACTCCCAGCTGCATCTCCTCTACTCAGAGAGACTTCTAGGCTTCCCGTCCTACATCACAGCTGCAGACTTTCTTCAAACCCTAAGCTAGGGCAGTGCTAGGCATTGTATTCTTTGCTTCTCATCTCTCAGGAACCACTGACTTCCACCACCCGATGTCCACTTTGAGTGCCATTGTTCTGTATGTTTTGTTCGGCTTTTAGTTGTTTTAGGTGCAGATGAATCTGGTTCCTTACTCCACATTGACTGAAAGTGGAAGTCCAAAAGCTTTGTTCCACTGAACTGGACTTCCAATGATATGTAGAAGAACAACTGCGTTCATTGTGCTAATCTTTATCTTATGATAACTTTTATTAGTAAAGCTGATTTAAAGAGACATAGAAAAGCCAACATGGAAATAATGGGGTTTTTAGTCTACAAACTTATCCAGTTACTAAAACATATAGTTTATGACATTGCTCAAATCACTGATAACTTTAATTCAGTGTATGCTAGAACTTAGCTAGACACATAACAGGGCAGGTGCAGTGAGGGAAGGATGAGAAGTGAGAGACAGAGATCATGCTTAGTGGGTTTGCAGCCTTGCTAGAAATGGTGTTCACTCCCTAAACAGTTAGGGACAAACCAGTCATCTATGATGTGTTCCATAAAGAACACAGCTAAGAGTTTGGAAAAACAAAGAGCAATGTCCTATGTGGTCATCAAGGGAGGTGTCTTGCAGAACTCAGGAAGAGAGTGTTTCAGGAAGTGAGATGCTAGTAGACAAAGGCCCTAGAACTCTTGGGAAGCAAGAGGGTAAATGGCTTGATTGGCAGGAGATCTATTTGGGGGACACTGGGAGATGAGTTTAAACAGTAGGTCAGGTTATGAGATGACTACAATTGTTTCCTCCTACAGTTCAGATTTTTTTAGAGGCCACCAAAAAAGTGCCAGTTTCTTCTGATAGAAATAGAAAAAATGTTTACAATATCCATCATGATTCAGTCAGCTTTTGACTACAAAAGAAGACACTAAAATTTAGTGGCTTAAAACAACAACCATGTGTTTACTTCATGATTCTGTTCTTTGGTAAATTTGTCCAGGCTCACCTTGAGCAGATAATCTGGTCTTAACTGAGTTTACTCAGGTGTTGGCAGCCAACTGGTCATTGATTGCTTTACTGAACATCTGGATCTAACAATTGATTTGCTATTAGCTGCATTAACAGAGCAACTGGGCAATGAGTGTGACTCATCACCCAGCTGTCTAGTGCCATCTTATTCACATAGTGGTACTTGTTGAACACCCAACAGAAACATGGGAGGGGACCTCAGCCTGCAAACATTTTTCAAGCCTCTGCTTGTATTGAATCATGTTTCTGATTATGCATTGGCCAAAGAAAGTCTCCTGTTCATCCTAAATTCAAGGACTGATAGAGGAAGCCTGCTTTTTTAAAAAGAGGAGCTGAACATTTAGGGTCTGTTTTTATAAACATGCTGCATATCCATGAAATATCGATTGTACAGTAAGCAAACAGGACTGACTGCTAACTATTGAGTTTAAAGTTATTTGTTCACATGCTGCAAGCTAGTTGGCAGACTTAAATTATACTTTGAATGGTTCTTAAATGTTATAAAAAGTGAAACTAATGTTTTCATCTCTCCTCTTATCTTTATAAAGACTTCCCATTTTATGTTTAGTCTATTTGCAGACCATTAGCTGAACACAGTGCCAACCCATCATCTAGGAGGAATACTGGTGACAGAAAAATCTCCCCTTCCACTTTTGGTCAAGTTATCTCTGTTGCGTTCACTGAGTCTGGGCAGTGGGTTTGCTCTGAAAAGAGCCAGGAGACATTCCAAACCACTCAAGGTCAAGATTGGACTGGTTGTCTTGGGTTGGTCTTCTGGCAGATCACTTTTTCCCTTAGAAAGGCATGGAAGTCTTAGAAAAAAAGGAGAGGTTACTGTTTATGTACTTGAAAACTTCATTGTGTTATGAAACAGATGAAAGTGTTTATTTCTGAATTTAAGAAACTGTTCTCATTATCAAGTATATAATTTTGGTTCTTTCTGGAACCAATCCTTTTATTACTCAAGTTAGTATAATGGAAATAATATTAAATTCTTATGATAAACAAAACAATGGAAGTCATTTGAGTTTATATCTCCCCCTCAAAAAAAAAACACATGGGGGGAGGGTAATACAGAAAATAACCTACAGTGATCACTCCAAAATTGCTAATTACCATGTAGTAGGTTTTCTGTGTCCCTGGCCATAGTAAACACTGCCAGAAAGAAGGCACCAAAATTCAAGCAAGGCTGAGGTTCTAGAACACGCTGTCACTTGGTCAGGAGAACATGAATACAAATAATATTCATCAAGACGATGCTCCTGCGGGTAAATTCTAGGTTAGATGTCAGAAGTTGATGTGAAGAGATGGCAAGTTTGATAATACTGTATCATGCACACTCTTCTTGGGCTTTTGCTCTTCTAGTAACAATTAAAAACAAAACTGAAATTTACTATTACTTGTAGGGCTATTTCAATGCCAGGACAGGTGTTTATTGTCCTCATCCTCTTTCTCTTGGATCAGTGAGGCTCCTTTGAGCTCAGGTTACTCCCAGTGATGGGAGGCTGAGTAAGGATGGCAAACTTCTGATCCCACTGCACTGCCTGCCTTTGGATGGTAGCTTTGAGGAAGGACCCTTGCCCTCTTTCACTCGGGTGTTACAAAGGATACAATTTTGTGTGAGGAGAGCACTTTCTCTGCAGGTACAGGAAGGAATGGACTGGGGATGTGGAAGCAGAGACTGGCATATGCAATTGTTCTCATTTTGTGCACACTATTTTTAACTAATTAATTCTTCAGTAAGGTAGTGATGTTCTTCCCTGTGCCAGCATAGAGGTGTAAGTGAGAAAAATAGGATCTGATCCCAAACCTTATGCTGTTAAGAGAAAATGTAATGTGTGTGGAAATGATAAAGACTGAACTCAAGGTAGTACCTTTCTCTAGGGAAGAAATGAAAGAGTAAATTATTGTGCTGACACATGTACTGTGACAAGTGCTGCAGGGAAGATACTTTGCGAAGTGCCAGTGGTGTGAGAGAAGGGACATTGGTTAACATGGGCTCTAGTCTGAGAGGCCAGTTTAAAAGCCCAGCTCCAGGCCAGGCATGGTGGCTTGTGCCTATAATCCCAGCTACACAGTAGACAGAGGTAGGATGATTGTGGGTTCCCATGGGCAAAAAAATTCAAGACCCTATCTTAAAAGTAACTAAGGCAAAAAAGAGCTGGGGTCAGGGTCATGGCTCAAGTGCTAGAATGCTTGCCCAGCAAGAATGAGGCCCCAGGTTCAAACCTCAGTACCACAAAAGGAAAAAAAAAGCCCAGCTCTGCTACATCCTCACTGTAGCTTTTCTGTGTGCCTCAGTTACCTTGTCTGTAAAGAGGACAATAGGGGAATTTTGTTCAAGAGGCTGTATGTATTACGAGAGCTGTTACTGGAATGTAAGAAAAACATGTACCATCTATGTAAACATGAAATATTATTACCAGCCATATCCCAGGGAAACTGAGCTCCTGTTCGGCATAAATGTCCCAGGAAAGAGAGCCTTAACCAGGTGGTTTTGGGGGAGCTGACTCTAGGGCTTCATAAGACACAGGCTAAATATTGCAATTTCTGTTACTCAAAATACATCACTTGCAAACTCTCCCTCTCTGGCCTCTTGCCACCTCAGTCCTGTATGGCTTTGCTTGGTTACAGCTGCCTTCCCTTAACTGCAGATGACTTCAGCTTTCCAGGTGCTTTCTAGGGTGGCACACAGTTCTGATGAGTGACCAGCTGGTCACCATGCTGGGAAGGTTCACATGGAACCCTACTCCCTGGAGCCTGTAGGCAGGGAACTGCCAGTGTTGTTCTCCAGACCCATTACGGGCAATGCACTACAAGTCTGTCTACAACTTCCAACATAATGATACCTGCTGAATGCCTACCATGGCCCTGAAGTTGCTCTAAGTGAATCCGCGCATATATTCTCAGTTAAACTTCATGTGTTGGAGGGTACAATTATCCCCACTTTACAAATAAGTAAATGTGGATCAGAGAAGTTAAATGACCCACTCCACTAAAGTTTTCTCATTTCAAGCCCGACACTCAGACCTTTATGCCAGAGCTGGTGCCCAAACCAAACAACATAAACATTGCAGCAAATTACAAATATTTAGTTTCCTGAAGAACTTAATATGAAAGATAAAAATATTAAAGATGGCATTGTAAAGAAAATAATACTAACTGGAATTTTAGCAGTCTTGTTTTTTCTTTTTCTTTTTGTGGAACTGGAGCTTGAACTCAGGGCCTACGTGCTTGCTAGGCAGGCACTTTACCACTTGAGCCATTGGTGACTTTTTTGGTAGTGATAATTTGGGGTTTTCCCCCTCTTGGTGATAAAATGCAGCTGAGCACTGGTATTATGTGTTGAGAAATTTCCCAAGACAAGATTTATAGAACCATTGTTTATGCTCTCACATGCTGACTTACAGTAGTAGGAGACCCAGAAAAATTTAGCTTTATGAATGTTGTATTTATAACCCTTTGTGTGTAGTATGTCCAAAATGGCTAATATGCATGCTGGACAGATAAGCTCCTGGCATCCTTTATTTCTTTTTCCTGCTGCAGGGATCTGTTGGAGGTACTCAAGGAAATAGGTCCTGAATTCTACTGCTGGTTTAGCTTACATTTCCTTTCCCTGAAAGGCAGTGAAAATCATCCATATGTTTATTGGCCATTTAACTTTCTTTTCATGAAATACCAATTACTCTTTGCCAGTCTTTCTCATACTGATTTGAAGGTGTTCGTTTTGTATAATGGGTACTAATCCTTTGCAGTTTATGCATGTTATAAGTAGTTTTTTCTAGACTATTGTTTTTCTTTATTATTAACTTATGTAATATTTCAAGGTATTTTAAATTTAATAATGCACATTTATCAAGTCTCTCTGTTTCGGTTGCCCTTTTGGCCGAAAAATTTCTTCCCTACTCTGAGATCAAAAAGTTGTAAAGTTTTGGTTTTTACTTTTTTCATCTAAACTATCTAGGATTTGTGTGTGTGTGTGAGTGTGTATGTGTACGTGTGTGTGTATTTGGGATAAAGAAGGGCTACCTGTATTTTGTTTTATATGGCCAACGTAGTTTCAGCACCATTTGTTCAACAGTTCACCAGTTCCCCCACTGATACATATTGACATGTCTGTCATGAATCAGTATACTATATGTGTACGAGTCTGTGTCCTCACTCTCTGTCCCGTTCCATTAGTCCAAAATTCAACTCATGTACCCAAACCATGTTCATACTTGATCATTGTGGTGATAGAATGAATATGATATCTAGTGGAACCAATGCTTTGCTTTGTTCTGGTTCAGAATTACTGTGATTATCCTTGGATCACAGGTCCTGTTCAAACACTTTGAACTCAGCTTATAAAACTCCATGAAAAATACCTTTGGGAAGGGTTGATTTGGGATTGTACTAATTAATAAAATGGGGAATTGACATCTTTAATATATTATATATACTTTTCTTGTATTTGAGTCTTTCATAAAGCTTTATGGGGCTAGAGGCATGGGTCAAGTGGTACAGTGCCTGCTTTGTAAGCATGAAGTCCTGAGTTCAAACCCCAGTCATACCAAAAGAAAAAAAAGTTTTATATGTTTTTCATATTATTAGTAAATGTAATCATAGTTAGCTTATGGTGAACTTGGTACAATGCTGTTGGTAGATACAAATGCAATTGATTTTGTACATTTTATATATGGAAACCTTACTGGACTCATTAATTCTAATGGCTTGTTTTCTGTATAGTTTGTCAGATGATCTGCAAATGATGGCGTTTTCTTTCTTTCTTTTCCTTGTTATTTTTATTCATTTTTCTTAGTATACTGGCTAGGACCACCAGAATAATGTCAAATATAAATAATGAGTGTCTTTGCATCGTCTTTAACATTATACTACTCACTGTTTCAGCATTAACAATTATACTTATTGCAGTTTTAAAAAAAAGAAAATCAACTTATTCAGTACGTATCCATTATCAGGTTTGGCAAATTTTACCTCTAAGATAGATAAAAAAAATGTTTTCCCTTTTTTAAACTTTAAAAAAATTATCATTCTACTCGGGGTACGTTGTGACATTTACAAAAGTTCTTACAATATATCATAGTTGAATTCACCCATTCCATCATTCTCCTTTATTTCCTCCTCCCCCCATTCCTGGAATAGTTTCAACAGGTTGTTAAAAGCTTTGATGGTAAATAGGTGTTGAGTTAAAGCTTTGTTGCATATACAAGGGTAATCATGATTTTTCTTCCAGAATCTTTTAATGTTGTAAAGTTTGTTCATTGATGTTCTCACCTTAAGTTATCATTGCATTCACTGGACAAGCTCAACATGGTTTTATTTCAGAACTTGCAATGATGTTTGTAACTGCAATCAGCATACAAGTTTCTGACTTTATAACTTTCTGACAAGAGTGGAGGCTCTTGTCTGTTTTCTGTGTCAGAAATCACATAAAATATATTGAGGAACGTTTTTTACTTTATGACCTCTGACCTTTGTATCTCATTAGATTAACTCTTCCTTAAGTCTTTCTTTAGTAAAAATCTTTAAAAGTCTGATACTAGTGGATTTTTCTTTTTGTTATATGTGGATATATTTTTAATTAGTTCATTGAGTATCTTTCAATGACTAATAAGACTATCCTAAATTTGATTTCTTCCCAAATCAGATTAGGTAAATTATATATTTTTAGAAAATTATCCATTTTAGTTTTGTTGATATTCTTTATATGTTTTTGTTTTCCTATTTCATTGATACTTGTTCATTATAATCTTTCTGTTATCTTTGAATTTATTCTATTATCGCTTTCTACTTGTTGAGTTGACCAATCATTAATTTTTATTTTTTCTTTTCTAATATAAATACCTAAGGAATAAATTTCCTTCTAAATAGTATGTTACAAACATATAAAACTTTTTTCAGGGGAAGTACTTGGGCTTGAACTCAGGGCCTCATGCTTGCTAGGCAGGCACTCTACCACTTGAGCCATTCTGCCAGTCCAACATCTTATAAAACTCGATACATAGCTTTACCATTATAGTGCCCTGAGAATATTTTCTAATTTTCTACACTTTTCCTTTTTTACCTGAATTATTTAGAAGTGTGTTAAAATTTCCAATTATATGGAGTTTTCTAAACTTATCTCCTTATTACTTATTTTAAACTTAACTGCATTATAGTCCGGAAGGTAGCTAATATGAAACTACTCACATTCATTCATAAGCTTTGTGGCAGAATGGATGGTCAGTTTTGGATAATTTTTGTGTATTTGAGAAGAACTCATTTTCTCTAATTTGGGGCACTGGGTTAATCTATTATCTAAATTGTGTCATAAAACAAGTCTATTTATATTCTTAATATCTGTCAACCACTGTGCAAAAGGTATATTAAACCCCTTTACTCTGATTGTGGATTAGATTTGGCTGCATATTGCATTTTAAAAATCTACAAAGTAACAGTAGATCATAGAAGATAGAAGTTGTACAGCATGGTCTAGACTTATGTGGAAAATAAATAAATTCAGTGTGTGCCTGAGTGTCCAGGGCTGATGGAGTTGCTCATTGTGACCTAGAACATAGCACTTGGTTGCAGGGATGGTAGTGATTTTCCTCTACTTCCCTCACCATCTATGACCAGCAGCCAACAGTGACTCATGTTTTCTAATGAGAACGGCTGTGGGACTCATGGCGGAGTGTGTGACACTAGAGTCCTATCATTCTCCAACTCTAAGAAACCTCATGTTACCCACCCTGCAGGCATATTGCCACTGAATTTAAGTGGATTTACCCATGCTCTACCCTTGGATAAATAAATTTAAAAATGTATTTTAAAACGTATCTTAATTTTGGAAGGTATTTTTCGTAAGTGATAGCAATAGTTGTTCCTAACAGATTTTATTATTCCCCAGAGGTCCTGCAGGCTCCCCAGCTAATCTCTTTCTAAATCTTTCTTGTAGTTACCTAATTTTCCTTTCTCTGACCCATTCTCTGACTGAACATTTCTTGTGAAACCATGCCTATGTCTCCCTGCTGAGGTCTCCTCACAGCTTACAGTTATGCCACCTTCAGTGAATAATCCAGATTGCATGTGTAGTAGAGTCCTTTGACACACAGAAGGTTCCTGGGTGCTTCTTGACGTAGAGGGAAATTTCTGTAATTATAGTTACTTTTCAAACCATTGCTATGTTGTTTTCTTCCCATCTGTTTTCCGAACACCTGCTGGTTTTTTTGTTTGTTTATTTGTTTTTGCGGTACTGGGGTTTGAACTCAGGGCCTACACCTTGAGTCACTCCACCAGCTCATTTTTGTGATGGCTTTTTCAAGATAGGGTCTCGTGAATTATTTGCCTAGGCTGACTTTGAACCACATTCCTCTTGATCTCTGCCTCCAGAGTAGCTAAGATTAGGCGTGAGCCACACGGCGCCTGGCTGAACACCTCATTTTAAGATGACATCGTTATTTTGACAGAGTGCTGTATGGTAAAACATCTCTGGTACATATATTATAGAAAATAGTTTTAAGTTTGCAAGTTGATTTTAGCTCATCAAAGACTTTAGACTAACTATAAATTTTTTTTTAAAAAGCAAGCATCTTCCGGAAATACTTTTGTTTATAATAATACCCAGGATTGATGACCACTTATATGCCAAGAATGCTGCTTGGCATTTTATAGACATCACCACATTTTTGTCCTACCAGCACTTGAAGCAAGTTGCTTATCACCATCTACAGATAAAATTCCTGAAACAGAAGATCTGAGATACTCAGTAGTTTCCCTTCAAGCACTGCCTGCGTATTGGCAGACCCTCAGTTCTAACCAAGCTCAGACCGATTCCTGCATTGGTTTTTCAATTACATCCCAACCAACTAAAGGATTCACTTGTTGTACCTTTAGGTCATCACCAACTGGTCTTCTCACGTCATCTTTTAGACAACATCAAGAGTCACTGGCAGCAGAGAGAGAGAGACGGCGGCAGGAGAGAGAAGAAAGGCTACAGAGAATAGAACGTGAAGAAAGGAACAAATTCAAGTAAGAAAGATTTTATAAGATTCTTTTAATAATGAGTTGAAACTTAAAGCACATGCCTTTATAGCTGTATCTGTTTAATACTGGTGTGAAAGGGTTAGGAAATGATATATTTGCTTCTAATTCTGTCTATATCTTTGAGGAAGAGCAAGATTTAACTTATAATAGGCTTGACTTGGGTTTTCTCTAACCATGTAACAGGAAGCACAGAGAGTCAAATGCAATTAGGCAATTGTGCTTTCTTGGGTCATCACTTATCTAAAATGGTCTTTTACAGGCCTTCCTGAGGACAGAGTGCCTTATTGTCCTAACTTAATTTACTGTTTTTCCCTAAAGGTCCTCATGTTTTATTCATATTCTATTCAAAGAAATTATTTTTTCCACTCTCTGGTTTACTTCTTAATCCCTGTACCAATCATATTTTTCTTTTCCTTTTTCCTGTGGTAGGGGAATCATTGTGCTAGCTACTCCCAGCCCATTGCACCCTGATCTCTGGTCTTTGTCCAGTGGTGTGTTTCTGGGGTGGTCCATTACAGAGTCCATGTCTTAACATGTCTGTCCCCACTGAGTCTGGTTTCCCTCTGCTTCTCTTTCTACCAATTCACCTGTTGTCCCATCCTCCAGTTAAACTTCCTTCTACCCCTCACCTGGGCACCATGCCATACTTTCCTTCTTTATGGAATGCAAGACATTTGTGGAGTCTTTGCTTACACACATTCTTCCTTCCCTTCTCCCCTTACCTGGGTTTCTGTACTCCCTTTTCTCTCTTGCTTCTCTTCCTACTTCTCTTATACCTTTCCCCCTTTTTTATCTTCCCAATCATGTCTCCTAGAGCTTGTATTTTTTTTTTCATTTCATTTTCTCCCCACCTCTTCCTCACTTCAGTTTCTTTGGCAAATAATCTGTCCATTGACAGATTAGTTAAATCAATAAAGGATTGATGACTTAAAATGAGGACTTAAAAATTAAAAAACTTGGTTTATTCCAAAAGCCAAGAAGAGTATGTAGAAATGATTAAAATATGAGCAAAATTGTAAAATTGCTTACCTGTCACTCACTACTTAACAAAAACTGGACACCCCAAGTCAATCAGTGAAACGCCAACCCTCACTTTTGTAAGAGTGGGTGAATGGGCATCATGAAATCAACCAGCATCATTTCTCTCCCAAACTTGTGTGGTATGTGCTGAGCTGCCAGATTTCTACCAAATAATAGATGGGGGCACCAGTTCTGGATACACCCTCTCTCAGGAGGTTGTTCAAGAAGTTGTTCAAAAAGACCAATTTTTAAAGCCCTGGAACAGCTAAATGTTTCCTGATTTATGGCCTTCTGTGACATTTGCATATTTTATCACCAAATAGCAACAGGGAATTTGACTGAAATATGTGGGAAATTCAGAGATTACCTTATATATCCAAAGTTTTTGATTGACACCCTCTTAAAATAAGGTGCCAGCTTAGGGAAAATGGAATGCACACGTTCCATCTCGTCCTCCTATTGCATCACTGCTGCATGCACCAATAAATCATAGACAGAATGCATGGAGTTCTGGAAACTTCCATGGTAGAGGGAGAAGATGCAGTGAAGTGGCCCAGCGTCCAAAAATTTTGCCAGTGAAGGCTTCCTTTTTTTTTTTTTAACCTCCAATGTCACCTGTAATGAACTAAAAATACCCCAAGACATATCAAATGTGGACCAAAAGACTTCCTCTTTTTCTGAAGCACAGTCAGAAGAATTACTAAGGGTCAGAGAACACATAAATCCTGTTTTTTGTCTTAATTATCCTAGCCTCCAAGCAACACTGCTACAAAATCCCAGTGATGGCAGCAATGCCTGGCAAGTGCCTAAAACTAAGTGAGGGGCACCCACCCTTTAACCAGAAGTGCAATGGCCTTATGAGCACTAGGCAAATCATTTCTCTCTGCTAGGCTGCCCTGGATACAGATGCAGTAATCAAAAGTTTGTAATAGGTCAGAAGAAGCCCAAGCTTTCTGGCAGGAGGACAGGAAGAGAAACCAAGGAAACAGAAAGTGCCACTGGCTGGTGCACAAAAGGTCTGATCTGACTAGCATTGAAAAATTGAGCTAATGTTGGAACCAATATCAAAAAGGAGGTCAGAACTCGCAAATTGAAACTAACTTGCATGGCTACCTGGAAAAAACAAAACAAAAGTCACGATTTGTTTTAGAATCTCATTGCAGAATATTTAAGATTTACAGAATATAATTCAAAATAACTTGCCATACTAAAAAGAAAACAGGAAAATTTTAACTAAAAAGGAAAAGATAATCAAACAATCACCACAAAAGGACATAGATATAACTATCAGACAAAGACTTTACAATAACTAGTATAAACATGCTTCAAGAATAAGGGCAAATATGCATGAGACAAAAGAAAAGAGGAGTCTTTGTAAAGAAAAAAAAGATATAAAGAAGAACCAAATGGGAATATATATATATAGAAATTAAAAGTTAAAAAAATTCATTCAATGAGCTGAATAGCAGAATACAGATGAGAAAGAAAAGCCAGTGAATTTGAAGATGGAACAATAGAAATTATTCAATCTGGAGACAAGAGATGGAAATGCGTGATATCTTAGTAGCCCAGGAGTAACACCAAAATGTCTAGCATTCATGTCATGTTGTCTAAGACTAGCAGTGGAATCTCAGAGGTATAGGAAAATAGGGTGAGAATGTGTTATAATGTCTATTCAACCATTATGGCACAGCCACGCACAGAATGAGGATTAGACTTGGGCACTCTGTCTTTAGAGATTATTGGTTACTTCTCACCATTTGCTCCCGGTTCCATTTAAGAGCACAGAGAGTTCTAGGCAAAATGACCCTTTGTCCAGGAGGAGTGCTAATTATCAGAAAAGACCACAGGCACTTGCCATTACTTATTAATTAAAGCACCTGCAATTCCATATTCTGAGAATGTGGATGAAAAGAGATTTAGAAAGGGAAAGAGGAACAGCTTGGCTATTATCTGAATGGCCCACTTTTCATGAACTTCCCTGAGTTGCTTGTACTCCTTGTGCTTTTTACAAAGCATCTCAAAGTTCTTGTCTGTTGCTTTTGTTGACTATAGTCTTAAACTTCCTGAATTGCAAGAAATTATACCTCTAGCATGGGAAACAATGAGGATAGGTGTTTATGGGTGATGACAAATCTGACTCTTGCTACATTTCTCCTCCTCTTCCTAGCATACTGTAGTCATTCTGATGTACTGTCCCTGTTACCAGTGCACTGATAAGCAGAATACTTAAGCTATATTATGAGGTCCAGTGTAGAAAAACTTGATGTCAGGATTCTCCAGGAAAATACCCCATCCACCAAGAGATGACTGATTATATAGTCTTAAATTTAGATTCAAGCTGGAACCTCACCAGCAGGAACAGAAAAAAAAAAGCATTAAAATTGGACTTAGTCAAATATATCATGGGTGTTAATGAAGAGGTTGCATAACCCAAGAGTTTCCAGTGGTCCTAGCATAGCAGCTGAGGTTGTGCTGGCTGTGAAAAATGTCTAATGTTTCTGTGAACTGCAACACAAGATGCCAAGAGAACTTGGGTCTAGTTCGATTTAATTCTTTTAAAAATCGATGTATTGGAGTTTGAACTCAGGGCTTTGTGCTTGCTAGGCTGGTACTTGAGCCACATCCCCACTACTTAGATTCAATCTTAAGATAGATGTTTTGGAACTACTGGAGCTCAGTTGGATATTAATCATCTCCAAAAGCTGTTGCCTACTTGTAATTGCCACATTTTATTTGTATAGTTTTAAAAACTTCTCTTCCTTCCTCCCTCATACACTTACGTTCTTTCCTCAGAGTAGTTAGTATTGTTTCTAAGTAATCCAAATATCCCCATGTTTTTCTGCCATCATTTTATTGGAAATTCAGTAATTCAACTATGACACTTTTTCATTTTCTGGGCAGGACTTCATGGTTAGTAATTTCTTGGTAATTTTATGAGTTTCTAATTGTACTATTTTCCTTCTCTATTTGTTTGTTCTGCATATTTCTGCTAGCCGAGAGTATTTAGACAAAAGAGAGGAGCAAAGACAAGCAAGAGAAGAAAGGTTTGTATATCTCTTCTTTCCCTTTGTCACCGAATGGCACGTGACTTTGCACTGCTAACCAAGCATGTAGAGAAGACTGTGTTCCTTAAAATATATTAACTTCGCCTCAGGCACCTCGGCGTTGCATAACTGGCATTTATGCAGTAAATAACTGGCATTTTTTTAAACCTCTGTTTTCCCAGAGAAGTTCAGATTTATCATTTAGTGCCATCATGTGAAATGTACATGTCCGTTGCTCCAAAACTTCTCCAAATGAGCACATTGGTGTTAGCATATGTCATGTGTCACTGAATAATGGGAATAGATCCTGAGAACTGCTTTGCTAGGTGATTTTTTTTCATTGTGCAAACATCATAAAAGGTACACAAACTAAAACAGCCATTACATCAGTAGGCAGTATAGTCTTATGGGACCATTGTTTTAAAGTTGTCCATTATTGACCGAGACATCCCTGTGTGGTACTTGACTGTTTTTGAAATACCTATATCCACTACTGAGCCAGTGTTAGGTGTCCTTACTGTATGCTTCTGTGTCATTTGGTCAGCATTCCTTCAACCCATATTTGAGTGTACACACTGCCAGGAACTGGCTGGGGTGCCATACACACCCAAGACTCTTTCTGATTGTACCTGCTCACTTCCTGACCTCCCTCCTGAACTGTATCCAGTTCCTGGATGGCAAGAACCATACCTGGCTTTCCTTATGTATAGAATAAATAAATGAGCTAATGGACCAGCAGCTTTATTTAAGATATCCAAGCTATAAACTAGTTTGTTAGTTTCAGTCACAATGTGGTCTGAATCCCAGTAAAATATAAAATTAATGTATTCATTGTTTGACAAATGAATGTAAAGCAAAGGAAACTGGTTGTGGAAACAGATCCGCAAGTTTTTATCTCCAGCACTGGATAACCGGCAGTTGTCCCATCTGCCACCAGATGGCGATGCAACATGGAGAGATGGAAAAGCTCCTTTTATACATTTTGTATTGAAGCCAGCTGGGAACCTAACAGTTTCTGGACTGTGCCAATATGATGTGGAATTGTGCTAATTCTTTAGACACCATCAGCTAAATAGATCAAGACAGTCTGAGGCAGGGAAGAGTGGAGACGGCCTGTGCTCAATTTAAAAATTAGATGCTTAAGTCAGCCTCATGAGTAAAAACTACAGCGTTGCTTTATTTCCCGCATTCTATTAGATTATTGTCATCCTAGTAACAAGTTGCAGCCAGTAAATAAAGAGTGAAAGATGTTGGTAAAGGAACAAGAAACTTCCGTTTCTCTGACTTGTGCCTCTTTTTGACACTGGGAGGTATTAACATATACTCTTACTGAAAATGATGTTGTCTTTCTGCCTGGGCTTGAGGGATTAGATTTTACTTTTTTTAGTTCTCCCTCCAGTTTTGGTACCTTTTTGAGCTTCTGACAACTTGACCACCAGGTTATGTCTACACACAGGCAAAGCTGTGTGACACCTGGGGAAATGTCAACATGCTTTGTCAAGGACTATACTGACTCAGGCTGATGTCACAATTTTCCCAGGCCACTAAAGGCCAGTCTTTCTGTATATTACTTACTGCCCTTTTTCCAAAACAGGGCTTTACTTATGCCTGGGAGTCTCGAGTAGGGAAGGTTGTCACTTTTCTCTTTTTTTTTGTTCTGCGCTTTGTCCTGGCCCCCAGGCTGCCCATCTGCTGAGCCTTCTTAGTTGATACACGTCTGGGCTGCCCATGGCTGTGTGAAGAACCCATCCTTCCCTTACAGCCCAGATCTCTGGGTATATAGGTTTGCCAAAAATCAGCCAAGCATTTTCCATGTCTTCTCTCTCTCTCTCTCTCTCTTTCTGTCTCTGTCTCTCTGTGTCTGTCTCTCTCTCCCTCTCCCTCCCTTCCTCTTGTTTGTTGTTGGTTTTTTTATCTGTTGAGTGCCTCCGTAGCCCAGATGCTGTTCTTTTTTTCTTTCTGTTTTTTTTTTTTGTTGTTGTTGTTGTTATTTTGCAACTCTGGGGATTGAACCCGGGGCCTTACAAATTATAGGAAAGCACTCTACAATGTAAGCTATGCCTCTAGCCCCTTTGTTTTGTATTTTGTTTTTGAGATAGAGTATCACTAATTTTTCCCAAGCTGGCCTCAAATTGTAGGTTCTCCTGCCTCTGCCTCTCAAGTATCTGGGATCTATATCTCTCATTCTTAATGAAAAGACTAAGATATGACCTGAACCATGGGCAGATGTTTTTGAGGTTGGTATCATATAAGCAGAAGATAATGAATGTTACTTTGCTTGTTGAGAAATGCTGACCATCACTTATATTTAATTTCATGTCATCTCATTTTATAATTTTATGCAAACTGTTGTGTGACAGTGATGCTTATCAGGAATCAGTTTCTGTTGAGATACTACTTCTAATTTTTTTAAATGTTAGAAGAAATATATCAATATGATAATGATCATATTAGGTGACATTCATTAATTTCTTTTAAATAGTGAGAAATGATATCTAGTCTAGGGACAGGATGGGATAGGTGGTGAATCAATTCCATTTGGACTTGTTAGTCTGAGGGCATTGATAGGACAGTGGCAGGAAATGCCTTGCAGTGAACATGGGCTACATGAACAAAGTATAAGGGAAGATTTGAGGCTGGGTAAGGAATTTGGAAATTATGCATAACAATGATTAATGAAATAGTGAAAAAAGGTTCTATGCATACCTAGAAGGCCTGAGAGTAGAAATTAGAGGGCACCAGGCTTGGGTTTAACATAAGGGAGAATTTCCAAATAGGAGGACAGCAGGAAAAGTCAGCATCATAAGTAGGTTTAGGTTGATATAAAGTCAAACAAGGATATTGTAGGGCCCTGTAAAGAGACTGAGCTGCACTTCCAACCCTGCCACTAGGCCCTATGTGGGTGTTGGAGTTCATTCCAATGATTTATTTACTTCTCTCTCCCACTGAACTGTGAGCTACATAAGGGTGGGATTTTTTCTTGTTTATTATTAAATCTCTAGTGCCTACTATAGTCCTTAACAGATGATAGGCATTCCAAAAATGTTTGATAAATAAATGGAAAGATGAGTGGATAAACAATGGATGAGGTAGAAGAAAGAGAAATGAGAAGGTTTGGATGAAGGTAGCAAAGGTGAAAGGTCTTTTCTTGGGGCTGTGCTGTATGAATGGAGACCTCATGCTTTGCATGGAGGCTTTGTCATGGTCTGTTGATTGGTGTTACTGCACAAGGTAGCCGGGATGCATGAGGTCACTGCATGGGCCAGTGGGGCTCCCCACATCAAGTACAATTGAACTTCTAAATGCCATGGCTGTTAGAATCACTGTCTACAGGAAGGCCATTATACAGGTCCAGCCTCCTCCCCAAGAACTGCTGGAGGTCCCTGTGGAGCAGGAGGGTTACTATGCTGTGATGTCCTGCCAGGTGCTGTGGCACACGTACCAGTCCACCACCCTTACCTCTCCAACTGTTACAGATAAACACTGTAGCTGCTCTTCCAGAAAGACTTCACGATCTTGATCTCTATGCCTCTCTGATCCTGTAGTTTAAAATTATTTTAATTGTGATAAAGTTCACATAACATAAGCATGACCATTTTAGTGTGTAGTTCAGTGATCTGAGGCTTATTCATGTTGTCATACAACTAGTCTTCAGAACTATCTCATCAGATGAAACTGAAACTCGATACCCATTAAATGAGAGACCTACTCTAGCCTCTGCCATTTTTTTCTACCATGTAAACATCTTCATACCCAGGGACAATTCTAATTAAACTCTCAACTCTTCCTGTGTCATAGATCAGTGGTAGTGTCCGTAGTCTTTTATTTTATATCTATCCATGCTTGGGGTGAGCAGCCCCTAGAAAGCCCCCAGAAAGTGGGGTGAACTCTTTTGATTGCCAACCCATGTCTGCCAGCCTGGCTTCACACCAAGAAGGGTATAAGATGCCATGTACCAGGCCAGAAGTGCATTGCCTTCCTGGCTGGAAGCTTTTATGTAAGGCTTCATTACTTCCTTCCCTGACTCCTGGTTTCCTGTTCTGGGATTCTGATCTCTTGGTCCTGTCTAAATCCCCTTCATTGTACTTCATTCCGTGCCTGCCCTTTTCTTCTGTTACAGGCTTGGGCTCAGTGTGGTAATACCTGGGTTTACAACTCGTCCTAGGCTGATAGCAGTTTGCCACCACCCGTTCAAAATCTGCCTCTAGGGGGCCATGACTAGTGCCCTGAAAATCCTCTTCTAAGGTTGCTGTCACTTCCACCATCAAGGGGTCCCTTGCTGGTCTGAATTAACCTTTATTACCTCTTTTACTTTTGGAGAGATGATGCTATTGGCAGGAAAAGCCTAGTGTGAGTCTTTCTGGGGACAGCTTCATCCTGTAACCATATGCCCAGCCTTGGGCATTTGTATGTGCAACCCATCACAAATCTCTCACTGAGATTTGCCAAGAAAGCAAACTTGCTCCTGATGACAATGAGACAGGACACCTTTGCCCCTCAGCCTCCTGGGATACAGGTGGGCCTCAGCAGGTGAGAGGGAGCCTCTTGGCAGGTTTCTTTCTGCAGTTTTGCCTGCTTCTCAACAGCCAACAAATGCAAGGCACTGAAAGAACAAAGGATGTTAATCTTCCTGTTCTCAAAAATCATATTGTCTGCTTGTTGGAAACAGACATACATATGTGAAAAGATGACTAAATATGCCAGGCAGTAAATGTAAAATGCCATCTGAGTTGAATGGGCTACATATCCGACATGAGTTCAGAGGCAGGACCAAGATCACTTCCAGCTGTGCAGGTGCAGGCTGGCTTCACAGTGGGAGAAAGCAGTGAATGCAACATGGCCTGAGGGGCAGTGTCCCTTCGTGCTGTGGGAGAAGGTGTGACGACCAGCGGGAGTCATGCTCACCTAAGGAGTGCATGCATTTCAAATGCATTCTTTTAAAGAATTGAAATAATGTGCACTGCCTTTCTCATCCTGGTGAATTAGGAGTGTCTTGTATAGTGATGAGGTGAGCATCTTGGTGAGTAGGGAATTGCTGGTGAATCTGGATGGGTACAGAGTGAGGCACTAGTTCAGTGGTGGCCACGTAAGATAGTCAGACCTGCTACAGCTGAATCCGTACGTTTATTTCTGCACAAATAATGGTGGGTAAAATTAGCAGACATCTGGAAGAGGCACATATTTCAAAGTTATTTTGGTCTGATCTATAAAGCACACTATGAGGAATATGATTGGTAGCTGGTCTTAATAAACAGTTAGTGGGTTCTGCCTGCCTGAAATGCAAAACAGATGTATCTTTGTTCTTTTAAACTGACTTTGATGAATAAACTATATGTGACGTCAGGTCCGAGCTATTGGATGTCTGAGTCCTACTTAGAAATATTTTAGAATATAAAAAAGTTTCCATGGTTGATGCTGAGAGAACAAAGTGAATTCCAGTTGCATTGCTGTTAGCATTGAAGCAGGTTCAGAAATTCCAAGGGGCCTTTATCCAAGCAGCCCCTTTGGGTATTTGGGGTATTGTTTCTCTCTGCTGCACAGAGGGCAAGCTCAAGAGGGTTTGGTTCTCCACTGTCACTGTTGGGACTTTTCACTGGTGGTTATTGCTGTTTTGTTTGTTTGTACAAATGTTTACTAAAAGAGAAAAATAGGATCTGCAGCAGTGTTCCAGGATCAGGGACTGTGTGATGTTGCCATTTCCCCCAATTTGTTTGGTTATGAGTGATGCAGGATTTTTAATCATTAGCATCTTGGCTTCACTGGGTGTTTTTGGCAGGCTGACCTTCCAGTCAGCCCTGCGTTGTGCTCTGTGCATCAGGAAACCAGCTCACTCTGCAGGTGTTTCATCCATAAACAAGCACCGACCACGGGCTCCTCTTTCTTTTTACGGAAACCCTTTGGAATTTAACTTTCAGATACAAATACTTGGAGCAGTTGGCAGCTGAGGCGCACGAGAAGGAGCTGAGAAGCTGGAGTGTGAGCCGTGGCAGAGCTGACCTCTCCTTGGACCTGACCTCGCCAGCAGCCCCTGCTTCACCCGCTGCTGTAAGCCAGAGCCCTTCGTCTGTAGACTCACAAGAGGCTCTGGCAGTATCATCCTCCCCCCCAGCAACACCTCAGCATCCCCAAGGTGAGTGCAGGGAGAGGAGAGGGAAAACTGATGGATTAACATCTGACAGGCTTCTTCTGGGCAGCAGAAAGGATTCCGATGTGCAAACTAACACAAAGACAGCAAGACAGGTAAGTTTCAAGAGTGGCTGTAGCCTGCACTATTATTGATCATCTAGTCTTCAGAGCTAGTCATAGTAAAGCGAAATGACTTATGAAAATTGTACGTGCATGATTGTTGAACAGAGAGAATACACAAAATAAGACTAACTTTGACACTTAATCTGAAATAACGGGGTAGTAACTTAGTACTCCATAACTTGGATAGGTGACTCTACCCAAAAAAGTGACCACTTTGAGATTTTTTTTTATCCTAGGAACTGTTAGTCTGATTTAAATTAATTTATGGAGAATAAAATTAATTAATTAAAGCAAGCAAAGAAAAATGTGGACCCAGTGAAAATAGATGTTAAGTACTAAAGAAGGAAAGAATAGTAAAAATTACTGGCAGGTGGTGGGGTGCTTATGTATACATAACTACATGCAGGCTCTCCCTCGAGAAACTCTGTCTTAGCTTTATTTGGAGAAAAGCAACAATATTGCTCACTGCAGCTTTGGGCATCATCTTTGGTCTGTGCACTGTGGGTCCGATTTCTTGCACATTAACGCAGAGCATGGTTCTTGGGTATAGGCGTTACACAATGTGTGCTGATTAACACTGCCGCTAGCACTGTTTAGTTTCATTGAGTGTTATGGCTTACAGCCTGATGTAGACTTAGCCAACTGAAGACAGCAGAGACACTAAACTTTTAACTCTAGGAGGATTGACTAAATATGGCATAAAGTTTAATTTAAGCAAGGCAGGACTCCATGACCTCAGCAGAACTGGATGTAATGGAATGACATTGTCTGTCCAATTTTTTGCTGGCTCTCCTAGCCTCAGGGTTCATTCTGCAGGAGCAGGCTGGCTCCCCTGCAGCTTTTCATCATGTCTAGTTACTGCTGGTCCCTGAGCCATAGACGATTGTCCCAGGCAGATGGCTCAGTCATACATGAGTAATGTCAGCCTGAAAATAGTGAGACTGAGGCTTGGGAAAACAGACGGTTCTGTGACAGCTGTGCACTTTCCAACTCCTGCTTTATATCAGTGCTTTATCTTCAATGTAGTATTTCTAGGAGCAGTAGAAAAAATATCCCCCAGCAAAGCTGTGGTTTAGCATTTAATCTTGGCACTTTTCACTCCAAGAGTTGTACTCTAGCCATTTATTGAATGATTGTCTAAACTGTGGAACACAGAATAGCCCAAACTGAGAGAGAACTGTCAGTATCTATAAATGCTATTGTCCTCAAATTTTTGAACCACTTGGTGTTTGTGGCAGAAAACAGTTCAAGTATTTTGTTCAATTAAAGTTGAACTTGAAATATTCTAATAAAAAGAATGTTTCAAACTTTAAGAACTCAGAAAATGTATCTTGAATATATACAATATGCATCTGGGGAAGCATAGCTATTTCAGCATACATACTGAAAAATAAGTAGCAAATGTGAGCCTCCTTTTCAGTGGAGAGTTTTAACAAAGACTGAGAGAATGTTTGGCCAAAATTACACAAGTGATATCTGCATCTGAAAAAGGAAAACAGGAGTTGAATTTATGCATGATTACAAACTAGTAACTTCATGTGGTGTTTTCTGGGGGGCGGGGCATGAGGGGTGAGGGCAGCGGCTCTTTTGGAATTTAGATCTGTCCATCATATGTTAAGTGTGATCCAAATCAGTGGGAACCAGCAAAATATTCTAACCTCCTTGTACTACTATGTAACTAAGTTTTCAGATTGGAAATTATAAGTATATAAAGAGAAATTCCATATAGAAAGGTCATAAAAAGTACTGTTGAGGCTTCCTTCTAATTTGGATACTTTTGCTTTTCTAACAGAAATACATAGTTGAGATAACAGAAAGGACAGAGAGGATTTTCTCAGTCTACCTTGAAATGTCCTGCAGCATCCCATTAATAGTCTGTTCTTTTTTTATCAGATCCCATTTTCAAATGTTAAAGGAACTTTTTGCTTATTCCTAACATTTACAATCTCTGAACATCTGGAGGAAGAATAAAAAGTATAATCACACATCCAGATGTTTGTCTTGCACCAAACACCTGGCATTAAGAGGTCTAAATGTGCCAAGGATCACCTTGCTTTCTCTGATTCCTGTGGAATCCTCTGGTCACATATGTTTCATATTTTTGTAGCACTGTGCCCCTTCCTCCCAGATGTTACGATGCAACGTCTTACTGCGGGTTTGGGTAAGGTGGGCGATGGCTCAAATGGGTAGGAGGATTTGCTTCAGCTCTTGTTGGCACAGTGCTGGGATTGGGTGCCATCCCAGCCATTCATCATGGTGCCACAGTACTTGTGGTGGTGTTCAAATTTATACCACACCAACCCTTTCCACAGTAACTGCAAAATCTGCAGCCTACATTTCAGAATTGTATTTGTAAGAAAAGGAAAAGCAAATATTAGTTATTGAATTATGTGTGTGTGTGTATATATATATATGTATGCAGGTGTATAAATACGTACATATATATACACATATCTCAAGATTTACAGGTCACGTTATAGCTTCTTTACTACAATTCTTTACTCAAATTCTGGAAAACTTTTAAAAGTAGAAGTTGTGAAAAACATTTTAAAAATTCTTTTCTCTCTTACAAAATATGTATTTTTAAAAGAGAAGGCCTAATGGTTAAATACCAATAGCTCTATATGCCATCCAGTGAGATCTGTCAGCCAAACCCTTGCCAGCTGAATCTGCTGTCACTCTTGTATAAATGATGCCACTAACCCCCACTATCAAGTCAATGTGTGCTTGCATTATTTTTCATCTGGCCCTTTTGTGGCTCACAGCAGATGTGTATCACAGTATTGCCTAGACTTAGTGATGGAATGAGTGGTTTTTCCTCTGTGTAAAATCACCAGGCCCAAGTGAGGAAAAGATATCTGTATATGTTCTTTAATTAAAATAATCAAGCCAACATTTTGGTGAATATAAAAGGACATCTCTCTTTATCCGTTGCTTCAATATCTTTTCCTTATTTTTTTTTTCACTGAGATCTGGAGGCTTGCCCCAGAATATCTACCTAATACATTTATTTTCTGTTGTACTTTTAGGAACCTCACAGATGACTAGAATCAAATAAGTTATTCGCACTCATTGGAGGAAAAGTATACTGTTCCTGTTGGGACAAAATTCTTCAGTGTGGCTTTTCAGAAAGTTGCACCAGGGATTAAAAGTAATAATCTAGGATTGGGCTCACAACTGTAATCCTGTAATCCTAGCTACTTGGAAGGCGGAAGTAGGAGGATCATGGTCCAAAGCTGGCTCAAGCAAAAGCATAAAGCTCTATCTGAAAAACAAACTAAAACAAAAAGAGCTAGGAACATGGCATCAGTGCTAGAGTGCTTGCTAGCAAGTACAAGGCCTTGAGTTAAAATCCCAGTCACACACAAAAAAGTAATAATCTAGGTACCTATAAATGAAGTCAATATAGCCAAATAACCTAATATGTGTCAGGGAATGTATCTCATGGAAACAATGTAGGAAAAAAACACTCAACCTAAAGCCAGATGTTGATAGTAGTCCTTGCAGTGTATCCTAGGGTTGAACTGCCTTCCCTGCAGAGATAGAATTATGTCTACCTTCCTCCCCACTTCACATTCTTGGGACCCCCTTGAGGCCAGGTGAAGAGAAATGACTTTTCCCAGTGAAAGGAAGCTGCTATCAAGAGCTTATAAGAGGCTTTCACCCATTAGTCTCATCATGAAAACAGACATAATAGCAAATTATTTTCATTGTTGGCTGGTAGCCCCCATATTGTACACACAAAGGGTACCTTAGAGATGCATTTGACAATTTTGCCATATTAATTTTATGTCAGGAAAAAAAATACTTTCAGCAGCAATTTCTTTTTCTAACCCATAATTGGATTCCTAGGTATTTCTAAAAAATCTTACTGGGGATATAAGATATAGCCTATCCCATCTTGTGTTTACCTGGCAGCATTTATAAAAATCATTGAGAATGGCATACTGATATTTGTCCCACAGATCCAAACATTTAAAGGTCTGACAAATAAGACAGTTCCTTCAGCTTCTGGATTCTCAAGCCTGGAAATAAGGTGTAGACCTTATAATTACATCATGAAGTATTCAGCCTATTTGAAGAGTCATTTTTTGGTGAGGGCATCCAGTCATCATCCTGGCTGTGGTTTTTGTTAGCTATAGCATAGATTGAGCATCTTTGTTATGTAACACTGTTTGAGTCTCCCTCAGGTGAAGGAGCTCTTTTAGCTTACCTAATGCACATGGCAGAAACATCTGGTATCCTATTTCTAACTGGCACAGTAGCAATGGAATATCGTTAGTCATCAGCCTCATGCATGCTGGTTCTTTAGCGTAAAGTTTTTGGATGCCTCCAATCCAGTGTTTCATGAATTGGCAGGAAACTTGATCCTGTGGTTCTGTGACTCGGGGCTGCCTTGGCTCCTTAGACCTCACCTAACTGCTGGTACTTGATGCCATTTGGTCAGTTAGGTAAAATCGCTTAGGAACTCTACCCACGGCCAAGGCCCTACCTTCTATACCTGCTGTGGGATCTTACTGAAAACCTTTGTAAGTCAGTGGATTTTTCTGTCTTGCTATTTATGTGTCTTAATAATGGGAAAAGGCAAACATTTTCTCATGTTCTCACTGTAGAGAAAAGAGTTGCCTGAACTGTGTTTTCTTTTACCATATTTTAACATGTTAAATAGTCTGGAGTCTTTTTCAAGTAGACAAAGTATAAACCTTAAGTAAAGACAAAGCAAAGAATGACATTGGGAAAGTTGGTGAGGAAAGGTATCGTCTAATCAGCATGGTGATTTCATAGGCACTATGAAGTGCCAGGAATTGTGAAGGTTTTATCCTACTTATAAGCTAATAAAGTAGCCTGCTGCATGCAATTTCATGAATACTGGCAGAAGACATGAAACTCCAGGGTCAGAGACAAAGGATGTTATTATTTGTAGCAATAATAGTACCCAGAGAATAGACACTTTTGCCATTTTCCCAAGCCCCAGTTCTGACAGTGATGTGAATTGGGCTGAGAGATATTTGTACACCTACTGCGATGAGCCTGAGGAGAGGAACTCTGAACTTAAGAGATCCCAAATCATTTACACAGGCAGTAAGTATGCCTTTCCTTCATTCCAGAGGGAGAATGCCTCAGTAAGCATTCAATCCACTAGCCCTCTGCTCTGTCTCTCACTATCTTCCAAGGCTATTTCCTATACGCACATCCTTAGATACTCCCGAACAAAGACTGTCAGTGCCTCAGCTTGCAGTGCTGCAAAAACATGGGCGATCCAGGGACAATTGTTTCCTAACATTAGATTATAATGGTTTTTGGCCAACCTTTACTATCAGATTTGTACCCTGAAGTCTGATAATGTAAATAAAGATTTCAAGTTTTGAACAGTGATTAACTTGCTTGCACAAAGGAGTGTCAGGTGTTGCAAGACCCTGCCTGCGTCTGAAAGTGCTCACAGGGAGTGTGGCTTGTTGACAGGGTGAGACAAGAGCCTTGAGTCAGCACCTCTGGTGACAGTCAGGAGGCTCCATGTGTTGGTACAATGAGGAATCTTCATTCTTTGGTACTTTTTATTTTTAGTCAATGACTGAGACCTGGGAAACAGCAAAGGATAACAAGTCTTAGCTTGCTTCTAGCATCCTTGTTCTGAGCTCAGGACTTTAGTCATCATTGCCATCCCCACCACTTTTACTTCCTTTCAGCATTCCTGCCATCCTGCCATCCATCTTGTAATGCATTTGTACAAAATGATGCAATGTCTGCAGGAAAGCCAGGAAAGCACACGTTGGTTTACAATCCGTAAAAGTATGCTTTTCAAAATAGTCCCTTGTTTCAGATACCATGAAGGGTGTTTTGCCTCTGGACATGCATGCATGTTTGAAGCCTTTTGAAGCAGGAACTTCTCTGAGAAAGCTGCCTCTGCCAGATAAATGGGAAGCTCCAGTAGTGTTTTGTCTACTTTTTGGATCAAAACCCTCTGGAATCTTTTACATCCTCTAGGCAGTCTTAAAAGCAAATATGCCATTTACTTTTCATGTCATCTACTATATTCATCATTTTGTCTCAGTCTTTCTCTTTGTTTTATTGCAATCTTCTCATTGACTCTTCTCGGTTTCCTCTTTTCTTACCACACTCTCTCATTGGGCCCTCACATGCCCACTTTTGACTTTTAGCTTCCTTCATATGCAGAAAACTGCTAGGTCTGTTCCTCTACCCTTGGTCACCGTCCACCTCCTCAGGCATCTCTATGTGAATGTCCCTTTGACACATCACACTTGCATGGTACTAGTCTCAAGGGATTCAGGTGAGAAGGTTCCTCCATTTGTTACACATAAGCTGCCAGCCCCAAGCCTATTCAGACGTTCTAGTCCTTACCTGGGAAAGGCCATTTCTCTTGGCCCAGTCATTTAAGATGGAAGTGTACATGGAATTTTTGACCCCTCCTTCAGTACTCACCCCACACCAGTCAATTACTGAGCCATATAACCAGTCCTTCATCCTGGCCTCAACTATCTATCTCCCATTGCACAACTTCAGTTGCTTCTAACAGGTCTTACCTCTTCCAGGTTCTTCTCAGCCACCCACCCGACTCCAACCCCCCCAAATCATATCTAGTCTCTGTTTTTAAAATCCTCTGGTGGCTCTCCATTGTCTTGAAGACCTTACATGGCATTCAAGACCAAATCAGTCTATTACCAGCACAACAGGCCCATGTGATATACTTCATCCATACCAGGCTTCTGTCCTGAAAAGGGTCAGGTCTCTCGGGAGTGCCTCTGAACATAGAGTGCCTGCTTCCCTTGGTGTCCACTGGTCCTGTACCTATCTACATGAAGCATCTTCTCTTCTCAAAAGCCTCCTCAATTGCTCTCCTCTGTATCTCTTGTGTCTTATGTGCAGTTGGGATACAGGGCTTCCCTCGTATGTGTTAAGGGGGCCTCCCTATTCACCTGCATACTTCTCAGGGGAGGACCCAGGCCTGTACCTACCTTTGCTATTCCTTAGTGCTAGAGCAGAGTAGACATTCAATAAATGCTTTAGGAGTTGGTTAATGAACAAACAAAAGAAAGAAAGCAGTTTAGTCTTCCAAGGCAGCTATGTCCTCTTTATCCAGAAGGAAATTTTTTACATGGGTCACGGATAGAGGACACATCTTTGAATACACAGGCCACTCTATAAGGACAGACTACATAATGTGGACCTAATTGAGAGGGAACTTTGCAGAGAACCGGCATAATGTTACCTGGGCCATTTCTTTCTTAAGAGGTAGGTATTCAAATAGCAAAAAATTCAGAGGATAAATCTTGGTTTTAAATTGGTAGTTAAGATATTTATTTAACAGTCTTTTAAAATATCCCATTGTCATAGTTCATTCAGCTGCTATAACAGACTACTGTAAACTCGGTGGCTTATAAACAGCATTTATTTCACATAGTTCTTTTTTGGTGGTGGTACTGAGGTTTGAACTCAGGACTTCATGCTTGCTAGGCAGGTGCTTTAGCAATTTTTTTGGCTTTTAGTTATTTTTCAGATAAGGTCTTGTGCTTTTTGCCTGGGGCCAGTCTCAGACTGTGATCCTCCTACCTATAGCTCTCCTGTGGCTAGGATTATAGGCACTTGCCATCTTGTCTGGCTTGTTGATTGAAATGGGATCTTGTTAACACCCTCCCACCTCCCCCAGCTTGCCTCAAACCATGATCCTCCTGATTTACACCTCCCATTTATCTGGGATTGCAAACATGTATCACCCAGCCCCACCCTATTTAACATAGTTCTTAGAGGCTGGGAAGCCAAGACAAAGAAGCTGGCATATTTGATGCCTGATCACAGCTCTCTTTCTGGTTCACAGATGGTGCCTTTGCACTGTGTCCTAACATGGTAGAAAGGGCTAGGTACTGCTCCAAAGGCTCTTTGTCTCTTTCATAATGGCACTAATGCCATTCATTTTGGCTCCATCCCCATGACCTAATCACTTCCCAAATGCCACATCTTCTAATGTGGCTACCTTGAGAGTTAAGACTTTACCATATGAATTTGGGGAAACATAGCATTCAGTCCATTGCACCTTTTATTTTAAATGAGTTACTTCCAATTCCAGATCTTCCTTTCTTAGTGAACGGATATGTTAACAACAGCAGATAAACTGGGCCATTAGGTTAAGTGGAAAGGCATACCCATAAGAGAAGAAGGGCAAATTCTTTGGAGTAAGAATTTAAAAGTAAGAGATTTCTAGCCACATCCCAATCTCAGGCCAGCAGGTTCTGCTTGGGTTTGGCCAGAATCTACGGACAGGAAGAGCTAATGTTTTGTTTTGTTTTCTTTTCTTTCCTTTTTTCTTTTATATTGTTGTGCTGGGGGTACATTGTGGCATTTATGAAAGTTCTTCCAGTATATGAAATATATCACAGTTAAATTCACCTCCTCCATCATTCCCCTTAATGTTTTCTTTTGCTATTAGTTGTTTTGGTCTTATGTCTCTTTTCTATGACTTAATAGACTTTAACCTGAAAAATCTGAGTTTTCACATCTGAGTTTCCTGTGCCCTACCACAGTGCCTGGCACTTGACAGGTCTCAATAAACAGCTCGAGTCACATCAAGGCATCTGTTTACAAGTAAACATATCCTAGGGCCAAGTGTGGTTGTACATGCCTATAATCTACTTGGGAGGTGGAGCTAGGAAGATTGAGGTACAAGACCCACCAGGCAAAAAGTAGCAAGATCCTAGCTGGAAAAACAAACTAAAAGCAAAAGGACTGAGGTGTGACCCAAGTGACAGAGCACTTGCCTAACATGCATGAGGCCCAGAGTTAAATTCCCATACTGCCAAAAAAAAAAAATCATATATTATGAAGCCTGGAGAAATGAAGTGACCAAAAAAAGACTCAAGGTCCATCAATTTATTTGCTAGGTGGTATTATTCAGGACTATCCATTTGAATGTTAATGTGTTCCTTTGATGTCACTGATTCTATCTGAGACTTGACCAGAGCTGGAGGGGCTGTTGGAAAGGATTGCTATTTGAAATTGACAGTGTCTTCATTCTTGAGCAAAGACTTGTCTTCCCCTTTGTCTTTGTAAGAAAATGAGCATCTTATTAAGCCAGGAGCTCCACTGGCCTTACTGGACACAGACGAATGAGGATTGGAGTCCATCCTGTTTGACATGTTTGAACCCAAATGAGACTTGTTTGTTTCTCTTTAGGAAAGATATGTAAACAAGCTCAGTGGAAGTCTTCATAACCAAGGCTTGGAATTTTGGGTCATCTAATTTGGCTTTAAGATAATGATATGGAGGCTGGAGGTGTGGTTCAAGGGGTGAAGCCTAGCAAGTGTGAGGCCTTGAGTTCAAACCCCAATACTGCAAAAATAATAACAATAATAATGATATAGCACTAAATAACACAATCACCTTAAACAGCTTTTTACTTTCTGTTTATAGTATGAAATAGACTATTCACTCCATGTGTCATCAAGGTCACAATAATTGAACTTTAACTGACTGATGCCTTTTTATTCTATATGATCTTATGGTAGTGTTGTAGACATTTTGACCAAGTGAACTCAATCAGAAGTACAATTTGAGTAACAAGAGGGAGAATGAAAACTGTAATTTATGTAACGCTATAACCCTGTCCAACATCCAACTCAGGAGCCTGTTCCTAAGTAATCATGGCATGAGGGACCAGGATCTACTGTTTTTGTTCTTAGTCATTCCTAATTCCCACGTACCTCAAAGAGTATGAATGATGTGCTGTATTAAATGTGACTTTAGTTTAAGGGTTTGGATTTGGGGGTGGTGTGGCCAGAATCTCTTCTGGGGCTCCACTGAAACCAAATGAGAGACTTGATTCTTGAAACTATGGAGGGTGGTTATGTAATCTCTAAACCCTAAGGGACTTCACAGGTGGCTTGGACCTGAACCCTTTGAATAGTCTAGCACTAAAATCTAACTACTGAAGTAGTATTTTACAGGTGATAGTGTGTTTCTTCTGTAAAGCTTGAATAGCCTGGTTGTACTCATCCTTATGAAACGATTCCTATGAGCAGAGATTCTTGACCAGTGACCCTTTTACAATCTAGGGACATTTGGTGGTGTCTGGCGACATCTTTCTTTGTCACAATGGTGGGAGAGAGATGGAGGCAAAAGGCCTCTAGTGAGTAGAAACCAGGAATGCTAAACATCCTTCAATGCACAGGAGACTGCCTTCCCCAAGGAATTATTTGACCCAAACTGCCCATGGTACCGAGGCCGAGAAAGCCTGCTGTAGATAAATCTTAGTGAACAGCTTAGCAAGACCTGGCCCAACACCAGAGGCAAAGTCTAAAGAATTTTCAAAGTTGTGAGTTTTTTCTCTTGGGACCTTTTCAGATTTATGTGATTAAACCACAAGTCTAAAGTTGATGGTGTTAGTTATTAGCTCTGAACTGAGGAGGTCCCTGGAATCTGCTCAGTTTGGAGCAGCTATTATAGGACTGGCTGGCCCAGCCCTTGGTTTCATAAGACCTGCCAGAAAGTCAAGTCATGGCAAAGTCATTGAGACACTACCACAGACTAAAACTGATTGAAGCCACCCAAAGACTTAGTAAGTTTAGCTCTTTTCTATCAGCAGTGTATCTCTTCAAAGAAAAACTGCATGATGAGAGATTCCAAATGGTCATAGGACTCAACTATTGGGGATGATGAAAGCAGAATTGAAACATCAGTACACAATGTGTGTGACTGGTTTTTTTTCAGGAATGATTATATATTTTCCCTTTGTGGCATAAGTCACCCACCACAGGGTATCATGTTGTAATTAACAGCCGGGACTTATCAGGCAAAACAATCTAGGTTCCAGTCCCAGCACCACTCCATGAGTTCTGCTTGCAAGTGAGGTGTTGCTAGAAGCAGATGGCATATCTCACAGGGGAGATGTTCAATGAGGGGTTGTACAGAGGTATGGGGAGGCCAAAGGGCCATCAAGGGTAGTGATGTACCCCAAGAAATCAGCTAGTGGAAGCTAAAGACATTGTTCCCACTTTTAATCCTTAAGGAACTTGGTGAATGACTAGGAGTTGGTAAAAGTCATAGCGGGATAAGGGGCAGAGACCATGGAAAAGAAATAGTGCCTTGACAACCTGTGCCAGACTAGGTCCCTGCATGAAGGGAGCAAGCAAGGCATAAATACTCCAGCCCCTTTCCTGCCACCTTTGCTGGTTCCTCCTGGTGGCAGACCTGTCTGAAAGTAAGAGGGCCAAACACAGGTAGTGCTCCTGTGAGAAATAAGCCCCTTAGGGCATGAAGCAGCCTGAGAGTATCCAGCCTGCTGTGTCACTCTGGGCAAATTGCTTAACCTTTTTGATTATACTTCCTCATTTCTCACATGGTGACATCAATCTTTACGTCATAGTGAAGATGTGAGAACTAAATAGGATTATGTAATATGGTTTCTAGCACAGCCCCAAAGTGAAAAGGCATTCAATATGTAGTAGCTTTTATTTTTACCTCACTTAAGGCCAAACATGGCCTAACATCTAGTGAGGTCATGAGGACCAGATGAGGAGGTTGTTAGTGTAGATCTTTTAGAGGGATAAAGAGAGCAAGATAGTAGGAGTGTCTTCCCCAGCTGGCTGTGGACCAGGGAGGGGGTCAGCTGACATCCTCAGACCTGCTCTTTTCTCACCCTTCTCCCAGTTCTGAAATCTGCATGAGAATACATCATCCAGTTCTCACCTAAGAACTCAGCCTTTTGTATTCCCAGGAAGAACTTCAAGGCACTTCTCTTTCCCTGGGTTCTTTTGTTGGTGGGATTCCATCCTGGCTCCCCAACCCCTCTCACTCCCAGATGAAGATGCTCCTTTTAGTGGCTGTGCTCCAGCTTTGGGATATCATGGGCCTCTTCCTTTCTATTGTTTCTCCCACTTTGCATAAACTATCCATTCCCATATCCTCCTCCCTCATATTCTTTCACCTCAACCTTAAACTCTAGTTTGAAGCCCTCTGAATCAGGTCAGTGCAGTTCTAGCCAAACACATTTTTCTGGTCTTTGCTAAGTGCATTCTGGCGATGCTGAGATCTGTCAGTCTGCACTCTTGGGCTGCAATCCAGGGAGACAGATCCCAGTTGTGGACTCCTTGAACGTTGCCAGGCCGTCTTGTCATGTGCTTCTTCCACGTCCAGCCTCATGCCCCCTGCTGGGAGAACGGCCCTGGGCACCAACCCAAGTCCTTCTTGCAGTTCTTCTCCCTGGCACAGCCCCCAAGATGCAGACATATCTTCGTGTCCTTCTTCCATCTGAGGACATTATGGACGAGTCTGTACAGCCCTGGCAGCTCCTGCCTTGCAGCCTTTGGTTTATTCCAGTCGTTCCTGAGCCTCCCTGAAAGGTGGTGCTGCAGGGTCCTTCAGGTATGTGCTAGGAAGGAGACACCCTGCCCTTCCCACCTGACCACCTTGTCTTCCCCACCTTGGTTTCTGAGAGTCACCACAGAGCCCTCTCCATGGAGAGGTTGTGAGGATTCCAGCAGCTAGTCATGCAAAATGCCCTGTAAGCATTCCTCAGAGGGAACCAGCAGCCCTGCCCAGCCCCTTGGTCTCACTGGAGGTGAGCACAGCTCCTTCCCCAGGCGATATCAGCAAGGGAAAAAATCCTGGTGTCCAGGGTCTCAATCTCTTCCCTATGTGTCTCTTACCCACATGGTGCTGGGTAAAAACCTGTCTTGAGGTGACTGACTGGCATTCACTTGCTACTCCTCAGTTTCTGCAGCTTTTGCTCCCCGGGTGTTATTCCTCATTGACTAGGAGCCTCACCTGTAGCTCACAAATGTTCCCAAGCTGTTCATTTTATCCATACCTCATAGACAAAATGAAACGTGGCCTGTCTCTCCCGGAAGCAGCCTTTAACTGCCTTTAAGGGTAAAGTCCCAGGTCCTTCCTTGGCACACAAGGCCCACTATTGCAGCCTCAGATGGCCGTCCAGCTCCCCTGAGCTCCAGCCACTCTGGACAGCTTTCGCTTCTTCCACATGCCATGTACTCCAAGTCTCCATGTGTGCCCTTCCTTTTGTCCACACATTCTCACCACCCTCCTCATCTTTGGCATCTCTGCTGAAATGTCCTTTTGGCACAGAGACTTACAGATCCCCTGTAGGCCTTGCAAGAGACCCTTGCTGTACCTTCTCAGGACACCATGCTTTTGATCCTAGAACACACATCACATTGATAAATGTTTTTATATTGTGATTGGTCAACACTGAGAGGCTGGAGTGTCCCCATGAGTGTTGACGGTTGGACTCACCTGCCTTTGCCATGCAGAGGCCTTGGCAGAATGTTTAGGCTCTCTTCACTCTGTTCCTCTGCAGCCTCCATGGTGCCAAAGTAGGATCTGTCTGGGGCATCAATATATGTGTCATGAGACACCACTGCTGGATGCTGGACTGGAGAAAGTCTCATTCACTACTGGGACAAGTAGTAACCAGGCATTGTAAATCCTGCTTTCACCCCAAAGTGGTGACAAAGATAATTGTTCCCTTTTGACTATAGACTTATATTGTTCTTCCTGTGCCTTGGGAATTCTGAGGGTGGATGATACTTTTCCTGTTCACAGGGCAGGAGGTCTCACTGTGGGACAGTGACTTAAAAGAATAATAGTGAATATGTGAAAAGAGGTGTTGGTGAGGGAGGCCCTGATGAAAGAGAATGGAAATGGGGAGGAGGAAGAACATTCTGGAATTCAGTGTAGGGTCTTGGTACCACTCTCAGTACTTCCTTTTGACCAGAATTGACAGGAATTTGTGAACCAGAGCTGGCCCAAAGCCACACATAAGAAAAAGGTGTGATGTGGCCCTAGGGAACATTCATCCTTGTTGTCTCTGTGTTTAATTAAGACACTAAGGAATGACTCCACTCTAGAGCCTGGTTCCTCCCTCCAGATCTTTCAATGAGTGCCTGACCACACACCACTGACTCCTGCAAATGAGATTTTGTGTTGTTGTAGTTTTGTGGTATTGGGGATTGAAACCAGGGCTTTGTACATGCAAGAGAGTGCTCTGTCATTTGAGTTATACCCCTAGTCCTTTTGTTTTCATTTTGTTTTTGAGACAGGGTCTCATTAACTGCCTGGGCTGACCTCAAACTCAAGATCCTCCTGCCTCTACCTCTTGAATAGCTGGGATCAGGTATGCACCACCACATCTGATTCATACCTTGTAGTGAGCGCTCTTAAGGCAGGGTATGTTGAGGTTAAGAACTTGGTGTTGCCTTAGTGCAAGGCTGGTCAGGAACAAGCCCCCATCTGTGTTCACTCTTACTCCTTTAGCCCTTCATCTTTGCTCAACTTGAATGTGTGTGATCATTATTGAATTTGTTCATCTTATGACAATCTAATATTCATAGCTTTGCAGTCAGACCTTGAAGACACTGAGTCATGTATTCTTGGAAGGAAGTAGCTTTCCCAGAGATGACCACCTATATAGTCATGAGAAAAAGAAAATCACCATCTGTGGACTCACAAATTTACACGTCCAATTCCATGAAGTTAGGCCATAATATATCAGAATAACCTTATATTGTTTCTTCCTAAGAGTGTGTGTCTTTTCCAGAGTTTGGATGTCCATTACTACAATGGTCCAGGCAGCCATTGTCCATCCAAGGGGTCAAGTTACTGTTTGAGTCCTGTATGTCAAGTGGAATGAGACAGGTGGGAGGTGGCGAGTGGTCCATGTAGGCTGAAGTCTAGCAACCATCAGTCATAGATCCTCCCTACTCTGCCTCCATAGGCACCTGGGGATGGCTAGTGGACATGGCTCTCCCTGTCCATGATAGAGTCACCAGCAGGCATCCTTGTCAGTGTTCCCCAGATGCTCATCCATGAAAATTCACATGCATGCCACATGCTAGACTGTTGGAAACACATTTTCGTTTTGATGTGGCTATTCTGAAGTAAGTGTGTGCAAACACATATGCTTTCTGTCAACCAAATGATGACACTGCCATTGCTCAACTTTGCTTTTGCCATGCTTGTAAAGCTAATGGGGTTTTGTATCTTTTTGCTAAATGCTGTATTATCAAATGAAAAAGAAATTACCATAAAAATTCCTTCTACACCAAAGGGGACTTTTCTCAAAGGCATGTGCTCTCTTTCTCATTATGTAGCCCGGTTTTTGCTTTTAAGGAAAAGGACATGGGATACCCATTCTCAAGCACATGGGCTCTGAGCTGGGCCCTTTCGCTCCCTCCTGGTACTGCCAACCCTGGCATCTTTGTCTGGAAATTATGAGCTCATATCACCTTCCTTCTGAGACTGCCCTGTCTGCCCACCCTCCCCCACACACAAGTTCTTGGGAAGTGGGTTCCTGTGCTAGGCTAGAGTCCCCAGAGAAGAAGCACAATGTGGAATCAAGTCCCAGACGTGTAGAGGTCCTCATTCCTCCACCCCCATTTCCTACCTGAAGGGCATTAGAGGGATTCCCATGAGGGTTTTCTTTTCTGTGGTTTTGGAAACTACGCAGGACTACAAGGAAAGGTTGGAATCTTCCATTGCTTCTCTCCCTACCTACCTCCCTACCTCATTCTCAGAGGAAGGCAACCTGAGAGCAGACAAGGGTAGGGGACTGCCCTCAGTGAATCAGGCAGAATGACTTCTTGCTTAGGAAGCTGAGGGCAGCTGGGTGCCCTCCCTGTAAGGCCTGACTCTCTAGGTGATGCCAGACCCTGGCTCACTAATGGGCTGAGAGGCTGGCTTTGCACACTGCTTCACCAGCCTGAGCTAACAGGATGTCACTGCAGAGAAAGAGCAGTATGATCTGCAGGTTCCTGTGAGGTCTGAGCAGGTCCCTTCCAGTTCCTGCTACATACAGATCCTGCCTGAATTCCTTTATCACTTTGAGCAGCATATGTGTAGGGCGCCAGCACACACTCCTGGAGTGTCTGCCAGGATTTCAGCCATGTTGCCTTGTCCAGATAGAGGTGAAACCCTCAAGAACGACTGATCCTTCTCTGGCCTATACATGAGGCAGTTGACTCAGAGGTTTTTGTATTCTCAATCATTTTTCTACCCATCCAAAACTCTCAAGTGTGAGCTTTGCTCAGCAAAAACATGCATAAACCAGCCTAAGCCATGTCTGCTCCCTGGAGCAGCACATAAGAACTTGAGCATTTTATCTCAGTAAGCATCAAATCTCCAGGTTTGATAGGTTTACAAATAGTCCCGTGCCCACGAGTGACTCTTAAATAAGTTCCGAAACCATGGACTAATTTCACATCATAAGCAAACATAATCCAGGCAAAAGGTAATAGGCCTCACTGGTTTAGCCACTGATTTCAGAAAACATTAGGCTACTACTGCTTTTCAACTTGACACACTTGAGATTTTTTTGCTTTTTCCTCAGAGAGGCAAAAGGAGTATGTATTTATTTTCTATTGCTGCATAACAAGTTACCACAAATGTAGTGATTGAAAAGAGCACCCATTGATTATCTCACAGTTTCTGTAGGTCAGAAGTCCTGCGTGTTTGAGCTAGAGTTGAGCCCTGGTTGTCATGAGGCTATAATCAGGCTTATAGTCAGCTGGGCTCTGATCAGAAGGTCCTGGAAGAGTCCACCTTCAGGCTCACTCAGGGTATGGGCAGAACCCAGCTCCTTGTACTTGAAAAAGTGAGGTTTCCATTCCTTTTTGCCTCTCAGCCAGGGTTCATTCTCCTCTGGAAGCCACGGTTCAGCTTCCAGAGGCTACCCACATTCCTATCACTTGATCTCCTTCATCTTGAAAGCCAGCAGTATGTGAGGGATGCTTATGCTGCCTTTTCTGTAGCTAACTGGAAATCTCTGATGGTAAAACACCCACCTAATTAATCTCCATATTTCAAAGTTGACTAACTTGGGATTTTCAGGTCATCTGCATAATCTCTTCACAGAGGCACATGCATTAGTATTTGACTGAGTAACCATGGAATAGGAATCTTGGGCCCATCTTTAGACTTCCACCCAACACAGAGCAATTAATGTCACCTCCATCCTCACATCTTATGAACCCCTAAGAACTCCCTGTTGTCACTGTAATCTCTACTCTTGTTTCCACTAGTGAGTTCTGGGGATCCTAAGCCTGAACCAGAGGCCGAGCAGGTTGCTGATGAAGCCAGCCAGGACCTAGCCTTGGCCCCAGGAGGAGCAGAGAGGGAAGAGGATCGGACACTGGAGCCAGAACCAGAAGACAGAGCTTCCCTCAGTGAAAAAGAGAGGCAGAACGAGGAGGTGAATGAGAGAGACAACTGCTCTGCCTCCAGCATCTCATCCTCCAGCAGCACGTTGGAGAGGGAGGAGAAAGAGGACAAGCTCGCTAAGGACAGGGTGACTGGTAAATAAAACTCCTTTCTTAGTACATTCCAACAAACCGTGGGGCAGAGAACCTGGTTTGCTGTTGAGTCTGGCTATAGGCTTACTCCAAAGGTGACCTGTGGGGACATCTCACTTCCCCAGCCGTGTCACTCACTGTCAAGAGATGTCACACACAGCCAACCAGCAGCCTCCTACCTGATAGGAAGGTGAACCCAAGCCCTCTGCTGTGTGTTTCACCTCTCACTCCCACAGATGGCATAAAGGGCCCAGATAAAGAGGTCTTTTCCTGAGGGATGAGTTATAAAAAGGACACTTCTCATCTCCCTCTGTTTGTTTAATTGGTTTTAATAGTAATGACAGCCTTTTCCAGGTTCTGATTTAAGTTTAGAGACCAGTTTGTCTCTATTTTCTGTTTTAAGATAGGGATTGTGGGCTGGTGGAATGGTCAAGTGGAAGTATGCCCGCCTAGCAAAGGTGAAGCCCTGAGTTCAACCCCCCAGTACCACGAAAAAAGGATTGTTTTAAATGAAGTATATCAAACATGATGACTGAACTTTTCAGAAAGGAATAGGTCTTTTTAAAATGGATTGAGTATTTCCAAAATATTGTGGGTCATGGTGTGTGGGGGTGAATTTGATATGTTACTGAACGGTGACATACAGGATCTAAGTAGTTTCCTACATTATTCTCAGGAACACTCTGTTCTTGGGTGTAATGTAAAAGTTTTTCCTTGTGTAATGACAGTCACTTGGATCACCTGTGTGAGGGGGACTTTATGATTAGCAGCACCCAGTGGATTGCTAGAGTATAGGTTTAGGTCTCAAAAACCTCACCAGGGCATAGGGAGATGCCACCAAAGGTTATAGAAGCTGTAAATAATTTGCATGATCCATGACATGGGTTTTTCTACTCATGACTTGTGTGCCATCGAATAGAATGCTGCCTCCTGAACGGACACTCCTCAGCAGGGGAGTCACGGCTTACGGGCTCATCTTCATTAAGCCACATACAAGGAGCACGCATGCAAGTTCCAAGGCTCCACAATGACTTGCCAGTTAGTGCCATGATCCATGCATGGCATCTTAGTTCCTAGACTGAAAATACTCTGAAGCATGGAAGACTGAGTGAAAATCGAATGAATGAATTAAGCATACCTGTTAATCAATGGCTGAGTCTAAAATAGTTACTATTATACTTTTTCCAAGTTAGAATATACTATTAGATTTTATTCTCTATGTTATCAGTAAATTTGATGAATAAGGAAGGACCAAAAGACTTTATTAATTTATATCAGAAATTATTGTGCTGAAAATCTTGTGTCTGGTTAAAAGTGTATGGGCTAATATTTACATAATTTCTTTCAAATTCATAGTTAGTCTTCCAAATTCTGCCAGTATTATTCACATTTAATGGAATTATGGTCATAGTACGGTGTGTAGGGTAAGTCCTCTTGATCAATTTAGCTTTAAAATTGGTTTATTATGTGTAGTATTAAGAATTCATCATATCTGGGTCAAGCTGGATTAGTAAAAATAAGACCAGAAACAAAACTTTCCTAAATTAGATTATATAATACTCTTCTAAATAAGGACAACTTTCCAAAAATGGAGACTGTGCCATTGCTGAGCAAGCAAACCACTGGCAGAGAAACAACTTTGGTGAAGGTTAGGGACAGAAGACCTGATTATGGATGATATTGAAAGCCTTGAGACTAGATGAGTCGGTGACTACAAAAGTGTGGGTAAATGGAGATATGAGGTCTAAGGAAATTTAAAGGTTAAAGATGAGGAATCAGCAAAGGAAGCTAGGAAGCAATAACCAAAAAGAAAGAAGCAAACCAGGTAAATGTCATATCCAGGAAGGATACCTGTGAAGGACAGTGATTGGCTGAGTCTAATGCAACATGAAAGTCATTGGTCACCTTTCCAGGAACTGTTCCTAGAAAGCAACAGTTTTGAAGGGTAGTGGGAGCAAGACCTCCATTCGTCTGAGTTCTAGAGTGAAACTAGAGAACAAATGTAATGGGAATATTATGTTCTCATGTATGAAAATGGAAAAATGAGTGTTGAAACTATTCTAGGAATGGGGGGAAGGACAGATAATGGAGAATGATGGAGGGGGAGAATTCAGCTATGATACAGTGTAAGAACTTTTGTAAATGTTACAACATACCCAAAGCACAACAACAATATAACAACAACAAACAAATTAAAAAAAACTTAAGAAAAAAAGTAGCTTTACCTTAACGGAAAGGAGAAAAGTTGAATTATAGGTGGAGACGTAAGGGGAGTCAAGAGAGGCATTTTTTTTTTAATTGAAGGACTTAAAAATTTGCTTCTACCACAAAAAAGCAGGATCTAGTGTGAGGAGTATTAGGAGATAAAAGACACAAATCACTGGAGTGGTTCCTAATGATGAGTCCTGCTAAGGGGGACAGTTTCTGGGTAGGCTCAGGAAGGAGGCTGTGTCCTGGGTGTCAGGTGCAAGTGGGAGGCTTGGCGGTGCAATGGAGGCTCTAGAAGGTCTCTTCTGACTGCATCTGTTAAGCTGGTGAATGAGGAAGCAAGGCGACCCCTGAGAACGAGATGGGCTGGGAAGTCTGCAATATGTCATCTAGGGGAAAGCATGGAGGAGACTGCCAGGCTTTGAGTCTCCTGAAGATGAGTGACCATGAACTTAAAGTACAGCGGTTGGCATGGATTATGTGGTGCAGAATGAGAATCCAGGCAGAGACAAAAGTTAATAGCCCCTTCAACACCTGCCCTGGGCTAGGGAAACACTTCCTATTTTTCCTTGACTAGTTAGGACAGTGCCCCTTAGCTACCTGTGGCGGGGTAGGTTGTGACCAGCTGCCATGGGAAGGCAGAAAAGGCAAGAAAAATTTTCCTATAGCCTAGATAGGAGCCAGGAGCACTGCCACATGTGGAAGAGTCCTGGGTCCTAGAGCCAGTCATGAGCCATGACTGCCTTCTGCCTTGATTGATTTTAGTGTCTCTTCTGAAGTCCCTACCATGTGTCCAGCCCTCTTATTGCATAATTGACGTTATGGTGGAATTGAGACCCACTTGCTACTTTCTCATTTTTTTTCTCCTATGTACTTTCAGGATTGTGGTCCACAGGCATTCAAGATGCAGGCTTAAATGGACAGTGTGGCGACATCCTCACCAACAAACGGTTCATGCTGGACATGCTGTATGCCCATAACAGAAAGTCCACAGATGATGAGGAGAAGGGCAGGAGTGAGGACGAGACTGGGAGGATGGAGCAGGAGGCAGAGGCGGTGGCCAGCCTTGCCACCAGGATATCCACGCTGCAGGCCAACTCTCAAGCCCCAGAGGAGAGTGTCAGGAGGGTGGGTGTGGGCTGTTTGGACAACCGGGGCAGCGTGAAAGCATTTGCTGAGAAATTCAACAGCGGGGACCTGGGGAGAGGTTCCATCTCTCCCGATGAGGGGTCCGATGACAAGGTCTCAGAAACACCTACACAGCTGAAGACTGAGTCTGATTATATCTGGGACCAGCTCATGGCTAATCCAAGGGAGCTCAGAATCCAAGACATGGATTTCACTGATCTGGGGGAGGAGGATGACATTGATGTCCTGGACGTGGACTTGGGTCACAGGGAGGCCCCTGGGCCCCCTCCCCCACCCCCACCTACCTTTCTGGGTTTGCCGCCCCCACCTCCTCCACCCCTGTTGGACAGCGTGCCTCCCCCTCCAGTCCCCGGTAATTTATTGGCTCCTCCTCCTCCGATGTGCAACGCTCCTCAGGGCTTAGGGTGGTCCCAGGTACCCAGGGGTCAGCCCGCATTCACTAAGAAAAAGAAGACCATCCGTCTTTTCTGGAATGAAGTCCGGCCCTTTGAGTGGCCTTGTAAGAACAACCGCCGCTGTAGAGAATTCCTGTGGTCAAAACTGGAACCCATTAAGGTGGACACTTCCAGACTGGAGCACCTGTTTGAATCTAAATCCAAAGAAATGTCTGTCACAAAGGTAGGGCTGAGCTCTCCCATGCTTCTTGGTTTGCAGTGGAGGGTGGGGGCAGGCTGAAGAGATTTGTTCTCTAAAATTCCCTACTTCTTGTTGCCTTGGCAATAACTCTACTGGCATAAACATCACCTTTAGAATGGTATTCCCGTGCCACATTCAAAAATAACCTCTCTAAGAATGAGATAGCCTAAGCAGAAGACAAAAGGCTGGACAGTCCTATAGCAATGTCGGTGTTAACTAGAGAAAAGTGAGCTTGCTGGATTATGGTTGATGTTAGTATTTCAAATTTCAGCTGTAGCCACTTGATGTTGATGCTTTTGCAAAGGCAGTAAGTTAAGTGACATTTCTTTGAATCATCTCCTAAGTGAGCCAGCATGCTGCAACTATTTAGAAGCTTCTCAATAGCCATTTATTTAGCATCCTGTAAATACTTCACATGCACCCAGATTTCTTGGTTTTCCTAAATATTTGAAGACCTATAGGCTATGGAATCACTGACAAAGATGCTGTACCATATTTATATATGGGAAACACTACACTACACACAAAATGAGCATCATAAACGGAAACCCATGGCTAGTGAACACTGATAAAAAACTGTAAGATACCAGATAACAGATTGGCTTTCTCATGGTTCAGTGTGTTCGTAATGCCTCCTTTACATATCTTCATGTAAGCAAAAATTCTCTTTAAAGAAATTTTTTAAATGCTTGTGATTCAGGGTATATTCCAGTTTTAGAACAGGCTTAAGATCATCATCTCCAGCAGGCATGGTGGCTCCCACCTGTAATCCTAGCTACTTGGGAGGTAGAGATTGGGAAGATCATGTTTCAAGGCCAGTCTGGGCAAAAAGTTCACAAAACTCCATCTCAACCAATAAAAGCTGGGTGTCGTGGTGCTTGCCTGTCATCCCGCCTACCCAGGAAACATAAATAGGAGGATCATGGTCCAGGATGGCTTAGGCATAAATGCAAGATGCTATCTCAAAAATAACCAAAGCAAAAAGGACCAGAGGAGTGGCTCAAGTGGAAAAACACCTGCTTAGCAAGCGGGAAGCCCTAAGTTCAAATCCCAGAACTGCCAAAAATGAAAAAAAAAGACCATCTTCTCTTTTCAGGAAGTTAGAGAATGATGAAAAAGAATTTTTTTTTTTTTTTGGCCAGGCCTGAGAGGAGGAGGCAACTGGATTTTTATTTAACAAGTACAGAGTGTCTGTCCAGCATACTGAAAATGATGATGGACAATGGTAGAAGTTGCACAACATTTTGAATCTGGTTAATGTCACTTACAATTGTATACCCAAAAATGGTTAAAGTAACAACTTTTTATGTTAGAGATATCTACCACATTTCAAAAAAAAAAAAAAACATGGAAAAAGTGAAATGGGCATTCTGTTATTTTGCCTCTCCTTTGCAAATCTTTGGATCTCAATCTCAGAAGAACATCAGTAATTGTATGGTAGTGACTCTAGTCCAACCTCCTCAGTCCTTCTGCCTTAGGTGGAAGATCAAAGAAATAGACAGACTTAACCAGTCATAGTTCTCTGTGCCTCCTGGTTCTCAGTACTGTTTTCCCTGTCTTCAGCAATGGTACTGCCATTCCCGTATTATCCTTGACTCTCATCTTCCCCAACTGTAATGCCCTGTTGACTTTACCTTTGAAAAAGCATTTTGTAAAGTATACCTGTAAACATTTATTATTATGAGTCACTTCTAACTCCATGTGGTGTTCCATCCATTGATCATCTTTGGGACAAGTGTAAAGCTGCTTGAGTCAGTTTCAGTGAGGACATGAATCTGAATCATTTTCAGCCTTAGGAATCCCCTCAAGCCAGAGTGAAAGCTTCTTCATTTGTAAATCTAGACTGTTGAAATCTAATGTGAAAAGCCATACCTGGTCAGTCCTGTCCTTCAGCTCAATGCCAGCTCAGCTCTTATCCTCTCCAGAAAATAATACCAAGGAAGGCTGCGCTAGCCACCCACACAATCTATGTCTTGACTTTTCCGCACTGGTATCACGTGGTGCTGGGCCACCCACATACCCCAGGCTAGTTCCTATATTCAGCCTGGCATTTGGGAAGAAGAAGAACATCTGGGAGTAAGAGCAGTCTCTGGTTAACAGGAGGTACCTATGACCTGCCTCACTACCTCCACCCTTTGACCCACTGACCCAATTGAGTGCTGTCTTCCCCTTACCCCTCCTGTGCTCGTTTGCCTGCCTGTGCCACTTGGCTTCTTGTAATTGCTCGTCACCCTTAGAGGTTACCAGGGAAAGGCTGCTTCTTGACTTAGGGTTGGGAGGAAAGATTCGTAGTTTGTCAGTAAAGGCACATCTAACTTCCTTTTTTACATAGGAAATAATTAGTTTTTCTTGAACACCTAAAATGAGTGGTTCACCTGCCTCCCTCCTATTCTTGGTGCCACTATAGATGATTTGGTTGGTGATAAGATTTTGGCTTCTGCCATCTCAGTAGCCCAAAGGTCCATTCCTACGCAAAGTAAATAGTTACATCTTAAAATACTGTAATACCTAGCTAACAGCTAAATGTTGGCCTAGTTCTGTAAAGTGGGAACCTAAGAGAAAATAATAATCATCCATCTCTGTGGGTTCTGCATCTGCCCATTGTACCAACAGCAGATGGAAAATATCCCCCCAAAAAGTGCATCGCTACTGAACTTGAACAAACTTCCTCGTCATTATTGCCTAAGCAAAAGTATGACAGCTAGGTACATAACATTTTCATTCATTAGATAATGTAAGTGATCTAGAAATAGTTAAAGTATATGAGATGAGATCGGGTGCATTCAGGTTGTTATGGCTGTAGGCGATTTAAAGTACATGAGAAGATGTGCATAGGTCATATGAAAATGTGGCATTTTATGGAAGGGATGTCAGCATCTGAGGATTATGGTGTCCTTGAGGGTCCTGTAGCCATCCCTCTATGGATATTGAAAGACAATTATACTGAGAAGTTTACCAAATTGATTCCAGAATGTTCTACAAGTGAGACCCAGGAGCCTATACCTTTGGTGTTTTGAATAGAAAATGTGAGCAGGAACTAATCTGCAAGATGTCATAAAAGATGAGAATGCAAATTAGGATTTAAACATCACGTTGGAGAGGTGAATCAATTTTGTATATGTGATCAAGGCAGATATAACCAATTTTACTTCCATTCCTAATCATTGATTGTGATTTTCATAAAACATAGCTGTAAACAACCACTTCCGAATTCTGGCTCATGAGAAGTTTTTCATTAAACACAATAGACAGCAACAAAATGAAACAGACTTTACAAGACAGCACAAAATGAAGGGAATTGCTTTCAGCTTCCATTGGAAAACTAACGCCAGACCAGAGTTATAGGGCATAGCCACGGTCATCCAAGTCACCTCCAAACAGATTCAGATTCCAGCCAAACCCAAGGCTGAGTGACTACTTACTGAACATGATAAGAACAAAAGGGTGTGTGCTTGTGTTCTTTCTAAATGGTTTCTGAAACAGGATCCACTCCTCTCTCAGTGGGAAGAGTGTGTGTGTGTGTGTATAGATAGATAGAAATATATGTATTTACTGAGATGACATTATTGCATTTCGTAGAGAAAGAAATCCTATGCTAAGTTTCATCGTGTTACATTTCTGCTGCTGCTCTGAGATGTGAATCACATGGAAGATGGTTAAAGTGAACCCTGGCAAAGATGTCTGGGCAGAAAGCCCTGGAGGGTCTGCACTTGGTGCCATTCTGATGAACGCCAGTAAATGACCTTCCATGTAGAGAAGTATAGCTCCTTCTACTCCCAAAGGCACCTTTCCACCAGGAGAAGACAAGCATGGAGGGAAGTAGGAGACCAGAAGGAAGGGATCTTAGTTTCCCCATTAAGGACTTTACATTGTCTCTGTTGGGTTCCTTAGGTATATCAGGAAGCACTGGTGGTGGTGGTGGGGCCGGCACTGGGGAAAATTCCAGAATGGATTTGGAGCAATGTATTTGCCTGAAGTTCATATAGACTATTAGCAATACTTTTTAAGCAAATTTGGAGATGATTTAGTTGGCTAGGGGATAAGCCTCAGCCTGGCTGATTTTTAAAATACCTCAGGGACTGTAAAGTACAACCAAGGTCATAAATCACTGATTTAAGTGACAAATGAGGCACCAAAGAAGCATTGCATTCCCCCCCCCCCACCTTCCACAGTGATGCCCTGACCTGATTTATTATCCTGAGAAGAGACACAAACCTGCCTACCCTATTTTCAAGTTCAGGATCTAAGGGACTATGTTATTTTATTTAACATCAACCTCAGAAACCCAGAATTCTACCTGGAAATTCTAAACACAACTTTTTATGCCTGTCACACCAGCACAGTGAATAAGAAAGTCTCACATGTCTACGGCCACACCACCCTGAACATGCCTGATCTCGTCTGATCTCGGAAGCTAAGCAGGGTCGGGCCTGGTTAGTACTTGGATGGGAGAATGTCTCTCATAAGTCTCCTTATGAGAAACAAAACCAGCACAAAATGTCTGACTGTTTAACCATTGCTATCAAAGAAGAAATTAATACTTTTTCTTTTGCTTAACAATAAGGCAAGCCTATGCCTAATCTTTTTGTGACCTTTATTTAGATTTGGGTTTGTTTTGTTTTGTTGGTTTTCGTTGTTGTTATTGTTTTGCCTTAATGCTTTGCTCTGTATCTCACCATTTCCCTTGTTGCAAGATTTTAGGAAAATTCCATAGTTGTCTCATCCTTGTGAAATCTGTATCACTGCATCCTTGTAACTGTCACTTTCTCAACAGACAGTTTTGAAAATACCCTGTGGCGTCACTCTTTTGGCAGTGAGCAGGGAGTAAGGAGGAATGATTTACCATTTCTTTAACTGCCTTGCTGAGCCAGGCACAGACCTAGGGTTTCTGACAGGGATGTTGAGAATGGGCACAGAGGCTGGTCACCTTTCTTTAGTGGCATTCTCCAGGACACTATGAGTTCTCCAGACTTATCACATTCTTAGAGTATGTTCTCTTTTCAGTCACAGCACCTTCTGGAGTGACAAGTTCTATGTGTTTGGATGCTCACTTTTTAAATACTACATCCTCTGTTCCTAGTAAGAGTACTCTTTAAAATTTCTAAGGGGTGATCCATTGTGTCAGCATTTCAGGAAATTTTAAGCTTAATGATTACTATGTAACTGCTGCCTGATGCCTCAGCCGTCACTTTTCCATATTGAATGACTCAAAAGGAAACTTAGGGTCTTTTCTGACAAGGTTGAGATCATGCTTGCACACTTGTCACCCACCCTCAATTGCCAGTCAGAATCAAGACTGAGTCCTTACTTGCAGATTCTAAAATATTTGTTTTTAGAGGCAATAACTGATCTGTCCCAAAGCCTAATTTTTGTATCTCTACCCAGTACGGCATTTTGTCATACATCTATGCATCAAACAGAGCTGTGTTAACCCTTAGGTGAACTGCTTGTTTCCAGCTGAGCCTAATAATCTGGCTGTTCCAGAAAATACTCTTATTACCCTGTGGAGTGGCTGAACTTGCAGGGCTACCTTTTAGGGCTCCTAGTTCTAGAGGGCACATCCCTAACCCAGATAGCCAATTACCAGAAGATCTGGTGCTGCAGGAAACAGTCATAGCCCTTTCCCTCGCCATTGGCAGTTAGGCATCACTACTTAGGTTGGCTACCTCCTCTATACTTCATGAAGTCCTATAATTCTTCTGGCCTTTGGAGCTCATCTCTGCCTTCCTGCAAACTGGACACTCACCCCTTTGGGGCAACTTGAGAGAAAGGAGCTGAGATGCCTTAATGACCACCTTCCTGCTCCTCCTTCTTAACAGTTCTCTGTTCCTCTGGACACAGAGGGTAACCTCTGTCTCTCATCCATCTTGGCTGTTCACACCCCTGCCTTTGCCTCCTACAGGGTTCTTGGCCAAGTCAAAAACAAAAACCCTACATGGCATCTAAGCCCAAACCATTTCTCCAGAGACTGTCTTGCCTCTGGTGGGAAAGGGCTACTATGGTCACATTGGAGATTACCCAGTAGCTGGTAGCTGTAGCTTTGAAAGGGGCAGGGAGGGGTAGCTCTGTGATAAGAGTTCAGCCTACCTAGACTTTCTGGAACTAAACCAAAGCCTGGCTTCTTCCCAAGGTCCCCCCTCCTTCCTTAAAGAAACAAGATCTCTTCTCCCTGAACAGTTCTGAACATATTTGGGAAAGTAGCATATTCAGACATAGCCCCATAGTAATTTCCTTCACACTGCCTCATGTCCACACTTTTGCTGATGTGCCACAGAGATGGTTCCTGTTTCCACATCCAGTTGTCCTCCAGTTTAGAAGTCTTGGTGTGGGCCCTGGGCCCACAGGTACCTCCTTCCTTTGTCTCTTCCTTCCAGTAGTTCTTGAAAGAGGCCAGGGGATTGACTGACTGACCTTCTACCAAAGAATTGAGTTAGAAACCCTGGATTCCTGTTGCCTCAGAGCTGACCAGTGGTGTAGGGGGGCTCCAGCTCTTCATAGGTGTGCATTTCTTTTTGTTAGTCCCCATGGAAGTATTCCCATTTGAGTATCAGGTATCTGAAAGGCATCCAGGAAATGCCTGTTTGAGGAAATGAGATAGTAAAAAGAGGCAATCAATAAATTGGAAAGAGACTGCTGGAGAACTGAGCTTGTTTCTCATACTCGTCTGCCTCTGCTCAGGTTTTTGGTCATCTGCCATTTCTAGTAATTTCTTGAGACTGCAGTCAGCAGAGGTGGACAGCCACGGTGACCCTTGGCTATTCCCATCCAACCTTTCTTCCTGCTTTCTTCTGGCCTTTTTTCTTCCTAAGAAGGGAAGTGTTAGTCAATCCACTCTGACATGGGGTTCACTCACCATATTGGTTTATTTGACTTAAACTTCCTTTTTTGGTTCCCATGTTAGAAATTACCCTTTCATGCTAGATTTTGGGTTACTAATCTTAGTGTCTTTGTTGTAATGACCTGGACCATTGTATAAGATATTTTCTATGCTACCATTCTATCCTGTTCTATAATTGCAGCTATTCTAGTACCTGACCCATACAGTTTCAGTTTTACAATAGGCTTTTATAGCTGATTGGGTAGATATTACATATAACTCAAGTTTCTATGAATATTGTTGACTTTTAAAATACATATAGCCTTTTATGTTAAGAATGTACTTTTTCTAATTCCAAAAAACAAACTTAATTGGAATTTGATAGAATTATTTTAAATATATATATTAGATGAAAGATACATAGTAGACTTACAAGACTTCCTATCTGAGAACATGAACTTTTCCATTTATACAAGTCCTCTTTCATTACTTTCAAGAAAATTGTTATCATTTTTTTTCAGTAGGTCCTGCCCATTTTGGTATTTCAAGAGGTTTGGGTTTTATTTCCTTGTTTGAGTACCATTTGGGGCCATGTGTTTTGTCTCTGGCCTCCTATCAAATGCAAAACAACTTTCTCTTCCCCAGCACAGGGATCAAAGACTCTTCCTTCTCTGGCTCCTGCTTTATTTCCCCTCTCTATCACTGGCCAGTTCCTTCCTTCCTTCCTTCCTTCCTTCCTTCCTTCCTTCTTTCCTTCTTCCCTCGCTCCCTCCCTCCCTCCCCCCCTTGCTCCCTCCCTCCCTTTCCTCCATCTCTTCTTTCCTTTCTTTTTTCCTTCTTTCCTTTCTTTTTCTTGGTGGTACTTGGAGATTCAACTCAAGGCTTCACATTTGCTAGGCAGAGATGCTACATTTGAGCCACCAAACCTGTCCTTTTTGTGTTGATTATTTCTGAGATCGGGTCTTGCTTCCCTCCCTCCCCACCCTCCCCTTCATCTGCCCCCCCCCATGACCTCCGGGTCAGCCTGGACTGTGATCCTCTCCATGTAGTTGAAATGATAGGTGTGTGCCACCACACCTGCCATTGTTGAGATGGGATCATGAAACCCTGCCCCCCACTTCCTTTGAACTGTGATTCTTCTGATCTCTGCCTCCTGAGTTAATTAGGGTTACAGTCTTGAGCCACTGTGTCTGGCCAGTTTCCTAATTTTCTAATTATTAGCCATGAACTGTCCCCATGGTTTTCTGATCAAAGAAATGCAATCAATAAAGAAAGGAGTCTGAGAAAGACATTTGGCAAGTATAAGATGGGAGAAAAGACTAGAATCAGGAGGCTGATGGTGAGCTGCTCTGAGAGGCTGGGAGGAAGGGTGGTGCTCATGGGTGAGGTTCAGGGTGGAGGTAGTAGGAATGGTAAAGGAGGAATGGGCACAGACCCTCTCTGTGAAAGAAAGGACAGCAGTTCTACTGTCAGGGGATCTAGTGATGTTCATTGTTGCTGATCTCGGGCTTTGATCTGGAAGGACAATTAGAGTGGATCAGAACTGGTAAATGCTCGTCTTCTGACATGGGCATGTACTCTCAAGCACAGAGAGCTCTGGCTTGCTCTTGCAGATGTGGCTGTAGGTTATGTAGGAGGGAAAGTTGTGATGAACATTCCACCTGAGCCACTCCCTCGTCGTGGGCAGAGCAGACTGGAAGACATGTGAGTGCTCAGAAGCATCAGGTAGAGGTTTATTTTAATTATAAAGAATGATGTTTAAAATACCTGTCTGCTAAAATGAATGAATTTCAGATATTCATTTAATTCTTATCTCTCCTTCACACTGTGGATGGGAGTGCTCCAAAAATGTGGAGGGTCAGCTGTGGGAACAGCTCTCCCCATTGTACTGCTCAGTAGAGCTGGTTCTGGGAGTGGTTTGCCTCTCTGTCTTACAGGATATCCTGTGGGTGTGTCCACTGTTACCTGTGTGAGTGGAATTCCTGTCAAGGCAGAGCTGCCACACAGACCTGTACAGGTTGTTTGCCACTTGTGGACACAGGTTCCCAAGGAAGAGGCCAAAATATGAGTGGTGCTTCTTTCCCAAGCTGCTTATGGGCAGCTGTTTGCCATGGGGCTGTTTCTCCCTATTGGAGGCCATCTTTTTCTCATCTCTGCAAAACCTCCAGCTGGGCTAGCCAGGCCTACACAGGCCTCTCTCCATACTCTTAGAGTGACAAGACTGTATAGACGAGAGCCTAAGGGCTAACAATTCCCAGAGAATCCTTGGTGCCGTCTTCTTGCCTTCATCCATATTCTCCCAAAGTGTTTGCAGTTATGCCTCCAGGCCACACATCTACATTCTAGGCAGGAAGCAGAAGGGCAAAGGCATGGTTTACTGTTCTAAAAGTCAGAACTAAGTCACAGAGCCAGCTTAAAATGCAAAAGGAGCGGAAAGGTAATTTTTTTAACAGACACATTGCCAGCTTAAGAAAAAATCAGGGGTTCTGGTGGTGATCCAAGAAGAGGTAATGAATTTTGAGCAGGTGCCCTGCAGAGCCTGGAGAAGCAGGTACCCCAGCCAAATTGGTATCACAGGATGTACCATCTCTCTTTATAGCCTATATTGAGCATTTTGTCAAACCTTTCTCATCCCTTCTTAGAATTTCACATAACATGCACTATTTTAAATTAGATTTAAAAGCTAAATGGAGAATTTTCAGCAGCTTCTGATGAATTTATTTGATTAAATATGTGGAAGACAAAGCCGGCCCTACAGAGCCAGGAGGCATCTATGCCACATATCCCTGGAAGCCACTGTTCAAAGCCCATGACCACACCCACGGGAATTGTCCCTCCTGGCCACCAGGCCTCAAAACAGCTGGGATGTTTTCAGCATGAAGAAATTTGAGTTTATTCCCAAATGCATAGTTAGGGATCTAAAATAGAATTTTACCAATTAAGTTGGGAGGGCCCAGGAGGACGTTAGTCTGTTTCAATTTGAAGGCTTCCTGTTTCTAGTGCTGCCTCCAGATGGCTCAGTTGCTCCTAGGCCCAGCCAGGTTGTGTGCTTCCACGGAGACAGTGAGACTTCCCGGTGCCTGGCAGTTAACTGCTCTGAGTGTTTAGCTGCAGGGTGTAATCAGAGCCCCTCCACTGGCCCATGGGGAAGAGGTCCCATCAAACCTGCAGCCCCATCCCTGGCAGTTCCCAACAACCTGAACAAGCAGCTGTGCTTCTTATCTACTTATCTGCTTCCCAGATGCTCTTTAGGGTTCAGGTCCAGGGTCAATTCTTGCTAAACCTGACCACTTCACCAGGTGAGTTATTACAGCTGCCCGAGGTCGAACCCCTCACAGGTGAGCACACCCATCACTGTGCTGAGTGTGCCTTACTCATCTTGCCATTCTAGGCTTGTTAGACAATTCACAATAATCACTGTCCCACTGAGAAAGAGCAAGGAGCTTGCTCAGCCAGGTCTCTTCCCACCCATCCCACATTGCCACCTACATCCTGACTGCTGAAGGGTAGAGGGGTACAACTGTGTCACAGCTCTGTGAGGTGACAAGTGTTGTCTCAGTCTTTGTTTGCCAAGGCCTCCATAATAAGCCACCATAAATTTGATAGCTTAAACAACAGAAATTTATTTCTTCTTGTTCTTGAGACTGGGAAAGTCCAAGATCAAGGTGCTGGCCAATTTGGCTCCTGGTGAGGGCTGTCTTCCAGGCTTTCAGAGGCCAGTTTCTTGCTGTATAGTGGAAGGAGAGAGAGCTAGTTCTCTGTTTTTTTCTTGTAAGGACACTAATCCTATCATAAGTACCCCACTCTTGAGATCCTCACCCAAATCTAATTACTCCAAAGGCTATACCTCCAAATACCATCAAATACCATAAAATTAGGAGTTATGACTGCAACATATGATTTGGAGAAGATAGAAACATTCAGTTTGTAATGCACACTTACTGAGTTTGACTAAATACTAGCCCTAGGCAGACCACAAGGATGAGGGAGGCCTCGGGCCTACCTCTGATGGTTACCCACGCTAGCCAGGAAGCCACGCAAACAAAGACACTATGAGAATGTTAGGACCCCTTGGTCCCCTGTTCTCTTTGGTCTCTGTGCCTACTTGTTCCTCACTCCTCTTCGTCAGTACAGAAGTTTTTGTTTATCTTCCTTGGAAGAGAAGAAGCCCCACTTCACCACCCCCAATGGGCAGCAACACAGATGGCTAAGCGTGGCGGAAAGATGGAGATAGTCTGGTCTAAAGGGCATAGGAAATTTGAATGGTGAGGGAAGGCCTGAGACAGTGCAGCCAGGGATCTGAGATGCTCAGAGGCCAGCCATGCTGGACTCTTCCCCTCAGTCTGTCTGCTTAGCATGTGTACGCAATTCTCCAGGCACACACCATACGTAGTAGGCCAATCAAGGCACATTCTGACACCTTGCAGCCCACAGGAAAGTAACGCTGAAAGGTTCTAGTTTTGTTTTCACTGCTTTTATGGAAAAAAACAGGTTTTCTTTCTCCTTGCAAAATATCACATTTTTCCTGATAGAAGGAAAATCAATTTTATTTTGTAATGTGTCTGACTTGTGAAGTTCCATTGCTGACCCAAGCTTGGCGGCTTCTCAGCACCAAATCCTTGATCTCTTTCCTCTGTGCTGAGCAGTAGCCAGTTCTTCCCTAAGCTGAATCAGGGCCATTTGTTTTCATCACTAAATAAGGAGTGAGTTTGCTTTTAATAATGAGCACAGAAAGGACCCAAGATGATGCACTAATCTTTGGTTTTCCTTGTTCTATCATCCAGAAAACTGCTGCAGATGGAAAAAGGCAGGAGATCATCGTTCTAGATTCCAAGAGGAGCAATGCCATCAATATTGGTCTGACGGTGCTGCCCCCTCCAAGGACAATTAAGATAGCTATTTTGAATTTTGATGAATATGCCTTAAACAAAGAAGGAATTGAGGTAAAAGAACTTCTGTCAAGCATTCTTTGTGTTCTATAATATAGCCCATACATAAAATTTACATCACATCATTACACCCTTATGACTTCCTTCATAGGATGGCTTGCCATTTTTCTGTCCTCAACCAGACTCTGAATAATGTTACTAATTCTTATGTTTATTCTGAGTGAGGTGAGCCTCACTTTGCCTGGGAGAATCCTTATTATCTGACTCATTTATGGACCTCTCTCTGCCCACCCTCTGACTACTTCAAAGTGGAAAATGACAATTGTAACCTCCTTATGAGGTTTCTGGTATTGTCTTTCACATCATTTGACAACAGATATGTTTCAGAAACACTTGCAAATATGGGGCTTCAATATGTACTTATCTCCGTGGAAAGGACTTTGTCTCTTGGAATGTGTTGATATGTACAGATGTCTCTCATTTGATAATCTGAAGCACTTATTGATCTAGATACCAAAAGTAGAAAGAGGTTGGGTGACATGGCTGTGACTGTGTGGTAGGCAGCCCAGCTGGAACCATGGCTTATTTGCTGTGCCAAGGTTCTTGTTCTTACACCTGGCAATGCTCTCCCTTCACTGTGGGTATGTGCCAGTTTGTGGCAGGTGGAATCTCTAATTCTAATAATGGAAGAAGTATAAACAGAGCTACTGGCCAGACCACAGATTCCTGCAGAGAGGAGATGTAGCCTGAGGTCACACTGCATAAGACTAGGGAAGCTGCTTGGTGACATTCAAACTGGCCATCTATTGGAAAGGATCCCTGCACTCCTTAAATCCTTCCATGATTGGGGTCACTCTTATTGAAAGAGCTGAGCATGCAGGAAGCCAGTGAAGCCTGACTCCAGAGAGGGAGAACAAGCCTTTGCCAGAAAAGTCAGAAATGAGGAAGAGCTTATGCCACAGTGCCAGATTCACCCACAGCCCTAGGTGTGGGAGGGAGTAGTGGGCACACAGTGTGTACAGGGTTTGGAATCCATCAGGCCACGTGTGCCTTTTTGCTTTGTAAAGAAAAACCTCCACAAGGAAAACTGCTCATCTAGACTTGTACTGGGTTGAATAGTGTCCCCCCCAAATTCATGCCCACCTAGAATGTGACCGTACTGGGAAATAGGATCTTTTAGGTATAATCAAGTTAAGGTAACATTGGAATAGGATGGGCCCTAAATCTGATGTCTGATATCCTTAGAAGAAGTTTGCCCACAAACACAGAGGAGACTGCCACTGGAAGTCAGAGAACACACAGGGAGACAAAGAATAGAATGCCATGTGACGACATAGGCAGAAATTAGAGCAATGTGTTTACAAGCCAAGGAATGCCAAAGATTACGGGCAAGCACCAGAAGCCAAAAAAAGAGGCAAGGAACAATTATCCCATAGAGCCTCTGTAGAGAACATGGCTCTAAGTCCTTGATTTTGGACTTGTAGCTTCTAGAACTATGAGAGAATGATTTATACTGTTTTAAGCCACCTACTTTGTGGTACATTGTTATGACAGCCCTAGAAAAGGGCCAAGCAATTCTGCTCTGAGAAACATGCCTACCCTGTTCCAGGAAGGGGTAGCAGAAGAAAAAGGCATTTCCTTCCTGGCTGGAAGGAAGCAGTGCCTTGAGCCTGGAGTCAGGCAGGCAGCATGTCCAGGTGGGCATGTGGTGGAGCAGGGCAGTTGGTATAAAGAAATGAGTTGGTGATAGTAGACAGAGACAAAGCGGCACTGGAAGGAGCAGGACAGAGCTCTGTGTGAGGCATCCCCTCTGTGGGATAGAAGCAAGGAAGAAGGGCAGTGCCTGCTGCTGGTTGATCCTGAAAGAACCTTGGGTAAAGTGTCTTTCATTGAGGAGAAACAAGACCTTGGTCTGGGGTGCTCCAAGCTGTCCTGTTTACTTACCATGGTCCTTTAGAGATTGCAAAAGCACAGATTCCTACAGAGGGAGGCTTCAAATATAGCCAGCCGGATTGAAGGAAAAAATGACAACAACTTCTTTTAAAAATGCTTCCCCTCCCTGTCAGGAGGACTTTAAAATCCATCATGAGAGAGGGAGTCCTTTGGGTTTTGCTTTTGTTCTTTCCCGAAATGTAGTTCTCCCTGGATGGGGGAAGGTTTCAGGTATAATAAATTACTTGGACTTTAGAATGAACCAAATTTTTTTTTCTCCCTGTCTAACCAGTTTCTAGTTGAGCACCCTTCTGATCCAGGAAGGAATGATGATAATAACAGTAATGCTGATGGGTATTGGGATAAAACACAGCAGTAGATCTGACTTTCACAGGTCTCACATTGTGGGCCAGGCACCAGCTATGTGCTTTACTCAGATTCTCATCAAAAGCTTGTGAGATACATACCAGTTTTATACTCCCTGTCTTGATGATGAACATGAGTTCCAGCATTGTCTGTGCTAACCTCACGAGCCTGTGAGAGGTTGAGCAGATATGAACTCCAGAGCCTGGGTCCACACTGTGAGACTTGGGGATGGCTGGGCCAGGAGCAGCCCTTAGGCCTGGGCCATGTGCCACACAGAATGAGAGAGAATCAAAGGGGGACTGAGGAACATGCAGGAAGCAACACAGTGCACCCCACAGTGCTGGTACCTATGGTGATCCACCCAGAAATAGCTGATCTAGGGAACAATAGGAAGTGAGAAGTCAGCCACAGAAAACACTGGTAGGCTCTTACAAGATTTGTTGTGTCATGTGTCACAACGTATTTCATCACAACAGCACTTGGAGCACATTTTTATCAGTTTCCCTTTAAAGCAAAGTTTCTCAAACTCAATACTATGGATGTTTGGGGCTAGAAAACCTTTGTTGTCCAGAGGCCCTGTGTACTATGGGATGCTCAGCAGCACCCCTGGCCTCTACCCACTAGATATTAGTGGTTACGCTCCCCCACTTCAGCTCTCTGCCCACCCTCCAGAATGTCTCCAGACATTGTTAAACTTCCCACTGGGGTGAAAGCTCCAGGACTGAGAATCCTGGATTAGGAGGCTGCTTGTGGAAATCCAGGGACTGTGCATATCCCTCAGCAATTCTTGAACATGGTTGGGAAGATTCCAGTAGAAAAGGCCCTTTTGGAAAACTTGGAATCCAGGACATCCTGTGATCATCTGTTTTCTCTACACTGATCTCAGGGACCCTAGTGACATAGATGATCTAGATTCATGTGCCGGCCAGCACCCAGACCTTGTTTAGTGGTCTTGTGATTAAAGAGTTAAATTGAGACTAAGAAGAGATGGCAGTTGTGAACTTACAGATCTTTGCTAATAAGATTTCCAGCTAATGTCCAAAGGGCTTTCAGCCAAACCGTCTGTTTCTTGGATACATGCACTGTGGCCTGGCACCATGGCTTAATAGGGCCATTTGAAAGCTCTGTGTCCCTAAATGTAATTAGGTTGTATTAAATGACATCCTGTGGCTTTGCTTAGCAACCAATGGTATGCATCTGGGTTCCTCATGCAAACCTGAGGGAGTAGTTCACTTCATTAAGAAAAAGAGTATTAAAGTTTAGAAAATTATTTTAGGGCCATCTCTAAGGAGCTAAATGATATTTTCCTCAGATTATCACAAATGGAAATATAAAGTTTTTTCCTTTTTCCTTTTTTTATTTTTAGAGTGTGGTCTACTCAAAGGGTGGCATAATCAAATGGTCTCAAATGACATTTGGCTTGGCTCAATTTGGCTGTCATGCTTGACAGCATCCTGGAAACATAAGTTTCCCTTAGAAATACATCCAAAAACTAGAGCATCTTTCTAAGTAGTTTGTGTTGCACAAAGCCTGTGTTCAGGAGTCTGAGCAGGTACCGAGCACACGCAGGTAAGCCTGCCCGTGGAAAGGCTCAGTGGAACTGTGGAACCAGAATACTCTGAAAATTGGATTCAGCCATGCATTAATTTCTAGTTGAATCCCCATCAACTATGGAGCTGGTGCTAGGAGATGAGGACCAATCTCTAGGTGGTTCTCTAATTTTGCCTTGTTATTGAAACCTAGCTTCCAGCATATGTTTTTATGTTTCATCTGCAAGTTCAATATAATAATTTCTGTCCTATTGAGCCACAATGAATCCTTAGAATGAAAGAAGATACTACCAAGTGTTTTAAGGTTTCTATTTAGTTGCTACAAGAAAGTAAGTACACAGGTAGAATGTCATTTTCTCCTGAGAATATACCAAGTTGTATGCAAATGAGGCTTAGCCCTGAGTTCTCCAACTTTCTGCTGTTGTCACCAGAATCCTTATGGTAGATTCTTATTTGAAGTTGTAGCCAGGGTTCTGTTCAAAGCAAGGGCTGGAGGTGTGGTTCAATTGGTAGAGGATTTGCCTAGCAAGCTCAAGGCCTTGAGTTCAAACCCCAGTACTATACAAATGAAAACAAAATCACCAAGCAAAATGATTCCTGGTTATGGTGTCATTGGTAGGTAAGTGAAATGGTCAAACTCAATAGTATTTGAAACCATTAAAATGGATAATTTTGCATTTTTCTCTGAAATAGGCCTTTCAGATATAAATGGGAGAAAACTACAAACACTGAGGTTATCACATTGTGGTCTTTTTTGATGTTTCTTTTCCTGCAAAACCAGATGGTGATCATAAAATTATCAATAAACCTATTGATGTGATAGAAAAGTCAGTCAGAAATCCCATCTTGTATGCATCCCATTATCATTTGCTTGTGGAACAAAGGGCCACCAGCTCACAGGAGGTGGCTTTGACCTGCTGTCTCACTGTCTTGTGGCTTTTTTTATTGTCAGTGATGTGTAAAAAAAAAAATAAGTAAACTGGCAGGAGGCAACCTCATAAATCTTCAACAGTGACCAAATGGTTTAAATTAGTCAGAGAAGCTAAAAAGTAAAAATGTTTGATTACTTTCTCAGAGGAACAAAGCAGCAAAAATCATTGCAAGAAAATGTCTTCTGAAGATTATAAAAGGTATTGGCAAGATTTTGTTCTGGAATTCTTGTCATGCCTAAAACAATTTAAGGAATAAGGAAATTAAAATATAGTTTTAGTGAAGCTTTCCTTTTGATAACTAGCTGAGTTCAAATCATGGATGTTTTCTAATTTAATTTTTTAATTAGCATACATGAATAATACGAGGTGATTTCATTTTGATAATTCTATATACATGTACAGTTACTTTAAACAAGTTCAACTCTCCATTATATTTCCATTCCCTCCTCCTGCCTCCTCTCTTTTCAGTGTTTGGCTTCATCATGCTGTCTTCATATGTTTATATGTAGCTTACTTCATCCTCATCACCCCTGAGTATCCTTTCCTTTTCCACTCCTCAGTCCCACAGATCCTGCCAGAGCTGTTGGCATTCGTGTTCCCATCATTATTATTATTTCTAGTGGTACTATCATCGTTTGAGGTCTGTGTTCCACAAGTGAGTGAGAACATGTGATATTTGTTCTTTTGAGCTTGGCTTATCTCGCCTAGCATTGTGGCTTCGGTTCTATCCATTTTCCTGCAAAGGACATAATTTCATTTTTCCTTATGGCTGAGTGATATTCCAACAAACCATGAATGTTTTTAAGGCAATTTCTGCTTGAATTGTTCTGGTTGTTTTTTAATGCCAGCTATGTGGACAGTGGGGTTTTATCCAGGCAGTGGGTGAGCAAAAAGCACTTTGGCTAGATATCTGTTCTGATGCTCAAATTCTACCCATCCAGCCTTAGTGTGGAGCCAGAATGGAGAGCAGATTGAAGGAGGACATGTCTGAAGCATCACTTTCTGCAACCTCAGTCTGACTACAACTCAGAATATACATCTTCAATGCAATTGTGCATCACTGGCTTTCTATAAACTAGAGCTATCCCTCCCTGTTAATACTCTCCTCAGCCAAGTGCCAGTGGCTCATGCCTGTAATCCTAGCTACTTGGGAGGCTGAGATCAGGAGGTTCATGATTCAAGGATAGCCAGGCAACTAGTTCAAGAGACCCCATCTCTAAAAATAACCAAAGCAAAATGTACTGGAGGTGTGGCTCAAGCAGTACAGTGCCTGCTTTATAAGCACAAAGCCCTGAGTTCAAACCCCAGACCCACCAGGAAAAAAAAAAAAAAAGGAAAGTTAAGAAAAGAGCCTCCTCAAACTCCGGATGCTTCTACCCAAAATATATATCCTGATGCACCATTGTAAAAACACACAGATTTGTTAGCTGGTATCAATTGCCCAGCTTATTTTGCTATTTAAAAAATAATTTTTTGTGTAATGTAGAATAAAATTGACATTTTTGGTATGCCGTTCTATGAGTTTTAAAGCATGTATAAACACCTGTAATAATCACTGCAATCAGGATTTAAAACAGCCTCGTTTCCCCGTGACACTGCTGTGTTACCGTTTGGTAGTTGCATCCTGTAGTCCCTGGCAACCACAGTTGCCTCTCCATCACTACAGTTTTGACTTCTCTGACAGTGTGCAACTTTTTTGAGATTGCCTTCATTCAGTCAGCATGATGCCTTTGAGATTTGTCCAAGTTATTCTATGTATCTACAGAACCATCCAGTTATTGCTGAAAATTGTTCCATTCTAGGAATGTACCATAATTTATCTATTCATTCACTGAAGAGTGTTTAACTTGACCCAGTTTTGGCAACCTAAGTTTTCATTTTTCTAGAGTAAATGTTCAGGAGTAGAATGGCAGGGTCATGGGGTAACTTCTGTTTATTATAGTTTGTCTTTCATTATCTTACCATTGTCTTTCATGGAGAAAAACAAATTAATTTGGATGTAGTTTACTTCATCAGTCTCTTCTGTTTTGGTATCATGTCTAAGAATTTTTTTGCCTAATGTGAAACACAGATTTTTACTTACATTTGCTTCTAAAATTTTATGGTGTTGTATTTTCATTTTAGATCTGTGATTCATTTTGAGTTTCTTTATATATAAAAAAGAAGGTTTAAATTGAGGTTTATTTATTTATTTTGCATTTGGAATACAGTTGTTTCAACACTATTATTGAAAATATAATCCTTTCTCTGTTGAATAGTCTGCACTTTTGTCATGATCAGTGGGCCATATTTGTCGGCCTGTTTCTGGACTTTTCTGTACCATTGATCAGCATGTCTATCTTTTTGTTAATGTCACATTGTCCTAATTACTATAGCTTTACAGTTAAAATCAGATAGTGTGATTCCTCTAAGCTTATTTTTTTTCAAATTCATTGTGATTATCCTAGTTCTTCTTCCTTACTCTATAACCTTTATTTTTTTTTTCATTTTTCTTTTATTATTCATATGTGCATACAAGGCTTGGTTCATTTCTCCCCCCTGCCCCCACCCCCTCCCTTACCACCCACTCCGCCCCCTCCCGCTCCCCCCCTCAATACCCAGCAGAAACTATTTTGCCCTTATCTCTATAACCTTTAGAATCAGCTTTTTGTATATCTGCCAAAAATTTTGCTAGTGTTAGAATTAAGTCTATAGATAAATCTGGGAGGAAATTAACATCTTGACTCTGAGTTTTTCAGTTCATGAACATGGAAGCTCTCTCCATTTATTATTACATCCTCTTTGATTGCATTCATCAGCATTTTCTAGTTTCAAAGTACAGATCATAAATATTATATATTAATTTATGACCTATAATAATTTCATTATCAATATGTAGAAATAAAGTAGATTTTTATCTTACATCATGCAACATTATTGAACTCATTTTTTGTTTTAGAAATTTTTTTGTAGATTCTTCATAAATTTTCTATATAAACAATCATGTCATCTGCAAATAGGAACAATTCTACCTTTTCTAGTCTGTATGATTTTTATCCCCCCACTTTTTGTGCGTGGCTAGGAATACCATAACATGTTAAGTAAGAATGGTAAGGTTAAAAAGGAGAATTTTTATCTTTTTTAAAAATATAATTGCTAAGGAATTTGAACCTGTAAGAATCATAATCATTCTTATTCTTTTTGCTTTTTCTGCCTTTCACATTTGATTTTTACCAGAAACAAATAAAAATAAAAAGATACACTGTACTCACTAGCAGGTAGATATTTCTCTTTATAAACTCCATAATTACTTTTTTCCTTAGACTTGAGTTTGATATTATTCAAAGTACTATCATTTCTATGTAAGTTTTTCAGCATGAACAAAAGTCAATGTGAGTTCTTTGTAAATGGAAAATTTTTGTAAAGCTCTTAAATTAATCCATGAGAAGTACTACAGACCAGATATTCTTGACATATTCCAGTCATGTGTTTGATGGTAGTGAAACCACCAAAACCCAGACCCTCACGCTTACTTGGCAGGCGCTCTACCACTTGCGCCATTCCCCATTCTTAGGGAACAGGGAGTTGTTCTTCAATCTTCTTTCATCTTTCTCTCACCTTCCACTCCCTTTTTTGCCTAAAATATCTTTCACATGTCAGGCTCAGAAAATTTGGGGCAAGTTGTTTAACATATATTTAATTATGATAATATAATGTCTGTATGTGATTTAAAAATAGAATATTTCTACTACCTAGTTGGGAAACTGTAATAGGAATTTGAAAACATGGAAGGATAGAATTGGGTCCATCACTAAGAAAGAATTGGGTCCACCGTTCCAGAAAATTCTAACCATGATTCCCACCGAAGAGGAGAAGCAGAAAATCCAGGAAGCTCAACTGGCCAACCCTGAAGTGCCCTTGGGCAGTGCAGAGCAATTCCTCCTCATACTCTCCTCCATCAGCGAACTTTCGGCTCGGCTCCACCTCTGGGCGTTTAAAATGGACTATGAAACCACAGAAAAGGTAAGAACTTTGCAAGTGAGGCAGTCAATTCTGTAGCCCCAGTACTGAGAAAGCTGATTTTTTTTTGTACATTAATGGCGACTAAGCTAGTGAAGTATCATTCTTGACACAGGATTTGGAGGGTGAGTTGATGTGACATTGTTGTATCATCACTAACACTGAGTGATGTAAGTTGTGTCTATGCTGAGTCATAATCAGCCTGCCAAAGTGCCTGCCTGGCAGTAGCCTCAGACCCTTGATTGTGAGCACCGGGTAAATGATTTTTTTAAAAATAAAAAAAATTTCCTCTGTATTTTTGTTGTATAAAATTTGGAATATACAGAATAGCATAATATAGAGAATTTTCTGTCATCCTTCCATCTGATGAGAATCACCTAAGCTGCCATTGACCATGACAGTTTGGCAGGTACTGAAGTGCCTTCCGGAAAACATCCTCAGTAGAAAAGTGAAGATGAGGTAGATTGAAAGTACTGAGATGACTGGAAGGAAAGAGACCTCGATGGGGAAGGCACTGAGAAACTCCTCTTGAATAGGAAGTGTAAGACCCAGGCATCCTTCCTGGACTGGCAGTGGGAGTATTTTTGTATGCTGAGTAGGAGCCAGTAGAGAAGGAACTGGAAAAATGGATGGCATACTGCAGGGGAGCTTAAATGAGTGTAATTTCCTAGAGCAAAAGATTCAGAAGCCCCAGCGTACCGGCCATATATCTCCGTCTTCTGGCAAATGAGGTAGCAAGATCATATACTGAGGGCCAGTTGGGTGTCAGTGGGTTTTAGGGACTCCAGGGGGAAAACACAGGTTGAGCATCTGTAATCCAAAACTCTGAAATCCAAATGTTCCAAAATCCAAAACATTTTGAGGACCAACCTGATGCCACAAATGGAAAATATCACACCTGATCTCATATCATATGTTGCAATCAAAACACAAGTATATTTAAAACATTGTATAAAATTATATTCAGTGTTTAAGAGGCTTATATGAACCGTAAGTGAACTTCATGGTTAGACTTGGGTCCTGTCTCCAAGATATCTCATTATTTATATGCAGATGTTACAAAATACTCCCCAAAATCCAAAATCAGAAACCCTTCTGGTCCCAAGTAATTTCGATAAGCAGTATTCAACCTGTATTGTATTTGAATTTACTAGAGAATCAAGCAGGGATGAAGATGCCTAGGACTGCTAAGGCAACTGGTATAACTCAGTTGCAAAGCCAGTCTGTACACTTAGGTGACTCTCTGGCAACACCTTGGAGGAAGCAGGCAACTGACCCAATATTAGTTGGGGACTGGCAGGGCCACCCTAGCAGAAGCAAGGATGCTGGAGAAACTCAAGCTGAACTTCCTGGCTTTGAGATACAGGCAAGGGGATGGCCCCAGTAGGGATGTGGGGTGGGGAGGAGCAAAGAGAGAGAGATAGACAGACAGACAGTGAGACTACAGGGCAAGCGAAAGGTCTAGGGGAATGGTAATAACAAGGACTGTGACCTTCTAATGAGTAACCCTGGCAAAAGGGTAGCCATCATGGAGTGCCTAGAGAGGAGGGGAGGAGAACAGGGTGGTCCAGTGATAGTGAGGAGAGTTTCTAGAATCATCTGCCTAGAAGGAGGAAAGGCAAAGAGGAGGCCTGTGGTCTAGATGCTAAAGGGGCATTATAAAGAAGATTGTCTTGAAAGTCAGCCATGGTCAGGAGCAGAGTGAGGGGAGGAATGACCTGCAGGTCATGCTTAGGCTTAGACAATAGGAAGACCAGGGAAGACAGAGCCTTTGTCACCCCAGGATGAGCTCTGCTTGATCTCCACCATGGAATTTTGTAGATTAGACTCCTTGTTGCCTTTTGGCACTTTGTTGTACCTGGGAGAAAATGCTCATCAGGTGAGATTGCTCTGTGCTGGGGAGAACTCTGCTTCTTGTTACCTTATTCTGAAAAAGAAAAAAGAAAGCCAACATGTATCTTCTTTTTCATATATTTTTTTTAACTGAAAGGAAGTGGCAGAACCACTTTTGGACCTGAAGGAAGGAATAGACCAGTTGGAAAACAATAAAACCCTGGGCTATATCCTGTCTACCCTCCTAGCCATTGGAAACTTTCTAAATGGAACTAATGTAAGTCTTCCCTAACTCCTATCCTCTTGCCTCTCTTGTCACTAAATCCCTGCCTGCCATTTACCTCAGGAGGCTATACCTCTGGTCTCCCTAAAGCACAGTACAACAGCTTTTGTGTTGTTTGTCTTGCTGAAAAGCAGAAGGAATTTTGACCTTCAGACATTTATTTATTTGGGCCCATTTATTTGAAGGTGAACCTTGCTATAAGTTAGGAAGCTTAGGAAAATAAGCACACTTTTCCTTACAAACTGTTGCTCTCAAAATTGACATTGAGAAATTTTCTTCTGCCCTGTTTTTCTTTTCCCCTGAGCTTATCACTCAAATATTTGTGTTAATGCACATTCTGAATTTTTTTAAAGTAACTTTGTCGTTCTTCCTTTTGGGCTTGCTCTGGTCAGAAAGTAGACAGGAAGCAGGGTCAGGGGAGAAAGAAGCTGTCGGTACTCAGACGTAGAGACTCAGTCCCTTGACACTCTGATTGAGGGGTGAGCTCCGGGGTGTGGCTTGGGACTGTGGTGGGAAAGGGCTGGAGACTCAACTTCCTTTCCAGTGTGGCTGCTCCATAAGCAGTCGGTGATGGGAGGATGGAGTGTGTGACCCTACAGCTTCAGTCACAGAGAAACCAAATTCTGGGCTGAAATAGCAGGGTATTGATTCTATGCAATTCTAAGAGCCTACATAAAACATTTTTCTCATCTTTTATTTAATGTCATCAAACAGGCCAAAGCGTTTGAGTTAAGCTACCTCGAGAAGGTTCCAGAAGTCAAAGACACAGTGCACAAGCAGTCTCTTCTCCACCATGTGTGCACCATGGTGGTGGAAAACTTTCCAGACAGCTCTGATCTGTACTCAGAGATCGGAGCCATCACCAGGTCAGCCAAGGTACGTCCATGGACACAGAGGAGCCAGTGTTGCCCCGGCGTCTGCTGTTGGATCTTTATGTGTCACTCAGAGGCGCACATGCTGTATTAAGAAAGACATTCAGTGCTGCCTGCATTCCCTGCTCTGGAGTTTGTGAATATGACTCGTTTTATGCTGTTTCTAATGAACTTTTAAGATCTTTTTCCTATCTCTGGTTCTTGGTCAGATTCTTTCCTACTGAGGTACGTAAGACAAGCCTGCCATCCAAGTCCTCACTCCCTCATCCACTCTTGAAAGTGTTACTCACCAGGCTGGAGTCTCCAGAACATTACAACTGCACAGTCTGTCTCTTAGGTAGGCAAACGGCAAAAAGACGCCCTCTGGCTCCTCCTGAGATGTCCGTAGGACCTTCAGTGAGGCATGGAGCCAGGAAACAGGGCAGGCCTGGCCCCGTTGCTTACAGATTGTCCATCCCAATGATCTTACACACAGGGAACGTTTTTATAGGGTTGTAAATAGTATATAGCGTTGGCCCTTCAGCTGCAACCTCTTAAAGTGAGTGCAGAGCTAGTGTCTCCATGAGCATGTGGTTTAGTAGAAACGAGAGTTGCGATATGTGGACCACCTAGCTGCCTCCAGCGTAGGAGAATCACTGAGGGAGAACTGGGAGAAATGAAGGTCATAGAAGCTTAGGAAGCTTGCTGAGTTGGAGGCACCCTTCAACAGGACACAGCAGTCAAGCCAGCATGAAGGAATCTCCTGGTAACTAAATGGGGTGGGGAGTAGAAGCTAATAGTGCTGGGATACATCAGAGTTCAGTGCGAGATGAGGAGACGGAGTAGAGGGCAAGGTGGGCAAGGAATGGGGTGGGCAGCAGTGAAGGTCTCCTTGCAGGAGCTCTCACTCTCTTTGTCTTCTACCACAGGACTGGCTTGTGGGGGCCTCCTTTGCCTGCCTCAGGAGTCAAAGGCTGGCAGCCACCAGATGCACCAAGCAAGACCCCTCAGTTGGCTTGATAGCATATCTGCCCTGAAGTGAAAAGAGGCCTAGCCTAGCTTTCCCCAACTCAAAGCTGCCAAAGGGCTTCTCAGAACAGAGTCCTCTACTTAACAAGCACTTGTTATTCTGTGACAGGCACTCTGTGGTCTTTACAAGTATTCAGTATTCTAACCAAGGCAGAAAGCCCCTCTGAGTGTCCCAGCAGAGGGTCCTCGAGCTGCTGTCCCAACATTCCCATGAGCATCTCATCAGAAGACAGTTTTATTAGGAATTACAGACAAAGTCTGTCTGACTGTCTGGATCCCCTTCATCTTGGTCTTTTCTAGAGCCACCCAGAACAAATCAGTTCCATTCTTGTGCAGTCCTTCAGTTTTACCTAGGGCTACCCCAACTGAGCTGGCTATAACCAAAGTGGTCCTGGACTAGGAGTCCCAACACAGACCGAACCTGACCCCAGAGGCTGCCCTAGGGCATCAGCTCCCCTCAGTATCAGGCCTTTCCCAAAAGTCTACTGGATGCTTAGTTGTCATTTACCTAATAGAGACATAACTTATGCTTGATTGACCATATAGATTAGGACTGCAGATAGTCCCTGAGCACTAACTTTGGCAATTACTGAAGATAATTGTTGACCCAGGTTTGTGTCGCTGGCAACAGGAGGCCATGAGGTCATCTGCTGCCTCTTCTCAGCCTTCAGTCCCAGAGCCTTTTTGGCTCCATGACCCAAGAAATCCAGTCTGTGCCCTCTCCTTTCTGGCCATAGGGCATCCTCTGTGCTCCAAGTGCTGTTCCTGTTGAGTGTCACAGATCATCTCACAGTTCTGCCTGTATTAACTTGATCCCTTCCCTTGTCCTGAGGGTGGAGCTAGTAGTTTATATTCACTCCAGCAAGTCCCTTTTTTTTCTGGTCATTCTTCTCCAGACCCTGGTCACCATGGTCGTTGGCATTTGAGCAGTGGCAGCTCACCTCCTTGCTCTTCTGCTCCTCTATTTGCCACACTCTTACGTGTCCCACTATTGTTCACTCCCTATCCATCTCAGTCCCCCTCCAGCCTGCCCACTTGCTAATCTAATTCTCTCGTTCTGTCACTCTCAGTTTCTTTCCCAGTTCTCATCTCCATTAAATGTGACTCTCAAGTATATTTTTATGACTAAATAACTCTTTGATTCATGTAATTTTTAGTCTAGAATTTTTATTAAAGCATTACTTTAGAAAACCCCATTCAGGCCATTTCAGTCATCCAAACTATTTGCACTTCCCTGAATACAACACTGGTGCTCTGTCACCTGTTCTTTGCATAATTTTCATTTCAAGATCTCATTCCCAGCCCCTTAACACAGGTCTGGTGGGTGCATTATATTCTTCAGAGTTTTGTGAGCCCATTCTATAGGATGGTGAGGCTCTTTAAGGTATGAATTTGGTTGCATTCTGTATTTGTCTTTGTATATTTAATGCCTGATATGGGGACTGGTGTGTACTAGGTCCTCCATGAGTGTTGGTTGAATGTGTGGATGGTAGATGAACAAAATAATTTGCCACCCAAATCATGCAGGAGATCATGCTGAAGAGAAGCTGACCACCCATGAGCTGGCCCTGGCATAACAGAGTCATTCATGTATGACTAGGTTGCTTCTACAATATTATACTTCTAAAATATTATCCCAGTAGAACAATAGTGCTATGAAAAGTTTTATGAGACATCTACTCAGTTCATCTTGTACTAGGTTCTTTCATTTCATGTTTTAATTTACAGTTCTCAAAGACTTTCAGAACATTTCTTTCCAAATAGGGCAAGAAAAGGTGACTTGGGTATTGGGTTCACTTGGAGAACAGTTTTATCACTGAAGATCGATGTGGAGATAATAACAAATTCACATGTGAATGATTTCCAGACCATAAATATGTTTGTATTTCAAGATGTAGATTTGGTTATGATGTTTTGTTTCTTTCTGGAGGCACTGTGGTCTCCCAGTTCAGGTTGGTGTCCAGTGGTTTCAGCACATTTGCAGTGTTCCCTCTCTGTTTTCAGGTTGACTTTGATCAACTTCAGGATAATTTATGTCAGATGGAGAGAAGATGCAAAGCTTCATGGGATCACCTCAAGGCTATTGCAAAACATGAAATGAAACCAGTTTTAAAGCAACGGATGTCAGAGTTTCTAAAAGACTGTGCAGAACGAATTATAATTTTGAAGATTGTGCATAGAAGAATAATTAACAGGTAAGTATATCAAACTTAGAGAGAGATCAGTATTGTTGGAAATATTTTGCAAGCCAGGATTTGAAGGTTAAGTTTATAAAAATGTTACCAGATATCCTCAGCGCATAGCAAGTATACTGTGAGACACGTTTAACAATTTCATGGATACTTAATTTTTCTTACACAAAAATAGAATGCCATTGGATCTTGAAGTTGGTAGAAATGTCACAGATAATTTGATCCAAAGGTCCCACCTAATCAGGAATTGCATTTGTAAGATCTATAATAAATTGAATGCCTCCTCTTGAGCAGTTTCACCTACAAAGAGCCTACTCCCTTGCAAGGCAACTCTGCTTGTGAAAAAAGTTTCTCCCTTTTCAGGTCTGCAGTCTGGCCTCTGAGGGCCTTGCAATGGTGAATTCTCCAGCAGCTGCTCTTCACCATACATGCCTGAGTGAGGGCTGGGCTCCACCGAAGGTTCTGTCCTATGGACAAGCCTTCCTCAGAGTCACAGGATCCAAAAGGACCCTGGAGACACAGCAGTGATTGACCAGGCCTTGCTTTACCCACAAAAAGGCTGGCTGGGATCTAGCATGGCTCTGTGGCTGTCCAGGGCTCGTCCTCTAGTAAGTGGTAACAGCCGGGACTAGAACCCTGGTCTTCTAACTTCCCAGGCAAGGGTGTTTCCAGCTTTGAGCCACCACTTTCTTCTGTGCTTCATCACAGAATATTGGTGTAGGACCCTCTCTCTCCATCCTTCTCTCCTCACCTCTCCTTTCCTTCTTTCATCTTTCTTGAACTTACCTGGGACTTTCAAAAATCTTATTCTCTTGTCTTCACATTCACCTCCTTTCAGCTTGTGTCATTTGCTGCTTTGATAATTATATTTCCTTGGTCATTTGATACAGACTGTTGAAAAAAAACAGAGGGTATGGTTTTAAAATGTTGAACAGGACAGAAATGAGGTATAAAAATCTTCCCTCTAGATTGACAACTATCCACTAATACGGATTTGTGGGATTTAGTTGTTTAACTTTAAATCCCCCTAACTACACTTCATCTTGAACTTCCCATTGCCCTTTGGAAAGAAGAATTTTATAAGAGATTTTATCAAATTTCTTACTGAAATTAAAGAACACTATGCTTTTAACATGAGTAAAGAGGGGATGTAGGGAATATGAGCTGGTTTGACCCTTCATGCTTTGTATGATACAAGCAATTTCCAACTTAAAAAAAAAAATAAGCAAATAAATAATTTCCATTTGGAATGTCATGAAACTAGAACAATTTTATGAAAATTTTATAAAGCTGTTGTGCCTGGTTTTATTAATCATTTTATCTCAGACAGATAAAAAATCATTTGGGTGATAAGGCTATTCTTTAAGATATATACATGTGCTCTAATTGTTCCATCTAAGCTGGTCACTTGGATAATGGTTGCTCCTGCCTCACCCAAATTCCTATCTACTCACTATTGCCATCCTACCAGGGATGACCAGGATGGGCCAGAAATTCACTATGGTAGTAAAAGGTGCATGGCTAACCAGGGTAGCAGCGGTGGCCAGTCCAAGACATCTAAAGCAAAGAACCTGGGTTCAAATGACGTCTTTAGCAGGAGCCCCATATGTGGAACTGATCAGAGCAGGGATATCTTGTTGAAATAGAGATGGAAGACTGAGAGCCCAGCTGATTTGCTTCCTTTTCCTTCCCTTCCTGCCAACATCCCCCAGAAAGCCTGCTGGGCTAGCCTTTGACCTCACGTATTGGGAAGCAGAGACCATTCTCTGAAATCCATCCCTCCCCCACCCTGTGCCATACCCCTTCTCAGTGGTACACTTCAGTAAAAAGGCAGGTAATGGAACAAACCAAAGATGTTTTGACTTCTGCCTTGGGGTACTGATAAGGAGTCAGCCCCTCCATGACTGCATGACCTTTGTGTCATGTATTCTAAAAGTTACAGTCAACGTAAATGTTTTACTCCAAGTTACACCTTCTAAAGGAATGTATAGTGGGTCTCTTTTCAAATGTGTATTTAAATCTTTTTTTTTCAGGTGTGAATTTTACTTGCTGATTTGTTACTCTCATTATTTGTAAAATATATTTTTGAATTACAGTTCCAAATTATATGTTACGTTGAGATGCCCTTTGGATTCAAAAACAATGTTTTAGGAGGATAAGGGGTCTTGAGTGTGTTACATATAAAAGAGAACCCAGAAAGGTCATGTAATAAGAATGAAGTGGTTGGGCATGGTGGCTCATGCCTGTAATCCCAGCTACTTATGAGGCAGAAATTGGGAGGATTGCAGTTCAAGACCAGTCTGTACAAAAAGTTAGCAAGACTACACGTCAGCAAAAAAGCTAGGCATGGTGGTCCATGTCTGTAATTTCAGGTTTGCAGGAGGTGTAAGTAGGAGGTTTGTGCTGAGGTGGGCTCCAAAACATGACACTTCATCGAAAAATAACTAAAACAAAAAAGGACTGAAGGCATTACCTGCCTAGCAAGTACAAGGCACTAAGTTCAAACCCAGTATTGCTACAAAAAATAAAAAATGAAACAAAGTATTAACCCAGCTATGGACTGATGGTCTTTTCATTGATTCCTCCTTCATAAAGTTCTTAAATAGTGACAGAAGGGAATATGTGTAGAACAGTAACAATAGTCTATCCTGTCCTCATCTCATAACCTATATTTCATATCCAATATATAATGTTGGTTGGCAATAAGAGCCAGGAAGAGCAAATTAGAGTACAAGTGGGATGGAAAGTGACAAAAAGGTTCTGTTTTGCAAGAGGTGCTCAAGACAGGCCTTCCTGGGGAGATGACGTATAGGATGAAAGAGCACATCCATGCGCTCTCTGTGGCATAGAGAGCAAGCTGCTGGCACTTGTCAGGCTGTGAGTGGCCTCCATACCCCTCCCACCACCACAAGTCCTGCAGACTGTCAGTTCTTCCACCTCTGTGTCCATCCAGGATTTCCTACACACTGCAGAGGGGCCTGAGGTCTTATGGTGAGCTTATTCAAGGAAAACCAGGGATCCAGTATGATTAAGTCATATGAGATGATGTCAGAGAGGTAGTGGGGCCTGTCCTGCAGGGTCTTGCATGACTTTCCTTTTTGCTTATCCATTCATCTGGGGATGGACCCATTCTGGCTATTGTGAAGAATGCTGCTGTGAACATTTGTGTAGAAGGTCTTGTGTGTACACTTGTTTTCATTTCTTTGGGATATGTGCACAAACTTAAATTTGCTAGATCTTTTGGAAGGTCTACATTTAACTTTCTGAGAAACTACCAGACTGTTCTCTGTAGCAGCTGAACCATCTTCTGTTCCTGCCAGTGTTGGAAGAGGTTTCCAGTTTCTCCACATTTCACCAACTCTCATCTGTCTCTGATTCTAGCCCTCTCAGGAGTATGGAGTGGAAGGTCTCTCCTTGTGAGTTTGATTTGCATTCCCTATTGACTGATGGCGAGCATCTTTCTATGTACTTCTAGACTATGTGTGTCTCTTTTTAGGAGAAAGATCTATTCAAATCCTTCATCCATCTATTTTTCAACATTTAGTTGTAAGATTCCTTTATATATTCTACATACAAGTGGCTTATTACACAGGATTTCCAAGTATTTTATCCCATTCAAAATGTTGTCTTTTTCACCCTTGGTGATGCCTTTTGAAACAAAAAATTTAGTTTTAATTTTGGAGAGGTTCAATTTATCTAGTTTTTTTTTTCCCCCATTGGGTGCTCATGCTTTTGGTATCTTATCTAAAAGAGCATTGTCTAATACAAAGTCATGAAGATTTAGACTGTTTTCTTCTAAGAGTTTCTTAGTTTTTGCTAGCACTTTTTTACCTCCCTTTTAGTTTAAACACAAGTTGTATACTTTAGTTTATACTTTTTCACAAAAAAGAATAAGAAAATGTCCTTCATTAAAAAAATAAACACCACCCGTATTCAAACTGCATAAACTAGACTAGTCAAACCCAAAAGGTTTTGTCTACAAATAGGGATATTATTTATTTAATGCTGTTTGTTTCATATAAATATTTCCCTCTGTTTCCTACTATCTTTTTTCTTATTTCCTGATAACTGAAATTGACTATTTTACAAAATTTTAAAACACATAGGATCTAATAACTCTTAATTTACAAATTGAGTTTACATTTTATTTATAAATAAAATAAACTTATTTTTTCTGCTTACTTGGTCTTTCCTAATTAAACTAATATTGTATGTAATATTATAAGATATGTTTAACAATACTCAGAAAATTTTATAAGCATATATTTATAAACCATCCATTAATGTTATCTGTCATATGTTCATATCTGTTCCAAGTATTCATTAAAGGGATTTCTTTTCATCTTTTTTTTTTTTTTATGGTACTGGAGTTTGAACTCCACCAGTAGATGGAAGGGCCCCACACTAGGCAGGAGCTATGCCCCAGTCCTTGGTTGCTTTAGTTATTTTTCAGTTAGGGACTCATGGTTTTGCCCCAGGCTTGTCTTGAGCTGCAGTCTTCCTTTCTATGCTTCCCCTGTGACTGGGATTACAGGTGTGCACCGTCAACTTGGCTTGTTTTGATATAGGGTCTTGCAACTTTATGCTTGGGCTGACATTGAACCTCTATTCTTTCAATCATCTCCTGAGTAGCTGGGATTACAGACATGTTCCACACACCTGGCCCTCATTAAAAGAATTTCTAAGCAATATTTCCTTATTCCTATTCAATTCTTATATAATCTAGAAACTGTCAAATATTTTCCTTAAAATACTACTTTATCATTTTAAGAAAGTTTTACATGTCTATTTAGAAAAATATTAGACTACAGATAAGAAAAATTTTACCACCTAGACATAATTTCCATCAAGGAAAAAGTGTTTGTATTCTCTCTTGAGAAGACTCTTGAAACTCAAAGTCTGAGGAATGAAAAACAGTGACCTCCCCTGAGAATCTGGCTCATTGGTTACTTAGGAAAGATTTTAGACCAGTAATTTTTGTTACTTTAAAATGAAGTCATTGCCATCACTTTCTTCCTTGCAGATTTCACTCCTTCTTGCTCTTTATGGGTCACCCACCTTATGCAATTCGGGAAGTGAATATAAACAAGTTCTGCAGGATCATCAGTGAATTTGCACTAGAGTATCGTACCACCAGGGAAAGAGTTTTGCAGCAGAAACAGAAGCGGGCCAACCACAGAGAGAGGAATAAGACCAGAGGGAAGATGATCACCGATGTAAGTTTCACAACATCACTCTCTTTTTGTCATTTGTTTTGAGAAATAAGATCAACCACAAATCCTCACGTCTTGGGAGCTGTGCCTTTTTTGTCACCCTCCCCTACTTCCTATTGTGGGGAAAAACCCCCCTTTAAAAGTGTTATCAAACTGTTCCTCTACCATTTCTGTGGGAATCTGCTATGTAAGAAACAAGGACCTATGGCATAGAAAATTAAGATTTTGTGACTGGAGGAGGAACACATTGCCCATGTTGGTGTGTAATGGTGCTAATGTCATTTAAGTGCATGGTAAAGTTGAAGAGAAGAAAAATGTCAAAGGAAATGCCACTTATAGGAAGACGAGTGTATTGATTAGGAATTGATTCAGGATTTTAATTATCATATAATAACAATGTTATATAACCAGCCAGTGACCTGGACTATCCATTGGGGCATATGAATAGAGAGACTGATGTGATTGCTTCAAGACATAATTTGATGGGCTTTTCATAGTCCCTGGAGTCACAGAATGTCGCGGTGGGAAGAGAACTAGCAGAAGTTTCCCTATAACACCTTGAGGTGCCCCTGGACACTTAGATGTCTCCCTGATCCTGGATTCTTCATCTCTACCATGTCACCCCTGAGCCTACACAGGCCTCAGCGCAGTGGGTGTGCAGACGGGACACACTCAGTAAGTGGAGAGTGAAAGGATGCCAAAAGTACCCAGTGCGGGTTTGTCTTTCTGGTGTGGCTTTATGAACCAAGGAAGCCAGATTTTCTTCTCATAGACCTTATCCATTGCTACTAAGGTAAAAGTTCAATTCCAGGCAAAAGGAAGAAACTTTCTGGGAATTCTCTCTTCCTCACCAATTATTCTCACTTGAGTAGACTCAAGAAGAATAAAGCCATCTTCTTTGGTACTAACAGATCATATTGGAATCTGTTGTAGCCCTCTTCAGTGTGACTTTATTTTTTTCATTGTTTGGATTGGTGCCAATGATCTTCTCCCACCTATGCCTGAATTTGAGCAATAGATAGGCTCCCTGTGATAGCAGGAGTGGAATGAGTCAAGGATTAAGCCATAGGGAGTGCCTCATCCCAGGGGTTTTAGCCTCAGTTGAACTCAAGTTAGGCAGGTTTCCTTGGGGAGAAAGAAAATCCATTAAGAAGACCTCATGGTGAGAGGCTGCCTTCTGTGGCCAGAGATATGTTCATGCTATAGACAAAACAGAGGAAATGTGGTTACTGCTAAGAGTTCACATTCCTGAGGGGGCTGACTTCACATGAAGATCCAGATGCATTGACTTAGGTTTTGTTGTACTTTTAAGGCAATTCTAAGGAGAGCCATAGACCTCTTTGCATCCACCCCCTTGGAATTTTCTGGACTTTTAGAGAGCACCAGGCCTCTCTTCTCCAGAAGGAGCCTTTTCTACAGCCCCTGGTGATTCCGAATGCCAGTGTCATCTGCTGAGAGTCTGTTGTCTTCTGAAATCTGGCTTCAACAGGATCTTTAGCCTCCTGGAGGATGCAGGAAGCAAATTGAATCCACTTGGGCAAACTACGGCCTACATTTCATTCCAAAATGTTATTTTTAAAATTTGTTAAGGGGATAACTTACTTTTGTGGAGAGGAGACACATTGTAGGGCAAAAAACACAGGCCCAACATGCTTATAGTTATGAAAACACATCAAAATTTCTTGCCAAATTCTTGAGTTTTTTTAAACAGAGCTAATTTTTAAATTCTGTCCTTCTCTGAGAACATTTGGTTTCCCAGTTATAAGTAGAGGTATGTGTTTCTAGAGTTTGATTAAAAAATATTTAAATTCCCGTTACAATCTGGACAGTACAGATATCAGGGTCTACTCTCAACCTGGTCCGTTTTTTTGAGATCCAAGTGACATTTGTGTAGATCGACTGCCATCTGCTGGAATAGTAGGATATTGTCATCAAAGCAAAACAGCTTCAGATTTCCCCAACTCTCAATTAGTAAGGACTCTTGTGTGCTCAACATTGCAGTGGACACCAAGGAAGATGTGAGTATAATGAAAGACAAACTCATATCCTAAGTATGTCATAATCTGGTTAGAAAAATGATACATACACAACTGAAGTCAAAGCCACACAATAGGTTTAGAACCATGGAGCTCTGAACATTGGAACTAGCAGAGGTTTTAGAGACCTTGTAGTAACTTTTAATATAGATGCTAGATTAAATGAGAGTGAAGTGGTAGCAATTAAGCTGAGATGAGAGGCTCCTGGAGTAAACTCTGAAAACTGCCTTTTATTGAGCCAGCTCTGTATCAGCTCTGAAGTGTGACAGCTTCTCCTGGCCAAGCACCAGGCTTAGTTTCCCATAATCCAGAGTTCATCCAGGCAAAGCTCAGTTAGGAACTCATTCCTCATCTTTCTGTCCCAAAGTGGTTCTAAACTAATAGTGATAATAGACAAGGAAACTCCAAGCAGCTCTGGCCCTTTCTCCTGTCATCGTAATCCAAATGGGCTGTGAGAATCCCAGGACTACACAGTGGAGAGCAGTGGGACTCCTGGGTGAGACCCTTTACCTCTGGCTTCCTTGGACTATAGTTCAAGTCCAGTAGACTGGGCAAGGAGGGGGGTCTGCCCTCAAGATGAGTGGAGACAACAGCACAACAGATGGGCAGAGCCAGGTAAATGAAGGCTGGTCCACTTACTATGGCCCTGATGGCCAGCAGATGGTAGTTGGCCCAGCAAGATATGCCCAGCTATCTGTCAAGGAGGGGGGTCGGTAGTGGTCAGGAAGCCAGGTAAGCTGATTATTGATCCTATTGGCAGCCCCTGGAGTCTTTCAAGTCCCTCCTGCCACTGGTCAGGGCTGGAACTGGAGCTCACAGAGCAAGTATCAGGAGAAGGATAGGAGAGTGAGGTGTGAAAGCTCTCAATTCGAGAGGGTGTGCCCTGGTTGTGGTGGCCAATTTCTCTTTTGGGATTGTGTTGTGACAAGATAATCTCATCTGTGCTGACTTCTGTGCCTTCTAAGAATCATTCTGTCTTTTCCATACTGTCCTGCCCTGTCCTGTCTGGTAGACTGATGACGAGGATGAAGTCGAGGTATGACTATTGATAAATATGAAGAACACCACATTTGACCTTATCATGCCTGCTGTAGAGTCTAACGTAACATAGCCAGCATGAAGTGTCAGCACCATTCAGTGCTTTAAACTATGCATGGACATTTTCTGGTTGTTTTTGTGTGATCGCTAACCATTGGATGCGTTCTTGTTGCTGTGTGTGGCAGGGAGTGAAGAGTAAGCTGAGTCTGGGCTAATCAGTAGTGGCCAGCTCAGCAGATCTCTCCCTTCTGTTGGAAAAGTAGATAATTGGTTTCCCTTCCAGACTCCTCTCTGAGCCTTTTGCAATTCAGTTGTAAGAACTGGATTCTAGAATACCTATATTTACTCTGTCATAGTAGTGCTCATCTGTAATCCCAGCACTCAGGAGGCTGAGGCAGGAGATCGAATGTTCCAGGTCAGCCTGGACTATATAGCAAGACTCTGTCTCAATAAAACAAACTAAAATAACTACATAAAGAGTCCTTAAACTAAGAGGAAGTAGGGCAGTGGCCAGTAGTCAGGCCAGAGCCACTGTCACCAGCCCATGGACAGTCTCTGATATGTGCAGATAAGTTTGGAGCTGGGAGACCAAGGCCTCCTCCCTTGGAACTGGATATGGGTGTAAAAACCAAAGACCAAGTTGTGGTTGATTGACCCTGGAGAGTGAGGAGACAGCCATGTAGGCAGCACAAGTCACAGATGTGTCATAGGCTCTGTTGCCAAGGATGAGACATTGGAAGGAAAGAGAAAGTTGGGAGTTCATAGAGCTGTTCTTTGTAAATGTTCATCTGACATTTTGTTCTTTTGCCAAGATGTTTGGTGTTGTGTACATACAGTGTTCTGCCATATCTCTTTAAAACATATATGCCCTGCCTTTTTGTCCAGGTACAGTTAGAAAGCATGATCCTGGCTTTGTAGTGCTTATTAAAACAACTACGTTTGTGACAAAGCCAAAAGTAGTGAGTCTTGTTGAATTCAGTTTCAGTTAGAATTTCTGTGTGGTGTTCTGTTCTCCACCTTGACACATAATCTACTTGGGACCCTGACAAACCACTTATTCTCACAGTGCCTCAGTTTCCTTTTCTATAAACTGATGGGCTAGATCTAGAAGAATCCTTCCCAAGTGTTAACTATAAAATTAAAGCTTAGGACGTTTGGTGAAGAAGGCATATTCCAGTTCTCATATCAGGGCCTAGGTTTGACTTTTAGTTCTTCTTAGAATTGATGTCAGTCACCCCTGGCTGGCACCCATTGAGTCTGAGCCTCTGAGAGAGAACTTCACCAGTAGCTGGATGGGTGGAGTTCCTTCTGGGGCTAACAGCTTCTTTCTGGCAGTAGATCTTTCCTATAGACAGATGTTTTGTCAGTAGTTGACAACCTTAGTGACTGCCAGAACTCTGGATGTACAGAATGCATACAAACAAAAACAAAACAGAGAAGAGAAAGTTTTCCTTAGCTGAAAGTTTTCCAAACTTGAGTTGCCTTTTTGGGAAATCTCTTTCCCTTTCTAACCTTCCTTTGGTTTTGCAGTCTGGCAAATTCTCTGGCAGTTCTCCAGCACCACCGAGCCAGCTGCAAGGTCTGAGCTATGCTGAGGATGCAGCTGAACACGAGAACATGAAGGCTGTGCTGAAAACCTCATCCCCTGCTGTGGAGGATGCCACCCCTGTGCTGGGCGTCCGCACTCGCAGCAGAGCAAGTCGAGGTAACTCCTGTCGGGCAGAGCTCATCTTCTCCCTTTAGCCACCCCGTGGGAGTCCAGAATTGCCATTGCAGGGTACAGATTTCTGTGCCCAGTGAGTGAATGAGAAGGGCCATCAGCTTCCTCTAGGCTTTCAGTGCCAACCTAGGCAAACACCTTCCTTCACTAGCACTTTCAAAGAACTTCATCTCAAACCAAAGAACATTCCCCAAAGCATACATTTCTTTACATAAAAGGAGTGTTTGTTTTGCAGTACTGGGGATTGAACTCTGGGCCCCATACTTGTTAGGCAAGCACTCTACTATGTGAGTCATGCCCTTTTGTTTTTAGTGGCCTCAGACCTCGATCTTCCTATTTCTGATTCCTGAGTAGCTGGGATTATAGGCCTGTGCCTCCATCTTGCCTGTTTTTAAGATAGAGTCTGACTTTTGCTTGGGCTGGCCTCAGACCATGATCTTCCTATCTCTACCTCCTGAGAAACTGGGATTATAGGCACGTACCACCACACCCAGCCCACAAAAGGGGTTCTTATCATGAGTGAATCCTCCTACACTACGGCTGGGTTGGCAAACTTCAGCCTGCAAACCAAATTCAATCCGCCACCTATTTTTATAAATAAAGTTTTATTGGAATGCAGTCACATTTATTTATTTTTGTGTCTTCAGTGGCTGCTTTGAACTACAATGCCAGATTTGAGCTATCATGACAGACTTTATGATCAGCAGAGCCTAAAACAGTTAAGTTTACAGAAGTTTACAGTCTAGAACCCTAGCATTTTTGAGGAACTGTACTTCAGGCTTTTAAACAAAATTACTGTTTCCTTACTTCCTGTGAGGATAGTAATTGACTCCAACTCTCTTTTCTGCCTTTTTGTTGGACTTGGTTGTTATCTTTAATAGGACTTTTACTTTGATATTCAGCTAAGAATATCTCAGAAGACTGGCTGTCTCTATCCATCCCTGCCCTGGTATAAGACTAACCAGCACCTGGAATTCAATTTGCCCAGGTAGATTTCTAGGTAGTTTTAGATGTGGAATTAGGAGAAGAAAAAAATTAACCTGATGCGTTGGCTATGGAAAATGTAGTCTTTTGGTAACCAACAGCAGACAGACACATTTGAGAAGAACCACAGCCCTGTGTCTTGTATGTGGTGCATCTGATTGTCTGGCTCACTACATAGAAGGAAAGGCACCTCTTTCTGGCCAGTGCTGTCTATAAAAGGCCTCTGTTCCAAGAACATGTGTGTAAATGAAAGAAGAGAAGAAAGTGGGGTGAGTCAGAAGGTGAAGAAAATGCTATCGTTAAATGCTGAGCAGTAGAGACTGTCTGTCTAGAAGAATCAAAACAAGAATATAAAGATTTTATGAGAATAGAATAAATAAAATAGCTTTCCAGAATTGTGGGATACGGTGAGGGGAATCACTTGTACCCTGAGATCCTTAAAGGCCCAAGATATCCCAGGTGTGAGCCTCTCTGTCCCTGGCAGCTCTTATAGCCTCTGTGTGCTAAGCTCGACATGGCCAGGTCAAGGAGAGCATTAGAACTAGCACCATGGTGATACCAGCCATCAGGCTGGAGCCTCGAGCCCCTGTACCTTGATGGATGAAAGGGTGATACAGTGGAAGCCATCTTAGGAAGAGGAGTTCAGTAATGGGACAAAGTTGTACACTTTTAAAAGAAACTAGACATCTCTGCTCATTGAGATGGGACTGAGGGAAAAATTAGCACTGGGTTTACTTAGTCTGGGTTCATCTTCACTGACTAGTGAGCAGACATAGTCACCCCCATTGGAAGGGAGATTTCTGCTTCCATGCAGTATGTTGTAGGGTTGCTGCAACACGTAGAATAAAAAGTAAATCAGAAAGCCTTCTTTCAAAAGACATTAGCGAAAGGAAAGAGGATTGGACAAGTAGAGTTCTGGCTGTGCTGAGAGTAGTTTTCTAGCAGCATCTCTCCAATGTGGGCACAGGCAAAGCACTGTGCTTACCACAGGTGGAGTGACTCTAATGGGAAAGAGAAACCAGCAGAACTTGTGACGGCCCAGTGAGCTGGCAAAAGAGACGAGAGTCAGAGAGGCTCCAGGTACAGTCAGTTCTCTCCACCACACATTTGCTAAGTGCAGCATTGAGGAAGGAGTCAGAGGCACTGGGCCAGAAAGGCTGAAGGAAACCTGTAGTCTTGAAGTGCTGAGGAGATGCTGACAAGGCAGAATACACACCTTCCCCTACGCCAATTAAATACACACAGATCTCAACCCCAACAGTTTTAAAGAAGGGCTGGAGGGATGGCTGAAGTGACAGATGCAAGCACAAGGTCCTCAGTTCAACCCTCAGGATGTCAAAAAAAAGGAACTTAAGTAGATTGATTTCTTAACTAAAGCTGTCATCTGGTCACAAATATTTCTGTGTCTTACCGTATCTATTAACAGAGGAAAGGGAGAAGACTCTAGAGGAAAATAACACTGACTTCAGTCTCTACATTCTTTTATACATAGAGTCAAGCCTACAGTTAAAACTATAAGCCAAGGGAAGTAAGGAAAATAGGACTGACAATCAAGAGGAAAAGTAGACAACCATAGCAGACCCCTTACTGATCAAGATGTTGGAATTACAGGCAAGGAGTTGAAAAGACTATTAGAAATGTTATTTAAAATATAAAACAAACTAGCTGTGGTGGTACACACCTGTAATCCCAGCTACTCAGGAGGATGGCTAGTTTAAGGTCAATTTAGGGAAAGTTAACCAGACCTTACCTCAAAAACAAAATATAAACAAGCAGACTGGGAGTGTGACTTAAGTGAGGCCCTGGATTCAGTCCCCAGTGCTGCAAAATAAATAAATAAATAAATAAATAAATAAATAAGAAAACATATAGGATAAAGATAGATTTCAACAGAGGATTCAAATTTATAAAAAGAATCAAATGACATGCTAGAGCTACAAAATAAAATCTGCAATAAGGACCTTCGTGGATAGGTTTAACAGCAGATTAGTTCCAGCAAAAGATAAAATTAGTGAATTCAAAGAAAGGTTAGTAGAAACAAAGTAAAACATGTTGAGGAAAAAAATGGAACAAAGTATAAAAGGGGAGAATATAAGAACACAGTCAGATGGTAGGACCTGTAATTGGAATACCAGCAGGAGAAGATGGGTAAGGAGTACTATCAAAAAAGATAATGGCTGCATATTTCCTGAGGTCATGATAGGTGTTAACCCACGTGCTTAAGAAACTCAGCAAATCCAAGCAGAATGAATTCAAAGAGAGCTGTATCATAGGCAAACTGGTAAAAACCAGAGACAAAGAGACACTCTTTATAACAGTAGAGCTAATTACTTCTAAGGACCAACAGTAGGAATGGATGGTAGCTCACAGAAACTGGAAACCAAAAAGAGACAAGGACTGGCATCTTTAAACTACCAGAAGAAAAGGCTTCGAACTAGCAGTCTGTTTCCATGGAAAATTATCTTTCACAGTGAAGGCAAATATTTTCCTCATGTTAAAACAATATTAATATCTATTTTGATGTAATTCTTTTCCTTGTAGCCTGCAGCTACCTTTAGATTCTAAAAGGAAAAATATACTACAGTGATTTCTTTCAGACTATACTTTCTATAGCTTGAAAAATGAAGCAAAAATCAAATGATGTTGTATTATTATGGTTCAGAATATTCTATCCCCTGTACTTTATCTTAGTACACATAAATGTGAAGACTGGTGAGACCAAGATGAGCTACGTGGCCCCTTAGGTGTGTAAGTGATACAGGCAGTATTCTCCTGATGGCTGCTTGTGGGTACAAAGGTCCAAGGAAGAGGAACCTGTGTGTGCATGACCAGGAAGAATGGCAATACATGGTGATCAGACAGTGAGAGGATAAAAAGCAGAACCAGGGATGAGATCGTGAGGGAATGAAGTTATCACAAAACTGAGCCTGACCATCCTGGACCTATGGCAAGTTATTCTTTTGAAGCCTGTCCTGATGGTACCATTCAAAGATCCCTGGGGACATGTAGATGGGAAATAACAGAAGGGCATCTGGTCCAGTGCTCCAAAAATGGATTATGAGCAAACAGAACTGATGGACCGTTGTGCCTTTGGAAGGGCAGTTCGACTTTTCCAGATAAGACACAGCATTATCAATCGGTGGGTGAAAGGGAAAACAGGAAGGTGCTGGACAAAACACAGGTGTGCTATTGATCGCTCTACTCTGAGGAGGGCCATTGTCACAGAGTTCTGCAGTTCCAGTCTGAAAGCTGTGCCAGCATGAGGTCTCCTGCCTTCGGTTACCACACCGAGGCCATCCTGAGAAGGCAGCAAACTCAGCAGCAATTCCAGAAATTTGTTTTGGGGAAGAGCTGATTTTTTAAAAAGGTTTTATAATGCTGAAAAAAATGGCCTTCTGATAAGAAGTTCACTTAGAAATAAGCAGAAAAACTATGGTTTATTGTTGGTGCATGTGCCAGTGCTGTAGGTATGCTTCAAGTTAAAAAGAAAAAAAGCTAAGCAAAACAAGTTTTAAGAACTATAGCAACAACAGAAAACCTTGTCATCTGAAAACTTCATTGCCCTGTAGCCACAGGTCCCTGCGAGCAGGTGATGGGACACCTGGGGTCCTGGCTTTCCTCTTGCAAAGTGTGAATTATTTATGTATTTTATGTGAGTTTTATTGGCAGAAATTATAGCATATTTCATATTTTCAGTATAAACTCAACCACAAACACACATGTTCTGGAAAAACACAGTCCGATGAATTATCCACTGTTCCCACCTACTTCCATCAAATTTTATTTTTCCTTTGTTCACTACCAAGCAGGTGGGTTGCAAGCGCCTAAAACTTAAAAAAAAATTAGTATGGGAGAAGGACTAAAATGTTTAAAAATAAGTGTTTATTAACATATTAGCATAAAGTTTTAACATTTTTCTCATTCTGAGTTGGGCAAAGCAGGCTTTTCTTTGATTTTTACTGGACCTTAGGTTGGGGTACCTGTGTTCCCTGGGCAATGAGTTTGAGAATTCTAACCTATAGACTTTTGAAATTGTACATTTACTACAAAATGAAATGTGGATAGAGGAAATAAACAGATTTGAACACATCATGCATCATCCCTTCTGTAGAAACATATTCACCATCACAGAAGAAATTTCACAAGGAAGTTGATCCATCATAGAGGCCTGGCTCTGAATATATTAAATTAGCATTCATTTCCAACTGACATTGCTTGGGAAGCCATGTTTTCGAGTTGTCTTCCTCTTGCTTGTCTATAGGGAGATACCCTGATGCCAGACTCAGACTGTCTTAAAATGTAGTTATTTATGAACATATTTTTCTCACCAAGGAATACGTGAATATTTCAAAAGGAAAAAAAATGTCAGCATCTCCATTGCTGGTTGGAGAGGGTAATCCTGTTACAATTTTTTAAAAGTGAGGTAATTCAAAGATAAACTGTGTATCACATAATCCTTTGGTTCCTAGTTAACTTAAGAGACATTAGGTAGGTACATCCAACCACAGATACAGAGCTGACAGGTAACCCTCAGTCTCCACACATTACTGGATGTCCAGTGCTGGGTATCACTGGGTACAGTAGGGTACTACACAGGTCATCTGCTCTCTGGTTATTACAGGTCTTGGCAGATGAAGAAGACACAGAGGGGAGTGAAATGATGAGTGACAAGAACACAGCTGTAGTACAGGGTAGTATGAAATAAAGGCTTCAGTACAGGGTTGTGCAGAGCAATGTGGGGACAGGTTAGCATCCTGGATGTGTCACTAACTCTGAACTCTCACTCTGGCCTTTGCTAGAATCCATTGCTGATAGATCTCAGCTGCTTGGAGGAACAATGTATTTTCTTTTGTGTTTTCCTTCTCTCTGAGTAACACGTACTCTCTGGTGGTTTAACTTTTCAGGATCCACTAGTTCATGGACTATGGGAACCGATGACTCACCTAATGTCACAGACGATGCAGCTGATGAGATCATGGACCGCATTGTCAAGTCAGCCACCCAAGTGCCCAGTCAGCGAGTGGTGCCACGGGAGAGGAAGCGATCCCGAGCCAACCGCAAATCTCGTGAGTGTATTTGGGGAGGAGTGAGGAACACAACCCTGGAGAGATTTTCTTTCCATCTAGTATGACCTGGAAGGGACCAAGATTCAGGGCAGCTCCCGTGAATTTTCAGTTGTTGACTGGAATGGCCACCTACACCCCTCCACAAAAGGTTTGAAGTTTGTCATCAATGTTGGCTATCTTGGAGGAGAGGGGCTGGAGCCACACTTGCCTGCTGTATTTGCTGTGTGGCCAGGTCTCTTTCAATTCACACTTTGTCTCCAGGAAAGTCTAAAGCCCCCTTAAAGGTCTTTGGTGTATAAAAGTAGGTATAGGGAAGCCCTCTGGCAAACATGCCTTGATGCTTTGCTAGAAGTTGTATTTCTGCCCTTCACCCAGCATCAGGGGCCTGGGCTGGAGGCTGCTGGGTTTGAGGCTGCTCCCTCCCAGCATGTTGAAGGTAAAAACCAGGGCTAGCAAGTGATTGATTTGACAGTCATTAGGAGCTTAAAATATTTAATGTTAGCCCAAGATGATCATTTGTTTTCCTTTGCCCACCAGAGCAGAGAATCTAACAAAATCAAAGTGACTGATTTGTCCCTTCAATGTGAGCCTGCTTTCTGCTTTCTGCCCCTCTGTAGAGCTGTGTCTGATTCTTGCAGGATCCACTTCCTGGAGAAATGTGATCCCTGTGGATCCTTTGCCTACATTAGCTGTGGCCTTGGGTGTTTCAGGCGAGCCCCAAGGCTTCAGCCAGCCGCTTGGTCATTCAAGAGACAGGTCATGTTTCCATTGGTTTTACCTCTAGAATAAGGGATGGGAGAAGGAAAAAGGAACCTGGTTGCCTCCCCTTGTTCTGTCTCCCAAAAGTGAAAAGAGAGTGAGTCCAGACAGGCAGGGAGTTCAGAGTCAAGTGCAGCTCGTTCTACCGTGAGATTCACACAGGAAGTATCTGGGCTGTGGATGCCAAGTTTGACCTTGTGGTTCCTCTAGACTCATTGCCACACTTGTTTCCAGGGTGAAGAATGCTAAAACAAATTCTTGCAGCTAAGGAACCTTGCTCCTTTCATATGATCTGCTTTAATGCCTGATTGGGAGTTTTTCCCCAGAAAGGAGGAAAAAGAAAAACATTGGGGGAGGTGGTGATTCTCATTAAGTGGGCGGGCTGAGAGCCTGTTTCTGACACGCTTCTAAGTGAGGTCCTGTGGTCCAGCCTTTGGTATTCATCTTGAGGTTCTATGGCTGTATTTCTCAAACTTGGATGCTCCTTAGAATATTCTTCAGAGATTTAAAATTTTAGAAATATTGGCTCATGGAGGCCTATCACTTCAGAATGGCAGGGGTATGAGCTGAGGTCCCTGGCCTCGGGGAATTAGTGGCATTAGGAGGTAGAATCTCCCTCCACTGTTTGCCTTCCCTAGCCTTATAATCCATGCATTTTGAAAATGGGAAACTATCATTCAGGTGCTCTGGCTTTTTATATCTTCAAGATTATCATTGTGGCTGGGTATAGTGGAACATGCTTGTAATCCCAGCACTCAGGAAGCTGAGGTGGTAGGATTGTGAGTTCAAGGCCAGCCTGGGGCTAGATCCTGTCTCAACACCTCCCTAAAAATATTTTAAGAAGATTATATTTGTGGCTTCTAATACCTAAAGAAGCCTACCCAAGGAAGACTTTTACATTTATTTTTGATGATATTTTGTTCTTTTCCCCACTGCTGCCTTGAATTCTTTACCAATCTCCTGATCGACCCATGTGAGAAATTGACTACGGGCTTGCTCCTCAAAGTTAGGCCTCAGACAAATAGGGACATTCATAGAAACTTATTAGAAATGCAGATTCATGGGCTCCATCCCAGGGCAACTGATTCAGAATCCACATTTAACAAGATCCCTAGGGGATCAGGTAAAGAGGCACTGGAGGATGAGACCAGAGTGGTACTGTTGGGTCCTCCAATAGGATAAGGCTGACACACTGGCTGAATCCCAAATGGCGAGTCTCTGTGGCTCCCAGAGCAACACATCTTCTGCCTATGTGGAGGGTGTGGATGGCATTTCTTTGTGGTTCTTACATTTCCTGTATGCTAAGAAGGTTGAGCCCTTGTAGTTTACATCTCTTCTTTAGTATATGACATATCCATGTCATTTTCTATTTTTCTGCTGCTCTTTTTCCTGGTAAATCTTCTTACATAGCTTTTTAAATGAAACTTGCAAAAGGCTTTTTGATGTCTTCAGTAGATGATCTCCAGTAACTACTTTACTGCCCTTTTTGATACTTCAGGAAACCAAATGGCAAAAGCCTTGCACCTGTTAACTCCTGTTTGTTAACTTTGCAGGGAGCAGCCTCAGTGGAAGAATGGCTACCAGGGGGAGGACCTGGGAAGAGCCTGCAGGAGGCAGAAGTAGGGAGAGGGTGGAGAAAAGCTGCCAGGCCAGAGACCTGAGACAGGAGACTACATGAGACATTGGACTAGCCATTCCTCCAAGTTACTGTCTGTACTGAGCCCACCCTCTGGTCTAGAGAGAACCAGATTCCTAGACCCATAATATCACTGGGAACAGTAACACAGTCGTAATTAATTTTCCTCTTCAGTCTGGCCAGAGAGAGTCTATTTTTATGGTTGACATAACATAATTTCCTGTGGTATCATTTCCATTCCAATCTTATGCAAAACAGCCGTATATTTTTTTATTTAGTCAAACACATTTTTTCCTGTGACATAGTTACTATAACAAATACAGCACTGTGTGCATGCAAGTGTTTATCTGTAATGGGTTTAATTTATTAGTAATGGCACTCTCAGCAGAAATTTAAAACAGGGGATGTTAGATTTTGATTTCTGTTTCAAAGGGATGATAAACTCCAGCTTTTCACAAGAGGTTAAAGGAGTAAGAAAAAAAAAACCAGTTTATAGAATCTAAGTAAAGTTCAGTGGTTTTGGGTTCACCATGAAACAATGCTGTGTTTGATTTGGTTGTTTAATGGTGGCAATGAGGCAAGTGGATATGAATAACCAGCATATTTGAGCCATAACTCATTTGGCTAAAGACAATTACAGTCCCACTAGTGCAAGGAATGAAACAGAATCCACCCCATAATCTGGAAATTTATGACCTGCAAACCACTCAAGGGTCCTCTGAGATAATTCCACGTTGTGTCCATGTGTGATGCTGGTGACTGGGCCTACACACATCAAGTGACCTGCTAACACCTGCCATCTGCGGTCATTGGAACATACCATGGGCATCTTAACCTATTTACAGGTTCCCATGTCTCAGTTCTGCTTTTCCAGTGAGTACTCAGTTTTGAATGTGTAGGTGATCTCTAGCCTGTGACATGGTCTCTGCAGTTCACCTAATGTACTCCCCCCAGATTCTAGCCAGGGCTCTCTGGTCAGCTGCTGGCTCTGACTAAGTGAGCATGCTCTTAGAGCTCTTGAGTGGTTTCTTATTTTGGTTTCTCTTTTTGTCATGTGTTTTGTCCTGGGGCTGATGTCCCTTCACATTTCTTGGATATGCGCCTTGTCTAGAACATGCTGAAGCTCAGTGGTGTTTGTGGATCCTTCCCAGTTTCATGCTGCAGGATAAGTCCTGGTAGCTGGGGAAAAGAAGCAGCCCCACCCCATTCTGCCTGTTCTTTCCTCTCTTGGACCCATCATAGAAGAAGGTCTGTCTAGCTGGTTGCCTGGATGCTGCCAGGGGCTCAGCCAGTCAAAGAACAGGCAGAGACGAGAGACTCATACTCTGCCTTTTCTCTTTTCCTAGGCGAGCCCAGGTCTTGTCATGGTTGAGAGAGGCTTGGTGCCCCTTTTACTTCTGAGTCATGTTTCTCTAAGGATGTCATCACTTTAATGTTACTTACAACTGACTAGTTAAGAACCTCAGGTTGGAAACTTATATGAGAATAGTTGCTCAGTAGAAGATTCTAGAGATTGCTGGAAAAGGAACAAAGAACTCTGATTGTGCATCCTGGTTCTCATTTCCTCACACCATAACTACCTCCTCATAACTACCTCTGTGTGTGAATGTCAACATCCTTCTTGAAGGGCATGGGACATATTTCACATCCATCCGATGTAATTAATATCTTCTTTTATGGAATATTGAGGCATGCAGCCATGCTATCTGATAAGTAGAATTTCCTGGAGACATATAATTTTTGAACCTTAAAAAGCAATTGAATTTACTTTAGAGAAAACAGGAGGCAGGTCTCACAAAATAATTTGATTCAACCCTGGACCTGACCAGTACACAGCATTTGTCTTTACTTTTCCGAAGTGGAATTTGAAAATACCCAGAGGTTTTTGCACTAATCTCATTAAGAAAAATGTCCCTGCATTTAAATACTTCTTCCTTCCTTTCTCTAAACCAATTATGTTTTTTAATAGGGCAAATTAATAATGACAATAGACAATAGACCATTATTATTAATGCTTTTGGAGCAAAATAAAAATTTTAGTGCTGATGAGGCTAAAGAAGAGTTTGTCAATCAAACTCTTATCTCCTCAACAATTTTGTCATTAATATTTACTCCATACATAATGATTTCTAGAGTTCATGAAAGATAGACTGACCCCTCCTCTAAAGACAGCTGAGGGCACCTACCCACTGGGACAGGAAGATGTGGGGAACAATCCCAGAGAGCGCTAAAGGCCTCCTCCATGAGCCCTGGTGGAGAGTCACTACATTTTAGCAGGCAGGGTTGGATCAGAGGCCAGGAAGTCAGGCTCAGGTGGAAGCCTTGAGGTTAGAGAGATATATCTAGGGAGAACTGGAAGTGTTCCTGTGCACTGAGTAGCTCTCTGGGTGTTTTGTTTTCATATAAATCACCTCCTAAATCAGGAGCTAGCTGGTCTGTCCATGTCCCAGACATCCATTCTACCCAGAATGGAGGTTTCAAAAGGAGAGGGGGCAATGAAAAGAGTAACCCGAGAATCTGTCCTTCATACTGCCAAGAGCTTTCCTGAGGGTCGAAGAGAGGGTTCCTATCTCTCTTTGTTAGAGAGTTACAGTAATTCATTGTCTTTCCTGCCAAGTTCAAATGGAATCCATTTCCACGCTCAGCACTGCACACACACAACAGAAATGGAAAGAGGGTCCCACGCAAAAGACTTGTTCCCACTGAGCCTCAGTCTTGACACAGTGAGGGCAGTAGTGGCAGCCTCCCAAATGCTGATGAGGCTAACTAAGGCACTGTATGGAACTGGTCCAGGGAAGTGACACTGGGAGGAATTTGAGGTCGTCTCCAGGTGTATAGGAACTGCCATCCACAGAGTGATCCCTCCCATCCATCACTGTCCCTCATCCTGGCTGGCTGTATGTAGACTAAACCTACTTGCACTTCTTTTTGAGCCCCAGGATGCTGGTGTAACAGGCTTTCACTTGTGCACACAAAGGCTATATTGCCAGCATAGTTCTTGGCTAGTGATGGTGTGACATCCCAGACAGAGAAGTGTTGAGTTGGACTTAATCTGGAAGAGGGGAGGCAACTTTGTCCTGCCCAGGACTTGAAAATTGCTGAAGACCAAGTCTATGGACTCCTGAGCCCCCGTTCCTTCTTACATGTAGACTTTCCATGTTTATGTAGGTTCTCCCCACAACAATTCTGAGAACTTCTGTCTTATTTCCCTTCTCCAGGCCTAACTCTGCCCCTTCACCCATAACGTGATCTGTGGGAGGGAACTGATTTTACAATTTCATTGATTACTTTCTGCTTAGTTCCTGCCTAGGAATCAGGTGATAGTTAAAGTAGTTAAAGGAGTACTGGATGCTAATGGAACCAGTTACAGGAGGGAAGGGCCATTGTAGGGACTCTGCTAATCCATAGCCAGACCAGGGACTATAGAAAGTACCTGAGGCCATAGTGTTTCTGAAGCAATGGCAGCATGAGGGAGCTTCATTTTGAGTTAGGTAGAACTCAGACTTCAAACCTGTCACCACAAAGGCTGTCACCTTTCTCAGGAACCTATCTTTCTCTGTGTCTCAGTGAGATGGCAGTGATTTAAGTCAAGGCCCCCAACCTGTCTGGCATCTTGATGGCATGAGGAAGGTAAAATGCTATGTGGTTCTCTCCCTGAGACTCTCATTCAGTGAGGCTGGAAAGAGCTCAAGATGTTGAGTTTGAGTCCACCAGGTTTAGGAACTTTTATTTTGTGAGAGGTTTAGATTAAACAAAAAGGTACAAAAATAGTGCAAATAGTTGCTTTCACACAGCTTCCTCAAATGTTAACACCTTGCATGACCATAGGACAATTTACCAAAACTAAGTAATAGCATTGGTGTGGTGCTACTAACTAAACTGTAGTTATTCAGATTTTCTAATTTTTCATGAATGTCTGCTTTTTGTTGCACAATCCCACCCAGGATTCTCAGAGCTGTTGCATCTCTGTCTCCTGTGATCTGTTTAGGATGCTTTTGAAAATTACTGATCACTTAGTATCTATTAATGTGGGAAGCCTCTGCTTTAGATGGACAGAATTTTGTGTGGGAAAAAAATGGAGGATGAAGACAAGAAAAAGAACTCAGATGGTTAAATAGTTGGTGTTGACCAAAATACAAACAAAAACCCTAGGAAGTCTATATCAAGTCACTAAGAGCTATTTGTCTTGAGATGGTTCCCCATATTTAAGTCCAAGAGGCATGGCCGGACCTGTTATTTTGACTCCACTCAGCAGACCGAACAAGAAGAACATCAAGGGACAGTTTTGCTATTTGGGAGGCAGAGATTGGAAGGATCACAGTTCAAGGACAGCCTAGGCAAAAAAATTAGTGAGACCACAGCTCAACAAACAAGCCAGGTGTGGTGGAGCACATACATAATTCCAGCTATGTGGGAGCCATACTCAGAACTGTGATCTGAGGCTGGCCCCAGGCAAAAATACAAGACCATATCTGAAAAATAACTAAAGCAAAAAAGGGCTGGGGTCATGGCTCAAGTAGTAGAGTGCCTGCCTAGCAAGCACAAGGCCCTAAGTTCAAATACTAGTATCACCACCACACACACACACACACACACACACACACACACACACACACACACAAATTGAGTAGCAGCAGCAGGCCAGTTATCTTCGCCTCATAAGACACACACATTTAAAGCATCTTGATGTTCTGTATTAGTCTCTGTGATCCAACTCACTGCTCCCAGAATTACCACTCAATCTTTAAACTCTGGGGTTAAAAGAACATTCCAAACTTATTTCTAAATGACATTATATGAAAAATGTGCCCATGATCGAAACATGAAAGGACAGAAATGAACTTCTGTCATGTTGAAGTAAAGATCCATCAATGTCTCCAGGGTAGGAAAGGTTGTCAGAAATGGTCCTGCTGGCTTTGGCATGATACAGGGGTTCCCAGTGTGGGCTGTGATCCAAATGTCCTGACTCAAAATCTTCTCCACCACTCACTGTGTGTTCTTGGGCCAATGACTTGATCTCTCTGTGCCAAGAGATAATAGTACCCATATCAGCTTCCCATAAAGATCAAACAATCCACATAAATACTCAGTAAATGACAGCTTCCATTGCCATTGTTTACAGATTCAACTCACTTTAACAAAGCGAGTACTTCATAGGGTTAAAAATAGCTTCATTTCTAATTGGGGAAAAAGAGAAAAATAACTTGTTTTTCCACTGCTTCCCCACATTGATAGTGGAGGTGCCATGTGTCAGCTTACTCCCCGCCCCATGAGAGGTCACCATGTCACTGTTGTAAGTACCTGAGACACAGAGAATCTGCTAACAGAGTGACCCATACTGTCTAATGAAGAGCCCCAGAGCAGACAGGGACAAACATTTCCAGTCTGCTTGCTCTCTGTTAAGCAGCTTCGAGGAGGGGAGCATTCAGGCTGGATGCAGGAGAGAGGGGCCCCATACTCTCTCATGAACCCTTCAACACTTGAGAGCTCCCTCTATTCAATGGAAGAGCAGTTTCTGCTGAAGTTTGGTTTGTGCAGCCCCTACTTGCAAATGCTCTTATCCCCAGCCCCTTTTTGTACTCTGAAAACTCTCTGAGAGCCAGTTCCACATCTGCAATGTTCTAAGCATTTCTCCTCCTCAGGCCTCTGCTTCCCTGACCCAGAGCCTCTGTCTGCAGTGCTTGGCTCATGGTACATGCTCAGAAACATTTGCTGAATGATGAATGAACTGATGAGCGACAGACAGATGTACGGACACCCAAAGAGGCAGGCGTGGTTCATGACTTGAACTGGGGTACAAAACTGATTAAAGTCAAATACTTTCATTTCTTACATTCTTTCAAGTAATTTTGAAATTACTTGAATTAATTTTGACTCTTTATTGAAGAGGTCAGATTCTCAAAGTCTTTTTCATTACATCAAGGGGTTAATATCTTTCCAAGACAATTTATGAGTATTGTAAATTTACACATTTGTCTCTAAATTCTCACTTTCCATGGACACATCAGGTAAGCAAAGGAAACTGCTGACTTTTCCCATAGTAGAGGACCCTTGGGCCCAAGCTGAAGGAGGGAAAGAGGGTTCCAAGTCGTCTGGAGCTTCAGAATTGTGAACAGGCCCACAGGGACGGCACAGCTCAGTGCAGTTAGGTGGGAAGGCCAAGGTGGACAATCTTTAGCTCTGTTCTGTTAGCTGAGCCTGTCCTAAATAGGCTGTCCCAAGACATGGACTCTATCAGGAGACTATCGCACAGACTGTAAGAAACCGGAGTCCTTATTCAAGTATTTATATCAACCAAACACAGCAGTTTCAGGACTAGAGCAAATGTGTAAACAAATATTTTAAACAAGGAAGCATCTTTAAACATCTTCATGAATAAAATGCCCACCAGTTTGTGGGTGCTTCTGTAGTCATGCACATAAGCACATATACCTAAATGCACAAACATCATAGTCCCTCAGCCAAGGAAACCTGAGACACCCTCCTAACAGTGTGGATGTCTGCAGGCAGGATGTTGTATCTTGGTTAAGAGGTCTTAGTTACCTTCATTGTTGAGAATGAGAGATCTTTTATTTTTATCTATTAAAAATGATTTTTCTATAGCAAATACTTTAAGGAGTGTTTAAAGAACTTAAAGGGTTATTATAAAGTAGTGTTTTTATGGCTGCCCCATAGAATAAATTCCATTACTCAATTAAATGCAGTCTGCCTCTAGCAAAGACTCTGGAGTCAAACATTTTGTCTGGTTGAGTTAGATACTCATCTCAGATCTTTGTGTCTCTTGAAAAATCCATACTTTTTTTTTTTTTAACTTTTCTTTTTTGGTGCTGGGATCAAACCCAGGGCCTCGCGAATGCTAGGCAAGCGCTGTACTACCGAGCTACATCCCAGCCCCGAAAAATCCATACTTAATGTGAATATTCCACGAGGGTTTTGATTCTTTGAGTTAAATGTTGAACACACAGTAGGCTCTTTATAAATGATATATTGATTGACCAATTGATGGATTAGATGTTGGCCCGTGTATTAATTACTTTTGCATTGTCATGACCAAATACCTGACATAAACAACTTATGGGGAGAAAAGTTTTATTTTGGCTTGAAGTTTTACTTTTTTTCTCTCTTTTCAAAATTTTTATTCTTTTTTTTGTTCTTTGTTGGCTCACAGTTTTAGGGGGTTCAGCTTATGGTTGCTTGGCCCCATGTACTTGGCAAAACCTCATGGTGGCTGGAGTGTGTGGCGCAGGAGCTTCTTTATGATGAACAGGTAGCAGACACAGACAAGAAAGAGCCAGGGACCCCCCTCCCCACCCCACAGTGACCTACTTCCTCCAACTAGGCCCCATCTTTTAAAGTTCCTAGAGCCTCCCAAAATAGCACCACCAACTGGAGGCTTAGGTTTTAACACATGTGCCTGTGTGGGACATTTCATTTCAAACCACAATATCCCCTGTTCACAGTGCTGATTTCTAGGAGATAAGTCATTTATTAATAGGGATTAGCGCCTGTGTACTCTGCCATGAGCCCGAGTCTTTCAGATCCTGCTACATACTGAGCTTTTGTCCAAAGCTTGATGGGTAAACATAGATTCTGGGGTAATGCATGCAGACAACGTGGGGAAGTGATGAGGGGAGTTGGGTCTGGTGAGAGAAATGGAAAGACACCAAGGATGAGCCTTACTTTCTCCATACTTTGGTTAAAAGCCTGTCCTTTTCATCTTGGGAATGGGCTGATTTCAGATTTTGGGTGGAAGGTAGATCCACGATGTATCTCTTCTGCAGATAGAATAAACACCCCAAATTCTGTAAGACCTTCAAGGAAATACAGAATAGGCTAAATGCAATTTGTAAATTAAGGGAAATTTAATTAGTCAACCTTTCAAATGAGAAGGCTTGACTAGGGAGGGGTAGCTGCCTTATCCAGCCTTTATTTTTACAAAGAAAATTGATCAATACAAAACAATATTGTCAATGTCTACAAAGTCTATATTGCCAATACAATATCCCTCCAACTGCCAGTGATGACCCCCAATGAAGGTGATATGGTCATTGGCCTTGTGTGTTTTATATATATCTTCTACCAAATCCACCCAGAAGTTTGGTAGTTTGCTGCTTGGCATCCATTCCGTGAGGAGTCACTGATCATTTTAATTGTTCCTAAAGGAACTTTGATAAGAACACTAATGGACCCATTCTGACTTGTGTCCACTGCCTTGGGCTCTACTAACACCTGGCTCTGCAAGGCCATGGGTTCTCTATGGCCTTTCACCATTGTGGGATTGGTGGAGCTTGCTGAACCTCTTACTCTGCACTATTTTACCTCATTTGTGTTATTGGAGCTTGGATTTTCGTATATTCTGTAATGACTTCTCCCACTGTTATACTCCACATATCTTGTGCTCTTCTGCAATTTGCATTCATTTCTCCAAAACCCTCTCTTCCTTTCTCCCCTTGCCAGTCTTCCCCTCCAAGCCTTTCTGCCCTCCAGGACAGCACCATCAGGTCAGCCTGCTGTCACTCAAAGATTTTTTTTCTGCTCTGGCAGACTGCTAGAGCACTTCAGCAAGAGCAGGGTGGTGTGGAGTGCCCTAGGCTTCCTGGGAATGCCTTGGGGAGAGGGGCAATGTTGTTCTGCCATATGCCTTCTGCTAATACCTTCTCTTTGTGTCTCTTGCTGTGACCTGCGGTTCTGCTGCAGTGCGAAGAACCCTGAAGAGTGGCCTAACTCCAGAAGAAGCCAGAGCCCTGGGCCTGGTCGGCACCTCCGAGCTACAACTGTGACCCTCTGGGACTCTTCAGAAGTATACTGAACAGAGTGCCAACTCTGGCTGGACAGACTCCCTCCACTTGGGGGTGGGGAGACTTGACACTGTTCTCTATGGAATGCTCATTTCTAGGTGTCACCATGTGGCTTGTGTTGCCTGCTACACATCAACATGGATCTCCAGGAATCTCCTTCATATACTTCATCATGTCAGCCATTTCCTTGTCTCCTTGATACCTGGTTTATTAGTTCCAGAGTGTGATACTTTTTCTGAGAAGGAACAGCCCTTTTAAGGACAAATCACTTCTGTCACAGTTGTTTTAAAAATGAGGCAATTTGATTAGATTCACAGACTGGGTATTCACAACACCAAAATATCCAGATGTAAACTCCAACTTTGTACACAGAAGAAAGCACAGATTGTTTACCAGTTGTGGATTTTAGATGTACTAAATGTTTATACAAATTCATAAATGTACACCATGTTTCAAATACTAAATAAATAGAGTTTAACATCATAATGAGAAACTTTTATTCTTGTAGCTATGGAACTTAAGCAACTATGCAGGCTCAAATCCTTCCAAATCAACAAGGCCTGTTTCAAGCAGCATCCTTGCTTGGAATGACCTTCAAGTCCTTTGGGTTATATTTTGTTGATAGTCATGCCAGCAATGTTGTACTTTTGCACTCCTGATTGAAGTAGGTACATGTCCTTGCTGCAGGACATCTTAGCTAAGTATCTAATATGTATCACCATGTTCATGAGGTTGTGATGCCAAAACACAATTAGGGTGGCATTTCATGCATCTGAACTATTCTGCAACTTACTTTTTCACCTTTAATGTAAAAAGTCATCTTCTCAATTTACTAAATTACCAAAATGAAGTGCAGATTTCAAGCTTAGTCTAAAGAGAGGCTCTAGATTGCACATTTAGTACTTGGCACTCAGTACAGGCGATGAAGTGTCTATAGGGGAAGGCACTGTGAATTCAAGCTTCTAAGCAACTGTAGAATGATGCTGAGTAACTAGTGCCCATGAAGTGACTGAGCTGTTCACAGAAGTCTTTTGGCCTGATGTCCCGATTCCTCTTCAATAACCTCTAACTCCAACATCAGGGAAAGGTAAGCCATAGCAGTAGGTGTTGGGATGGTAGATTATTCCATTTTTGCCTTTCAAAACCTCTGTGCCTCTGCATCCAGGGTATGTGATTTACGGACAACATGCAGTAGTAGTCCCTAAAAACCCATAAAAAATAGATTCATACCATAGGCTCCTTCTCCCCTCCACTCTGTCACCACTGATGGAGACAGCACTTTTATGCAGCAATGAGAGAAGATACTTGATGAATGTGAGAACCCCAGGAGAGCCTGAAACTCTGTTAGGTTTGTAGATTACTGACCATTGAGTTGCTTTAATTACCACATTGAAAAGGATACATGGGGGTATTAATATTCATTTCCCTTATGGTTCCAAATAACGTGTGTAATCTTTCACACATGGTTTAGTGGTTTCTGAGGGCATTGGCTTGTGGCCTTGGCACCGAAGGAAGAGATGAGTCTCTATCATGTAAGATAGTGATGTTCACTGTTGAGTGAACAAATACTTTGATGCCCTTCTGGTGGCTGAGAATTGTTTTAGAACAAAAAGTCCCATTTGGAAGGAAGTGATTGAACAAATCTATGTTCATTTAATTTTAGGGGTCAAAAATTTCTCAGAAGCAGCAAGGTTAACTAATTTCCTTGTTTATGGCTAGAGTCTTATTGGGAAAGGCATTTGAACACTCTGCTGCAGCACAGAAATAAAATAGGATGGAGATTTCTACCCTAATCTGTGGATTCAACTCAGATGAGTTAATTATTTTAATCTCAGTCCACCAGAGAATGTGATTTAGTTGGTCTGGAGTTTAGAATGTTTAAATGATTTTCTCATCTCCCTCCTTGGTTCTAATGTGAACACAAGAAACCACTGAGTCACAAGGTTATTTTTTCTCCTTCCCTCCTTCTCCCTCCCTCACCAGAAAGTTGGAGACTAAAGATGGTGTTCTTGAGAAATTGGCAAAACCAAATTAAGTCCCCAAAATAGAAGTGGTCCCTAATCATTATTGTCAAACTGAAATAAATGACACAAAGATTGGCTCTCCAATATAGTTTATTCAGAAATAGCAGAGGGATTATAATCCACCATATGCATGCTATGGTGAACTCTAGGTGCACTACTGGGTATACGAGGAGGCTGAGGCAAGGGGAAGTGATTAAAGACAAAAGAGAAATATATGTAAGTTCTTTTGAAAAAAGAATATTGGTTACGGGGCTTACTGCAGGAGTTGACGTTATTTCCTGAGACACGCATGTACTCTTTTGTGAGCAGCTAGTTGTCTTTGTGTAGCTAGTCACCCTTGAAAAACTCATTCAGCAAGGTGAGGCTTGGAAAAAATTTCCTGTGGCTTACTATGTGTGTGTGCATAAATATGGATGCCCTCTTCCATGGCCTCCTGGCTCCATTTTATTAGGGTTAGACATGAGTGACTTCACTTTGGTACTAATAATTTCATACTGTCAAGGAACTTACCAACTAGGACATGTTTGAGTAACGCCTTCCTTGAACCTAGTGAATGATACCTGATCTAATCTGAAAACCAGGAGGAACGGTCAAGTCCCTCATTAAACATTTTTTTCATGTCCAGTAACATGGGAGGAAAACAGGAGTGTAGGAGACCTGCTGTTGCCACCTCTTTTACTTACCCAGGGAAATATCCACCAACTCAGTGGTAGAACAGCCATGCTGTGTGAAGTGACCTCAAAGGGGCTGTTGTTGGCAAGTGTCAAGGGGTAGTCAAAGTGCATGTGAGAGTCCCCATCAGTGAGAACCCTGCTTGCAGTGTAGCCCTAGAACCTTCTGTTCCCATTGGATTAACTGTACTAAGGAAACAGATCCATGAAAAGGCCCAGAAGACCCTGAATGAAAAATCAGTCTGCATCTTTAGACTTCTTAATGGTTTAGCAGTTTTTAGTGAAACTGGAGGTTTTTTTCTGTTTACTCCCTCACTCCCAGTTGCCATTATCCTGGCTGCCTCCATTAGCAATTCATGTATTTTTCTGTTGCTAGAGATTGAATCAGGGCCTCAAGCACTACCACTTGAGCCACGCCAGTCCTTTTGCTTTTGATTTTTCTGACCTCAAACTGAGATCCTTCTACTGCTGCCTCCTGAATAGCCCGGATTATAGATGTGTGCCACCATGCTTTATTCTACTAGTGAGTTCTTAAATTTTTTAAAAAAATTGTACTGTGGGATGCATTGTGACATTTACTAAAATGCCTACAATATATCATAGTTGAACTCACCCCATGTCATTCACCTTTATCACCCTTCCCCCCATTCCTGGAATAGTTTCAACAAGTCTCATTTTCCCATTTTTGTACATTAGTACATAATTTTCAATCAGGACATTAAATTTCTATAACAGACCTTTGAGAAGCATGAAAGTGAATGGTACCTTATATTTGTGAGATGCTGTGGCTAATCTTTCTGCTCATTATCATAAATACAGTGTGCATGTCTTCATATGGATGCTAGTAAAGAAAAAGCAAACACTGTTTCATTAAAGATGCCTGGATTTTGGTTTCTTTGGAATCTTAAGTTTTTTTTTTCTGTTAAAAAAATAACTTACTCTAAGGGATTTGGGGATAGAGGGGAAGATGCACAGGGCCTTGGAGGGTGAAGACCCAGTTTTGTTTTCTTCTAAAAGTTCTTTGTTGAACACAATGCAGGAAGAGCAGGGGCCAGGATTAGGAGACTTGGGTTTTCAGGCTCCTGATTTTTGGTGGCCTCCATTGTCTGTGGTTCCTAAACCCACATGGCTCTGAGATGGTGTGTCACCAAATACCACTGTAGTACTCTGAATAATGGCCACCCAAAGATATCAGAACCCAATCCCTGCATCTGTAAATGTTTCCATAGGAGAAGCCTTTGCAGATGTAATTAAATTAAGGATCTTGATGTGGGGAGACCATCTGGATTGTCTGGGTATGCCCTAAACCCAATTATAAGGGACAGGCAGGGGGAGATTTGATAAATGCAAAACAGAAGGCAGAGTGATAAACAGTAGAGAATGGAATGATGTGGATGCAAACCAAGGTCTCCCCTAGAGCCACCAGAAGGCCTATCAACTGATTTATTTTTGTAGTGCTGGAGATTAAGCCCAGTCCTTTGCACATGGTAGGCAAGCACTCTACAACTTGAACTATATGCCTCCAGCCTTCCCATTGACACTTTTTGATTTTGACATCTGTGACACTGATAGTGAACTTCTGGTCTCCAGAACAATAACAGAATAAATTTGTGTTATTTTAAGCCAAGTTTGTAGTAATTTGTTATACAGCCTTAAGAAACTATACAACCAACTACAAATAAGCACTGAGGGCTTGCTAGACCTGGGCTGGGTAGCCAGCTGGGAAAGGAGGATCATGACTCCTCCCCTTAGGGAGCTTAACAGGAGCTATGGGAGGCAGTCACCAACTCAAATTAAAATTTTAAGACCAGTGGAACAGAATAGAGGATCCAGATATGAAGCCACACAACTATGAGCAACTTATCTTTGACAAAGGAGCTAAAAATATACGATGGAGAAATAGCAGCCTCTTCAACAAAAACTGCTGGGAAAACTGGTTAGCAGTCTGCAAAAAACTGAAACTAGATCCATGTATATCACCGTATACCAAGATTAACTCAAAATGGATCAAGGATCTTAATATCAGACCCCAAACTCTTAAGTTGATACAAGAAAGAGTAGGAAATACTCTGGAGTTAGTAGGTATAGGTAAGAACTTTCTCAATGAAACCCCAGCAGCACAGCAACTAAGAGATAGCATAGATAAATGGGACCTCATAAAACTAAAAAGCTTCTGTTCATCAAAAGAAATGGTCTCTAAACTGAAAAGAACACCCACAGAGTGGGAGAAAATATTTGCCAATTATACATCAGACAAAGAAAGGACTGATAACCAGAATATACAGGGAACTTAAAAAACTAAATTCTCCCAAAACTAATGAACCAGTAAAGAAATGGGCATGTGAACTAAACAGAACTTTCTCAAAAGAAGAAATTCAAATGGCCAGAAAACACATGAAAAAATGCTCACCATCTCTAGCAATAAAGGAAATGCAAATTAAAACCACTCTAAGATTCCACCTCACCCCTGTTAGAATAGCCATCATCAGCAACACCACCAACAACAGGTGTTGGCGAGGATGCGGGGAAAAAGGAACCCTCTTACACTGTTGGTGGGAATGTAGACTAGTACAACCACTCTGGAAAACAATTTGGAGGCTACTTAAAAAGCTAGACATCGATCTACCATTCAATCCAGCAATACCACTCTTGGGGATATACCCAAAAGACTGTTACTCCAGAGGCACCTGCACATCCATGTTTATTGCGGCACTATTCACAATAGCCAAGTTATGGAAACAGCCAAGATGCCCCAGCACTGACGAATGGATTAAGAAAATGTGGTATCTATACACAATGGAATTTTATGCAGCCATGAAGAAGAACGAAATGTTATCATTCGCTGGTAAATGGATGGAATTGGAGAACATCATTCTGAGTGAGGTTAGCCTGGCTCAAAAACCCAAAAATCGTATGTTCTCCCTCATATGTGGACATTAGATCAAGGGCAAACACAACAAGGGGATTGGACTATGAGCACATGATAAAAGCGAGAGCACACAAGGGAGGGGTGAGGATAGGTAAGACACCTAAAAAACTAGCTAGCATTTGTTGCCGTTAACGCAGAGAAACTAAAGCAGATACCTTAAAGCAACTGAGGCCAATAGGAAAAGGGGAACAGGTACTAGAGAAAAGGTTAGATCAAAAAGAATTAACCTAGAAGGTAACACCCACGCACAGGAAATCAATGTGAGTCAATGCCCTGTATAGCTATCCTTATCTCAACCAGCAAAACCCCTTGTTCCTTACTATTATTGCTTATACTCTCTCTACAACAAAATTAGAGATAAGGGCAAAATAGTTTCTGCTGGGTATTGAGGGGGGGGAGCGGGAGGGGGTGGAGTGGGTGGTAAGGGAGGGGGTGGGGGCAGGGGGGAGAAATGAACCAAGCCTTGTATGCACATATGAATAATAAAAGAAAAAAAAATAAACTTTACTCTTGCTTTAACTCTTAAAAAAAAAATAAAAAATAATAAAATTTTAGTTTGTCAACTATTCTGCAGCTGTTTCTAGTTTTTTAAAAGTCATTAGAAATAAGTAAATGTATAAATACTAAATTGCCTAAGGGCTGAAATGTCTTTGCAATTTCAGTGAAGGTATATTTTCAAGTACATCATCAGTTTTGTCACAAAAAAAGCTATTTGGGTAGAAAAATCAGTTGTTTGTTTGCTAGGCAAGTCACAGAGGAATAGTGGATTTTCTGGTGATTTTTTAAAAATAGTTAAAATATTTATTGACAGAATATGTGCACACTTGATATGTATAACTTAAAGAGTCCTTATAGCCTTTCCATATTTTCATTTTAAAGAAATTGAGCAGGAGAGGTGTGGAGGAACTTGCCATAAGGGATCTAAGATATGAAATAATGTAATCTTGACTTGTCTCACTGATTGGTTGGTTATTCTTTTAAGACACATGCTTCTGGGCACAAAACATGTAATGCAGAGTAAACCAATTTGTTTTTACCATGTCACCCTTTGGATGGTCATCACTACTTTTATTATCTGGGAGGCCTGTTTACAACAGATTTATCTATGAGACTAAATGATGGATACCAAAAACATCCAGTTGTACGGTCTCATTTATTCTACTTATAATTTATCAAAGGTGGGTACTGGACAAGGCCAGGGTGTTAGGTGCTGTAGAGAACAGAGATGTGGAATTACAAAACCCCCTTTCTTCTTTTTTTCTTTTTATTTTATTCATATGTACATACAATGTTTGGGTCATTTCTCCCCGCTTCCCCTCGCCCCCTCCCTTAGCCACCCCACCCTCTCCCTCTCCTCCCCTACCCTCTTGCTTCCAGGCAGAAACTATTTTGCGCTTATCTCTAATTTTGTTGAAGAGAGCGTATAAGCAATAATAGGAAGGACCAAGGGTTTTTGCTAGTTGAGATAAGATAGCTAAACAGGGAGTTGACTCACATTGCTTTCCTGTACATGTGTGTTACCTTCTAAATTAATTCTTCTCAAACTAACCTTTTCTCTAGTTCCTGGTCCCCTTCTCCTATTGGCCTCTGTCGCTTTAAAGTTTCTGCATTAGTTTCTCTGTGTTGAGGGCACCAAATGCTATCTAGTTTTTTGGGTGTCTTACCTATCCTCATACCTCCCTTGTGTGCTCTCGCTTTATCATGTGATCAGAGTCCAATCCCCTTGTTGTTTGCCCTTGATCTAATGTCTGCATATGAGGGAGAACATACGATTTTTGGTCTTTTGGGCCAGGCTAACCTCACTCCGAATAATGTTCTCCAGTTCCATCCATTTACCTGTGAATGATAACATTTCATTCTTCTTCATGGCTGCATAAAATTCCATTGTGTATAAATACCACATTTTCTTAATCCAGTAGTGGGGCATCTTGGCTGTTTCCATAACTTGGCTATTGTGAATAGCCCTGCAATAAACAAGGATGTGCAGGTGCCTCTGGAGTAACCTGAGTCACATTCTTTTGAGTATATCCCCAAGAGTAAAGCCCCCTTTCCCAAAACCACAAATTAAGGCACATCACTGGGTAAAGTAGGTAAAGTGGGTTTTCTTCTTTCCCTTTTTTTGGCTGCACTTGACTTTTGAACTCAGGGCCTCACACTTGCTAGGCAGGGGTTCTGCCACTTGAGTCACTCTCCCCACTCCCAACTTTTTTAGGTAAGGTTCACATTTTTGCCTAGGCCTGGCCTCAGACTGTGATCCTCCTACTTATGGCCTCCTACATAGCTGGGATCACGGGGCTTACCTAGCTTATTAAGAAGATAGTCTCACTAACTTTTTGCCTGTGCTGGCCTTAAACCATGATCCTACTAATCTCTGCCTCTGAGTAACTGGGATTACAGGTGTGAGTCACTATGCCTAGTATGGATAAAGATTTTTGAGCCACAGCCAGTAAGCATAGTTAGAAGCAGTCTGGGATGTCAAAACATTACAACATTGGTAATATATTTCAATATGGCAGGGTTTTCTGAAAGATGGCTTGTGAGCTAAACTAAGGTATCCTGCCTCTAAACTGAAAAAATGGCTGTGCTGCCAATCTGCATAAATATTTAAACTAAGCATTTCCACAACTATCTTTCTCATTAGCTTTACTTGTTGTTCCTATTGGACTGTCCTGGGCAGCTCTTGATTTGGCTCAACATTATGTATAACTGACTTTAAATTTAACGTTCTAATGGTTCATGTGACTCTACCACAAAAGGATGGATTTTCAGGATATATACAAAGTCCCCATCTCAACAGCCACTGAAAACACAGGGGTCAAGGTAAGATGACTAAATGTTCAACCCTGGACTGATTAGCAGGTAGAGGTAGTAAAAAGAAAGGAAACCTGGACAACCAGTGCAGTAGAGTCAGGAAAGGGTGAGAAAGCCAGTTAGACCTGATATGTGCAGTTGGCACTGGGCCCTGCCCCTCACTTCTCAGAACTCTTCAGTCTGACCTCTGGGATTTCAGTTGAACAACTGCAACCATTTAAGGATCCTGGGGTTGGCTGAGTGACTTTCTCTGCTGGGAAGCACAGTGAGGAAACCGACATTCCAAATTAAAAACTTGAGTAACTTTGTCTATAGAAATCCCAATAGATGTAGTAGGTAAACTCAGATTTATTTTATGTCAAATATTAGGCATATGTGTGCTGGCTAGAGGTCTAGTACCCCATGTGCCTACCGGAAAACAACTTCTGAACTCCAGGAAACTAACAAAGGAAATCTTGGAGTCCAACCCTGTACTGGGACTAGTGACCAGACAAGGTAAGGCTAGATAACTTGGAGAAGGTAGAAAGCTTTTGTTAACAGTGACTGGCTTCATCAAAAACTCTATGAAGAGTCCTGTAAAGCAATGCTTGGGAATGTGTCTTTTGTTTTTATATAGAATAAAGCACAGCAGAAGTACATTTCAAATAATTTTGGTAAATGTGTGAACATCACAACACAAAACTAGAAGGAAAAATCAGGAAACTAATCAGGAAAACAAACTTTATAGGAAATTTAAAAAAAATGAGTAAAATGAGATGATATATACAATTGTATCTTTAAGAGTTTTCATGAAACATTACAATCCTTCAAATTAAGGACCAATATCGGACAACAAAAACTGATCTGAGGAAGAGCAGTATGAAAATATTCTAATGCAGTGATGCCAAAAAAAACTTTCTGTGATGGAAATACTCCCCATCTCTGGAAAGTTCAACATGGAATATACTAGCCAGGTGAATACCTAAACTGTGGCTGGTACAAATGAGGATTAGACTTTTTCATATAATTTGTTTAAATAGCCACATGTGAGTAGAAGCTACTGACTAACAGTGCAATAAAAATTCTAATGCTTCATGGGTGGAAATCATCAGCTTCTTTGGAAGACTTCTCTAACAACTACGAAGGGATTGAGAGTTGGGTGTGGAAAGGGGAAAACTCTCAATAGGTTTTCTGGCCACTTAAACCAGATCTAAAATTCTTCACTGCCTCTGGAGGTAAGGCTGGCACAATCTACTTGAAAGGAGGACCCTTGGAGAGAAACAGTGTGCCCTTCCAACTCCTGGCTAATGTCAGTGTGAGTAAAAGGCCTACAGTTACACAGAATCTGAGGTTGGGGCCTCCCCTGGGGGCTATCTGTATATGGAAATCACTGCTGTGGGGCTAGTAGAGAGCTGGGGAATAGATGTATTCATTTTCGGCTGGGGTTTCCTGAGCCAGAGGAGGGTTTAGAGGTGGAAGGAGTTGAGGGCCCTTTCTGGCTACTCACGGGCTGCAGAGGCCCTTTCTTTTTTGGGATTAATGGCTTGTTCTTGCTCATGAACACTTTGCTGGGATCCAGCTTGTTCACGAAGGAGTCGGTTTCTTCTGTGATCAGGTTTGTGTTGTAGGTGATGGGTTTATACATGCTGAACCATTGCTGAAAAGCAGAATTAGAGAGGGTCACAATTCAAAGGAGAAATGCCATTCTTTGTGCTGGTTAGTCAGGGTGCAGGAGTACAGAGCTAGGGCAAAAAGAGAAGACAGTACTAATCTAACTGAAATATTCTAAGCATCAACCAGTAAATTATATGCAAATATTACAAAACAAATAAACTACACAATCTGAAACACTTCTGATCCCAAACATTTCAGTTAAGTGATACTCAACTTGTATAAGTGTTTATGAAAAACTTCCTTAAAAATCTATTAGCTCTTCATTTAAGAGAAAGTGATGATAGACCTCATCAACCCTCGGTCAGGCACACATGTTGTTTTATGAGGCCTCATAACCTTTAAAATAAATGCAGTATGAGAATTAAGAAACCAAGTACACTTCCTTCCTTCTGTCTCCAAAGCAGCTAGTTCCCTTTAGGGGGACTTTGGCAGTACCCTCCCCTGCCAGAGGAGAAGATATGACAGAGGCCTTTCCTGAGGGAAGCTGCACGTGCTTGTGTTCTCTTCTAGACTGCTGAGGGCAAAGGGCACCCACATTTACTGACTTTTGTTGTTGTTTTGGTGCTGGGGCTTGAACTCGGGGCCTACACCTTGAGCCACTCCACCAGCCCTTTTATGTGATTTTTTTTTTTCCCCCAGATAGGGTCTTATGAACTATTTGCCTGGGCTGGCTTCTAACTGATCTCTGTCTCTTGAGCAGCTAGATTACAGGCGTAAGCTACAGGTGACCAACCTGACCTTTCTTTCATCACAGCCACCTCACAATGGCTGTGAGGTGGAAGTAGTCAAGTGGCATTTGATAAATAGTAAAAATGCACTAGAAATAAGTCCCTAATTTCCTGCTGATTTAGTGAGAAATCACTATGAAAGAGCCCATATCAGTTTACTTAAGTCACAAATTTTGACCATACTTGGTGTTCGAAAGCCAGGTTGTGTATCAGTATTTCTCTGGGATCTGTATATTTGAAATGGTGCCCAGACCTGTGATATAAATGGGGTCTATCTGTACAATGGAATACTCTACAGCTATTAAACAAGACAAGGCAGCTCTCTATGTACTGACAGATCCAAGTGGTGTTCAAAAAAAAAAAACAAGGTGCATAATGTGAATAATCAATAATATATTACACTTGTGATTTAGCAAAAAAAAGGAGTCAAGCAAACATGGATTTATGCTATACATGCAGTGAATATCTCAGGAAGGGTACCTAAACTAGTAACCATGGCTAACTCTGGGGCAGTATGCTGGGAGAGCAGGGCAGTAAGAGACTTTTTATTCTGAGTACATGTATTGCCAAGCCAGTACTGGATCTAAGCCCTCAGTCACATTTAATTAAAAATAACTCCTCAGGTAATTCTGAGGGTCAGCTAAAGTTAGTATCACTTAACTAGATCAGTACAAAGTAAGGTTGTCTGCCTACATTGGAATCATTTGCTTGCTTATTGGAAATATAGATTACTGAGTTCCACATAAGATCTATTAAATCAGATGGGGAAGCTAGAAATTATGCATTTCCTCAGAAGATTTTGACGTACATCACATTTTCAGATGATAGGTATTCTTCCCTTACCTTGGCCTGTGGGCTAATGCCATAGCTAGTGAAGGCATACTGCCACTGGGGCAGGCCCAGATGGGTGATGAGCAGACGATAATAGGCGGTAAAGGTATCTGTGAGAAAATGCCAGTACAATGCTCTATCCAGGAACCAGATCTCAGTGTCTTGTGCTAATCCTAACATAGCACAAACAGGAAATAAATGGTTAATTTAGCACTTTTTTCCTCTTAACTATAAAGTCAATATATACTCATGGTTAAAAAAAATCCAATAGTTGAGAGGAGTAAACTACAAAAATTCTTTTTTCTGCTCCCAGTCCCATTCTCCAGTATCAGTTTCTTTGATACTCTTACAAATCCTCAACTGATCAGTCAGTGGGTATGCACTAGGCTCTGACCGTCTGGAAGAACATTCAGGCTAAGCAGATGTTCCTTTTCTGTGGACTCAGCACTCCCACCTCCAGTGGGTACATACTGTGTTTTCAGCTTTCCCAACAGAAACTCTGAGCAGCTCAGGCTTTTGCTCTCTCTCAGAATCAGCAGTGCTGTGAAAAATCCTGAGAAGGTCCAATCTGGAAATCCTGCCCGTACTGTTGTGGGATATTCTAACTGAGCTGAACAGGCACTATACTACCGCCTCCTGTCTCATACCTGTTTCTTATCTTCCATTCTAACTGCTTCAAGCCTATCCTAGCTCATTTGCTGTCTAGATAGCTATAAGATCTATGGGGCCTCCATCACCTAGTCTCTTCCTTCTCCAAAACTGTTATGGTCATATTTTCATTTGAATCCTGCCATTCTGCTAACTTCCCATGAACTGACTTCCCAAACTTCTACCCAGGTCATGTTCAAACTCTTGTCTGGCTCTCCTTTCAAAGCTCTGCATGAGAGGGTACAGTCAGCCTTCTGGCTTCATCTTCTCTTCATCCCTTAGAAAAACCATGCAGCCCACTGAATTGGAATTCCCCCAAATCAGTTGTACTTTCTCATGACATGGCTTTTAACTATTTGTCCCTTTGCTTGGATGCTCCCTTTACCTTTCCTCCATATCTAATTCTAACCATAGTTCAAGATGCAGCTGTAAGGCTATTTTGCTAAGATTCTTTCAGCTAGAGATCTCTCCTTGCCTCAGAAGTAATCCTGTTGTCTGCACCTTCTCACCCCATCAGACACAGCTACCTAAGAGGGTTTGGCCACCTCTGTAGGTTCAGAATCCCTAGATCGGATCTGCCATTAGGGAGTTAGGGGACTGTTGCTGCTCAAGGATGCAGAACCTCAGTAGCTACCATATGAACCCCACTTGGGGTTTTGAGGTCTAGAAATTCCAGTTTTTACTGCTGCTAATTGGCCTGGATATACAAAGTATAAAAGATAGTATGTTTCCTGAATGCTTATCTAACTTATGAGCCTGCAGGAGTCTATAAAAAGAAAGACTATTTCTTTTAATTTTTCCTCATCTATTATCAAATCCCATTGACTATTTTTCAGTGACTCACAAAGGAAAAGGGATAAAAGGACTCCAGAAATTAACCCAGCAGGGAATGATTAGAGAGTACCAAGGGAGATTTCTGGGTCTTGGCACATACAAGAGACCTGGCAACACCTCAGGTGGCCAGAGATATGTGCCTTTTGTGTGGTGGCTTACAAGCAGTCAGTTTAGATCACACTCAAATTATATGACCATTCTTATAAATGATCCTTACCTGGCTTCCCACTTTTGTAGACAAGGCAAACCTTCCCATTCCCATTGCACGAATCCAGTTCAAATATCACACTGCGAGAGTCAAAGTGAGGTTTCTCTGGCTGGTCTTCTCTGGCTGCAAACCCAGAAGTGAATGAACTCAAACACAGAGCGATATATCCAACTTTGCTAGGATGAAAAACTGGGGAAGGGGACTTATCTCAGACATATTCTTAAGTATTATTACCAAAAGAATTCTGTACTCTAAATGCCCTGGATATCATCAATGGATAAGGCCGTCTTTCTGGGCTTTCCTATCACCAACAGACAAGTGTCAGGGAATCTGGTGTAAGGAAAGCAAGCTGAACTTCTTGGGAGTGGAGTACATAAAGATAAGGCAATGTGAATGTTGTGATACTGACACAGTATTTTCCTTTCCCTGGGATTGTTTATTATGTAAAAATGGGATATCATACCATTATCAGAATCATGCTTTCTATGCAATATCACATGGAACTATCTCTAAGGAATATAGTATAACTCTGATCCATTTTTTTAGTAGTTGGTTGATGGTCTGTGTGAGTGGATAATCTTAATTTATTTCACCATGCCTCTATTGATACACACCATTACTCTGCTATGAATGCTAAAATAATCATCTTTGCAGATGTCCTTATGATTTCTCATGCCCTCATAATATAGGAAAGATTCCCTGAAGCAGAATGGATGTTAGCAGACTGCTTTTCATAGCAAGTCTTTGTTTATGAAAGATAGTTTCACAGAGTATAGAATTCTAGATTGGCCATTTTTTGAGTATTTCATTTCACTTAAATTGTTTCTAACGAGGAGGAGTAGGCTTATCTTTGTTCTTTATAATTTGTCTTTTCCCTTTGTTGCTTTTAAGATTTTTTCTTTATCCCTCATTTTGAGCAGTTTATGTTTCTTGGTATCATTTCTTCAGGTTTCTTTTTCCTGGCCTCATAAACTTATTGAATATATGAGTTTATAGTTTCCATCAAATTGGTAAACCTTTGGACCACTGTATCTTCAAATACTACTTTTTGGCCTCCAAGTCCTCTTTTCAGGGACACTAATTACATAGCCATTATTCCACTTTTTGTCCCTCAGAGCTCACAGATTCTCTTTTCATTAACTTATTTTTCTTTCTTTGTCTTTTTGTATAGTTTTTATTATTGACTTCTCCAGTCTTTTCTTCTTGCCAATGTTAATCCTATCCAGTGTTATTTTTCATCTTGAAACTAGTTTTTTAATCACTAAAATTTAAATGGGGGATAAACATACATGTTCTAAGTCTGTTTGTTTTTAGATATATGGAATATAGTTGTAATTTTGATGTCCACACATATTAATTCTAAAACATTATCAATTCTGGATTGGTTTTCATTAACCCATTTTCCTCACAGGTTGTATTTTTCTGCCTCTTTTTGGTAGTACTAGAGACTGACCTCAAGGCCTCTACCACTTGAGCCATGCCCTTGTACTTTTCTGCTTTGCATGCTTGGTCATCATTGATTGGATGCTACAATGTATTAATTTTGCATGTTTGAGTGTTCAATATTTTTGTATCTCTATAAATATTCTTGAGCTTTGTTCTTAGACACAATTACTTGGAAACAGATATTTGGGTTTTGCTCTTAAGATCTGTAATGCAGGATCAGTGTAGTATTTACCTAGGGCTAATTAGTTTCCATTATTGAAGCAAGACCCTTTTGAGTATCTAATGCTTTTGGAATCCTAAAGTATTTCAGCTTGTCTAGGAGAGACAGGCACTACTCTGGTCCTGTGTGAATGCTGGGAATCGTGCCCTTTAATCATCATGGTGGTTTTCTCCTTGGGCAGTTTCTTCACATGCATATGCTGAACACTTGAGAGAAACACCTTGCAGATGTCTGGAGTTCTCTATGCAGCATTCTCCTCTGGTTACACAGTTCTGTGAACTCCAGCTACTTTAATCTACCTGGGCTTCTCATCTCAGGGAGTAGAAGTGGTTCTTCTGGATCTTTCTTTCTATGCTATGAACTGGAAACTCTTAAGGAAGTAAGCCAGGGAAAATGCAGGGTTCACCTTGTTTGTTTCCCATTGCTTTATGGGTCCAGTGTCTTGAAAACCACTGATTTACATATTTTCTCTGGGTTTTTTAAATTGTTGTTCCAGGTGGAAGAATAAAGTTGGTCTCTGTTACTTAGAGATGAAATCAAAAGTTCATATTGGAGGTTTCCAACAACTTTCCCAGCACTTTGTATGGTGCTGCCTGAGGTCTGCCCTTAGATGAAAATTATATAATTTTGAATGAAAAAATTCATTCAGCGGGGTTCCTTCTGACAAGTGTAGATACTACTCCAGTTTATGCCTGCTTTTGACTGTTCTTTAGACTTTTCAGGTAATTGTTTTCATTTTTCCAATATGTAGAATATTCTGCAGATGCCTTGATCTGGCAATACTCTGCTGCTACCAGAAGCATAAATTCACACTATTTGAATTTTTATTTTTTTTTTCCCCAAACCTCCATGAAATTTTAGCTTGGTTTTTATCTCTCTGTGAGTACATTAGCACATTAACACCTTTGCTCTTGGGAGTACAGTAGATCTCAATTTTACCTGTAATATGTGCTGGGTCTTGTTCATGGGGTTGTGTTTCTTCATATGTCTATTTTTTTAAAAGTAATTACTTACTGAAGTTTTATTTATAAAAAATTCTGAGGCCAAGGATGTTATTTCCCTTTAAGGTGAATTTTTCTTTTTACATAAAATATTGTTCACTCATTTAAAGTACACAATTCAGTAATTTTTAGTATGTTTACAAAGCTGTACAACAATTACCATGATCAATTTTACAACATTTCTTGAGTGAATTTTTGTTTGCATCTACCAGGCCCCTGAGTTTAGTAAGATTGTTAAATATCAAAACTGGACTATATTGAACTTTTTCTGTGATTCTAGCTGCCCTGATATAATTGGGCTCACAGATAGCACATAAATGACTCACACTTGAGCTTCATTCAGTTCATGTGAAGAGTTGTTACTTTTGTTCATCTTGTCTCCTAGTGTTACCAGGGTGAGTAGTCTAAGAAGATACTAGTCCAGAAGATCCCAAGTTCTTATGTCACCTGAACAGAGAACTGGACAGAGACACAAATTGCAAAACAGTAGCAAAACTTTATTGAAAGGAAAGAAAGACTAATAGAAAGCACTGCAAGAGAAGTGGTGGGTTTTGCCATGTGGCATGGAAGCATTGATTTCTTTGTTTATGCCCATTTTATAAGTTGTAAGGCAGGAAAAATCTGGGCAGTCTGTAGGCAGGGAATAGGGTAGCTGGCAGGTTTAATTAATACAGCCTTATCACATAACATGGGGTATTCTGAGCATGAGCTTATGCTAATTTTGTCCTTTAATTGTATGTATGAGATGTAACCAATATTCATAAGGTCTTAAGTAGAGGACTTGGCTTGGGAGGTCAAATTGGGGGCAGGCCTCCTTTACCTCACAAGTCAGATCCAAAGGTGCAGGACAATATCTTGCAAAGATATTTACTAATGCCTCAGTATTTACAATTTAGAGGGGATTTATTGCTCTAGAGATGGCTCAGAGCCATGCTGGGGATATCTGTTTGCTAGCCTGCCTAACTAGAGTACAACTCTTCATAATGCCAACCCAGACTAAGTAGCTTTTATGGGTGCCATCTTTTGTAGGCCCTGAAATTCATTTTATTTCCCTGGCCCACAAACAAGTTTAAAACTCAGCCTTTCAGCAGCCTCACTGACTTCTGAAAAAGACAATATACACGAGGCAAAAGCAACTCCACATTTTAAATGTCTTCTCTGAATTTCTGTCCTCTTCTGGATGCTGACCTGATAGTAACATCTTCTTGGCTCTTTGGTGCTTATTTTAGTAAGATGGTTTTAAAATCTTGTCCACCTTTTTATTGTTCAGCAGGAAGGCTGATCTGAATTAATTATCTATTTGCCATTACCAGAAGAGTAAGTCTCAAGATTGGTTTTTTATATTAATTTCACAATCTTCTTTAAAAGAGATTCAGTTCCATAGCATTTAATGACTGCTGTATTTTATTTTCTTCCTCATCTTAATGTTCATTAATTATTTTTTACTTATGTTCTCCAAAATTCTCCTTATTAGAACAGAGATGTTAACGTGGGTATTTTTATTCCTTTAGTGTGTGGAAATTAAATGTAAAATTTACTGACACAAGTTGGTCATTTTTGTCCACTCTAGACAAAGTAGAGGCAGCAGCTAATGAAGTAACGGGAACTTAGTCTTGCACTTGGGATAGGTACTATCACAAGGACCTCCTAAAACCCACAAGAAATTCCTTCACATACTATATACATCTCATACCTTATTTGGCTTACACGCCTAGCTCACTTTGTACATATTTTTCTGTATCAAGGTTTACCACAAGAAAATCTTGAAGACTGAAGAAGTTCAGATAAGACACTGGCCTAAAAACAACTGTGTAGTGGAAACCAATTAACCTTGTTTCAGAGCAACTGATGTGGACTTCTTTTTGTTCTTAAAAGCCTTCCCTTATCTGAACTCCCCTGAATGTACTTATGAGTTTTCATAGCCTGTATTTCCCAGACTGGAATTCTGTTACTCATTTCTGAATAAATATGATTTTTCCAAGAGCCATTCTCTATTGTTATTTTAGATTGACAAGTGGTTATCTTCTTTTGTGTTTGTTTTATTTTTTGGTTTTCAGGATTAAGTCCACATGACCATCTTATTTGAAAAGAGTAATCTTCCATTATTTCCCTAACCAAATGGGGAACACAAAACTCTGGGATGGCCTCCAAGATTACTGCACCCGGTATATACATCTCACGTGGTAGTCAGGACCTGTGAACATGATGGATAGTCGTTCCTTTGATAAGGTTACATAAAAAAAGATATGTAGCACATGGGAAGGAATTTTTCTGTTGGCTTAAAAGTAAACTGCCATGTGGTGAAAAGGTCATGTGGCTAGTATCTAGAGGTAGCCTTAAGTTGCTGAGAGTAAACTCTGGCCAAAAGCCAGGAAGGAAATAGTCATTTTAGTCCCACAAATGCAAGAAATTGAAAACAGCCAACCACAGTAACCCTGCAAAGAGGGCCCTGTGCCTCAGATGAAATCACAGTTTCTTAGATAACATCTTGATTTCAGCCACCAGAGTTCAGCTATAGGTTAGCTGAGTCTTTTGCTTAGCCATAGTGCCAGAGTACTTAGCAAAAGAGAGGACCCAGCCACTCTGTAGCTGAATTCTTGACTCAGAAATTGCTAATGAACAAAATTGACATTCTATTTCTGGAGTTTTAAGCCATTAAATCTATGGCAATTTTTCACAAGGGAACAGAAAACTGATACAGCAAGGCACTCTGTTTTACCCAACCAAGGTGTAATATTTCTTTCCTAGAGTAAAATGAGATTTTTTACTTTCTACTTCTTTCCTCCTTTCTCCATTCTCTATATAGGAGCACTGAAACTACTATATCAGTTGGATAGGGCTCCTGTAACAAAGTACCATAAACTAAGAGGACAGAAATTTATCGTCTCACAATTTTGGAAAACAGAAGTCTGAGAACAAAGTGTTAACAGACTTTGTTCCTTTTGAGGGCTATGGGGATGAATCTGTTCCATGCCTTTCCCCTAGATTCTGGTTGTTTGCTGGAAATTTCTGGTGTTCTTGGCTTGTAGAAGAATCACTCCCCACCCCAATGCCTTTCCCTTCAAGTGACATTCTTCCTGTGTGTGCTTGTGTGCAAATTTCCTCTTTTTTGCAAGGCTCACCCCATTCCAGTATGATCTAATCTTAATTAATTACATCTTCAATATGGAAATAAGGTCATTCTGAAGAATTGGGAGTTAGGACTTGATATTTTGGGGACAGGATGCAATTTAGACTATAATATTCTTATCTGGACTCTTTGCACCTTAAGTTTAACTGAAATAGGACAGTACAGTTAGGACATTCCTCGTACTCTGTTCAAGACTTCTTACATAACAGTTATATATAGCATATTCCTAGATATTATGACTTCCTTTTTGTAACTCAAGGTACACTTAGTTTGTATACATAGGACTCTCAATGTTCACTCCTTTTCTTTGGTTGAACCCATAAATGCTTTTTTTAGTATCTTCTCTTTTCTACTGTTGCATATGAGAACTCTGATGTTAGTCTAATTATCATTTCTTCATAAGTAATTTGTTATTTTTGCCTAAAAGCTTTTAGGTATTTGTATAGACGTCTATGTTTCTTTGGTTTAGGTGAATCCTTTAAATTTGCAGAAAAATTTTCTTTCATTAACATTTACTTATTGCCTTTCTATTTATTCTTTTTCTCTTTCTTGAACAACTATAATCCCAATGGAAGGTGTCCTGGATCTGGTTTTTACTTCTCATACTTTCCTTCCTTTTCTTTCGTAACTCTCCTCTTTAAAATTTATCTGTATTTTACAATATTTCTTGCACTTAATTTTTTTGGCTAAAGCAGGTATACTCCACTTTAATGGTTTGGGAATTTTTACTTTGAAGTCTTTGTGCTGTATGAAATCTTAACTGTTCTTATCTTCTTTAGGTTTTACCTGTGTCCTCTAGCAGTTTCAGTTCTTTGGTTGTATATCTTGACATTTCTTCTGATTGTCTCTTCTCTGTCTGCAGAGTATGCTGAATACCCCGAGAAAAGTCAATATTTTTCTACTTAGTGTTTTTTTTTTTTTTTGTCTGTATTACTTTTTGAGACAGAGGCTCTCTCTGTAGCCCAGGCTGGCCTCAAACTCACCATCCTCCTGCCTCAGCCTCCTCAGTGCTGGGATTACAGGGATGTATTATGACATTAGACTATACATAGACTTAGGTCAAGTTGTTAGACTACTGTAAAAAGGCATGAATTCAAAACAGCAGATTGCAGATACCCATCACATTCCTGCATCTCCACAAAGCAGTAATAAAACTTCACTTACCACTAGGTAAGGCAGACAAATTAGGAAGCCATGAGAAGACATCAGTAAAAGACACTAGACAGCTAGTGGTTTTAGAAAAGAATATTGAACTTTAGATCTATAAAAGAAACAAAGAGAACACTCTCCTTGGGCAGAGCCCAAAGCAGCCCCACAGAAGTGGGAACTGATCTGCTCTATCCCTCAACTATGACCATTCCAGCCCAGCATATTGGTGGTAAGAGCCACCAGACCAAGCCACCTGCAAAGGAAACAACCACTCAGAGGGCTAAGCACAAGTGAGCAAGCCTTACCCCATCCAGATGGACACCAAACCAGTGACTGTTACCCTGCCCAGGGCAAAAAAGTGGGCACAGGAATGCGCAAGCCCTGCAGAGCCCCCTGCAATCAATCAGCTATGTCCCTATCTTCATCACCTAGCCCAGTATGTATGTGCATATACAACCATGAGCCTCTCTGCATACAGGCTGATCAGAGGCTGCCAAACCTTGCTTTTTGGCACCTGGGTCCCATACCCAGGGCAGAGATCTTGCACAGGAGCAAGCTAATTGTCTACAGCCTTAAACCTACCACCTAATCAAGCACATATATGAAGGATAAGAATGACTGGTCTGTCACTGTGTAAAGGGAACATCAAACTGGAGGCCTAGGTAGAAAGGGAAAAAGCTCTGCAGACAGAGCTTTCTTCTGCTGAAGCTGCTACTGGACCTTCTGTGCAGGGTAAGATGTAGAGAGTGGATATACTCTGACCAGTGGTCTGTAGCCCCTTCACCTGGCCCCCAACTGCTACTTCACATACCTAGATTCACCCACCACTCCAAAATCCCCCAGCAGGACATAGTTGCCCTACCTCCAGAATGGACAGTCCATGGGAATTGCTGCTACTCTGCAGAAATGGCCCTGCCTCACTTTAGCAGCTGCCCCTGGTCTAGATCATTAACAGATTATGGAACATCACACCTAGGTTGTTTCCAGAGGAGATATGTGAGTAAACCAATGAAATCCAGAGAATCACTAGGGAATACTATGATAACCTATATTCTAATAGACTGGAAAATCTGGAAGAAAGGGATAATTTTCTAGATGCATCTGACCAACAAAATTTGAGTCGAGCATATAAACCACCTAAACAGGAAAAGTCCAGGGCTGGATGGATTCACTGCTGAATTCTACCAGACCTTTAAAGAAGAACACCAATGCTCCTCAAAATATTCCATAAAATAGGAAAGGAAGGAACACTACCAAACTTGTTCTATGAAGCTAGCATTATTCTGATACCAAAACTGGTTTAAGGACACAGCAACACAAAATTTCAGACCAATTTCCTTGATAAATATAGACACAAAATTCTGAATAAAATATTTGCAAACCAAATTCAACTAAAAAGATCATGCACCATCATCAACTTGGTTTCATTCCAGGAATGCAAAGATGGTTCAATATAAGCAATCAATAAATGTAATATAGCACATTAACAGAACAAAGGACAAAAACCACATGATCATCTCAATAGATGCAAAAAAGGCTGTAGACCATAAAAGTTATAGCCAAGATTATAATATATGGAGAAAAACTGAAACTATTTCCTCCAAAGTGAGGAACGAGACAAGAGTGCCTACTCTCCCCAATACAGTACTAGAATCCAAGACAAAGCAATAAGGAAAAGGAAAGAAATAAAAGGGACTCAAATAGGAAGGAAGAAGTCAAATAATGATGATATAATACTATATACCTAAAGACCCAAAGACTCCACCAAAAAATGCTTAGATCTCATAAACACTTTTGGCAAAATCAACATGAAAGCTAGCAGCTTTTTTATATACCAATAATGAACAGGGTGAGAAAGAAATCAGGGAAATAATAGCCTCACAGAAACTAAATACCTAGGAATAAACCTAACTAAGTAAGTAAAAGACCTTTGCAACAAAAACTAAAACCCTGAAGAAACTGAAGGTGATACTAGATGATGGAGAGACCTCCCATGTTTATGTATCAGCAGAATTAATATTGTGAAAATGGCTACACTACTGAAAGCAATTACAGATTTAATGCCATCCCCATCAAAATTCCAATGCCATTTTTCATAGAGTTAGAAAATGCAATCCTAAAATTCATTTGGGAGCACAAAAGACCCCTAATAGTCAGAACAATCTTGAGCAAAATGAGCAATGCTGCAAGTATCACAATACATAACTTCACATTGTACTACAGAGCCATAGTAATAAAAACTACCCAGCAAAGCTATCATTCAAAATAGATGGAGCAATAAAAGTCTTCCATGATAAGCAGAAACTAAAACAATATGTGACCACAAAGCCACCATTACAAAAGATTCTGCAAGGGATCCTGCACACAGAAAGTGACACCCAACTTAACCATGAAAAGGCAGGCAGCACCAAACCACAGGATAAGAAAAAGCAAGACAGTAGAGAGTAACATCAAGCTAGGTACACACAATCAAACCTTCAAACAACTAAGATAACTAAATGGCAGGAATCACCACATACCTAACAGTACTAACACTTAATGTTAATGGACTTAATTCACCCATCAAAAGACACCGCTTGACAAAATGGATTAAAAAAGAAGATCCAACAATTTGTTGCTTACAGGAGACTCATCTCACCGACAGAAATAAGCATATGCTTAGGATGAAAGGCTGGAAGCAGATTTACCAAGCCAATGGCCCCCGAAAACAAGCAGGAGTAGCAATACTTATCTCTGACAAAGTAGACTTCAAACCTACATTGATCAAACGAGATAAAGAAGGACACTCCATACTAATAAAAGGGGAAATAGACCAAAACGAAATAATAATCATCAATCTGTACGCACCCAATGTCAACGCACCCAATTTCATCAAACATACCCTGAAAGACCTAAAAGCATATATAAACGCCAACACAGTGGTTGTGGGAGACTTTAACACCCCATTATCATCAATAGATAGGTCATCCAAACAAAAACTCAATAAAGAAATCCAAGATCTAAAATATGCAATAGATCAAGTGGACCTAGTAGATGTCTACAGAACATTTCATCCAACCTCTACACAATATACATTCTTCTCAGCAGCCCATGGAACCTTCTCCAAAATAGATCATATCCTAGGGTACAAAGCAAGCCTCAGCAAATATAAGAAAATAGAAATAATACCATGCATACTATCTGACCACAATGCAGTAAAAGTAGAACTCAACAACAAAAGTAAAGACAAAAAACATGCAAACAGCTGGAAACTAAATAACTCATTACTTAATGAAGAATGGATCATCGATGCAATAAAAGAGGAAATTAAAAAGTTCCTAGAAGTCAATGAAAATGAAAACACAACCTACCGGAACCTATGGGACACAGCTAAGGCAGTCTTGAGAGGAAAGTTTATAGCCATGAGTGCATATATTAAAAAGATTGAAAGATCCCAAATCAATGACCTAATGATACATCTCAAACTCCTAGAAAAACAAGAACAAGCAAATCCCAAAACAAATAGAAGGAGAGAAATAATAAAAATAAGAGCTGAAATCAACGAAATAGAAACCAAAAAAACCATACAAAGAATTAATGAAACAAAAAGTTGGTTCTTTGAAAAAATAAACAAGATCGATAGACCCCTGGCAAACCTGACTAAAATGAGGAGAGAAAAAACCCAAATTAGTAGAATCAGGAATGCAAAAGGGGAGATAACAACAAACACCATGGAAGTCCAGGAAATCATCAGAGACTACTTTGAGAACCTATATTCAAATAAATTTGAAAATCTAAAAGAAATGGACAGATTTCTAGATACATATGATCATCCAAAACTGAACCAAGAGGAAATTAATCACCTGAATAGACCTATAACACAAAATGAAATTGAAGCAGCAATCAAGAGTCTCCCCAAAAAGAAAAGTCCAGGACCTGATGGATTCTCTGCTGAATTCTATCAGACCTTTAAAGAAGAACTGATACCAACCCTCCTTAAACTGTTCCATGAAATAGAAAGGGAAGGAAAACTGTCAAACACATTTTATGAAGCCAGTATTACACTTATCCCAAAACCAGGCAAAGACACCTCCAAAAAGGAGAACTACAGGCCAATCTCCTTAATGAACATTGATGCAAAAATCCTCAACAAAATAATGGCAAATCGAATTCAGCAACACATCAAAAAGATTATTCACCACGACCAGGTAGGCTTCATCCCAGGGATGCAGGGGTGGTTCAACATACGAAAATCAATAAACGTAATAAACCACATTAACAGAAGCAAAGACAAAAACCACTTGATCATCTCAATAGATGCAGAAAAAGCCTTTGATAAGATCCAACATCATTTCATGATAAAAGCTCTAAGAAAACTAGGAATAGAAGGAAAGTTCCTCAACATTATAAAAGCTATATATGACAAACCTACAGCCAGCATTATACTTAACGGAGAAAAATTAAAACCGTTCCCTCTAAAATCAGGAACCAGACAAGGATGCCCACTATCTCCACTCCTATTCAACATAGTACTGGAATTCCTAGCCAGAGCAATTAGGCAAGAAGAAGGAATAAAAGGAATACAAATAGGTAAAGAAACTGTCAAAATATCCCTATTTGCAGACGACATGATCCTATACCTTAAAGACCCAAAAAACTCTACTCAGAAGCTTCTAGACATCATCAATAGCTATAGCAAAGTAGCAGGATATAAAATCAACATAGAAAAATCATTAGCATTTCTATACACTAACAATGAGCAAACGGAAAAAGAATGTATGAAAACAATTCCATTTACAATAGCCTCAAAAAAAATCAAATACCTAGGTGTAAACCTAACAAAAGATGTGAAAGACCTCTACAAGGAAAACTATACACTTCTGAAGAAAGAGATTGAGGAAGACTATAGAAAGTGGAGAGATCTCCCATGCTCATGGATTGGTAGAATCAACATAGTAAAAATGTTGATACTCCCCAAAATAATCTACATGTTTAATGCAATTCCCATCAAAATTCCAATGACATTCATTAAAGAGATTGAAAAATCTACTGTGAAATTTATATGGAAACACAAGAGGCCACGAATAGCCAAGGCAATACTCAGTCAAAAGAACAATGCAGGAGGTATCACAATACCTGACTTCAAACTATATTACAAAGCAATAACAATAAAAACAGCATGGTACTGGCACAAAAACAGACATGAAGACCAGTGGAACAGAATAGAGGATCCAGATATGAAGCCACACAACTATGAGCAACTTATCTTTGACAAAGGAGCTAAAAATATAGGATGGAGAAATAGCAGCCTCTTCATCAAAAACTGCTGGGAAAACTGGTTAGCAGTCTGCAAAAAACTGAAACTAGATCCATGTATATCACCCTATACCAAGATTAACTCAAAATGGATCAAGGATCTTAATATCAGACCCCAAACTCTTAAGTTGATACAAGAAAGAGTAGGAAATACTCTGGAGTTAGTAGGTATAGGTAAGAACTTTCTCAATGAAACTCCAGCAGCACAGCAACTAAGAGATAGCATAGATAAACGGGACCTCATAAAACTAAAAAGCTTCTGTTCATCAAAAGAAATGGTCTCTAAACTGAAGAGAACACCCACAGAGTGGGAGAAAATATTTGCCAACTATACATCAGACAAAGGACTGATAACCAGAATATACAGGGAACTTAAAAAACTAAATTCTCCCAAAACTAATGAACCAATAAAGAAATGGGCATGTGAACTAAACAGAACTTTCTCAAAAGAAGAAATTCAAATGGTCAGAAAACACATGATAAAATGCTCACCATCTCTAGCAATAAAGGAAATGCAAATTAAAACCACGCTAAGATTCCACCTCACCCCTGTTAGAATAGCCATCATCAGCAACACCACCAACAACAGGTGTTGGCGAGGATGCGGGGAAAAAGGAACCCTCTTACACTGTTGGTGGGAATGTAGACTAGTACAACCACTCTGGAAAACAATTTGGAGGCTACTTAAAAAGCTGGACATCGATCTACCATTTGATCCAGCAATACCACTCTTGGGGATATACCCAAAAGACTGTTACTCCAGAGGCACCTGCACATCCATGTTTATTGCGGCACTATTCACAATAGCCAAGTTATGGAAACAGCCAAGATGCCCCAGCACTGACGAATGGATTAAGAAAATGTGGTATCTATACACAATGGAATTTTATGCAGCCATGAAGAAGAACGAAATGTTATCATTCGCTGGTAAATGGATGGAATTGGAGAACATCATTCTGAGTGAGGTTAGCCTGGCTCAAAAGACCAAAAATCGTATGTTCTCCCTCATATGTGGACATTAGATCAAGGGCAAACACAACAAGGGGATTGGATTATGAGCACATGATAAAAGCGAGAGCACACAAGGGAGGGGTGAGGATAGGTAAGACACCTAAAAAACTAGCTAGCATTTGTTGCCCTTAATGCAGAGAAACTAAAGCAGATACCTTAAAGCAACTGAGGCCAATAGGAAAAGGGGACCAGGAACTAGAGAAAAGGTTAGATCAAAAAGAATTAACCTAGAAGGTAACACCCACGCACAGGAAATCAATGTGAGTCAATGCCCTGTATAGCTATCCTTATCTCAACCAGCAAAACCCCTTGTTCCTTCCTATTATTGCTTATACTCTCTCTACAACAAAATTAGAGATAAGGGCAAAATAGTTTCTGCTGGGTATTGAGGGGGGGAGCTGGAAAGGGGTGGAGTGGGTGGTAAGGGAGGGGGTGGGGGCAGGGGGGAGAAATGAACCAAGCCTTGTACGCACATATGAATAATAAAAGAAAAAAAAAAAAAAAAAGACTGCATAAAAAATAAAACAGCAGCAAGGTTGCAGTATCACAAAAACAAGTAAGTAAGGAGAGGGAAAGAGAAAGACTAATATGGGGTAAATATAATCAAAGTACATTATGTGCATATACAGATACATCACATGAAAACACTTTGTACAAATAATATACTCTAAAAAATAATAAGAAAAAGCATGCACCTAGTAGATGCTAGAATGTCAAGTGATTTTCATACCCCTAGGTATATAGATGTGGTACCTACCCTGGCTCAGGTCTTTTGCTGAGACCTCTCTCTTGTCTGTTTCTTTTCTAGCTTCAAAGGCAGGACTAACTAACTACTTCTTTGACTTTTAGAGAAGCCCATCACACATGTATTAAGTCAATGTAACCTTTCCCCACCCTTGGAGATTCCAGCTCTCTGAGTGACAGGCTTTGCTCAGGACCCTTTACTTTCTAGTCTTTGCCGCTGGATTGCTCTGATACTGTTCTCCAATGGCTTGTCCAGTTATGGGAGAAGCCTTACATTAGTTCTCTAAGTCAGGCCTTTAGTAATAAACCTCTGCTGCTAGTAGTCTTTTCACTATTATTTTTTCCCACTTAATTAAGTCCCAATTCTGAGGACATACTACACAAATAAAAATACCTCCTAAGATTCCCTTGTACCCATCGATAGTCTTTTGACTCTGTTCTGGCCAATGGCTTTTGGGAGAAGCTTCTGAGAAAATTATTGGTTTCCTGATACAAAAGGGAGAGATTGTGACAATATCTTTTTTTTTCCTCTTTGCCTTCTGCTCTTCTTCTTCCCATCAGGATCAAAGACTTGAAGCCTGGAGGTAGAGAATATATCTCTCAACTATGAGGATATAAACCATATCCAAAGGCCAGTGCAATAGGAAGAAAGAGGAAGATTTTTACTTTCTCCAGCAGCTATACCAACTTAGTTTCAGTTTTACTGTTATGAGTAAAATAAACTGCTACTTTGTTTAGACACTATAATTGGGTCTATTATAAGTGACTAAATACAAGTCTGACTGAAGAAGTCTTCACTTCATATCCTCTTCTCTTAGGCTCTAGCAGCCATTTGACCTATAAGCTGTTTAGCTTAGAAGTGGCAAAGAACTTGAAGGTACAATAAATGAAGAGGAAAGAAGTTGTGTTTAAACTGCTAAATTCCTTGAATCTTTTCTTTTTTTTTTTTTAACTCTTACTCAAGAGTCCTAAGAAGCTATGAATGGGAAGGGTTTTGGTTTGGTAGAACACACCACAATGCCACAACTTCCTTCCATGGCTCTTAATATTATAAAAGGGAAATAAGCTGGCTGATTTCTAATGCAAAGAAATAGCTCTGCAAGGTACCTTCATGTGTGTCATCCTCCAGGTCTGCCAGAGTCGGTGCATTAGGAAGTGAATACATGGAAGACTGGTTGAGTTGAGTCAGTTTGGAGATGCTGTTAATTACCATGCTGCCCAATGGAATGATGTGCTCTATGAGAATATCAAAAAGGAGAATGACATAAAATAACATCTTACTTATGATCACCACCATAAGTGTTTCTGCTTGAACAACATAAGCCCATCAATTGGTCCAATGGCTGAGGAATCTGATGGAAGGATGGACAGGAGAGGAACACTCACTGCATGTCCCAAAGCACTAGCCTTTCATTTAAAAAAAGAAAAAAGGAACTGGGGGCCAAGATGATGAACAGTTCTTACTGCATTTATTAGGGGACAGTTGAAGAAAATTTTTAAAAGTGGGTACCGAAAAAGAGCTGGGAAACCAAAGCCCATTTGAAAAGTAAATGGCTTAAAATATTTTTGTCTCTCCTTCCCTGTTTTAGCCAATATTCTCAAGAAGAAATGCACTTTCCAAAGGGGTAACAGTTTTGATCACATAGTGGACCATTTCTCTTTTTGTTATATGCCTTTGTGATGGAAAACATCCCTCCCATTATTTGTTATTTTCCCTTACTTAAAAGAGAGAACCTGGCAGCCATGTTACTTGGTTCTAGTCTTCTGTGATTAGAGTGTAAATAGGAACAGTAGGACTGCATGTTTTCCTTATCAATTATACACAAACACTTAAAATATGACTTCTAAAAAACTGCAATGGTTGAAGGCAATGAAATAGCTGGTGTTTAGACCATAGAATGTCCAGGAAGAAATGAACAGGAAGATTGTCTCAAGCAGGCCATAGGATATGAGAAATTGCTAGTTAAGCCATAAAATGAGTCCAGGGCCAAGACAAAAAGGTCCTATGTAGAGATAACTGCCCATTCCTGCCTTTCTTTGTCTCCTGCAAACAAATTTTCCAAAGCAGACCTCTCCTACTGCTCCTATCTAAAAAACCCCAGGTCTCTAACCCAGCACTGGCTCACCTATTAACAACCAACATATTCCTTGCAACCTGATGTCCTGCACTGCCCTTTAAGAATCTTGTGAATTTATTGTTGGGGGTCCAGCATTTTGAGTGTGAGCTCATCTGGGACTGCTGGTGTAAAATGAAATCTGAGTTCTCCACTTCTCTGAATGTCACTTGGTTTCTCATCTGACAATATTTCCACATTTCTGGAGGCCCCAGCGAGATAACAACCATTCTGGCCCTGTGAACCCCGGCTGGCGGCTGGACTGCACTGGAGTAGGGAGGGACTCGGGACCAAATGAGGCTGTGTGCCACTGACAGTATTCTGGGTCCTCCTTCGCCCTGGAGTTCCAACCCTGAGTAGTCTTGACCGGACTGGACTCCAAGGAGAAGTGGACCAACTTGCCTGGCAATTTCATCTGGACTTGGTAAACCACCCTCCCCCACACCAGCCAGGGAAGTCAGCCTTCAGACAGATCCTGTCCCACTGGGCAGAAGGGGAGTTTGATCAGCTCCTGGGAACCTTTGAGAGGAGTTTCGCAGGTCAGGGACTTCCCCAAAAGGGAAGGAAAACTGTAATAACTTTGGTGTGAATGTGTGTGTGAATGAGTGGCCTGATTCATCCTCACTTCAGGCTCAAGTTTGTGGCTCCGCGGCTGAAAAGCTATAGAGTCCGAGTGGGTCTGTCCTGCAGTTCCATGGTGATCCTCATATAGCTTAGGGCAGCGTTTGGGAAACCCAATCTAGAGTCAGAAGGCCGACCTCACCATTGATGCTAAGAGGCACCCAAGTTCCTTCAGGATGTGGCCAGGCAGACATCTGATTGGTCTCTTCTCTTGAAAGGGCACCCACCCTTGTTTGTCTTTGTGCCACCGACGCAGGGGGAATACGTAAGGTGGATTATAGGGGACACCTCTAACTGCCATGGGTGGAAGTTCCTCAAAACCCACAGTCCTAGAGTGTATGCTTAAACATTAAGAAGGAATTCTCGGGAAATTACGGGATCAAAATGTCTCCTAGAAGGCTGCGCATGCTGTGTGAATTAGAATGGCCCACTTGAGGAATGAACTGGCCCCCCGAAGATACCCTAGATTTGCCCACTGTCAGGGCCATTTATCAGGTCATAATAGGAACCCTCGGACACCCTGATCATATCCCCTATATTGACTCCTGGCTTCAGGTGCCTCAGACCATGCCCCCTTGGGTCTGATTCTGTGGCAACAAAAAGGGACAGAGCAGAGTTTTTGTGGCCTAGGCAATGAAGCCTAAAAACCAGAAGCTGATCAAACCTGTTCTGCAAGGGTATCCAAAAGATGAACTACCTGTGCCCCCACCATACATTCCCAGCACACCCACACCATCAGAGCAGCCAGTGCCACCTTTCCTAGACAGTCTGCCACCTTCAGTGAGTCCCCCTAAGCCCTGTCAGCAGCCTCCCAGTCCTAGCAACACCCCACACCCATACTCGGCTTGGAGTCTGAGTCCACAGTCCCTGAGCCACTGCCTTCGTTCAGGCACCAGCCCCTCAGGCCAGGGCCCTGCAAATGCCACTCTGTGAGATGCAAGGGCCCCAGCAGACTGATGCTGATGGCACGGTCCAGCCTGGTCCAGCTCCATCCTCAATTACCAGCCTTTCAGTACAACTGACCCCTTAAATTGGAGGAACCACACACTGCCATATTCAGAAAACCCCCAGGCCATGGTCAACCTCCTAGAATCCATATTTCAGACCCATCAACCTACGTGGGATGACTGTCAACAGATCCTCCTGACATTTTTCAACAGAGAAGAGTGACAGCAAATTCTGACAGAAGCTCACCACTGGCTCCAAGGGCAGGCCCCAGCAGGAACCCTAGATGCAGAAGCTTGGGCAAGAGAGGAGGCCCCTGATGCGTGGCCTACCTGGAACTTCAATACAGCAGAAGAACGAGGAGTCCTTACTCAATATCACACCACCTCCTACACGAGCTCAGGGCTGGAGCTAAGAGACCTACCAACATGTCCCAAACTGTGGCAGTTATCCAGAAGCCAGAGGAAACACCAACTGATTTTTATGAGGGACTCTGTGAGGCCTTCTGGGTGTACAGGCCCTTTGATCTGGAAGCACCAGAAAGCCAGCAAATGGTCAATATAGCATTTGCGGCCCAGTCATATGCTGATATTTGCCGGAAACTTCAGAAACTTGAAGGCTTTGCTAGAATGAATGCCACCCAGCAGTTAGAAGTAGCAAAGAAAGTCTTTGTAAACTGGGAACATGAGGAAAAACAAGAAGCTGCTAAAAGGATGAAAGCCAAGGTGTCCTTATTTGCTGCAGCAGTCAGCTCTGCCCTGGAAGGGGAGACCCAGTGAAAGAACCCCACTCCAACGAGACCAATGTGCCTACTGCAAGGAGACTGGCCACTGGAAGAATGAATGCCCCTGCTGCAAGGGACCAGCATCAGAGCCTAACAAAATTACTCCAGGAAAGAAGACAGGCTGGCAACCCGTACCAGAGGCCAAGAACCTCACTAGGCCTAGTAGGAATTGAGTCAGACTAGGGAAGACCAGGCTCCTTACTACTAGACTCGAGAGCCCACGGTTGAAATGAAAGTGGGGGGCCAACTAATGATCTTCATGGTGGACTCAGGTGCTAAGCATTCTGTAGTCACTAAACCTGTAGCCCCACTCACTGAGCACAGGGAAATAGTCAGAACCACTGGCACACAAACTTTGCGGCAGTTCTGCTGACCCTGGACAGGCCAACTAGGAGGGCACTCATGAATTCTTGTATTTACCAGAATGCCCAATTCCTCTGCTGGGAAGGACTTATTAACAAAGCTCAAAAGCCCAAATCATCTTCACCCAGGGAGGGCCTACAAGCCTTATGGTGAGAGGACCAAATGCCCTCATGGTAGCAATGACCATGCCTACAAAAGAGGAATGGCAACTCTACTGCCAGGAAAAGGGGGACCTGGTGAAGCCCATCTGCCTGCTGGAAGAGTTTCCTGATGTTTGGGCTGAAAAAGGGCCTCCCAGCCTGGCTTGCAACCACATGCCTATAATGGTAGATCTCAAACCTGGGCTCTCCCTGTTAGGCAATATCCAGTGCCATGGGAAGCACGCCTAGGAATTCAGACCCACCTATAGCAGCTGAAGGATGCAGGGATATTGATTGAATGCCAATTGCCATGGAACACCTCACTGTTACCCATCAAGAAGGCAGGAGGAAATGATTACTGGCCTGTCCAGAACCTGTGGGCAGTCAACAATGCTGTTATCATGCTGTACCCAGTAGTTCCTAACCCCTACACTCTCCTGAGCCTTCTACTGACACAAGCAAGCCAGTTCACCTGCCTGGACCTAAAGGATGGTTTCTTCTGCCTTCACCTGGCCCCAGTTAGCCAGCCTCTGTTTCCCTTTGAATGAGAAGATCCCCATCTGGAAGAAAAACACAAATGGCCTGGACCAGATTGCCTCAGGGATTTAAAAACTCACCCACCTTGTTCAGGGAAGCATACTGGTGGATTTGTCAACTTTTCTGGAAGAAAATCCAAGTTGTACTTTGCTCCAATATGTGGATGATCTGCTCCTGGCAAGCCATGACTGGGAGAAATGCTGGGAGGGGACAAAGGCATTGCTAGCCCGACACTCTGAGGCAGGCTACAAAGTTTTCTGGAAAACGGCCCAAGGTTGCCAGGAAGAGGTCCGATACCTCGGATTCATCATCTCAGAAGGACAACGCACCCTGGGTCCTGAGAGGAAACAGGCTATCTGCTCCATCCCACAGCCAAAGACCAAAAGGGAGGTCTGAGAATTCTTGGGAGCAGCAGGATTCTGTCGCATCTGGATACCCAGACATTCAAAACCTGGCCAAACCACTCTACAAGGCCACAGCAGGCTCCGGAAAGGACCTTCTAAACTGGGGCCCAGACCAAGAAAAGGCTTTCTAGGAGGTTAAGAGACTGTTAACCAACATTCCTGCACTAGGGCTGCCAGATGTAACATGACCATTCAATCTCTTTGTCTTCGAAAAAAATCACACAGCTCTGGGGTTCCTCACCCAAATGGTGGCTCCACGGCAGCAGCCAGTGGCTTACCTGTTGAAGTACCTCAGGGTGGCCTCCATGTCTCCGAGCCTTGGCTGCTATGGTAACTCTAATCAGGGAGGCTAACAAGTTCACCCTGGGACAGGACATTAATATTAAGGTCCTTCATGTAGTCATGGTCCTAATGAATGGGCAGGGTCATAAATGGCTGACCAGTTCCAGAATGGCCAATTACCAAGGACTACTATGTGAGAATCCTAGAGTCAGACTTGCAACTGTATGAACTTTAAATCCTGCCACCTTCTTGCCTACTCAGGAAGAGTGCCCAGAACATAACTGCGAAGAGGTAATGGACAGTGTGTACTCCAGCGGGCCAGACGTAATGGATGTCCCGTCTCAGATCAGAGCTTGAATTCTTCATAGATGGAAGCAGCTTTGTCTAGAGCGGACGGTAAAAGGCTGGGTTTGCAGTCACCACTGCCCTACTACAAGGATGGTCCGCACAACAAGCTGAACTTTAGGCATTGGTCCAGGCATTACGATATGCAAAGGGAAAGCAGGTGAACATCTACACAGATTCTAAGTATGCCTTTGCCACCCTGCACATGCATGGAGCTATATACAAGGAAAGAGGACTGCTGACAGCAGGGGGAAAAGAGATTAAAAACAAAGAAGAAATCCTCCAACTGCTGGAAGCAGTCTGGGAACCATCTCATGTGGCTGTTATGCACTGTAGAGACCACCAAATGGGTACGGACAATGTCAGTAGAGGAACCGCCTGGCTGACCAGGCAGCAAGGAGGGCAGCAGAAGAGCTAAGCTCCTCTGGAGTGCTGAAGCAAACTGCCAAACTTCTGTTGGCTCTGGAGCTGCCTCCCACCCTGAATTATACCAAGGAAGAAGAACAATGGGCAAAAGATGAAAAAGGAATAAAAGAAAAGGGAGGCCGGTGGAAGTTGCCTGACCAGAAACTCTTTGTCCCCAGTGCTATAGCAGCCCCTCTGGTAAAACAAGAACACGAACTAATGCACTTGGGGAAAACAGCCCTGGAAAAACTATTGGACAGATACTATTTCATTCCCAAGCTCCCCATCCTTTGCGGCCAAATAAGTGCTAGATGCATTACATGTGCACGAAACAATGAAGGTCAAGGGCCTAAGCCAAGCCCTGGGGTACAAACAACAGGCATCATGCCTTTTGAGGAGCTAGAAGTCGACTTCACAGAGGTCAAGACCTGTCAAGGATAACGAAGCCTCTTGGTTCTTGTCTGCACTTCCTCAGGTTAGGTTGAAACTTACCCCCCCACCCACAGAGAAAGCACAAGAGGTAATAGAGGCCCTTATAGAGCAAATATCCCAAGATATAGGCTCCCCCTTTCTATTGGATCAGATAGTGGACTAGCCTTTGTGGTGGAAATAGTCCAGGGCCTGGCTAAAATTTTAAAAATAAAATGGAAGCTCCATACAGCGTATAGGCCTCAGAGTTCAAGGAAAGTAGAGCGTATGAATCGGACCCTTAAAATTACCTTAGCTAAACTGCCAAGAGACACAATCCCCCTGGATAGACATGCTACCATTGGCCCTGCTCAGGGCACTCTGTACCCTAGACCCTCTGTCTACTCACCCTTTGAGATTCTCTATGGCAAACCCCCTCCCATAATAAACAGGCTCAGGGAAAAGCTGCAGATATAGAAAGGTCATCCAGAGGTGATTACCTAGGTGGCTATGAGCCTATAAAAGACATTGATCTGTGACCATCATGACTCCCCCATTATGGCTTCCTTCTGGGACAGGGAATTTTAACTTGGAACCCCCAACTGTACAACCTGCTAAATGCAAGTAACCACCTCCTTAATCTTATGAACCCACCATTGGCAGGTGATTGTTGGCTCTGCCTGTCCTCAGGTCCCCTCCATTATGTAGCAACCCCAGTGAGCCCCCACAACCAGAGCATGAATGATGCTACTCCCAACTCTACCAGCATGAAACCCAAAGTAAACAACATACAGCTGTCTCAGACAGCCCCTAATTGTATCTACAATTCAAGAGGATACTATCCAGTGGGGGAACTGCTGCTAGCCAATGAGCCTAAATCCAAAACTTTACAGTCACTGCCATTAGATATACAGTTGACAGACCATAGTGTAGCAGCCCAGGAAGCTTCTTTGTATGCAGGACCCTTGCTTATCAGGGCTTGCCAGCTAACTGGAAGGGCATTTGCACATTAGCACTCCTCACTCCCCAGATAAACATAGTGCCTAAGAACCAGACCCTCCCCATACCTTCGGGGCCCACACATGGTCAGAGAGAGCTATCCAATTCTTACGTTTACTAACAAGTGGAATAGGAACAGGCGTAGGAGGAATTGCCTCGTCAGTCTCCTGTTATAATCAATTATCTGTGGATCTAATAAATGACATAGAATGAGTGGCTAGGTCCACAGTGACCATGCAGGACCAGCTGGACTCCCTAGCATCAGTGGTCCTCCAAAATCGGAGAGGGTTGCATTTACTCACTGCCAAATGAGTAAATTGGGGGGGGGGGAGGGCTCTGCCTTTTCCTAAATGAAGAATGTTGTTTTTAATGTGAATCAGTCGGGAACAGTCAGAGACATGGCTCAGCAATTACAGGACTGGGTCACATGTAGGAGATAGGAATCAGCAAATTCCTGGAACAGATGGAACAGCATCTGGAATTGGGCCTCATGGCTACTCTCCTTGTCTGGTCCTCTTTTCATGCTTCTGTTGGCCCTAGTATTTGGCCCTTGCATTCTCAACGCCATAACTCACTTCATTAGCTCACGAATGGAGGCAATAAAGTTACAGTTCTTGGTAACCCAAAACAGGCCTTTGGGACAGGAGGAACATAATGGAATCCCTGAAATTTAGGGTCAATGCTTATCCTCAAGTAGGAAAAGCAGTGAAAAGGGAGAATGAATAGGAAGATTGTCTCAAGCAGGCTGTAGGACATGAGAAATTACTAGTTAACCATAAAATGAGTCCAGGGCCAAGACAAAAAGGCCCCATGTGGAGGTAACTGCCCATTCCTGCCTTCCTTTGTCTCCTTCTGTAAACAAACTTTCCAAAGCAGACCTAAACAACCCCAGGTCTCTAACCCAGCACTGGCTCACCTATTAACAACTAACACATTCCTTGCAACCTGATGTCCTGCACTGCCCTTTAAGAATCCTGTGAATTTATTGTTGGGGGCCCAGAATTTTGAGTGTGAGCTCATCTGGGACCACTGGCATAAAATAAAATCTGAGCTCTCCACTTCTCTGAATGTTACTTGGTTTCTCATCTGACAATATTTCCAGAACAGAAAGACAGCTAAAGAACACATCAGAAGTTTTTTTGTTGCCTTTTCTGTCACTGACTTAAGCTATCATGTACAGAATAGGTATGATAATGGGAATAAAAAATATTCACAAAATATTCACACTTCCTTTCAGGCAGGCTTGTCAAGGGGTTAGACTTTCCGTAATGTGGGTAAGGGAGAGTCTTATCAGTCAGTCTAGTTTCTGTCCCTTGTCTGTTTCTCCAGGTTCGGAAGGCCATGGCCATGCCATAGGAAGAGGATACTGATGCTTGTCACAGTTGGTTTTTAAGCCATTTGAGGAAATGATTTAGCTAAAGTATAAAGTCAAATGTCAAGCTAAAAAAAAGTCGTCTCAAGAAGAGTGTGTGAATCACCAAAAAAAGGAACTCAGATGTAAGGCAGAGCTGATAAAGGGGAGTCTGCTTTGTAGATTTGCTGTACAAAAGAAGGCACTCCTCCATAGGGATAGCAGTGGGGAGGTTTCCTACGGACAAAGGAGCTCTGGGAATGGAGTTGGAAGCAATAAAGGACAACAGAGGCAAGGGCTGCCAAGTCTCTGCTGGGAATGGGCTGGTCTCTAGTGGCTAGATCAGAATTTCCTAGCTTACAAACATTTACACGAGTCTTCATCTAAATGTGCAGTGCTGCCTTTCTTTTCTACATGGTACCTGCAATCTCTGGTTGTGAGTTCCCACATCTGCAATGCAAATGTTTTGGCCTAGACCTATGTAAAGCCAAGATGACAGCCTGCAAACTGAGGTAGTTGTGATTTAGGAAGTGATGTAGGAAAAGAAGGAAAGGTTCTGGCTTAAGGCTTAAAGCCCTGAAGTCTTTACAATGGTAAGAATAAAGGAAGGAGCCTGGAGGAGAGGCTGTTGCTGAAGCTAACCTTGAGGTTTGCTCCATGCTGGAGTACTCAAAGGCTTTAACTTTGAGTTGGATGGGATCTTTGTATAGTGGTTAATGTTTTCCCCCACTGTAAACCAACAGGAAGCCTCTAACTTGAGCTTACGTGTCAAATATCAGCTAGAACCTGAACAGGTGGGGGTCAGGAGACACACTGATGGTATCAGTTAGCTTAGAGAGAAAATCACAGCTTCTGTATATGGCACCTGAGATTTACCCACAAAAACTGTTCTTATTCAAAGACTCAAAAGTTGTAAGGGCCCATGAAGTTATCGCACCCAACTTCTCCTCCAGGGAAATGTTCCCAGATAGCACGGAGGCCGACTCACCATCAAGCTTCACACTCCATGTCATGTGGAAGCCATTGGTCATCAGGTAAAAGTTCTTCATATCCTCAGGCATCACACAGTTGTTTTTCTAGAATTGCAAAGTAGCCGAGGGTTAGGTCAGGACTGGGTAAGAGCATACAGGGCTGTGTCTCTAAAAAGCGCTAGGGACACTACTATATTTCAGATTCCTGAATAAGAGAGATTGATAATTACCTACAAAACTGTACTAGAGTGTTACTGGGGTCTGTAAGCAGATTTACTGGTTTGACTTTTTTTTTTTTTTTGCCTCACTAGAAAAAGCAGACTAGGTGTCTGCTCTGCTATGATGTACTCCAATGCTGGTGAAAGAAGGCGTTCAAAGAGAACAAGGTGAGGAGTCAGGAACATGAAGACAGAAGAGGTAAAGTCTGAGGTAAAGTCCGACAATGTTAGAGCACAGCAATTACTGCAATAAATTTCAGATCCATGCTCAGAAGCGAGTTACTGGATAACAGAGACCATCTTAAAAGCAAACAATATATATTTCTATATATTTTTAATGCAATGACGTACCTCTGACAGTTCTTACAGAGTAAAAAAGTACAACTGGACATATACAAATGTTTCTAATAACAGGAAATCATCTTAAACTGGTGATACAGAGAACAAGGAATAGGAGCAAGACCTAAATTCTAATTCATACCTGCACACAGACCTGACCAGTTGTTTCTAGCCAACTCAAATCCCTGAGTGCACAAAGGATGAGTTCTCCAGTTCCTTTCCTGAGCCACCTATAGTGAGTTCTAGATATAGTTAGAGAGGCAACAACGCAACATATTAGTGACTGTCTAAACTTTTAGCTTATTGGACCCTTCTAAGATGTGATACTGACCACTGTGTGTGTTAAGTGTAATTTAGGTCATACTGTTAAATCAGTCCCAGGTGCCCAATGTCTGGAGAAGTATTATGTAAAAGGGAAATCTGAATTCACTTTCCAACTCTGCCACAAGCTAAGTGACTTTCACCATGTCACTTACCACTGAATCTAAAAATCACTGGAGGTGAAAGGGGTGCAATCTCGACAGGAAGAGAGACTAGGAAAGTATTATGACTTGAAGTCAAAGCATCTTCAAGAACTATATGTAAGAAAGATTTAAGCTTGCATGTGATTTTTTTGTGGGGGTGGGAGAGGAGGCAGTACTGGGGGTTGAACTCATGGCATCGTGCTTGCCAGGCAGGTACTCTACCTCTGGAGCCATGCCACCAGCTATTTTTTACTTTGGTTATTTTTGAGATAGGGTCTTGCTTGATGCCTGGCTATACTGGACCTTGATCCTATTTATGTTTCCCAGCATAACTGAGGTGACAGGCACATTCCACCATGCCCAGCCACTGGTTGGGATGTGGTTTTGTGAACTTTTTGCAAGGGCTGGCCTCAAACCACTATCTGCCTCCCAAGAAGCTAAAATTATAGGCACGAACCACCCATACCTGGTTCAGCTTGCAAGTGATTTTAAGCAGTGCTTCTATATTATTAAATGACAACAGCTGTCATATTAGTGAATCAAGTTTTTAATGTTCTTCAAGAACTAAAATATATGTTCTGATCAGTTTGTTTTTTCTCTTGTTACCATCTAATTCCATATCTCATAGATGTGAAACTCAGATTCATGTGTCAATTTATTTCTTACTTAAGAAGTAATCTGGAGTTTAGGGTTTGCTCCTAGTGCCTCCTGTATGGCTACAGAATGCCTTTCTTTAACTCCTGGGACCCTTGCAAAGGACGCCTACAGTTAACAGTGTTCTGACAATATTCCTGCTCCTTCTGTAGCGCCAAAAGACCAGCACCCGCTGGAAGATTTCAATCACTAGTGCCATCTAGTGGTGGAGACCAGGAAACTGCAGTCTTCCAGTTATTCATAATGAGAATTCCATGAGGTAGCAGAGAAGGGCTGGTAGACTACTTGGTATTGTTCATTTTTAAGTTAGGGTGGCGAATTCTAGTAATAATAATTACATATTTGTTATGGTATTTATTTCACCCAAGAAATAAACTGTGGCATTTTATGGCATTATTTCAAAAAAAATTACTCACAATTCATAAAAATAGGAAAAGAAGTCAGTGAAATCAAATAATAAATTTTAAGTACCAACATAAACATATAAATTATCAAATAAACCTAATTCATGAAAAACATTAAGAATATACTGCCCTTCTAATATAAATGAATGGTGGGTTCTGGCCCTACTGCTGCTTCACTGCAGGCCTTTTGGCCTTAGACACCCAAGTCGTGTAGAGAGTGCTTCAGTCCCTTCCTACCACATTTACCTTCTCTGAGTAGTGCTTTCAGGGTACAATTTCTGGGTGACTACTCTGCCCTGGCCAGCAACTCAGTTACTACCATTTCTCTTTTGGCCAATCTGGAAAGAGTTTGCTGTTCCTTAGGGAGGAGTCTACCATCTTCAGAGGGCAGATTCCTCTCTTCTTTTTTTTTTTTGGCAGGGTGGGAAGTACAAGAGGGTGAGGGGGAAAGAAGAGTGTCAGAATGTGAATGGAAGAGGAACATGTCAGGATTAGAGTAAGGATCTCAGGAGAAAGTTAAGAAGGGAGGAAAATAACTCTGTTGACCAGTGTCTGAAATTTTGTTGACTAGGGTATGAATCAGTGCCTGGGAACAAAGATGAAGTGCTTAAGACCCAAAGCAGCATACTCTGTCTAAAATCTGTTCTCCACAGTTATCAGTCTCTCCCCCCTGCACTAGTGCTAGTGCAATGGGGACGTGGCAGAGGTGCTACAGAGCACAGGGATACAAGATGGCCTTATAAGGATGTAACTACACAACATCTACCATTCTACCTCTTTAGATCAACCCTAAATCAAAAATATATTTAAAATATATGAATTTTGCCCTATCTGGGGCAATACATGTGTTAATGAAGCTATGTATCTAATGGTGCTCAGCCAAAACAATTTGAGATATGTCTACAGACTTATCTAATCATCAAGATTTGCCATCTTGCTTAGCAAGGAAGCCTTTGCATTTGCAGACTCCTTACTTCAGAGCTCCTGGGTGCTATGGTAGCCTCAATCTCAGGACCAAAGAATTACTTGTAGAAAGGCAACCAGATGACCTTGGGACAGTTCTACATCTTTCAGACTTTCATGCTTTATCAAAACCATTTATTCACCCAACACTAATTAAGTGTCTGTTATGAAATTAATACTGTGGTAGGTTCTACAAACAGAAAGAGGTAAGAGCAGGGTCTGGAGGAGGCTATGTCAGACACATGGGTTGCTTACACATATCCACTTTCCTCTTCCTCCTTGACAGAACTTTCATTTTGCTTGAGATGGTAATGTGTCCTATTAAATAGTTGCTTTTAGACCTCATATAAAATTAATGATATAAATGCAAGTCCAAAGAGAAGGTTTTCAAGAAAACTTCCATTCTCCTGTTAAAAGGTGACAATAGTGGGGATGTGGTAGAGATGCTGCAGAGCACAGGGATACAAGATGGCTTTATAAAGAAAGGAACTTAGGGCTGGTGGAGTGGCCCAACTGGTAGAGTGTCTGCCTAGCAAGCATGAGGCCCTGAGGTCAAACCCCAGTACCACCAAAGAAAAGGAACTAAGCATGCAATGTCTATCATTCTCTGTCTCTCTAGATTAATTCTAATTTGCTTAGGGAAAGGGTAATAAGCAGGAGGCTTCTGGCAATCCCCATTCATGCCACAAATGCCTAAAAAATTTGCTGCTGGAGAAGCCTGTGGCCTCTGAAGCCCTAAGCCCTGTTTAGGGAGTGCCAGGTTACCATACTGCTACATTGCTCCAGAGAAAGAACCTAGCACAAGTTGTGCCCTCCCCCACCTAGGCTCCTGCTACAAAGCAACATCTTGGGACCTTTCACACCTGGTCCTATGAAACAACTGTCCACAGTTCAGCTGACCTTACTCTGCAAACAAGCCCCACTGCCCTTTCCATTCCCAATCACCATCAGCCCCAGAAAATACTTGGGAAGACCACCCTAAGTAGCTCAGTTTACAGAGAGGCCCTGGGAAGCACACAGACAGCAAAAGGGCCAGAAGTCAGGGTAGGGGAGAGCAGCTGTGAGTCTTTCCTGAGTGGTTTGGCTCATGGTGCTCCCTGGGGAGCTGCCAGGAAGCACTACATGTCCTTCTGTAGCCCCAAGAAGCAGTTAATCACCTTCAGAAGCTTGGCCCATGGAGGCCCTGAGAAATAGAGGGGTGGCCCTGCCTACTCACCCTTTGTCCTGGGAAGTCTGCCCAGAGCAAGTTGGACCTCAGGGATCTCAAAGCTACCTCCACAGCCCTTAGACTGAATGTATAGATTCTTGGTCTAGGCCAACTGGATGCCCTGGCCCCTATGAAGTCTTTATCCACTAACTAGCACCCTACATCATTTTTGGGCATGCTGCGCTGTACAACCTGGGCTTACTTGAATGGTCTCACTTCATATAACCTGTGGAAACTGACACAAATGTCCCAAACCTGCAGCTGGGTGAAAAGTACCCAGAGCTACCAGTGAACCTACCTCATAGGTTCCCACAGGTCCACAGACAGCTGCATCCCAGCTGGTGGTGGGATCCCACAACTCCTGTAGCTGAGGCCACTGAATCACCTGCAGGCAAACATCACTAACTTTGATCAATACTGAAGGAGTTACAGGGACATTACACTAAAGTGCCCACCTGGAACCAAAGTCAATGTGCATATTCAATCAACACCCTAGGACAACTCACCCAAAGAGTCTTTAATGACACAAGTCACCCTATAAAATTGGTAGAAGCAACTGACTCACCAGGTGCAGAAAAACCAACAGAGGGAAATAAGAAGCACACACAAAAAAGGTAACATGACACCTCCAAAGGAACATATTAACTATCTAGCACAGATGCCAAAGGAAAGGAAGTCAGTGAACTATACAGGAATTCAAAAGGATGATTTTTAAGGAAATTTAATGAGAAACAAAATAATACAGGCAGAAAACTGAACAAAGTTAGGAAGGCAACTCATGATATGAATAAAAAATTTGGCAGAGATAGAGACCACAAGAAAGAATGAAACAAAATTTTGGAGCTAAAGAACTCAGTAAATGAAATTAAAAAAAAAAAACAGTGGAATGGGGCATAGTAACTCATGCCTGTAATCCCAGCTACTCAGGAAGCAGAGACCAGGATTGCAATTCATGGCCAACATGGGCAAAAAGTTAGTGAGATCCTAGCTCATCCAGTAAATTGGGCATGATGTCATGCGCCTGTTTTTCCAGACACTTGGGAGGCGTAAATAGGAGGACAGTGGTCCAGGCCAGCCTGGGAAAAACACAAGACACTATTAAAAAAATAACCAAACAAAAAGGATGAGAGGTATGGTTCAAGTGATAGAGCATCTAACTAGCAAATGCAAGGCCTTTGGTTCAAACCCCAGTACTGCTAAATAAATAAATAAAATAAAGAAAGCTTGTAAGACTTATGGGATAGCATTAAAAGAGCAAACTTACATTATGGGAGTTCCTGAAGGAGAAGAGAAGGAAAAAGGCACAGAAAAATCTACTGAATGAAATACATGCTGAAACTTTCTAAATCTTGGAAGAGATACTGATAGCTAGGTCCAGGAAGCTCAAAGAACCCGTAACAGATTGTACCATACAAACAAAAAACAAAACCAGCCTCTCAAGGTACATTATATTCAACCTAAAAGACAAAAGAATTTAAGAAAAATAGCAAGATCAAAGTTACATATAAAGGAAGCTCCATTAGATTAATAGACATCTTCACAGAAATTTTACAGGTGAGGAAAGAATCGATGATATATTCAAAGTTCTGAAAGAAAGTACAGCACTTGACTAGCAAGTGTGAGGTTCTGAGTTTAATCCCAGTACCACAAAAAACAATTTTTTTTTCTGAAAGTAAAAAAATTGCCAACCATAAATGCTATATTCAACAAAGCTATTCTTCAGAAATTAAGGAGAAACAATCTTCCAAGACAAGCAAAAAAAGAAGGAATTCATCACCACAAGACTAGCCCTACAAGAAATGCTTAAGGAACACCTACACTTCAAGTGAAAGAATGAGAAACAACATGAAAACACAGGAAACTACAAAAATACAATCGTAGAGCAGATATACCAAAGAGAAAGAGAATCAAATCCTGTCAATACAGAAAGCCACCAAACCACAAAGATGAGCAACAAGAGGACTAAAGGAACAAAGGATCTACAAAGACCAGGAAAAAAAGTCAACAAGATGTCTTTACTCATTAATAACTTCAAATGTAAATGGATTAAATTCCCCAATTAAAAGACACAGACTGGCTGAATGGATTAAAAATAAAAACCAAGACCTAATGATATGATGATGCCTATTAGAAACTCACTTCACCAGAAGACACACCAGTATGAAAGTGAAAGTATAGAAAAAGACATATATGAACTAAGGTTTGGATCTTAAATGTCCCTCAAAGGCCCATATGTTATAGTGTTAGTCCTTAGACTGGCACTTTTGGGAAGAGGTGGAAACTTTAAGAGTTGGGGACTAGTGGGACATCTTAGGTCAATGAAGGGGATATTGAAACCCCTGCCCTTTCTCTTAATCTCTCTGTTTCCTGGCTGCCATAACACCAGCAGCTTCCTCTGCTACACAATCCAGCTGTGATATACCACCTTGCCACAGGCCCAAAGCGAAGAGTCAGTAGACTGTGGATTAAACCCCTCTCCCAAACTGAGTCAAAATAAACCTTTCCTCTTTTTAGTTTTTGGCAGCACTGGTGTTTAAACTCAGGGCCTAACGCTTGCTAGACAGGCGCTTTTACAACTTGAGCCACTCCGCCGGCCCAACCGTTCCTCTTTTTAAATTGGTTTATCTCAGGTATTTGTTACAGTAATGGAAAGGTGACTACCACATCATACAACAGAAAACCAAAAGTAAACAGGAGTGGTATCTTTATATCAGATATAATAGACTTTAACTCAAAAACTGTAAAAAGAGACAAAGAAAGTCACTGTATAATGATAAAGGGGTCCACTCAACAAGAAGACATAACAATTATAAACATATTTGCATCCAATACTGGAGGGTACCCAAATTATTTAAAGCAAATATTTAATCTACAAAGAGGAACAGACTCTAAAATAACAGTAGTTGGGGAATTCAACACTCTAATTTCATCAATGGACAGATAATCCACACAAGAAGTCAATAAAGAAACATCAGAGTTCAACTGTACTTCAGATTGAATGGTCATTTATATATAATTCAGATTGAATGGTCATTTATATATAATTTAGATTGGTCATTTACAGACTACTTCAACCAACAGGTGCAGAATATGCAGTCTTCTCATTAATACATGGAACATTCTATAAGACAGACCATATATTAGACCACAAACAATTCTCAACAAATTCAAAGAAGATGAAATCATTGCATATATCTTTTTTGAACACAATGGAATAAAACTAGAAGTCAGTAAGAGGAACTTTATTTATTTATTTATTTATTTAAATTTCCTTTATTCATATGTGCATACAATGATTGGGTCATTACTCCACCCTTCCCCCCACTCCCCTAAGAGGAACTTTAGATATTATACGAATACATGAAAGTTGAACAACATTCACTTGAATGAACGATGTGTCTATTAAGAAATCAAAAGGGAAATTAAAAAATTTCTTGAAGTGAGAAAAACCATAATGAAACCTATAGGATACAGCAAAAGCAGTACTAAGAGGAAAATTTATAAGTGCCTACGTTAAAAAAGAAACAAAACCAGAAAGATTTCAAATATGCAACTTAACAATTCAACTCAAGGAAGTAGAAAAGCAAGAATAAACTGAACTTCAAATTGCCAGAAGAAAAGAAATGAACTATAAAATAGGTCCTGTGAGTGAGTGGGTATTTTTTGGGGGGGTGAGGTAAATGGTTGGTATTTTGTATACATATATGAAATAGAACAATGAAATCTTTTGCAATTGTTTTAAGTAGGGGGCGAAGGGATAAGGTAGAGATGGTGGAGGTGAACCTAACCAATGTATATTCTAAGCATATTCAGAAATGTCCCAATAAAACCCTCCAATACAATGAATAAAAATACTTTGGAAAAACAAGAAAAAAATAGTTAACATGTTTATGTTATTGCTGCAATAAACATGGGTGTGCAGGTAAGAAAAAAAGAAGATCAAAGTAGAAATAAAGATTTAAAAACACCAAAGATCAATGAAAAAAAGTTGTTTTTTGAAAATAAAATGACAAAACTTTAACCAAGAAAATAAGACTAAAATAAGTAAAATCAGAGGTTAAAAAAATATATTAAGGCGAGTGTCATGGTAATTACAGGCAATTCTAGCACTCCAAGAGAGTGTGAGGCCTACAGCTGATAGCATAGAAATACAAGGATCATAAGGGACTGCTATGCACAACTATATGCCAACAAATTAGAAAGCTTACAGGAGATTTATGACCAATCAAAACAGAACCATGAGGACAAAGAAAACCTGAACAGACCAATAACAAGTAATGAGACTGAATCAGCAATAAAGTCTTCCAACCAAGAAAAGCCCAGGACCAGATAGCATCACTGCAGAATTTTACCTAACACTGACAGATGAACCAACAACAATTCTCAAACTATTCCAAACTATCAAAGGGAGGAAACTTTTCCAAACTCATTTTATAAGACTTGTATAACCCTGATATTAAAACCAGACAAGCTGAAGGCATGACTCAAGTGGTAGAGTGCCTCCCAAGCAAGCGTGAAGCCCCAAGTTCAAACCCCAGTACTGCCAAAAAGAAAGAAAAAAGCCAGATACAACAGAAAACTACAGATAAATATCTATGATGAACAAATATGCAAAAATTATCAACAAAATACTACAGAATCAAAAAGATTATGATCAAGTACTATTTATCCCAGGGGTATAAAGATGTTTCAATATATGCAAATCAATGAACATATCACATCAACAGGACAAAAGCAATTAAGATTATTTCGACAGATACAGAAAAAGCAGTAATTAAATTCAACATTCCTTCATGATAAAAACCCTCAAAAAATTAGGTAGAGAAAGAATGTACTTCAATACAATAAAGGCTGTACATGACAAATCCAGAGCATACTTCAAACTGAGTGGAGAAAAGGTTAAATTGTTTCCTCTAAGATCAGAGCAAGACAAGGATGCCCACTGTCACCACTCTTATTCAGTAGACTACTTTAAGTCTTAGCCAGAGCCAACAAGGTGAAAGAAGGAGATAATGGCATCCAAATAGGAAAAGAAGTGGTTAAATTACTTCTGTCTACAGATGACATGATTTCATATATAGATAAGCGTACTGACGGCACCCAAAAAAACCAAGGTTAGAATTGATATATGAGTTCAATAAAGTTGCAGTATACAAATTTAACATACAAAAATCAGCTTCTTTATTCACAAATAATAAAATTGCTGAGAAAGAAATCAAGAAAGCATTCCCAATCACAACTGCTACAAAAATACTTAAGAATACATTTTATGCCAAATCTAGATCTTAAAAAAAGAAAAAAGGAGGACATGAACATAAATGGGGATTATATGGGAAGGAACCAGTGGGAGGCAGGAGAGGGGAAAAAAAGTGCCCAGAAGCACATAATCAAAGTACATTATATGCATGTATGAAAAGGTCATAATGAAATCCTTATAAAAATCTGTAAGAAAGTTAAAAAAGGGGGGGGGGAGGGGATATTGATGAGAAAAGGAATAAGATAGAGGAGGTAAAAAATGATCAAAGTACATTGTATGCATGTATGGAAATAACACAAATAAACCCTTCACTTTTCATAATTAATATACACCAATAAAAAAATAAATTTGACCAAGGAAATGAATGATCTGTACAATGACAATTACATAAAACATTAATGAAAAAAATTATAGAGGTCACATGAAAAATGTAAAGACTAGAAGAATCAACATTGTTAAAATGTCCATATTACCCAAAGTGGTCTACAAATTCAATGCAAACCATCAATGTTATTCTAAACAGAAATAGAAAAAAACCTCCTAAAATGGGTATGGAATTACAAAAAGACCCTGGACAGTCAAAGCAATCCTTAGCAAAGAAAATAAAGCTCAAGACATTACAATACCTGGTTTCAAAGCATACTGCAAAACTATAATAACTCAAACAGCATGTGGCACAGACATAAAAAGAGACACAAGGCTCAAAGAGACACAAAGAGTACCCAGAAATAAATATCTACTTGCAGCCAAACAATTTTTGACCAAGATGCCAAGAACATACACTAGAGAAAGGACAGTGTCATCAATAAATGGTGCTAGGAAAATCTATACCCAAAAGAAAGAATCTAGACCCCTTTCGCCATATATAGAATCAATTCAAAATGGATTAACAACTTAAAATCCAAGAATCCAAATTCTGAAACTATTAGAAGAAACCAAGAGGAATGGTTTCAGAGATTATCTGGGCAAAGAGTTTTTGGATATGATCCCCAAAGCACAGACAACAAAAGCAAAAATGGGCAAATGAGATTATACCAAACTAAATAGATTCAGTATCACAAAGGAAGTAACAGTGAAGAGACAGCATACATAATGGAAGAACATATTTTCACACTATAAATCCAATAAGGGATTAATTCCAGAATACATATGAGAACTCAAACAATAGCAAAAATGAAACAAAAACAAATATTCCAACTAAAAATGGGCGAATCATCTAAATACACAGTTTTCAAAAGTGTTCAACAAATATATTAAAAAATGCTCAACATCACTAATGACCAGAAAACTGCAAGAGAGATATTATTTCTCCCATCAGAATGACATTTCAAGAACTCAAAAATAGCAAATGCTAGCGAGGATGCAAAGAAAGGAGAACTCTCATATACTGTTGGTAGGAATGTAAATTAGTATACCCATTGTGGAGATCTGTAGGGATTCCTTAAGTAATTAAAGTAGAACTACAATCTCCCACTATTCCTATATCCATAGGAATCAAAATCAGTATGTTGAAGGATGTCTGCACTCAAGTTTACTGCAGCACTATTCACAAGAGCAATATATGGAATCAACCTAGGTTCCATCAACAGATGAACAGAGAGAGATGAGAGATGAGAGAAAGAGAGAGATGAAAGAGCAAGAGGAAGGGAGGGCGGGAGACAGGGGGAGGGAGGGAGGGAGGGAGAGAGAGAGAGAGAGAGAGAGAGAGAGAGAGAGAGAGAGAAAGAGGAGGGAAGGAGAGGGGGGAAGGGAGGAAGAAATACTATTCAGCCATAAAAAATGGAATTCTGACACTTGCAGCAACATGGAACTGGAGGACATTATGGTAAATAATGTAAGTTAGGCACAGAAAGATAAATAGGCCATATTCTCATCATATTTGGAAGCTAAAAAGTTTATCTCGAAGTGCAGAACAAAATACTAGTTATAAGAGCCAGGAAAGGATGTGGGGGAGGGAAGATAGAGAGAGCATGGTTAGCTGGTACAGAAGTGCAGCTAGATGGGAGGAATAATTTTTAATGTTCCATGACAAAATAGGATAGCCATGATTGACAACAATTATTTCAAAATAGCCAATCAAGAGGATTTTAATTACTCCCAATATAAAAACATAAATGTCTGAGGCAACACATATGCCAACTACCAGATCTAATCATTACACATTCTATATATGCATTGAAATGTCATACTATACCACATATATACAATTACATTTGTCAATTAAAAATATAAACATGTAGACACTTAAAAAAAAAAAAGCAGGAAAAAGAAAAAGAATCCAAGGGAGAAAGGAGTTAGTTGAGAAGGGAGTGGTTAACACTTTGAGATTCCAGAGAAGTATCAGGTGAGATGAGAGAAAGCGGTAGCAATGAAGAAATCCTCTGCAATTCTGACAGAGTAGCATCCAAGGTGGTGGAGAAAGACAAGGTGTAGAAGGAGATTGTGGAGGCTGTAGAAGGAAGGATAAGTGGAAGTGAAGGAAGGGACAATAATCTAGACCAGGGGTCAGAAAACTATAGTCCGCTGGCTATCTCTACTCTGTCACCTGTTTTAGTAAAAAAAAGATTTATTTGACCAGTCATGCACGGCTGCTTTCAGTGCTACTATGGCAGAAATGCATTTTTGTAACAGGTTATAGAGTCCGCAGAGCCCAAACTATTTATTATTTGGTCCTATAAAGAAAATATTTCCTGACTTGATTTAGACAAATTTTCTACGAGCTGTACCTGCGATGGAGTAAATGGCTGAGTAGCTGAGGAGATACATGTTGAAAGTTTATGTTTTACTTCATTTAAATGTTGAGGAGCTGGGGAAGCTCTTAGAGGGAAGCTGACCCTAGAGGGAAGAAGTGAAGCACCAGAAAGACAGACGAACCAGCAAAGAACACAGAGGAGCTATCCAGCAGAGTAAAAGCATGAGGTGAGGGGGTCATTAGGGTCATGGCAAATGCTTACAATAAATTCACAGCAGGAACGTGCTAAAGACAATCTCTAGGAAGGTTCAGAATCCTCTCTGATGACTGTAGAAAAAGAAAGCTGAAAAGAAAAGGTACATTCGGCCAAATCATTTGGGCTCTGTACGCCAGTTTCCCCATTAGTACACTAAATTTTTATCTGGGGATTGGAGAGTCTAACCAATTAAGAATTATAAAGCACTATGCAACAATGAAATGTCACTGAAATGCTTAATAATAATAGCACTGGCACCAGCATGCTGTGAGAATTAGGAGGCAGATGCTTTCATTGTGCCTGAAAGATGACAAGCTCAGTTTAGACATTCGGTCTCACTAACTACCATCACTACAAAAGGCAGGCAGCAGGCACAGTGAATGTGAATCAGACAACCATGCAAAACCAAGCAGACTGAAACTGCTTTTTAAAGAACAAAAAAGGGTGAAATATATTAAAATGGAAAGAGGTCATCACTTTTTCCTCTAATCTTATGACAATGCAGTAGGTATTCTCGCCACTGAGTTTTTAATTTTCAACCTTTCTTCGTAGATTTGCATCACAGCATCACAAAATACTAGATTACAGCTGGATGAATCATTTCAGTACCACTGATTTCAAGCCACCTACTCTACAGAGAAACATGAGATCCAGGGAGCTAACATTACTTACTGAGGGCCCAGAATTGGCATAAGACCTGAAATCCAAGCTGTTTCCCTCACATCACAATGCTTCTAAAACCTTGTTATATCTCAGTGAGTTTCAGACAGGGCATGAGCTTGGCATGCCTGGGCTTTTGGAAAACTTATGGGGTGACTGATAGCTAATGTACAAACACAGAAGATAGAATTTGGGGTGTATATTTTTGTTTAATGATTCAGTTGGTATACACTACTGCCTGTTAGAGGCACAGGCCTTTTCATGGGGGGCTTAAGTGGCTATTTCAGCTGTAGACACTAGGTTTGCCACATGGAGACTAGTTGGTGTGTCTCCAAGGAGACAGGCTTCTAGGGTCATTTCCCTAGAGAAGTACACCCACCTGCTCTCTGGTACAGACACTTCCAGAAGCAGGCACAAGAGATGGCCCTACCTGCTTGCTTCTGTGGAAACATGCTCTTCAATAAATCTTTGTGTGAAGAAGTGGGATGAGAATCAGACCAGTTCAAAACTAGTTGTCTATTGCTCAAAAAGACAAAAGTAGGTAACATAATAGAATATAGAGTATTGCCCCTTTTAATTGAAAAATTAAACAAAATCCCATTAAGCTTTTAGGCATTATGAGCCCCTTGGAGAACCTGAAGAAATTATTCCCCCAAAAAACATACATACCTAACACATTTGACATACACTTCAAGGAGTCTGCAGACCACTACTCATTGCACACCTACACAGAGACCAAAAATATGCTAACAGTGGTTATATCTAGGTAGTAAAACCCTAGAGAACTTTTCAAAATTTAATCCTTTTTCATGTTTTCCAAATTTTATGGTGACCATATTTTGTTTAGCATAACCAGAAAAATAATATTACATAAAAACTGAGTGTTAAAAAAAGAACACACCCCAAATTTTATCTTCTGTGCTTGTACATAAGCTATTAAGCACCCCAATGGCCTCTCAAAGAGTCCAGAAATACCAAGCTCAAGTGAAAACATTTTTACATTACTTATCACAAAACAGTTTGTACTTTAGACTCAGCATATTTGTACTCAGATGTGAGATATTTCACGTAAACAACTGGAAAGAAAATTCCAAATCAATGTATCTTATTATTTTTGGTACTTGCATAGAAATCCCCACACTGAGAATGTTCTATTAACTCTGTAAGTTAAAAATCTCTTTCTCTCATGCTTCCTCCTTAACAAACCTCTGATTGCTGCTCACCCAGCTCTGTAACTGCATTCTCCCAAGTGTCACTCTAAGCTGAAGGGAACTCAAGTTAGTTGCACTGTCCAGTAGGCAGAGTAGATTCCAAGGAGATCCCATGCAGACTCCAGCCCTGAAACCAGCCAAGGCAGACATTCTCTAAACGAGTAAGCTACAGTGTAATAAGTAAAACCAAGACACGTGGTAAAGTCTCCTTGAAAGAGTTGTGGGGATATATGCACAAGACATGAGGAAAAATGCACCTCAGAAATTACTTCACTAGGTAAGTCTTTCTTTCAATACTTCTAACAATATCAACAAGGCAAAGCCACAACAGCACTAGGAAAAGACGGGATCTGCCTACAAAAGTACAATGCTGGTCAACGTGTCTGTTTTTATGTTAATACTGTGCTGTGCTGTTTTGGATACTATAGCTTCATAATATATTTTGAAATCTCATAGTGTGATGTCTCCAGTTTTTTTTGGCAGTACTGGAGTTTGAACTCAGGGCCTTGCATTTGCTAGACAAGTGCTCTAACACTTGAGTCATAGCCCACCGCTTTTTGCTTTAGAGTTTGTGCTTTTTACCTAGATGGGCATCAGATTCCAATCCTCCTATCTATACTTCCTGCATAGCTGGGATTAGTAATATACTACCAAGCCCAGCTTATCTGTTGAGATGGGGTCTTGCTGACTTTTTGCCCTGACTGGCCCCAAAGCACAATCCTCCTGATCTTCGCCTCCTCAGTAGCTGGGATTATAGGTTTGTAGAAGCCACCACATCCAACTCCAGTTTTCTTCTTTTTAGTCAAGACTGCTTTAGCTATTCAGGGTCTTTTATGGTTTCATGTGAGTCTTAGGGTTACTTTTTCTGTTGCTGTGAAGAATGACATGGGAATTTTGATAGGGATTACACTGAATCTGTAAATTGGTTTGGATGATATAGTCATTTCAATAATAAAGTGAAGTAAGCCAGGCACAGAAAAATACCATATGATCTTACTTACATACAAACTCTAAAAATGTCAAACTTGTGGAAGTAGAATAGGATGACAGTTACTAGAGGCTGAGGAGGGTGATGTGGGTGGGAGAAAGGGGAGACACTGGGCAATTTGGTTAGAGGAACAGGTTCTTGTGTTCTATTACACAACATGGTGACTACAATTAAAAATAATGGATGTGGATTTCAAAATAGCTGAGAGAGAATTTCAAATGCTCTCATCACGAAGAAATAGCTGAGGTGATGGATATGCTAATTAGCCTGATTATCATTCCACAAAGTATATATATGTAGAAATAGCACATTGAACCCCATTTACATGCACAATTATTTGTAAATTAAAAATACAATTAGAAAAAGAACTCAACTCTGAAATTCCCTTTTCCTATTATGTGATTCTAAAAGGAGGTGGGGGCAGGCAGAAAGAGGCCATGAGAAAAGTTGAGGTACTACTGAGCTGAAGTCATGGAGCAAAACCTCAGCTACCACTTTCTGAGCTGCCAGAAGCTTCTGCTGGCTCAGCACTGTGAAGGGAGTCATACTGGCAGGCCTGAGCACAGACACAGGCTACCCGGCTGCTGAGAGCATGACTTCCACAGCACTGTCTTCCATCATGCACAGCACAAAAGGCATGTTTAGAGGCAGGCAATTCTGAGTTTAAATTCAGACTCTGCCATTTGGCAACTGTGTGTGACACAAAACAAATTCTTAAACTTCTTGGAGCTTCAGTTTCTTCATCTATGAAATAAAGATATCAATATGTTAGCCAAGTGTTGATGGCTCATGCTTGCAATCCTAGCTACTTGGGAGGGTGAGACTGGGAGGACTGAGGTTTGAGGCCCAAATGGGCAAAAAGTTGATGAGACCCATCTCAACCAATAGCTGGGTAAGGCGGCATGTGTCTGTCATCCCAAGCTACATGGAAAGCTGAGAAGACTTCCACACACAAAAAAACCTGGCTGTGGTAGTTCGTTCCTGTCATTCCAGCAACAGCGAGAAAGCCCAAGCCAGCCTGGGCAAAAAAGACAAAAAAAAAAAGTGAGACCCTGTCTCTAAAGTGACCAGAGCAAAAGGGTTGGAGGTGCAGCTTAAGCAGTAAAACACCAGCCTCAGAAGCACAAAGTCCTAAGTTCAAACCCTAGTACTGTCACAAAAACCAATATACACCTTATAGGGTTATTATTCATTTACTTATTTACTATGAAATAACATATAATACATGTTACGTTGCTTATTAAATGATAGGGTGATTTCTTGGCAATCACCCGGGGTCAAACACATTTGCCACTCTACAGCCACAGCTCCTAAGATAAAGAACAAACTCCTGATCTATGGAGCCCTGCATGTCCTGGTCCTTCTTGACCTTTCCCTTGCTCCCTTCTCTCAAGTGTTCCTTCTTATAATCTTGGAACAATGTCATCCTTCCCATCTCAAAGCCTTCACACAGACTGAGAACACCTTGTTCCCAGATCCCATCTGCCTGATTAACCAGTCCTCAAAGCTTCTTCGGGAAAACCTTTTATCAACCTCTAGACTAGGTCAGATCCCAGGACAATTCTCTTTAGCTCTCTTTCTCAGTACTCAGTCCCATTTGTAATTATGCTTCTAACAATCTGTACTATGTCTTAGACAGTGAGACCAGGAGTTAAGAACGGTGCCTTTTTAAAAAATTACCATTGAATCCCCAGGGCTCAATCGCAAGTACAATGCCTGGACCACTTTAGGAGCTTAACAGATTTATTGAATAAATGAGTTATAGATCAGAGGAAAACTGGGAAGCACTGGCTGTGGATCTGTATGGATTAGTAGCTATCTCAACACTTAACCATGCTCTGCTCAGCATGATGCTTACTAATATGCATCTTTTCTTTTCCTTGCTGCTTGCTGGACTTTTAGTTTTGTCATATACAGCTTCAAATATCCATTGCTTTCATTAGATTATCAGGGGCAAAGGAGATACTTCATGTTGGGAAAATGGCATAGAATGGAAGGCAGCTGTAGCCTGACACAGGAATAGGTTTCCTGACTTGATCCTTCCTTCTTAGGGACATTTAAGTTGACCTTTCTGTGTTGGGAGATAAGTACTCCACATGGTAACACTTACTTGTTCCCATGAAGAAATCATATGACGTTCAGCAGGTGGTTTTTCTGTGATGGTCACTTCTGTTACACCTGGTGAAGATTCTGGAGAAAAAAAAAGAGTCTATAGAGCTGCAATTGGTCCACTCTAGCACATTTCTACACTGCAGGGTGGCTGGTTAACTGCTGATGACTGCCCCAGGACTACCTAATCCTTCTGATGAGCACTTATATCCCCCACAACGAAAGCAGAAAACTGGCTCATCCCTCAAAGGCCACTTATTTCTATTACCTAGAATGATATAACATACTTGGTAGAAAACCACTAACAGAACATACTCTACACTCTGCATGTATCTTGTTGAACAAAGTATGGAGATTCTACATTACTAGAGATTTAACACTTAACTTATGATATGATGAAAAGAAATAAGGAATAGTATCATGTTAACTTTTGTAAGACATAAATCTTGCTTTCTTTTACATAAAACTCCTCCTGAACATAATACGCCTACTCTATTAGGTCAGGATTAGAAGCTAGGCTAACATTATGGAAAAATATATTGAGAACAAAGTAAGTCCCATCTCCAAATTCCTAAATGGGAAAAGGTCTCCAAATCTGGTTTCCTTCTCTTTGTGGAGCTGCCAGGGAATATAAGAGATTTTAGATTTTACATCTTCCCATCTTCTTCACTTGCCCATGGTCACCTAGACCCAAGATTTTGAAGTTCTTTGTCTAAGACATAAAATGTGTCATGAAGGCTATTAAGGCTTGAATTCCGTCCTTCTCCCAAAAAGATATGTGGAAGTCCTAACCCCAGTACTTCAAAAATAGGGTTATTGTAGATATAAATAGTTTAGATGATGTCATACTGGAGCTGGTAAAACTCCTAGTCCAACATGATTTGTGTCCTTATGAAAAGAATACCATGTACAGTATGTGTAGAGTTGGAAGGAATATGGCCATGTGAAAATGGAGAATGGGAATGATGCATCTATAAGGCCAAAATATTTTTGACAAATATTGCCAACAAACTAGCAGAAAGATATAAAAGCAAGATCATTCCCTTACAGGTTTCAGAATGAGCATGGCCCTGCTGACACTTGTGATTTCAGACTTTGGGCCTCCAGAACTGTGAGAGAATAAAGTTCTGTTGTTATTTCCCACCCATTGAGTGGTGCTTTCACAGCAGCCCTAGCAAACTAATGCAAAGCCTATTAAGTTATTCTCTTTGTGATATTGCATAGTTATTCTCACTCTCATCACTCTTTGGTACACCATGGTCACTATAAGCCTTGATGAGCTCACAGCCACAAGAATCTCTTCCTCTCTGATCTATCCTCAGCACACCCCTAGAGGATCTTGCCATATTGAGGCTTTTTTCCTATCCAATCTTGTTCAGTTTTCCCTTAGGCCTGGAAGATAGGGGCCCTATTATATATTTGTTTTATTTTATCTTCTTCCACAGTTCAAATCTTCACTCCAGTAGTGTCAGTTTCCTAATTACTTCCATCTCTCCAGCCTCTCCCAAACCAAATCTGTACTCCCAACTATGCCATACCCCTCTCCTGATATACATATACAAATATATCCAAGTCCTTCTCTTTTCTTAAGGCCATACTCAGGTTTTACCATCTCCATGAAACCATTTCAGATTACCCCAGTTCATACTCCATCCCATCTCATGTAATTTAGTTGGTACTAAATATTTGTAATTAATTATATTCTATTTTGAGCTGCATATTTATATCAGTTTTTTTTACTATGAGACCTAGGCATGCTATAAACAAGTTTACTGAAGTGAATTTTTAACATCTTTAGGATTACTGCAGACTTCTAATTTTATGTGAGTCACTGATTCTATAATTATGCAAATACCTTTTCTATGCATCATAAAGTTATCTCCAAGTTGTCACAAAACTCAAATCTTGGGATGCAGCAATAGCCCAATGTTGGGATTAACAATTTTGGATCCTGTTCTGCTCTTTCTTTATGCACTTATATGAAGTGAGATGAGTTTTCACTTTTCTTTGTCTTCAGTAAGACAGAATACTATCTCCCTTGGGATGGAAACAGAAATGACAGTGCTTTGAAAAAGTGAAAAATATAATTACACATTATATGCCTTGTGTTCGATGTTCTTTTTAAGACACTGAAAGCATGGTGCTACTGTGGAAAGACACTGTGAGCTTCCAGCTTTAGGTCTGGGTGAGTCTTTGCTGTTCCTGATAGGATGGGATAAAAGATGGCATCTATCCCTTCAGAGGGAGTTGCATAGTGATGTCCTCTGACTATACCGTCAGGGAAGTCCTGGGCCTAAAGTTGTATGATGACACATACACTGTTTAAACTGTCTGTGGTAGAGCTTACACAAAGTTGAATGTTACCAACTTTTCTCTGAAGGCCCATACCATTTCTTCATTGAGTAGTAAAGTCTAAAAAATACCTTCTTTAAAAAACAGAGAAGAGGAAGGGAAAACAGGTCCTATCTGTGGATTGGTACCAGTGGGAGAGGGGAAGATATAAGGAAAGGGTGAAGGAAGCTGAATATAGTGGAAATTTTATGCATTCATGTATGAAAATGGAAAAATGAGACCTGCTGAAACTATTCCAGGAATGGAGGGGGGGAGGTAAAAGGAAAATGATGGAGGAGGTGATGTGTACCTCCAGTACAACAATAATATAATAAAAAGAGAAAGAAAATGAGCAGAAAACAGCTTCAAAAAAAAAGAGAGGTGAAGTCTATTTCTTTATCTCCTTGAATTTGGTGTGGACACGGAACTGCTTTGACCAATAAAATATGGTGAAGACATGCTGTGCCAGTTTGGGACTTAACTTTAAGAGGACTACCTTTTCCTTTCTTTTCACATAGTAAATCCAAGATACGATGCTCGAGAGAGATACCACACTGAGAAACACTGAGGGGGCTAGACACATAAGTACAGAAGTCATCAAATAACTCTAGTACCAGCTGAACTTAACTGCAAACACTTGAGAGACCCACAGTGAGAAGTATCCTAACTAAACTCAGTCAATCCACAGAACTAGGAGAACTAATTGTGTCTTCTCACAAGCCGTAATTTCAGAGGTGTTTTGAGCTCATGGCATACGCCATTGTAGATGGCATGCAGCAGAAACAGCAGTGGTAATTTTATTTCCTCAGTTGCAGGTACTTTCTACTTTGTACCTCTTTTTTGCAGTAAGGTTCCTACCATAGATTCTGCTTTAGGTATATTTTATTCAACTCTCCCTTGTATTTTGCAGGCTAATGCCTGCCTTAACCAGCTAAAATGTATCTCTAGCCCTAATTCAGCTAGTGTTTTCTATGGCCTGCAACTAAGAACCTTGACAAAAAGTTTGGAATTGTGGGCTCAGAAAAGGTGACTTGCCAAGAAAGACGAATATGCACAGGTTGGAGGAAGATGTTGTTTATATGACTTAAGAATTGTGGCCAACACAATCAATATTTAGAAAATGGCTACATTACCAAAAGCAATCTACATGTTCAATGCAATCCCCATCGAAATTTTAATGACATTTCTCACAGAGAGTGAAAAAGATCAATCCTACAGTTTATAAAGAAGCACAAAACAACATGAATAGCCAACACTGGAGATAGACTTCAAACTACACTACAGAGCCATAGCAATACATGGTACTTGCACAAAAACAGACGTGAAGACCAATGGAACAGAACAGAAGACCCAGATATGAATCCATACAGTTACGTCCACTGGACTTTATACAAAGGCAACCAAAATATACGATAGAGAAAAGACAGTCTCTTCAGCAAATGTTGCTGGGTATCTGCATGCAGAAAACTAAAACTAAATCCATCTCTTTTGCCCTGCACAAATATCAACTCAAAGTGGATCAAGGACTGTAACATAAAACCTAAAAATTTTAAGCTAATGCAGAAAAGAGTAGGAAATACAGTGGAACTTCTAGATACAGGCAATAACTTCCTAAGTAGAACTCTGTGGCTCAGCAACTAAAAGACAGGATTGACAAATGGAGCTATGTAAAACTAAAAAGCTTCTGCAGAACAAAAGAAATAGTCAAGATTGAAGAGGCAGTGCACAGAATGGGAGAAAATCTTTGCCAGCTATACATATGACAAGGGATTAATAATCAGAATATACAGGGACTTCAAAAAGTAAACCACTCAAAAAACAATCACCCAATGAAAAAATGGGCAAATGAACTGAACAGAACATTTTCAAAGGAAAATGTCAAAATGGCAAAACAAAACAAAACAAAACAAAAAAACACATGAAGAAATACTCAACATCCCTGGCTATCAGGGAAATGTAAATCAAAACAGCATTAAGATTCTAGTTAGAATGGCTGTCATCAAGGATACAAACAACAAATGTTGGCAAGGATGTGGGGAAAAAGGAGCCCTCATATACTGTTGGTGGGAATGTAAATTAGTATAACTGTTAACCACAATGATTCAGTCTCTGATTGGAACATTTCCAAATTCTCTGTGTCCCACATGGAAGAATCCATGGCAGCACACGTAGGTGTAATGGAGTTTTATTAAAAGTTAGGGAGGGGAATGAAAAAAGAGCATGGTGGGACAAGATGGAAGCTGGAAGCAGCATATTTCTCTTTTCAGGTACTTTAAAACTTAAGTTAACCTATGAGAAGAGAAGAACCTGGTGATTCCTAACACCAATGAGTGGGAGGGGGCTGGGTGGTCCCTGTGCTAGGTGGGGATAACCTATACACATCTGCAATTGAAAAGAAGGCTCAGAGAAAGAGAAGAATGTTCAACCTGAAATACAGTATTAAGTCATATATGTTCTAAGAGTACCAAACTTTTCTTAAGTCTTACCTGCCTCACAACCACTATAGAAAACAGTATGGAGGCACCTCAAAAACCTACAAATACGGCTACCATATGATCCAGTAATACCATTCCTAGGGATATACCCTACAGAATATAAGTAAGGTTATGATAAAGACACTTGCATACTCATGTTTATTGCAACGTTATTCACAATAGCCAAGCTATGGAAATAGTCAAGAAGCCTCACAACTGATGGTTTAAAAATGAGGTATTTACATACAATGGAATTTTATTCAGTCATAAAGAATAAAATTTTGTCTTTCTAGGTAAATGGATGAAACTGGAGAACATCATATTAAGTGAGGTTAGCCAGGTTCAGAAAGCCAAAGGCTGCATATTTTTTCTCACATGTGGCAAACAGGCCCAATACAAAATCAAGCAACATTACATACACATAGAAATATATACAGAACATGTATCCAAAAGTGGGACTGGTAGAGACTACCAAGGGAAAAGGAAAAGGAGGAAAGAAAGATAGGGAATAATTGTGAATTACATCACATTTGTGTAGGAACAAGATACAGGAAACATGCTGAAAACTATAAAACAACACAGGATACAGACAGAAGGCCAAGGAAGTATAATGGGGGCGGGAGGGGGATTCCCTGACTTAATTACACACAATACAGGTATAATATCAAGACAAAAATCCCAATGAACAATGAACAGACACCTAAACAACAAAGGAAAAGAACAAAAAATAGGTTACACTAAGGGAGAGCACTAACAGGAGAAACAAGGTAAAGAAGGTGAACATGGTTGATGCATGCTCTACGCAAGACTGAATATAGAATTTTTAAATATGCTGTTGACTAAAGTAGAAACGAGAAAAATGGAGGGGATGAACCAATTTAGGACATAATACATGGAAATGCCATAATGAAACTCCCTGCATAGCTGTCTTAAACAAAAGTGTCTCCTCAAAAATGGAGAACAGGATGGTAAAACAGGTCTTGTCTGGGGTTTGGTACCAGTGAGAGGGGGGAAGATCTAAGGAAAGGGTTTAGGAGGGTGAATATGGTAGAAATATTATGTAATCATGTATAAGAATGGAAAAATGAGACCTGAAACTAAGAATGGAAGAGGGGGGATAAAGGAGAATGATGGAGATATGACATTATAGGCCTTTAAGAGTCAGGGAAGATAATGTGCCTATCTTTGTGGCCAGATAAGAATATTCAAAGTGAATACTGAAGAAAATACTATGAACTAAAGAATTGGTTAAGGGTGAACTTGCACCACAGTCTGAAAGTGGGTTATTTAGAGGATGGAAGTAGGGAGTGTGTAGACTGCACAGTGTGTAACTTGAGGTTAACAGTATCATTAGAGTGGCCAGGTTGTAGTGCTGGCATATGCAATGTTTTCCACACTGAGCCCGCATGTAGCACTAAACACATGCTATCTTCCCGAGTCTGAAATTTTGGTAACTATGGCTGATTACTTTGCTATGTGACCAGACCACAGCAAACCTGGAATTTGGGTCTTAAGCTGGCTTCATTGGGCAGTAATACCACACACATATTGATGCATTTCACTGCTTCAGGAAGGCATCTCTTCTGTGTGACCACTCTCAGGAGGAAACAAAGTCAGAAGCCTGTGCATGGATTCCTCTATTATCCCTGATGTCTCTTCTTCTTGTTGATTAATGTAGTAAGTTATTACTGGAGTATGACTGTCTCTGAGTCCCATCTTTCTAGTGAATTACTGAACAGTGTGTGGTTGTGGGATTCCACAAGCATGAGTAGAACTTATTTTAGCATAAATTAGTTTGCTTTTAGAATCAGAAAAAGTTTTTGAGTCAGATTTAAGTCTTTCTCTAATTATCAGGTGATGTACACCCATTTATATTTATCGTTAGTGACAGACTTGTTTTGTCTTGACTCTAATTTTTTTTCTTTTTGAGATATGTATCCTTTGCTCTTTTGTTTAAAACATATGGGGGAAATGTATTAGATTCCTATTGTTGAGTAATTACCACAGATTTGCAGATTTAAGCAACACCTTTTTTAGGTCACAGTTCTGTAGCTCAGAAGTCTGCTGAGGCTGAAATCAATGATGTGTCCTTACACCAGCTGCACTGGTTGCTCAGGTGCCAGCTGTGTTCTCATTTGGAGTCTGGAATTATCTTGAAGCTCATTCCTGTTTTTGACAGAATTCAATTCCTTGTGGTTGTAGACCTGAAGTCTTCATTTTCTTATTTGATGTTGATTAGGGCTATTTTCCATTCCTTCTTGCCATGTGGTCCTACCTATCTTCAAGTAAGCAAAATTGTAACCTATCTTTTTCATGCTTCAAATCTCATTTAGTCATCCTTTTCTGTTGGATATTTCAGTTGATTCCACTTTTTTTTATTCATATGTGATACAATGTTTGGGTCATTTCTCCCCCTTCCCCCACTTCCTCCCTCTCCCCCCTACTCCTCGATACCCAGCAGAAACTATTTTGCCCATATCTCTAATTTTGTTGAAGAGAGAGTATAAGCAATAATAGGAAAGACCAAGGGTTTTTGCTAGTTGAGATAAGGACAGCTATACAGGGAGTTGACTCGCATTGATTTCATTCTAGGTTAATTTTTCTTGATCTAAACTTTTCTCTAGTTCCTGGACCCCTTCTCCTATTGGCCTCATTTGCTTTAAGTATCTGCTTTAGTTTCTCTGCATTGAGGGCAACAAATGTTATCTAGTTTTTTAGTTGTCTTACCTATCCTCAGACCTCCCTTGTGTGCTCTCGCTTTATCATGTGCTCAAAGTCCAATCCTCTTGTTGTGTTTGCCCTTGATCTAATGTCCGCATATGAGGGAGAACATACAATTTTTGGTCTTTTGGGCCAGGCTAACCTCTCTCAGAATGATATTCTCCAATTCCATCCATTTACCAGCGAATGATAACATTTCGTTCTTCTTCATGGCTGCATAAAATTCCATTGTGTATAGATACCACATTTTCTTGATGCATTCATTAGTAGTGGGGCATCTTGGCTGTTTCCATAACTTGGCTATTGTGAATAGTGCTGCAATAAACATGGGTGTGCAGTTGCCTCTGGAGTAACCCGTGTCACAGTCTTTTGGGTATATCCCAAAGATCCACTTTTGACTTATGAAAAATGCTGCTCAGAATAATTATGTAAAAGTGTTTGTGTGTAAATGTTTTTATTTTTCTCCAGTGGAATTGCTGGTCATATGATAAAACTGTTTAATATTTAGAGGAAAGGTCAAACTTTTTCCAAAGTTGCTGTGCTATTTTACATTCCTACCATCAATCATTAAGGGTTTCAGTTTCTCCACATCCTAACGAACATTTATTATGAGTGTCTTTATAATTATGCCCATTCTGGTGAATGTGAGTGGTATCTCATTGTGGTTTTGGTCTTTTTCCTTAATGACTTATAATTACTATCTTTACATCTACTTATGTGCCACTTGTAAGTCTTCTTTGAAGAAATGTCAACTGATATCCTTTTAAATTGGATTATTTATCATTTATTGTTGAGTTGGAAGAATATCCTATGTAGAGTTCCTTTTCATATATATGATTTATAAATATTCTCCATTTTATGGGTGTCTGTCACTTTCTTGATGGTATTTATAAATGCACATTTTTAATTTTGATGAACTCTGGAATGTATTGCTTAATTGAAGGTCACTTAAAAACTAACATAAGGCCTGTTTTCTTCTAAAAGTTTTATAGCTCTTACATTCAGGTCTAAGATCAATTTGTAGTCAAATTTTACACATGATTTGAAGGAGGGTCCAATTTCATTCTTTTAGATGTGGATATCCAGTTGTAACAGGACCATCTGTTGATATTTTTTCTCCCCACTGAGTTGTTTTGACATCCTTATAAAAAAATCAATGGCCCTTAAATGTGATAATTTTTGGAATCTCAATCATATTCTAATAATCTATATTTTATGCCAGTACCCCTCTAAACTATTGTAGCTTTCAAATAAATTATACTAAAATACATATAAAATTCATTATTCTAGCTATTTGTAAATGGACAGGTGAGTGACATTACATATTTACATTGCTGTGCAACCATCACCACTATTAATCCCCTGAACTTTTTTATAATTCCAAACGTAGTGAATTTTGAAATCGGGAAGTCTGAGTGAAAGGAATGTTTACCTTCTTTTCCAAAATGTTTTGGCTATTCTGGAACTTGCATTTATATTAATTTTAGGATTAGATTGGTTTGAGTTTAGACTTAATTGTAGACAGTTGATTTGAAAAACAATTTGGATAGTATTGTATTTTAACAATATTAACTCTTCCATCCATACACATGGGATGACTTCTCATTTACTTTAGTCCTCTTTAGTATCTTTCAAGTCCTTTGTTGTTTACAATGCACAAGTCATGAACTTCTGTTATCTAATTTTTATTTCATTCCTTTAGATACTATTGTGAATGCAACTTGTCTTAATTTCATTTTTTTTTTTGGTTGGGTTTTTTTTTTCATTTTTCTTTTATTATTCATATGTGCGTACAAGGCTTGGTTCATTTCTCCCCCCTGCCCCCACCCCCTCCCTTACCACCAATCCCGCCCCTTCCCTCTCCCCCCCTCCAATACCCAGCAGAAACTATTTTGCCCTTATTTCTAATTTTGTTGTAGAAAGAGTATAAGCAATAATAGGAAGGAACAAGGGGTTTTGCTGGTTGAGATAAGGATAACTATACAGGGCATTGACTCACATTGATTTCCTGTGCGTGGGTGTTACCTTCTAGGTTAATTCTTTTTGATCTAACCTTTTCTCTAGTAACTGTTCCCCTTTTCCTATTGGCCTCAGTTGCTTTAAGGTATCTGCTTTAGTTTCTCTGCGTTAAGGGCAACAAATGCTAGCTAGTTTTTTAGGTGTCTTACCTATCCTCACCCCTCCCTTGTGTGCTCTCGCTTTTATCATGTGCTCAAAGTCCAATCCCCTTGTTGTGTTTGCCCTTGATCTAATGTCCACATATGAGGGAGAACATACGATTTTTGGTTTTTTGAGCCAGGCTAACCTCACTCAGAATGATGTTCTCCAATTCCATCCATTTACCAGCGAATGATAACATTTTGTTCTTCTTCATGGCTGCATAGAATTTCATTGTGTATAGATACCATATTTTCTTAATCCATTCGTCAGTGCTGGGGCATCTTGGCTGTTTCCATAACTTGGCTATTGTGAATAGTGCCGCAATAAACATGGGTGTGCAGGTGCCTCTGGAGTAACCTGTGTCACAGTCTTTTGGGTATATCCCCAAGAGTGGTATTACTGGATCAAATGGTAGATCCATGTCTAGTTTTTTAAGTAGCCTCCAAATTGTTTTCCAGAGTGGTTGTACTAGTCTACGTTCCCACCAACAGTGTAAGAGGGTTCCTTTTTCCCCGCATCCTCGCCAACACCTGTTGTTGGTGGTGTTGCTGATGATGGCTATTCTAACAGGGGTGAGGTGGAATCTTAGCGTGGTTTTAATTTGCATTTCCTTTATTGCTAGAGATGGTGAGCATTTTTTCATGTGTTTTTCTGGCCATTTGAATTTCTTCTTTTGAGAAAGTTCTGTTTAGTTCACGTGCCCATTTCTTTACTGGTTCATTAGTTTTGGGAGAATTTAGTTTTTTAAGTTCCCTATATATTCTGCTTATCAGTCCTTTGTCTGATGTATAGTTGGCAAATATCTTCTCCCACTTTGTGAGTGTTCTCTTCAGTTTAGAGACCATTTCTTTTGATGAACAGAAGCTTTTTAGTTTTATGAGGTCCCATTTATCGATGCTATCTTTTAGTTGCTGTGCTGCTGGGGTTTCTTTGAGAAAGTTCTTACCTATACCTACTAACTCCAGAGTATTTCCTACTCTTTCTTGTATCAACTTGAAGCAGGAATGCATTTACTGTGTTTTTGGTTACTTAATAGCAAAATGGCCACTGTGGCCAAAACAGTGAAAACAGAAAGATGAGAGCAGATCAAGGAAGGTCTTGTGGGTCATGGTAGATAAATGTGGATTTTGTTACCACTGTGATGGGAAGGCATTAAAGTATGCTTTTCAGTCTTCCTAGACAGCTTTTCTCCTTCTTGGTTTTCTACTTAACTCTTATTTACCTTTGAAAATCTAGCATCATTTCCTCTGGGTCACGTTCCTTTACTTCCCAGAAAGAAAGGCCAGTCATCTTTTCTGTGCTACCTCTGAGCAATGACTGACTACTGACTGACCTCTCTTTCCATGCTGCTAAGAGACTTAGGGTGCTTTTTTTTTTTTTTTTTTCCGTTAAACTCTGTTTCATTTTTGTAGCCTCAGTGCAGAATACGGTGGTGGTTGCGAAAAACATGTTGGATAAAATAAAAATTAAGTCATGGTGTTGTGAGGTGCGAGCTGACTTCAGGTGCTTGCGCAGGTGCATGGTAGTGGTTGCCCCGGGAGGTTGGTCGGCCCCAGCTAACTTAGCTACCCGAAAAGGGCTTGGGTTTCAAGGACACTGCCTTGGCTGAAAATAAGAGCCCCTACTTCCCATCTGCAGGCCCTTTACATGTCTCCACTGGTCCTTCCTAACCCCAGGGTGGGGGTGCAGTGGGTGGGCGTGGGGAACCTTCGGGCCCCCGAACGGATGCTCTCAGTAATCCTTCCCCGGGTCTAGCCTCGCACCCTGCTCCCCTTCTTTCCTCCTCAACCATAGCAGCGATGCCCACTCGTATACGGGGTCCAGTGTCCATGCGACAGCGCCAGCCTGCACCTCTCCATCCCCTTTCCTTCCACTCCCACGCCCCGGATCCCCGCCCCAACTCACCTAGGATGCGGGTGATGCCCAGGGTCAGCTTCTCCAGGTGCGGCTTGCTGCTACTCACTAGCGGGGGCGGCGTCTCCTCCATGGCTCGCGTCCCCGTTCCGCGCGCCGCGGCGGCCCTTGTGGAAGGCCGGGCGGACGGGCGGAGGGCTGGGCCCCGCCTCAGCGCCTCGGCCGTCGGGTTCACGGCATGCCGGGAGCTGTAGTTCTCCGTGCCTGAGAGCACGGCGGGGTGGAGATGTGGTGCCCGGGCTGGTCCGGCAGCAGCAGCTCGGTCGGACGCTCGTTCCCGCGGCCTGAGCCTCTGCCCCAAGCCACACCTCCCAGATCCCGCCGCGTCCCCGCCCGGACCCTCTCGCCCCGCCGCAGCCGGCCGCGCAAGCGGGGGCGGGCCTCTGCGCCGTGCGGCCAATGGGGACAGAGCCTGGGGGCCGGGGCGTGGCGGCCCCGGCACGACGCCCCGAGTGGCGGTTGTTTCAAGATGGCGGACGTGGCGGGCCCCTCCCGCCCGGGCGCCGCCGCGTTCTGGAGCCGCGACAGTATCCTTCGCCCAGCTGGCAGGGGGCGCCGGCGCCCTCCCCGGGGGCGACGCGGGGCGGGCGGTCGCGTGAGATTCTGGGAGGACGGGAGAAGCACCGTGCTGACTCCGGGCACAGGGACGTGTTGCTCCGCGTCATCTAGGTCCTGGGCTTTCCTCTTGCGTGGGTCTTTAGTGTCATTTCTAGGGGTGGGGATTCTGCCATCCTGGGTCTCAACCCTCTTGTTGCGGTGACCTAGGGTCGGGACCGTCCCCTACTGACCCTTCCGCGGTGATCCCAGGTCGACTCGTGTACGGAGTAAGCTTGTGGTTGAGGAAGAGTGGGTGTTGGGTGGACAGGAAGCCTTTTTGTCTGGGTTTAGAATTATCCCTAGTCAGGACCTTGTCGGACTTGGAAGGCTCTGTCAATGATGGCTGGTATTTTCGTGCTGGGTCTTTAGGAGAGGTGGAGGACTTGGTTGCGGTGGGATGCGTTCCCTGGTTAAGGGAGTAAGATGTCACTTATTGTGCCTGAGAGTATTGCCTTACGTGTAGATTGTGGGTCACCACTGGTAGAAATTGAAGTTTTGGGGTTGAGAAGCTGGGAAGCTTTCTAGCCCATATTCCCTGTTCAGGTACCTGTGATGAGATGTTTGTGCTTCTTTCCCTGGATTAGGTAGATTGTACCCTAATGGTTCGTCTTGGTAACGCACTTCTTGTTCACTAGAGGGGCATTGCTTGGAAGAAGGAATGCAATCAGTATTATTGTTTGCCTGCAAGAATGGAGTCTTTTTGTTGGTTTGCTTAGGATTGGGGATGGCATTGTTTGAGGCATGACTGTTACGTTTGGCAGACTACCCCTTTGGACATTCTACTTAGCTCCCAGGGAAATTTACAAACTTTCCAGTTTCCCTTTTTGAGTTCCTGGAAAGGATGTTTCTGCATTCTGTGCTGCTGGGTGTTTGGTGTTATACACTTACTAAACATGTCTTACTAAACACTTGTCTGATACATTGGTGAGAAGCAAAATGAAATCATGTACATGGTGGATGAAAGTGCACTAGTGTACTGTGCAAATTAAACATTTTTTTCCTTTACCTGTCACTAGGGATGAGAGAGAATTATGTGCATTGAGGACAACTGGGCTGAATTAGAAAGTCAGGAAGTTGGAATGAGTCTGTGTGAAACACTGTCTCTGCATTGACAGGATTCTGAGATAGAGGAGACTCTTAAAGGTTATTAGCTTACAACAATTAATGGCGTTCTGATACAGAGCAAATGGGGGATGACAATCTATTGCAGTGATATTGAATAAGTTAATTAACAAGTGTGTAGAGAAACCTATACTTATGGTTTTAGCAGACCTGTACTCCCTTATTCATGTAGTCACATTACTCTCTTTTATATAGAATTCATACTCCTTAGCTCTTACATTCTCTTACTCTGAAAATTTAATGTAAAATACTCATCTGCCCTTTGATAGTGAGAAATTGAAATCATGAGGGGAAATATGTTGGTAATTACATTCTATGGAAATTCAGATATAGGAAAGAAATTGTTACTGGTAACACCCTTTTCCTCACCTTGTTCCGTCTAATGACCAGTTAATATCTAGCCTCGCATATTTTCATTTTAAATCTCTATAGGCATAAAAGCAGTATTAAATGTAACTTTGTTACTAAATATTTGCTGAAAAACATAATGATAGTTATGAGTCATTTGGTTTAGTCCTGTGCCATTGGATCTTGATTTCTTTTCTGGCACATTGAGTTCCCAGAACATCCTAGAGTCTTTATAGTAGCATTTTCAATAGGGAAAAAAAAATAGTATGCACCTACAGTACTGAAAAAAAATTTCCAGTGCTTCACCTAAAATATTACAAAAATGTGGTTGAGAGATTTCTCAGCCCTAGACGTTTCCATCATGACAGGGCAGATCACCTGTGACTGATTGTCACCTGTTTTTAAAGCTGTTGCCTTTGTAAGTTGTGCACAGTATGATTCAGTAAGGCTGATTTGCACATGGTATGTCTTAGCACCAATATATAAAAGAGGAGCTTGCCATATTGTCATTTTACGGGTTAAATCTTCTAGAAAAAAATAATGCTCTTTAACTTGTAAATTGGTTTCCTCCTTCACTATAGTTCTTGTCAAAAGTAGTTGGATTTCTACAGTATCTAAATTTGATTGTTTAAGTGCAACTGAAGGTGGTTATCATTAACAATAGTAGTAATGATAACAAATATGAACTGAAAGCAACCTGGTCAAAACATTGCAGTAGCTATGATCTCTGTCACTGAATTTTCAAATAAAATAGGCAAGGACTTTATGTTGGTGTAAAAGTAATTTGCTACATCAAAGTCTCTGTGGTCAATAATAGTTATACATGTATTGCTGGCAAGTAATTCTAACTCAAAAGGGTAAAGCAGCCAGTACTCAGCTTCTTTGCCTCAAATCCTAGAGCTTCAGAACACAGATGCTTTTCCTCTCTACCTTCTCCTGGGTTTCTAATTACTACTTTAATTCTGCGTTTTTAGATAGATTGGTATTAGCATTAAAGATACTTGTGACTTGCTATATGTAGTCTTACTGAATGCTTCTAAAGAAATCAGAGTAGGAATAAGGTGGCACATTTAACCAAATAGTAGGTATAAGGTATACTTGCTGTATATCATAAATGTCTCTTTGACGTCTCCATGAAATATACAGTTACTGGGAAGTAAATGTTTGGGTTTTTAAGATAATGAGCTGAAGATAGATTATGTATTATTTGAAAGGATAAGTTAGATGGAAGCAGTTTCAAATATTTTCTTATTTTTAAAAATGTTGTTAAAGACAGTTTATTTAGAGGTGTTTTCCTACTTGAAAAGGAATTTGGCATGGATAACTGGAATAGATTTTGCTCTCATATTTTGAATGAGATGGAGAAAAAAAACTCAACAATTTTGAGCCCTGCCTCATAAAATTAAATAACTATCAGTTTTATTCTTTCATAGATGGCTTACTGTAAACCAGGTATTTTATGTCTGGGAGATGAAAACTTGAACATAAAAGATGAAAGTCATCATCCTCTTGGTGCATACATTTTAGTGAGATAACGTCAGAAATAAATAAAATACATTGTATGTCTTATAAGTATAGGTGCTATGGAGAAAAATAAAGCAGGAAAGTGTTAAGTGGTAGGGGGAGGTAAATGGGTTACAGGAAGAGAGAGTTTTGCAGTTTTAAGTACTGCAAAAGTACTTTTAAGTACATGATTAGGAAGTGAAGTCTTCAGAAGGTGACATATGACCTAAGTAAGTGCTATGGAAGTGGGCTGGGAAGATACTGGGAAAGAGCTGCCTGAATAGAAGAAATCATAAATGCAAAAGCCCTGAGGCAGGGGCTTGGCAGCTCATTAACAAATTCAAGGAAGGCTGGAAGGAGTATGGGGAGCAGGGTGGAGGGATCAGATCTCTGAGCATCATAGGCCCTTGTAAATACTTGGGTTTTAATCTGAAAGAGGAATGACAAATTTTAAAATGTTCCTTCCATCTACTGTGTGGAAAATAGGCTGTTGTAGAGTTCTGCATAGAAATAAGAGAGAGCAGTTATGAAGAAATGACAGTGATTCTGGTGAGAGGAAAAGGTGACTTGCATAGAAGTGATAGTGTAGTGAGAAGTGGTTGGACTCCGGATACATTCTGAAGGCTGGGCCAACAGAATCTTCTGAATGTGAGGTATAGGGAGAAACAGAAGGATAGGATGGCCATTTAGTGTGATAGAGAAGGCTATGGGAGTAGCAGCTTTTGAGATGAAGTGTTTGGACTTCAGTTTTGGACAGTGTGAACTTGAAGGTTTTTTGGTTTTGGTTTTGTTTCTTTTGGCGGTACTGGGATTTGAATTCAAGGCTTCATGCTTGTTAGATAGGTACTCTACCACATGAGCCATGCCCTAGCCATTTTTGCTTTAGTTGTTTTTCAGGTAGGTTATCGATTTTCCCCCAGGACAGCCTCTGACTAGTTTCTCCTACTGCCTCCTGTGTAGCTAGGATTATAGCTGTGAACACCTGACTTGTTCTTTGATATAGGGCCTCTCTAACTTTTTGTCCAGGCTGGCATTGAACTGCAGTCCTCCTATCTCTGCCTCCCAGGTAACTGGGATTACAGGTTGGGTGAACCACCAGTAATCTTCAGTGCCTGGTCCTTGAGAAAACTTTTATGTATCTAAGTGTCAGACTTAGGGGATAGGCTCCTGCTAAAGATGAACTTGACAGAAATAAGCTTATTGATGGTGCTTAAAGAGAAGAGAAAGCTCTAAGGAAAAGGCACTGGGCATTCCAAAGTTTGTAGGCTAGAAGGAGTCTAAGGAGACTGAGTAGGAATTGTAAGAAAACCTGTGGGGAAATTATGAGTATGTGGTGTCTTTGAAGCTAAGCAAAAAAAGGTGTTTTAAGGAGAATGGCCATCTATGTCAAATGCTATTGATAGAACAAGTACAGAGAAGCCTAAGACTTAATTGATGGATTTAACAAAACAGGACATTAAAACTTTCTTAAAAGTAGTTTTACTGTGTTGATAAAATCCAAGTAAGGTTCAAGTCTCAGAGGAGAGGAACTGGAGTCAGCCAATGTCTCTTGAAAATTTTTGCTGTAAAGGGGAGGAAAAGCAGCATATGATTGTATGGGAATGTAAGGTCAAGAGAGTTTCCTTTTTTGGGGAAAAAATAAATTATTATATGTTTGGGTGCTAGTGGAAAAAGCTTAATAGGAAAAATGATTGATTCAGGAGGACAGGGGAGAGTAGCAGGAGGAATTCTTTGGCTAAAAAATAATGTAATTTCCTTTTTTGTGTATAAAGACTGTATTGGCTTTAGATAGAAGCATGAATAGTTCATCTGTGGCAAAAAGGGAAAGTAGAGTCTAGGCGTAGATACAGGAAAGGTGGTTAGATATGCAGGTAGAAGCCTGGGGCAGTCTTCACAGTTTGGTTTCCTTTTTCTTTTTTTTTGCATTATTGGGATTTGTACTCAGGACCTACACCATGAGCCACTCTACCAGCCCCTTTTTGTGATGGGTTTTTTCGAGATAGGGTCTCATGAACTATTTGCCCAGGCTGGCTCCAAACCATGATCCTCCTGATCTCTGCCTCTTGAGTAGCTAGGATTGCAGGCATGAGCCAGGAGCCACCACCAGTGCCTGGCTCACAGTTTGTTTTTCTTAAAGAAATAGGAGCTGGGCATGTAGCTCAGTGGTAGAGTATGCCCAATGCCCTAGGTTCAATCCCTAGAGAGTAAGGATGGGAGAAATTGTGTCAGGTTTGAGGAGAGAACAGTGAGATACTTGATTGAGTTTCAAATCAAGGTGAAGCTGAGTGGGGTCTGGCGTCTCCACTCAGTGAAACTGGTCTCTTCCTGCTGTTGAGTGTGAGCAGGCTCCTTTGTGAACAAACATTACATTAGTCTTACCATAGGTCAGTCTTGAGGAATATTCTGAGAGTCTTCATTTGTTCTATCTTACAATTAAAAGTACTGCCGTATGAATGGAGCATGTTCTTACACCAAGGTCTTGGGGTCCCCTCCTGTTCTTTTTTTCAAGTACATTTTGAACTGCAGATAAACATTTATAGAGTGCCTCCTGTGTATGCAAGGCCCTATGCTAATCCTAAGGAATATTTAAAAAAGAAACCGTTTTTGTTGTCATGGAGCCCACACACTTTCATTTCATAAGGCTATTTTTAGATTGGGTGTTGGTGAATTTGGAAATACTCTCTCTGTTCCTATATTAATTGCTTTCAGTTTCCTTAGAGTGGTGGTTCTAATTTTTTTTGTTTATTTGCCTGCGTGTCTCCTAAAACTTTTAAAGCTCCATCTCTGATGTTTGAGGGAACTGAAAATTTAAGGGGCACTTTTTATTAGGCAAGATCTTAAAGCTGAGATAGTGTCTTTGCTGCTACAAAGATATATGAGAAACCATGGCATCTCGGACAGTGAGCACCAGCTAAATAGCTTGCTATTTTACAGGATTCTAGGCATTTCCAGTCTGTTCCTGGAAAGACACCATTACTAGAGTTGCTTCTGGGCTAAAGTAGGACTTTTTTTTTTTTTTTTTTTTGCAGTACTGGAGTTTGAACTCAGGGCTTCACACTTGCAACGCAGATACTCTACCACTTGAGCCAAACCTTTTTAGCCCTTTTAGTTTTGGTTATTTTGGAGATGGGTCTCTCTTTTTACCCAGGACAGACTGGACAGCAGTCCTCCTATTTTAAGCTTCCTGCTGCCTTTGAGGTGACAGGTGCACATGGCCACACCCAGCTTTTTTCAGTTGAGATGGGGTCTCACACACTGTTTTGCCTGGGCTGTCCTGAAACTATGACCCTCTACATCTTGGCCTTTCATATAGCTTGGGATGATGGGTACATACCACCAGGTCCAGCTACTGGTTGAGATGGAGTATCACTAACTTTTTGTCTGGGCTGGCCTTAAACCATGATCCTCCTGATTTCAACCTCTGAAGTAGCTGTAGTATTACAGACCTGAGCCCAGCCCCCAGCTATGACTTTTTAAACATCCTATTAAATCCACCCTTTTTTTTTCCAGAAAGCTATAGTTAATAATTGCTTTGTCTAGAAAACTTGGAAAACATTTCATAAAAGAAGAACACAAAACTTGAGAATTTTCTAGTTCATTTGGAAAGAAACTTGTTTAGATGCTTCTTGCCTAGAAGTATAACAGGTTACCAAATTGTGTACATATCTGGATTTAGATACAGTTCTGAATATGATTTTGTTTCTAAAGGGATTTTGTTTCTTATTATGTTGGTTTTCTTTCTGTAGCAATGTTATGATCCTAGCATTTCTAAATTTCTCTGTTTTAAACTCAAAATAGTTCTTTGTTTAGTCTTAAATATTCTTCCACTGTTTCAATAATAGGGCTTCTTGGAACATTTCATGAGTGTACGGTAGAAGAATAAATTGCCTTTGCGTATGCATGATTGACTTGCCCCCAAACAGTGTTTGTTCTTCAAAGCTAAAGCCCAACATGAAATTATTTATTCTTCATGCCTAAAATAACCAATAGTTCCTAAGTAATGGGCAACCTGTAATTCTTAACTCCTTGTTTAGAAAAGGAAAGTAACCTAATAGAATGTATATTTTAGGGTGAGCTACTTGAGAATAGGAGTAAATACAAGTTTCATGGATCAGTGCTTTCCACATTTTTTTATGAAATACATAGTTATGATTATCTAAAGATAAACTTTTGCAGAATATTTGGTACATTTATTTCAATTGCTTTGCTTTCTTGTTTTGTTTTTAAAAGTAAGTTATAAATTCCCAGGTCAAAAGAGATGAGGAATTATAACAGACATGCAGAATAGAAGCAGGATTTGGATATTGATTAAATATACAGTTTTTTTTTCCTTCACGTTTTCCATAGTTTCTGATGAAGAACAATCAGTAGTATATGTTCCAGGTATGACTTTCTATGTTAAAATTTGGGAAGTTTCCTTTGCTTCTTAAGGATTAGGAATAAATAAAATTAGGGCAGCTTTTTCAGGTATAACTAGACACAGAATCATCTATCAGAAAATAAAATTGTGTTTTCAAAACAAATTCACAGATGCAAATTTGACCAGCCCCTCTTAAGGTTCGAAATACTGGCTCATCTTAGGTAATGGCTGGGCAAGTCAGCTTTTAGTGAACTTACAGAAAACTTCATCTATTTGGGGACAGGAAGTTCTTTCTAAACATTTTTAAATGAATAAGAGCCTAAATTTAACGTTCCTCAGGAAAAGCATGAAGACTTGATATAGGTATAGGTAAGAGACTTTTTAAAGTTTACTGGTTATTATTAGATTCGTAGTAAAACGGAATCATTAATGACACCCTAATTAGGTGAAAAGCATCTGGTTTCCCCAAGTTATCTGTGTTATGTTTTAATTTATTTCTTTTAATGTGATTTATGATTGTCTTGTTGGAAAAATGTACCTTTAAGTTTTTTTCAGTTGAATTATTATTTATTTTAAACATAACATTTCATTCATTATGTATTAAAAGAGCTCTAAAAGTTTATAAAATAAGAAAATTTTTCCATAGGTCCTGTAGAGTATATCAAGAAAGAGGTTGAAGGGGAGGAAGGTTTAAGAGGATGAGAAGATAGAATTTTTACATATTGTTTAATGAAAATTCCTAGGGATTTCTACAGAAGGAACTATCAGATCAAGACATAAGTCGACAAGTCCAAAAGCTGATGTTAAAGTTAAGACTTCTAAGGCAATGGATGCTTCAATCTCTATGGAGTCTTTAAGAGGTGCAGGAGATTCATTAGGTGAACAGGTTAGTGATTTTTTAAATTTTTCTCTTATTAATTGGTTTATATAAGAATTGACCAATAAGGGCAAAAGAGCCTTTAAAAGAATATTAGGTAATCTATAAGCATTCTCAGAAGATATAGAAACTCCTATGATCCTTTGATAAATCTGAGTATGAATATAAAATATCTAAATTATTCAAGAGTTTTGTTCCAGAGTATCTACACATGCATGAAGCCTTTGCTAAGAAAATGTTTTATCTTAATGTCTCAAGAATATATATTTTGATCTGTGTGGCATTAGTAAATTAAAATTTACAGTTTTTAAAATTGTAAATGGTATCCTTTATGATTTTTGTTCTTACGAATTTATTGATGGATGAGCTTTTATATTAGAATGATGATTTGCCAAAGAAAATTAGCCTGAATAATTATTATTGTTGTTGTTAATGATTTCACTTGGAAAATAATGTCATAAAGATCCTTGCTTTTTATAGCCCAGTCACTGATGTCTCTCTCAGCTTTGTCTTCATAACAGCATCTGCACATTCTTTGGGCATATGTCTCTTCTGGCCTATGTATTTTACTTAATTTTTGTTATATTTTCTCTCATCAACTAGAGTTGAAGTCAGGGTTTGGATCTGTGATTTGTGGGCCAAATCTATCTGCTGCCTATTTACTTACATAAAGGTTTTCTGGAACCTGGTTATGATCATTCTTTTAGGTATTGTCTATGGCTGCTTTTGTATTATAATAGGAGAGTTGCTACAGAGACTGTGTGCCCACATGCCAAAACATTTACTGACAAACTCTATATAAAGTATTCACAATCCCTAATTTATATTCTCTAAGACACTTCTAATATCTATTTCGTTACTGATAATCATTGTTAGTAGTCTACAGAATTTAGCTATTACTGTAATTTCAGGGTTCATCTATATTGTATCATGTATCATTACTTAATTTCTTTTTATGGCTGAATTCACTTTTTGTTTATTCATCAGTTCATAAACATTTGTATTGTTCTACTTTTTAGCTATTATAGATAATGCTCCCGTAAACGTTCATATACACATTTTTTCTTATATATTGTTTCTTGTTTAATTTTAACAGTATAGCACTTATTTTAAAAATTTATTCATATGTGCATACATTGTTTGGGCCATTTCTCCCTCCTGCTATCCGTCCCCTCCCTCCCCAGCTTCCTCCCTGTCCCTTCTTCCCACCTCGCTTCCAGGTAGTACCTGCTGCCCTCTTCAATTTTGTTGAAGAGAAGACATAGGCAATAATAAGAAAGACATAGCGTTTTTGCTAGTTTGACATAAGGATAACTATATAGAGAGATTCCTAGCATTGCTTCCATGCACAAGTATATTACAACCCAAACTGATTCATCTCTACCAGACCTCTTCATACTTCCCAGTCACCTTCCTATAGTGATCTCTGTTGTTTTAAGGCTACTATATTAACTCCTCTACAGTGGGCATATCAAACACTTTCAAGTTTTGGGTTTCCTACCTTTCCCTGTTCCTCCTGTATGTGTTCTCCCCTTAGCGTGTGACCCATGTCCAATAATATTACTGCATTTGTTTTAGGTCTAAAGTCTGCATCATATGCACATGTTTCGGTTCTCTTGGGAATATAGTTAGAATTACTGAATCATGTAGTAATTATATATTTAACCTTTTGTCAAAATGCCAAACTTACCTGTAGTGACTATACCATTTTGCATTCCTATCATCAATGTTAGAAGTTTCCAATTCTCCATCCACATTGTTGCCAACACTTAATGTCCATCTTTTTGGTGGTAGCCATCATACTGGGTATGAAGTGGTAGTTCTTTGTGTCTTGGTTTGCATATCCCTAATGACTAATGTTGATGAGCATCATTTAATGTGCTTCTTGGCCATTTGTGTATCTTTTTCAGAGAGGCATCTCATCAGATCCTATTCAATTGAATTATTTGTCTTTTTTTGTTGAGTTTATAAGTGTTCTTTCTAGATTCCAACTCTGAGTTCCTTATCAGTAATATGATTTGGTAATATTTACCAATAATACCATTCTGTATATTGTTTTTTCATTTTCTTTTAGGTGTTCTTTGAAACCCAAAAGGATAAAGTGCAATTCATCTATTGCTTTCTTTTGTTTCCTTTGCTAAGAAATCATTGCCTAATCTAAGGTCACCAAAATTTATGCCTGTATTTTCTTTTAAGAATTTTATACCATTGAGTCTTGCATTTGTTTAGTCTTTGTTCCATTTTGATTTAATCTTGGTATATAATGTGAGGTAGTGACCCAGCTTCATTTATTTGTCTGTATATATCCAGGTGTCTCAGGCCATGTGTTGAAAAGACTATTGTTTCTCCTTTTTTCTTGGCACCCTGTCAAAAAGCTGATGATCATAAATGTGAGAGTTTATATGGGTTTAATAGGGTTTGTATTCTGTATTTATTTTTTATTTCTTTGATTTGTTTTGAAACAGGGTCTTAATATATAGCCCAGGCTGGCCTGGAACTCTATATAACCCAGTCTGGCCTTGTTTCTCCTGTCTCAGCCTCCTGAGTGCTGAGATTATAGGTATGTCTCACCATGCCCAGCTATAGTTTTGTTTTTATGTTGGTACTACACTGTTTTAATTATTCCATATTGCTAGTGAATTTCAGAATTGGAAAGTCCTCCAACTTTGTTCCCCGTTTTGAAGATTGTTTTGGCTATACTGTATCCCATGTGTTTCCTTAGAAATTATAGAACCATCAAATATTTTATAATTTTTGATGCTATTACGAATGGAATTGTTTTCTTAATTTCATCTTCATGTTGTTGACTGTTAGTGCATAGAAATACAGCTCATTTTTATAAATCAATGTAGTATCCTGCAGCCTCGGTAAATAAATTTATTTCCTCCCTCCCTGTCTCTCTCCCTCCCTTCCTCCCTCCTTCTTCCTTCTTTTAAGTTCTGGGAATCAAACCCAGGGCCTTGTACATGCTAGGCAGAGTGCTCTACCAGTGAGCTGCACCTTCAGACTTCACTAATTTATTTCTCTGTAAATTCATCACACTTTTCCATATATGTAAAATCATGTCTATCTGGGAATAGAATTAGTTTTACATATCCCTTTCCAATTTGGAGTCCTTTTAAATTGTATTCTAAAAAGATTTAAAACAAAAGTCTTTAAATCTACCCATGTTGTTTCTGGTGTTTCATCCTTTCATGTATATTTAGATTTCCATTTGATATTTTCCTTCTACCTAAAGGATTTCCTTTAACATTATTATAATGTAGGTGCACTGGGAATGAATTTTTAAAATCTTTTTTATGCCTGAAAATTATTATTATTTCATTTTTAAAATATATTTTTATTAGCTATAGGATTCTGAGTTAATACTTTTTTTCTTTGAACACTTAAATGATACTGCACTGTTGCCTGTTTTATACTGTTTGAGAAGTCTGCTATCATTCTTGTTTTGTGTGTATGTATATTTGTATGTGTGAGCTAAAACTTTAAATGATTTTCAGATTTTCTCTTTATCACTCATTTTGAGTAATTTAATTATATTATGCTTTGAAATAGTTTTTTAAACATCTCTTTTAGGTTGTTAAGCTTTTTTGGGTCTGTAAGTTTACAGTTTTCATCAAATCACAAACTTTTCAGCCATTAGTTCTTAGGTATTTTGTGTCTCCCTCTTTCTCTTCTCTTTCTATGACCTCAGTTACACAAATATTCAGTGTCTTGAATATTTGAAGTTGCTTGAAGTTATACCATAGCTCTGAGATCCTCTGGTTTTGTTGTTCTCTGTTTATCTTTGGATAATTGGTTATAATTGTTATTGTTATGTCTTCAAATTCATTAATAATCATCATCTGCAGTGTTTAATATGTCACTGATTTCATCCCATGTATTTTTCATATGAAACAATGTCAATTTTGTCTCTAGAAGTTCAATTTGAGTCTTTTATTTATATCTTTCATGTATCTACTTAATGTATTTAGTCATTTTTCTAGCTTCTTGAAAATATGCAATATAGTTAGGATAAGCTGTTTTAATGGAAAGTCAGTTATGGGTAAGATTTTATTAAATTTTTCTCCTAATTATGGTTATATATTCTTGCTTCTTTGCCTGCCTGGTTGTTTTTTTATTGAGTACCTTTGGATATTAGATGTTTTTATATTTCTAGAAGTAATCCTGAACTTTGTTTTGGAACAGTGTTGTTCAGAATTTGATTCTTTTCAAACTTGATTTTAGGGCTTAAAAGGTGATCCGAGAGCAGTTCTAGTGCAGGCTTAATTTTGCCCACTTCAGGCAATATCCTTCTGAATATTCTTCCTGTTTGACCCTTGAATTATAAGGCTTTCCCCTCTGACTGGTGGGTAAATGATTATTCTTCACACTGTTAGGTACAAAAATGATTTTTGTTGTTTATTTTGTATTCTTTTCTTTGAGTGGTTTCTTCATGTACATGTACTGATCATCACTGAGCCCTTGACTTAAAGGGACTCTTTGCAGATCTCTGGAGCTTTCTTTCTATGCAGCTTTGTCCCATTACTCTGCTCAGCAAACTCTAGAAACCTTGGCTTTCTTGGGCTCTCAGCTGTACTCAGAAAGATTATTGAGTTCTGCCTGGGTTTACCTACCTTGTGCCCTGAAAACTCTCCTCTGGCAGCTGTGACAATTGTAGGGCTCACATTTGGTTCCCCACTTTCAGTGATCATCATCCTATGCTGCCAGGTGCCCAATGAAAAATGTTGTTTTGTATATTTTGTCAGGTTTTTTGATTGGTTTGGGCAGTAAGATAAATCTGGTCTCTGTGTTGCCCTATTTCGGCTAGAAGTGGGTGTTCTAGGAATGAGGGGTATATATATGTTTATTTCATTTTTTTTTCTTAATACTAGAAATAATGTACTGGTTTTTTATTGAATGACATAATGTCTCATGTTTTTTCTCTGTATATCATCTTTGTAGTTATTAATACTCAATATCTAGATCCTTAATTCATTAAGGTTTTCAAAGTGGTATTATGTCAAATCTTTTGGGAGACAAACTCCAAAATGAAATTAGAAATGGAAAAGATTTAATGAAGGAAAAACCTATAAAAAGGATAAAGAGTAGAACCAGAAGGAGTAGACAAGAAGAGCCTTTATACCTTCAGGTCTAATTTTTGTGAAAGAGAGAAAAAGAAAGAAGGAAATTTCCTAGGAAGATCCTCAGACTTGACACAGCCTAAGATAGTGTCCATTATGCTAATAAGGAGTGCCAAGCAAATATTTCCTTTTGAGAGTGCTAATTGGAGCAGAAACTGGCCAGTTCTAGTGTCTGTGCTGTTCTCAGTTGTTGGCATTGGCATGTACACTACAGTGAATCCTTAAGGTGTGGTAACTGGAGGCTATTAGCCAGCTACACTCTTGTAGCAAATTCTTTCTCTCTTTTGGCAACCATATTGCTTTTCTTTGCACAGGTAAATCTACTATTCATCAAGAAGTAATTTGTACATGTAGTATTAAGTAAGGGTCACAGTTTATATTTCCATACTGATAGTTTCTTGGCCTACCACCATTCAGTGAGAAGACCATTCTTTTCCATAATGAATTGCAGTGATGCTATTGTTATAAATCAAGTAACTATAGAGTTTGTATTCTTCCTTTATATCTTTGGTCATCCCTACCCTGAATTTTATGTATTATCTTTCTCTTGCTTTTCTGTATCAGTTAAAAGGCCAGATAGTAAACTCGTTTGTGTTTGCTAGCTGAAAGAGCTGTCCCAACTACTCAACTTTACTCTTTTCAGGTAGCATGAAAAGAGCCATAGGAAATGTGTAAACGAATGAGCCTAGTTATGTTTTTAATAAACTTTCAATTGTAAAATCAGGCAGTGGGGCAGATTTGGCTTGCAGCTATAGTTTACCAAGCCCTGTCTTAAATAAAGTAAATATATTTTTGGTTTTAAACAATGTGTTGTTTTATATATGCTTGGAACTATGCTCATGCCATGTGTATTATATAATTAAGTTTTGTGCTTCCATAGTATGTTTATGAGATTTCTTTATGCTGTGTATAAAGAGTAAGTAGGAACTGGAAAACTGAAAAAGGTAATAAGGGAACAGTAAAGTGTCATGAAGGTAGTAACTACACAAAACAGCCACCACTTCTATGGCTGGATGAACAGGCAGAACAAGTTGGAATTATTAAGATGTAGAAACTTGATGAAGGGCTCCCTAATACTGGAATTTGGACTTCTGATGACTGGTTTTGCTATCCCAAAACCAGTCCTTGCTAGTTCTGCAAGGACTGGAAAAATTGTAAACTGAAACCAGCTGCTCTTCTAAGAGTGAGAAATTGAGGCAAGGATGACACTGACAGTAGCAGCAAACAAATTAGAAGGGCTATGTCCTTTCTTCCTTTAACAACCTCTGGTCTCCATCTGGTTCTTTGTATCAGCAGTTTATCAGAATGCCAGGTAGCAAAGGAGAAATGAGGTTTTCAGAGTCTTAGCTTCAGCATCATAAAGCAGAACATGGAAGAATGCATTTATATTGATAAAAGTCAGTAGCATAACAATAACCTATAGAATTCTATTGTATAAATATGCCATAGTTTTGCTATTCTATGGATAATAGACATTGTGTTTTCAGGTGTTTCTGTTAAACACAATGGCTACCAAATTCTTGCCTATGTGTAGGAGTTTCTCTTGTTGATCTTTGTCTCATCACATCACTATTGAAATGGCTATCAGTAAGTTCTTCTATTGCCAAATCTAGTGAATTCTTTCCCACTTGGACTTTTTCCATCATTAGCACTATTGACCCTAAATTTTTCCTCAAATGTTTTTTCTTTTTTCCTTCAACAGTATTACATGCTTCTGTATTTCCTCTTGTCCTTTTAGATTACAGCTTAAACTTATTTAAAAATAGGCTAACTAAGCCTGGCCCAAAAGACCAAAAATCATATGTTCTCCCTCATATGTGGACATTAGATCAAGGGCAAACACAACAATGGGATTGGACTTTGAGCACATGATAAAAGCAAGAGCACACAAGGGAGGGGTGAGGATAGGTAAGACACCTAAAAAATTAGCTAGCATTTGTTGCCCTTAACGCAGAGAAACTAAAGCAGATACCTTAAAAGCAACTGAGGCCAATAGGAAAAGGGGACCAGGAACTAGAGAAAAGGTTAGATCAAAAAGAATTAACCTAGAAGGTAACACACACACACAGGAAATCAATGTGAGTCAATGCCCTGTATAGCTATCCTTATCTCAACCAGCAAAAACCCTTGTTCCTTCCTATTATTGCTTATACTCTCTCTACAACAAAATTAGAAATAAGGGCAAAATAGTTTCTGCTGGGTATTGAGGGGGTGGGGGGGAGAGGGAGGGTGTGGAGTGGGTGGTAAGGGAGGGGGTGGGGGCAGGGGGGAAAAGGACCCAAGCCTTGTATGCACATATGAATAATAAAAAAAAAATAAAAATAAAAATAGGCTAACTAAAATTAAATACCAAATATCTTGGATTTTTAAAAACTAAATTTTTTTCTTAATTTTCACTGTATCATTATTAGAGAAACTTGAAACCTGGAAAAGTATAGAGGAAATAATAAAAACCTAAATAAACATCATCTGTAATACCATCCCTTTATATTTTCTCTGACTTGAGAAACAGAGCTACCTTTCCAACTTCTTGCCAAAATGTTTCCACATGAATTTCTTGCTGGCATCTTAAATTGAGCATACCTAAAATCAAACTCATTCATTTTATTTTCCAGTTTTTTTTTTTCCTATTCCCTTTTCCTACCCTATCTTTCCAGGACTCATTTTAAGAGTCTTTGGTTATTTTTGGCTACCTGAATAATTGGATTAATTTACTTTCTTAGTTCCACAAATGCCAAGAATCTTTTTTCCTTTTTTTTTTTTTTTTCAGTGAAAGTAATAGTAAAGTTTATTAGGAAAGGAATACACTTTCAACAGACTGAAGGCGGGTTGTCTCTAGAGTGAGAGCAACAGGGCCAGGGGTGAGAAAGAGAGAAACATTTCCTGTTCCCCACACAGGAAATGGTAGCAAAAAGTCCGAACCTTTTTTCCTTAAACAGCCTAGGGACTATGGTGTAAGGAAGGTTCTTAGTATCTTCCATTAGGTACTCATGCCTAATGACATTCACCAAGGGAAAGTTGTTTTCCTAATACTCTCTAGTACTTCAGCAAGAGTATCTTCTGCTTTTAGTTCTTTCTCTGTGCATTTCTGTGTAAATTCTATAAATATTCTGATTCATTATCTGTTCCTTAGGCTGTTTTGAGTTCACAGTAGGTTTAAGTGAAGCTAGTAGATAATATTTACCAAATAAAAAATAGGAAATAAATTTCATTTTTCTTTATTTTGTTTATTTATTTTTGGTGGTACATGTGTTTGAACTCAGGGTCTTGTACTTGCTTGGCAAATGCTCTACCATTTGAGTCAAACCCCTAGCCCTGTTTGCTTTAGCTATTTTTCAGATAGGTTCTTGCTTGCAGTTTTTGCCCCAGTCATCCTCAACCTGAGATCCTCCTACCTCTGCCTTCTGTATAACTGGGATTGCAGGCATGAACCACCATGCCTTGTTTCTTTGTTGAGATTTTTAACTAAATTTTGCTCAGGCTGGCCTTAAACAGCATTCCTCTTGATTTCCACCTGCTGAGTTGCTGGGATTATAGGAGTGAGCACCATGCTTAGCCTGTGCTTGTTTTAATAGGTTTCTCAGAAAAGCTTAAAAATTATTTTTAGAAAAATTTAACCAGAAATGTTTTTGTTTTAGAATTTCTACAAGGGAGGAACAAAGAGTGCATCATTGAAGGATTTATGTCTTGAAGACAAAAGACGCATTGCAAACTTGATTAAAGAGCTGGCCAGGTGAGATAAAGCCTAATATGAAATGCATTATAGTATAAGAGAGACAACTCTTTGAGAACAGAAAATTGCTAATATGTTTTGATGTTATTATATCATTGATCTTACTCTTACAGGACCAAAGACTTTAAGAGTTAAAAAAAACACTTTTTGCATTGCTCAAACTAACACCTCATGAAGGGTTCAACCTCAGTGACCTAACTTCCTCCCACTAGGTCTCACCCTTTAAAGGTTCCACAACCTCCCAGTAATACCATGGACTGGGGACTGAGTCTTTAACAACTGGGAGTTTGGGGGATGCTTATCTAAACCATAGTGAATATTTTGGGGAATATTCATTGGAACTATTCAACTATAGTTTGCTCTAAAATTATTACCCATGACAATAAGTATCCATTTGAGAAATTTATCTCAACAATTACTACAGAGATATTATAATGGTTACTTTATATTTTCAATATTTGATTTACATTTATTAATTGGAATTCATATTTAAAACTGAGCTGTTAGCCAGGCGTTGGTGTCTCACCCCTATAATCCTAGATACTTGTGAGGCTGAGATTGAGAGGATTGTGATTTGAGGTCAGACTGAACAAATAGTTTATGAAACCCCCATCTCCAAAATAACCAGAGCAGAATATACTAGTGGTGTGGTTCAGGTGGTGGGGAACATGCTTGGCAAGCATGAAGCTCTAAGTTAAACCCCAGTCCCACCAACAACAGTAGCAAAAATCAACTTCTCTAGTTTTTTTTATTTTGGTATTTCATTATTTATTTTTTTAATCAGTATCAGACTCATGAACATTTATTTTATTCTAATTCAGGGCTCAAAGAAAAAAATAAAGTCACAAAATAATACCTTTTTTCACTTCATTTAAAAAAATGAAACCAGGGCTTATAGAGTGGCTCAAGTGGTAGGGTGCCTGCCTACCAAGCATGAGGCCTAGAGTTCAAGCCCTGGTACTGCCCAAAAAAAACCAAAACCAAGTCAATTTTTATTTTGAGATAATTGTAGATTCACTTATAGTTGTTAGAAATAATAATAGAGCACTCAGGTACCCTTTATTCAGTTTCCACAAATAGTATATTTTCAGCAATCACAGTACAATATGGTCACAAGTGGGAAATTGACATCAGTAGAATTCATCAGTGATATACAGAGATCACCAATTTTACATGTACTCATTCTGTATGTACTTATTTCTCTGCAGTTTAACCACATGTATGAATTCGTGTAAGATTCCAAACAGTTCTAAGGACCACTCATACTGTCTTTTAAAGGATACAGCTACTTTCTTTCCTGTCCCCCATCCCTAATCCCACATTTAACACTAGTATGCTCTCCATCTCTTGAATTTTATCATTTCAAGAAAGCCATATAAATGAGATCATATAATATGTAACTTTTTGAGATTGGCTTTTTTCACTCAGCATAATTCTCTTTAGATCAATCAAGGTTGTTGAATGGTTTTGTAGTTTCTTCCATTTTATTGCTTACTGGTATTACACATGCTACCTCAGAGGTACCACAGTTTGTTTAGCCATCCATTTGTTGCAAAAATATTGTGGTGTTCCAGTTTTTGGCAGTTATACATGAAACTGCTATTCAAGTAATAGGTTTTTGTATGGCAGTAAAATTTTCATTTCTTTGAAATATTGTGTCATAAATTCATGTTTAGTTTTATAACAAAGTGCTGGACTGCTTTCCAGAAATGTACCAGTTTACATCGCTACCAGCAATGCAAGAAATCTAGGTTCTCTTCATACTGCTTAACAACTTTGTATGATTCTTATTTTAGCAATTCTAGTGTTTACCAATATCTCATTCTGGTTTTAATGTGTGTTTCTCTACTGGCCAATGATGTCAGACATTATTTGATGTCCTTATTTCCATCTGTATCTGTAGTGAAATACCTATTCATTCCCTTTGGCTCTTTCTTACTAGAATTTTTGTTGTGAGTTTTGAGAGGTTTTTTGTTGTTGTTTTGTTTTTTTTTATGTTCTAGATACAAATCCTTTGTTGGATCTGTAGTTTCAAAACACTTTTTTTTCTCTGGTCTGTAGCTTGCCTTTCATAGAACCAAAGCTTTTAATTTTCACTAAATTTAATATGTGATCAGTTTTGAGTTTATTTTTATTTACTATGTGATACCTAATTTGAAATTGTTTTAGTTTTTTGCCTATTAATGTCCACTTCATCTAGCACCATTTGCTGAAATCTTTTGTGCACTTTTGTCAGAAATCAACAGAGACATATTTCTGTGGGTTTCTTTTGGGGTTCCTTTTGTGCATTGATATATGTTTCTACCTCTCTGCCAACTGTCTTGATTACTGTATATGTACAGTATAGTAAGCGTTATACTGAATAGAGTGATTTTCTCCCACATTATTTTTTCTTTTCAAAATTGATTTAGCTCTTCTGTTATTAGTCCTTTATATAACAATGTTGGCATAAATTTGTCAATATTGCAAAAAAATTTCCAATGACATAATGATAGGTATTATATCAAACTATAGATTAATTTTAGACAGAACTGAAATCTTTACTGTGTTTCTTCTAGTCTATGAAGATGGTATGTCTCTTCACTTATTTATGTATTCTATATATTAACCCTTTATGCAGTTAATAGCAGGCAAAGATTTTCTCCCCTTCTGTAGGCTGTCTCTTGATTCTGGTAGTTGAAATGTTTCCTTTGCTTTTATTGATTGTTACTGTTAGTTGTTTCCTGAGCAGTTGGAACCCTACTCAGAAAGGCGTACCTGTATCTTTAGGGGTCTTCCCTATGTTTTTCTCTAGTAGTTTCAGAGTTTAAGATCTTACATGTAGATCCTTGATTCATTTCCTTTTATATTCATTTTTGTACAGGGTTAGAGGTAAGGGTCTAGTTTCAGTCTTCTACATATGGATATCCAGTTTTCCCAACACCATTTGTTGAAGAAGCTTTCTTTTCTCCAATGTAGGTTTTTGGCACCTTTGTTGAAAATCAGATAGCTGCAGCTGTGTTGGCTTATTTCTGGATCTTCTATTCCATGTGTGTGGTTTTTTGTGCCAGTACCATGCTGTTTTTGTTACTATGACTCTGTAGTATAAGTTGATGTCAGATACTGTGATACCTGCAGCATTTCTCTTTTTGCTCAAGATTGCTCTGGCTATTTGGGATCTTTTGTGTTTTCAAATGGATTTTACAATTGATTTTTGTTTTTCTATGAAAAATAACATTGGAATTTTGGTGGGGAATCTGTACATTTTTTCAGTAGTATAGCCACTTTTACAATATTAATTCTATCCCTCCATGAGTATGGGAAGTCTTTCCAGCATCTACTGTCTTCTTTAGTTTCTATCTTCAAGGTCATATAGTTTTCATTGTAGAGGTCTTTTACCTCCTTAGTTAGGTTTATTCTTAAGTATTTAATTTTTTGAGGCTATTATGAATGGGATTGTTTTCCTGATTTCTTTTTCACCCTGTTTATTACTGGTGTAGAAAAGCTATGGATTATTTGCATGTTGATTTTGTATCCTACTTTGCCAAAAGTGTTTATCAGACCAGAGTTTTTTGGTAGAGTTTTTAGGATATTTAAGTATAGGTTCATATCAGCTGCAAATAGGGATAATTTAACTTTTTTCTTCCCTTTTTGAATCCTTGTTATTTCTTTTTCTTGCCAAGAATTCATGCACTGTATTGAATAAAAATGGAGAGAGTGAACACCTTTATCTCATTCCTGATTTTGGAGGAAATAGTTTCAGTTTTTCCCCGTTACAATATTGGCTATAGGTTTATCATACACAGCCTTTATTATGTAAAGATACATTCTTCTCTGCCCAGTTTCTTGAGTGCTTTTAATGGAAGGAAGTTGAATCTTGTCAAAGGCTTTTTCTGCATCTATTGAGATGATTGTGTGAAGTTTTTTTGTCCTTTATACTGTTTATATGATGTTTTAGTGTTTATTGATTTGCATGCTGTGAACTATACTTGCATACTGTTTATATGATGTTTTAGCGTTTATTGATTTGCATGCTGTGAACTATTCTTGCATACTGAAATCAAATCAACTTGATCATAGTGTATGATCTTTTACATGTGTTGCTGTATTTGGTTTGTATCTATGTTCATAAAGGAAATTTGTAATTTTCATTTTTTTTGTTATGTTCTTACTCAGTTTTGGTATCAAAGTAATACTGGCTTCATAGAACAAGTTCATTAATGTTCCTTTCCTTTTTATTTGCAGGAATAGTTTGAGGAATAGTGGTGTTAGTTTTCTTTAAAGATCTGGTAGAATTTAGCATTGACTCTGTCTGTTCCTAGACTTTTCTTTGTTGGAAGACTTTATTACGGCTTCAATGTTTGCTTGTTAGAGATCACTGTAGGTCATCTATTTTATCTTGGCTCAGTTTTGGTAGTCCACCTGCGTTTGGAGTGGGATGAGGGCCATGGAAATCACATGATTCAGAAAGTCTGAGTGGTGGGTCTTTTTTTGTGCATTGTAGAATTTGATTTGGTATTATTATTGGGATTTTTTACATCAAAGTTCAGGAGAGGTATTTGTGATTTTTGTTTTTTGTACTGTCTTAGTCTAGTTTTGGAATCATGGTTATATTCTTGTGTCTTCTATTTGATGGAATAAACTGGAAAATTGGTGTTAATTCTTTTTTTGATTTTTGGAGGCAGCGTGGTCTCACTGTGTATCTGAGGCTGGCCTCAAATCCACCATCTTCCTGCCTCAGCCTCCCAAGTGCTAGGATTGCAGACATGAACTACCATGCATGGCCGTGTTGCTAATTCTTATTTAAATGTTTGTGGCTATTCTCCAGTGAAAATGTATGGCCCTGGAGATTTCCTTTTAAATTAAAAATTCACTTTCTTTAGTGATTATAAGATCATTCAGGTTGTCTGTTTTGTCTTGGTTGATCTTTAAAAGTTAGTGCTTTTTAAAAGTTATTCCAATTTCTCTAAACTGTTCAATTTATGAGCCTAAAGTTAATAGTATTCCCTTATTATCTTGCTTTTGACCATAGGAGATGTAATACTTCATTTCTGACAGTAGCAATTTGTATCTTCTCTCTTATATCTTTGTCATTCTTGCTTGGTTAATCAGTTGTATTGACTTTTTTTTTCCCCCCAAAGAATTACCTTTAGTTTCATTGATTTTTTTTTTCTGTTTTTCTTGTTCTTTTTTTCATTGGTCATTTTTTCTCTTATCTCTCTCATTTCCTTCCTTTGCATTACATTGAGTACAAACTTTGCTTTTCTTAAGATGGGGACTCAGAAGCTATTCTTTAACTTAAGCATTTCGTACTATAAACTTCCTTCTTACCATGTTTTCAGTGTATCCCACATATTTTGATTTGCTGTATTTTCATTTTCATTGAGTTCTGTGTATTTTGAAAAATTTTTCATTTGATACTTAGTATTTGATCCATGGATTATTTAGAACTATTTTTGTAAAATTTCCAAGTGTTTAAAGATTTTCTTCTTGTCTTTCCATTATTGACTTCTAGTTTGGTTCAATAACGATTAGAGATCAATGAAAAACATTTTTTTGATATTTGTTTCATGGTCTAGGATATATATGATTGATCTTGGTGAATGTCCATGAGTGCTTGAAAAAAGGTTTATAATTACAGTTCTCCTAGCTGATACTGAGAACTTTTACTCTTTTTTACCTTTGTTTCGTTATTTTTGTTCAATCACCCTTTATGTAACAGATCTTCCCTATCTTCTGCTACTCTCTGGACTCCATAGAAGTCTTCTTTATTCTGCTGGAGCATTCCAGTCCTCCGACGCCTCTCTCATGGATGCCTTCTTTTCTTTGCTTATGTTCCAGCACAGCAGTTCAGGCTATTTTCTGCCTGAATGCCCTCCTCATTCTCTTTTGTTTTTGACTTTTCATGTTGGGCTGGTCTCACTACTTGGATTTATCTTCCTGTGCTTACATTTTGACATTTGATGGTGGCTATGACCTCTTCACTCACCTGTGGCTCTGACTCCACACATTGATTAGCATGTTCCCTTTTGTAGATACCCTCTTCACACACCTCAGGTTTTCATTCTGCACTACTAGCCTATCTCTTCTTGAGAATAACTCTGTTTTCTCTACCGAGTTTACATCCTCTTCATCCTTTTTGGGTCTAATACCCTTCTTCTGTTGACTTTTTGTTTAAATACCTTTGTCATTCTTTATTTGCTGCATTTCATCAACAACTATCACCAAATCCTTGCAGAGATCCTCTCCTGCCACACTTGGGCTCTGAATCTCCAAGCTAGGTTACACCATCCACATGTAAAGACACCCACCTCACCCTGCTTAAGATCTGGTGTAGCATATGCAGCTGTGTCTCCCCATGGTTGCTCTTCTTACCTTGCTTAGGTTTTCACAGCTCTTAGTAGACTACCTCACCTGTGGTTGCCTTCTCAACCTGGTTGTGCTCTGTGTAGATGCTGTCTTGATCTCACTAGATTCTGATTCACCCCCTGTCCTGGTTTTACTTGTTCCAGGAGAAAAGGCCAAGTGAAAAAAAAAATGAAGAACACAAAAAAAATGAAATCTCAAATTTCATTTTGAAGGGAAAAAAGGTGTTCTTGTTGATCAATGAACATTTAGATGTAGTTCCTTATTCATGAATAAACACAGTTTTATATTTATATACTTTGCTTTCCAAATCATGTCATATAAAATAAGAGAGAATCTGCTTCTTTTTTGTGTCCTTCCTGCCTTGCTTGGTATAAAGTTTTTTAAATCAGGCATTTGACGAAATAGAGAATAATAATGAAATATTAATAGAAAATGGTTAGGATGCTGAAGTTTTAAAAGTTGTTTTAATTCATATCTTTTCAGAAAAAATTTAGTCATAAGAATTATGTTTTAGTTGTGTTAAAGGTCATACCAGATGGGAAAAAGTGTCACAAAATTTAGAAAACATATATTAAACATATATTCCTGTGACACATTCAAGTATAGCACACTTAAGGAATTTCAGTAGTTCTCAGCACTACATAGAGAATAAATAGCATGTTTTTCAATTATAGAGTACCATTCAATATAAATGCAAAATGCTAACAATAGCTTTTTTAAAATGGTGCCTTTGAGGTTCAAAGCATCATTAGAAGAACAATGCCTTTATAAAAACAGCTGCTTCTTGAATTCAGTAATGTTATGTAGGGAAACCTTTTGTGTCCCAGTCCCTATAATAGTCTTTATAATGAATTGCGTAGGAAACTTCAAGAAAAGATGAAAAACCTTTAACCAGCTTTAGTGAAAAAGCAGTCTCTGAACTTTAATGGAGTTTAACATTATAGAACAGGTAGTTGCCAAAATTCGTTTTTGGATAGATGGTCTATTCTGAGCTCTCTGTATATACAAGCATTTTTTGAGCAACTAGTGTGCACTCAACAATCTTTCTCCTGATTCTGACTAGACCCTTCCTCCTAAAATAAGTTAGCTTTTTTATATAATTGTTTTTCTCCTTGGTGTGGCATATGTTTAGTGCCCTTTGAAAGTGAATCTTGATGCTTGTAGCCAGAATTATACTTGAACCATATTTTGGTTATAAAAAGTTGAAAGACCATAAATATTGGTACATGTTATATACACATATATGCTATAACTCTGTGTTCTTTTTTCAGACAATTTTCATTTTAATGTATTTTTACCATGTGCTTTTATATGTGGATTATTCTTTCTTAGTTTACTTTTATATGCCAGTTGTAATGAATTCAGATTTCTTAGACCTGAAATAAACAGGAGAAAGGAAGAGTTACTGAGCTCAGTAAGGGAAGGGTAAAGAGCAGAAGTTAGCAGAAATCCTTGTTCATATTTATTTAAATTGCTGACTCACAATTGGAACTCTGAGTTGAATTTTGACATTTGACAATTGAGTACTCTTAACTTAGTACTTTATAATAAAACCATATTAGTTTTCAGGTTTTGATTGAAAATTAATTATCGTATGATACGTGATGATCTTTTTCAAAGCATTTGTCAAAGAAATAATTAATTTTTGTTGTGTTATACCTGAATTTTCAGATATTTTTTAAAGTAATTGACTAATCCATTACATAACAAGTGTTTCAGATATTATTCAGTGATGTTTTATGTTAATACTTACAAAGGCAAAAAACCCGCATCTTTATTCACTCTATAGTACATTTTTTTCCTTCTACTTTTAATTTAGTTGAAATTATGCAAGTATTAGAACTGTTTTAAGTGGGATTTCATTTTAACTTACAGAAAAGTTGCAAAGAATTTCTGTATATCTTTTATCCTTTCCATACATTTTGTATTAAAGTAGTTACAATTATCAAAACTAAGAATTTAACATTGGTCCAATAGTATTAACAAAATTGCTGACTTTATTCATATTTCATTGTCATTTGTTCGTATCATTTTTCTGATGTAATTTCCAGTTTAGGATTTCAGATTGTATTTAGTTGTCACTTCTCCTTAGTCTTCTCCACTCTGATAGCTTTACAGTCTTTCATAACCTTGATACTTTAGAGTATTAGTCACACATTTAGACTGTCCCTTGGTATGGATTTGTCTCTTTTCTCTCCATAAGATTCAGATTCTGCATTTATGGCAAGAATACTCAGAAGCCATGTGCCATTTCAGATTGTCCTGTCAGTGACTACCTGAAAATGACATTTTTTTTTTTTTTGGTGATAATGTTAACCTTGATCACCTGGTTAAGGTGGTATCTGCCAGGTTTCTCCACTGGGAAGTTATTTTTCCTCTTATAATTAATACATATTGTTATATGCTTTGCTAAGTTGTTCCAGCATTGGAAATTGAAATGTTCGGAAAGTAAGCACAAAAACATATAAATATGTAAGCAGGTAGGTTAAGTATATATAAATATTTATGTAAGCAACTCTAAATGACTTTAAAATATTGTTCCAAGTTTTACAGTAATAAATAAAAAAGTGGAACAGACTATAAACACAGAATATTTCTTGAAACAATCAGAGAGCTGGTTAAAGGATAACCAACTAATCCAAAGTATAAGGAGACTTAGCTGACAGGGAAAGGCAGAAGTGAGCACTGCTTACCTAGAGTGGACACAGCTAGAGGGGGTCAAATTTCAACTGAGGTAGGCAATAGATTGTTGAGGTCAACTGGACATAAGGGAGAATGGGGAACCCCTGGAGCAAAATATAAGGGGAGCTTGAACTCTCTTGGAGGATTTTTCCCCATAGACTCCATTCAACAAGAACATTGATCAAGGAGAGCTATAAGCATTTCCCTTGGTACAGGTTTGGGGGAGGGGAGAGGAATAGCAGTTACTATGGAAAGGATAGGAAGTATTTCTTGGATGCTTCTCCTGTATCTCCCCTCTGTAATAAAGTAACATGAAATAAAATAAAATAAAAATTACAGAAAGGGCAGCATAAACTATTGTCCTAAAGCATTCATAAAAACCACATTTCATGGTAGTGGGCAGTAGGCATAAGACCTCAAGGAAGAGCCAAGTTTCATGCTGGTCCTAGAACTATAGAAGGTGGACAGGAGCACTTAAAGATCCCTCCATAACAGAGACTGATTAGCACAGGCATGATTAAAATAACAAAAACAGCCAAAAGACCTATCACAACCCAGACCAGACTAACACGTGTCTAGTAAGTAGAAGCTCATCAGACAAACTCTATAGGTAGGAAGACAGGAAGCTGAAGATTCAATTGTTCACCATCTTGTAGACTAAAAACATGTGGTCTACCTGATGGGAAGTTATGCTTGGAGGAGTTTGAAGCCTGTGGTGCACGGCCACCATAGCAATAATCAACCTCAAACCAGTCTAACTCCTCATTAGAGTAACACAATCCACACACAAAAATCCTAGTCAAAGGAAAGATTTGCCTATTATCAAGCATTGAAATTATGTACCCAGGGAAGATTCCAAGATGGCGGCTAGAGGGAGGAAGCAGAAAACTTCTTGGAGAAATTTTCCTGGAGAAACGCTGGAGATACACCTTGCAGGCAGGGCCACCAAGAAGATGCAAAACTTTGACCCCTCCACACCTCCAGCCTGCGGAGACCATCTCCACTTCATGTTGAATGGAGAAACCAGGAGGGCCCCTGGGCCGCCTCCAGTCGCCTGCACCCAGACGGCTTGGGAAGACACGGACCACAAGGTGAGCTAACTGGTACGCGGTACTTCCACAGACCACCCAAGGCCAGATCAGCATAGCCCCTGGACAGACCGACCCCCACCCGGGAAAAATAGAGAAACTGAGTAATAAGCAATAAGAACAATAAAGACACATAGCAAAGAGGGTGGGGCGCTCTGAGCACCAAAGCGGGGAGGGGAATCCCTCCCTGAACTGTAAATAAACAAGCCGGGCCTGGCTGGAGAGGAGAGGACAGAAGCGGCAGCGCGCGCCCAGTAATAAGGAGCGGGAAAGCTTGTGAGAGTGGCGGAGGGAGGAAAACTCCACAGGAGAAGGGGGAAGACCCAATTCCCACATGAGCTGTAAATAAACACACCGGCCAGCAGGAGCAGCAGCACATGCCCAGCAATCAGGAACGAGAAAGCTTGTAAAAGCTGCACTGGGAGGAAAACTCCACAGGACGGGGGGAAGACCCACTTCCCATGTGAGCTGTAAACCCGCAGGCCTGAGAAAGCGGGTGCAGTGTCACCTCCCCCAGTGTGCTTGGAAAGGGGAAAGCTTGTAGCAGCAGCTCCTGCACAGGAGAAATCTGAGTAAACAAAGCCTGCGGGGCCAGGTGAGTGCTAAGCTCACCCCAGATATCTGCATAAATAAAGCCTCCGGCAACAGCAGGCTGACAGCAGCGGGCAGGCAAGCAACAGCCACAGATAGCCATTCACAGAACTGTCTCCAGACTCTTTTTTTTCTCTCGTCCTACCTTTGATAAGAAAACAACCAAACTACACCTGCATGCTGAAAAAGTTGCTGAAACTATACTGCAGTTGAACTTGGGACACTTTGTGGGGTTTTTGTTGTTGTTTGGTTTTGTGCGGTTTTGTTCTATATTATGTTTCCCCTTTGATGAGACAGCTACAGAACAACATCTGAGGCACCATCTCCAGGATTGGAGGCTGAGAGACAAACACAAAAATTATTACGACTGACTCTTCATTGCATTTGAACTTGGAGGACTTATTTTATATATATATTTTTTCTTTCATTTACTTATTTTTTATTTTTATTCTTATCTTATTCTTTTTATTTTCAATCCTCTGTCTCTCTAATGCCTTTTCAGCTTACACTTGATTAGTACACTGTCTCTCCCTGTTTATATCTTTGAAACTTTTTTCTTCTTTTGTTTCTTTTTTTTTCTACTTGATTATTTGTTTTTCCCTTTTCCTATAACTTCTTTGCTTTCCATCCCCTCTCACCCTACCATTCTAAATATTATCTCAAGCCAGAAAATACTTAATTGTACATAGTACAATAACAACACCAAGGGCAATGATGGGAAGACAGAAAAAACAAGGAAACCACTTTCCCCACAGCAAAAAATTAGTACAGGAATCAGAGGGGAATGAAGAAAACAGATACTCAGATTGAGACTCCAACAAATGAAGATAAACTATGCCAAAGAACCCAGTGAAGCCCACAAGAATAATTTAAAAGACATACTACAAATACTCAATGAGAATTTTATAGAGATGATACTGGATAGGGTCAACCAAAATGTACAGAAGACACTCAAGAAATTCCTAAACAACAAAAATAGAGAATTTGAAAAAACAAAAAAAGAAATAAACCATAGAAGCACTGTATAAACACGAGAGTGAAACAGAGAACACGATTAATAAAGACATAAATGAAGAATGAACTCAGGACAAAGATAGACAACATTAAAGAGGAAATGAGCCAGAATATGGAAAACCTCAGAAAAAACGAAACAGAACTGCAAAACAAAATGGAAGGCCAATCCAGCAGAATAGAACAAACAGAAGACAGAATCTCAGAACTTGAAGATGAAATGGTAATTAAAGGACAAACCAAAGAACTGTTAATTAAACAACTCAAGACCTGTGAAAAGAAAATGCAAGAACTCACCGACTCCATCAAAAGACCAAACTTGAGAATCATGGGCATCGAAGAAGGAGAAGAGGTGCAAGCGAAGGGCATGCGTAATATATTCAACAAAATAATAACAGAAAATTTCCCAAATCTAGAGAAATCTATTCCCATACAGATGCAAGAGGCTTCCAGAACACCAAACAGACCAAAATTGAACTACCCCACAACATATCATCATTAAAACAACAAGTTCAGAGACTAGGGAAAGAATATTGAAGGGTGTAAGAGAGAAAAAGCAAATAACATACAAAGGTAAACCCATCAAAATCAGCAGACTTCTCAACAGAACATTAAAAGCAAGAAGAGTGTGGGGTGAGATCTTCGGGCACTGAACGAAAATAACTTCAACCCCAGGATACTCTACCTAGCAAAACTATCATTGAAAATACATGGAGCAATAAAAGTCTTCTATGATAAGCAGAAACTAAAACAATATGTGAACACAGAGCCACCACTACAAAAGATCCTTCAAGGGATTTTTCTGCCCCCAGAAAGTGAAACCCAACATAACCATGAAAGAGCAGGCAGTACAAAACTACAGGAAAAGAAAAAGCAAGAAAGTAGAGAGTAACCTCAACTTAGGTATACACAATCAAACTTCAAACAACTAAGACAACTAAATGACAGGAATCACCACATACCTATCAGTACTAACGCTTAATGTTAACGGACTTAATTCACCCATCAAAAGTCACCGCTTGACGAAATGGATTAAAAAGGAAGATCCAACAATTTGTTGCTTACAGGAGACCCATCTCACTGACAGAAATAAGCATAGGCTTAGGATGAAAGGCTGGAAGAAGATTTACCAAGCCAATGGCCCCCAAAAACAGGCAGGAGTAGCAATACTTATCTCTGACAAAGTAGACCTCAAACCTACATTGATCAAATGAGATAAAGAAGGATATTTCATACTAATAAAAGGGGAAATAGACCATAAGGAAATAATTATCAACCTGTATGCACCCAATGTCAAACACCCAGTTTCATCAAACATACCCTGAAAGACCTAAAAGCATATGTTAACTCCAACACAGTGGTTTTGGGAGACTTTAACACTCCATTACATCAATAGATAGATCATCCAAACAAAAAATCAATAAAGAAATCCTAGATCTAAAATATACAGCAGATCAAATGGACCTACTTGACTCTATAGAACATTTCATCCAACTTCTACACAATATACATTCTCAGCAGCCCATGGAACCTTCTCCAAAATAGATCATATCCTAGGGCACAAAGCAAGCCTCAGCAAATATAAGAAAATAGAAATTATACTGTGCATACTATCTGATCACAATGCAATAAAACTAGAACTCAACAACAAAAGTAAAGACAAAAAACCATGCAAACAGCTGGAAACTGCATAACTTATTACTTAATGAAGAATGGATCATCGATGAAATAAAAAAGGAAATTAAAAAGTTCCTTGAAGTCAATGAAAATGAAAACACAGCCTACTGAAACCTATGGGACACAGCAAAGACAGTGCTGATAGGAAAGTTTATAGCCATGAGTGCATATATTAAAAAGACTGAAAGATCCCAAATCAACAACCTAATGATACATCTCAAACTCCTAGAAAAACAGGAACAAGCAAATCCCAAAACAAATAGAAGGAGAGAAATAATAAAAATAAGAGCTGAAATCAACAAAATAGAAACCACAAAAACCATACAAAGAATTAATGAAATAAAAAGTGGTTCTTTGAAAAAATAAATAAGATCGACAGACCCCTGGCAAACTTGACTAAAATGAGGAGAGAAAAAACCCAAATTAGTAGAATCAGGAATGCAAAAGGGGAGATAACAACAAACACCATGGAAGTCCAGGATATCATCAGAGACTACTTCGAGAACCTATATTCAAATAAATTTGAAAATCTTAAAGAAATGGACAGATTTCTAGATACATATGATCATCCAAAATTGAACCAAGAGGACATTAATCACCTGAATAGGTCTATAACACAAAATGAAATTGAAGCAGCAATCAAGAATCTCCCGAAAAAGAAAAGTCCAGGACCTGATGGATTCTCTGCTGAATTCTATCAGACCTTTAAAGAAGAACTGATAGCAACCTTCCTAAACTGTTCCATGAAATAGAAAGGGAAGGAAAACTGCCGAACACATTTTATGAAGCCAGTATTACACTTATCCCAAAACCAGGCAAAGACACCTCGCAAAAGGAGAACTATAGGCCAATCTCTTTAATGAACACTGATGCAAAAATCCTCAACAAAATAATGGCAAACCGAATTCAACAACACATCAAAAAGATCATTCAGCACGAACAAGTAGGCTTCATCCTAGGAATGCAGGGATAGTTCAACATACAAAAATCAATAAATGTAATAAACCACATTAACAGAAGCAAAGACAAAAACCACTTGATCATCTCAATAGATGCAGAAAAAGCCTTTGATAAGATCCAACACCATTTCATGATAAAAGCTCTAAGAAAACTAGGAATAGAAGAAAGTACCTCAACATTGTAAAAGCTGTATTCGACAAACCTACAGCCAGCATTATACTTAACGGAGAAAAACTGAAACCATTCCCTCTAAAATGAGGAACCAGACAAGGATGCTCACTATCTCCACTCCTATTCAACATAGTACTGGAATTCCTAGCCAGAGCAATTAGGCAAGAAGAAGGAATAAAAGGAATAGAAATAGGTAAAGAAACTGTCAAAATATCCCTATTTGCAGATGACATGATCCTATACCTTAAAGACCCAAAAAACTCTACTCAGAATCTCCTAGACACCATCAGTAGTTACAGCAACGTAGGAGGATATAAAATCAACATAGAAAAATCAGTAGCATGTCTATACACTAATAATGAACAAACTGAAAAAGAATATATGAAAACAATTCTATTTACATTAGCCTCAAAAAAAAAATCAAATACCTAGGTGTAAACCTAACAAAAGATGTGAAAGACCTCTACAAGGAAAACTATACACTTCTGAAGAAAGAGATTGAGGAAGACTATAAAAGTGGAGAGATCTCCCATGCTCATGGATTGGTAGAATCAACATAGTAAAAATGTCTATACTCCCAACAGTAATCTACATGTTTAATGCAATTCCCATCAAAACTCCAATGACATTCATTAAAGAGATTGAAAAATCTACTGTGAAATTTGTATGGAAACACAAGTGGCCACGAATAGCCAAGACAATACTCAGTCAAAAGAACAATGCTGGAGGTATCACGATACCCATCTTCAAACTATATTACAAAGCAGTAACAATAAAAACAGAATGGTACTGGCACAAAAACAGACATGAAGACCAGTTGAATAGAATAGAGGACCCAGATATGAAGCCACACAACTATAACCAACTTGTCTTTGACAAAGATGCTAAAAATATATGATATAAAAAAAGCAGCCTCTTCAACAAAAACTGCTGGGAAAAGTGGTTAGCAGCCTGCAAAAAACTGAAACTATATCCATGTATATCATGCTATACCAAGATTAACTCAAAATGCATCAAGGATCTTACTATCAGACCACAAACTCTAAAGTTGATATAGGAAAGAGTAGGAAATACTCTGGAGTTAGTAGGTGTAGGTAAGAACTTTCTCAATGGATCCCCATCAGCACAACTAAGAGATAGCATAGATAAATGGGACTTCATAAAATTAAAAAGCTTCTGCTCATCAAAATTAATGGTCTCTAAACTGAAGAGAACACCCACAGAGTGGGAGAAAATATTTGCCAACTACACATCAGACAAAGGACTGATAACAGTATGTATAGGGAACATAAACTAATTCTCCCAAAACTAATGAAACAATAAAGAAATGGGCATGTGAACTAAACAGAACTTTCTCAAAAGAAGAAATTCAAATGGCCAAAAAACACATGAAAAAATGCTCACCATCTCTAGCAATAAAGGAAATGCAAATTAAGACCACACTGAATCCACCTCACCCCTGTTAGAATAGCCATCATCAGCAACACCATCAACAACAGGTGTTGGCAAGGATGTGGGGAAAAAGGAACCCTCTTACGCTGTTGGTGGGAGTGTAAACTAGCACAACCACTCTGGAAAAAAATTTGGAGGCTACTTACAAAGCTAAACATCGATCTACCATTTGATCTAGCAGTATCACTCTTGGGGATATACCCAAAAGACTGTGACACAGGTTACTCCAGAGGCACCTGCACACCCATGTTTATTGCGGCACTATTCACAATAGCCAAGTTATGGAAACAGCCAAGATGCCCCACTACTGATGAATGCATTATGAAAATGTGGTATCTATACACAATGGAATTTTATGCAGCCATGAAGAAGAATGAAATGTTATCTTTTGCTGGTAAATGGATGGAATTGTTGAACATCATTCTGAGTGAGGTTAGATTGGCCCAAAAGACCAAAAATCGTATGTTCTGCCTCATATGCAGCCATTAGATCAAGGGAAAACACAAGAAGGGGATTGAACTTTGATCACAAGATAAAAGTGAGTGCACACAAGGGAGATATGATGCAATACACCTAAAAAATTAGCTAGCATTTGTTGCCCTCAACGCAGAGAAACTAAAGCAGATACCTTAAAAGCAACTGAGACCAATAGGAGAAGGGGACCAGGAACTAGAGAAAAGGTTAGATCAAAAAGAATTAACCTAGAAGGTAACACACATGCACAGGAAATCAATGTGAGTCAACTCCCTGTATAGCTATCCTTATCTCAACTAGCAAAAACCCTTGTTCCTTCCTATTATTGCTTATACTCTCTCTTCAACAAAATTAGAGATAAGGGCAAAATAGTTTCTGCCAGGTATCGTGGGGGTAGGGGGTGGAGGGAGGGGGTAGACTAGGTGGTAAGGGAGGGGGTGGGGGGAATGGGGAGAAATGACCCAAGCATTGTATGCACATATGAATGATAAAAAAATAAAAAGTTAAAAAAAAATTATGTACTCAAGTCTACTATCCCACCCAAGATGTCCCGATATCAATAAAATTTGAGGCATAGGGAAAAGCAGAGCAAACACAGGGAAATGTATGGAAGTGAACATAGAAAAATGTGGCACAGATGCTGAACAATCTAATGAGGAATTTAAAATAATTGATCAATACATTTAAATATGTGTTAGTTATCTGTGGTTACCAAGTATATTATGTCAAAATTTAGCAGCTTAAAACACTGGCAAGCTTCCTGGAGGCTCTGTTTGATTTAAAGAAATTGTGAGGCCCAACCTTGATCTCTTACAATACACTTTTTATATGTTTGTGTTAAAACATAAAAAAAGTTTAAAAGATTTACAAAAGTTTTGATCTTCGCTTTATCTGTAGAGCATTTGCTCCAGAGACATTTCTTAAATTTAGCATGTTTTGCTATATGGAGAGAATTCTCAAACTCATGAAGTCCTCACTCATTTTAGTTTAATAGTGTTTTCTTCAATTTATCTTTCTTTTCTCTTAATTTAATATAATCACCAAGAAGAAACCAAGTATTTACTTGGCAACTGATTTCCATCAGAGTGAGTAAGAATAAGCAAGACAGAAGTCACTAGTTTTCGTTATGTATCTCAAATGTAACATCAGTTTTGAGTATAGGCCAGTCTATACTCAATGAGAGGAAATTAAGCAAGGACATGAACACTAGGAGACATGGGTCATAGGTCACATTTTATAGGCTACTTATCACAATAACTTTGTGATTTTCCTAAATTAGAATTTTTAAAAATTTATTTTCTATTGATCCCTTAATATTTTTCATAGACATAGTGATGTATTTTGCATATTTAAAAGTATGTATGTTTTCTTATTCTTTTATTCTGTTCTCTTACATTGTTGCACTTGGCTATGACTTCCAGTTAATTCCTAATAGAATGACTGCTGACTTTCTTACCTTATTCCTGAAAATACAAGGATAGGAACAAATTGTTCTTTTTGTCCACTCTTAGTACATATGATAACTATAGAAATTTTTTAAAGAGATGCTGTTTATTGGATCAAAGTAGTTCCTTCAGTTCCTAGATTATCAAGAATTTTTATTTTGAACGGATTGGATTTTGGCAAATGCCTTTCTTATATTTATAGATGAGCATATAAACTTTCTCCTATAATCCATTAATGTAATGAAGTACATCCATTAATTTTCAACTGTTAAACAATCTTTCCTTCCTGGAGTAAACCCAACTTGGATATATTATTATCTTTCTCTGGATTTACTTTGCTTTTTTTGTTGGTGGGACCAGCGTTTGAACTCAGGACTTCATGATTTACACTTGCAAAGCAGGTGCTGTACAGTTTGAGCATACGTCTTGTCCATTTTGCCTTGGTTATTGTCCATTATGCCTAGGCTGACCTTGAACCATGATCCTCCTGATCTCAGCTTCCCCAGTGGCTAGGAGTATAGGTGGGAGCCACTAGCACCTAGCTCCTCTTTGGTATTATTGGAGGGAGATTTTTTTCTGCAACATATTAGATAGATTGGACTATAATTCTTTTCTATAATGTCTTTGTCAGATTTTGGTATCAGGATTATGGCTACTTCATAAGGTGAATACATACCTGTACTGAAAGAGATAGCAAGTAAATTTAAATTTTGACCAGTAAAGTTAATAATTTTTGGTTCAAATTTAAGCATGTATTTAAATGATCAGATCTTTGATTGTCTTTAGGTATTATGTATACTACTACCTCTTAGGCTTTTTCTTAAAAATGCATTATATTTTTTAGGTCTTTGATCTGTCTTTTGGTAGATTTAATATCTAATATTCCTGTATTCAAATTCATTTTGTGATCATTTTTATTATCTTAACTACTATATTAATAATACAGGAAATTTATGTACCCTATATTCCATCTCAGAAATTCTTATTTCACTTAGAGGTTTTAACTACTCATACATTCCTTATAGGGAAAGGAAAAAAAACATTTTTTTTTTTTTTTTTGTGGTCGGACTGTGGTTCCAACTCGGGGATTCACACTTGCAAAGCAGGCACTCTACTACTTGAGCCACACCTCCAGTTCATTTTTGCTCTTGCTGTTTTTGGAGGTGAGGTCTTCTGAACTATTTGCCAGCTGGCTTTGAACCATATTTCTTACTGATCTCAGTCTCCCAAATATCTAGGATTATAGGAGTAAGCCACTACCACCTGGCTAAGAAAATCATTCTTTAGTTGGAATATAGAATATGTTTCAATGTTCAGAACATTCTTACCACACCAAGGTGGAATTCTGTATCCATGAGTAGTCACTCCCCATTTCCTGCCAACTTTTCATAGACCTAGGTAATTGCTACTCTCTGTTTCAATGGATTTGCCTAGTCTAGATATTGCATAAAAGTGAAATCAATATATTGTATGGTCTTGTTTAATTAGTGTTTTTTAATTTAGCGTAGTAATTTTAAGGTTCATCCATGTGGTAGGTAGCATGTATCTCATTTCTATTTATTGTGTAGACAGTTCTACATTTTGTTTATCCATAGATAGTTATTTGGATTATTGTACTTTCTGGTTATTATAGAAAGTGCTACTGTGAATATACAAGTGCGTGTTTTTGTGCAGACATATATTTTCATTTCTATTAGTATATACCTAGGAGTGGAATTACTAAATCATATGGTAACTTAACTTTTTGAGAAACTGCCAGAATGTTTTCCAAAGTAGCTGTAACATTTTACATTCCTGTCAACAGTGTAAGAGGGTTCTAGTTTTTCCATAGTTTAAAAATATTTGTTGTTCCTCTCTTTTTTTATTATAACCATACTAGTAGCTGTGAAGTCATATGTGAGCTGTTTGCATTTAACTAATGGCTAAGATGTAGAACATCTTTTTATGTGTTTTTTGGCCATTTCTGTATCTTCTTTGAAGGAATATCTGTTCATACCCTTTTAAATAGGGTTGTGTTTTCGTTGTTAAGATCTTAGAGTTCTCTATATTTCATATGTAAGAATGTTATTACAAATACTGGTTGCAAAAATTTTTGTCCCATGTTGTACATTTTTTTTTCTTTTGGGTAGATGGTGTCATTTAGAATACAAAAGTTTAAAATTTTGATAAAGTTCAGTTTATCTATTTTTCTCTTGTTGCTTGTGCTTTGGATGCCTTATCTGAGAACCCATTGTCTAATCTAATGCTGTTTGTTTCTTCTCAGTTTATGGATATAATTATTAAACTTTGGTATTTGATCCATTTTGACTTAATTTTATATTTTTTTTGCATGTGAATAGCAAGTTCTTGCACTACCATTTGTTGAAAAAACTGTTCTTTTCCCCTGGGTTCTTATACCCTGATTGAAAATCACTTTACTGTAAATATGATGATCTTTTTGTGGACTCACTTGTGTTCTGTTGATCTATTTTTTATCCTCATGCCAGTATCACACTGTTTTTAATTAATGTAGGTTTTAGTTAGCTGTGAAGTTGGAAATTGTAAGTCTTCCACCTTTGCTGTCCTCTTTCAAGTATATTCGAGGAATTCTTAGTCCATTTCATTTCTATATGAATTTTAGGATTGATTTCTGCACAAAATCCAGTTAGGAATTTTGGCGTTAAATCTGCCCATTAAATATTAACTCTTACAATTATGTATATATTATATATAATTTATGTAGGTCTTAATTTCTTTCAACAGTGTTTACAGTTGTCATTTATAAGTCTTGCACTACTTCTTTTGAATTTTCTCCTTTGTTTCTTATTCTTCTTGATTGGTTATAAATGGAGTTATTTCCTTGATTTTACTTTGGGGTTGTTCACTATTTGTATATAAACATACAGTTGACTTTTATAATTTGATCTGGTATCCTGTAACCTTGTTCGTTTCCTTTATTAGCACTAATAGCTTTTAGTAAATTTCTTAGTTTTTCTGTACAAAGTCATAGTGTGTGAAATAGAGGTAGTTTTACTTTTTCCTTTAGAATCTGGATGCCTTTCATTTTTATTTTCTTGCCTATTGCCTTGACTTACCAATCCAGCACTGTGTTGACTTGAAATGGTAAAAGCAGCCATTCTTTTCTTGTTCCTGAACATAGGAGGGAAAGTATTCAGTCTTTCCCCACTAAGTATGATGCCAGATGTGGGTTTTTGATTGGTGGCTTTTCCCAGGTTGAAGAAGTTTCCTTCTTTCTGTGTATTGCATTTTTTTAAAATCATGAATTGCTATTAGATTTTTCCAAATGCTTTTCTACATCTGTTTAGGTCATCATGTGGATTTTGCTTTGATTCTATTGATATGGTATATGACATTAAGTTTTAGATATTGAATGAACTTTGTATTCTTGGGATAAAACCCAGTTGGTCATGACACACACACACACACACACACACACACACACACACACCCACACCCTATATTTGGCTTGCTACTATTCTGTTGAGGATTTGGGGGTCTACATTCATGAGACATACTGGTTTACCATTTTCTGAGTACTTTTGAACATAGATTAATCTGTGATTTCTAAAAGCACCTCTTTTCCTTTAGGCAGTACATTTTAAATAACTGCCAAATGTTAAGATTAGTCAAGAAGGAGTTAAGATGATTTTTTGAAAATTTTTTTCTCCTTTTATTTTATTGTTTTTACATTTATTTACATGTGTATTCATTGTTTGTGCCACCTCACCCTCCACCCCACCCCCACTTCCAGGCAGAACCTGTTCCACCCTCTTCTCTGATTTTGTGAAAGAGGAAACATAAGAGATAATAAGAAAGACATATCATTTGGGATATGTCTGTTTGGGATTGAGAAAGCTTTACAGAGAGATTCCTAGAGTTGCTTCCATGAAATAGTTTTTAATGATAAATCCCTCTTTTTCCACCATGTAATTATTTGTTTAAAAGCATTATATCCTTTTTTCTTTGCTAGGTATATTATAAAATCTGTTCCTTCTCCAACTTTACCAACAAGTTGATATTTATAACTTACAAAATGCAACCAGCAGACCCAGCTCCCAACTGGGAAATATTAAATATGGGAAGAAACTTCATGTGATTGATCATTAGATATGCTATAGTTCTCTGGGATAGAAGGTTTGCTGACTTGACCTTGTCTTTCACATTAGTGTAAAAGTGCCTACCAGAGTATCTTGAAGAGTATCAGAGATATGCAAATCTCTTTCTAAAACATTAGTTTTTCTAAAAAAAAAAAGTTTAGAATAAATGAGTGTGGGAAAACTTTATGTTAAAACAAATTTATTTTATGGAGAAAAATATAAAATGTGCAGGAATTTTTAATGTAAGCTATATAAGGCATCAAGAGGAGTTTAGTACTTTTGGCATAATTTTCAATTCCAACACTGAACTCTAAGTGTATGAATTCTTTAGGTATTAGATACTTTATTAATGGGTCCCTCTACATGTAAAGTCTTAATTAGTATACATACTTATATTATGTTAACAAGGAAGCCATGCATATCTTTAGATAGGCCTATAGAAAAAAGTGTTACCCTTTGTTAACACTGCTTGTTAATTTTATAGCCTTCCAAAGCATAATAGTTATTAAAGGATAGTTTATTCATACCAGCATAAAAAAAAGAGCTTTTAAAGTACTGCTTAATAGTGCAGCAACAAATGTTTCAAGTGTGTTCCAGAAATGAAAATTTTTTTAGCTGCTTACATGCATGCATTTTTAATTCTGTAAATGATTTTATAACATGTAGATACATATACAAGGCACTAGCAGCATTAGAACCACTTAAAAGAATTTTTACTTAGTTTAAGTTTAGTTTTCTCAGTTTTACCAGAAAAAATGCCTTAGGGTTTTTGCATCTGGCAAGAGACTGATTTAAACAGGATGCAGAGAATAGTAGAGCTTGTCATTTTTTTTGGTTGTCAGGATCAAAGCACTCCCAGTATTTAAGGATATAGCCAAGTGAATATGTTGGCTTTCCCTATGCTGGCTGGTAGAAAGAGAGAGAGAGGGAAAGGGAAGAGGGAAGATCTTTTCACCCTTTCACCCTTGCATGAGGCTCCTGAATGGAATTCCCTATGCTGGTTGGTGGAGCGAGAGATGGAAAGGGAAAGAGGAAGACTGCCCTTTGAGAGGAAGCGAGACTGATTCCGAGGTCCTCAAAGCATTCCTCTTATATCTTGGAAGTCTCAGTTGCAGATCCTCTTGTCTGAAAAGGCCTCCTGCAGATGTCTCTAGGTGAACAAGCTACAGGGTACCCCAACTACTTCCTATCATTCTCCAAAGAGCCAGTCTCTTACAATCCTTCATGAGGGTTCCTAAATGGGATGGTGATCCTGAATGCCAGCCCAACTATTAGAGCATCAGAACTATTATACACTGGGCAAAGAGGCTGAAGCTAATAACAACGTTAAAATGAAAACATAACAACATAAAGGAAGACAATCTGTTGAGTGTTAAAAGGAAACATCTTAATATGAACTTTTGTAACCAGTACAGAATTAACTACGAAATCCAAATCATACTAGGGAAGCTTGGCTGATAAAAACCCATAGTCTGTGGTCAGTTTTCCCTAAGACCTGTGTCCTTTGGTTGCTGCAGTGAGAAGATGTGGCAGAAAGCTCAGGATTTTTGCTATGAAGGAAGAGCCAGCAACATGCACCCATCAGGCCATGTTATAAACTAAGAAGAATGAGGGAACATGCACTTTTTAAAAGATATTTAATAAACCAATAACAATAATGTCTCAAATGATTAGATACAGAAACAGATAAGGGAATAAGTATAAAATTAGGAAACCCAATGACTGAGAGTCATAGTTTGGAAGAAATCCCATCTTATACAGCTTATGTTAAGTAACAGAATGACAGAATGACTTGGGACACACAGCAGGGTTGTTGTTGTCCTGCATGGGCCCCTAGAGACCAAGAATAACAGGCTCAGTCATTGAGATATGACACACATAATTTAGTATTCTAAGATTAATAACCTCTTAATAGACCCCAATAAGAGCTTAAGATTTTATCATCCCATCTGGAGGGTGAACTTTTTTTGTTTGGTTTTGGTAAAATTTTGAATCAGCCTATAGCACAAAAGATCCTGACAGTTATTTTGATAAAACAGAAACCCATTTTTTAAATATATATTAGTACCTTAAATTTTGACCTCAGAAAACACTGTAGTCAAACTTTAAATTATAGCTAACCCAATCACTCATATATAAACTTATAAGCTTTAAGACCTTAATTTGTATCTTTAAACAATCTTTGTAAAAACTTGATTTTAAGTAACACCATTTTTAATAAAACTCTTTAGTAACCTTATACCCTAAAAGACTTAGGAAGAAAATTAAATTATGTTTTTTATAATAGTAATTTATAAGAACACATGGGTTAATAGCACTAATTATAAAAGAGTTAAATGTAAATTATACTTACAATATAATGAAATGATTATTGTCTAAAAATTCTTTTTAAGTCCTAAAGCAGAGGATAGTTAGGCCTGGTTGAGTTTAGAACTTTAGATAACTTTTGAGACAGTTGTGCACATAAACTTCATAAAAGTAGCTTAAGAACTATCCTACAGACATCTACACACATACAGATGTTTTGACCTATGCATGCCAAAAAATGTCAAAGCAAGCATATGTGAGCTCAAATATTTAGAGGCCACATGTTCATAAATAGGAGACAGACTAAGACATACACAGAAAGAACACAATGACACACAAAACAATCACATTAATTCAGAGTGCACTCTTAAGTAAATTATTTCTTTGTCATTGTGTTTAGTAGGTTAGTCAGCTAGATTCTTAAGTAGTTTCTAACAGATCTTTAACACAAATACTCTTATTCTTTGTCCAATCCTTAACAGATTAACATAGTAAAATCAGCATGTATAAAAACTATATTAATCTAGAGAATTTTAACCACAAGTTGGTTATAATTTTCCTAGAGGATGGCAAAATGGCATCACCCACGAGTGTCCTAATCCTGTGGAGTAGCAAGATGGCACTGGACACATGGTGGCTTCATCATGGTGGCAGCATTTTCTGTGATCACCTGGTCTCTCCAAAGGGGTCTCTCAAATGGAACACAGAAACATGTTATATGCAGAACACAGGCTCAAAATAGCAACCTGTTATAGGACTAAAAGATACTTTCCCATAAGAGACAGGTGTTACCGCCCATACAAGTTAGTCACCCTAATGAAAAGACCAAATAATCAAAGCAAACTAAGGTGGGTTTTGAACTCATGGGCTCACATTTGCTAGGCAGAAAGTCCTTGTTAGTGTCCCTAAAGAAAGGAGACTTAGAAACTATCTTTAGAATCTGGCAAATACAGGGGAATGTGACCTCAGGGTGAGCACTTCTGTGACCCCTGCAGGATATGGGGACAAGAAGAGCATTGGAGAGAGTTGGGACCAGGTGCCCAGGCCAAACAGAGGCATAGCAGGTAGGCAGGCAAGGAAGCAGGACAGAGAGGGAAGAAAAAGAGGGCTGCAGATGCATGGCAGCAATAGGAAACAGCAGTATGGCCTAAGGCATGGGCTGCAGGATGCCAGAGCTGGCACCTTTAGATTCCTGGGTGCACACATTGGCTATTAGTGTTACTGGCGTTGCCACCCTACTTCTGGCTAGGTGAACTCTGCTGGCTGGCTGGGCTGTATAGGCTGGCTAGGTGAGGCTTCTGAGTCTATGCTAAGGGGCAAGGCGACTGGAGAGCTGGCCAGTGCTGAGAGGTGAGGCTTCTGGGCCCATGTGGAGAGGTTGGGCTGGCTCCCAGGCATGTTTTGGTGTCACTGTTGTGCTGCTGGTGGGACCCAGGTGGGTGTCTCAAGTCTCCCAGTCTCAAAGCTGATGCTCCCAGGCTCCAGAAATGAAATTTAGACAAGTGATTTTTTTTTATCTACATGGATGCTTTTTTTTGTAATTGTTTTCACATTTACTTACATGTATATACATTATTTGGGCCACCTTCCTCCCTACCCCTTCACTTCTGGGCAGAACCTGTTCCACCTTTTTATTCTCTGATTTTGTAGAAGAGAAGACATAAAAGATAATAAGAAAAACATAGTGTTTTTGCTAGTTTGAGATAAAAATAGCTATACAGAGAGATTCCTAGCATTGCTTCCATGCATGTGTATATTATAACCCACATTGGTTCATCTCTACTAGACCTCTTCATTACTTCCTGGTCCCCTTCCCATTGTGGCCTGTGCCAGTTTAAGATTACTGTATTCATTCCCAACAGGGAGCACATCAACCACATTCATGTTTTAGGTTTCCTTCCCTTTACCTATTCCTTCTGTGCATGTTCTCCTCTTACTGTGTCCAATAATACTGCTGCATTTTTTTCAGCTCTATAATCTACATATGAGGGCGAACATATGATTTTTGGCCTTCAGAGCCTGGCTAACTTCACTTAAGATGATATTCTCTTGTTCCATCTATTTACTTGCGAATGACAAAATTTCATTCTTCTTTGTGTCGAATAAAATTCCATCATGTATAAACACCACATTTTCTTAATCCAGTAGTGGGGCATCTTGACTGTTTCCATAGCTTGGCTATTATGAATAGTGCTTCAATAAACATGGGTGTGCAGGTGCCTTTGTAATTATCTGACTCTCATTCTTTCGGACATATATCTAGGAGTGGTATTGCTGGATCATATGGCAGATCTATGTTTAGTTTTTTAAGAATCCTCCATATTGTTATAAGCTAGTGGTTGTACTAGCTTACATTCCCACCAGCAGTATATGAGGTTCCTTTTTCCTGCATCCTTGCCAACATTTGTTGTTGGTGGTGTTCTTGATGGTAGAAATTCTAACAGGTGTGAGGTGAAATTTTAGTGTGATTTTGATTTTCATTTCTTTTATGGCCAGAGACGGTGAGCATTTTTTCAGTGTCTTTTGGCCATTTGGACTTCTTCCTTTGAAAAAGTTCTGTTTTGTTCAGTTGCCCCCTTCTTCATTGGTTCATATTTTGGGGGAGTTTAGTTTTTTGAGCTCCCTGTGTATTCTGGTTATCAGTCCCTTGTCAATGCATAGCTAGCAAAGATTTTCTCCATTCTGTGGGTAGTGTCTTCAATCTAGAGACCATTTCTTTTGTTGTGCAGAAGCTTTTAAATTTCATGTAGTCCCATTTGTCCATCCTTTCTGTTAGTTGCTGGGCTGTGTGAGTTCTACTGTGGAAGTCCTTGTCTATGCCTGTTACTCCCTGCTCTTTCCTGTGCTTACTTCAAGGTTTCAGATCTGATATTAAAGTTCTTACTCCACCTTGAGTTGATACTAGTACAGGATGATAGGCACAGATCTAGTTTCAGTTTTCTCCAGGCAGATAACCACTTTTCCCAGCAACATTTGTTGAAGAGGTGTCTTTTCTCCATCATATGTTTTTGGCGCCTTTGTCAAAAATAAGGTGGGCGTAGCTGTGTGGATTTATATCAAGGTCCTCTATTATGTTCCACTAGTCTTCATATCTATTTGTATTCCTCTTATTTCTTCTTCTTGCCTTATTGCTCTGGCTAGGAATTCCAGGACTATGTTGAATAGGAATGGGGAGAGTGGGCTCCCTTGTCTCATTCTTGACTTTAGGGGAAATGGTTTCAGTTTTTCCCCATTAAGTATGATGTTGGCTATAACATTGTCATATATAGCCTTTATAATGTTGAGGTACATTCCTTCTATTCCTAATTTCATCAGAGCTTTTATCATGAAATGGTATTGAATCATATTGAAGGCTTTTTCTGCATCTGTTGAGATGATCAAGTGGTTTTTGTCTTTGCTTCTATTATATACTGTGATCAATAAATGTAACACAGACAAGTGATTTTTTTATCTGGATAGAGCACATAAAGCTTTGTAAAAAAAACTTCATCCTAGACTCTTGCATTATGAAATTTGACTGTACAAGCATTTTTGCCATCACAGATCCATATAGGTCTTCATGGATCTTGTTCAGGTCCTCCACAAAGCAAGTAAGTGTTAGCCAGGCAAGAGAGATAATCTGTGAATTTAGATTAATGTTAAGGTAAACTTGGCAATGTACTTTTTTTTCCCCCTTTGCTCTTTTACTTTTCTTTCTCCTGGCAGTACTGGGATTTGAACTCATTGACTTGCTAGGCAGGCACTCTACCACTTGAGCCATGCTTTTGTTTTATTGCTTTAGTTATTTTTCAGGTAGGGTCTCATGTTTTTGCCCAGAGTTGACCTTGAACTATGATCTTCCCAGCTATAGCCTCCTGTATAGCAGGGATAACAGGTGTGCACACTTCACCCAGCTTATTTATTGAGAGGGAGTCTCACTAATTTTTCCCCAGGCAGGATTTGAACTGCAGTCCTCCTGATCTCTGTCTCTTGATTAACTGGTATTATAGGTGTGAGCCACCACACTGTCCTTTTGGTTTTATGAGTGAGTTCTCACTGTGTATCTCAGGCTCGCCTGGAACTCAGGATCTTCCTGTCTCAGCCATCTAAGTGCTAGGATTACAGGTGTGCACCACCATGTCCGGCATTGGCAATATACTTTGTTACTGTTTTGTATAGCCCTGGAGCATTGCTTGGTAAAGAAACAAATCTTTGAGGCACTTTTCACGTTTATATGGCTTTTCTGAGTGGGATTAAAACTACAGAGATCTCTTTTTAAATTCACTTTTGCTACTCTGTATTGCATAAAGTTATTGTTATTATTTTTCCCATAGTAAGCATTCAGGAGGTATTTGTAAGTGAATACACATATGAAAATTAAATGTTCCTTTATCAACTTTGAGATTTTTCTTCTTCATTCATGTCTTCATAGTTTTACCAATCTAAGTGAAGAGAAATTTTGCTACATGTTTTCCCACTTTGACAGTGTTTGTTCTTTCCTTACAATGGGTAGCATCATTTATTTCACCTTTGTCTTATGGAGAATCCTACAAATTCATCACCTCCTTTATTTAACATTTATGCCAAATTTCACATATTTATCTTTTTTTAATATTTCTTCCTTTCTCATCCTGTGGGCATAAATTTTGCTTATAGTATTGAATGCTTTGTACCTTGGTCAAATGATTGATAACCACTTTCTTATTTCTTTGTGTTTATAAACAGCATATACATACAGTCAGTATATATATAATATAGTGAAGGAGCTTCTAGAACTCTAGCTGGAAAAGACTTTTATAATTGTCTAGTCTAGCCTTTTCCTTTATAAATAAGAGGATGCCCAGAGAGATACACAAAATTTGTCAAAGTTGCTATGAAAGATGTTAGTGCAAGTGTACTTGAAAGTAATGATGAGGAAAGGGAAGGCATTTCGAAGAGATCGGAGCAAAAAGACAGGATTTATTACAATATAATTCCTCTTCATATGTGTGTATTTGTTTAGTTGTCTGGATTCATATAAACATATCAGTCTTAGTGATTATACTGTTAGAAAGAAGGGCCTAGTAGTATGGAAATGGTAAATAATAACACGTTAGGGAGGTGACTTGAATGTCATGATGAGCCAGAAGAAATTGATCTATTTATTGAACCATGTGCTATGTTCTTTCACACCAATTATTTCAAAAACAAGATGCAGTCAACTCTTGAATATTCCAAATTCTAATTTTCCTTCACTTATCTAATTGAGCTCAATAGCTCTGTGGAGGGCAAGCAAAAAAAAGAAAGCCTATGGAATCTATGTTACAAGAACGTTGTTCTTGTGGGGGGGCTCTGCAAAGAAGTACATTTAGTAGTTTAAACAAAAGGTTTAGATTCCCTGTGGCTTTAACTTATACCCAGCCCTGCATGATCTTGTCAGATAAATATGTATCTTCTCTTTGAAGAAATAAATGCCAGCAACAGAGAAATTCAAGCTTAACATCTCTGTGTACAGAGAAGCATGAAAATTAGAGTTGTTCTAATATATACTTTGTTGAGTTGTAAATTTTAGTATTGGTCTTGTTGTTTAACTTTTTTTAAAAAAAATCGTTTTTTCCCTATGTGGCCTAGACAGAAAACATCCTTTATTGGTGTGAGGAAGTTGGAATTCAGAGTTAGACATTATTGATACTGATATTTTTGGTATGTGTTTTAAAGTATAAAGCCTTTTTGAAGGAAGGTAGTTTATACCTTCCTTCATGTGAATGTCATCTTTTTATTCAGGTTCAACTGTTTATATGCTACTGAGGAATGTAGGTTATCTATCAGGCAAAACGTAAAAATGCCTACGTATATTTAGTAAAATATTTAAGATGTAGATATTGTTTGTTTCATTGGCAAGATTTAAATAAAACTATGAAAGGAATCTAGAGCAAAACAAATTGGTACTTTTAATAAGTAAAAAATGAAAGCAGTACTTTAAAAATTAGAACAGTTTTCCTCCCTGGATTATAATTCAGCACCTGTGTTTTGTGTGGGACTTTCTATATTTAAGATGTTTCTCATGTTGGAAACATTCTGGAAATAAAAACCACATCCATATTTTGTTACAAAGGTGAGGAAGATTTTGTTATGATAAATTAAATTAAAAAACACAGAGTATATCTGAAGAATTCAGCACACCTTTGCAGGAAACTTAGTCTTAATAAACTGTAATTGTAGGCATGTATTTTTTATTCTGATGGGCTTTTCATTTTCTTCATTTTTGTATTTCTTTCAGAGTAAGTGAAGAAAAAGAAGTTACAGAAGAACGACTGAAAGCTGAGCAAGAATCATTTGAGAAGAAGATCAGGCAGTTGGAAGAACAGAATGAACTGATCATCAAAGAAAGGGAAGATATCCTTTTTGAAAGTCCTCTTTTTAGCGTGCAGAAAGTTTGACTCTTCCATGAAGAAAATGTAAACTCCAGAGAAATAATTGTTCTAATTTATGATGAAATAAATCTGCATGTGCTGCCATTTCTAGGCAGTCAGAACAACACTTAACAGCATGTGCTATTGCTTCCTTTGTGCGTGATAAGGCCATCCAGCTGTTCTGCTGCTGTTGTTATGCTGCAAAGCACATATCTGTCAACTAAAAAGACAGTAAGAAATTAGGGCATTAAAATGTAGTGTTGAAACTTTATTAAATTCCATTCCACTGCTGTAGTTGAGCATGAAGCACCTTGTACTTGGTATTATTCCTAACTGAAGCTTTGATAACCCTAAGGAATTCTACTCTGAAATCATAAAAATAAAAATTCCTTTGTAATGTATAGGTATTCTAATTGATAAATGTTTACACTATAGCATAAACCAAACTATTCTGATAGGACAGAAAACTGTAGGGTTTAGAACTAGAGTTGTGTGTGTTTATATACATATACATTGTTTGTAAGAAACTAAAGTAAAAACAGATATTTTAGCTTAAAAGTTGTCCTTAAAGGGATATGTGAATTAAAATAAGCATACTTTTGAAGTTTCTTTTAATTCAGGTAGAATTACTTATTACTGGGTGTTTTGTGCAGTGGCATTGATGTAGAAGAGTACAGACTGTCCCTAAACTTAGGGTGATGGATCTTCCAGTGTGTGAATGCTTGAAAGAACCATTGTCCTTATTGGCAGTATCATTATTAAGTGAGTGTAATAATCATTTCAAGGATTCTGCAATTGTCAAAAATGGCTATGAATTGACAATAGACATGCCTTTGTGAATACCACAGAAATGGAAGTGTAAAGATAAATTAATTAGCTTGAAAAACACAGGACTATTACCAAAAATAGAGAGTTCTGGACTTCTAGTGTTCAAATAGTAGATGCACATGATAGGAAGTTAATCAGAATTCTCAGATTTGATTTGCTGAGTGGACAATTAATAAGACTTTTTGACGCCACAATTACAAAGGAATCATTTTAGAGGGTTCTTTTTTTTTACTTATCTGTAGCATTTGGAAATCATCTCAGGTCTTCTCTTTCCTTTGTCCACTTTGACTTCATTGCCTTAGATGTCAACCTTCAGGCCAGACCATGTTCTTCCTGCTACTTTTCTCTCCACACTAAAGGAATGCTGTTTACTCAGAATTCATAGCACACTTTGCCTAGCACTTTCAAGAAATTGGTAGGTTAGGGATGCTTTTATTGCATCAAAATTTCAATTTATAGGGCCTATTTTTCTCACATAATAAGAATTCTGGAGATAGATGGCCTCTGGCATTGATTTGGTGGCTTAAAGTTTTAAGTGGTGGCATCTCTCCTGTTCTAGCTTTTATTAATGTTTGCTCCAGTTCTAGGCACATTTGCATTCAGGTGGGAAGAAACTGGAGAGGTTCTGACAATTGTGACTATTCTCCTTCTTTTTAAAAAACATAAACACCTCCTCAGAGCATCTCCCATGCCCCACTTAATAGTCTTGTATTGATATTAACTGTCCTACATTTTATTATATGGCCATGCTAAGCCACAAAGGAGGCTGAGAAGATGAGTATCTATATTGTCTGACTCTGGTAACAGGAGTAGGGGGAAAAAATTCACTTTTTATATGGAGAGGTGGTGGTAATACTTCAACCTCCCAGAGAAAAAAACATATGTATAGCATCCGGTAGAATTGGGGTAAGTTAGGGAAAGAAGGCAAGAGAGATTGGTAGTGGATAATGTAGAAAGCCTGGCCACACTTAGAATGGGTCTTTGTTTGGTAATTTACTTAGGAAACTTGTATAGCTATCTGGAAAGTGGAAAGTAATTTCAGTAAACCTTTGAACTTCTCTGGAAAAGTAGAAACTAATTTCAGTGAACTATGATATTTAGCCCTCTCTGGGTGAAGATTAATGCTCTTTTCAGTACTAAAGCAGTCTAAACTCAGCATGGCTATAAATGGTTTCTTCTGGCAGGCTAAATGGTAAGATATCCTGGGTGATTGTAGTGACCCAGTTTTTCATATTTTCCCTAGGATTTAGCTCAATGATCAACACACTACTGCTGTGAGCCAAATCCAGTGGGGGTGCCAACTCATCTAGCCACACTCCTTGTATATTATCTGTGGCTGCTTTTGTGCTCGAACCACAACAAATAGCTTCATCAAAGACCCTGTGGCTCTCCTGACTTAAAATACTTACTCTCTAACCCTCTATAGGAAAAGTTTCCTGGATCCTGGTCTCTTCTAGCTAAAAAATAAAAAACAATCAAAGTCTTACATGTGAGGCATAGTTAGGTCTATTTTACATATGGTTAGAAGGGAATTTACTTGAGAATTTATTCTCTATTTGTGAAGAAGATTGAAGTAAATGTTAAGTATTATCAAAAATTAAATTGGCTTCGTTGGTATAATTGCTTTAAGACATTTTAAATCACAAATGGTAAGTGGTATTTGTAGAATTTAATTGCCAAAAAAATGGAAAAAGGAAGATATGATAAAAACAGTGACACCTATGGTTTTTTATTCTAAGTAGATTGCTCAGGTACAAATCTCCTTTAACAGAATAAACCTGTCAAAGGTTAATGTAGATGATTTTATAGTACATAAAACTCTATGAAACTTAGAAACATAAAATGAGGTTGTAATTTAAAACAATATAATTTTAACTACAGATACATTTACCTATCATACATGAATGATTCAGACTCTTTCATATACATGAAATCAGGTAATTTCAGCCCATTTTAAAGTCTATTTCAGTGTGAGGATCTATATTCATGAATTGTAACTTTTGGCATTTTAAAGATACATTATACCAAATTTATGGGTTTTTTTGTTTTTAAAGTTCTAATAGCTTGATTTATTGATCAACTATTCAAACACAGATCAGTGCCTTACTGAAAAAGATAAGATATTTTATATGTTGGCATTAGATTATGCTTTTGAAGTATTAGGTTCTTACAGAAAATTGAGTTTATTAAAACATAAAAATTCTTGGTAATTTTCAGTCTTTGAATAAAGAAAGCTTATTCTTAAGACTTTAACCATGTAAATGAATATGCCATTTACAAAACCAAGCAGTTTGATGAACCTAGTGGATTTTTGCCTGGATGAATGTATATAAAAGGAAAAATATATCTGAAACTTGACAGGTAGAGGGGGAAAGGAAACACTATGCAGTGGTGAAGATGACCAGAACACACTACATACACACACACACACACACACACACACACAAAGACAACATAATGAAACCCACCAAACAATGTTTGATAAAAAGAGGAAAGGAGGGAGAGAGGAATGGGAATATAATAGAGAGGGTGAACTTATTCAAAGTACACTGTACATATATACAGAATTATCACAGTGAATCCCATATTTTTAATGTATGCTAATACAAAAGTAAAATAAAATTTTAAAAATAAAGAGAAATATGTCTAATAATGGTAATTCTGAAACATGTCAGCATGTAATAATGTAAGACATAAAGGATATAGCCATTTGAAAAATTGATTAATATTACCAATTATTATTAATTTTGAACTGCTTGTATCTCTGGAACATATGACTCAGATCAATGCTAGTATCAAAAGCTTGCAGAAGGAAAGTGAAGTCGAATGGTGGCTTTACTGTTTTAATTGGCATAGCAAGGAAAATGACAGGGAAGAAAGTACCCAGCTTTAGAGTTAAAAAAAAAATCTGTTTTTTGCACTAACTGGCTTGTCTGACATCTTGGAAATGTTACTGAAGTTCTCTGAGTCTCCTTTTGATTCTTTAGTATATAACTAAGTAATAATACCTTCTTTGAAGGCCTGTTGAAATTGGAAAGATTTTTTTATATTATGTTTGTAAAGAATCTAGCAGTATCTTTTACATAGTTGATACTGAATAAAAGGTAATATTTGTTATTGTAAGTACTACTAATATGGATGAGAGATTAGTTGATTGGCCTTTGTGTTCCGTTTTTCCCTGCCATTCTTTAGGTTTTGATGGTTTTCGTTATGTTATACAACTACTTGGGCTGCTTAGAGGTCCAGAAGGACAATGAAATTGATCTGTTCTCTGCTTTATCTTCTAAGCTCTGTGAAAGGGGAAACCTCTCTGTGTGCCACTTATACCTGTTGGTTGCTCAGTGGGAAGAAATCAAGTGGGTTTTTGTTGTCATTTGCAATGCTAAGGTAGAAAACCGAGTTTTAAATTTTTCTCCCAGAAACCAGATTGATGTAGGCAATTGGTTATTTCCCTTATGATCTGTTTCCAGATCTCTGTGGTTGGGACTTGGTAAATTGAAGAGATTTGGAGGTACTTAGAGCTCACATCTTTGACACCATTTAACGGGTGGTCATTTTAGGAACCTTGCTCAAAGAAGAAAGAATTTTAAAGGAACTAACCTTAGTATTTTTGAGGGATGTTTTAGAAGGAGCCAAAGGTCTCAGCATGTGCTAAAAGTAGATTAGTGAAAATTCACATGAATTTTTACCTAATTATATAAAAGCAAACATTGGTTCTGAAGGATAGTAATACTTCAGAGACACTCAAAACTTCTTTTAAATTACACATTTCACTAATACTACTGGAGTCATACTACCATGATCTGCCACCATCATCCATTAGATTTTTAACAAGGATAGAAACTATACTGTGGGATGGATAAGTGGTATGCGAGGGAAGGAAAGCATAGTAGAAATAAATTTCATAAAGGACAAAAGTTTCAAGAAGGGCTAGGGGCATGGTGATGTAAGCAGTAGAGGGTCTTCCTGACAAGCACAAGGCCCTAAGTTCAACCCCAGGTACCACCAAAAAAAAATTCAAGAGGAAAGATAAGTCTCCTTTTTAATTTGAAGGAAGGCACGATATCTTATAGTCTTTCAAACAGTTTTAAGTGAATTGAAATATAAATTTAGAATGAAGAAGATATAAAAGAGATAAAGAAGAGGAAAGGGCATTTTGGTATCTGAGAGTATGCTAATGTAACAAAGTATTTTACCACCTTATCAGCTTTGGTGAATCTTGGTGGGGGTTTTTTGGTTTTGGATTTTTTTCTTTGTTTATTTGTGGGGTAAGTTTTCTACCACTTGTGCTATGCTCCCATTCTTTTGGCCTTTCTGTTTTGAATAAATATTTGGCTTTTGATTTTCTGTTTAAAAATTGAATTATTTAGCAATAGAATATATTCTGTATACTTAGATAAAACTACTTTATTCCTTTTAATAAACCCTAGAATACATTATTTTAATAATCTAATAATTGTCTTTACTGCTGAAGAAGTTGTACTTTTGGAGCCATTTTTATGTGCTCCATGATGCTATTTAAATTTAGAAGGTTTTGAATCATTATTATTATATATTGTCCTGAAATGTCAACTTAAGTAGGGACTAACAAATTAAGTAACTCTTTCCATTTATGTTGCAGGGAAATAGGATTCTTAGAACTGATATTACTGTTAATTTTGCTGTTGTCTAAGCCATTCTTAAGGTTATTTTTATTCACAAAAATATTCAGTATTAATGCTAATCACAAGGCAGAATTGATGGCAGATATTTGTGAAAACAAATTTCATAACCTTATGTATACTTAATTTCAACTCAGTAAGAACCTGTAGGGGTTAAATCACTCTTTGATAGTTTGTTTTATTTATACTTTACTTTTCTGGAATTAATCTAAGAAATAATAAAAAGAAGTACTCCTCATCTACCCATATCATTTATCTCTAACACACTTTAGGAGAGTTCCTGATGCTGTCATATAGATAATAAAGTCATTATCTTGTATCTACATTTAAACCTATTGCGATTGGGAAGTGGAAAATAAGAAGTAAGAAATGGAGCTGCAGTGAGAATATTGAAGCTGACAGAAGAGTTGACAAAAAAATTATTAAAAACACATAAGGACTGAAAATTCACAACAGTCTAGAACTCTGTCCACCTGGATATATCTTAGGGACTTCAGTATTAAACTCAATATAGTATATAACATTCTCACAATGGATTTTTATCCCTTGTTTTTATCCCCTGTTCTCTTTTATTACTAGTATTTCCATTAGCAAAACATCTTACATTTGTATATTGCTTTTCTACTTGTGGAACGCTTTCACTCATACTTATTTAACTTTTATAATAATATGGTTAAGTAGGTAAGGCAGATATTCATATCTTCATATCACAGTTAAAGATGCTGGTCAGGAAACATGAACAGCCCATTACAGAGACGAGTGAAAGCTTTTGACACCAAGTGTTCTGCTTTTTCCATTATACCAAATTATTTCTGTACTAATGAATGACCTAAAAGACAACAAGCCTGCCTTTTCTAGACTGCTTTGTATTAAAAACAATTTCACTTTAAATTGTAACATATTTTATCATGCTTTTCATTGACAAAAATGTTGTTTAAAACATTTTTGGGACATTAAAAAGTACCTAAAATAGCCCTATATTATACAAAAATTTCAGATATGCAGATATTGTAGTGATTTTCTTACATTTTGATTTCTCCATTCAGTCATCACATCTTTCTCCTTTTCCCTCTTAAACATTATTCTGATCCCATTAACTGTTTTTCCAGTACTATCTCACTGCATTCCTGCATTACCATATAGTGTCTTTGTTTTCTTATCACCATTCTCTCCAGCTGTCCTTTGAGTTCATTTCATCATTGCTGCCAGATTAACCTTTCTTAAGAACTGTTTTTTTATGTATCACTTGGCTTTTTAATACCTTTTCATAGCTTCTTATGGCCTAAAGGATTAAATGGATGTTCTTAATTTTGACATGCAAGCCGTGCATTACGGGTGTCCAATAACATATGTGACCTTCATTTTTTATGATTCCCTTAAGTGGTTTCTGCATACTATATAGGAAAGACTTATTGGTTTTCCTACTTATTACAACTTCTTTCTATTTCTTTGTCATTGCTCCTTCTACTAGTTTTCTTCTTCAGGATTTCTTTAAGACATCTTCCCCAATAAAGTATTTTTATAGGATTTGGCTCTTAGTATTCATACTTGTACCAACTGTCCTAACTTGTGTGTCTTCTTATTGTTCTTTGGGGAACTGAGATGCACTTGAAATAGTACTTAAATTTTTAGTAAGAAAACTTAGAACAGAATCTTAGATTTTTATACCTTTGCCTACTTTGTACTGGTGTGACTAAGTAAATCATTGAATGCTGTAGCATCTTAATGATGTTTTAGAAGTATAAACTAATTTAGGCTGAGTAGGGGTGAAAAGGTGAATGCTGCAAAGAAAATGAGGTATACTGTCTAGTCAAAGAGAATATATATTTCAAGGAATGGAGTTTTTGTTGTTTTTTTGGAGGAAAGGAGAGTGGTTTAAGGCTAGAAGTGATGCTTAAGATCTGCTTTAACATCTTTTAATATTTCTTATTTTTAATGAGTGATACAGACCTTTAAAAGAAAGTTCTAAAATGTTTATGTAACTTCTAACTTACATAACACAACTCGCATAATGATCCATTAACTTGTGTACTTATAATACTTACATAAACTTATATAATATGAGATGACTTCTAGGCTTTTCATTTCAGCCTCTTACCCTTTATTCTGGGCTTGGAAAGGTTCATTTATGTGTTTGCTTTAGTAGCAAACACAAGTGTTGTATTGTAACTACATTATGTCCATCACAAATTTGTACATTGAGACTCTAACCCTCATTGTGACTATAGCTAAAGACAGGATCTTCATAAGGTATTGCTTAACTGAGGGCTTTGCACTTTTGTGGGTTTACCTAGGGGTATTTCTCTTTAGCTGCTTTCTATCCTTATGCTGGCACCATATTTTTTTATTATCCTACATTGACCACTGCTCATTGCAACCATAAACCCGAGGCTGTCTTTCATATTGTGGGTATACAGAGAAGTGGAGACTGTTAGCAGTCTGCCATCTTTAGTGTACTCCCTTTTTAAACCATTTGTTTAAAAAGCCTCCCAGGCTTGGTTTTGCTTTGATTTTGATTGCTTCAGTTTGCTGAAGGATCCAGATGTGGAGCCTTAGCACCTGGCCCCAGAGAGGAACTTACTACTTTAAATTGAGAGACACTAGAGTTCAAATAAAGAGATTGAGGCTTCTCAAATTCCCCTATTGGCTAACGGGTTAATTTCTTTTGGAATCCCACATGCAAATAACTTCTGTAGATTGAAATTAAAGCAATATACATTATTTTCTATATCTTTCTTTAAAAATATTTTCCAGTGATAGTTCTGCACTGAGTAAATGGTACTAATAAATGATACTATATAATATCATTTAAAATTACTTTGGAAAATTTCAACAGTTCTTTTTTTTTTTTCATTATTCATACGTGCATACAAGGCTTGAGTCATTTCTCCCCACTGCCCCCACCCCCTCCCTTACCACTCACTCCGCCCCCTCCCTCTCCCCCCCACCCCCTCAACCCCCAGCAGAAACTATTTTGCCCTTATTTCTAATTTTGTTGTAGAGACAGTATAAGCAATAATAGGAAGGAACAAGGGGTTTTGCTGGGTGAGATATGGATAGCTATACAGGGCATTGACTCACATTGATTTCCTGTGCGTGGGTGTTACCTTCTGGATTAATTCTTTTTGATCTAACCTTTTCTTTAGTTCCTGGTCCCCTTTTCCTATTGGCCTCAGTTGCTTTTAAGGTATCTGCTTTAGTTTCTCTGCATTAATGGCAACAAATGCTAGCTAATTTTTTGGGTGTCTTACCTATCCTCACCCCTCCCTTGTGTGCTCTCGCTTTTATCATATGCTCAAAGTCCAATCCCATTGTTGTGTTTGCCCTTGATCTAATGTCCACATATGAGGGAGAACATACGATTTTTGGTCTTTTGGGTCAGGATAACCTCACTCAGAATGATGCTCTCCAGTTCCATCCATTTACCAGCGAATGATAACATTTCGTTCTTCTTCGTGGCTGCATAAAATCCATTGTGTATAGATACCACATTTTCTTAATCCATTCGTCAGTGGTGGGGCATCTTGGCTGTTTCCATAACTAGGCTATTGTGAATAGTGCCGCAATAAACGTGGGTGTGCAGGTGCCTCTGGAGTAACCTGTGTCACAGTCTTTTGGGTATATCCCCAAGAGTGGTACTACTGGATCAAATGGTAGATCAATGTTTAGCTTTTTAAGTAGCCTCCAAATTTTTTTCCACAGTAGTTGTACTAGTTTACATTACCACCAACAGTATAAGAGGGTTCCTTTTTCCCCACATCCTTGCCAACACCTGTTGGTGGTGGTGTTGGTAATGATGGCTATTCTAACAGGGGTGAGGTGAAATCTTAGTGTGGTTTTAATTTGCATTTCCTTTATTGCTAGACATGGTGAGCATTTTTTCATGTGTTTTTTGGCCATTTGAATTTCTTCTTTTGAGAAAGTTCTGTTTAGTTCACATGCCCATTTCTTTATTGTTTCATTAGTTTTGGGAGAATTTAGTTATTTAAGTTCCCTATATATTCTGGTTATCAGTCCTTTGTCTGATGTGTAGCTGGCAAACATTTTCTCCTACTCTGTGGGTGTTCTCTTCAGTTTAGAGACCATTTCTTTTGATGAACAGAAGCTTTTTAGTTTTATGATGTCCCATTTATCTATGCTATCTCTCAGTTGCTGTGCTGCTGGGGTTCCGTTGAGAAAGTTCTTACCTACACCTACTAACTCCAGAGTATTTCCTACTCTTTCCTATATCAACTTTAGAGTTTGTGGTCTGATATTAAGATCCTCGATCCATTTTGAGTTAATCTTGGTATAGGGTGATATACATGGATCTAGTTTCAGTTTTTACAGACTGCTAACCAGTTTTCCCAGCAGTTTTTGTTGAAGAGGCTGCTATTTCTCCATCGTATATTTTTAGCTCCTTTGTCAAAGACAAGTTGGTTATAGTTGTGTGGCTTCATATCTGGGTCCTCTATTCTGTTCCACTGGTCTTCATGTCTGTTTTTCTGCCAGTACCGTGCTGTTTTTATTGTTATTGCTTTGTAATATAGTTTGAAGTCAGGTATTGTGATACCTCCTGCATTGTTCTTTTGACTGAATATTGCCTTGGCTGTTCGTGGCCTCTTGTGTTTCCATATAAATTTAATGGTAGATTTTTCAATCTCTTTAATGAATGTCATTGGAATTTTGATGGGAATTGCATTAAACATGTAGATTACTTTTAGGAGTATCGACATTTTTACTATGTTGATTCTACCAATCCATGAGCATGGGAGATCTCTCCACTTTCTATAGTCTTCCTCAATCTCTTTCTTCAGAAGTGTATAGTTTTCCTTGTAGAGGTCTTTCACATCTTTTGTTAGGTTTACACCTGGGTATTTGATTTTGTTTGAGGCTATTGTAAATGGAATTGTTTTCATACATTCTTTTTCAGTTTGCTCATTGTTAGTGTATAGAAATGCTAATGATTTTTCTATGTTGATTTTATATCTTGCTACCTTGCTATAGCTATTGATGATGTCTAGAAGCTTCTGAGTAGAGTTTTCTGGGTCTTTAAGGTATAGGATCATGTCGTCTGCAAATAGGGATATTTTGACAGTTTCTTTACCTATTTGTATTCCTTTTATTCCTTCTTCTTGCCTAATTGCTCTCGCTAGGAATTCCAGTACTATGTTGAATAGGAGTGGGGATAGTGGGTGTCCTTGTCTCGTTCCTGATTTTAGAGGGAATGGTTCCAGTTTTTCTCCGTTAAGTATAATGTTGCCTGTAGGTTTGTCATATATAGCTTTTATTATGTTGAGGTACTTTCCTTCTATTCCTAGTTTTCTTAGAGCTTTTATCATGAAATGGTGTTGGATCTTATCAAAGGCTTTTTCTGCATCTATTGAGATGATCAAGTGGTTTTTGTCTTTGCGTCTGTTAATGTGGTTTATTATGTTTATTGATTTTCATATGTTGAACCACCGCTGCATCCCTGGGATGAAGCCTACTTGGTCGTGGTGAATAATCTTCTTGATGTGTTGTTGAATTCGGTTTGCCATTATTTTGTTGAGGATTTTTGCATTAATGTTCATTAAGGAGATTGGCCTATAGTTCTCCTTTTTGGAGGTGTCTTTGCCTGGTTTTGGGATAAGTGTAATACTGGCTTCATAAAATGTGTTCGGCAGTTTTCCTTCCCTTTCTATTTCATGGAACAGTTTAAGGAGGGTTGGTATCAGTTCTTCTTTAAAGGTCTGATAGAATTCAGCAGAGAATCCATCAGGTCCTGGACTTTTCTTTTTGGGGAGACTTTTGATTGCTGCTTCAATTTCATTTTGTGTTATAGATCTATTCAGGTGATTAATTTCCTCTTGGTTCAGTTTTGGATGATCATATGTATCTAGACATCTGTCCATTTCTTTAAGATTTTCAAATTTATTTGAATATAGGTTCTCAAGGTAGTCTCTGATGATTTCCTGTACTTCCATAGTGTTTGTTGTTATCTCCCCTTTTGCATTCCTGATTCTACTAATTTGGGCTTTTTCTCTCCTCATTTTAGTCAGGTTTGCCAGGGGTCTATCGATCTTGTTTATTTTTTCAAAGAACCAACTTTTTGTTTCATTAATTCTTTGTATGGTTTTTTTGGTTTCTATTTTGTTGATTTCAGCTCTTATTTTTATTATTTTTCTTCTATTTGTTTTGGGATTTGCTTGTTCTTGTTTTTCTAGGAGTTTGAGATGTATCATTAGGTCATTGATTTGGGATCTTTCAGTCTTTTCAATATATGCACTCATGGCTGTAAACTTTCCTCTCAAGACTGCCTTAACTGTGTCCCATAGGTTCCGGTATGTTGTGTTTTCATTTTCATTGACTTCCAGGAACTTTTTAATTTCCTCTTTTATTGCATCAATGATCCATTGAAGAATGGATCATTCTTCAATTAAGTAATTAGTTAAGTAATGAGTTATTTAGTTTCCAGCTGTTTGCATGTTTTTTGTCTTTACTTTTGTTTTGAGTTCTACTTTTACTGCATTGTGATCAGATAGTATGCACGGTATGTTTTCTATTTTCTTATATTTGCTGAGACTTGCTTTGTGCTCTAGGATATGATCTATTTTGAGAAGGTTCCATGGGCTGCTGAGAAGAGTGTATATTGTGTAGAGGTTGGATGAAATGTTCTGTAGACATCAATTGCATATTATAGGTCTTAGATTTATATACTGATTTTTTTTTTTGGATGACCTATCTATTGATGATAATGGAGTGTTAAAGTCTCCCACAACCACTTTGTTGGCGTTTATATATGCTTTTGGGTCTTTCAGGGTATGTTTGATGAAATTGGTTGCGTTGACATTGGGTGTGTACAGGTTGATAATTATTATTTCCTTTTGGTCTATTTCCCCTTTTGTTCGTATGGAATGTCCTTCTTTATCTCATTTGATCAATGTAGGTTTGAATTCTACTTTGTCAGAGATTAGTATTGCTACTCCTGCCTGTTTTCAGGGGCCATTGGCTTGGTAAATCTTCTTCTAGCCTTTCATCCTAAACCTATGCTTATTTCTGTCAGTGAGATGGGTCTCCTGTAAGCAACAAATTGTTGGATCTTCCTTTTTAATCCATTTCGTCAAGCGGTGACTTTTGATGGGTGAATTAAGTCCGTTAACATTAAGCGTTAGTACTGATAGGTATGTGGTGATTCCTGTCATTTAGTTGTTGTAGTTGTTTGAAGGTTTGATTGTGTGTACCTAAGTTGAGGTTACTCTCTACTGTCTTGCTTTTTCTTTTCCTGTGGTTTGGTGCTGCCTGTCTTTTCATGGTTAAGTTGGGTTTCACTTTCTGTGTGCAGAATCCCTTGCAGAATCTTTTGTAATGGTGGCTTTGTGGTCACATATTGTTTTAGTTTCTGCTTATCATGGAAGACTTTTATTGCTCCATCTATTTTGAATGATAGTTTTGCTGGGTAGAGTATCCTGGGGTTGAAGTTATTTTAGTTCAGTGTCCGGAAGATCTCACCCCACGCTCTTCTTGCTTTTAATGTTTCTATTGAGAAGTCTGCTGTGATTTTGATGGGTTTACCTTTGTATGTTACTTGCTTTTCTCTCTTACAGCCTTCCATATTCTTTTCTTAGTTTCTGAACTTGTTGTTTTAATGATGATATGTTGTGGAGTAGTTCTACTTTGATCTGGTCTGTTTGGTGTCCTGGAGGCCTCTTGCATTTGTATGGGAATATCTTTCTCTAGATTTGGGAAATTTTCTGTTGTTATTTTGTTGAATATATTACGCATTCCCTTCGCTTGCACCTCTTCTCCTTCTTCGATGCCCATGATTCTCAAGTTTGGTCTTTTGATGGAGTCGGTGAGTTCTTGCATTTTCTTTTCACAGGTCTTGAGTTGTTTAATTAATAGTTCTTCGGTTTTTCCTTTAATTACCATTTCATCTTCAAGTTCTGAGATTCTGTCTTCTGTTTGTTCTATTCTGCTGGATTGGCCTTCCGTTTTGTTTTGCAGTTCTGTTTCATTCTTTTTTCTGAGGTTTTCCATATCCTGGGTAGTTTCCTCTTTAATGTTGTCTATTTTTGTCCTGAGTTCATTTATCCATTTATTCATCGTGTTCTCTGTTTCACTTTGGTGTTTATACAGTGCTTCTATGGTTTCTTTTATTTCTTCTTTTGCTTTTTCAAATTCTCTATTTTTGTTGTCTTGGAATTTCTTCAGTGTCTCCTGTACATTTTGGTTGACCCTATCCAGTATCATCTCTATAAAATTCTCATTGAGTACCTGTATATGCCTTCTTTTAAATTATTCTTGTGGGCTTCATTGGGTCCTTTGGCATAGTTTGTCTTCATTTTGTTGGAATCTGGATCTCAGTTTCTGTTTTCTTCATTCCCCTCTGGTTCCTGTACTAATTTTTTGCTATGGGGAAACTGGTTTCCCTGTTTTTTCTTTCTGTCCTGCCATCATTGCCCTTGGTATTGTTATTGTCCCTGTACTGTGTGCAATTAAGTATTTTCTAGCTTGTAATAATAACAGTGGTAATATGTAGAATGGAAGGGTGAGCTGAGATGGAAAGCAAGAAGTTAAAGAAAAGGGGAAAACAAATACACAGAGAAGACGGAGAAAAGAGAACAAGATTTCAGACCAGGAAGTTTCAAAGGTATAAACAGGGAGCATTAGTGTACTAATTGACAGTAAGCTCAACAGACATTAGAGAGACAGACAGAGGATTGAAAATCAAAAATAAAAAAAGTAAAGATAAGAATAAAAATAAAAAATAAGTAAATGAAAGAAATATCTATATATATAAATGAATTAAAATAAAACGGAAAATAGAAAATTAAAAAGAAAAATAACCAAAAAACCTCCAAGTTCAAATGCAATGAAGTTTCAGCCTTAATAATTTGGGTGTCCGTCTCAGTCTCCAATCCTGGAGATGGTGCCTCAGATGTTGTTCTGTAGTTGTCTCATCAAAGGGGACACATAAAGTAGAACAAAACTACACCAAGTGTCCCAAGTTCAAATGCAATACAGTTTCAGTAAGTTTTTCAGCATGCAGGTATAATTCGTTGTTCTCTCATCAAGGGGAGGGAGAAAAAGAAAAACAAGAGTCTGGAGACCATTCTGAGAGTGGTATCTGCAACTGTGGCTTGCCTGCCCACTGCTGTCAGCCTGCTGTTGCTGGAGGTGTTATTTATGCAGATCTCTGGGGTGAGCTTAGCACTCACCTGGCCCTGCAGGCTTTGTTTACTCAGATTTCTCCTGTGCGTGAGCCTCTGCTACAAGTTTTCCCCTTTCTAAGCACACTGGGAAAGGTGACACTGTACCCACATTGTCAGGCCTGCGTGTTTATTTACACTTCATGTGGGAGGTGGGTCTTCCCCCCTCTCCTGTGCAGTTTTCCTCCCACTGCCACTTTCACAAGCTTTCCTGCTCCTGATTACTGGGCGGTGCTGCTGCTCCTCCCAGCTGCCATGTTTGTTTACAGTTCACGTGGGAAGTGGGTCTTCCCTCCTCTCCTGTGGCGTTTTCCTCCCTCCGCCACTCTCACAAGCTTTCCCGCTCCTGGTTGCTGGGCGCACCCTCCGCTCCCTCCAGAGCCTCTCCGGCCTGCCCGGCTTGTTTATTTACAGTCCCGGGAAGGATTCCCTTCCTCCAATCTGCAGTGCTTAGGGCGCCCCACCCTCTTTCCCACGTGTCTTTATTGTTCTTATTGCTTATTAACTTAGTTTCTCTTTTTTCCCCTAGTGGAGGTCAGTCTGTCCAGGGGGCTATGCTGCTCTGGCCCAGGCTTGTCTGTGGGAGTACTGTGGTACTGCGAAGCTCATCTGGTCCCTGTCTTCCCAAGCCATCTGGGCGTGGGCGACTGGTGGCTCGGGGGCCCTCCTGGTTTCTCCATTTAACGTGAAGTGGAGATTCTCTGCACCGGCTGGAGGTGTGGAGGGGTCAAAGTTATGCCTCTTCTCAGTGATTATGCGTGCAAAGTGTGTCTCCAGCGTCTCTCCAAGATTTCACTATAGGAGGCTCGCTTTCTGCTTCCTCCCTCTAGCCGCCATCTTGGAATCTCCTCAACAGTTCTTGCATGAAGAAATAGACTTTCAATATATCAATTTCATAATTATTGTTCAGGAAAGTTCATTCTGTGTAGCCTTTTACATTACTGATCTTCCTTATAGGGCTATTCTGACATAATCTTTTCAGTGAATTCCATTTGTCATACCACAGCTTGTAATTGCTTTAGTTTTGAAGAATTTAAGATTATAATGAGTGACTTTATTACTAATCAGTAGCAAATTTCTCTTAGTGATCTTAACCTTAAGATGGTAGTTAAGTGATGCAGATGGTAAAACTTCCACTTCAGTTAGAGACTTATATGATAACACTTCCTTTTGTTTTTTTTAATGGTTATGTCCAAGACTTAGCATTTCCAAGCTCTGTAACTTTTCACAAGTAGTAAATCTAATTATTGTAGAGTCATGTAATGATTAGAAGTTAACAGAATATGTGAAATGGATTTCCCTATAGATATATGGTAGGGATTATCAGCCTCCACTCTCAATTTTATTGTTATTCTTTTTTGTATGGGGAAGGGGACTGTACTAGAGTTTGAACTCAGAGCCTTGTGCTTGCTAGGCAGGCACTCTATCACTTAAGTCCATCACCAGCCCCTCTCCTCACCTTTTTTTTTGGCTTTAGTTAGTTTTCAAATAGGGTCTCTTGCTTTTTCCTGGGGCTGGCCTCAGACTACAATCCTCTTACCTATGTCTCCTTCTTAGTTTGGATTACAGGTGTGAACCACCATGCCCATCTTGTTTGTTGAGATAGTGTCTTGCTAACTTTTTGCCTAAGCTGGGTTCAAACTGCAATCCTCCTGATGTCCACCTCCTGAGTAGCTAATTATCATTTCTTCATACAGTTGAGTATCCATTATCTGAAATTCATGGGGCCATAAGTGTTTCAGAGTTTCTAGTTTTTCAAATTTTGGAATATTTGCCCAGATGTGAGCATCTGTAATCTGAAATCCTGAATGATGCAAAAGCACTAGATGCTCAAAAGAGTTCAGGTTTTAGAGCATTTTGGATTCTGGATTAGGGATTCTTAACCTGTATAGAAATCCCAGGTTATTGAGCATCTGGTTTGTTCTCTCTCTCAATTGGGAGTGTCTTGCTTTGTAGCTCACACTGGCTTCAAACTAAGATCCTCTTGCCTCAGCTTCCTTAGTGCTAGATGTTCACCTTGCCATCTTTTCTTGAATCCTTAGGCTTATGAAGAGCAGAACTAAGTGGAGAAAGACATTCCTACCAAAACAGTTGCAGGTAGTTCTGGAATTTCTAAATAAACATAGTTTGGAAAATCCAGGTATCCAGAAAATACTAATAATTCTTGTTGGTCAGTTTTTAATAATTTTTGGCCATATTGCTAACACCCTCTTTTTCCATACAAAAGCTGATAAACACAGGAATAGTGTCAGAAGAAAAAAAAAAAAAGAGGAGAAATGAAACCATGGGAAATTAGAAGTAGTGATTGCCTTAATGAGAAACTTGTTCTAGAGAAAGTTTGACAGTAAAGAGAACCTATGATATGGTGACAAGAGAGAATAGTTATTATTAGTTAGATGCAGAGAAAAGTTGCCAAATAGCTACTGCTATTTCACATTAACAGCCCAAAACAATCAGTGTGCCAAGTTAAAAAACACAAGGACTAGTTCATCCAGCAGTCTAGAGGCAAAAAGAATAAAAGGTTTTAATATGATGGTAAAAGTAATCATTTAGAGATATCACAGCATTTAGAAAGATATTCTTCGCATGACATATATAGTAAATTGAGATGACAGAGAACTAATTTACTGCTAATTCACCTTTTTCCTTATTAAGTAAAACAAATACATGAAATGTACTGTTTTTAAACCTGTGATAAATTATTAATTGGATGTCTCAAATATGATTTATCTGAATGTGTGATATAACAATAAACACTGATGTTTTGGAAAGAGCAACAAAATCATTAAACTTGGAATCTTGACTTTACCTTCACACTATAGCTGCATGACCCTGGATAAAGTAACCTCTGCAAGTCTAAATTTTATCACACATAACATGTTAACAGTATCTGAACTATTTGCCACACAAGATGATCAAATGAGGTAATATATGTAACATTTTTCAAAAGTATAAAGTTCTATAAAAAAGTGTCCATAAAATATTTTCTTGCCTTAAAAAATTTCACAAATAAAAATGATGTGAAGATATATTTGATAATATTGTACAAGTTGTATCCTTTTTTCAGATGTTATCTTTTTTTTTCAAGATTTTCTTTTTGCCTTTAGAATCCTCATTCAGATTTTTGTTGCCAAAAGAGAAACTAGCCTCCTAGTTCTTGAAGAGACAATCTAAGTTGAGAAGTAAAGTGGTTCAGGAAGGAAAGTGCTCTGAAAGAGCATCCTTTAATTCTTTTGAAGCAGTCTTAAGGAAGCTTATTGCTGGGAGAAGTCACCTTGGAATTGCTAAGGAACTTTAGCATCATATGCTGCTTTGACAAGGCACAGAAGACATCTCAAGGAAAATGATGCAGAACCGAAGTTCAAAAAAGCTGTGATTGAATTGAATGCACATAAGAATGTCTTATGAATCTGTTTCAGGAATAGACTTCCTTTCATAAAACAAGAATGCCAAAATAATGGTAATCCAAACAAATGTATTTTTTTAATTTTTGTGTAAAAGGCATCCTGATGCCTGCAATTTGAGCAGGTGTAGTGGCTACATAGATCTTAGGCAGCCACTCTTCTTATCTTGACATTTCAAATTTCAGCCATCATATGTATATTCCAGGCAGTAAGACAGTCTATAAACTTTGAAAAGTTTGTTTCTAAATTTTTATTTTATTTTTCTATCATTGATTTAGAAATGTAATTGATTTTTACATATTGATTTTATGTCTTTTGACCTTGCTAAAGTCTCACTTCTTATTCTAGTAGATGTTTACAAATTCCTTGGGATTTCATGTTAATCTGCAAGTAAAAGCAATTTTTTCTAATTTTTATGTCCTCTATTATTTTTTTTTCTTGCCTTATTGCAATACCTCCAGTTAGCTATCAAATAGAAGTGGTAAGAGATAACATCCTGTATTGTTAATACTTTAGGGAGAAATACGCATTTAATCCCTAAGTTTGTCATTGGCTATAGAGTTCTGGGTTTTAACACATGCTTTTGTTTTTTTTTTTAATCACATTGAAGAATTCCTCTCTTTTTCCCCCTTTTTGGTTTCTTGAAGAATTTTTCTCTTATTCCTAGTTGGCTGAGAGATTTGTTTTCTTTCTTTCTTTCTGTTTTCCATGTTTTAAATCATAAATGGACATTGATTATTCGTAGTACTTTTTATCCTATGGTACATTTATGGCTTATTGAATCTAATATAGTATCTGGCACTCAATAAATACCTGTTTTTTGTTTTGTTTTTGTGGTTCTGGGGATCAAACACAGAGCCCTGAGCATGTTAGCCAAGTGTTGTACCATTGAGTTACATTCCCAGTCCAATAAATATCTGTTACATTTGCGGTTAAACCAGAGTTGCTTGACTCTTAAGAGAAAACTTGCATTTTACTGTTGCAGCTGCATAATTTGGCACTCTGCCACCACCTGGTGATAGTATATCTAAACTTCAGTAAAAGCTTCTTGGGAGATGAGTAAACAAGGAGAGTTAAAACTGAAAGTGATTGAATTGATGGCATAACTGTAATTTTTAAATAAACATAAACTCATTACATATAATAAGACTATGTCTGAGATTTAGCAAATGTATTTTAAATTTAGTAAGTGTTGAGTGTCTTTTGTTTTCCTGAGTGCTAGAAAAGGATGAAGGATCAGTTATATGAGTTAAACAGAATAAACCACAAAAGTTGACAGAAGTAGAGAACAGAGATGTCTCTGTATCTGAATTTCTACTCTGTCAGCATTTCCTTGCTGTTAGGTGCCAACTTAACTGGAATTTTTTAAAGAACAAGCATTTTTTACTTTCTTAGCATCTCACACTAAATATTTAATATTTTATAAGAAAGTCTATCTTGTGACCAAGACTGAAATTTAAGACTTATTTTTAGAAATCCAGTCCCTTGGTTTCACAGAATTCAGTGAAACACAGTGTAGAACTGATTGGGATTTATTTGTTGTAACAGACAATATCTTGCAATGAAACCACCTATCATCTACGCTGTTACCATTTCCACTATGTGTTTTCACTTCTTACACTCCCTCTAAAAAAACAGACCATGAGCTAAATATGCTATTAAAAGTTTCTAAAAATGTAGTTCAAGTTTTTTATTGATGTTGAAATAGTCAATCTTATTGTAAAATATTAATAATTTTATGGAAAGGTTATTCTTTCTACCATCAGAATACCCTAGGGTGATAGTATTGGGAGTACTATTTAGTAATAATGATCATCACATGGATAAGTTCCCTAGAAGGCCCCATGATGGTAATACCCTTCGATTTTGTCTTTAAAGGAAACTGCTGAGAGGCAATAATTTTTTTTTGTATGTGTCCCATTTTCATTAATGCATGGTAATTGATGGAGTTGTAGTGACTTGTAGCAGTAATGAGTTCTAAACATAATAATGCACTCTTTTCTAATAAGTGAGCACTGCTGGGGTTTAAAAGCGTACTAAATCAGTTGCTTTAGTATGAATTTATTAGTTTTTTTCAGCATTAGCTTTAATAGTAGTTATTTACATAAGCGTACATCCCATTAACTGCCATCAGGGCTGGAAAACATGCTGAACTGTTCATATTTTCATATAATTATTGAACATAATGGTTTCATTTGCATTTCTAAACAGTGATGTTTCTGTCAGCCTTGGAAATAGTGTCTTTACGGAGTCCCTATTTCACATCCACTTATTTGACATCGTTAAATTTTATGCTAATGTGCTTCCCTAGAATATCATCAGTAGGACAGATGCTTGTGCTTTAATATACAAATCAGGGATGCTTTTCCATCCCCCAAATGACAAGGGAAAATTTTTTAAAATCTGCACTTTTAGATATAGAGTTTGTCTACATATAAATAGACTTATGAAATAAAACTTTCAGGATTAAATGTAATAATATGGTTGTCTTTTTAAAACTCTTTATTATGAATGCTGTCTACCTGACTAGGGTTAGTTTTGTTTTCTTGAGTGAGGAGGTCTCAGTAAAGATCTTGTTGCTTATGAATATTTAGTTTTGCATCTGAAATGTTGATCTTGAAATGCAGGTTTTTCAGTACTTTTGAATACATCACGTCAACAGTGTTAGTTTTTAAAATATTCTTTGCATTTTTATTCCTTTACTCTCTTAACCTAGATTATAAATCTTATGGTGGAAGCTATTAAGTGATCTCGGACATCTTAGCTTTTTGTATGCATTAGAACATTAGAAAAATGTAAAAGCACGACTTTTTCATGTCAAGTGAAGCAGCAGTATTAATACAGAAGTACAGTTTCATAGACCAACTCTTTGTCTTTTGTATCTGTGTTTACTATGAGCTTTTTTCTTCATCATTTGTGAATGCTTTTGTGAGTGCTGTCAATCAGATGGCTGGAAAATGTTAAGCAAGAGCAATCATTTAAAGGATTGTTTCTAGAGATGACTCAGGTCTTTTTTTTTTTTTTTTTCCAGCAGTGGGAGGATGTACATGAAGCCACTAAAGTTTTTGGTCTCTGTGGGCCTCTTCTTTTTTTGTCTTCTGACAGCTCGGGGCAGCATTTTATTGTTGATTTGTAGTGGGCCGGCACTGCTAGAGCTGACTCTGCACAGTTCAAACTGCAAGGTTGGCAGTCTAGCAAGATAGAGTAAGAAGCAGCTTTGAGAGGAGTTCTTGCCCCAAATTACTTGCTAAAAGTATATTAGAACTGATATAGCATAAAATTGATATAGCATAAAAGGATTATTGGGCTAGAAATATTATTTGGCTTAACAAGTCAGGACTCAACTGAAATTTTTGCAAGGCCTTTTGTGTTCTTTGGAGAACTGCCAAGAAAAAAATTTGGTAAGGGTTGTAAAGAAACTACCATAGAGGTGCAGTTTCCTAGCTATTCATTTTTACCCCAGATTTGTTATGAATTTTCTATATGATCTCTTAAAATAGTCTGAGATTTGTAGTTCTCACAATAAGGAGATCTGAGCTGTCAAATCAAAAACATTGGTCAGGCCCTCTATCCTAGCAAATTGTAGTCCTACTTATCACCAGATCTGTTGCCAGACCAAACATCCATATAAAAGTAAAAAGAATTCTGAAAATCCAGCCTTGCTTATTATTAGTGAGACAATGTTTTCAGCATGTTATAATGCTATGTTTGATCACATCCCTCAGCAACAATATTTTTTGGGGAGGAGATAAGGGCAGTTTGCTACAAAGATAGAGAAAACATTCCCTATCACCAAAAAACAGCATTTATCTTTTTCTTCCTGAACATGTTTCTTAATTTTCTGGAAAGAAGTTAACATTGAAATAAAAATTTCACCTGCCTATTCAATTTTAAAGTGCCATGATATTTACTATGGCAACTTGCCCCATTACTAAAGAACTTACTACCTTCAAGGCAGCAAAGAGTCATATTTTAAGAATTCCATGAGTGGTTTCCAGTCTTTGTCTTAAGAGGATAAAAGAATTCTAAGCTATGTTTTAGAATACCTTCTTTGTACACTTTTTATAAGTTAAAAATTCTAAACAATGTTAGATATTATCCGTAAGGTACCAGTCAGTTGGGAGGACTTAACATGCTTGGTTATACCTATTTTCATTTTTATGAGTTGTGAAACATAGTTACCACTTCCTTTTTAGAGATGAAGAAAGTACTTAGAAATAAACCTTGAGTACTAAGATGCCTGAGCTCCACCTACTCTACAAGGCTAGAGGGACTCTTTAGCAGCCACTATGTTGCACCTGTTCTAGCAACCTTTAATTCAGGGCATTAATTTTCCACTGCATACTTTTTTGTGGTTTTCCATCATTAGCTAGGACAGAAATTCTCTTAGCCTCTAGAGATATTTGCAAATATATATATCTGTTACTTTTTCCTTAACTCTATGCCTAATGCTAGTATTTAAGGACATAGGATAAGCATGTGGACTTCTTGATAATACCTTATTCAGTTGAAGTCTTTAACCTATTTTTCTGATTTAAAAAATAGTACATGTCCATTATGGGATATTAGGGTATAAAATAGGATATTGCTTTGTTCTTGAAATCAGTGAATTGCCAAATGGATGAAACTGTGTCTAATTTGACACCACAGTTAAAAGTGAAAATTTTTCAGACCTTTTGCATTTAATTTGTATGGAGTAATTATATTCAAGGTAAATATTAAGGATATCTTTTAAATACACCAGAAAAATCAGCCAAAAATGTTTAATAGCATATATTTGCAGTAATCCTTGCCAGTTCTTTTGCATGATGGTATTTATGAAAGTTCTCTGCTTAGGAGAAGGAGGACTCAAAAGAAAGGGAAGTCTGAGATTAATGTGATTTTTAGTTGAAATGTTGGGGAAAGGAACTTTACCTGGAGCTCATTTAGTATTCAGAAATTTCTGCTAAGCTTTGTATGTAGAAAAGTCTTTGATAAGGGCCATCCATAGCAGTGCATGCCCATAAGCCCAGCATTTAGGAGGCTGAGATAGGAGAATCATGAATTTGAGGCCAGCCCCGGCTACTTAACAAAAACAAAACAAAATACTGTGATGTTTGCAAATTACTGAACTAGATAAATTTCTGATCTCTTCCCTAAAATATAAGAATGTAATATATATATCAGTTGACTTAGTGTGAAGATTAAATGAAGTAATGCATATTAAATGCTGTGTGCCCTAAGGACATTACAATTTAAAACATTTTTTTCTGTCATTGACTTTGTAAAAGTGACCCTTTTTCCTCTCATCTTCAGTTTCTTGCTACTTCAGATGTAGCAGATAGATTTATAATGTGAGCATCAGCAAAACCTTGGTGCCTGCTGAAATGTAGACCCTTAGGTCTCACGCCACACTTTACTTTTTCAGAATCTGCAGTTCAAGAAAATCCCCAGGTGATCAGTACATTAGAACCCATTTGTACGAATTTCTGAAATAAGGAATGCCTTATTTTAAGAGATATGGTCAATGAGGAAATATAAGCTTTTACTCTTTTTCTAAGTTCTCACAAAATTCTACCTTTGGATAATTTGGTTATGGAGTGTATTGTAGGAACATGTGTTCTGCTGCTGTAGATTGTTCTTCAGGTATCAGATGTGTGGTCCAGAGCTTCTGTATGTAAATTGATTTTCTTCTTTTTTGGCAGCATTGAGGTTTGAATTCAGGGCCTTGTTCTTGCGGCAAGTGCTGTACTGCTTGAGCCATGTCTCCAGCCATTTTTGCTCTGGTTATCTCAAAGATAGGGCCTGGCTTTTTGCCCAGGCCAGCCTGGACCAAAATCCTCCTATTTTATGTTTCCACCATAACAGGGATGACACCCAGCATTTTTCCATTGAGATGGGGTCTCTCAGGTTTTTGTGCCCAGGCTGGCCTGGAACCTCTATCCTCCTAATGTCAGTCTCTCACATATTTTGGATGACAGGCACGAGCCACCAGTGCCCAACTTGTATATTGATTATTTTTTTAATCTACTTGTTCTGTTATTAAGGAAGGGCTATTAAAATTTCTGAGTGTGATTGTGGGTTTCTCTGTATGCCTAATTTTGCTTCATATGCTTTGAAGATCTGTTTTTAGATGTACACAAATTTAAGATTATTATCTCCTCCTAAGATTTGATACTTTCATTATTATAAATGTTCTTTTTTCTCCCTGGTAATATTTTTTTGGCCCTGAAATCTGTCCTTTCTAGTGTTTATTGACATACTGTGGCTTCTTTCTAATTAGTATTAGTGTGGTATATCTTTTTGTATCCTATAACTTTTAAAATAATTATTTCTCTATTTTTAAAGTACATTTGTCATAGCCAGCACATAGGTGAATTTTACCTTTTAATCCAATCTATCATCTATTCTTTTTAATTGAGATATTTAGACTACTTAACATTTGATGTGAATCTTGGTGCAGGAGGATTTGAATTTATCATTTTGCAGTTTGTCCCATTAGATCTTTAGTCAGAAACTCTTTTCCTTTTTTTTTTGCCTTCTTTTGTATTAATCAAATACCCGGACAAATTTACTCAAACGGTTATCACTCATGCTGTACATGATTTTGTATGGTTCATATTTCTGTTAATTTGCATTTTCCATGTTTTTGTATGTTGTTTGTTTTCTTTGTTTCCTCCTCCCCTTGTCTTCCTTTCCCTCCTTGTCTTCCTTTCTTCTTCCTCTACCCACGTTTGGACAGGGTTTCATTATGTAGCTCAGCCAGGCCTTAAACTCACAGTCATCCTGCCTCAGCCTCCCCAGTGCTGGGATTGCAGGCTTGCACCATTGCATCTGACTTACTTACATTTCTGTCTGTACATCTTTTTGGTTAGGTGTCTGTTGACATCTTTTCCCCATTTTTAAATTGGGTAGTTTGTTTTCTTATTGTTGATTTTTAAGAATTTTCTATATATTCAGGATACAAGTCCTTTAACAGATATATGATTTGCAAATTCTTTCTCCCAGTTGTGGCTTTTGTTTGTTTGTTTGTTTCTCTAACAGTGTTTTTGACAGAGCAGGAATTTTAAATTTTGATAAAAATCTTGTTTTACCAATATATTTTTCATAGTTCATGCTTTTGATATTGTACCTGACAACTCATCACACATCTAAATTTATAGATGTTTTCCTGTGCTTTCTTTGAAATGTTTTGTCTCTATGTTTCAAAATTACAGCAGTAATCCATTTTGAATTAATTTTTGTAAAAATCTATGTCTAGGTTCAATTTTTTGGCCTTGGACATTGACTTGTTTCACTGCCACTTGTTGAAAGGTTTTTTATTATTGAATTATCTTTGCTCCTTTCTCAAACATTATTGATGGTTTTAGGCTCTCTGTTCTGTTTATGTGTTTGTTCTTTCAACAATCCTGATTACTGCACCTTTATAGTAAATAAGTATTGAAATCCTGTAATATGAATCCCTTACCTTTATTCTTCCTTTTCAAATTGTTTTGGCTACTCTAGTTCCTTTAGTTTTTATAGTAATTTAGAATTTGCATGTTCATACCTATAAAAAAGCTTGCTAGGATTTTGATTGGTGTTGGGACTAAGGGTTTTTTGGTAGATTCTTTGAAACTTTCCACATATAGTCTTTTACCACTAAATATAATTTTAGTGGTTAAGTTTTACCTTGATCCCTTGATTAGGTAAAGGATGTTTCTTTCTGTTCTACTTTGCTAATAGTATTTTCTTTAATCACAAAGAATGTTTTCCAGTGTCAATTGATGATTGTGAACAAGTTTTGCTTTTTTGGTCTATCAATATAGTGGGTCACACTGGTTGATATTTTAAAATATTAACCTGCTTTGCCTTCCTGGACTGAACCCCACTTTTATATGTTGCTAGATTAGTTAACACTTTATTAAGGATTTTTGAATAATGAGAGAATAGTCTGCAGTTTTCTTTTCTTGTAATGTCTTTATCTGGTTTTATATCAAGGTAATCCCGACCTTAAAGAATGTTGGGGAAGCACTTCCCCTTTTCAGTTTCCTGCGAGAGTTTGTAGAGCATGAGCATTAATTTTTTTCCTTAAGTTTTTGTTGAAATTTACTGATGAAGACCTGTGAGTCTAGAATAATTTTCCCCCTTTTGGAGAGAAACTTTTAACTCCAAATTCAATGTGACCGCTATTTAAGTTGTCTGTTTCTTCTTGAGTAAGTTTTGGTAGTTTGTGTATTTCAAGGATTCTTTCTATTCCATCTTCGTTTTCAAATTTATATGCATAAAGTTGAAGTACTATAGGAATTTGGGAATTAACAAAATTGGTTTCTTAACTTATATTAACTTTAACTAATTTGCAATTAAAGTAGCAAATTTCTTTCCTCCTCTTTGTAATATACTTTAAAAAGGAATTTGTAAAATGTGATTGTTTCCTCCTTTTGCAGGAATTTCTCAGCTTGTTACTTTTTGAGCTCTGAGTCTGCAAGTTAATGAGGGAGACCATTTTTTTTTAAAGACACTATAAAGTAATTTACTTTCATTTATTTTTGCAACTTACAATTTGACTGTCTGAAACCCTTAAAGATTTTTTTTATAAGAATAAATTAATAGTACAGGGGTGTTGATTGTGATAATTCCATAGGAACTTTTTGGCCGTATCTGATTGTATGTTTGCAAACTAACTTGGGAGACTGTGGCAGGTGTGAATATATTTTCATGAGATTGCAGGACAAAATTTGTGGCTGTATGTATATTAATTATCAGAATGTATATTAATTATCACTTATATATAAACATAAGCTTTGCTGTTATTTATAGTGACATATGTAAGTTGAACCATAATATACAGCATTGTGAAATGAACCAATAAAATATGTAAGCTCATGAATGAGTCCCTATTTCAAAAGCCAGATTGGTTTGGCTGCATTATGTACTTTAGCTTATTTAGTAGTGACAGAATTGAACCAGAGTGTCTGTGTGGTAGATTTGGTCCCAGTTCTTCATCCATTTCTTGTATCTGGTCTTCCATACGCTGTTACAGTTTTATATACATATGTGTGTATAGTCTTTTTTAAAAGTAGTTTTGTAATCTCTGCCTTTAATCATGAATTCTTTATTATGTTTAATTTTTTTGGTTGTGCTAGGACTTGAATTCAGGTCCTTGCACTTGTTAAGTAAGCACTCTACCACTTGAGTCATGCCACCAGTCCTTTCTGCTTTAGTTATTTTTCAGATAGGGTCTCACATTTTTACCCAAGCCAGCCTTGGACCATGATCCTCCTACTTATGCCTCCTGGTGGCTGGGATTACAGGTATAAATCACCATACACAGCTTATTTTTTTGGTATGGGATCTTGCTGACTTTTTGCCCAGGCTGGTCTTGAACTGAGATCTTCTTGATCTCTGCCTTCCAAGTAGCAGGGATTATAGAGGTATGCCACTATGCCAAGCTTTATTTAATTATTGATATGATTAGATTTAGATCTTCCATTGTGCTGTCGGTTCATCTTATTTAAATTTGACTTTGAGGCTCTCTTCATGCCTTATTTGTGTTAGTTAAATTTTCAGTATATTATTCTGATTACTCTATTGAAATTGTAGGTCTGCCACTTTACACTGTTTTTCAGTGATTGCTTCAACAAATTATAATATATCCTTTAAATTATCAAAATCTACTTTGAGTAGATATTGGACTACTTGTGAAAGAAACCTTGCAAAAGCAGAGTAACATGCCCTCCACCTCTGAACCTTAATTGTTTGTTTTTAATAGATGTTTTGGTCTTCATACAAGGAATTCACATCATTTTGAATCAATGTGTGTCTTGCTTAAAAGCTGTATTTGAGTGTATCAAGATCAGTATTTATTCTGGGACTGAAATGTGACTTTTCTGAAGACCCTATCAAATATCTCTCTAGGCACTAAAAATCCTACTTGTTGTTGGCACTGTGAGAACTCTGACAGTTAGCCATCTGCTTTCCAGAGGTTCATTCATTGGCCTCAGGTGTCCTTAGCTCTGCAGGGTAGTGTTCAGCCAAAGAGGCAGGACATCTCTCTGCAGATCTGCAGAACTATCTTTAAAAGCTCCCTTTTCCCTAATGTTGTGTCCTGTAAAGTCTAGCATCCTCAGTCTCCTTATATACATATCTCTCTGTGTAACTCAGTCAGAACACCAGGTTCTGTTTGCTGTGGCTTGGCAATTACCTTTAGGCAGTTGGTTGGGATAATTGTAGGACTCACTTAGTGTTTGTCCCTTTTTTCTGGCAGCATAATCTTCCACTGTCCTTTGTCCAGCATATTAAAACAGTTATTTAATATAGTTCATCCATTTTCTAGTTGTTCATGACAGGAGGGCAATTCTTGTCCCAGCTCATCCTTTATGGGTAGAACCAGAAGCTCCTGAAAAGACAGTGCTTATGGTCATGATTACAAGAGAATCTTTTTGGTTGTAGTTCCGGTTTTTGTTTGTTTTATAGTTCAAGTTGAATTAAATTCTAGCTATATCTTCACTTTATGCTACCCCTGGTCTTACATTCCAAAAATTAATAATAAAAATGAAGTAGTTAGGAGAACAGTCCATCAAATTAGGAACTATACTTTTATTTCCACTAAGTTTTAAACAAATATCCAACTCACAAGTTTACGGTGATTTGTTTGGGCTTTTCTTTTCCCTATTGGAATCTTCCAAGATTTATATAAATTGTTGAATTTTGTCAAGATGCCTAGTTATGATTATGTTTTATTTTAAGAGCCTACTCCTAGAACTTCCTTTTCCTCATTCACATATTGTTATCAGAATACCTAGCTTATTTCAGAAATGGATTGGAAAAATTTTTAATATATATACATTTTTGTTGTGATGGTACTGGGGTTTAAACTCAGGGCCTCACTCGAGCCACTCCACCAGTCCTGTTTTATGTTGGATATTTTCGAGATAGAATCTCATGAACTATTTGCCCGGCCTGGTTTTGAACCTCAGTCGTCTTGATCTCTGCCTCCTGAGTAGGTAGTATTACAGGCATGAGCCACCAGTGCCCAGCTTAAGTACTTTTTTTTTAAACACAGGCAACCTGTATGTAGTATATGTAGTAGTTAAGTTATAGAATCCCTCTACCTGTTTTTTTTTTAACTTACAGATTTCAGCAGGATAAGGGTAACATTTTATACCATTCTTAGGTTTTTCTGTGAATTAATATTATTGTCTTTTTTTTGCCGTATCTAGAATGTAATTATCTACCTCCTGATTGTACATTCTTAAGGAGGCAAGGTTTGCTTTCTGTACATTTTCTGTATGATTCCATATTTTACTTTGATTCAAACCTATGTACCCATCTCCTCATTCCTACCTCTCAATTAAGAAGTTGGTCTGCCTCTTTAAGTGAAGGGTGGAGTTGATGTGCAGACTTTTATCAATAATAGAGGTTATATTTGAGGTCAGCATCATGGAAAATGAATTCATCATGAAGAATCTATTATATCATAGTTTCTTTTTGATTTAGGTATCGATAAGTTTGTTTATATTTTGATACCTGAATTATGTTTGCTTCTAGGTTTGAGACTTAGTAAGACACTTTTTGTAATTGGTTCTGTTTTACTAGTTTATGAATGCTGATCTGAATTAACTGCATCTAAAAATGTTTACATTTGAAACCATATAGGGAACTTTCCTTTAATGAGAACTGAAAAAAAAAATGCTTTTTGATTCAACAGAAGGTAGACTCTCGGATTTAATAGGGAGCAGAAGTATTGAGTTAATGAGCATCTGAACGTACTCAGATTTCCTCCCTTAAATTGTTAAGTTGCAAATGATTCTCTCGTAATGGAGATAACACTTTCTCTTTCTAAATACTTGTGAGGCAAAGAAGTCCAAAGTGAAAGTGGAAAGTCTTTTGGACCAAATGAAAGTGAAAGCAAAACAACATATTAGAATTGCTTGAGTACAAATAAAGTAGAAGTCAAAAAGAAACTTTACCTCTAAAAACCTACATTACAAAGGAAGAAAGGACTCAAATCAGTAACCTCAGCTTTCACCTTAAGAAACTAGAAAAAGAAAACAAATTAAATGAGAAGTTTACAGCAGGAATATAATAAATGCCAGGTGGGACATTAGGAAACAGAAAACAAAAACAGAGTAAATCCAACCTGATTCTTTCATAATATGATAAAATCTTTAAAACTCTAGTCATATTGATTACGAAGGGAGGGAGACATAGAGAGAAGAGGATAAATTACTAAGTGAAGAATGACAGTGTTCTATCTATAGGTTCTACAGATATTAATAGAGTAATAAGATTTTTATGGACATTTAATTTTATGCACATAAATTTTATAATTTACACTAAAGGGATGAATTTCTCAAAAGACACAAACACCAAAGCTCGCTCTAGAAGAAACAAATTACTTGAATATCTCTATATCTGTTAAAGACATTGAATTTGTAGTTATAAACAAGTAACACTTCTGGACAGAGGGACCTATTCCAAGACATAGAGAAACAGAAAGCATAGATCTGTGTTTAATGTGTAGCAATTAATACATAATGATAACTTGAATTAATTAGAATTCAATAAATAAAAATTTCAATACCTTAGTCACACTTGCCACATTTTATGTTAACAACTACCCAATATAATTGATAATGTATGGAACATTTACATCATTATAGAAAGTTCTATGGGACAGAGCTGTCATAGTAGGAAATTTCAGGAGTTTGATTTGATGAGACTAGGCTGCAATTCTGAGATGGAAGGTTCAAAGGCAAGTTGGAAGGCAATGATACAAGAATGGTTAGCTTCAGTCCAAATCATTGTCTTCAGTGAAAAAGCTGTTTGGACTGATCCTATGGGATATCAGCTGGGCAGAGGGACGAGGGGAGTGTTTGGTTTAGATCACTGAAGGTAGGTAATGGTGAGTTGATCTGAGTTGTGTTCTAAAAGAATCTTTCTGGCAGCAAGATAAAGATAGGTGGAAAGGATAAATTAGTGTTCAGGAACTCTCTATGTAGTTGATCAGTAGTCCAGATGAGAGAGCTGCTAAGGGAGAGACAAATGTGACTGCTAGTTAGAGGTAGTATAGGTAGGAGGATTTGTTGTAGCAGCCAAGAGAATCTGAATGACAGATTTCTGAATCAGGGATATAGAGATGGGATAGGGCATATAGGGGGAAAGCAAGCTTTAGAAGGAGAAAAATACTATTATTTGACCATATTGACTTTGACTCAATTTAATTGAGTCATCAGAATATAGTTGACTTTTGAAACTTTGAATTTGAGTGAGAGTTCCTAGAAAGAACATATAAAGAAATAAAAGCCAATGATAGACCCCAAACTTTGTTAAGTATAGAAAGATAGGTCATTAGACTAAGAGTAAGAAGGAATAACTAGAGAAAAAGTCATGTAAGTTACCCTTGTTTTATTTGTAAGATAATAATATACCATGGTGTTTTTAAGTATAAAGGTTAAGTGAGGAAGTAACAGGAAAAGTATTTTGTAAACTCTAAAATTTTTGGACGTTTATAGAATTATAATTACTTTTCAGTGAAATCTATATTGAAGGCAAGGAAATGAGAATGATTTTAGGAAAAGACAGCAGACATAAAGATATCTCACAGTAAATACTAGGGATTCTAGAGGATTCCTTAGAATCATATGGAGATACGAGCCATGAAAGGAAAAGGCTAAGCTGACTGAAGAGAAGAAATAAAGTTCTGGTATTCTGTAGACATTAGTTGAGTCAGATCTAGAATACACTAAACAAATTTTGAGCCTTCCCTTGATTTGTACAGTACAAACAGATCACTGTTTCTTATATACTTTATCTAGAAGGTCCTGATCCTGGTGACCTGCTCCCTCTAGCTAGGCCCCACCTCCTAAAGTTTTCTGAATCTCCCAAAATATCACCACTAGCTAGGGACCAAGTATTCAGTAAATGAACATGTTGGGGGACATTTCATATTCAAATCATAACAAAAGACAACCCTTTCCAAAACAAAAAAATTCAGTGTCTGCTCTTTGGTACTGGTTAAAACTGGTGTTGCTATGCCCACCATTTTAAATGAAAGAATAAGCCTTTTTAATGAAAGAATTTCAAATTGTTATGTATATTCTCCCCCTTTCAGAAAGTAGGGCTTACTTTTTATATTCTTCTACTGAGAATGAGCTTAGGCTTAGTTACTTCATCTTAAGACTGAAGTGTGGAAAGGAAAAAATAATAACTTTAGAGTGGAGAAACTTTGCAAAGATTACTTAAACCAAGTGATCAGACCAAGGTTAAAATCACTGGTGTCATATGGATATCTTGTACTTCTGGTTGATGTGATAAGAATGGCCCTTCACCTCTATTTTGTTCCAAAAAATCCATAACTCTAACCATGAGGAAAATGTCAAACACAAATTGAGAGATATTTTGCAAAGATACCTGGCTAGTACTCCTAAAAACTATTTAAGAAATGAAAAACAAGAAAACTAAAAACCTGTCATAGACTAGATGAGAATAAGGAGACTTTGCAACTAAATGTAACATGGTATCTCGGATAGGATTCTGGAAGAGGAAAAGACATTAATGGAAAAATTAGTAAAAACAATCTGAAGTATGATCATTAGTTAGAAATAGTGTAACATTGATTTTTTAGGTATGACAAATGTACTATGGTAATGTAAGATATTAATAATAGGGAAATCCAAATAAGGGGAGTATAGGAACTCTCTCTAGTATCTTTGAGACCTTTCTGTAAATCAGAAGTAAATCTAAAATAAGCTTATTAAAAATAAATTTATTAGACAGAGTACTGTGGTGACACTATTGTTTGGAGAATGTACCTGCTGCGAGCAGACAATTTGGTAATAATAATTTTTCCTTGATAAGATTATTTTCACTGTGATTTAAGTGTGCCGCTAATTTGGAAGAAATTGTGTAAAGTGTGCTGACATTTAGTGCTAACTCTAGTAGTGATACAGGAAGTTTCTGTCTATTATATCATTATTGCTTCCTATTTTAGAAGTGCAGACAACGGGTTGTATATGTGTGTGGAAGTGATGTCCTAATAATTGATGTTAATGATGCTGTAATGGGGAGGAGATACAAATTTTGACCCTTCAGGAAAAAAAAACCTCAACAGAACACTGTAGTAACTAAAAGTATAGATCTTGGTGTCATACTGCTGGGATTTGAATCCTGGTTCCATAGCTTCTGTGTGATCCTGAGCAATTTACTTAACTTCATTATAACTGTTTTTTCATCTGTAAAAGGAGATATTAATTTACTTCCTATGATTTTTGTGACACATAGAACTGTCTCTGACATGGAATAAGTGATGGGTATATATAGTATCTGTTGTTCCTTTGGTAATTTATAATTGTCAAGAGTCTCACAAATGTGAAATATTGTTGCTATTGTGACATGCATTTGTTTCAATACTTTTAAAATGTTTCTTCTTTATGTCTTGAAGATTTTCTTTGGTTGATTTTTAGCAATTTGACTATGATATGTCTAAAGGGGTGTGTGTGTGTGTCTCAAGGGGTGTGTGTGTGTGTGTGTGTGTGTGTGTGTGTGTGTGTATCTTCCTTCCCAGAAATTATATATTTGATACATATGGTCCCATATGTATCAGATACGGATATTCTGTACAGATCAGGATATTCTGTACTTTTTATTTTCTTTATGCTTCATTTTGGGTAATTTCTGTTGCCTTATTTTAAGTTCTTTGATTCTTTCCTGTACTGTTTCCAGTGTGCTGAAAAGTTCATCAAAGAAATTCTTTCCCTTTTTTTGGACATACTAGAATTTAAATTCAGGGCCTTACACTTTGCTATACAAGCATTCTACGACTTGAACCATACCCCCAGCCTCTTTTTGCTTTGGTTTATTTTTTAGATAAGGTTCGCACTTTTGCTCAGGGCCAGCCTTGGATCTGATCCTCCTACCACTCCTTCCTATGTAGCTAGTATCACAGGCCGTTGCCACATGCCCACCCTCATTTTTAAGATTGGATCTTACTAACTCCTCCCCGATCCCCTCCCCCCCACTGGCTTCAAACCATGATCTTTCAATCTCTGCCTCCTGCATAACTGAGATTACAGGCATGTACAACCATGCCAGCCCTATTTATTTCTACATTCTGTTTTTTTAAACATGAGACATTTCCATTTGATTCTTCTTAATACAGTTTCCCTTTGCTGAAATTCCCTATGTGTTCATGCACATGCCCATCTTTTACACTAAATCCTTTTCTTTAAATTAATGTCTGCTCATGATCCTATACCTTAAAGACCCAAAAAACTCTACTCAAAAGCTCCTAGACACCATCAATAGCTATAGCAAGGTAGCAGGATGTAAAATCAACATAGAAAAATTATTAGCATTTCTATACACTAATAATGAACAAACTGAAAAAGAATGTATGAAAACAATTCCATTTACAGTAGCCTCAAAAAAAAAATCAAATACCTTGGTATAAACCTAACAAAGAATGTGAACGACCTCTATAAGGAAAACTATAAACTTCTGAAGAAAGAGATCGAGGAAGACTATAGAAAGTGGAGAGATCTCCCATGCTCATGGATTGGTAGAATCAACATAATAAAAATGTCTGTACTCCCAAAAGTAATCTACATGTTTACTGCAATTCCCATCAAAATTCCAATGACATTCATTAAAGAGGTTGAAAAATCTGTGAAATTTATATGGAAACACAAGAGGCCACGAATAGCCAAGGCAATACTCAGTCAAAAGAACAATGCTGGAGGTATCACAATACCTGACTTCAAACTATATTACAAAGCAGTAACAATAAAAACAGCATGGTACTAGCACAAAAACAGACATGAAGACCAGTGGAACAGAATAGAGGACCCAGATATGAAGCCACACAACTATAACCAACTTGTCTTTGACAAAGGAGCTAAAAATATACGATGGAGAAATAAAATAGCAGCCTCTTCAACAAAAACTGCTGGGAAAACTGGTTAGCAGTCTGCAAAAAACTGAAACTAGATCCATGTATATCACCCCATAACAAGATTAACTCAAAATGGATCAAGGATCTTAATATCAGACCCCAAACTCTAAAGTTGATACAGGAAAGAGTAGGAAATACTCTGGAATTAGTAGGTATAGTTAAGAACTTTCTCAATGGAACCCCAGCAGCACAGCAACTAAGAGATAGCATAGATAAATGGGACTTCATACAATTAAAAAGCTTCTGTTCAACAAATGAAATGGTCTCTAAACTGAAGAGAACACCCACAGAGTGGGAGAAAATACTTGCCAGCTACACATCAAAGGACTGATAACCAGAATATATAGGGAACTTAAAAAACTAAATTCTCCCAAAACTAATGAACCAATAAAAAAATGGGCAAGTGAACTAAACAGAACTTTCTCAAAAGAAGAAATTCAGATGGCCAAAAAACACATGAAAAAATGCTCACCATCTATAGCAATAAAGGAAATGCAAATTTTTTTTTTTTCATTTTTCTTTTATTATTCATATGTGCATACAAGGCTTGGTTCATTTCTCCCCCCTGCCCCCACCCCCTCCCTTACCACCCACTCCGCCCCCTTCCTCTCCCCACCCCAATACCCAGAAGAAACTATTTTGCCCTTATTTCTAATTTTGTTGTAGAGAGAGTATAAGCAATAATAGGAAGGAACAAGGGTTTTTGCTGGTTGAGATAAGGATAGCTATACAGGGCATTGACTCACATTGATTTCCTGTGCGTGGGTGTTACCTAGGTTAATTCTTTTTGATCTCACCTTTTCTCTAGTACCTGTTCCCCTTTTCCTATTGGCCTCAGTTGCTTTAAGGTATCTGCTTTAGTTTCTCTGCGTTAAGGGCAACAAATGCTAGCTAGTTTTTTAGGTGTCTTACCTATCCTCACCCCTCCCTTGTGTGCTCTCGCTTTTATCATGTGCTCATAGTCCAATCCCCTTGTTGTGTTTGCCCTTGATCTATTGTCCACATATGAGGGAGAACATACGATTTTTGGTCTTTTGGGCCAATCTAACCTCACTCAGAATGATGTTCAACAATTCCATCCATTTACCAGCAAAAGATAACATTTCATTCTTCTTCATGGCTGCGTAAAATTCCATTGTGTATAGATACCACATTTTCTTAATCCATTCATCAGTAGTGGGGCATCTTGGCTGTTTCCATAACTTGGCTATTGTGAATAGTGCCGCAATAAACGTGGGTGTGCAGGTGCCTCTGGAGTAACCTGTGTCACAGTCTTTTGGGTATATCCCCAAGAGTGATAACTGCTAGATCAAATGGTAGATCGATGTTTAGCTTTTTAAGTAGCCTCCAAATTTTTTTCCAGAGTGGTTGTGCTAGTTTACACTCCCACCAGCAGTGTAAGAGGGTTCCTTTTTCCCCACATCCTCGCCAACACCTGTTGTTGGTGGTGTTGCTGATGATGGCTATTTTAACAGGGGTGAGGTGGAATCTTAGCGTGGTTTTAATTTGCATTTCCTTTATTGCTAGAGATGGTGAGCATTTTTTCATGTGTTTTTTGGCCATTTGAATTTCTTCTTTTGAGAAAGTTCTGTTTAGTTCACATGCCCATTTCTTTATTGGTTCATTAGTTTTGGGAGAATTTAGTTTTTTAAGTTCCCTATATATTCTGGTTATCAGTCCTTTGTCTGATGTATAGTTGGCAAATATTTTCTCCCACTCTGTGGGTGTTCTCTTCAGTTTAGAGACCATTTCTTTTAATGAACAGAAGCTTTTTAGTTTTATGATGTCCCATTTATCTATGCTATCTCTTAGTTGCTGTGCTGCTGGGGTTTCATTGAGAAAGTTCTTACCTATACCTACTAACTCCAGAGTATTTCCTACTCTTTCCTGTATCAACTTAAGAGTTTGGGCTCTGATATTAAGATCCTTGATCCATTTTGAGTTAATCTTGGTATAGGGTGATATATATGGATCTAGTTTCAGTTTTTTGCAGACTGCTAACCAGTTTTCCCAGCAGTTTTTGTTGAAGAGGCTGCTGTTTCTCCATCGTATATTTTTAGCTCCTTTGTCAAAGACAAGTTGGTTATAGTTGTGTGGCTTCATATCTGGGTCCTCTATTCTGTTCCACTGGTTCATGTCTGTTTTTGTGCCAGTACCATGCTGTTTTTATTGTTATTGCTTTGTAATATAGTTTGAAGTCAGGTATTGTGATACCTCCAGCATTGTTCTTTTGACTGAGTATTGCCTTGGCTATTCGTGGCCTCTTGTGTTTCCATATAAATTTCACAGTAGATTTTTCAATCTCTTTAATGAATGTCATTGGAATTTTGATGGGAATTGCAGTAAACATGTAGATTACTGTTGGGAGTATCAACATTTTTACTATGTTGATTCTACCAATCCATGAGCATGGGAGATCTCTCCACTTTCTATAGTTTTCCTCAGTCTCTTTCTTCAGAAGTGTATAGTTTTCCTTGTAGAGGTCTTTCACATCTTTTGTTAGGTTTACACCTGGGTATTTGATTTTTTTGAGGCTACTGTAAATGGAATTGTTTTCATACATTCTTTTTCCGTTTGCTCATTGTTAGTGTATAGAAATGCTAATGATTTTTCTATGTTGATTTTATATCCTGCTACCTTGCTATAGCTATTGATGATGTCTAGAAGCTTCTTAGTAGAGTTTTTTGGGTCTTTAAGGTATAGGATCATGTCATCTGCAAATAGGGATATTTTGACAGTTTCTTTACCTATTTGTATTCCTTTTATTCCTTCTTCTTGCCTAACTGCTCTCGCTAGGAATTCCAGTACTATGTTGAATAGGAGTGGAGATAGTGGGCATCCTTGTCTGGTTCCTGATTTTAGAGGGAATGGTTTCAGTTTTTCAAATTAAAACCACACTAAGATTCCACCTCACCCCTGTTAGAATAGCCATCATCAGCAACACCACCAACAACAGGTGTTGGTGAGGATGTGGGGAAAAAGGAACCCTCTTACACTGTTGGTGGGTACAACCACTCTGAAAAAAAATTGGAGGCTACTTAAAAAGCTGAACATTGATCTACCATTTGATCCAGCAATACCACTCTTGGGGATATACCCAACAGACCGTGACCCAGGTTACTCCAAAGGCACCTGCACACCCATGTTTATTGCAGCACTATTCACAATAGCCAAGTTATGGAAACAGCCAAGATGCCCCACTACTGATGAATGGATCAAGAAAATGTGGTATCTATACACAATGGAATTTTATGCAGCCATGAAGAAGAACGAAATGTTATCATCCGCTGGTAAATGGATGGAATTAGAGAACATCATTCTGAGTGAGGTTAGCCCGGCCCAAAAGACCAAAAATCGTATGTTCTCCCTCATATGTGGACAATAGATCAAGGGCAAACACAACAAGGTGATTGGACTTTGATCACAAGATAAAAGCCAGAGCACACAAGGGAGGGGTGAGGATAGGTAAGACACCTGAAAAACTAGATAGCATATGTTGCCCTCAACACAGAGAAACTAAAGCAGATACCTTAAAAGCAACTGAGGCCAATAGGAGAAGGGGACCAGGAACTAGAGAAAAGGTTAGATCAAAAAGAATTAACCTAGAAGGTAACACACATGCACAGGAAATCAATGTGAGTCAACTCCCTGTATAGCTATCCTTATCTCAACTAGCAAAACCCCTTGTTCCTTCCTATTATTGCTTATACGCTCTCTACAACAAAATTAGAGATAAGGGCAAAATAGTTTCTGCTGGTTATCGAGTGGGTGGGGGGGAGAGGGAGCGGGCAGGGTGTGTGGTAAGGGGAGGGGTGGAGGGAGGGTGGAGAAATGACCCAAAAATTGTATGCACATATGAATTAAAAAAATTAAAATAAAAATAAAATAAATTGATATCTGTTAGTTCTAATAGCGCAGTCATTTCTGGGTCTATATTTTGTTAACTACTTCACCTCTTTAAAATTGGTAGGATTTTCCCCTGTCCTTTTCATTTGTTCATTTCCTCCATCTCTATGTAATGCCTGACATATGTCATAAAAAAAAACCAAAACAGAAGCTGAGGCAAATTATATTTATATGCAGGAGTGTGTGCCTCTTTTTTTCTATTCAATAGGCATTTAGTGTATGGATTGAGTCATTTTAGTCAATAGTTGAAGTGAGTTGTAGTCTTATTGTTATTTGCTGTTTCCATTGATGTACCACACTTTAAATTCATCTAGTGGTAGGTGCTTGTGTTTAGTGTGGGTCCTGGAGTACTAATAGGTTTTCCTAGTATCCTACGTTCTCCTAAAATTCAAACTTTGAAATTCTAGCTCCTATGTGGTATTAGAAGGTGAGGCTTTTGGGAGGTAATTAGGTCTTGAGGATTGAACCCTCATGAATGGGAGTAGTGTGTTTATAAGTAACAGCTCAGAGAGCTCTCAAGCTCCCTTTCTGCCATGCAGAGATACAGGAACAATTGAGCAGTCTGCCATCCAGAAGAGAACCCTCACTGGAAACCAACCATGCAGGCATCTTGATCTGAGACCTCCAGCTGAAAGAGCAGGAGAAATAATTTTTTGTTGCTTATAAGTATACAGTCTATGGTTCTTTGTTATAGTAGATTGAACTAAGATAGTTGGGTAGGAGTGTTTTCTGGCCTTATCTTAGCAGTGTCCAGTTTTTGCATTCAATAAGGGAAGGGTCCATGAGGTGGCAGACAGGCAGACTCTCAGGTTTCATAGAACCCACTGATAGAGAACTATGAAGAAGCAGATCTAGCAAGTGAGTGCCAACTACTCTTGTATTTAATGGGGCAAAGGAATGACTAAACTGTCAAAGCTAAAAATTTCAGCTCTTTTCTTCTTATCTGACTTTTATCACCACCTCTTCCTCTGGATTCTGTGTGCTGTCTCACCTTAAAGAGGTTTGTTACCCTTTGGAATTTAGTTCAGCCAAGTGCCTTGTGACCTCAGCTTTCTGATGAGCCCAGAATGTTGTAATTTGCAGATTATCTGGCTCTTTCTTGTTTTTAGCATGGAAGGAACATTTTCTTGAGACCTACATTTTAAAACAGGTTAACCTCCCCTCTAGTCATGATATGTATTTTATAGATGAGTCAAATAGTACTAATAAGAAACATTTTCATACAGAACTGTCTTTTATAATTTTGAATCCAGTAGTAGTGTCTTTTAAGATAACTTAAAAACTAACAGTAGCAATGAATAACTCAATAGGTGCATATTCCTTAATAGGCATTTTGAGTACTGAAAGAGATGTTATAAAGTGAAGTTAGTTGTTTACCACAATGGTTTGATTAGAAAAATAGACCTCCTACCATGCTCTGTATAGAATTACAGGATCCTCTTTATAATTATTGTTCTATCCTTTGATTAAACCAAATGCAAGCAATGGCTACTCATTTTGCCTTAATTCTTATTCTGTTTAAGATAAAGAGCATTCAAAATGAATCAGAATATTATGGTATAGTATTAATGCTGTAACAGTTCCATAGCAACAGACAGTAATTGTATTAAGTGCTGGGGGTATAGCTTAGTGGTAGAGCGTTTGCCTAATGAGTGAAATCCTGGGTCCATCCCTAGCACCGAAAAATGGAAAGAAGGAAGGAAAGAAGGAGGTGAGGGAGGGAAGGAAGAAGGGAAGGAAGTAGGAAGGGAGGGAGGAGAGAGGAAGGAAGGAAGGAAAGGAGGAGGAGAGGGAGGGAGGGAGGGATAGAGGGAAGAAGGGACAGAGGGAGAAAGGAAGGGAGGGACGGAGGAAGGAAGGAGAGAAAGAAAAGTGAAAAATTGTATTTTTAAGCTTAAGGACCTACACTTTGCCATAGTTACCAGTTTTTGCTACCTACTGTCTTCGTAGTTTTTGCCGTTCAGTATATTCCTCCATTGGTTATACATATTCCTAAATTAGGGCAGTCACTAGAACTGTCACCATGAATGTCCAACATCAATCCAATGAAAGAAAACAAAAAAAATAGGCAACCACTCCAAAAGATATTTTGTCTAGGATTTGAATTTATTTTGTTTGTTTGTTTGTTTATTGTGTTGCTAGGCAAGCAAGATCCTTGTGCAGTGCTAGGCAAGCACTCTACCACTGAGCCATACCCCAGGCCTACAATTTGAATTTATAAAGACAATCCTAGACCTCCTGACCTTTTTATTTGCAAGTTGTAAAAGGACATCTAGTTGAAATTGGCTTCCCTCTTAAGGTAACTTAGCAGTATCACATATTTAAAGATTTTTTTTCCTCTGAAAAACGATGTATAAAATACTAATTTATTATTGCTTCTCTTATTTTGGTAAGATCAAGTATGCACTATTAATACTCTGCAACTTCTGTTTTAAACCAGAAATAAAGTGGGCAGTAATGTCCCATTTTGGAATGTTTTTGCTATTTTGGGGGGGCTTTTGTTTTGTTTTTTGTTTTCTGTTTTGCTTCACGAGATAGATGTTGAGATGTAAATTTTTGAAAATTATCAAATTTAGCTATTTTATTTTTTAAATTTTTAGTTTTATTTGTTTTGTTTATTTATGCTTTTTTATATTCTTTGTGAGAATGTTTTTGCTCGTAGAATCCGACCTTACATATTATATTTTACAGAAAGTGTAATGTATAATTTAGTAAAATTAGTTTAAAAAATTAAACTATATGCACTTAAATGTAATGGTCTTTACCCTACTTTCTATCTATTATTTTACATCTTCAAGGGAGCATAGAGGAAAAAATGTATAATTTGAGCAAAAGAAGTGAGTTTTTGTTGAAAGTAAACTTAGGCTGTTACTGCCTTTATGACACAGACTTACCAAGCACCTCAGTGACCTTAAACATTTCCTATAGTACTTCATTTTGCATTAGACAAATTTTCAGTTCTTATTAAGTAGTTCTATAACTGACATTTATTATAATTACTCTAAAAGAAAAAATGAAGTTCAACAGTAAATGTGGGAAAGTAGCTTCATAACATATGCTGAGGCATTTGCTCTAAGGTAAAAAAGAGACAAAACTGAGGTGCTTTGGGTTGTGTTCTATTCCTTTTGCTTACAGAATTAGTGGAGGATGAAAATTTATGATCCTGAAACTAGTTTCAAATGCCACATCTTCATTAGTGTAAAAAAATCATAGAAGTATAGTCATCTTTATTTCAGTGCCCTAGTGTGTACGTTTTATGTCTTCACTAGGTATCTTTCATGATTTTTGTCAGTTTTTTTTAGTGTTGTTCATTTATGAAACAAGGTCTTGCTATGTAACCCAGACTGGCCTTGTCCTTGCTATGTAGCCCTGGCTGGACTCAACCTCCCTATCCTCCTGCCTCAGCCTCCCAAGTACTGGGATTACAGGCATGCACAGTCATGCCCTGCTTGTTGTAGGTCTTTTTACCTTCAGAGTAACAGACTTCTAGGCTTTAGTAGTAGAGTAGCAGTCAGAGGAACACAGTCAGAAATTGGGGGTGCAAGAATAAGCAAGAAAAATAAAGCAGGATCTCTTTATTTTGGCCACTTTTGTTTACTTTTTAGAGTAGAGATAAGGGAAAAGGATAAATTGGGTCTCTTCCTTTTCTTCAGCCTTTGTAAGATTTTCCTAACCTCTGTGTTTTAATCACTTAGGTTTCATGTAGCTTTTGATTAGAGTCACACCATGATCCTTCTCTGTCACTTGATATTGAAGTTTCTGCCTATAAATAAGGGATCATTCTTCTTAGCAAACACATACATACTAATAAATTTGAAAGTTCTGATTGTCTAGTTCACATAGGAACTCTCCCAAACTCTCAAATATTCATGGTTTATTTACCTGCCAGTTGATTGTTTTCTAGAGTATATCCCTTACTGCTTTTTTAAACCTAGGTGAAATCACTCAAAACCTTGGGGATTCCACCACTTCCCCATGGGATCATTCCCTAATTTACTCAGTGATACACACATTAGGAAATGTTGTTGTCTTCATGGTAGTTGGTAACAATAATCATAAAAACAGATTCCAAGGAAGTTTACAAGTAGAGGATCAAAAGCAATAGCAAATGCAAGTAGGGAAAATACTTAATTTAAGGTTTTCAAATGCTTATGTTTTAAAATGGTTCTTGAAAGTTGCTGGTTTTTTAACTTTGGCTTTGACAACTAGAGTTGCACTGAGAAAGGACTTTTCCCCCCCAAATGTCTTACTAATTTTGTAGCCCTAATTTCATTCTGTTTTATGTGCATTCAGTCTACATATATAGGATTAATGCACATTGTCTCAGTTTCTAGGGAAAACAGACAACAGATTAAAGATCTGTTTTTGTATTTAACTAAGACATATTGTAAATAGTTTTGTAAAAATGTCACAACATACCCCCAATACAACAATAATATGATAATAAAAAATAAAATAAAAACAATTTACAGAAGCAATGGCACATTAGGGAGGTTTCCTTGTTTTTGGGACTCATACATAAAACAGTGGTGTAATCAAAGGACAAAAGGGAAAAAAAAGATCTGTTTTTATAAAATTTTCATTATGTCTTTCTTGTTATTTTCACTTCCCCCTCTTCTCTTTTATACTATATTTTCTGTTTGAGTCTCCTACTGATAAATTTTCTTAAACTCTATGTTTTTAGAAGGATGATTGTTTCTTAATAAATCAATAGAAGTTTAAAAGTAATAAGGACAAAGTTTAGGGGACAGAAAAGCATATGTCGTGGCAATATAATGAAATAAGGTCTGTTAAAAATATGTGCTTTTATTTAATTATTGGTCCTTATTAGTTCTTAAAGGCTAATCACAATTAAGACCATCACAGTGATCTTGGATACCGTTTTCTTTCTGCAGACCAGGTAATTCTTTCATTATATCTTCAGTCTATTTCTTTTAGTATCCCTAGGAAAGTTATAGCCATAACCTTTCTAGTTCTTACTTAGGCTAGAACTAGACTTGACAAATTATAGCTCACAGGCCAAATCCAATCTACTTTCTGTTTTGTAAATAAAATCGTTTTAGAAAATAGCTATATTATTTGGTTACATATCATCTACAGCTACTTTTGTGCTATAATGGCAATGTGGAGTAATTAGGGGAAAACCTATGGTCTGCTAAACCTAAAATGACATACCTGGCCCGTAACAGACGTTTGCCAGTGTTTGAGTAGAAATTATCCACCCACTGTGAGATCTCTAGATCCTCCCCTTTTCTCCTTCTCCATTTACTCAGATCTAAAGTCACTTAATAAAAACCTCATATTTTGACCTCTTTTGGTAGAAACTTGTCAGCTTATATCTTAAGTTAAAAGGGCATATCCCCTTTTCTTGTTAGAAGCTGCCCACATTATCTATCCTTTCTGTTCTAGATAGCATGTGATCATTAAAGTCTTATACTATCTGGGAACCATAAAAATTGTTTAGTGGGGATTTTATTTTTGTTTGATGTGGTGTAAGAGATTAGTCTTTGTTCCATTGTTTTGTTGTTATTGTTATGTGTGTTTATGCGAAAACTTATCCTTTATTAGGATTCTTCGCCATGCGCACAGAAGATTTGTAAGTAACAGACCAAGAAGGAGAGTGAAAGGTGTACCTCTCACAACTTTTCAGCTTCTTGTCCTAATGAAGCAGCCAAGCTTGTTTGTGTCAAGCATACCCTGAGTGTGTGCTTAATAGGAGGTGGCAAGAATAGCTTTGGAGAAAAGGATCATTTTATCAAAGAATTCCTAGGTTCTTGTCATTTTTAATTATGTGACAGTATGCATGTACTAATGAGATATAATAGTTTTCAGTAAAACTCTGTGATAAATAGTCCTATCATAATGAATCTTATGAAGATGTCATTATTTAACCTTTTTTTCTATGTATTTTACTTTATTATTGCCAGAACATTCAGTTTGGTGCATTTATATATAATTTAGGGAAGAAAATGTTAACTCTCTTTAGTTCTTTTTTCTTTGAATGTTTGTATAATTAATGAAATATGTCCTAGGCATGTGACAGAAATGTGAGTTATTAGGGGTTTTTGGTTTGATTTTTAGTTGACAAATAATAATTGTACATATAATTTATTTGGGGGGTACAATATGATGTTTTTGATGTGTTTTTATTGTGGATTGCTAATTAGCAAATCCATTGCCTCATATCCTTAACATTTTGTGGTAAAAACATTTGAAGCTTACTCATCACAATTTGTAATATACAGTGCATTGTTATTTGTTATAGCTGGCATTCTTTACAATAGATCTCTAAAGGTTATTATTCCTATCTAATGGACATTTTGTGCTCCTTGATAACATCTCCCATTTCTCCATCCATCCTCCTACTCAACCTCAGTTAACCATCATTTTACTCTCTACCTCTATAAGTTTGACTACCTCTGTGAGTTTTTTGGCATTTATTTGTTTTCCTTGTTTATTCTATATAGTAAAATGTCCTGTAGGTTCATCTATGTTATCTTAAATGACAAAACTTTCTTCTTTTTAAGGCTCATTTGTATCCCATTGCATAATATATATCACCTTTTCTTTATTCCTCTGATGATGGGTATCTAGCTTCCATATCTTAGCTATTGTGAATTATGCCATATTGAACAAAAGTATGCTTTTTCTTCAGCATACTTATTTCATTTCTTTGGCTATACACCCAGAAATGGGGTTGTTGGGTCATATGGTAATTGTAATTTGTTGTTTTTTTTTTTAACAACTTCCATACTGTTTTCCTTAATAGCTGTATTAATAATTACATTCCCACCAACAATGCACAAGGATTCCCTTTTCTGCACATCCTCATCAACACTATCTTTCATCTTTTTTTTTTTTTTTTTGGCTGTCTGGGATTGAACCGATGGCCTTACACTTGCTAAGCAGGTGTTCTAATCACTTGAGTCACACTGCCACTCCTTTTTGCTTTAATTTTTTTTGAGATAGTGTCTCATTTTATGCCTGAACCAGCCAGAACCACAATCCTATTTATACTTCCTGCATAGTTGAGATGACAGGTGCACACCATCATGTCCAGCTTTTGTTGGTTGAGATGGTATCTCAGGAACTTTTTGCCCAGGCTGGGCTCAAACAGCATCCTCTCAGTCTCTGCCTCCTGAGTAGCTAGGATTATAAGCCACCATGCCCCCCCCCCCTCCTTTTTGAGACAAAGTCTTGCTCTAATAGGTCAGACTAGCCTCAAACTGGTAATCCTCCTGCCTAGCCTCCCAAGCAGTGGAATTACAGGTGTGCAACTGGCATGTCTGGCAATGCTTTCATTGTTTTTATAGTAGCTGTCTTAACAAATGTGAGGTGACACCTCATTTTGGTTTTAATAGCATTTCTCTGATGATTACTGATGATGAACATTTTTCATCTATCTGTTGCCCATGTGTCTTCTGCAGAGAAGTGTGTATTTACATCCTTTGTCCATTTTTAAAATTGTGCATTCTCTGGTCTTTTTTCTTCATTTAGTTCTTCACATACTTTGGCTATTAGCTTCTTACCAGATACATGTTTTCCAAATGTTTGTCTCAGTTTGTGGGTTGTCTCTTCACTGTTGTTCTCTTTACAACAAGAATTCTTTTAGTTTGATGTAGTCCTATTTGTTTATTTTTGCTTTTGCTGCCTTTGCTTTTGGAATCATGTTTAAGAAATCTTTGCTCAAGAAGGTAATATCCACGCACAGGAAATCAATGTGAGTCAATGCCCTGTATAGCTATCCTTATCTCAACCAGCAAAAACCCTTGTTCCTTCCTATTATTGCTTATACTCTCTCTACAACAAAATTAGAAATAAGGGCAAAATAGTTTCTGCTGGGTATTGAGGGGGGGGAGAGGGAGGGGGCGGAGTGGGTGGTAAGGGAGGGGGTGGGGGCAGGGGGGAGAAATGAACCAAGCCTTGTATGCACATATGAATAATAAAAGAAAAATGAAAATAAAAAAGAAATCTTTGCTCAAACCAACATAGTGGAGCATTTTCCCAATGTTTTTGTCTGTTAGTTTTGTAGTTTCCAGTCTTATGTTTAAGTCTTTAATTCCATTTTAGTTGATTTTTATGTATGGATTGAGATAAGGGTTTAATGTCATTCTTCTATATGTGGATATCTAGTTTTCCAGACATCATTTATTGAAGAGACTATTCCTTTTCCATTGTGTATTCTTGGCACTTTTGTCAAAAATCAGTTGACTTAAAAGTATTTGTTTATTTTAAGTCTCTATCCTATTTCATTTGACAATGTGTCTGTTTTTATGCCAGTACTATGCTGTTTTGTTTATTATAGTATGTAATAGTTCTTAAGTCAGACAGGGTGATGCTTCCAGTTTTGTTCTTTTTTTGTCCAAGGTCCTTTTTTTGTTTTGTTTTTGCTATTCTGTCTCTTTTGTGGTTCCATGCAGATTTTAATATTTTTTTCTATTTTTATGAATAGTGACATTAGAATTTTGGTAGTGATTGCATTGAATCTATAGTTTACTTTAGATAGTGTGGACATTTTAACAATATTCTTTACACCCTTGAACACAGGTTATCTTCCATTTTATTTGGAAGATCAGCTATTTTTGCAAATGTGTGTAGTGCAGGAGATCAAACCTAAGGCCTGCACATGCTAAGCAAGTACTCATTTACTGAATTATATTTCCATCTCTCAATAGTTTATTATTTTCTGTATGCATACTTTTCATGTACTTGAAGGGGATTTGTTTCTTAATTTCTTAGGTAATTCACTTTTAGTCTAAAGAAAACTACTGATAAGATCAAAGGATCATCAAAGAAAATTTTACTTCTTCCTTCCTACTTGGGTGCCTTTTACTTCTTTTTCTTGTCTAATTTCTCTGGCTAGAACTTCTAATACTGTGTTGAGTGGAAGTCATGAAAGCAAACATCCTTGTTTTGTTTCAGATCTTAGAGAAAAAGGTTTCAGCTTTTCACTGTTAATTATGTATTTTGCTGTGGACTTTTCATATATGGCTTCTGTCATGTTGAGATACACTCCTTCTATGCCTACTTTGTTGAGGGTTTATAAGGATGTTGAAGTTTGTCAAATGCTTTCTTTGCATTTATTGAACTGGTCACTAGGGTTTTAATTAAAGAAATGTCTGCTGTTTTGTATGTGTGTATGAAAAATATCTATTTTGTATTTTATATATACTCATATAAAAAACTCTGCCTTTTAAAAAATGTTTAGCTACATCTAATCAGCTTTATTCCAGATAACTTTTGAAAGACAAGTATTTTAATATTTTTGATTCACTGCCATCAAAATAGGCTATGTTCTAACAAGATTTAAAAGACCAACAAAATAACAGCATAGTTTTAAAAATAAACTTTTGACTTTGGTGAGTAAAAAGCTGCTTTTCTTAACTTTTGAGGAAGTGCAGGATAGGCAAAAATGAAACCCTGAACTTTGTCACAGTAGTTTAGAATAGTGTTTTTCACCAGTTCTCCTGAGGCTATAATATGCACATCAGTCACCTATCAAGGCAGCTTCCTAAAATGCAGACAGTGACTGCTATCTGGAGTGGGGCCCAGGATTTTGCATTTCTTATGAGCTCCCAGGTGATACCCATGCTGCTGATGATGGGCAAACTTTCAGTCTTTCTGCCTGACAGTTTTTCTCTATTTATGGCAGATTGATAAAGGGGAAAAGTTAAACTCAATGTAGACAACTTATATTAATGTGTACTTTGATACGCACAGTATGCAGTTAAGAAAAATGGTTATAATTGTGAAGTGTTAGATGTAGTAACTGAATGAAAGATTATGAATTCTTAAAGGCTTTATCCTGACTTCCCTTTTGCCTCAATGAAATGCTGCTGTTTTTCAGAAAAACTAAAAACCTGTGAGAAAATAGATTCATCATTTGGACTGTTCATATTTTCTGTTGAACTTCATTTTCTGTCCTTAACAGGTTACTTGTTTATCTTATGTAACTTCTGCTTTGAGTTTTTGAATGACATATGAATGCAAAACAAGGAATCATCCTGTTTTTGAATCAGTTGAATCTTTACTCACCTCAGACTTCTGGAAAGATCTGATTGTCACATTAGAGTATTTACTATTATCAATAGCTTGAAAAGGAAAGGGGACAGTTTTTAAATACATGTACTTTAATATATGTTAAAATCTATTTTATACATATGTATAAATTAGTGTTTTTCTCCTAAATTCTTACAAAGTCTGTAACTGAAGAAGAGAAAGTCAGTTTCAGACAAGTCAGAAATATTGTCATGGAAATAGACACATAAAACACATTTTTAAGCCAGCTATGATGGTGCATGCTTATAATTCCAGTAGTCAGGAGGCTAAGGTGGGAGGATAGAGAGCCAGAAGTCAGCATAGATATTATGGTTTGAATATGGAATGTCCCCCACAGACTCATGTTTTGAATGCTTGGTCCCCAGCTGGTGGCATTGTTTTTGGGAGATTCTGGAAACTAAGAAGTGGGAATTAACTGGAGGAAGAAGGTCACTGGGATAGTCACTGGGGTATGTTGTCACTGGCTTCTTCCTGTTGCACTCTTCACTGCCTGGCTTCCATAATGTGAACTGCTCTGTTCCAACATGTCTTCCCTGCTATGATGGACTCACATTTCTGAAACATGAGCCAAAATACCTTCTTCCTCTTTTAAGTTGTTTCTGTCAAGTATTTAGTCACAGGGATGAGAAAAGTAACTAATACATAGACCTGTCTCAAAAATCCTAAAATTACAATATTTGGATACCCATGGGCACATGTTTTGTGTATTCCTACTGGGCTTGGGTTCGGTGGATGGAGTTTTCCACCTGTACCTTGTGTTTGTCCCGGTGATATTCATACTATGCTCACATCATTCCCGAATACATCAAATGCACTGGAACATTATAGAACTATTCATGACATTTCACACCTTATTGAAGAAATAAACTTTTTATTTTATTGCAATTCAGTTCCACAAGCACCAGGGGGAGTAGTAGGTTCACATTTTACAGCAGTACTGACCAGTGCTTTTCTTAGTTTTGCAGCTGCACATATGGTAAATTATTATCATTTTATGGTTACAGTTATAAGCAATTTGGTAGAAAATGACAGCTAAATTATGCAGTATTGCTTTTATTTGTTTTAATTATGTAATCTAAATATATTTTTAAGTGAGAAAACAAAACCCAGAACAATTTTTAGCAGGGGGGGGCTTACCTTTCCTGTCACTTAATACTGGGCCCCCAGTGGACCTTGATTTTCACATTTAGTTGATCTCTATGAATTATAAAAATTAGAGCTTATAGCTATGAGATTGTCTATATTCTGGGGAATGAATGCTTCTAGCTACATTATCATGATTCCTACTACTTAATAAAGAGGAGACTTAATAGCAGTTGGATTGACATATACATGAATTTAAGCTTCTTTATCAAATTCCTACAGACAAAAAAAATCCTAAGTTTTATTCCAGGAAGCAACCCTATCAATGATGCCAAAGCAAATTTACTTTCCTGAGTCCTGTCAGGATTTGTCAGTGCTATAGGCACCAGGGCCTATTGACATTTTTTGCATAAAATCCTTAGTTTGAATTGAAGGCACTAATAATGTGCCAGGGCAAAGATGCACAGAGTAACTGCCTTCTTTGTTTGGGGCTTGTATATTCAAAGTGAGTGTTAGATAATTAGTACTTAGCCCTTGTTATGAAGGTCACTGTAGACCAACTTTGCATACATACCTGTTATGAAAGAATAGATTTGCCTTGTGTCAAAACTAAAATATTTTTTGCTGGGTTTAAGTGTACAAATACTTGCATTATAAAGCCTTAGATATTTCCTTGGCTTGCTCAGCATTAATATCTGCTGATAGCCTTGTGATGATCTGCATATCTTAAAACATGGTCTGTCATTCTTCATGGTTTATGTATTTCAGAACTATTACCCCTGGGGGGAAGATACAGATAAACTGCTCGATCACTGACACTAAAGTAATGTAATGTTTATAATTGTTATCGTATTGGTATAAATAGGTCATACCAGTGATTGTGACTGGTGTAGGGAGTTATTTAAGATTTTCATTGCTTTTAAATTATTTTAAAATAATTAATGCATAAGGGGATATAGATGGAAGTAGAAAACAAGTCATTTGGGTGTTAGAAACCAAGTATTACTATAATCTTATTGATGGCAGTTGGAGAAAAAGAAATTTTATTTTGACATACATCCTTAATTTTGTTTTGTGTGATTTTATTGTATATGAGTTACCCTACCTTTATTCATTTGTATTATTCCATATGCTGTTTTGGCATTCACTTCAAAGGGTAATCATGAAATATTATTCTCTACTACTGTAAGTTTTGTTTCTCCTTTAAATAAAACTGGTATGTATTAGGACTTTATAAAGAGCGACATCATTCAACAGTATTATAATGATATTCTGAACAGTAAGTAGGGTGTTAAAACTTTTTTGAGTGTTAACTTTTGTTGCTTGAATGTAAAAATCCAGCATTTTCATTTAAAAATACAAAAAATGACTAGAGAAATTGAAGGTTTATCAATTGTCTTACATTTTATAAACTTATTGCCAAATATGTGTGTATAGCCTATTGGATAATCATGTTTGTAATGTGGGCCCCCGATAGAACCCCATTGTAACACTGCTTTTCTTGAATACCTAAGCAATAGAAATTTGAGTTGCACCAACATATACACTGAATTTAAGCTGTGATAGAATAAAAGGTTGTAGGAGAAGTAATAAAAGATGAAGGGGTTTTAGGACATTAAAAGAGGGAATGTCTGCACTCAATGATGAATAAATAAAAGGAAGTTAGTGAAAGTGCTTTAAGAAAGAATAATCAGTAAGGAAGTGCAGAATGGGCCAGTAATTGGGAAACCAGGGGAGAAGATCCTTTGAAGGAGGATGTGACCAAAAGGATGATAAAACTTGAAATTAGATTGATTTGTCTAGCAATGAATAGATCAGAGAATATTTTCAGCAATGCAGTACAAATACAGCAAGAGATTTGTATTGGGCTAAAAGGTAAATTGGGAATAAGGGTTATAAATTAATCTTTTCAGAGTTTTAGAAATGGAGGAAAAAATGGGAGGAAAGAAGTTTGGCAGTATAAGAAAGAAGCATTGTTTGAGAAGAAATTTGTTGAGGATGCAATTAATTGAAAGCTTATGGGCTACTAAAAGTTACTGAGATCATGCAAAAATAATAATTTATAGGATAGGGTCATGAATGATACAGAAGAGATGAAATCAAGAACACAGGTGGGAAAGTTTGTCTTAGAAATCATTCATTCGCGTACTTATTCAGCATTTACTGGATGTCATGACCTGAGGGTAATATGTTCAGGTGGAAGCTGTGAGGAAGTTGAGGACATTTAAAACGCTCATAATGACCATATACCTTTTTAGAGAAATAAAATGTACTTAAAAATGAGTAAATTTTTTGCTTCCAGATGCAATTGCTTATTAGTCTCTAGTTATTCCTTATTTTTTATTTGCATCAGTGTTATAATTTTATTTGTTTCACCTGCCAAACATAATTTAAAAATCTCTTTCTTTCTAATGTTCTGAAATTCATTCCTTCATCATTTGCTTCCTGTTTAGTTTTCTTTAGCTATTCTTTTTTATACTATGTCTATTGGCAATTGATCCTTTTAGTCATTTTTCATCTGGGAATGTCTTGATTTTTTTTTCCTTCATTTTATATTTGCTGAATGTAAAATTATAAGTTGACAGAATTTTAGTGCTTGAAAAATGTGCTACTGCGTTCTGATCTCCATGTTTTGTGGTGAGAAGAATCCACTGTCATTTGCCGCCAACCTCTCCTCACCCCTGTTTAAATGGTTGCTGTTTTTGTTTTGCTTTCAATATTGGGGTTAGGGGGAGTGTTGAACTCAGGATCTTGTGATTGTTAGGCAAATGCTGTACTATTTGAGCCATGCCCTTTTTGCTTTAGGTTATTTTTCAGATAAGGTCTTGTGCTTTTTGCCTAGGCTCATGCTTTTTTGCCTTGGCCAGCCTCAGACTGGACCACAGTCCTCCTACCGATGCCTCCTAGGTAGCTGGGATTAGAGGTGTGTACTCCCATGCTTGGCTCATTTGTTGAAACAGGATCTCACTAACTTTTTGCCCAGTTTGGCTTTGATCCTCCTGATCTCTGTCTCCTGAATAGCTGGGATCTGGGATCACAGGTGTGAGCTTGTTACCTGGCCAATATATATATATTTTTTGTCTTTAGTGTTTAGAAGTTCAGTTATGAAGACAGGCTGGCACCTATAATTTTAGCTACTTGGGAGATTGAGCTCAGGAGGATCAAGGTTCAAGCCAGCCCAGACAAAAAGTTAGCAAGATAACAACTGAACAAAAAAAAGCTGGGTATTGTAGCTCATAGCTGTCCCAGTGGGAAGCTTCATGGTTCAGGCTGATTTAAGCAAAAAGCAAAACCTCATCCTCAAAATAACAGAGCAAGAAGGGCTGGAGGCACGGTATGATACATTGTAAGAACTTCTGTAAATGCTACAATGTACTCCCACCCAGCACAATAATAATAATAATAATAATAAAAAGCATGAAGTCCTGAGTTCAAACCCAGTACTGCCAAAAAAAGTTTAATTATGATATTTCTTGGCATGTATTTCTGTGGGTTAATCCTGTTTAGTGTTTGCTTGGCTTTTCTTGGAAAACAGGAAATTTATAGGTGCTATTTCTTTGAATACTTTTTTATTCCCACCTTCTTCTGTTCTTTTTCTGGTACTCTGATGGCATGGATATTGGGTCTTTTATTATCATCCCATAAGTTCCTTAGGCTTTATTTGTCTTCTGTTTATTTTCTGTGTTGTTCAGACTGGGTAATGCCTATTGTTGTATTTCAACTTCATTAATCCTTTCCCATTTCCTTTCCATTCTGTTGTTGAGCCCAAACAACAACCTTTTTTATTTTGGTTATTGCAGTTTTCATCCCTAAAGTTTCCATTTGATTTTTCCTTATATTTTCTGTTTCTCTGTTGAGAAATTCTGGATTTTTTTCATTTATTTCAAGCATACCTATAATATTCATTGAAACATTTGATGGTGGTTGCTTTGAAATTCTTTTTAGATAATTACATCTCTGTCATTTCAGTATTGTTATATATTGTCTTTTCTCATTCAAGTTGGTTATATCTTGGTATTGCATGTGACTTTTAATTGAACATTTGGGTATTATGTTATATTCTTTAAATCACCTCTTTTAGCAGATCTTTTCTGACATCACACCAATAGTACAAACAGGGGTTCTGCTTCATTACTTTCAGGTAGGGGTTAAAGATCAGGTCCCTGCTTGACCTCTTTTGACACCTGGGGGTGGGGCACCTTATTACTGTTGGGTGAGGATGGAAGTTCAGCTACTTACTGGCCCTCTGTAGCCACCACCCTGCCTGAAAAGGGCGGAGGCTTCCAAGGTGGCTACTACTGGTTGCTGCTGATACATAGTAAAATTCTTGGCTCCCTATTCAGCTTCTTCTCATAATATTCTTAGCAAAGGTAAGTGGGAGAAGAGCTCCAGGCTCTCCATGCATCCTCCGTTGATAATCATGAGGGCTGAGGAGGAGGTGGAAGCAGAGATTAAAGTTCTGGCTTGTCACTTAGTCTTCTTTAATAGTACCCCTGAAGAGAGAGTGTGGTGTAGAGGCATCTAGAAGTCTAGGGGTAGGGTTGCAATTTTTTCCATGGTATCTGGCTGAAGTAAGGCAGTTCATGCCTTAAAGTTTCTTGTTTGGATAGGCTTCCCCCTTTTGTTTAGGCTAGAGAGAACAGGTTTCCCTTGGGGTTTTTCTGTTTGGTTGGTTGGTTGCTTGGTTGGTTGGTTCTTTGGTTTGTTGGGTTTTTGTTTGTGTTGTTTTGTTGTCTTTTCCAATTAGCATTTCTGGGTTTCTGACTTCTCCATTATCTACTACTGCAGGACATGAGGCAAAAATAAAACCAGCCAATTCACTGTTTTTGAGGGGTCTAAGTCCTTGAGCCACTCTGCCTTCTTTTCCTTTTTACAGAATCTTCTTATATTTATTATGTATTTGATGTCTAGGAATTTTAGTTATACTGAATAAGAAGAATAGACTTGTAGCTACTCCCTCTATCTTGCCTGGAACCAGGAATCCCATTGCATTTATTTATTTTTTTCTTTAAAACATTTTTTCTGGCTACTAACATTGTCTCAACATTATGAACTCATGAAGTTGCTGTATTTAGATGTCCTATCTTAGTCAAAAAGAGGATTATTTTTCCTCACATCAATGTAGAAATTGGTGAGTTCATTTAGGTAAAACTTTTCAAGAGAAATCATCACTGGACAGGGACTAAATGTGGAAAGTTTCTGCCTTGTAGCAGAACTGCTTTTAAAAAATCATATACACATGTATTAAAAGATATAATAGAAATAATTGACTTAGACTTCTGCTCATTACTTTATATTTTTCAGTGGGTCTAGTTCTCCATTGTTCATTAGACATAATGGAAACGTAGGTCTTAGACCTTGTTTGTTTAAGTGCTTCCTCTTGGATTAGTGTACTTAGTGCTCAGTAGTGCTAAAGTAATAAAGCAAACCTAAGTCCTTGATCTTAATGATACTGGAAAAGTTCTTGAGTGTTTTGGGGTCTTCCTCTACATTTCTTGAGTGGAGGGTCAGGCAAATAATCTAATTCTTTACCAATTTTTTAAATAACATTATGGTAAACAGTCCATATAAGATCAATTACATTAAAACCAGTGAAATGAAGTCATTCATAAAATATTTTATTACTTTCAGTCTTGGTAGCATTTGCTGAGTAGATGATAAAACTCCACATAGGAGTTTGTTAATTTTTCTCTGAGCAGAAATTTATGTTTGTGATTAGTAGTCTCAGTCATTTTTAAATAATGATAATAGTGTTTTTTCCAATTTAACCTTAAAATAATAGATGTGATTCCATTTTATAAGAGCTCTCTTTTTCACTCTAGTTATGAATATCTTAGTGAATTTTTAAATTTTTTACTTAGAATTATTAATATTGGATGATATTTTCACATTGCATTGAAGAGTGCTTGCAGCACTTTTGAGAATGCTATTCTCCAAGGTCTAACAATGTTGAACTGAACTTATAACTCAGTTCAAACTCATACTTAAAAGTGCGCTTGGTGACTGGTGGAGTGGCTCAAGTGGTAAGAGTGCCTGCCTAAAGTGAACTAAACAGAACTTTTTCAAAAGAAGAAATTCAAATGGCCAAAAAACACATGAAAAAATGCCCACCATATCTAGCAATAAAGGAAATGCAAATTAAAACCACACTAAGATTCCACCTCACCCCTGTTAGAATAGCCATCATTAGCAACACCACCAACAACAGGTGTTGGCGAGGATGCGGGGAAAAAGGAACCCTCTTACACTGCTGGTGGGAATGTAAATTAGTACAACCACTCTGGAAAAAAATTTGGAGGCTACTTAAAAAGCTAAACATTGATCTACCATATGATCCAGCAATACCACTTCTGGGGATATACCCAAAAAACTGTAACCCAGGTTACTCCAGAGGCACCTGCACACCCATGTTTATTGCAGCACTATTCACAATAGCCAAGTTATGGAAACAGCCAAGATGCCCCACTACTGACGAATGGATCAAGAAAATGTGGTATCTATACACAATGGAATTTTATGCAGCCATGAAGAAGAACGAAATGTTATCATTCGCTGGTAAATGGATGGAATTGGAGAACATCATTCTGAGTGAGGTTAGCCCGGCCCAAAAGACCAAAAATTTTATGTTCTCCCTCATATGTGGACATTAGATCAAGGGCAGACACAACAAGGGGATTGAACTTTGATCACAAGATAAAAGTGAGTGCACACAAAGGAGATATGAGGATAGGTAAGACACTTAAAAAATTAGCTAGCATTTGTTGCCCTCAACGCAGAGAAACTGAAGCAGATACCTTAAAAGCAACTGAGGCCAATAGGAGAAGGGGACCAGGAACTAGAGAAAAGGTTATATCAAAAAGAAGTAACCTAGAAGGTAACACACATGCATAGGAAATCAATGTGAGTCAACTCCCTGTATAGCTATCCTTATCTCAACTAGCAAAACCCCTTGTTCCTTCCTATTATTGCTTATACTCTCTCTTCAACAAAATTAGAGATAAGGGCAAAATAGTTTCTGCTGGGTATCGAGGGGGTGGGGGGAGGGAGGGGGTGGAGTTGGGTGGTAAAGGGGGTGGGGGGAATGGGGAGAAATTACCCAAGCATTGTATGCACATATTAATACTAAAAAAATAAAAAACAACAAAAAAAGAGTGCCTGCCTAGCAAGCATGAGGCCCTGAGTCCAAACCCCAGTGCTGCAAAGAAAAAAAAAAAAATCTAAAAGTGTTCTTGCGAAAGGTAGAGAGGGTAAGTATCTAGTTGAAGGTAGGAGAAAGAAAATTTGATTACTTTTTTCCCATGGACTCTTCCCCAATATGAATTATTAAGCCCTACTAGTGATTTTTACTTCAGTGGTCAGCCATAATAGATATATTATACTGCTCTGAAAATCTAGAATACAGCTTTCTTTTAGGGAAGAAAATGGATTATTTTGTATCTCGTATTTTCTTCCAAAACAAGTAAATCAAATTCACAAACATTTTAAGGTTTAATTAAAGGGAAGAAAAGCAATCTGGTAAAGTGTTGTACTCTGGAGGATGATGGGCCTTCTCCCACTGATACGGGGAAGGAGGTCTCAGAGATACACTGCACGCTCAGTGTGCTGCCTGGACTAATAGCAGCAGCATCACTTGAAAGCTTTTTATAAATGTAGGCCTTAGGCCCTAATTCTACTCCCACTGAATCAGAATCTGCTTTCTAAAAAGGCCCACAGATGATTCCTCTGTATGTTACATTTTAAGAAACACTGATCCAATGGTTCTAGGAGTTTACCTTCCAGCTCACTGGCAGGGTATCCTTGGATAAGTTGTTAACTAGTCTGTGTTGCAAATTTATTTGTAAAATAATAGTTCCTCATGAGGGTTTTGTTTTCTTTTAATGAAAATTAAATCTAATAATATCTTTAAAGCATTTAAAATCCCACACCCACAAACAAGTTATACTGAGCCATCCACAGATATTGTAGTTCAAGTACCTGTTCTTGTGAAAAGCATTTACTTGTGAGATAGGTAATGGTAGTATCTTTTACAAGAGAAGGATGCTGAAGAATCTGAAGGGAGAGAAGACAAACATAGATATGTGAGAGCTTGAATATGAAATGTGTGAGGAACTCACAGTGCCCCTGATTCCTAAGTTTGGAAAAAAGATTAAGAAGGCCTCTTAAATTCAGTTTACATTTCCACTTAGAAATGAATGGTCTTGCATGGCAGCATAAATAGTTCAAGTAGATAAATATAGGAAAATGAAGAGAGAAAAGTATTACATATGTTGAAATTGATAGCTCATGGTTGGTTTTAATTTAATTGCAAAACAAATGTCTTCTACTTGAAGGTAGGATGCAAAATGAGATGGCTTCTTTGTAAGGAGCTTTTAAGTCTGTTCCTCATGTCTAGAATTGGTCACCTCAAAAGCATTATTCATACAGTTCACTGATCACCCTTCAGAGCCTCTAGAACTGATGTACAGACCATTATCTGTACTCTATATTGTCAGGAATTCCTTTTTGAAATTGGAAATTTCTGATCTTTCCAATTTATAGAAATCCAATTTATGCATGTCACTTTATAAAGAAATTTTTGTGTGATAACAGGTTTGTCTTCTTAGTTGGTAACAATTTGTCACCTGACTTACTGAAGAAGTACACATAGAGTGAGTGGTAGGGAGCTATTGAAAGCAACCTGATTTTTAGGTTTCTGCTTTGCCAGTGATAACTTACTATAGATGTAGGAAGACAAGAAGAGACAACATAATAATAGAAAGACAAAAACAAAAATGAAAACAAGAAAAACAAGAGCCAAAAGAATTTTCCTGCAACTTTTATTAAAATAATTTTGAAATCTATCAAAAAGTTGGTAGAGTATTGTAGAGAGCCATCCTATGCCTTCTACCTAAACCCCACAATTGTTGCTATTTACCTGTATTTGCTTTGCCCCCTTTCATACACATTTTATATATAAATTTATATAAACTACATAAATACATTAATATATATAAAGTAGAAATTTATATAGACACAAATACATTTATTTACTTACAGATTTGCATATGTAAAAACATATAAAGATGTACTTGTTTTTTTAAGTCACTTGAAAGTGGCAGGTTAACCCTAAATATTTGAGCCTGTTTCCTAAGTCAAAGAAGATTTCACTTTATAAACCATGTTGTTATATTTAAGAAAATTGGCAGTAATTCCATAATATTAACTGTTACTGAGCTCATATTCCAATTTTCCTAGTTGTTCCAAGAATCTTTCATGGCTTTCACTGAAACTGGATCCAGTCATGATTCATGGGTGGCATTTGGGTGTGACTTTGATCTTTTAATCTAGAATAGGCCTTCCACCCAAACCTTTTCCCCTACAACATTAACCTTTTGAAGAATTGTGTTGGAAAATTTCATGCATCTGGATTTGTCTGCTTGTGGTATAATTTAACTTGTTTATTCCTTCTCATTCCTGTGTAGTGAGGGTTAGGTTTGCATATTTAATTAAATTCAGATTAAACATTTATCTAGACTATTTCATAGATGAAGTTGCTTACTTCAGACATTAAGAGGCATATAGTTTACGTTTTTCCTGTACTAGTGATCCTAAATTACTTCACTTCCTTTGGGTGGTGATTATCAGACTTTACCATTTTAAGGGAATATTTTCTTCCTTGTAATAAATAATCTTGGTATCTTGGTGATTGTTTTGCTTAGTAACCTTTCACAAATGGATTAGGTATCCACTAATGATCCTTGCCTGAATTAGCTATTACATTGAGAGTTGTAAAGTGATGATTTTAAGTTTGACCATTCCTCCTATGTAATTAGCTAGCATTCTTCTGTAAAGAGGGTCTTCATTTTTTTCCAGATTAAACATTTGCAAAATCCTGTTGTTGATTTTTCTTTTTCTTTGTGGTATAATTTAAATTGTTATAAAGAATTCTTCTGTAAAAAGGAATTCACTATTTTTCTCTTTGCCATCCTTTTCTCCCCTTTTGAAGTATCACTATGACCTGATAGGTATTTATTTCTTCAGTATTCTAATAGAGTGATTATTTCAGTGTACAAATTGTCTCAAATTTGGCTAATGAGACTCTCCTTTAGTCTAGTCCCTGTTCCTGTGGTGAGCCCCCATCTATTTGTCTTTGAATACTTTCTTACATTGTCATAATAAGACATTTCAAGCTTACTTTGTACTTTCTCTTCCTCAGAATGGATTTAGCCAAGGAGTTTTGGTTCCAGAAAAGGAGAACTTTTGAAATTTAATGATTCACCATTTCTCCTCTTCACAGAGGTTCAGTTGGTTCTGTATTAATTCAGAATTGCTAAGTACAAGATCCAAGGACCCCAGGCATCAGAGACTAGGGTGAGATGGAATGATATGGGTAGATTCTGCTGAATCAGAGGAACTCTTTCAATTTAAAACAATATCCATCTATTTTGGCAACCTACTAGTAGTATGTCCTTTTTCTGACCCTTCCACTCTTCGGCTTTTTCTCTCATAGAGTTTTTATTCTTTCATTTACCTCCCTATTCATTCTGTTCTGATCTTTTTAGTTTTCTATAAGATATATTTCAGAGTTAAGCCATTAAGCTGTGAAAAATAACCACTTCCTGCAGCCATTTTTCCTAATTGATTCAATGTTTAGGTTTTGATGTAATCTTATTTAATATTAATTTATATTTATTTATGTTATTTTTCAAAGACTTCCCTCTCTGAAGAGGTTGTAGTGGATTCTCTCTCTTTCTCTCAGTTCTTAATTGGTAGTTGAACAGACTTCAGTGTGTTACATTAATGTGATGATTTGGTGTACATTTTTCCTTGGTTTGAGTTTCTATATCTATTGCATTCTTTCCTGTCACTTGGCCAGGATTCAGTCAAACATGTCTTCTCTTCACTGTACTTCCCACCCAAATCAGTGAAGAGGACGTTTTACCCAAATTTTCCTAACACAAATCTTTCTCCAGATGGAATATTTAAGTCTCATTGTGCTAGGGAAGAAGGAAAACTGGGGCATTTTGAAATTTGGTAAAATCAAGAAAGACATAAAAAAATTGACAATTATAAGACTCCCTGTTTTTATATTCTGCCACATGGCATGTCTTTAAATGAATTGTGTATAATTTGTCTCAAATGCTGACATTTAGCTCATAAGCTGTATAATTGTGCTTGATTTTTCCAAAGCAAAATACCTATTTTGTGACCAGGCTGGTATGTTCACCTACTATAAACATTACTGCCTCTGATAACAGCTAGAATTTTAAAAATCTTTTTATATACAGAATAACTGGCAGAAACTCCTGGGACCACCACAAATCATTCCTGTTTTTTTTTTTTTTAGCTTGCTCACAAAAGCATGGAAATAAAAAATCCGCCAGGCCTAACATAGATTGACTTTGAAAATTGTTAGTTTATTTGGGCCACCATTCCTTCTATTGTTATTGTTGCTGTGTAAGATATCAAGTATTCAACAATCTCTTCTAATTAATATATGCTCTGTGCTTAGTAACCTATCCGTTCATCTCTGACCCCCTTTTTGTTAAAGGTTAATAATGAGAATAATGAAGCAATTGGTTATTTATACAGTCGTGATTGGTAAAAAAATATTAGGAATTTGCTCAGAAGCAGTGATTAGGTTATGAAAATGTTAAGGAATACTTAAATCAGTCACCATTTTTGGCATTTAAGAACTATTACCCTAGTCCTTAATCGAGATGAGCTCTTGTAAAAGTGTTTATACAGAATAATTCTTTTAGACAGTAATTCTTATACCAACAATATACATAAGTAGGTGCTAAGAGGGAGATTCAGAAATGATCTGAAAGCAAAAGAAGCTTGGAGAGGAAATTACTACAATGAGAAATTAGCAACAGAGCTCTCTTGACTAGAAATATCTATCTCCCAGACACCTGATCTATGAAGTTAGGTGACCTTTCTGGTTTAATATTTTCATCTTGAACATTTTTCAGACTTCAGCAGCTGCAAGAAAAGGTGGGCAGAAAATTCCTTGGTATTTGTTTTGTTAGTGAAAAATTGACATAACTGATGCTATACAAAATAAGATAAAAATTAAATTATAATCCCTTTATGTTTAGTATAGTTAGAAACTTTCTGGGTAAATTTGGCAGTAATTATTTTTACCAGAATAGCATCATCATTTCTACCTTTATTTTGTTTTATTATACAGTTTTATTGATATATAATTCACATAAAGTAAAACCCTTTTCAAGTATACAATTAAATGGTTTTGAGTATATTCCCAAAGGTGTGCAAACACTATCATCACCTCATTCCAGAACATATTCATTACCTTTTTCCCAAAACCTACACTTTTCCATTTCTTCTTCCTTAGTCCCTACCAACAGTAGACAGACTTTCTGTCTGTCTGTATGGATCTGCCTACTCTGGACATTTCATGTAAATGAAATCATACAATATATATAGTCTTTGTCTATTTTCTTTCATTTAGCAGTGTTTTTAGCACAGTATGTGACAGTGCTTCATTTTTATGATCAATAATTTACCATTGTGTAGATACTTAACATTTTTAGTTGGTGGACATTGAAGTTGTCTTCACTTCACTATTATGAATAATGTCACTCTGGATATACATTTATGAGTTTTTGTGTAGATACTGGTTTCAGTTCTCTTGGATATATCCCTAGGAGTAGAATTGCTGAGTTATATGGAAACTGTATGTCTGCTTTTTTGAAATTCTACCAAATTATATTCCAAAGTGGCAGCACAGTTTTATATCCCTATTAGATATTGGAGGGTTCCACTTTCTCCATATCCTTATCAACACTTGCAATTATTGGTCTTTTGATTATGACCATCCTAGTGGATATGGAGACATTTCACATTGTGCTTTTGGTTTGCATTTCCCTGATGGCTAATTATGTTCAGCACCTTTTCTTGTACTTCTTGCTCAACTATACATGATCTTTTGCAAAACATACTCAGAGTCTCTGCCCATTTTTTAATTGGGATAATAATCTTTCCATTTTATATGAAGCCTTTATATGTTCTGGACACTAATCCTTTATCATATATATGACTTCCAAATATTTTCTCTCATTTCTGTTATTTTAAGGCCTATGTTTTGAATGTCCTCTCTCTCTCTCTCTCTCTCTCTCTCTCTCACTCTCTCTCTTTCTCTCTGATGGTACTGGGGGTTGGACTCAGGGTCTCACACTTGCTAGGCAAGCATTCTACTACTTGACCCATGCCTCTCAGTCCTTTTGTTTTTAGTTTGTTTTCCAGATAGGGTCTTGTACTTTTGCCGGGTTAGCCTTGGATTGTGATCCTCCTACCTCTGCCTCCCTAGTAGCTAGGATAATAGGTATCCCCCACCATACCCAGTTTGTTTTTTCCTGAACTGGCCTCCAACTGTGATCTTTCAGCTCTCTGCCTCCCAGGTAGCTGGAATTATAGACATGCACCACCATGCCTAGCCCCTTTTCAGTTTCTTTATATATATATATTACTGTTGTTTGGTTACTTGTGCTTTTAAGTGATCATTACTTAGCACAAGGTTACAAAGATATACTTTTGTGGTTTCTTCTAAGAGCTTTATAGTTTTAACTCTTAGATTCAGATCACCGGTCGATGTTTTTCTTCTTCCCTCCCTCCTTCTCTCCCCTCCTTCTTTGTTTCTTTTTTTGAGACAGCATCTTACTGTGTAGCCCAGGCTGACCTCAAAGTCACTATGTAGCCCATGCTGACCTCAAACTAAGATTGTTCTGCCTCAGCCTCCTCAGTACTGAGATTATAGGCACGAACCACCACCCCTGACTTAATTTCTTTAATATAATGTGAGGTAAGAGTTCCTTTGCATATCTCTGTGCTTGTTTTCGTTTATTCAAATTTAAATAATTGAAATATAAATTTCTCTTCAACTGGATCATCATTGCTATTTTGTAAAATTATTACTTCATGATTTGGGGGGTGTGATATATTTACTGTTTTCATCTGATGACTTTATACTTACCTATTCTCTTACCAAATATTGTTCTGTTTCTATCTCTCTTTGTTGTAGTCTGAAAAGCAGCACTGATGTATGCAGTTTAAATCAGTATTTTAGTTGTTTTTCCCTTAATTTGCAATCTTACCTCTTCAACTACAGTATAGAGAATGCCAAGAACTTCTCAGTCTCTATCAGAAATACCTGTCAGAACAGCAAGAAAAGCTCACCATGTCTCTCTCAGAACTTAATGCTGCTAGGATGCAGGAACAGCAGGTAAGCCATCTTTATTCTTACCCTTTCTTATCTTTAATGGATCACCAAGATTGCAGAAGAGTCATTTGTCTTTTATTTAATTGTCACACTATATGTAATATTGTTTAAAAACATATATATCATATAAGTTGATGTCTTTTGCCTTCCCCTTTGCTTTTCCTCTCCTGTTCCTGGGACCCATAGTTCCCAAGTGCAAGCCCTGAGTTCAAACTCCTGAATGAATGGATGAAGAAAGAAAGAGAGAGAAAGAAACAAAGAAAGAGAGAGAGGAAGGAAGGAAGGAAGGGACAGAGGGAGGGAGGAAGGAAAGAAAGAAGAAAGGGAGGGAAGGAAAGGGGAAAAGGAAGAGGAAGGGATAAGAAAGAAAGAAAGTTTTATATGGGCTGGGACTTGGCTCAAGTGGTAAAGTGCCTGCCTAGACAAATGGATGCCCTGAGTTCAAACCCCAGTACTACCAAAACCAACCAAATGAAATAGGAAAAGAGTTTTGGCTAAGGGAACTCCAGTTTTGAACCTAAAATTTGCATCTATAGAAAAGTAAATAACTAATTATTATTAGAGTAATAATAATACTTCTGGAATGTAAAATAGTTGAGATTTTTAACATAGCCTATTTTATAAAGTCACAAACTTTTAAAGATGTAGCCAATGTATTTGTATTCAAATTTGAAAAAAAAATTTAAATGTTTTCTTTTGTTCTCTTTTCTGAAAACCTACATTATAAAATGATCAAATCTTGATTATTTATATGAATTTTCCCTTCCACTTTGAAAATAGGTGAAGAAGTTTTTAAGGTGCCCCTAGCCTAGTAATCTTGAGTAGGCTAGAAAAAAATTATAGTGTGAAGATCACATTTCTGGTCTTTGTTTTCACATTTCTAGGTATGCTCTCTGCATGGCACAGGTGATATAGAAGTCACAAAATTGAAGGGTAACTCATTTGTCAAGGGTGTAGAGGACCTCTTGTTTAACAGTGTTAATAGTCTTCCAAACATTAGTAGATAGAGTCAAGAAGTAGTGACTAAAGAATAAAAGGAAACATCAGTAAAAACCCACAAACAACAAATAAACAAAAAAAGGAATAGTTGCTAGGTGTATCCTAAAGACATCTAGAGTAGAAGACCTTACCTTTTTTTTTCTATCTGTTTCTGAAATTGGGAGGAGGGGGAGAATTTTCTCAGCTGTTTGTGATTTAGATTTAAGGTAGTGCTTTCTTGGTGGGTTTCACTGATGACCAGTTAACACTGCTTCCCTTAGCCTTTAACAATGAAAGCCAAAAGTAAAAGTATTACAAGTACTAGAAAAAAAATTTGGCCAAGTATATGGAGAAAATGTACCCTCAAAAAAAGATACCTGAGCTAGAGGTATAGCTCAGGTATAGAATGTTTGTCTAGCATACTCAAAGCCCTGAGTTCAATCCCACAGCACCACAGAAAACAACAAAAACAAAAAATATATTTTTGAATTTTCATTTTGACTTAATCAAGAGAACATTTTTAAACCATGTTTTCAGCAAGTGCCTGGAAGTTAAGTTTTAGGTTATGTCTTGTAATAGAATGAAACAGAGTTCAGGCCACCTGTGGGCTCTGCCATTTGAATCTAGAGAATACCATTTGAGTCTTTAAATACCAAGGAGAAAAAGTCACTGAATTTCTGGTTTATCCTTTGGTTTGTTCTTTGTGACAGGCTTCTCTATATGAAGCAAAAGTATATGGTGTTTTTGATAAAACACCATGCTCTTAATTTAATGGTTAAATTTATCAGTCTTTTATGGTTTGTGCTTTTTGAGTCCTTTCCTCTTCTAATGCATAAAATATTCTTGTACATTGTTTTTAAATGTTTTCTTGTTCTGTCTTTTTCACGCAAGTTTCTGATTCACTTGGAATTGAGTTTGAGGATTGATGTGAGACGAGTTTTTTTTTTTTTTTTTTAATCATATGTGGCTTTTCTTTGTACTATACCTTTGGTTTTGTTTTTCAGTGCTGCAGACCAATCCAGGGCCTTGGGCATGCTAGTCAAGTTTCTGCAACTGAGCTATATCCATACCTGTCAACTGTTTCTTAAATGTTGTGTGATTCCCTTTCCTGGACCTCTCTTTTATTTTGCCAGGGTACCAGCAGTGGTTCTGAGGAGAAACTACTTATCAAGAAACTAATATGTAATCGATCATTCCTATAAATAATATGATTAAATAGTTGCAGTCCTGTTATGAGGAGATCTCAAATATTAGAACCATCCATATAAAGAGCTAGGGGAAGAATGTCTTGGCAGAGGAAATAGCCAGGTTCTCTATCAACTGGAATAGTCACTTAGAAATGTAGTAAAATGAAAAGCTGAAGAGAAAGACATAGTTCAAAATATGAAGTAAACTAAAATGTGGTATGATTCTGAGGAGTTGAATTTTTAGAAAGGAGATTTTTTTTTGGCCTCTATACTTAGAACACTTTTTCAAGTGTCTGGGCTAGTGACCGCAGGCTGACATATTACTTGCTATGAATTTAATCACATACCCTGTTTCTGCTGTGACAAGTATTTTCATATTTTATGTTTATAGACCTGCTTTCAGAATAAACCTGTAAACAGTTGGATTGTATTATCTAGTCTCTGAAAAGAATACAAATGGCAAAACCTTGATGGTGTGAAAGAAATGATGGAGCCGTTAAAAGTCTCAGTCTAAAAGAGGCAAAGAGGTGAAAGAAGTGTTAGATGCTGATTTTCTTATTTAGAGAATTCAGATTCACAAAATGTAGTATAAAGTGATCTAGCAGAGATTATAACTACTGAAGTTGGAAATGTTTTACAAATAAAGATAACTAAGAACAACTTTATACGATATAGTGTAAAAATTAGGTAAATTCCATTATAGTGAGGAAAATACTAAATGTTGCCTAATAAGTAAATATGTAACTGTAATTGTAGAAGTAGAGGTTAAACATATTAAAGTTGTGGAGTAGCACTAAAATAACTAAAGTCAGAAATGAAAAGAGGGTGTAATTACTTCTGAGGAATGGGATTGGGAGTAAGGGACCCAGATGTTTTATTTTCCATTTTATTTCTTTCTATAACTAGTCTGTGTTCATCTAATTCTTTCCAGATAATGCAAATAGACTTTAAAAAGTTAAAGATATGAGTTTATGCTGAAGAATTAAAACAATAATGGGAAGCTGAGGAATGTCAAAGTCAGTTGGACATCTAGAATAGTCTTATGAGTATTATATAATTTATTAATCCACTTGTGAACTTTCTATATAAAAAAATTTATATCTTGTAGTAGTCTAATGGAAGTGAACCTACTTAATGTGAGTTACAAATTTAAAGTCATGGTAATATTGCATATACATTCATTCATTTGTAGAAATTAATTGATGGAGTAAATCTCAAAGTATTACTCTGCTTGCCTGTCCCTGATATGATCCAAGGTAGTAGAAAGGAAAGTTCACAATGGCTTTGTTGTATGAACTTAATTATATTTATTTTTCTTTGTTATTTGTAGTGTAAAGTGTTGAAACTAGAAATAATTTTGAGATCATCTTCTTCAGTGACAAAGAGCCTTTTCCTAATATATATATAACTAGCAGTCAAAATCATGTGGATTTTGAGAAGATATCCCCTCCCCAGGTGATCCTGCTATGCACCTTAGGTGAGAAATCCTCATTTCATCGAGCCTCTTCATTTTCAGAAGTAGAAACTTAGACCCTGGCATTTGAATAGCTGATTAGTAGCAGAGCGTATGTTGGCTCTTAGCATCCCAAATTTCACAAAGTTCTAGTTTTGAAAATCTGCGATCTCTTTACTTTTGCTGCTATATGTTGTTTCTGTTGGTCTAGAGTGTTTTCTTGACTTATTTTGCTAATTTTATTATTTATCTTCTTTTTTAAAAACTCTTTCAAACAAAAAGTCTAAAACACACTATCTCCTTCTGAAAATCAACCCTCCCTGTTTCAGCCTCACCTCTACCCTCATTTTTAGTAATACACAGTGTTTTCTTTTCCTGAGCTAATACTAATTGGCCTACTTTTGAGTTAGGAGTCTGCTGTGTTCATACTAAATTGGTTACCAGTTCACCACCCACCTCCCAACATCCAGGGTTTTATTTTTATCTTTTACTTTCCTTTTTTTTAAATCCCTGAATGTCCATACTTTTTATATTCCTTTCTTGTCCTTTTACTGTAAAGTTCACCAATTTTTATTGAAGTTCTGATTTCTTTTTTACAATTCTCAAACAAACAAAAAACATTTCAGCTGGCTTCAGTGGCCCAAGCTAATTGGGAGGATGGCTGTTTGAGGCCAGTGCAGGCAGAAAGTTTACAAGACTCATCTCAACCAATAGTTGGATTCATTGGCACATGCCTGTCATCCCAAGCTTTGGGAGGCTGAAATTGGGAGGATTGCTGTTCCAGGCCAATCCGGGGCAAAAAAAAAGTTTGTGAAACACCATCTCACCACAAAAAAGCTGGATGTGGTGGTATGTGTCTGTCATCCCAGCTACTGTGGGAAGCTTAAAATAGGAGGGTTGGGGTCCAAGGTAGCCTGGGCAAAAAGCGAGACCCTGTTTCCAAAATAACTAGATTAAAAAAGGGACAGAGGCATGGCTCAAGCACTAGAGCCAACCACCAACCTGTGAGTTCAAAGCCAGTACCTCCAATAAACATTTCAATAGCAACAAATCACTGATAACGTTAGTAAAGCAAAAAAATGAAATGATTGCTCTGAAAATTGTATGTATGATATGACTGCTTTGTCGTTGTGTCCTTGCTCCATCCCCTAATGGGGTAAACTATTCTTTGTACTTTGTCATAGAATATATTAGGCAGAGCTTCATATAATGTACCTTGCTCCTATCTCTCCTATCCTGGGGTCTAGGAAAATTCTCCTTGTGCTAGTTTTTGGTTTTGTTTTTGTTTTTTTAGTGAAATTAAATTTGCATTTTTCTTTTTCCCCTTGTAGAACTTAAACTATACAGCTTTTCCACAGGGAACAGAAGAACTTCCTTATTGTTTAGGGATATAGTTGCTTATAGTGATAATAATGATTATTATTGTTTATTGATCACTTCTCTGTGTCATTTGCTTTGCAAACATTATCTTTTATTCTCAAAATGCCGTAAGTAGTTATTGTTCTCTCCTTTTGACAAATGATGAAATCGCTTTTTATAAGGTAAGTAACTTGCCCAATGTTACAAAGTTAGTGTTAGACACACTATCTCAAAAACTTTTTCTGACTCCAAAATCTGTTCTTTTCCACATTTCATCTTTTTAGTCTCATACTTAATTTTAACAACCGCAACAATAATAATGATGGCTTGCACTGATATACCACTTACCCTGTACCAGTTACTACTTTAAGCTCTTTATGTATATTGACATATTTCTCACCTTAACTTTATAAAATAGGCACCATTATTATCTACTTTTATGTAGGGCAGAGAGAATAAATAACTTGCTCAAAATCAATTATTTATAGCTATAATGTGTGGGGCCAGGATTCTAACACAGTGGTTTGGTTGTTACTGGAGTAGATGTCTATATTTCTATTTAATTGATTTTAATTAATTTTTTTGCATTTTATTTATTATTGTGCTGAGTGTGGATACATTGTAGTGTATACCAAGGTTCTTACAATATATCAGATACATCATACTTGAATTCCTTCCCTCTACTTCTCTCCCCTATCCTCCCCCCATTCCTGGAACAGTTTCAACAGGAATCATTTTTGCGTTTACATACAAGTGTATATGTTGTTGTTTGCACCATATTCATCTCTTACCCTTTCCTTGCCACCTCCCCCCTCACACCAGTGCCAGCCGCCTACTCCCGTCATCTCCCTGGACAGTACCTGTTCCGCCCTCTTGTTCTCTGATTTTGTAGAAGAAAAAGCCTAATAGATAAAATGAGAAACATGACATTTTACTAATTTGAGATAAAAACAGCTACATAGGGAGTTTCTTTGTGTTGTTCCCAAGCATATTACAGCTCCAGTTGTTATGCCTCTTCTAGTCCTCTTCACTCCTCCCTAGTCTGCTTCTCATGGTGGCCCTAGACAGTTTAAATTTTCTATATTCATTCCTATACAGTGAGCACATCAACCTCATTCAAGTTTTTGGTTTCCTTCCCTTACCCTATCCCTCCCTTGCACAGCCTTCCTTTCTGATCCTGGCTAACTTCCCTTAAGATGATGTTCTCCAGTTCCATCCATTTACCTATGAATGACAAAATTTCATTCTCCTTTGTGGCTGAGTAAAATTCCATTGTGTATAAATAACACATTTCCTTAATCCATTCATCAGTAGTGGGGCATCTTGACTGTTTCCATAGCTTAGCTATTGTGAATAGTGCTGCAGTAAACATGGGTGTGCAGGTGCTTTTGTTGTAACCTGACTTACATGATTTCTGAGTCTTTTAAAAGGGCTCTAACCTTTAAAACCTTTAACTAAATATTTGGATTCTTCATAAGTTTAAATACTTAGCTTTTTCTTTTTTTTACATTTTTATTAGCATATATTATTTGTAAAGGGTAGTTTTATTGTGATATTTACTTATGTGCTTACAATGGATCTTAATTAGATTCACCGATTCCATCATTCTCCCTCATCCTCACTCCCCTCCTTCTTAGAACAATTTCAGCAAGTTTCATTATTCTATTTTCATATACATATATAAAGTACATCCACCATATTCGCCCTCCATTTACCCTCCCCCTCACTGGTACTCACCCCCAGATAGGACCTGTTTTGCCTTCCTGTCCTTCATTTTTTTAGTGTATATTGGTTGTTAAATGGGGTTTTACCATGGTATTTCACACATACATATATATGTGATGATTGTTTTATTACTTATGATTTAGGAAGGAATGTGTTTAATTCTTTCCTTCGTTTTCCTTCCTTTCCTTTCTTCCCTCCTTCTCTCCCTCCCTCCTGTCCTTCTTTCCTTGCTTCCCCTTCATTCCTGTCTTTATTCTTTTTGTGTTTTGGTTTGTATAGCTAGCTTCTCTGACTTTCATAAAAGGTTTCCAATGAATATAAACTTCTTAAAATGTCTGACATTATTCCACATCCCCCCAAAAGGTTATGTTTAAAACATAGTAAATTATGTAAAACATCTCTGTAAATGTTCTCTTCAGTCTGTAAATTTCTAACCTTGATTTTCAGTGGTATTCAGCTGAAAACAGTTTGAAACCAAAACTATATTTCTTCTAATTAAATATTTTTTTGAATTAGCATACATTAATAATATGAGGGAGTCAAACTGTGATAATTCCAGAGATGGGTGGAGTATCTGTCTTTATTCTTCAATCAGGCACATCAAACACATGGCAGAGTATCTGCCATGAACTGAGTATTCAACCAATGGTAACTGTTGTTGTACAGTTTTTGTTATTATTCCAATAAAATTCAAGAGATTAATGCCTGAGTAATAGTAAATAAGGTCAGGAATTGATTTAAATAAGTATAAGTATATATATAAGTATATGCTGTTTACTTGCTAAACTTTTTTGAGAACAGCCTCTATTGCTAGGAGTTTTTAAAATAGCACCAGTTCTTCTCCAGTGGGGTCTCTTTTCCAATTCTAAATATTACCTTACATCTGGAATGCCATTTAATCCTAAGGAAAGACCAATTTGTAGTCCAGAACAACAGAATAGCATGCTGCTTTGAATAAGCATATTGTTTTGTCTTGACTTCTTAACAGTGGGCCTCAAACTGTGTCTAATCTGGAAAATTGCATTTGAAATTTGATCAATAAGGCAAAATCAAGTGGCCATATATAACAGTTATTCAGCTGCTACTCTCAGCCAGTACCTTCTTGCTGGCATTATTTACAGTTATAAAAGATAAATGATGTATATTGAGAAGGTATGAGGTGATTGCAAAGTTGATATCTGTTTTTCTCAGCTCCACCATAATAAAACAGCCAAGATAATTAACTCTCCTACCATCTCCTACAAGGGCATGTCCCAAATGACTTTAGATTAAAACCAAACAACAAAAAAACTACTTAATGACCTTTGGTATAATATCAAAAGTTCTAACTTTTATGTCATTGGAGTCTAAGGAAGAAAAGAAAAAGATATTATATGCAAAGAACAGGAAATATAACCAATTCTCAAGGGAAAGACAGCCTCTGCAGTGTTGTTTCTTAAGAAGTCTGTTGTAAGACAAAAATGAGTGTAACATTTCTTGTTTAAAACCTTGGGAACATTTGTAAGGGTATACGTAAGGATGTTAACTTGAAAAGCAGAACAAAATGTCTTGAAAATAAAGTACTGAAACACTTTTTCTGGTGGAGAATGCTATTTATCTACCTGTTATCCTATCTTTCCTTCTTAACTGAATGCCAGTTTTATTGAGAGTAACTTACATAGCCTAGTTACATAGCCTACATTACCCAGCCTCCTTTGCAGATGAGGTGGCAGTGGGCTACAGTATGGCCAGAGATGTAAGTCTAAATTGTTCCTTGGGTTTTCTAAGAAATCTCATTAAGAGTACAGAGGTACAAGAGTATGGAATGGGTAAGGGAGTCTCCATTGTCATGTCTCTTTTTATTTTTTGTCCATTCTCTTTTTCCTCTATGGCAGGCAGTTCTCTACCAGGGCTGATTTTGACCCCCAGGAGAAATTTGGCAGTATTTGTAAACAGTTTTGGTTGTCACAGCTGAGGCTTGCCACTTTCATCAAGAGGCCAGAAATATTGCAAAACATCCTACAGTATCAGGACCATGCCTAGAGCAAAGAATCATGAAGTCCAAATGTCAGTATGCCAAGTTAAGACAGCCTGCTCTACTGAATACTGACCTCATTTTGGAGATTGAGCAGTGCTTTTATGACTGTAAAGTATCATGACCATGTCTGAGCTGAGAGACAAAAGGAACTAAAATTCCTAATAACGTTGTAGGGGTGCTAAAAGAGCCATGAATTGTGTGCTTCTAGACACCTCAAAATAAGAAAAAAATAATCATAATTTGTTTAAGCCAGAGAGTTTCTCTTCCTTTACATTGTTCTTAACTATCAGAGAGCGTCCATTTAGAAACGGATAGTCATAAAAATTAGGACAGCAAAAGTATAAATTGTCACGAAGAGACGTTAGGTACTGAAAAGAATAAAAAGCTTACCATGGTATATCCAGGCAAAGAGGCATTCTGTAAAAATTGAGTAAAGAAGTATAAAATCTGGCAAAATGACAAAAATTTTGGGATATTGACATAAATTTGCTTATTATTGAAGTATCTCTTAAGTACCTTAAGAGATACTTAAGATTCACTTTGTGGGTATCTTTAATGAGGCATTTTTCTGTTGCTATTATAATGTATTCATTCTGATGCCAAAATATTCTCATTTAAACAGCCACTAGATCTATGGTTGTTTTAGACACACAGGGACTTAACAAACTGCTTTGATCTCCAGTGCCTGTGGTTGCAAACCCACTAAAAGGAAGGTGGTAGAGATAAGCAATATATACATGTAGAACAGTTAGAGGGAATGTTTGTTTGGATCCTTGAAAGCCTTTCTGTTTTGGGGGCAACATCAAAACTAAAACATTAAGACTATCCTTGGAACCTAATTAAAATGGTTCTACCATCTGAGATTATACCACATGAAGATTTAAGGAACTAAAGGAAACTAAGTATTCTGACCTAAGAGAAATAAATATATAGCAATAATCTATGGAAACAAAAAATGAAAAATTCAACCAGGTAAAATTCCTATGAAATTGCCTCATGCTCTCAAGCAAGTGAAATTTTAAAAATATATTCATGCTAGTTTTAGCCGTCATAGTTCAAGCTCATATTCTTCTAAATTATAAATAACCTACAAATACCACTTTGTAGGATACTGGAAGCGTAGTGCACTCGTAAATTTGCACCTGTGATAACCTGATTCTCACTGCAGAATTTAGGGGCTGAAAAATACTCCCAAATCCTCTAAGTCTTCTAATCAAGTCCCTTGCAATTATGGGAAATTGTATATTAATAAAAGATACAGATTCTGCTCTAAAATGCTTTAGTTAACTAAGGAAATAGCAAATACGTACGTGATCTGTCTGTTGCAGGAATCTCAAGCTGAGATATGGGACACTGAGCCAGTTTAGCAGGAAGCAATGTTTTATTGTGCTGGCACAGACTCCGCGGACTTGTGTACAAAGGCTGAGCCCAAGAACAAAGAGGTCTCACCTTATATGCCCTTGCAAGCAGGTTGCAGAAGCAAAAAGCAAAACTCAACCCACATATGTCTGCATGTGACTTTATTGGCTATTTTTATTCCCCCAGTGCCATGTGACCTTCTTCATGTTTCAGTTCTTTCTTTAAGTTTTATCTCTCCGCTTAGCCATCCCTTCCCCCTGCCTTATTATCAGAACACAGCCTGTTCTGTTTCTCTTCTGGTCCTCCTCCCTGCTACATGTCCACTAATGTCTCAAACTTAACATGATTAAAATTAAACTCTTGATTTCCTCCCAAATCTGCAATTGCCTCATCCACCTGTTATTTGCACTCCTTTTCTTTCTATATCTCAGGAAAAGTCTTTGGAAACATTTATTTCTCTTTCTTCCATTGCAGATCCAATTCATAACCAAATCTAGTCCATTCTTCCTTCTAAATATATTCCAGCTCTTACCATTTCTTATCACCTTCATTGTTCTCACTTGAATATGGGTACACTTTTTGCCTGGGTTAGCACCTAGGTATTTACCCAAATGAAATAAAAAATCTGTACTCACATGAAAAACTCTGTATATTTATAGTGGTTTTATTCATAATCACTAAAAGTTGGGAGTACTTCACAAAGAAAAGGGAACAAACTGTTGACATACATGCCACATGTGTAAATCTCAAATTCATTATACTGAGTGAAAGAAGCCAGACTCAAGAGGTTATATACTGTATGAGTCCATTTATATGACATTCAAAAGAAGGAAAACGACAGAAACAGAAGCAAGTCAAGGGCTGATGTTGGGGGAAAGGGTGATTACAAAAGAACGCTGGGCTTTTTTTTTGACATGATAAAATTGTGTGTGTGTGTGTGTGTGTGTGTGTGTGTATGTGTTTTATTGGGAATTAAACCTAGGACCTTGGACATGTTAAAAACATTCTTTACCTCTAAGCTACACTTCCAGAAGATTATTATCTTAATTTTTATAATGATTACCCAACTGTATCAATTTCTCAAAAATTGAAAAACAGTACACCAAGAAAGGTGAATATTACTGTATATAAATTGTACTTTAATTTAGAAAAAATGAATTGTTAATCATATCAAAAGATTGTATTATTCAAAGTTTAGTGTGCAAAACAGAAAGCACTCTAGGTATTTTGATCAGGAAGGAATTTAATATGAGAAGGTAAGTGTACATAAAAGCTTGAAAGGGCTAAACAAGAAGCAGGCTCTAGGTTAGACTCCCAGAAGTGACTTAAGAGCAATATAAAACTAGTATACTAAAGGAATAATACTCTGAGACAATATTGGAGCTATGTTGGGATTTAGGAGCAAACTGATACAACTGTCCTAAAAACCCAGGAAACTTTGACCCCTGTCAGTAAGATAGGGAATCAGGTGCCTTCAGGGTAGTATGGCCATAGACAAGATGTAGGGGTTAGGAACTCAGATAAGGAAGTTCCTGGTGCATCTGTTGCTGCCACAAATGCTGCAGTTATCTGCAGTTCACTGCAGGAGAGAATTCTCATGTTCTCACCATTGCCAGCAGAAACTTTAATAACACAGGAAAGAGAGAGAGAGAGAGAGACTTGTAAAATCAGTGAGATTGGTAGAGCCCAACTGATCTCTAGAGCTTTGACTGCAAGAAATCTGGAATATGTGATTCATAACTATCCAGATTCCAGATTTTATAATTAAATGGAGGATAAGATGTGAGGGAGTGAACCAGGCCTCAGTATTCAGCACAGTATCTAAATTTCCATTAAAAAGAGACCATATAAATAAATTATGGCTTATTATACAGTAGATGAAGGATTGAGCCAGGTAGTGGGTATTCAGTAAGTCAGAGTGTAATTGCATTCTTGAGTGTAAGTTAGTAAATACAGGTTATTTAAATGTTGAACTCTTAAATCTAGCCTATGCCAAAGCCAATATTTATATTGCAATTTCTGTAATACTGCTTTTATATTTGTGCTGTAAACATTACTATTTCATGAAATAATCAAATAACTTTTGCAAAATTAGTTTAAAACAAGTTAGAAAAATGAGAATTTTTCAAAATGGCAAATAATATAAAAGATCTTTAAGAACCTTCTACATAAGGGAAATCAGCCACAGATAATCAAATTTATATAGAATTAGTGATAAATATGTAGTAGAATGTAATCTTATTTCTTTACTGTGAATTGCAGACATTGTCTTCCAAATGGTAAATGGATCACCTTTCTTAGAGGAATGGCCTGGTGACATCCTTTCAATTTTACCTACTAGAACTAGTTTGTATGTCAGGTCTGTGTTCCTGTGTGCATATATATATATAATATATATATATATATATATATATATATATATATATATATATTATATATATATATAACAGTGAGTTTGGGTAGACTCATTGAAACTGAAGTTTCAGAGAGAAGAATGTCAGTCTGGGAGCACAGTCTTGTGTTAAATTCTGAGCTCGTTCATCTCTGCAATTAAAGTTCAACATTGGAAGTTTTGTTTTATTTATTTATTTATTTATTCATTTTTCGTAGGACTGGGGTTTGAACTCAGAGCTTTGTGCTTATAAAGCAGGCGCTCTACTGCTTTAGCCACACCTCCAGTTCCAGAGTAGTTTTAAATTAAAAAAAACCAAGCTATTTTATTTTAAAGTGCACAGATAATGAAAGGAGAGTGAATTACTTCAGAGCTAAATGACCAGACTTCCCCAACAGGTTTAATTACTTTTATAGTTTTTCCTAAATGAAGACTCAAAATAGCCATTTTAAGTAAACTAGGCCAGCTCTTTCATCTTCATTGCAAACTTCAGACCCTAAACAAAGCATGAAGCTTGGCAGTGCACTGTTTAATTTTCAAATTGGATTTTTCATTAAATTTTATGATAACTTTTTATTTTTATTAAGTTGCATCTCAGCCTTCTGTTTAGTCTCAAGAAGATTTATGGCAAATGATTGGGTGCTTATTTGGACAGACAAATACAATAAATCAGTTTACTCTTTCAATAAAATGTTACTGATAGAACACATTATTCTGTTCAATATTAGGTTATCTTTAAAATTAGGCAGAACATTAGTGGTGATGAAACTAGTTTCAATCAATACATTCCTGTAATGAAACCTATTGTATGAGAAACTTCTTTTTAAGAGGAAAAATGCCGTTAGCAAAACTACTGAGTTCTGACTCTAGAGAAACATTTCACAGCTTCTAAAAACTATTTGGTAGAAATATTTTGCATATTTTTAAAGTTAAGAAGACATTTTCTTGAAAGTTAGAACATGAATGTTTCTTAAGTAATTTTTACTTAATTGAGGGGTTTATCTGGTATTTGACCTGGCAGGAACCCAAGTATGTGCCTCACTGAAATTAAGGTCAGAGAGGATTTTAACAAAGGTAGAGCCACTGGCACACTGTGGAGGTATAAGAATCACCTGTTCTCTTCTGATTGGCTAGAATTACTGATTAAATTTCTTAATAGATGTAAAATTAGTAATATTCAAATAAATGTGATACAGATTTTAGTGTTCCAAAATTCATATAATGTGAAAATTTACTGGGATTCAATCCCTGATTTAGACCCTTAATTACCCACAATATCCCCAAGTGAAATTTTAGAATTATGACTTTAAAATGAAAGATGGCTGAAGTGTCAGAATTATATTGCAGTGTTCAGAGGTACACATGATCATTTGGGAAAACTGAAGTTTGGTGGATTGTTCTGTGACTATTAAGATGGAACTTTAAAAGATAGTGCTTTTAAAGAAGGCTGCTATTTAATAATACAACCTGGAAATTAAAGACCATTGGGTGTTAAATTGCATATATCTGTTTGCCATTGAGAAGTTTTTTTGAAAAATAGTTTAGAGATGCTTTTACTCAACACATTGTATGGTCACCTGGAAGTTTATGAAATCTGGAGACTTGTCAGAGTCCCAGATTTACTCTCTTCTATTATGTATTTTTACCTGAGAGAAATGGAGATAGAGATGTTATCCTAGTGTGGTTTCATTCTCATTAAATTCCTAAGAAATTACAGTTTAGGGAAATGAAGTTTATGTTAAAGTGGAGAAATAGTTAGGAAAATCAAAGCCATCATTGCACATTCTCTTGGCTCAGGATAGATTTTTCATATTCTATCAGGTAAATAACTTGCACATATTGCTATACAACTCTAATAACAAATAAGTGAGCTCTATGCTTTCAGAATACTACTGCTATCATTTTATAAATAGGCATATTCTTCTCTTTCTGAATGCAGATCATCATAGTTTTTTCATTCCAGTGGCAGATTGCCTTAAATCTGCAGTGGAATTTTACTGTGTAAGGTAGCAGTAAACTTGATTCTAGCTTTTACGTGTCTTACTTCCTCCTCAAAGTTTTTTAAAGATATTTCTAAAGGAAGATTCACTTTTATGTTGTTCATGTCTGTGAACACCTGTGAGCCATTGAGTTTAATTTCTTACAGCTAATAATGATTTCATGTGGATACTTTGGTGGCTATGTGGCAAGGAACAACTGATTAATGGATTATCTATGCAATGTCTCTGTTTTTGGTTGTTTTTATTTTTCACAACATTTTAACATCATCCATGTTTATGAGATACTGATCTGTAGTTTCATTTGATGGTTTTGTCTGGTTTTAGTATTGGAGTAATTCTAGCTTCATCAAATGAATTGGAAATTGCTTTCTCCTTTTCCTGTTTTCAGAGTCAAAGCTTTTTTTTTTTTAAATGATTGGTAGAATGAATCCCTGAAACTATTAGGATTGGTGTTTTCTTGTTAGAACATCTTATATTACTACCTTACTTTCTTTTATTTACATAGGATATTAAGGTTTTTTATTTTGTCTTTAGTAAGCTTGGTATTTTCTGTATTTCAAGGAATTTATTTCTTCGAGGATGTTATATCTAGTAACTAGCATTAAATGTTTTTAATATTCCTTTATATTATCTTAATAATGTCTGTGGCATCTGTATCTATGTGCCCCTTTTTCAGTTTTGACTTCAATCACTTATGCCATCTTTTTCTTGATAAATTTTATTTTTTAACAAAGCAGTTTTTATCAGATTTTTTCGACTGTTAGTTTTCTATTTTATTTATTTCTGCCCTGTTTATTTTGTTTGCCTTCACCTTTTGCATTTTAATTTACATTTCTTTTTTCTATCTTGCTAAGGTGAACATTTATGTCATTGGTTTAGAACTTAACTTCTTTCCTAACATGATCATGTGTCCCATAATGATGTTTCCAAATGACAAACTACATATATACAATGTTGGTTTCATAAGGTTATATTGTCGAGTGACATTATAGCCATCAAAGTCATGTCCCCAGTAACCTACTTCCTCCAACCAAGCCGCACATCCTAAAGTTTCCACACATTCCCAATGGTGCCACAAGCTGGAGATGAAGCCTTCAGCACATGAGCTTCTAGGGGACATTTCCGATCCAAACCATAACAGCACTTCACGTATAACGTGCAATGCATAACCCTACAGCAGAATATCCATTTCCCGCTTCCATTCTTTCTATTACATTAATTGATTTACTTCTACATACTATAAACTCCACAATTTTTCTATTATTATTGTATTAAACAGTTATCTTTTAAATAATTATACATTGCTTATTTTCCATTTCTGTCAGTCCACATTTAGCTTTTTAGATCTAAGTTTCCATCTAGGAATGGAAAATTGAGTGAACTCATGGTTATTTTAGTAAGGGTTGAATCAAAAGCTGACAAGAAATGCTAATGAAGCTAAAAGACTTGCCCAAAAGTAGCTGAAACCTTAGACAAAACCATGGAGTTAGATTTTCAACCCAATAATCAAGACTTGTAGAAGCACTTTTATTTCTGTAATTGTTATTTAAATCTTTACCTATTTTTCACTACTTTGGGCCTCCAAAATAAGTGCTCTTTACAAAATTCCTATGATAGGATAATTTGGGATTTATTTAATTATAAGTTACTGTAAATCTGATAAAAATGTAACATCTGTCCCCTAAAGTTTCTAAAGTTAAGCATTTTTGGCCCATGGGATTAAGTATCTTCTCTTCCATATTATACCTAACTTCTTTAGAATGACAAACAAAAACGTCATTCAGTTTTGTATCTCCCACAAGATTTCTTACTGTGTGCTTATGGTCATGACACACTTTTCCCCTTCATAAAAACTTTTCCTAAAAATACCACTAAATTTGTGTGCTAAAAATCTAGTCATTAGGTATCAAAGATGGTTTCAATGAGAAAATCCATTTTGGGGGCTATTTTAAAGTAGCAGTGAACACGTCTATCCATACACAATAAACAGCTAGAAAAATGAATAAAAAATATTAAAAGAGTTTGTTTCAAACTTTGGACAATAGGCAGTGTAGGTCTATGATATCTGGAAGAAAGCAAACAAATAAGCTAAGCCCTACAATGGCCTTTACCTTTTGAGTAGATAAACATTCAGACTATGGCAGAGAGGAAATCCTAGTACAACACAAATACCTGGTTGTGTTGTGTAAATAAAGATCAGTGTTCAAGAAAGTTAAGGTACCCAGAAGTTGTAGGACTGAGCCCCAGAAAAGAGATAGCTATGCCAAAAAAAAAAAAAGAGTGATTTGCACACCTAGGAGGCTTGCCACCATCCTTTATGTAGAAAATCCTAAGGAATCTACAAACAGCATAACCTCTTGACTAGTAGGTTCATAAAGGTCACAGGAGACAAACTCTGGTACTGTACAGGAATTATGAGGGACATTGAAAAGTAATGGAGAGGAAAGAAAAAAAGTGAAAAGAACTCAAATATGTCTTGTCTTTTCTTAGAGACCTGGAAGAAAAAAAAGTCATTTGTAGACAAAAAGTATTGACTGGAAAAGAATTTATCATATTCACAAAAGGGGGATCAATGATAGATACTTCTGTATGGACCAGTCGTAGGGTAGGAGGCCTGAACAGGAAAGAAAATTGAGTGCACCCTGTTGTATGAAGTGAGGAAGTGCAAACATCTGAACACTTCCCATAGCTACGTGGAATCTATGTGTGATGGCAGACGGCATTTGCTAGTGTAGTGATTCTCAAATGTGTTCTCCAGACCAGCAGCATCAATATCACCTGGACAGTGGTTTTTTTTTTTTTTTTTAGGACTTGAGACAGGGCTTTACTACATAGCCCAAGTTGGCCTAGAGCTTGCATTCCTCCTCTCAGTGACCCACGTGCTAGGATTACATGCCTGTACTACCACACCTGACTTATTTGTACACTTCTTAAAAATGGAAATCCTCAGGTCCCACTTCACACCAACTGAACTAGAAACTCTGGAGGTGGGGCCCAGATATCTGCATTACAGCAAGGTGAATCTTAGAACACTTGTAATCTCTGTGCTGGTGTAATGTAAATGGCATCTCAATCAAATCGCTGGTGACTCTTTTCACATGCAGTTTAGTTAATTTGTTTCTCAAAATTATCTACTTGATGCAGATAGATTTGAAGTATTTCAATCAGAAAAAAATGATCATTTTACTTAACCGCACAAATGCTGGGAAACAAAAAAGTGTCTGCAAGATAGAAAAATTTGTCTTCAAGTCCACAGGTCCCTTCCTGTATTGTATTTTAATCCATTCTTATGTGGTGTGCTTTTTCTGTGATTGATCCTTGTTGATAAGAGGATTTAAACTAATTTTGGTATAGGATGAGATAATCAAATATGCTAGAAATGATTCCTTTAAGCTTAAAAGGATTTTTAAAAACTACTTTGAAATGTACCAACATGATATTTTCTTAAAATACAGCTTTTCCTGGTTTAAGTTGTTGCACTTTTTTCTTTACTTCTCTTATTTTTCCCATTTCTTCTCTCAGTTCTCCTCCATTACTTGTATTTCTTCTTGCTACCTCATCTTTTTCCCTTGCCTCTCCCTCATAGTATGCCTTTAGAGGAGAAAAATTCAGTTTAGGGTCAGATTTACCTGAATGACTACTTCTGTTTTCCCAACAATGTTAAGGAAAAAAAGTCACCCTATTGTGTAGGCATTTGATTACAGATGTGCTTGGTGCTGCCTAGCTCCTTTGCCCAGAAAGCTGCTCTGTGAAAGAAATCGTGCCTTCTCTGATTAGTTTCTGGAGGGCATTGAAAGATAACATTTTTGTATCTAAGTTGAAGAAGAAGCAAGTTACCCTACCCTTCTCTCTGTTAGAGGAAGTTTTTGTTAAAGTAATAAAATCAAGCTGACCATGGTGTCATTTGAATCGGTACATATTTAGGCACTAGCAAATAAGCCTGATGGACCCTGGATGCTCTCTACCCCCATTGAAATTGTGCCAGTCTTCCTAGGTGAGACTGATTGCTGGAAAACCTTTACATAAAGCTCATTAGAACAAATGGCTTGTGTTGAACAGATGAAGACTTTTTGGCATGTGTGAATATTCCATACAATTTGAGTTGATTAGTTGTTATTGACACATGCAAAAACAAGAAGACTACTGCCAATATGTCTGGTTCATGTTCTCGGCCACCTGCTCTTTTTATTTAGTCGTTGCCTATACGTACTTTCTAGTTTAAATGCCCAAGTCCATGCTCCCTTTCCACATTAAAAGTGCTGTAAGAATCCAGGTTCATGTTGCTATTGACACATGCACACATAACTCTGAGTAGTGTTTAAGGACAGTAATCTATCATTAGGTCTTCTACTTTCTGGCTTACAGTTAGTGTAGAATTAAAAACTAATTTACGTGGTCTTTAAGATATTGCAAATAATAAAACTGATTAAACATCATACTATTTTTGACCCCAGCCAAAATGTCCAAATACAGTTTATGACACTTCAAAATGATTTCCAGACCCTAAAAGAATATATACTATAAATATTCTTCTAATAACTTTTTATTTGAATTTCATCATCTCTCATTCTTAAAGTAAAGAAAGCAACATCTGGCTCACTATTTGAACTGCTATTATTTTTTTGTGTCCTTGTTAACTTTGCTTCTTTGCACCTGTTTTCAGCAAGCTATTATTTACTATGTATATATTGCATAAGTATATGAGGCTTCATGTAATAGATCACACCCCAGATCAAATGAGTTTTCAGTCAGCCGATTCTAAAGGGCCATGTGAAATAAGATTAAAAAGTGTGGAGTTTTTGGATTCCAAGGTGGCGGCTAGAGGGAGGAAGCAGAAAGCGAGACTCCTGTAGTGAAATCTTGGAGAGATGCTGGAGACACACTTTGCAGGCATAATCACTGAGAAGAGGCATAACTTTGACCCCTCCACACCACCAGCCAGCGCAGAGAATCTCCACTTCATGTTAAACGGAGAAGCCAGGAGGGCCCCCGGGCCACCAGTCACCCGTGCCCAGACGGCTTGGGAAGACGTGGACCAGGTGAGCTTCACAGTACTGCGGTACTCCCATAGACAAGCCTGGGCCAGAGCAGCATAGCCTCCTGGAAAGACTGACCCCCACCGAGGGGAAAAAGAGAAACTGAGTAATAAGCAATAAGAACAATAAAGACACACGGGAAAGAGGGTAGAGCGCACTGAGCGCTGAAGATTGGGGGAAGGGAATCCTTCCCGGGACTGTAAATAAACAAGCCAGGCGGGCCGGAGGGCCTCTGGCGGGAGCAGGGGCGCGTGCCCAGCAACCAGGAGTGGGAAAGCTTGTAAGAGTGGCGGAGGGAACTCCACAGGAGAGGAGGGAAGACCCACTTCCCACATGAACTGTAAACAAACATGGCAGCTGGCAGGAGCAGCAGCACCGCCCAGTAATCAGGAGCAGGAAAGCTTGTGAAAGTGGCAGTGGGAGGAAAACTGCACAGGAGAGGGGGGAAGACCCACCTGCCACATGAAGAGTAAATAAACACACAGGCCTGACAACGCAGGTGCACTGTCACCTTTCCCAGTGCTTGGAAAGGGGAAAGCTTGTAGCAGAGGCTCCCGCACAGGAGAACTCCGAGTAATCAAAGCCAGCAGGGCCAGGTGAGTGCTAAGCTAACCCCAGAGATCTGCATAAATAATGCCGCCAGCAACAGCAGGCTGACAGCAGTGGGCAGGTAAGCCACAGCTGCAGATACCATTCTCAGAACTGTCTCCAGACTCTTTTTTTTCTTTTTCTTCCTACCTTCAATGAGAGAGCAACTGAATTACACCTGCATGTGGAAAAACTTACTGAAACTGTATTGCATTTGAACTTGGGACACTTGGTGGGTTGTGTGTGTGTGTGTGTGTGTGTGTGTGTGGGTTTAGTTTTGTTCTACTTTATCTGTGCCCTTTGATGAGACAACTACAGAACAACATCTGAGGTACCATCTCCAGTATTGGAGACTGAGATGGACACCCAAATTATTAAGACTGAAACTGCATTGCATATAAACTTGGAAGTTTTTTGGTTTTTTTTTTTTAATTTTCTATTTTCCATTTCATTTTAATTCATTTTTATATATAGATATTTCTTTCATTTACTTATTTTTTATTTTTATTCTTATCTTTATTTTTTTTTAGTTTTGATTTTCAATCCTCTGTCTGTCTCTCTAATGTCTGTTGAGCTTACTGTCAATTAGTACACTAACGCTCCCTGTTTATACCTTTGAAACTTTCTTGTCTGAAATCTTGTTCTCCTTTCTCCCTCTTGTCTGTGTATTTGTTTTCCCCTTTTCTTTAACTTCTTGCTTTCCATCTCAGCTCACCCTTCCATTGTAAATATTACCATTGTTATTATTACAAGCTAGAAAATACTTAATTGCACACAGTACAGGGACAGTAACAACACCAAAGACAATGACGGGAATACAGAAAAAACAGGGAAACCAGTTTCCCCACAGCAAAAAATTAGTACAGGAACCAGAGGGGAATGAAGAAAACAAAAACTGAGATCCAGACTCCAACAAAATGAAGATAAACTATGCCAAAGAACCCAATGAAGCCCACAAGAATAATTTAAAAGAAGGCATACTACAGGTACTCAATGAGAATTTTATAGAGATGATACTGGATAGGGTCAACCAAAATGTACAGGAGACACTGAAGAAATTCCAAGACAACAAAAATAGAGAATTTGAAAAAGCAAAAGAAGAAATAAAGGAAACCATAGAAGCACTGTATAAACACCAAAGTGAAACAGAGAACACGATGAATAAATGGATAAATGAACTCAGGACAAAAATAGACAACATTAAAGAAGAAAACTGCCAGGATATGGAAAACCTCAGAAAAAAGAACGAAACAGAACTGCAAAACAAAACAGAAGGCCAATCCAGCAGAATAGAACAAACAGAAGACAGAATCTCAGAACTTGAAGATGAAATGGTAATTAAAGGAAAAACCGAAGAACTATTAATTAAACAACTCAAGACCTGTGAAAAGAAAATGCAAGAACTCACTGACTCCATCAAAAGACCAAACTTGAGAATCATGGGCATCAAAGAAGGAGAAGAGGTGCAAGCAAAACGAATGCATAATATATTCAACAAAATAATAATGGAAAATTTCCCAAATCTAGAGAAAGATATTCCCATACAGATGCAAGAGGCCTCCATGACACCAAACAGACCAGATCTAAATAGAGCTATCCCACGACATATCATCATTAAAACAACAAGTTCAGAAACTAAGGAAAGAATATTGAAGGCTGTAAGAGAGAAAAAACAAGTAACATACAAAGGTAAACCCATCAAATCACAGCAGACTTCTCAACAGAAACATTAAAAGCAAGAAGAGCATGGGGTGAGATCTTCCGGGCACTGAACTAAAATAACTTCAACCCAAGGATGCTCTACCCAGCAAAGCTATCATTCAAAATAGATGGAGCAATAAAAGTCTTCCATGATAAGCAGAAACTAAAACAATATGTGACCACAAAGCCACCATTACAAAAGATTCTGCAAGGGATCCTGCACACAGAAAGTGACACCCAACTTAACCATGAAAAGACAGGCAGCACCAAACCACAGGAAAAGAAAAAGTAAGACAGTAAAGAGTAACTTCAACTTAGGTAAACACAATCAAACCTTCCAACAACTAAGAGAACTAAATGACAGGAATCACCACATACCTATCAGTACTAATGCTTAATGTTAGCGGAATTAATTCACCCATCAAAAGGCACCGCTTGACAAACTGGATTAAAAAGGAAGATCCAACAATTGTTGCTTACTGGAGACCCATCTCACCGACAGAAATAAGCATAGGCTTAGGATGAAAGGCTGGAAGAAGATTTACCAAGCCAATGGCCCCCGAAAACAGGCAAGAGTAGCAATACTTATCTCTGACAAAGTAGACTTCAAACCTACATTGATGAAACAAGATAAAGAAGGACATTCCATACTAATAAAAGGGGAAATAGAACAAAAAGAAATAATAATCATCAATCTGTACGCACCCAATGTCAATGCACCCAATTTCATCAAACATACCCTGAAAGACCTAAAAGCATATATAAACGCCAACACGTTGGTTGTGGGAGACTTTAACACCACATTATCATCAATAGATAGGTCATCCAAACAAAAAATCAATAAAGAAATCCCAGACCTAAAATATGCAACAGATCAAATGGACCTAGTAATGTCTACAGAACATTTCATCCAACTTCTACACAATATACATTCTCAGCAGCCCATGGAACCTTCTCCGAAATAGATCATATCCTAGGGCACAAAGCAAGTCTCAGCAAATACAAGAAAATAGAAAATATACCGTGCATACTATCTGATCACAATGCAGTAAAAGTAGAATTCAACAACAAAAGTAAAGGCAAAAAACATGCAAACGGCTAGAAACTAAATAACTCATTACTTAATGAAGAATGGATCGTTGATGCAATAAAAGAGGAAATTAAAAAGTTCCTGGAAGTCAATGAAAATGAAAACACAACCTATCGGAACCTATGGGACACAGCTAAGGCAGTCCTGAAAGGAAAGTTTATAGCCATGAGTGCATATATTAAAAAGACTGAAAGATCCCAAATCAGTGACCTAAGGATACATCTCAAATTCCTAGAAAAACAAGAACAAGCAAATCCCAAACAAATAGGAGAGAAATAATAAAAATAAGAGCTGAAATCAACGAAATAGAAACCAAAAAAACCATAGAAAGATTTAATGAAACAAAAAGTTGGTTCTTTGAAAAAATAAACAAGATCAATAGAACCCTGGCAAACTTGACTAAAATGAGGAGAGAAAAAACCCAAATTAGTAGAATCAGGAATGCAAAAGGGGAGATAACAACAAACACCAAGGAAGTCCAGGAAATCATCAGAGACTACTTTGAGAACCTATATTCAAATAAATTTGAAAATCTTAAAGAAATGGACAGATTTCTAGATACATATGATCATCCAAACCTGAACCAAGAGGAAATTAATCACCTGAATAGACCTATAACACAAAGGGAAATTGAAGCAGCAATCAAGAGTCTCCTGAAAAAGAAAAGTCCAGGACCTGATGGATTCTCTGCTGAATTCTATCAGATCTTTAAAGAAGAACTGATACCAACCCTCCTTAAACTGTTCCACGAAATAGAAAGTTAAGGAAAACTGCCGAACACATTTTATGAAGCCAGTGTTACACTTATCCCAAAACCAGGCAAAGACACCTCCAAAAAGGAGAACTATAGGCCAATCTCCTTAATGAACAATGACGCAAAAATCTTCAACAAAATAATGGCAAATTGAATTCAACATATCAAGAAGATTATTCACCATGACCAAGTAAGCTTCATCCCAGGGATGCAGGGGTGGTTCAACATATGAAAATCAATAAACATAATAAACCACATTAACAGAAGCAAAGACAAAAACCACTTGATCATCTCAATAGATGCAGAAAAAGCCTTTGATAAGATCCAACATCATTTCATGATAAAAGCTCTAAGAAAACTAGGAATAGAAGGAAAGTTCCTCAACATTATAAAAGCTATATATGACAAACCTACAGGCAGCATTATACTTAACGGAGAAAAACTGAAACCATTCCCTCTAAAATGAGGAACCAGACAAGGATGCCCACTATCCCCACTCCTATTCAACATAGTACTGGAATTCCTAGCCAGAGCAATTAGGCAAAAAGAAGGAATAAAAGGAATACAAATAGGTAAAGAAACTGTCAAAATATCCCTATTTGCAGACGACATCCTATACCTTAAAGACCCAAAAAACTACTCAGAAGCTTCTAGACATCATCAATAGCTGCATCAAGGTAGCAGGATATAAAATCAACATAGAAAAATCATTAGCATTTCTATACACTAACAATGAGCAAACTGAAAAAGAATGTATGAAAACAATTCCATTTACACTAGCCTCAAACAAAATCAAATACCTAGGTGTAAACCTAACAAACGATGTGAAAGACCTCTACAAGGAAAACTATACACTTCTGAAGAAAGAGATTGAGGAAGAGTATAGAAAGTGGAGAGATCTCCCATGTTCATGGATTGGTAGAATGAATATAGTAAAAATGTCGATACTCCCAACAGTAATCTACATGTTTAATGCAATTCCCATCAAAATTCCAATGACATTCATTAAAGAGATTGAAAAATCTACTGTGAAATTTATATGGAAACACAAGAGGCCACGAACAGCCAAGGCAATATTCAGTCAAAAGAACAATGCAAGAGGTATCACAATACCTGACTTCAAACTATATTACAAAGCAATAACAATAAAAACAGCATGGTACTGGCACAAAAACAGACATGAAGACCAGTGGAACAGAATAGAGGACCCAGATATGAAGCCACACAACTATGAGCAACTTATCTTTGACAAAGGAGCTAAAAATATGCGATGGAGAAATAGCAGCCTCTTCAACAAAAACTGCTGGGAAAACTGGTTAGCAGTCTGCAAAAAACTGAAACTAGATCCATGTATATCACCCTATACCAAGATTAACTCAAAATGGATCAAGGATCTTAATATCAGACCCCAAACTCTAAAGTTGATACAGGAAAGAGAAGGAAATACTCTGGAGTTAGTAGGTGTGCGTAAGAACTTTCTCAACGGAACCCCAGCAGCACAGCAACTAAGAGATAGCATAGATAAATGGGACCTCATAAAGCTAAAAAGGTTCTGCTTATCAAAAGAAATGGTCTCTAAACTGAAGAAAACACCCACAGAGTGGGAGAAAATATTTGCCAACTACACATCAGACAAAGGACTGATAAGCAGAATATATAGGGAATTTAAAAAACTAAATTCTCCCAAAACTAATGAACCAATAAAGAAATGGGCAAGTGAACTAAACAGAACTTTCTCAAAAGAAGAAATTCAAATGGCCAGAAAACACATGAAAAAATGCTCACCATCTCTAGCAATAAAGGAAATGCAAATTAAAACCACGCTAAGATTCCACCACACCCCTGTTAGACTAGCCATCATTAGCAACACCACCAACAACAGGTGTTGGCGAGGATGCGGGGAAAAAGGAACCCTCTTACACTTTTGGTGGGAATGTAGACTAGTACAACCACTGTGGAAAAAAATTTGGAGGCTACTTAAAAAGCTAAACATTGATCTACCACTCTTGGGGATATACCCAAAAGACTGTGACACAGGTTACTCCAGAGGGAACTGCACACCCATGTTTATTGCGGCACTTTTCACAATAGCCAAGTTATGGAAACAGCCAAGATGTCCCACTACTGACGAATGGATTAAGAAAATGTGGTATGTATACACAATGGAATTTTATGCAGCCATGAAGAACGAAATGTTATCTTTTGCTGGTAAATGGACGGAATTGGAGAACATCATTCTGAGTGAGGTTAGCCTGGCCTAAAAGACCAAAAATCATATGTTCTCCCTCATATGTGGACATTAGATCAAGGCAAACACAACAATGGAATTGGACTTTGAGCACATGATAAACGCTTTAGCACACAAGGGAGGGGTGAGAATAGGTAAGACACCTAAAAAATTAGCTAGCATTTGTTGCCCCTAACGCAGAGAAACTAAAGCAGATACCTTAAAAACAACTGAGGCCAATAGGAAAAGGGGACCAGGAACTAGAGAAAAGCTTAGATCAAAAAGAACCTAGAAGGTAACACACATGCACAGGAAATTAATGTGAATCAACTCCCTGTATAGCTATCCTTATCTCAACCAGCAAAAACCCTTGTTCCTTCCTATTATTGCTTATACTCTCTCTACAAGAAAATTAGAAATAAAGGCAAAATAATATCTGCTGGGTATAGAGGGGGTAGGGGGGAAAGGGAGGGGGCAGAGTGGGTTGTAAGGGAGGGGGTGGGGGCAGGAGGGAGAAATGACCCAAGCCTTGTTTGCACATATGAATAATAAAAGAAAAAAAAAGTGTGGATATCTCATATCAATGACAGGCTACCTATCATAGCAGACTTTACAGAGATGGCCAAAGTCCTAAGGCAAGTAGCAGGAAATGGAAGATTTCTTAGTCAAATAGCCCTATTTTTACTGACTTTATGCTACTTACCAGTGATTTCAGAATTCATTTCTTTGTTGTCTTTTTGAGCTACAATATTAGTTTTCATTAAAGCAGACTCTGCATTCACTGATGATTCCCCAGTACAGAATAGTACTTTATACTTGTATTTGATAAATGTCAGTGACTAAATGACTATTTTCTTTTTTAACAGTTTTATTATATAGTTTCTCATTCAAAGTGTATAATTCAGTGATTTCCGATAAATTTATAGACGTATGTAACCATCACCATGATCCAGTTTTGACCACCCCAGAAGGATTTCTCATGCTCATTTTCAGTCATCCCTGGTCCTACCCTCGGGCCCAGGTAAACCACTAATCTGCTTTCTGCATTTATGAATTTCCTTTTTCTGGACATTTCACGTAAATGTGTTCGTATAATAGATTGCCGTTTGCATTGGGTTTCTTTATTAGCATCATGTTTTTAGTTTTATTCTCATTGTATTTATCAGTGGTCTGTCCCTTTTTTATTATGGTGGTACTGGGCTTTGAACTTGCTCTTGCTAGGTAGGTGCTCTACCAATTGAGCCATCCCCTCAGAATTTTGACTTTGGTCATTTTTCAGTTTGGGTCTCACATTTTATGCACAGCCAGCCTGGACCACAATCCTCCTATTTACATGTGCACATCACCACATCCAGCTTTTTATTGGTTGAAATGGAATCTCACTAACCTTTTTCTCCCAGGCTGGCCTAGAAATAGCTAGGATTATAGATGTAAACCACCACACTGGCTAGTTTCTTCCTTTTTATTTATAAATAATATTCCATTTTACAAATGTACCACACCTTATTCACCAGTTAATAGACATTTGGGTTATTTACAGTTTTAACTATTATAAATAATGATACTATAGCCATTTGCCTCTCTCTCTCTCTCTCTCTCTCTCTCTTTTGCTTTCTCTCTCTCTCTCATTGTTATTCTTTTGAGACAGAGTCTCATCTCATTATGTAGCCTAAGTTGGTCTTGAACTTGCTACGTATCCAAGCTGACCTCAAACTTGCAATACTATTACCTCCATCTCCCAAATGCTAGGATTACATACATGCACAACCATACCTAGCTCTTTTCTCTTGAAATAGGTAGCTTAAAGCAGTATACAGAAATACCTATAGCTGTATAGAAACATAGGTGCCAATGGCTCATTCCTTTAATCCTAGCTACTTGGGAGGCTAAGATCGGGAGGATTTCACCATTGTTTTGTGTTTATGATCTTCAGATTGAGTAATAATCTCTAGTTCTCTGTTTTTAAATTTGCTGATCCTAACTTCTATTTTATATCTGCTCTTGGAATCACCTACTGAAGTTTTCATTTCATTTACTTTTGAACTCCAGTACTTACATTTATTTTGTTGGGAGCATTTTGGGGAGTTCAGTCTTGTCTCTCTTGAGATTCTCTATTTGTTTTCATTGTCATACTTTATATTAATTTCTTAAACATGCTTTTTCTTTACATCTTTCAATATATTTAAAATAGCTGCTTTGAACTCTTTCTAAGTCTAACCTCAGTTTCTGTTGATTTTTTTCTTAATATGGGTCAAGACATCTCAGAAGTCAGACATCAAAGTTAATAGTGTATATTTGTGATTTTTGTAAGTCATAGCCTAACCCTTTAGGCATTTCACTTCCTAACTTTATTTAAAGCTCTATTGAACATTTATTTTTTAGAGCTGAGTAGAGGGAATTACTAGACATAATATTAAAAAGTATTCCATTTCACCTTTAAAATATTTAAAAGTCACTGGAATTATGGGGAATGCATGCACTTTTTCAAAGACAGGAGCTATGGATCTTAACCATTGTCTCCCTCCATATATTGGGAGTTGGAGATTGCAAAAATAGAGAGGGAGAGGCATACATTCAATTCTACTATAAGGTGACAAAAGTATGTCTAAATATAAACATGCTATGCAAAAGCACAATAAAAAATACTGAGTTTGTGGAAAAAATGAGATCAGGGGCAGAAAACTCCAAAACCTAAAGGAACACTTCAAAAAAATAAGGCCTAAATTAAACAGTAACAGTTTTATGCATGTTAAATGTTAAAGAAGAACTGCATAGATATACAATAAATATGGCAGTTCTCCTTAAAATAGACCTGAAGTTTGTTTGTTGAAGTGGATGCTGTACGAGTTGCAGCTTGTGAGATACTGTGAAATGGTGGAACTAGGGTTATCAAAAATGAGAAGGAAAGTTATAATACTAGCTGTTATAAGGTTGACCTTTGGTTGAGTTGGCATTAAGTAATCTTATGGTCTCAATTCCTAAATGTTTTTCTGCATTTAAGATATAGGTCCTTTGAGGTATGCTTTTATGGTAGATACCTGTTTCATCAAAATTAAAAATTTTAATCCAATGGGTAGCCTCTTTAACATTTATATCACTGCTAGAAATTCTCTTGCAACTTTTTGTCACTGCTTCTAGCTTTACCAGATAGCTACAGTACTGTTTGATACCAGTAATCCAGACATATTAGCATGAAAAGGAGCCACTTCAACAGGATTTCATAATTTACATTTCAGGTCTTGGTATATAGATATTGCATCCTCTTTGTGAAATTAATTGCTTTGCTCTTTGGTCTTCATCTCAAAGGCTCAACAATGTTTCCATTTCTTTTATTTCCTTATAACTTATTCTTATTGATTTCATCAGCCCCTGAAATTATACCAGCCCTAGACTTAATGGGGTTTTAATTTTAATTTTGGCAGAGTTGCTTCTGATAATCCTTAATGTGGATTACTTTATGCTTATTACTCTGAAATATCACATTCTCTTGTTTCTTTCAGAATACTTTATTATTTAAAACGTCTCTTCAATACTTGAAGCTTTCCTTGTGCATGTACTGCTACATGTTTTGGAACCAAGATCATCATACATTTGGTGAATGTTGACTGAGTGTTTTCTTATACTGCGAAGTTCACAAATGTGAAAGAATAGCAAAGCACAACCCTTATAGCACAACATGTGATGAACTAAGATAACTGGTAGTTTTATGTATGTGTTTTGTAAATGCCTACATGGCTCAGATCAATTGGTTGCAATATTCTGTATTTTTCACAAATAGAATTGTATATAAGCAAACATGAAATTTCATTATGTTCAGATCATTCTGTAATATATGAATCATGTTGGAACAAATCCACTTTTTCACAACAATGTTATAACAAAACTGGATTCTAGGTGATTTAGGTCATTGTTTCACAAACTAAACTGTCTGTAGTAAAAGACAAGGTTTGATTATTTTGTATGTTTGTTTCTAACTATCATGGACTAAAACTTTTGTAAAACTCCTTACAAATAAAATACCAGAAAATGAAATAAATGAGAAATTTTGTTAATAGATTCAGCAATCAAAAATTATTTTTCATAAAAATTAAACTATTTTAGTAAACAATCTGAAAATACAACAGAAATAAAGTGACTATAAATACCTGCATTACACCAGTGGCTCACACCTGTAACCCCAGCTACCTGAACACTGAGATTGGGAGGATCAAGGTTCAAGACCAGCCCAGACAAATAGTTTATGAGGCCCATCTCCAAAATAAACACAGCAAAATGGACTAAAGTCATGGCTCAAGCAGTAGAGTACCTGCTTTGCAAAGTAAAACCCTAGTTCAAACCACAGTCCCACCAGAAATAAAACAGAAAGAAAATGTGCATACTGTTGATTAATGTAGAGAATGACTATTACTGTCATCAGTGTTTTCTTTGCAGTTGTAAGTTTAAAATTTATGTGTGAAACCATAATTACCCCATAATATATGCCTGTACTCACTTTGATAACCATATATATTAATAGCACTATGAATATCAATAGTTAGAATTTTTAATATATATAAACTTGCTGTTAGATTGCTAATTTACACAGTCTTATTTGGAGTGATGATAATGATACAGTGTTTGGTAATAGATATTTAAACTCTTTCAGTCTTTAACACACAGAAAAACTCTCTTATAGTGGTTTACTGCTAGGAATGGAAGAAGATTTCAGAGCAGTTTCAGTAAGCTCAGAACTTCTCCACATGGCATTGCTACAGTTTTTATCCTGGCATCTGTCTAACAGTTTCACTTCCTTCATTCCCTAGTGCCTGCCCACCATGCTTTGTTCACCATGCTCTAGACTCCTTAGCGTTCACCTTACACACTAATTTTCATGATCTCTTAATCTGCTTATATTTTCCACTTTGCCTGAAATCTATTTCACGCACCTTCCAATCTGCCTTCCAAAATTTTATTTTAAATGTCAACTCTTCTATGAAACCTACCCTACTTGTCTTACCTCAACTAAAAGCAACATAATCTCCTACTGTTCTTTGCATATAACACTTTGATAGATTATTAGATATGAAGAATGATGGACGGGGTAAATTCAACTAAGATGTATTGTAAGAACTTTTGTAAATGTCACAATATACCTCCCGTAACAACAATAATAAATACAGAAAGGGAAATTTAATTTAACTTAAAAAAAGATTTCCCCCTTAGCCAACATTTTGAGGGTCGTAAAAGTTAGGGTTCTGTTTTATGTAGTATGGTATTTGGCAAATAATTCCAGATCCCCATCATACCTGCCCATCCCAAGGCTTGAGATTATAAGAGAAGGAAGATAGTAATTTAGCAATGTTTATCTATAAGATTGCTTATATATATAATTCCTTTCTATTGCTAGATAAATACACAAGATTTAGCTTTTGGCTACATAACTTTTGTCCATTTCTATTTATCTTCCTTTTAATAACTTAAAAAATTCTTCCCATAATGATCAACATCTTAATCCTTTCTTCTTGCATTTAATACTAGAGAGACACCAAAAGCCCTAAGAAACAGAAGGGAAATATTTAAGTATTTTTAATAGTTACAGGATTGAATTTGTTGGCAGTAACTGTTTAAACATTGCATGACATCATTAACTGATAAAACATTTAGAGGAAAATACAAACAACTATATTTTTTATCTCTGCTTGTCCCAAACTTCCATAAGTCTTTCTTTCAAACACAGTGCTGTATGTCTCAAAATGTGCCATCCTTGTTTATGTCTTCAGGCTGATATGCCACACATTTTACAGTCTTTCAGTATAATTTCTTATTTTAAACCTCCTTAAGGAAAATTTTAGAAAATGATATGATGATCTGTCTTGAAGTTTAAGCTCTTAATCCAGAAGCACTTGTAATTGACTATTTCACAGATCTTAATTCAATTAGCATCTAGAGCCCTATTTTTAATTACCTCTGAGAAATACAAGACATAGTCAGAATTTTTCTTATGTTATACAACTTTTATCAACCTTTAGAGAGTTTGAGAATATATTCTTATTACAGGTAAGTGAGTTCTGAAATACATATTTTTTTCAGTGCTATGAATCAAACCTAGGGCCTTGTTCATGTTAGGCAAGTAACCAAACTATGCAAAAGCCAGTATTTATTGAGTATGTATTATCTCTTAGTAAGAACACAGGAATAAACAAAGCATAATGGTGTCTAGTCTCAAAAGAGTTCAGTTTCCAGTAAGAAGAGTGGAAACAAACACTGAAGCATGACAAGGAAATTTAGAGATGTGAAAACTGCTAACACTTAACTATAGAGGAGCAGGATGAAATAAAGCCAACAATAAAGAAATGAGAAAAACTAAAACCATTCCCTCTAAAATCAGGAACCAGACAAGGATGCCCACTATCTCCATTCCTATTCAACATAGTACTGGAATTCCTAGCCAGAGCAATTAGGCAAGAAGAAGGAATAAAGGGAATACAAATAGGTAAAGAAACTGTCAAAATATCCCTATTTGCAGACGACATGATCCTATACCTTAAAGACCCAAAAAACTCTACTCAGAAGCTTCTAGACATCATCAATAGCTATAGCAAGGTAGCAGGATATAAAATCAACATAGAAAAATCATTAGCATTTCTATACACTAACAATGAGCAAACGGAAAAAGGATGTATGAAAACAATTCCATTTACAATAGCCTCAAACAAAATCAAATACCTAGGTGTAAACCTAACAAAAGATGTGAAAGACCTCTACAAGGAAAACTATACACTTCTGAAGAAAGAGATTGAGGAAGACTATAGAAAGTGGAGAGATCTCCCATGCTCATGGATTGGTAGAATCAACATAGTAAAAATGTCGATACTCCCCAAAGTAATCTACATGTTTAATGCAATTCCCATCAAAATTCCAATGACATTCATTAAAGAGATTGAAAAATCTACTGTGAAATTTATATGGAAACACAAGAGGCCACGAATAGCCAAGGCAATACTCAGTCAAAAGAACAATGCTGGAGGTATCACAATACCTGACTTCAAACTATATTACAAAGCAATAACAATAAAAACAGCATGGTACTGGCACAAAAACAGACATGAAGACCAGTGGAACAGAATAGAGGATCCAGATATGAAGCCACACAACTATGAGCAACTTATCTTTGACAAAGGAGCTAAAAATATGCGATGGAGAAATAGCAGCCTCTTCAACAAAAACTGCTGGGAAAACTGGTTAGCAGTCTGCAAAAAACTGAAACTAGATCCATGTATATCACCCTATACCAAGATTAACTCAAAATGGATCAAGGATCTTAATATCAGACCCCAAACTCTTAAGTTGATACAAGAAAGAGTAGGAAATACTCTGGAGTTAGTAGGTATAGGTAAGAACTTTCTCAATGAAACCCCAGCAGCACAGCAACTAAGAGATAGCATAGATAAATGGGACCTCATAAAACCAAAAAGCTTCTGTTCATCAAAAGAAATGGTCTCTAAACTGAAGAGAACACCCACAGAGTGGGAGAAAATATTTGCCAATTATACATCAGACAAAGAAAGGACTGATAACCAGAATATACAGGGAACTTAAAAAACTAAATTCTCCCAAAACTAATGAACCAATAAAGAAATGGGCATGTGAACTAAACAGAACTTTCTCAAAAGAAGAAATTCAAATGGCCAGAAAACACATGAAAAAATGCTCACCATCTCTAGCAATAAAGGAAATGCAAATTAAAACCACACTAAGATTCCACCTCACCCCTGTTAGAATAGCCATCATCAGCAACACCACCAACAACAGGTGTTGGCGAGGATGTGGGGAAAAAGGAACCCTCTTACACTGTTGGTGGGAATGTAGACTAGTACAACCACTCTGGAAAAAAATTTGGAGGCTACTTAAAAAGCTGGACATCGATCTACCATTTGATCCAGCAATACCACTCTTGGGGATATACCCAAAAGACTGTTACTCCAGAGGCACCTACACATCCATGTTTATTGCGGCACTATTCACAATAGCCAAGTTATGGAAACAGCCAAGATGCCCCAGCACTGACGAATGGATTAAGAAAATGTGGTATCTATACACAATGGAATTTTATGCAGCCATGAAGAAGAACGAAATGTTATCATTCGCTGATAAATGGATGGAATTGGAGAACATCATTCTGAGTGAGGTTAGCCTGGCTCAAAAGACCAAAAATCGTATGTTCTCCCTCATATGTGGACATTAGATCAAGGGCAAACACAACAAGGGGATTGGACTATGAGCACATGATAAAAGCGAGAGCACACAAGGGAGGGGAGAGGATAGGTAAGACACCTAAAAAACTAGCTAGCATTTGTTGCCCTTAATGCAGAGAAACTAAAGCAGATACCTTAAAGCAACTGAGGCCAATAGGAAAAGGGGACCAGGAACTAGAGAAAAGGTTAGATCAAAAAGAATTAACCTAGAAGGTAATACCCACGCACAAGAAATCAATGTGAGTCAATGCCCTGTATAGCTATCCTTATCTCAACCAGCAAAACCCCTTGTTCCTTCCTATTATTGCTTATACTCTCTCTACAACAAAATTAGAGATAAGGGCAAAATAGTTTCTGCTGGGTATTGAGGGGGGGAGCGGGAGGGGGTGGAGTGGGTGGTAAGGGAGGGGGTGGGGGCAGGGGGGAGAAATGAACCAAGCTTTGTATGCACATATGAATAATAAAAGAAAAATGAAAAAAAAAAAAAAAAGAAATGAGTAAAGTGTTCTGGGAGTGCCTTGAAGGCACAAATAATTTGAGCTGGTGTAACAGGGAAACCACAATGAAGGGAAAGTGGTACGAATGCAATTTTGAAAAATAGAAAAGGAATTGGGGCATTTGACACTTGAAAATTGAATCACTTCTTTTAGTTTTCTGGTTTTGTTTTTCATTTCTGATGGAAATCACTTGGTTGTTTTAAATAGAGCATCATCAAAACTCCAAAGAGTTTACAATAAACTAACTAGTAAACAATGGACTAAGAATTGTAAGCAATCCTGAGTGTCTCAGTAATGGCTAGTCCTCTAAGGGCAGCAGCAACCTTTAATCTATTTTGTTTTGTAGTTCCCTAATGCTTTCAGAAATGCTTCTCACTAGGTGTCTTCAGCATCCCTGGCCTAGCCACTTACACAGAGAAAAAGCGAATGTGGAGGCTGAAGAAAGGCTTTGATGTTTAGTAATAAGACTGTGAGTCACTTTGGGAAATATTGGCAAACAACCCTCTTACTTGCTACAAATAGACTATTGGTTATACTTCTTGGTATTTCTTTAATACTCTTTTTTTTTTTCAAGAGAGTTATTTTTGTGGCTGGTCTCAAAAGTACAATGCAAATATTTTCCCCTTCAGCCAATGGCATAAATGCAGTGTAAATTGTGATCTCTAAAAGACAGTTGCTCATAGTCAGGTAGTGTTAACTTGTTATTTTTCTAGAAAGTGTCATAAGAATTTTGTGTTTCCTTCATTTGACAAAAACTCATCTTGTTTACGTCTTTTAGAAAAGAACTGTACTTTAACATCAGTCTACATGTAATTCTTGCCTCTCTCTTCCGGAGCTTGGGTGTTACTGGAGGGACATGAGAGAGGTCAGTGACTATGCCCAAGAGTGCTGTTTGGGAGCTCAAGGATACTCTACAAACAACACCAGGAGGGCAGCATAAGAAAAACTGATGTATCTCTTATAGATCATTTTCTTATTCTTCATTCTTAACTGAACATAAGTGCAATATGTTTTCATTATATACCTCTGAAGAGTGTTCTTACTGCTTATCTTTGCCTATATCTAATTTTGTTTATGCAGTTATTTTACCTGTTTTCTGATCCTAATTAAATAATTCAAACTAGACTTATGCTCCTGTTTTCTCTTGTAGATTTAGAAAACCATAGTTAAAGCTTTTTTTTGTCATTGCAACTATATGTGTGAGTGCAATTTGAATCACTACCTCATTACACTGTTACTATACTGCGCTCACTATGTACTTAGTACTCTCATCGTGCCATATATTTGTCTCATTCAATCTTTAATTATGTATGTTTCAGGTTAATTACCAAATATATAAAATAGGATGATAATTTAAGTTCTTTAGTGTATGCATCATATAACACAGTATCAAAACTTGCTAGGGGAAATACAGAATTTTCTAGGAGAAATAGAACCAAAAGGCATTCAGTAATTTTGCTGTAGGTTTGTCAGTTGACAGCTGAGTGATGATTGGTATGATTTCTTATCCAGCTCTTTATCTTTTCTCTCATTCCCTTGGGGTATAGCAATCCAATCCCAGAGTTTTTCAGTTCTTAAAGATAGCATACACCACAGGGATGATCAAACCCAACTACCTTCTCTACAAATGACTGAACTGCTTAAGAGAAGTAAAGCATCTTGCCTAAAATGACAGAACTAAATCACAGGACTGAAATTCTAATCATGATGGTCTTTTGACCTCAATTTGAGTATATTGTCAATTATTGCATGCTGTTTATTTTTCTAGCAACTCAACAACTTTTCAGTTAGTTTTCAGTTTTTCCAGTTTTCAAAATGTAATAATAATGATTAGAGAACATGAGGTATAACATTTTCTGAGTCTGGTAGTTATTGTTATAAATTTTGACAGACCTGTGGTTTATGTGTCCCAGGACCCAATATGGCGCTTGGTATCTGTTGCTACTGTTGTGTCATTTACCTATTATTGTGTGTCTTCTGTATGCCTGTGTTCTTTTAAACCTCATAATTATTGACTTTAGTTTCTTTTATATTCAATATTCCTAAATTGTGCTACAGTCCCTTTGGGAGCTAGAATAAGTTATTATTCCTTGCAAATGTGTTTGACTGCTGCATTCTGTTATTTTCTCTTCTGTTGGTAGCCTACAGCTTCAACTGCTGAGCTGTGGAGGAGTTTAAACCTCTAGGGCCCATTAGATTTAACTTGTTTACTACATTGATATCTATATGTTAAATGACAAGAGAGTTGAGGTTATTGAATAATTTAAAATTCTGCTCTAATTGGTGTCATATGACCTGGAAAAGGCCATGGATGATGCCAGGAGCATGCTGTGAATTCCTTATAAATAATTCATAAATTAGATGATTCATTTGCCTGGATGTCTTGGTAAATGCAAAAGTTCGTAAGTTATAACTGATGATACAACACCTGTAAGTATTTAGTTCCTAATGCTGGAAGGTAATCTACCTTGATGATCTTGTAGCAAAATCTGCCAGTATAGGAGAGTTAATTGCACTGGAGAGAATGAACATTTATTTAGGATGAGACTTTGGCACACCACACAGTGCAGCTGTTGCATTACATATTCTCTGTCAGTTTGACAACTGGTCCATGTATACCAATGTTAAAGGTGCAGCATGTCATTTTGTGCCTTATTTGACATTAACTCCAAATGCTCTAGGAAATACAGTGACTTGCCCCACACACAGTAGTTTAAGTTTAGAAGTTTTTATCTAGGTCTTGAATTACTGGCTTAAAAAAAAAAAAAGACCAGAGGGGAAATTTTTAAGCAACAGAACTAAGATTTATATTCTTATAAGCCTAAGAGTGGGAAAAGGAGGATTGTTAATAAGTTGCTTGCCAGCATAAAAAAATTATTCACAAAGAAATTAATACTTATAAGACCTGTTGGTACTGTTGACTAACCCTTTGGATAACAACTCATGAATGTATTGGAAGTAATCACTTCTTAAGTTAATAAAACCCTGTTGCAAGAAATATTATTGCAGTTTATGTTATTCTCTCCTTGTGGTTCTATTGCAGACAAATTGGCCACACCTATAAAAATGATTCATAGAAACTTAATGATATATCATTGTTTATTTGTTGATGGTATTCACATTACCATTATTTCACAATAATACTGCAGTTGTTTATCTAACATATGAGAATATGGAAAAATCCTGGGTTACCATAAGAATAGTAGGATTTTTGTTCATGTATGTGCTTTCCCACATATGTATATACACATGCATATACATGTGTATATGCATGTAATATTATATAATACTTGTTTATAAATAGACATCCTATATAAAGGATCACATAAAAAGGTATCTTAAGGGTTCAGAAAATTTTCTTCCAATTTGGAAATTTACTAGCCTTCAGCATTAAAAGCTTCTTCATCATGTCTAACCTAAGTTTCTCACATTTGTTTTTAATTTTGTTCTTTTCTCAATGGTGTTTTTCCATCTGATCATTAGCCTATGTCTACCCAAGCTCTGTCATAAGCCAAAACACATGTTCGCCTCATCTTTCTTTCATACTCTAGATCCCATAGCATGCTATGTCAAGGATTTCATTGGCAGAAGTCACTTCTTATACCTAAGGATTAATATACCTTTTGCATAAGACAGATCCTAATATGCTGTGAACTTAACTATTTTTATCTGTTGTGATCTACAGATCTTTTCCTTGCCTAAACTTTTTTAAAGTTGCAATGTTTTCCATTTTATATATATTCCTTTGCATGCTTTTCTGCTAAATATCATTCTGATATGATATTTATTTATTTCTGATTAATTACCCCATCCAACTTATTTTTATTACATAGAAAACATGCAGTAATACATATAAAGTCACATTATTTAGCTTTCTAATTGTATTCTGAGAATATGTTAGCATATAGAATTTTGGGGGAGGGTGTTGGGAATCCAATCAAGGGTCTTGCTCCTACCAGGTAAGCATTCTACCACTTAGCTACAATTTTTTGATTGGAAGAACATTAAGTGTAGTCACCAACTTTAGTTGACAAACTACAGCAGGCTAAATCCAGCTCACTACATGGTTTTATACAACACATGAGCTAAGAATGACTTTTACATTATTAATGGTTGCAGAGGGAACAAGAATATTTAGTGGAATGGAAAAATTACATGAAATGTAAATTTCAGTGTCTATAAATAAAGTTTGGCAAGAGCACAGCTGTATGCATTCATTTATGTGTTGTGTCTTGCTTTGGTGCCACAGGAGCAGAGCTGAGAGTAACTGTGAGAAAGTCCACATTTATGGCCCGCAAAGCCTAAAATGTTTTCCTTTGCATAAAAAGTTTGGTGATTTCTGCTGTGTAGTTGTAAAAATAAACAAATTGCAACTATACACCGCACCACAGATTAACCTAACAAATGTAATGTGGGGTAAAAGAAGTCAGACACAAAAGTATATAATCATATTATTTCATTTATATTTTAAAAAACAAGTAAAACTGAATTCTAGGATGGATATTTCATCAGGAAAGGATCAAGGTAAAGAAATTAGTAACACAAAAGTCAGAAGAGTCATTTCCTTTGTCACGGGAGGTAGAGAGGGTATGAAGGGTCTTCTGCCTGAAAATAGTGTTTGATTTCTTGAATGGTAGTTACTAGGCATTGCTTTGTGATTATTTACTGATCTGGACATATTTGTTTTATGTTGTTTTCTATGTTTCTTATAGTTTACATTAAAGTTTTTTTTAAAAAGGAAGCAGTATGGAGTAATGCAAGACTAGGATTTGGATTGAGACAAATCCTATATAGTGTTGATATGACCTTGAGAAAGTTGTACTGCTTCATTTCACCTCATTTTCTCATCTGTAAAATAGTAATTAAAATGGCTACCTTGCAGAGATGTTAAGAATTACTGGTTGAATATGTAAAACTTATGGCACAGTACATACTGTTCTAGGAGCATGTTCAGCATTCAATGATAAGTGAAGGTAACCATTTAGAACCAAGTTCTCTCATCAGAAATAATTTGCTCAAAGTTCTTCTGTGACCTCTATTTTTTGTTTCCCATCTTCAGTCCTTTAAAAAAATTATTTTGAATTAAAGGTCATAGTTTTGCCAGTTACTTAACAAAAGAGATAATTAGAAAGGCCCAAAGCATTTTTTAAAAGTTGTTCAGTGTCATAACATATAGAGAAAATTAAAAATACAATAAGATTTCTCAACATAAAAGAATGGCTAAAAACAAAAATACTACCAAATGTTAATGTGAATGTGCAGCAACTGAGACTTTTGTACTTTGCAGATGGGGGATGACAAATAAAATGAATACTTTAGAAAACTTACTACAGCTTCTAATAAAGTTAAACATACTCTTATCCTATTGCCAAGAGAAGTAAACACATGTCTAAGTAAAGACTTGTTTAAGAGTCATAGCAGCTTTTTCCATAATAGCCCTACACTGCAAACATACTAATATCCATCAATAAGAAAATGAATTAAAAACTGTAATATTGTCAGCAACAACATATTATGTAATGATTTAAAAAAGTATTGGTACACACAACATAGAAGAAACTAAAAACTTGTGTTGAACCTTTATAGATATTAGAACAGCCACTGTGGAAAACAGTGTGGAGGGTCCTTCAAAAACCACATCAAACTACCATATGATCAAGCTGTTTCATTCCTGGGTTTATATCCAAAGGAAATGAAGTCAACATACAAAAGAAATACCTGCATGCCAAAGTTTATTATGGCACTTTTCATGATAGCTAAGTTCCCATCAATAGATGAATAGATAAAAGAAAATATATCAGTGGGATATTATTCAGCCATATAGAAGAATGAAATCCTATCATTGCAACAAATTGGATGAAGTTGAAGGACATCATGTTAAGCCACTCATAAACAAGTATCACATGCTCTCCCTCATGTGGAAGTTAAAAAAGAAAATTAAGTTGACCTGAAAGTAGAAGAGGGATTACTAGGTAATAAGAATGGGGGAGAAGGGAGGAGAACATAATCAATTCATGATGTATGCATATATGGAAATACTCAGTAAATCTCACTAGTCTGTACAATGAAAAAAAAGTGCTGAATAATGAAGGAAGACACAAAAGAGTAGAATACTTTATGATTCTACTGATACGAAGTTCAGTAAGCAGAACAAATCTATAGTTACTATTATGAAATGTCCTCGACAGGCTCATGTTTTGAACACTTGGTCCCTAGCTGGTGGCGCTATTTAGAGAGGTTGTGGGAACTTTGGCAGGTGAGGCCTAGCTAGCAAAAGTAGGTCATGGGGGTGGGGGTGGTGTTAAAGATTTTGCAGAGTTTCCTAGTCCTCTCCTCTCTTGCTACTTCCTGTCTACCAAGAGTAAAGAACAGCTTCCACCACGTACTCCTGCCACCATGATGCAGTGCCCAAGCATATGGGCCAACAGTCATGGCCTGAACCTTCTGAAACTGTTAGCCAAAATAAATCCTTACTCCCTTGAGTTTATTCTGTCAGGTATTTTTACCACAGCAACAAAAAACCTAACTGATACAGTTACAGAAGTCAGATTAGTTGTTATCTCTGGGAGCCTGAAGAGGTGGTATTGACTAGAAAGGGTACAAGGGAACTCCTGGGTTGATATAAATGTTCCATGTCTTGATAGGATGATGATTCCACAGTATATGAATGTAAAACTTCATTAAGCTATAAACATCTGTGCATGTTACTATACCTCAAATTTTTTAAAAAAATTATTGGTTTCTAAGTTAGTATTATGTATCTAAAAGTTTCATGTTAAATCCATATGCCAGAGACAGTGGTTTGGGGCTTTTTTGTTAGGTTAAGCCTTAGTTAAGAGTAGTTGTATTGGTAAATATAACATAGAAGGCATGGCACAGCTCCAGAAAGAAAACACATCTGTTTCATTCAGGCCCATTGTTCTTTCCAGGGATCCCAGAGGCAATACCTGTTTTCAGTTCCACTATAAAATAGCTTAACTTCTTACAGGGAATTTTCTATTTCTTCTCTTTTCCTCTTCCTTAGTTACGTGATTCATCCTAATCATCTAATCTCCTCCTCCTCCTCCTCCTCCTCCTTCTTTCTTCTTCTTCTTCTTCTTCTTTCTTCTTCTTTCTTCTTCCTCTTTTTTTTGAGACAAGTTCTCACTATAAAGCCTAGACTGACCTAGAACTTCTTATTTATCTTGAGTTGTCTTCAATCTTCTTATCTTCCTGCCTGTGGAAGATTCTGGGATTATAATTTTTTCTTTACTTATCATAAGCCTTAACCCAACTTGAATTTTTCTACTAAGCTGTTACTTCGAGCTCATCCTTATTGAGAATATACTATGTGCTAGCCCAAATGCTTCCTTCAAAAGTTGTGGAGACAGAGACATCAATGATAAAAATGGTAATAATAACAGTAAACATTTTAAAATACTGCCTTTATATTATGTGATCCTAGGAGTTTATATGAATTAGCTCATTTAATTAGGACAATAGCCCTAAGAGGTAGTGCGAGATATTAATATTAAGACTGACAAGTTTTGTACAAAGAAAGATGAAGAGCCTCTCTATTATCTCAAGCAATTCAACTCTGACCTGACTTGTAAACCCCATTTTAGCATAGTAAAGGTAGTTGCTGAACTCATCCCCTTTAGAAGACAGAGACAATCTGTTATAGTGGAATATGCCCTTTGAGGATCTAAACATATACACACATACCCTACACACATACAGTGTTTTTGAAAGAAGTTTGTTTAAATATGTTTTGTCTCTTTGTAACTTGAACCCTTATATACTGGCACCCATGGTAACTGTCATTCTCACCACCTCATTCAGTTTTGAAATAGATGCTCTAACTCTGTTTTACTGGTGAAGAACCTGAGACTTACCCAAGTTGAGTAATTACTTTTCTGTTGCTATAACAAGTTCCCACAAACTTAGCAGTTAAAAAGTGTACATTTATTATCTCAGTTTCCATGAGTCTGGGCATAATTTAGTTGGGCCTTCTGCTTAGTCTCAACAATGCTGCCATCAAGGTGTCAGCATGGCTACACTATCTGAAGCTTATATGGTTATTGACAGAAGTTAGCTTTTTTCCATGAATGCCTCATTTTTGTTGTTGCTAGTTTTTGGCCTCAGAGAGATGTTTATTCCAGAAATCCTTACCACATGAGCCTCTCTCTCTTGAGCCTCTCACAGCATAACAATATGGCATGAGAATCTGACCTTGGGGGATAAGAAGGGGAATCAGACCCTTTTTTAATGGGCTCACTTGATTAGATTAGGACAACCCAGGATTATGTCCTTTTTGTAATAGTCAAAGTAGCCTGATTAGGTACCATACGTTTGAAAAGCCTCTTTTGCTATATAATGTAACATAGTCACAGGATGAATATCCCATTATGTCTGTAGGTCCTACCCACACTCAAGAGGAGAATAATACGGAGTGTGTACACCAGTAAGATAAGAATCTTGGAGACCCATTCTAGAATTTTGCCTGTCACACATGCAGGCACCTAGCAGGTTGTTGACAAAGCAGTGTTTCCTTTGAGCAAAGCAGAAATCAAAATCATTAAATTGGGCTGGGGTCGTGGCTCAAGTGGTAGAGTGCTTGTCTAGCATACACATGGCCCTGGAGTCAATCCCCAGTATTGTATAAATAAATAAATGCATAAATAAATATCATTAAACTGTACCACCTCTCAAAAACATAGAAAGTTAATCATGCAAAAATTTTTTAAATATCCCAAACACCTGACATTTGTGGATAACTAATTATCAGTATCATTAAAGTAAGTATAGAATGCATCAGTGCCTAAAAATGTACGTATGTAAATAATGCTAAGAAACAAATGTCAGTATGAAATACTACATACATGCTTTCTTCTATTAGGTTGTAATACCTTTATTAGATTATATAATGATATAAAAGCTGATATAAGGGTCTAGATCTTTTATAAATTTAACTGTCGTTTTTAAAGTATGGTGGTTCTCTTAAAAGATTACAAAGTAGATGATAAATGTTAAATATTTATATCGACATTAAGCAGTATGAAAGTTCAGAGTAGAGGACATTAAAGTATACTAAAGTCTCCCTTTAGGTGTAAAATAAGATAAAATTTTTATCAGGTAGTTTATTAGGAATTTTATCTAGGACTAGCTCATTTTCTGTAGCTTGTCTTCTGTTGGGTGTACAGGATTACATGTCCTCTTGGAAGAGAATTAAGACTTCTTATTTTAATGGAACTTCTTTAGCATTGCTTTAAAAATTCAATTAAAAACTTAAAAATCACTGTAGTATCCCTTTGTCGTAAAATAGGAAATGCAGTGGTGCTGCATATGACTATTAGTTAACACTTTTTACCCACTATCCATCATTTTCAGCTGTTACAAAATAAATTGGTGAGCTATTTCACCCTTCTCCTAGGAATCTCAATATTCATTCATTCCCTATCTCTAGAACATCTCAACTGTTTTTGAATTTTATTTAAAAAGACATTGTGAGGCCAGTGTGGTGGCTCATCTGTAATCTCAGCCACTAAGGAAGCAGAGATTGGGAGGATCTCGGTTTGAGGCCAGCTTGGGGAAAAAGTTAGCAGGACTCCTCAAAAAATCTGGGTATGATGGTGAGTGTTTGTAAAACCAGCTAGGTAAAAGGATTGCAGTCCAACCCCAGATTCAGGCAAAAAGAGCTGGAGGTGTGGACCAAGTGGTAGAGCAAGTACAAGGCCCTGAGTTCAAGCCCCAGGATGGATGGATGGATAGATAGATAGATAGATAGATAGATAGATAGATAGAGGACTTTGTTGTACACTGAATAATATCCCCCATAAGTCCGTGTCCTAATCCTAGGCCCTATGAATGTCACTTTATATGGCATAGTGGACTTTGTAAAGCAAGGACTTTGCAGATGTGATTAAGGAATTTGAGATGGGGGAAATTATTTTGGATTTCCAGGATGGGCCCCATAAAATCCAGACAGTACTTATAAGAGTGAGTTACAAAGAGTCAGAGCAGAAGGCAGTGTGATTATGGAAGCAGAAGTTGGAATGATTTGTTTTGAAGATAGAAGAAAGGCCACAAACTAAGGAGTACAAGTGGTCACTAGAAGCTGAAAAAGGGAAAGAAACTGACTATTCTGAGCTTTCTGAAGAAACCAGTGCTGCCAATACTTTGACTTCAGCCTAGTGAAACAGATTTGAAATTTCTCACCTCCTGATATGTAAGAGAATAAATTTGTGTTGTTTTAAACTACAAATTTCGTGGTGATTTGTTGCAGCAGCAATAAGAAACTAACAAAGTTGTAATGCATTAGTTTATTGAGAGTCATATTTTTTGCAACCTTGAACAAATAAACTTCCCTCAGCCTGCAAATAACTGTCTATGAATCATAAAGTGAAAGATTATTTCAGTTGGGTATGTGTAAGTGACCTATGCCATTAACATAGACTGACACATTTGTGTAGTTCCACAATGTTAGAATTTATTGAATATTAATAGATTGGTAAACCACATCAGTTTCATTGACTTTATTTCACCACATACTTGTGGTTTCACATGAATCATGACCATCACAATTACAAGTTCTTCATTCCGTTCCTATCTTAATTTCTAATATCTATGATACATCGTACTTCACATGACTATATTATAGGTTACAGAAAGGTAGGAAAGAGTGGAGTCTGTAGGAGTTAAAGAATCAATGCAAAGAGCCAATACAAATGAAAGAATTCCTGCAAATGGTCAGTTAACTAATGGCAGATCTCAGAGATGAGGACGTGAGGAATCTGAATAGCATCAGATCTATGTTAGTGGTGTTGACAGCAGGGAGGATGGCACTGAGCAGGGTCCAGATACAAGTGGGAGTTCATCACTTGGAGAGTTCCTGAGGAGAGGCCATAACAAATACATTCAAGTGAGCTGTGACAAAATGACAGGTTGGTATGTCACACAGAAGCCTGAGGTATCTTTCTATGCATCTTGGTTGTATAATTCATTGGTCTGGTGGTAGTTTTTTATTAGCAAAAATGCATCACTTCCCAGTTTGTGCCTTATGGTTGTGCTGGACAGAGCTATTGTTTACTTGTACAAATAAGATGCTAAATCATTCTGCTTTAGTATTTGTACCCAAAATGCACTCAGGACAAGCATCTGCTCTGTACCCGAAGTAGAATGACTCAGGGCACTGCTTGCCAGAAAGCTGCTGCTCTGTCCAGTGTGGATAGAAGATTAAGAAGGATTTTTACTTTTTTGGTTAATATTACTGTTCAGGAGGCAGATGACTTTCTGGATTCACTTGAATAGAGATTTTTTTAATGTCAAGGAAGTAAAGAGTTAACATAAATAACCTTCAAATGAAAAACAAAGTGAAGAGGAAGATAAGAATGGAAGCTATAAAGGCTATTTCAAATGTTTTACTTTTTAAATCTTTCTAGTTACTTTCTCTTGTCTTTACTGTTCAGTAAAGTCCAGGTAGGAAAATGAAGTTTCTCCAAAGGTAGATGATTTGTTTCTTTCAGCCTTTGAATTGACGGTTATACTTTGGCTGCCCACAAAGAAGTAACAGTGGCTAGAAATAATACATTTTTTTGTACAACTCAGTTTGCTAGTTAAGTAATTAGACTTGGTAGCCTTCATTTGTTGTGCTGAAGATCTAAGGTGAAGGGAAATTTTAATAGAATGTAGAGGATTTCTTGGAAGGGTTTGATGACTGCCTAGAGTCACTTTCAGAATTGTATGCCCCTATCAACTCAGTTTAAGATTATTTCTTCTACATTAATTTCCTCCAATATTATTTTGTTAATTCTAAGTATCCACCTTCACGAGCAAGTTGTTCATCTGTAACACACTTGGCATCTGCATTAAACTAGAACATTTCCAGCTGGGCAACCTAGAATTAGGATATACCATGTTTCTGAAATACATGGTGAAGAAAATTTACTTGTTTGTTATAATAAATCAGTGATGTTCAGAGCTGAGCTAAGTACAACAACTCAGTCTTCTAAGGCCACAGTCGGCAGTCAGATGGATGGAAATAGTCCATGATGTGAACCATGGATTTTCAAAGTGTGATCCCATATCAGTAACATCATCATCACCTGGAAACTTGTTAGACATGCAAGATTCTGCTCCAGACAGAGTTTGAAAGTCCAGGGATGAAACCAACAGCTCATGTTTGATAAGCCCTGCCAACCCATTCTGATATATGCTAAAGTTTGAGAATCACTGGTATAGTCCAAGTTTTTCTCTCCCTAATAGAATAGGCTTAAGGCTAAAATGTTGGGAATGTTCACTCTATTGATCTGTCAGTGATAATTTATACCTGCTTCCTTTCTGCCTGAGTTCTATCAGATCCTAAGGACTTGAACAGCTTAATTGAAAAATCACTATGTCTATAACCAAAATTAAATACATTTTGTGTTTTACTGCTTTTGATTAGACTTATATTTTGCTGAAAGTGGTTGGTTTTATCTGTATTCTATAAAGATATTATACAAACTCATCAAATTTCTAGCAGTAACTATTCAGTATTAGGTGAAATACTTTACATCAAATCTCATTCTATGTAATGGCCAAGCAAAGGGTGTTTAAGGTAGCTGAATGAATTTCTTGGCTCAATATTCAAAAGTAAACAATTTTAGACATTAACATTTAATGCTTTTGCATCTTCTCAAAGTTGATTTTATGTAACCTTCATTATTTTCAACTCCCCAGATCACCAAAGATATTGTTTAAGCAGTACATACTAATACTGTTTTTCTCATCCTTACATGAATTTGCTGAAATGTAGGCTATTTAAAAATGGATGAGGCTTTGTGGCACATATTTGTTTAGCTATGCTACTGCTATCATTCAGTTTTTAAGAGCAAGTAAGAGTTTTGTTGTAGTGAACATACATTATTGATTTCTGAAAAGCTAAAAGAAAGAACTTGTATTATTGTATTTTTGTTTGACAAGTGACATTGGGTTTCTTCTTAGGTAATCAACAGAAAAAGCACTCTCCGTTCTTCATCTGTAGAATTAGATGGTTCCTACTTGAATGTAGCCAAACTACAAACCTATCAAACCAAGCAAAGGCCTAAGTCTGCAAACCAGGACTCAACTTCAGAATCCCTTATGGAATTTAGGAATAATTCTTTGAAATCAGTAACCCTTCATCATCCCAAAGAGGGTCTAGACAGGGTGCCATCAGAGACCAGAACATGTGCTTATGAATCTTCAGGGAGAAAACTAGCAGAAACACTCACAACAGAGAAAGCTGCACCAGAAGAATTAAAGACAAAGGAATGTCCACACATTAAGCCTACTCCATCCAGTCAGTATTGTGGTCATACACTTTCTGAAAATGAAGATCATGTTCATGAAAGCCATTCTACAAACATGGCCTCTCAATATTCCAAGACCCAGCCAGAATCATGCAGTTATTGTGGGCTTCCTTGGGAATCCCTTGCGCATGGCGGAGGGGCACTGCAACCTAGTGAAACTGATGTAAAAAAGCAGCTCTCAGAAGATAGAAGGAAACAACTGATGTTTCAGAAAATGGAACTGGAAATTGAAAAGGATCGCCTTCAGCATTTGCTGGCTCAGCAGGAGACAAAGCTTCTTCTGAAACAGCAGCAGCTTCACCAGTCTCGACTGGATTACAATTGGTAAGTTCTACCTGTTCTTTTAGAACACAGTATAAAATAGTTGTTTTTTGTTTGTTTTTTACTATAGCAGATATGTAGCAACATACGTTCTTCTGGATCCTGGCTTGCTCATGATGCATACCAATTGTGACTACTAAGTGAAATTCCTATCTTTTGTGGAAGACATGAAAAATTGATTTGTCTTCTAAAAGATTAGAATGTCTCCTTTCTGAGCAGTCTGGGATAATTTGCTGGATATCAGAGACAATTTTTAAATTTTTTCTTATTTTTTATTAGCATATAATAGTTGTACAGAGGGATACATTGTGATATTTATATATGCGCTTACAATGTCATAGATCTTAGATTTACCCCTTCTATCATTCTCCTTTCTCCTCCCCCACTTCTTAGAACAACTTCTATAGGTTTCATTCTTCTTTTTTCATGTATGAATACAAAATACATCCACCATATTCACACTCATTCATTCTTTCCTTATGCCCACTCCTTCTCACTGATAACCACCTCGAAAAATGATGTTTTATTCTCCTGTCCTTCATTTTTTTTAAAGTTTATATTGGTAGTTCAAGGGGCTATCACCTTGGTACTTCAGTCCTGTATATATCATGCCTTAATAAAATTAACCCCCCATTTCTTACTCTTTCTCTGTCATCATGCTCCCCTAATATTCAACAACTTATGATGCAGTACATTATATTATACTCATGTGTAGATGAGTTGTTTCAGTATTTTTCATTCTCTAACATTTTGTTTCCCTCTCTCACCTCCCACTGACTCCTCAGACAGACCCACTAACACAGTATATTCTCAAAATTGGATTTTTGGGGTGTTCTTACTATTATGTTTTGAGAGTTCTTTTCTTTTGCAATATTGGGGTTTGAACTCAGGGCCTTGCACTCACTAGGCAGGTGCTCTACCACTTTAGTCACATACCCAGCCCTTTTTGCTTTAGTTATTTTTTTAATAGGGTCTCATACTTATGCCCAGACAGGCCTGGACCATGATCCTCCTGTTTGTGCTTTCCAGGTAGCAGTAAGGACAGGTGCATGCTGCCACACCCAACTTTTATTGTGGTCTTGCAAACTTTTTGCCTGGGTTGGCATCAATCATGATCCTCCCAATCTCTACCTCCCAGTTAGCTAGGATTGCAGGCATAATCCACCATGCCAGTCTTCTTAAAAGTTGTTTATATCACCTACATATAATTCCCTTGTCAGATATGTGGATGTAAGTATTTCTGTTCAGTCTGTAGTTTGTACTTTCGGTCTCTTAACAGGATCTTTAGTAAAGCAAAAATCTCATTTTTAAAAATCTTTAATTTTAATGAAGTCCAATTAATTGATTTTTTGTTATGGATTATGTCAAGCTTTTTATCATAAATAGATATTGAATTTTGTCAAATACCTATTAGGATCATGTGCTCTTTTTATGTAGAGTGGGAATATAGTAGATTGCACTGAGTTTTAAATATTGAGCCAGCCTTGTATTCCTAGATAAAACCTTATGTGGCCATAGAGTATAATTCTTTTCTATATATTACTGAACTTTACTTAATGATTTCTAAAGGATATTTGCATCAGTATTGATGAAAGATATTAATCTGGTGTTTTCTTTTTTGTACTCTTTAGTGTAAAGGTTTTGGTATTGAGGTAATATTGGCCTCATAAAGTGAATTGAGACATATGCTCTCTGCTTCTTTTTGGAAGAGATGGTGTAAAATTGGTATTAATTCTTTAAATGTTTGGCAGAGTTTCCCAGTGAAATCATCTGGGGCTGGAGATTTATATTTTGGGAGTCTTTAAACTACAAGTTCAATTTCCTTTATACTTACAGGGATATTCAGATTATCTATTAGACATGGAGAGAGTCCTGGTAGTTTGTGCTTTTTGAGGAATTGGGCCATTTCATCTGTCATGAAATTCATGTGTTTGGATTTGTTCTCAGTATTGCATCATTACCTGTTTGTTGTCTGCAGGGTTTAAAGTTCTATCCTTGGTATTGGTAATTTGTGTCTTCTTTCTATTTTGCATTGTCTGTTTTGCTACAGATTTAATTTTAATTATCTTTCAAACATCCAGGGTTTTGTTTCATTATTTTATTGTTCTGTTTCAATTTCATTGATTTCTGCTCATTATTTCTTTCCATTTACTTGCTTTGGATTTGTCTTGTTCTTTTTTTCTGATTTGTTAAGGTAGGAACTTAGAGTATTGATTTGAAACTTCCTTTTTTCTATTGGAAGCATTTAGTTTTATAAATGTCCCTCCCAGCAATGTCTCACAAATGAGTCAGCAATGTCTCAAATTTTAATATGTTGTCTTTTCATGTTCATTCAACTCAGTGTATTTTTAAAATTCCTCTGAGATTTTTATCTATAGATTATTTAGAAGTGCTATGTTATGTTGAGTTTCCAAGTTTTCAACATTTTCCTGTTTTCTTTCTGCAGCTGATTTGTAGTCTGATACCACTACCATCATGTAACACTCTCTGTTGATTTCGTTTCTTTCCAGTTTGTTGGTTTGTTTTAGGACTCAGTGTATGTTCTATCTTGACACATGTTCCATAAGTGTATAAAAGAATGTATATTCTGCTATTCTTGGGTGAAAAATGTCAAGTAAATATCAATTAGATTATGTTACCTAAAGGTGTTTCTAAGTTGTTCTATGTCTTAACTGATTTTCTACCTGATTAACTGTTCTGTTAATTATTGAGAGAGTAATATTGAAAGCTTCAGCTATAATTATCTATTTTTCCTTTCAGTTCAATCTATTTTAGTTTTACATAATTCTACCTTTGTTATTTGCTGCTTACACATTTAAAATTGCTATATATTATTGATGGATTGACCCTTTTATGACTGTGCAATATCCTTTTCTTCCAGAGTAATTTTTTAAAAATCTCCTGTATCTGATAAAAGTATAGCTACTGACACTTCCATTATTATGCTCAAACATTTATTTTTAATGTAATTTATATATGTTTGGGATAAAGTCTGACATTTTATTTTTTTTTCTTTTCTATTTGTTCCCTATGCTTTTCCTTTCTGTGTCTTTTTTCCTACCTGCCTGTGAGTTACTTGAACATTTTTTTAGAATTCCATTTTAATTTTTCTGTAGTGCTTTTGAGTATATGTCTTTGGAAATACTTGACTTATTGGTTGCTCTGAATATTATGTTATATATATACATGACATTATAGTCTTCTGAGGTTATAATTTATAGTTTAATTTAAATGTATAAAGTTATTTCACTGTAAGTCCCTCTACCATCCCCCATTATAGTCATTTTAAAGATTATTTTATATCTACATACATGCATACTTCCTCTATATACACTGAGAAGCACATCAGAAAATATTCTGATTTTTGTTTTAACAGCCACATTTGGAATAGTTTATAAAAAGAATTTAGAAAACTGAAGAGAAGGAAAATTTATTGTATTTATCTATATTTTAATCTATTCAATTTTTCCTTCTGCCCTGCCTACTATTCCAGGATTCCCTTATTTATCTTTTTTGTTTTGTTTTGTTTTATGAACTCTATCCATCTTTTGAGGTAAGCATTCTGGCATCAGATTCTCTTAGCTTTCCTTCATCTAACACCGTGTCCATTTTTATGTTATTCCTAAAGGATATTATTGGTGGATATAAAATTCTGGGTTGCCAGCTCTTTTCTTTCATTTTTTAAGTGGCACTTAAAAAATGTGCCACTTCCCTCTGGTCCCTATGTCCTTTGAAGTCATTGAAATTATTTTATCTTATACATAAAGTGTCCTTTCTCTTTTGCTGCTTTCAAGACTTTGTCTTTAGTTTTTAGAAATTTGACTATTATATGTCTTGGCATGAATTTATTCAAGTTTACCTTATTTGGGCTTTGATCAGGTTCTTGAATTATAGTCTTGAATTACAGGAGTTTTGATTGTTATATTTCTAATACTTTTTGAGCCCAGTACCCTTCTTTCAGACTCCAAGGATATAAATATAACATTTTATTATAGTCCCACACGTTGCTAAAAGGTGCTTTCTTGTTATTAAATCCTTTTCTCTCTGTTGTTTAGATTTTGTAATTTCTCCTGTTGTTTTCACAAGCTTCTGATTCTTCCCCTTACTTCTCCACTCTGTTGTTAACAGCAGTTCACTGAGGTTTTGTTTGATTGGTTGGCTGGTTTTTTGCTTATTGTATTTTTCAGAACTAAAATTTCCAACTATCTTTCTTCTTTCTATCTTCTTTCAGAGATTTTCTGAGGGCTTTTTGGTGTTAAATTTGTTTCAAGCATGTGCAGAAGTGCTCTTTGAAGCGTTTTTATTATGTCTGTTTTAATAGTCTTATTAGATAATTCCAACATTTGTATTATCATGGGATTGGCTTCTATTAATTGTCTTGTCTCATTCAAGTTGATCCTTTGTTCTTGATATGATGAGTGATTTTTAGTTGTATCTGGGACATTTTGAGCTTATGATATGAGACATTGGGTTTTACCCAAACCTTCCTTTTAAAGTTAACCTTCTTTGACACTACTATAACAACAGGCAGAGGAGTTGGATGTCTCACTAGAGCCAGTGAAATATGAAAGGCTGGCATCCACTTGACCTTTACTGGTGGGAACAGAGAAGGTGAGGCCCCAGTTTATCCTGTGATGTTTTGCTGTAATAGGACAGGTATTATTTAAAAATTTTCTATCTCAGCAGACTGTCCCTTTCCTGATCCTTTGGCTAAAGAGAGTAATTTTTTTGTTGTTTGGGCCTTTTTTTTTAGCTCCTTCCTTTTGGCATTTCTAGGTCGCCAGTATTCAAGGTGTATGAAGCAAAAAGAAAGCCCTAGAAACGTATCTTCTTCTGGGTCCAGTCCACTTTCCTCACCTACCTTTCAAAGTCTTTTTCTGTTAGCTTCAAGTGTAATGTGTAGGATTCTGGCTGCACTGGAGGAGGGAGAAGTGCATCCACCTCATCTTGTCACAGAACTAGAACTCCCTAGAGATTTTATTTTAGTAAGGAATAGAAAGCCATTAAGTGTGTAAATATGCAACAGGTAGAATAATTTCTTTCTTTCAATTTCATTCATCCAGTAACTCATAGAATTAGATTTCAAGTTATATGATATTTTTTATTTAAAACTTTGACTTTTATAGATTGAACAAATGTACTTCACAGAGCAAAATTACAGGGAAGTTCACAACATAAATCTGGTAGTGAAAGGAGAATGCCTATCTTCTATCAACAACTTTGAAATGTGTTACATTTTTTTATTCTAAAAATAAACCATCTGTTAAACTACTCACTTGAGATATCTTGAGTTCCTTCTTAAGAACAAATCTCTTTATACTGATTTTCTTTTTAAGCTGACTATATTTGTTTGTATCCCATATGCAATTTCCCTCCATGAAAGTGGTTATCATGTGACTATTGCAATCTTGGATAGATGAATATTATTATCCTTGGAAGGCATTATTTGCTTTTTCACTTTAGGAAACCCCAAGTGTTTTACTTTGAGGTATTTTCAGTCTTCTTGAGCAGTCTTTGTGAAATAAATATATACATTCATATCAGCGTTCAGCTGGCCAAACTGGCTTTAGGTGCCTTAGTCATCTTTTAAAGACAGTCTTTATGACTTTTTGTGGTTTGGGGCCATAATAATTCTGCCATTTCATTTGTCCTTTATAGGTCTAGGGCTAAAACAAAATTTTCCCCAATCAAGAAGTTCAAAAATTTAAGTGAGACGCCCAGATAAAAAGAAACTCAAATGTTTTCAGTTTTTTTGAGATAGGGTTGCTCTGTGTAGCCCAGACTGGCCTCAAACTTCAGAGCCTCCTGCCTTATCCTCCAGAGTGTTGGGATTACAGGCATGTACCACCATGCCCAGATCAAGACAATTTTTATGAGAGTCTTCATCTCTCATTCTTCTGGTTGCTTATACCATGAACATAAACTGGTCTACCACAGTTAGCTGGTACAGCCTGAAACTATGAACCTAAAATTAGCAATTTAATCAGTATCATAATTCATATTTCTAAGTTGAAAGTTGCCCTACTCTCTGGCCAACTTTTTATATTTATGTAACTTTATAACTTATCTGAAATTCAACTTTCTGCACATTTGTATCATATACCAAGAATATCTATCTCAAATGAATCCTCCTAAGACAGTGCCTTTATTGTACCACTTCTAAATTTTGAAAAACCATAAAAATTTCCTATTAGATTACGTGTTTTCAGCCTAGTATGCAGAACTTTTTATAATCTATAATCACCACGTCTTTACCCATTTGCCTCACTTTTCCTAAGAAATAACTTTTTTCTGAAGGCAAGTTTGCTCCTTTTAACTTTTCCCAATATACCATTCATATTTCTTCTTCAAGTCATACCTTTTCTTCTGAATTAAGTATCATTGCTCTACTTTTCTATTTATCTAGATCCTAGCGATTCATTACAGGAGAAATAAAAATCTCACTACTTAAAATTTTTAGGTCTGTTTCTTTCTCACCTAATTAGCTCTAAGTTTTTGAATATATGCAAAATTAGCACCATACTGTTTGATGTATGTTGTATTTCTATAATTCAGTTTAAATCTCCTTGTTTTAGTAAACATTTACTAAGCCTCCTGCTCTGCACAAAAGCATATGGGAGGAATATCAAAATGAGCAATACCTATCTTGTCTCCTAGTATATTATACATAATCTCACACTCTTAATTTACATATAATTTCAACTTTTATATGTCTTTACTGATTTTTGTAATTTAAGTAGTGAAGGAGTCCTATTTTAATTAAATTCAAATAAATTAATAATTGCTATGCACAAGGCATTATTGTTAGTACTCAAAATGTTTGGAAAAATATTGGGAAGGCAATCTGTAATTGAATATCAAATGAATAGAATAGAATTGTTAAAGAATTTGGAGATGAGCATATCATTTTGGAATAAATTTGCTATGACATTAATATTTACTTAAATCCTGATAAATAATTCATTCTACCACCTTGATATTACTTGATGATCAATAAGAGCTTTTAAAAGGATGATGTTATCTTTTGTGAGCCCTTCCCTGACTGAGCATTCAGGATTTATCCAGAATACTATTTTTGATAGTGCCAAGACCCACCTTAAATCCTTTTAAGTGGTTGTGAATATCAGGGTAATAGTGTATGTAAAATTCATTCCTTAAATGCTATCTGCTGTCACCATCAGCATCATCACTATTTCTATTGCTGCTGCAAAGGCTCCTCTGATTGGTACTATTGCTGTTATTTTTTAATTCTATTCTCATAAAGGTTAGATCAAAAAAGAATTAACCTAGAAGGTAATACCCACGCACAGGAAATCAATGTGAGTCAATGCCCTGTATAGCTATCCTTATCTCAACCAGCAAAAACCCTTGTCCCTTCCTGTTATTGCTTATACTCTCTCTACAACAAAATTAAAAATAAGGGCAAAATAATTTCTGCTGGGTATTGAGGGGGTGGGGGGGAGAGGGAGGGGGTGGAGTGGGTGGTAAGGGAGGGGGTGGGGGCAGGGGGGAGAAATGAACCAAGCCTTGTATGCACATATGAATAATAAAAGAAAAAGGAAAAAAAAATTCTGTTCTCATATTTGCCTGATTTTAGTATTTTACATCTGCAATTACTTAACAATTTGTATGTCATTACCAAATACTAGTCTTAAACTATAATCCCGAGGATAATTAATCTATACATATTCTTTGCATATCACTGTGCATAGTTAGTCATAATTATATCTTATTAAAAATGGTGAAAATGACAATACTGTGCTTAGGGTGTTTTTACTTTCTCATGATTTGATTTCATAATTAAACAATTTACTTATACAAATAAGCAGAGAACATTTCTAAAAATCCAAAAGAATAGGTGGCAAGATTCACCTATTTGGTGCCAGTGATTGACACTCAAACTCCTGGTAGAATAATGCTTGTATACTGATGTTTTCAGTAGCCTTCATTTCTCATACACATGAGTGTGGGGTTGATTAGCATTGAGATATAAAATACCTTCCAGTTCCTTCTGTCTGTGGTCCAGAGAAAATATTTTGTTCAAGTCTTTGAAATGTCAATACGAGAAATTGGGTACCTCCCATGTATATGTTAGATATGGTGGATGCTACTTAAGATTTACTAGAGTTCCCACTCACACTATGTGACTTTTATGGCTTATATATGCATTTATATTATTTAGAGTTGGGGATTTTGGTAAGTGATTGGATCATGAGGGAACTGACCTCATCAGTAGGCTAACTCGTTGATGAATTGATAATTTTGATGACATTATTGGAAGATAGTGGAAACTAGGAGGTGCAGCTTGGTTGGAGGAAGGAGGTTACTGAGTGCTTGCCTTTGAAAGATATTATCTTGTCCTTGACCCCTTCCCATTGCTCTGTATCTCTTTACTTCCCAACTGCTATGAGGTGAACAGTTTTCCTCCACCTTGTCCATCCACCATAATGTTTTAGTCTCACCTCAGACCCACAGCAATGGAGCCAGCCACGATGGACTGAAACAATGAACCAAAATAAATCCTTCCTCCCTTAAGTTCTTTCCTTAGGTATTTTGTCACAGCAAAGAATGATAACTAACACAGTGACCAAAATACACTTGCTTAGCAGTGAATAAGAGGAGGCTTTCAATTTCTACAGAAGACAGAAGAGACTTCAAGTGTTTCTAAAGTACCTATAATTTTTAGTTTTTAAACTACATTCTTTCTAACCAACTCAATCTTCCCACACTCTCCTAATAAAGAAAATGTAAAGTCCTATTAACTGATTAGTGTTTGTTTATGTGTATTTAGGTATTATCCTGTGTGTTTGTGTATGTGTATGTGCATGCATGTGTACTCTTTGGAGAACTGAGCCTAGTCTCACACATGCTAAGCCCCACCTACTCGTATTAGGTAGGTAGTTTTAACTTGAAAATAATGGCTAGGGTCTAGCTGGAAGACCGTGATTTTCCAAGGATTTCCATTCAGTTTTTCATGCTCCTGAGGATTAGAAATTCTTTCAATTTATTTTTACAGGTTGAGAACTCAAGCTGTATTTAAATCAAGAGAACTAGTTGCTGACAAAATGTTCACTAAACCCCGAGAGCTCAATCTGGATATGAATGAGAGTGACTCTGGACGAAGGTAATCCTGAGGGCTGGGTGAAGGCAAGAATATTAAGGACATAGATGTGTAGAATATATTAGTATAAATTTATATTTCTGTAATTGTTATTACTATTTTTGATCATATAAATAATTTCATTTCCATTATAAAATTTTGAAAAAATGTAGAAAAGTGCGAAGAAGAGAATAAAAATCTTTCTTAATCCGAACCTCTCAAGAACAATCCTTTGAGTCCTTTTCTATTTTTCTTTGTATGAGAGTATATTCTATATTGAGTAATAGGGATTATTTCATACAAAAAAAAAAGAATTTTATTTCCTTTTTTCACTATGTATTTTCTCATCTCATTAAAGCTTTGTGAAAACATAATTAATTAATTCAACAAATATTTATTATGTGGAAACTGTCCCAATATTTATCTATTAGGCTGTTTTTGAGTATACAGAATTTTGCTCTTACAAATTACACTTTCAAGAATACCACTTTATATAAATTTATCTCTACCTATTTCCTTGGTATAGATTACTATAAGGGAAATCACTAACATGTATATGAATCTATTTAAGGATCTCGATTCACATTGTCAAATTATTTTCTATAGAAGTCAAATTATTTTACATCCCACAATCAATGTTTAAGAATTCTTCTTTCATGAAATTTTGTTAATTTCAGGCCATTTGGGTTTTTTTTGTTGATGTTTTGTTTTGTTTTTAATTTTTTTTTATTCATATGTGCATACAATGTTTAGGTCATTTCACCCCACTTCCCCCATCCCCTCCCTTACCCAGCCTACCCCTTCTCGATACCCCCCAACTCCCTCACTACCAGGCAGAAACTATTTTGCCCTTATCTCTAATTTTGTTGAAGAGAGAGTATAATCTATATTAGGAAAGAACAAGGGTTTTTGCTAGTTGAGATAAGGATAGCAATACAGGGAGTTGACTCGCATTGCTTTCTCGTATATGTGTGTTACCTTCTAAATTAATTCTTCTCAAACTAACCTTTTCTCTAGTTCCTGGTCCCCTTCTCCTATTGGCCTCTGTTGCTTTAAAGTTTCTGCATTAGTTTCTCTGTGTTGAGGCCACCAAATGCTATCTAGTTTTTTGGGTGTCCTACCTATCCTCATACCTCCCTTGTGTGCTCTCACTTTACCATGTGCTCAAAGTCCAATCCCCTTGTGTTTGCCCTTGATCAAATGTCCACGTATGAGGGAGAACATACGATTTTTGGTCTTTTGGATCAGGCTAACCTCGCTCAGAATGATGCTCTCTAGTTCCATCCATTTACTTGTGAATGATAAGAGATCATTCTTCTAGGCCATTCATTTTTTTTTTTTTGAAAGTGTGTGTCTTTATTTATTTATTTATTTTTATTCATATGTGCATACAATATTTGGGTCATTTCTCCCCGCTCCCCTTACCCCCTCCCTTACCCCCGTACCCCCTCCCTCACCCCCTGTGCCCCCTCCCTCTTACCCCCCACCCCCTCAATACCCAGCAGAAACTATTTTGCCCTTATCTCTAATTTTGTTGTAGAGAGCGTATAAGCAATAATAGGAAGGAACAAGTGTTTTTGCTAGTTGAGATAAGGATAGCTATACAGGGAGTTGACTCACATTAATTTCCTGTGCATGTGTGTTACCTTCTAGGTTAATTCTTTTTGATTTCATCTTTTCTCTAGTTCCTGGTCCCCTTCTCCTATTGGTCTCAGTTGCTTTTAAGGTATCTGCTTTAGTTTCTCTGTGTTGAGGGCAACAAATGCTATCTAGTTTTTCAGGTGTCTTACATATCCTCATACCTCCCTTGTGTGCTCTGGCTTTTATCTTGTGATCAAAATCCAATCACCTTGTTGTGTTTGCCCTTGATCTAATGTCCACATATGAGGGAGAACATACGATTTTTGGTCTTTTGTGCCAGGCTAACCTCACTCAGAATGATGTTCTCCAATTCCATCCATTTACCAGCGGATGATAACATTTCGTTCTTCTTCATGGCTGCGTAAAATTCCATTATGTATAGATACCACATTTTCTTGATCCATTCATCAGTAGTGGGGCATCTTGGCTGTTTCCATATCTTGGCTATTATGAATAGTGCTGCAATAAACATGGGTGTGCAGGTGCTTCTGAAGTAACCTGGGTCACAGTCTTTTGGGTATATCCTCAAGAGTGGTATTGCTGGATCATATGGTAGATCAATGTTTAGCTTTTTAAGTAGCCTCCAAATTTTTTTCCAGAGTGGTTGTACTAGTTTACATTCCCACCAGCAGTGTAAGAGGGTTCCTTTTTCCCTGCATCCTCACCAACATCTGTTGTTGGTGGTGTTGCTGATGATGGCTATTCTAACTGGGGTGAGGTGGAATCTTAGTGTGGTTTTAATTTGCATTTCCTTTATTGCTAGAGATGGTGAGCATTTTTTGTTTTGTTTTACAATTCTGTTTCATTCTTTTTTCTGAGGTTTTCCATATCCTGAGTCACTTCCTCTTTAATGTTGTCTGTTTTTGTCCTGAGTTCATTTATCTCTTTATTAATTGTGTTCTTTGTTTCACTTTGGTGTTTATACAGTGCTTCTATGGCTTCTTTTATTTCTTCTTGTGCATTTTCAAATTCTCTATTTTTGTTGTTTTGGAATTTCTTGAGTGTCTCCTGTATATTTTGGTTGACTCTATCCAGTATCATCTCTATAAAATTCTCATTGAGTACCTGTAGTATGTCTTCTTTTAAATTATTCTTGTGGGCTTCATTGGGTTCTTTGGCATAGTTTATCTTCATTTTGTTGGAGTCTGGATCTGAGTATCTGTTTTCTTCATTTCCCTCTGGTTCCTGTACTAATTTTTTGCTGTGGGGAAACTGGTTTCCCTGTTTTTTCTGTCTTCCCGACATTGCCCTTGGTGTTGTTATTGTCCCTGTACTGTGTGCAAGTAAGTATTTTCTAGCTTGTTATAATAACAATGGTGATATTTAGAATGGAAGGGTGAGAGGAGATGGAAAGCAAAGAAGTTAAAGAAAAAGGGAAAGACAAATAAACAAGTAGAAAAAAAACTAAACAAACAATAAAAGTTTCAAAGATATAAACAGGGAGTGATAGTATACTAATCAACAGTAAGCTGAACAGGCATTAGAGAGACAGAGGATTGAAAATAAAAACTAAAAATAAATAAATAAATAAATGAAAAAAAAATACAAAAAAAAATCTCCAAGTTCAAATGCAATAAAATTTCAGTCTTAATAATTTTGGTGGTTGTCCCTCAGCCTCCAATCCTGGAGATGGTGTCTCAGAATTAGTTCTGGCATTGTCTCATCAAAGGGGAAAAAAACTAAAACAAAACAAAAAAAAACCCACATGGTGTCCCAAGATCAAATGCAATACAGTTTGAGTAAGTTTTTCAGCATGCAGGTGTAGTTTGGTTGTTGTCTCATCAAAGGTAGGGAGAGAAAAATAAAGTCTGGAGATAGTTCTGTGAATTGCTATCTCTGGCTGTGGCTTGCCTGCCCGCTGCTGTCCTGCTGTTGCTGGAGGCTTTATTTATGCAGATCTCAGGTGTGAGCTTAACACTCACCTAGCCCCTCAGCCTTTGTTTACTCAAGAGTTCTCCTAGGCGCCACCACCACTTCTATAAGCTTTCCCCTTTCCTAGCACACTGGGGGAGGTGCCACTGCACTAGCTTTCTCAGGCCAGCCGTGTTTATTTACAGTTCATGTGGGAAGTGAGTCTTCACCCCTCTACTGTGGAGTTTTCCTCCCACCACCACTTTTCCAAGCTTTCCTGCTCCCGGTTGCTTGGCCTGTGCCGCTGCTCCTGCCTTCTCCAGCCGGCTTGTGAGGGATTTTCCCTCCCCCCCTCTTCAGCACTCAGGGCGCCCCACCCTCTTTACTATGTGTCTTTGTTGTTATTGCTTATTATTCAGTTTCTCTTTTTTCCCTGGGTGGGGGTCAGTCTCTCCAGGGGTCTATGCTGATCTGGCCCAGGATTGTCTGTGGGAGTACCACATACCACCTTGTGGTCCACATCTTCCCAAGCTGTCTGGGCGCTGGCGTCTGGCGGTGGATCGGGAGCCCTCCTGGTTTCTCCGTTTAATCTGAAGTGGGAATGCTAGGCACAGGCTGGAGGTGTGGAGGAGTCAAAGCTTTGCCTGTTCTCAGTGGTTTTTCCTATAAGGTGTATCTCCAGCATCTCTCCAAGATTTTACTTTAGGAGGCACGCTTTCTGTTTCCTCCCTCTAGCCGCCATCTTGGAATCCTCTCATTTAAAAAATTTTTTTTTCTATTCTCTTTCTGCTGTCCTTTTAGTATTCTAATTATATGGATATTAAACCTATAGATATCAGGTTTGCAGATATTTGGGCATACATGCCCTAAATTTATATAATTATGACAAAAACAAGGGAAGATTAGAAATTGCTTCCAAAAGACTGTTTCCTAGTATACTTCTGATAAAACTGTAGACCATTCAAAATATTATTTTCGTTATAATAGTTTGAAGAAACTGGCAGTTGCTTCCAAAGTCTGCCAGTCATTGGAAAGCCAACAATTCCTCGACAGCTCTTCAATATTTAATCTGATGTAAGATTAAAAGAGATAATGACGATCAATTCAGTGTCTCCTTGATTCAGTTGGTTATAAAACTAACGTCTTTGCTTACCTAGGAAAAGGTAGACTTGAATTAAGGGAGACTACTGAACTGCTTTGAGAAGCCTATGTAGAATTATTCAAGCTGGAATGCCTGCTGCTTTTAGAACATATAATGAAGAGTTGTTATGAGAATGACCTTCTTTGTACCTTGCAAGCTCTTTGACTTTAATAGGAGCACTCCCTAGATAAAATTTAATTTTAAGCTAAATTTTGTTTATTTGGAAATTTAAATTATCCTAGTATTAAAAATATTGTGTGTTTAAAATATTAAACTTACTCAAGTGAGGCATTAGAATTTGGAGCTAAAATAAATGAGATAATGAGAAAGTGAGAAACATATTTTTTTATAATTAACAGCTCATTTTGAGTTAATTATATACAATTACCAAGATCTAATTGCAATTTATTTTCTATTATATGTGGGAAGAATCACAGGCAAGGGAGCTTACATTGCTGTCTTCCTTCATAAAAGCTATAGAATGAAAATAAATAATATGTGAGGCCTTAATGACAAATAAGAAGCAAATAGTAGGGCACAGCTGAGCCAAACCATTGGAAGGTCATTATCTCATGAAACATGATAATGACTTAAAAACTCACAAACAACTCTGATTGTTCATGGGTCCTCTTTTTTTTTTTTAAGTTTATTTTTGTTTGTTTACTGACTATACAAAAATGACCTTACAAATAAATTTGGTTTTGGAATTCTTCAGACTTCTAAAAATCTGACCAGTTTTGTACTTTCCTATAATGCTGAGCAGTTCACAAGAGATTTTATTAAATGCCTATTATTAAAAATAAATAAGTAGGGGCTGCAGATGTAGCTCAGTGGTATAGTATTTTCCTATCATGAATGAAGCTCTTGGTTAGATCCCCAGCAATGCAAAAAGTGAGTAAGTAAAGTTTTCTGCAAACTGCAGGAGATGTAGGGAAGCTACTACCTTCAGGTACTTTAATGGTAGAGTAAAGCAAATGTACAAACATTTCTCATTTACACAGAATATAAAGGCTATGAATGAAAGAAACACAAAAGATTTCTGGAAGTACTATTTGTGATAAGTCCTAAGAAATAAGATAGAATTTTAATAGGCCAGGGATAAAAAGGAGAGATGGAGAGACTCTGAGTAAAAGGGAAAAAAAATCACACAGTATGTGGGAGGACCAGCAGTAAATACTTTTCAATTTGATCAGAAGAGCACGGGAAAATTAAAGACTAAATTAGTAAAGTAGGTTAGATTATGAAAAGGTTTAAATATGTGGCTTCGGATTTTAGACCTGGGTGATTGGAAGAGAAAAAAGTCAGGAAAAAACTGATTTTGTGATGAAGATGATTAATTTAATTTTAAAGATTATTGGAATAAGGGTCAAAATGCCAGGTTTTACTCTTTTCTGTAATTGCCTATGCAGTTGTAAAGATAATGCTATGCACCTCTCTCCTTGCCTGTAAATGAGAGTTACACTGGATTTTTACTGAGTTTCTTGTAGCCCCAAAAATTTGTGATTATTAAACAGGTAGGATTTCCAGCCAAAGCCACCTAGTAGATGAGTAGAAACTTGTGTCTAAATCTCCTAAGAGAAATTGAAGTCAGAGATTTAGATTTGGCAAGCATATGTATTGGGGTTGCACCTAATTTCTGTGAAAAAGTTTAGAGAACAAAAGAGAAATGTAAACAGAACCTTAGGAAATGAGAATCTGAAATAGAAAGGAGAGTGGCTATATAAAATTTGAGAAAGATGCAAGCTGTTAAATTGTTTGGTTTTTTTTTCTCATATATGTTGGCCATTTCAGGTATGTTTTCTTTTGAAAATGTCTATTTAGCTCTGTTGCCCATTTTTTAAATCAGGTTATTTCATTTTGGGATTTTTGTTGTTTTTGTTTGTTTGCTTACTATGGAGTTTTGAGTTTTTCATATATTCTGGATATTAATCCTTGTCAAATGTACAATTTGCCGATATTTTCCTCCATTCTGTAGGTTGGGTCTTCATTCTCATGATTGTTTCCTTTACTGTACAGAGCTTTTTAGTTTTATTTAAAACCGTGTTTTGATTTATTTTTGAGTGTCTTCTCCAAAAATATCTTTGCCTGTTTCAGGGTCCTAATTGTTTTCCCTGTTTTCTCCTACAAGTTTCATTGATTCTAGTCTTTCATTTAAGTCTTTCATCCATTTTGTGTTTGTAGGAGATGGGAGGGAGTCCTGTTACATTTCTATGACCAGTTTTCACAGTATCATTTATTGAAAAACTTCTATTCTCCAATGTGTGTTCTTAGCACCTTTGTCAAAAGTCAGTTAACTATGGATACATAGTGTTATTCTGTTCCATTGATCTGTGTGTTTTTAATACATGACTCTACTGCAGGTGTATGTAGAATAGAAAAAAAGCTGATCTCATGGAAGTTGACATAGGATGATGGTTACTAGAGGTTGGGAGTAGTAGATTCAGGAACCTTCTTATCTCTCAAATTCTTGTGAGTTATAATGTAAAAAATCTCTGTCCTCTTCAGTCCAGAACCTTATTTCAATTTTTTAATTCTTTGCCTTTTAATAAAGATAAAAACATCAATTAAACATAGAATACCCAACTAGTCAACAATTCCACTCCTAAGTAACTTACATGCACACAAATATTGTATGTGAATGTTCCTAGCAGCATTTTTCTTAAAAACTGAAAAGTGGAGATACCCTAAATGTACAAATGGTGACTGGATAAACAAAATGGCATATAATGGAATATTTGGCAATAAAATTTTATTTTACATGCTATAACATGGATGATCCATTGAAATGGTAAATCTATAGATTTAAATAATATATTAGCAATTGCCTGGGTTGAGAAAGGGAAATGGAAATGGGAAGTAACTACATATGGGTGTGTGAGGCACAAGAAATAATGGTAAATTAGATTGTGGTGATAGTTGTACCACTCTAAACTTACTAAAAGTTACCTTAAATGGGTGAGTTTTATGGTATGTAAATTATATCTCTAAAACTTTTTAAAAAGTTCTGTTTTTAGTTTTGTCCAAAATTCAAAATAAATGTCACTAAGAACACAATAAAAAATGGTACAAAGCTTTGCTTGTCTTCAGACTACAACCTTTCTCCTTTTTTTCCTGATGATTTTCCTGTTTATTATACCTTGCACTATTAGGGAATTTTCCAGGATGACTGGCCAAAATCCCCTTCTATCTCCATATTAGATACAATGATAAAATAAGTAGGAGCAAGTAGATTTAAATCCTATTTGTGACATCTATGTTTTGGTGGATGATAATGTAACTTTTTAAAATTGTATGTAACTGCCAGTTTTAAAAAGATAAATTGGTGCTCCAGTTTATTTTGTAATTTATTTAGCCAACTTTTACATTTTTCTTATAAGCAGTAATGTAGATGATACTCAAAATAGGGGAAAAAACAAACAAACAGAGTATTGCCCCTCATATCAGGCATAGAATATCCTTAGAACTATCTTCTTCAAATGTAATATATATATGTTATTGGATCTAGATAATTTTTTCACCAAATTTGTCATCTTAGTTCATAGATTTTTCAAAATATTAGATTATCTGACTGCATAGTCCTTTCCCAAGGTGTATATGTGTATGGTAGTAGAGGGAAAGAGAGAATGGTTGATAGGAATTAGAGAAACTTTTAAAAAGAAAATAATGCTGCTATCACTGGTCAGATACAAGCAGCTAGTTAACAACTTGTATTGTTGTAGGAGTTTGCTAGCTGAGATACGGGACTCTTGAGGCAATTAGAAGGAAGCAACGTTTTGTTGTGCCAGCACAGACTTAGTGGACTCATGTCCAGAGGCTGAGCCCCAAGAACAAAGAGGTCTCACCTTATATACCCTTGCAAGCAGGTTACAGAAGCAAAAAGCAAGGTCTAATCTGTATATGGTTATATTTAATTTTATTGGCTACTTTATCCTAGTGCTATGTGACCTTCCTCATGTTCGGATTTCTCAGGTTTTAACTCTCTGCTATGCCATCCCTACCTCCCTGCTACTTTATCAGGACTCAGGCCTAGTCTATTTTCTTTTGATCCTCCTCTCTGCTACATTAGTATTGTTGGAATTAATAACCCTCCAGTGCCAAAAACAGACACACAAGAGACAGAAAATCTTGACAAGGCAATTTCTCTTATCAAGAGGGTGCAAGCATGTCCTCACTCCAGCTAAGCAACATGCAAGCACAAAATGGCTGACAGTGGCTCCTCCTTCATCCCTGATGCAGTTTTACCTGCCCCTCACCTGGGATTTGTCCAGGTCAAAGGTTCACAGTCTTTCCCGATTGGCTGAAAGGCTTGGGGGATGGGTTAGGGCATGTAGTTTGTCCGGCAATGGAATTGTGCACGAATCTGGAAGAAGAAGCAAAGACCCTTTAAACATGAAAGTCACTTAAGATGGTGATCTGAGGAATCTTTAAGTAATCTAAGAGGGTAACAGATACTTTGATAGAAAAGATCATTTTTCTTACAGTATAAACCTTTACAATTTAATCTGCTGCACAGGAACATATGGAATAGTGGTGGTTCTCAGCCTTGGCTCTAATGTAGTTACACAAATCTTTTTGAAAGTAATTTTCTTCCTAGCCAACAATACTAGTGGGATTGGGGACTCAGAATTTTCACTGCCACTTGAGTCTGCTTGCTTTGATAACCTCTTTCCCAGATTTATTTGGAATGAACAGTGGGTTTCTTTTTAGACAGTGACTGTCTATTTTCCTATAATCTGAAGCCTACAACTTTTGGTTGATAGTCCAAAAGTTTGGTAGAATCTAAAGTGCAGTTTCTGCATATTATGATCTACTTGATAAAATATTTCCTGGTCAAGGTTTTTCTATGAAAGGAATCTATAAACATATTGTGTTTCATTTATAGCTGAAATACTTGTATATTAGATATTTTTTCACTAAGAGGATGGAGTAAGAACTAAGGTAAAATGGATGGAAGCCAAAAGCATTTTACAAAAAAAAATCACATTGGCACATAAGACTTTTATGTGCCTATAAATGAGTAGAGGTAACATAAGGCTAAGAATAGTGATTATTAAGCCAGTTTTTTTATTCTTGTTTTCAGAAGTCCCGAGGGTTTCTTCTGAAAGGGCATAAAATTTTTAGATGCCATAAAAGATTTTTTATTTTTAATTAGCAGTATCTTCAACTGCTTTTCTAACTGCCTGGAGATAGCTAAAACATTTATTTTTAGACTCTGGGCAACTGAATATACACAGAGTAAATGTACAAACAAATAGTAATAAATAAGTACATTCTTTTACTTGTGGCAGCATTAGTATGTATGAACTTTCTGGACTGAAATGAAGGCTTATTTGAAGATAAGATGAAAAAATAATTATCTTGTTCCTAGCATACATTTTGGTCATAAAGTATGTATGATCTTGATTGGCCTATGATGGCTTGTTGTGGACTGATGCCTGTCTTAGAAGAACTCACTATTATATATGAAGCAGAGTCAATTTTGATAATCCTATGGAAAAAAAGTTTATATTGAACTCAACTCATTTGTTTTTCACATGGTGAAGAGGATTGAATTCTGTGCTCCTTTTGCAGTTTGGCATTTTCTACTTTGGTACTCAGTGTATGCAAGCCTTAATTCTTTAGCCTTGAATCTGAGCCTGGGGCTATCTGGTGGAAAGAGAATCTTTCTTTGTTATGTCCTGTGGACTGGTAGAGTATCGTATTAGTCCAAGTCAACCAAAGAAGCAGGAAATATATTTTGAGATATATTGGAAGGAATTAGCTTATGCAGTTGTCAGTGCTGGCTAAGCAAGCCTGAAATCCATAAGCCAGGCTGTCAGGAGAGGCAGCTGAAGCTACAAACCACAGAGGGAATTCCTTCTTTTTCGGAAAAGTCTCAACTCTGGTTTTACAGCTTTTTAAGAAAAAGCTGTAAAATTGAATCAACCCCAACTAGATTGCCTATGATGTTATATACTTTAATTACATACATAATATTTTTAATATTTTTATAAAAGTTTATGTTGATTTTACAGTTGGTCTGTGACTACTCATTATGACTTAACTTAATGGTAGCTGCTCTTTTTAAACAATAAGAAAATGGGATTATGAACACAATTTTAGGTGCACTGAGTTGCCATGACATTTACTAGAATACTCAGCATGAGAACAGTGATGTCAGGTTTTTTTTATTGTTTATTTTGTTATTCTTCTCCTTATAAAATGATTTCCAGAAATTACTTTGGCTGAGATGGAATGAGAAAAGTAGCACCTTGGCCTTACAGCAAAGAGATGAGTTATTATATCTTAATTCTTTGTGGTTTGGTAAAGTGATTATTTAAACCTTGTTACTTTGTTAATAAACTGAAGTGCAGAAGTTATGGTGGTATAAAAAGGAATGGTTTTCCTCTAGAAATAAAATGTCTGGTAGTCCATCCGAGGAACCAGCCCAGCTCTCAAGGAGAGGCAGAAGAGGTTCCAGTCCCTGAGAGGGAAGTTCCTGGTCGTGAAGTCCTACAGAATCATGATGACTACAGACATCTCTCTCTGTGTGTGTCTTCTAATCCTAACTGCTTTACATATAAGCATGTATTCTTGAGGGAAAATAGCCAAAAGGATACCTTTCTAAACTTTGTCTCATTAGAAAGCTTGAAAGGTACCTAAAGGGAATGAAGTAACTAATATAAAAAGGAGTCTTTAAGTATAATTTTCTGAGCAAGCAGGTAGATTTAAACTTTTCTAGCTTTTAAGAAAAACACTGTCAGGTAAATGACAAATAGAAAAAAATGACAGTTTAAAGAAGAAACTCAAGCTTGATTCTATTACACTAATACTACATACAGAGGTTGTGCTTTTCAAAAAATTACAATGAAAAGAGTAAAACCCAGAAATATGAAGATGGGTCTTTAAAGTTTGAGTTTAAAGACTCTATAAAGTTTAAACAAGAGCCCTCTTGTTTTCTCAATGTGTAAATAAAGAGCTGTAGAAGAGGAAGAGTGGAAAGCAAATAAATTGTTACCATTAGAGATATATCCAAGTATTTGAAAAGGACAAAAACAGTTTAAATATCTAAGTTCTAGTAGAATCAAGGAAATATATTGTCTTCAATAAGAAGAGGGTTGTTGATTGATGATTCTCTTATATAGAGATAGCTTATGTAGACCTACTATTGGACATGGGTCACACACTAAGGGAAGAATGTGTACAGGAGGAATACGGAAAGGGAAGGAAACCTAAAACTTGAAAATAGTTGATGTGCCCACTGTAGAGGATTAAATAAAGTAATCTTAAACTGGCAGAGGCCACTATGGGAAGGTGACCTGGAAGTAGTGAAGAGGTCTGGTAGAGATGAACCAATTCAGGTTGTAATACACATGTGCATGGAAGCAATGCTAGGAATCTCTGTATAGCTATCTTTATCTCAAACTAGCAAAAATTGCTACGTCTTTCTTATTTTCTCTTCAACAAAATTGGAGAAAAGGGCAGAACAGATTCTGCCTGGAAGCGAGGTGGGTGGAGGGGAGAGGGGAGGGGAGAGCGGTTGATGCACAGGTGATGCATGCAGGAATTTCAGGTGCTCAGGGTTCTTGAGCCCACTCTGAGAATGAAAGCACAGGCAGACTCCAACAGCAGAGGTCAGAAAGATTTTATTTGTAGAGAAGAGAAGAGAAAGACTGCATAGTGGGGAATGCAGGGGGACCCAGAAGCCCTGTGGTCCTGTGAGTCAGGGTGGGGATTGGGTTTTATAGCCATCTTCTTTGTGCATTACCTGAGGGCAGAGATGCCTTTCAGATGCAGACAGGCATTTCCTGGGGAGGAGAAGTGTCTCCTTGACCTCCTGTGGTCTGTCCTTCAAGTCCCCCCTCTCAGTGACCTGCCTAACTGCTGTTAGGAATAGGGACAATAAAGTCTATTCAGCAACTGCTTCCTGCTGACAGAGGGTGATGAAGGGCCCACAACATCAGGACTGACTATGAGAGAGGTTGTCAAGGGGACCTCGATAGTAGGTCGTTTTCATCTCCATCAGAGGCATTTGTAGTTTGATGGATTCTAGGCAAGAAGAAACAAACTCAACAAGTAAGTTTAAAATGCAAGGCCCAAATACAAGCAGGAGAATAATGGCAACTATAGGCCCAGAAAGGGTAGGAACCAAGTCCTGGAGGGGAGCCAGGATTTTATTTGCTCCCAGATCCACTTAGCCTGTTGGACAATGCAATCTGTATGTTCCTCTACAATGCCTGAAGTGTTTATATATGTGCAACAGGAAGTATTGGTGATGGCACATTCCCCTCCTTGTTTAGGCCAAAGAAAATCTAGAGCCAGGTGGTGGTCCATGACCATACAGGCAATGGTTGGTTAGGTTTTTTGCAGTTACATGGTTGGCAATTACCCCATAGCTGATTTCAGCTAGGGGTGTAACTAATGCTGTTATCCCTAAAACTTTTAAAGTAACCTCTCTTTTATCTCTATGGGAAGCTATTCCTGTTCATTGGGAAAATTCAGTTTGTTGTATTATAGTATTATTCCAAAAACAGATATGTTCAGGATTAGGAATTAGTTGGGAAATTGCCCAGTTTCCTCAAGTATGGTTTGGGTGTAGACATGGCAGCCCTCATACCTGGTTCTTTTTCCATGACCTTCCTACAAAGAGATATCCTTTCTCAAGGCATAAAATACCTTGAGTGTTGTTAGCCTGGCCCTGGTATTTAAGTAGACGGCTGTCAGATAGCCAAAGTTCTCCTTTTGAGTTTAAAATTCTCCCTAGGTCATGTGGGGTATAAACCATTAGGGGATTGTTTAGGATAAGTTTTTGAGCTTTAGGCACTAGAAGGCTTACTGCAGCCACTGCTCTAAGACATCCTGGCTATCCCTTGGGTACCTGATCTAACTCTTTGCTGAAGTAGCCTACTGGCTGGGGAGTGATGCCCCAGAGCTGAGTCACCACTCCCAAGGCCAGTCCTCCCTTTTCATAGACATATAATTGAAACTTGTCTTGTACTGGGAAACCCAGTGCTGGAGGTGTCATAGGGCCTTTTTTAACTGGTGGAATGCAGTTTTCTGACTTGTCATCCCATTCAATAAAGGGCTGGGTATCCTTCTGTGCTTCCTTAAGGATTTGATATAAGGGCCTGGCTAGATCTGCATATCCCAGGATCCAAATTCTACAGTATCATGTGACCCCCAAAAAGGCCCACAATTGCTTTAGAATTTTAGGTAAAGGAAACGTCAGGATTGGACAGATTCTATCTTCTCCTACAGACCTCGTTTGTTTCTCCAGGACAAGACCTAAATATGTAACCCTAGACTGACACAATTGGACTTTTTCTTTAGAGAGTTTATATCCTCTATCTGCTAAGAAGTTTAGTAAGGACTCAGTGGCTCATGAAATGACAGGCTCAGTTGGTCCACAGAGCAGGAGGTCATCTACAAATTGTAGCAGAGTAGCTTGTGGATATTGCCTCTGCCAAGTCTTGGGTTAGAGCTAACCCAAAGAGGTGGGGGCTGTCTCTGAATCCCTGGGGGAGGATAGTCCAGGTGACCTGTCCAGACTTCCTTGTGGGGTCCTCAAAGGCAAAGATAGGTTGACTTTTAGGGTGTAAGGGAATGCAAAAGAAGCCATCCTTTAAGTCCGGGACAGAGTAGTAAGCAGTACCTGGAGGTATTTGGGCTAAAAGCATATAGGGATTTGGAACTACAGGTTGGAGAGGCACTACTGCTTCATTGATCAGGCAGAGATCCTGGACTAGCCTCCAGTTGTTAGGTCCCTTCCTGACACCGAGAATAGTATTATATGGGCTGGAGCATTCTATTAGCAGTCCCTGTCTTTTTAAGTCTTTGATTATGGGAACTAGCCCCTCCTTAACTTCTGGATTTAAATGATATTATATTGGTTTTGATGGGGAAACCAGAAAGGGTCCTTGAGATGAATTAGGGCTGGGACAGTTGTTTGTGCCCATCCCACAGTGTGTCCATCCGTCCACACCTTGGGGTCTACTTGTTCCTCTATTAGGGGCAAGCAAAAGTACTCTCCTGGGGGTAAAAGGAGCTGTACCCCCAATTTAGATAGAAGGTCTTGCCCTAGCAGAGGAGTAGGGGTTTCTGGGACAGTTAAAAAGGAGTGACAGAAATGGAAATCTCCCTAGGAGCAGGCTAAAGCCTGAGTGAAATAATGCTGTAGGGGCTGGCCTGATATGCCTTGAACAGTAATTTTCTTGGAGGACCTGGGTCCAGGAGAGAAAGGAATAGCTGAGATGCTGGCTCCAGTATTGATAAGGAGGCTGGCCTTGTGCTTTTTGATAGTGAGTATAACCTGGAGCTCCCCTGATTTTACAGTGGTCACAGGAGCCTGGTTGGGAGGCCCCGGGACCTGTCATTGTGTGGAGGCTCTGGCCTCAGTCCCCCTGGGAACCGGGGACAGTGTGCCTTCCAATGTTTTACTTGACAAATGGGGCAGGGTCCTGGAGGTAGCTTTCTCCAGGGACACTCCCTCCTAAAATGGCCTGCCTGTCCACATTGAAAGCATGTCCTTGGGTTTGGACTTTACCCTGGTGAAGCCTTTCTGAGCACTGCTATCAGAGCCTCCTGCCATTTATCCTTTCTCTTTGCCTTTTCCAGGTCCTTTTTTTCTTTTTCTAAGTCCCTATTATAGTATACGGATGTGGCTACATGGCCCAATTGGTCTAGCTCTCTGCTCCCTTCAGCCACCATTTTTTGAAGCTTTTTATGGGTGTCTGGTGCTGGCTGTGTTAGAAATTTATCTTTTAGGACAATTTCCTCTTCCTGTGACTCTGGTACAATGTTGGTATGCTTTTGTAAAGCATCCTTAAGTCTCTGTAGGAAAGCTACTGGGGTTTCTAAGGGTCCTTGCTGTATAGCTGTGACTTGGGAGTAATTAAGGGGTTTTATCTTGGCTCTTCTTAGACCCTCAAGAATGCAGTGGATGAAATGGTTATGGCTCCATTCATCCTTGTCATTTTCAGGGTCCCACTTAGGGTCATAGCTAGGTACTGCCTGATCTCCTGTTGGAATTAGGAATCAAGGTTCCCTTTTAGGTATCCAGTGTCTTTGTCTTTCTTCCCCCTCCTGCTCCTCCTCCTGTGAGGGCCCAGTCTAAGACAGGCCTGTAGGGCCACATTTATCTAAGTGATAATTGTCCTCAGCTTTGACTGCCAGATCTAGTACCTACTGTTTCTCCAGAGCAGTAAGAGTTTGAGATAGCAATAGCTTTACATCTTTCCAGCTCAGTCCAAAGTTTTGGCTGACTTCTCTAAATGTTTGGATGTACTGATCTAGGTTTTCTGTGTAATTTCCAAAATCTTTTTTTATTTCTTTAAGTTTACTCACTCTAAAAGAAACATGAGCCCTATTCCCTCCAGGAATTAACTGGAGGGGATAGAGTCCTGTGGGACAGTGTCTGGTGTGTGAGGTAGCTGGGTAAGGGGGAGAGAGGGAGCATCAGATGGAGCATCAGATGGGTTCTTTGGTTCAAGGGAGTTTGGGGGCTTTTTGCAAATAGTTACCATGGTCTGGGTATCTAGCCTGTATTTGTTTAGCCATTCTGGGTGGTCTCTTATGAAAAAGAACAATTGAACATATGGAACTTCAGTCCACTTTCCCTCCTTTTTACAGAACATAATTGAAGAATGGCATTTTAATTAATGCTCCCTCCTTCTGGCCATCTTTCCTCATCTCCCAGAGGATATTGTGGCCAAGCCTAGGTGCAGTAAAAACTTGAGTCACTTTTGCTGAAGACTTTCTGGATCAAGATCTTTCTAATGTTTTAATACTCAGGCAAGGTGGGTGGGGGGTCCTTCCTGGATCCTTGAGGCTTGATTCCCCATCTAAAAAGGGAAACAAGGGAAGATTGGTCACCGTAACAGAGGATTCTCCTTTCATCTAGGAGTCCCCAGATGAGGAGAAACTCGTGGGAGAGGGCATCCCGCTCTCCCTTGTTTCTGCCACTGCCACCTGTGGCTAAGGTCCTGGAGGATTTTTAGGTATTTTGGATGCAGCAACCCCACTGAAATGACCTTTGACCAGTCTCTATCTATTTTGACCTTCTTATTTGCCCTGCGACCCAGGTTCCTGGCTCTCCTCTACTAGCTGAAGGCTTGTAATTTTAAAATAACTCTATCAAAGTAACCAAGGAGGCTTGCATGGCCAGAGGGAGAACCCCTGCAGAAGTGTGGATGGGGACTCCTGATGAAGTAGAGTTCTGTCCCCCTATATATCCTATAAGGCATATATGCTTTTTATGAAAAGAGAGAGTGTTAGAAGGCTTTTGCTGCAGTAAAGGGTAAAAACAGAGAAGACCCTGAGGTCTCTGCCTTTTAGCTGTTGTTTTTTTTTTCTTTTCCCTGAGGGCAGACTGCAGAACCTGTTCAACCAGTTTAACCAGTTTAACCAGATGCTTGACAAAGACAGTTAAGCCTAAATTAGAAACTAGCACTTTCTGGTGTCTGCAGGGATTTTTCTCAAACTCCCTGAAGAAGGAAGCCTGCTGCTGTTTAGAGAAAAGGTGGGGGAGGGGGGCACTCATACTGAACTACTTGGGAAAGAGGAAGGAGAGTCTAATAATTAGGGGAAAAAAGAGTTTCCAGGCTCAATGCATGAGGGATTATTGGTCACCACTGCTGTCCAGGTTGATCCTGCCCAAAGGCAGTACTGGAGCACTGGAAGCAAGGGATGACCTCCACTCTCGGGCCATGGAAACCATGAAGGAAGCATGAAGTCTGATTGTCTGTTTGCTGCGGACATGGCTGGAGGACTCTGAGATGTAGCCGGCTTTGGCGACTCAGGGTGGGTCAGGAAATTGCATCTCCAGCCTTTGGGTGACACTGGGGAGTGCCCCGGCCAGAGCACCTTTATAGTTTGAAGAGAAACTTTCCTTTCCACCAGCTGTTTTTGGACCTCCTCTTAAGCAGGTCAGATCTTGAGAGAGAGATTGAGAGAGAGAGAGAGAGAGAGAGAGAGAGAGAGAGAGAGAGAGAGAAAGAGATTGAGAGAGTTTAAGGAGAGGGGAAAAAAGCCTTGATGCACTGAAGTCTGGCTCTGCCTACGTAGCCTTGGCAGTCTGGTATAAGTCCCCAGCCAACCCTTGAGTTCTCTCAGGTTGCCTGCTTTACAGCTGTAATGGGCTCAGTGATTTTCCTCAGATTCCCAAGGGAGAAACCCTCCTCAACAAGAGAGAGAGAGAAAGAGAAGGTTGGCCTAAGATCTCCACTCTAGCTAGGCTGTGGGGGTTGGTGGCTGTCCTGGAGAACAGACTCCATCGGAGTGCCGGATGGTCACAGTCATGTTCCTAGGCAGCTTTTCCCAGTTTGGCACAACCTATACCAACCTCAGATGAACACTTGTCCCTTTGTGGTCACCAAATATGATGCACAGATGACACATGCAGGAATTTCAGGTCCTCAGGGTTCTTGAGCCGGCTCTGAGAATGAAAGCCCAGGCAGACTCCAGCAGCAGAGGCCAGAAAGATTTTATTTGTAGAGAAGAGAAGATAAAGACTGCATGGCCAAATAATGTATACACATATGAATAAATGTGTAAACAATTCAAAAAATAAGTAAATAAATGAAAAGAAATTGAGTTTTATATATAATATATAGCATAACTGTCAGGAGAACTCACAACAGAAATTAATAGGAATAAAACACTATATGAAAGTTTTCATTTTCATTGACACCATGCTGTAGTAGTAAAATAATTGCATATATTATTTATTTAGAAATGAACTACCACCAGAGTTATTGGCCTTATAGCAGTAATTTTTACAAGGCTTCTGAACCTGGAAGATGAGAGAAATATAGTAGGAAAAAATATGATTTCGTAAAAGCATTTGAACAAGAGTTCTTATAATACCTTACAGTCAAGACAAAGAGTAGTATAAGACATCATCTCTTATAAGAGTAGTATAAGACATCATCAGTAAATAAATACTTACTGAATTTTTTTCAAGGTGTGCTGATAGGGCTTAGAGAGGATGGGGATGGCTATATGTTCCAAGGCTTCTTCCACACTGTCCTCTTCATCATAACCCTAGTATGGCTTTGTTGAGTTATTAATAATATAAATTTGTAGAAGATTTTAGTACTTCTGAGTTTACCCAAAAAACCTAATTTAGTCATCACATCAAATCTTTAAAATAATAGATACTATTAAATCCTTTTATGGAGCCTAAAATTCATGTAAGAGGACAAATTATGAGAGCACAAGGACCTGACCTACTAAATCACAATTTCTGTATGTGGAACCCAGGGATATGTATTTTTAGAAAGCACTCTGGATGATTCTGATAATGCCTAGTTTGGGAACAAGTAGAAGAGATACTTTCTACATTCTGTTTATGCTTGTTATGTGAATTAATTTAAAAGATGTACATGTCCTGCTATAATGTGATAGATGTTCACTTAATATTGTATTGTAATGCTATTGTCATTCCTTTTGTAAGTAGTTTTTGCATATCTTTTGGGCCACTGGAGATTCAAAGCAGTATAAAAATTGCCCTTGCTTTCTAGTACATGTATGTGTCAATGATGGCTGAGTAGTGCCTTGTGAAGTCAACTTCACTATCCATCGTTTAGGATGATTGGATTCTGTGTTTGCAGTGCCTTTAAGCAATGTAAGAGGAGCTTGCATCTCTAAATGAATGACATAATATGCTGTCCCAGTTTTTTTTATGACTGAAAGGTTATTATGTATTCATACTTAGCAACCCCTACTCCTCAATTTTCTCCACAGCTGTCACAACTTACATGAGGTTTTTTGATGAATCACACTTTCTACACAAGCACAGAAGAGGCTAGTAGCAACAAACATTACATGAAAAAATATACAAAGGACTGTTTGTTTAAATTTTATATAACTATTAACATTAAGGTAGCATGACTGATTTCATTTAAACTAGTCACATTGGGGTAATTAAAGGTTTTCAGTTTATCCTTATTCTTCTTCTGGGTCAAATGAATGCCAAAGCAATGCCCATACAAATGACAGAAATCCATGATTTTGTAGCTGAAAACTGACTGCTCCAATTATGGGTTCTTTCAAGCATATTCTTTGAATCCCTCTAAAATACTGTTTTTTCTTTTTCTATCCAGCTCTCTGTTACATTCTCATTTACCTTCAGTTGATGATGGTTCTATGAATAGTGTCCACTAGCAAAAAAAAAAAATTAAAAATTGCTGTTATTCATTTCCACAAAGCTGCCTGCTGTCAAGGCTTGTGAGCCAGTTCTGAGGCCCCTATAATGGAGAATGGTGTGTATATACCTATGGTCATATTGCATTATGAAAACATAAAAGGGCCTGCAACATGCTTTTTATAGGATTCTTATAAAAGTTTCATTGATTATAAATGCCACTTTACCAGCTTAGTTGTCCACATCCTATGTAATAGCATAGTCCTAGAGAGAGATTTATTGCTTTATTAGATCCAAAGAGACAAGGAAGCCTCTGATAGCCTCCTGATAGTTGTTACATTCAGTAATCAGATTCCAAAATACTTGATTCTGTAAATGCCAGATAATAGGTTACTTTTGTGATATACCTTGATCAGATGAGATTAATGTAAATTGATTGCATAGCCAGAGGGGAAGGGCCAATTGGAATTGGTCTCCTGATAAATTCTCAAGGAGTATATTTGAAGGGAAGCTGACTTTCCTTCAGTAAATGGGGAGTATACATTCCTTTAATGTAAATTATATTAACTGGTTTAATGAACTTTAGATGGTCTTTTTCTTTTTTCTTTCCTTTTTTTTTTTTTTGAGTTGTGGTCTCATTAGTCTGCTGGAATTCCTGGGCTCAATCAATCTTTTGCCTTAGCTTCCCTTAGATGGGATTCTTTAGGTCTGTCAAAAAAACATTTATTGAAAATGCAGGAACAGGGATCATTTTAAAACATGCTATTATCAGTTTTTAAGAACTGGAAGTCTTCCTGCCTTTCTGACTGAAATTTAGGGGTTTCCTTTAGTTAATTTCATGTTTGTAGCAATTTTATTTACATTAGCCAAAATATGGAAACCATACCTTCAATGGATACACAATGGTAAATCCATAAAATGGAATACTACTCAGCAGGAAAAAGGAAGAAACTATTGGTACATGTAGCAACTTACATGAATCTCAAAGATATTATGCTGGGTGAAATAAACCAATTTCAAAACTTCCATTCCATTTTCCTGTTATTTCTTCTATAACAGATGAAATGTGGTGGCAGAAAACAGAGTGGTGATAGGCATCAGGGTAGAGGGAAGTATGTGACTATGTAGAAATAGGAATAGCAGAGGGAGTTTTTTTAGATGAAACTACTTTGTGTCTTTGTAGTGATAGTTAAATGATTCTGTACGTGTATTAACATTCATAAAACTGACCTTAAAAAGTTAATTTTAGCCGGGTGCCAGTGGCTCATGCCTGTAATTCTAGCTATTTTGGAGGCAGAGATCAGGAGGATCACAGTTTGAAGCCAGCCCAGGCAAACAGTTTTTAAGACTCTATCCTGAAAAAAAAACCATCACAAAAGAAGGGCTGGCGGAGTGGCTCAAGGTGTAGGCCCTGAGTTCAAACCCTAATACTGCAAAAAAAAAAAAAAAAAGTCAATTTTACTCAATGCTAAAAATTAAAAACTTTTGCATAAAAAGTTTTCCTAACATTGGTCTTTGACATCTTCCATATTGATGATACATTTCAGTTTTCTAAAGGTGTGGTTTAATCTAATTAAGATATATTGTAAGTACATGTGTAAATGTCACAATGAATGTCCCCTACAACTAATATATGCTGTTAAATTAAAAATTTTTATAAATAAAAAATAAAGGACATATTGGTAAGTATTTCTATAGACTCATCACTTGTCATGTGGTAGAGCAAGTACTTGAGCACTCTGATCTTAAGACCAAGACCCCTCAAAGTTGGAAATAACATTGAGAGCCTCAAAGAGCTTTTATATCTAAGGTAAAATCTATTAACATTGTTATAAAAAAAAAGCTAAAACAAATATTCATTTAAAAATAACAATAAGCCTATTGCACATTAATGTAAATAATGTATTTTTAGGAAAACTATGTTCTCTAAAATAATTAGTTAAAGAGTATCATTGCTTCACATTTTTGCAAATCTCTTTAATGTCTGGTTTCATAGAAGACAGCTGTATTCTTACAGGTTGTGTATTCACTCTATTGTGATATAACATCATGTACTTCCTGGAAATTTCACTGCACACCCATGAGAGAATGAAAGTAAAATACCATCTCGCACTATTATGAAAGCAATTTTATTCTGTTGTGTCACGCCTCGGAGCCACTCGCTGCTTTCAAGAGCAGAGCACAGGCCTGGTCCTCACCTCATACCATTGATAACACCCTGTCTGTGTGTGTTTCACCAGTGGACCTTGGATTTCTTTAGGAAGCTTTCAACCACAGTTCCTAACTGACTGCCATAAGGTGGGGATTTTTTGTTTGTTTTGTTTTTTTGACATTTCCAATAAATTTATAGGCCTTTGGCACTATAGACTAGATTTGCCTTGGTTCCAAATTTTCATTATTATATTCATGGTTAATTTACAAGATTTTTGGTATACTGTAAACATGTCTGTAAAGTGTCTTTTTCATCTTGTGCTAGGTTTTTGAAACTTCATAAGTATAAACTTGGTTAAAATTAAAACATGGATTATGAATCTAAGAATGACTGAGTGCTCCATCGTAGAGAAAGAGATACTGAGTTCTGTTGTCCTAATCCCATACCTGCCTTCTGAATTCTCATTATTTCCTCAATAAATACATGTGAGGCCTCTTTTCTGTACATCCATGAAAGGCTTTGCTGAAGATTCAGAATAGAGTACTGCATGGTCTGTGGCTTTAGGAAACAAATTGTGTAGCATTCTAAATACTTTGATGGTACCTGTGGTACCTTAGTGTTTATATTGAACTGGATTTTTTTTTTTTTTTTTTTACTTCTTGGGTTTGAACTCAGGACCTTGTACTTGGTAGAAAAGCCCTCTGTCACTGGCCACAACCAGGGTAGCATCTTGTGCTTTTGCTTGAGGCCAGTCTCAAACCACTTCCTGCATATGACTTCCCACATAACTGGGATTACAGGCGTGACTCACCATGACCTAACTTTTTGCCTCAGCTGGTCTTGAACTGCTATCCTCCTGATCTCTGCCTCCTGAGTAGCTGAGATTACAAGTGTAAGCCACCATACCCAGCCACAGAACTGACATTTTTATTCCCATCTGTTAATCTACTTTTAATACTTTAAAAAGTAATCATTCTACATTGAATTTATGCATTAATTAACTTAAGAGTTATTTTGCTTATTAAAGACCAGACAGAATTGTGAGGGCATTTCTGGGATTGAACAACAGAACTCTAGTTGTTTGCCAGTTGCTACAGCGCAGATTCATCTTCATTCTCTTTTTCTCTCTTTTCAACTCTCCCTCAGTTGCTGCTTCTTCTGAACAGAATTAAGATATTTTAACTAAGGAAATTCCAATTACATTTCCTTTAATGATGAAACAAATTAAAATCTCCAAATATCTTTGAGCATGAAGTGCACCTTCACTGAAAATGAGACTTGTCTCTAATCTCTGATTGTATGGGTAAGGGTCACATCTTTGTGTAAAGCACTGAGCTCTCTCTGGAATGCATTTTTTTAAAGTGCCTCTTTGGCATCTGCACATCCATGTTTATTGCGGCACTATTCACAATAGCCAAGTTATGGAAACAGCCAAGATGCCCCAGCACTGACGAATGGATTAAGAAAATGTGGTATCTATACACAATGGAATTTTATGCAGCCATGAAGAAGAACGAAATGTTATCATTCGCTGGTAAATGGATGGAATTGGAGAACATCATTCTGAGTGAGGTTAGCCTGGCTCAAAAAACCAAAAATCGTATGTTCTCCCTCATATGTGGACATTAGATCAAGGGCAAACACAACAAGGGGATTGGACTATGAGCACATGATAAAAGCAAGAGCACACAAGTAAGGGGTGAGGATAGGTAAGACACCTAAAAAACTAGCTAGCATTTGTTGCCCTTAACGCAGAGAAACTAAAGCAGATACCTTAAAGCAACTGAGGCCAATAGGAAAAGGGGAACAGGTACTAGAGAAAAGGTTAGATCAAAAAGAATTAACCTAGAAGGTAACACCCACGCACAGGAAATCAATGTGAGTCAATGCCCTGTATAGCTATCTTTATCTCAACCGGCAAAAACCCTTGTTCCTTCCTATTATTGCTTATACTCTCTCTACCACAAAATTAGAAATAAGGGCAAAATAGTTTCTGCTGGGTATTGAGGGGGGGGAGAGGGAGGGGGAGGAGTGGGTGGTAAGGGAGGGGGTGGGGGCAGGGGGGAGAAATGACCCAAGCCTTGTATGCACATATGAATAATAAAAGAAAAATGAAAAAAAATAAAAAATAAAGTGCCTCTTTGGTATGTCTGCTTAGAGGTCCCATAGAGATCTCAAATCCAAATGTCTCTGCATCAGTGTCTCATTCATATTCCTTCCAGTTTTCCCAGAACACTCACTGCTTCAGTGCCTTTTACATCTCAGGCTCTTCATTTCCACTCTCATTCCTTCTCCTCTGCCTACAAACACACTCAAGGATCCTTCTCCTTAAAAAGCTCATTTTTTCTTGCCATAGAGCTACTGCCTTGTCTTTTCTTTTTTCCCAACTTTTCAAAAGCATAAATTACACTTCCTGCTTCTACTCCCCACCTTCCATTTATCCTTAATCTTCTATATCATTCAACTATGACTGTGATCACCACTACCTTCCTAATTTCCAAATCACTTTACTACACTTAAATCTTATGAGTCAAATAAAATTGAGAAGTCAACTCAATAGCAAGTAACACAGCTAACCTTCCAGATACCTCTTTTCATTTCCATTCTTTCTTTCTCTGCTTATTTCCCTGATGAAGATTATTGTCCTGTTGGCTTTTCATTCCTTGCCAATTCCATTCTCTTTTATCTTTGCAACAGGTCTTCTCTAAGGGAAACTTAATTCATTCCTATAACTTTAGATCATATTTCTATGTCTATACCTGAGGTGCAAACCTTGTAACAGCATGATATTATCTACCTTGAGTGACTACCGATTCTTTAAATCAAACATTTCCAGAATTTATCCAAATATCTACCCCAAAACAATGACCTACTCTTTCTCTATTATAATTCTCAGCAATATAACATTCATCTATTCAACCAGTCTGCAATGACTTGTTGAAGTGACTACTACGTACAAGATACTGCTCTAAGCCTTTTTAACTGTTCTTTAATTTCCTCCATGCTTTCTGCTCCCTGTGGCATTTGTGTACACTGCCATCATAACACCTTCCACATTGTGTATTGATTACTAAGCTGCCTATTTCTTCCTGTTTACCTAGAAATACGGAAAGGTAGTTATTTATTCCTTTTTTGTACATCCATGCCTACATACCGAACTGACACATAGTAGGCTCTCAGATAGTGTGTATTGGATAGATGGAAATAAAATGTATATTGATGATTCTGGAGTGGGAAGACAGAAAGGTCTAACAGTAAATGGAGTATTTCATTTATGAAATTTCATTCCTTAAACTCTTTGGTCTCAAAATATTTAATTAATTCACAGGTCCATCCCTGAGGGTATCAAGATTTGAGACATTTAGGAAAACTATTTTTTAAGATGAGTTCTAAGCAGTATGGTTATGTGACGTCTGCCTTCTTATTCACTGGTTGCCAAGTATGCACAGAAATGGTAACCAGAAATTAGTACAACACAAAAAAATTGTAAATTCTTTCTTTGAAGGAGGTAGGTGGAATTTAAATGCTTGCTTGTGGTTGTCATTGAACCTCCCTGAGCTATCTGAGTCACTTAGTACATCAGTGAATCCATAATACTCCATTTATGGACCAAGCAACCCATTTTTGCTGGATTGATTTATTACATAAACAGCTAAAATGAGTTAAATTCCATCATCACATCCCTTCATAAATTTTAACATGAATTTAGTTGTTGTTAAATGGACATTGTTTTTATTGTTTCAAAGATTGGACTTTTTCTCCAGTAAAGCCAAAATAATGTATCTATATGGTATTCTAACTTGAGCAGTACATAAAGATTAGTAAATAAGGCCCCATTAAAAATACTTATAATGTAAGTAACATGAGTCCCAGTAGGATTTCTAATGTCCATTAATGCTTATTCTGAGGATCAGAGCTCATTTTACTGAGCCATTTAGTCAAACCGTATGATTATTTAGAAAGTTAATTCATGCATACTAAAATCTAGCTTAAGTAATGCAGAGGGTAGGAGGTAAAACTCTATGGAGACGATAGTCCTTTTTGTTATTTAATGATCAGCCATAATTAACTTGCAAATTTGAAATAATTAGAACAAATTAAAGGTATTTAACTTTGCCTCCCTAAAGAAAAATTCAAATTGCACCAAATGCAGCTTTAAATTATTCAAGTCTCAGAGGTCTAAGCTAGATTTTTTTTTTATAATGCCTTTTCTATGATGAGAATACCAATCTGCTTTTTGTCAGAAGGCATCCTATCAAGTAATTGTTCTTTGTGTTAATAAATGACAGCTATTCTTCTTTGTAAAAGTATTTCAGTCTCCCTAGACTACATCAGCATTTCCATGGCATTTTAATTCAATAAAACAAAAGGTTAATGTTTTTCTACTTTTTAAGGAATGCAAATACAAGTGGTTTTCAATTGGTCCTGAATGACATTTAAAATTTACCATTCAAACTCAATCAGACTATCACGATATGAGGTACGGGCAAAATTGAAAGAAAAGTTCAAGGCACATTAGATTATTAGAATTTCATTGACTTTGAAGAACTGATAATGTTTGTCCTTTCCACACCGAAAATTAGGGCTACTCAGCTTCCTGTTTAGTATTTTATAATATTAATTTGTGGAGCATAGTTTAGTAAAGTCTTAGGAACCTAAGGGTATCTTATATAGTGTTGCAGTCATTAATTGCGTGGCTTTAGTCTCTTCTGCTATCTTGACTTTGATCATTTTAATCATTTGGCATCTCCAATAGATTCTAAATAAGAATAACAGAAAATTGTTCCCAGTAATTTCATCCCTTATCTGTGAATGTTAGCTGTAACTTCTCAGTGAGTTTTGTGCACGTTTTTATCTGGACTGTGTGAAATGATAAACACTATTCATCTGATAACTAGATTATGACTTTATGGAGCATAGTACAAAGAATAGACTTAGTGAATAGTCTATGTAGTTTGGGAAATAACAAATATAGCTACTCATTTTAATGCATCTCAATATACCTAAAAGTTCTTTCATGATTTTTCCTACTTTTTCTATCACTTAGTTTTTGAACCATTTTACTAAAATGTAATTTATACTCAATAAAATGCACATATCAAGATTGATGTGTTTTAACAAATGAATATACCTGTATAACTGACACTGTAATTAATACAGAAAGTATCTGTCACCCCAGAAAGTACATGTGTCCTGTTTCAGTAAGTTCCCCTACAAATTCATGCCCTAAACACCCAACAGTTTGATTTCTAGCACTTCAAATTGTTTTGCATGTTCTAAATCTTCATATAAAGGAATCATCTGGCATCTTTCACTAACCTTAATATTTTGGAAATATATCTATATTGCTGTGTGTTCCAATAGTCAATGATTTTATTTCTTAGTAATAATTTACTGTATTAAGTGTACCACAGCTTATTAGTTCATCTTCTTATGGATATTTGGATTTTTTCCCAGCTAGAGGACAGGGGAGTAACTGAGGTGCTGTAAGCATTATGTACATGAGTGTTTCTCTTTCTCTTAGTAAATAGCTAAGAGTAGAATTATTGTAACGTACTGTAACTTCCTTTTTAATTATATATGAAACTCCTAGACTGTTTTCCAAAGCAATAGGGATGCTCCTTAACATATAATGGGGTTATGTCTGAATAAACCTATTATAGTTGAAAATATTGTGATTTGAAGATGTGTTTAACACAACCGACTGAGCATTATAGTTTAGCAACACAGCACTGTAGAGAATCAATTGTTTCACCTGACTGGGAGTGGTAGCTCCCTGTCTCTCCCCATTGTGTGTGTGTGTGTGTGTGTGTGTGTGTGTGTGTGTGTGTGTGTGTGTATGATGGTATTGGGATTTGAACTTAGGGCCTCGAGTGCTCTACCAGTTGAGCCACCCCTTTTTTGTTTTAGTTATTTTTCATAGGATCCGGCACTTTTTGCCCAGACTGACCTTACATGGCACTCCTCCTACCAATGCCTCTCTCATAGACAGGTATGCAGTACCCAGCATAGCTTTCTCCAGCATCTTAAGCATATTGTACTATGTATTGCTAGCCTGAAAAAAAAATCAGAATTCAACATGTATGTATATTGCTTTCTTATCATTGTAAAGTTGAAAAATAATAAGTTGAATCATTGTTAGTCAAACCATCTGTCCTTGACTAACAAGATATCAGAGTTATACTTATTCCACGTTTTTTGAAGGCATGATATTATCACTTTTATTTTAACCATTTTCATGGCTATGAAATGGCTTCTGATTTTGGTTTTACTGTGCAGTTCTCTGGAACTAATGGTGATACATAACTTTCTTTCAATTTCTTTTATTCATATGTGCATACAATGTTTGTGTCATTTCTCCCTCCTTCCGCCAGCCCCCTCCCTCTCCCCCCAAACCCCTTGCTACCAGGCAGAAACTATTTTGGCCTTATCTCTAATTTTGTTGAAGAGAGAGTATATGAAATAATAGGAAAGACCAAGGGTTTTTGTTAGTTGAGATAAGAATAGCCATACAGGGAGTTTACTCGCATTACTTTCCTATACATATGTGTTACATTCTAAATTAATTCTTCTAAAACTAACCTTTTCTCTAGCTCCTGGTCCCCTTCTCCTATTGGCCTCTGTCACTTTGAAGTTTCTGGCATTAGTTCCTTTGCATTGAGGACATCAAATTCTATCTTGGTTTTTACTGGGGGAGGTTTGTGCCTATCGTCATAACTCCCTTGTGTGCTCTTGCCTCATCATGTGCTCAAAGTCCAATCCCCTTGTTGTGTTTGCCTTTGATCTAATGTCCACATATGAGGGAGAACATACGATTTTTGGTCTTCTGGGACTGGCTAACCTCGCTCAGGATGATGTTCTCCAATTCCATCCATTTACCTGCAAATGATAATATTTCATTCTTCTTCATGGCTGAGTAGTATTCCATTGTGTATAAATACCACATTTTCTTAATCCATTCATCGGTAGTGGGGCATCTTGGCTGTTTCCATAACTTGGCTATTGTGAATAGTGCTGCAAGAAACATGGGTGTGCAGGTGCCTCTGGAGTAACCTGTGTCACATTCCTTTGGGTATATCCCCAAGAGTGGTATTGCTGGATCAAATGGTAGATCGATGTCTAGCTTTTTAAGTAGCCTCCAAATTTTTTTCCAGAGTGGTTGTACTAGTTTACATTTCCACCAACAGTGTAAGAGGGTTCCTTTTTCCCCACATCCTCGCCAACACCTGTTGTTGGTGGTGTTGCTAATGATGGCTATTCTAACAGGGGTGAGGTGGAATCTTAGCATGGTTTTAATTTGCATTTCCTTTATTGCTAGAGATGGTGAGCATTTTTTCATTTGTTTTCTGGCCATTTGAATTTCTTCTTTTGAGAAAGTTCTGTTTAGTTCACTTGCCCATTTCTTTATTGGTTCATTAATTTTGGGAGAGTTTAGTTTTTTGAGTTCCCTGTATATTCTGGTTATCAGTCCTTTGTCTGATGTGTAGCTGGCAAATATTTTCTCCCACTCTGTGGGTGAGCTCTTCTGTTTAGAGACCATTTCTTTTGTTGAGCAGAAGCCTTTTAGTTTTATGGAGTCCCATTTGTCTATGCTATCTTTTAGTTAGTGAGTGGCTGGGGTTCCATTGAGAAAGTCCTTGCCTATACCTATTAGTTCCAAAGTATTTCCTACTCTCCTGTACCAACTTTAGAGTTTGTGGTCTGATATTAAGATCCTTGATCCATTTTGAGTTAATATAGGTATAAGGTGATATACATGTATCTAGTTTTAGTTTTTTGGACACTGCTAACCAGTTTTCCCAGCAGTATTTGTTGAAGAGGCTGCTATTTCTCCATCGTATATTTTTAGCTCCTTTGTCAAAGACAAGTTGGTTATAGTTGTGTGGCTTCATATCTGGGTCCTCTATTCTGTTCCACTGGTCTTCATTTCTGTTTTTGTGCCAGTGCCATGCTGTTTTTATTGTTATTGCTTTGTAATATAGTTTGAAGCCGGGTATCGTGATACCTCCAGCTTTGTTCTTTTGACTGAGTATTACCTTGGCTATTTGTGGCCTCTTGTGTTTCCATATAAATTTAACGGTAGATTTTTCAATGTCTTTAATGAATGTCATTAGAATTTTGATGGGAATTGCATTAAACATGTAGATTACTTTTGGGAGTATAGACATTTTTACTATGTTGATTCTACCAATCCATGAGCATGGGAGATCTCTCCACTTTCTATAGTCTTCCTCAATCTCTTTCTTCAGAAGTGTATAGTTTTCCTTGTAGAGGTCATTCACATCTTTTGTTATGTTACACCTAGGTATTTGATTTTTTTTTGAGGCTATTGTAAATGGAATTGTTTTCATATATTCTTTTTCAGTTTGTTCATTATTAGTGTATAGAAATGCTAATAATTTTTCTATTATTAGCATTTGATTTTATATCCTGCTACCTTGCTACAGCTATTGATGGTGTCTAGGAGCTTTTGAGTAGAGTTTTTTGGGTCTTTAAGGTATAGGATCATGTCATCTGCAAATAGGGATATTTTGACAGTTTCTTTACCTATTTGTATTCCTTTTATTCCTTCTTCTTGCCTAATTGCTCTGGCTAGGAATTCCAGTACTATGTTGAATAGGAGTGGAGATAGTGGACATCCTTGTCTAGTTCCTGATTCTAGAGCGAATGGTTTCAGTTTTTCTCCGTTAAGTATAATGCTGGCTCTAGGTTTCTCATATATAGCTTTTATAATGTTCCTCGTTTTCTTAGAGTATTTATCATGAAATGGTGTTGGATCTTATCAAAGACTTTTTCTGCATCTATTGAGATGATCAAGTGGGTTTTGTCTTTGCTTCTGTTAATGTGGTTTATTACATTTATTGATTTGCATATGTTGAACCACCCCTGCATCCCTGGGATGAAGCCTACTTGGTCATGATGAATGATCTTTTTGATGTGTTGTTGAATTCAGTTTGCCATTATTTTATTGAGGATTTTTGCATCAATGTTCATTAAGGAGATTGGCCTATAGTTCTCCTTTTTGGAGGTGTCTTTGCCTGGTTTTGGGATAAGTGCAATACTGGCTTCATAAAATGTATTAGGCAGTTGCCCTTCCTTTCTATTTCATGGAACAGTTTAAGGAGGGTTGGTGTCAGTTCTTTAAAGGTCTGATAGAATTCAGCAGAGAGTCCATAAGGTCCTGGATTTTCTTTTTTGGGAGACTCTTGATTTTTGCTTCAATTGCATTTTGTGTTATAGATCTATTCAGGTGATTAATGTCCTCTTGGTTCAGTTTTGGATGATCATAAGTATCTAGAAATCTGTCCATTTCTTCAAGATTTTCAAATTTATTTGAATATGGGTTCTTAAAGTAGTCTCTGATGATTTCCTGGACTTCCATGGTATTTGTTGTTATCTCCCCTTTTGCATTACTGATTTGGGTTTTGTTCTCTCCTCATTTTAGTCAGATTTGCCAAAGGTCTATTGATCTTGTTTAATTTTTCAGAGAATCAACTTTTTGTTTCATTAATTGTGTGGTTTTTTTTGCTTTCTATTTCATTGATTTCAGCTCCTATTTTTATTATTTCTCTCCTTCTATTTTTTTTGGGATTTGCTTGTTCTTGTTTTTCTAGGAGTTTGAGATGTATCATTAGGTCATTGATTAGAGATTTTTCATTCTTTTTAACGTATGCACTCATGGCTTTAAACTTTGCTCTCAGGACTGCCTTTGCTGTGTCCCATAGGTTCTGGTAGGTTGTGTTTTCATTTTCATTGAGTTCTAGGAACTTTTTAATTTCCTCTTTTATTTCATCAACAACCCATTGTTCATTAAGCAATGAGTTGTTCAGTTTCCAGCTGTTTGCATGTTTTTTGTCCTTATTTTTGTTGTTGAATTCTAATTTTAATGCATTGTGATCAGATAGAATGCATGGTATAATTTCTCTTTTCTTATATTTGCTCTGGCTTGCTTTGTGCCCTAGGATATGATCTATTTTGGAGAAGGTTCCATGGGCTGCTGAGAAAAAATGTATATTGTGTAGAAGTTGGTTGAAATGTTCTGTAGACATCAACTAGGTACATTTGATCTGTGGTATGTTTTAGTTCTAGGATTTCTTTATTGATTTTCTTGTTTGGATGACCTATCTATTGATGACAGTGGGTTGTTAAAGTCTCCCACTACCACTATGTTGGAGTTAACATATGCTTTTAGGTCCTTCAGGGTATGTTTGATGAAATCAGATGTGTTGACATTGTGTGCATATAGGTTGATAATTGTTATTTCATTTTGGTGTATTTCCCCTTTTTATTAGTATGGAATGTACATCTTTATCTCGTTTGACCAATGTAGGTTTGAAGTCTACTTTGTCCAAGATAAGTATTGCTACTCTTATCTGTTTTCGGGGGCCATTGACTTGGTAAATCTTCTTCCAAACTTTCATCCTAAGCCTATGCTTATTTCTATGGATGAGATGGGTCTCCTGTAAGCAACAGATTTTTGGATCTTCCTTTTTAATCCATTTCATCAAATGGTGCCTTTTGATGGGGGAATTAAGTCCGTTAACATTAAGTTTTAGTACTGATAGGTGTGTGGTGATTCCTGTCAATTTGTTGTCTTAGTTGTTTGAAGGTTTGATTGTGTGTAGGTAAATTGATGTTACTCTCTACTTCCTTGCTTTTACTTTTCCTGTGGTTTGGTGCTGCCTGCCCTTTCATGGTTATGTTGGGTTTCACTTTCTGTGTGCTGAATCCCTTGAAGAATCTTTTGTAGTAGTGGCTTTGTGGTCACATATTGTTTTAGTTTCTGCTTATCATGGAAGACTTTTATTGCTCCATCTATTTTGAATGATAGTTTTGTTGTGTGGCATATCCTGGGGTTGAAATTATTTTCGTTCAGTGCCCGGAAGATCACACCCCACTTTCTGCTTGCTTTTAATGTTTCTGTTGAGAAGTCTGCTGTGATTTTGATGCGTTTACCTCTGTATGTTATTTGTTTTTTCTCTCTTACAGCCTTCAATGTCCTTTACCTAGTTTCTGAACTTGTTGCCTTAATGATGATATGCCGTGGGGTAGTTCTGTTTTCATCTGGTCTGTCTGGTGTTCTGGAGGCCTCTTGCATTTGTATGGAAATAGATTTCTATAGTTTTGGGAAATTTTCTGTTATTATTTTGTTGAATATATTACACATTCCCTTTGCTTGCACCTCTTCTCCTTCCTTAATGCCCGCGGTTCTCAGGTTTGGTCTTTTGATGGAGTCAGTGAGTTCTTGCATTTTCTTTTCACAGGTCTTGAGTTGTTTAACTAATAGTTCTTTGGTTTTTCCTTTAATTACCATTTCATCTTCAAGTTCTGAGATTCTGTCTTCTGTTTGTTCTATTCTGCTGGATTGGCCTTCCATTTTGTTTTGCAATTCTGTTTCGTTCTTTTTTCTGAGGTTTTCGGTACCCTGAGTCCCTTTCTCTTTAATATTGTCTATTTTCAACCCAAGTTCATTTTTCTCTTTATTTATCGTGATCTTTGTTTTACTTTGGTGTTTATATAGTGCTTTTGTAGTTTCTTTTATTTGTTCTTGTGCTTTCTCAAATTCTCTATTTTTGTTGTCTTGGAATTTCTTGAGGGTCTCCTGCACATTTTGATTGACCATGTCCAGTATCATCTCTATAAAATTCTCATTGATTATTTGCAGGATTTCTTCTCTCAGGTTGTTCTTGTCAGCTTCATTGGGTTCTTTGGCATAGTTTATCTTTGTTTTGTTAGACTCTGGATCTGGGCATCTATTTTTTTTCATTTCCCTCTAGTTCCTGTACTAATTTATTTTTGAGGGGAAATTGGTTTCCCTCTTTTTTCCGTCTTCCCATCATTGCCCTTGATACTGTTACTGTCCCTGTATTCTGTGTAATTCAGTTTTGTCTAGCTTATAATAATAATGATGATGATAACTAGAATGGAAGGGTGAGAGAAGAAGGAAAGCAAAGAAGGTAAAGAAAACAGAAAACAAAATAGGGCCAAAGAAATAAACAGTGAAGATAGTGTACTAATCAGCAGTGAGCTAAAGAGGCTTTAGAGAGACAGAGGATAATAATAATAATAATAAATAAATAAATAAATAAAATTTCCCAAGTTCAAATGCAATAAATTTTCAGTCTTAATAGATTTGGTGATAGTCCTTCAGCATCCAGTTCTGGTGTTGGTGCCTGAATAGTAGTTCTATCATTGTCTCATGGTCTCCCAAGCAGGATAGGAGCTGGTGTCTGGCAGTGCGGGAGCCCTCCTGGTTTCTCCGTTTAACATGGCGAGGGTATGCTGTGTGTGGCTGGTGGTATGGAAGTGTCAGAGTTTTGCCTCTTCTTGGTGGTTTTTCCTGCCAGGCGTTTCTCCAACAGTTTACTTTAGGAAGCTTTCTTTCTTCTTCCTCCCTCTAGTTGCCATCTTGAAATCTCATCAAAAAATCGATACATAACTTTATTGACCATTTTTGTATCTTTTTTCTGAAATATCTCTTTGTCTTCAAACCAGTTTTAATGAGATAAACAACACAATTATTGAAACAGATTTCTTTGTATATTTTAGATACAAGAATCTTCATCAGATATACATTTATTGTGAAATTTTTTCCTTCTATGTAATTTACCTTCTTATTTCCTCATGATGTTTTAGAAAAGCAGGAGTTTAATGTTGATGAAAGTTAGGAAGATACTTGCCTGCATTTCCCTATCAAAATTTTATTTTTAAACCTCTGATTCATTTTGAATACATTTTCTGTGTACAGTGAGATTGTACTTAAGATTCACCCTTCTCATATAAATATCCAGTTGTTCTGTCATCATTTACTGAAGAAAGCATTTTTCTTTACTGAATTGCCCAATGCATTTTCAAGTCAATTGAATATACATACATGCATGTAAACACAGGGAGAGTGTGATATATAGATTTACGTTCCTTTTATCTGTCCATTCTTATGTCACTGGTACACAGTATGGATTACTTGAACTTTATAGTAAATCTTCAAATCAAAAAAAGTAAGTCTTTCAACTTTGTTTTTCTTATTAAAAATTGTTTTTGCAGGCCAGACATGGTAGCACACTTCTGTAATCACACTTATTTAGGAAATAAAGATCAGGAGGATCTCAGTTCATAGCCAGCCTGACAAAATGTTAGCCAGACTCTATCTTAGCAATAAATGGGCATGGTGGTACAAGCCTGAAATCCCAGCTATTTGGGAGGCGAAGATAGGAAGATTGCAGCCTGAAGTCAGCAAAATAGCAGGTGTGCACAAAACACTTATATAGTGTTTTGTTTTATAACAAAAAAAGGACTGGGCTTATGGCTCAAGTAATAGAGTACTTGCCTAGCATGTGCTAGATACTGAGTTCGAACCCTAGTACCACCAAAAAAATTATTTTGGCTGTTCTATGTTCTTTACATTTTAGTTTGTTTATCAATTTCTACTAAGGACATCAAATTAAGGTTTGGTCAGTTTCACATTTGACTTTCTAAAAATACTGTCAATGAAAGAGGTATATCTTTACATTTATTTAGAACTTTATTAATTCAGTAATGCCATGTAATTTGCAACGTAACTTATCTTGCATATTTTTCATTGAATTTAATGGTGCTATATAGAAAGAGTGTTGGTTTTTAAATGTACATGGTCTACCAATTCTAAGTTTTCTGACTTACAGATTTCTTAGGTATTCAAGTTTATAATGGCATAGTGAATATAACATAGTGATAAAAGCTTTCTAAGCTTTAGTATCTTTTGGGAGGTGGGGGTTGGTGGTATTGGGGTTTGAACTCAGGGCTTCATGCTTGCTAGGCAGGCACTCTACCACTTGAGCCACTATGCCATTCAAGCTTTACACCTTTTATTCTGTAAATAAAAGAAATCCTTACATTGTTCTTAATCTTAAGGAAAATGTACTCAGTAATTTACTAATAAGTATAATGTTAAATAGACATTTTTGGTAAATACTGTATATTAGTCTGTTTTTTATTACTTTTACAAAATACACAAATCATGCTAACTTTTTGAAAAGAGGTTAATTTAGCTCAGTTTTGGAGGCTAAAAGTCCAAACAGCATAGTGCTGGCTTTGGCCAGCAAACAGGAGTGCTTCAGGGAGGAAGAAATCACATTACAGTAAGCCAAAGAAGCTAGGATCCCATAATACTTTCCAAGGGTACATTCCCAATTAATCTAAGAACTTCATGCTGGGCCTGTCCTCTTGAAGGTTCCACACTACCTGTTAGTACCATGACCATGAGGACACAAGCCTTGAGCAACAAACCACATCCAAATCATTATCCAAATCCAAATCCATTATCAGATTTAAATAAGTTACCTTTTATTCCTAACTTACTGAGAGTGTTTATGGAAACTTTCTTTGTCAAATGCTTTTCTTGCATTTATAGATGTAGTCATAAGCTTTTCTCCTTTATCCTTTTAATATTCCCACTTCCCTGGATTTATTCTTGAATGTTAAGGCAACCATGTATTTTGGAAAAAAACCTTACTTGATCATAATGTAGTACAATTTGTGTGTTTCTGGATCCAATTTACTAATATTTTGTTGAAGATTCTTGTGTCACATGTTCGTGAGAGATACTACTTTGTAATATTCTTTTATCATAATAACTTAGTGAGTTTTCTTGTATCATACATAAATGTGTTGAGAAGTGTCCTTGTTAGGAAAACACTGCTCAGAAAAGAAAGCTCACCAGAGACTCTCACATCCAGCAAGCAAAGTTTAATGACAGGCTGCCCATGAGAATGGTGTAGTGCAGGAGGTAGGGTTGTTTTTATGTCTGCCTTGGGTAAGAGAACGAGGAAGTGGTTGCTGTGAAAATGTACTGAGATCATTGGGGCGGAAAGTACTCTGTTGGGCAAGGGGGCCTCTGGGGCATGCCTTCTGGGAACAGATGGTTGTTTCTTTGAGGCATGTGTGGAATGGGAGGGTGGTCTTTGGTTTATCATTTACCAGGGGCACAATGGAGATCAGAATGGAGACCCAACTGGGCCCAAAATGGAGGCACTTTTGCCTGCATATTTCTATTAGTCCTCTCCTGTTTATGAAAGGATATGTGTAAAATTGGTAATATTTCTTCCTTACATGTGATAGAATTTACCAATGTAGGTGTATCTGGGCACTTTTCTTTGATTATGCATTTGATTTTTGTAATAGATGTGAGGCCATTCATATTTTTTATTTTTTATTGAGTCATTATTGACAAGTTACATTTTTTAAAGAACTGTGTGCATTTCACTTTGTCTTATTGAATATATTGGTATAAAGTTGTTTGTGACATACCCTTTCACTATCTGTACATATCACCTCTGATTCCTAGTGTTAGGAAACACTCAGGAAAAAGCTCAGGAGAAAAGTCTCAAGTCCATACAGCAAAGTTTAATGGCAGGCCCAAACTGCCAGGCTGGGCAGGGAAAAGATGGTGCAGCAGCGAATCTGGGCCAGGTGTGGCTTTTATAGAAGAAGAAGGTTAAGGAACTTAGCACATGTGCAATAGTCTCTGGTAGGGGTGTGGCTGTCTTAGAGCGTGGGAATTTGTTTAAGGGCAGGGCTGTCCTTGGAAGTTTCCCAAGTGAGGTCTGACGATAAAATGGCTGCCAATTTGCAAATGGTGACATTATTGTTCTATCATTCCCCCATTTTTTCTTTAATAATGCTGGAGGTAGGGGCTGAGGGTCAGGAATTGGGGCAAAACATCGGTCTCTTAGCTGCTTCCTGCTGGCAGAGGGCACTGTATGGGGCATAATCCTCAGACTCCTGCATCCTGGTGGAGGCCCTCATAGCAGTCTTCTGGATGGTTTTGGAGAGGTTGATATCCCTGGAGGTACAACTGGTTAAACTTTTGATTAGCAATAGCAGACATGCAGTATGATACAAGGGAGGAAGCTTAAGAATAGGAGAGCAAGAAACATAGGCATTAGGATGGGCATTGGCCAGGAGAACCACTGTGAAATGTTGTTCCCTGGACAATTTCAAGGGTCCTCCAATTCCCTTCTCTGTTTTTTAACTGATCCTTGAGAGGTGCCGCCACTGGGGGATCCCATTGAGCTTGACAGCAGTGGGTGTCGTGAGAATGACCAGATGAGGGCTGGTCCACCGAAGTCCCAGTGGAGAGGGCAGAAGATCATTTTAGGAGAACAAGATCCCCTGGTTTAACAGAAATTGTTATATGGTGGGGCAGGATCTGGTCTGCATGCTTTCTGAGAAGTTCCCTGAGAAGGCTAAGGTAAGGCAGGTAGTCAGCCAGAGGAGCAGAGTCTGTTGGAGGCAAGTTTTCTAAGAGAAATGGGTGGTCATACATTATTTAAGACCCAAATAAGAATATTAGGAGGAGCATAAAAAGGCATCTGCTAAGTGACTGCAAACCTAGGGATCTAAATTCTGCAAAATCCTGTAACTCCCAAGAGTTATGGGATGAGGGAGGGTAATGGAAGATTGGGTTGATGCATTTATTACTCAGGGAGTGAGTCTGTCCCTTTAAGGCCACACCTAGGTAGGTGACTTGTAGGAGGCAGGGGCTATCAGGATTTAAATGTAACACTCTTGGATAAAAGAGAGGTTTTAGCTAATTATTTTATATAAATTGACACTTTTAACTTTGTAAATGTTTGTACCATATTTAGATAAAGTATAGACACAACACTGTTACAAGGTGGTTGTTTAAGACACATAAGCAAATATGTGAATGAATTCTGATTTAGTAGTAGTTAAAGCTTGACAAGATCAGAAGAAAACACAAATAATTTCTTTGATTAAGTCTTTCTCTGTAACTGTTTTTTGTAGATGTTACTCAGAGCAGAACAATATTAAGATAACCTTGTTATTTTATAGATATAGAGAAATTGATTTTATTTTGATATGACCCTAAAAATCTTTTAGGAAAGTCTTATATTATATTCAACTTTAACTTTATTACACATCCCAGCTTTTTATTATACACTTTTAAAACTTAGACCCTTATATAACATACTAAACACTTTGATGGCTTGTCTTTATCCTTCCTATATGAAACAATCTTTAGGACAAACCCTTCTTTACAAAATCCTTTAACTTCCCAAAAAATACATTCACTACCTACCTATATCCTTTCCAGTTGTTTACTTTGTAACTTGTATTTTAAAATTAACTTTTATAAGAACTTTAAATTTATTATAGGGCTGAAGCAACTAATTAGTAGCCCTTGGTGTTTTAAGGAATTTATGATATGCGTAAGGCCTCACCTTCCCTCAGGCTTGAGGGGATATTGTTTTGGGTGTGGAAACTGTGAGGGATTTTTGAGTTTTATTTGAATAGGGAGGGCCGTCCAGGCTCACCCTACACTCATCTTATCAGTCCACACTGTGAAATCTATTTGTTCCTGAATGAGGGGGCAGCAGAAATAGCTGCATGGGGGGAGGAGAATTTGAGTTTTTAATTGAGATAGTAAATGTTGTCCTAGAAGGGTCATTGGAGTTTTAGGTACTATGAAGAAAGAGTGACAGAAGAGGAGGTCTCCCCAAGAGCAGGGTAGAGGCCAGGTAAATTAGTGCTCTAGGGACTGGCCAGTGCCCTGAATGATAACTTTTGTCACTGGACAGAGGACCCGGAGAGAAAGGTAAAACAGAGAAATGAGCTCCACTGTCTAGATGGAAAATGATCTTTTGTGGGTTTTTTTGCCATAATGGCTACCATGAGGCTCCTTAACATCGATGCCAAGAAGTGGAGAGTGGACAGGGGGCCAAGACCCATCAATCCATAGGAGGTGGCACCTCACCTTCCATTTGGAGATGGGGGCACTTAGACCTCCAGTGGTTACCTTTGCAGAGAGGGCAGGGTCCTGGTTGGGGGCAGGACTGTCTCCTGGGCTGTCCCCCCTTAAACATTCTCTATAGAAATATCCCTCCTGTCCACCATGGTGGCAAACTCGAGATGTAGGCCCAAGTCAGGTGGGGGCAGCAATGAGGTCATGGTGTCCCTTATCTTTCTCTCTGTTAGTAATGTCCCAGTTATAATATACAGACATGGCTAGTTGTACTAGTTGATCCAGTGACTTTTCTCCTTCAGCCATAGACTGAGTTTTCTACAATTATCAGGGGCTGACTGTTAGAAATTTATCTTTGAGAAGAACCTCTCTCAACTGTGACTTGGGGTCCACCATGGTATGCTTTCTGATTGCATCCTGAAGATGTTGTAGAAAGGTAAGGGGATTTTCTTTAGGGCGTTGCTGTAAAGCAAAGTTGTTATTTTACATTGACACCTGACACTCTGGAGAGCAGGTCTCTGAACTGTTCTGGGCCTCAGTTTCCTCGTTTGAAAACTAGGTTAAACTACTTTCTTCCACTATGAGATGGCTGAAGTGACATTAATGCCAGTTATCTTTTTTACTTTTTTTTTTTTTTTTGATTTAGCAATGTTGGGGAATTGAACCCAGGGCTTTGCTCATGCTGGGCAGACATTTTCCCATTGAGGTACTTTCTCAGCCCCAAATATTTTTTTTGTCATTGGCTGTGCTTGATTTGAACTCAGGGCTTTATGCCTGGAAAGTGGCACTCTACTGCTTGAGCCATATCACCAGCTCCTTTTAGTGTGGCTGTGCCCCTGTAGGTAGGCACATTTATTCCCACATTTCCAGGTGCCATGGGTATTGGGGCTCATTGTAAATGGTAATCATTTTCAACCTGAGTGGCCTGGGCCAGAACCCATTGCATTTCTAATGCAATAGTAGAAGCATAATATCCTTCCATGTCAATTCAAATGTTTGGATCACAGAGATAAAGGCTTGGATGTATTTGTCTGGGCATTAGTATAGTTGTTTAGATGTTTTTTAATTTCCCTTAGATCTGATAACTGGAAGGGGACATAAGATTTGCCCTCTTTTTACCATTACTTGTTGAAGGGGGAAGTACCATTAAGACGTTTTGAATATTGGGGTGGCTTAGAAGGTAGAAATTTGTACAGGGGACCTCAGGTTACTTTTTTTACTTTTATAGATAAGGTCTAATTGGAGTATAGTATTGTAATTTAAGGAACCCTGTGAAGGACACTTCTCTTGGTCACCCAAGGCATACCAAGGCCAGGCCTTAGTACAAAGCTTTTAACATCTACAAGCCAGAAGACTGGAAGGTGCAGATCCCATCTAGAAAGAACAAAATGCTAGGATCCTGTCTTATAGCTAACAGCAGGCCGCCTCTTTAATAAAGGCTACCTTTTTAACAAAGGAATAAATCATCTGTAAAGTTAGAGAAGCGCATTCAGAGGGCATCCCAGGCCAATAACAGTACCATACTGTCCATTTTGAGATTTCTGGGACTATAACCTTGAGCTAACAATTGGCTTACAAGGGCTGGGTCCAGTGCCCTGAGGTGTGAGGTGGGGCTAGGAGCAGGGTGTGTGTAAGGCACCAATGCCCTCCACACACACCCGGGACAAGCAAGCTTGTCTGCCTAGGCCTGATCCTGTGGCCTGTTGCCTCTCCCCCTTCCTGTGTACTCTGCATGCATTTATTCTAGGGGAAGTGGCAGCGGGCTGCAGCCATCACCACGTGTGACTGGCAGGCTAGGATGTGCTGGGTCCTCTCTGTGGAGTTCCTTAGCTATGGCAGGCGTTTTTGCTGTGTCCAGGAGCTGGCATCGGTGTGCACAAGCATGCCTGCTGGCTCTCCCTCCTCCCCTTGTCAGGGTGGAGTTAGGGCGTGAGCATGGCAGCTGCAGTTTTTTGTAAGCACTTTATAAAGCAGCTGACTTAAATTTACTTTAGACTGCAGGGCCTGGCAAACTAGTTGGAATAACTTCAGTTATCAGGTACCATGTTACAAGTTTTTCATGGGAGGCAGGGTCCCAGTAAGCCCAGGGAGGGGAAGGCAGACAGAGACAAAGGACATGTGGTGAGACCTTGGAGGAAGCACAAAATTTGTCCTGACATCTTAGGTAAGGAAGGGGAAGGCAGAGCCTGGAGGCATGACACATGCCTGAGGGATTATCCATCACCTTTGTCTCTAAGTCACTCCCATTGATTGGTACTGGAACACTTTCAGCAACATGAAACTTCCATTCTCTGGTTGCTGTCTCAGGAAAAGGGGACATTAGACAGGGGAGGGGGAAGAGAAGCAGTCATCAGATGCCATAATCAAATAGGACTCCCCCAATGTAGCATGAGGCATACCTGAAAAAACCCCAAGCTTGGTCTCAGCCCACAGGGAGGGAGCATGAGCCCCCCAGAGCCGGAATCACCATAAGACCAGAGTTTGCAAGGAGTGGCTGGGTTAACACCATGACGGAAAGTCCCTCAGGAAGATAGGAAGAGACAGGCATGGTAAGCAGCACAAGAAGTCTGCTTACATGGGGAAGGAGGAGGTTTGGGAGGTGAATTGGTTGACTTAGAAACTGGTTTAGAGACTAATAGAATCTGCACAGGGGAACAGAAAGTATAGAGGGAGGGTTTGGTGCAGAGATAGGAAAAGGTTTGGACATAGGAAAGTTCCTTCCATTTACCAGCATGCTCACAGAGATTGTCTAAATCCCTTAAAATATTAGGATTGAAAGTGCCATTAAGTGACCATTTGGAGGCATGGTCTAATGATTATTGGGGCCAGGCCTGATTACAGAGAAAAATGAGCTTTCCAGGCTTAAGATCAGTTGTGAGGCATAGGGGCCCAAGATTGGCCAGAAGACATCCCAATGGGGAGTCTGAAGGAATTTTGAATGGGCCAATTCCCATGGTGAGGCCTGACCTGAGGAGAGATATGGTGCATGTCCCCAAGATATCAGGTCCTCAGGAGAGAGAGAGAGATGTGGAGCACCCAGAGGGAATGTCTTCACCACAGGGGTCCACAGTCCCTAGTGGGGAACCCAGTTCCCAAGGATGAGAGAGAGAGCTGAGACCTAGCACTAGAGTTTTGAGGGAATGAGAGAGAGAGATCACAGCTCTGTGTGCAAGGAGGACTCACCGAGGGAGAGAGGACCTTGAGGGAAGATTGGCCAGTGGTGGATGGCAGTTGGAGGTGTGCTGGAGCGGAGAAACTTCCCTGTGAGCTAATGAGGGAATGGCAGTTTTTAGGATCAGGGGTCCCAGTAAAGCAGCTCAGATCCCGGATGAAGAGAATGGGAGTTGGGGGGGGGGAATGGAGGGGGGAGGCCGGGAGAGCAAGGTCAGTGCCAGGAGCGCAACCCAATCCATGTCTTGGCACCAAATGTTAGGAAAAATGCCTCTCACAAAGAAAGCTCAGGAGAAAAGTTTCAAGTCCATACAGCAAAGTTTAATGGCAGGCCCAAACTGCCAGGTTGGGCGGGGAAAAGATGGAGCAGCAGTGAATCTGGGCTAGGTGTGGCTTTTATAGAAGGGAGAGGTTAAGGAAGTTAGTGCATGCACGGTAGTCTCTGGTAGGGGTGGGGCTGTCTTAGAGTGTGGGAATTTGTTTAAGGGCAGGGCTGTCCTTGGAAGTTTCCTAAGTGAGGTCTGATGATAAAATGGCCACTGATTTACAAATGGTGACATTATTGTTCTATCACCTAGTATTTATAACTGGACTTTTTCTCTTAGTTTGTCTTGGTATATCAATTTTATTTATCTTTTTAAGAAGTGAATTTTACTATTTGCCTATTTGGATTTCTTTTCTTTACTATTTCTTCCTCATGACTTCATGTATAATTTGATCTTCTATTTGCAGCTGCCTAAGAAAGAGTATTGTATAATCAATTTTTCTTTTTCTAATATAGTCTCTGAAGTTGTTTTCCCTCTAATCACTGCTTTATTCCTCAAATTTTGATATGTAGTATTTTTATTCATTTAAAGGTATTTACTAACTTTAACTCCATTATAGTCAGATTATATATTTTATTAGCTTTCATTCTTTTGAAATGTATTAACATTTACATTATAACCCCAACATATGACCTGCCTTGGTCAGTATTCCATGTGAAGTTTTAGGATTGTGTATTGTGCTATTGAGTGGAGTGTTCTGTTTGTGTCAATTAGATCAAACTTATGGAATAGTGTTTTTCTGTTCTTCCAGTTTATTGAATTTTAGCCTCTTTTGCCCTATCAACAAGTAGCAAAGGAATTTTGAAATCTCTAGGTATTACATGAATTTTTTCCTCTTTAGTCTTATAAATTTTTGGCATATGTATTTTGAAGCTGTGTTTTAGATATATATCTATGATTTTTATGTGTTCTGAGAATTTATTCCTTTTTTCATTATGAAATATTTCTCTTTATCCTTGGTAATACTCTTTTTCTAAATGTATGCTTTATTTGATATTATATGACCATGTTGGCCTTCATCCTTTCTTGTCAACCTATTAGTTTAAAATTTGTGATTCTAATAAGCAGCATATGGTCATGTTCTGCATTTTTCTCTAGTCTGACAAACTTTTCCATTTAACTTAAATGTATAATTCATTTAAATTTAACCCAATTGTTGATAGTGTTAGATTTAGGGTCTACTAGTTTGCTTTTGTTAACCATTTCTATTAATATACCCTATTGGAGGGTGGCTTATTCTTTTTGAAGGGGAACGAGAAGATGTTAAAAAAATTTTTTTGGTTTTCTGTTGTAATTCTTCTGTCGACTCTTTAGCTGTGCCTCTTTGCATTTTTAGTGATTTTTGTAACGATTACAAAATGTTTTTCCAACTTACTACAATCTATGTAGTACTAATACTGTGCCATTTTATGAAGAATATATTTTCTATTGTATATGTATATTTCCCTATTCTTTGTGATGTTGTTGTCATACATATTATACCTCAGTATATTATAAGCCCTATGACACAGTGTTATCATTTTTGCTTTAAACTTACTTCATATGTTTTTTAAGAAATTAAGAGACAAATAAGAAACTATAGTCTTTTAGATTTACCCACACATGTTCTGTTTTGGATGCTCTTCATTTCTCTCTAGATCCAGATTTCCATCTGGCATTATTATCCTTCAATTTGAAGAATATTCTGTTCTTTCTTATAGTGCAGGTAACAAATTTCCCATTTTTATCTGAAAATGTTCTTTTTTCTTCATTTTTTAGGGTATTTTTCATGAAATGTAGAATTCTGGGATGGCAGATTTGTTTGCTTCTTTTCTGTGTTCCAAATATGTTGTTCTGCTGTCTTCTGGCCATGTTATTCTGATGGTGACTGTCTTTGATAATATCATTCTTCTGTATGTAATTAACATTCCCTGATTGTCTCTAAGATTCTATTTGTCTCTGCTGTTAGACAATTTCATTATTAGATCAAAGTTTTTCATCACGTTTGGGCAGTGTTCTTGCAGTAATTCTTTAGGATATATTTCTTCAAATTTTTTTTTTACCCCCATTCTCATTTTCCTCTCCTTTAAGACTTCAGTTATACTTGTTAGACAGCTTAGTGTTGTCTCTCATATCCCTGACACTCTGGCCATTTTTCTTTAATTCTTTTCTCTCTTTCTAACTCTCTGTTCTTCAAATTAGATCATTTTTCTTGATTCTGTCATAAAACTCACTTAACATTTATTCTTTCATTGCCATTTCCCAATTTTTTTATTAGTCACTGTAGTTTTCTGTTCTAAAATTTCCATCTGGTTCTAGTTAGAGTTCCAGTAGCTCTTCTGAAACTATCTGTTTATTCATTAAGACCAGTTTTCCTTTTTAAAAATTTATTTCAATAAAAAATTATTTTAAACATTTACATTAAAAAGGAGAAGATAGATACTGAGAACATGTTCCATCCCCACGTAGGTCACTTGACACCGACTGTTCAACCTGTATGTTTTCTATGAAATCTGTAAATTTTGAATTCTTTGGAATCAGTTCTGGTCTTACTTTTCTGTTCACTGTGTACTCCCAATGCAAACTTATTTGCACACATAAATTCTCTGGCATTTATGCATATCTATTTGCAGTAGTTAGGCTTTTTAATGTTTTCACAGACAGTGAATTAGTGAATAGTACATCATTATTCCTAGGACAGATACAGAAATGGGTAATATGTGAGTCATTGTCCACAACATTTCACCTTATTTAATATATTGTTAATTCAGTAACATTGAACCAAATAGCCAGTAGCACCATAACTCATGCCTTCATAAAACCTAACAACCACGAAATATTTTTTCATTTTAACAAACATCTCTTGAACATGGTGGTGTCTCAGGAACTGTGCTTAAAGCTAAAATGTGAGAAAGGCAAAGATTTGTTGCCTTATTGAACATTAGATATGCATGATTATTATATTTTTTACTTTTCATTTTTTTAAGTTTATTGTTACGCTGTGGGTACATTGTGATATTTTCAAAAGTTCTTACAATGCATCATTGTTAAAATCACCCCTTCCATCATTCTCTTTTGTCCCTCTTACCCCAATTCCTCAAATAGTTTCAACAGGTCTCATTTTCTGTTTTCATACGTGAGTACATAGTATTTCCACCATATTCACCCTCCTATAACCTTTCCTTATATACCCTCCACACACACACTGGTACCAATACCCACACAGGACCTGTTTTACCTTCCTGTTCTCCATTTTTGAATAAAGACATTGTTGTTTAAAATAGTCATCTGTCCTTCAACATACAGATACTCCTTGATTTATGATGGGATTATATCCTGATAAATACATCATAAGTTGAAAACATATGTCAAATGTATATTTAATACACCTAACCTACCAAACATCATAACTTAGCTTATCTCTACCTTAAACATATTCAGAATGCTTACTTATTAGCCCATAGTTGGGCAAAATCATCTAACACAAAGCCTATTGTATAATAAAATATTGAATATCTCATGTAATTTATTAAATACTATACTGAAAGAAAAAATAAACAAAGACCTTAGTCTTTGTTAGAGAATGTTTATAGAAAGACTTTTTCTATAGTATGTACTTTATGAAGTCTCAGCTGAAGTCTGGGACACTAATGATACCTGTTTGTGATATTTCAGTTCTGCTTTCAACCTTATAGCAGCCACTCTTTGGTAAATCTTACAGCAGTGAAAAAGAAAACCAATACTAGAGAACCAGTGAAGCTAAAAGTTGATTTTTAGGAAGTGAAAATAAAATTAATAAGCCTTTTCAAGAAGAAATGAAAGAGAAATTATTTTACATTCATATATAAAGATAGAAGAATGAAACCTGTTGAAATTGTTTTAAGAAGGGGGAAAGTGAGAAGAATGGGGTGGGTAAATCTAAAATAAATTGTGAGCACATATGTAAACATCACAATATATCCCCTTGTACAACTAATATATGCTAATAAAATTATTTTTTAAATTATGGGAACTGCTTATATACAAAAAGATATTAAGAACCTTTGGTGAAAACTCACAAAAATTGATAAAAAAAAAGAGAAAGAATTAAAGATGTAAAAATAGAATATGAAAGAAGATATTAGTATTGTTATGTTATTTTTTAAGTAAGAAACTAGAAATCTAATGGGTATTGACAAAGATACAACTCTTTAATGATGAACACTTTTAGGAACAAGATAAGTTGTACAGGTAGTTCTAGCTACTATTATCAGGCAGAAAAATGTTAGAAAGGAATGAATACAACTGTCTTTATTCTCAAATAACATGATTATCTACTTGGAAAAATCCTATGGAACATATGAAACAACTACTAGGATTATTAAGCAAATTTAGCACAACCACGCAATATAAGTTCATGTATAAATTAAATATAATTTTTATATAAAATGATAGTAATTAGCATACAAAATAAAAGCAATTTTCAAAACCATGAAATTCATGCCTGTAATCCCAGTACTCAGGAAGCTGAGGCAAGAGGATCACAAGTTCAATACCAGCTGAGGCTAAACAGCGAGACCTTATCTCAAAAAAAACAACCAAGCAAACAAACAACAACAAAAAACCATGAAATACCCATGAGTAAATTTTTTTTTAATTTTTTTATTCATTTATTCACATGTGCATACATTGTTTGGGCCATTTCTCCCTCCCCTCCACCCACTCCCTTACCCCCACAACCCTCGCTTCCAAGCAAAACCTGTTCTGCCCTTATTTCTAATTTTGTTGAAGAGAAGACGTAAGCAATAATAAGACACAGCATTTTTGCTAGTTGAGATAAGGATACCTATAGAGAGATTCCTAGCATTGCTTCCATGTACAAATGTGTTACAACCCAAGTTGATTCATCTTTAACTGACCTTTTCACTAGTTCCTGATTCCCTCCCATATTGACCTCTGTTGCTTTAAGGTTTTTGTATTAGTTCCTCTGCAGTGGGGACATAAAACACTTTCAAGTTTTGGGTTTCCTATCTATCCCCATACCTTCCGTATGTGCTCTTCTCTTAGCATGTGACTCAAGTCCAACAACATTGCTCTACTTGCCCTAGATCTAAAGTCCGCATATGAGGGAGAACATATGATTTTTGATCTTATGAGTCTGGCTAACCTTGCTCAGAATGATGTTCTCCATTTCCATCCATTTACTTGAGAATAATAAGATTTCATTCTTCTTCATGGCTTAGTAAAACTCCATTGTATATAAATACCACATTTTCTTCATCCATTCATCTGTAGTGGGGGATCTTGGCTGTTTCCATAACTTGGCTGTTGTGAATAGCACTGCAATAAATATGGGTGTGCAGGTGCCTCTGGAGTAATCTGTGTCGCATTCCTTTGGGTATATCCCCAGGAGTGGGATTGCTTGATCATATGGTAGATCTGTGTTTATATTTTTAAAAAGCCTCCATATTTTTTTTCCAGAGTGGTTGCACTAGCTTGCAATCCCACCGGCAGTGCACAAAACAAAAGAAGAAAAAATAGTCACATTGATAACTGTAAAATACTGCTAAGACAAATGTAAGAAAAGTAAATGTAATGAAAGGTGTGCTCTTGGATTTGAACCTTCAGTATTATTTTAAATTTCAGGTTTTTTTCCCAAAATGATTCAATGCAATTTTATTCAAAATATCAGCACACTGTTTTAAATTAGCAAACTTACTTTGAAATTTATATGGAAATACAAAGGACCTAGAATAGCAATGACAACTTTTGATATTCTAGAAGAACAAGTTGAAGGACTTATGTAATTTAAGGTTATAAAACTGGAACCTGAGAGGTGTGAGAAGGGTATCCATATAGGAGGACAGCTTTGCATAGAATATCAGAGCTTTTGAATGGCAGAGTGGGCTTCCGTATTGTACTGTTGTTACATGTTTGGTGCCTGAGCAGTGTAGAAGTTTGCCCTGCATGAGGTACAGAGACAAAAGAAGACTTCATCACAGAAGGGGTAGCCCAGTAGAGAACAGGTAGGGAAAGTTTTATATGAGAATTTTTCTTTGGCTTCCATAATTTTTTAGTTAGAATTGATTTCTGTAACAAAAGAAAAACAAACATAAATTTATTATTAATATGCATATTTCATACAGATATGGGATACACACAGGGAATGAATAATTGTCAGAGGCAGTTTTGAATTCCAGATAACTTAGGATCTTTAAAAAACAACAATAAAGTTTTAGCGAAATCCCAAGACAGGAAAAAGGCTTTTAGTCTCTAAGGGCCACAAATTGATGGAAGGCAAAGGTTAATTAATATAATTTGTTAATGTAGATTCCTCTGATATTATCTATAAGTGATAAGGTTCTAAGGTTGTCTTAAGTAGTCAGCCTTCTCCTTTTGTAAAAAGAAGTAGTTGCTTCTTTTTAATTGTCCCCAGCTCAATAATCCTTCATGTTTTGGAGTAGTATGTTCATACAAAGGTATAGTAAACCTTCTCTTTAAAGGCCCCCCAAGATTTTTTTTCAGGTACTGTGTATCTAATCCAAGGCATTGCACATACTAGACAAGTGCACTACCATTGAGCTGTACCCACAGTATTTTTTAAAGGTGCCTTAGGGAATCACCTTTTCCATAGGAAATAAACTCTTCTTTTCACCCTCAGTTTTTTCACAAAGAATGTTTTCTCCCACTTTTTTCTATAACCCATAGAAATTTGACCCATATCCAGTTGCTCACCATTTAACATATACTACTCAGATGAGAGTTGGTGTGAAGGAAATCAAATTATTCAAGGACTGGGACCTTGGAAAATAGAGGGAAAGGTACTGTTGCCTTCCTCCCCAAAAAAAAAAATCTTAAGGAACTGAGGTACACTATATGCCAGGTCATTCAAGAACACCACAATGCACAGTGGTCTTTGATCTCCTATGGCTAGGTCCTGTGGTTCTTTAAATAGACATAGTACTTTTCTAGAAGTTAAACCTCATAGCAGTTTACATGTTTTATGTTAGGTGATTCACAAAACAAAAGAATAAGGACAGACATCACATATTCTGATGTAATCTGAAGGTCACCAAGTGCTCTTGGTTCTTAAATGTTAAAAAAAAAAAAAAGACTATTTAGCAGTTAACATCTTAGACAGGTGTAGCTTCTCTTTAAAATTTAGAATGCAAGACAAAGGGGGAGAAACTAACCTTGCAAAGGACAACTCCCCAAAAGGCAGCCACTGTTATAGAATCATCTGTGAAGCTTTAAAAGAAAAAAAAAAAGGAAGAGTGCAGAACTTTTTCTTGTAAACCTCCCTCTGTGAATCCCAATGTGGCCATTTTTACTGCATTCCATCCATTGTTTTCCATCAGTATCTCACCAGGACTTTGACATCTCACTCAAAGTCACTCTTGTCTCACAACTCCTACCATCATTCAGTGAGATTCCAATATTCCTGTGGCTAGTCCTACCCACTGCCAGGGCTAAAAAGCTTTTGTATTCCTCAGTTTGCTGCATTTGGCTCCAGGGACATCATGCATTACCACACCGGGAGCGCCCATCACCGAATTCATTGACTCTGGTATCCCACCTTTATGGCCTAGCCTCATTCTCTTCTTACATACCCTACATAAAGAGTTTTTAATATTTGTTTTTCTTGTTTTGTTTTATTTTTGTTTTACCTTAACAAGACATCTAAGTCCTTCATTTCTCCTACTTTTCTGCAAAACTTTCATTCCTCATTGTTTCACTTTCTTGTCTTACACATCCTGGAACATAAAGTTCACCTAAACTCTTACCACTATACTGATTTCCCTTCACCTCCAGTCTGTTCCACTGTGCTAATAAATCCAGCTCTCAGATTGCTTTCTCTGTACACCCAAGCCCTGATAAGAATTTATTATTCCTAATTCTGTTTGGCTCTCAGCTTGCAGGACAACCTTTCCCTTGTTTCTGTCTTTCATTCCCTCAGTTCATCTTCGTAACTTTCACCTCTCTCTTCACTACCCACTTCTGTCAGTCACAGGAATGAATTTTCCTCCTTCACCAAGAAAATTAAAATTGAAGCATATACTTCCTCAACTCAGTCTCTCTCCACACCACTACCCCTGAAGTCAGCCAGCTAACAAAGTAATAGTTACTGATCACGCTGCTCTTGTGTAATATCTTCTCAGATGTTCTATAAGCACCTCAAGTTATATTTAATTTCTCCCACTGTAAGGAACTGCCGAATAAAGACCTTGCCACATATGAAAAAGAAAAATTTATTGAAAGGGCAGACTGCTGGGCTGCCCCCCTTGAGATCAGGGAGCAGCGGCTTGGCTGGAGTGGGTAGTGGGCTTTATAGGAGGGGCCAAGCTGTGAGGGAGGAAGAAAGTCTCTGGTCTCTGATTATCTGTGATCACCAGATGGAACAGGTCGACATGCCTGGCTAGTTGAGAAGCTGGAAGTTCCTGAGATTTTGCAAGCAGGGAAGCAAGCAGGGGAACAAGCAGGGAAGTTTCGCAAGTGGTCATAAATCAGGGGGTCTGGTTTCGGGGTTAGCCTCAGAACCTTCTGCCTGCCCCAGGAATGCCAGGGACCTAACACCCACCATCCCCAAACCGTCTCTGTATTGTTTATACACCCAAAAGTCTTACAATTATCCTTTAACTCTTTTCTCTGCCTCACTTTTCATTTTCAGAAACTTAAGTTCTTCACTATAAATTGTGTTTTTAAAACTATTTTCTCATTTCCATTCCTACTACTGCCTCTTTATTTCGGATCTTCACCTCTCTCAGTAGCCTTCCAACTCATGGAGTTTCTTGCACTCCAATCTCTGAGTATAGAGTAATTTTTCATAAATTCAAGTTGGATGTTAGGAAACGCTGCTTACAAGAAACGTCTCACATCCATAGAGCAAAGTTTAATGGCATCCCAAACTGCCAGGCTGGCCAGGGAAAAGATGACACAGCAGCAAATCTGGGCCAGGCATGACTTTATAGAAGGGGGAGTTTAAGGAAGTTAGCGTATGCGCAGTAGTCTCTGGTAGGGGTGGGGCTGTCTTAGATTGCTGGAATTTCTGTTAAGGACAGGGCTGTCCTTGGAAGTTTCTCAAGTGAGATCTGAGGATAAAATGGCTGCCAATTTACAAATGGTGACATTATTGTTCTATCATTCCCCCATTTTTTCTTTAATAATGATGGGGGTAGGGGCTGAGGGTCAGGAATTGGGGTGAAGCATTGGTCTCTTTATCTGCTTCCTGCTGGCAGGGAGCATTGTATGGGGCAGGATCCTCAGGGTCCTGTGTCCTGTTAGGTTGATATCCCTGGAGGTACAACTGGTTAAACTTTTGATTAGCAATAGCAGACATGCAGTATGACACAAGGGAGGAAGCTTAAGAATAGGAGAGCAAGAACATAGGCATTAGCCAGGAGAACCACTGTGAAATGTTGTTCCCTAGACAATTTCAAGGGTCCTCCAATTCCCTTCTCCGTTTTTTAACTGATCCTTGAGAGGTGCCGCCACTGGGGGATCCCATTGAGCTTGACAGCAGTGGGTGTCGTGAGAATGACCAGATGAGGGCTGGTCCACCGAAGTCCCAGTGGAGAGGGTAGAAGATCATTTTAGGAGAACAAGATCCCCTGGTTTAACAGAAATTGTTATATGGTGGGGCAGGATCTGGTCTGCATGCTCTCTGAGAAGTTCCCTGAGAAGGCTAAGGTAAGGCAGGTAGTCAGCCAGAGGAGCAGAGTCTGTTGGAGGCAAGTTTTCTAAGAGAATGGGTGGCCATACATTCTTTAAGACCCAAATAGGAATATTAGGAGGAGCATAAAAAGGTGTCTTCTAAGGGACTGCATACCTTGGTATACAGATTCTGCAAAATCCTGTAACTCCCAAGAAACCTCTAAACTGCTTTATGGGATGGTGGGGGAGGGAAACGGAAGATTGGGTTGATGCACTCATGACTCAGGGAGTGAGTCTGTCCCTTTAAGGCTACACCTAGGTAGGTGACCTGTGGGAGGCAGGAGCTGTCAGGATTTAGGTTAAGTGTAACACTCTTGGATAAAAGAGAGCTCTAGCTCATTTTTACATAACTTTGTAAATGTTTGTACCATATTTAGGTGAAGTATAGATACAACACTGCTACAAGATGGTCATTTAAGACACATAAGCAAATATGTAAATGAACTCTGATTTAGTATACTTAAAGCTTGACAAGATCAGCAGAAAACACAAATAATTTCTTTGATAAAATTTTTCTCTGTAACAGTTTTTTGTAGATGTTACTCAGAGCAGAACAATATTAAGATAACCTTGTTATTTTATAGACATAGAGAATTTGATTTTAGTTTGACATGACCCTAAAAACCTTTTAAGCGACTCTTAGATTATAGTCAACTTTAACTTTACCACACACTGAAGCTTTTAGTATACATTTTTTAAACTTACTCAGACCTTTATATAACATACTAAACCCTTAATGGCTTGTCTTTATCCCTCCTATTTGAAACAATCTTTAGGACAAACCCTTCTTTGCAAAATCCTTTCTCATCCATCCTTTTTCCTTTAACTTCTCAAAAAATACATTCACTACCTATCTGTATCCTTTCCAGTTGTTTACTTTGTAACTTGTATTTTAAAATTAACTTTTATAAGACTTTTAAATTTATTATAGGGCTGAAGCAACTAATTAGTAGCCCTTGGTGTTTTAAGGAATTTATGATAGGCATAAGGCCTTATCATCCCTCAGGCTTGAGGGGATATTGTTTTGGGTTTGGAAACTGTGAGGGATTTTTGAGTTTTATTTGAATAGGTTGAACTGTCCAGGCTTGCCCTACACTCACCCCATCAGTCTACACTGTGGGATCTAATTGTTCCTGAAGGAGGGAGCAGCAGAGATAGCTGCCTGGGGTGAGGAGAACTTGAGCTTCTAATTGAGATAGTAAATCCCATCCCAGCAGAGTCACTGGAGTTTCAGAAACTATGAGGAAAGAGTGACAGAAGAGGAGGTCTCCCCAAGAGCAGGCCAGAGGCCAGGTAAATTAGCGCTCTAGGGGCTGGCCAGATTTGCCCTGAATGATAACTGTTGTCATTGAACCAGGGACCCGGAGAGAAAGGTAAAACAGAGAAATGAGCTCCACTGTCTAGCCAGAAAATTATCTTTTGTTTTTCTGCCGTCATGGCTACCCCGAGGCTCCTCAACATTAATGCCAATAACTGGAGTGTGGACAGGAGGCCAGGACCCATCAATCCATAGGAGGTGGCACCTCGACTTCCATCTGGAGATGGGGGCACTTAGACCTCCAGTGGTTACCTTTGCAGAGAGGGCAGGGTTCTGGTTGGGGCGGGGCTGTCTCCCATGCTGTCCCCCCTTTTGAGCATCATCTGCAGAAGTGCCCCTCCTGTCCATCATGGTAGCAAGTTCAGGATGCAGTCCCCAGTCAGGTGGGGGCAGCAATGAGGTCATGGTGTCCCTTATCTTTTTCTCTCCTTGTTAGTAATGTCCCGGACATACAAACATAGATATACATACAGACATGGCTAGCTGTATTACTTGGTCCAGTGACTTTTCTCCTTCAGCCACAGTCTGAGTTTTCTACAAATATCTGGGACTGACTGTTAGAAATTTATCTTTGAGGAGAACCTCTCTCATCTGTGACTCTGGATCCACCGTGGTATGCTTTCTGATAGCATCCTTAAGATGCTTCAGAAAGGTAAGGGGATTTTCTTCAGGCCATTGCTATAAAGCCAAGTTGTTATTTCACATTGACACCTGACACTCTGAGAGCAGGTCTCTGAACCATTCTGGGCCTCAGTTTCCTCACTTGAAGAATGAGGGATCTTGTCTAGGTTAAGCTACTTTCTTCCACTATGAGATGGCTGAAGTGACATCAATGCCATTTATGTTTCTTACCATTTTGTTTTTATTTAGCAATGCTAGGAAATTGAACCCAGAGCTTTGCACATGCTGGGCAGACATTCTCACACTGAGCTACTTCCTCAGCCCCAAATATCTTTTTTGTCTTTGACTGTACTAGATTTGAACTCAGGGCTTTATGCCTGCAAAGTGGCACTCTGCTGCTTGAGCCATATCATCAGCCCTTTTTGGTGTGGATCTGTCAAGGGGACTGCCCGTGTCCCTGTAGGTAGGCACATTTATTCCCTCATTTCCAGATGCCACTAATATTGGGGCTCATTGTAAATGGTAATAATTTTCATCCTGAGTGGCCTGGGCCAGAACCCATTGTATTTCTAATGAGGAAAGAATCTGGTGTAGTAGAAGCATAATATCCTTTTATGTCACTTGAAAGGTTTGGACCACAGAGATAAAGGCTTGGATGTATTGGTCTGGGGCATCAGTATAGTTGTTCAGATGTTTTTTAATTTCCCTTAGATCTGATAACTGGAAGGGGACATAGACTTTCCCTCTTTCTACCATTACCTATTGAAGGGGGAAGCACACATTAGGAGGTTATGAATATTGGGGTGGCTTAGAAGGTAGGGCAGAGGGTGGAGCAGTGGGTGGGAGCCTTGTCATTGAGAAGGAGCTTTTCTCGTCCTCCTTTCCATGTTTATCCTGTGGCTTACAAAGAATGGCCAGCGTTTGAGTATCTAAGTAGCAATTGTGGAGCCAATCTGAGATGAAAGAAAATTTGTACAGGGGACCTCAGTTTCCTTTTTTCCCTTTTATAGAAAAGGTCTAATTGGAGTATGGTATTGTAATTTAAGGAACCCTGTGAAGGCCACTTCTCTTGGTCACCCAAGGCATATTGAGGCCAGGCCTCAGAACAAAGCTTCCAACATCTACAAGCCAGAAGACTGAAAAGTGCAGGCCCCATCTAGAAAGAACAAAACGTTAGGATCCTGTCTTTTAGCTAATAGCAGGCAGCCTCTTTAATAAAGGCTACCTTTTTAACAAAGGAATAAATCACCTGTAAAGTTAGAGAAGGGCTTTCAGAGGGTTTCCCAGGCCAATATCAGTACCTTACGGGACAAGTAGTGTTAGTATTTGGAGGGAAAAATTTATGTTGAGGCCGAAAGTATAGAAAATTTTAAATGAGAAGTTTAGAGACCACAGTAATGTCCATTTTGCTATTTCTGGGACTATAACCTGGAACTAACAATTGGCTTACAAGAGCTGGGTCCGGTCCCCTGAGGTGTGAGGTGGGGCTAGAAGAAGGGAGTACTCAAGGCACCGACCCCCCTCCACACGACCCTGACTGCCTAGGCCTGATCCATCGGCCTGTCACCCCTCCCCACTTCCTGTGTATTCTGTGTGCATTTATTCTAGGGGAAGTGGCGGTGGGCCGCAGCCACCGCCATGTGCAGCTGGCAGCCTAGGATGTGTGTTGGGTTGGCGTATGGATTTTTTTCTCTTAGCTATGGCAGGCATTCCCGCTGTGCAGGAGCTCGCCTATTTGCTTTCCTTCCTCCCCTCATGGGTGCGGAGTTAGGGCATTAGCATGGCAGCCACAGTTTTTGTTTTGTTTTGTTTTGTTTGTAAGCGCTTTTGCCTAGCAGCTGATTTAAAGTTACTTTAGACTGAGAGGCCTGGCAAACTAGTTGGAATAACATAAGTCATAAGGTACCATGCTATAAGTTTTTCATGGGAGGTCAGGTCTCAGTAAGCCCAGGGAGGGGAAGGCAGACAGAGACAATGGACATGTGTTGAGACCATGGAGGAAGCAGAAAAGGTGTCCTGACCTCTTAGGTAAGGGAGGGGAAGGCAGAGCTGGAGGCATGACACATGCCTGAGGGATTAGCCATCATCTGTGCTTCTAGGTCGCTCCCATTGACTGGTACTGAAACACTTTCAGCAAAATAAAACCTCCACTGTCCGGTCACTGTCTCAGGAAAAAGGGGCATTAGACAGGGGGGAAGAGAAGCAGTCATCAGATGCCATAATCAAACAGGACTCCCTCAACATAGCATGAGACATACCTGAATAAACCCCAGGCTTGGTCTCAGCCCACAGGGAGGAAGCATGAACTCTTCCAGAGCTGGAATCGCCTTGAGGCCAGAGTTGGCAAGGAGTGGCTTGACACCATGATGGCAAAGTCCCTCTGGGAGATAGGAAGAAACAGGCAGGGAGAGCAGCACAAGATGTCTGTTTACATGGGGAAGGAGGAGGTTTGGGAGAGGATTTGGTTAATTTAGAAGCTGGTTTACTGAACTGCCCTTGAACTGCAATCCTCCTGATCTTTGCCTCTCTAGTACCTAGGATTACTGGCTTGAGACACTGCACCCAGGCTATCTTTACTTAATGTGTTTTCTACGTATAGGAAAAATAACTAAATAAAAAGGATTTTCAGAGAAAGCTAATTATCAAAAGATGGTATTCTTACAGACTATAGTATTAGAAATGCATATTATTTTGAGACTTCAGTAAACATTTTGACAGATTATTGTAATGCTGATCTGAAAAGACTGAGCAATGAGCATACACATGGTAATCATTGTGTATAAGAACATAGATGAAAATTAGAGACTTCCATTTATTATTTTATCTTATTATTTTGGATAATAGGAAACACTATTAATATATATTTAAATAGATTTCTGTTTGTGAAAAGATCAGTAGAATAGGTTCTGTATAATGTGTTGGAGTATTGTTTTTAACCTTTAATAATTCTGAAGTCAACTAAATGATATTATTAAATTAGACTACAACATTAAAAAAAGTAGAAGCTGGTTTTGAGGCTAATAGAACCTGCGCAGGGGAACAGGAAGTACAGAGGGAGGGTTTGGTGTGGAGATAGGAAAAGGATTGGGTGTAGGGAAGTTCCTTCCATTTACCAGCATGCCCACAAAAATTTCAATCCCTTAAAATATTGGGATTGAAAGTGCCATTAAGTGGCCATTTGGAGGCATTGTCTAATGGGTATTGGGGCCAGGCTTGATTACAGAGAAAAATGAGCTTTTGTGGCTTAAGATCAGACGTTAGGCAGGGGGGCCCAAGGTTGGCCAGGAGAGAGCCCAGTGGGGAGTCTGAAGGAGTTTGGGACGTCCAACTCCCATGGTGAGGCCTGACCTGAGGAGAGATATGGCGGGTGTCCCTGAAATATCAGGTTCTCAGGAGAGAGAGATGTGGAACATAACACCCAGAGGAAACGTCTTCACCATGGGGGTCCACAGTTCCAAGTGGGGAACCTGGTTCCCAGGGACGGGAACAAGCTAAAACCTAACGCTAGGATTTCGAGGAAATGAGAGAGAGATCACAGCTCTGTGTGTGAGGACTCACCAAGAGAGGACCTTGAGGGAAGATTGGCCGGTGGTGGATGGCAATTGGAGGCACACTGGGGCAGAGGAAATTCCCTGTGAGCTGTGAGAGAGTGGCATTTTCTAGGATCAGGGGGTTCCAGCAAAGCAGCTCAGATCCTAGAGGCAGGGAATGGGAGTTGGGTTGGGAGAGGCCGGGAGAGCAAGATCAGTGCCAGGAGCACACCTGATCTGAGTCACGGCACCAAATGTTAGGAAAAATGCCACTCACAAAGAAAGCTCATGAGAAATGTCTCACATCCATAGAGCAAAGTTTAATGGCAGGCCCAAACTGCCAGGCTTGCTGGGGAAAAGATGGTGCAGCAGCGATCCTGGGCCAGCCATGGCTTTTATAGAAGGGGGAGGTTAAGGAAGTTAGTGCATGCACGGTAGTCTCTGGTAGGGGTGGGGCTGTCTTAGAGCGTGGGAATTTCTGTTACGGGCAGGGCTGTCCTTGGAAGTTTCTCAAGTGAGGTCTGAGGATAAAATGGCCACCGATTTGTAAATGGCAACATTATTGTTCTATCAGGATAGGTCATTTGTCTCCTCAGAGCCCTTCAGTGAGTCCATCTTACCTACAATGTAGAGTTCAAGCCTCTTGATATGAAAAACAAAACCTTTTATGATCTGACCTATCCTTGTCTCACCTGCTGCACCTGGGCTGCTTCTTTCCCCATCACCCAAGCAATGATATTACACCAGACTAACTTGCCTAACGTGTGATGGATTTTACTTGTTGGTATATTTGCTAATACTGTACTGTTTTCTTCCCCTTAAAACATTCTTCCATGCTTCCTTAGCCCCTGCTAAGATTCCATTTAAATTCTCCACAAATCTCGCTTTGGTAATACAGATAGAGTTTAGTGCCCTATCCTCAGGTTCCCATAATATTCTACATGTTCCTGATTATAGCATTTATCATATGGCATTAAAATTTCTCTTTCCACCTCTGCCTTCACCACTCAAATAACTAATGAACTAGGTCTTGCTCATATTTGTCTAAATCAAGTACTCAAAAATGTTTGCTTTCCACTTTTGCCAACCCTAATCCTATAGCACATTATCAAGTCCACAAAATGTATCCTTAGTAAAAATCTAATGGATATATAAATGAATGATTGATTTGGCAATTTATTGAGCAGGAATAAAGAAAGCAGAAGACAAGAAAACTAGGTTTTTCATAAGTGACTGGAAAGATGTGTTATACTAAGTGAGAGTGAAAACAAGGAGGAACTAGTTTCAGGATAAAGGTAATGCATTGCTTTAGGATAAGTTGGTCTGTTAAGCATGACAAGACATCTGTTTACAGCTTGTCATTGGATGCTTGAAGAAGTCAGCAGTGTTGGAGAGCACTGTAAACAAGAGGAATCTATTTAGAAATCACAGTTGAAGCTGCAGAGGTGTGGTAAGAAAATGCTAAGAAGGAAGAGAACTAAGACAGGGACAGACCTTCAGGAATGTATTGAAGGGGAAGGAATTAGAATTACCCATAAAAGAATCTGAATAGAAGCCTCCTAAAGCTAGATAGCAATCAGGATAATGTATTATGAAGGCCAGTGGGGGAAAGTGAAAGTTTTGAGAACAAACTCAGTTGTTGTGGAAGTGATCAATCTCCTTACAAACAAGATTTCAAAGAAGAAAAGCCTTCTGTTTTTTCAAAAATAGTTCTAGTAGGTAGTTGGTTAGAATAAATTAGTGTCTTCCAGAAGGTCAGCAGAGAAGGGGATGGGAGGAAATGGTAATGTAAGGAAGATGGTGAAATGTTTTTATTGTTTTTTAACTAAAAAGTACCTGCCTATTAGATGCAATTAAAATATTCATAAGTACATTAGTTAAAATATAAATGTCTTTCCCTCGGTCATTCTTTTTCTACTTCTCCGGTTGGCATTTATGATCCAGAATTTTAAATAAAATTGTATATAGTTGTATACTTACAAAAATTAGATTACATTTTTGCAAATTTCTTTTAATAGCATGAAGTTTCTCCACATCAGTGTAAAGAACTACCTCATTGTTTGTAATGGCTGAATGATGTTCATTATAATAAATACATACCATCAGTAGTTTGTTTATTCATTCTTCTTTTGAATTATATTTGCCTTCAGTTTTTCCCCATTACAAATAATTCTGGAGTGACTATTCTTGAACAAAAATTCTCATGTTGTTTATGTAATTCCATACAATGAATTCTTAAAAATAGAACCATTGGTGTAGAGGTACATTTTTATTTTGTGTTGACAAATCACCTACTAAAAGGCAATACCTATACTAATTAAATAAAACCATTTTTTTAAAAAAAGGCAATACCAACTAGCAGTTCCTATAACAGTATACTAAAGTGTTCTTGTCTCCACACTTCACTGATAATGAGTATCCTTATATACCTTCCTGCTAAAGAGACAAGTTTTGGGTTCTAGGTTTAGGTTTTAGTTTTGAATGGGAAGTCTGATCTATTTGTAATCCTAAGAAATAATTCAGTTGCAAATGAGGAATACAGATGTATTTTTAGGTACATTTATGATATTTTAATTTGTAATGTTCATTTTTAGTGCTTGGAAAACATTTTAGATATGCAGGTCTCATTTAAGCATACTTTTTATTTCTATAGATATTCTTAGTCATATTCTGTGGCTTTATAGGTAGTTTCATGGGTTTGTGTCTCATTTCTCCAATTCTGAGTGTATGCTTTTGAGGCTAAAGACCATATATCCTCCAAAATTATAGCAGGATACAAAATAGACCTTCAGTAAATTACTCAAATTATATCTGAATAGGGGGAAAAAAAAAAACAAGGAAAAGAAAGTTCTTAACTGCCACGAATTACATTTCAACTCATGCTGACTTTAAATATCTTTGTGTAATTCATATTCCCTTCTGTACTCTCTACAGTTCATTCTTCTTTGCTCTTTCAGTTTGTTAAAGTCAAAATGTGATGGATGGCTTCCTGGAACCTCATCATCCTTTAAAAAGTACCAAGGCTCCCCAAACAGTAAAGAGAATAGGAGAGAGAAGACAGTCGGGTTTCAGTCACATGTAGATAATGCCCGGTGGACATGTCAAAAAAAAGATACATGTAAACCCCAAAAAGGTAAGTTTAGCATCTGTCCTAGCAAAATGAGAAACTGTTGGGTGAAGGTAGCTGCTAGTATCTGCTAGCCAGTACATACTAAATGATGTACCACAATGCTGAACAGGAGTTATTGCTGAAAACTGACATGTGCTTACTAGATTAAGTGAACCCCATCTGCATTTCTTATAAAAGACTGATATAAGAAACTAACCAGTGGGGCACCAGTGGTTTACACCTATAATCCTACCTATTCAGTAGGCAGGGATCAGGAGGATCTCAGTTTGAGGCCAGCCTGGGCATATAGTTCTTGAGACCCTGTCTCGAAAGTACCCAACACAAGAAAGTGCTGGTGGAATGGCTCAAATGGTTTGCACCTGCCTAGCAAGTGTGAAGCCCTGAGTACCACCCAAAAAAAAAGAAACTATCCAGCAGCTTGTCCCACTTTTTGCCGGCAGCTGTCTGTAAGAATTAAGCAGCATGTTCTTAGACACAAATTAATGTCCAAAGTGATTAAAGAGGACAAGAAGTTGAACATAAATATCTCCTGGAAAAATAATCCCTAACAACAGTAATTCATCTCTCAACTGAGTGGAAACATGGGGGAGGGTGGAGGAGAGTTCATGGAAAGCTCCACATTGGGACTATAACAAAACCCCACAGGACTAATACAAATATTGCTAGCAGTCTTTTATGTACCAGTAATGCTTCCTATTTTATATGTTGTACATTTCTAAAAGAAACCAATTATAAATTACTATGAAATGCTGAGTGAAGCAAATTTTTGTTTCCCACATATTCTTGGAGTGGCTCTTGGCATAATCTTTTCCTGGAAGTCTTAAAGGAAGGACTTTGGAAGGGGATGAGCCTCACTGTACAGAAGAGAAACAAAGGGCCAGAGAGGTCTCAGAGCCCCCTTCTGTCATACCTTGTTAAACTTCTTTTTTCCTGCTCACAACTGTTAACCCTGATTTCCTTATTTACCTCTTTTTTCTACCTCTGGTGTTAAGCAATCAACTTCTCATAATCTCTCCAACCACTCTTGTATTTGTTCATTTATTTGAGAATTGATCAATGCTTTATGAGAAAATCTTGAATGTGTACTTCTCCCTGCCTTTCCTCACCTGCTGCTAGCTTTGTTATGGTTTTTTATTTTAATTATGATTAATATAGAAATTGATAAAACCTCTCCCAGGTGATTGAAAGATAATAATGAGTCCAAACTTCAAAAGGGAGACTCCACAATTTGAAACAAAAGTAAAAGTATGTTTTCTTTGACATGCAAACCTTCTGCAGACCTCTGTTGCTTTAGGACAATGTAGAAACTTCTTTTTAGTCTTTGCTACCAAAACCAAATGAGATAGAACCTTAATTTTCTCTGGGAGTAATCTTTTGGAAATGGAAAACTCTTCCTTCAGTTTTCTGTATTTTTAGTCATTACACTTTGGAGAGTGGAGAACCGGTCAGAATTGGTCTGGTGGTTACATTGCAAGGCTTAACATAGTCTTCTGTTGACTTGTCAACAAACTCATGTTGTGTATCAGCACTAAAATAAAATGCCAAAATGAGAAAAATGTAGTGTAATAGCAAAGGGACAAATAACATGTGTTATTGGTTAAGACCATAGCAACATTAGAAAGCAGCAATTGAAAAGGCACTTTGAGAAAGGTATCATCAGGCCAGCCCTTGCAGTGGTGGAGGTTAATCTCCCTTGGGCCCAAATACAGAAGCCAGAAGCTTGGAAAGGGCTTGTGTCCAAAAAAAATCAATTTCTAATTTGAAGTAAAATCATTTTTGACTAACAGGAGTTCAGAACCCATTACTTTTTGCTGTATAGTCTGCTGACATTTCACCACTTTTTGTTGTGCACAATGAATCCTAATAGTCGTTTTATAATGTTGCTATACCAATCAATGTAACAAAGAGAAAGCTGTTACAATTCTGCAAAGTTTTCAGAAATCGTTTTCACTCATTGTTTTTTTTTTTTCAGTAGTTCCCACCACCCTTCCCCTCCCCCACCCGTTTTTTGTGAAAGGGAGGTTGTAATATTACAGTGAAAAAAATGTAGAAAACTTTTCCATCTTTTTAAAAGGTGAAAGTTATTAAGGTTTTTTTTTTTTTTTAACTCATGAAAAAGACTATCTTGTGTTTTTCTCTCCTTTTAGTTTAGTATAGAGCCTTTAGCAAAATTATGGTCTACCTGATCATTGAAGTAGCTAAAGTTGTCCCCTTGAACCATTCTGCTATTACAGAACTGGTATGTGCAGATTATAGAACAGGAGAAAAAGTTATTGCATTGGCCTTTGCTGTGGCACCCAACAAAATGGGAGACATAACTTTCCAAGGTGTGCAATAGTGTTTGGATGCTCTGTTCATTGTTAAGGCCAATGACCTAGCGCGAATTACCCAAGTTACACTGCTCAGTTTGGCACCTTAATTGCTTCCCCTTCTTGAGTGTGTATTTTTCAGTATACATTTCTTCTGTTTTATATCCTTTGTTTCTTTTGTTGTCATTTAATCATTAAGCATTATACAGGACATTTGTTGCAGGACCATTAATCTTTATTACCAGTCTCTTATTCCTTTATCTCCTAGCCTCCTCACCATTCTGCCAACTTCACTGATACTAAACATGTAAAAGAGACCGGACTAATTGACTCAGGAAACAACCTTGTGATAGAAAAACTATGTGCAGCATTGTCAGAATTAAAGCATGAGCTTGTTCATTCATCAATGCTTGGGTTGTTATATTTTAGTTGCTTTTATTGAGCTATGTGGAGTAGGAAGATACTACTTAGGAAAATGTAATCTTGGATCAAGAATTTTTAAAATACATAAATCTAGAAATACCCAGTCTTCATTCCTCTTTTCCTCTAATGCAGCAGCAAAATATTCCCTTCCAGATTGCATAGAAACCCTCCTTCCTGAGCAATTACTAATTCCCCCTTATAAAAGCCTTTGAAACTCAAGGCATTTTTTTTTCTCATTGTGCTGATGGGCTATCCAAGGCTGAAGCCATTAAGCACATATGTTCCAGAATTGAAATATTAGACCTCAGGCTTTGGCACCACCCTTTCCTAACTCAGTCTGTAAGGCCATCCCAAAGCTTCCTACTATATTTAGAGCTACCTCCTGTTTGTTTCTCTTTCATGGGTCTCTTTGAGAAAGGCTGATTTTAGTATGATTTGGATTTAGCTGATGGTTTTGAACATGCCCTTCATTTTGTCTTGGGGTAGCGGGGGGGGGGGGGGTTCGGGGGGGTATTCGGATTATGTAATATCATATAGCAACTGGCACTGATGTTTCCTTTATCATTACCATCATCATCATTATTATTATATATTTAATCATAAGAAAAAATACCAAAAGATTTTACTTCTGATTCCTAGACATATGAGATAAAACATATGATAAACATTGATGCCTTTATCACCAGCACACAGAAGACAAGCATATGAGAGTGTTATGAATAAACCTAGACATGCAGAATCAATTTTCCTGCTCAGTTAATTAAAAAAAGAATTCAAATATAAGAGACTATTTTTAATAGTTAAAGTTGCTGTATATGGAATATTGTCACTTAAACCAGAGAATCTACATTTTTCATCCTCTACAGTGGAAAGAAATATCTCAAAATACTGTTTAATTTACCTATTATGTATGTTTTGTATCTTTGCTCACTAGAATATAAATTCTGAATTTTCATTATTGTATCTGCAACTCCCAGACTATTGCTTAACACATGGTAGGTTCTCATTATATATGTTGAAAGAATTAACATAACATTACATATATTGATTTTTCTTTCTATTCCCTTTTCCCATTATCCCAAAATAAGGATTGAATCAGTTAGATCTTTTGACCTCAGTGCCTGTAGTGATTTAGTGATTTAAGCAAAATATCTGCTTATCCCTTCAAAGTCCTTATGGTGATTGATTGCTTTGTCAAACAGAAAGCAGTAGAATGGGATCTTAAAAATAGCACTGGTTTAGGAGTCAAAAAAGCTATTGAGATTTTCCCATTTATTCTATTTGAAGTTTAATTTAGATACGATAAAATTACACAGGTCTTTGATAAACATGACAATTGTTTACACCCATGTAAACCACCAATTAAAATGTAGTACATTCCTATTATTACTGAAAGTGTCCTCATGGTCCCTACTAGTTAGTCCTGTCCTGAGACCTCTCTCCTTGGCTTTCAGATGATTATCTTCTCATTGTGATGTCATGTGGCCTTTTCTCAGTGTATGTATTCCTGGTGTCTCCCTTTTCTAAGCATACCAGTTCACTAGTCATATTTGGTTTGAGCCCACCCATGTGACCTCATTTAATCTTAATTACCTCTTTACATTCCTTACCTCCAAATATAGTCATGTACTAAGGAACATTGTCAGAATCAACCTTATCAGACTTCCAGAAGTTTGTGAAGCCAAACTTCTGTGATTTCCAGAAGCCAAACGCATGCTTTACCATAAGAAAGTACACTGAAACATGATAGGAGAACTTTGTAGGTTTTAACTTAGCCTTGCCTAGCCCCTGCCCCAACATGACAACTATCTTAAAGATGGCAGCCCAAGGTACACATGAGAGAACCTGGCCTTAGAGGAACCACAGGTCACTGTGTTCTCAAGGAATCAGGAGTCTGTTTTGACCTGCCTTTGAATTCTCCAAAGTGCTGACAAAAGGGCGTGTTTCTGTTCTGCCTAACTCTGAACTTTCTCAGGGCAGAGAAACAGCTACATATAGGACAGTCCTTGAAGACATTAAAAGCCAACTGAACACACCACGGTCACCTATAGTAAAAATAAACAAATAAATAATAGCTGAGGCAAACAATAGAAACACTTAAAGCCTAGAAGCTAGATAACGTAGATAAAATAGATAAATTTCTAGAAACACACAAACTACCAAAACTGACTCCAGCATAAGTAGAAAATCTGAATAGACCTATGAATAGTAAAGAAATCTAATTAGTAATCAACAGACAAGCCCAGCAACAGATAGCTTCATAGGGTGAATTCTAAAAAATAAAAATAAAGAAGAATTAACATAAATTCTTTGCAGACTATTCTATACAATAGAAGAGGAAAGAATACATCCTAACTCATTTTCAGAGGTCAGATACCAAAGTCAGGCAAACAGTAAATAAGAAAACTATAGATCAGCATCCCTTATAAATATGTATGAAAATATTCTCAACAAAATAATAGCAAGCTAAATGCAGCAGCACATTAAAAGGATTATACATCATGACCAAGTGGGATTTAGCTCAGGTGGTTCAACATACAAAAATCAATCAATGTAATTCACCACATTAATAGAAAGAAAGGAAAACCATATGAGCACCTCAGTTGACACAGAAACAGCATTTAACAAAACTCCGCATTCTTTCTGATAAAAACAATGAGTAAAGCAGGAATCAAAGGGAATTCCTCAACATGATAGAAGGCATATATATAAAGCCCTAAGCTAACATAATTTTAAAAGACTGAAATTTTCCCCTTAAAATTAAGAACAAGACAAGGAACTTGAACTGTGAGCCAAATCTGGCCTATTGCCTACTTTTTGTAAGAAAAGTTCCATCAGAACACAGATGTGCCTGTTAGTTTACATATCATCTATTGTCTGTTTTCATACTATAACAGCAGAGTTAATAGTTCTGGCAGTGACCATTTGACCTACAAAGTGTGATGTATTTACTATCTGACCCCTTACAGGAAACTGTTAACAGTAATAGCAAGGAAGGAGAATGGTACGGAAGATTACCCATGGAAGTCTTTTATATTACAGTCCTGAAGTGGCCTATGTAATATCCACTGTTTTTCCACCTGGCTATACCCAATTTAAAGAAAACTGGGGAATATAATCTAGTTGTGTAGCTAGGAGGAAGGAATGAGGGCATTTAGGTAAATACCTCGCAGCTTCTGTAATAGCAGCATTCATAATTACCAGAATTACTCCAAACATCCATCAAATGACAAACTGAAAAAAGTTATCAGTGCATATGATGGTATACTACATAGCAAAGAAAACAAACTGCAGCTACATAATTCATCAGTGTAGATTAACTCTACAGACATAGTGTTGAACAAAAGAAGTCTTAAAGAATATATTTAGTATATTCTAATATTTGTAAAGCTCATAAGCAACAAAACTAAATGACATTTTTACCAAATACATACCCGTTAAAACTATAGAGAACAGAATGGCAATAATTTCCAGAGTAGCATCTGGCTGCTGGAGGCAAGAAAAGGTGTGATTTGGAGATGGTTACTGGTAATGTATCTGGATGGCAGTGCTTTTTTTCTTGATCTGGGAAGGGGTTGCAGCATTTTCTCCATAATTTATTTTGTAAACTAAACTGAATATATAATTTAGCTCAGCTGCTTTTAAAATGTAAAATAAAAAAATAAAAAATTATCTGATCATGCATATAAACAAGACACGATCCCTTTATGTTCAATTTTATCTTTATATGCAAAAATGTATGAATGTATTCACATGTATATGCATACATTGATGTATATTGATGATATATAGGTGTATGTATATATATGTGATCTCGATCACAGATTAAACTAAGTTGTTGCAGAATGCCAGATTGTGCACCTGTGGAACTCACCGAAGCTTTTCTTTTCTATTTTGCTTAAAGCCCTGCTGAGGGATTCTCCCCCTTCCCTGCCATTTTGCCTAGTGCCTGATGTCTGTTGTTTCTTTTACAAATCTAAAGTGCAGTATTTCTGGATTTTATCCTGTCTCTGTTAACTGTTTAATGTTATACACTCCCAAACCTTTCCATGTCACCCAAAGTTTTGTTTTAGACTCATGGAGATGCAGGAAAGTTCTGGCTGTCTCAGTGCACCATCTTCCCTCCTTTTTGGAAATTGTAAATGGAATTCTCATAGTCTTCCAAGTTAAAGACAGAGATTTTGTGTTGTTTGAAAAATAAAAATTCTTTCATTTGATACCTTTTTTTTTTTTTAATTTAGCATCTGGATGAGAAAAGTAACTATCAACTAAATATTCCTGTTAGAAAGGAACAGTGGCCAAATCAGGCAGTACTTTGGGGACATAAAAAATTTGTTAGGAATCTGCTTGGGGCCCTAGAGTGAATAGCTAGCTGAGCATCTCTTTCATGTTGCAGCCCAATGTAGAGTTCTTTAAAAGAAACTTTCTAAATTTATGTCTACCTTGACAACTTCTAAAGAGGAACTTTTTAATTTGGAGGGATCAGAGGTACAAAGTGCTGAATTTTTCTATTTTGTCAAAGAAAATAATATTTTATGATGGTTAAAGGGAACAAAATAAAACAATTTACCTTTTGGACATTTCATAATGAACCCAATCAAAAATATTAGCAGAATAGAGACAATCATGCTAAAAAACAAAATCTCTAGTTAGTCTATTATTGTACAAATGATCTTTAGAAAACCAAAACAGCTCCTTGAGTTTTTTTTCCGGTCATTGTTCCATTTCAGGGGGTGGGGGGAATGGCTTGTCTCTGAAGCTTAGGGATTCCCATACTGTCAAATCTATTATTCTGAGTAGACTTTTTTCATTTCCTTGTATTGGATACCCAAATTATTTCCCTTGTTTTTCATACAGGGACAATGACAGAGGTTAGAAAAGATGCATCCACCTCTCCTATGCCAACAGGAAGCCAAAAGGAACTTGGAACCACAGCCTCATCGTCATCTCAATACAACACCTCCCGGTGAGCTTTAGAGATTCTTTGATTCTCCATATGAGAGCATTTTCTGGGATGTTTTAAAATAAGAATTGGAAAAATCTTGACAATTCTGAGTGATTCTAACTCGAGAGGTTCCTATTTTGAAGCATATAGATCTGGCTACTTTGAAACGCATGGAGTTCTTTTCCTCTATACATGCACTTCCTTAATTGATCATGAAGTTGGCAAGGATTTCTGTAGAAAGCCAGTCAGAAAATCTGCTTAGCAAGTCCATCTTAATTTATCATGGAATGGTTACTCATTTGGACCATAAGTTTAAGTAACCGAATTAATTTTGAAAATTATAGTGGCTTTTGTACTAGTTAAAGCTGTATCCACATTTATTTATATCAGAGACATTAGAAGTTTCAATCATTTGATTGGCCATACCCTGATCAGGCAGGATATAAAATGTCTTACTTAAAATTTCTTATGTCTAACAAGCCAACTCCCATAGTACATATTTAAAGCTCAATATATAAACACCAATTCCAAGAGGGCTTTGGTTTATGTTTCCTTGGGGATATAATTGTTTTGAGCACTTAAATCCCTAGCATCTTGTCACAGAAACATAGATTTTGAGACTTAATTTGTAGTTAATTCAGAGCTTGAGTGGTTTGTCTAAGGTCACATAACTAATAAGAGGCAGAGCCAGCATTTAGATTCCAAAGCTGTAATCTTAAATATTGTAATAGCTAACAATGACAGCCTCCATATGGTGGTGGACACCCATAATTCAAAGAAAATTTAGTTTACCATTCTTTCTCCATTGCTCCTTTCTCTTATTTATAGTGTAGCCATGTTGGCATTTGCCAAAGACCCACAATGAGTTGTGATTCTGAATGATGGGTGTCTGACTTTAGACCATAGAACATTGTAGTTGAGAGTTTGTGCTCAGAGAGTTTCCATCTAGCTCACCTTGAATTCATTTGGAAGAGTTAAAGGTAAAGAGGGGTGATGATCTGGATTTTTCAATCTCAATGAATTTTTCTATTGTTAAAGATTAAAATGAGGTCTTTAACTCTACTTTAATATATATTTGGTGGTTGCCTTACAATTTATAGAGAACCATGAAAAAGAAAAGAATAAAATGTTTACCTATAAAGGTTTTGTAATACATTCGCAGCACAGACTTTCTGAATGAACCATATCAACTTTGTAGTTTTACAAATGCAGGTTAAAATTGCTGGGAAGAGTCATACTTCATATTTACTGATTTTTAAAAATCTGTAGCTCTTAATACTGCAGATCAGCCAAATATAAATTCTGTGAAACTTTGTAAATAATGAGCATTTGGTTAGGTAAAACAATGTGTAACACACTATATTTTATCCTTAGAAGTACACAATGGCATATTAAAGGTCTATTATACACAGTGCAGAGTTGAAAAAAGGATTCCATACTATGAAAATCAGGTACCAGAACAGCACAGTAGTTGCTTTCCAGACTTCAGAATCAGGTTTATTTGAATTATTCTTATTTCAAAATGTACAAAAGTTATTTTTATAGACTAATTTTCTCTTACATGCAAACTCTGGTTCTTCCTCCCAACAAACCTTTGAAGGTAGTGAAAAGAACATATGGAAAAATCCTTCTTTTATCTACCCAAATTCCAATGTGTTTAATACTTACAAAAGAGGACAGAGATAGTTCAGATGTTGGTGAGATACAGATTTTCCTTTGTTCTTTGAAAATACTTAGAAATACTCCATATTCTTCCATATACAGATAAAAAAAAAAAACAGACATGGCAGAGTCATCTTTCTCACTCACAGTATAGGTTGTTAATTATTCTCTCTGCTGGTATCAATATAATGTGAAATTTTCATTCCCCATTCAAGATGGAAAAAGTTGTGGCTGAAAATGTTAACATTTGCATTTTTATTTATTGATTTATTTAAAGGAAAGCCTCTCCTACAGCAATCCATCACTTGGTGACATCCCAAATATGAATAATGTATTGTAGACTTGCAATTACAATGTGTAATAAGTGCTAGAGACAGTAAAGGCATGTTAACTATGTTACATATGTAATATTTATTGACTCATAAGTTTGTTGCTTTCAAGGTTCAATAATACTGACCATAAGACATTTAGCTGGGCATCTTTGTATATAGACATATTCGTCTATCTCACACTAATAAAATAAATATGTAATTTACAGCATAAGGAAATAGGGCATTACAGACTTTCTTTATAAGAGCTGTGGTGCTTCTTTATTTCCATTTTACTTCTGGCTTCTAGCACTAATTGCACACTCCTGAGCTATCAAGGATTGTAAGGACCATGGTCATCTTGACACAAGAGAGTGGTGGGACTGAGCTAAATTGTGCCATTATTTCTGCTTGGTCAGAACAGACACCACCATACAGACCACTCTTCTGGAGAGAGGACAAGAGGGCCTTTTCTCGCTATCATTCTGAACACCTGATAGGTAGGTAGCTGTGAAAGAAAGTTAAATAGATACACACACACATACATATGTCTATCTCTTCACGGCTATGGGACTAAGTCATAGGTCATCAATTCTACTTGATCCTTTGGTCACCATTGTGAAACCAGAGCTGGGCAGGTTACCCTTTGCTTTTCAAATGCATGCATTGAGAAAACAAATATTACTGATAATTAACCCTTTTGTGCCTTCCAGAATTACTTATGTCCATAGCCAACAATAAAGAATAAAGGTAATGTTAATTAGCAACCATCAGTTATAATTATCATCCCCATTAAAATGCAGAATTATGTATTTCTTCATTATAAATAACCTTTCTAATTGTACTTGATGTATGCCAATTTAATCAAAAAATATACTTGCAACAGGCAGATATTTGCATTAATATAGCTTTGGATCTTTAAGTCTTTTAATTCAAGTTGGACTGGGAAATAGGATCTTTCAGCTGTATACCTTTCTCACTGATATCTTTTCCTATTCACATATATAGATCTGATACATCTCATATTAAAATGAAGAGTATCCTCTAGGATTGTTCAGTGCAACTGATCAATCACTTTTTAAAAATACTGATCACTTTTTAAAATACTGATCAAGTTTCTGTTTCTCTGTCTTATGCCAATACAATGATGATTTTTCCAAATTGATAAACAGAGGCAAACACCACGACTTTGTGGCAGAATTAAACTCTCAGTGTCTGAATTGAAAGACCTCTTCCCTCTGCATGACTCATAGAAAGAATTATAGCTGGTATGCTTGCACCACACCACCGCAACACTTTTTCTGTAAGATGTGGAGAAAGCAAAACTCTCCAAATCATGCCTAAATAATGAATTTTTGGAATTGAATCTGCGCTTTGCCTATATCTAGGAAGCATCATTTGCCTCTTAACCATAACACAAAAGGTTTTCCTTTTGCTTTTCTTGTTGAGTTATTGGGAAAGAGGGGATAGATTTTGTGAGGCTTCTTTTTTGGTTTTTCATTATTTTGTTTTGAGGGGATTGGGAAATATTTTGGTATGTGCTTTGCAAGACTTGATAGCTTACCTAGTTTGTTCTTTTTTTTAACTGTCTTCATCCTTTGAGGTCAAACCGTATGTTTAATATGCTTTGAAAATTTGCTCTAAGTTTTTACCTTGCTGAGCTTTCCATGATACACAGCTATACTCACAGGCAGCTATTTGCACACAGCTGACTAGACAGTGGCTGGTGAGATCCTTTGCTCATTGATGCTGGGACCAGGCCCAGAAGTATTGGGAACCTGGTACAACTCTCTCCTAAGCCCAGGCTAGAAGGAATTGCTCTGTCTTGAAGACCATATTTATTTACTTCTTCCTTAAGTAACTTGATTTGAAATCTAGTTGCTTCCAGCTCCAGATATAATGGCATAGTCTAAACTACTGGAACAACTGATGGCATTTGGTCCTTGGCAAATATTTCTCTTGTAACTCTGGGTGTTACATCAAGGCTTTTTAGCCCATGAACAGTTCCAGCACCATTTAATTTCCCATGTCACATTGCCAGGAGCCATTTAGATTGAAGAGAAAGGAAAATCATATAAATGTTCTTCCTCATTGTAACTGTGATCCATTTCACTTCCACAACAAAATTCTGGATCGGTAGCCACCAGCAGATTCAAAACATACACAAGTAACATATTTTTATTATACTAGTAACAAAAGATGCTGAAGGTTAATAATTACTTGTGTAAATCTTAGCCTGATACTTTAGAGTTGAAAACATGCGTTTAGCTTATTTCATTTTAGTTACACCGAGACATGCCCACTTAACCACGAGAACGTAAGGACGAAGGCTTCCTAACTGGTTACGGTCACGTAATAAGAAAGCAGAAAAGAAGACCTATATCAACTTTATAATACCAAATTCCAGTGGATTTCTTTTTCATTTTTCTACACCTTGGCTCTGAAGTATAGGCACTGAGTTGATAAAATTGTGGTTTAAAGTAAGAATCAGACAAACTTACTTTAAGCATTGGATTTTGTTTTGATAACTGCATAGGAAGAAGTTAATCATGTAGAGAAGTGGAGGTGAACACTAGCCAAATTGCAACATTTTTGTGCATTTGTGGCCTTAGTCCTAACCATAACAAAATCTTCTTTTTAGTCAAGCCTTCTTTTCACCTATTCATTTACGCAAATAATGTTAAGTACTCAACCAGATTTTTTCACATGCCTAGCAGAGAATGTGCTATTCTTCCAGTAGCAGAGAGGATAAGCTAAGCTAAAACCCCCAGACCTCTGCTATGGTTTGTGGCAGGTTTGAATGCCAGACCCCACTGCCTCTATATAATACAGTATATGAGTGAGGACCTTGTGTAATTATAGTGGCTATTATTCATTGAATGTCTGTTGTATGCCAAATGTTATGTTGGATATATACAGATATATCTACTTATCTGTTCATATAAATTATATATTATTATAAAGATTTTTAAAATTATATTAAAACTTAGTTTAAAAATATCAGACAGAATTTCTTCTCAAAATACGTTTCTCAAAATACCTTTCCTAAAACAGAATTTCTTCTCAAAATACCTTTCCTAAAATATTTTAGATTAATTAGTCATCTACTATGATAAATATTTTATCATAGTAAATATTTATCATAGTAGATAAAGCTACTATGATTGTAGTTTTCTCTGCCTTCAGAATGACAGTTTACACACTACACACAAAGAAGCATTAGCTATAACTATAGCTTTTCTGTTTTGAGCATGTTTTAAGTAATATAATAAAGCATAGTGAAACAGTACAAATAAATTGATAACAATGAAATAAACTAATCTGAAAACTTAAAAAAAGAATGTGTTGAATATGTAAAAGAAAATGTGAAGTTATAAATATGTCTTTCTTCCATGTTTAACCAGGAAGGTAAAAAGCCCAGGAGTTCAAAAGGGTTTTCATTTAATTTGAGTTAGTAACTTGGAATTCCCTGATAACTGCTGCATTGCCATCAAGAGCAGCTGAATTTATGAAATTCTATGTATTTGATAAGAAATATTTCTTTCAGTTAGGCCATGATGTTGTCCTGCAGTTGTACTGTAATTGTGCTGGGGATATAACTCAGGGGTAGAGCCTTTGCCTCGTATGCACAAGGCATTGGGATCAAACCCAAGCACCACAAAAAAAAATGAATATAATCAACATCTGTACCTTTTTATAACACCTTTGTACACTTGCTTTATAAAGTAAGCTAGGGAACAAGAAACAAATAGGCTAACTAACAATAAATAAAGATGTAGCATAACTTCATAAATTCAGCTTTTAAAGAAGTTTGTTAAGGCATTCTGGTCATTGAAAGAATATCCTGTATACAATTAAATTCACATTGTAACAGCTGATTATCTACTAATCACTTTAATAGAATGCTTGCCCTGAACTTAAAGGAATCTCTCTAAAAGCCTAAGTTCTGGTTGAAAAGATTATGTGAGCTGTTTTATTCTTCACACTTTTCCATACCTTCCAAATACTCTTCAGCAATGATATACTGCTAACATAATTTTTTACAGTCTTGCCATATAATGCAAGTTGGCCTCAAATTTTCAATCTTCCTGTCTCAGTGTCCCAAGTACTGGGACAACAGGTGTGTGCTACCATGCCCAACTTAAAAAAATAATATTTAAAATGAAAACAAAGAGAATACATTTGTAGAAAGTAAAAACATTTCAAAATTTTACACTCAATAGTTTCAAATACTTGCCAAAACCCTAAGATTACCCTTGGCTTATATGATGTAGATATTCTGTTCCTTTGTCAAACCAGCAATAGGTGAAGATTGTACTTCCTTGATGTGTCTACTGAACTCTGAAAGATTTATGATTAGTGACATCTGTTCAGTGTTGCCAGACCCTTCTATCATTTCACAGTTTTTAGCCTCTTTAAATGCTGTTTTAGAATTGTTCATTTGGTCCAAGGTCAATAAATCCCCTAATCTATAGCTTTCAGAAACCTTTTTTAGGTGCCTCTTACTGTTTGAGGCACTTTGATACCTTTGTAAAAATTATTTTATATATTACCTAATGTAATCCTCACAATCACGAGAAAGTAAAACTCTAAAAAGCAATTATAGAACAAAAGCCCTGTAACACCTAACTTTATAGACCTAGGCTCAAATGCTAGCTATGTAATTTTGAAGAAATCATTTAATTTAACATATAAAATGGGAATAATACCTCCCTTACAAGCCTGTCATGATGATTAAGCAAGATAATGTATATAAAGTATTTAGCACTACCCTGGTATATGGCTAAGTGTTTCATAAATAGTAACTATCATTATAGAACTTTCCAAGATCACACAAGCAATGAGAAACATGTTGGGGATTTGGCCCGTGCTCTTGCAGTTCCAAGATCTAACCTAATAAAAGGTTAGAGATATGATTAGATTCATCTCTGAGATGTGTAATTGGGTTATGTCTTTCTCTTCTCGTTTTTGTTTGTGATTCTCATTTTAAGACTGGGTCTCACTATGTAGCCTGGAGCTACATATCCTCCTGCCTCAGCCTCCCAAGTTTTAAGACTACAGGCATGTACCACCACACTTGACAGGTTGTATATTTTTATATAGACCTTGCAGAACATGACCTCTAAGCCCAATTCCTAGATGAAAGTAGAGTAAGAATATTAATAACTACTTTGTAAATTTTCTCAGATGATTAAATGCAACTAAACATGCAAAGCCTTTAACTTCTTTAGCTTACTTTTTTTGTGTATGCTGTGGGAAACTTGATTGGGCACATAGAATAGAGCATGTGAATGCTACTGGCCTCCCTGCCAAATGTGCTTAGTGGCAGTGCCTCTGCAAAGATATGATTTAAAAGTGATCATGAATAACCCTACATTCAAAGGATTTTCCTTATGCAATGTTAGCCTATTTTTCTAATGTCTTAAGAAGTCCCTTCAATTTGTTTTTGCTTTTTTGCTAAACAGAGGATAGTGGGGAATAAAATTCTCATCTACATGATAGTTAAGATTTAATATGTTCCTAGGCTATCTATTCCTAGGTGCGTGGAGGCCCTGAAATCCATAAAATGAATTTTATCAAAATCCATTTAATAATGGATTTTGTCCTTCTAAATTAACTCCTAATAAAGATGCTGAAAGTGGAGGCCAGGTGTGATAATTCTTATCTTTAATCCAGCTATTGGGAGACAGAGGCAGGAGGGTAGTGAGTTCAAGGCCATCCCAGGCAAAGTTAGCAAGACCCAAAAATCAAAGTAAAACAAAAGGGCTAGAGGTGTAGCTCAAGTGGTAAAGTGCTAGTCTAGAATGTATGAAGGCCCTAGGTTCAATTTCCAGTACTGGGAAAAAAAAAAAAAAAAAGATGCTGAAAGGGGTTAGTTCCCTTCAAGCAGTGGTTCTAAAATCTGACTGCACATTGGGATTACTTAGGAATTCTTCTATAAATACATATGTCTAGCCTTGCCCTAAATTAATTGAATCAGAATCTACAGGAATGAGCCCCCAGTGGTGTGTATTTTTTATTTTCCAAATTGATTCTTATACACTTGGTCTAAGGACACACATTTGGAAACCCCTGTCTGGAGCTGCACATCTCACTACCTAACTCCAGCATGACAACATTCTCTCTTTCTTCTTTTTGTCCCCTGCCTAGCCCCAAGGTCACACCTTTCCATTAACAATTTTCTTTAGCCATTCTCATCCTCTCCCCTCAAGGGATCATCAGAATACATTAATAAGCCTGCAGGGGGGGAAAAAAACTGAGAAGGCCTTGAAGAACCCCACTTAATAATCTAAATTTTTGATATTGGGAATTAGTCACTAAGGCCTATTGTGACTGAATTAGAGGTATATTAGTGTTCTCTAGAGGAACAGAACCAATAGGTTCCTTCACATCCTCTACTTTGGGAACCATGGCTTTTGGTGCCATAACCCTGGGTATCACCTGTCCTTGCCCTGAGAGATCTAGAGACAACCCTCTCCACATCTCACACCAAGATTGTGGCAGCTGTCAGAAACCCCATTGCCATCATGCTCAACTCCTTTGGAGCCTGAAAGACACACACCTTTGGAAGCTCACATTCATTGCAGGGTCAAACAGCTACTTGCATGAACTGGTGCATTTTGGACTGCTGAGGCAGTCATAGACACTGATGACATAAATCAACTAGGAAGAAAATCACACAGAGACTACACTTTGGAGCTCTCTTATAACCAAACCCAAAGCACCTACCCAGATAACATCCTATATCCTATTTAAATGAAAAAAAAAATATTTTCCTACCAAAGGTACTTCATAAATTTTGAAGAAACAAATATTATACCAGATATACAAACATTAACATAAGGATACAAGAAACATGAAAGAAAATGTGACACCTCCAGTGGGGAAGTGATTCAAATATAGATCTCAATTTGAAGGAAATTTGTGAAATGCCTAAAAAATAATTTAAAATAATGATCTTAAGGAGATTCGGTGAGATGCAACAGAATACAGGGAAATAATTCAAAGAAACAAGACAAGCAATTCAAGATATATATGAAAAATTCACCAGGGACAGAAATCATTAAAAAGAACTAATCAAAAATCTTGAAGCTAAAACATCAATCAATGTAATGAAAAATACAATAGAAAGCAGAGAGCTTCCACAACAGCCTACAGAAGCAGAAGAAACAGTTTCTGAACTTGAGGACAATTGACTCAGTCACATAAAAGGCAGAGGAAGAGGAGAAAGGATTAAGTAAGCCTACAACAGTTCTGGAACACTATTAAGAAAAAAATGCATTGTGGGAATTTCAGAAGGTAAAGAAAAGGAGAAAAGTATTGAATGCCTGTTCCACAAAATAATAGCCCACAGTTTTCCAACTCTTTAAAGAGACATGGATATCCAGATTGAAGAAACTCAAACATTCCCATAAAGAAACATTCCCTTCACCAAGGAATACAGTTAAAACGTCAAAGGTCCAAAACAGAGTCTTAAAAATAGCATGAGAAAGGTGTCAAGTCACATATAAGAAAAAGTCCAATTAAACTTATGATAGATTTCTCAGCAGAAACCTTGCAGGCTAGAAAATAATGAGATGACATTTTAAAATACTGAAAAAAAAAAAAAACCTACCAGCCATAAATACCTACAAAATTATCCTTCAAAACTGAAGGAGAAATAGTCTTTTGCAGATAAGTAAAAATGGAGGAAATTTATCACCACTACACCAGCCCTACAAGAAATACTACACTAGAATTTAAAAGATGATAACTACCATCATGGAAACACATAAATGTATAAAACTCACTAGAAGAACAGAAACGTGGAAGAGAAGATAATGAAAACTTAGCATGACAGAAAATTACTAAGTCATCAAAATAATAAGAGGTGGATAGGAAACAATTATACAAAGCAAGCAGAATACAATTAACAAAATGACAGAAGGAAGTTCATACTTATCAATAATAACCTTGCATGTAAATGGATTAAATTCACCAATCAAAAGAGAAAAAGACATAGTCTGCCTGAATAGATTAAAAAAGAAAACAAGACCCACCTATGTGCCACCTTCAAGAAACTTACTTTACTGGAAAAGATATTCATAAACTAAAAAATATGTATCACACAAATGGAAACCAAAAGTGAGTTGGAGTCGCTGTGTTCATAAAGCAGACATTAAATCAAAAACTAAAAGAGAAACAAAGGTAATTATTGATAAAAAGGATTGATTCAGCAAGAATACAATCGAAGATCTATCTATATGCACTTAACACGGGACCACCCAAATATATAAAGCAAATATTAGGTCTAAAGAGACACATAGATTCTAATTCAGTAATAGCAGGGAGCTTCAACACCCCACTTTCCTTAGTGAATAGATATCCAGAGAAAAAAACATCTGAGTTGAACCATACTATAGAGTAAATGGACCTTACAGACATTTATGGAACATTCCATCCAATAGCGGCAAAATATAACTTCTTAAAACCACATGAAATATTCCCAGAATAGGTCATATGTTAAAGCCACAAATCAAGCCTCAATACATTTATACAATATTGAAATGTCATATATCTCCTCAGACCACATGGAATAAAACTATAAGCCATCAAGAAGAATGAGGAGTATATAAATACATGGAAATTGAATAACATGTTCCTAAATGACCAATGGGTAACTGAAGAAATTAAAAGGGAAATAAAAAAAATTTCTAGAAACTAATGAAAGTGACAGCATAACGTACCAAAATCTGTGAGATACAACAAAAGCAGTGCTGAGAGGGCAATTTATTGCAATAAACGCACATGTCAAAAATAGAAAGATCTTAATAAACAATCTAACAATGCACCTCAAAGACTAGAAAAACAAGAACAAACCAAAGCCAAAATTAGTAGAAGGAAAGAAATAATAAAGACCAAAGCAGAAATCAATAACACTGAAACTGAAAAAAACCACAAAAGATTAACAAAATAAAGAGTTGACTTTCAAAAGATAAAAAAAGGTAGACTAAACAAGAAAAAAAATAAGACACAAATAAAATCAGAGATGAAAATGGAGACATTCAACTGATACCACAGAAATCCAAAAGACTGTAAGAAACCAAATGAACAAAACTGGAAAACCTAGAAGAAATGGATAAGTCCCTGGATAAAAGCAACCTTCCAAAACTGAATCAAGAACAAGTAGAAAATATAAACAGACTAATAATGAAAACAGATATTGAACGAGTAATTTTAAATCTCCCATCTAAAAGTCTTCCATGACCTGATAGCTTTATCTGCTGAGTTCTACAAAACATTTAAAGAAGAAGTAGGTTCAGTTCTTAAACTATTCCAAAAAATTGAAATGGAAGAGGGAAAACTCTTTTTATGAGGCCAGCATTATCCTGATAATAATTACAATAATACAACAAAGACAGTAATATAACAAAAAATTATACTGCCATCTGATGAACACAGATGTGAAAATTCTTAATAAAATATTAGCAAACTGAATTCAGCAGCATATTAAAAAAATCATGCATCATCACCATATGGGATTCATCTCAGAGATGCAAGATGGTCCCATTCTATGCAACTCAGTAAACATGATATAACACATCCAGAGAATGCAGGGGGGAATATGATCATTTCAGTAGATACAGAAAAAGCATTTGATACGATCCAGTGTCCCTTCATGATAAAAAATTAAATATAGAAGAAATATATCTCAAAATACCAAAGGTGATAGATAAAAAAAAAGTCCCAGCCAATGTCATATTCCTCTAGGATCAGTAACAAGGCAATAGAAGTGGATGGCACCCACTGTTATTTCATATAGCACTAGAAAACTTAGGAAGCACAAATAAGCAATAGAAAGAAAGAAAATACATATCCAAATTGGAAGGGGGGAATTTAAATTATCCATATTTGTAGATGGCATGATTAGAACTTATAAATGAATTCATTAAGGTTTCAGGATGCAGGATACAAAATCAACACATAAAAATAATAGCATTTTTATACACCAGTATTGAAATTGTTGAAAAATTGAGAAAGCAATTACATTCACAATAATGCTAAAATGACCATTCTACTCACAGCAATCTATGCCCTCTTACAATTCCCATCACAATAGAAAAAACAATCCTAAAATTCATATGGAACCACAAAAGACCCAACATAGCCAAAGCAATCCTGAGGGGGAAAAACAATAAGAAGATTGTAGCAACATAATACCTGACTTCAACTCTTACTACAAAACTGCAATAACTAAAACAACATAGTGCTGGCATAAAAACAAACACATAGACCAATTGAACAGAATAGAGAATCCAGAAATTGATCTGTATTTATACAGCTGACTGATATTTAACAAGTGTGTCAAGACTATACAGAAAAAACAATCTCTTCAATAAATGGTGCTGGCAAAATTGAACATGCATATGAGGAACGAAACTAGATCCCTTCTCATCAGATGCAAAAATAAACTCAAAATGGATCAAAAACCTACATATTAAGGCTAACAGCTGACAGCAGAAGGTCCTGAGTTCAAATCCCAGTACCACAAAAAGGGAGAAAATTTTAGATAGAACTCCAAAGGCACAAGCAACAAAAAAAAATAGACAAATAGGATTATATAAACCTAAGATGCTTCTTAGTTTAGCAAAGGGAAAAATCAACAGATTTAAGAGAAAACCTACAGAATGAGGGAAAATATTCACAAACTATTAATTCAAAAAGGAATTGATACCCAGAATATGTAAGGAACTAAAAAAAAAAAAAAAACTGAGTACACATACAGAAAGACACATGCACACACACACAAATCCAATTTTAAAAATAGGGTGGAGATGGAGCTCAGTGCTTGCCTAGCATTCTCAGGGCCTCAGATATAATTCCTCACACAGCAAAAGAAATGTTAGTGTTTTAAAATTTAAAAATTAAAAATGGGCTAAAGAACTAAACAGACATTTCTCAAAAGAAGACATACAAATGGCCAACAAGTACATGAAAAAATGCTCAGTTTCACTAATCATCAGAGGTACGCAAATCAAAACTAAAACGAGATATCATCTCATCCCAGTTAGAATAGCTATCATCAAAAAAGACAAAAAAAAACAAAAGCAAACTCTAGTAAGGATGCAAAAAAAACATGGTGAGAATGTAAATTAGTACAGCCATTTCAGAAAACAGTATGGAGACTTCAAAAAACTAAAAATAGAACTACCTTATGATCTAGTAATTCCACTACTGGAGATATACACGTATACCCAAAGGATATAAAATCATTACACCAGAATTGTACTTGCACTTCCAAGTTTACTGTAGCACTATTCACCATAGCTGAACTATTGAATCAACCCAGATGACCTTCAGTGGATGAATGCATAAAGAAAATGTGGAATATTTATACAATGGAATACTATTCAGCTATTAAAAGGAATGGCATGCAGTGACATAAATGGAACTGGCAGTCATTATGTTAAGTGAAATAAGCCAAACACAGAGAGACAAATAACACATGTTCTTACTCATTTGTGGAAACCAACCAGTCAAATCTTGTAGAAGAGTGGAATGTAATAGTGGTCACTAGAGACAGGCACAGGTAAGGGAAAATGGACACAGAAAGAAGGTCAACAAGAGTCACCAAAAAACAGAGTGGAGACATTACCTCTGGTTCTTCTTTAGCACAGTAGAGCAACTGTTGGTCAAATTTTCAAAATGGCTAGAGAAGAAGAATATGAAATTCCCAACACAAAAATGATAAGTGATTGAAGAGATGAAAACCTTACTACTGCAATTGAATTATTACATGTGTATTGAATGGCCACAATATAACCCACAAAGATGTAGAAATATTGTGTCTCAGTTTTTTCAAAAAGCTTCTGTGGACTCCAGTGATGAGGAAAGACTCATGGAAATCGGTCCTGATGTTTTCTTCCTCTCTTCCTCTTCTCTGCTTTATCTTTTCTCATAGCACTTATCACCTTCTGATGTTACTAGTGTGTTATATTTATTGTCTGTCTCCCCTCTCTCCTGCCCCACACAGAATATATACTTTATGAGCACAGGATTAATTTCTGTTATATTCATTGTCATATCCCTGCACTAGAGCAGAGCCTGACATTCAGTTAGTATTTGTTGGATGGGTAAATGAATAGATGATCACAAACAAATGTTTCCTTTTAATTTACCAATTCATAGTAGTCCTAGGGACAGCTGTTTTCCTTTATGTCTTCACCAAGTCTGTGAAAGAATCATGGATTCTACCCAGTTGTGCTTCTTTTACTTCCTAGAACTTCCTTGCATTTTCATCTACCTGAGGTTTCCTATTTTGTAAGAATTAGAAAGCATCTTGGTTTTCAGAGGATTTCCAGCAGATTCTCAATTGAGAACAGTGTCAACATGATTTCTGCACTGGGGTTTGATTGTTTAGACAGTGTCAGTTGTAGAACTGAGCATATCAGATACATTTCTCCTAGCCATTCAATTATCTTCTGTTCACAGAGCGTCCTGTAAGCCTGCATCTGGTTATACTTCTGGTTTTCTCACATTAGTCCTTGCTTATAAGCAGGCAGCATGCCTAGGAAAAAGAGCATTACTATCAAAGTTCAAAGACTTGCTTCCATCCACTCAGCCTGCCCCTACACTACTAGTAACTAAACCTTGAAAAAGTCCCTTGACCATGTGGACCCAAGTTTTCCAGGTTTCTATCCTATTTGTCTGAATGTTACCCACTGTTTAAAGATAAAAGTAAACTGTGTATCTATCTCTTGATTTCTTAGTAATTTTCACACTTGGGAAATAAAATAATGAAGAAATTAACACTTTCAAATATAAATAATTGATTTCAGAATAACATCACTTAAATTTCTCATCAAAAACGTTTGGGTTTTGTGTTAGTATTTAGAAATATTAAGTGTATAAGAAAACTTGGCAACATGTCATTCACAGCATTGTACAGAGCAGTTCTGGGGGAAGCACTGCCCTTCCCAGGTGTCAAGGACCCAATAAAATTTTCATGTTCTAAGATTATGCTGTATGCATATGTGTATAGTGAAATTTTACTTTTCAAATTTTTAAGTGTAATCAAAACATCAGAACTTACTACAGAGAAGACACCAAAAGAAAGACATAGAAAAAAAAAGAACATCTGTAAAGTCCACTGAAAGTCATCAACCACATTAAGTAGGTAACCATATAGAATGTGCCCTCCATATCTGGGGGATTTGCATCCAGAGTCAATCAGCTCTAGATTGAAAATACTTGGGAAAAATTTGTCTGTACTGAACATGTACAAATTTCTTGTCATTATTCCTTAAACAATACCATGTAATGACTGTTTATATAACACATTGCATTGGTATTTTAAGTAAGTCAGTGGTAATTTAAAATATATGAGACAAACCTGAGCATGGTGGTGCATGTCTATAATCCCAGCACTCGGAGGCTGAGTCAGGAGGATTGAAGATTTGAGGCCATCCTGGACAAGACCCTATTGCAAAAAAATTTTTAATTATACACACACACACACACACACACACACACACACACACACACATAGGAGGCTATAGATCAGTTACATGAAAATACTACACCATTTTATTTATTTTTGTTTGTCTTTAATACGGAGTCTTACTATGTAGCCCAGGCTGACCTGTACCACTTGAGCCATTACACCAGCCTGACCTATGCCTTTTCATATAAGGAACTTGAGCATCTGTACATTTTTTATTTTTGAGGGGTTACTTGGAATCAATCTCCTATACATACCAGGACAACTATATTTGTTAAGACTATATGCCTTGCCTTAGGGAAAAAATGGTCATAATTGTGTGTTAACACCAAGAATGCCACTGACTAAATCAAAAACTTTGAAGAATATTAGTGAAGTAGAGTAACATATATAATCACAACTGCTTAATGTATCTTCATCTCAACTGAACATTTTTATGTATTATTTATATATGTAAATACATATATACAACTTTCAGTAAATTCAACATTTTTTTTTCATTTTTCTTTTATTATACATATGTGCATACAAGGCTTGGGTCATTTCTCCCCCCTGCCCCCACACTTACCACCCACTCCGCCCCCTCCCAATCCCCCCCCAATACCCAGCAGAAACTATTTTGCCCTTATTTCTAATTTTGTTGTAGAGAGAGTATAAGCAATAATAGGAAGGAACAAGGGTTTTTGCTGGTTGAGATAAGGATAGCTATACAGGGCATTGACTCACATTGATTTCCTGTGCGTGGGTGTTACCTTCTAGGTTAATTCTTTTTGATCTAACCTTTTCTCTAGTACCTGTTCCCCTTTTCCTATTGGCCTCAGTTGCTTTAAGGTATCTGCTTTAGTTTCTCTGCGTTAAGGGCAACAAATGCTAGCTAGTTTTTTAGGTGTCTTACCTATCCTCACCCCTTCCTTGTGTGCTCTCACTTTTATCATGTGCTCATAGTCCAATCCCCTTGTTGTGTTTGCCCTTGATCTAATGTCCACATATGAGGGAGAACATACGATTTTTGGTCTTTTGTGCCAGGCTAACCTCACTCAGAATGATGTTCTCCAATTCCATCCATTTACCAGCGAATGATAACATTTCGTTCTTCTTCATGGCTGCATAAAATTCCATTGTGTATAGATACCACATTTTCTTAATCCATTCGTCAGTGCTGGGGCATCTTGGCTGTTTCCATAACTTGGCTATTGTGAATAGTGCCGCAATAAACATGGGTGTGCAGGTGCCTCTGGAGTAACAGTCTTTTGGGTATATTCCCAAGAGTGGTATTGCTGGATCAAATGGTAGATCGCTGTCCAGCTTTTTAAGTAGCCTCCAAATTTTTTTCCAGAGTGGTTGTACTAGTCTACATTCCCACCAACAGTGTAAGAGGGTTCCTTTTTCCCCGCATCCTCGCCAACACCTGTTGTTGGTGGTGTTGCTGATGATGGCTATTCTAACAGGGGTGAGGTGGAATCTTAGCGTGGTTTTAATTTGCATTTCCTTTATTGCTAGAGATGGTGAGCATTTTTTCATGTGTTTTCTGGCCATTTGAATTTCTTCTTTTGAGAAAGTTCTGTTTAGTTCACGTGCCCATTTCTTTATTGGTTCATTAGTTTTGGGAAAATTTAGTTTTTTAAGTTCCCTGTATATTCTGGTTATCAGTCCTTTGTCTGATGTATAATTGGCAAATATTTTCTCCCACTCTGTGGGTGTTCTCTTCAGTTTAGAGACCATTTCTTTTGATGAACAGAAGCTTTTTAGCTTTATGAGGTCCCATTTATCGATGCTATCTCTTAGTTGCTGTGCTGCTGGGGTTTCATTGAGAAAGTTCTTACCTATACCTACTAACTCCAGAGTATTTCCTACTCTTTCCTGTATCAACTTAAGAGTTTGGGCTCTGATATTAAGATCCTTGATCCATTTTGAGTTAATCTTGGTATAGGGTGATATACATGGATCTAGTTTCAGATTTTGCAGACTGCTAACCAGTTTTCCCAGCAGTTTTTGTTGAAGAGGCTGCTATTTCTCCATCGTATATTTTTAGCTCCTTTGTCAAAGATAAGTTGCTTATAGTTGTGTGGCTTCATATCTGGGTCCTCTATTCTGTTCCACTGGTCTTCATGTCTGTTTTTGTGCCAGTACCATGCTGTTTTTATTGTTATTGCTTTGTAATATAGTTTGAAGTCGGGTATTGTGATACCTCCAGCAGTGTTCTTTTGACTGAGTATTGCCTTGGCTATTCGTGGCCTCTTGTGTTTCCATATAAATTTAACGGTAGATTTTTCAATCTCTTTAATGAATGTCATTGGAATTTTGATGGGAATTGCATTAAACATGTAGATTACTTTTGGGAGTATTGACATTTTTACTATGTTGATTCTACCAATCCATGAGCATGGGAGATCTCTCCACTTTCTATAGTCTTCCTCAATTTCTTTCTTCAGAAGTGTATAGTCTTCCTTGTAGAGGTCTTTCATGTCTTTTGTTAGGTTTACACCTGGGTATTTGATTTTGTTTGAGGCTATTGTAAATGGAATTGTTTTCATACATCCTTTTTCTGTTTGCTCATTGTTAGTGTATATAAATGCTAATGATTTTTCTATGTTGATTTTATATCCTGCTACCTTGCTATAGCTATTGATGATGTCTAGAAGCTTCTGAGTAGAGTTTTTTGGGTCTTTAAGGTATAGGATCATGTCATCTGCAAATAGGGATATTTTGACAGTTTCTTTACCTATTTGTATTCCTTTTATTCCTTCTTTTTGCCTAATTGCTCTGGCTAGGAATTCCAGTACTATGTTGAATAGGAGTGGAGATAGTGGGCATCCTTGTCTGGTTCCTGATTTTAGAGGGAATGGTTTTAGTTTTTCTCCATTAAGTATAATGCTGGCTGTAGGTTTGTCATATATAGCTTTTATAATGTTGAGGAACTTTCCTTATATTCCTAGTTTTCTTAGAGCTTTTATCATGAAATGGTGTTGGATCTTATCAAAGGCTTTTTCTGCATCTATTGAGATGATCAAGTGGTTTTTGTCTTTGCTTCTGTTAATGTGGTTTATTACATTTATTGATTTTCGTATGTTGAACCACCCCTGCATCCCTGGGATGAAGCCTACTTGGTCATGGTGAATAATCTTTTTGATGTGTTGCTGAATTCGGTTTGCCATTATTTTGTTGAGGATTTTTGCATCAATGTTCATTAAGGAGATTGTTCTATAGTTCTCCTTTTTGGAGGTGTCTTTGCCTGGTTTTGGATAAGTGTAATACTGGCTTCATAAAATGTGTTTAGCAGTTTTCCTTCCCTTTCTATTTCGTGGAACAGTTTAAGGAGGGTTGGTATCAGTTCTTCTTTAAAGGTCTGATAGAATTCAGCAGAGAATCCATCAGGTCCTGGACTTTTCTTTTTGGGGAGACTCTTGATTGCTGCTTCAATTTCATTTTGTGTTATAGGTCTATTCAGGTGATTAATTTCCTCTTGGTTCAGTTTTGGATGATCATATGTATCTAGACATCTGTCCATTTCTTTTAGATTTTCAAATTTATTTGAATATAGGTTCTCAAAGTAGTCTCTGATGATTTCCTGGACTTCCATGGTGTTTGTTGTTATCTCCCCTTTTGCATTCCTAATTCTACTAATTTGGGTTTTTTCTCTCCTCATTTTAGTCAGGTTTGCCAGGGGTCTATCGATCTTGTTTATTTTTTCAAAGAACCAACTTTTTGTTTCATTAATTCTTTGTATGGTTTTTTTGGTTTCTATTTCATTGATTTCAGCTCTTATTTTTATTATTTCTCTCCTTCTATTTGTTTTGGGATTTGCTTGTTCTTGTTTTTCTAGGAGTTTGAGATGTATCATTAGGTCATTGATTTGGGATCTTTCAATCTTTTTAATATATGCACTCATGGCTATAAACTTTCCTCTCAAGAATGCCTTAGCTGTGTCCCATAGGTTCTGGTAGGTTGTGTTTTCATTTTCATTGACTTCCAGGAACTTTTTAATTTCCTCCTTTATTGCATCGATGATCCATTCTTCATTAAGTAATGAGTTATTTAGTTTCCAGCTGTTTGCATGTTTTTTGTCTTTACTTTTGTTGTTGAGTTCTACTTTTACTGCATTGTGGTCAGATAGTATGCACGGTATTATTTCTATTTTCTTATATTTGGTGAGGCTTGCTTTGTGCCCTAGCATATGATCTATTTTGGAGAAGGTTCCATGGGCTGCTGAGAAGAATGTATATTGTGTAGAGGTTGGATGAAATGTTCTGTAGACATCTACTAGGTCCACTTGATCTATTGCATATTTTAGATCTTGGATTTCTGTATTGATTTTTTGTTTGGATGACCTGTCTATTGATGATAATGGAGTGTTAAAGTCTCCCACAACCACTGTGTTGGTGTTTATATATGCTTTTAGGTCTTTCAGGGTATGTTTGATGAAATTAGTTGCGTTGACATTGGGTGTGTACAGATTGATGATTATTTCCTTTTGGCCTATTTCCCCTTTTATTAGTATGGAATGTCCTTCTTTATCTCATTTGATCAATGTAGGTTTGAAATCTACTTTGTCAGAGATAAGTATTGCTACTCCTGCTTGTTTTCGGGGGCCATTGGCTTGGTAAATCTTCTTCCAGCCTTTCATCCTAAGCATATGCTTATTTCTGTCAGTGAGATGGGTCTCCTGTAAGCAACAAATTGTTGGATCTTCTTTTTTAATCCATTTTGTCAAACGGTGTCTTTTGATGGGTGAATTAAGTCCATTAACATTAAGCGTTAGTACTGATAGGTATGTGGTGATTCCTGCCATTTAGTTGTCTTAGTTGTTTAAAGGTTTGATTGTATGTACCTAACTTGATGTTACTCTCTACTGTCTTGCTTTTTCTTATCCTGTGGTTTGGTGCTGCCTGCCTTTTCATGGTTAAGTTGGGTGTCACTTTCTGTGTGCAGGATCCCTTGCAGAATCTTTTGTAATGGTGGCTTTGTGGTCACATATTGTTTTAGTTTCTGCTTATCATGGAAGACTTTTATTGCTCCATCTATTTTGAATGATAGCTTTGCTGGGTAGAGTATCCTGGGGTTGAAGTTATTTTCATTCAGTGCCCGGAAGATCTCACCCTAAGCTCTTCTTGCTTTTAATGTTTCTGTTGAGAAGTCTGCTGTGATTTTGATGGGTTTACCTTTGTATGTTACTTGTTTTTTCTCTCTTACAGCCTTCAATATTCTTTCCTTAGTTTCTGAATTTGTTGTTTTAATGATGATATGTCGTGGAGTAGTTCTATTTTGATCTGGTCTGTTTGGTGTCCTGGAGGCCTCTTGCATCTGTATGGGAATATCTTTCTCTAGATTTGGGAAATTTTCCGTTATTATTTTGTTGAATATATTACGCATTCCCTTCGCTTGCATCTCTTCTCCTTCTTCGATGCCCATGATTCTCAAGTTTGGTCTTTTGATGTAGTCAGTGAGTTCTTGCATTTTCTTTTCACAGGTCTTGAGTTGTTTAATTAATAGTTCTTTGGTTTTTCCTTTAATTACCATTTCATCTTCAAGTTCTGAGATTCTGTCTTCTGTTTGTTCTATTCTGCTGGATTGGCCTTCCGTTTTGTTTTGCAGTTCTGTTTCATTCTTTTTTCTGAGGTTTTCCATATCCTGGCAGTTTTCTTCTTTAATGTTATCTATTTTTGTCCTGAGTTCATTTATCCGTTTATTCATTGTGTTCTCTCTTTCACTTTGGTGTTTATACAGTGCTTCTATGGTTTCCTTTATTTCTTCTTTTGCTTTTTCAAATTTTCTATTTTTATTGTCTTGGAATTTCTTGAGTGTCTCCTGTACATTTTGGTTGACCCTATCCAGCATCATCTCTATAAAATTCTCATTGAGTACTTGTAGTATGTCTTCTTTTAAATTATTCTTGTAGGCTTCATTGGGTCCTTTGGCATAGTTTATCTTCATTTTGTTTTAGTCTGGATCTGAGTTTCTGTTCTCTTCATTCCCCTCTGGTTCCTGTACTAGTTTTTTGCTGTGGGGAAACTGGTTTCCCTGTTTTTTCTGTCTTCCTGTCATTGTCCTTGGTGTTGTTATTGTCCCTGTACTGTGTGCAATTAAGTATTTTCTAGCTTGTAATAATAACAATGGTAATATTTAGAATGGAAGGGTGAGCTGAGATGGAAAGCAAGAAGTTAAAGGGGAAAACAAATATACAGACAAGAGGGAGAAAGCAGAACAAGGTATCAGACAAGAGAGTTTCAAAGGTATAAACAGGGAGTGTTAGTGTACTAATCGAGAGTAAGCTGAACAGACATTAGAGAGACAGAAGGTTGAAAATCAAAGATAAAAAATAAAAAATAAGTAAATGAAAGAAATATCTATATATAAAAATGAATTAAAATAAAATGGAAAATAGAAAATTAAAAAAAAAAAAAAAACCAAAAAACTTCCAAGTTTATATGCAATGCAGTTTCAGTCTTAATAATTTGGGTGTCCGTCTCAATCTCCAGTCCTGGAGTTGGTGCCTCAGATGTTGTTCTGTAGTTGTCTCATCAAAGGGGATGCATAAAGTAGAACAAAACTACACACTCACACACACACACACAGACAAAAAAAAAAAAAAACAAAGCCCCACCAAGTGTCCCCAGTTCAAATGCAATACAGTTTCAGTAAGTTTTTCAGCTTGCAGGTGTAATTTGGTTGTTCTCTCATCAAAGGTAGGGAGAAAAAGAAAAAAAAGCATCTGGAGACAGTTCTGAGAGTCGTATCTGCAGCTGTGGCTTGCCTGCCTGCTCCTCTCAGCCTGTAGCTGGCGGCATTATTTATGCAGGTCTCTGGGGTGAGCTAGCAATCACCTGGTCCCACAGGCTTTGTTTGCTCAGAGTTCTCCTGTGCGGGAGCCTCTGCTACAGGCTTTCCCCTTTCCAAGCACTGGGAAAGGTGACACTGCCCCCGCGTTGTCAGGCCTGCGTGTTTATTTATAGTTCATGTGGGAGGTGGGTTTTCCCCGCTCTTCTGTGCAGTTTTCCTCCCACTGCCACTTTCACAAGCTTTCCTGCTCCTGCTTACTGGGCGGTGCTGCTGCTCCTGCCTGCCGCAATATTTGTTTACAGTTCACGTGGGAAGTGGGTCTTCCCTCCTCTCCTGTGGAGTTTTTCTCCCTCCGCCACTCTCACAAGCTTTCCTGCTCCTAGTTGCTGGGTGCACGCCCCGCTCCTGCCAGAGGCTCTCCGCCCCACCCGGCTTGTTTATTTACAGTTCCAGGAAGGATTCCCTTCCCCCAATCTTCGGTGCTCAGGGCGCCCCACCCTCTTTCCTGCGTGTCTTATTTGTTCTTATTGCTTATTACTCAGTTTCTCTTTTTTCCCCGGGTGGAGGTCAGTCTGTCCAGCGGGCCATGCTGCTCTGGCCCAGGCTTGTATGTGGGGGTACCGCGGTACCGCGAAGCTCACCTGGTCCACGTCTTCCCAAGCCGTATGGGTGCCAGCCACTGGCAGCCCTGGGGGCCCTCCTGGTTTCTCCGTTTAACGTGAGGTGGAGATTCTCTGCACCAGCTGGAGGTGTGGAGGGGTCAAAGTTATGCCTTTTCTCAGTGATTATGCCTGCAAAGTGTGTCTCCAGCATCTCTCCAAGATTTCACTGTAGGAGGGTCACTTTTTGCTTCCTACCTCTAGCCACCATCTTGGAATTCTCAACAATTTTATTATTAGAAAACCAGTATAATAAGAATCTTGTAGTTATAATTAACATTTTTCTTATTAGTACAGTTTTTTTCTACAAAGTATTTGTTAGAAAAAAGGATGCAGAGAAGAAGAAGAGACTGCAACCTCTACAAACCAGACCATGCTTTATTTCTCAGTAGTGAGGAACGTCCTGCACTCTTGACAGGCTGAGATACAAGCCACGCTAGGCGGGGGGTGGCTAGGGGTGAGGAGCTTTTATGGGGTAGGTAGCCAGGGAGCAATAAAGGGAAGTGTCCTTTATTTCAGACAGCTGTGCCTCGCAAGCAGCCAGGAAGCATTAAAGGGAAGTGTCCTTGTGGTCTCAAGCAGCTGTGCATTTCGTTACATCAGAGGGTACTTAGGCAGCATGGGGGGGGGTGTTCCACTTGGCACTTCAAGGACCCTGGAGAGGTAACCCTTTATTTCAGACGCTGAAGGGGTATAAAGAAAGGGGGTGCTGTGGTCTCATCTGTCTACTTCCTGCTGAGAAGGGGCAGCATGGTGAGCCTGGGGCCAATAGCTTGTAATAGCAGTAGGGTCCTGAACTGGTCTTGCGTTGTGGCGTTTTCTTGAAGAAACCAGTCAGCGAAGAGGTGTAGGGTTATTTATCTTAAGTGTTAGCCTGAGCATAGTGTTCTTGCATCAGCAAAGGTGAATACAGGAGGAACTGGAATTTTATTTATTTTATTTATTATGCAAGGCCAGAATAGGAGTAAGAGGAGGAGCATAAAAAGGGGGCCAGCCAAAGGTAATGCCTACAGTGCCCACTTCCATATGTTGTTCCAGAAGGAGCATGAATTGGCTAGCTCTTGTCTCCTTTTTATAATGCGCTCTTGTAACTCCCAGGCCATGTTTATGACCACCCCAGATTTGTTAGTATAAAAGCAACATTCTGCATTTAGGAAAAGGCATGTTCCATCCTTTTCAGCAGTTAACAGTTCCAGTGCACTTCTATTTTGGAGTACCATGGAGGTGAGTGAGTCTACCTCATCCTGTAGGGCCATTAAGGACTGTGAGACCAGTTTGAGGTCATTGTTAAACTCCATTGACTACTTTTGGTAGGTATTGATTGATGAGGAGATGTCTCCAACACCTGTATCTATTCCAGCTGTGATTCTCATGGCTATTAGCAAGGGAATAATTTGGATAGCTCTCTTTGATCCCATGTAGGCTGCTAAGGGAATAGAGAGAGGTTGGTTGTTAGGGATAACACTGACTTGCGGAGTCAGGAAGGCAGGGTGCAGATCCCTTTTCACTCAGGAGGCAGGCAAGCATAAGCTGTGGTTCTACAAACAAAAAAGTTTCCAGAATGAGGTGAGCATTGGAGGGAAAATGATGGAGCAGTCACTGGAGTTGTTTTATTACAAAGCTCTTTAGGAATTTTCCCTACTGATCTTGCCACACCTGTGGGCTTTGGAAGAAGTGGGGGACTAGATGGGTATCACCACAAACACATTGGGGAGGGGGGTGACTTTTTATAGGATGAATTAAGATTAAAGTTTATGGGGGTAGCCAATACAGGTGAGAAGATTGGAGAAAGACATAGCCAACAGTCTTCAGCTAAAGAGGGATTTGTATCATTTGGGAGATGATGGGTGAGATCAAGTAGTTTGTATATCCAAGGGTGTAAGTCATAAGTCCTATTGTATTGAGGAGGGCTTTAAGCCCATTGTTTGGTTTAGACTCCCAGCAGACAGGGCCTGTCATCCTAGGGCAAACTGGATCTTCATAACCCCAATAGCTATTAACTGTTAAGTTTCCAAATGAGTATTTTCTTCCACTTATGTAACAGGAAAAGACTTTGTCTGTTTTGTAACATCTTTATGGCATATGGGAATAGACAGAGGTACAGGGACACAGCGGCAGTTGTGAGTCTACAGGGGCTGTAGTTAGATTATCAATAGATGCAATTGTAGCTAGAGGAGAGGGGATGGTAGGAACAGAGACGGGGCCAGAACTACATCTCCAGGAGGTATTGCTGGATAACATATATTATAGAAGTCCCAGTGTTGGCCCCATTATGTAAGTTTGTCCCTTGTGGAGGCAGAAAGTGGGTCCTTGTTTGACACATTGATCAAGTTGATTTTGAAAATTCCAAGATGGGAGGCGATATATACGGCATTTATAGGGAGGGAGGGCAGGAATCTATTGTTACAGGGTAGAATAAGGCACAGATGATAAGAATAAGTGGAACATAAGAAACATGGCACACAGAATAAGGTATCTGCCACTTAAGGCCAATCGCTGGGACCATGTACACTTAGAGGAGAGGTAGCCCACAACCCAACACTCAAGATAAGGGGAACAAGAATGTAAACAGCCCACAAAAAGAGGAGGAGAGGAAACATAAGTTACATGTCTGATGTGGACAGATCAGGAGGCTGTTGGGGGGAGTCCTGGGGCTTCTTCCTTTTCTTGAATGGGAGGTAAGTGGGATATCCTCAGAGAAGTGGGTCCTGTAGGGGTGGAATGAAAAGAAGGAGTTTGGAGTTTGAGCCTGGATATACGGACCCAGGAAGGATGTCCCTGGAGCTTGGCCGCTGTGCGAGTAGTCAGAATGACGCTAAAGGATCCTGTCCATCTTGGAGAGAGGGATGCAAGGGCACCATGTGTGGAGGGGAGACATATACTTGATCCCCCACCTGAATGGGGGAATTATTAGTGGGATGGGGAGCTGGGAGGAGGGACTCTGCATACTTCCAGAGGGTATTGTCCAAGACAGGTGAGAAGAAGAAGATGGAGAGGGCAAGGGAGGGAGGACACTGACGTGTTGGGAGAGTTGGAGATAGGAAAGGATGCCCCTATAGGAGCTCAAAGAGACTAATTGAGGTGGTTTTGCTGGGAGAGCCCAGAGATTGAGCATGGCCAAAGGAAGGAGCTTAACCCAATCCTGGTGGATCTCAAGACCCAGTTTAGTGAGGGTGTGTTTTAGGGTCTGGTTGGTATGCTTGACCTTGCCTGAGGATTGTGGGTGACAAGGAATGTGGAATTTCCATGTAATTTGGAGGTATTTGGCTACCTCCTGGGAGATGGAGGAGGTGAATTCTGGGCCATTGTCAGACTGAATGGAGGTTGGGAGACCGAAGCACGGAATAATTTCCTGGACCAGGATGGTGGCACTGGTGGAGGCCCGTTTATTTGAGGTTAGAAAAGCTTCCACCCATCCTGAGAAGATGTCTACCAGAACTAGGAGATATTTGTGTCATTTGATGGATGGCATATGAGTAAAGTTGATCTGCCAATCTGCCACTGGGAGAGAGCCTCGGAACTGATGGGTCGGGAGGTCAGAGGTCTGAGGTTAGAGTTGGGATGGTTTTTCTTGCATGTGGAGCAGCCTTGGGCTAGGTGTTGCAGGTAAGAAGTGTCCTGAGAGGTAAGATGTGTATGAGTTTTAAGGAAGTTAGTTAGGGATTGTAGATTAGGGTGAAACAATTTGTGTAGGTACTGGAGGGTGGAAAGGATAGTCTGTTGAGGGAGTACTAGGCAGTTATCTATGTACCACCAGCCTTGATGTTTTTGGGCCACTTTGGAGAGGAGAGCTTGTTCCTCTTCTGGGATGTATGGGGTTTGAGGGGGGGTCCCTTGTTAGGAATAGGTTTTGGGAGGGTAATAATTTGAGAGCTGCCTGTTTTGCTATTCTGTCAGCAGTATTATTATCTTGAGAAAGTTATTGTCCATCCCTTTGGTGTCCCCTGCAGTGGACTATTGCTGCCTAGGAGGGTAGAATGGCTGCATCAAGGACTTTCTGTGTGAAGCATCCATTTATGATGGGGTTTCCATGCTGGGTTAAGAATCCCCTTTCTCTCCAAATAAGGGATGTTGGAATGGATGATGTTGTATGCGTATTTTGAATCTGTATAAATATTAATTATCTTTTCCTGAGCTAGATAAGGGTTCATGTAAGGGTGATGAGTTCTGCCTGTTGGGAGGAAGTTTAGGGAGGTAAAGGTAAGGCCTCAGTAACTTAGTGGGAAGGGAGACTAGGGTCCTTATTTTTGGGCAAGTATGATGGCATATCCTGTTTTATGGGAGGATTCTGCTATCTATGAACCAATCAGGGCATCTGGTATGGGAGTATTTATGATATGGGAGAAGGGGTTGAGAGTGAGGTCTAGGGTCTCAGAGCATGAGTGAATGGGGCCTTCCTGTTGTGGAATGGAAGGAAGGAGAGTGGCTGGATTTAGGGTTGGGCATCGCAGAAAAGAAACTTGTGGATCCAACATAGTGGCATGGAGTAACTGTAGTGGGGATGGAGGTAGAGTTAGAAAAGCTTAGTGGCTACAGAGGTCTTTGAGGGAGTGCAAGGAAAAAGCTGTGAGGAGATTATGAAGTATATGCTTATTAGCCTCTGGGATCAGAGTCACGACAGCAGCTAGAACATGGAGGCAAAAAGGCCATCCCCTGAACACTGGATCTAGCTGTTTTGAGAGGTAAGTAATAAGGTGATGGGTGTTGCATGCCTTTTGGCATAAGTTGCCTAGGGCTTGGCCCTTGTTAGAGTGAATAAACAGGAAGGGTTTGGAGGTGTTGGGTAAATGGGAGGATGAGGCTTGACTAAGTGATTTTTTGAGAGTGACTAGATTGGGGACTAAAGAGGAGGGGGTGAGGATGGGTTCATCTAGGGACCCTTTGGTGACTTTGTACAGAAGTTGGGCCACCAGGGAGAAGTTAGGAATCCACGTCTGGAAGTAGTTAAGAAGACCTAGAAGGGATAAGGTTTCCCTCTTGGTGGACAGTAAGGGAATTTGTAATAAGTTTTGTATCCTCTCGGTGGGGATGGAGCAGCAGCCAGGAAAGAGAGAAAGACCAAGGTAGGTTACAGAAAAGGAGACTAATTGGGCCTTTTATTTTGATACCCTGTATCCCCACCCAGCAAAAGCATTGAGGAGAGAGATGGTGTATGTTAGGCAAAGTTGTTGGGTAGGACTACACAGGAGAAGGTCATCCATGAACTGGATGAGCCTACTGGGGTGTAAATCTAAAGACTGGAGGTCATGTTGTAAAACATGGCCAAAATGGTGGGGGCTGTCCTGGAACCCCTGGGGCAGAACAGTCAATGTTAGCTGTTGGGAGAGAAGGGAGTCAGGGTCTGTCCAGGTGAAGGTGAACAAAGGTTGGGATGTAGGGTGTAAGAGGATAGTAAAGAAGGCATCCTTGAGGTCTAATACTGTGAAGAACTGGGTAGTTGCAGGAATAGTAGAAAGAAGGGTATAGGGATTGGGTACCATGGGATAGGTGAATAAGACATCCTCATTAATCTTTCTGAGATCTTGTACTAATTGGTAGTCACTGTTGGGTTTCTAGACTCCAAGGATGGAGGTATTATGAGGTGAGCAGGTGGGAATAAGTAATTGGGCTTATAGGAGGTGGGAAATGATGATTTAAGTCCATGGAGGGTAGAGAGGTATAGTGGATATTGAGGTATTGTGACAAAGATTGTGGGGTCCTTAAGAGTTTTGAGGAGAAGTTTGTGGTGATGGGCTACTTGAAGGTATTGGGTGCCCCAGACCTGGGAGTCAATTTGAAGAGGTTATCTGTTGGCCTGCCACTGTCCCCATTACCCTGGGCTCCCTGGACTCCACTATGTTTGTTGTGGGGTGTGGGGATAAGGGGCCTGGGCCTCCTCATTCCAAAAATTGATGATACGGGGTTTCGGGAGCAGTAGGGAGTACTGAGGGTCAGGGGTTCTGACCCTGGGGACAGTCCATTTTCCAGTATCCCCATTGGCCACAGGAAGGGCACAGCTTGGAGGGAGGTCTGGGGTTTGGGCAGGCCTTGGCCCAGTGTCCTGGGTTGCCACCCCAGAAACAGTTTGTGGGAGGAGTGCTGGTGGAGCAACGGGCAGGGGTAGGGCTTGAGGTTGTTTTTTGTGGGCCCACATGGGGCTGTAGAGCTGAGGCCAGAAGTTGGTATTTAACTTTGCGGTGTTTTTCCTTTTCTTTTTTATGTTCTTCATCTCTATTATTGGACACTCAAAATGCCACATTTGGAAGTTCCTGTTGAGGAGTCTTGGACCCCATTCTAATTACCTTAGCTTTTTTCGAGTATCTGGGGCTTACTGGCCTATAAATTGAACATGGAGAAAGAGTGCCAGCCAGGGAATTAAGGTCTAGACTAGTATATTTAGTGATGGCATCCATGAGACGTGCTAGGAAAAGAGCCGGATTCTTCTCTGGTCCCTGGGTGACCTCTCTTATTTTGTCATGGTTAACCTGGGTGTGGGCATTATTTTTCATCCTCTCAAGGAGGCAAGAGATCATATGGTTAATACAAATTGTGCCAGCATCCCCAAGTTGGTATGTCCAATCTGGTTTGGCAGAGGGAATAGCGTTGTCAGCTACCAGGTGGAGGCTAGGACTTTGTCCATGTAGCTGATCGGCATATTCCTGGGCAGATTGCCAAATATGGTTGCACTCATCCGGGGATAGGGTGGAAGTGAGACTATAATATGGGTCAGCCCAGGTTAAGTGATAAGCCTGAGTTATGTGGAGAAACTCCTTGTGGAATCTGGCGGGAATTTCAGAGAAACATCCCAGGCGATTTTCTATCTGAGACATATTGCTCAAAGAAAAGGGAACATGAACCCAAATGGTGCCCTCAGCCCCTGCCACCTCACAGAGAGGGAACAGTGTGTGTGAGACCAGATAAGAGGAGGGGAAGGCATGGGACTGGGGTGAGGACTAGGCTTGATGGGCTGGGAGGGAATGGTAGGGGGCAAAGATGGAGAGGTGGCCAGGGAGGGAGAAGGAGGCAAAAGGGGGTACCATCAGGGTGCCTGGTATGAGGGTGTTCATCTGCAGGGTCATGTGTGTCTGAATGAGGAGGAGGATCATTAGAGGAGATCTAGGGTAAGGGAGCTTGAATGGGTGTTGTTTTTGAGGAGGAGGAAACGGTCAGAGAGAAGGAGTTGATAGGCCAGTTGGAGAAAAGAGAAGGACAGGAATGGAGGAGAAAGAAGGCCTGTAAGTAAGGGACACCTCTGACCATTTGCCATTTCATTGAAGAAGTGAGTCATGTCCTAGAGAATGGCAGGTTTGAAAGTGCCGCATTCGGGCCAATGATTACTATGGTCCAGTTGGTATCGAGGCCACATTTGGACACAAAGGCATGTGAGTCTTTTGGGTCTGAGGTCTGGTGTTAAACCAAGAGCCCCAAGGTTTTTTAGAAGGCAAAAAAAGACAACTGTCTGTAGGGACAGATTGATTTAACCCCCCTTCCCCATGTTGAGGAGGAGAACAGGAAGATGAGAGGGCCTATGGACTTGGCAAGAGGGTGTCCCTGGTTACCTTGTTCCAGGCTGGACAAGGAGTTCTTGGAGAGATTGAGCAAGCACCCTTGGCTTCAAGCTAACAAAGGGGGTCCCTGGGACCCAGAGGGAAAGAGTTCCTGAAAAGAGGTGTTGCTCTTGGGGCACCTCCAAGAGCAAAGGGAGATCCTTACCTTGTGTCTCCCATAATTAGTGGCTGATGTTGGGCACAGAGAAACAAATGGCAAAGGTCTCTGGCCTGGAGATCTCAGCTGTTCTGTTTGGGAGAGAGAGAGACAGACAATAGCAGTGGTTACTTGGTCAATCCAATATGGCCTCCATTGGGAGACCTTCCCTGCTCATGTGACAGTAAGGCAGTGGGAGATGTAAAACCTCCAGGTTGCTTACCAGCTGGCTACCATTCAGTCTTAGTGAGCTGGCATGGGGCGGGTGTGTGTGTGTGTGGGGGGGTGATCAAGATCCATCGCGTAGTATTAAAAGATAAGAGAACAAGAGAAGGGAAAGAAGATGAGCAAGAGAGAGCGATGGAGAGCACTGGAGGAGGGAGGGAAGTCCTGGCACCAAATGTTAGAAAAGAGGACACAGAGAAGAAAAAGAGACCTCTACAGACCAGACCACACTTTATTTCTCAGTGGCGAGGGGCGTCCTGCACTCTCAACAGGCTGAGATACAAGCCGCACCTGGGGGGGGGGGTTAGGGGTGAGGAGCTCTTATGGGGTAGGCAGCCAGGGAGCGATAAAGGGAAGTGTCCTTGTGATTTCAGACAGCTGCGCCTCGCAAGTAGTCAGGCAGCAATAAGGGGAAGTGTCCTGGGGGTCTCAGGCAGCTGTGCCTTTCGTTATGTCAGAGGTTAGTTAGGCAGCGTGAGGGTCTCTGCTTGGGACTTCAAGGACCCTGGAGAGTTAACCCTTTAGTATTATTTTTGTCCATTTTCCATTGGGTCTTAGTATTTTTCTTTTTGACTTACAGATTCTCTTATACTATGAAGAAAAGTAGCCTTTTTTTATAATATGTCACATGTCTTTTTCTCAGTTTTTCTGTCTTTTTATTTTGTTGTATGTCATTTTCTTCCATGCAGAAACTTCTCCCATACAAATAATTTTTTCAGTCTTCTAATTGGGTCAGCCTTTGATTTGTCTCTAGTCATTTCACTACACATTCATTCCTGGAAAAGTTTGTTACGATAGATTTAATATCACATTTATATGGTGTTTTATTCTGATCCTTCTAATATAATCTAATCTCCCTTTCTCTGATCATGTCTTTCTTCATAACAGTAATTTAAGTAATAATATAAGTAGCTTCTATTTGTTGAGCACTAATTAATTATATGCCAGGCAGTGTAAGCACTATGAATGTGTGTGCAGATATATACATATATATATATATCTATATATAGATATATATATACATATATATAATCATAAATCCTAAGAACGGTAGGAATTGTTGATTTTACCTCCATTCTGCTTAGAAAAAATAAGCAAATTGCCAAATCACTTACTTACAAATCAATAATGATACCAGTGTTGGGTGTCTGAGAGTTGGCAAAGAATGACAAGTTCAGACTCAGTGGGGAAAATGTAAAGCAGGAGAGTTTATTGAGTTAGAAAAGTTTAAAGTGATAAAGTAGAGCCCCCAGAGTTGCAAGGCGGGGTGGAGGGGTGGTCCCAAGAGAGGATGCGTGACTCCCTCTTTCCTTACTCTGACCTGTATCTGCTTCTTAAAGATGTGTGTGTGTTGCCATGCCTGCCCTCTATCTTCTGACTGGCCTTTGATCTATGCTATCACCACTTCTGGACCTAGCTGCCTATCTTCCAGGCTGAATCCTATCAATAGAGCCAGCATGCAATTCCAGCATCTGACTTTAGAGCTTGGTCTCTTCTCACTACCTTGAATGCAATGTTTTTATGAATGATATTAATGTAAAACTATTACCAGAATTACCATGGTCAAGTTATGATTAGCCCCACTTAGGATGACTGTGTATTATTATCCTTAAATGAGAGTCTTGGGTATGAAGATTTCCAAATTCTATCACAGTCAGTTTTACTACCTGTGTCTCACCAGTGTTGTGCCATTTAAATTAATTCTATTCATGTTACCATAAGGAAATACCTGAGACAGGCTAACTTTACAAAGGAAAAGAAAAACCATTTATTTAGTTCACAGCTTTGGATGCTGAATGTTGAAACAGAATGGTGCAGGCTTGGGGAAGCTCCTGCCCTGCCCTTTTGCTGTGTCTCTTCATGGCAGATGGAGGGGGTTGGAATCCATGTGAAAGGGAGAGATCACATTACCAAACAGGAAGCCAGAGAGAAAAACTGGGTGGAACCTGGTTCAAGCTTTTGAACCCTCTCAGGGGAACTAACCAGGGTCTCACCAGAAATGCCTGCATCTCTTCCAAGGGCATGCCCTCACTGACTCAAGGACTTCTCAACAGGCCCCACCTCTTAAAGGTGTACCACCTCCCACCACCACACTAAGGACCAAGCCCAACACATGAACCTTTGGAGGAATAAACAACATCCAAACCATAACACCATTAAAATCATCCATTAACAGTCTGTATACATGTGAATTGAACTCATTGATCTATTTTGCTGAAAATATCTAAACTACAGCTTTGTTTAGATGATAATGATTGTCAGAGAACAATTTTGCAAATTTCATCTACTTTTGAAAGTATAGATGATATTAACCTTATAGATCTGGATATTAGAACCAAAAATTGGCATAAAAATAAGAATTAAGCTTTTACCCAACAGGATTTCAGGTTAACTGGAGCTGAAGAATGAAATAGCATTACAGAATCAGAAGAGCACCTCTACAGACTCTAACCTCTGTCCCATAATGGTGCCTTGCTCATAGATTGAGGACTGGTTGGCATGAATATGAGAAAAAAACTGCCTACCAAATTCAGTATCTCAGAGAAGAATATACTAGATCTCTATGAACCTGCCTAGTTTTTTTCTTTTAGGTACCTGAGCAGGATACTAAATATAAAATTTATCTAGATTAAGGTAGTAGAAGCTATGAAGATTCTTTAAAATTAGGACAGTGGCATATTAAGGATACAATGACATTCTTAATTTCAACTGTTTTAGCTGAGAATTCTTGAACCCATTAGTCTTGTCATTTTATTTTTCCTGGTGTGTTGATATAAATTGCACCTATCTAGTAGAAAATAAGTTCAAGAAGAGCATATTTTAAAGGAAATATTTTCAAGCAAATTGCCTTTAAATCAACACTAATGGCCAAATACTGATTTTATTTTCCCCTTAGATACTAGAACAAGAATGCTAAATACAAAATTTAGCTATGTAAAGGTATGGGGAATCTTTAAAATTAGGGCATGGCACATCCATAAAATAAAACACTCTGCCCCAGTTTAAAAGAATTTTACAGCTCCATAACTGTTGAGGAATGCTCTCTAAACCATGCTGATAAGTGAAAATACAGATCAAAAATCCATTCATAAACATGGCCAAAATTAAGTTTGTAAACGTATGCATGTCTGTGTCTGTGTGTTTGCATATGCACCTGTGTGCACGTACCGTTTTGTTTTTGGTGGTACCGGGGTTTGAAGTCAGGACCTTGCACTTGCTAGGTACCCTACTCCAGATTCTTGTTTCCCTAGTTGTGTTGGTGTGCTTGTTTTAAATCAAGAATGGGTTTTCAATTTTGTCAAATTTTTTCTGTATCTTTTGAAATGAATGTATAGTTTTTCATTTAAAAAATAAATAAAGAAGCAGAAAGAGAAAGAAGGGGAGGAATAATATTCCTAACAGATGAAACAGCAAATATGAAGGTCTTAAAGCAGGAAATAAGTTTTCTAGTCCAGAAATAGAAAGAAGACCATTGAAACAGGTAAGTTCAGGACATCCAGGGTCTTGCCTTCTATATTAATTAAAGGAACACAGAACCAATCAAAGAGGTTTGTCTTTAGGGAATTGGCTCATGCAATTTGTGGGAGCTAGAAAGTCTGAAATCCATAGGGTAGGCTAGCAGGCTAGAAACTCAGGCAGAATTTCTATGTTGTAGTCTTGAGACAGATTTTCTTCTCCTTTAGCAAACTTCTTTCTTTACTCTTAAGTCCTTCAACTAATTGGATGAGACCTATTTACATTATGGAGGATAATCTATTTTACTTACAGTCAACTGATGGTAAATTTAATCACAACTTAACAATGCCTTTACAGTGACTTCTAGACTAGTATTTGATGAAACAATGGGCCCCATATCTCAGCCAAGTTGACACATAAAATTAACTATCACACAAAGGAATGTCATTGAATGAGATTGACAGGACCCTTTTTACATGTGCAAAGTTCACTCTGGCTGCTAGGCAGAAGGGAGCAGGAGGGAAAATGAGAAACTCTTGAGGCTATTGGCACGAGTATAGATGAGAGGTGATAGCAACTGGGACCCAAGGATTGAAATGGAATAGCAACAATCAATACCATAACGTGTTTAGATGTAGAGCCAACCAGACCATAAGGGAAGAGAACAATAAAGAGAAGGAAGGGAAGCATCAAGGATCATGCTTAGGTTTGTGACTTCTGTACAGAATGGATGAAAAAGCTTTTAAAAACAAATAACACAAGCTAAGAAAACTAGAGGAGGAAGAATCAGATTTAGCTATGAAGAAATGGGTTGGTATCAGGCAAAGGTGAAAATTTTGGTTTAGAGAAAGTTAAGTTTGAAATGCTTTTGAGACATCCAAGCAGAGAACTCAATTGATTGGATTTTGAAGCTGGGAGTAAAGATAAAAATGTAAGAACTGGCACAGAGATGTCATATAATACACCTTCCTCTAAAGGAAGAGAAGCAACCTCTGATCTAAGTACTTCAAAATGCTAAGATTTTGAAGTTAGCTAGAAGAGTGAGCAAAGGGAGTATTATTGAGGAGTATTATTGCCGAACAGCAAGAAGATATTTAGGAGATTGTAATGTCATGAAAACCAAGAACAGAGAAAGAGTCTTAAGGAAACAGATAAGGTCGGTTCTGTAGAATGAGTCTAAGAAGTCAAAATAATTGAAGTGTCCAATGGATTTGCCCCCATGGAAGTTCTTTGGTGATGCTAGGAAGAACAGTGTTAGGAAAGTGTTCTGGAAAAGCCAGGTTGGAGTGGTTGCAGACTGAGAGGTAAGGGAAGACAGTATGTGCTACTGCTTCAAAAAGCTTACTAATGTAGGTATGGTGGCTCACATCTGCACTCTCAGCTACTTGGAGGATGGAGATCAGGAGGATCATGGTTGGAGGCCAGCCCAGGAAAAAAGTTGGCAAAACCCAATCTCAACTAACAAACTGGGCATGATGGAACACACCTGTGATCCCAGCTACATGGGAGGCATAAGTAGGAGGATCACGTTCCCAGGCCATCCATGCCAAAATGCTAGACCCCATCCAAAATTTAAGTAAAGCAAAAAAGGGCCCAGAGTCATGGCTCAAGTAGTAGAGTGCCTGCCTAGCAAATGCAAGGCTCTGAGTTAAACCCTTGTACCACCAAAAAAAAAAAAAAGCTTTTCGTAAAGAGGAGCAAGTTAGGGTGGTGGCTGAAGGGGGTATGTCAGGAGAGAATTTTAAATCCCAGGCATCATGTCATTTTGCCAATAAATATTTCAGTATGTCTTTCTAAGAAACAAGATTTTAAAAATATAACTATAATACAGTTATCTCAACAAAACAGTAATAATTCCTTAATATTATCCAACAGTATATTCATGTTCAATTTTCCTGGTTTATTTCAACAGTGTATATTTGCCATTGATTTGTTTGAATCACTATTCAATTAAAGTCTACACTGTATGTGGTCGATAGATCCTTTAAATATCTTTTAATGTATTACAATCTTCCTTTTTTAATGTAATTTATTTGTCTAAATAACTGAGTCATTTGTCATAGAATTTCACACATTCTGGTTATTGGCTGATTACATCATTGAGATGTCATTTAGTCTATTCCTCTGTACTTTGTATTTCATGTAAATTGATGATTGGATCTAAAGACTTAATTAGGTTAAAGTTTTAATTGTTTTATGGCAATAATCTTTCATAGGTGATGTTGTGTACTTTCTATCATAGCATATCAGGAAGAAAATAATTGTTGGTTGTCCTACTTTTAGTGATTTTAAGATGAATCAGTGAGCTTATTATAAAACTCTTCATCAACTTTTCCCTTAATGGTATCAGCAGCCATTAGTGATTGTTGGGTAGACTAGGAGTTGCAAAATGATTACTTTTTCCTAATGTCATTCTTTCTGCATTTATTTATTAGCTGTGGTTTCTCTCTAAAGAAGAACTTTAAAGAAGTTTTGCATTTTTTTTTTAATATTGGAAGATATGAGTACATGTTTAAATCCTGATGGTAATGATTGTGTTGAAAAGGACAAAGGATTTGATAAAATGATATAGGCCATTAGGGTGTCAAGGGATAGGACTCAGGGAAGATAGCAAAGGATCAGCTTTGTTAAGAGATGATCCTCTCCTCCATTGTAACAGGAGAGAAGAAAGTAGACATGTACACATGCAGCAAAGTTGTAGATTTGGTGGTAGGAAGGCTAATATAGTTCCCTGTGGCTTATATTTTTTTCAGCAATCTATGCAGCAAGGTTACTGAGTAGGAGGTACGGAAATTAGGGGAAGAAATTAGGGAGCATATGTTTGAATACTGCTTTTATAGTTAATGAAAACTTTTAAAAATAACTGTAAGTTTCTGTAACCCCAGTGCCTTTGTTGGAGTCTCTAAAATTAAAATTCTTTTTTCTTAGAAATCTTATCTTTCAAAGGATTCCTAAAAACTGCCTAATCTTTTGGAGGAAAAAGTCAAGAATTTGTTCAACTTGATATTTTTGTTCATCCCTTACTGAGATCTAAATGTAATTCCTTAAAAAAGCATTTTCTTTCCACTTTGGCATTTGGGGCATCCATGCCCTTTTCTGCTTCTCTTACCTTTGATGTGAATGTCTGTTAGGGGGAACCTCTCTTCAGGAGGCGGTGTAGTTTAATATTTATGTCACAAGTAAAGATAAAATAGGATTGCTGCTATTTCATATCTGTCTAGTGTGTAATGTTCAACTGATACCTCTGTTATCCTTCTTATTAATACTTAATGTTAACGTGGATTACATTCATTCACATTTTTTAAACTTTATCACTGAGATATCTTTTTCTTTACCACTGAGATACCTTTCACTCCATAAATGTCTTATTTGTCTTTTTTATCCCTGAGTAACTAGAAGTATGGATACATGAATACAGTCATCTTTTTTCTTATAATGTTAATCTTGGTATTCTAGGAAATTTCTTAGGTTCTGGTACCTGTAGGATATGAATCCTCAAAATCTGTTTCTCAAAGTTTCCTTAACCCCTAAGCAAAATAAATAATATTTGCAGTCAAAGTTAAATATCTCCTATGGCAAAACCCCAAAACTAGAATTCCATAAGAAAACAAGATACCTCAAAACATGTTCTTGAAATTTAAATTAAGATCCTTATCAGGGTATTTCTTCTTCCAGTTAAGGTGGAGTAACAGTGGGATTGGATTTATCCTCCCACCTGAAGCAACTTAAAACACAAGCGATATGAAACAACTGCTTTCAAACATTGTATATCAAATGCACAAGACAGTTACCCCTGAAAGAGGAGGCACAAATGAGGTTAGCCCTAGTCTTACATTCCTGGGCCACAGCTCAGGAACCTTAGGGGATCTAAATAAATTCACTGACTTAAGGAGGCAGAGTTGGGAGTGTAAGGAAACCAACTAAGCTGGCTAATGTTTATTAGGCAGAGTACAAAATAGGAGAGAGCTACAAAGAGAGTAGCTTGATGTTAGTAGGGTATGTAAAGTTTTTCACAATGCTAACATTGAGAGGATCATCAAAAGTCAATATAAAACAAAGAAATTATTTAAGGGTGGTTTTTATTCACTCTTCCTTAGTTAATCAGTGTTAGAGACACTGTTAAATTGGAGTGCATTCTAAATCAGTGACAGTGACTGAAGAATTGTCCTCTATGAATAACTTATGTGGAACAACTACAAGCAAGAATTTTTTCAAAGAAATTGAGAAAACACTCATTCAGTGCAATCTGAAGTTAAATATTTTAAAATGAATTACAGCAGTAACATGATGCATAGAGAATTAAAAAGGCTTCCTTGAACTTAAAAGCTTATGAAAATTTAAGATATTTAAAGCTTCTAGCCAGGCATGGTGGTACATACCTGTAATCCCAGCATTCAGGAGGCTGAGGCAAAAGAATTGTGAGTTTGAGGACAGCCTTGGCTACATAGCAAGTTCTAAGACAGCCTGGGGAACACAGTGAGACCCTGTTTCAAGTGGGGAAAAATAAACTTCCATTTGTTCATTATGTTATTTATCAGCAGCTACTTTGAGGAAAACATTCGTATTTATCATGTTATTAAATCAGTAATGTTGATGGTGAAATTCATTTGTTTTCATGGACTTAACCACTGTTAGTTCCATGAATTTTTGTCAGAAATAAAGAATAAATATCCTTAGTAGTTCAGTGGCTTAGTAGTGATAAAGTTCTTTTTATTATTTTTTTAAGCTCAGGACTAATATTGAACTTTTTCTGAATGTAAAAAATTCCCTTTGACTACTGTAATCGTATAATAGCCTTTAAAATTGGGGTTTTGCTGCAGACCTGATAATGTTTCATAATGAATACAACCTAAAATCACAAGGCAAAAGAGTGTTTATGTATAAACTTGTAATGTGGTAGTCATTTTCAGTGACAACTAACCTTGTCTAAATAACAAGCAGTATCAAACCATTTTATACACTTCCCAAGCTCTCAAAAGTTTAAGCAAGACGCAAGGCCTCCATCCTCAACAAATTTGCCATAAATATATCGTCTGAGCTGAAACTATAGTTCCAGAAACATTTTTTCAGACCTGGATTCAAGTATAAAATTTCTCTATTGCAAACCCCATTTAACTGTGTAATTGAGAAACTTCTACCTAACTACCAGTTGGAATCAATTAATCTGCATTTGGGGGAATCATTTGCATTTGGAATTAACCTGCAATTGGAATCAATTAATCATGCCAAAAGGCAAATATCAAGAGAAGAATCAAGAATTCCACAAATGCCTAGGTAAAATTATATGCAATGATGTCATATTTGACAATACCTATCTAACATTTTCAAAGATGCATGATATAAACATCGCATTACAGTTCAACATAAACAGGTGAATATTCTCAATTTTGATGACAGGGAACATTGAACCCCAAATAAATGAAATACCCCCCAAAAAAAAAAGAACTCCAATCTTTTCATTAGTAGACCTGCATTTTTTAAAGTATACTCAATTATTTTTCTTTTTTAAGTTTTGTCAATAAAAATGTGGAATTCTTTTTCCCCTTATTGAATATTCCCTCATGGATTTTGCCTCTTGTCTGGCAAAGACTAAGATATTTACTATCTGGTTCTTTATAGAAAAAAAAATTCTGATTCCCATCCTTAGTTCAATACTGGCCACTGGCCAGGGCCCATACTACCGACTGCACAGGGCACCTGTGGGACTGATCCAAATAGCCCTGCAACCCTTTGAAAACTTAACTGATGTTATAACAACACCTTGCAGAAAATAGGCTGGACCTGTGTCCTGAACCTGCTACAACAAAACAAAACAAAATCAACATTCTTACAATTTAAACAAAGCCCAGAGTCTCATAACATAATATTACAAATACCCAGGACACAGTCCTGAGTTACTTAGCATATGTAGACCCTTGAGCATTTCAACTCACAAGAAAACACAACCAATAGATTCCAAACCAAAGATGAAAAGAATGTTGGAATTATCAGTCAACATTAAAGCAGCTGTTATGCCAGGCTTCAAGAAATAAGGGCAAATTCTTTTCAGACAGATACAAAGATACAGAATCTTAGCATAGAAATAAAAGATATAAAGAGGGACCAAATGTTTATTTTAGAACCAAAAAGTGAAAATAACACATAGAATAGGGATGAGAGGAATCAATGAGTTTGTAGATAAATAAGTAGAGATTATCTACTCTGCATAACAGAAAGGAAAAGAACTAGAAAAAAATTAAAATGAACAGAGACTCAAGAACCTATGAGAGAATATCAGAAAGAGGAAAGTTTTACATTAAGTAGAAAAAAATACTATGAAAAATTTCTTACATTTTGATGGAAGACACAAGAATATTCAAAATTCTCAAACCCCAAACAAAATAAACTCAAAGAAATCCTCTTCAAAATACATCATTAAACTTCTGAAAAACAGGAACTAGAAAAAAATACTGTGACCAGAGAAAATCAACATATATCACTTAGAAGAACAATGATTTAAATGGTTATTTCTCATCAGAAATCAAGGCACATAGGATGAAGTGAAACATTTTTAAAATGTCAAGACAGAAAAACCATCAATTTCTGTATCCAGTGAAAATCTCTTTGAAGAATAAAGGTGAATTAAGGATGTTCTCAAATGAAGGAAAACCAGGAGACTTCATCACCAGCTGCTCTAAAAGAAATGCTGAAAGAAGTACTTTAGATGAAGGATTGAAAAAGGATAAATAAAACTGTCCCTATTCACAGACTAAATGACTACCTACATAGAAAATCCATGGACTCTATACAAAACCTCCTAAAGTGAGTTTAGAAGGGGACATATTTTTAAAGATATTATTAAGAGAATGATTGGGTACTAGTTGATAAAATTAAGTTGGATAAGGAATGAAGAATTGAAAAGAAAATATGCCCCACAGGGCAGAAATTTTGATTATCTTCCTCACCACTACCACTTTATTCCCAGTTTTTAGAACAATAACTGCTTGAATTAAGAGTCTGGTGAGTTCAATGAGCAAAGTAGGAGTGATTGAAAACCTAAGCTTGAAGACTCCAGGAAATAGTGAGATGTTCGAAGTACTGAATTCAGAAGACACATAGTTTTAATTGATAACAAGTTCTAGAATATGACTATGGGAAAGACTTGCTGAGAAAAATCTTTGGAGTTGAGAAAGTCATAGAACTAAGAAGTCAGAGTGTTGGTTGAATATACAATGTTGATAATAGCAGGGATGGTGGTAAGAGTTAAATTGGAAGGGACAACAATGAATCAGGTATTAATATCCTCAGTGATTGAGATCAAGTAGGCCAGTCCATAGATAATACAGAATAAGAGAAGTTGAGGGGAAAAAAAAGCAATAATGAATGCAATGATGGGTCCAATACTAAATCTTGGGCCTGAAATATATAGGTATGTTGAACATAAGCAATTTCCATTCAGAATGAAGGGGAACTACCAACTTCAGATAAGTCCAGTTTCATTTAAAACTAGGAGACAGAAGAAATGCTCAGAGAAGAGTATAAAATATAGCAAAATATATCATTGAAGCATTGGAGGTGAGGGGAAAGGGCTAAAAATATTAAAAGAGAAATTAGAGAATATAATGAGGATTAGCAGAACATTATAACTTATGATGGATTGGTGGGGGTGTACCTTTTGGACACTGGCTAAAGGAATAAGCGATATAGTTGATTTAGTCTTAAAAGACTTTAGGGGCAACTTAAAGTGCTCTTCAATAAGGGGAATGGTTAAATAAATTAAAGAGACTTTCCATCATTTAAACCACAAGAAGAGAGTGTTGGTAGATATGAAAGGAAGGAAACTACTGAAATCACAGAAGATCACAAAAAGGGAATGGAATAAGGATCTCTGGCACATGGTGAACTTTTCATCCAGTGCAGCCTCTGAAATGGACCACGAAATCAATTTATCTCCAGGGTATTCCTGTATACCATGTCAGACTGGCCCTTTCTTAAGTTGGTAGCATGGACCCAAGTCAAATCAGCAGAGGCTATATCCTCCCTTAGGTTTTGTCTCTGTATCTTAGAGATGAACAAAACTGGACAGAGAGCTCTAGAGGAATGAAATAATGTAACTACAGCCCATTTTAGCATGGGACTGGAAGAGTAGACCAAAAAAGCCTTTTGTTTATCACTTGGCCATAATGAAGTAATTAAAGTCAGCCTGTTCCTAGGAAATGTTTGAGTACTGGCTTTGTGAGGTATAGAGGCACATAATTAATGCCTGTGGCTAAAACATAGTCAAAATGTAGTATATATGAACAATGGAGTATTATTAAACCATAAAGAATGTCGCTTATAGAAAGATGGTTGGAACAGGAGATCATCATGCTAAGCAAAGTAAGCCAGACTCACAAAGACAAATATCACATTTTTCTCTACTATGCAGAATCTAGATCTTAAAAAAACAGCATAAATTTTAAAAAGAGAATCTTTGGTTGGGGGAACCAGTGAGAGAGCAAAAGGAGAGGATGTTAGCAGAGGAACACGACCAAAGTACATATATGCATTATGAAAATAGAATAATGAAAGTAATTAAAAATTGTAAAAAAAAATAAAAGGGGGAATAAAAAGACTAACCGGGGATGAATATAATTGAAGTACATTATTGCATATAGAGAAATACCACAGTGAAATCACTGTACAATTAATATATGCTAATTTAAAAAAATTTTAAAACATAGTCTGGATGTTTCAAAGGATGGTATTTTATGCATATGGATAAACAGTGTGATAGTGTGTCCCTTTAAATTATTAAAACAGCAAGTAGCCCTAGCAGGGTTAGACCACTTTTATAGCCTTATATCACATACTGCCTGATTGTGTCTGATCACAGAACACAATCTGATAATAAAAAAAAACACTACTCTTTCTTGATATTTATTAGCAAGTATCAGTCATCTTAGGAATTCATTTTTATTTTGCTTTATGGCATGTATACTTCTTTTGTTAAACTGAACAGTTAGGGCTGGTGGAGAGGCAAAACTGGTAGAACACCTGCCTAATAAGCATGAGACTCTGAGTTCAAACCCCAACTGCCAAAAAAACCCAAAACCCTGAATGATTGTCAAGCTTTTCTATGTAAAATAATCTTTGCTATTTTTTGCATTTTAGTCTGCCAAATTACACCTTTTCTGATAGCAAAAGTTCTGGCAATACAGTTATTGAATAAGATCAGCTATGAGGTACAAGTGACATCTGAGACCTGCTTACCACAAACTTCCTGCTTTTTCTTCCACTGTGTAGTTCATGATTGAATATGGCTTCTAGAGAAACAGAATTTCTATGATAATAGTAGGACCATAAAGATAAGCATTTCTCCTTTAAGAAAGATTTATAATTTGTACAGATTAATTGGTTAGAAGAAAAAAATAGCCTGGTTACAACTAATCATACTGTACCTCTTAAATAAAATATAGTTGGAAACAGCAACCATTTCCTTCTTTGACAATTGCTTTCATTAGACTTTTTTGTCTTGATGGAAAGACTGAAGATACTCTCTTCTGGAATGTCAGAGGACCTTGGGTTAAAAATGACTTGGCTCTGCCACTACATGGTCCATGACTCCAGTTCAGTTATTCCCTTCTGGACCTCAGTTTCCTGATTTATAAAATAAGAAAATTATTCCAAATTATGTTGAAGACCTGGAGAGACATGACTGGTTTTGGCCAATCAGATATGAGAAGTATTGTGTCACATCCAGGCTATGAAAATCCTACATATAATTCTTTGGTCTCTCTGCCCAGCCAAGACAATAGAGAAGCCCACATGTTCCAGGTGAGGAAGCCACTGTCAGCCTGAACCTGCTTTGCAATACATGATATCGTTAATGTTATCATGATTACTCTTCCCACTCACAGTCTCTCCTCATAAGTTAGAAAGCACTGTTGGAGGTCAGCAGAAGAGAGATGTTACTGACAGGCAGCAGGGGCCTTGTTCTTGAAGCCCTTCAGGTGTTTTCCTTCCCTTTAAGTGCCCCCCTCTAAGGAGGCCTTTTGCACATGATGTGACCTGTGATCTGACTCTTGTTCTGAGTAGCCTACCTCTACTGGACTTCTTGGATTCAAATTTTCTAGTAGTCTGACCCTTTTCTGTCTGGGTTGTGTTTTATAGGTATGAGGCGTCTCTGTTGGATTTGGTCCAGTCTCTGAGCCCAAACTCTGCTCCCAAACCTCACCCCCATCCCTCTAGAGAAGTTGGTGCCTGGAACCGCAGTGCTTTCCGACACAGTCCTCAAAAATCAACCTGGAAGAAGATGGGGACTTGTACAACTCCTGAAGACTTGGAGGAGCATCAGATTCTGGAAGATATATTTTTCATTTAACTCTAAAACACATGCTAAAAAATTTTTCATGGGAAATTTATGGGTTTCTTCGCATACTGATATAGGGTGTTAAATTATTTGATTACAAAGTAATTGTGTCTCTCCTTTCACAAGGACCTACCTTACTGGTATCCTATTATGTATTTAATATAGAAATCTCTCTAACAGTCCTATCAATCCAGGGTGGTTTTGATCAGATCAATCAGTAGATAACACACTAAAGGGAGATGGACTGAGAGACAGTTATCTTTTCTATACTAAAGGTTAATAACCTAGGCTACATGCAGACACCATAGTATATTCAGTATCATTTCAAGAGTGTTTCCTTCTCAATATTCTGCTATAAAAGGTTGGCTCTCTTTCAAGGAAAACCTTTTCTATGAAAGATTTTTCAAATAGACTATTTGGGTATAAGCAATTTCAGAAAGACTTTTACCTTCTTCATCCTGTTCTCTTACCACTACCTTTAAGTATTGGTTGTTGGTGCTCCTCCTTTACCAGCAATACGGGGCACCATTTGTGAATCAGTTGTAGTAATTAACAGCCTGGTGGCTGCCCATGCCACAACCAAGATGCTTAATGGGCTAGAGGGAAGAATCCAACCCACCCTTGGAAATAAGCAACATTAAATCACATATGGGAATGATTGTCCTATCCCATATGGGAAAATCCAGTAGAAACACAATGTTTCTACTAGTTTTCCAGGATGAAGAAAAGTAAACTCTAGATATTTCTTTTTGACCCAAGTATCAGGTTGGTTCACCCTTCCAACACATGTGCTCTTAGGAATTTCCCATGGTTGTATTTTAGGAAGATGTCACTGAAGGGAGCATGGTACCCAGAAGCTGCAGGCTAATAGGCTTCTTTTGGCCCTCCTGCTCCCTCCATGAGGATGAAAGGTCCTGGGTTGCACAGACCCTGCATGGTCGCAGTCCAGGAAAGCCATGTTAAACAAAGCCTCCTTGTCTAAGACCCAAATGTCATTGTCTCTTCAGGCTGAGCCTAGTTCTGCTGCTTCTATCCAGTCTTCCTTCACTTTGGTCTTTTTCTTTAGAGGAGAAAGTTGACCCTGTGAGAATAGCTAAGTCAGTCTCACCCCATTTCAAAAAGCCTTTGGAATATGGAACTTTCTTTGGTGTGGCTGAAATAGTGGGTGGCAAACAGAGTCTTCAGCCATTTTCTCAGAGTTAGGTTTCTAGAACCATCTTTTCCCTACCCCATGTGTGACATTATCAGCTTAAATGTACCCAACTCCTTTAGATCAGCCATAATACAAGTCACCTGTTCTGGACACCAGTGTCATTACTGCCCTCTGGAGTGAGGATTTACAAGGATCAATAAGAATTATAGTTTCTTTAAGAAGCATCTTTGCTTTTAAAAGAATCATAATAAACACCTTAAAAATAAAAGATTTTTTAGGTCACATGCCAGTAAATGGAGTTTAATTGCTTCTTTCCCTCCCATATGGGCAGTTAAGGAGAAGAAAAAATGGATTTTTAGTAGAACATCAATCAACACAATTTTCATGTGCAGCACTTCCCCACCAGTTGCCTGTCTCTATACTGTAGACATTTTGTTGGTGTTGGAGTGAAAGCAGCAGGATGTGAATTTGTATATATTGTAGTGTCATTATTAATTGAATAATATATTAACATTTTAATCAGCATTAAAGTTACTTTGAGATATATGTGTTGTTATAGAGCCTCAAGGCTGTTGTAGAGCCTAGGGCTTAACCTAATTGCACACTATCCCGGTAAAAAAGGGATTCTGGCACAAAGGACTCTGCCCTTCCCCTATAATTATCCCAGCAGTGGCTGGTTGGGATTTTCTTGCCCAGCCTTTGGATGTTTCCCTGAAGCAAGACTGGACACACATTGAGGGTGCTGCAGGCAGTGCTGTAATATTACCTATCACCCTATGAGAGTAAAAAAATAATCAGTGTTTGTCAAATGGAAAAGGGATAGAGTATGTCCACTGAAACTCTCTGAGAAAAGCCCAAAGTGCTTGATTTAGAAAACCAAGGTTAATCAAGGGAAAGTTTTGGCTGATGTCACCCTTCCAGGAGGCACACTTATGTTGATCCCCATGGTGAGAACTTACCCAGAGGCACCCCAGATGTCATGAGGAGGGAGGAGCTCTCTTCACTTGGCCCTGCTTCTAATACCAGGTTCATCTTGGAGATTAGCTGACCAGAGACTGCGGATAGGGGCGAAGCCTAGAGGAACAGATCTGGGTATACTCTGCTAAGGGAGGCAGAGACTCTGGCAGATTCCTCCCAGTTCACATTTTATCCTCAGCTCACTGTGTGCTATTGTTTGATGTAAACAAATGCCTTGTTTTCATTTTATTTTGTTTTTGTGAGTAAAGCAGGAGAATTTATTGAGATAGAAATGTAGCAAAGAGTAGAGCTCCCAGAGCTGAAGTGGGGGGGCCCAAGAGAGGGTGCCAGAGAAGTGACAAGGTCTGAGGTTTTTATCCATTTTCTCCAGGGCATTGCTCAACCTCTATGCTAATTAGTTGTACAGAAAGCAACATTCTGGTTCATGTGTCTGCAGTGTTCTGATTGGTCATGTCCTAATCCTTACATTATCCTTACTCTGGCCCATCCTGCTTTTCCTTCTTTCTATCCTTTAAGATCACAGGGAGGTCATAATGGAGGTGTCCAGGCGCCCTTCTCTCTCATTTCCCCCTCTGAAGAAGTAATCCTAACTGCTGTTAGAGAAACTGCTCTTTGACTGATTAAAGCTAAAAAGGGGTGTTGATAGGGGACAGCAGTAAGGGCCTTTTTACAGAAGTCTATCTAAGGGACCCTAATATATGGAGGGCTTTATTTGAGGCTCCCATTTGTTTTTATCTTAAATTTAAGAGGTGACAAGAGAAATTTACTTGTCAGGAAATTTAATTGATGGGTAGCCAGGACCAGGACCAGGAGACATCCAGGTATTTTTTTCTAATAGAGAAATCAAGCAGAAATTAGTGAAAACCATCCTTTAAAGTAAATGGTTTATATATGTATATATGGGTACTCTCTTTGAGATGTTAGCAAGCTTCTAGGCTTCTTGAATGAGTGGAGAATAATCATATCTAACAAAGGGAAGTTCTAAAGCACACCTATTATTCATATAATTAGAGTGGGCCAAGATGACCCCTCCCTGCTTTAGCAGCCATTTTAGCCCCTCAGATCCATTATCTTTGACCGTATGTATTCCCCCAGCTCTGTAGTATAAGAATTGGAGCCACCATTCTGAATCCTATTCCCGTTTCCTGCATGGAGGTTAGGAAATAGCTCTTTTTTCCATCTTCCCCACTTTCATCCTCTTATACTACATTTCTTTCCTAATAAACTTTATTCTTCTCTTACTATATTTTTGCATCATGCTTGAATTCATCTGCAGGACACAAGAACTGAGGTATTTATCAGCACTATTTTTCCAGTAACATACTGGCACAGGTTAAGGTATTTAGCTGCTTGAATTTTAAAATGTCACACCCTTTTTTTTTTCCCTTTAGTCTATACCAAAGAGTCAATTCCTGAATGCCTGTGCTCAGGCAGGCATTTAAACCTGATTGAGATAAAATAACCAGTTTAAAGTGACAACGGTTTTTACATATTAGCCTTATAATAGTAATTTAAGAACCATTCTACAGATGTATGTATATATACACAGGCACACACACATAAAAATTTTCAGGCATGCCAAAACTGAAGCAACATAAAATGAAAAAAAAAAACAACAACAAAAAAAACCCACTGAAATTCAGCCATTGTAATTGGTCAGTTTTCTGGAATTCCAGAGGCAAAAGAAGCTTTTTGCCCAATGCTTGACAGACTGATGCCCACATTTACGTAATTATATTAATTTAGAGTACTCATAAGCAATTTAGCCATGAATTAGTTATAATCCTCCCTAGGGGTAACAAGATGGTGGAAGCCATGCATTTGCCATCCACCACTGAAGGAAACATGGTGGCCCCATCATAGGGATGAAATTTTCTGCAACCACATGTTTTTTTTTCAAAGGGCATTTAGAACATAAAGCCATGGTATATACAACATAAACACACAAAACAAACATCAAACACAGAGCAAACAAGTAGGAAATTTTCTTTTTTCCTGTTGAGCCTCCAGAAGTCCTCAGAAGTTGAAAGTCCCTTCTATGTGCCTGTCTCCATAGCTGCTTAATAAGAAAGAAATGTCATACCACTTAAGGACAGGAGACATGGCCCTGCCTGGTTGGCCGTAAGTGCTGGAATATGCAGGTGAGAGCATGAGTGTCTGAAACACCTGGTTCTGAGATCATACTCATGGATTCAATTAAAACAGCCAAAGAACCTGTCTTGCCTCCTTGCCCCAAGCTAGCCTGGCTCCTCCATTGGATCAAAGAGACTTTGTAGTTGCCCCTCAAAGGCAAAAGTGGAAAGAGCAGAAATATCATTAAACCTGCTCTCTAGCTGAAAATGAAATAAAATTTGCCTCAGTTGTCATAAGATTGCCCTTGAGTGTAGGAACAAACCTGGAGATGAATGGCATCCTCAGGATAAATGAGCTGGCAGTTACAGAACCAGTTGCATAGATTAGTAACCAGTTTTATTTGTTTGTTTTTTGGTGGTACTAGGGTTTGAACTCAGGGCCTTGCACTTGCCAGGCAGATACTCTACCACTTGAGCCATACTCCCAGCCCTAGTTCCATGTTTGTTTGTTTTTGAAGTTGCTATTTAAGCAACAGTAACTCAGCCCTTTGTTTTCCACTGCTCCATTCAAAATGGGGCCTTCTACCCTCTCAGGCTTCAGCTTCATAGCTTCATCCCTGTCATCTGTACCACATATACTCAGAACTGTGTAAGCACTTTGCCTTCATCCATTTGTGCTGCTACAACAAAACCTGAAGCTGTATCATTTATAAAGAACAAATATCTGTTTCTCATAGCTCTCTAGGCTGCGAGATCTAGAATCAAGTTACTAGCAAGTTTGGTTGCCTGTGTGGACTGTGTCCTCCAGAGGTGCAAAAGGCTGAATCCTCACATGACTGAAGAGCAAGTTACCTGACCAAATGTTTTGTGAAGCCTTCTTAATCCCACCAAGGAAAGAACTCTCATTGCCTAATTATCTCTCAAAGCCCTGCCTTTTAATCCCATCACATTAGCAACACCTGAATGTTGGAGGGAATACATGCAAACCATGTATTCTCTCCATGCCACATTCCAGAGTCACAGAAACTCTGTGGCTGGATTGGATTTTAGAGCCCATGTAATCTATCACTTTCATAGATGAAGGAAGTTCAGCCTGGCTACAGGCTGGTGTCCTCACTACAGCACATTACCTGCCTTGATTTGGTGTTCCAAGATAAGCTTTATAAAATATCTCACCTAAGACTGAGGATTCCCCCATCATCTCTCAAGAGTAAGCCGTCACAGACCACTTGGATTAGGTGAGCCAAAATGCCGTATGTTTGTTCCTCAGGGCTTTGTAGGTTGGTAACTCTCAAGAATTGAATGCCACTGTCTCAACTTTCTTTCGTCTGCAGAAGGGGAGGCCATGGGAAGGCTATTTAAAGTAATATCCTGAAGAACAAGAGGCATTCACATCTCCAGGTGTGGATGTATTCTCCAAATATAGAGGCTATTATAACCCTGTGAAGACCTCTTCTGAAAGACAATGGACAAAATGAAGGTGAGGCCTCCAACAGTTTGTTGGTACTTAGTAGGCATGATCTACAGCCAAGTTCCAAGACTGGTTGCAGGTTAAAAAGTCATTATCATTATCATTATTATTGAGTGAACTTAGAAATTGGTAGAAGACAAAACTTTTCAAACTTTGAAATTTTTAGTAACAATAAAACAAAAGCCATCAGTAAAATTTCCAAGGGCTGGTAGGAAGCTGTAAATGTTATAGCTAAAGGACAGCAGATTTCTGGGCTGAGTTTATGTCGTCTGTATGGAAGGAAGAGCAGGAGGAAGAGGCAGAATTTGACCTAAATTTTGGAATCTATAAGATGGATGGAGGTGAGAAGGGACTTGCAGATATGAATCACAGAAGTTCAATGTTCTTTGGCAAGACAACTCAAGATGCACTTTGAAAAAATGAAGAGGAGGTCCCAACTAACAGGTGAAGTACTAAAAGAGAAGATGTTGGGCCCAAACTGGAGAATGCTAAATGTCAGGCAATGAAAATTTATCTTTTGTGTAATGAAAAATCATAAAAGATTTTGGAATAACTTTCTGAGAAACATCTATCTAGCAGTAGTCTCAGTCTCTATTAGAGGAGATGGAATAAGAAAAGACAAAGAAAATCTATTGAGTGCCTATTGAGTATCAGGTAAGCATTATTTCATTTAATCCACCCAACAACCCTAAAAAGTAGAGGGCATTATCCCATGTTATAAACATTTTATTTTGGACAGTACTGGGGTTTGAATTCAGGGCCTCATGCTTGCTAGGCAGATGCTCTACTACTTCAGCCACTCCAGCAGCCCCTTTTTTTAAAACTTTTTTCACTATCCCATATTATAGATGAGGAGACTGGTGTTGGAGAGGTTGGGTGTTGTGTTTTAGCCAATAGTATGCAGAGCTAGGATGTGGAATGGGAAAACATTCTACATGCATGCACTTGCCCATGTGCAAGTTTTTTCATGCCAGCCTAAGCAAGTAAAACTCTTAGGAAGCTATTGCCACAGGCCAGGTGAGAGGTTGCAAGTTTGTCACTCTTACCCTACCCACCAGTCACCTAGTTTTATGCTCTTACATCTGGATAGAAGGGTATATATTTGATTTGCTGTTACCATCAAGCTTTCTAATGTTTCCTCCCAAGTCTAGATCTTATAATAACACACCCAGAGGAGTTAGGGGATATAAACCTGATATACCTAGAATCTGGCTCACATGCTAGGAACTGAGTGGCAATGACAATAGTGAAGGAAAGGATTTTAGAGGCAAGGAAAAAGTGTTTGTTAGCCTTCATACACTGCTGATAAGAATGTAAATTAATGTGCATTCACTTTGAAAAAATAGTCTGGCAGTTCCTGAAAATGTTAAGCAGTTAAATTATGACCTATACCTAGATGTATAAAAGAAATGAGAAGATATGGAAAGAACCCAAATGATCATCAACCAATGAAAGGATAAACAAAAATGTAGAATATTCGCATAATAGAATATTATTTGGAATAAAAAGGAAGTACAATGGTACTACAGGAATGAACCTTGGAAACATTAAATGGAAGACTACATTGATTTCACTCATACGGCATGTCCAGATAGGCAAATCTATAGAGACAGTCAATTAATGGTCACCTAGGACTGGAGGAATAGAGGGTAGAATGGGTAACTGCTAAAGGCTATGGAGTTTCTCCGGAATGAGGAAAATGTTCTAAAATTACAATGTTACTTACACAACTCTGAGTATACTAAACATGACTGAACTGTACACTTTAAATTAATACACTGTAGAGTATCCATCAAACAGCTCATAAAATTTACCCAAAAAAAAAAGGAAGAGGAGGAAGAGCTGAAGAAGAAAAACAAAAGAAGCATCACTAGTCTTTGGTTGCTGATTATCCAGGAGTGTTGGAAAGTCAGGGGTAAACACTTGGTCAAGGTCTCTCTAAACTAGGTTTGGGGTGAAAGCCAATTTGTGAGGTCTTTAAGAGGGAATGAGTCTAAGACTTCTCACCTTCAAAATCTAGCTGTAAAAAGGAGAGACCAGAAAGCTAAATAGAAGGGATAAGAAAGTTAGGTGAAAATTTGGGCTATCTACAGGACATTTTTTCTAGTTGGGGGACAAGACTACACTTGATTGAAATCCTTTTATGGACTAAGTCTGGGTGCTCAGACCAAAAAAAAATTTCCGAGTGTCCATAAACAATTTCCATTATTTCAAACAGACTAAAGGTAAATCCTATATGTCATTAGATGTAGCTGCACAGGCTACCCATAACATCACTTCTTTACTTTGAACTGGAAATAACTATATCAAGTTGTAATAACCTGGGTTATTGTAGTAGGGGATCAGCTCTGGTTGACCTATCTGTATTCCCATCACACATAAATCTGTGCTTAATGAAAACAGGCAGGGAGTGGGGGGTTGAGTGGCTCAAGTGCCTGCCTAGCAAGCATGAGGCCCTAAGTTCACCCCTCCCCCCCAGTATCCAGTACCACAAAAGAAAGCATATAAATCTACACATGTACTTTCACAAGCAGACTATGAAAACCTAGACAATATGAGATGGAGAAGAATTCAAAGCCTTGGGCATGTGGGCTGGAGGCCAGTGGGTGCCAGGAAATCCTCAAAAACCAGTGAAACACTATGCACCAGACCATGGACTGAGCCCTGTCTTCTGTCTTACTTGATCCTTAGAATATGAAACTTCTTTTCATAGCTTTTAAAACTCTTTCATTGTATGGGTTTGTCTTGTAAGTCACCTCAAATCCTGTATGGAATAAAACTATGAAAACATCTATGTATGTCAAAAATTTGAGGGTGATTTTTTTTTGTACTCAACAATGAATATGAGGTTTAGCAAGACTTACCAAGGTCATCGGCTAGTAATGAGTAGAATCCAAACTTAGAAACTGGGATGGGAGGATGATTATTTACTTCTTCCCATCTCTTTCCTATTTCCAGTCAATTTCCAAAAGTATCAAGCCTACTTTCTATTTTCCAAACCCACCCACTTCTCGTTGTCTCTGCTGGCACATTCTCTATATTGGTCTTCCAGACTGATGGCTTGGATACACCCTTGAAAGTTACTGTGTCGCCACTTCACTCTTGTCTTTAAGTGGGGATCCTAACAAAGCCCACCTCTTGGAGCTATTGTGAAGGTTAAATGGTGTCATGTGGGCTGGCAGAGTGGTTCAAGTGGTAGAATGAGACCCTGAGTTCAAATCCTATACCACCAAAAAAAAAAAAGTGGTCTTATGCATGCTGAGTACTCAGCACCGTGTCCAGTACTCAACAAGGGTACTTCATCCACTGCTATTTTCCCTGAAGCTAGCAGGGTCATCTAGCAATATCATATCCTGGCAGAAAGTTTGCCATTGTCCTTAAGTCTGGCCTTCTGAGATTTGTACTCAAGGCTCTTCATGATTTGGCCCACTACAGTCTTTAGACCTCCAGTTCCTTCTTTTCCCACTGTCTTCCTTTGCACTCTGCTCCAGTCCATCTGAGCTTGAGTGAGTTTCTGAAAGCTCTGTGATATCTTTTCAGTGAACTCATCATGTGCTTTCCCAGTCTCTGTATATCCTTTTTCCCTACACCTACTGTGCTGTTAATGCCTGTTTACTCTCCTGATTTGTCTGTAAGCACCAAGCCAGAACAAGATGTCAGTCTTGTTCATCACTAATTCCTCAGAACTCAGCATGGTTCCTGGCACATTGCAAGCATTCAATCATTATCAGACAGATGGATAGGTAGGTGCAGGAAAAGGAGGGGTCAGGTGAAGGTTGAAAATAAAAACAGATCTATGGCTCTTAAGTCCAGTACCCTTTGTATCACTCCTGGGTGCTTGCTGTTTTCTCAATAAAGGAGAAAGTGAGGGCCATACTGAGAGGAGTCGGGGGTGTTCCATTGCTCCCTTTCCAGTCCCATTCCCACAATCACGAGCATTTTATTTCTTAGAAATTTAGCATCTGTAGCTTCCCTGCTTAAATATCCAAAAGACTCTCCAATGCTTATAGGGCAAAGAGCACATACCTTAGAGAGGCATACTAAGACTCTGGGCATTTGGCCCCCACATTCCTCTTCTGCCTCATCTTCTCTCCTCTGCCGCTCACTAATATTGCCCATTCTCCAATGACATACTACTTTTTCCTGCCTGTGTGGATTTTCCAGGTCCCTTTCTTCTGGGTGAATCTTTCAAGATGGGCACAGTTGTTACCACTTCCATGAACTGTTCCTGTCCCCAGGCATTATATACTCTTGGCTCCAATGATACTCTGTAGACTTCTGTTATAGCCGATCTTACTCTATTCTGTATTGTTTTATGTACTGTTTGCCCTCCCTAATATAATGTTAAGTGTCCAAACTAGCATATAGGTACCTCAGAGAACCCAACCTTAACACCTGTGGGCTGTATAAATACAGGGCACATAAAGATGAAAGTGATAATTCTTCCTTACAGGTTTGGTTCCTGGTCTGCTCACCTAGCCCTGGGAATTAGCCCAGAGGAAAGCCAGAGCAAGGAGGTCAAAAGTGCCCATGAAAGTGGGGCTGGCAGAGTGCCCAGGGAAGTCAGAGGGTGCACTAAGAGGGTGCTCCTTAGAACGTGGAGGAACTAGAATAAGGCTTCAGAGTAAGGAGCAGTGTTGGCATTTGGGAGAAAGTACAAGAGGCAATTGACCAAAAGACCAGTCCCCATTTAAGAGCTGGTGAGGGCCTCAAAGCTGGTCTCTTCCTCCTTTCTCCTGCAGTTCACAGCTGGATAGCGTTGGCTGACACCTCATTGGCACCACCATACAGACAATAGCTCATGGTCTGACCACTGCCAGGATACCCTGGGTCCACTGCCCTGCATCTATTCTGCAGATAGGAAGCTGTGTCCCTACTCCAACCCCAACCTTCTTGGTTCTCCCAGGTGCCACTCCACCTTGTCCCTCTCCTCTATGTACTTTAAGGTCAGAGGCAGCCAATCCAGTGCAAAGATGACAGAGCCTGAAGAGAAAGGCCCTCTTGCACTGCTGACAGGTGAGATGGGATGAGCTTTCAGCCCCCGACTCGTACAATCTCCTCCCAGCTGCAAGTGATTTAAACTTGTTGGATTTATATAACATTGGAAATGGAAAACTGTGTAAATTTGCTATGTTTTCCAGGGACAGTTATTTATGGAGGGGCATTTTTAACTCAAGTGCTCAAAGTGCTAAATCATTATAATAAATTCCTGCTATTCAGACTTTCTTACATTGTAATAAATTTTTTCTAAGAATGAATGAGGAGATCCATGATTCCTCTAACATACCATTATGTATTTCTTCTCAAAATGACACAGCTTACTACATCAAGTTGGAAAATAATAGAAGGAGATTTACAGTGTTGGAGGGAAAAAATTGAGCTGTGATGAGTGTGAGAAGGTTCTTGGGAGCAGTGATGTCAAGCAGAACTCTCGGCTCCTCTCTGCTTCTTCCTGGAATGGGAGGAGCAACCCTACCAGGAAAAGATCTGGCTGGCACTGTAGACCCTCAGCCTCCTGCCTGAGCTCAGGAAGAGAGAAATGAGCCAGGGATGTCAGTGGGCTCTTTCTCATCCTGTCCAGGAGCAGTGTTGGAGTGGGTCTCTGGTAGAAAGGAAAACTCTGTTATCCCATGGTGACAAGTCCATGTCAAAAGCATTAGTCTGGGTAGAGAGCTGTCCTCATAAAGATCCATCCGCTTTTCTCTCTCCTTACCTGGGAGTTCACCTGGACTGGAAGATTCATGACTGTCATCATCAGATTCTCAAGCAATCTGTGATCTAAAAAAATTCAGGAATCATTGGTCTCAAGCATTTTCTGAATATTCACTATGTGCTAAGGAAAGCACAATGACAAGGTTCCCACTTCCAGCTGCATACTATGCAGTGAGGCAGAATGTCAAGTTGAATAGCAATTCTAGTGCCCTGAGGTCAGTGCAGTAAGAGGTCTGAACAGCAGCCCTTTCCCTAGCAGAAGAGTGGTGCGTTTAAAGGTATGGAGACAAGGAACCCTAGGATGAGGAAGCTCACAGACAGCCTTGAATGCTAAGCCTTGAGAGCTGGTGTTTAAATCTCCAGGAGCAGCAAGGCCCAGTGGGGTTCTAATCCTTAGCAACAGTCTACAGTTTCCTTAGTGTTCCATTAGAGGTCTGAGTTCAAGTCCTCACTCTGCCACTGCAGTTGTGTGACATTGTTCTAGTCCCTTTAGTCCAAACCCAGTGTCTCTGTGTGTACAATGTAAATAGCACACATATGCACATCTACCCTTGCACTTGCCTGGCTCGTAGTCTAATGGTGGGGATTTGATGAAAGTTTGTCTACATACCTGCTTGGTAAGTGACTCCACAGGGCTCTGTGCATAATCAGGAGTTTATACAATTTTCAAGGGGAAGAGCAAGAGACCCCTCCAAAGCTTGAAGAGCTGGAGACTCCATGACAGCCAGCAAAAGCTGAGCCTGCCGGCTCCCAACCATTACTGCTCCCCCAACCGCTGCATGCCCCACCTCAGGCAGCACTCCCAGACCCCTCTTAGCCTCCAGAAGTACAACTCATTGCCATACTTGTTTCAGCATCAGAGTGCTCCCACCTGTCCTGAATCTCATCCCCCCCCCCCCCCAATGCAGGATCCTGGCTTCTCAGGACACCTCTGGCTTCCCAGACCCCAGACTAGATGGGTGTCAGCAGCAGGCAGAGCCGAGATCTATCCCAGGACTAGGATATCCAAGCTGTGGATCACATGGCCTCTTGCCTGCATTGGAGTGCCTGTGGTACTCATTGCCCTTCTCTACCCCAAGCTCCACTCCCCACCTACAGTTCTTTTATACCTGTGCCTGCTCTCTACTGAACAGGATAACTGGTATAGTTTCCTGTTTGATTAGTCAGGCTGCTCCAGGGCAAAGGGGTGGAATGGGCATCCCAAGTTGTTTCTGAGCCAGGACTCCTGTCCCCTTAATCAGCTGGAGGCAGAAACCACCACAGTTTGCCTTAACACAATGTGCAAGACACAAGTTTCTCATGGCTGTGTTTGGGGACTTCTCCTTTCAGGTCACCCAGCATGTGGCCTGGAGATTGGTCCCTGGAATGGCTGACAGTTCTCCCCAGGCTGACCCATTAACGTTCCCACTGGCCACAGTTTTTGTTGTTGTTGTTTTTACTTTATTTTCTATTGAAGTCAGATTGCATAAAAGTTTTAGAAACAGAAACACAAATACAAAGAATTACTGTACACTCTTCACTCGTGTTCTTCAGGGTTAGCATTTTAACTCATTTGCTTGATCACCCACCCTTTTTTCACACATTTAAAAACACTCCCTGAAATACTTGAGGGTGAATTGCTGACCTAATAATCTTCTTTCTCTCAAAGAGTTCAGCATGAATTTCCTACAAATAAGGATGATTCTTACATAACCAAAATAATCAAAATCAAGAAACCAAGACTGTACCATTAGCTAATCTAATCTAGATGCTATTTAAATTCTGCCAATTGTTGCATTAACTTTATCAAAACAAACCAACAAATTCTGTCCAGGACCACAAGTTTTCATGTGTCTTTTGGATAAGTACAAGCCATTTATTTCATAGAATTTTCACCAATTTAGGCTTGTCTGATGTTTCTTGATGATTCAATTTACGTTATGTGTTTTTGGCAAGAATAAGTGTGGCAGTGACCTTAGTGTATCAGACCACGAGGTCCTTGACAGCTTTGTGACATCCCAGCTGATGTCAGTTTTGATCACCTGGTTAATTAAGGAGGTGTTGGCCAGATTTCTCCACTGCAAAATATCTAACTTTGACAATTTATAACTCTCTTGTGGGGATAATACTTTAAGTCTACTAAATACTGCTTCTCATCTGCCCTTAACCCACTAGTAACATTATCCACTGTCAATTCAGCACATTCCACTTAAATCCTTAGTCTTCTACAGTGCTCTTGCCTTTATGTTCTCCATCAGCCCAATGCTAAGAGGAGACTGGAAAAGGAGACAATTCATTCTTGTCCTCACAGTGTTCAGCTGGGCTGAGCTACATAATCTGAACAATGTACAACAACCTGTGAACCCCGGGCTCAATGAAGAGATCCCACTCTGAGGACATTAGGAGGTCAGAAAATGGTGCTCAGTTTGAAGTAGAGTCCCTGGAACAGAATGAGTCTGGATTCTGGCTTAATGACAAGGAGAATTTAAATGGTCAGAAAGGTGGAACTTTCAGGGCCCCAAGAGGACACTGACCCAAATGCCTATCATCCCAGGAGCTCCCAGAGCACTGGGAAGACCAGAAACACCTGGCTTTATTCTGATCCCAGTTCTGAGTGGGGCAAGGTGACAGAGAGGCCTTTCTGAGGTCAGGCATGGGGTGCTGCAGAAGGGGCTATGGAATGTCTCCTCTACCCCCACCTCTGCTCATGCATTCAGAAACTGCTGTTGAATGCTTACTCTGTGCCAAGCATTGAGGTCAGTGACAAAGATATAGAATATTATCACAGTTCTTGGCAAAGAACTGCCGGAACAATGGAGTTGGACAAAATCCTTGAAACCCAGGACATCTGCTCACTTTGCAGAAGAAGAAACTGAGGGCAGAGATGTATAAGCTTTCCTGGAACAGACTTGATTCCACTCTTCTGTCCTGTGTCTTTGCTTAAGGTTTGGAAACACAGCAAAAAGGCCTATGAACCATGAGTCAAGCATGTGCCGTGAATAGGGAGCCTCTTTTAATGTAAAGCAGTAATACCAACCATAGAATCTACTGTCAGGAGGACCTGGGTTCAACCCCTAGATCTACTGCTCACCCAGGACCTCCACACTCCATTGAAGCTTACTGTTCCAGGAGTGCTGAGAAGATCACTGGAATGGTGTCACTTATGGTTGATCAGTAAGTAGACTGGTTTTCAACAAGGCCTTGAGGCTTCAGAAGGTCTGGGGTCCTTTGTTCCTCCATACCCACACCTTGGTCTATTTAGCACCTTTTTATTCTCCAACTCTTAGCCCAGGTATATCCTCCTCCCCAATCTGGGTTACTTGCCTTCCTTCTGGGTTACTTGGGCCTCTACATGGGTCTACCACACTACCCTGTGATTGTCTTTGCTTGTCAGAGAACCTCGTTTGGGGAAATGAGTGAGCTGATTTTTTTTTAATCCTGGCTCCATTACTTTCTTGCAGTGATTTGGAGCAAGTTACCTACCTACCCAAGCTTCTAATGGCTGTGACAGCACCTTGCAATATTACATCCAGGATTGGAGATAATGCCACCACATACCAGGCATTGTATATAGAAGGTAGCTACTGTGTTATGTCTTCATCTCTTCACCCCTAATCCTGGTATGTATACTATAAGTATTGGTTGAGAAAGCTAGGGAACAAATGTATTCTCCCATCCCAAGGTAATTTTTATTTTAAAATAGAACTTGCCAGGAGCTGGTGGCTCATGCCTATAATCCTAGCTACTCAGGAGGCAGAGATCAGGAGGATCATGGTTTGAAGCCAGCCAAAGCAAATAGTTCATGAGACCCTATCTCAAAAAAACCCATCACAAAAAAAAAAAGGCTGGTTGAGTGTCTTGAGGTGTAGGCCCTGAGTTCAAACCCAGTACTGCAAAAAAAAAAAAAAACAAACAACAGCAACAACAACAAAAAAACAGAACTAATGAAGACCTAGTATAATGCAAAGAAAAAGGCCTAACAATGGGATCTGAGGCCCTGAATAGGGCTGGAGTGCAGTGAGGTGCAGTTGTATAGGGTTTGCCCAGGAGCCCATGTCTTGCCCATGCAAGTGAAAATAACTCACAGTGCTTTGCTTCTGATCTCCAAGAGGAAACCATGGAGTAGGAGACCATAGATTTCCTGTCATCCCTAATGTCCATGGCCCACCGAGCTGGGTCCTAGGAAAAGGAGACAGGGGCAATGGCAAAGATTAGCCATATTGGACACCCTGAAGATGAGTGGCATCTTCATACCTCAATTAGAAGACTGGGGCTGTCTACAGCCACACCACCCTGAACACACCCAGTCTTGTCTGATCTCGGAAGCTAAGCCGGGTTGAGCCTGGTTAGTACTTGGATGGAAGAAGCATGGGGCCTCCAGGAATGAATAATATGTCCCATTTATCGTGAGTAGGAGAGAATCAGTTTGCATCAATCTGAAGATTCTGCTTAGAGTCTCCTCCAGGGTTCAGTGTCCTGGGAAACAGCTGACACAGCCCAAAGGCTTTCGAATTTCAAGTAGCTGCAGAAAGTGTTAGTAAATATTACATTTATTTCAATTTAATTTCCTTTCCTTGTTAATAAGAAAAGCTAATTGGGTCTTTTGGAATTTTTCCCTTTCTCTCCATCCATCTCTTCTGTCCTTCTCACCACCAGATGCTACCAGGGAGGAGGAACTGTGTACTCACTAGCAACATGTGTTGTAACTTATCGCTCACTCCCCTCAAGAACTCCAGTTCTACTCAGATCACCACGGAGAGAAGGGAAGAGACATATTAGCACGCAAGTCAATGCAGATGCTGCCGCTTAAGAGACAAGTGGGGATTCTTAAAGAAAAAGGTAGAAGGGGGAGATGGGACACCAGAGTGAGAGGCTTAATTGTGCAGAGAATGCACGACTGAGGGAGAATTGGCAGCCTGAAGAAACATGAGGTAGAGCTGCAGAGTCCTGCGGACCATCCTCTGGGCAATTTCATCAGGGACTTAACCTTTCTAAGCCAGTTTCCTCAGTGATAATGACATCTACATACTAGAATTATTATGAGACTTACACGGTATCTACCACAGAGCAAGCATTCCATACATGATAGCTACTACCCCATGCCTCACAGAGTGGGGCCTTCATGGCAAGAATGTGGTAGACGACACATACCCATGGCCAGGCACATCACTGTCTGCCTCTGTTCCCACTGGAAACAAGAATCAAAAGGAGTTTCTGTCACCTACACTCCCCACATCTACACACCAAGATAAGCATGACTATGGGTAATGCTGGCTACCTCAAGGGAGGTGAATGGGTGGCTAGATTCAGGCATGGGAAGACTTCACTGTATCCCTTTTCCAATTTTTTTGAAATACATGAATACATTACCTATTCAGAAAAAAAACTGATGAAAATTTTAAAATGCAAAGACCAAATTAGTATGCAGCCTGAGGCCATATGCGCTGGGAGGAGAATGGCTGCAGAAAGCACTAGCTACAGACACATTGAGAATGCTCGTGGGGAAAAAAAAAGGCAAAGAGTGGAAGATGCATAGGATTGCCAGCTAACTGGGGGAGGCAGAGGTGTGTGCGCCAACATGACTGGAATTCTCTGGTAGTGGCACAGGTTGACTGCACTGTGCAGAAAATGAATTAAGCTGCCGGTGTCAAGTTCAAGCTTGCTGTGGTTGAGATGTGAGTAGTTAATGGAGTGGAATTAAGGGAAGGGAAGGAGGATAGGAACACAGCCTGAACTATTCATTTGGAGTAGCTGTGGTATAAAGAATTTCTCACAGTCACAGTGGTTTGTGACTGTAAGTCAGCCACTGTAGAGGCAGAGATCAGGAGGAGTTAGTTCAAAGCCAGCCAGAGTCAAAAGTTAGTGAGACCTCTATCTCAACAAACAAGCTGGCTACAGTGGCCCACAAATGCCAGCTATGCAGGAGGCATAAGTAGGATGATTGTTGCCAAAAAGCAAGACGCTATCTGAAAAATAACTTAAAACTAAAGGGGCTCAAGTGGTAGAGTGTTTTCTTAGCAAGCATAAGGCTCTGAACATTAAAAAAATGTAAAAATTCCCACTCAGAGAATCCTTGAAGTGGGATGTAGCTGTGTGTAGCTGTGTCTCTTTTACTTCTCAGCACTTTGGGGATGGGTTTACTCCCTGTTTTAGAGATAAGGAAGCCAAAGCTCAGAGAGTTGATAAGCAATTTTTCCAAAATGCTACAGAAAGTATTGCAGACAAGTAGGAGGTGAATCCTGGTCTGGAATCAGACCCAACCATTGCTTCTCAGCCTTTTGGCTAAGATCAAGATCAAGGTGTGAATTAGGCTTCACACCTTTTGCTCTGAAACACTGGTCTGCCCACCCTCTCCTGCTCTGGGCAAATCCTGGCTAGGCCTCCACAAAGGATGAAGCAGAATTGGCATTGCTCACAGTCCTCAGAGATGAATAGTTAGGCTAGCAGGAGGAAAGTGGGGATGGAAAGGAGGGGCTGAGGGGCTGGGGAGCTGGAGCTGAGGAGCCAGGCCTCAGGCAGCTGGGATTGTTGAGGATCAGAGACTTGGAGTACAGGGGAAGCAAGCAGGGGTGGAGGTGGTAACCAAAGAGAGGAGAGAGCAGCTTAGGGAAATGGAAGGAAGGTGAGGAGAGAGAGGAAACTATAGAGTCAAAGCAATAGGCTGATACCTGCAAGCCTTCACAGGGAGGGTGCTGACTGTGCACTTATTCCACATATGACATTGGTGCTACTTAGGTATTTTTTAGAACACCTACCTGTTTAGAACATGTCTTCAGTTGTCTAATTTGTCCATGCAGGTAATGAATCAGCATCGATTAAAACTCTGACTGCCAGAAGTTAGTAGTCTATTGAAGGTGCTACATCAATGACAACTGATAATTTTTGTCCAAGAGTGGAATCTGTCTTGGGCTGAGCTGGGTGCCGTAGCTCACTACCCACCTGTCCCTTCATCCATCTTACCAGATAGGCAAACAGAATCTGGTTCAAGCCAGTGGGATTCAAACATGGCCCTTGCAGTCCCTGTGCCAAGAGGAGCTGCAGATTTGCCCAGACCAGCACCAGAAACCTTGGAAGAAGTGGCTGGGTTACACTGGGGGAAGCTCTGGCATGTCTGTGTCCCACTGCTCTGATTGCAGGGGAGGGGAAGCTGCTCAGAATGGGTCAAAAGATCTTCAGGAAAAAAACAGAAGGGGAAGGGGCTATTAAATGAAACATCTAGATAAATGTATTCTCTTCATATTAGCATCACAGAGAAAGTGAGAGAAGGAAAAAGTGGGAGAGAAGCTATGACTACACAGGGGTAGAGGAAGAGCTAAATGAACTTTGCAAGTGCTGCTGGGACAGTCACCCTGGGAAGTGCTGGAGACAACCATGGGAGTAGGCTATGGAGAGGCCACATGGGTCAAGTTCCTCCCAGCCATGAGGACTCAATGCAGCACAGAACATGTTGAGGGGAAACTGAGGCATCTAGCAATGAAATGTTTGGTAGTTGAGCTCTATGTCAAATTGATTCATGATTTGAAGGGTGCGGAAGCTAAGGGGTGAACACATGGGGGTGGTCATTACACAGGTATCCCTACTTTGGGTTATGATGCTTGAAATTCAAAGGCTATAGTAATAAACCGAATGCCATCCACGGCAGGTGGGAGACTGCAGAAGGATATAAGCTATGGAACATAAGCAGAAATTGATAAAAATGTGGCTTGTGTCTTCTTGACCCTGCATATGAGTAGCTGTTAACCACAGAAAGGTGGGCACAGCCATGGGGTCCCCAAGCTCCCTGTAATTAATCCTGCACAAGGTGACCCAAGAGTGTCCAACTTTTCCTTTCTAATAAATCGATACCCACCCACCCCCACCTCCGGAGGTTGATAGATGCATTCTGTCCTAAATGGGCTGTGTATAAATTAGTCAGTTGGTGTGCAGTCTTTAAATAGAGGGTTTATTTTATAGAACCGGCATATTCACAGCTGGTTTTAGTGTTTTCATATGTCCATTCAGTCAACCATGCCCAGAAAAGGCAAAATTGGCTAACAAGCTTCTCTCCCAGCTGTTGGGCAGCTCCCAGGGCCCAACAGCCCTAGGCCAGAGTGCCTTCAATGGAGGTAGGGCTGTCCTGTGACCCAGACACAAGGATACAGTGGAGAGCTAGTTACAAAACAGAAGCACCCTAGGGAGGCTTCCCAGGGCCTGAAAGAGTAGCTGGTTGTTGAGCTGACATCCTCTGGCAGATTCAGTGACTTTTAGTATCCAACAAAAACTATGTTTTGGGATATGCTCCCTCAAAACACACATAAACAGTCCTTGGTAGCATAATACCAGCCTGACATCCAGCCCTTAGATGCTAACTCTTGCAAGAAGCCCAGCTCCTTAGGATGGGCAGAGCAGGCTGACTTCGAGCTCATAGCATGTGGGTAGAGCATGGGGACTTAATTTATGAACAGTGCCTCTCAGAACCATCTTCACATCCAAAGTCAGAGCTTGAAAGCCTAGATACATGAAGGTCTCTTTCCTCCAGACTGACACCTCACAGGCTAGTGTGAGAAACATGGAAGTGGCCCCCCGCACTAGGAGGAAAAGCAGGAGGAGAGGATGGATCAGGGGGTCTGGGTATTGCTCTACAGTTGGAGTTCTAAGCTCTGCTCCCATCAGCCCTCTTCAGAAAAGCCAGGTGAGGGCTGAAGCTATGCTCATCTGTTTCTCTGGGCCATTTTCCCTCCTGCAGGCACTACAAACCACACAGCTTTCCTGCCCCACACCGTGGAGAGGGATGGAAACACTTGGGAAGAGTCTGTCCATCCCTACACCAGGCTGCAGGACTGAAGGCTGAGCACAAGGGGCAAGAAGGGGAGATAGCATTGAGAAGGTCTGTCCCAGGACAGCCTGAGGAAGACATGTGGCTGGTGTGCATCTGTCCCGGGTCACCCGCCCCTCTGCCCCAAGTCCTGCTTCATGTCTTTTCTCCTTTGGGACACTGGGACACCTACCCAGGGGCACTTGGGATATGGGCATCTCTCTATGTCATATCTAAGTGCCAGGTAGACAGCACTCCAGGAAGCTTCCCAAGGGAGCCCAGATCTTCCTTCTACACCCCTTCCCCAGGACACTAGCTGAGGGCAGCATCCAGAATCCTGTTTTCTCCATCCAGACAAACCAGCTAAGCAAGGCAGAATGCAGGACCAAGAGCTAAAGGCTTGGTGGCAAATTTGGGGTCACTTCCTCATCCTCCTAACTTTATCATTGCCCCTCCCTCCACTGCCTCTTCGCTGAGGCACATGATCTTCCTCCCACCCCCACTCTTGGTTTGCCTTTGGGTGAGGTGGTCTTCTTGCTTCCCTCCTGTCAAAATGGGAACTATGTTATGTTTGAACACTGTGGCCATCCATCTCTGTACAGGCTCCCAAAAGAATGGGCTTCCAGTGGAGACTTTTTTTCTTTTTTGCTTTTAGATATTTTTCAAATAGGATCTTGTGTTTTTGCCTGGTGGGCCTGAGCAGCAATCCCATTTACATCTCCATGTAGCTATTGGTTGAGGTAAGGTTTTACTAACTTTCTGCACAGCCTGGCCTTGAATCTCCTGATCTCTGCCTCCCAAGTAGCTGGGATTACAGCTGTGAGCCACCTCACCCAGCTGAGAGTCTTTCTTAGGGTGGAACAGGACTGCCTTCATTATTCCCATCACCTCCCTGAAGGCACCCCAGACTGCCAAGGCTCACAATAAGGGACTGTATGACAGGGAGACTCAAGGAAAAGAAAGACCAAAAGCCATTACCCCTCGCTGCCCCCTGGGGTCCTGAGGCACAGTGGGCCAGAACTAGAGGCACAGACCAATGAGCAAGAGTTGTGTTTGTTTAAACTGTGCTTTATTTAGGGCTAAGCTGGAGAAAAGCGTCATCCAATAGTTACAGGAGGTTACAAGGAGTTTTAGGGAGTGGAGTGTGAAAAGAGCAGTTGTACTGAACTGCAGCTGTTGATTTTTTTTTTCTTTTTTACAACATCTGGACATCCTAAAAGGAGGAGTCAAGAAAAAGAAAAAAAGTTAAAAAAAGAAAAAAAAAAAAAAAAGAAAGAAAGAAAGAAAGGAAGGAAAGGCAGGAGGCCCGAGAGGAACCTGAAATTTGTTCTTCTAAAGGAAAAAAACAAAAACAAAAACAAAAAACGGTAGCTCCAAGAGCCCCCCTGGCCTCCAAGATGAACTGGACATCAGTGAGAAGTTATCGAGGCAGAATGCCAACACAAGTCTTCCCAAAGGTGCAAATAAATTATAATAAATATGATATACTTTAAAATATATGTGTTCTTAAATAATTCAGTGTTTTTTTCTGATTCTGAGTTTTTTTAAGCAATGTCTTTAACTGCTCTAAAGTCATTTACCAAAGATAAATATCGTGCTTTCATTAAATAGTTTTCCTTGTTTTTTTCTCTATCATTACAATTAAAAGTCCTACAAAATATGCAAATTTATTTACAGAAAAACAGAGCCGGCATCATTTAAACATCCCTGTTTTTCAAAATTCCTTGTAAACAGTTTCAGAAATTCTTCAAAGATTGTTTTTTTCTCTCTCTTGTTTAAGGTTTTGTGTGTGTGTGTGTTGTCTAGTTGTTTAAAGATGAAAGTTCCCAGTTCTCCCTTGCCCGGAAAGTCTCTGGAACAAGCATGGAAGGCGAGTGAAGCGGGCAGTGGGTGTCCAGGGCGTGCGGAGCGAGCGCGCACGCGCAGCTCCGGGAGCGAAGCCAGAGGCGCGGGCGGCGGCGGCGGCGGCGGCGGCGGCGGGCGGGTGCGTCCCGGCAGGTGGCTGGCGCGGCCCCACTGAGCCGCAGGTCTGGGAGAGTCCGGCCTGGCCCTCGGGGACATCGGCGTCCGACAGCACTCGCGGGGAGAAGGGATTGATGCTCAGTCTAAACTCTACAAAAGTACAGTCCTACAACATCTGGGATTTTAGCAGTAACGCTAACGTCTATAGTTTTTTTTTTCCTTTTTTTTTTTATTTTTTGCTTTCCTCTAATTTTTTTCTTCTATGATATAGGTATTTTAAACTTTTCCTTTTTTAAAATTCTGTACAACTATTATGATTTTAAGAGGGGGGAAGTTAGAAGCATTTACAGACTTTTCACAACAATTACCTTGCCTTGGAAGTCCCTTTGTTCCCCTCCTTGTTTTCTTACACTTCACAGTTAATGAGTTTTTATATTTTTGTTGCTTTCCCCAAATATCCACCAACCTGCTCATCTTAACAGCTCCATCCAGACATATAATACAGAAAACCATAGGAAAGTGTCATAGACTTCAATGAGGGTAATCAAAGCGCCTCTCAAAGTATCAAAGAACTATTATCTTGCTGTTTTAAAAGCATTAACGCATTTTTTTTCCTTTTTTTTTTTTGTATTTTTTTTTAATTTTTATTAATTTTTCAAAGAATCACTCTAAGCTGTTTCAAGAACAGCCAGAAGGCAGGAAGGAGATAGTTCTCCATTCCCCCTCTATTTGACATAGAGCTACACATCTGCAATAAAAAGTTTGGTCCTTTGGTCCCTAAATAGCTAAAGGAATGACAGATAGAGATGCTCAGTGGCGGCCTCCCAGCCGCCCCCTGGGGACCAGGCCCCACCACACGCTTGCCCCTGTCTGTCTCAGGCACCCATGCAGGATAGGTCAACAGCAGCGTCTCCTGCTAGTGCCCAGCCCTTCAGCCTCCCCATCTGGTCTCATGTTACTTTTGTTTTAAAGTTGCCTTTTGTGTGTGTGTGGTTTTTTTTCTCATTTTTCTTCTTCTTCGTCTTCTTTATGTCATGTATATTTTCCCCCAAACACGTGCCCTCTGAACTCCATAGACGCTATACTTTCCTTGAAGAAATGTTACAGTCTCACAGAGTGTCTGGAGTCCTCAGCTTGATTGATATTGGCTGATATGTCAAAGGTGTCATCCAACAGTTCTCATTTATAAATAGAGAGAGAGAGAGGTTTGTTTTTTAATGTAGCCCGTTCAGCATCCTGCCCTAAAATGAAGAAAATCAGGGCTGATTAAGCCAAGAGGGAACACACAAAATGCATCCAAACACCAATAGGAACCTGCCTGGGGGTAGGATGGGAACTCTGGGGGATGGCGGGAGGGAAGGAAGAGAGACCAGTATGAGAATTAGTCATGATCATGATACAGTCAAAAGAAATTTGCTTTTCTATTCAGAGTGAGAAACCACTGGGCGGTCTAGTGGTGATAGTTGTAGCTGGGGTTGAGTTGTGGGGAGAGTTCTCAACTTGGGTTCCTTTACAGTTCTGGATTTAGGGACAGCTAGAACTAAGGGCAGAATTTGGGGGTGTGGGATATGAATTCGGAATTAAACTTGTCCCTGAGGGATCTAGCCCAGATACAATATGTATACAGAAGCCTAGCAAACAAGATAGCAAAAAATCTAGCAGCCCACCCACTCCTCCCCAGCTTGAGGAAAAGAAGGAAGACAGAGCCATGACTTGAATTTTGTAGAATCCTTGCCCAGTTTTCAGCCAACCACTTCTTTTTCAAGGTTAGTAACTATTTGCGAGGCTGTGTATATATATGTATATCTGGATATATGTGTAGAATATATTCACCTGCACATATGTGGATATATATATGGATATGTGTGTATGTATATGCATACATACACACATACATAATACTTTTCTCATACATGCCAGGGAATTTAGAGGAAATTCAAAACTTCCAGGGAATGGGTGGGAAAACCTAAAAAAGGTCAGAACAGATTTAATTATCACACTTAAATAAATTAAACTCAGAGAGTTCTTGATTTTGGCTTTTTGCTTTGTTTTGCTTTTAAGGAAAAAAAATCATGATCTGACTAGAATCAGAAGGCAAATGCTTAATCAGTGTTATTAGCAAATGAGACTCAGCTCCATTCTAGCAGGCAGCTTCCACTGATACATGGGGTGACTGGTTACATCAAGAAAGTTAGAACTGCAAAGCCCCCAGTTGAGGGGACAAGGTCATGCGTATATCAATCCATGCTGGCAGGTTTTTCACACTGTTGATTCAACAAACAGCAAACCGTACACAGCAGTCTAAACAATTACAACACCAAAGAAAATAATAAGAAAATCAAAAAACACTTGTCAAGGACCCTTTTTCAGTTGTAAACAAAAAGGTGCATTTTTGCTTCTGTCACTACTGTTTCCTCCAGACCAACCAAAAAAGCCCTCCCAAGACCCCAGCCCCCCACCTCCCTTCCCCACATTGAATTTAGCAGAAGTAGCTACAATACAAACCTTACAATTGTTACCCGGCTCTCTCTCAGAGGCCTCTGGCTTTGGGCTCTAGAGTTTTTTGGTTTAGAATTTTTTTTTTTTTATCATTTTGTTATTGTAGATATTTTGGTTTTGGTTTTCATTTTTCCTTTTGACGTGAGATTTAAAATAGCCTAACTAGAAAAAGACCAGACCTAGGAAAGTGTCAATTGAAAAAGGCCCCCAAATTTCTAGAAAAAATAAAATCACAATATTTTCAAGTGCAAGTAAATCAACCACGCATAGATATTTTTGAAGATGTTTTCCTTATTTTTAAGAAAAAAAAAAGAATGGTTTGAATAGTTAAATGATCCCATGTTTTATAATTCAGGAATTCATCTTTATTTTTGCTAATTTTTTTGTTCTTTTGTTTTGGTTTTTTTTTTTTTCTCTATGTGACATCTAGAGAAGCATAAAAAAAAGAAAACGCTGAACAAGAAAAACCAAACAACAGAAAGTAAAACCACTGCAAGCACCAAGAACAAAACAAAAATGAGCACAGCAGAAAAGATCGTGGCAGCACAAAGTCAAGAAAATGCACGCGTGATCATGACTGGCCAATCATCAACGGAGACGACACCCAAGAAAAACGCTCCAATCACAGCACCTCCACGAAACTTGACGGCAAGTGTCATGCAACCGATTCTTAGCCTTGTTACATGACGCCATCATGTCACACTGTGAACTTTGAGTTGATTTGAACTTACGGATGGGGGACTTTTCTCCACTCTCATGTGATTACGTGAACTTTATTCCTAGCTCAGCGCGAGACTGTGGTGGATTTGACTGGCCCTGGTTGGGTTGTTGGAATTTGATTGAATGACAAAAGAAGAAAAGATTTATATATATATATTTATATATGTAGAGAGAGAGAAAGAGAGAAAGAGAAAAAGAGAGAGGACAAGAGAGTGTGGGCTCAGGGGGAGGGGAGAGGCAGGGGAGGGAGGGTAGGGGCGGGGAGTGTCAGAGGGGGACTGGGAGAGGGGGTGAGGGTGAAGAAGGGCAAGGAAGAAGTTAAAACAAAATTAAAAGGGAAAATACTTATACAGCACCAGACCACAGCATCAATCTAAAAGCTCAGATGAGAGAACAGCAGTCAAATCATAAGGGAACTGAAAAGAACTCAAAAGGATGGAGGAAGCCAGCAGACAGACAACATGGGCACATCAACGCACACGCACATACACGCACACAGCCGTTTATGCAGACACATGATACGCTGTGAACAGGAGCAGAAGCTCACACAGGGCCCCTAAGGGCATCCATCATGCACTGGAAAGAGGAGGGGGCATGGGCGGTTTGGCGAGGGAGCCAGGAAAAAAATCAAACAGCCCCTCAAACCACCTTGGCCGGCAAGCAGGTGTCAGGGAGCAAGCTCGCTGACTGTTAACACCCCTGATTCCTTCCCCGATGCAGAGCTCGCCTCACCTCCCCCGTGCTGTGGCTCCAGCCTGAGGGCCTGCAGGGGAAACCCGACTGGGTAGCCCTGAATGGCTGGACAGGTTGGAGAGAGCATCCTGGCCCTCCCTCCTGTGACTCCCGCGGGCCCCACCCTCGGGAGGGGTGAGCACCCATGGTGGGATCTCCTGACCCTCCCCTTCCCCTGTGCTCACACCTCTTTCCTCAGAACCTTCAGAAAATGAACGTTTCCATTCATTTCATTTTGAGAGTCAGAGTCAAGGACGTCTATATTCTTGGAATTCTAGAAACACACCTCTGGGCACTGCTGATTTCATTTCACCAATGCCCCACCCTTTGATTTGCTCTCCAGGTGCACAAGTGAGGCTGCCTCTGGGTCAGTGAAGCCCTTAGGACATTCTGTAACTCTGACCCACAAAGGACCACATGGAAGGCTGAAGGGTGGGCCCATTGAGAGGACAGTGCAGTGGCCCTGCATCTCCAGCCCCTGCTACTCTCACTTTTGTTCTGCTATCCCCCTCCTCCCCAGTCTTCCTCTACCCCTTAGCCCCTCCACCCTGGCACCACACAGTCCTGTTCTCCCAGCTGCTGGGTTCTGATCTGCCTTTCTGTTGGTGGGGCCCTAATGGTTGAGAATGAACTTTTCTACAAGAATCATTGAACTGCTCAGCTTTCAATTGCCTTCTCCCCCACTCCACATTTCTGGTGCCCCAGTCCTGGAATTTAGGGTCTCCAGCTCCATCCCCTATCCCTCATGGTTATCTGTGGGCTTGCTCCCCATCCCCAGCTCCTCCAAAGCATTCAGGCCTGTGCCAAAGCCTGTGTGCCCTCGGCTGATGTGCAGGGTTTCCAACCCGCCAGGCCTCTATATACAGCGGATTTCCACTGTCAGTTTTGTTTTCAATCAGGAAGGGAATCCTGGGATCTTATGATGTAGAGTGGTGACTCTTCTTTGAGCCCATACCCACCCTTGGGCTAAGCCTTCACAAAGGCCCAGCCTCCCTTCCTTCACAGACCCCTGTCATGCCTGCCCACCCAAGCTGGTGTCTGTTCTTCCAGCATCAGCTCTCCTTCATTCAGACCTAGGCCTGTCCATGTGCCCACTGAGTCCTAAATGCTACTCTTCTCCGCATTTCCAACTGTCAGAAACTCTTAGACTCACCCAGGATGCCTGGTTGCTCGGTACTTTTGGCATGAGACGAGGCTTAAGAACTAAAGAGTGTATTGTCATCAGGTGTCAGCTCTGGCAACTGCAACAAAAGGATACCCTAGGGACTCTCTTCCTTCACCTCCACATCAGTCCCAGGGCGTCACTCTGCTTGTTCCTTCTTTCTTCCCCCTGCTGCCCCTAAATGCTGGCATTGTCCTGGACAGGGGGACTCAAACCTGGGACACAGCCCCTGTTCTCAAAGTTCAATCAGGGAACTTTCTTGTATGTATTCTTATCTCTCACACACTCAGTCTCAGACATATATTGCAGCCTCCCAAGCATCCAGCTCCCAAGGATCCCACCCAGGATTCCATGTATGCTCAGCTGGCTGTTCTCTTTCTTAGGGCCATCTGCATCTCTGCTGCAGCAGCAACCAGCACTCTCTGGCATGCCTAACACAGCAGAATCCTGGAGGTGACTAGCGTAAGGGAGCTGAGATCAGGTCTGAGAAGCTCCAAATGGCCATAATGGGTCAGGCTGAAGCAATTCAGGTGCCAGGTGTTAAAACAGCTGAGCTGTAGCCAGAGAGGACCCAAAGTTACAGAACAGACCTGCCCTGCACAGGTCAGAGCACCCGTGCCTACAAAGCTCACACCAGGCTCTGTGCAAAGGCTCACCCATAGCCAAAGCCCAAGGCCTGGAAGATAGGATCCTCCAGAACCACAGAACCTCAGTGCTACGAGTTGGAAAACCCACCTAGCTGTTGGGGCCCAGTGTGTACTAGCCAACTCAGTGGCAGGACAGGAAACTTGAACCAGTTTCTGAGTTGGGCAGGTCCAGGGTGGGAGTATTCTGGCTGCTGTCTGTGGACCTGGCCACATACACAATTTTACCCACTCTTTCTACCTTTGTTTCCTTCCTTAGGTTCCTAATAAAGATTTCTTAGAGAGACTTCCATCTTAGTAGAAGACAGTGAGCCCAAGTGACCAGAGGGGCGGGGATGACAGGGAAGAGAGGAAACCAGTGAGGAAGGAGAGCCATGCTGACTCCAACCCCAATCCCAATCCTCAGTCTATGGACTCAAACCCATGGCTGCACTGCCTGGGCCCCTCTCCTTCCCTAGACCTGCCCCACTCCAGTTTTAACTAAACCTTGGACCACAAAGTCTGCTGTGCCTTCCACCTTCATCACCACTCCAACCATGAGACCCCTTCCTCACTACCTCTTTGCTGCCAGCTAAGACTGGCCCCCTCAGCCCTTGCTCAGACTTCCCTGCCCTTCTGAGCAAGTGTTGATGCCCGCTGAGGCCTACTCATTCAGAAACAACCTTTGTTGGCCTGTGACATGGTATAGTCTTTCAGCTGGTTTCTTTGTGCTATTTCCTCCCTGGCTGGCAGCCCAAGAAGGGCAACTTCTCACTGCTGTCCCCAGTCTGCCTTGAGAAGTCCCCGTCTCTTCTTAGCACCCTCCTCCTACAGCTTCCATGGTCTTGGGTTGGAAAGCCTGAAGGCAGCATTCATTAAATGCTGTCTATGTGAAGATTAAAGGTCAACTTCATTATAGAAGTCATGTCACATTACAGTTTTTAAAGACTGCTTAGTAGGAAAGAGGGAGTCAGATGGCTGCCTACACAGAAGTGAGGTGTCATGATATGTCTTCTGAAATTCAGAACAGTGGGGTGGGAGGGAGAGTGGAGGTTTCTCATTTTCTTCATTCAAAGGGAGCTAGGCTCATTGCTTCAAAGCTTGGCTCCTCCATTCACTGGTTGATGGGCAAGTCACTTAATTCCTCTGGGCTCTGTCTATAAAGTGGGAATGCTGACATTACCCAGTTGATAGGTAGTCCCAGCTAGGTATTTATGTCTTAACAACAGTTACCTGTCAGAGCAGTGCCTGGTGCCTGGCCAGTACCATGTGAAAGTCTGTAGTTCTCATCTGGCTGGTCTTTGCATTCCCTGGTGAAAGAACCCACCCTGCTTTTTAAACCACATCCTCCCAAGCCCCCACCCCAACTCTGAGTGCCAGCTGTATCTACACTGGGGGCCATCTTATGTCTCAAACAACACACCTGCCTGCCTTAGCCCTTCATCTGGGAATTGCTCTTCTTAAAGAGGTTCTACTCTTGCTTGGGCCATGGAAGAAAGGACAGGGCAGCCATGATCAAAGACACTCCCAGTGGCCCCTGGAATTTTCAGGGCCTGACCCTAGCATGGGCCTCCTACAAATTCTCTAATAAGACTCCAATACCTTGGCTTTCTCATAGTGAAATGAAAGCCCAGAAGAGGAAATGCCTCAGCCCAGGTCACTTTTGAAGCACAACTACCTTTATTTAAGGAAGAATATTCTATACCCAGAAAGAGCTGCATGACTGAACCATCCCTCTTCTCCTATGAAAATGCATCCACCTGCTGGCTGCCTCTTGGGGCCTGTGTGCACAAAGCTTCAAGCTCTATGATGTGACCCACTCATCTTTGCATCCCCAACACTATGTTAGAGCCTGACACAGAAGGTGCTGGAACTCTGAACCAATATGTGTGTCCACATCTGCACACAGACCAGAAATAGGCAATGTGGAGAAATCAGGAGGCCAGAGTCCAGCTCTGCTCTTCCAGGCTTGCAGAGTGGCAGCTCAAGCATCCCCAGAGAAAGAAGGTGGGTGAGCGTTGCCACTTCTGGATGAAGGGAAGAAGGGCCTTGTCTGTAACCCAGTGGGCAGGGCTAGGATTGGCCGGGAGACCAGAAAACTGGAGACTTCCTCCCAAATTCCAGACCCTGGACCTGCACTTGGATATCTAACTCACGTGCCTAATCTTAATCCCTCTTCTCTTCCAATCACTCTGGCTTTTCCTTCCCTTACAAGTCTTCTTCAAAGCACATCTACAGACATCAACTCCTTCGCTTCCCACTGCCTCCTGCTGCCCTGTTCTGAGAGATCATAAATCTCTATTTTGGCCCTAAACTGGGTATCATCAAAAAAGCAGCCAGAGTGATTCCCATGGAAAGGCAAGTTAACCCCAGCACTCTTCTACCACAACTCTAGAAGACCCTTTTCAGAAGAGATCCAAGTCTATTCAACAGCCTGCAGGACCCAAATAGTTGGTCCTCCTATTCTCAGGTCTTTCCCACCACTCTCTCAGTCCATGTTCTCCTCCAGTACCTCATCTCCCTGCTACTCTTGGGATACTGCACCTGCTCTCTCTGGGGCCTGAACACTGGCTATACCTAGTGCCCCCCGTCCCCCACTGAAGGGAGGACACTCATCCCCAGATGCTCCATCACCTTTTCAAGTTTTGCTCGAAAGTCACGCTCTCAATGAGGTTAGCCCTGATGACCCTGACCACCTGATTTAACGGCAGCCAACAATTCCAAACACCAGGTAATCTACTGTCTCCTCCTTCTCAGTCTTGGTCACTGCTGTACCTGAGTACCTAACACAGAATTCTGAGGCACAGTACTGCTAAATAAATAAAAGAACAGGATGAGGTGGGACCAAACTGAGCAAGAAGAGCCCATCAACTCTATAAGGCGAAGACCACAAGAGTAGACAGCACTGGCTGAGGTCAACTTTTGAGAGCTAAACATCTCCCCCCATCCCTTTCCCAGGAAGCTGCACTGCCCAGGAGAACACTCGCTGGAAGAGGAGTAATGATTGACCCTAGCTGCTACACAGGATCCCAGCCTGAGCAAACAAGGTGGGACGACCTATTCATCATGACCCACTACCAGGTAGGGTTAGGGATCCTAGTACTGTATCCTCACCCCTCCCCGGCTTTTATCCCATTCTGTTTTGTTTCCTGGTAAAGTTCATTTTGAAAGAACCTCCCCTCTTGTACTAACTGAGCTACAAGCATCGGGAGGGGCCGGGGTTCAAGCTGCCAGGGCTTCTGGCAGACCCGAGGAGGGGAGATCCGAGGAGTGTGGAGAAGCCGCAACTTGCGGCTACCCCTCTCTGCAGGACCTGAGCTTGCCATCTGCCCACCCCAGGGTTTCTGGCTATCAGGACTGGTAGTGAAGACCTGGAAGCACAGGCCCAGGGCTCGCCTCCCCCTCTGAGCCGTTTCCCTCACTTCTGCCTCTGTGGCCCGGCGGCAAGGTAACGGCCATGCCCATTTCTGCTGGGATGACCACAGCTCTGCGCCTGCCCTATAGACCCTGGACAAGGAGCAGGTTGAGCAGGGAGCATCGGGTCCAAGGCACAAATGAGGGTCGGGCTCAGGAAGGCCCGAGAAGGCGGCGGGTCCGTCCGATGTCCCTTTCCAAACCTTCCCGTCCCCGTGCCCCGGCCGTCCCCGGTTACCTGTGCGAGTCCTGGTCTCCCCCGGGGAACGCTCCCGCCGGCGCTCAGTACGGGCGATTGGCGTCTTTGGGCCGCTTCAGTTGCACCTTGAGCCTCTTCATGCCGATCTGGAAGCCGTTCATGGCCTGGATGGCGGTCTGTGCGCTGGCCGGGTTGTCGAAGCTCACGAAGCCTGGCGAGACACGAGGGACGAGGGCCTGGGTTTCCACGGGGCCGCCCGGGGCCGCTCCCGGCGGGGAGGGATTGGTGGGAAGAAGGTCGGCGGGGCGGGGCGGGGCTCGAGGCTCCTCCCCCGGGCCCGCCCCGCCCCGCCTCAGCGCCCCCCTCCGCCCGCGTGCGAGGGCCCCTCCCGGGCTGGGCGTTTCGGAGGCCCCGGCGTCGCCGGCCTGCGCGGCCCGGCTGTTCCGCCACACCTCGACTCTGGGCGGCGCCACTCACCAGGCGGGGCGCCCGCGGCCTAGCGGGGCTCGGAGAGGCCCGCCCCCCACCCCGGCCGGCCCCGCCACCTCGGCCCTCTCCTTCGGTGGGGAGAGGGCGGACACACCTGCGGGTGGAGGAGTTTATTGGACACTGTCCTCCCTGACAGGAGGGGGCCTGGCAGCGAGAGGGCACGGGGTGCCGGCCTGGGGAGAGAGAGGAGTGCGAGGGGGCGGGAGGGGAGACACCTCGGAGAAAACCTCTCCTCCGCCGTTTCGGGCCGCCCCCCGCGGCCCCTCCGCCCCCACTCCCAGTCCTGCCCAAGGCTGAGTGGCCAGGCTCCTGAGCCTCACCAGTGAATCCAAACGGATTCATTACCCACCGCCTTGCCCCATTCGAGTGTGTGAAACTCCAAGCAAGCGCTCTTTCCCTAGACTAAGCCCTGGCCAGATGTGTCCCCACCATCCCTCTGTGAGGGGAAACAGTAAGAATTAGATGAGCGCCTTCTAGGTACGGAGGTGCTCCTGTATTTCCTCACTCTCCTGACGTTCCCAGACAGAGCACACCCTGGTGCTCCCAGGCCTAAACAAGCAGCTCCCAGATAGGGATGGGTCCCATCCAGAAAGTGGGTTTGGAAGGCACCTGGTGGGAATTTTGAAAGCATCTCCTGGTAGAAAAAACACTACATTAGCATTTCCCTAACTGGCCTTGAGGAAGGAGCTTCTGTAGTCATAACCAGCCCCACCCCGGGCCAGCTGGAAGAACAGGAACGAGAAACATCCCCTCTTGCCTTAAATTCTCCAGTAAATAAACTTGTAACTTTGTTTCACTTAGTAATTCCTTGAATTCATTCAACTTTAGGAAGCCTTTCTCCTGTAAAATGGCCTTAGATCCTACGAAATATATAAAACCCAGCTTGACAAGATATTCAGGCTATCCCTGGAATGTGCCTCAGTTGGGTGCTTGTCCCCAAATGGCCGATATAAATGTGTGGCCAGACCTCATTTAAGCAGACATTTTCGTGGCTGTCTGTGGAACTTTGGGCCTGCCTGTGACTTCATTCCTCACTCTTCCCACCTGGTGGCTCTTTCTCCCAGACACCACCTCTCTACTGGCTTTTCTTATTCTCCTCTCCTTCCTGGCTGAATTTTGCTCATGCAGCCATTCACCATCGAAGATGGAAGATGAGGATGTGTGTGCACACATGTGTGGATACATGAACCCAGAGCAACAAAAACCAACATCTGCATAAAGCTATACACTAAGAGAACTGGAAAGATGTAGGATTATCCACAGTTGGCCATCAGCCTGTAATTATCCTTCAACTCCCCTCATCCCCTCCTGCCCATCCTCCTCCATTACCCTGTGTCTGATGACTAAAGTGAAATGCTTAGTATACCAGAGTTTTCAGAAGTGTGAGTGTGTGTCTGTTTGTACTGCTTTACCCTAGACTACGGAGGGTAGGCAAACTAAAGCCTCTGTCCGTGCCAGGACAAGGTAGCCTGACTGTGGGTGACATGTTGCACCCCTCATTACTCTGCTTGCACACTGACATCAACTCTACTTTGACACCTGAACTTGGTGGCCCTTTGGGAAAGAAAGCAAGCAAGCAAAGCAGAGGAGAAAAGAGAAAAATAAAAGAGGATACAGAGGCTGTCTGGGCAAGGTGAAAAGGGAGGGATGACCCAGGGAGCACAGAGGAGGTTGAGAGGAGGGAAGAAGCCCAGTTTTCTGGGAAGAGCGAAGAGCTCTCTGAAAGCCTTGGAGCTGGGAATTTTTCTTCCTCACCTTGTTTTGTCACCTGACAGGCAGTCAGAGCAGGGAGTGTCTGCCCTACTAAGGACCCCTATGGACAGAGCTCTGAGCACTATTTCCCAGGTTCACAGTTTCCAGGATTATCTTCTGTCCCCAGGAGCCCCCTGCTCCACACTCATCTCACCCTAGAGAAGTTCCTGCCTCCAAGACGCTGAGGGAAGTCTCACAGGTAGGATGCCCTCGTAGTAGCTCCACAGTCCACCATACAAACAGTATGTGTTGAACACATCCTCACAAAAGCCTCTAGAAGGTTCTGCTTACCCATTCATGCTGGTGTTTATCAAGCATGAGTGGAGCCTTTGAAGAGTCCACTTCTTTCAGAAGGGACAAGGGCACTTTCAGAGAGTCTGCTGTGATCAAGCCCTTGCCTTACACCATCTCATGAAACCTCACAGCATCCTGAGAGAGATGACTGCTAACATCCCCATTTTACAAATGAGGACACTGAGGCTGAGTGTTCAGTAACTTGCCAGTGCGTGAGTACTGGAGCTCGCTCTCATGCTACAGGTTTATGGAAGAGTGGCAGAGGCTCCACTGCTGAGTAAGCAAGGGGACACAACTGGCTTAAGGGGGAGGAGTGTTAGTGTTAGAAGAAAGAGAGGTGTACAGGTTATGACTTCTATAAAAAGCAGGAAAACAATCTTAGTCCTGGAGAAGGTAACTGCATCAATGGCTTAATCCGGTAGTGTATGGGTCTCTGAGAAATGGCCTTGGAAAAACCAGGTACCTCTAGGGACAGCATCAATGTGCCCCGATGGGATGTGGCTGGAGACAAAGCCTAGCTGAGCCCAGATGCCTCACGGCTTCCTTGGCTTCTGGCAGTTTTCTTCTTATTTACATAGCATTCAAGACATGATTAGAGAGCAACTAGTTTCTAGTTTGTTGTTTTACATATATCATCTTAATTTATAAGGAGAAATGCTAGTTAGACAGTAGAGGGATGCAACGCTGTCTGTGAATTTTCTTTGTCCATACTCAATGAGAAATAAGCTGCTGGGGAACTCTGTGCCATTGGAGGACCACAGGTTTTTGTAGCAGCTGACGGAAGGATGGGGACAGTAGTGCCAAGATCTGGATAACTCTGGGGAACATGCCCTGATTGCTCAAGCCCTTCAAGAGATCTGATCTCCAAGCAGAAATCTCCTTAATATGTGCTTCCTGATGCTTTTCTACTCTGTCCCTTCTCCCCTCCTCCAGACCCAAACTGACGCCTGGGTTCCCTAGCTAACACAGGCTCCCACTCCCACACCTCAGCCTCAAAATCTGGGAGTCAACCTAGAAATTCTGACAGATCTAGCTCTGGTTCCACATGTGGCTCTTTGGGGACTGCACTCCTCCGTCCTCAGGGACTCATGAATGGATCTAGCCCTAGATCCTCCATAGGCTGATGGAGGCAGAGGAGGAGGAGGGAGAGGGGCTCAGAAGGAGTGGAGGAGAGAGGTGTGCCCATAAGGGATTCCAGGAGGAGGAGGAGGTCTGAGTTTCCTGGATAAGGTTGTCATATTTAGCAAATAAAAACAGAATGCCCAGGTAAATGTGAGTTTCAGATCAGCAATGAATATTTTTTTCAGTGTAAGTGTATCCCCATTATTACAGGAGGCATTGAGCATGCTATGTTTGGGAAATGTATTAAAAAAGTATCTGTTGTTGATCTGAAATTCACATTTACATGGGCCCAGACTCTTAGATCCTCCCAAGTCTTCCCTCTCCCAACTGACACTGTCGCTAGGCAAATTTCCTGACAGCTGTATTTCCATCCTCCCACTATCTAACACACCTTACCACGCCAAGTGAAGCCACCTCATCAGAATGGTCAAAGCCCTCTCCAGCACAAACCCTCCCTCGTTGGTCTCCTGCAAGCCCTCCTTTCTCCCAGAAGCCTCCTGAGGCCTCATTCTGTCCTTCACCTCTTCTCATCCCAACCTCACACATTTGCCCGTTCTAGCCCTCCTCTGCCTTCCATATTGCTTCACTGCTTAGTGCCTGCCAGAGCTCATGGCTGTTAGTAGCTGTGGTTGCATCTGAGCTCTGAGCTTAGGCTTCCTTAGGGCAGGGAGCAGTCTTCTTCTGGCTCCTCAACAATACCCAACTCTGATGGCCTGGGAGGAAGGTCAGGGTAAACAGAGAGGAAGTGGCAGGACAGAGAGGTGGAGAGAGGGCTAAAGGGCAGGTGGGGGAGGGCCTCTGTGGGGCTGACTACCTCCCAAGGGATCATTGAGTTTTGTCACGGGGCTCAGGCTGGCTGCTCTGACAGCCAGAGGACAGGGGCTGTTGGGAAGATGGAGGCTCTGGGCTCTACTCGCTGCTCCTCTCACCCCTGCCCAAAGTGTTCCCTTCCCTTTCTCAGCTGGCTGGAACTGGGCCTTTGGTCTGGAAGAGGAAACCCATTTCTTGGGCTGGGATGAGGGAGGCAGGAGCCAGAAGGGATGGGGTGGGGCAGGATAAGCTGAGAAGCAAAAAGAACAGAAGAGAAAAAGGGGAGTGAGAGATGGAGGCTGGGCCCAGAGAGCACCTGGGGACGATGTGAAGGAGCAGGTGAGAAGCAGTTGGACATCGGTAAGTTGGTGCGAGCAGCCCCTGTCCTAGGTGAAGCTGATTGGTTTGTTATCTTTACCCACCAAAGCATTTACTTTGGTTAGTCGCCCGATCCACAAACACTTTCGAGGAGATGACATTACCGAAAGGGAGGAACATCTGCATCAGCTCAGCGTCCCCAAACTCCTGGGGCAGATGGTAGATGAACAGGTTACAGCCCTCGGGCCCTGCGGTGAGGGGAGGGGATGGGCAGGGAGGAGGGATGGCGGGGTGGGGGAAGAGAGAGACAGAGGAGAGGTGAGCGAGTTAGGCAGCGCAGCAGGGAGGGAGGGGCAAGGTTAGGAGGGGAGGGGTTTCATTCAAGATCCAAGGGCAACCCCTGAAGACTGAGAGTTGCTGAACCCCAAGTCTGAGCTCTGGTCTCCACTCTACCCTTGGGCAAGTCACTGACCTCTCTGTGCCTCAGTTACCTTCTCTGCAAAATGATCAGTAACAGGGGACATGGCAGCTCTGGGGTTCCAGGAGCAGAGTCAATGAGAGAATGGGGTGAACATGCTAAGATGTGATTATTAGCTGTGTCCCAAGAAATGAGGTGTTCAGGAGCAAGGCAAGGATGCTGGGGGCCTCCATCCTGCCCAGCCTCTACTCTAGGGAGGGTGGAGAGAACTGCCCTGGGGTAGCCACTAGTCATGTCCTGGTGAGACACTTCACTTTCTGCCTCCAGCAAGCTCAGCTCAGACTGGCCAGGAGTGCCCAGAAGGTGTGGCCCACCTGCAGCTCCTGTCAGCTGCCACTGCCTGGTACCTCACTCTCCTAGACTTTCAGGCAGTAAGATTTACCCTGACTCCTCCAGCAAGTGGTACAAGAAGGGCTTCACACCAAGGCTCCATGGTTAGCCAGGACACTCTAGAGCTGCATCCCATGCATGCTTCATTACCTTACGATAGCCCTGCAGCTAGTACTAGTGTATGCCAGACTGGTCTAAGCACTTGATATGCTTGTTAATTCACTTTGTCCTTATAGCAGCCCTGAGACCTAATTACATTGCCATCATCACTTCACAGATGAGGAAACTGAGGCCCAGAGAGGTTGTCATCTGCCAAAAGACACAACTGGGAGGGTGAAGCCAGGACATAAACCCAAGTTGTCACCTCAATAACATGCATTCTCTTTCTACCTACTGTCATAAATCTCAATCCCCCCAGATTCCCTGTGTACTGTGGAGATCTTTGGATTTTTGGAATTCGAAGATACTTTTCTTTTTAAATGGTAAAAAAAAAAAAAAAAAAGTTCAATTTTAGCTCTCTGAAATGGAAATCTTTCCAAGATGCCTGTTTTATTTCTTGCTGTCTTAAATAGCATCTGCCGTGTATTATTTAACCTTTGAAGTGACTGGTGGTCACTTGAGTAATGGTGTCTTAAACATGAGCTTACGTGAGGGCTGGAAGGCACCAACATGGCCTGCTGTGTGGCTTTTGCAGCCAGAACCAACTGTCCTGGTTCTCTGGGACCCATGAGGCTACCAGATAATCCAGTTGGGTAAAAAGCTCATTTTGGATTCTCAGTGTCTCTTCTCTCCTGTCCCCTCTCTTCTCTCTCTCCTTTTGCCTTCACTCTCCTTCTTCCTCCCTCCAGCTTCCTTGGTCCCCTCAAGGCCCACGTCCTACAGAAGATATCCCTGCTCACCAATGCCACCTGCTGAGCCGCCAACCTCCTTAGTCTCTGATCATGACCCAACCTCCCAGCGCTCTGCCAGTGGACGGCGCATTCACAATCAGGCACAGGTGTGTTCCCTCATCTCCCAACTCTAGTAGTCCTCCCCTCACCCTGTCACCTCAAATCATCTGTGTTCTCACTGGTGCACGCCATATGAATGTACCCCTTAATAGCCCCCAGCTACGTGGGAGCCCCCTTGGGACAGGAACCAGCTTTGAGACCCAGTCTAAGCACACCTCCTCCAGGATTCTCAAAGGTACTGTCCCCATCTCCTTCCAGCCTCTCCTTTCTAGTGCCCGAGTCCATCCTCCATCCCTGTGGGCTGGGGCTCTTTCTCCATATCTAGGAGGTTGCCTCTCAACCAGATGTTTCACTCCCTAGAGCAGAGGCTTTTGCCTTCACCTGTCCTGCTCCTGCCCTGCACTCTTCGGAGCTTTCCCAAGAGCTCTACTCCATGCTGACACCTGCCTCGGACAGGTTCAAGTTTAATTCTACATGCTTCTTGATTAGGATGTTATGTCTGTTCTCCTTTAAGAGACAAGCAGCCTTCAGAAACAGGTCTATAGGCTGGCCCATCTCCACGGTGTGTGGCTGAGCCCCCAAGATGATCATCCAATCCAGGCTGACTAGAAAATCAGGGCAGCAGTTCCAGCCATCCATCCTCAACAGTAAGCCTCCACCCACAGCCCTTTCTGTAGTCCTTCATTCACAGACCATCTGGTAGGACAGGCAGGACTTTAGGGATCAAATGGGTCCAACCCAGAAAAATGGTACACGGAGCTTCAGAGATAGAAAGCAATTACCCTCGACCACACCACAGTCCCCCAGGCAGAGGTGCAACTGCAGCCATCCCTGAGAGCAGCCTTGTCCCATCTGTGGAGCAGGTGGCCTGGGGTGGGAGTGGGGGAAATTCAGGCATCTGCTGGTTTTCAGGCTCAGCTCAAAGATAAGGTGATAGTAGGAGGGTCCTCCCCAGTGACTGTTGAATTCTGATATTCAGTTGACCTTAGGGGAAAGTGGCCATGATATAAGGGCTAGGGAGATGCAACCTTCTTTCTCATCCAGGCCTCATAAACATGACCCTGCTTTGATCTGGTCTAACCCACCTTTCTGCCTATCTCCCAGGCCCCAGGCTCACCTCATGCTGCAGCATCCTTTGCTCTTGATGTTTCCCTTCCTGGAATACCTCCCTCCCCACCTGGATGTGCTGAGACCTCCTTGCAGACCCAACTCAGCCTTTCCCAGCAACCCACTCCATGCACCATGATCTCTCCCAGACATGTAGAACAGTTTTATTAGTCTGAGTTCATGTCCTACCCTTCCCTGTCCTCTGATTCACTAAGGTAGCTCAGCCTGTGCATCCACAGCCAGGGAGAATGGAAGACAGCCGTGGGAGATTTCCTACCCTAAGAGAGGTTGGAGTGGGACCTGGTCCACAAGGCCTGGTCTTGGGAGTAGGGAGGGCATGATTAAAGCTGCTCAGATATAGAGAAGGTCAGAGCTACATGCATAGAGACGAGACGAGAAACAGAAGGCAGCTGGGGGGCCTGAATTTAAGGCAAGCAGTGGGGGCTGGCATGTGGGGTACTGACATGAAGCTCTGTGTGTGTGTGTGTGTGTGTGTGTGTGTGTGTGTGTGTGTGGTTGGTGTGTGTGTATGTGTGTTTAGTGGGGTTTAAAGGATCATGAGTGATGCAGGTCACTGTCTATAGCCATATACCAGCAGGGTGACAAAAGTAGCAAGGCCTGTAGGCACAGCTTTCTGCTCTAGGTTGGACCAACAACACTGGGACACCTGCCTTCCCACTTCCACCCAGTGACACTGACTGACAATGTCTTGGACAGGGGAAGGCAGTGGTAGGGAAGGCCCTAGGGCCACAGCCTAGGGAAGGACTAGGGAGGCAGGGTTGATGGACCACCTCACTCCACTTCCCTGATGGAGGACGAGGGTAACTCGGGTGCAGTAGGATAGGAGGGCAGGGGCCCTCTTGTGTACTGCCCTGGACTCTAGTAGCCAGGTTCTCGTGAGCATGGGTCTCAGGAGCTGCCCAGTGCAGGGGAAGTGAGGGGGTGGTATGCCTCATAAACAGCGCTGGAGGCAATGGAGGGGCTGTGTGTAGATGCTTGCTGATGGAGAGTGGACTCCAGCAAGTTTGATCCTCACACCTCACTAGGAAATGGTTCTCACTGCTCTCACTTTATTGGTTAGGACACTAAGGCTGAGGGTCCAGGGTCACCTAGGCAGAAGATGGCCAAGCAGGGAGTCAGATCCAGAGAGTTCGCTTCAAAATCCAATCTCTTGGCTATTCAGGTGTAGGACCTGTTGGGGGCCTGCTTCCCCAAAGGGATTTGGACAAGCAGACACCTAAGATCCTTTTCCAGTAACCTACACTCCACAGCTCTGGAGCAGTCTGATGCAGGAGCTACGAGTCAGGCATTTGGAAACCACTGTAACTCCCTGCCATGTGGACTGGTGGGACAGATGTGGTAGCCTTGCTACTAGGTGATCCTTCCCATAGGGGCAAAGAAGTCAGGACTTTGTCAATGTTCTCGCTCCTCAAGCACAGCTGTGGGAAGGTCCTGAAGCAGGGGTGGGGGTCAGGGGGGCGGGGGGTGGGAGGTAGGGGCTGTTGTTTATCCAGTTTCCTGTCTTCCAGAGCATCTCTAGGCCCCGCAATAGGAAAATGCTGAGTGCTACTATGCAGTACCTCACACCCAAGCCCACAGATCTTGCTTGCCCTGCTCTGCTCACATTAGGACTTCTGCATGTGGCTTTCCAGGACCCCCTTTTTACTAAGCTTGCCATCCCTACACCTCATCTTGCCAACAGTCTACAAGGGAGCTCCACCTGTCTGTCCTGATCACCCAGAAGGCGTATGTTTCCTGTTCAGGATGAACTACTCTCCTCCACCTCCAGCTATAAGAATTTACTTCCCCTGTCCTCCCCACTGATCAAGTCCTGCCCAACAGGGGCAGGGGGGTTCCTGAACTCCATTTCCTACAGGGCATCACTTTCCTAACGGCCTAAGGCTATTCATCATTTCTTTCTCAACCCTCACAACTATCTAAGGCTGGTGCCACAAAAGCTGCCATATTGTTGAGCTCTCATCTTCCAGTTATGCGTCACTGTGTGGGAATACAGCAGTGGGACTTCAGATGAAGACCCTAAAGATGGACAGACCAGTGGCAAATGATGCAGGGGGGGAGGAAAGGTGTTGTGTGCGTGACCTGGAGCACTCTTTCCTGTCTCCTGCTCCTGGGCCAGCCACCACTCTGGTTTGCAGAGCTGCCCACAAGACATGCACCTCCATACATGGACAGGAGAGCACCGCATCCTGCTGTCTTCCTCCACCCACCTCCACACACACGGTCACCTTTCTAACCCAGGCCCCAGCCAAAGGCCCAGATGAGCCCAGAGGTTCACATGAGCAGCCTCTTCGGGGAGGAAGGGAAGGGAAGGGTAGTGACTCACCTTCTCTCTGTTGCTGGGGAATCATTGGTGGTGGCTGAGGAAAGGCCTGGCTTATCTGACCATAGGCAGCAGGGTAGGCGGCTGCTGGAGAGCCGAAAAGAAGAGGCAACAGATGGCAACAGGACGCAGAGACAGACAGACAGGGTGAGAGGCATGAAGAGAGAGAGATGTCAGTATCAGGCAGGAAAGGCTGGCCAGTCACAGGTACATGTCAGCTCAGCCACTTCAGAAAAAGCAGCTTTTAGTTTCCAGTACCAGTGAAGGTGTAGGGACAGGGTAAAGATTAGAGACATGCATGTGCATGCATGCATGCGTGTGTTTAGGGGCCAGCAAGTTTAATCTGGAACACTAAACAGCAATGGCTGACCTACCCTCACTCCCACTCAAATGACACCTGTGTGGGAGGTGGGATCTTTCCAAGGTGTGGACTGACTTCCGGGAAGCCTGCCCAGGGACTGAATTGGACAAACCTGTTTTCTGTATTCAGTTGGAAAAGGTCAGAGATAGGACAGGAATGGCCAGCTCCTTCCTCAGCCTGGCTTGGCTCCCACAGCAGCAGGACTCGAGGTCAGAGCTGTGGAGGGCCTGACTGGTAAGAGCTTCCTCTAGGTTCCAGCAGAGCAGTATCAGCCTTCTGTGTGTTCCTACCTTGGCGGGCAGGACCATCAGGGGAGATAGCACTGGCTCTCTAAAGCCAGGCTTGGTGGGGATGATTACAGTGGGGTGCCAGCCAAGTGGTGGGAGAAAAGGAGAAGTTTGGCTCGGCTTAACGACCCCCATCTGCTGGTCCCAGGGTATCTCTTCCCACCTCTTCTTTTTTGTTTTTCTACCTCAGCCAGCCTCTCCTCCTGCCTCTTTCTTACTTGTCTGGCTGGGAAGAGTGGGCAGAAGCTACTTTTCTTCTAGAGTCCCTCCTTCTCGCAAACCCAGGCCATTGTGCTTCCTGGGCCAGTGACCACAGACTGCACCAGGCAGCAGCTCAGATTGGCCCTGGCCCTGGTGCTGCTGTGCAGCTTGGGGCTCCTGGGCACACTGGCCCTGGCAGTCAGTACCACAGAGACAGGAAATGGGGCCTCAAAGAAAAGTAACTGCACAGCAAAGGTGCAGTTAATTCACACTTCAGCCTGGCTCACCAACTTGTCTGAAGTTCTGCCCACCCACCACTGCCAGGGCATGGTGTCATGTTGGGAAAACTGACCTGAACCCTAGGGGACCTAAGAGAGGGAGGCAGTGGGAATGTGGGTGGGGGGTATGTGTGTAGGGGGGTGGTGGGGATAAGGGTATCTCTGCCAGCACAGACCTCCCTCCTTCTACACTGGCCCTCTGACACTTCCTCCCCACCCCATGCAGTTCTGGGCCCAGGTCTGGGGTGAGAAGGGGACACTGATGCCACAGGCAGGTGTGAAGAGATGAACTCAGCCAAGGAAAAGAGCCGAGGGGACGCGTGGATACTAACGACCTGCATACTGCTGCACTCCAGCGTAGGCCTGTTGCAGGGGATCCGCGGCGGTGGGGCTCTGTGCTGCAGGGGAGCCAAGAGGGCAGAGGTCAGTGGTGCACACCCAAATTGGCCTCTGCCTCACCATGCACAGGGAGACCATTCTGTGGCTGCACTACCCTTTCCAGTCACTGCATGCTGGCCCTGGGGCAGAGTGTTGAAGACAGGCACCCTGAGTACTGGGCCCTATGGCAGACCTCCCTTCTGCTCAACAGTGAGAGCCTTGGTGAGAAGACACTGGAGGGCTCAGGTGTGGAGAGTTGCTGTGAGGCTGGAGGCTATTGGGGAAGGGGGCTGTCCCCACTGATCCTTAGTAGAAGTTGGGGGCACTGAATGAAGAAACAGCCTGGCAGATTCCATCTAGGTGAAAGGAAGTCTACAGGAGGCCTCACTGTCCTCTCTGCACTGTCTGCCTGGGCCACCACTCCTGCTCAGAGGGACTCTTCCCTCATTCTGAGGGAATGTGCACAAGACACAGAGGTCTTCCACTCCTGTCCTTGCTGGAGACTCTCCTAATAGGTCCTGCCCATACAAGTGAGTCTGAGAGAAGGATGCTGTCCACAGAAACCAAGAAGACAGAAGACCAAGGACCCTTGACTCAGGATGTCTGTCTCTCAGTGGGAAGAGAGAACTCTTGAACTAAAGCTGGACTGGGGCAAAGGCTGGGCTCACCTCTATGGCCTTTGCTGTCTCTGAGGAGCTGTGGGCAAAAGACTGAAGTATGGACCAACAGTGGGTGCAGCCTTTGGTGACCAAGGCCAGTGATGACTGTCATGGGAATGAGCTGGTTTTGGAGGCCCAGGGAGGTGGATGGGGACAGCTGCTCATTCACAGTGAGGATCCAGCTGCAGTATGTTTGAGGCAAACTAGACAGCCCAAGGTGGCAGGAAACCACCCCACTCCCAGGCTCACAGGCCTGTTGACCCAGGCCCGCTAAACTAACTGGCTATGTCAGACTTTGGGGCCTTTAAAATGGGGACAATTTCCAAACTTCCTTCTGAGCTCTTGTTCCTGGATCTTTCAATTCTATTGGGAAATGGCACCTAAACCCCAGAGAAGCTCTGGGAAAAGGCTGGGGGAGAGGTCCCTAGAGATAGCAGGATAGCAGTTTTGATATCCCCTAGGAACTAGCAGAGAAGCTGGGCCACTGGGGCTCTGCTGTACAAGGAAGAGCTGAAGCTGGGCTGTGATACTGGCTCTTTCCTGCCTAAACCTGTCCCTACATTGCCTTTTCCTGCCCCAGCACCCCTTCCCCATCCAGTACTAGAGACTGGAGCCAAGAACTGGTTCTGGACTCTGGCTCCCTCTGCCTGTCTTCTGTGCCAGTATAAGCTCTCTAGAGGGACAGCCACATCTGCCTCATCCTCTTTGTCTTCCTGGCTGCTCGCCCATACAGTTCCTTAAAAAAAAAAAAAAAGATGCCCCTCCTTCAGGGCACATAGTTAAGTGCTCTTGTGCAAAACAACCTGCACAATTGACATGGAAGCCCCCTACCTGCTGCCAGAAACGGTAGTGCTCAGCAAACAGTACAACAGAAGGAATGTATGAACAGTCTCAGTGTCTGTCAGAGCCACCCCTTCCAGGGTGTTATGTGGCAGTGAAGGCCACACTGTGCTCCCAACAGGCTCATGAGCAAGAGGGGAGAACAGAGAAGCGACTGAGGCTAGGAAGTGGAGAAAAGTATTCACAAGACCCCTCTCTGCTTCCCTGCTTAATGATCTCATTAGTAACTGCCAGAGAGTGAACGTTTTGAAGGATCTCGCTCATTACCATGGCTCCAAACTCTGCATTTAAAGATGGTAAATTAATTTTTTTAATGTACTACTTTTCTCTTTTCCTTCCCTCCATCCCTCCCTCTTGCTCTGGCAGGGAATTGTTTATGGGATGTGGCAGATTGTTACAAATGGGGGAAAGAAATATTTCCAAATTCCAGGAGGGAAATGGCTCACAGATGCTTATGGGGATGGGGAAGGAACAGGTTTGTCAGAATCCAGAGATCCAGATGGCCTTGCAGGCAGGGAGGAGCAGAGAACGAAGCCACTCAGATGTGCTGGGGTGGGGTCTCCAGCCCACAAGCCTGAGAATATTGTCACTTCCACCTCCAGCTTGCCAAGCCTCTCCCTTGCCACCCCTACCAGCCTGGAGTCTTCATCCTTTACACATCACATCCTCTGGGCTCTACCAGAGGCCCTACCTCTAGACTCTTTTGGCTGCTTCTCAGTGGACTGTGGGTTGCACTGCAGGGCAAGCACTGGAATCAAGGACAACTCCAAGTTCAGAGTTTAGAAATAATACTCCTGTATTTCTCTTTGGCACAATGATCTTGCACTCTGCTGCTGATGGAACTTTTATATACTACAGACATCTGCACTGCACAGAATATCTGGGCTTTGGTGGTTTTATCAAGCTCCACAGTGGATTCTGATGCACACTCGGAGCGAGGAGCTTAAATGTAGCCTTCCTGAAGGGTCTATCATAGGCTGTCCTCTTTCTACCTTTTGGACAAACCTCCTACCACTCTTGCCCCTGCCAGCCAGGCCTCTTACAGCCTTAGGGCCTCCAAAACAGCTTCCACCCAGGAGTGTGCACCTTATTCAAACCCCCCTTTCCAATTCTTGCCTATCTGTTAAAAGTGCCCATCTGAGCCTCCTCCTCAGGAAGGCTCTTTGGGAACCTCTTTAGCCACAGAACTCTCCCTTCATTTGAATACTTCACCATCTTGAGTCTGAGAACATTCAATCTTGATCAAACTTCACTCGGCCTTCTTGTGTCATTTTACAGGTGAATGCTGTGTCTCCAGCAGGACTTCTGAGTTCCCAGAGGATAGGCCCAGGTCCTGGCCTCCTTCTGGGGCCTTCTTTCATCCAGTACAGTCTAGGCACTTACTAATACTTGTATGAACTATGTAACCTCATCCTCTGCCCTCCAGAAAGTGGACAGGACTCCTCACATCTCTGTAATATGGCCATGTGCTAGTCTAGGGCCCAGTTCCCCTGCCTGATATCAGTCCATCCTCGAAATAAAAATGAGGAGGTACTTCAGGTCACCTGCACACTCTTGCCACCTGAGTGTGACAGGAGCAAAGTTAATCAGGAATAGGCCTCTCAAATCTTTCAGTGTGGGTCCCTTTCATGAACTGCAGGTCCAAAAGCCATCCCAGGCCTGGGCTACTGTCCATGGTGCTGACAGGGTTTTCCAAACACCAAGGAATGAAACTGACATGTTTATCCAGATTGTCAATCATTATACCTCTACTTCCTTCTTCAGCTAGTCTTTTCTTACTCAATGCTAAGTGTGATTATTCTGTTAGCTTTGATCACCTCAATTCTTATAGCTCAAATTCACACTCAATTAATTTGCAACTACTAGCTTCTCTGCAAGGGCTGTATAATTGCATCCAGTGTCTTCTTCCCTAAGGATGTTCCTGGAATGGGAATTCTCTCTGAGTGATCAAACACTTCATGAGGGTAGGATTTTGATCTCTTCTCTCCACCACAGGTTCCCTGAAGCAGGACAAGAGGCCCTGCTTATCACATTTAGGGTTCCACCAAGGAGTGGATAGAGGGTGGAAGTCACAAGTTATTTGTTGTAAGAGGAAGGACAAAGACAGAGTGAATGAAGAGTGTGCTGTGTGGGGAAGGAAGTCCTACTGAATGTGCTTACCTGGGTAGGGATGGATGCCATTGGCAAACACAGCTTCCGCAGCAGGTTGCCCATTGGCCTGTGGGGGAAGGCCAGTGAAGCCGTTCACCCCAATGGGGGACGGGATACTAGGCACGGCTGGTGCAGTGATGCCCGGAGGGGTGCTGCCACCTAGTTCCAAGGGTACAGAGGGGTTGGGGAAGAAGGGAGGCAAGCAGAACAAAGGTGAAGAAATCTAATCAATGGAGCTCCACGTTGCTCCATTAGTCTTGGAACACATGCACCAGCTCAGTTTTATTGGTGAACCATGCCTTGGCTTAAATTCTTTTATGGAGTGGCTTCGCTCATCCCAAGTTTATCCATCTTTCACAGCAGAGTCCACGTCTCCTCTACCCCATGAAGATTTCTCTGACCACTGACAGTTCATCACGGAGATTATTTTCAATGCTTTTGACTTTAACCATTCTTGGTCCTCCACTCTTTTTCAGTGGCTTTTTCTCACTCCAGCTAAGTCGGGATTGGCTGGTCTCTGTTTGGCTCATGAAGAGCTGATCAGATGGAGAGGTCTTAACTCTGGTTCCTTTGTTCTGGGAGAAAAGGTTATTACAGAATCTAGTCTTGATCCTATCTCATACACAAAGTAGACTCCTAGGCTTCCCTAGTAGAAACAATGGTCGTGGTCATGGCGGTAAGGGTAAAGCTCAGATGACAGTATCTTGTGTCATTCCTATTCCAAGGAAGGAACCTTCAGTGGAACCCAAGATGTGAATAGTATGGTAATTGTACTGAGGCCCCAAAGGCTGAAAAGAGCCTTCTTCTTCATATAAAAAAAGTAGGGTTTTGGGTTGGTGGAGTAGTTCAAGTGGTAGAGCACCTGCTTAGCAAGTGCAAGGCCCTCAGTTCAACCTCTAGTACTGCCAAAAAAATTCCTTAAAAAAGTGGGGTCTTCCTGAGGGTGAGCATCTGAGGCTGACCCACTGCCTAGGCTCATGAGTGTCTCTGAGATTGGGGACCAGAGCTAAGTGGGGGTAATGATCAAGTTGTAGTCAGTGATGGCACGATTCTTGGGTCTAGAACAGGGTTCTCAATTTTGGCACTAAAGTCACTTGGGGCCAGATATTTCCTTGCTGTGGGGAGCTGTCCTGTGCATTATAAGATGTGTAACAACATCTTTGGCCTGTACCCAATTATAGTAGCATTCCCCACTCTCAGTTGTGACAAACAAAAATGTCACTGGACTGGATAATAGCCAAAAGCCAACCAAAAACATGCTTTGTGAGTTGGGCTGTTTCCAGTTCCTCTTATTTGATAACATATATGGTTATCTCTAGCTGGCTGCATAACTGCCTTGGAAAAGGCCAGTGTATCTATGCTAGCTTAAAGGGAAATGTTTGTCCCTCAGCCAGGGACTGAACAAGGTCACAGAATAGGCAGGGCTACCCTAGACCTCAGAGGGTCTAGGGTAGGTTTCATGTCATTTTCTTTCCAGATATTGATTGTTAACAGAGGTCAAGATGAACTGCTTTCCAACATAAGACAACTTGATGGAAATTCTCATCACCTTGACATCCTATCATGGACTGCATGGGGCCCACGTCCAATCTTCCCTTAGATCCCCATGGATTAGAACATTATTTAGACAAACTGCCAGAGGACAAGGCCTCCACTTGGCTCCAGACACCATGTGCTTTTGACACAACATGGTCCACTGGTAGCTGAAATTAGGCCCCAATGTGGGCCCAGCTACCCTCCATGGGGCCAGGTCCTGGGTTGGTACCTGTTGGCTCACCTGAGGTTGGGGTCATAGGTGCGGCCGCCAGGCCATTCATGTTGAGGGCCGCCATCTGCTGCATCTGGGCGGCAGCGAAGGCAGCCATGGGATTCAGGTAGCCACCTTGTGCGACTGATGCCATGAGGGCTGCTTGCTGCTGCATCAGCTGGGGCAGAGGGAGTGGAAAAAATATCACGCGCTTCCAGGGGGCATCCCTCCCCACCAGGGAGCTCAGCTCCTGGGGACCAATTTCCCAGGTCCTGAGCCCCAGGGAGCCAGGGCAGTTTCCTGGTCACCACCCCTAGAGAGCTCTGGTGACTTCCTCATTCCTGCCATATCTCTGCTGGCTATTACAGGCCACCTCTCTGGTAGATGACTGCATTCAAAAGTAATAGTAGGGGACTTTGGGACTCTAAAGTTACAGAAAGTGAGGGAAAGAGACTGCCATAGGTGCTGACTAGCCTGGGGGAAGGCCTGTTGTTTGTGGGGATCTGCCACCTTAGCATTACAGACATGTTGGATGAGCCTCTCAGGATTAATCTGTAGAATTAACAACACAGACTGTTGCCCAAAATGACCTTAATTTGGGTCTGCTGGATAAAACAGGAGAATCATGACAGACTTCTGAGAATATTGTCACAAAGGTGAGTGGGGACAAAGAAACTGTTGGAAGTGTCCAAAGCTTGACACTGCTGAGAAAATGAGGTGAGTCTGCACAGTAAGAACCAGAACCCTAGTGGACCTCAATGTCACCATGTGGGGATTGCAGTTCCAAGTCAGGGGACAGCTGAGAGAGAGGCTGCTGTCAGCGCAGTCCAATGTGGAAAAAAGATAGTGGGCTAGTGACCTGAGGGGACTGCAGAGGACTGCAGTGGATGTATGGGTGTGAAGGCTTTGGATCATTTCATAGGACTCCTGCCAGGAGTGACCAGAACACCTGAGAACACCCTTCCATGTGAGAGGGTGGGAACCTTCCCTCACCCCCATTAGTGTTTCCTAGGATTCAGCATTGACTTGGCTAAGGGGAACCCACTATTGACCCCCAGGACAGCAACCCACCTCCTCCTGGCAAGCCCCCTCCACTCGACTGCACCAGCCTTTTCTTAACCCTTTCTGAGGCTACACTCCCTGGTGACTGGTCCTCACCACTCCCTAGGGCACAGTAGTATTTCTGGTTAGAAGTCTCTCTAGGGGTTTAAGGGGGGAGCTCCAGAACCACCGCCCATTCTTGCCCCCACTTACTGCCTGAGCGTAGGCGCCGTAGGCCCCAAAGGGGATGGCCATAGGGTTGAACATGCCCATCTGGCCAGCCATCTGCTGCATTCGCCGCATCGTGCGCTCCTTGTCAGTATCAGCAAACTTGACCACCAGACTGGACGAGGCTCCCTGCAGCCAGGGCAGCATGTGAGACCTACATCTCCCAGCATACCACACCCAACGTCTGAAACCCTGGCCTGGGCCCACCCCACCCACCCTCTATGGGGTGCTATCCTGGGGACAGGCATCAGCACCTTACACCGGGGGACGGGGGGTATAAAAAGGTCTTAACCCCACCGTGGGCATTTTCTATCTGGGTAGCCTTGGTTTCTTAACTTATCTCTGGGCCCCTGTGTTCTTGCCTGAGAAACAGTGATAAGAGTAATGCTTCCCAGACTGTGACCTGGGACGACTGGGCCCCGGACGCACAGGTCTGCTCGGACGCCGCCCCACCCCGTCCCGTCCCGCCCCGCCCAGCCCCAAGGGCCACACTCACAGGCATGGTCTGGCTGCCATGTAGGGCGTTGATGGCGGCTTGTGCCTCGGCGTGGGAGGAGTACTTCACGAAGGCGCATCCTGTGAGGACAAGACAGGCTGAGCCATGGCCCCGAGGACCCAGAGAGAGAGAGGGCTGGGACTGAGAAGCCGGGCGAGAAACAGAGGGCGCATACCAGATGAAAGAGAGACAAAAAACAGAGGGGGCGCAAAAAACACAAGACAGGACGCCCACGGTGCAAAAAGACCCATTAACATGCCCCCAGTGTGGCCTCCGCCTGCCTGGTGTGTCCCCGCCCCTCCCCCACCCCGCCCCTCCCCGCCCCACCCCGCCCCTCCCCGCCCCCACCCCCGCCCCTCCCCTCGCCTCCCCGCCCCCCGCACCTTTGCTGTTGCCATCCGGCCCGCGCAGGATGGTGCACTCCTCGATGTTCCCGAAGGCCTCGAAAAGACGGCGCACGTCGTCCTCGGACTGCTGCTTGTTGAGCATACCCACGAAGAGTTTTCTATCTTCTAGAACAAAATTAGGAGATGCTTACCCGGGCCGGGGGAGGGGAGATCCGGGCAACGGGGGTGGAGAGGGAGGAGCTTGGGAGGGGGCGGGGCTCAGCCGGAGAGGACGGGGCTTAGCTGCGGGTGGGGAAGGGCGGAAGACTTGAAAGGAGCGGGAGTAAGGGAGCAGAGAGAGGCTGGGTAGGAGGGGAAGCGCAGAGAGCAGGTGACGGAGGCAGGAGCTGGATGGCAGCGACTGGGCCTCCTCCTGCCTAGAAGGTGGCACACTGAGGAGCAAAGTCCATAGTTTGGCCCCTCGCCCAGGGCACGTGGGTCGTTTGAATGCCCAGTGTTCCCTTCTCCCTCCTCTTAAACACTGTGTTCTTAGGATACCAGAATTATTTGCAGTGGACAAGTCAGTGGCGGACCTTTGCTTATGCTGTTCCCTCTGCCTGGAGGAACCTTGTAACTCTCACAAAGAGTTACAAGGTTGGATCCTTCTCTTCTAGGATGGCCCCTATACCCATGCCCCTCTGCGTCCTCTCCCTGATAGTTCAAATTTCAAAGGACAGTCATTTACTGCTTTGCTTGTGTAATTGTTTTCTGTCTGGCTCTTCTCCCTTGTCCCTGACCCCCCAGGTGATGGGGGAAAGAGACCAAACCTCTGCCACAGCAGCAGTGCCTGGTGCATAGTAGGCTCTCAATGTGCTTAGAAAATGAACAGAGAAGGAAGGAAGCAAATCCAGGCCATTCCCGGGGGGCACATCTCCTTTCCTCTCACTTGCTTTTACCTTATCTGCACACCGAGTCCTTGGTCTGGCCCTTCCTATATGTTCATGCTACAAAATTCAACTGTGGCACTGTGGGGGAGTCCACAGACCCCACACACCGTGTGTGTCAGAGGTTAGTTGACCCCACTCAGCTGTGAACTCAGGCTGATGAGGATCTGCAGTAGCTTGTAAATGCCGGCAAAACGATGTCCCGTGTGGGGTGCTCCTCCTACACTGTGACTTCCACGCCTCTTGAGACTGCTGTAGGTAATGCAGCATGGCAGAAGTGGTGCAAGTGACTTCTGAGGCAAGGTCATAAAAGGGAGCAGTTGACTCTCTTTGAGGGATATTTGCCAGTCACCATGATGTGAAGACCCCCAGTGAGCCCATAGGAAGTCCACTGACATCCCTGGTTGACAGCCAACACCAGCCACCAGACCTATGAGCAAATGAGTCTTCAGATAATTCCAGCTTCCAGCCTGTGAACCTTCCACCCAAGGCTCAGACATCCTGGAACAGAGACAAACCTTCCATGCTGTGCCATGAGAATTCCTGACCCTCCGAATCTCTGAGCTTAATAAATGGTTGTTTTACACCTCCCAGTTTGGAGCTAAATTGGTATCAGCCATAGCACCTGCAACTGGGTCCCAATGGTTGCAGCTCTTAGAAGGCACTCGCTGGATGTTTGTGGACTCGTAAATAATTGACACACAACCCCCCAAACCTGCGAACTGCCACATGTTTATAGTTTTATCTGAACACAAGGGCACTCAGGAATCCTGCATCCCTCTGTACTGGGGGCAGCTGGTACCTCCTTCCCAGAGAGCCCTCACTGCTGGGAGATTTCACACAGGACTGAGGAGCTATTTTGAGGTCTGAAGCAAAGCAGAGCAAGACTCTAGGCTCCTGTACTCCTTCCCAAGCCACCCTAGGTCCTTTTCTGCAGTAAGTTCTACCCATTGCCCTGTGGGCACCCCTCAGCCTGGATGTACTCAGCACTGGGCAAATTCTGGATCCTGGCTCCTCTCTGTATCCTGTAGGGCACACTGTCAGTTCATGTTATCAGTTTGGGGTCAGGGAACATCAGCCTGGCCCTCTGTCATAATTGGGCTTCAGCCAAACTTGGGAGCAGCCCCAGCCTGGACTGCTTTATGTTATGGCAGGACTTTGAGCCACACTTCTTCAGGGCTACAGCGCCTCTGGTTCACCAACTACAACTCTGGGGTGGGAGCAGCAGGGACTAGGAAACCAAGAGCAGGTGTGTGTGGGGGTGGGTGGAGAGTTAAAGTGAAGAGGAATGGGAGGAATAGAAAGAAAGAGCAAGGAGAAGTGAGGTGGGCAGAAAGAAGGGAAAGACTGGAAAAGGTAGAGGGCCCTTAGATTTGCCTTCCAGAAGCAGAACAACATTTCACTTGAAAGGAAAGGAGAACTTTTACTCCTTTCATGGAGAAATTCAGACTCTCTCCTATCCCCAACCCTTGGTGCCTTTTAAAGGTTCTGACTAAACAGGATTTCCAGAAAAACTTGCTAATCCCTAATCCACCCTTGGAAAGAAGATGGAAGGGAAGAGAAGGCACCTCCTCTGTGAATCCTGATTTACATGCCAGGACACAGCTCCCTGGCTTCCCTCTCCTGACGTCTGGATGTATTCCTTTATTATCCTCATGACAGCTTTCTGATTGCATTAGAATTCATCCACATGTGCCTTCCTATCCAGCCTCTTCCCTTTTGCCTGTGGGTTTTCCCCCTAGTTCCTTCTCTCCTCCCCTGAAGTCTTTTACTTTGCAATTCTCAGGTGTGGGCTGCACCCCTATTCTTGAGACTTGTCTAAACGTATAGGGTGCCAGGCTCTCCCTTTCCTGCCTATCCCAAATGCTTGTTTCTAGGCTCCTCAATTGTGTTCAGCTTATACTCTTTCCACTGGTGTTTTGTGAATGTGTAGTCCTCAGGCTTGCTTTTCAGACCAAGGACTGGCAGGATACTGAGTTCTGAGTTCAGAGTAGACCTCCTTCCAGGCAGGCTCAGGGCTTCACACCCAGCTTCCTTGCTTCCCAGCTATGTAACTACCTGCTTCACACTTGTTTTCGCTGTCCTTAAATGGGGACAAATAGGCCCTTCTTCAGGTGGCTGCTAGGATTCCGGGAGATGCTGTAGGAACAATGCTTGACAAGCAGTAATAAAGGGACTACTTGGATTTTTTTTTTTTAATGTGGCAGGAAGAGGAAATGGGGTATGTTAATCCCTTTGTTTTGCCCTGACCTGATTTGGCCAGGAAGGCCACCCTTGCTATGAGGGGCACAGAGGTCACAGTTTTCGAGAGGCCTTGGGGCCTCAGGGCAGGGAAGGTACCTGCAATAACAAGATGGATCATCTTGGCTGATCAGCTGAGGACCACAGAGGGTTCAGTATCCCCTCCTGATAAGCTCAGATCAAGGCACTATATTGTGCTCTCCTACAGCAACCGGAGCTGAGCCCAGAGTCCAACACAGGCAAACATTGGTTGTCAGGTTGCACCACCTATGCTTCAAACCTGGAGAAGGTGCAAACATCTCTGTATCTCCCACCTGGGCCTTCACATGGCCTCTTTCTCCTGGGAAAGGGGTGGGACAAGGGGAGCACATTCCTACAAGTATTCAACAAGTGTTTCACTGAGCACATTTCTGTGCCAGACACTGTTCCAAGCACTGCTTCAGCTGCAGTGAACAAGAGGCAAAGCGGCTCACTGGAGCTGATATCCAGACGGGAAGAGAGGTCATCTACAATAAGCAAGTCCCCAAACAAGACAAGGGCCAGTGATCCCTAGAACTTTCTTAGAGGGACAAGGCTGCAGGGTAACAGAGCTGGCAGGACCCTGGATGGCACCAAAGGTCTCATGACATTCCGCTAAGGAACTTGGGTGGTATTGGGAGTTCTGGGACCCACAATCAGGACCTAAACTAGCCCCAGCCTCTTGAGCTCCCAATCCCATAGCAACTGCTCCTGACTTCCACTCTTTTGAAGGAGAGTGCCTCTATCTGCTGGTGTGCTCGAGCACCTGGGGTGCAGGCGTGTGACTCCCAAGAAGGACTTGGCAACAAGGTGCCAGTCTCAGCCCTGCCTGCATCCAAAGAGGGCAGCTTAGCTCTGTGTCCACATGTCCCACCCCCATGGAGGAGTGGGCAGAAGTACCCAGTTCTGAATCCAGTGAAGGCATTTACTGTCACTGCAGGAAGGGCTGGGCTAGGGCACTTGACATCCCTTGGATGCATCTTCTGGTCATTCCTTCAACATGCATTTATTGAATTATTACTGTGTACCTGGGAACTGACTGACCAGATGATCTGACATGAGTCTTGGGGCCCCTCCTAGGTTTTCTTTCAGTGGGTTGGGAGGTTGTATATATCTGAGATCCCTGGAGAATTCAAAGTGTTTGGACTGTGAGGCCCCAGACTCTCTGCCATGAAGTTCCAGGTAAAAGAGAGAGCAGACAGGGTCTGTTTGATGGTCACATTAAGCCCTCTGGGCTGCAGGTTAGAAAGGACTGATGGGGTAGGGGATGTGTGTATGCCTGAAGGTTCCCACATGGTGGGCTAGAGGTATAATGCTTGGGGGGCAGATGCCAGGACTGCAGGCCCACAGTAGAATTTGAGCAAAAGCTGTGAGGTGCAGGAGACCTTTGGTTGCCCTTCTCACCTGTACCCAAGTTGTCCCTTCCTGTGGCTGGGCTCTTAACAGCAGACCCTGGGAAATTTGACTTGCTTTTTCTGCCTCCTGCCTCCCACAAACACGTGCAGCTCCCATTCTTCTTGCTTGGGGATCTTCTTTATTTTTCCAGAAACTCAATCTGACTTTGAGCTTTGGTTTCCCCGCCTATAAAATGCATTGGTGACATCTCTCAGGAAGCAGAGGTGCTGTGAAAAGGCAGTGGAGTCTAGTTGCCAGAATCTGTCCCTCCAGGAGAGAGATAAAGACTTCTGTGCTCATTCCTCCCAGGGTGTCAGGTAGAAAAGAGCTCAGGGTGAAAAGATTTGCATTATGAAAGGAGAGCTTGGAAAAGAGAAACTCGGGATTGGAATAGGCCCCCGGAGGGGGATATTTCAGGGATCTGTCTTTGCAGTCTCTACCCTACCCCTACTCCAGCCCCAGGAGCATCTTGCTGGCTGCACAGGGCGAGTGGCCCCTGAGGGGAGGAGGAGGCGGGTGACAGCAGTGCCACTTGACTTGCCAAATGCCAGCATCCTGGCACTAATGCTCAAATTCCGGTTTAATTTTCAAAATTTGATTTGCTCATTATCATCGGCACTAAACAATATTTCCTGCTTAAGGATAGACGGCTGCTGGGGCACTATGGACGAGTGTTCAGATGGTTAATGCCTTTTATTATGGCAATAGACTTTTACTATTCTTTTCCCTCCAGCTGCTGAGGGAAGGCTGGGGGTGGGGGTGTTGGGGAAGGACCTGAGCTGGCGAGAAGTCTGGGGTCAGGGGCCAGGGTGGGAATAAGTGGTTTTGAGGTCTGTGGTTGGTGGGTGGACAAAGAGGCTCCTAGGAGGCATGGAGATTCAAGGGTAGCAGTTTGGGAGTAGGGAGAAAATGCCAGAACTGGGGTCTTCTGTCCTGCTGTAGAGGCTTTGTCCTGGGAGTAGATAGGACCAGGCAAGAGCCCAGAGACTCAAGCACTCCAAAAATCTGCCCCTCAGCTGCTGGGCAGAGTCTGGAACCCTAAGAGTGTCCCATGCAGGGTTCTTAGGGGTCTCTTAGGTTGTTTACTTTGGGGCTACCCCCCTCAAACAGGGGGGTTGGCCCCAATCCCAGGACCATCTGCTTGGTGCCTGAGGTCTCCCAGACATGAGTCTAGGGGTGAAGGGCACATTCCTTCTCTCTAACTTCATCTGTGGATCAGGGAGGACCTTCCCTAGGAAGGGGGAAGGTTGAAGGTTGAAGGACTCTGAGTTCAACAGGATCCAGATAGGAACCTGATAGGAAATAAGGCTCTATTAAGTCCTGGTTCTATCACTTTTTGGACGTGCAACCTTATAACTAGGGCATATACTCGCCCTGGGCAGAGCCATGTGAGGATAAATTGAGTTAGAATATATGAAACGTTTTAGTACAGTTCAATAACTGCCAGTTATTATGACTGTTAATAGCTATAATTTACAACAATAATGGTATCCCACAGGATTGCCAGCTGGTGGGATAGCAGCAATGCCCATCCTACTCCATAGAGGTACAGAGAAGACCCCCAGGGGCATTGAACTGAGCAGTCATGCCAGCTAAGGCCTGAAAAGCCAGATCTCCCTTTGTACCACCCTAACCATCTGGCAGCTGAGCTGCACCCCAGCATACTCCAGGAGGCCTATCTTGATTGAGCCAAAACAAGTCAGTTCTCAGAGTTCAGTGAGCATCCCTATAAAGCCACTTCCACAAATTCTCCCAGTCCAGATCAGTCAAGCTCGGAAGGGACCAAACTGACTCACCTGCATGTACATCTGTGTAATTGTCAAGGATTCTGACCCACCCCACCCGCAAATCCAGAGGTCTCTTTGGCTTCCTCCTGGCCCTCTCTGGTAGAACCCCGTCACTGCCTCGGGAGGGCAGCACACAGCCTCAGACCTGCCTTTCACATAGGAGGTCTTTACCACTTTCTCCCACAATTACCAGTTTCCAGCATTGCTATCCACACCAGGGTTGTTAGCTTGGGTTTGGCTCCCTCTGCAGCTCTGCAACCAGATTGGCTGACCAGAAACAAACCAGTTCCTTGGGGTCACTATCTAGGGCTCAGGGTGGCTTCCAGCTTGAAGTGACCCAGTAGAGAGGACAATCCCTCCATCCTTCCCCCAGCACAGTGTGGCAGAGCCAGAGTCAGTGACTGCAAGCTGGGCTGAGAGCTGTCTCATGAGGATGAAAGCCTTTCTTCCTGGGAAGAGGCTGAAGGAGACATCAAACTAGATCAAAGGCTGCTGGGAGGGGAAGGAGGGGGCTGCAATGGAATGCAAATGAAGACCCTCACCAGCTCTGGCCCCCAGGGGTGAGGCGGTGCCAGGCCTTGATCTGATGGTTCCCTCCAGGACCTGTGCTGTTTGATGTTGGGGTGGGAGGAAGCAGGAGCTGGAGAAGCCATCCTGTCACCCGCATTTGTGTTCCTTTAGCCAGCTCTGCTTTCCAAATACTTCAGGAACATCAGCAACCCTCCTCCTTTCCCCCTTGGATAGAGCCACCAAGTCATGACGATCACTTCCTCACTGTCTCTGATACAGACCTCCCCCAACCCACCCTCCATCCCCTGTTCTCTGCTCTCCACACAGCAGCCAAGGGTCAGTTCAAACCCAAGGCACAGCCTATCTCTCCCCTGCTGAAACCCACCCTAGCCCCCACTCCACTCTGAAAACCAGCTCAAACTTTCACATGACCTGTAAGGGGCCCCACAGGCACTCAGAATTCTACTGCCCCCACCCTGGCCACTCCTCTCCTCCACGAACGCAATGTCCATGGTCATTCTATGCATTGCTGAAGGTCTGGAGCCCAAAGTGCCTGGCATGTGGTAGATGCTTAATCAATATTTGTTGTTCTGAATGAATGAATCCCCTTGCTCAATGGGTTTTGAGGGTGGAGCTGCTATGGGCCTGGAATCCTGATGTGTGCAGGGAATGAGGCGCTGATGTCCAGGAACCCTCAGAAATTCAGGAATGAGTGTTTCCTGGAAATTAGTGGCACCAGTAACAGTGGGAAGTGCAGTGATGGGTCTGGATTGCTGAGTGCTGTGGGCCTGGGGTGGATCTGAAGGGCTGGAGCTGGACCCTCAGGATCTCATGGGCAGTTTGCCAGGTGGGAGAGGCAGGGAGCATCTCAGTTATGGAGTAGCAGGTACAATAGCCAGGATACACACAGACACACACACCCCTTCTTCCTTCCATCAACTAGAATCTAAGCACTTTCCCAAGGCCCCTAGGCCTGGACCCCTCACCTCTGACAAAGCTTCTGTTTGGCCTGGGCTCAGATCCTAGGTCCATTCTTCTCACCTGAGCCCATCCTCAATGCCCCCCACATCCTCCGTGGGCTTGGTCTGGCTGTCTAATCCCCAGTACCTATGGGTCTTCCGTAGCTCACTGGACTTCCAGGCCCACACCTGGAAGTGTCAATGCCACCTAGTCCCTACATGACAAGAGCCTGTAGGACCCACCTCCAATGTCACAGAGCCTCCACTATCCCTAGCCAGCACTGTTCAGTCCCGTCAATACCAACTCCCTCCCTGTGGATTTGTAGTGCCTTGATCATGGCTGCTGGTCTAAATCGCTCACTCCAGGAGGTGGTTCTAACAGCAGTAATGATAAGAATCAGAGTGGTTCTTATTTATCCAAGAGTTTCCAGGACCCACATACCGAGGTAAGCATTCAAAAGGTATGACAAGCATTTTCTTACTTCCATTGCACAGATGGAGACACTGAGGCATGGAGAAGGTAGGTAGGTTGCTAAGGAGTTCACATGCAATCTTTGGTGAAGGCAGGACTCATGCCCAGGTGGTCTGAACAGAGCTAAATTCTCAGGTCACTGTCCTTCCTGGTAGAAGACAGTACTGAGTGGAGTTCTCACTCTGCTCTCTCCACCCCTTCATCTCTGCACAGACAACTGGCAAAATGCCCAGTAGCCACATTGCTTCGTGAAGGCCCGGGTTCAGGTTCAGAGATCAGAAGGGTGAATGAGTGTGACAGCCATAGCCTATTGCTCAGCTCCAAGGGTCAGACTCATGGCCATTCCCAATTGTCCAGAGGCCCCCAGTGATGCCTCAATCCCTCCCCAGTCTTGTCTACCCAAAGCCCTCTGTCTTAAAATCCCCTGGGTACCCAAGAAGTAAATCTCTGGAGTCTCTCCATACCTAATCTGGGCTGAAAGGGCCCTCTTTCCTCAGCACATCTGATGTGCTGGCACTATCCCCCTGACTGTAGTCTGCCCCTTCCTGACCCCTGGAACCTGCTCAGGGCAGAGGAATAGCTCTTGAGAAGAAAGTTTGCAGCATGTTTGGGGAAACAGAACTAGACTTGGGGTCTATTACCACCTGGTGGTGGGGGGTGCACAAATGCTTCCTTCACCTTTGTCTCTTGTGTTCTGAGAGGTGATATGCTGGCATGGGGTCTGTGGATAGGAGCTGAGCCCTGGTGTTTGGTGCAGGTAAGGGGGCTGGAGGCCACACCCATCCACCTCACTGCCTCTTTCTCTGACCCTCCATCTGTGAGTCTGCATCAGGTCTCCCAGCAGGAGCCTGGGACACCACTGTGGCTCTATGTAGAAGTCACCTTTTGCTGGGGCGATGGTGTGCAGCCATCTCTCCAGGTAACTGATTATACATTTGATCTGCTACATTATCCTTACCAGGCGCTCGGCACACGACAGAAGGCCCAGAGTTCTGAAGGGACTTCTCCACAGCTGAACCCTGTTGTCTAATGGGGTTTCCGCTGGCGTCTGGCACACTCTCCTGCATTTCACCCATCACAGGATAATTTATAGCATAATGGGGCCTTTTTTTCCCTTTATATCATGTGGAAGCATAAATTATGGCCAGTTTGTCCTCGGCTCTCAAGGAGACAGACAAAGCAGGGCTTCATTCCAGCTGGGGAGGAGGTTGCTGCAGGGGCTGGGCAGGGGTGGAGTGGTCCACAGGGGAGGAGGGGGCAAAAGGAGAGACCAAGGACTAGAGTCAAAAACCTATTGCTGATAGGGCAAAGAATCAATTCCAAGTGGTCACGGTACTCGGAAAAAATAAAAGACCCACTTGGAGCTGTTTGTCTCTATTAACGGTGGAGCGGGGGCTCCTTAGCTGAGCCGCATGGCTGCACCACGATAAAGCCTCAGGGCAGTTCTCACTCCCTACAGACAGCTAGACCAGCCTCTATCCCTGGCCACAGGCTTACCCTCATGTGAACTTCAGACCCTCCTAGCTGTGGTCTGGCTTCCCAAAGCCTCACAGGGAGGGTGAGTAATCTTGGTGTCCCCTGTATCCCCTGTCACCACCACGGACATAACAGCATGCTCACACCAGGAGACCAGGGGAAATTGCCTGCCCCTCTGGCATACCACTCGTGTTTAATATTGAGGGTGAGACAGCTAGCAGTTCACTGCGGGAGCTGAGGGAAGTGGAGGGAAGAATGGCCTCTGATTCTAAGGTGCTTGTCTAACCTAGAGTCTCGTGAATCAAGAGAGATCGCATGGAGGCTGTGATTCCAAGACTACTCCCACCCCTGGGTAATGCCAGGACTTCTAGGGATCCTCAGGGGCCACTGGGCTCTACCTCATTCAATACGACCCAGTGGGAGGCAGTCCAGAAGAAGGTGATTGTAGGTGTCTCCCTGGATCTGCTCAGAGCCCTTGTTCCCTCTTCCTCAGGGATTTGTCTGGAGTCTAGGCATCAGTATTTTTGGCTTTTGAAAATTACTCAGGTGACATTAATATGCAGCCAGAGCTGAGAAGCGTCAGCCTTCTGTAGGTTGCCATCTCTCCTTGGGCACATGATTTCTGACTGCAGGCCCTGTTGGTGATGATAGAGACAGCAGCACCCACCTTCTATGCCTCAACAGCTGAGCCTGGGCAATCTGCCCATTACTCACAGGAAGCAGGCTGAAAAAACTTTTCGAATTTGGGGCTGGGGTGAGAGAATTCTCTAGGTCAGCAGTGTTCCAATGACTTTGCAAGTCCCCTCCTCTTTCTCCTCTCCTCTCTTTTGTGCCTTTTCTCCTTCCATCCAGCAGGCTAACCCTGCTCTGAGAGGGAAGTGTTGGGCTCCTCTTCTATCAGCCATCCAGTTTTCCTCCTCTCCCACTTTGATCCGGCTACCCCAGACCTCCTAGAGTTTCTGTTGCCCACCCCCATGGAACTCAGAAGGCCCATGCTTAAAGTACACATTGTATTAACTCATGACTGATAATGGAGTTCAGATAGACACAGAGATGGATGGGCGGGAGACATGATTAATAAAGGCCAGATATCCAGATTAAATGTTAGATGATAGATAGATACACAGAGGAGAAAAATGATTGCAGAAAACAGATAGATTTATGATGGATGTCACATAGAGCGATAGATAAATGTGGATGACTGGATGGCTGAGATGTTACTGAGGACTTCAGATGATGGGGTCTAAATGTAAAAGGTCAGAAAACTTGTCATTGATACCCATACCTGTTAGAGTGCTGGATCTTAGAAGACTGAACCCTCTTCTATTCCAGACCTACATTGAACCAACTTGCCTTTCAACTGGGGGTCCTAAGCCTCCATATTTTCTGGTGGGTTTGTGGTGAGCACATTTGCAATTGGGCCAGTTTACTGTGAGCAACTAAAGATTCTCTTGGTTTTCCTGAGCCTACAGCAGGTCAAGGCTGCCTCCTGAGCTCCCACAATACCTGATGAGGAAACCCCTTCCTGAGGAGAGTGACAGCTCCAGTACAGGAACATGCTCCTTAAAGGTCAAGGCGGTGGCCTCCAACCCCATGGAACAGGACGATTTTTGGTGTCAAGTCTGACTCCACCCTGCTCTTAGAGGACTGGCATCACCCATATTGTGTATACAGAGGTGTATCCTCTCATTCTCTCAGTCAAGGACCATGGCCTCAGAGGGGACAATAGCAGCTAATTTGTCTTGGAGCACTCACCACAAACCAAGAACTTTAATTTTACAAGATGGCCACCACTCTCACCCCCATTTTACAGATGATGAAACTGAGATACAGAGAGATTTGGCAACTTGCAAGAGGTCCCAGAGCTAATAAATAGCAGAGTCAGATTTGAACCCTGGTGGTCTGACTCCTGAGCTCTCATCTACTGTGTAGAAGGCACACCCTGCCTGCTCATCAGACTGGGTGACTATCAGGCTCTAGGGAGCTCAGAAGAGCACATGGCTCTGGGGACTGCATGATTTGCATTATGTGTAATGACTAATGAGATTGGGAGGGGGCATCAGCTTCCTGGAGGGAACAAAATATTCTGAAAGGTGGCACCATGTTCACACACCTTGGTTGGTGTGTGGCTGGCATTCCTAATTACAAAGGAGCCTGCTCTTGTCCTTCAAGGGTGTTCCCAGGGCCTTCTGGTTGGAAATATTTTGTTATTATGAAGTTCAGTTTACAGAGACAGAAAGGGGATCTCTCATGTGGCAGAAACTTATACACTAGCTGTGGGCTTCCCTGGATCCCTCTTATGACTTACTGGTCAGTCATGCAGCCAGGCAGTCAACAAAGTACCATGTTGGGAGATACAAGAAGGAGACCTTGACCTTCAGATAAATGTGCTTCCAAATAAGGCCCTACATGACCCAGCTGTGGAAGGGCAGGGCATTATGGGATGGGGGTGCTGGACGAAGATACATAGGGCCAACAGAAGGGATGGTACATCATTTAGCATAAAGTTTGCTGGGATGCTGCATTGTCACAGCTGAGTCCATGGTCCTAAAGACAGGCTGCCCTGTTTCCCATCTCTGGGGAGGGGCGGGGAGAAGAAAGGAAACTTGGGGATGAGAGAAGAGAATGCAGAGAGTTTTCCTCAACTCAAGGACTTGTTTGCAAGGAGCTAGAGAAGGGTGGTTTTGAAAAGCAAGACATGACCCTCTCACTGACAAGGGAGGTAACTTGGGGTCACAGCACTATGAGGACTACACTGCATGGAGCAGGTGCTCTGGGAGAAGTGAGTGAAGACCCCTGCTGGTCTCCTTAGCCAGTCCTTCCCTTTCTGCCATAGTCAGACTTCCACAGGGAAAGCTGTGGCTGACCTTTTGCATGTCCTGACAATCAGCCCTGGACCAGCTGGGCATCTCCACGCATTCTATCCACCTCTCACTACCATGCTTCACTACAGCATGGTTACATCCCCTTTTGAAATGGGGTGGCCTTTGTTGACTCAACAGGGCTGATTTTGCCAAAAAGAATTCTCTATGATCAAAAGCGTCAGATAAGCTTCCAGGCTTGTAGTGACTGAGCATGGCAAGGGAGATGGCAGGGAGGTATCCTGAAGAGGCGGGGCCAGGAAAAGATCAGGAGATGCAGGAGGACCTGGAGAAGGGCTGTGATAGTGCTGAGTTGGGGAGGCCAAAGAGGGCAGGCTGGGCTGGTGGGAGGGGCCTGTAATTAACAGGAAGCACAGTGGGGTCAGGTGTATGGACAGTAGGCAAGAAGTGAACCCACTCCAGCCTGGGTTTCGGGTGAGGAAGAGGAGGCTGAAGAGGCTGGTGGAAAAAGAGGAACTAAAAGAGAAGAAAAGAAGAGACTGGCTTTCAGTCCAGACTCACCCTTGGTGGCCAGAGAAAGTATTCTCTGCTGGTCCTCACATGACACAGAAGTTGGATGGGCAGGGCAATAGTGCCACCTGAACTTGAGGTCATAGGCACCTCAAACTGTCTGCCAACGGCATCAGAAATGTTTCCTTTATAGGTCTATGTGAGTATTTTTCAAATATATATATATGCTGTTTTGATTTAAAAAATACAAATCCATTTGAAAGCACTGCTGAATTCAAGGTAGCTTTTTGTCATTTTGCATTCTCTTTAACAGTGGATACTCAAAGTCTAACATCTGTCAAGGGGGGTGCTGATGAATTTTTGATGTTAAAAATGGCTCCTTCACCTTGAAAAGTCTGGGAATGCCAATCCAAGGAGGGTGGTGGGAGCTCAGGGAGGAACAAGTGCTGCAGCTCAATGAATCCCAGGCTCATCTTAGCACACCTGCATCCCCCATCCAGCGGCAGAACTGTGGGGGTAGAGGGCAGTGGCCACCCCAGGCACCGTTAATAAACTGCGTCTAGCCCTAGTCTCCACAAATTGCCACCTGGACCTGATTTCTGCCCTTCTCTGTTCCTGAAATTCAAGCTCATTTTTTGATGAGGCCAAAATGATAGTAACCAGGAGAGAGAAAGAGAGAGAGGTGGGGAGAGATCGTATCCCACAACAGTTTCCCATTAACAATCGTGAGTAAGCATCGCTGCTGATTCGGGGATGGGAGCTTCCTGTCTTTTTTCACTTCTGGGAGGGCCTGGCTCTGTTCCTGCCACATGCCACAAGCTCTGTAAGCACTGTTGGAATGAAGAACAACAGTAACCCACAGACTGGAAAGTAGCCAAGACTGAGGAAGGTACAGGTTGGGAAGGGAGCCAGAATCTACACACACAATGCTCTCCAAGCCCACACCCCAGTGTGGTCAGGGTCCATCTCCAGCAAAGGTGAAATAGGAAACCATTTTGGACTTAGCAGCTAGGGACTTGTCTTGGGTCTCCCATTGGCTGTGACCAGTTCTGGGTTTGGGGCAGGAGGCTCAGGTTTGTATCTCTCTGCCTGCCTCAGCTGGTAAATGGGTTAGGCTACAGAGTGAGCTGATCTGCTGGTATTTAGGATCCCTTTGACTGACTGGCAACTGCTCACAGGGTAGTCATCTCTATGTTCTAGGCTCCTACATCTCACCATACTAGAGACATCCTTTCTAGTTGCCAGGGGCTGCAGGTGCCCACTAGAACACCCAATCCTGGCCAACTCTACTCAGACAACACCCACAATCAGATCCAGGGCTCTTTCTAGTCCTTGAACAACTGACCAGACCTTTGTTCCAGCTCAGAAGGCCTTCTGCTCCCTGCAGTGGTCTGAATGTGCCTGTGTCCTCCCCAGATTCACACAATGATTTCGTAAGCTCCAAGGTGATGATAATAGGGAGCTTTGGCAAGTGACTAGGTCATGAGCGCAGAGTCCTTGAGAAGGGAATTGGTACCCTTATAAAAGACACCTAAGGGAGCTTCTAGGTCCCTTTTCCATTAAGTGATATTATCAGACATCCTCATCTTGGACTTCCCAAACCGTGAGGGATAAATGTCTAATGTTTATAAACTACTCAGTTTATGGTACTTTTGTTATAGCAGCTATAACGGACTAAAACACTCCTGTTGAACACTTGGTGGTACCTTGACAGAGTTGATAAGTTTTTATCTCTATGACAGGTGTATTACCTTCCTTCCTTCCTTCTTTACTTCCTCCCTCCCTCCCTCCCTCCCTCCTTCCCTCCTTCCCTTCCTCCCTTCCTCCCTCCCTCCCTTCCTCCCTCCTTCCCTTCCTCCCTCCCTTCCTCCCTCCTTCCCTTCCTCCCTCCTTCCCTTCCTCCCTCCTTCCTTCCTCCCTCCCTCCCTTCCTCCCTCCCTTCTTTCCTTCCTTCCTTTGTTTTTATTACTGGTGGAAATGGGGCTTGAATTCAGGGCCTTGTGCTTGCTAGGCAGGTGTACTACCATTTGAGCCACACTCTTTTTTACTTTAGTTATTTTTCAGATAGAGTCTTGCATTTTTGTCCTGGCAGACCTGATTGTGATCTTCATATTTATGCCTCCTTCGTAGCTGTGATTACAGGTGCATATCACCACACCCAGGTTATTGGTTGAGATGGAGTCTCCATCTCAGGTGCTGGCTGGCCTGAAACCTCAATCCCTTCTAATCTCTGCCTCCTCTGTTGCTGGGATTACAGGCATGAGCCAAAATACCTGGCTGGACAGTAATTTTAGCAAGGCCCTGCACTTTTCCCCATTTACCTATTTATTTATTTTGGCAGTACTATGGTGACATATCAGACCCTGTGGTCAGGGAAAGATATAGGGATGGCTCAGAACAAGAAGACCTTCACAAGACCTTAAGCCATGCCATGGAAGTGCCCACCCATTCTGCCTCAGGCTGGAGAGTGTGTGGAGAGGGTTTCCCAAGAGAACGTTCTCCTGCCTAGTTTTCCTCCCAGCTGCCAGAAGTGACCCACACTGGCCAAGTACTTAGCACAGTTCCCGAAATGGTGGAAAGCTGCTGGGGTTCTTAGTGGAGCGTAATGATATTTGCATAGATTAACGGACTTTAATGCAATCACGAATGCCACAGTCCCAAGACAATAATGAAGAAATCCATTACAAAGTCATAAACCAACTAAGTCAATACAGTAATAACTTGATCCTGTGTTAGCAATAATTTCATCTCCTGCTGCAAGGCGATTTTACAATGCACACCGTTTCTGGACACTTTTTATAAATTTCACCTTTGTTTGAGATAATTAATTAACAAAAATTTTTTAAATGCTGCTGGTATTTTATACAGTAAATTAGTCATTAGTCTAACCTGGCAGGCTGTAATAACACTTATTAAGTTGGGTATGCTAGGATTTCTAACTTCTCTTCATGTAGCCTGTAACCTTCTTATTGGCAAACCTTGGGGGCTTCCTGGTGGTAGTGGCTCAGGTGGACAGTCAAGACCAGCAGCACCCCCATGGAGTATAGTTAGGGCAAGAGACAAGGTGAAGATCTAACCAGCAAACTGCCCCAGGGTCCTTCAAACACTGTTATTGTCCTAGAGCTGCCATAAGGAAATGCCTCATCTGGGTGACTTAAAGCAACAGAAATCTACTCTCTCGTGGTTCTGGAGGCTGGAAGGCAGAAATCACTGCCAGGCAGTGTTTTCTCAGACGCTAGGGGAGGATCTTTCCCGTGCTTCTGGTGTTTTCCAGCAATTCTTGGCTTTCTTTAGCATATAGTTGCATCATGTCAATCTGTTTCCATCATTGTACAGCACTGTCCCTGTCTGTTCTGTGTCTGTGTCCAAATTTCCTCCTTCTTATAAAGATACTTATAAAGTCATTGTAGACTTTGGAGCCACATTAATCCTGTGTGACCTCATCTTACTTTAATTACATCTACAAAAACTTTATTTCCAGATAAGGGCACGTTCATAGATGGTGAGTGGACATGAATTGGAGGGGGAGAAGGACCCTATTCAACCCATTACAGGCACTAAGGGCTGGATGAGTACTTCCCTGACTCCCCAACAGAGGAAGGACTAGACTGAATCATCTTGTGGTAACAATGATTGCCACATGGGCTCCCCGGAGGGCTGGCTATTGGAAGTACATGGTTTCCTAAGAAATTGGAATGGTTCTGTGGAGCCCCTGAAATGGTCAGTACAATTTCATGCATCTAGTGTTTCTCCTGGAGAAAAAGTTGATAGCTTTCATCAGATTTTCAAAATGTGCTTGCCTGGTTACCATGTAAAACACATGGGAGTCAGGGAGGGGGAGAGATTGCACAAACTCTATCCCAGGGGTGCTGGTTATGGGACATTAGCAGGGAGACTGCTGAATCTGCATTTCTACTGTGCAGGGGAGAGTGGGGACAGGGCAGGCTCCCTGTGGTTCTGCATCTGGAGTGAGAACTTCATTACAGGCATGTCTGTGGATGCTGACTCTACTATCCACCACCATGCCCTCCAGAGACCAGCTGGGGCCTCAGGAAATTTACAGTCAACTTCTGTACCTCGTCCTTGACAAAAATGCCCGGCAGGAAGGTATCAAAGATGAAAGTGGTGCCATGGTTGTCTCACCTAGCCCTAAGTTACCTAAGCAACCTTGCCCTCTGCCATGATAGGTGACATGGTGCCATGTTAGGCCCTTCTCCTCTGTATACACATGGGGTACCTGCTTCTCAAACAGACACTCAGTTCCCTTGGCCTGGCTCACTTGAGGTGAACCATAGTGACTCCTCAGTCACCACCATGTCTGCCCATGTGCTCTTAAACCACCAGCTTGACAAATTTATTCTAGAACTTTGCCAAAGGTTGTCTTTAGGATTGCCAGGCTGCCAATTTTGGGACTCTAGCCCCTTCACCTTTTAAAACTTGTACCTTTGTCCAACTCTGGGCCCCATGATGCCTGAAAAGTGAGCCCAGAAGACCTGAATGCTTGTGGGCCTGTTTCATTTGTCCTCCCAGGGCTATGGCTCAGAGTTTGTCTTTCCCTGGAGAGATGACATAAGTTACAGGGCTAAATCTGATCTCCTTGTCTTGTTTGGATGCTTCTTCTTCTTCTTCTTCTTCTTTTTGTTTTTTTTTGTAATATTTTCTTTCTGTTTCTCATCCCAAAGAGCAGTATCTTTGCTGGTGAAAATGGGAGAAACCTACAAGTTAAACAACTCTGTTTTTGCCTAGACATCAGTTGATCATTTGCTTTCTCAGATGTAATTGACGGCTTTCAGGTGGAAAGACATCCAATATACACCCCAGGGTACTGCCTCAGTCCTGTAGGTGTCTGTCACTCTGGGTCACGGAGGTAAAGAGCAGCCCTCTTTCTGTCTCCAGCGCTCTAGCTTGAAAGCCAGGTGGGGGCATTTCGTGGTGTGTGCCTCACTTTCCTCCATTGGGGGGGCACCTGAAAGCATGGATTGCTGGGGTCTCTCCTGGATGCTGGCCCTGCATATCCTAGATCCCTGCCCCAGGGCCTCCTGGGTGCTGGGGGAAGAGATGTGCCTATTTGTGGAATTCTTGCAATGTACCAAGCATCAGAAATGATACTTTTCTTATTTTACAGAGGAACAAACTAAGGCACACGAGAAGCTCACTCACAGCAGCACAGTTAGTAGGGTGGAATATGATCCTACTTACACCCCTGTTGGATTGTGCCTGATCAGTCCTCTCTATAAAGCACTAGAAGGGGGACACACAGCGCAGTGGTCACCTTTCCCCAGGGTTGCTCTCTGCTAGTGTTGGACACTGGGCTTGAGGTCCTGCTTCGTCATCAAGGAACTATGTAGCCTGTGCCCAACGATGTCACTCCCTGGGTCTTTGATTTCTTTTGTAAATGCAGCACTGTGACATTGCTGTGTCTCACTTGCTTGCAGAGGGCGCCTACAAGGAGCACTGAAGCCATCCACATGTTGTTTTTAAGAGTGTTGAATGACTATATAATTGACTATCCAAACTGGGACTTTTGTTAAGTTAAAGGGGAACACTAGTAACAATGAGTCCGGGACAATACAATAGGCAGCTATGAACCTATGGTAGTACGCTGGGACTTCTGGGAGCCCTAGTTTCATACTGTCACTATCACCTTGCTGATGGCAGCCCTCCTCCATCTTGAAAGCCTATCTAAGGGCCCACTAAGCTTCTCCAACCCACACTGATGATCCACCCAGGGGATAGCATCAACCTACAACTTCTTGTTCCATAGGTAGGCTGCCAGACTGTCACAAGGTAGGGGTTCCAGGGCTGCTGAGGGCAGTGGTGATCAGGAGAGACACCCCCCAGGACCAAATTGGGGAGCAGAATGTCCCCTCCAGCCTTTTTTTCCACCCATGGGCCTGGTCTAGGCCAGGTGAGAAACACACCAAACTGAGACCAGACTCTGCAAGCAGCTCAGACCTGTAAGCAGAAAGCAATTTGAGAGATGTGGACAGTAAGAGGATAAGCTGAGAGCAGGGGAAATCAAAGGGCAGGCAACCAAGTGAGGCTGGGAGGCCTATGGGACTGGGAGGCAACTGAATGGGGTGTGGTAAGTAAAGGGTTGTTGTCCTTCCCTGCCCCACTCTTATGCCAGTCAAGTTCACGCAGCAGATCACCTGCTAGGTACAGCACCTGACTAGGTAAGACCGGGAGGCCCCTACCTGTCCACTGGCAAGGGGCTTGAGTCCCACATTACAGCTTCATCCCTCTGGGGTTAGCATTGCTGTCGTCAGAGTTCTCTCTTGAAATGCAAAATTATTTGCCCCAATAACTTCTAACATTTCCACATGCCTTCCTTTATCAGACCACTTCTTGCTGCCAGCAACTGCCTCAGAGCACCAGACAGGTGTGAGGGACCATTTTCCCCACCGAGGGGGAGACCTCTTAGGCAGCTGATGACTACTTCTGTCAGGGACAAGAGCATCCTTCTTCTGTCTACTTTTTAAAAGGTAAAACTTATAGTGAAATGCATTAACCTTAAAGATATAATTCATGCATTTTATTAACACAAATATGGACACACTCATAGAAAGACAGAGCACATTTCTTTCTCTCCAGCAAGTTCCCTGGTGACCCTTTGAGGTAGCAACCAACCTCCTCCAAAGCACCCAGTTTCTGCACTATTTTTAACCATTGCTTGCTTTTTTCTGTCCTAAAACTTCCTCTCCTGATTTGTGCCCGGCTTCTTTCACCCAGGGTAAAGTCTGTGAGAGTCATCCGTGTTGCTTGAGTTGAAGGGGAAAGGCAAGGGGCCTCAGGCCCTCTGGCTAGCTGAGCAGCAGCCTCCTTTGTCCTGGATACCCTTCTGGTATCCAGGAGGCAGGGGCCCCTCTGACCAAAGGCACTCCACTAACAGTGCATAGCTCTATTGTCAACTGTTCCCTCCTATGGCCTTCACTGGACTTCACTCCACAGAGGGACTAAGGACTGGAGGTGTCCTTCAGAGCTAAGGTGGGAGGACAAGGAATTTGGAGTCTGAACTCAGGGCATGAGGTCCAGGGGAACCACTGCTAAAGCCTGGGGTCCAGGAGCATCCAAAGATGGTGCATAAAAATGACACAAGGCTCTGCCAAAACTCACTCCTCCAGGGAACACCACAGTTTTTCTCACCATGGCACTATCACCCGGTCTCAGCCCTGTCCATGTCTCCTAGGTCACTGTAGTGACCTAACTGTCCCTGTGTCTATCTCATCCTCTATAGTTTGTCTCCACACAGCAGCCAGAGCTAGATAGTGCATGCCACTGCCTTGCAAGCCCCCTGGTAGCTCCTTGCTTCCATCTGAATAAAATCCAGTCTTTAAGATGGTCTATAAGCCAAGTGTGGTGGTGCAGGTCTGATATCCCAGCAGTAAGGAGACTGAGGAAGGAGGAGTAGAAGTTCAAGGTCAGCCTGGACTACAAAGGGAGTTTCAAGGCAGCCTGGGCTATGAGACCCTATCTCAAAAAAAAAAAAAAAAAAAAAGGCTGTAAGATCATCCAGGATCTGCCTCATCCCTTCCACCTGCTCCAACTATCCTACTGCACACTGGGCTGACAAGCTGTTATCATTGCTTTCCACTGGGGCTCTTACTTACTGTCTGCCCCGTCCCTGTAAGTACCTGGAGGTCAGGGGTCACCCAGCACTGGGCCTAGAAGATGGCTGTGCTCCTGCTTCCTTGGTTTCCCAAAAGGGTCTATGACCCAAAAAGGTTAAGAATCCTTAGGCAAACCAGAGTGCGCTGGGCTAGGACGAAGGACTCTGAGGGAGCTCCCTCCCAGGCCCTGTGTGGTCACTACGGGGACATGGCCTTGAGTGCAGCAGACCAGAGGAAGGATAACTAGGCAGGGGCCTGAGTCAGCAAGCTAGGTCAAGTCCTTCTAAAGGCAGAATATTCGTGTCTCTTCACTCAGTGTTGCAAAGCTTTTCTTGATTTCTACGTTGTTTTACTGTGCCCTTCCCTTAGAAGTAAGGGCTGGGAAAAGAAGTGGCCAAGGACCCAGTCACCTGGGACTGTGATGCTAATGAGAGTGAGGGTCCTAGAGACCAGGTAGAGAACTGGAACAGGAAAGGAACCTGAACTGCTTGGAGCCCTCCCATTCTGAGTGCCAGGGCCACAGGGGGGAATGGAAGAGGGAAGTTGAGGGGGAATGGAAGGACACCTAGGCTGAGACCCTGGGTTGAGAGCATGAGAAGGTGGGGGTAGCATCAGAGGCCTAGAAAACCTCAGCTGTGATGGAGGGCAGGTGCCCGTGGACTTGGCTGTCTCTCGCAGAGCAAGCCAGCACTGCCTCACTCCTCCCTGTGTGTCATTTAACGTTTGCAGTTAAGTATTTACAGATATGTTCCCATGGCAACAGAGGCCTCAAAGTTACTCTCACAATTCTGTTTTCTCAAATGTGTTTCTCTGCTTGATTGCACAGAGTTTTCTGGAAGCTGGCCAAACTGTGAGTCACATTCCCAGCCTTGTGCCTTCTCCCACTCCCACTTCAGAGTCCATCAACCTGACACATATCCTCCTGTGGCCTGTCCTCCCCAGCTCCAGAACCTGGTAGGTGGTCTAGGTGCCTTGATCTTGGAGCCACAACCTCCACTGTCTGGATCCTTCCACTTTCTGGGTCTTCTGCCAGCTACCCCTTCCCCAGGCAGCCCCCCAGCTTTTCTGATCCATCAGGCACATCTGAGCCTGCTGTTCCCCATGCTCCTTGAGGCTCCTGTAGGTGGGGTCTTCCCTCTCACCTCTGACACCTGCTGTTGTAAACATTCCCTGGTTGCACTCCACTTCATCCTGTGCACCAGCACTTTCTCCCAGCATTGCCCATTATCCTGTGCATTCAGCCATTTTTTCCAAAACCCCTGCTCTGTGTCAGGCATTGTGCAAGGTACAGAGATATGGGGGGTGGAAGCAGGGAAAGGAGGGTCTCTATGGGCATGGATTCATCTCTAAGTGGAGACAGGTGGATGACGATTAAGAAAAGACAGAGGTAGTGATTTGTGCCATGCATAAAATAAAAACAAGGTGGTAGATGGAGCCCCTGGCAGGGGCTGTCTTAGGCTGGAAGTCAGGACAGGCCTTGGTGAGAGGGGCATCATTGCTGAGATGTGATGAATAAAATTGGTACTTGTGGGAGAAGTACCTGGGAGAGGGAACAACCAGTGCAAGTGATGGATCAGGGATGTTCCAGAAACTGCCATGAGGCCAGGGGGCAGGAGCAAGTGATTGAGGGCATCCCTCAAGCAGCAGAACCAGAGGAGGTAAAGGTATTAAATTTCTCTCTGAGTGCAAATGACCTGATTGGTTGCTGTGTGGAGCACAGTGCATGGGTACAAGTGAAGGAAGTCACCCAAGAAGCAGAGAAAGCTCAGAGTGTGTGGGGGATGGAGGAGAGATAGCAGATGAGTGAGGCCAGGGGAGGGCTGAAGAGGACCTACTGTGATTCCAGTGAGTCTTGTCATCCCAGCTAGAGGGAAGGGTCACTCTAGGCATCCCAACAGTCCCCTATGGCCATATGTGCTCTTATTCCTGCCTGATCCTAGTCTTTATCCTCCAGCTGATCTGATATCACAAGAAGGCACAGATAGGAGCAGGGTTCCCTGTGGTGAGTCAGTGCCCATCACAGCAGTCCCAGGCCAAGACCAGCGCCTCCTCCAGCCCACAGGATTAGCACTCCCTGGTAACTCAGCTCCTGGGGCGGTGGTGCCCCTGGAAGCACCTGCCTGTCTCTCCCTCCACTTTCCCTACATCTGATTGTGCTGGGGCAGCCTAGTGCAAGGCGGGTGTCAAGGTCAGATGGCTCCTCCCAGCTCAGCTCTGCCCTGAGTGAGGGCTCTCCTGCTCTGTGCTCCTCCTCCCATTTCAGGAGCCCGAGGAGCTGCCATCTGGGAGGTGCTGGGAGCCATACTGTGTTGGATCTTGCTAAGTATGAGAAGACATTAACTCTGCCAATGGTTCCTTGAGTGGCTACATCACTATTATAAGTGATTTAAGTTGCCAGCATTTAATTGATGTTATAAACACCATGTTTATGACACTGTATGAGAAATGATGTGTTCTCTTGTTCCTATACATCATGGAGTACATAGGGTTCTCCAGCATGGCATGCTTTTCTGCTTCTACCTTCTCCCTGCTCTGCTGTCCTTGTCACCGCTATTGAATCTCCCACCTGCTCTGGGCCTGGGTAGGAAGAGAGGAAGATCTGCTGTTGGTGCTGTGGACAATCTAAAAACTCAGGTGACCCAAAGAGTTGGACAGTGCACCTATCATTTTGGTTTGGCTTTGGAATGTATGTTGACTTTCATAAGGAATAAGTGGGATGCTTCTGGGAATTGGGACCATTTAAGGCAGAAGTCCTAAGAACACACTGGAAGAACTATCAGATGTCCACTGGTCACCCCTTCCTGGTAGGGGTGGATGAAGTTAAGGGTCTAATGCTTTCATCTCATCAGAGCCCCTCCCACCCCCTTTTTCTATCCTCTCCTGCTGCTCAAATTGGCTTCTCCCAGTGGACTGAGAAAATATGGTTTCTGTCGCTATGGCATGGCTTGAGCCCACTGAAGTACCTCCTTTAGGAGCCAGAAGGCCTCTGTCCACTGCCTCCACCCCTTTATCGCTATGGCAGGCACTGCCTCAATTCTCACAGCACCAGTCCCTGAGAAACCCCCCTCCTAAGGCTTGTGAATACCTAGAAAAGAGGGTGCCACGCCAGCAGCCACATCTGAAGGTGCAGAGATGACACTGGGTAACAGATATCCTGGAGGTGGGAAGGAGGAAGGAGAAACACAGATTAGGAAAGACTGAAGCTTGAGGATGCTTCCAGGAGAAAGCACAGCAGTTTCCTAGGGGTTGTAGGGCCAGGGAAGCCTAAGCTTGCCCATGGGCCCTCTCTACTAGTTCTGCTTCCTGGCCCATTATCCTCTAGAGCCAGCAGAAGCAGCAAGGAGCAGGGGCTCTCTGAGGGACAGGGTGCCCCAACCAAGTTAGGGCAGAAATGGAGGTGAGGGGGAAGGGGATGCCACCCCATAGGAATTGGGGGCCCCTGAAGGGTACTGAGAAGACAGGAAACTGAACACTGCAAGAAGGAAGGAGGAAAAATTTGAGAAAGCAGAGCTGGTGGGGGGACTGGAAGGAAGTACCCCAACTGGTTCTTTGTCCTCAGCATTTTTTTGGTTCTTTTTTGAGCCCCCTAGGGGTAAAGACAAGTTAGGCTGCATGCTGGGGACAGAGGTGGGAGGGTGGAGGTACAGGCAGAGCCTATTGCCGTGTGAGTAAGGGCCGGGTCTGCTCTGATTTCCCTGCTTCTCTCCTCCTACCCTTCCCAGGCCCCCTGCGAGGCTTTCTCTGCAGTGGGGAGAGATTAGCATTTGAAATCCTGTGGAAGGCTGCTCCACTCCCCACTCTTCACTTCCCCCAAAAAGGAAAACAGTCGTTGAAATTGAAAAATGGTGCTCAGTGAAGGGTTTAAAGACATTTTGAATTTAAAACATATTTTAAAGGTCATTTTCAGCAGTAATTATGTTATAATGGCCGGGCTCTTAGCAAAGGCAGAGTCCCACAGTAACGTTAGACAGAATGGAAAGCAGCAAGAGCCAGGGCCTCCTATAGCTCTCAGAACAGGGAGGGGGTGAGGCAGGGGGAGGGGTGGGGAGATAAGAGGGGGTACAGCGCATCCTTCCTTTCAGAGTCATCCCCATTCTGTTCTCACCACCTGGATGCCCAGGAACAAGGAGGTACACAGCTAAACTTGTTCCTGGCTTGGAAGAGTCTTCCAAGACCTCTTCGGGGCTTGACACATCTGGGACTTTGGGGACTCACAGGACCCTCTGGTGGGGCAGCCTAGTGAATGTGGCCCTCCTGTCTGATGGGGCAGCCTACAAACTCCATGGCTTTCCTTCTGTTTCCATTCTTGGGTGCTCTTGGCAGCAGGCTCCCCAACCATTGAGCGGGTGGGAACTGTGGCTCTGCTGTGCCCACTGCTTCCTGAGCTGGGGCCTAAGAATGCAAAGAGCCTTCTTGACCAGTGACTGTGTTCTACATTTTTGGAACAAGTTGGGGACATTAACACACTGGTTATTTATTTGAACCTTAACATTTTCTTCTTTTCTCGATACTAGGGTTTGAACTCAGGGCCTCACGCTTGCTAGTCAAGCACTCTATCTCTTGAGCCCTTTTTGCTTTAGTTATTTTTCAGATACAGTCTTATGGTTTTGCCCACCAGTCTCGGAATGAAATCCTCCTACCTCAGCTTCCCATGTAGCTGAGATTATAAAAGTACCACTATGTCTGGCCTGAACCTCAACATTTTCTATCTTAAATCCTAGACCAACAGCCTCTGCCACCCTTTAGCCCACTTCCTCCTAGAAGGCACATTTATTCTTTTCAGGAACAACACACACACACACACACACACACACACACACGCACAAGATACACTGAAAACACACCCATGAGCACCTATAGTCTGTTGATCAGACTTGAGTGAACATAGACAGGCAGGATGTAGCTTAGGGACTGGTCACTATGGTTCCACCATAGAGGGTAGATAGTAGAAAAGTCTGGGCAGAAGGAAGCACCAAGGTAGTATAACTGGGATTCTGGGAAGAGCCCAAAGGGCCCATCTGGGAGCGATGGCTGTCCTAATCTGGGAAGGCTACACAGAGGATGTATAAGTGGGATGAGAGCAAGACCAAATCAACAAAAGAATGAAGAAAATGAAAGCAGAAAATGAAATAAAGCAGTGGCCTCAAGCTGTAGCATTGCCAGTCCAGCTGGGGAGAGGACCACTCTTTCCCCAGGTTTCTGCCAGGTCCCCAGAGGTGGTAGAAATTAAACAATGGAGTTAGGAGTGTAGAACTTGGTCTAGAGACAATGTTTTCTGTGCATGGCCTGGCTCTCACTGCCCTGTCTCTGTGGACCTCCTTTGGGGGAAAGTGGGGGGTGGGCACTCAAAATAATGAGGGGTGCAAGTCTTTGCAAAGGAGATGGGTAGCCTGGCAAGTGGGTGCAAGCAAGCATCACGTGGGAGGACTGGTTGCACATGGGGACTGGTGGTGCCCACAGGAGCCCATGGCAGGGTGCTGGGGTGAGGGCGGTGAGGTTGAGGGGTGTGGCTGGGGACCCAGCCCTGGAAACATCCACAGGTGAAAAGGGAAAGGGGTGAAATATAAAAATACCCAGGAGAGGCACAGTGCCTGGTTACAGTATTATTAAACTAGAGCATCTTATAAAACTCGAGCCATTAATAACAGGCTGCCTCCACGTTGGGGTAATTTATTCAAATTGTGTGTCCGGGATGGAGGAGCAGATGTTTGGGAGCTGCTGGTGTCACTAAATGAGTTCCAGGGGAAGAGGGGGCTGCATGCTGGTGGCAGGGACTCAGCTCCACACCGCACCCTCTGCCTCACAGGAATGTCACCGCATTCCACCACTCAGTAGACCTTACCCCAGGCTGCCAGACCGCAGGGGGAGGGGTCAGGCAGGGACAGCTAATTTAGTTCAACAACTGCCAGGATAGAAAACTAGAATGTCACAGGCCTATAGTCACTGCCTGCTGGCCAGTTGAAATGCCAGCTTTTACACGAAGTCATCTTAGTTTGTCCAGCCCCTCTGATGCTGGGAGTCAGGTAACTAGGGAATCAAAGGTCTCTTCCTAGGTGGTATCTCCACAAGTTGGTGGCCCAGCAAGTGAACTCTTGAGCCTCATTTGCCTTATCTGTACAACAGAACAACAATACCCAAGACATGGAGTGTTGGGCAGGGTGGGGAGCACAGGGACACCAGAAAGCCCATGCCAGAGGGATGTTAAGGCCAGTTGGTTTCCTGTCAGCACCTTATGGCCCTCACTTAGGGTCCACTCAGTGCATTGTGTCTTCCATTTGTTTCGTTGATTTTACCCTAGTCCCCAACCAGACACTCCCATGGCCAAGAATCGAGTTGGTATGTGCCTCTGCAGGTATGCTGAAAATGGACTCTCCCTGGATGCTTGCAGGGCAGGGTGTGTGTGTTGGGACACCAAAGTTCACACAAGCCTGCCCTTGGACTCAGGGTGGTGGTCTGGGTTTAGGTTAAACCTCGGTCCTGAGGGGGGTGGGGTCAGGGCCTCAGGATCTGGTCACAGATTCCAGGACAGAGAACTGAAAAGTTTGTCAGCCTCTGGGCACCTGCCAGACCTGCAGAGAAGGGAAACTTCCATAGAACAAAGCTCTCTTGCTTGATTTTGCCCCTCTGGCAAAGCAAACATTACCCAATGATATCATTTCTATCTCAGTTCACTTCCCTTTCTTAAGGGAGAGGGAGGTGGGGGGGATATTGCTCTGCTCAAGTCTTCATACCTGGAGTCTGAATCTTGTGAGTGACTTCATGGTGGATATATCCAGTTTTACTTCCCCCACTCTTCCTCTCCTCAGGACAGGGAACTCAGAAGCCCAACCAATTCCCAGTACATTACTTGCAATGGATGAAGAGAGATTTTCTCCTCCTGTCTCTGTTTTGCAGCCCTGGATAACTGCTTACTGAGTGGGTTTGATGTGGGGCCCCACCCAATCAAGGAGTGCTCTGTGAGGGTCCTAGCCTTGTGTTTGGGTTCCATGCCCACCACTGACAAAAGGCCTCCAGTGGTCCCTGATGAAATTTTCATGGTGAGTGGTGGATGACTTGCCACCACTCGCCATGTTGGAGGCAGACATCTCTTCCCACAGGTCTAGCCTTGATGGTGCCACCATAATGTAATGACATGAGAAAAAGAAGCCCTGTCATCTCTCGGGTGACCCGGACATAAATTGACAACAGTAGGATGGTGCTCTCACAAGAAAGATTACTTAAGCAAATTCCACCCCTCATGGGACAGCAAAAGTGCATTTGTCAGAAGTGGGAGCCCGGGGAGAAGGCAGAGGGGCCCCCATTGCCACCTCTGTGGTCTGTCTACCATGGTCATGGAGGTGGCTGGAGGGATTGATTGTCCAAAATCTCCTGCAGGAGAGGTGAAGGATGTGAGGGACTGTGATGGCTATCCCCCAGGTTCTCCCTGTCCGCTTGGCTGATAGGGTCATTGGCAGCTGGCTGCCCTGTGCCTCTGCCCCTGGCAAATTGGACTTGCTTGAAGCTTGAGGTTCATTTCCAATGAAGGAGAAAGTGCAGCCCCACATTCGCAGGGCAATCAGCACACTCTGTGATGAATGGAGCCTGTGTCACTCAGCGAAAATGAATATTTCTTTGCAATAATGGCCAGATGGTAGCAACTCTCCGATCCAAATTAAAACATGCATGATAAATGCCAGGAAAACAGAGGAAGACAAAACCCCAACCTGGAGTGAATTCTCTCTATAAATCTTCCCCCACGTGACCCTCCCCCACTACCACAGCAGCCCTGCTAATAGCCATTAAATTATTAAGATGTGCTGCAAGGAGAATGCCAATGTCAGGGGTACTGGCCCCCTGAACACCTGCCCCTGCCGAGGGGGCCAGAGCGGGTGACGGCCCAAACCAGGGGCTGCTTCTAGACTCTACAGAGAGCCTGGAGGGTGGGAGCACGTTCCTGCTTAGAGTCATGGGTGAGTGAGAGCCTGGCCTCATAGAGCAAGCACAGAACAAGGTCTGTGAGGCCTGTGCTCAGTTAGGCTCTGGGAAGGGCAGACATACCTGTTCTCAAGGAGAGCACAGTCTGTACGGAAAGACGAGTACCTAACATTGCACCTGACTTTAGGGCACACACAGGGGGTCAGGAAAGGGCTTCCAGCTGAGCTGGGAAAGCCAATGGGGAGCAGTTGGAGAAAACAGTCCAGCAGGGTAGATTGAAGAGGGCTCAGACTGATGGCGGGGAGCTAGGCAAGTGGGGAAGGTCAAAGAGGATGTTTCTGGGGTGGACAGGCACCTGGAGTTCTGAAGGTAGCAGGTACCAGGCGGGGCAGGGGTGGTTTGGAGTTTATATTTCACAGTGACAAAGGGCTCTTGGGCTTATGGCTTAATTCCCGTGCCCCTGCCCACCCCCGATAGCTGGAGGCTTCATGGTCTCTTGTTGGTCTCCCTTATAGTTCTATCCAGTCCTCCCTTGCACATGGGCATTTTCCCAGGTCCAATGTCTGTCAACACCAACCTCTTCTACAGACCCCAAGACTGCTCAGCATCTTCCAGAACCCTACCCTCCAAATGTTTAGCCTGGCATCACTTGGAACTCTGTCTTGGACCGACTGTTTTCCTCACTTTCCCTAGACAGGCTCTAGGCCATGGAGCCTGCATTCCTTGTCTCACTGGCTTCTCCTCCAACAGGAAGTCCTCTCCAGAAAGCTATCCTTAACTGCCCCCGCTTGGGGGGCAGTGTCTGTGGCACATACTGTCTCCAGTGCTCAAAATGCCATCAACTATCCCCTCACTCTAGACCGTGAGCTTCTCCAGAGCCTAGAGATCAGCAGAGGCTGGAAGATGTCTTCCTAGACCCATGGTTTTGTCTTTCATGGTCCATCTCCTCTTCAAGATCAGGGACTGTCTCTCCATGGTTAAAAGCCACTTGCATTTGGCCATTTATGCACAAGTCTCAAGTGTTTTAAGACATCTGGGCCAATTAACCCAGGATTGGGATGTGGTGTCCAGGATATCAAGATCATGAGTTGTGCCTAGCATGGGTCCCTGCTGACATCTAGGCCTCTGTAAAGCCTTTTCTCATTGTCATGTCCCAGATAGATAAGGCCCTACTGTTCAGATTGGTTCTTTGCAACTCAGACTTTCTCTGCCTGCTCGTCCCAGCTGAGTCCTACACTTAGACGGCCACAGACTGGCTCTTCCTGCTTCTGGTTGCAGGTTCAATCTCAAACCCTCTCTGAGGCCCCCTATCCACCCATTCCTCACTATGGGTGAGGAGTGTGAGGAGTGAGAGCCCATCCCAAAGACACTTGTCCAATCTCATCTTGGTGGACTTGGACCTGGTCAGGGGCATGGATGATGGAAGGACTCATATTGGAGGTGAGTACCCCAGCCCAGTCCTGTGAGAAGCAGCAAGGCACCTAGGCTGCCCAGAACCGAGGTTCAAAGGCTAATTCCTGGGTGTGTGGTCTTGCAGAAGTCACCAGTTTCCTCCTAGCCCTTGTTGAGCCTCCATAAATTGGAATGATGCCCAGTCACACTGTGCAGGGATACTGCATGGCTGCAGACCCTTTTATTGGAGACTTTGAATGGCTTAATGGGGGGATTGGGGTCCCACTAGCTCTAGTCATGTCCTCCCTGTGCTCCAGAAGCTGCTGCTGCAGAGGGTACTTGCTTTGGGCTGAGAGGGCCAGCAGACAGGGATCTGTCTGATCTGGAATATTGGAAAGCAGCATAGACTAGAGACTCTAAACTGGGCCTGTGAGCTTTGGCCAGAGGATGAGAAGAGACAAATGTTTGCGAGTGAACATAGGTTTGCAATGCAGGACCAATGGACCACAGTGAACCAAATCCAGGTCTTCCTATTCCAGAAAGTAAACCATCCTCTCCGATCAAACCAACTCTTCTACATGATTTAAAAATAACCAGGATGCCACATATCTGCCTTACCTGTCTTCATTCTTTTGCCTGTGACACTTAGCCCAGATGCTTCTTGTCATCCCAGGTATCACCTACTCCCGGAAGCCTTCCGTCCTGCTCCATTCTGACAGTTCATATGCTCAGTACATCTCTGGCCCTGGGCAGTATGATTTCAGTTTGCTCTTGGTCAATCAAACATTGTGAGAGGTCCTCACCTGCTACCTTCTCTCTTTTTCCATGGACTGGACTCTAAAAATAAAATGCTAACTGCAGTAGCCACTGTCAGGGAAGATTCAACGATTCACCGATGGTGTTTTACCTGTGGCAGCTGGAGGGACTGTCACCTCTTTGCAATAAGAGGATGCAGCTCTCAGGGGCAGGCAGCACTATGGGAAGGACAGGGAATTTGGAATGGGGTGGGAGGGACATGAGTGTGAAGCCAGACTGTCTCTGTCCACTGCATTGCTCTAGCTTCTCCCCCCATGGCACTGAGAATCCCCAGACTCTGGTTTCCAGAACACCCTTTCCATCATGTTATCTGCCCCCACCCAAAGATCTGAGAGAGGTCTCCTTGCCTAAATATGTCCATTCAAAGCAGCCTCTAGAAATCAGGGTTCCCATACCTTGTCCATCCCCCAGAGCAGACCCCTATCCCACACCTGCTTTGGTTCAGGTTATTTTCCCCATTTGAGGACAGGCAGGGGCTACCTTCACTTACCTCTCCCTCTTCCTGTCCCCCACCATCATCTCCTCATTACACCCTTGTTCTCACCAGTATGTATCAGTGACGTGTGCTGGGGCCAGGAGAAGGCTGGGTGCACAGCATTCATGCAGTGCAGTGCTGAGGACCACCTGGTCCAGGAAGAGCTGACTTCGAACTTTCTCTCTCCTATTCCCCATCTTCCTAGGAGGTGAGCTCTCCCTCCTCCAGGATCAGACAGTGTTTGGGGCAGAGAACCATGGTAGAGGTGATGGAGTGGGACACCAGAGGGAGCATGGTCCCCTCTCTCTGTCATTTCTATTCCTGGGCACACAGGCAGGAGGCAGCTTTTAAATATCATTCCAGAAGGCCATTTGCTATGATTAATATCCCATTTCCCCTGAAACAACCCTTTGCTAAATTAGCCAGGGCCAGAGGGAATTTGTCGGGGAGCTGCGAGTCTCAACTTAACTCTCCAAATGCATAAAAAAAAAAAAACTTCAAAAACAAAACGAAAATCAATCAACACCCCTCCCCCAGTTGAAAGCCTAAAGTCCATTTAAATTCAGCAGGCTGGCAGTTAATTATATTTTCACACCTATGGCAGGAGTTACAGATGTATTTATAAAGTGTGTCTGCCCCCACTGGAGCTTCCTCAGGCCCTCCCTGGGGAGCCTTCCTGGCCAGCTACTTTCTCAGCCACAGAGACCTATCTTCACACTGCTGCTATTCGGGTCCACTTGTGTAATCTGGAGGTGGCTTCCTGGATTTTTAAGATTTCCTTTAAAAGGAGCTTAAGAAAGAAAGGAGACAAAGATTCCTTTAGGTTTTTTAAGTCAGAAGGAATATAGGGTTATTAAGAAAGGGAAGGCTGCTCCATGATCTTGAGAAATTAATAGCCAGAAATGCTTACACAAAAAATGGGATTGTGGTTAGATATGTGATAGAACTTCTGTTTTTTGGTTTTTTTTTTTTAAGTGGAAATGGGATTTGAACTCAGGGTTTCATGCTTGCGCAAAGCAGGTATTCTTTGTGCCGCTCTTAAGCCACACTTCCACCTCCAGTTCATTTTGCTTTGATTTTTTGGAGATGGGGGTCCATCTGGCCTCAGTCTCCCAAATAGCTAGGAATATAGATATGATCCATTGGCACCTGGCCATGACAGAACTTCTTGACCATTAGAGAAGTCTTGGGGGCCTGGGTGGATAATCTGGGCTGGCTATGAGGTGTCTAATCTTTTAGCTTTTCCAAATCTTTCAGATCACATACACAGGGATTGGCTGGGCCTGCAGTGGTCCCTTTTCCAGACTGTTCCCTGAGTATACCAACCGTCTGGGCTGAGCTGTCCTATGTCTGATAGGAACTTCTTGAGCTGAACACTATCTTTTCTTAAATATCAGTCCAAAATAAACTTAGGAATCAAGTGTATAAAAGATATGGGCTTTGGGCTTGATCTATGGTATAATTTGAGAAATTCTAGGGAGCACAGGACAGGGCAGGAGGACAAAACAGGGATTAGAAGTTTTGGACAAGGAGAGGGAGAGGGAAAAAAGAAGTGGGGCAGTTGTTCTGCTTTTTCATAAAAAGAGTAACGGCTGAGCACGAGGCAAACTCATGGTGGGGTTATCGTGGCTCCTGAGGCCTCTTCAGGCCTATGAGGTGCCATGTCCTAGTCAAAAAAGGAGTTCACATTCCCCAAACAAGGTCTTCCTGGTCCACCATGATACATCCTTCATGGTCCCAGCTCTGGGAGGGGAGGGTGGTGCTGTCACCATCTGGCTAAGCTGGGGAGAAATGGGTCTGGAACAGGGTCTTGTGAGGGAACAAGGAAATGTACACTAGTGCACGCACACACTCACACACACGTGTACACATGTAGTCATGTGCCCACACATGGAATACACACACAGGCCAGTTTTCAGAACCTACTGTGGGGACTCAAAGGGTGCAGAGGGTGATGAACCTGGGGTATTTCAGGCTCTGAGGTATAGGTCCTTTTTCAGGTGGCTGCTTTGGGGCTGGTCACTGGCCACCTTCTCACTCCAGATTGTATCTTCTGCATTGAGCTGTGGTCAGCTCTGCTCATCCTGGAGTTTCCCAGGCAGCCCCAAATTAGAGGTCAGGATGTGCTGGACCAGGAGGAGGCCCTTTGATTCAATGGATTCAGGATAATTTCAGATTAGCCTGCACCTGACCCTCCAGCCTTCCATTTCACTGTAACCCTTCTGCTTGGCCCAAGGGCTTCCTTGATGGAACCCTGAGGGGTTTCTATTCGCCAGACCTTTTATCCAGCGAGTCATTCGTTGCCTCTGAAGACTGGAAAATAGACACTTCTACATGCTGCATTTTCATAAAGCGGGACCAGCATATACATCCATTTCATTGGAAGACCTGCTAAATTGCCATTCTAGTGTGTGAGACTGATTAGCTGGAAGAGTCTAGAAGTGAGGAACACCAGCATTGGAAGTCAACAGTTGAACCTGCAGGTCTCCCTCTGCTGCACCTGTGGGCCAGGACCACCACAGGAGCACACAGCGGCCCTGCCTGGGCCCACACCTCTCCAGCTGGTCTCCAAAAGCCCTTCAGAGACCTCATGGACACTGTGTTGTCTGTCTGTTTAGAAATAAAATAATGCTCAGAGGAGAAATGAGGAACTTAATAGGATTTATAAAGCCACAGGACCTGATGGGGCTACAGATGGTAGAGGGGCCAGGAGGAGGGAATTGGGCTGGGTTTATGGCGGGAAATGTGGCCTCCGGGAGGGCCTGGGAGCAGCATCACATGCGTTGTGTCCAACCTCATTAGCTGGCCCAGCGGGCCTCCACGGCCACACCAGTACCTCTGCAGTGAGGGGAAAGATGCCCTGAAGATGCCGTTAAATGGACTGGGGCGGGGGGCAGCAAAAGGTACAAGAACAGCTAAATGATTTGACCGTTACCTACCTTGGGGCTTTAGGTGGAAAAGGAATGACTCATGGGCTATTACACCTGCCCAACCATCCCACACTTTCCTTATCCCTTCCAAAGTCCTGGCAGAGACAGGAGGAGAGACAGAGACAGGAGGGAGAGAGATGGGAGTGGGTAGAGAGGAGAGATGTAGACTTCTAGAAAGTGAGGCCCAGGGAGCAAATGGAAACTGCAGTGGGACTGTTCAGCTCCAGACAATTTTGCAAGACTTGGGGAGGGTAGGTGAGACATAAAAGAGGTTTCTTTACTTTCCAAAAGCTTCCCTAGGGGTCTGCCAATAGTAGCTTTCTATGACTACTTCTCCAGAGCTCCTTTCATGGCTAGAGCTTAGGGCTGCTTCCTATTGACCCCTTCCCAGACTACCCCAGGGGGAACAGTGTGGAGAGCTCCTGCTTTCTGCCTCATTCACCTGACTCCTTTCCATGGGCTCAGAGGGCCTTCCTCCAGGTCCTCTTAGGTTCAGTTCTCAGCCTTCCTTCCCTGGGCCTGATGAAGGATTCCTCAGGAAAACACACCCCCCACTGGCTAAAAGGAACTTGGGAGCCACCTGTCAGCAGCCTGTTCTCCCCTTCAGCCTTGGCCTCACTTGTTACAGCCAAAGGTCTCTGTCAGCTGGTGACTTCATTTGGCAGTGTCTCTAGATGATTGGTCCTGACTCTGCCATAGAAATAAACAACCTGTGTGTGTATGTCTGAGTTTTCCAGTTCTGGGACCTATGCGGAGGGCAAGGGCTGAGGTTACCTATCCTGGAAGACTGTTTTCTACCTAGTATCCATAGTACTGGGGCCTTTGGGGACAGTGAACTGCCAAGGTCTGGGCCTATCACTCCAAGCTTCTGCTGGACCCAGCCTTACTTTGCTTCTTATGTGGGTGGAGCTAAACTCACACTGGAGGAAAACGATGAACTGCCTGACCATTCCTACCATGATGGTGGTCTGTCAACCTCAGCTACCAATCCCTCCATATCTGAACCCCGAAATTAAAAAGTGGCCTTTGCACCTCAGCTACCAATCCCTCCATATCTGAACCCCGAAATTAAAAAGTGGCCTTTGCACCTTTAAATCTCCTTCTGACATTCCATCAAGGCCCATCCCTAGAACCACCTCTCCTCATGCCTGTCGAGTGATATGACCAGGGGATGCTTCTAGAAGCTGGAGAGATGTAATAAGAGGCTGAGCCCATGAAGTGCTTGCACAGTGGGTAGGGCCTCCTCTGTGTGGGTAGGGCAGGGAGCAGCTTTCCTTCCACACCTGGTCCAAGGCCTCCACAGGTTTCCTAAGCAGAAAATGAGTTCCTTTGTGCTGCTTACCAGCATTTGCGTGTACCTGGAGGGAAGCTGGGTGGACGTCCCAGGGCTCAAGTGTAGCCTGGGACAAAGTTCCAGGAGCTGGGATGTGGACAGGACTCACTGCTGAGCAGGGCTGGGGAGCCACCTCTGTTCCCTCTGGGATCACTTCCTTTCCTGCTTCTCCAGTGTTCGCCCACTGTGCTGAGTCTTCCTCCAGCCCACTCTTCAGGGCCTCACACCCTCCTCACATTTCTTCCTCTCACTTTGTTTCTCTCTTCTCTTCCTCTTCTACTGCCACTCCCCTCATTCTTCCTCCCCCATGCCACCGCCTCCCTTCCTTCCATTCCCTTCTCCTATTCCCCATTTCTTTCTTTGTCAGGTTCCCCTCCTGCCTCCCATTCCCTTCCCCCTAGAAGAACTATTTAATGGATATTAAATTATTTTAAACCAACTTTCTTAAAAAAAATAGCTTGGGGATAATGCTGACTCAGGACCATCTTACTGTTTAATATTGAATATGCAATTAATAGATAGATGTTTAGGTTTGGCTCTCTTTCCCCCCTTTCTACTGCAGGAAGAATAAAAGAGCTGATTAATCTGGCTTGGGGCAAGTGTCAGCACAAGAGATGTATGGGAGAAAGGAGATGAGGTTAGCAGCTTGGAGTCAGAGAGTGATTGCCTCCCAGGAAAGGGATGGGAGAAGAGAGTTGGAGTAGCATTCAGCAAAGCTGGAAGGAGAGGGGATTTTTGCCATCCCATGAAGGCTCTGAAGAACCTGCTGAACCTGGACTAGCCTGCTCCCTTCCGAGGCCTCTCTCAGTGGGCTTTGTTCATCTCGCTCTTGCTTCTTCCTCAGGTGTGCAATCTCCCCTCCTTCAAGGCCAGAAACACCACCTCCTCAAGTGTTACCTCCTGTGAGGCCTCTGGCTGTCCCTGGGGTCTCCTCTCTAGGACCACTGGTGGCATCTACTGTCCAAACTGCATGCCCACTCTGGAGAGTTTACTGTCTGTTGTTGCAGCCACTCAGCAGCTGTTGCAGGTGAGTCACTGAATACCTGGGTGACCTAGGTCTTACTGGGTCTGCCTCTGAAAATGGTCTCCGGGAAAGGCCCCCTCATTCTGCCATGGGCCTATGAATCCTGGGTGAGGCTGAGTGAGGATGGTGGTTCTGTCACTGCTAGAGAAGGTACAGGAGCAGGTCTAAGGTTGAGTAGGGTTCAGCAGGTGTGAGGTGGAGAGCCTGGAGGCCAGCAGGATGAGAAGCAGGGAGGACAAAACCCTTCTCCCTAAGGAGGTGGGCCAGAAGGGGAGACTAGCAGAGGCCTACAAATCCCTCCTTCCCTTTCGTGCTGATGTATCTTTCTCTTCTCCGGTGAGGTAGACAACTTGGTATGATGGAGAGCAGTTTGCTGCTGGAGGACCCAGTGCCTGGATGAGTAGAGACCTGACCTTTGATGCCAGAGGTGCTTTCTTCGTCATCTCTTTTTACTTTCTTTTAAAATTGCAGCATGTTTGGATCCTATCTAGGGGGAACAGGGCTATGTCCAGAACCTGCCCAAGTTACTCCTGTCGCTGAGGCCAAAGAGAACAATAGAATTACAAAGGTAATGAAACTACAGGGGGCGAGTCATTTGGGATCATAGCTGCCCCTAGCTGGCCACCTACCCTGCCCTCCCAGGGCAAGGTTCAGGGGGAAGCAGTGGGACTCAGCCCTCTTATACCAGCTCTGGCAGGTTCTATGTTCTAGGGTGAGTGTTTGTGGGTGAGACCACCCTTCTCTGTCCCTTACAGACATCTGTCTGCCTATTTGCATCTACTTCTCCGATCTTTACCTCCACACTGGCCTTGTGCATCCCACACCACCATTTCCCTTTCAGATATGTCCCTTGTCCCCTGGCCTGAATCCTCTTAGGGCACCACTGCAAACCACTGCCTCTCTCCATTCCCAACATCCTGACCAGGCACCACTTGCTATTCAAATCGCATCACGGTGGGGTTTTTCTCAACAACACCAAGACTGCTCTTTTGCTGTCCAAGAGGGGACAGTAAAATGCCCCAGGACTTGCTACTTATTTCCTCAGGCAGAAACCCACCAGCCAGCAGACCCCTGTCTTCTCTCCTCCACTCCACTGTCTTTCCACTTCAGTCACCCAGAGTCCAAAGCCCTGTCCCCAGGTACAAGGTCCTCAGGAGAGCAGATGGAGGAGGCAAGGAGTCGCTGCACTGAGACAAGGTGGGAAGGGAAGAGGGGGAGGGGAGGGGCAGAGACAAGTGGGCCCTCACGTGAAGGGGGCTGGCGCAGGCAGCTACTACCTCCTCGGCTCTCGCTGTCCGCAGGCTTCACCTGGATCGGCCGGTTCATCTGCAACAGAACACAGGAGACTGAGTTACAGAGGGTCTGGGATTGAAGGGCCAGACAGCCATGGACTCATAGGCGCACAGGTGCATGTGCACAGATCACACACACATACACACTCATCCTCACAAGGACCCATGTGCAGAGGCCAAGTGGCACATCCTCCCGAAGCTCTACCCATCTCCCCGCAACAGCACAGTCCCCATGGGTCCCTTGTTTAGGAGGTTTCTCTAGGTTGGAGACCCTGTGGAGCACCTCTTCCCACTTTGAGCTGCTCTTGCTAGCCTGTGTTGACAGAATCTGACATTGACAGCAGGCCTGCCTGGCTCCCTGTACCCATGAGCCACTCCTGTATCCAAAGCACACCTGTAGCCTAGCCCTGAATTACCCAGGTCAGCTGGCTCTGCCAGAACAAACTGGTCTCTGGCTACAGGTAGACCCCTGCCCGGCTCAGTGCATGGCCGTACTCCACCCTAGCCATCTCCAAGCCGTGGCCTGTGGGACGGGGATGACAGAGGATCTGGGACTCCTCAGCTGAGGAAAGGCGCAGGGTTGGGACTCCTGACTGAGTCCAGGGAGGTCCTCTCAGGGTATGTATGGGGCGGACACAGCCACTTATTTCTCATGGTGTCTGGGTGTCCAGGAGGACCCTGTTGCACAGCCTCATTTCCCAGGCTTGCCTGCTACTGGCCTCTCACGGGATTTGTGTCAATGCTCCATTCTGGCCACTAGGGGTCTCTGGACTCCAAATATCTGGGTCTACATCTACAGTTCAACCCCAGCCTGCAGGCACCACGGTGGGCTCTCCAGCTCTGCGTTCCCACGGTATTTCAGACAATCAAAATGCCAGAAGCCACGCAATGCACTGTGCTTTATGTCTTTGCCAGTGCTTTTCCTGTCGTGCTCCTCCTGAATCGCTTACTGAGTCTGCATTTCTCTCACAAGTACAGACCCCGAGAGGCAGGCAGGGTGGCACAAACACCCCCATGTTAGATGGGGGAGCTGAGACAGAGGGAGGCTCATGTGCTTTCCCAGGCCGCCCTGTGGCAGGGTCGGTCAGGGCTACTTCTATGCTTCCACAGCACTTTGAGACTTGGTTGCCAATTATCCTGCTTTATAAGGGTTGGACCAGCCAGTCACAAGCTCCCTCCTGCTTTCTGGTCTAGGATTCAGAGTTTTGGCTGCTTGGAGACAACTGGGGGTTGGGGGAAGATGTGTGTGACTCAGCAAGGTGAAGCTGAGGCCAGTGGAAGGGCAGAACCACACAAGGAAGGACAGAGGCAGCAGGCAGGACGTGGAGCAGACAGAGAAGATGACACAGGGAGCCGGGGCCAGCAAGACAGGCTGTCGGAAGCCAGGGTGTTGTGGTTTGTCACCAGATCCACTTAACACTTTGGTGGGGTCTGAGGAAAAAAAGGTGCTTCATATATAAGCACCAGGGGAAATTGTCATGTTACAGAAACTCCAATCACAGGGAAGGGAGAGGAACTTGACATTTCTGGCTTCCCCATAAGGAAGGTTGGTCAGATATCTGGCTGTAGAAAAGGGGCTCCAGGAGGGAGCCAGGTTATTCCTAGTTTGCTTTTTGGAACTTAGCATCCTACCTTTTCCTAGGCCACTTTTCCTCCTGGGATATTCTTTCTTTCATCAGAGTATTAACCAGGCCCAACCCTGTTTAGCTTCTGAGCTCAGACAACATCAGGCAAGTTCAGGGCAGTCTGGCCTTACACCTAGGGCATACCTTCCTCTTTGCCTTCCCCCAAACCTGCAATTTTCTTCTGTCCCAGGAAAGTTTTGAGGTCTGGGTTGGACCCAGTCTGGCCATTGTATTCTCTTCCACATATTTCTATGGCCTTTGTGCTTATGTAAGTTTATGGATCTCTGAGGTAGGGATTGTCATCTCCATTTTGCCAGTGAGGAAACCTGGCTAGAATTCGGCCAGGAGGATGCAGTGCTAACAGTGTCATGGCTGTTGGGCTTCCTGTGTTTTCTGTCATTGACCCAAGCTGCTCCAGGAGTTGGGGCCCAAGGAGGGAGGAGGTGGAGAAATGTCCATGTGGTACGTTTGTGACCAGGTTCTTTGGGCCATCAAATTGAATGCGTCTTCATCCTGGAATCTGGCCCTGCCACCTCTTGCACACTCCCACCCCACATGTCTACACTTTCTTCCCCTAAGCCCATTTTCTGGGCTTGCAGGTTCCCTCTACTTCTCCTAGCTCTTTCTCTTGGCATCCCATTAATTCTTTCAGTCTACTTCACAGATTCCCTGCTATGCACTGAATTGTTTCCCCACCCCCAAATTCGTATAGTGAAGCTGTGATCCCCAATGTGGTTATATTTGGAAATAAGACTATTAAAGAGGTAACTAAAGTTAAATGAAGTTATAAGGCTAGGACTCTAATCCTACATGACTGATGTCCTTATGAGGAAAAGAAAAGGCACCAGGAATATATGTGCACAAAGATAGGCCATGTGAAGACACAGCAAGAAAGAAAGTGGCCTTCTTCAAGCAAGAAAGAAACCTGAAATCAACCCTGCCCACACTTTGATCTTAAACTTCCAACCTCTAGAACAGTGAGGAGTATATTTTGGCTGTTTAAGTCAGTCAGTCAGCTTGCTATAGAATCCCCATTTTCCATGGAAAATTAAATGAGGGATTGAAATTTCCCTGTGTGTAGCACTGTATGCTCTGATGGGCACCCCACCCTCAGGTAGCTGCTCCTCTCTTTTTGGCACTTGGGCCCTGAACAGCACAACCAGACCTCCTTTTGATGCTGGGCTCACTCACTTCCCACAGACCCCTTGACTTCTCTCTAGTTTCACTGTGAGCTTCCTGATAGGGGTTGGGGGGGATCTGGGGTTTCACTTGGCCTCCAACCTGCCCTTAGCTATGAGACAGCAGAACTGGCTTGGCTTCCATGGAGCAGCACCTCTGGGGGATACTTTTTATACCCCATTACGATCTGAGAGTGGTCAGCATCCAGGCAGCCTTTGTAGAGCTTGTCAGAGAGGTGCTGGGCTAGATGGTGAGATAAAATACAGCCTTGTGCTTTCTTAATTCTTGGCAGAAATAAATTGTGAGGCTAGAGCAGGTTCAGTTTAGGTGGATGGGGCCTGAAGGGAGAGCTCCCTCCCCTGGTTCTAACCCTGCTCTCGTCCAGACTCACCAAGTCCTGTTCTGCCTTGAGGAGGAAGGTATAGGCAGAGTGGGCTGGCCTGGGGAGAGGACACCAAGCCAAACTCAGAATTATGGAGAGAGGACAAAACAGAGGTGCCTGATGGAGGGAAGAGGCCAGGAGAAGGCCCAAGAGGGAGGAGAAGGGCAGGCAGCTCTGGGGAAGAGCCAGGGAAGAAAGTCAGGCTGGGAGGGGCAATTGCCATCTCTGTACCCTTCCACTTGTAGTTTTGCCCCTCAGGCCCTGACCACAGCCTCAGAACTCCTTTCATGCCTTGTCTTTTACCTGTCTCACATTCCTCTGTCTAACCCTTTCTCAAAGCCAGTGGAGTATTCCCCTGAAGGGCCCTGAAGCTGTGCTATGGGACCCTGGCTGTGATATATGAGCACCCACGGTGACTCTCTGTGACCCTCAATCTGGGTTCTGCCTCCAGGTGTCCAAGAGGGGTTTGACCAGCCAGGGCTGCCTTCCCTGGGCCAGAAACAGCTCCCCGAGGCCTGTCTGGAGCCTCCTGGGCTCAGTCCTTTAGGGACACCACTTGTAAACTGTGTTCTCCTTGTAGTCAGTGTCTCCCTCAGAAGGAGCAAGAGGTTCTGGCCCAGGATTTGGGACCCTCTCTGCATCCTACTACAGGAGTCAGTGGGCAGGCAGATGGCTTCTTTCTGGCCCCTTCCCCTCTGGCCTTGCTGCCCTTCCCCTCCCCCCCACTCCTTTCTCTGCCACTTTTTGCATCAATACAGAGCCATGCATTAAACAAGACATTCCATTAATTTCTTCATCATCATCACTTAAGCTGGGACATACCCTTTAAATATTCATTCAGCTATGAAAACTGGGCATTAAAATTTTAATAATGTCAAGCTCATTTGAACCAGACTCCTTGGGGACGATTACGATACAATTAGAATAAATACGATGATTGAGCTGGTCCAAAGGCTTCACCTGTCCAGCGTGGCTCCTGTGTAAGGAAAGGCCTGTGGCTGATGGGTAGACAAACTGACAGATCAGGCTTTCTTAATTCTTCCCTCCCTCCTACAAGTGCCCTCCTCCCCTGCCTCCTTTCTGCTCTGTTCTGCCACATCTACTCTCCATGGGGCTCTGCGAAGTTCTGCCGCCTGGCCCCTGAGAACCAGAGTGCAGGGGCACCATCCCTCTCTAGGAGGCTGGAGATCAACCTCCCTTTGCCCAGTTCCAGTTTGCTCCTTTCTTGGTCCTCTTGGTTCAACCTGGGCTGTGCTCACCAGGCTCATAGGAGAGTCATGTTCTTATCTATGTGTGCTTCCTCTTCCCAACCTGGAATGAGCACCCCACCAGAGCTGAGGGGTAGAGGGGTGCTCTGTGGTCCCTGAGCATCCAACTGTGTTCTGCCACCAAAAGGAAGGGACCATCCCCTTCTGCTGCAACCTCTTCCCTGGGGGCTGGCATGGAGATTTGGGGTGAGGCTGAGCCTTCCTGCATCCCCCACTGCTGACACCTGCCTAAAGTCAGAGCTAGAGATGCCTGGGCTTCCCCTTGTGTACTCGTCACATTGTCACATTCGTCCCTCTCTTACTATACCTGCAAGATCACAGGGCATTCCTGGGAGCTGCTCCCTCTAGACTCAACCTGGGCTTCCCAGGCTCAAGTACAGATACACACGTAAGTGTAAATGTGTGCTTGATTAGTGCTATATGACCTCACAGACATTTAAAAGAATTCTGCCCAGGGATCAAGAGGAAAGGATAATGCAGGAAATTCACAAAGGTGGTGACTGCTACAACAAAGATCTGTTTCCCCTGGTTTACCAGTTTGTGACCAGAAATGCCTCAGGAAGTGGACTAATAGTGCCAGAGAGGTGGGAATAGGTGGGGTGACAGCTGAAGTGATTATGGTGACACAGGGGGGTGGCCAGAGTGTTCTGCAGAGGTCTGATGAGACCCCGGATGTAATTCCAGAGTGAGTGTGCAAATCTTAAGTACAGTTCTTGTCTGGCTCCTTTTTGAGATGTACAGGAACATGTGCTCCGGCTCACCAGAGAGCTCAACTCCCCCCCAGGCCATGAGGCATGCATGGGAGCCTGTATTCTTCTCCTACCAAGCCTTCAGCCTTTCAGGTAGGTGCAGCTCTCTGCTCCCAGTTTCTGGTGGTTCCTGAGGAGGGAGAGTCAAGCTCACTCACTCATGGATGCAGCTGCATGACCCTGGCTCTTGCTTCTCACCCACCCCTGTTGCGTTCAGGCAACTCCAGTTCCTCCACTCATTCAGGCATTATGCTTCCTGGACAGTAATGGACAGGGTGAAAACAGCTGACCCTGCCTGCTGGGGTCCCCTGAGGTGTCTGTGCCCAACCCCAACAGCACTGCTGCTCTGGGAAGACAGATGTAATTTGCAGGGCCTCTTGTTTCAAAGAGAAAGAAAAAATTTCATTAAAGTACTAAAATACAAAGATCCTTCTTTTCTTCTGTGGCCTCTCTTTCTTTCTTTTTCTCTCTCTCTACTCATTGTGGTTTTTTTATTTGCTATTTGATGTTGTTTTAGGTAAGAAAATATATAAATTTAATATGTTAGCATGAATTTTATTGTTCATCTTTATTTTATGCTATGCAACTATCAGAGTATTTAGCCCCTAGGCAGAAGGACAGAAATTCACAATTTGGATTTCCTGGCTTGTGTCTAGAGAGAATACTTTAAGCTGGCCCAGAAAGACAAACACAGGCAGGCTCAGGAAGGTTGGACGAGAGGGTCCCCCAGGTCCCATGGATTGTTCCCTTAGGCATAGGACCCTCACAGTTCCCCAGAACCTTACTTGTAACCTAGGGTATACCTCTAACCCGAATACTGACAGTGGGAGGGGGAAGTCAGAAGAAAATGTGTGTCATGCTCTAGCTGAGGGTGGCCCCTGGGAATTCAAGTCAGATGACACGTCTTCCTATAAGCCCCCTGCCCTGATCGACAGTGGAAAAACAATCCTTAAGGGTACTGGAAACTGTGCCAGAGACATGCTAAGCACCTAGGTAAAAGTCATGGTCCGCTGAGACCTGGCCTCTGTGTGCTTGCCAGCCATGTCACAGTGCTGCCAGCCTGGCCTACCACAAGGTGAGTGTGCCCAAACCTGACCCTCCCTAACCTGTGCCCAGGCCATTGCTGGCTGGCACAGAGGGCAGCTACAATTGCACGTAGGGGTAGGATATGCCTGAATTGGCAGATGGAAGGAGACAGAACCTTACATGAGCAAAGACCCCAGCCCCTGTACTTGATCTCTTGTTCCTGACTTCACTTACAAAACACAAGTTCAAAGATAAAATTTTAAGAATTTCAAAATGGTGACAATAGAGCACTAAACCCCAAGTGTGAGGCCCTTCTGAGTGTGGGGCTCTTTTAAAGAGACATTAGCGACTTTAGGCTCTTCTGTTTTGTTTTGAGACAGAGTCTAGCTCTCAAACTTGTGATCTTCCTGCTTCAGCCTCCCCAGTACTGGGATTACAGGCACACACCACCACATCTGATAACTTTGGGCACTTTTGAGAGGATAGGCCAACAATCTCCAGCCACTGGTATAAAGGACTCTGCTGCTGCTATGGACAGAGAAAGGAAGTCAGAGAATAAAGGGGGGTGACTCTCCAGATCCTGCCCTCCACCGGAACCTTGCCTTAGCAAAGTGGCACTTAGCAGATCATAATTAAAAACTAATGACAAGATGATTTATTTAAAGCCCCAGGAGAGCAGGGTCTGAATCATGTGGTCGGTGGGGTTCCCTGGGCCATGCTTTCTGAAAAACTGAAGGAAAGAATGAGCCCGTGCCAAGGGCTTCTGTTGTCCCTAGTAAGAAGAGATTGCAAGGGGATGCAGAAGCATCGAGCGTTATTTGTAACTTGTAAGTATATTAGTGCTTTTATTACCTCCTTAATAAATTGCATATGGTTCACTCCATAGAGAGGGGCCAGAGATTCAAGGATCTTATCTGTTGTCATCATGAAGTTCTGTCTTATGGATGCTCCCACTGGTTATCACAGAGTGGAACCTGGATGTTCATCTCCCCCATGGCTTGTATTCTGAGGCTCATCCTGGCAAGGCCAGCTGGTGGCATCTCTCTCAGCGTGCAAGGGGCATGTCCCCAAGGTTGCTGGCAGAGCAGCTGCTCCTGACCCTTTTCTGCCTGGTGACCTTATATGCCTCCCACAGATTTCATTTTCCCTCTTGGCCTTGCAATCTAAATCAGGTGTCCTTTCAAGCTCTCCATTCTTTTCCTCATTGCCTTGACACAGTTTATGGACTATTGAATTTATTTGTTTAAAGTTTGTCACTGTTCTGTGAGGGAAGGACTGCACCCATTTTGTTTCTGATTCACACTCAGAACCCAGCCATGGCACCTGGGGTTCAGTGAGTATTTAAGAAATACTGACTGAATCCTCTATTGTTCTCCATCACTATTCATGTTCCTCCTGCCTTGGCTGTGCCCTTGTGGCAGGAGTGCCCAGAGGCCAGAAGTGGGTCACCCACTGGACCATCTTGTTTATGGGCCAAAGAGAAAGGCCCTTTAATCCTCCCTCCTCCAGCAAAGTGGCGTTGTTGTGCCTTTGGATTAGGAAGGGTTTATTGAAGCGGTGATCATCCTTTAGAGAGACAGCCAGTGAGCATGGACCAGACAGAAGAACTGGGGTTATTGTTAAAATATGCAAATCCTTCAGATAAGATTTTTTAATAAATCCGGCTTCTGCTCCCACTCCCCCCCAATCCTATGAGGCCATCTGATGCTTGTTGGGTCAGAACACATCCAGACATGTAGGCCTTGTCAGTTCTTCACCCTTCTTATTGGAGCTGCTCAGCGTGGGGCTGACTGGCCTGTCAAGGCCCCTGGCTCATCCCTTGGGCAAAGTACTTGAGTCGCCTCCAGGTCACTCACAGAGATATCTACCTTCTCTCCGTGCTGGCTGCAAGGTCTCCCATTTTTTTTACCTTCATCTTACACCTCCTCTCATATTTGCTTATAAAGTCCCAAGGCTTTGTCTCTTCTAGCAAGCCTTCTGTGATTTGATCCACTTAATTACACCTGTTCCTTTTTGAGCCACTGCCTCTGGACTCACTTTCATCTGGTGCTGTCAAAAGTGGCCCTGGCTGGGGTTGTGGCTCAAGTGGTAGAGTGCCTGCCTAAGAAGTGAAAAGCCCTGAGTTTAAATTCTAGTACTGCCAAACAAAAGTGGTCCTGAAGGACACAAGGGAAGACCACTGAGAAGAAGCGGGCTTCTGACTGTTTCAACAACATGGCTATGAGCCAGCCCAGGAACTAGCCTGCTGACTTTGAGTCAGGACTGACAAGTCAGGAGCGTAGATAAATCTGGGCACCTGGTCGAGGCAGGAGTGAACTGTGGCACATGAGTCCCATGCTCCAGACCACTGAACAGGGCTTATGTCCTTTCATCCTTCCGGAAACCCAAATTCACAGGTGGGTGGGATTTGGGTGGAGTGAGTGGGGTGAGTGGGGCACGCAGGGGCACGAATAAGAGGAATAACTCAGGGCAGGAGGTGAGTTGAGGGGAGGCCAGAGGGTGTGAAAGAGAGTGAGGAAAGTGGTCTGAGGACCAGTAGACAGGTAGGTCAGGCAGAGGCAAGGCACCTGCTGAGGCTGATAGGGCCTAAGCTCTACAGCTGACAGTGTAGCCCCAGTTAGTTTGAGGCAGGACAATGTTCCATCACGGTCATGTTTGGAAAGAGTGTAGAAGGGTGGAACCAGGTCAAAGGAGCCTGAGAAATGCTAGACAAATATTTAGACTAAGATTGGCCAGAGTTCTCTTGATACCTAGCCCCCTCCTCCCCTCCCCCCGCCCCACCGCCTTTGCACAGGTAGGAAGACAGAGTCCAGGGACGATATATAGGAGGTGCTCCATGAATTGATTAAATATCCCACAGTTCAGCTTTAATTCTTGGTTCCCCAGTGATTCACTTGCCCCGGCCCAAGCTTGGCAAGGAGGCCCCAGGGATGTGGGCTGGGACATAGAGTCTTTAGTCCAGACAGCTCCTTTGCCGCCTGCATATCCTCATTGGTCCAGTTCCACAAACAGGCCAAGGGCAGTTGCTATGCAACAGGCTGCTGTGTTCTGCAGTGTCCAGAGGACAGCATCAGGCAACTCTGGGGAGCCTGCTGGTGGGCGGCCCTGGCTGCCCACGCTCCTTCCGTTCGCTTTCTTTCCTCTTTCTCATCTTTTCTGAACCTCCTCCTCTTCTTTCTCTCTGCCATTACCCAAAGGAAGGAGGCTGGTCAGAGGGCTCCTGACAGGCCCAGTCACAAGCCCACTGCTGCTTCCAGGAGGGAGGGCACCTAGCTGGCTTTTGGTGTCCCTTGACCCCTCCTTCCCTGCTGAAATGGGGGACAGGTATCTTTGTGGGTCAATGCTTTTCTGGTCTGTGGCAGGTAAGATGGAAGGTCACAGTGAGACATCACCAAGATGAAGCCAATGTACCTGTGACTCTGATATGGTTGGACTTACTTGCCCCTGCTTCCCGGTCAGGGCTCAAAGGCCCTCACTGCGAAAGCTTTTGTCTCCAAGCCCCACATCTGTTTTACTGCTTACACCAACATGCCAGGGCTGCTCTGGCGAGGATGGGAGGATCCAGTGGTCTTAATTAAGACCTGCTGCCGTGGAAACCAAGCTAATTAGCCTGCACAGCCCGGCTGGGTCGCTAACCCTCTTCAGGGTGGGGGTGTGCGATATTGGAAAAAAACAGCAGTGGACGGATAATTCTGGATGAAACGAGCCCTGGATTTTGGTCCTAGCTCTGCCATGTACTTGCTCCTTGGAGATGCTCGGTTTCTTAACCCCTTAGCGATGGATCCTTCCTGGGGTGCAGGGGGACAAATGGAATGACTCAGAAAAGCTCTTAGTGCAGTGCCTGACACTTAGCAAGTGCCTGGTGAATAGGCAACAGCCATCCTCTACCTCCTTCCTGCTCTCTGTTCCCCCCTGCCCCTTCTTCTTCTCTTTCCCCTCTTCCTACTTCTGCCCCTCCCTTCTCTGAGTGAGTATTCCCATCATGTGGGAGGAAACATCCAACATTTAAAAAGTCTACTCTTGACTTACTAGGCTCTCTTCTGAACTCTACTGAATGGAAAATATTGGATAGGCTCTGGGGAAGGACTGAGACTGGGGTGGGAGGCCATGCATGACCGGGAGGCAGGGTGCACCCTGATCTCAGGGACTTGTGGCACCCATTATCCCCCCAAGGCCTAGCCTCCACCCCTGCCCAGCTCTGCCCTTTCTATCTGATCTATTAGCACTGGTGCCTGTTGCTCTGATGGGCCACAAATTTCATTTGTTCATTCATTCATTCATTCATTCATTTATCTACCCAATGCTATTGAGTACCTCTGTATGCCAGGCCTGTTCTATGACATTGGCTCCACCCCAGAAGCTCACCATCCAGTCTCCAGAATAGCCTTCATGAAACACCATTCAGGTCCATCCTTCCTGGGTTCAACTGCACACTGCATCTTCTGTTCTCCATGTAGCAATGTGACTTGATTCCCCCAGTGCCAGCCACACAGCCCTGTAGTGGCAAGGACTACCTACCCACTCTCCTGGAGGTCCCTTCCTCACTCTGACCAGTGGCTCCTTGATATTTGTACACAGAAATTATCAAAGAGGTTGGGTTCCTTACCAATGGGGTGTTCTAGACCACATGGGACAGGTCTAGCAATTAGGAAGACTGAGTTTCCAGCTGAACCCACCTCCTTCTTAATTTCCCTCTCATGCCCCCTTACGAGAACATCACAGGGCAAGCCAAGCCGGTCCTCCCAGGCTGTTCTTAGCTGCCCAGTGGCTCTGCAGACCTGAAGTCTTAGCATATTCATCTAAACACGCTCATGACTCCTCTTTAGTGACCAGGTCCCTGGGCCTGGGTCATGACACCTGTCTAGCCCTGGTCAGGGGCTCTCTACTGCTGTGACTGACCAGTCCATGGTAGGAGCCTTTTAATGAGCTGGCTGGATGGGAATGAGAAGGGGGTGGTGCCAGGCCCACAGCACTAGACACAGACCCTTTACTGTATTATCTACTCCAGTCTCCTTCCTGTTTCTCCGGTTCTTCCCACAGCCTGTCCCTGGGACTGTGTACCCTGTTGCCAGGCTGAGCCCCCTCCATGGCCAAGAGGGGGGCTCCTGAGTTTCCTCTGCCATACCACCACTATCTGGACCTTCTTCTGTCTCTCACGTGGCTCAGGCCCTCAGCCCTAGGCCTGGGGAGAGAGTCCCTGAGCACGCTAAAGGAAAAAAACAAAGCCCGCACCAAGTAAATGACAAATCTAGAGGAAATTGCTCTTAATCCCCGTGTCACAGCCTGATGATGCAGGCCAAGCACAAACCTGAGTCATCCTAGAAATGGACCGACATTTGCTTTTTGGAGTTTGTTTTGTCGCTGGGCTTTAGATTTAATCATTCCCCCTCTCTCTCACTCTCTCGCCTCCCCTCCCTCCCTCTGCCCCTTGCTCCCCGTTTTCTAATATGAGCCTGTACTGCCAGCTCGTCCAAGTCTGTTTTCCTGGCATTAATTAACACAGCTCTCCAGCCTCCAACAGGCTAAATGATGAATCGGGTTAAATTCCAGACAACAGCCGCACACTGCCATCAATTAGCCATCTCCAGGGCCGCTTCATTAATAAGCATCGATCACGGGCTCTCCTCCTGGAACATGCCAGGGTCTCTGGGTCACGGGCACTGCCTGAGAGTGTGTCAGGCTTGGGTGCAAATGTGAGCACACGTGTGCGTGTGAGGCTTGGAGTGCAGCGTGAGAGGTCTATGGAGGGGTATGCAAGTATGTGCGTGGGTGAGTGGGAGGCTGTGGGCGTGTGCTCTACCTGTGAGTAGGCATGCCTATATGTTCGCGAGTAGAATGCACCTAAGTGTGTAGTGTGTGTGAGTACGTAGAGGTGTGTGTGTATGGAGGGGGATTTCGTGTCTACATGCAGAGTGGGAGATGCGTATTGTTTGTGAGGTGAATATTTGAGTGTATGGTGCTGGTGGCCTCTCCTTGTCTCCAATGTGTCCTCTTCTGGCTCTCTTCCCAATTCTCTGTCCTTTTCTGCTCCACCTCTGGCTTGGAAGGTTTAAGTTCCCCTTGTCCCCTGAATGCAGTTTCTTGAACACGCCTCTGGCCCCTAGCCTTTTCGCCTTCATCTCCCCCAACATGCACTGCCACAGAACTAATTCCCTTGTCTTCTTTCCCTCTGCTCTGGACACATGCTGAATGCTTCTTGGTCATTGTCCCTGGCATGACCTGTGGCTCAAAGTCTGACACTCCCCATGCTCCTGAAGTTTATCTTATAACTGTTATGATCACTGCCCAGGTGCCTGGCTCACACCTTCCAATGCTTCTGCTCTTATGGTCTGGAATCCAACCCTCTTCCAGGCATTACCATCCTCTGCCTGGATTGTCCCCCTCCTGCTTTGTCCCACATTTGCCTCCTGCAAGGTACTTCTGATCCATGAGCAGCCAAGAGGCCTCTGGGAGCCCCTGCCCACAGGCTAAGACCCATTTCCTGAAGATGGAGACTGTGCTGCTCCTCCTTCCCCTCTCCCCGCCTGCCCTGGGAGGGCTTCCACCAGAACGCACTTCCTCACGGTGGCAGGTGCCTGAGTCTCCGTTTTTCCTCCCTCTCCCTGTGTAGTATTAGCCCTACCTCCCTCACCACGCACTGGTCCTCAGTGGGGATTCATCCTGATACAGTTCCTAAAGGCTGGGGTGGTCGTGGTCATTTTCCAACTCGAATGTGGGATGGTGCGCACAGAAAGTCCCTGGGACCCCACATATGTGTATGCAAGCAGGGATGAATGTGGTCTCCTGAGGTGGCTACCAGCAGATCATCTCCTTAAAGGTTAATTAAGAACCTGAAGCTGGACAGCATGGCCCAGCCTGTGACGGTGGATGCGGTGTCTCTCCAGACCATTAAACACTAATTAGGTTTGGAAAGTCTATCGAGCTCCTGAGGTCTTGTCAAGGCAGGTCTGGCCCCAGGGTGCCCTTCGAAATGCCAGCGCACTCAACCTGACCCCAGGCTGAGCTGCTGGGCAGCCCTGAGAACCCCAGGCTTTGGGCTGCATCCTACTTCATTTCTTTCCATCTTATTGTCTCCCCCATGCTCTGGCCTAATCCTGGCCCTTCCCTGCTCACTCAGCACTCTTGGCACTTGCTCTAGTCTGTGTTCTACCCAATGGATATCTCCTTCCTGCTCACATGGCAGCACCACCTCTGGCTCTACATCCTCCTCAGTGGCTCAGAAGTACCATCAGAAATGGGCATACAGTGGCCCTGTGGTCTGTCGGCAGGACAGGAAGCTAACTGACGGTACACAGCTGGCCTAGCCACAGTGTCCCAGAGCAAAGGGAAAGGAAAATGTGAAGGAATGACTGGGAGACCCCATCTCTACATTCTGGGCCCCACAGATCTCTCCCTATCCTGAGACATCTGGGCTCAGGGCTTCCCCTGGGCAGAACTCTGCCTTTCCCTCAGCAAAGCCTCTATCTCCCCAGAGCCTGGCTCTCCACCGGGCTCCTCTTTCCAGGGTGTTTTTCATTCCCTACTGCAGAATTCTGCAAGTGCAGCCTAGAGGTCGCTGCTCCCAAGTGCATTCATTCAGCCAGTCGCCCACTGTGTTGAAACCCTGCCTTGTGATAGGACAATCTTGGAGGAAACGCCCGCCCCTAGAGGAGCCTCCCTCAATTGCAGGGCTTCACCCTGAGGTGTGAGGTGTCCTCAACCGGAGAACAGCTCCGGAAGTCATATTTCTATCACCCACCCTCCATTATCTTTAGTACAAATGAGTTGTCACAGAATGAAGGGATTTGCCAGTCAGTGACAGAAGCCTGTCCAAATACACTGGGAAGAAAGATCTCTCTACCCTCCCACCTCCACCCCCACCCCCAGGGCCTCCCAGGGTACAAAATCTTGGCTATGTTCTAGAAAAGCTGTGAACTGGAAATAAATTTAGGTCCAGTACTCTCCAGAATACCTGTGCTTTGTCTTGACCTCTGTCCTAGGTAAGCGACACATATATTTGAAGAAAACACTGTCACCATTGCTGGTATCGCCATGACTGTCACCAGTACTATTGTTACCATTACCATAGTTACCACTACTACTACTGCCACTGTCCCCACCACCACCATTGCACCTTCACAGACACCATTGTCCCCACCACCATGTTTTATAATAGCTCAAAGGGGTACCACGATTGGTGGGATTCTGAATGCTTAGGTGGGTGGCAGGAAGGTCCTAGGTGGGGTGGAGCCTTCTTGGGTCCAGCTAATGAATGCATGGCACAACGGCTACCTACCACCTTTGTGGGAGGCTGAGCCCCAGGCCACGCGATGTGGGAACAGTATGACCAGCTCTGTCATGACTAGCAGCTCACCTTAACTTAGTCACTGAGGGCCTCTGCGCTTGGGCTTTGCACAAGACGCATATTATATGTCATTGCCTTCACAGGGTGATTTCCAGAGCAGAATAAGCCACATGGGTTGAGACAACAGCAAAGTATCCAAGACCCTGCTTGCTCCTTGCCACCTTCCTTTCTGGACAATACCCTGCACTCTCATTGCCCCAAGGAAGGCTGGAAAGGAAATGAGCTGTGTCCATCATTTGAGTCCCCCCATCTACACTTGTCCCAGCCTCCAGGATCCTCAACTCCTATGACAAGCAGGGCTAAAATGGGCCTGTGTGGGCACAGGAGGCACAGCCCAATTTTATAAGCACAAAGTATTATGATTGCACTGATTTCCATCATAAATCATATTTCCTGTCTCCTGCCTTTCTCTCCTGTGCCCCAAGTTAAGCCTTGGTATTTTCTTTAGCTGCTGCCACTGTCGAGCCTGGAGTTGATATTAGGATAATGATGATAAATTTTACCCTGATGCCAAGCCACTCCCTCTCTGTGGGGAGGGGGAGTATTTGTTCCCCAAATGGATCTCTTGGCTAGAAAGTGGGAAGTTCTTAGGAGCTGGGGAATTGGGGTTGCTCATCCATGCACGTGGGCACGTGGGCACGTTTATGTGAGCACACAGGTGTGCTCAGGCATGCCGTCACGTGTGTGTGAGGCCTGGAAGTCTTCCTGTGTGTGGACATATGGCCATGTCCCTGCCAGCTAATGAATGCATGGCAGGAGGGAGCAGGGGTGGGGGGGCAAGAGCAAGGCATCAAGGTTGGCACTGAGCTCCCTGAGGAACAGCTGTCCCCTACCTTGGGATTCCCAGTGGCTTGGGTATTCTGGGTCTTTGATTCCCTCATCCAATACATCCTACATACTCTCACATATTACCTTTAGTAGCCCTGCTGTGTCAGACACTCTCCTCTTCAAGAACCTGTGGTGGCACCCTGTCACACGATTGAGATGGGGCCTCCCCACTTCCCAACTCCCACTGTGGTGTCTAGACTGGGGCTGCATGGTGGGTGTTGGCATGCCTTTTTCTACAAATCCCAGCCTCAGAAAATCTTGATTTGCTGTCAACACCCAGGATGGCACACCCATCCTGACTCCAGAGATGCCACATCGGCTGGGGGATGAAACGCACTGATGGCACTCTGAGCTCTGAGGATTATATCTTTGACAGCTGGGCTGGGCTCTGCACTGACTGAGGAGCGTCACTCAAGTGAATGACAAAGATATGAAGTCTCAGGTGCAGCACTAGGGGATCCCTCATCAGGTTTTGGGCTAGGTCTCCACAGGGTGAGAGTTCCAGGGCAGTGGCAGGTTCTCTGAATCAGGGGCCAGTCTTGGGATAGGAAGAAAGTTCCATGGGGCCATTGTCCTGTGGCTGATCTTTATTCACTCACTCATTTATTCACTCATCCTCTCAACATGAACTTTGCCCAGGCCTTCTTTGGACTTTGATCCTCTTACCTATGCCTCCCAGGTAGCTGGGAGATTACAGGTGTGAACCACCACACCTGGCAAGGAATCTTCTTTTCCAGCAGTGTTTTTTATACTGGTAGAAACTCAGAGAAAATGAAAGGGGTCCAACCCTCCACTCACAAGATACGAGCAGCAACCTCCCAACATCCTTTAGGGCTCATACAGCCCCAACTTGAGTGCCTCTCAGGCTGGGAAGCTCAGTGTACCCGTGAGGCAGCTGTCTCTGCCGAGCAGACATGCTCTCTCTGGTAGCAAGCTGAAGTCTGAGCCATGCTCAGTGTGCTCCCAGTGCTTAGTTCCCCTGCACTTACATAAGAAATAAAATGCCTAACTGTTCTTCCTCAGGACAATTATTTGAAGCAGGGATGTTGACCACCCTTTGGTGGGCAGGGAAGGGTACCGCCTCTGAGACTGCAGAAGGGAACTGAGGTCTCAGCACGGCCTGTGGACAGGAGCCCTCAGGGAGTGGGCGTGGCTGGGTGTCCTAGGGTGGAGGACTTGCTGAGGAGTAGGCTGTGTGGCTTTAAATTGAGGCTCTTTTCCTCGTCCCTAAAAAGGGAAATGGTGATTCCTACAACTGAGGGTTACTGTGAGTTTAAGTGAGATAGTCACACAAAGCTGCTTCTAATGGATTCTCAGTGCCACTAGGCTCAAGACTCGCTTCCTCCAGGAAGGCTGCCATGATTAATCCTACTTCTCTCCAACTGATTTGGTCTCTCTGGTAGGACTCACACACCTTCTGTCCTAGTCTCTCAGCAGGAGGAAGGAAGGAGGGACATGAGAGATGATCCTAGATGCTACTTCTAGCCTCTTTCTTCCTCCTCCAGCCCCCTCTATCTGGCTTTTTAGAGCCATCCTGGCTATTCTGTCCTGGGAGGTCTGTGATCACTTTGCATCCATACAGGAATTTAGACTGGAGAAAAATAGCAACACACACACACACACACACACACACACACACACACACACGAGGAACATGGCAGCCTCCCCATCTCTCCTGAGGCTTTCTGCTCCCTGCCAGCAGTCTTCAGGGACAGTAAAGACAACAACAATCTTCTCTGAACAGGTTCAACCTGGAGAGCACAAGGGTCAGAGACCAGAGAGCATGGGGTCAGAATGAGTGACCCTGTGTTTTGTTTTCAATTGCAATAGCCCTGGTGGGAATGGGGCCCTACCTCAGAGGGCCGGGAAGCCTTCTGGGAAGGCAGGGGTAGCAGGAGTGAGAAAGGGCGTCTGCCTGCCTGGGCTGTGTGGTCTCTCTGCTCCACATTGGAGACAGGGACTCAGTTCTGCCCAAAAAGCATAGGACAGAGTCCAGGCCGAGTGGGAGGCTGAATCACTGTGCTTTCTCCTGGCTGTGAGACCCTGAACCGTAGGGCCTTCTCCAGGGAAATCATGGGGGAAGTAATAGCTAATGTGGAGCTAATGTATATGAAGATGTGTTGTGAGCTACAGGGAGTTACCAGTGCAAGGAAACCCTTGGGTTCTGACGTGGGAGGAATTACTTGAGCATCCCAGTGTCCTGCTCCCGTGGCCTCCGTGGATGCAGGCACCTATGGGGGCATGCACAGAGGTGAGTGCTTACATGTTGCAGGAGGTTCTGAAAGCCTGTGGGTACCCATTCCATGGGAGTTTGAAATGATGAAGATAGCGTGACCTCAAAGGTTATTGACTTGTGTTGAAAACAAACCAGGCTAATGGGAACCACAAGATGCTGGTTCTGGCTAAGAACAGTATTTTCTACCCTACAACATAAACTTTATTTGGTAAGAAAAGGCAAAAAAAAAAAAAAGAAGTGTGACTGTTAATGACTGTGTCCGTGTCCACATGCATACACTAGAGTTTACTGCGAGACCCTTTGTGAATTTGGGTGTGGGCTGTCATGTCATGACCAGCCATGATTCTGTGTGTGTGTGAAAACAGGGAGAAGAAAGGAGGATGCCACTTCAGGGTGTGACATCCCAAAGGCTCCAAGAAGCTGAAACCTGGGAGGACGCAGTACTCCATATGGCCACCAGATGGCACCCACATGCAGTTTAAGGACTGAGAACTGTGTTGGTGGGGCTGGGCTGGGTGGGCTTCCGTGCTTAGCTTCCAGTCTGTCTCTGGGTGTGGGGAAGATGTGTTTGTGTCCTGGGGACAGGGGCAGGGGCATGGAAAGGGAGGACTGCCTGGAGAGAGATGGGCACCTGTGCATGTATTCTGGGCGGCCATTGTATGCGCATTGCCTCTTCCTCACCATGACCACCTGGGTACTTACTACTCCTTGCCAGAAATGCCCTGGTTCTCCATGTGTGGACAAGCTGGTGTCAGTCTGCCCTTCCCCAAATTCTTGTCCCCCTCTCCATGACTGGTTTCTCTCTCTGAAAACTATCTTCCTCCAAATTCTGACCCATTTTTTTAAGACTTCTGTAAAAGAACCCACAACTCCAGGAAGTCCATTTGGTCTCCCAGCGTCAATCCCTTGCCCCCATTTCGCTCCTTCTCCGAGCACTCCTTGCTTAGGACTCTCAGATCCACATTGGTTAGCAATTGCCTGCTCAATGTGGTTCCTTCATGAATCTTCCGAGAGAGGTTGAGTCCTACAGGGCAGGATGGAGCCCACCATGGGGACTGAACATCCACAGTAAGTGCCAAGTAAAAATCTGGCACTAAAGGGCACATTTCCAGCTTGCCTGCCCCACATGGTCCCAAGGAGCCAGTGCCAAGGGCAGTGTGTTGAATGTGTTGGCCCACATTCAGCAAACAGCCCCTGGGGTAGAAGATGAGTGACTCCTTGGAGATTTGGCAGGCTATGGCAGAGCTCTTGGGTGCTGTGGCCAAGGGGCCAGAGGCGAAAATCGTAATGCTGAGTATGTGACCCAAAGGTGGACATCTACTTTGGAAGTGGCCATGGAAAGGTGGTACTACACCTTGGCTGCAGCAGAAGGAACTCCCCTTGACTCTGGAAGAACTGCTCTTTGCCAAGGTGAGGAAAGGTTCTAGTGTGAGCTATGAAACTCATTCCCTTTGAGCTCAAAGACATGCAGGGCGTTCTGTATTTTTCAGTTTGTCTCGCCGCCTGCTCACTCACCCAGTGTTACTCATTGGCAAAGGGCTTTCAGAGGCATACAGATGCTTTGAACGTGAGGACACAGATTGTCACCATCCCGTCTAGTTTGACAGAGGAGGGAAACATGGCCTCAGGGGGAGGGGATACATCCCTCCTGGGGCCCAGCCTGAGGGGTCAGGATTTCATCTCCCTAGGGATGCACAGAAGTCCTTCCCCCACTCTTTGACGACTCAGACCCCTAGTCCCAAACTACCTCCTGCTTGTTGGAGTTCTTTTTCGTTTGTTCAGAGCCTACACATGCCAGGGTTTGCAGGATGTGGGAGGGACTGAGGAGGGGAGAAATAGAGGAAGACAGTAGGGTTAGTTAGACTAAGCCACACGTTGCCCTAACAAGAGTGGTGCACCAGCTTACCCCCTAAATGGAAACTGCAAGAAAACAAAGTTGCTTTTCCCCTAGGAGACCCTCAATCGGAGCTGATAAAGTGGGGAGATGAAGTAGAGAAGAGACAGGGACAGACCAGGACAGAGAGAGAGAGAGAGAGAGGAGGAGCAAGGCAGAGATGCTAGGAAGCCAAGGACAGAATGAACAGATAAACCAGAGTGTCAGGGTATCACCTGGAGGGCAAGGCCAGGCGGCCAAGGGCCCATCAGCTGGGCCGGGGACCTCTGTTCAGTAGCCAGCATGCTGTCAGTGCTCAATAGATGCTTAGAGGAACCAAGTGCTTAGGTTTGAGGGCAGGGCAGACTTTCTTGCCCTGTGGAGCAGGAGCCTGGAGAATCAGGGAGGAGGGCGGCAGAAGTGGGGAGGAAACTCAAGGGTAAGACCCTCTGTGAACACCAGCCTTTTGGTCTTAGCCTGAGCAGGTGTCTCACTGCTCCAGGCTGAAGAGAGAAAGCAACAGGCTATAGGGAGGCTGGGGACCTCTAAGACAGAAATTCAGGTGGCCCACTCTGTGGCTGAGATCTCGGCCCACTTTGAGGCTAAGGTCTGTCTCCAGCCACCTACCTCTCCTCCACCCTCCCGAGCTCTGTGTGGATGCTAGAACTTGAGCTCATTTCCACCCACCTACTTGCCCATGTGAGAGCTGGGTCCTGTAAAGGTGACTGAAGGGGGCTCTGCCACTTCCAGTGTGTGCCTGGCCTAATGCACCTCCAGAGTTCTGTCCCAGTTCTTGGAGTGGCAGCTGAGCAAGTTACACATGTTTAATTACTAGTAATTTTAAAAAATCTGATTGCTCCAAATGGCGCCCTCCTGGTGAGAGCTGTGCTATGCCTGTCCAGTGGACTCCCTTGGGGGCCATCTCTGGGGTGTGAAGCAGGGACCATTCCACAGCCTTGGGGGCAGGGAGGAAGGGCTTCTTCTTCCAGTTAGGAGCTGTACCTACCCCGCCTCCCTCAGCCAGCTGCCTCAGTGCCTACTGTCACAGCATTACCCTACTGGAGTTACATGTCCCCTTCTCCAGGTCCCTTTGCCCCATGTATACTTCCTTGGGAGGCGGCACACTCAGAATATGACAGTTCAGGAGAAGGAACCTCTGTAGGGAGATTCGGAAGACAGAGCTCAGGGCCCCTGGGGATGAGGCAGGGAATGGACGTGGAACAGGAAATAGGTGTGACAGATTTGCCAATTTCACAGCTGGCATCCTGGAATTAACATGTTTTAGCTATCATCTGACTGAGGTTTAGTGAGTGCCTACTATGTGCCAGTTCTCTGTGGCACTGCCTGTGCAGGAAGGAGCTCTGTGTGTGTGTGTGTGTGTGTGTGTGTGTGTTGTATAAACAAACTGTGTTAAAACTTGTGAGGTCAGCAAGGGCAGGATAGGGCAAAGGTGGGGTGCCCAGTCCAGATGGAACAGTTAGAGAAACGTCTCTAAGCAGGTGACATTGAGGACATGGATGGAGCCAAAGGGCTTTCAAAGATGGGGGAGGGGAAGCTTTGGTCAATGGTAAATGCCGGTGCAAAGGTGGGGGTGGGGGAGTGGGCAGAGCCTGGCAGGGGTGAGGAAGCTGAGGCAGCTCTGGAGGGCAGAAGGGGCTACCGACTTACTCTGTGTTGGAGACGTTCATCTTCCCACAGCACTATTGATGCTGTGACGAACAGTGATGGCGACTTAGGGAGAGAGACTGCAAGGTGCTCATGCTGAATGGCGAAGGTGGATGGGAAGTCACTGGAGCTGTGGCCTGTGGAACCTGCTGGTGGAGGGGTTGTGGGAGGTGAGGAAGAGCCCCCAGGCTCACAAAGGTGAAGTCTGAGGAAGCAGTCCCAGTGAGGTGTCATTGGGCTCTGAGGTAGGCAAGTGGTCTCACTGTAGTCATGGCTGGAGAGACAGATGAGAGTCCAGAGCGGGAGGGCGTGCCCTCCCTGGTCAAGTGGGCTGATGACCGCCACCATGCAGGGAAGGTTTATCTGTGGCCCTCACGTGGAAGATGCTGTGCTCATCAGTCAGGGGACGGATAGGTCAATTACTCACTTATTAATAAGGGGGTTGCAAGCCCATTCCCAAGCCACTGCACTTAGCTCTAGTTCCTGAGTGTTTGCTTTTATCCTGGAAAAGTCCTAGAGAAGCCCTGTCCGCCCCCTTCTCCCCCATCCCCTGGCCTGCCCTTCCCTCACACAAAGGCCCTCTCCTGGTCTAGCCCCTGGCTTCATTCTCTCCAGAGCACCAGGCTGGGGGGAGTCCAGCCAGACTGCACTTTCCCAGGGTACCCTGGAAGGTGGAGCCAAACAGAGAGGTGTTGCTGAGGACGTCTGTGCTGAGGGGAGGACCCCCACACCACCTGGGGAGCTAGAGGGAAGGAAAGGGCAGGGAGCAAGGTGGGCTGGAAGCTCTTAGACTAAAGCTAAATCCAGGCTGAGGGTGGGGGAGGGGTTATTGGGGGCTCCCTTTGTCCCTTCAGGCTGATTTCAATGTTTCTGGCTCAGAAGGTGCAAATCAGGTGGCCCCTCCCAGACTGCCTGAGAGAATGGATGTGGATGGAGCCCTGCTTCCAAAGTCAGCCTGCCTGCTCCTCCTCAGACTTCCTGTCCACCTCCTCTGCCAGTGCTCTGGGCCTGAGCTCCCTGTCCTGTCATTGCCTTTTGCTCCTCTCTCTTGCTGCCCTTGCTCTCACCCACTTTAAACAGTCTTTGGGAAGGAGTACAGGATCGACTACTATCTGACCCTCTTAGGCTCAGTTCGCTCATCTGTTCAGAGGGTCCAGTGCCCTGCACCTGTGCAGGGAGGCTCAAGAGATCTCACACCACGATGGCACCTTGACAATCATCATGAGCCAGATCCCTCCCAGCTCACCTGGCTTCTTAGGCTCCTTTCTCTTCCCCCAGAGCCTTTTCTCCTCCTCCCTCTAGCCAGGGTCATATCCCATGCTAGACCCTGTGCAGCCCACATCACAGCAGATGCTCTGAGCATCTCCTTCTGCAACTCCCTGTTTCCCCATTACACCAGCTCTGAGCGCAGAGGACCAGCTTGCACTTCCCCTTCACCATCTGCCTAGACCTTAGCTCAAGGACCAAACTGTATCCTTTGACAGTCTCCTGGCCAAATTCCTTTCTCCTGGTCTTGGACCTTGTGGATTCTCTCAGCAGACAAAACTATGGAGGATCTATCTGGATGTCCCTCTTTCTCCACTCATTCCTCACCCCTCCCTGGAAATTATAGGATCACATACCTTCTAAGGTAAGGTACAGGCCCTGCCTCTGATTATGAAGGGAGGAGAATAGTCACTCAGGGCCACCCTAAGAGTGCTTAGTGGGGCAATCTCCCAGTGGCCAGCAAGAGCTGGGTAGAGACTCTCCTGCACATAGTGTGGGGTCTTCAAGAGGCCCCCTCTGATGGGACTAGCCCCAAACTGTCCACCTCTTGACAGAAGGATTAGCAAGGTCCCTGAAGGGCATGAAGGTGTGTCCACAGACAGGAAGAGAGCCCTGGGAGAAGGCAGCCAAGCCACTGCCAGACCACAAGAAGCAGAAGGGAAATGCTGAACAGAACACAGCTCACACTTCATGGAAACAAAGTCAGAAAGCTCTGAGACAAGGGAGTGAGTCCTGGTTGTTTCCTGAGGTGGGTCCTGCCCTCCCAGTCTGAACTTGAGTTAAGCCCAGGGCTGTCACATCCCTCCCATCTGAGGCTATCTGTCTAGAATCTGAAAGAAGTAGATGGAGATGGCTGGAGAAATCCAGAAGCTTCCACAGCCAAGTCAGAGGGACTGGAGCGGCACTTTACTCTAGAGATACAGAGACCTACCATGCCTGGGTGCTTTCTATGGTGAGTTTATGGAGGAAAGAGGGAACCAGGAAATGAGTAAGATGACCTGAAAGTGTGTTTTAATTAAAGCAGGTGGAATTACAGTGGGCCTAAGAAGAATTTCTTTTTTAATTTGAAAGGCAATGGGAAGATGTACTCTCCTCCACAAGTACCTATGGAGCGTGAATGACAGACCAGTCACTGTGTTGAGGGCTAAGGAATGAATCACAGGCCTCACCTGTGATTCATTCACTAATGCAGGCAGGTGAGCTGAAACCCAGACAGCAGCCTGGGCCAGGCCAATCAGAACCACAAAGCAGTGGGCAGCTGAGGACCTGCTTTGGGGTGACTGGAGCAGTTATTCTTGAAGGACAAAAAGGAATCTGCTAGGAACAAGAGGCTAGAAATGGCATTTAGGCAGCAGGACAGCAGGTACAAAGGCTCCAAGACAGAAGACCTTGTGGAGAGAAGAATGGAGGGCAGGGATGCTGCACAGAGTTCACGGGCCAGAGATGGTGGGTGGGAGGAAGCAAGTAGGGACCAGGTTGAGGCAGCCAAGTGTGTCAAGCCCAAGTGTGTAGGTTTGGTTGGTCCTGTGGCAATGTGTGGTCACTGGAATGTGTGTGACATCACTGAATTTGCTTTTTAGTGGGACCACTATGATGGACTCCACAAGGGAGTGGCAAGAGCAGGCAAGGTGGCCAGGGAAGGTCCTGAAATCAGGATGTGGTAGTAGAATTTAGGAAAGGGACATGGCAGGGACAGATTAGGAGAACTGAATGTCCTGTTAGGTGGATGAGGGGCCTTTAGCAACCAGGGATAGGTACACAAAATGGGTAGAAGCCCTGTCCCCACCCTGACAAATGCAGACACCGAACAGATTGCTTACAGCCACACAGCTCAAAAGAAAAAAGACCAAGACTGTGCATGTGAAAATGATTTGACTGTTCCAGGAAATTCTTACCCAGGAAGAGAAAGATGAAATACCTTTGTTCCAGGACTTCCTGAAAAAATCCACATTTCTGAAAAATCAACCACACAAACTCTCCGCTTCAGAATATCACGTCACCTCATTTTCTCAAAATCCTCTCCCTACTGTGTCCACCAATTCTATGGGGAGGGGTTGTTTGTTTGCTTGTTTTTTTGTTGTTGTTTGTTTGTTTTCCTTTTATTCATATGTGCATACAATGTTTGGGTCATTTCTCCCCCCATCCCCCCCCACCACCCCCTCTCATTTGTTTTGTTTTTAAGGCAGTACTAGGACTTAACTAGGGCTTTACACTTGCTAGGCAGATGCTCAATGACTGAGCTACCCCCAGCCCTCTGTCTACAAATTCTAAGCTACAATGTCAAGAGCCCTGTCTGGTCCTGTTCAGGACCCCACATTGCAGGATCCACTTTCCACCAAGCCCCTAACCCTATAAATTACTATCAAGGTGGTGTGGGCTCTCAGCTGCTGAGGCAGGTAACCAATTTGGCTGAAATCAATGGTTTTTTAAGGGTTCTTTTATCTCTTGGAATCCAGAAGACTCAAAATGTCTGATTCTGGGGTTGTAAATTTTTTCACCTAAGACTCTAGGATTCTAGGATCCCTAGTTCCAGGGTTCATGGTGTGTGTGACCTGAAGTCCTGAGGATGACCAAGGGAATGGGGTACAGGTCAACACCCCACAACAGCAGCATCAGGCTCAGACCTCTGACATGACCCCATCTTTCATCTCTGAAGTACCTCTACCCAGGGACATTCCCTATTGTACCATCTTCAAGGTGAGACCATAAGTCTTGCTATGGTCACATTCTCACCCAGTCCTCCCTTCTTCCAGGGTTTTATTTTTGGCCAGGTAATTAACATAGCTCTTCTCATTAATATTACATTTTTAAAAGAATAGGTGCTAGTGAGGGAGAAGGGGCTGGGAGGGAGGGACTTACACATGCCAGTAATTGTCTTGACAGCCTGAGATCCTGTGCACTGACAGTCTACTTTAAGTGGCCCAATTAGCATAAGAAACGGCTCACCAAAAGTTCTGAAGGCATCATGTTGATTAATGCAATTTATCTTGCAAACCAGCAGCAGACAGCTGAATTGCTGCTAATGATTATTGTATACATTTATACACATTATGTACATGTGGCCTCCTCTTCAACAAGGGAAGCCTCGCTCCTCTCCTCTTGTGTGCCTTCAGGCCCACTGGCCCAAAATATCCAGGAATGACCCCAGCCCAACTGTCCAGTTGGTTGTATGTATCCTCAGTTCCAATTTCCTGGTTGCCCCAAATGGGTTGCCTTTGATTCAAAGGGGTTGGTTTTATTCAATATTGGGCTGGTGGTATCTAGAAACAAAACTTTCAGGAATGATTTCTACTACTCAGGGTAAGCAGCTTCTTTGGGCGGCCACAGGAGTGGCCAGCAGAGGATGTTTGGACAGTGAAGTGGCCTCATTCAGATATACAACAAGCTTCTAAACATTTGGTCCCCAGCCACTTTTTAAACAAGAGATGTGTGCCATGTAATACTGGCAGCATCCTCTTCTTTCTATCTTAGATATCTTGTCATTCTGGAAGCAGTGAACTGTTTTCTTGCTGCAAGGGTAGGAGCCTGGACTTTGACTTTGTAAGGGTCTCTCCTTTTGGGTGAAGCCAGGACAAGAACACAAAGCAAGACATCCTGCAGGATGGCCATGATGACTGCAATTTCTGAGCATTCACCTCGTGCCAGACTGTCCTAAGAGGTTACACACACCATCCTATCCACCCTTGCCATCTCTTCCTCCCCATTCTGCAGATGAGAAGGACACTGGTCTGGAGTCCTAGAGCTGATGCTCCCTTAATATCTATGTCAGCAGCCAAATTCAGGTCAGGATCTGGAAATTGGTATCTGAGGCATGGGAGTGCAGGGCACTGGCTCAGAAGATAGACGCTGCCTCTTGGAGGTGGTGCTGAGGCTCAGGTGGGAAACACTTCAGAGGAAGGCACCTGGGACTTGGCAGAGCAATGCCTGGCCATCAGTGCAGAGGCTGGGATTACAAGAATAAGTAAGATAGACTCTTCCTTGAGGTGTTTAGGGACTAGTGGGAAGCTTGATCAGGCATATAGTTTTATAGTTTGAGTAATGCGCCAGAGTCAGGTCAGATTGAGCAGTCCCTGGGGACAGTGGTGGAGAGATTGGGCTGGCCCCTGTGGAAGGGGGTGATAGGTGGAGTGTGAAGAGGGCAATGGGGCATGGGGGGGTGGAGCTGGGAGGACCAGTTGGGGCTTGGAGGCAGCTTGCAGCGATGGTGCATGGAGGAAGGACTGCTGGGGCTTCAGTCCATGTACAGGAGGGACCACAAGTTGTCTAAAGGGACTTGAAGACTGGTGGCAGTGGTGGTGTTGACAGTTATAACGACACTGGAAGAGGAGAAGGTGGACAACTGGGGAGCAGGAGAGGTAAAGAGTTTATTTTTAACTCTGCTCAGTCTTGAGGTAGAAATATCACACAGACCAGCAGGGTGGTGAGCATCATCACTCTTAGGAAGGTCAGAGGTAGACGGACGAGGTTTGCTTTAGGATACACACTCCAGAGGAGGAACTGATCAGGTTGAGAATATTCTGTGTTCTGGCCAGTGTGCCAGGAAGTACTGTTGATTCCATTTTATAGATGGTCAAACTGAGTTTCAGTGAGTGATGTAGCAAGAGTTTGTGAGAACAAGCTTAGCCTTGTTGCTGGACATCCAAAGACCCATCTGGAGACTAAGATACCACAATATGAAGGGTGCATGTGTCAGATTGCAGGTCCTGCTGTGAGTACAGAGGCCTGGGCATGTCTACTATAACCTGGGTGCTCAAAAGAACCGAGAGACACCTCTGTGAGGTGTGACTGGGCCAGTTCTGTGGGTCCCTGCTTGGCTGCATACAAATGTAAACTGGGAGGCATTCTGGTACTCAAGGGTAGTGAAACACATAGGCTCTCAGCAAACTCTTGTGCATTTGGGGCCAGGCTCTAAGACTAGAGACCTTCAAGGAATGGGTGGTCCCATCCTGGCTTCCATTCTCCTGACTCCTCACCCAGGAAGCAGGTGCACTCTGGGGTGAGCACAGGCCCCCTGGAAGGGCGCAGGAGGAAAAGGGCCTGCAAGGCTTCCCACTAGGCTTTTGCCCAGCCTTTCACTCCCTGGAGGATCAGAGACTCTCAACACCTGTCCTACGGCTCAGAGCATTCTGGTGACTCTGGTTGTGGTGGGAGCCAGGAAAATACATTGAGACTCCAGGGAGGACTTGGCCTATGGAGAGAAATGCTCCAAAATGGAAGAAGGTTTTTGGGTCTCAGCAGCTCTTTCTCCAGATTCTAGGGCAGGGCTCCTCGGGTGGGCTCCTGTACTTGTGTGTGAGTGTGCATGTATGTGCTAGGAAATCCTTGATTTGTGCCTGGGCAGGATGAGATTTGCACATGATTGTCTGGGAGAGAGATAATGGAAGTGAGCCTACTTTGGAGTACAAGGTGTGCGTGTACAAAAGCATACATCTGCATCTATGTGTGCCTTGGGATTGGTGTCTACAGGTCTGTGAGTATGCACATACATGTGAATGTGCTTGGAAGAGGCATTCCCTGAGAATGCCTGATGGTGCCCAGGAATGCATAATGCATGCTATGTTACTGTGTGTGTGTGTGTGTGTGTGTGTGTGTGTGTACATGCTGCAACATGAGCAGCTACAAATGTAACAGGTACTTAAACAGCTCTTGTTAAAAAAGCACCTTACAGGGGCACACAAACAACTAAAAACAGGAGAAAAGCTTGGCATCCTTGCCTCCATTTTGCATCTCTGTTCTATGCTCTGAGCTATTCTCTCTGTAGTCACTTTGCAATCACCTCGGAATCCAGGAAGGACAGGACTTATCAATAACATGTTTACAAGGAGGGATGGAGGGAACTTCCCCATGGAAAGAAACAACAGAGTCCCCTCAGGACAAACCACTGGCCAGGCAAAATGACTCCATTATCCTGATGATCATAATGCGTCCCAAAACAAGAACTGAGATAAAGATCCATAGGAACACACCTGTGACTGGGACTGTTGAACTAGGCATAATCCCCTGCCCAAATTCTTTGTCTATTTAATCCCGGATCTCATGTCTGAATCCTGAAGATGGCAGAAGGTGGGCTGAAGGGCTTACTTTGCCTCTTCCTGTGTGTGTCCTGGCCTGCATAATGAATCTTTCTCTGCCATTCACCATGTCTGTTTATTTGGTGTATAGGGGCTAGTGACAAAACCTGACTTGTGGAAGCTCAAGAGTTTGGGCGTTGGGGGTCTAAAACTCCAGCTTCACAAACTTTAAACTGAAAACACAGGCCTGAAAGGACACAGTGCCATAATCTGGTGTGTCAGTCCAGGCAGGCTGGTGGAGATGGGTTCTGTACTCACCTTCTCCTCCCCCAGATAAGCCTGGCCTCAGTCTGTCTTTTTGGACCCGGCCCCAGAGTCTCTTGGGAAATGGTGCTCTGTGGCCCTCTGTGGCCCTCCACCCCACCTTCTTTTTTATTTTTCCATTAAGAGCCACTGACCAGCAGACAAAACCACCATGGGGCCATCAAAGCCACTCTGTTGAGCTTTTGCTTTTTAATAGGAAAATATAGTGTGGCACTCATCTACTTTAAAAATGAAAAACAGAGAACATAAAACTTGATTTAATAAAGACACCAAATAATAAAATATTCTTCTGTTATGTGTTATGGTAATTGAAGAGAGGGTGACAGAAGGGCAGGAGGTGGCAAAGAGAGAATGGGGAGGGAAGAGGGGGAGCAGAGAGAGGCCAGTAGAGAGAGGAGGATATGGAAGGTGGCACTGCACAGGACAGAACTGCAAAGAAAAAGAAGGAGGCAGAAACAGAGCCCAGATGCACACAGAGCACCCCATAGTCAAAGACAGCAGTGTCACTGGAGACCCACTGTAGGCAGGCAGTGGCCACACACTTCCTGTCTGCTCAGCCATCCTCTCACTAATACTCAGTGCAATGAGCTTCAGTGACTGGCCTTTCTGATGCAGACGCAGAGCTCTCAAGTTCATCTCATCACTGCCATGTTGCTCAGCGCTACAGTGTTCATGCCTGACCTCTCCTCTCCTCCTTCCCGGCCTTGGCCTGAGCTCCCTGCAGTGAGCAGGTCAGCCTCCCCCAGGCCTTTGTGTCCTACTCTTTCTTTCCCACTGCCTGAACTCTGCTCCAACTGTCCCCAGTGGTTCTCTACCCATCTTTCCACCTGCCCCAGGCTCTGCCATTCTCACATGTGTGCCTCTGTGGTCTGATGTCTTTTTAGCCTGAAATGCCTATGGGGATCACAGAGGTGTGTGCAGAGTCTGGTTGGGAGCCTTAGAAGAGGGTCTGGGAGTATCAGTGAAGGGACTCCAGAGAAGCTGAGGTTTGAACATGGAGTGGCAGGGAGGGTAAGACTGCACAGTGTGGTGGCAGTAGGATGGGGAGGGGCTGGCAGGGAAGCCAGCCTCCCTCAGGCCATCCTGTCTTGTGCTCTCCTGGGTTAGCCCAAGTGTACTTTACACTTGGCTGTGAATCTTCCCTGAGTAGCACAATGCAGGAGCATGCATGAAGACTTGCAGGCCACAGGTCCTCCCTCAAGTTGCCACCAGGTGTTGACTCAGTTCCTCTGGGCTCCTAGAGGGCTCATGGTAGGCCTGACTTGTTTGTGATTTGGCACAGAGTATCAACTCTATAAAGACCTGTCCAGTGAACAAAAAGATGACAGTCCTCAAGGAACAAGCAAGGGCAGACCAGCCGAGGTATCCTGGTCCATGCAGGAAGACTCCAGTACCTGAGAAGGGCTGGCCAGTGGTCATGTCTAGGCATGGAGCTGAGCAGCCATGGACCACCTGGACCCCAGCGGAGCCATTACTTGTTCCTTTCAGTCTGGAGCTGGCTAGTCCCTTTGCTGAGCTTTGCCTGCCCAATGCTCCTTTCCCATCTCTGGCCACAAACTCTGTGAGCTCTTGCCATCTGAGCCACGATAGAGCTCTGGAGACCGAGGACTCTAGGTGAGCACCATTTCATCACTGCTGGCCTGGAATCTCCCTGGACACTGGCATCTGTAGCTGCACAGGAACCAGCTAAATACAGCCTGTGGTCAAGGCATCTGGAAGCCTGTTTGGAGGCAGGCATCCCTATTCCAGGTCCGTGCTCCTAATGGGCACGATGTCTTTGACAGGAAGAGAGGTTTCTCTGCTACTTGACCTTGGGGTTCTGGACAGGTACCTGTAAGAAAATGACATCCCAAATATGGTACTTTGGCATGCTAGGTACTTTGAACTGAAGGACATTGGAAGAACCTCAAAAGCAAAGTGTCTCTGGCCTTCTCCTGCCTGCCTGTCTATTCCTCTAGGGCTCCCAGGAAGTGAGTCACAGGAACCAAAATTCTTCTTCCCCATGGTGGGCCATAGAAAATAAAACCCCTCTCCCAAAGCAGGCCATAAATCCTAGAAAGATCACTGTCATCCTTCTCCCTTGAAGACCTCACTCCAGCCTTTGCTGGATTTTTCCACCTCAGCCTGTTACTGTTAAATCATACTTTTTTGTCCAACCATATTTCTACGTGAGTGTCCATTCTTCATTCAGCCTAAGCATAAAAGTAGTTTTCCATGCCTCCTTTTGTCTTCATTTCCAAAGTCTCCTGTGTCATTTAAAATGTGAATTAAATAAATCTGTTATGCTTTTCTCTTTCTACCCTGTCTTTCATCATAGAACAGCTGGCCATGACCCTTGTGAGGGGCAATGACCTTTATGAGATAGCACAGCGTCCTGCCTCAACAATGGGTAAGTTTGGGGGGCCTAACAGTGGGATTCAGGGGGACCTACAGGCCTGGAATTGAATTACAGCTCCAATTTATAAGGCAGAGTGGCTGAGAAACTGCCTCACCTTGCTCAGTCTCCCAGGGATCATGTGTAAGACAGGATGCTACCAGTGAGAACCAGTAAGGGCACAGGATATAAATAAGGTCTAGCACAGGCATGACCCTAGTAGGTGCTCATTAAACTCTAGTTACTATCAGCAGCACATCCCCCAGGGCCCCAGCAAGGCTGAACACAGGTGAAGCACTGGAAAATCCTGCTTGGGAAGGCAGCTCATATTGGACAGCGACTGTCATTTGTACAATTCCACAAGGTTGTTGATCTTTAGAAGTGTGCATTTCCTGACCTAGATCTGACTTAACAAACTTATCCACCCAAACAGCAGAGTTAAACCTAGAACTAACCTGGGTTAAAGGATGTTCCAGAATTAACATCTTTAGTGGGGTTTCAACCCCCAAGGGGTTGCTCAACCCAGGGCATCCAGCTGCCCTACCAGCTCCTGCCTCTCTTGGGTAGCTGGGGTAGAGCCCTGCTGGCTAGGAAGGCCAGCCAGGGTAAAAGCAGCAGCCTATTAGACTTTTGTGTTAATGCCTTCCGAGGACAGTGCTGGATATGCAAATCAAGCTGAGGCTGCTAACAAAATTAGCCTGCTTAGCTTACTATCTTACACCCCTACTTTTCTCAGGGTGGGGCCTGGACCCCACCCAAATGCAGAGCAGAGGGGGAGCAGAAGTGCCCTATGGTTCCCCTCTCAGCTCCTTGCTCTATTCTGGCCATCTCCCTCTTAAGGGTCACTGCTGATCATCAAGGACATTTTAAGTGGCTTTTAAAGTCTTTGCTCACATCTCCTGGAAAGACTCCCCTTGGAGATGCCCAGCTGGGGGAGCAACCAGCCCATTAGAGCTGCTCTCAAGGCAGCACCTGCTGGGAAGGACCGGATGGATTCCTTCCCTACCCTCAGAGACAAACAGGAGGGAGAGGGAGGAGGAGAAACCCAGAGGAGGTTGGAGGGTATGCAGGAGGGCTTGGAGGATTCCAAGGAGCTCCAAAGCTAGGCCAGGCCATGGAGCTGCCAAAACAGGAAGTGACAGGATCACAGCAGTCCGGGGGGCCCCTTCCCTACAGGGACCCTATGGCCCAACATGTACCTGATGGGGATGGTCCCCTAATTTTGGTGAAATACAGAAGGCTCAGGGCGAGCAGAACAGGAGGGACAGAAGCCTGGTCATATCCCAGACTTGTCCTGGCCTTGAACCCCAGGGGCCAGAGGAGACCTTCAGTTTAGTCAGATGAGCTGGCCTCTCAGGCTAGACCCCTGTCAGCTCCAGTTCTAGCTCCCAGGTCTGTTTGTTCCAGCCCTGCTCCTCCTCCTCCTCTTCCTCAACCAAATGGCATTTAAATGTTAATCAAGTCAGGGCTGCAGACAAACCCCTCCTGGAGGCAGCCCAAAGGTCAAGGCCAAGCCTGGGAGGCAGCCTTAGCTCTTCTGGGATTGGTGATTTCCTAATATCTTGTTTGCACGGGGCGGGGGGCAAGGGGGGGCTTGGGTCAGCTGCACGCAGGACTCCTAGGAAGGAGCAAGACCCAAGGACAGGGTTGGGGGTCAGGGAGCACAGTATGGCTCTGCCCTACTAGGCACCCTTCTGCTAGGGTATAAGGAAGGCCATCAGGCCACCACTGCCCAGGGAACAGATCTACCTTGGGCTTTTTGTGGTTCCTGTTGGTTGGAATAGGTCCTGGGGCCCCTCTCTCCTTGCTTGCTCACTCCCTGTGCATTCTGACTCCCTCCTCATCCAGTGACCCATCCCCTAACCCTCCAGCACCCTTTCTCCTAATCTCTTGCCTATTACCTGCACTCGCATCTTCCACACTCCCTCTGATTGGCCCAGGGGCCTCCCTCATTCTGACTAATCTGCTCTACACTTTTATACCCATCCTTCAGGGTTTGTTAAGGGTTTAGGCACAGTTTGGGCAGCTTCTCTGTCTGGACTATGGAGCTTATAACCCTCAGGACAACTCAGGAGTGATCAGGAAATGACACCCCTGGAAGGAGCCTCTCACACAGTAGGATCTCTCCAGGTTCTTCCTGGTTTTCTCCTCCAATTTCTCTAAAGGTCATCTTATCTCCTTTCGGGCACAGCCCTGAGTAGTGTGGAATCAATCTCTTAGGCATCTGGCTTCAGGACTACAGGAGCCAAGATACTCCCTATGCCCCACGAGGCCTGCACAGAGGGTCCTGGAGGAGGGGATAGGTTGGGGGTGAAGGTGTGGGGATGTGTTGTGTGAGCTTAGAAAGTATGTGCTTCCATGCTTTGAAAAAGCCATTAGTAACCTCTTGACGAAGAAAGGAAACTTCCCAACCAGGCAATATTTTTATGCACAGAAATTTATCACCTTCTAGGACAGAGACAAGAAATAGGAAGGAGGATCCATTTTTCCAGGTACCAAAATCAACATAATGAAAATAAGTACCAACATTTTTCATGTGAGACAACTTTGCAGACCTGTGTAACTCTTACTTTAGGCAGAATTGGAAGGGTATGGATAATCTGGGTTCCTGGCAAGAGCTTGAAGTTGGGGTAATGGGAGGCAGCAGGTGGCAGGAGTCACTAGAGTTATGCTAATAGGAGAAACTGCCCACCGACAGCCACCTGACAGGAAGGATAATGGAAAGGACACCAAGACTTGGGCATAAAAAAAGATGTCTTATCAGTGACCTGTGTTATCTGTAGAGATTCAAGCAAGCTATTTGCCCAGGCTTCTTCATACTCAAGGTACATGGGCCTCTGGCTGTCCAGCGGTGAGTGGCTCTCTTGCCACTTTGCACATGGCACATTACACATGTTGGCTCCCTTCCTTCACCATGATTTTCTTGGCTCCACTTCTGGCCCCTGCCTCATGCTTAGGACCTCACCATGCTCTGGTCTTTTCTGTTCCTGGGCTGCAGACACTCAGGCCACCTGGCTTCCTTGAGGTAGGCAGTGGTATGGGTTGCTGGGTGGGGACACATGTGCCACCGCATTTCCAAGAACGTTGCTTGTGACACAAAGGGCCCCTCTGGGAGAAAACTGAAAGGAGATAAAGGGGCAGCCTTTTGGCCAGACCAGGCAGAGTTTTCTTTGCTCTGGGAAATCTGTGAAATCCTTCATCCTCAGACTCCCTCAAATGAGAACTTTCCGGGATTTCCTGTAAGATGTGATGTGCAGAGCTTCCATTCACATGCAGGTGGGGGAAGCCCAGTCATTGGGGCACTGCCCTGATCCTCACCGCTTCTGTGTTCCTGTGTCCTCTCTCCTTGAGCATTCCCTTACTGACAGTATCTCCACAAACTTGTTCATGGCTTTTGCTTTGTTTGTTTACCTGAAGTCCTTTCCCAGGGGCAGAGCAAATGACATGAGCTCTCACTTCTCTTTGGCAGCACTTGGGAATTGGCCCATCCCTGATCTGGGCTTCGTGAGAGACATATAGCAGGGGAAGAGATAAAGGAACACAAGAATCCTAAGCAAGTTATTTCAGAGTCCAGCATTGGAACTCCAGCACTGGTACTCCAAGCTTGGTGTAGAGTCATGACTGTGGTCTGTAACTGTGAGCCTGACAGGGTTTCTTTTAGTGCCCATGTCCCTGGGGACCCAGCTCAGCAGTACACACTGTCCACCAGCTCCATGTATGCTCAATCCATGGATCGGATCTCCCCCAAACTCTGATGCACAATCCTTTCTGGTTGGGCCTACAGAAGTAAGAATCAGCAGAAGAAACATTTCTAGTAGAACAAGATTCACAAGCATAAGGCATTCCAAAGCCAAGTTCAGGTGGGGAGGGGGTGCAGGAAGACAGGAAAAATAGAAGGCGGGGCCTTTGCTGGCTGTTACCTGAGGTGGGATAGGCAGGGTAGGGGAGACTGGCCTGTCTGCTACACTGAGAAGGGTCAGAAAATAGGCCCTGGAGGAGGTAAGAGAGGAGGGAAGTCAGTGGGAACCCAGGCAGACACCACTCCCAGGGTGGTAGGAAACTGAGTAGGTCTGAAGACAGAGGAGGGTGTGAGAAAACAAAAACCATCCTCCAAAGCATGGTCTACATGGGGCAAGAAGATAAGGTGAGAGATGTTGCCCGTCAAGGGTTTTCTTCATGAGCATCCCAGTGAAGAGTGCTCCTGGCCTATTCAAGATAGGATGGTGTTAAGGGTCAGAAGGTTTTCCTTTGGGGTGCATTGTAGCCTGCCCCCCTCTAAATTCCTCCCGAAACTCGCAGGTCATGAGGAGATGGCAACGAAGGGGAGGCAAGAGGGAGATGATTTATAGGGTAGAGAATAATCTTACTGAAATCAGGGGTAGGAGCTGGGCGAAAGGGACCTTTCAGAAGGGGAAAGGTGAGGTTAGAATACCAATGGCCTTGAAAGCTCATCACAGAGGCAGTAAAACAAGCAGCCACTGAAGGTGCTTGAGCAGGAGAGTATAGCCCAAGGAAGAAGGGAAGAATGTGGGTCTCAAGCATTACCCAAGATGAGAAATGGAGAGTAGGTTGAACCTTTTCTGACATCTCTAACATGACCCCTGGGCTAATGAAACATCACTAAAAGGGAGGAGCATGTCCTTGGCTCCTAGGGATTGAGGTTGGAAGCCAAGGTGGACAGGAATCTGGATGAGGCAGAAGAGAGAATATTCCTTCCCAGGGCCCCAAAGACAGTGGGGAAAATTTTAAGCTAAGTCAACACTGCGACACCAGTTCAACACTGGAGGAAGTGATATTTCACATGCACAATCCTAAAATATTGCCTTGGCCAGGGTAATCCATTGGGTGATCAGGAACAAGGGCCCCCTACTGATAGCTATTTGAATGGACATGACCTGGTAGTTTCAGGAGGAACTTAGAGGGAGGTGGGTTCTGCAACCCAAGGAAGAACTTTCTAGCCTTTAAAACTGTCCAACCATGGGATAGAACGTATTGAAGAGGCCATGAGCACCCTTCACTGGGGTGCCCATGAAGAAGGGGCCTAGCACATCTCTCCCTATCCTTTTTGCCCGTGTTGACCATGTGAGGATGATGGTCTTGAGACCAAACTGTGAGGGCCCAGTCTTGGGCTGGAAAAGCCTGGGGGCACACCCAGAGTAGCAGTGTGGCCAGGTCTTCATCATCATTGTTATTTATAACATCCATGGTGAAAATGCCCAAGTCACACCCAGATGCCAGCTCTGCTAGGTCCTAGGCCCTCTGCTCCTGACTTCTACCTGCAGGACTCACACAGGTCCCACAGAACAGCTCCCTCTCATTTCAACATGCAAAGAACTGAGACTGAGATGCAGTGACTCCTGCAGCTAGGCGAGGCTCAGGTGCTGCAGTTGGCCTGACCTGGATCTGTTCTTCCCCACAATCCTGTTCAAGACCCTTGCCTGGTCCTTTCCCAGCTCAGTGGGACCTGAGGCTCTATTCCTGTAGAGGCAGAGCCAGCAGAGGAGGGGGGGCTCATTCATATGAACCTCCTAATTTCCACTAGGCAAGAAGAGGAGGCAGGTAGAGAGACTGGACTTGGAGAGAGTAAAGATTGTCCTCAGGGTCATGAAGCTTCTGGATTAGAATCCTAGACTTGCCCAGCTCTCATGCTTCTTTTCTCCCCACTATAATTGGAACATCCCTGTCTGGGGGTAAATCTGGTACCTGAGTCCCATCCCACCCTCTACTCTTCTCTCTGCTTCCACCCATCTCCTTGTGGCCCCTGGAGCTCTTCTGCATGGCTCCTTTCTGATTTTTCATTTAAGAGGTGTTCACTGAAAACCCTAGTGAAAATCTAAGTTCCATGGCACCCAGGTGAGGGAATGGGAACCCCAGCTTCCCAGAAGCTTTCATCTGGCTTTAGAGGCAGATCTGGGAGAGAAAACCTAGGAGACTGTGCGACAAGTTCTCACCAGGCAGGAAGGGAGATACAGTCATGTGCTGGGGTGGTGTGGCTGGAAGATGGAGATAGGGCTCAGGTGCTGCTGGTGTGGTCCTTCCTGGAGAAGATGTGACCAAGATGGAGAGGGTGGGGAAGGTGGACGGGAAGGAGCAGCATTAGTCAAGGGGCAGGTGGTGGGAATGATGGGGAGAACAGACTATTGGAGGCTGACATGGGGCAGGGAACAGGTGTAGCTGGAAAGAGTCAGGACAGGACCTGTGACTCCAGGTGGGAGTGGTGAGAAGGAGGGGAGGACTGCTCTGCTATGTCTTCCTTGTCCTGAATAAGACACTTGGGATTTGAGAGACGGGACACCACAGATAACTTTCATAGGAGCTTAGGTATTGGAGCCCAGCAGGTGCAAAGTGTAGAGCAGTTTTGTTCTTCCCACTCTAGGAACAGGGAAGCAAAGGAAGGAAAAATGTAAATCAAATCAGGGAGACTTTTTTTTTCCTTAAGAGAGAGAAAGAAGGAGAAGGAGAGCACAAGTGACATTTGGAGCCATAATACCTTAAAGTCAATATCATTACCTCTGATATTTACTGTCAGCCCGTGGCGCTGGAGAAGTAGGAAAGTTCATCCATCTCTCCTTACGCTGAGTGCGTTGCCAGGAGCAACCCCCTCCCACCACTGTGTGCAACTGCAGTGAATTGTTTGGCTGAGTTACCGCCCCACACCTGCCAATCTTCCAGAAGGGGGCTGGGGAGAGTGCACTCAGGGCAGAGGTGGCTTGTGGATGGGTGCCAGGCTTGGGTCATAGAGCCAGACTTGGACCCCACCCAGAACACAGCCTGTGTGGGGGCCATTTGAGTCTCAGTGACTCCATCTGGGACCTGGGTATGGAAACAATACGTGTGCCCCAGGTTATAGACAATCATTCATTTACACCCCAATTTTTCCAGGGAGACCTTGTCCTTCTGCAGCCTTCAATCCAACTTTGTTAGGTTTTGGATTTCCTCATGTGCACATAGCAGATGAACCCTGTGTGGCCCCATCTTCCTCCTCAGCCTTCCTCTTTGTTGACTTCCCCCCACTTTTGACCACAGCTCAGGTGGGATTTTTACCTCACACCCTTAAATTTCTATTTGCAGAATCTTTCCTTCAGCCCTTGCTGCTTGTTGGACCCTGTGTCTTTATCCTTTCTGCACCAGTGAGACAGCACTAGCAGGGCCTGCTGGCTCCTGTGGGAGGACAGAGGAAGGCGCCTCCCTCCCCTTGGTTCCTGGCTGGCCTCTCCTCACACTGCCCGTGCCAAATTTCGTCCCATCCAGACTGCTGCAGTCTCTGACTGTCCCTCTGCCCAGGGGCCTGGTTTGATTTCAAATCCAATTTTCTGCCATAAACTTCCTCCTTCTCTGTGTTGGCGGCCAGCCTCCATCACTTTCAGCCAGCAAAGTTATTTTTCCAGCCTGACCCGAGTTTGAGGCCATCTTGGTGTGGAGGGAGCAGGCAGCTATGGCAGCCCCTCCCCCTACCTGCCTGTCTGTCTGGCCTGTGTCTTGGTGGGACAGCCAAGGGCACACACAGATGGTACCCCTATACATCTGTGCGTTCTGTGCCTGATGGCTTTGCAGGTGGCCAGGTACCATCTGTGTATCAGCATCACCTATGCTCCTGAGGGCCTGGGCAAACACCTGGGCAGCCCTGTTGCAGTGGGTGTGCATGTTTCTGGTGCTCAGAGGCTGGCACACTTGAGTCCGTGGGCCCTGCAAACCTTGGGGGCATCTGCCTTCCAAGAGATGAGTGCATGCTTGGGCAACTCCAAGATAGATTCCAGAAAAGGGAGAGGAGGGAGGGCAAGCTGGGGTGATTGGCATCTCCCTAGGAAGATGCAAACCTCCACCCCTTCCTCTTTCCTTGTTGGCAGCCCCAATATGTGGCCACCAATGTGCAAAACAAAAATGTGTAGCTGCCTCTCCCAGAACACGACAGGGTAGAGGGACAGCCAGAGAGAGACTAGTTGTATCCCAGGGTCTGGTGGAATCCACACCCTCTGCAGCCACTGCCTGGAGCCCAAGCCTACTCAGAAGCTTCCTTTCTCCCACTTCACTGGTTCACTGCACCTTCTTAGGACTCTATGAGTGGCTCTGGGGACCGAGTGTCACTTCTGCTCAGATGGGAGAGGGTATGACTGTGTTTTCCTAAATCTTGATGGCATCCTGCCTGCTCTCTCTCCTTTCTATACTTAAGCGCTAGACACAGTTGAAAGAATTCACAATTCCTTAAGCACTTTGGAATTCCTTCTTCCTTTCTAGTCTCACTGTACCTGCCCTGGTTCTTCACCTTGTTGCTCCACTCCTACATCTGATTCCACCACTCAATTATTCAAAGACATGCTATGGCTCCCTAGTGCCAAAAGACTACCTTTAAATTCTCTAGCCTGCATTCACGGTCCTCCATGGTTTGGTTCTAGAAATTCTTCCAGAATCACTCCTTCCTTCAACTCCATTCATATCTCTGGCCCCTGCCAGGCCCAGTCACTTTCTTATTTCTATTCTCATACTTTCTGGGGCCCCAGCTACCCCAGCAGATCCCAGGGAATGTGCCCAGGAATGCCCCGTGCATTGTACCCCAGCATGTTTCCTTTTTACCCTAGGACTTCGGGATATGCAAAATGCTTGAAGCCATGGTTCCCCTCATTTCCTTCTTCCCTTGCACTGAGCTGAGATTGCAAAAGCTTTTTCTTTTTACCCTCAGAGCCTGCCCAGGTCCTCTGCCAATTCTCAGCTTAGTGTCCCTTTAAAGCAGAAGGCACTTGCTGCCCCAAACCAGAGGGACAGGGACTGAGAAAGTCATTAAGCAAGAGAAGTCCTAAATCCTAATCCCTAAGGCTTGTAAACTGAGGACCCATGAAGGTTCCAAGCTCTCAATCCAGCAGGACCAGTCCTAGAAAGCTTCTCTTGGCTTACAGTTCTTTCATCCTTCTTTCTGTGGGATCCCCGTCCCCGAACCTCCTCAGTTTGAGGAGAAACAGAAGACAGCTGCCTCTCTTAGCCTGGATGGGTCATCTTTCCAGGCTTATGTTACTAATGGATTTGTTCTGCTACTCGGAAGCAGAGGAAGGGGCTCCACACTCCCACCACCCTATGCACCTGGGTCTTGGATGCTATTTAGGTTTATTACACTTAGAAGATGTGTGGCAGAGTGGAGGTGCCCTGAGGTTTGCCACACCCAATAGGAATCATGGAACCTAGATGTCTTTACAAGGGAGATTTGAGGCCATCCATCTTATGACCTGCCCCTAAACCCTGTTAAGTGATCCCTGCTCTGAGGTGTTGGGTTCATCTACCTACAATAACTTAACCCCATTCCAAAGGCCATGTATCCTTTGACCAGCAATGAAAGTGGTCATGCTTTTCATGTCTACCTGAAAACTCACTTCTGGTAATTCCCATAGTGGTCCTAATGTCATCCTTTGAAGCCATAGGAAAAAAGCCTTTTCCTTGGGATCATCCTTGAATGACCATCTTTCCATTTGGTCCTCTCTCAGCTTCACAGTGCTGGTTTCTTAACTCATGTGCCCTGGGAGATGCTTGTGAAGTCCCAGTCGTCCTAAGCATTCTCCTCAGAACTTAGGTTTATGTAGTTTTTACCCAGCCCTTCAGCAGTTAGTGGGAATAGCACAAAGCAGAGTGGGATTGACACCTTGCCCTTCTAGTTATCACACTCGTCTTAAAGCAGTCTAAGTTGCAATTAGGTTCCAGGGTGGCCAAATGATGCAGGAGATTCCTATTGAGCTGTCAATAGAAGCACTCGCCCTTGGTGACAGCAGCTGCTTTTAAGCCATGGCTTCTCTTGTCTATGCACCTGCACTTAGATTCTCAGCCTCAAGCAAAAGGCTCAACATTTCTCTCTATTGAACATCATCTCGTTGGATTCTACCCATCACTTCCATCTGTTGAGCTCTCTCTGCATCCTTCAGCTATCATCTAATGATACACCATTTCCTCCAGCTTTAAGTCATCTGAAACTTGGTCATTCTGACTGACATATCTTAAAGCCAAGTTATCCAAAACAATGTGAATAACATCAGACCAAGGACAGAGGTGGCTCCTTGATCCTGCAGACATCTCCTTGGGTTGGCCATCTGATTGCTACTACACATTGGGAACAGGTCTTTGAGAAATTATTGCCCTGATTATTCTGTTACCCAGAACATTCTTCTTTAGTCATCCACGAGATCCTCATGAGAAAAGTTGTTGAGGGTTGCAGAACTCAAACTGACCTATTGGCAAAGGAAATCAGCCATCTGTCCTGGCTTCCTGGGAAGTTCCATGGAGCATGAGGACCACCAATTCTTCCTCACTCACTGTCTGTTCTAGAATCTCACTGAGGACTGACACAACTCACTTGTCTATTTCTTGGGGAAATATCTTTTCCCCTTTGGTAGGAATCAGATTTATTATTTGCCTTTCTCAGGCCTTATAGCACCATTCCCATTTGTCAGGATGCCTCAGAGATCACACACCAAGAACTCAGTCAACAAACATTTACAAACCATGCTAAGAGTAAGCAATATAAAGCAGAAATATTCAAGCTCTGGAGTGGTTCACAGGATGATGAGGTCCTGGGGGGCTCTCTGGGTGCTTGGGGTCTGATTACCAGCCAGAAGCCCAAGGATATAGCTTCAATGACCCTCAAAGAGGAATGAAACTTCTGTGACTATCTTGTCCAGCACTTGCCTTCTCTCCAGGACTGCACCTCATAGAAAGATCTTTCTTTTTCATAGAGGTCCTTAGACTGGAAAGCAAGAGGCATCTCACTATTTGCTAATAGAGAAACAACATCAGGCTGGCAACGTGGGTTTCTTGGTTGGTAGTTGGACTGAGAGAGAGGCAGAGAGTGAGGCAGTTATAGTCAGGGAGTGTGACTAAAGGGCTGTTCCAGGATGGAGTAAAAACAGAGCCAGAGAGAACTGAGGGGGAGTGCCGAGGTCCTGAGTAGCCATGAGGGTGACTAAGGCTTATGCCAGAGAGGTCACATGACCACCACATGGGAATGGACCTCTTCAGAAGCTTGTAAGTGCACCATTCTCCATGCGTTTCAATTTGTAGTTGGAACTTGGTGCCAATACAACAGCAATGTGAAAAACAGTCTTATAAAGAACAGCATTCTCTCAGTAGCAGGACCCTGCCTGAGCAAGTGCATTGGGGGGCCTAGGTCAGGAGTAGGGGATGTGTCCAGGGAAGATTGAGTGTCCTTTCAATCATCTGGAGAGGACCCAATATCCTCTACATTGCCTCTGCTAAAAACCCTTCCTATAGCTCATAACAGGCCAGGAAGATCTGTAGGGAAAAGGGGATTCCTTCTTTATAGGTGGGGTGCAAGGCAACCCAGAGAGACTATGGCCATGGTGGACTTCACCCAGTTAGTGGTGGCTGAGTCACAGTGTTTCCCCAGCTCCTCTCTTGCTGGGCCACTGCTGGCCCAAAGCTGGAGACTTGTCCCTTCTCACTGCTGGACCTGGGATGTCCTGCCTGGCCTGCCAACATCAGTTAGCCTACCAGCAGGCTGCTCCCAAGCAGGGGCCTCTCCCATGCCCAGCTTTGCACCCAAAGCCTGCCCTGAGCTTGTCAGATATGGAGGGGACAATCGGGCTTTTGCACACCCTACCTACTCTGACCACAGACAGCAGCATCCTAGACCCTACCCAACCAAGACACTGCAGGGTAGGGGAAATAAACATGCACAAGACAGACAACTAAGTCCCTTAAGGAGGAACATGAGGACAAAGAACATGAGAACTGGAATGGTGAGCAGTCATGTCACTGATGATCAGCAGATACGTAAGTGTATTTACTTTGTCTTCCTCACAATCCTGTAAGAAAGGCACTTAGTATCCACATTTCACAGATGAGGAAACTGAGGCACAAGGCACAGCAGTGTATCCAGGGCCACCCAGCTCCAGAGCTGTCAGTATCATCCCTGCCCAAGATGAAATGGAGGCTGAGACTGTAACTGTGGGAGGAGGCAGAAAGGTCAGGGTAGGCAGGAGCTGATAGGCCATCCAGGAAGGGTGTCAGCCAGTAGTGCAGAGGGTGGGGTGTCCCACACATATGTGCCCTCTCCAGGGATAGGAGGAGCCAGGTGGACAGGTAGAGGGCCATTTCCCATACCACAGTCTCAGGTGACAGCTTGTGGGCTCCCGGAGCCATGATCTTCCGCTGCTGGCTGAAAGGCTGCTTTAATTGGACAGTAATATTGCAGGGTGATGAGCCACCATACATCAGCTCTTGCCAAGTGAGAAATTCAAAATGAGCATGTAGGAGGTGAGTGATGGGCTGGGAGTGTGTATTTTACCCAAATCTATAACAATTCACAGAAAAATGGCTGTTCCTGACTTCGGGCCACCAAGCTTATCAAGCCACTGATGTGTTCCTTGGGCAGAGAAGTTCCCCACTCCCCATCCCTCACACCTTAGTCCAGCCCCTTGAAGCCTCAATGAGTAGTCAGTCTGTGAGCCTTGGGCCAGTCTGTATGGCCCTGCTCCTGTACCAACAGCGTGGTAGCCTCATTGCCCTGAGGTTGGCCTTGGTTCTGTTCATCTCTTCTGTGACCCTGATCTTCCACCCTCTGGGTTGGATGGGATACCCATTCACAACCCTTCAGAAGGCCTAATGAGCCACTCATCTCTGAGCAAAATCTTCTCTGGTAACTGAGGGGGCTCACTGCCAATTCTGGGACTGGCCATCTGGGACTGGCCATGTCTGTGTACGGATAATCACATGTCAGTGTGACTGGTCTAGCCCCATATGTACACAAGGTGGGGTACTGGCCAGGTGTTCTGACAGCCTGAGAAGATTCCTCAGGATCAGTCTGGAAGAGGAGGCCTAGGAAGACTGACCTGTCCCTTTTTGCCTGCTTTCTTCTCCTGTGGAGAAGGATTCCCTCTTGGGAAAGAGGCACAAGGTGGAGAAGTATTGTCCTTATGAGATACTGAGCTCAAATCACCTGCTGTCTTTTACTGGCTCACAGCTCTGGGCTAATGGACCTGTCTGTCTATAGTCCCTCTTTTGTGCATTGGGATGGGAGTCAGCTGGCCAGTGGTTGTGACACAGAGCACATGAAAACCATGTCATTTAGGGCCACAGCGAGAACTGCTAGCAGGCACTCTTGCAGTTGGAGGGTGGTGTGCATGTGGGGGTGTGTTTTGGTTTGTGTGAGCCATAGGTCTGTGGTCTGTGGACCTGTCTGGCCTTTGATACTTGTCCTCAGGCTGAGCCTGGGCATGGGGTGACCATTGTTCATTATTGACTGCAGCTGGCCTAAGCAAAGAGCACTGTGTCTGGGTGAGGGAGATGTGTGTGTGCGCATGTGAGTGCACACACGTGTGCCCATGCGTCCTCCAAAACGTCCTTGCTGCAGAGTATAAATATTTATACAGATACCTGCCATAAATCTGCCTGCCCGGCAAACAAATGAATTGCAAAGGTAACTTTGGGGGGTTTTAGGAAAGTGCTCAGTGATGGGGTTGAACACTAAGGGAAACAAACATTAACATGATGAAGTAGGCAGGTCAGCAATGGGAGCCTAATGGGGGTTGGCAACTGGGTCACCTCCAACCTCCAGGGCTGCTCCCCTCAGTGAGGGAAAGAACACACCCAGTGAGACCCTCCACAGACTGGGCTGGCGCCGACACGGGACAGATGCAAGAACCACTCAACTGAAGCTGGCTTCTGCTGACCCCTGGCCCCATGCAAACAGCTGAACTTCCTACAGCTTATTAACCATCCACACCTCTGTGAGCTGGATAATTATTATTCCCATACTGTATCTAAGGAAACTGAGGCAGAAAGAAGGAAGTAGCTTCCATAAGGGCTGGAGCCAGGATAGTCACACTCCTACCACAACCCAATCTGAGCCCATTTGGCCTCATGGGAGCTGGACCCCCAAATGTGTGGGATGCCCCAGGGCTAGAGTCAAGCTCCCCTACTCCTTCACCTCCCAAACATCTGTTTCTGATACTTTCCCCCTCCATACTTCAGGTTCCAGACTCAGGCCTGAGGGAAACTTCCCCACTCCACCCCTCCCCACATGCCAGAGGAGGCCTTTATAACTGAGTCCACAAGAACTTTATTACGGGCTAGCTAGTTGCTTTGCTTTTCCTATAACAAATTATCCTAATAATGTGACCCAGGACCAGATGTTAATTGCAATAGAAAGTAATCAATTTTCTTTACTGAGCACAGACTTGTGGGCAGGTTCATCAGGAGAGATGGGTTTCTTAATGAGCTGGGCACCTGAAGTGTCCATCCCAGACTGCCTCCACCACTTCTTCCTCCCTGCTAGCTCTCTGTCCTTCCCTATGGAGACAATAGCCCCAGTCCAACCCTTTTGGGTCCTAGGCCATGTCCCATTCAGGACACCTACTTCTCAAGAGCTCCTATGGTTCCCCACCCTTCACAGAACCTTGCTCAGCCCCCCTTCCTGGCACAAGAGGTCACAGTCATCTGCCCCAAGCCCCTTTCCAGCCTGTTTGTCCTTCTTTTCCTAGATGGGACCCCTCTGCAGCCTGGCCTGGCCCTTGGCTGTGCCTTCGATCCATTCCCACCTCTTGCTTTCTTCTGCAGCAGTCCCTACTTCTCCTGTGCTTTTGGCTACAGCTCAGTCTTCCTCTGGCTTTCAAGGCTTCATGTCTCAGGAAGGCTGTGACGTCCTGGCTGCAATGAAGCCCTCTCCATTTCTGTTCTGCTATGATGCATCATCTCTAGGAGTTTGGGGCTCTGGGTAGAGGAGTCCTGGGTTCTAGTCTCAGCTTGGTTGAAAATGGACAAGGCCCCTGGGGTCCCTACAAAGTGGCTGCAGTGCTTGTCTGGTTCACTTCCCAGGGTGCAAGGGGAGTATAGGCTCCACTTTCCTTTGGCCTGTCAAAGTTGGGGTCTAGTTTATACTGGGCAGCAGTTTGTGCTGGTGGACAAATTCTGGTGTGGGTTCCATTATGGAGACTTGACTCTTAGGTTTTAACACTGAGTATCTGCCTTGAGCTAGGTACACAGCAGAAAGGATCCAGGGGAGCAGCAGCAAGAAGGAGAAATAAAAAGGAAGAGAAAGAGCAAGACAAAATTCAAAGAGGAGAGTGAAAATAAAGGGGAGATGTGGGGAAAGCCAGGGTATAAGGGAGCTGTCTAGTAAAGAGAGCTCTGGTTAGAGGAAGTTAGTCATAGCAGGAAGGAAGGCAGGAGCAAGGCTGGGAGGCACAGGGGCATGAGTGCAGCCTGTTGGTGGGCTAGTGCTGATGGTTCCCCAGGCTGATGACCTTCTGGTTTCTCTAGGACTGCCCATCCCATTCAAGGTCCTGGGGCTACATAACCCAAAAGATGACCTCAGTGGATTCCAGCCATGGCTGCATCTCAGACCTATCTAGGAAGTTTAAAGAGGAGAAAAGAAAAGAAAAAAAAACCAAAAACCAAACATACCCATCCCAGACCAATTCAACAAGAACCTGTACGTGAGACCCTGGTATGGGAATTGTTAAGTGCCTCAGGAGATCTCAATGGTCCAGCTCTGAATACAGAGTGGGATTGTGGTCCCAACCAAGGGGCCAAGTCTGAAGGCCTCCGAAAGGAGAGGGAAACAGAGACATCAGGAACAAGAGGAATGAAATGAATGTACACAAATCAGGTTTAGGATCCAATTCTTGGGTCTGGACTTTTAGGAAACATCAGGTGTGTTTGTGGGGAACTGGCTTGAGTTCCTCTAGGCATGTTGCCTCTGGGGGCTGGGTGAGAAGTTGGAGCCTCATCCAGACAGGGTCTGATTCCTTTTGGACAAGGACTCAGGACTCCTCCTTTCCCAGATGGGACAGATTCATCCAGCCTGGGCAGGGTAGATGGCTGCAGAAAAAGGGGGTTTTCCAGAACCTAGGAAGCGCCAACATGGAGACAGGCAGTGTGCCCAGGAGAGGAGAGAGCTCAAGGAGCTGAGGAGACAAGGGACAAAGGGTGGGTAGATGTAGGGAGGATGGGCAAGGGAGAGACAGATGGAAAAGATAAGGAAGGGGGAGGAATCCTAGGGCAGTAGAGAATGGAGGTTCTGAGGGGATGGAGCAGTGTCCTGCTTGTGCACCTCCAAATCTGGGCTGGCTGTACTGCAGAAGCTTTGCTCTGGATAGTGGAAGTTAGTCATAGCCTATTTCCCACGTGAATTACCATGTACTCCCCCAGCTCTGCTTCCCTGACTGAGCTTCTTGCTGGAAACAGCTTCAAGGCCAGGAGAGAGGACCAATCACCGCAGCAATCCCTTGCTTGTTGCTGGGGTGTCAGGGAGCAGTAGATGTGCCCCACTGTGGCTTTGCAGGACTGGGGCACCAGGACAGGAGCAGCAGGGAGCCCAGGGAGGAGGTAGGCACTGAGAGGGCCACAGGGGTGGCCAAGGACAAATTCCCCGACTTTACAATTTCCCTGTGAGTCTACAATTCTATTAAATAGGATAATGGATTTTAAAATGCCCCAAAAAGCAGAGAGTGCTGTAAAATGGGCGGGATTATTGTTATTAACAACCACATTCTTCTCAGAGCTTCAAGAGGAAATAAATCAGACAACGTGCACGACAAGCAAGTCCTTCGGAAGCATTCATTGCTGTGAAGTAAACATATATATTATAAACCCAAAATTAAAGGGAAATAGCACTTGGGAGTGAGCCATGGTTTTATTTATTTTTTTAGGGTGTTATTAAACCCACAAATGTATGGGAGGAGCAGCTATGTCAACCATAGTTGGGTTTATACAGACACCCTGGGGACAGGGTTCACTGCTCCCAAAGATAGGTGGAGGAGCACCATGGAGTGGAGCCAGGATGGCTAGGATGGCTCCAGCCAGTCAGCCAGCACTCAGCAAATAGGTTCATGGCATCATTTTACCCTTTGCACTCTGCAAGGCTGATATGTCCCCTCCTCTTAAAAAGTCTTACCAGCCCCACCCTTGCTAACCTGTTTTCCCTCTTCTGGACTCCCTGGTCTGCCTGTCTTGATGTCTGACCAGCTGCTTGGTTGCTCTACATCACCAAGCTTCCTATGCTCTTTGTGATGTCCTGGCTGAGGTTTGCATCCCTGCAGAATGACTGTTGATAGATTTCTGCCCCAGAAGGTCTGGACCTTGTCTAGCTGTTCTCTTTTATCTCCCCAGGGTCTGGCTAGGGCGCAAGCCCAGTGTGTGCGATATAACTGAGCTGAAGGTTGTACAGGAGGATGGGTGGATAGCTCCTGGCACAGGAGCTATCTTCACCTTGGGGTCTCCCTTTGACCTGGGGTGGCTTTCAGCATCCATTTCCTATCCCCAGCCAATGGCCATGCTACTGAGAAAGTATGTGGAAGCCAAGGGGGTAGGGGGTGGTGCACCCTAGAAGGGACTGTGGTCTTATATTTTTTTTCTCTTACCTCATTAAACTTAGCTTCCAATTATGTGTTAATGATGCTGGCTGCCTTTTGTAGGCTGGAGTTTACTGCAGTGTCTTTAAATTTAATCACTTCCATAATGGCAGCTCTGGCATCACAAATAAGAGGCCATGAGAAAAAAAGTACAGTCCTTTGCTCCTGAATGAGCCAGCAAGATCTGAGGTCCCACTCAAGCCACAAAAGTCCTTCAATGTTTCTTCACCCTAGAAAACATCTAAGACATTCCAAAAACTGTCTTCAAATAACTTCAAACTGGACCCCTGCTTCCCTACTCACAACTGCACCAAGAGGGATGAACAGGCTAGAAAGGGTTCTGAGAGAGTACTTGAGTACCCAAGAGATCGGGTGGCTTGCACCTGACTTTCCCCTCCATCTCCCATGTTGTGTGCATTGGGCATGGTGTTGGAGAGAGAAAGAGGAGTGGATCTAAAGTCTGACTCTCAGGGCACCTCAGTGAGGGAGGTCAAGGGCCCTTTACCCTTGGACTCAACCTCGAACTCAAAGTGATGAATTGCAGAGATCTGGTAGGGTCCACATTTTCCACTGAGTCATAGCCCAAACCACAGCTCGAATTCCAGTTTCCTTTTTAACTTGTTGAGTACACTTTCCTGCTCGGTCTTGTTTTTGATTTGAACCTGAGGGTGAGTCACGATGACAGGGCTGGACCTCTAAAAGCTATTGTGATTTTGGAGATGCAGAGAGAAGCTTCCCAGTTCCTGCCTCCCTCTTGGACCAGCTGTCATTCCTCCACTCCTGCCAAATACCACTCCTCCACCTCCCCCACTTTATCTGCTGCTATCCCTCTAGGGAAACCTCTGCCTTCCCCAGAGCCCATGCTGTGCAAGTGTCTTTTCCTCTGAGCCTCAGAGTGAAGGTCTGTGTGCAAGTTCTCTTTCCCCACTGTTCCCACTAAGCTTATCCCTACTGTGTCCCTGCCCACTCCACTCACATCCTCCTCTACAGTGGCCTCTGCTATTCCTTCCACTCTTCTGTGAGCGATCCATCTACCATATATCCATCCCTCCATCATCCATGCATTCATCCATCTATCTACTGTCCACACATCCCTCCCTCCATTCACCCATTCATCCATCAATCCATCATTCATGTCTCCCTCCCTCTCTTGATCCCTTCTTCCCTCCCTCCCTGCCTTCCTTCCTCCCTTCCTCTCTCTCTCCCTCTATCATCCATCCGTCCTTGAATCATCCACCCCATCACCTTGTCATCCATTCCTTTACCCATCACACCCATCTGACAGTCAGTATTGAGGGCCAAATTATGGCAGGCCCAGTGCTGGTGCTGGAATAGTTACGTTCTACTCTTAGCCTTTGGGTAGCCACATTAGAGTAAGAATGCAAAGAATCTGTTAGGTAGTTATGTCATAAAATGAAAGAAGGCTGCCTGGTGGAGGCACTCTCTAAGACAGACCTAAAGGACAACTCAATGAGGTCTTTACCCTCTGTCTGGTTTGGCTCAGGGCCCCTGGCCCCTGTAATGCTGAGGTTGTGTTAAACCATACAGGAACTCTGGAGGGCCGGTGGGCTTGCTTAGGTGGGAGTTTTGCCAATACCCTATGTAGGGACTGAATACTGTGTCACAGGAGCATTTTTTTGGAAAAGGAAGTAGGGGAGGGTCTTGCTTCCATGGTGCAATGGGCTTTCTGATGGCACCTCTTTTCACTGCCTAGTCCAGGACTTGGGTGCTGGAAGGTACCAACCAAGTTTAGAGGAGGTCTCAAAGCTGACCTCTGATCAGAGAGACACTCATGGTTTGCATGCTGCCTCCTGGGTTAGGGCTCAGATCACTCTTGGTCCCCAGCCCTCCCTCCTGCTTGGTCTGCTTTCTGGGTCCCCAGAGGATTCACAGCAGGACCCCAGCCTGTCCCAGTCTCAACCTGTGCTCTTCACCACTGGCAAACCCTGACTGAGTATCCACCTATGTGCCCATGGGGAGCAGAGCTGAGAAGGCGGCTTCTGTGTGTTCCAGGCCTAGAGGGAAGCATCAGACCCACGGCTTACACTTACACCAAGTCCTGTGGTCCTTCAATCTCCTTGGGAAGAAGTTAGAGCAAAATGAGAAGTAGAAATATGTACAGGTGTAGGGATCTCATGTACGACATCGGGGCTAGAGCTAGTAATAGTGCATTGTATTTGCTTCTTTTTGCTAAATGAGTAATTATAGCTGCTCTTGCACAGGGGTGGAAATGGGTAACTCTGAAATGATGGATATATTCATTTGTTCAACGATAGCAACCATTTTACTATATTTTACTGTGTGTTATAACATCACACACAATAAAAGGTACCTGACATATAGTATGCTAGGTGGGGTTCAGTGGGAGAAAATAACGTGTGCTTAAGATGGACAAGGCCTTGGGTTCAGTCCTCACCAAAAAAAAAAAAAAAAAAAAAAAGTCCAGTCTAGTATAATGAAATTTTAAATTTCCAAAAAATAAGACTGCATATACCTATAACATCAGCATTTGGGAGGCTGAGGTAGGAGGACCTTGAGTTCCAGGTCAGTTATAGTCTGTCTTCAAAAAAAAAAAAAAAAAACCCCAGCAAATACTTATAACTTGCTATATGCCAGCCCTGACTATTCTAAATGCTTGGCATCTGTAACGGAGGTCATATTCACAATGATGAGATGGAGACTGTTATCATCCCATTTTATAGATGGGAAAATCAAGGCCCAGAGAGGTTCAGACTTGCCCAGCCCCAGGTCACACAGCTAGTTCATAACCAAGGCTCTGTCCTATGCATGGCAACCACAGGCTTAGGGCTCCTGCACCTTGTGCCCCAGATGTGGCAGTAGAAGGCCACACCTGCCAGCCCACTGCTTCCACAGGCATGTACACACACAGGCACAAGCAATGCCTTGTCCATCTGTAAGAGAACTAGCAAGCAAGCTGCCTCTCTCTCCAGAACACAACTGAACACAGACCAGGAAGTAGGTCACAAAGGCCCCTACGGCTTATTAAGGCCTTCATTGACTCAACAAACATAAAATCTTCATGGTCCGTGTATTCAAACTCTTGTGTATTTTGCTCATAGAAAACCCACTCTAGGGCGATTAACTGCTAGTTTACAAACAGTGTTGACACACTGCTCCCCTCCACAGAAAAGTGAGTGCCGGGATCCTGTGCCAGGATGGAGCGTGGCACATACACTCTCGGGTGACCTGAGGAAGCTTAATGACTCTAGCTTCCATCATCAGATCTGGATGGCCGCTGATTTCATTGGAAGCACCAGGACACCCTCAAAGAGGCTGAGACCTGACAGGCAAGGAGAGCAACCAGCACAGGGCAAAGCAAGAAGCTCCAGATGCAGCAGGGGCAGAAAATGGTCCCCCTTGCAGGCAGTTTTGATGGCACTATCCTGCTTGAGGAATAAGGACCCAGCATTTGGAATGCATTTTAGGAAGATGTTCCCTCCTAGCAGTTAAAATGAAAGTTTAAAAGTTTTGATGTTTGAAGGAGACAATCCTCAGCCAGCTGAAAACTCCGTTATACATAACACTTAATTTCCAGATGGTTCATGTATAATACAGAAGTCTGTAATATTCAGCCCCAGGATTTTTCCTACCATGCCATGTGGTATCTGTATACCACTCCTTTCTTTGCAAAGCACATCTACACGTGTTCTCTTGCTGGATTCCCATGATCCATCCATGGGTCCTACGAAGTAGGGAGTCAGGTGTTACCCCTGTTTGACAAGAAAAAATAGAAGCCCAAAGAAATGTGATATCTTATATAAGTTGCTAGTGAGACCTGTGATAGGATCAGGGCTCCTAACACCCGGTTGATGGCTCCTGATGTCTCCTGAGCCCCTCTCCTTGGTGATTAGGAAGGGAACAGGGTATCAAGGTCACAGGAAGGCATGAGTTTCCCCTAAGCTTACTAGGCATGCCTAGGGGCCCAGTTGGCTCCTCTGCCTCCCTCCAGATGCCTGGCACATGTTTTCACATGGTATGAGTTTGCCCCACGTGGTCCGTGGCTCACTGTGAGATGCTCAATGTGGGGGTGTAAGAGAGATAGATTGATTGATTGATAGAAGGAAGTGTGCAGGTTGGCTGGTGGGAGGGGGACAAGTTTGACTTCCCCAGCTTAGTTGTCTCTGTTGATAGAGGTGGGGGAGGGGAGACTTTCTGTCCTTCCTGAGCTGCTAAATGCTGTCACAAAACATTTATTAATATGCAAATTCTAAGTGGCAATCTGGACCCAGTCGGGTTGTGCTAATTTGCACATTAATATCTGTCTTCGGGCTGGCCTCAGCTCTGGAGAGGGAGACTGTGGGGCTGGGAACGGGACTGGGGAGGGAGCATGCAGGTGGGGCAGGGTAGGGAGAAGGGGTGCTCTGTAGGGGGGTGGCTGTGGCTAGTCTAGACAGGGGGAAGGGACCCAAGGCAGCCTGCAGTGAAAGAACTGGGAGTCATGTTGCCTGGCAGGTTCCTTATGTAGCAAGACAAATGCAGGACACTGGCCTGTGGTCCCCATTGGTACCTGGAGGTTCCTGGGGCCACATTGGGAGTTATGCAAGGAAAACGATGCTATAGAAGCCCAAGTTCACAGGGGTGGTGGCGCCAGGAAGCAGACACAGCAAGTGAAGATGCTAGGAGAAATAAACTGGGAACATCACTGGTCACTTTGTCTGGTTAGAGTGGCCACTGTCCTGCTCCTCACAGTAATGAGCACCTTTGGGGGCAGGGAATAGCTAAGGAGCACCTCCTGATCCACTTGCTTCTTCTGGGACCAGTGTCTGTCCTCCTCCCAGGCCATCCAGAGAGGTGTCTGCCTCTCCCTGAGCCACCTGCACTCCCCAGCAGGCTCACATGTTCCCACTAAACACACGGAGGAGTACAGGACCACGTGTCTCAGATTCGCTGTGTCTGTCCCCATTGTAAACACTTACATTGGTCAATGAGTGCCTGACTTTTTTGTTAAGAAAACACAATCACTTCTAATGGGTTTCAAAGTGGTGGCAATAGCGATGGGAAGTCAAGAGAAGGAGAAATGCTGCCTGCAGTACCTCCCCCACCTTACCTTGTCCATCACTCTGGGTTAACTGGTTAATTCATGCAGTCAGGCCAGGAGTCAACTGTGCCAAGGTCTCCCCTCCCCTCCAGGTCCCCCAATCCACAGCACCCACTATGAACAGGCTTTATCCTAATCTGATGCAGTCATCGGACCCCGCCCTGTGCACGGAGGGCCTCAGACATCCTTTTACAATGCTTTTTATGACATTGTGCTACACCCTGCATAGTGCACATGTGGCCTAATGTTAATATACAATTATCCAAAATATTTTTCCAAATATGCCTATCAGCTAACATATGTAACCCTCATACAAGCCTGTGTCCAGCCTGTTATTTCCAGATACTGTACTCATAGTGTTCAAATGACATTTGTTTATTGGCAGTATTGGGGTTTGAACTCAGGACTCAAGCTTGCTAGGAAGGTGCTCTACCTGGTGCCACACACCTCCTTTTTGTTTTGGTTATTTTTCTAATACAGTCTCACGTTTATGCTCATGCCAGTCTGGATTTTGATCCTCTTTCCCAGGACTCCCTCATAGCTGGGATTACTGTATGCCACCACACTTGTTTGTTGAGATGGGGCCTCAACTAACTTTTTTTGCCTGGCCAGGCCTTAAACCTAAATTATCCTGATCTCTACCTCTTGTGTAGTTGGGATTATAGGAGAAAGTCATTATGCTCAGCCTAGTGTGACATTTATTGCTGTTTCAAAAGTTTAGATTTAGGAATTCATTTAATAAAAAAAGCCCTCCAAAAACCTAAACTTGCAATTCTTGATATGGCCACGAGGTGGTGATGTGTGTCTTGGTGTAAGACATTCTTTTTAGTGTAGATGTGCTATCCCAAGCCCACAAATCAATGTATTTCTCTTTCTCACTTTTCTACTATTTTGATTTACCTGCTCTTGTGTTCCAAGCACATTCTCCCCTCCCCTTTGGCCCCTCACAAAGAGCATCTGCTCTGGTAGGATCTATAGACGAACAAACAAGATGACAATATCTGTGATGTGTGCTGAAATCTAGTGTTGTGGAAACTAAGAGGAGGGAAAAATTAACTCAAAGAAGGGGAGGCCTTGACAGAGGAGGTGACATCAGAACAAGGTAAGTATGGAGAAAATTAGTTTGTTGGAAGTGTGTGCAGAGGGGCCCTCTGCAGACCAAGGAAACAAGTCAAAATATGAAAAGGAACAGAGGCGGTGAGGTGGGAAGGATAAGAGACATGTGGCTGAGGGGAGAGTCCCCAGAAGAGGAGCAGGTTCTGGGACTGCTCAGCATGCCAGGGCCAACCATGATAGGCCTAAAATGCTTTGTCCTTGACAGAAGGGAGTATGGAGGGCTGAAGGGTGGTACGCAGGAAAACAGCAGGAGTGGTGAAAGATAATTGCAGGTCTTCAGTGGGAACTTCCAAGTAAGATTCTGCAGAGTCCTGGGAGGCCTGGAGGAAGGTCATGCTGGGAGAGGCAGGTCTGAGGAAGGGGAGATGCCACAGTTGGATGAAGGCTGAATGAGGTGGCACTGTGTGGATGACACTGAACCATCCTGATTTGGAGACAGTGTAGATGATGACACCATTAACTGAGAGAGGGAACACATGCTTCCCCACTAATTGTCCTTAGGAAAAGTCAAAATAGAACCTTTGATTGAATTAAATTAACTTGAACATGGTGCTATTAAAGGAGAGATTGGAAAGTCTGATAAAACAACCCTATAAAGAAAAAAACACCTTGGTACAATTCAGTTCCTTTCTCAATAATCTTTAACTGTTATGGTCCTAAATAGTTTCTCATTTCCTAAATAGTTCCTCCTCTAACATTTCAAAGAAGAAACCCTTGACTACCTGCTCACCTCTTCTCTTTGTTCTTACACTGCAGGGTGTGTACAGAGCTGGGGTTCTATGAATTCTTTTTGCATTAAAATGGCTTTCTTGCCTTCTATAGGATAAGTTTATACTCTCAGTGACCTACAGAAGAAACCACCTGCCGAAAAATAATGGTAGATGGTGCCTTTCATTGGGTCGTGGGGATTTCTGGGCTCTCAGTTGAAGTTACAGCATTTAGAAAGGCGGCATCCCCAGGGCTGAGCCTGTGGCTTCAGGGCTCCTGGTCCTGGCTGGTCTCAGTTGGGGATGTGTGGGTATTCCTTTGATCCTTGCCCAGGGCACAGATTCAAGCAGCTCAAGGAGGGAGATGACCCTGGGTCCTTGTGCTGGGTATAACTTTGTGTCCAAGACACAGCAGAAGCTTGAAGACTGCCTTCCTTCCCTGTCTCTGATTGGCTTCTGTTTTACCAGAAGCCAGGGTCTAGGCCATCTAGGCCCCACAGTGAAGCTGAGCCTAGGCCTCCAGGTCAGCTTTGTTGCCCTCACCACAGGGGGCAGGAGGCCTTCAGATCCTGCCTCTGGACTCCCGCTGGCCTCTGCATTGGTGGAATAAGGCTCAGGTGCCTGGAACCACATGCGGTCAATTGCTTCCTTTACTTCCAAGATCCCTCAGGAAGGTCATCAGGATTCAGGACCTCTCCCACCCTCACTCCCACAACCACTGAAACCAAGACTGGACCAGGTCCCAGCTTGCCGGCCTCCACTCGGAGTACTGGATTCAGTTACTCCTTCTTACCTCTGTGGACAGAGACTCTGAACCTGAGGACTCTGGTCTGGGCCTTTTCTGGTCTGAGACTCTAGTTTCTTTTTCACCCCAGTCCTTAGGCTGGACTGTATCTCTTGAGCAGATCATCAACATGTTCTGCTTGCAACCCAATCCTTTGCCTCTCTCAGCCCTAACCCCCAATAGATCCAGTGATGTCCTAAGTCCATGTAGCCAAAGCCTGGTAAAGGAGCCACCAGCAGAGAGCAGTCTTTAATGATTGATCTGAACTAGGGCCTCTCCTGAGCTGGCCTGGGGCTCTGAGAGAAGCCAGCCTTTGCCCTGGTATCCATCCAGACCCTTTGCACCAGCTGATAATGTTCTGCAGCCCTAGAGGCCAGAACATCTTCACAGATGTGAAGATGGCTTCACAGAGCCATCTTCACTGGCATTGTCCCTGCTGTAATGCAACACCCTGGGGAGAACAGCCCAGTGGGAGTTAGGCAAGTCTTTTCTTTGGTGTGGGTTTTACTGAAGGGAGGGAGATGTGAGGTATGAGAAGGGGCTTCTCTGAGGAGATAAAGACAGTGATGAGGAGTCCATGCCAACAAAGCGCAATTGTCAAGCTTGATACTAAGGGTGCTGAAGTCATGCACGAAAAGGTGAGGGTGGGGAATACTGCACCCTCACCCCAACCTGCTACTCTGCCTCTTATCTCCTTTTCTCTTTCCCTCCTTCTTCTTTTTCTTTTCCTCCTTCCTTACCCCCTCAGCCTCCCCTTTTTCCCTGTCCTCACCCACCCCCTTCCCTTCCTCCTCTCCCTCTCCAGCATCAGTGGTGGCCTGGCCCAGACTTAATCCTGGCACCATTCTTTCCCCAACTTTCCTGTTGCATGGGACCCTTCTCAGTTACTAATGCACTGGAGAAAGCAGCAAAACCCTTTCAGGTTTGTTGCTGTAATTCATTAGCATAATAGGCCACACAACGAGCAGTTATTGCAATAAGTGCTACAGGGAGGGAGGTACAGTGAGATCACTGGGGACCTTCCCAGAGCCTCCATGGAGCACACCAAGGGCTCCTTCTGAGCATGGCTCCCTCCCCACCCCACCTCTGTCACTCTCTTTGTCTAACCCTTCACACCTTCTGCTTCTTTCTGGAGTCCCTCAGCACTTGTCAACTTGGATGGACACTCCTATCCAGGGGACCATCCCCAGCACCCTAGAGGTGACCTTGGGCCATTCTGTCAGCCAGTCAATCTCCAGGGATTTCTTGGGTTCTATTGCTTACTTTTGGTGGACATCCAAGTCTGAGAGCTGGAGACACAACTGAAATGTGGAGGTGATGCCAGACAAAGCTCTCAGGTGGACACCATGTTGGTCAGATGTGACACGACAGAGAAATGGATGTGGCACAGGGAGTGGGGGGCTTCAAATTGCCAATACCAGTGTCTCTGCCAAACAGCCCTGTTCTAGGTCTCTGCAGATCTGGTCAGCACCCACATTCACAGAGCAGCCAGTCTAGCTGCCAAGCACTGCAGGACACCAGAATACCGGGCTCCTAAAATTTATGACTAGACTTTATGACAATGGAAATATTTTTTTAATTGAGGCTTGCACCACCATTACACTGCTAATTTAATTATTCCCTATATTTCATCCATCACCATCTGATTCTCAGGAAGCAAATAGCTTGTCTTCTTGACAAGAAAGCACCAAATTGATTAAAAGTGTGTGTAGGAGGGGCTGGGCTGTGGTTTGCTCACCATGGCTGGAAGTGTGGGTGTGCTCAGGGGAGGTTGAAGCACCAGAAGGCTGAGCTTCCCCCTCCCACCGACGTTCTCTAGGATGGTCACTTTCCAGAAACACATCCCCTGCTCTGCCCTACACTCACACGGTCACAGCCTAAATACCACATGTACACGCACACACATATACAACACGCATGCGCATGCATTTTGTCAGACAGATTTACAAATGTAGCCTCCAGTAAACCAGCACAACACCACACTCCCACATCTCACTTGTCATACCCAGCCATGCTCAGCAAATCCACCCTGCTCTCAGACACATGGGCGCAGAATCACACACGGCTGCTTCATAGAGAGACACTGTCAGGAGACAGCCTGGGTGCTGCACGCTCCCTCACACACCGTCGATCCTTCAGAGGTGGGTCCAAGTAGTGTTGTGGGGACCCAGGCTCCCTTCTGTGCAGGATTTGGGGGCCTTAGCCTGCCCTGTCCCATCCAGGGGTGTGGAAGGAGCAGCTGTCCACCAGCCTGCTCTGTGCTGTTTGTTGGTCTGTGTCCATGATCACCTGCTGGTTCCAGGGAATCTTCTAAAATGCTTATTTGCCTCTCTACCCAACACGAGACAGCACAACATGGACAGGTGTATGCTGTGTGGGAGTTTTCAGGCTGTACTTACAGAGGTGCCTGAGGAATGTGGCTATATATCTATTTCCTCTCTTGACTCTTCCTCTTCTTCATTCCACAACACCCCCCATAGCTTCTAGAGTCCCCAGGAATGAGAGCCCTGGCAATCTCTGCTCCTGAGATCTGTCATTCAGGCCATCTCTTGGCCATACCCAAGGTTCGCTGGATCGCCTAACATATTTTTTAAAATTTATTTTAAAAAGCTTTATTTGGTGGGTCTGAGGTTTGAACTCAGGGCTTCAAGCTTACAAAGCAGGTGCTCTACTACTTAAGCCACACCTCCAGTCCATTTTGCTCTGGTCATATGAACTATTTTTGCCCAGGCTGGCAATCCTCTGGATCTCAGCTTCCCAAGTACATAGGATTATAGGTGTGAGTCACAGGCACCCGACTTCTAACAGTTTTGTGCACATAGGTCTTTTCCTCCAGCTACAGTGAACTCTTTTTTAGGGAAGTCACTAGGTTTTGTCCTCTTTTTCACTTTGTTGGGCATGCAGGGTCTGACTAAGGCAAGGCTCATTGATGGACAATCCCCATTCAGGTGAGTGTGAGAACCTCTGCCCTGTGCTAGGATGGAGGGGCCCTGGCAAAGATGAGCAGGGTCCAGCAGGGGCTGGGGGCTAGAAAGACATCTCTGGGGATGCTCAGTAACTGCTGAATGAATGAATGAGTGAGTAGATAAGTGAACCAACAGAACAAGTGTCACAGTGGGAGGGAGCTGATGGAAGTGTGGACTTGCAGTGTTGCTGCTGCAGTGGCAGTGCTGCCATTAGTCATTGTGAAATCTCCAGGGGCCTGCCACCCCAAACCCAGCCTGATCAGTTCTAATGGAATGGAGCAGAGGGACAGACACTGCAGGGAGCAAGCCACTTGTCCTCCAAAATGTCCCTATCCTTGTCACTTTGCCAGCTGTCACAATGGCCCCAAATGCTGAAGACAGCCCACTTCAGTCATGTCTGGGCTGTTTGGGGGATGCCACCAAACAGATAACATGGGGAAGAAAGGGCAGGGGATGGACCATCTGGGAAGGGTCTGTAAATTTTAGCCTGGAGGGGGCAGAGACTAAGCATCAGAAGAAGGCAGAGAAGACAGACTTCTCAGCAAGAGGCTCCCTGCACTTTAATTCATGTTAGTTTCCTGAGAGGGGCAGAGAGTCAGGGACCTCAAACCTTCACAAGGAGGACACAAGCCCAGGTAAGTCTGTTGTCTTCAAGGAGCCACACTCATGTTCATGCTTATAGGAATTGGCCCTGACATCTTTCCTCTCTCTCCTCTGAAGCCCGGCAGTGGAGCAGCCTGCACTGTGGCCTCTGAACTCAGGGTTGGCGCCCCAGCTTCAGGTGGTGCTTGACCAACTCCCGTGTGCCAGACAGTCTTTATGTTCAAGTGATCCTGTCTTCCACATTGGGCAACCCCACCCCCTGCAGCCCCATGTCTTTGTCTTTGCTGTGATCTGTTTATGTGTCTGTCTCTCCTGTTATGCCATGGCCTCGATTCCTAGTAAAGTGGCCAGAGCATAGTGGATGCTCTCTAAACATTGGGTTCTTGTTCAGCAGGAGTCCTTCTGTGATGATCTGGCTTCTCATTCTCATATCTGCTCATCACCATAGTGGGGAAAGTGGGAGAAAGAAAGGTTTTCCTCAGGACACACTGGCTCAAGGAAAGACCTATGAGCTGGTTACCCACATGATAGAGCTGCAGAATGCCACCCACAGCCATCCCTGTTTTAGCTTCCCGTGCTCTGCGTTTACACTTGGCCACCTGTTTTTGCACAATGGGCAACTCCTAGAAGCATTTATGTATGAAGCCTGTGAAAGACGATGTGGCAAAGACTCCTTTATTTTCTGCAGATCATGGGGAATGTGAGGTTGACCACTAGAAACCCGGAGCTGAGGAGGGAGGAGTGTCATACCCACTGCAAAGCCACTCTTCTAAAACAACAGGCTGCTTCCTGCATGCACTTCAGAAGTTCGTTGGTGCTATTGGTCACAGTAGAGAAAGTACGCAGTGTGGCATGGTGGCACTCCCTAGCCGTCAGTTTAATTCCTGATCTCCAAAGCACTGGACTTGAATGCACGCACACACACACACACACAGTGTTGTCTGCTGTCTGAGAGAGTCAGGGTCCCTGTGTTGGCACATCTGAGAAAGTTTCCTGAGGAAGGTGAACTTAAAATGGAGAGGAGGACTGGGAGAGGGAGGAAGAGGCAGGTGACACTCTCCTGTTGTGCTATCAAGCATATTTCAAGATCTTTGAAGGTCCCAGGTCAAAATAACATCAGAGGAGCATCCTGGCCAGCCTGTCTCAAAAGCCCTTCCCTCTGCCCCATCACCACTTCATTCTCTTTGGAAGCGCTTATCAGCACCTGGCCTTGATAAATTTTGGTTATGGGGGGTTATCTCTCCTCCCCGTCTCTCCATGAAGGCAGATTTCTTTTTTTGTCTGTCCTCTGCAATGCCCCTGTGTTCAGCAACAAGTAGATGTTGACATTGTATGTTGAACACACACATCTGGAATAGGGGACAGGCCAAGGCTAGGGAAAATGACTCTGTTCCTCTCCAGAACACCCTGTGTCCTCCTGCCATCTCCAGATCAATAGGCGCCAGGTGGGAAAACTCACTCCAGACCTAGACTTGTAACTGGAACTTGCTCAGAAACATGGAACTATGACACAGGATAGAGGTCACATAGAGGGGACAGTCTTTGCTTTCCAGGGATTATCTGGTTTGCCAAGGGTTTAATGACTAGCTAGGGACCAGCTTTCATCACCAGGAGGGGCTGCACAGGGAGTTGTGCAGGCGGTGGCTTGGAACTGCAGGATGCAGTCCTCTGGTCAGTGTAAGCAAGTGGGACTGGGGCTGCCTGGAGTCCTGGGGCAGGGCGTTGTCCATGGCTGGGGGGCTTTACCAGCAGCCTGAAGACCCACACAGCCCTTGGGGGTGACAAGAGGATGTGTGGGTGGTGGTGGTGCTGTGTTTGTGGTGTGTATTTGTGGGTATGTGCCCGCCCATCTGGGCAGATTCCTTCACCTCTACCTAGGCCCAGTCTCCTCCTTCAAAACCTCGTGGGGTGTTAGTGTAGAGGGTGGTGCACTGGGGAGCCACACGAACTCTAAAACCAAATAAAATTAAATAAGAGATATTCTTTTGTGTGCCTTAAATACATTATTAAAAAAAAATAAAAAAGGCAACACGAACGATTGCAATTACAAAGTCCGGGGTGGGTGGGGGGAGGAGAAAAAGGCAAAAACACCCCACCTCCTCGGAGCAGAGCTGAGCGCCAGCGGCTGGCTCTTGGATTTGCATGACAAAAGCACTCGACAAACAACAACAAATTGCCAGCTTGTCGGGGGCCGCAGGGCGCGTGCGACAACTGGCGCGTTCCTCCGGGCGGTGCTGGGCTCGGGGCCCGCGGGAGGGGCCCGCGGCAGATGCTCGGGGACCGCCCGGCTCGGGGGAGGGGGGACGGAGCGGGGACAAGGGGGGTGGAGGCGGCCTCCATAGCAACCGAGCCGTGACCGCGGCCGGAGCCAAGGTTCTACAATTGCCATCGCCAGCTCGGGACAGCGTGAGGGGGCAGCCGAGCACAGAGCAGGGAGAGGGATGCAGGGTGGGGTGCGGGTCCAGGGTATGGGGGACGGAATTGGGCCGCCTTTGCCCTCCGGCTCGTAGCCGCCGCCCTATTGCTGGACCTTGGCTTGGGCGCGCAGGGGCACATCGGCGGGCCCCGCTGGCTTCCACCCCCGGCAGGACATGGGCAGTTGGGTCCCTCCTGGCCGGGCGTCCAGGGATTGCAGAGCTCGCCGGCCCTCCCTGCGGTCGTGCGGCGGTCGGCTCCCCCACGTGAGGCCCGGGCAGATGGCTGGCCAGAGCTAAATTGATTCATAATGATTTGTGTCTCTCCCCTGCCCGGCAACGGGTAACTTTTCATTAGAGACACAGATGTCTTAATAACACGATGCCAGGCCCTCCCACCACAGGCATTCCCAGTATCCCCGTCCACTCTACTGCAGACAGATGTGGGAGGGGACAGAGGGACAGAGGCTGAAGGGGCTGCCACTCCCAGCAGAGTTTCTGTCTCCAGGCTCCAAAAGTTGGTGGCCCACTTTCCCCAGCCGTGGCAGCTCCTGGCCTGCTGTGCTGTGACAGCCAGGGCCACCTCCCAGGCTGGGCTATTTCCCTGTCTGGTAGGCTTGTCTGGTGGCCCCTCCCTCCATAGCTCACTGCCCTGCCCTTAGCTTCTCCCAGCCTCCATTCCCTGCCCCCAAGGTGAATCTGCAAGCCTGGCCTCTCAGAGCCAAGTCTGCCTTCCCACTAGCAATCCTTATAATGAAAAATGGCCCTCCACCCTTATGGCCATAGAGTTTTCATATTTTCCTGGGCCTAGCCCACTAATTATGGATATAAGTGAGCCCTGGCTGTACTACCTTAATTGAATGTCCACTCTTTCTGTGGTGGAGGCTGAAATCCTGTTTACATCTCTCCTGTGGCACTTACAACCTGTGGCTGGTGGCAGAGTTGTTTTGCTTGTGCTTCCCTCGTCATTCCCTCCTACACTCCTTCAGCCAGGACAGGATCGCATGTCTGTGTTCCCTTAGCAACCTTTAGGCTCTCAAAGGTTAGAGTTGGTATTGATTTTTGTGCGCCTTTCTCACAACCACGCTCCTCTCTGTGCATCCTTGGTGAGATACGCACACAATGAACAATAGTGCCCAGGAGCTAAACATTACCGATGTCTCATTGTAACACTGGTAGCTCTTCTCTGGGCTCCTTAATTCCTTCCTTCCTTCCTTCCTTCCTTCCTTCCTTCCTTCCTTCCTTTCTTCCTTCCTTCCTTCCTTCCTCCCTCCCTCCCTTCTTCCCTTCCTCCCTCTCTGCCTTCCCCCCTTCTCCCCCTTCTCTCTTCCCGCCTTGGGACTGGGCTTTGATGGGTTCCTCTTATAAAACATCAAGCCCCCTAAGGACCTGGGTCAGTAAGGGTCCCCATTTCACAGTGCAAACTTGTCACCTGGGTGTTTCCTGCAGAGGGAGCATAACTCCTTTAACTAGTGGGAGTGCTGAAGGCCAATCTAATTGACCTCTTGGCCTGGGGAGGGGAGCAACCTTGCTTGCCCAGGGTGTAAAGACTCCAAATGGCACATTAGGTAGGACCAGACCCAGTTCTGATGCTCCTGCACAGGGGCACAAGGAGAAAGGAGGCTGGCACTGATCACTCTGCTTTTGAATCTCCCCAGGGCATGTGTTGTCAAGTGTTAACTCCACATCTTGAGGTCCAGGCCTTCCTGTTCCATCTAACTCCTGCCACGGCTGGTCTACATTCTGTCCTCCCTTTGACCTCCTCCCTTTATGGGTCCCAGCAATTTTTTCCTCACTCTTCTTCAGAACTTCTGTTCTTCATAGGTCTACCTTTGGATACCTCTCCTTGGTTGTGTCTGTCTAAGTAAATTCATCTCCAGGCTGAATCCTGCCTTGTCTGTGTGGGTGGGTTCTTTCTCTCCATCCACAAGTACAAGATGACAATGCCTCTGACTTCTTACATTTCCCTAAGGAGCCAGGAGAGATACATTTGGGTGACCTTGTGGAGTGTGAGAAGTTGGAAGCTCCTCTGTCCCCCCCAACCCACTCTGACACCTGGCCTCAGGTCCCCAGTGCAACCCCATAGTGCAACCTACCACCCCATGTCAGTACAGTACAGCATATGCTGCAAAGCTTGAAGATTGTGTTGTTATAAGATGGGAGATCCAAATTCTTGTCCTAACTGTGCTGCCCTTTTTCCATCTGTAGATTTTTGGTTGTTGAGAACATGCCTTAAGATGGTGGCTTCGAATCAGCTTTTAAAAGGATTAAAAACAGACAAACATAAACAACTAAAAGAGCAGGGTGAGTCATGGGTAGAGGCTGGGAGCATGAGCAGACAGGAAGCCAGGAGCTCGTGTGTCTCACTGCTGTGTCCTCTGCACTGATCTTAACACATAGTAGGCGTTCAGGAAGCACCTACTGTGAGGGTGAATGGGGGGGTGAGTGTTGGGGGTTGAATGGATGTAGCTTCCCTGTCCTTTCAATGCCCTTGTAAGAGACAACAGAATGAGGCGGGAGGGCTGGACAGGGCCAAGGTTACATTGGGTCAGTGATAGGGGTCCGTCTGGCATGGGGGATTGGGATTCCCTTGCCCCACCAACTCCTTGTGGGATGTGAACCCTTAACCTCATTCTCATCCACAGCACATCGAAACCACCAAGTATGTTCCTTGCAGACAGCCTCCTGGAGGAAGCCAAGAACCCATCCATTCTACCTCCCCAGGCATCTCGCAGGCAAACTTGCCCTGCTTATGTCTTTTGTTTTTCTTAATTAAAGTAGCAAGAGCCAGGATTCCGTCTCTGAAGGTGCAGCCTTGTGTCTGGATGTCTTTATTCTGGCTGCGTTGTTGGTGTGCCTGCCTGTGCTGGCAGCTGGACATCAGGCCTCATGGGGCCCAATGGGGAGGTGAGCGGGGGAGTCCTGAAGACTGCAGCTCAGCCCACACACCTTCCCACCACCCTGTCACCCGAGCTTCTCACAAACCCTCCCAGACATTTCAAGGCTTGTCATTCTCTCTTCTCTCTGTGGACACCAAGCAGCTGTTGTGTATTCTTTGCTGGCTCTGTCCTCAGCTTTCTGAACTCCTCGGAGTATGACCATACCCAGTCCCTTGGCTCTCACTTAAAAGCCCATGGTGCCTTCGTATGCAGGGAGTCTTGGCAGACTCCTCACTGGTGGAGGGAGATTTGTAGGGCTCTGTGCAATGCCTGGTGTTGGGCTGGACAGATCCATGGTCCCTGCCAGGAGTTTCCACTCTAAATTGCAGCTGGCAGGGGCAGGACCTTTGGTTTTTTTGCTCTGCATCTATAGACTTCACACTGAAGAGCCCTGGGGAGTCTATGGGGCATGGAGGAGGCTGGGCAGGCAGGGCTTTGTGTCCCTCTGGCTACTTGCTCTACAGCTACACAAGAGTGCACCCCAAACCAGGCCCAGCGTGGGCAAACACTGCCTGATCAATGATAATCTCCTGGTTTGCGGCACACACTCTATTTGTAAATAATGTTCACTGTCCAAGGACCCTGTGAGGCAGTGACGTAGGCTTTTTTTTTTTTAATTAGGGGGGAACCCAGTCTTAGCAGGAGTAGAGCTGAACAGGGCTTGAACCCCTATCTCTGTCTTGGATCCCCTCACCTAGACCCTGTGGGGCTTTGTTATGATACAAGGTCTTCAGTCCCTATTGCACCCCTAAGCCTGGGCCGGCTGGCAGTGTCAACAGTGGGGATGTAAAGGGGCCCTGGACCCATCCAGAGTATGGAGGGCAGATGCTTCAGAGAGGACAAGTGCACAGGGTGAGGGACTGGAGCTCCCCACCCCCCACTGCTGGGAAGAGGGAGTCAGGAGAGTTTTTATGGCCTGCAAGGCCTGTCTCTCATTCTCTTTTAATAATAGTTCAGGCCAAATTACTTCTTCTTCCTCTAAAGTTCGGCAGTTTGGAGATCAAAGGGAGAGACAGGGCTAGAAATGTGGGTAGAAGAGGACCAGGATGACAGTGAAACTCCTGCCTTGGGATGGTAGGGAAGAGGGTGAGATGGAAGTAGCTGGCCGCAGTCTTATGTCTCAGCAGGACACCCTCATGAGGAGCCTATAGCATCACTTAGGTACCAGAGCAGGCATCTCTTCCCACCAGCCCTGGGCCAGACATGGAGCAGCAGATGTGGGGGCTCCAGGTTATGCAGGGAGAGTCCTCTCTTCCAAAGGTCATGGTCTGAAACACATTAGTTTTCCCCCCTGCCAAGTGGTGCTCTTCAGCTGTAAAATGGGAGTGGCCACATCCCTTCAAGTGGCCGAGGATTTACAGAGACACTGTGCCAGATGACTAGGTCCCCAAGCTGAATAACTCATAGGAGATAGTCACAGTGGTTTTTCATTCGGAAATACTCATTGACCACCAACATGATGCTAAGTGTTCCTTGGGGGTTTGTACTAACAGGCTGGATAATAGTAGGTCTAGAAGGTCCCAAATAAAAGAAACACAAGGTGCTTAAGATAGACCTATTAGTCATTATCCATTAACCCAAGAATGGCTTGCAACAGAGTCACATACCTATGGCACAGGACCTTGTTCAGGGAAGAATGGTCAGTCCACCTGCAGGTGAGAATACTGTGGTTTTGACTCAGGAAGACTCTTGCACCCAACTAGTCATGTGACCTTGGGCAAACTAGTTCAGCTCTTGACTTCAGTGTCCCCAAGCACATCCTCTGCAGGGTCTGTTCCTGCTCAGATGTTCCCTGATGCTTTTCATCACAGTCCATGCAGGTGAGCCTTACTGATTTAGGTTGGCTGGAAGAGGAGGCACCATAAGGAAAGCAAACACCAGAGGCAAACTGGTAAGATGTTTTGTGTTAGGGAGGCTGTAGCACCTAAGTTACTCACTCAAACACTCATCCAGGTGTTGCTTTGATGGAAAGTTACAGATATGCCTAACATTTACAATCTACATCTACAATTAGTTGACTCTAAGTATGGGAGATGATTCTCAATTATGTGGGTGGGCCTTATCCAATCCGTCAACAGGCCTTTAAATTAAAACTGAGATTTCCCTGAGGAAGAAGAATTCTCAGGCGTCAACTCATGTCTGTGAATTTCTAGCTTGCCAGTCTGCCCTCCACACTTCAGACATGCCTGTCACCAACAATCACGTGAGCTAATTCTTTGAAGTCTATCATCCATCTATCTACCATCTACTATCTATTGACTATCTATCTATCATCTTTCTATCTATCCATCCATCTATCTATCTAAATATTGTTTCTCAAGAACCCTGACAAATACACCTAAGCTCAAGAATATTTCCAAAGAAATGTGTTTGCTGCTTTCATATTTATCCAGGAAACACTACATAGAAACAGATCAGTTGACTGATTTCAGTAAATGGAGAAGAAACATTTGCAGTTAGGTTTATCCGTCAGTCTTCAAACCATTTACCAAAGCACGTGAAACACAGTCTCTTCTTCATTGAATCAAGCAACCGCCTGGCCCCAATTTCTCAAATCAGACTTCCTGTTCTCAATTCACCTTGTCCATTGGATTCGTAAATGAATTCCTGGGTCCCAGACCTATAATGGATGAGATTCACTGGCATCTCTATTTTTTTTTTTTTTAATTTGAGTGGTGTCTACTTTACTGTTTTGAGCAGATGATGTTCTTTGTTTATGACAGAAATTAGGCCAAATCCAACTTTTCCACAGATGGAGAAGCCTGAATTATTTATCAGAGGCTCATGAATTTGGTTCTGGCAAATGGCAAGACTGAGGGCGGCTGATTTGTGTTCCACTGTTGGAACAGCTTGATCTCAGCAGGTCCTGGGCCTTTCTGACGCAGGACTGGGTCTGGCAGGGGCCCCAGGGGCTGGCTTTGGGTGTGGTGTAGGTAGTGGGAACCTTTTCTGGCTGCCTCTGCTGGGTTCCATTGGTTCCAGACCCTGTGTGGCCAGGCCAGGCCAGGGCCTTGACTAGCCAATGGGATGCCTGGACTTTCCTGGGCCCAGCTGGATCCTTGGCTAATTAAAGATAGCATTTTATCCCCTAGAAAAGGGAAAGATGGAAATTGTGATGTATCTTGTACTTCCCTTCTCTCATCTGGCCATTCTTTCCCTTAAATGGAATTAGGGGGCCCATTGGTGAAAAATTTTGGGTGGTTGGCTGTATCTGGCAGCTCAGCAAACAACTACTGTGTGAAGGCCCCATTCTGGGCTTCTTAACTGATGAGCACAGCAGCACTATGGAAGAGAGGGTGAGCTCTGCACTTTTGGGGAAGGTCTCAAGAGAGTGCCTTTCACAGTGTGATCAGACCATCTTATGCACTAATAGTAACTCCTGTGGACTGAGCAGGATGTCTAGGACTGTCTGTGAATTTGCTTATTTGGTTCTCAGAATAGCTCTAAACACTACAACCAAGAGACAAGAATATTCAAGAGTGTGTTGAGGACTTCCTAGCTAGTGAGCCTCAGAGCCCAGCTCACACACTACACCTTCCCCAATGGGACACGGATTCAGGAGTTCCCAGGTACCACCCACTGGCCATTCTGCCCATAAAATGTTTATATTTGAATGTGGAGAAGGAGAAGGAAGCAACCAGCATCCTTCTCACTCAACCACATTTACACAGGCCCACTTTCTCACCTTCCTGGGGGTTTCAGGTTGTCACTAGCTCAATAAGGAGATGAAGACATTACACTTCCAGTGCTGAGTTGCCTTGACTTGGGTCCTGGAGTTGTCCATAAGAAGGCTTGGGCCAGACACTGGGTCTCCTTGCCTATTTACTCCCATCATCCTCAGGCCAAGACTTTTGTCTCCTTGTGAGTGTCTACCCTTAAAACCTAACTCTGAGTATGCTACCAGTTTGTTGGTGGCCTGGGACAAATCAGTGCACCTCTATAGGCCTTCAGCTCTCCAACCAGATCCCTAGATATCTGGAAGCCTTGTTTCTGATTTTCCTTCCTTTTTTAATTTCCTAGGGCCACCTGGAGGGGACATGCCCCTTCTCGTGCTTAGGCTGTGGAACAAATGATCTGATAGGAATGAGCAGGGAGGCTGCTGAGGTGAGTCTCTAAGTGTTTGGTTTGAACCATTTTAATTTGTATTCAAGTTTAATTGCCATCATCTTTAAGGTTGCCCACATGGGAGAAGAGGCATTTGGGTCCCAAGGATCTTGCTTCTAAATGCTCCTTTCACTGTGCCTGCCTGGGATGTATGCCTGTTTCACACTTCCATCAACTCCTTTCTTTCCACAGTTTCAGGATTAGAGGGGCCCCCAAAAAGCTGCCCCTTCTTTCACCCTTTCTACCTTAGGTTCCACAGGACCCCCCACTCTCCTCTCCAGTGTTCTGAGTGGAACCCACTCCTTCTTCTCAATCCTTCAAGAAGCAGATGGGAAGTGGGTGTAGGGTAGGGTGAGGGAAGAAGCTCTTTGTCATTCTTTGTTTGGCAAAGAGCCAGGGATTGGATGTGGAAGTGGTGAGGAAGAAAGGCAATAAACAAGTAAAAGAGTAAATAAAAGTTCAAGCCAAAGGGAATTCCTAAAATTCAAGATAATTTTCCTTCCTCCTGAACAGAACTCCTCAACATCCCCATGTCTGCCCTTAGGACTAGCCAGAACGGCTGGCAGCCCTGTGCTATTCTACAACTGACCAAATTTAAGTCTCTTTGAGGCTTAGCTCAAGTTCCCCTTCTGCTGTTGCACCTTCTGGAGCTTTTCTTGAACCTTCCTACCCTACATGTGTCTGGTCCCAGAGCTCATGTGGTATCCTTTTGCTTCTGTGGGGAGATGGTATCTCTCCCCTCACTGGGCAGGCTGGCCAGCTCCAGAACAGGAGGACTGGAAGAGAGAGCAGTATTCAGGAAGGGGAGGAAGAGGGTAGTGATATTGGGGCTGAGGTAGCCAGAGTGTGGGGAGAGAGGCAGGGGAGGAGGCAGAGAGAGGCAGGAAGAAAAGAAAGAGGAGGAGGAGGAAGGAGGGAGGGGCAAACCAGTCAGCAGCACTTATTGGACTAAATAGTTCTGGGACATCAAATAATTGGTGCCTGAGTCAGCAAGTTTCACCCATAATTTCTTAAGCATCTGTCAGGCCACTGCCTCCCTGCCCCCCACTGCGAGAGGACCAGCCAGCTTCAAAGGGAGCATGAGTAAAGCTTCATTTAGCAAATGAGGGGAATGTTTAAAAATAACCCTAGAAGTCACCCTCCATGAAGGCGAGGCCACCCCCTCTCCTGCTGCTCTGTATACCCCTCCCCCAGTTCAACAAGGCCCACAGGAAGGGCTGGGGACCAGTTGCTGGAGTGGAGGGTCAGGGTAACTAGGTTTGCATGTGGTGGCATTTGACAAGGAGAGGAGGTGCTATATGCAGGTGTGTGATAGTGGGAGAGGGGGACTGTGTGTTATGGGGCTGGCCCACCTTCACCTGACTGCGTGTATGTGTAGGCTTCTTGATGTGGGACAAGGGCTGGGGTATGTGATGGAGTGTGACAGCGCACGTATGTGTGTGTTTTATTGTGTGTGTTCTCACTTAGCAGAAGAGTGGCACGGGTAGAGCATGAGTGACAGTTGTCAGTATTTCTATAAATGCACATGAAATATATGATAGGTTATGTATCTGTGTGTGAGACATCCAGACAGACACTAGCAGGGACAGAGCATGTGAACTTTTAGGGCCAGGGCTGCTCTCAAAAAATAGCCCCTCATGCCCTGTTCCAAGATGGTTTGGGCTACACAGGCCCTCCTAGGTTTAGCCCCAGTTCCCATTCCTGTCCTCAGAGGCCCAGGAGGCAGAGACCTTACTAGCCAGCAGGGGAAGTTGAAAGCTAGCATCCTCAACCTGAAGTCCGATCTTTGACCACCCCTCACAGGTCCCACGCAGGGTCTGGCCAGGCCTTTACATGCCTTCCCATGCTCATCTTGGTTACTCCCCACAACAGCCCAAGAGCAGGTCTTTTCAACTGTGTTTCAAGAATGAGACAACTATGACCCAGAGAGGTCACAACATGAATCCACACACTCCTCCTCCTTTTCACACTGCTCCTCCTCTTCATGGTAGTTGGTTGGTCCAAGGGGAAGCAGAGGGCTCCTGTGCCATAATGGAAGGCTCCTCTGTTCTCCAGACTACACCACATGAAACAGGAGGCCCCGTTTCCAAATCCTGGGGCTCCTTTGAACAGGGAAATCTGGAGTTGTCTTTGTATTCAGATTATTGCTGACAAAGAGGTAAGATGGGGCCTTTGGGAAGGGAGATGAGAATGGGAATTTGGAAGGTAAGAGTCAGGCCCTGCCTGAGGGCATGTGCATGCCTGAATGTTCAGATGCCTCTCACACCTGGGCTATGCCTATACTTGGACATGACTCCAGCCCTTTCATCCCACATGTTCTGCTTCTTGGTGAGCTCAACTTCCAAAAGACTCAAGTGTCTTAAGAGGACTCAGAGGACTAAGCTGGAGAGTTTACACCTTTGGTCATGGCCAGGAGGGAGGTGTGGCTATCTTAGTGTCATCTGAGCACCTGGGAAGTCCCTGCCCTATAGCATCTTCACTGCCAGTTGGCCCTGGTGGCTGACTTACTGTCTGCCACTTCCTTTTGAACATCATCAGCATTGCCCACGCCTTGTACCTCATTTCTACCTGCTTCAGCATTGTCAATCATTCTGTCCCACCCACTAAGCTGTCTCTTTTATTGTCTCACCAAACAATCCTCTTTGTAAGACCTCTCTATGCCCCAGCCCTCAGTTCACAGCCCATCACTATTCTGAACAGGCTGGCTTCACAACTCTCCCATGCCCTTTTCTCTAGATCTGTGGTTCCTCTAGCTACTCCTCATAGGATGTGTTTTCTAGACCCTTCTCTACATCACCTCATTTTCACCAGCTATTGAATGTCTAGTCATTTGACAGTGTTGTCTGCAGATCTCATGGGGTTGGGTCTCCTTGTGTAGGGGGCAGATTCCCAGAGATGATCATGTCCTTTTCTGCCCCTGCCAGTTCAGATCTCTGGGGCTGAAATTCTGCCTATTTCAGGATGGGCCCTACTTCTTTCCCTGTGGTATACACATCAGTTCCTGCCTTTACCTTTCCCATGAAAGGGGCTCTGCCCTGGGGTGCAGGAGACAGAGATGGTCTGGAGAACTAGAGGTGTATATGCCTTGTCACAGAGGTTAGGAAAGCCCATTTATTTGCTCCAAAATGTAGGGAGAGCCTATCTCTCCCTATCTATCTCTGTATAACCACCATTTAGTTCATTTACGAAATTAGGCCAAAAGCTTAACTTTGGAGGTCCCTAAGATTGAGGGGTCTTAAGAGCTTGTGGTTACATATTTCCCTTTCACAGGGCAGCAGGAGCCCCCTCTTTACCTGGTGATGAGTAGGGCAGTGCCAGGGAGAAAGCATGAGAGATAGTGCTTGAGAAATACTAGAATAGAAGTTCCTGCCTTCCTGAGCCATCGCCCCTGTCTGTTCCCTTCACGTATTAATTCCATCACTTTAGGCCAGGCATGGAGAGAGGGGGCTATGCTGGCCCCCTCCAGCAGAGAGTGGAAAAATCCATCAGGCATCTAACGTGTATTTTAAAATAACTTACCTGCATAACACCCCCATGCTCCCATTTCTGTGTCTCAGATCTGATTATCTGAAGCTCTCTCTCTCTCTCTTTTTTAATAAAAAATTGCTATAAATCTTTTTGTCACAGAAGATATAAGATGCAGGTTTGCTGGAGAAACTGCCTGGCTGAGTTGTTTTGTAGGCTATTTGGTGGTCTGCTCCGATATTTTAAAAAACTCCCTTTCCACTCAAACTGAATTACAAAGATGAGGAGTAAAGGAAAGCCATCCCCAGCTGTCAATGAAGGAGGGAAAGATGAAGCTCATCCCATGCCTACACCAGGAACTCCCCATGTGTCTCCACCACATACTAATCCAAGTTTGGCCTGTGGGACCGTGAGGAAGAAGAGGACATGCCCTAGTGTAAACCTATTATTAAAAACACCCTTTTGTTTGGATAGAATCCATGGTCTCTCATACACATCCCTATTGCTTTGGTCTAGTCTGACCATCATGCACTATAGGCCAGTAGGGAATGAGAGGGGGATTGGATGTTGGACACTGGGAACCCAGGCAGTAGGGCTACCAGGGATCTTCACGATAAATAATCCACAGATGGACAACTTGGAAGGTTGCCATTTGCTGGGAAGCTGTCTCAATCTACCTGATCCAATGGCTAACAAGGACACAAGACACATTGAAAGAAGAAAACATTGCCCACTATGGCGCATGGTTGAAGAAAAGGAAAACCTCCTAACATTGAATACAGAATATGGCCTTTAGAGTGTAGAGCTCTGCAGGCTGTATTCAGCAGGTGGACCTCAGAGGAAAGGCTAGGGGGGATGTTACAGAAATAAGAAGTGGAGCCAGGGATTCAAGGTTGGCATATCTGAAGGCTATAGAGGAGATCGGTCTGAACAAAATGAAAGTTTTGGGGGGCTTTGATGTGTCTATCATTATCCATGCTCAACTGAAATATTAGACCTCATTTTTATATATTGTTTTGTATATTTGTTTTGGTGGTAGTGGGCTTAAACTTAGGGTCTCATGCTTACTAAGCAGGCACTCTACCACTTGAGCCACTCTGCCAACCCTTGGGGCTCGTTTTTTATAGCTCTCAGAGAAACAACACAGTTTAGTGAAAAAAGAAGACAAATCTTTGGATCTGATACATCTGTTACTTACTATTCTTTTGGGTCTGCCAAGATTCTTTACATCTCTGTGCCTCAGTTTCTTCATGTGTAAGCCAGGGTTGATGATACTAACTTCAGAGTTGCTATTGGGGTTAAAGGTACCACCAGTAATACATAATGCTGGGCAGATGGAGAACTCTCCAAAGACCCATTTGTCTAAGGAGAGTGCTTCTGGTGTTTGTTCCAGTTCTTGCCAAGCCCTTTTTAGAACAAGGTAGATTTGTCAGTGCAGCATAAGTAAGCAGGATACAATGCGAACCTGGTCATTTCTTGGTCACATCAGCTAATGTTTGTGTATAATGAAGTCCAATAGTGCAGCAGCTTAAGAATCACGGCACAGCATATGAGAATGGGTACCAGATAAAGATATATACTCTGTGTGTGTGTGTACACATGCACACATTTATTGGGATATTCAGGCTTACTATTATTATTAATCTAGTTCACCTGCAGCCTGATTTAATGTATGCAGTGAAATGACAAGCCTTGATCTGTCCTTACCTCCTCCTGCTCCCCGCCTTCTGTCTGCTCTCCAAGACAACACCATACCCATGCCATATTAGATTCCATTTTGGTCCTGTTATGATAAGCAGGAGATTAAATAATAAATGAGATTCCCAGTAGCTTAATTTGGGGGGGACATATTTCAGGCAACTTTTCCCCTTTTAAATCAAATCTGCTCTGTACCACAGAATATTTTTACATTGGTTTGGAAGAAAAGAATTTTTTAAAGGCCTGGTTACACTGCATCCAGTGTATACTGAAATTTGGCCTGCATAGAGGATCAATGAGGTGGAGCTGCTGGGATGTAGTTGGAGGGTGAAAAGTAGAATTTGGAAAAAATATTGCTCTCTGGAACATTAGCTCCACCTACCTCCCCTCTTCACTATACTCCTCTCTTCCTTTCCATCACAGGATCTGTTGCTCTTAGATTGACCTGTGCCTCCTTTGCTCTCATTAGAAAAACTGATTGTGAAAATTATATTCCATGCATAAGAATGGTATGCCAACTCTCACCCTTCAGGAAGCCTCCGTCACAGAGCTGAGACCACTACCTTTGCCTTAGGAAGACCCTAAGCCACATTTTCCAAAGAAGTGTACAGGAACCACGTGTCCAATTTCCCAAATCTCCTCAACACTCCTCTCCACAGGGCTGCCTTTCAGCCATCCTGGCTAAACACATTTCACACGAAAAAGCCAAGAGGATGTGAGAAGAGGAAGTGTGGAGATTCCGTAGAGATTTGGCAGATCCAAAAGCCTCCTCACACTTCCTTTATGATTCTTCCCGCTTCCTAGATGTGAAGGCAGAGTTAGGATGACCGAGGCTGAAGGTTTCTTTCCCCTTGGCTCTTCTCAGAATTTCCACAACTACCTCTTGTTGCGTTTCAATTATGTACCTGTGTTAACCCTCCCACTGAAACTGCCCACAGGCACTATTCTTACACCCATAGAAGGGATGAGGAGACTGAAGCTGGGCACCCCCAAGTCACCATCCATAGGCCATAGCTAACAGGTGGAGAGTCTGAACCAAGCCCCAGAAGCACACTCTTCCCTGACATGTCCACTCTTAATGGCTAGATTCCATATCTGGTTCTCCTGGCACAAGGTTCTCATGGCATCTCTCTCTCTCTCTCTCTCTCTCTCTCTCTCTCTCTCTCTCTCTTTGCTCTCTGTCTCTCTTTCTCTGTGGTCTTTGTCCCCTATCGAATTCCAGCCCTGCATTAGGAAGCTACAGTTAGCCACATCCAAGTTTGGTGTGGATTGTTCTCTAGACATTGGATGGGGAGGTCTGTCCTTTTCTCTGTGGGATCCCCTGCACCCAGGTTCAGGACCTATGACTGACTAAGTGAGTATGAGTGAAGGCGAGCGACTGGGGTAGGGCACAGCCATTCAGTCTCCTCTGATGTCCAAATGGCAGTCATGTGGAAGAAACCCAAGCTTGACCTACATAGCTCATGTGCTGGGAAATGTGGCTCTCCCCAGCGATTTGATTTCCCACATGAATAAACACTTTCCCAGTGGCTCTTAAGAGACGACTGAACCAAAACCAGGAATTGGGTTGCTGCTTCTTGCCCCCTGGTTTCCCTGAGAACTGGAAGCCAGGGGGTTGGGCAATGAGGAGGGTTCCTTCCAGTTGGAATGCACTAATTCTCACCTAGGGCCAATTGGGTCCTGGAGAGTTTTAGAGTTGAGAGGAATCTTTGGGGCATTGTAGTCCACTGTGGGTCACTTGGAGGGACGCAGATGGTTCCTGTATAGGAAGCTACCATATTGTAGGACATTCTTCACTATTAGCAAGCTCTTCATATTAAGCTGAAACCTGTCTCTCTTAGATCTGGCCCACATTAGGATTCCTTGAAAAAGACTCCAGCAGACCCCAGCCCAGATCCTGCCACAGAGGTTCAGAATGCCTGGGGTGGGAGTTGTGTCTGAGTGGGCTTGGTGTACAGGGTCAGGGAGACCCTGGGAAGGCAGAGGAGATGGGTTGACAAGGTCTGGGCAGCACTGCCCTCCTAGCTGACCCATTTCTATCCATGGCAGTTCTGAGAGCTGGAAGGAGTAGTTGAGGGAGTAATGGGAGGAGGCAGAAGGAGTGAGAATTTGGAGTCTACTATGGGACTCCAAAGGCAGAAGGAGTGAGAATTTGGAGTCTACTATGGGAATTACATATGAGTTTCTTGCCCTACCCCTTCCTAGGCCTAGCCACCTCCATCCCAAGCTCCTGCTGGACACCATAGACAGAATCTGCTTTACAAAGTGACCCTTTACATGCAGTGCCTTGGGGCCATGTGTACCCACTGGGTGCAGCCTGAAAGCCATTCTCTCTCAAAGATTTTTGATTGGTTGTTTATATTGAAATGAGAAAGGCCATTGAGAATGATGGAGACAGAGGCAGCCCCTGGGCCATTTCCAGATGTTGACTGGACAGATGGGCATGGGGTCCTTGGGAGAGCATGTCATGTAAAGGACAGAAAGAGATGAGAGAAGCAAACATGGACCCCTGCTCCCCCTGCCCCGCCTCCCTGGCAGCCCGGGCTTACACAATCCCTGGCTGGCATTCTAGCTCCAATTAATCTACTCTCTCCCCTGTCTCCTTCCTTCTCCTGCTCCTGAAGACAAGGAAAGGAGAGTGTGCCCTTTTGGCTGATACTTCTGCTGAATTACTTGAGAGGCGAGACTTTAAATGGATGTTTAAAGGGCCAGAGGCCCAGGCCTCTTTATTCCTGAATACATGAAGGTTTGGGCCTGCAGGCAGGTGGATAGCCCCTGCCCTCTTACCCACCCTGTGCCTGTGCTGCCAGTACCTCAGGCTGGCAGACTGGACCATGGGACCTGACATCACGTCTGTGTGCTGCTTGTACATATGCGTGGTCATCCCTAAATAAACTCATGAACTGTGCCAGTTTCTCTCTCTGTCTCTCTCTATCTCTCTGTCTCTCTCTCTCTCTCTGTGCTCTGTGTGTGTGTGTGTGTGTGTGTGTGTGTGTATGTGTGTGTGTGCATGCATGCTGATGGAAGCTGTCTATACACATGTATCATGCATAGTTTTGGCATGTGTGTATTTATTGGGGGAAATGGATGTAGTGTGTAAAGGCTCAGCGTGTGCCAGCAGTGGAACTTGTGTGCATGTATGCATGCATGGCTGAATCAGTTGTGTGAGTTAGCATGCACACCTCCTTTATGTGCAGATACGAGAGCATACAGGTAACCCAAGTTAAGTATGTTCCTGTGAATCACTAGCCAAGGGTTTGGGCTGCAGTTGCCCTTGTGGCTTGATGGGGAGCTGAAAGGCCCTGTTGCACTGAAGGAGCAAGGTTTTCCTTCCATGAGGTCCAGAAAGCAAATGGTTTGAGTTTTAAGGGAAGAGTCTTGTGATTTTTTCTGAGTTTAGAAATCTAGAAGAAAGGGAAAGCCTGTGTGTTCATGTGACTGCATTAGTGACACTGTACGAGTTTGACAACAGATTAGCCAGTAGATCCAGGCCCTATGTGCATCTGTGTGTGACCATGACACTGGGGAAATGGTGGCCTAACTTTGGCCAAACCACCTCCAAGAGGAAAGGCTAGAGGGTCGCTTGTCCCTGAAGGGCACTGAGGCTACTCCCTATTCACTAAAACCTCTCTGGCAGGTGAAGAACTTTAGGCATTGGTTGTTGGCATTTAGGACATGTAAGATACCAGAACTCTTAGAGTCCAGCAAGTCCAGTCCAGCCTGATTGGAGGTCTCTGAAACCCAGAGAAGCAGCAACATCAGACAGAGTTGTCCCCAGGAGTTTAAGATGAAAATCAGTTTAGCACCTTGTTGAGATAAGATGGGGCTGGAATAGGTAGTTTCACAGCTCTCTGCTCAACTTCTCAGAGGCTAAAGTGGTGACTAGACCTTCCTCCCAGCCATGTCTAGGGGTTCCCTTCTCAGCCACCATAACTGTGCATCACAATCACTTTGCATGCAAGAGAGTGTCCTTCTCCCAGTCCACTTTCTCCTGGAGAAAGCCCAGACCATTCAGCACCCCTTCTTTGCCCCATGTTAGTTTTCTTTAATTCATTCACTTGCTCCTTCTCTCCTTCACATAATGCTGATGAACCTGGCAACCAGCTAGCAACCTGCTGCTAGCAGTTGCCAGGGAAAGGAAGAGGGCACAACACACAAAACTTCTGGGTGTGGCTTCCAGATTTCAACCCTAATGTTCACTGGGTGCCTAACTGAGGTTAAGCACTGAGAGCTCACTGCTGGACAAGACAGATATGATACCTCTGTCACAGAACTTACAGCCTGGAGGGCAAGTTTGCTTATGGCAGTTATAAACCAGTGTGTCTGCCACAGAGGAATGCAGAAGTTCTCCTGGCTGGGGTTCACAGAGACTCATATCTTATTCTAATCAGAGTGGAACTTTCCAGAGGTCAGAAATACCACTTTTCTTCTGGCTGTCATCTTCCTTAGTGGTTTTTGTCCAGGAATGGGTTTTCATTGAATATGAATGGATAGATGGATACCTAAGTATATGGATGGGTGGATGGATGGATGGATGGATGGATGGAGAAAGTCACTTGTGTTATCACACTGGGCTCTCTTAGATAGGGAAACACAGGCTAGTCAACTGGCTCAGAACTCAGTGCTGAGTGGTAGTAGTGACACTCATTGCCTGCCCATGGCTCACACCAGGCTGTGGGGGTTGGGCAAAGGGGGCTCCCCTCCCTGCCCAGGCTCTGCACACACATTGGCTTACTCTTCAATCATGACTTTTCCAGCTAGCTGCTCCTGTCACAGCACATCTTGTTAGCCCTGGAGGCTCAATGAAATGGAAATTCATGTTTAAATTTAAAAACAACATATTGACCCTGGGAGCCAGCGATGTCTACATTTTTAATAACTTACTCAGAATGAATGCTTGAATGAGCATGTGTGTTTCTTCATGTTCGTGTGCCTGCATGTGCTTACGTGCATGTGGACATGTGTGTTGTACAGGGTGTATTAATGCATTTATGTGGGTGTCTGTGGGTGTGTTCACGTATATCAGTGAGCATGTGTATGTGTAGGGAGGAGGAGCATCAGTATTTGCTCTGCAGTGCTTCAGTTAAGGCTGTGTAAGGGTATGTGTGAGCATGATAGAAAGATTTGAGTGGGATGGGTTTGTATATAGGAACTGAAGACAAGTGGACACAGCAGGGGAAAAGAGCCAATTCTTGTTCCCACTCCTCCATGCCTCTCTACTCTTGTGACATCTGCTCTGGGGGTCTCTTTTTAGTCTGTGCCCCCAATTCAGATGACTCTGTGGACTAGTTGTGGAAAACATCCTAGCTGATGGAAACCAGAAGGGTCCCCAGAGAGTACTTCACTGCCTTCTATTTTTTGTCAGAACCAGCATCAGCTCCTTGGGACACTACTTTCTTCTTAGTCAAGCCCCACAGCCTTCTAGACCCCAATCCTCCTCTCTAAGGATTCTCTCATCCTCCTCGTGTGTGGTGCCCTCTGGTATGAAGGAAGAACAACTTGGTCATGTGAAGACCCAGGATCTGCCCTGCCTCCAACCAGTTGTGTTGGAGCATCTACACCTCTCTACCCCAGGTTTCCTTTGTAGGATGGGGAGCCACATTAAGGCCTCCAAAATTCCCATCTTAAGAGTCTGTCATGATCTTCACTCTTCAATCTTCAATGTTAGCTTATCACCATCATCCTGTTGCAAGCAAACTCAGTGCCAGGACATTAACACTTCTGTTCTGCAACCTGGTTCAGCAAAGATGATGACCAAAGCATGGCAGGGACTTAACAAATACTTGCTCATTGACTGAAAACAGTATGATGCCAGGTTCAAATTTCTTATTCTTTCACCTATCCATCCAGCTATCCATCTACTCACCTACCTACCTGTCCATCCATCCATTTATCTATTCCTCCATCTACTTACTTATCCATTTGCTCATGCATCCAATTACTCATCTATCCATGCATCCCCTATCCATCTATCCACCCAATAACAGATTCATTCTATAAATATTTTTCTTTATTATTGTACTCAAAGATGTAGAAGACACCTTCCATTCCTGAAATGCTTGCAGTGTATTAGATGGTATACAGTAAAGAGTAGGGTAAGAGATGGCCAGAGTACTTTGGAGGGGTGTGGAGGAAGAGAGAGCATGGCTGACATGCAAGGTCAGGAAATTTGTAATGGTATGGTAGTGACTGGATTGAACTCAGTGAGCTAGGGGGATGAGTTGGATGGAGAAGGAAGGAGATAAGGAGGGTGGGAGGGGAGGATAGGGGCCTTCCAAGGGTTGGGAAAGTAGAAAGCATGTTAGAGAATGGTGAACCACTGGACTTGGCTGAAATCCTGTGACTTCACAGGGAATGGGAGTGGGAGAAATCCAGCCTGCTATCTATTGGTGGTCTAGAGCTCTTTCTTTCCTACTGCTTCACAGTTTTCTCATTATCACAAGAAGAAAAGCAGGGAGGCACCTTCATCTCCCTTTTTCATTTTGTTTTGTGTTTGGGTGACACTGGGATTTAAACTCAGGGCCTGACCTTGCTAGGCAAGTGCTCTACCACCTGAGCCATGCCTCCAGCACTGTTACCTCTTTTTTACAGATAGAAAACTGTTAGAATGTTGAGTACCTGGTCCAATGTCACACAGCAAATTTGTGGCCACAGCTCAAGTTTCTGGACTCCTTGACCTAGGGTTTTCTTCCCAGTGATTGCATAAAGAGCCCAGCTAGAAAGTTTTTCGGAAGTATTATTTTTTAACTTCACCCAAAGTGGGAAAGGGTCTGAAAGCACTTTGTTTCTATTACCTATTGAAATTTGACATAATGCCTTGGCAGTTCCCCCTTAATATTCTGCTGTATATGGAGCCTGACGATTTCTACCATCGAATGTGACAGGTTGGGAAGATTAAAAAGAGGAGCTAAACTAGCAGCAGTTGGAGATGAGGGAAAGTAGCACATTTATGAATAATTTCAGCTGAATCCTCACAACACGACACTCCCTGGACAGAACACATTCATTATCTTATTCACCACGACTACTGCAATATTAGTGATTTGTTACCGAATCAATTATTAATTCATACAAGAGAACGAGGCTCTGTCACTTAGCTCTTCTCTGAATGCTGGGACCAGGGTGGGGCAGAGAGGGGGATGAGGCCAGATTTAACCTTCATTTGCTTGTTAGATCTCTTCCAGAATGTGGACGGGCAGCCTATGGTGGTGGCAAGAGTAAGCAAGAGGTCTGATTGGGGTTTGTCTCAGGATCCTCAGGACCCTTCAAAGTCAGAGACCCTCTCCTCACCCCACCCCATTACCACCACCATACACCAGGGGAATGTACAGCCCAGCAGTCTGTTGGGGCCATTTGAGGTCATCCATCTATCTAGCCAGCCAGACAATTTATTGCCTGCTACTTGATGCATCTGACTCAGATAAGTTTCTCTTGCCTGTAATCCTCCCTCCTTTGGAGATCCTTTCCCCATTCTGCAACAAAACCTAGCTCCAGTGCTTTATCTGCAAAAGTCTCACACCTCTCAGTCTTCCAGCCCCCATCTTGGAACTCCTCAGCCCTTAGCTTAACCGCATATAGACTTCATGTGAGTGTCTTATCTGCCTAGCTCCAAATTCCCCAGAGCATCTTGGTATCAGTTCCACATCACCAGGTCTGCTCTTTTACAAGGAAGATGGTGGAGCCCCATCCCAGATTTCCTGAGTCAAAACTCTGGTGTGGAGACCTTAGAATTAGTCTTTTTAAAAGAGGACCTGGGATTCTTGGGCATGTGGCTGAGCCATCTTGGAGGGCCCTGTTTTCTCATGCATCCAGCCCAGAGCTGGCCTTCAGGAAGCTGAGGGGCTGGGGAACTCCAAGACTGTGTCCTCACTCTGCACTGTCCTGTTGCATCTGCTCTATGTTGAAGAGAAAGAAATACAGTTCTGTAGTCAGGTAGTCTCAGGGCAAGTCAGGTGAAAATGCCAGGGGGTGACAGCGTCTTCTTGAAGAAACAGGGAGGAGAGGAGGAAGAGAGGTAAAGGGAAGTAGGCTTAGAAGGAGGAAAAGAAGTAGAATGAAAGGGAATGTAAAAGGGAGAATGGGAAAGAGGAAAGGGAAAGAGAAAGGAAAAAGGAAGAGTGAAAGAAATATTAAAGACCCTAGAAAGGAAAAAGAAGGAAGGAAGGAAGGAAGTAAAGAAGAAAGGAAGAAAGGAAGAAACCATTTCTCAACACAGAGTCTATAGGATGGGCTTACAGATACCATCTTCACCAGGGCCACAGAGCCCAGTCTGATTCTAATCTTGGCCACTTTCTGATCCTGCCAAGTCCACCCAGATGTCATCCTGCAGCTTGCTGTTAGATTCGCTGGGCATTCCAGTCTCCTTGCAAAGACCACTCAGAGCCATGACACACAGAGGACTGCGTAAGAAATGTTGACTGTTCATAGTGAGTGATGTGGCTGGTAGTTGAGCCCCAAGTTCTTGACCCCTTGTTTTTAACCCTCAGTTCAAAGGCTAACACCTGCACACTCTCTTGGCATGTCTGCTCTCTTGGAAATGTCACCAGTTAGGTGCATCACAGAAATTTATCTCTCTTTTAAGGCAAAAGTGATCCAATTAAAGGCCCCAACTGTATACCGTCCCTGACTCTCTCTGTCTTCTACCCACCAAACTTTAGACCCATGCAGTTGGGAAGCTGAGCATTCCCAGTACTGAGCTCTACTGGCAGTAATTACTGCTGGACAAATAAACCAGAAGGAGAACATTGTCAAAAAACTAATTACTATTCAGCATGGAGGTTTCAACATTGGTCAAGTTCCTGGAAGGTCTGATTTACGCATTCAGCATCTTGTCACTCATTCTCGGTGCTTGACTCCCCAGTGACCGCCTCTTACTTACTCAGGACTACCGTGCCCCTTTTGAGTTTTCAACTGTAGTTTCAGGGTCTTGCTGGACTTGGGCTGTATATGATCCTTCACCTCAATTCTGTGGAGCTACAGCATTTTCAATGTGAAAGACACTTTGGAGACCGCACCTAATCCAACCCTGGAAAAATCAGTGGAGAAGAACCCAGAAAATTTGGGTACTGGTTCCATTCCTCCTACTGTGTGACTTAGGTCAGGCTATTTGTCCTCTTACATTTTTCTCATTTCCAAAATAACATGTACTCTACCTATCTCATAGAATTGCTGAGGATAATAATAATTTAAAAACCTGGAAAGCACTATTCAAACAGGAAGAAGATCATTGATCAGTTTTTTAAAAGGAGACACTAACCCGCAGAGAAATTCAGACTGGCCAAAGGCCCATGGCTTCCCAAGTCATTAGATGGGTGCCCTCCGTTAGCAAGCACTTGCATTCATTCCTAGAGGTCTAAGCTTTTTGTCTGAGCAAAGGTTGGTATGCCCAACAATTCCTTCAGGAGTTCTCTGCTGATATTTCGTGCTGCTCCTGTGGTGTGTCTAGCACAGTGCTGGTACATGGTAGGTATATTTTGGGGTAAAAAATGAGAGGGAATTCTGGCCTCCTTTGAACATTAGTGTAGTATGAGGGTCCAGCAGTGAGCTCATAGGCATAGGGTTCTGCCTTCTTCAAGGGTGGACCACTGCCCTTTTCCTCTTTATTTCCTGAGAGCTTTAGCCCTCAGGGGCTCAATTAATGCTACAGAACATATTGGCCAATTATTAATCAATACTGGTTTTACTTTGCTGTGTTTGATTATATTTACTATGAACTGAACTTGGTTGCTTCACCAAACATGTAGATGAAACTACATTTCTTTAAAATGATCCTAGAAGTAGTTTTGTGGTCATAATTCAAGAAAGGTGATGTGACCCAAGGGAAACCTTTCACCTGGCACCCGTTCAGGAGTTCTGGGAGTTAGAATGGGGGCCACGCTTGAGAAATGGCACGAAGTCAGAAAGTATCTACCATATTCCTTGAAGATGGGTGGAAAACGCTATCCCACTTTTCCTGGGGGAAGGTGTCAGGGAGAGAGATGGTTTGGAGTCATCACAGGAGAGAGATCCAAGGTGCTGTCAGGGCAGAAAGAGGGAGGGAGATGGGCCTGACATGTTTTTATGTTCCACCCATGGTGGTCAGATGGTCAGCTGGAGAACTGAGTGAAGACTATAGAACCTCAGGTGCCAGGGGAAGACAGGGGTCCACTCTGGACTGGAGGGTTCCTGCAGGATTTTTTTTTAAGGGCAAAAAGAGAATCAGTCCTGCCTGGGTTAGTGGACCATCTGCTCCTCCTCTTGAGCCCCTTGGCCTCAGCCAGGCTAGCTCACAGTGAGGATCTTGGGGAAGGAATCAAGTCGTATGGCGGTACAGGGTTGGCAGGAGGGGTGTCCTCTGCGAAGGACTCACAAAATGGCCACTCCGGGGTTCTGGCAGCTGCATCTGGTTGTCATGTGAACCATCTGCTCTTGTACCCAGCAACACATTGAGCCATACGCCTTTGACACCCTACTGGGAGGCTTGGGGGTGGGGAGGGTGGACCAAAACGATTCAAACTCTGCCCTGGCCTGAACTGGGCCTGCTATGCAATGTGTGTGTGTGTGTGTGTGTGTGTGACCCCGACCTTCAAAACAGAAGGACCCGTGGGGCTAATCCATGTTCAATGCCAAAGAGCAGGGAGTAGCAACGAGGCAGTGTGGCCTCTTGGTTAAAGTGCACAGCCGGGGCCCCATCCCTCACTAGTCAAGTGCTTCTGGGCAAGTGTTACTTCAGTCTCAGTGGCCTGATTTCCTTATCTGGCAACAAGGGATGTCAGTTCTCACCTCACGGAGTGAATGAAATAGTGAGTGTAGTGTGCCGAGAATGGCTGTGAACAGGATCTGCAGGATCCTTTGTGGAGGAGGTGGGACTAGAGATAGGGGGTGAGAGTAGGAAGTACATGAAACTGTGTGAGCAAAAGGCGGGGGTGGGATTCATGCTGGGAATGCCAGGAGGGGCACTTTGTGTCTGCCTCCTGGCTGTAAGGATGCTTTGTCCAGCAGACCATGCCTGTGAGGGGATATGGGTGCCTGCAGGACAGTTCAGCCTTTGGTAGAGATGTGGGGACAAGTGCTTGCTCCCTGAGCATGCAAAGCTGGGGCCTGACTAGTGGCATGGTTGCTTCGCCAAACATGTGGAAGGACAACATTGTGAATCCCATGAAGAGAATTTTCTGAGGACAAACAGCAAGTCAGGCTACCCATCAATGAGGGGAGGGACCACTCCAGTGCCTCCCTCCCAGCAGACCACAGATCCCAGCTCCTGGGGGCCCTGCCTCCTGGTGTACTTGGGAGCCTCAAGGGACCAAATGGCCTCATCTTTCCCCAGAAGGAGTCTGCTGCTATGGTTTACTCTCTTGTTCCAATTTAAGTGAGAGTTGTGCTTAAACCCGAGACGTTCCCAGTCTCTCAGCCAAGGTGCCTCCCTCCCCTACCTCTTTCTTTTCCTCCTCTACACCATTTGGCCCAAGTGAAAGATATTTGGTCATGACCTTTCTGCCTCTGATCCCATCCCATCCTTCCCAGCCATCTCAGGGCCCAGGCTACCACATTCAGCCAAGTCTCAGAGTTCACTGTTGGGTGTGGGGGCAGGCAGAGGTGACCCTGCACCTCTCTTGTAGAGGTGGAAACCAAGACTCAGAGGTATCCAGAACAAAGCTCATCTCAGGCAAGGCTGTTACTAGAATACAGGTCTCAGGCAAAGTTTTCTGCACTCAGCTGCCTTCTGTCCCTCCATGTGCATTGGCTGGCCGGGTGTGGGGATTGTAGGTGATTAAACACAGAGTGGCCTCATCATCACCAACCTAGGCCACCACAAACTTTCTTCTTTCCTTACATCAGTTCACATGCATCTTTGCCTGCAACGGAGCCACCAGCCTCCTGCTTTGATTAACGGCTGCCCCTGCTCTTGATTGTGTCATGCGTAAGTCATGTCTCCCAGCCAGACTGTGACCTGCTACCTGCTGCTGTGGCTATGTGCCCCCTTTTTGGAGTTCCCGTGGCCTGTGCACACAGTGGGGCTCAGTGGAACCCACCGAGTGACAAATGGATCTGAGACTCCAGTGTGAGGGAGACTGAGCTCGACCTTCACTCTCACTGTAGAGAAGAGGCTTGTGGGGAAATGGAGGGTCAAGTAGCCCCCAGGATGATTATATGGAGCCTGTGAAATGTGAGCCGTGAAACATCTGATGTGAACACAAGCCTTTCTCTGTCGCTATGTATTAGCATGGCCTAATTCTCCCCTCGGAAGGCAATCCTCACACCTCCCCCTGGTCACCCACAAGGTGGTTTTATAGAAAGCTGCAGAATGTGAGCAAATTTGGATAAAAGATATTCTGGGAGCCTTGCTCTTACAAATGCTCCTTTTCAAAAACCAGTCCTTGTGTCTACCTTAAGTCTCTCTTGCTGTAAACACACCGCTCAGTTGCTGTAGGCAATGAATTTTGACCTCTGTTAGGTGACGAAACTAAATCTAGGAATAGGTGGTTTCCCCAGGATCACAGACAGGGTCAAAGCCTGAGCAGGGACAAACTCTACGCCCTCATGGGTCTCCCAGTAACTGACAATGGAGTAGGGCAATGGGGTGGCAGCCTGCCTCACCACCAAGATGGCTAGCCAGTGGCCACCCTTGTGACCCATTAACAAAAACAGCCGCCTCTCCCTGCCCAATCAGGCCACTTGGTCACTGAAACAAACAAGCTATTGAAAGAAGAAAGCTTCCTAGTTGGCTTTAAGTTCCCTTTTTCCCTCATGCTCCTTGCAGCTTTGACTCCAAGTCTCTGCCATTATTAATGCAGCACACACAGGAGGCAAAGTTAGACCCTCAGGTGTCAGGAATAAGCTGGAAAGCTGGAGAGGAACCCAGAGCCTGGAGGAGGAAGCCGCTATACCTGAAGAAGAATGTGAGAATGTGTGTGTTATGTGTGTGGGAGTGAAAGAGCAGGAAAGTGTGTGTGTGTGTGTGTGTGTGTGGCATGCACGTGCTGTAGATGAGTGAAAGTGAGCCTTGGGTCTCAGCCATGCTGCCTTTGTCCCTGGTTACATTCATGGCACAGGGAAGCCATACCTTGCTGTGTTTGGCCAAGTAAATTGGCTAGAGACCACCCTCTTTCTGATTTTCTCAATGGAAAGGCTCCTAAGTCATCCCTTGCCTTATTCTTCATCAGAAAAGATCCGCAAGACGCATGCTGCCTGGCCTATTGAGACAACTTCCTGCCGCATGAAGTTACAGGAATCTAGTCCTCTTCTCTAATATGTGGTTCCTGCAAGGGCTCTGATTTGCTGATCACTCCCTCAGACCTGGAGTGAATTTCTTTCGACTTTACCTCTAGTTGGCCTATGTAACATTCGGTGGTAGAGTTTATTCTGAGTGACAAAATCTAAATCAAAATGCCAGCATGGGGACAGGTATGCAGAGTCAAGGAGCAGTGGGCTATCACTAGAGTCCTGGGGAGGAAGGCCGTCTAGAGGCTTGGAAGAGTAGTGGTTTGCCAAGGAGCAAGTGGTGTCAAGGGGTCCCAGGTTGCTGAGCACCAGGATTGCCAGAAGCATCCAAGCAGCTGAAGAGGGGAGACAACTTTAGTGTTCCACCCCATGGAGGACCCTGCCTAGCCTCCCCTGAAGGGTCTTGGCCTGGCTCCAGACCCAAGCACATCTTGCTTCAGGCAGTCTGAGCATCCTATAGCATAGGCCAGCAGAATTCCCTATGCTGTTGCTAAGGTCTGTGCTGTTGTTCTGTAGCATGGGGTGAGGCTTTCCAACTACTTTATTGCAATGCCTGTGGCCACACTGGGGGGGCAGTCTGCCATGAGATGGCGATGCTGGGGCTGGAGGTGGAGCCCCACCTCCCTATAGGCCTCCAGTCAGATAGTTAAGCCTTAGTCATAGCCTCGCACTGGCTGTATCTTTCCCTAGCCCCTTCTCAGACCTCTTTCATTCTGCCTAGAGGAAGAGGCCCAAACTGGCCCCCACATTCAGAGGATTGGGTTTCAGATATTCCATGATCTCACTGCCTTGTTCTGTTTGTACAGACCCTGAGCTGTCCTACTTGCCCCTTCCCAAGAGTTTTTCTCACATCTGCATGCCATAGGACAGGCTCTCAGTTCTGACATTCCTCATCTCTCAAAGCCTATGTTGCTCTCTGGGCATTTGGACATATCTTATCTTGCTATAGGACCCAACTGCCATGTGTGAATGTATGACTCCTCGTGGACTCTGGAACTCTGGAGGACAGAAATAACTTATTTGAACTCTCTGGGTTTCCTGTCCTGCCAAATCCAGGGCTGGGCAACCTATGGCACTTGGCAGTGGTGGATCATCTGACCATGATATCACCTGCCCCATGCAGGTGGGCTGATGACAGGATCACAGGCCTGCAGGTTAGACGGGGTATGGTGTCTACATGTCCATTAACATCTCTGCTTTGGAACACGGACAAGACCCTTCCAGGGTTTTCACGCTCTTCTTGCTTAATGGGCTGTGGACAGGAGCTGACCGTGAGGAGGATGACTAAGCGGCTTACGATGCTCTCTACGCATGCCTGACCACTTGCACCTGCAAAGGCTAAAGCTGCCTGGCGAAAATTCTGGGCCACTGTTCTCGCCATCTTGGAAACACCTGGCATATGGATATGTCACCACCAAGAGCTGCCTATCCCAGGGAACTTCAGTTCTCTTGTAGTTCTCTGTCAGGTGCTAGAGGCAGGAACCTTATTTCCCAGGGAGAACAGCCCGAGGATAGAATTGGCTTCTCTGCCATGTTTACTATGGCCAGTGGCTGGAGGGGCTGAAGGTACCCGGAGGGGTAGTGGTCACTGAAGGCTTTGTCAGACCAGGACATAGCACCTGCCCTCTGGTCAATATGGCCTCAATACTGGCTATAGACATGCCTCCCCCACCCCAGAGCAAAGGACACGCTTGCTCCTCAGTTCCTAGCAGAACCTTCTCAAAGCATGGGTTCTGGCCATGGGAAGGGCAAAGCAGCCTCTCATTTCATCTGCGCAGTCGCTTCTCCCCTCTCTTGGATTTGACTCTACAATTCTACCACTGGGAGCCTTGATTCAGATGACAGCTCAGACTGTCAATTTTAACGTCTCCAGAGGAGGGGAGTGGACAGAGAGCTGGTACTGTCTGCCATGCACATTGTAGGTAGATGAGGGTAAATCAGGTCACCTCTCTCTGCCTCAGTTTCCCTTGATGTGAAAGGAGAGAGGTGACCTGGGTGCTTGCCTTTCCAGCCCCCAGGTCTGGCCAGAGGCTGGAGGGGACAGACTGCCCTGTGAAAGAGTCTTCCAGAGGGTTCAGGGTCACAGAGGCCTTATTGATGACCACATGGGGGCTCAGCATGGGAGAGTCACTGGAGGAAGCCATAAATGACCCACAAAGCAAAGACTCAACCTGCAGAAAATCAAGTGGACAATGGTCTTTCCTGAGTGATGTGGGCAAGGGCAGGGCTGGTCGTTTCTGCAGCACCAGCGTTCTTTCTCTATCTGGGGAGGATCGTGGAGTGGGTGTGGAAGGCTGGGGGTGGGTGGGTCAACCTGCCCAGGGGTCCTGTTCCCTTAAAAGTCTCATTAGAACACGTGGAAAACAATTTGCCAGGCCAAGTTGTGTTGCTGCTGCTGCGTGCGGTTTGCTGCACATTAAATTCATTATTTTAACAGGTCAATGCCTCTGACAGATATTCATTTGTGGGAGATGAGCACGGCTGCTTCTTTAATCCCTGTGGATTACTCAGCTCTCCTGAAACGCGATACCGGCAACTTGCAGAGAGACTTTAATCCCAATCACTCCAGACTGTTTACAAGGAGCAAAAAAAACGGAGCTGAGTGCCCATCAAGGGGCCATGCTGGCCTCCAAGCCCTGTTGGTCAAGGCCTATGCCTATCCACCTGCTCTGTGGGCCTAGGCTCAGTGCTGACAGGTGTTTGGAGCAGTAGGGACACTATGGGGGATGTGGCACCCTGGGAGAAGCTCACAGTCCCTGAAGCTAGAGTATAGCCTGGCAGGGGTCTGAGGTAGAAGATTCTTTTGGCAAGGCCTCCTGCTGTCAGCTAGAAGCTGTTCTCACCTCCTCCAACCCAAAGCAGCTGTGCAGGATTGTGGGACTGGGGTAAGAGGTGTAGGAGTCCTGGGATGGTGTTCTGAACACATTCTTGCTCTTCTTCATAGGTCCTAATGGTCCAAGCAGGCAAGAACACAGGGGGGTGTTTGTGAATCATAGAAAACCTCTTCCCGAGGGACTTCTACAGACAGACACCCAGTTCCTCCCAGAACTACATAAGAGATTAGCTTCTAAATTACTTCAGACCCTTTTCTGAGCTGCTAATGTCCCAAGTTGGGTCCCTTTGGGGGACTGTAGAGGGAAGTCAACCTGGGCTTGATCCTTGATACCCTTCCTGTGGTCTCTGGAGATCCTTACAACCCTGGGTGGACCCTCCCTGCAGCCCCTCCTTTGACCCCAACTTCATGTCTTCTTGCCTGTGCCTCCCAATGTGGACATCACTCTCTTAGTTTGATATTCAAGGGCCTCTGTCTCTTCTTAAGGTCCTGTGACACTAGCCTAGCTGCCATCCTTGGGACCCTCCCCAGTCCTCCTCATAGTGTCATTACTCCCTGTGCTGGAAACAGCAAAGAGAAATGGACCCAGAAGATGCTAGTCCTGTCGAGTTCTTCATGGGATTGAGAGGTAGATGGAGGTTGGTGTGGTACCAAAGATCTGTGATACTAGGTTTTGGTTTCCTCCTGGTCCCCCAATATATGTACAACCAGACTCTGACTTCTGTTGGAGAAAGGTCTAGGTGTGTGTGATTGTGTATGTATGTGAGTGTGCATGTGTACGTGTGTGTCCTTGCACACACGCAGACATGCATGTTTGTATACTTTTGTCCTCTGTGCAGTTTTACCTACCTGAGAGTACGTTCACCCATGTTTAGGGGCAGTGGCTACCTGTCCAGTGAATGAGTAATTAATTGGTGGGTGATAAAGCAATTAGCCCTAGAGCTTTCGAAAATAATGAATGAGGGTTCTGTAGATGTCAATATTTGAAAATACTAATTTAAGGCCTATTAGCTGAAACAAATTTTAATTAAACAGGGAATAATCAGGGTGATGAGAGGAAAATAAAAGATTTGGCCAGTGGCTGAGTCTTCAGGAATGCACGGAGAGGGGAAGGAGGGAGCTGTGTAGATACAGAGCTTGTATCCTTCCAGCCATCTTTTGGGTGATGAACCAAAGGTAGGCAGGAGACAGGTGAAGAAGACAAAGTCACATTGTTGTTCTAGGTCTCAGTTCATCTGTATTGAGAAGATGGGGCTCCAGGGATGTTCTCAAGTGTACTTCCTTTGGCAGGAAGGAAGAAAGCACTAAGCAGGTATTTCTGTGTGAGTGTCTCTTGGGGTGTGTACCAAGTTGTCACTCCACAGCAGCTGGATCAGAGTTCACATATCCAGAGGAGCCTTGCCAAGTCCAGGACAATTAACAGAACCCATAAACCTCTGGAAGGACTCATGATTTCCATTTTCCCCAACAGGATCATCTAATTCCTCCAAATCTCGGTTATACAGGTACTGACTTTTTAAATCTGTCCTCAAAGACAAGTCTGCTGTCTGCAGGATTTAGTAGGACAAGTGAATCAAAAGGCAACTACTAAAGCAGGTTCTGCATGTCTTTTGGGTAGTGGCAGCATTGTGGAGGGACATGGGCCTGGTCCCTCCAGCCAAGTCTAACCATTGGGTACATGATGACTGAGGCCATGCCTTATTTCTGCCTGCCTCTTATTTCTATATTTTTGACACCTAGAGGGCACACAGCAAGTACATGCTGAACTCAATGGGCCCTTTGAGGGCATGGGTGGTGTCTTATTCACCTGGATTCCCAGGACCTGGAGCAGTAGCTCCCAGCAGTTGTTTGTCAATGCCTTGGTAAACGTGTCCTTGGGGAGGCATGGGTGCCTGTGGATGTTACAACACAGGGTGGTGACTTACTTTACAACAGGGGCTGGGATATCGCTGGCAACATGGGTGGTGTTCCTCTGAGTATTTGCTCTACCCTGCAATCAGATATCTATGACTCCTGACCACATGCTTCTTCCTACTTCCCACTGCTGCATCTCCAACCCACATTCCCTTGTACTACAGGCCCCTCCCCCACAGATGAGGCCATTACAGAGGGAAGCCTGAGGGTTGGGAAGCGGCATGCACGTACACAGTTGAGAGTGTGTGCATGCGTCTCAGTGTGTACACTGAACGTTTGTGTACGTTTCTGTGTGTCTCTGTGTTTACCAGTGATTTGGTGTCTGTGGGTATGTACATGTGCTTATGTGTTCATGTCTCTGTGTGTGTGCCTGGGTCTGCATGCATTCTTGTGTATGTTTGGGTTTGTCTCTGTGTGCATCTGCTGCCAGGAGGCCTGGAGTTTCCAACTGGGCAGTGTCTTATCATGCAGGGACTGTGTCCTTCTAGGACCTTGAATGTAGCAAACAGAGGCAAGAACTTCAGCTTACACTACTGTCAGCTTATACTGTCTCTTTGTTTGTGTTTGTTTTGTTTATTTATGATCCACCACATTCAAAAATGATTTGAGGTAGAGACTTTGGTGAGCCTGGGGCTTGCCTTGGCTGGAGTACCTGCTCTCCACGAAGACTTACCTCAGGAACCTAGTACAACCTTACCTCTTTTTTGGACTGGCCTCTTCTGAAGATGCCACATTTGGGTCTCCTCCCTTCCTGGCTCCTGAGTCAGGCCCCTGCTTATAGTCTCTGCCTCCCATTAGCTTCTCCAATCCCTGCTCAGCCCCTCTCTGTCTCCAGACTATGAAACCTCAAGTATAGGGTGGCCGGTTCTTCCCTTGGATCATGCCCTTGGTCTCAGGTTCATCCTCCATTATCACCTCTCCCCAAGTTTCTGGTGGCTTTCACTAATTGCTCCCCTTCTGGCTGACTTCTTAGGAGGTGGACCTTGGCTTGGTACCCTGTCCTTGCCTACTCAGCCTCAACTTGAGCCCTCTTTATAAGTGGGAACCACAGGCCCTCCTGCCCAGTCCTCCCCCAACCAACCTGAGCACTGTCCAAAGGACCCTTCCACTCAGAGATGCTGGTGGAACTGGAAGTTGCATAACAATGTGAGGCCCCTCTGGAAACTTTTCATCTCAACACGAATACTGATTAAATAGCAACAAAAATAAATTATGTATACACAGGGCTGTAAAAACACCCAGAGACCTGAGACTTGGGGTCTGTGCCTCATATAAATGCAAATACTGTAATAATATTGCAGTGGTCCCCATCCCTGCCACACACATCTAGGGGTGGGAAGGGCTGGAGCCAGGAAGGATGGTGTGTAGCAGGACAATGAACTCCATTCTGCTAGAGACAAAACCTAAGCCAGGCACAATCCAACCCTCTCAGAAACTGCCTGGATATGGACAGTTTGGGGCCTAGTTTGCAGACAAAGGGCTGCAGAAGCAGGGAGTAGTACCCACTGGCAGGTTGGGGGGAAGACTGAGCAGGGAGGCAGGGGCTTGGTTCCTTGTCTTCACAGTGCTTCCTGGCCTCTCTCCAGTCCCTCCTAGTAGATAAAGGGAGGGTGGTCTGTTAGGCCCCTTCTACTTACCACCTCCCTCCAGGTTGCGCCAGCTTAGGGGAGGTGCTTGCTGCTTCTACTCACCCCGTGGGGACTTGGCATTCACACTAGCAGCTCTCACTTGGTCTGAAGGTGGGTCCCAAGCTTGTTATAGCTGCAGTGGTCTCTGAGTGAGGCTGCCCCACCTCTTGCCAGCTTCCTCTCTCAATCCCTAGGCCTGGCTGCCTGAGGCCACTGGGTCAGGCATGTTTCTGGGACCAGGAAGGGGAGGAAAGGACTCCAGATGTTACATTGGTTGGGTGTATGGGTAAGCCAGGAGGCAACTGGTCAGTGCAGTTTTCTTCTTCCCTAACTGCTTTATTAATCTCTGACACAGCATCTAGTTCACTCCTTGGGATATAGTAGATACCTAATTAGAACTGACCAGTTTAGGGATGTCGCTTAGTGGTAAGCAGTTGTCCACCACGTGTAAGGCCCTGGGTTATATCCCTGGCACTGATAAAAGTCATTCTCCTGTAAATTAATGCTTCTCTTCCTGAGGGGCATATTATATCCTGATCTATTACAGAACTTCTCTCTCTCTCTCTCTCTCTCTCCCCCTCTCTCTCTTCCTGTACCAGAGTTTGAACTCAGGGCCTCATCCTTGCTAGGTAGGCACTCTATACTTCTTGAGCCATATCCCCAGACAGTTTTGCCTTAGTTATTTTTCAGATAGGGTCTCACGTTTTTTGCTGGGCTCATCTGGACCGTGATCCTGTTATTTATGCCTTCCACAATGCTGTGATGACAGGCACACACCACTGTGGCCAGCTTTTTATTGATTGAGATAGGGTCTTGCTAACTTTTCTCCAGGACTAGTCTCAAATTACAATCATCCCACTACTAGGCATGTGAACTACTGTGCCTAGTTTGTTTTCTCTCTTTTAATTTAGGCAAAACTGCAATAAACTAGTCACCACAATAAGACTAAATTGTTAAACTTCCCTGGTAGGAAGCACTTTATACTTATAAATCCCTTCATCTTATCCTCCTCACATCTGCAAGGCTGCCTCTGGAAGGAACCATCATCCCAATCAACGAATGAAGAAACCGAGGTCCCAGGAGGTGACTGTCCACACCCAAATAATTAGGCCTCCTGAGTCCTAGGCTTTTCTGTGGAAAAACTGTAAAAGCATAAAATAGGTCTCCCACCTTGAACATTTAATTTTCCACTGATTGCAAGGAATTAGGGGCATGAAGTTTTCTGTTTACTGTCATCTCTGGGCCTGGGCCAAGAAGCTTTAGTCTTGGGTTCTATCAGTCTTTCCTTTTGGTTTACTCTTACTGGGTTCACAACTTCCAGGTCACACACAGTAGCTAAGAAGTAACTGGTACCAATGGACTCTTAGCTGCAGGTGGACCCCACCTTCCTATCTGTACAAGAGACAGGGTGCTATTGTAAAGTCTACCTGATAACATGACTGGCTCCTGTCCTAGGAGGAGCCCCCCCACCTGTACATCCTGAAAGGGGATTCTGGGATTTGGGGTGGGAAAAGGGGCATTTATTCTTCTGCTGACTTATCTGAAAAGACTAAATTAAAGAAAAGAGAACAACAAATAAGAGAAATCATGCCCGGCAACTTTATAACAACACACAAAGGGAAAGAAAGGCTGCATGTGGACCAGATAAAAGGAATCCTGAGGAAGAGGGGCTAGAAAGAGCCATAAGACACTAACCAATCATATTTAACAGGAAAAACACATAGAAGAGTAGTTATTGTTACTCACATATCTTGGCAAGGTATCCCTACAAAGACCCTCCTCTGTGTGCATCTGAGAACAAAGGAGCTACTTATTGTTTCAGGGTCAGTGGCATTCTTAAAGAACAGGATTTGGCTGTCTCCTAGACACCCTCCTGAAGGCAGCCACCAGGGTCCATTCAGTGATGACCCATGTAGAGACTGGCTCCGCTGTCCCAGAGACATGGCCAGGTCTCCCACGTGCTGTCTTAGAGCCCCCAACATTCTCCTGTTGGAGGAAGACTTCTTGAGTCCACCCCCACCCTCAGTGGTTTTCTTAATGATGCTCCCTCAGCACTTTCATCCTCTATATTTATGCTGTCTTGATTTGCTCCTGGTGAGAAGGGCTCTTGCAAGGAATGGCAGGTTTCTTTCTAACGCCCACCCCCTGACCCAAGCTGAAGGGTGAACAATAGGAATACTGTGCTCTACAAGTGCATTGCTGACACAGTCCAAGCCCAGTGAGTGGGAGGAATGAACGGCATGAGCTGACTATTGGAGGTGAGGGGTTGGGATACGCCCCCGTGGGATGTTGTCCCTATGTCCAATGTGGGAAACATTGAACATAAAGAGTGACGGGCTCCTCACTCAACTTCTCAAGAACTGATTTCACCCTAAGAGGGTGAAAGTCCAAAGGAACCTAGAAGATAGTCCAGACTTTCTGCAGATAAAAACAATAAGTGCCACTCTAGACTGCCCAGTGGTAGAGGTGGCCTGCTGTTCCATGTCCCACTCTTGTCAATACAATTGGACAGTTGATATCTTCTATTCTGTAGGAGTCGTCATTCTTCTTTTGGACATTTATGTGGCCTCCCAACTGGACCAAATGCTGCTTGAAGATAAAGATCGAATCTTCTGCTGTCTGTGCCTCTGTAGTGTCTAGTACAGCACAGAGCACACAGTAGGCAAAAAAAAAAAATAGTACTATTAACTTAAGAACCATTTTTGTTAGAATATTTGTGGAAAATTTCTCAAAATGCCATGTCACAATCATGGCTGTCTTTGTCTTGGAGCATCTTGTAAGCCCTGGCCAATCACAGAATGGGCCACCTGGTAAATGGGGAGCTCTCTGGTGGGAGGTGTATGCCAGCAAAATGGGGAGGCTATTTGTGAGATGCTGGGGAGAAGATTCCTAGAGAAGGATGGGGATGAACCATATGATGTCTAAGCTGCATTCTCTCCAAGGTCTTATAGCTCTGTCACTTGAGAATGAGAGGAGATACCAAGAAGTAGACTGGGGGCGGGGTGGGGGGGGGGCAATGTCTAGAGCCCTGGAAGGTGGCTTAGTGGAAACCAGTCTTTAAGATTGGATGGCTCCTTCAGGACTGGAAATCCCCCAAAGAGGCAGAGTTTGGAGTTTTAAAATAGATCTTGATGGAGTGTTCACTATGCCTAGGAATATATATATATATAGCATGCTAGGTGTTAAGGGTAAGACTGAGGCTAACGAGGCTGCAACAAGCTTCTAGTTTTGTTGGGGAGAAGGGAAGCTGCACATAAACTCTGAAACATAAACCACGAAAAGTAAGTTAATAATGCAAGAGTTAACTAATAGTTCAGAATGAAAAGAGAAGCAACGTTTTAAGGCCATACACGATTAGCTGCCCAATGAGGAGTATAGACGACAAGGCCTTGGGTTACTCTGAGGAGGAGGCTCCCACTTCAGGCTGCTGGGCTCATGCAGAGTCCTGGAGGCTGGCTTCTGGCATTTGCAGTCTATTAACTGCAGTTATGACTGCTGAGATTTTACTATAAGGACCATGCAACAGAACTCACCAAGTGCCCCAAAGCCCAGCGTTAACCCTGCGGCTCCCCTGGGGGTGGGGCACTGGAACCAATCACTTTCATGGAGGGCATCCAGTGTGCAAGGACAGATGGGGTTTTGCCAACATTCTCCCTGCCTTGATGAGGAGATGGAAGTGGGCCTGGGAGCATGCTACTTCTTTCCCAGTGGGTGGAACCAGCTTCCGAATCCCAATCCAAAACCTTTTGAGAGGATTCAGGGAATTGTTCCCTTTAGTTGTTAATAGTTCCTTTAATAGTTCCTTTAGCTGCTTTGCAGCAGCTGGTCTATTGATGTCAGGAGACCACAACTGGCACTGGACCTATGATTCTTCAAAGCCCTAAACAGAGAAAATAAACACTGTGTCCCTGTGGTGGAGAAGATTAAAGGTTATTTGACCACCTCCTTCTAAACCCTGGAGGTTACAAGGGAGAACTTCAGCATGGGGACAGGGTGAGGCTGCCCGCCCTCCTCTCCGCCCTCCTCTCCCAGTCCCTGGCTAGACCTTCCTGGGCTACCTCTGGGGGCTTTTCCGCAGCATGTGTCTTAGGACCCAGCATCCTGGCTTGACTGTGACCAAGCCCACTTTCAGCTCCACCGAGACAGGAATTTCTCCAACGGAAAAGCACAAGCACCTCGAAGCCCAGGGGTTGCATATCTCGAAAAGGCCCAGAGCTTGACTGGCTGATGGCTGACCAGCCTCAGTCCCATGGTCAGCCTAGCTGGTGTGCATGTGTATGTTGGGAGTGCATCTGACTTCTGAGTGTGGCAACACGTTATTGCCCTGCTGTCTATGGTTCTAGTTGGCCTGGGAGGAGGTTGTCCTTTTTCTACCTCTATTATATTTCTTTTCCCTTGGTTACTCTCTCTCTTGCTTAAGAAGTTCTCTGATCCCCCATTTTCTTTGCAGAGCTGACTGAGACAATTGACAGTTTTGAACTTAACAAATGATCAAGCTCTTCTCAGCTCAGGATGTCAGCAACACCCACTTCCCTGGGTTCTGTGATGATTCATCACTCAGGTGCCTTCAGCTTGCCCCACCTCATCATGTCCCAGCAAGGCACCAGCTCCCAGGGGCTCATGGGAGAGAGGCTGTGGTCTGCTTGTTCAGCCTCAGTAGACACCTGGCCTTCAGCCTGCTAGCCCACCCGAGAGGGGCAGAACCTGAAGGACCCCAGCCCCCAGGCAGAGACATACTTCAAACCTGAACAGAGCCTGGGAAGGGGGAGGAAGAAAAACAGTGTGTGTGTGTGTGTGTGTGTATGTGTGTGTGCCAGTGGGTGCTCCAGCTTGGCTACAACAACTCCTGCCCCCAACCCTGGGCTGAGGCAGGCGGGAGGGGTGCTTAGAGGCAGCAGGAGTGACTTCACATCTTTGTTGCTGTAGCTGCTGGGCTGAAAATAGTCCTCTTTCAGGCAGGCAGGCTGGTTCAGGGTGTGAAAAGCTGGCTCCCAGGGAACTGTAGGAACCAGCCAGGGAAAAACAGTAACCACAGGCCTGGTGCTGGCTGGCTGAACTGAAGAATGCCAGGGTCAAATCTCTAGCTCTGCTTGCTGCTTTATTCCATTTCTTTAAGACTGTAACCAGGGACTCACCAGAATGGGTCACAGTGCCCTCAAAGCCTGGGCATTGCAACCCTCAGCCTTTCACACTGTTTTCATTCCATGAGGGCTTCTGCCCAGGATGCTATGTTTAAAGCTCCACACCTGCAGCACCCAATTCTTCCGTGACCACGGGCACAGCTGCTATCCTCTCATTGTACTGAGATTCCAATATGACTGCTAGGCTGCTTAAGGTCACACAGCTAGGAAGCTGCAGAGGTGGGGTCCAATGCTGGCCTGCTATCCTCCAGGGTACCTTCTCTTAGCTCCATTTGCTTGGTGGGGATACATGGCCCCAAGACTTCCCCAGAAGCAGCTTTCACTGCAAAGGGGCTCTGTTCCTCACCCCCAGGGCTGCTGACTGCTGGAGCTCAGGACTGGCAAGGCAAACAACTGGATTTCTGGTGCTCCCTGGAGTGATAGTCAGAAAGGGAGGCACCCTCCTTCTCTTTTAAGTTCCAGGACAGTAGGGGCACTTCCCCACCTCCACCCAGAGACCTGTCACCTGAGCTTCTGTTTCAGCCTGATCACGGGTAACTGTCTATTCCCAGCACGATTGTGGAACCTTCACTTCCACCTTAAGGTACACTAGATAATAAAGTCTCTCTCAGGCCTCCTCAGTATAATGCAGATTAGTGTATTATTTAAATCTGAATAGAATATTAGCTCATTGTCTTAATAGTTCTGATAAATTCGGGGGAGGGAGACCTGATAGAAATCCTCCCACTCGGCTCCTTCCTAGACAGAACGGAAAGACTCCACACACTGGCCCTGACAACAGCTGGTGGGGTGGGGGCACATCAGGCTCCAAGGGGTGCACAAGAAGCTGCAAACATGCACCCACAATTGGCTCTCTCAACACAGGTCCCACTCTTTGCCCCATTTCCTGCCCAAGAAAGAAAGGAGAAGGTGGGGAAAGCAGGAAGCAGAAGAAATTTCCCAAGCCAGAGACTATAGGGCGATCCCTCCTCTCTGCTGCCAGGAGATGGGGTTAGGGGGCAAGGCAAGTGCACCAATGCCCAGCTTCTGACTGTGCAGCAACCAAGTGTGGTCTTAGATCTAGGTCCAAGGTAAGGTATCCAACTGGATGACTCTCTCTCTCTGTGATGCACACTTCCTCCCTTGGAAATGGTCTCTGATGAGGACACAATGAGGCAGGCCAAAGGGCTTGTCCTTGCAGCCTCTGTTTCTCCACAGAGATGTCCCCTCAGCTTCCTGAGCTGCATAGATACAGACAGAGATAATGGAAACTTTGCATTAGTAAAGCCCACAGCCCTGGTGCAGGAGGCAAGCTGCGGACCCTCCAGCAAAGCACCTCTGCCATGGTTTGCATTCCTCCAAGTTCCCATCGCCAATATGATGGCAGTTGGATGTGAGGTCTTTGGTGGGCAACTCAGGATAGATGAGGGTACATGAATGAGGCCCTCATGATGGAATTAGTACCCTTAGGAAAGGAAGAGATCAGAGCTTGCTCTCCTTTCAGCATGTGAGGACACAGTGAGAATGTGGCTCTCTATAAGCTGGGAATATAGCCCTCACCAGACCTAGAACCTGCCGGCACCTTGATCTTGGGCTTCCAGCCCAAAGAACCGCGAGAAACAAGTATCTGAGGCTGAAGCTTCCCAGTCTGTGGAATTTGGCTATGCCCATCTCACTTTAAATGTGGAGACTGAGGAATGATTGGCTCTGGTGACAGAGTGGGCTGTCTCCAGAATGAATGATGGGAGTGGGTTCCAGGTGTCAGTGTTATTCACTGACATAGACTGAGTGCTCATGGTGGGGGTGCTTGGCAAGGCAATGTATAGGGAGAGAAGGCTGGGATGTGATCCTGTACCCAGGGTGCTGACAAATTAGAAGGTATCTCTTCACAGAGTGGACACATTTTAAGCACCTGCCCCGGCAGATAAGGAAACTGAGGTCAGGGAGGTCAGGACTGGTGGCAGAGAGGGCTGGCACCCTACCTCTCACTGCCATGTGCTCCCTACCTCTGTGTTTGCAGCTTCTTTGGCTGCATCCTAATTTGGGAACAGTTGGTTCAGGGTCATGTTTACCCTTGGTGCCTCCCAGGTCTAGAGTGGAGCAGGAGCCCTTGGCAAGGAAGGTGCCAAATCCAGCCAGGAAAAATATACGGGACACATCGTGTGGCTGTGGTTTCTTCACACTATCCAGTCATACAGCTGGCAATTAATTTCCCCTATAAATGAAACACCTTTCATATCACTTTATCTGGAGAGCTTGAATTGACAGCAGCGGGTGTAATTTATACATACTTTTTACCCATCTGTTAGCATTCAGGCTTCAGGCTGCTTGCATTTTTTTCTCCAATTCTCTTCCCAAATTGAAAGGATTAGGTTAGGATTAGGTGAGTGTTTTAACCAGATATTCAGAAAGATGGATGGCGATGTTTCCAGACGGCTAATACCCAGGGGAGGCCCTCACACAATAGTGGCCAGGTGGGGCTCAGTGATCTGGGAAATTGCCTCCACCTAAGAGCCCGCAGCCTGCAGCCTGGATGCTGGTGCTACAGAGAACCTCAGGGAGTCCCTGGGCCGCCTCCTCATTTTACAGATGACAAAACTGAGGATCACAGAAGCAAGGGCACTGGTGCAAGTTTGAGCTGCTGGCCAGGGGCAGAGCAGAGCTGGACTGGGGTCTGGTTGCAGTGAGAACTGGAGTGAGTGTAGCTCTGTTTCACTGTGAGAGTGGTGGAGGAGGTGGGGATGGGACCTGGATGCTCAGTTGATCAGGGGACAGTGTCTGTGCTCCCTTGATGTCTGTGGGAATGGGGTTTCCATAAACTGAAAGCAAGACCAAAATGTAGTCACTTTTGGAAGCCTTTTTCTGATCATGTATGTGTGTGTGCATTATGCGTTTGTAATAACTGGGAGCCCAAGAATATTGTGCCACTCCTCTCTGGATATCATAGCCTTTTCATCAGCATCCAATTGACATTAGTTTCTCTGGCATTCTATGCCATCTTTTCCTAAGGAGTCTTGTCTTCATGGTGTTCTAAAGACCTCGGGGACCAGTTCACATTGGACTCCTTGGAGACCTCCACCTCTGTCTCAGACATCTTCTCTGGGAAGCTTTCTCTCTTGTTCCTCAAATCTCTTGAGCACCCAGGTGAGGTCCAAATGAGCCCCTCGGCTGATGTGAGAGGCAGGATTCACTTTGTGTGGCTGGGCAGCATCACATCATCTGGTCCCCCACTGAGGAAGAGATCTGTCTTTGCACATCTCTGTGGAAATATTTGTCCTCAGAATCCCTGGACCTTGACCCCATAATGGCCCACCTTGTATTGAATGCCTACTAGGTACACACCCCTGCCTCAGGCTCCCCAGATGTTGAGGTAAATGCAGCACAGTCCTGCCTCATAGGTCACAGCTAGACCTCTGGCTCTGGGAATACTCCCTCTGCCACTCAAGGTCATAGCAAGGTGCTGATGGTCACTGCCTCTTTCATTACCTCCATTTTGTCTAGGCTCAGCCCTGGAGCCATTAGCAGTGTGACTCTGTCTGCTTAGAATGAATAAAATGGTTTTGTATTAATGCAGGGACCTGGGGAGACTTGGTCATTAAATGTTACATCAGACCCAAGGTGTCCTGTACACGATCCCGATGGAGTTTTCCAGGCAGCCTTGGCTGGGGGGCCATGGTGAGATGGAACGTGCTGGAACTAACAACCAGGTGGAGAGGAGGGGATGCTGGGCTGTGCTCTCCCCCTGGAGCTCCGAGGACATCCTAGAGAACTGAGGAGGAAAGGCAGGCATGTCCTTGCCTCCTATTCAGCCCACCAGGCTTTGCTGGCCATGGCTGGATGCCCAGTTCATCCTGGGCTCAGTGGGGCAGCATCTAAGCTCACCTTGCCATCCCAGGGCAGCCCTGATTTCACTTCTACTGTCTGAGGAGCATTTCCTCCTTGCTAAACCAGATGTCCTGAGTTTTAGCTCCAAAAATACAGTCACGGAGTGATGGGAGGCACAGAAAAAAAGCTGTTTCCCCTTCTATGGAGGAGGTGAGACCCGCAGGGAATAATTAGTGAATGGCACTGGCTCAATTTAAAATACAACTAACTGCATCCTAGGGGGCAGGTGATGACTGCAATGAGTGTCCTGGAGGGGAGAGATGGAATATTGGCTGAAGTCATCCAGTGTTTCTGTCAACCTACCTAACCACCCACCCACCTAAGTACTCACACACCTAATCACCTACTCATCCACGAAACTACCTAACCAGCCATCCACCTATTTATCGTCCAAGGTCCTCAGACAAACTGTGCAGACTCTCTGGGCCTTGGTTCTCTATTGCAAATGGAGACAAGAATTCTCCCCTGATCTCCCAAGCTTGTTGAAAGAATCAGATGGACCTAAAGATGATTTGTAAAGTAGGCAAGGAATGAATCCAAATCCTAAGGTGTGAAAGTATTGTTATTGTCATCAACATCACTGCAACAGCCCATGTCTACCACTGCTGATATCTAATCCTTCCTGTCGTGAGATTATTTTCAGACTGTATCTCCCTTGGACCAGTGACTCTGCACATCTACTGGAAAGCTTGAGGTTTGTTTTTAAAGATCTCCCTCCAGCGCTGGAGGGGGCCACAGGTCCTGGAGGAAGCTGGATCCATCCTGGGTTTTTTTGAAGGTAGGAGCTGGCTCCTCTCTTCCTGCCTAGAACTCAGCATCCAGGCAAAACAAACAAACCAGGACAGCAGGGCTGGCGGGCAGGACTGTGGGGGCTGTAAGTGCATTAATGGCCGGGCTGGTTGCAGGGAAACCGCAGACAAATGCCGGATGTGTTTGTTTTCCAATGCCAAGGTCTCAGAACCAGAAAGAACAAACCAGGAGCTTCAAAACGAGGCAAGCTAATTGTTTGGATGGGAAGATATTATTTACCATAATGGGGCAATTAGGAAGGAAGGGGTAGAAAGAGCCTGGGTGGTTTGGCCAGGGCAGCCCAGACCAGTCCCCATGGAGATGATGTGACAGCCAGGGGCCATTATCTTAAGTCTGGCCTTCTCCCTGTGGTCACCCATCTCACAAGGTCACTCTCTTTTTGACAAGGTACACATGAAACAGCAGAAGACATCTATATAGCATGGTTTTAGGAGTGGCAGTCAGTGGCCCTGAAAACTTGTTCTTGGAGGCCCAGTTCAACTCAGGAATTCCTCCTGACCAACATTCACACCTTCGTCTGCATCCTCTGAATGCCCTGGAGCTCCATTTCTGAGCTACAAAGACCCTCCATTGCACAGTGTGTCATCCTCCATCTGGAGTATCTCCTTTGCCGGCACCCCACTGGTGCCTGGCACAGGGCTGGACTGCTGCTGGGCTGGGCCAGACATGTGAACAGAGAATGAATTACACAGGGACTTTGGGAGAGTGGAGGGAAGGGGACAGGATAAAAATCAGCTGCAGCCGCTCAGCAGAAGGAACAAATGAAAAAAATGACTAACATGGCCTCTATGGGCCCCCTGCCTCGATCCTGCATTCATCTACCTGCTGGCTGGGTCTTGCCATAAAGAAATAAAGGTGGAAATTGAGAATCCACATTCAACACACACCAGTCTTAGATCTCAGATTGATTCTGGCCAGTCATTTGAGAATACTTAAAAACTGTAGATCTTAGGGAAAAAAAACCCAAAACCACACATCCACCCTTTGAAGCAGAAAATGGTCCACTTGCAAATTAATGACTGGGTGGGCCAAAAGACCCTCTAGAAAGGGAGAAGAGATGGCTAGTATCAATATCCCAGGAAGGGAGAGTGGATGGAGCTGGGTTGGGATGATAGTTATAAGAAAACATGCAACGGCTCAAAGAGGCACAGTGAGCCCCATGAGAAAGCCCCATGGTGACTGTGAAGGCTGCTGTCAGCTGACAGGATGCAGATCTTGGTGGGACTCTCTGGATGTTCACTGAGAAGTGGCTGAGCAGCCAGGAGCATGGACTGCAATAGGGCTGCAGAGTCTCCCAGCCACCTGCATGAAAATGGACAAGTCACCTTACAGAGGCACCTTGGAATTGCAGGATTCTCCAAGGACTTCCCTCCCTCCCCTCAGCAGGGCTCTCTAATCTCCCTCTGTCCTCTTAACCATCCTTTTTCCTACACTTTACCTGCTGCCAAACACCTTGCCACTGCTCTATGTTAGTTTACACCTATCTTCCTAGTCTTCCCCATGCGCCTTACTTCCCACTTCCCTCTGCTCTCACAATTCCATACAAGCCTTCCCTGACTGAGGCTTTTGTGGCTAAATACTAAAAGCTACAATATCTGTTGCTGGGATGTAGTTTCTGTCTTCTCAAATGAGAGCTCCTGAAGGGTGAGATCGACTGACTGACTGTGACACCTGTGCTGCCAGTGTGACCTGTTGGGGGAAGGGGTGGGAGGCAAGCCTCCTGTGGATTATACCTAGACTGTAGGGCCTCCCATGGGTAAAGTCTTGGCCTGTTTCTGTCGCTCAGCCTCCTAGGATTTCTTCCTTCTTCTTTGCTTACAGAAGTACAGGAAGGAAAGTTCGTAGCCATTGTTTTGTTTATTTAAAAGCAGATGCAAGAAGCAGGTTCTAGGTTAGCTAAACAGGTGAGGTAGGGTTTCCCACCTGCACCCTTGGCCCTACCCACCCATGCCATCCTAGCACATTCCCTCTGCACAGAGGCTCTGGGCTGGCAAGAAAGGGACCCCTAGGACCTGCTTCTGAAGCGTGTGCATGTGCTGAAATAGGCCATCAAAGAGTCTGCAGCAGCAATGTCTCAAAGCAAGACTGTGACACTGTGTGAACAGTCTGAGTAGCTACAAGGTTCTGCTCCCAGGCTTTTTGGCCTTTAGGGAGAGGGTTCAGCCTCCCTGCCCATGGGGAGCAGATCCTGAACCTTCAGTTCACTCTTCCTTACCACGTGTCACCGGACATCACCAACATGGTGAACTGACCCTCTTACTCTGCTTGCAAATTCAAGCTTTTGGGCCCAATTCATATAATCTCCATTCACCAGATATTTACTATCTATCAAGCTGTGCCCAGCAAGATGTCAATTCAACAAATATTCAGTGTGCAAATTCTGAGTGCCGAGCCCTAAAACAGATGCTAAAAACAGAGATTTCAGTTACCAAATATAGGCCTTACCATACACAGGGATGTGTATCCATGATTCCCCTCATGCTCTGTCTGCCCTGGCCTTGAATTTTATCACTACCATCTTAGCACTTGGAAATGCCCTGGCACCTGTTACTTCACTCCCCCTGCCTTAATGTCCTCATCTGTAAAATGGGTTGCTGTGCCCATTAAAAGAGTTAACATATGTAAAGTGCTAGAACAGAACCTAGTATACTGTTACTTCTCAAGATCTTACTACGTGTGAGGCCCTGGGTGAGGTGCTGGCTGCCTCCACCCCTTGGGCCCAAGGTGCTCAGTCCCACACATCTGTATAGACCTCTGTGTGAGTAGGGCAGGTCTCCTTAGGCAGGCCCCTCCTGGACCACAGCTTAGGAGACAAGAGCCTGGGCTGGGTCTGGGGGCACTCTGGACACTTGGTCAGGAGCTCTGTTGGAGGCTTTTATGGACTCCCCAAGGAGGCAACTGCAGGAGGAGGCAGAGGGCATCACTTGTGAGTCCTTCAGGGCGCTGGACTCCATTTATGGTGAGGTCACTTATGCATATTAAATTCTTTGCTCCAGGCTCCAAAGATTCCCACTATTTTGCTGTACCCAAAAGCCAAGGTTACAGCCATGATAAACAAAGCTCTCTCTGGGAGAAATGCTCTGTCTACACATGCACACACACACAGGGTTGGAGGAGAAAGGGGGAGGTGCAGGGCGGGATAACAGCAGCAGTCTCTGCATCTTTCCCTACACTGTCCATGGTCTCACAGGTTTAGAAGTGCCCGCCCATCTCCTTCTGCATCTCTTTGTCTCTCCCTCAGGGAGGTTTGTAGAGACACTCTTAGGTATGTCACCAAAAGCAGTTTGACTCCAGGAAATAAAGGCAGCTTCCAGGAGAGGGTGCTGTTGGAGCGTCAGCATGTACACTGCAGGCTCTAAGGGTTTGTGGATGGTGGTGAGCTGGCTCAGCTAGTCAGTCTAGGGGCTTCGAGTGGGATGTGTGGGTGGGGTGGGGATGGCAGCGTGTAATTTGAACTTTGGTGCACGTGTTAAGCCTCAGGTGTAAACCTCAAGGGGGCTGGAGGAACCCACCTTTTAATCAGCACCTTCTGAGCGAGTGAGCAAGCAAGCAGGCTAACTTAGGTAGCCTACTCTGCAGGCAGGCTGAGAAGCACTGGGTGAGAGACAGGGACAGGGTGTCTGTCTCCCACCCCACCACACCCCCTGAGATTGAGGCTGAGGAGCCAGGATACAAAATAGCCCAGCCTATCTGAACGGAGGGGGTTTGGCCTTCTGTCCCAGTGAGCACAATAGGTAGGGGAGGACTCACTTTCTCCATTCTCCCCCGGGGAAACAGAAATGGGAGGGTGCACCCCGAGGGCAGTGTGGGGCTTTCTGAGAAGGGGTCTGGGCTCTGATAGTCTTGTTTCTGGCATGCAATGTGTGTGTTTAACTCAGGGTTGTCACCTCGTGGGGCAGTGCTGCTGCCAGACAGTCCAGGGCTGAGTGACAAGGATACAGTGATTAAGATGATTAAGCAAAGGAGAGATTTGGAGGTCGGGGGAGAGAGAGAAGCTTGCACACAGACAATGCTGGACCAGGTGACAGACACAGGAAGACAGAGTCAGAAGGGAGGTCAGAGGGACTGGAAGGGGGACATGCACACCAACAAGAACTTGCAGACAAGGCAAAAGAGAAAAGGGAGCTCTCTTGTCTCCCACAGAGCTTCCACCGAGAAGCTGAAAGAGGAGAAAAGAGCGGAGAGGAAGCCAACAGAGGACAGTGGCAGAGAGACGCCTGTTTGCCTGCAGGTCTCTCTGTCTTTCCATCCCCACCACCACCATCGGCCTCCTCCTCCTCCTCATTATTCTCTACCCTTTGAGCGTCTGCTATATGTAGGCACCACATGGACACAGCTTTTCATCCTCTATCCCTTCAAGGCGGGTATTAATATCTCTACTCTATAGAAAGGGAAAGGGAAGCTCCGAGAGGTGAGAACCAGGCTTCTGGCCCTTGGTTTTCTCTGCGCCATCTTCTCCTTGCTTGCTGTTACAGCTCTAGAAGGCTCCATCATGGAAGGTCTGCTGGAAGATGCTACTTGAGGGTTGGGGGTGGGCTCTGACTAGGTGGGCTGCTGTGCGTATGCATGTGTGTGCTTTTAGGAGGGGCTGAGGACTTTGAAAATATTGCAGCCATGTCTCACTTTTGAACCCTCACTATCCATGAGCAAGGACTGAATCACACTGTAGGCCAGGGGCTCCCCAAGTGAGCAAGAAGGTAGCCTCAGGTGGCCTAGGCAGTTTTTACATACCTCTGCCTTGCACAGCTGCAGCCTCCAGAGGTAACCAATGTACCCCTCTAGGGACCTTGCCTGGGGGTGCTCCCCTGCATGACATGGACAAGGAGCCATTTGGGACTGGGAACAAAAGACCTGTTGCTGCTCCCAGATGCAAGTGTGCCCACTGCCAGGCTCCCTGAGTGAGGGAGGGCAGAAAAGGCTTTGGCTGCTGTCCACAGGTTCATGTTGGAGTCCTGGTTCTGCCACTTGAGAGCTGTAAGGTTGCTGAACTCTTTGTGACAGCTTTGCCACCTGTGAAATGATCTCAGTCTCCAGGGTGTGCAGTTAAATGAGAACCCATGTAATGCATCTAGCGTAGTTCTTGGTACACTGCAAGTCCTCAGGAAATATTAGCTAATTATTTCTTTAATCATTAACATGATCGTTAATTCTCATTTAGTTTCTGGCCCCTTCTTCTCTCCCCAAAATGTAGCCCTTTCCCTTTTCCAACACTAAGCCTGCTCACAGACAGACACTAGGTGTCCAGCCCTCACTGGGCTTGCAGCCAGGCATGCCTGAGAAGCCACAGGTTCTGTGCAAAGCTACAGGCATTTTCCATGTGCAAAAGCCCACGGTCAGCACACACACTGCTTTTCATGTTCTCTCGAGGATAGTCCACCAAAAAGATCCATGGCCAGTAGTAAATGGCTTTACTCAGTCACTTGTTTATTCACTCACTGTTAAAAAAAAAATCCCTCATCAAATACCCAGCAGTGTATGGTCAGTCACAGAAGTGAGGAGATACAGGACAATCCTGCCATGTATTAGAAGTGGAGTAAAAAAAAGAAGTGGGATGAAAAAAAGAGGGACCCTAGGTTACCATAGACATTGGACAGGGAGGAAAGGTGACTTGCTCACAGACCCCCCCCCCAGCACTAACCATCAGAGCTGGAACCAGAAGCCCAGGTCCCACTTGCACCTGGTGTTCTTTTCAGTCATTCTCCATACCATGCCTTCCTCTCCAACAGTTTGAATTGAGGAGTCTCGTTGCTTCTCTCTTGCAGGCTTGATTCCAGTTCTCCAGGTCTCAGCAGCCCTGGCCTCTCCCTTCTGGCTGCCAGAAAGCTCAAAGTCTTTTTGCAGCTCAGCTGTGGTGCCACATAGCCCTGGAGGTATCTGCACCTTCTAGCCCTCTGGGATTTGACCTTCTGATCTGTACCTGCCCTGGTTAGTTTTGGCCAATGGTCCTCAGTTCATATGAGTGGGTTGTCTTCCTCGCCTCCCTTACTGGAATTTGAACTCAGGGTTTCACATTTGTTGGGCAGGCACTCTACCACTTGAGCAACACCCCAGCCCTGATGGTATGCTTTTTTGAAGGACACAGTGCACTTTGCAGTCCCTCTTCCCACCACTGTTCATCCACGCTATGGGGGTGTGTTCAGTGTTTTCCATATTAAAATTACCCGGAAGCATGAGGTAGTCAAATGGCAATGCAGAACATTGCACAGTGAGTACAGAAGTGAGTCTCCTGATACCAGAGGTCTTGGGGGCCAAAAAGCCATGACTAAAGTCTGAGGTATGGGTAGGAGGTCTCTGGAACTGTTTACTTCATCCTTCTGAGAAGATGGGGCTGAGTTCCTGGGCACTGGCAGAGGACCGAGGAAGTCTTTCCTTTGCCCACAAGTCACCAGTCTTCTATTTCCTCCTGGGAGCCTCTCTGACTCCAGACCGCCGCTGATAATCAAGCCCCCCTGGCTGAACCTTGCTCTACGTGGTGTGGCCCTGTGTTGCCTCCTTCTTCTTTCACTTGTGTCCTCAGTACCCTCAGCAGGGTGACGTCCAGCTAGGAGGCATTTGTTGACTGGCTGGGGATGGAGTAGCAACTGTCTCTACCCTTTGTCTCCTGTGAAAGTCCTCCATCCCCAGCAGGGCCCCAGCATCTGGGAAGCTGGTGGGAACTGCCAGGAGCTGCTCTGACCGCCTTCAAGGGCACTGCCAGGAATAGATGCTGACACCCCACCACTTTCATGGCCTGACAGCCTCCAAGTGCCCTGTCTCCAGACTCTGTGCTTCTCAAGGCATGCTTGGTCCCTGATGCCTAGTTCTTTGGGGATGAAATATTACTTGGCCCTTGGCCCTGGCTCTTCAGAATGTGTCAAATCACCTTCCCATTTCACTGCCCAGCAGACACTACCCTGTACAGCTCTTGGGCCAAACAATCTGAGCCACTGGCCATTTACATAGATGCAGAACCAGCTGACTGCTGGGTGCTACCAGTCCCCTAATGGGTCTGAATGAACAGGAAACCTTGAGTGACAGACAGAACTGCACCCTTTTGCTTTGCAACCAGGAAGCAATGCAAGGGAGATGCAGTACTCTCCAGTCACAGCTTGCCAACAGTGAAGCTGGATTACCAGCCCACAGGTCTTCAGCCCCACACAGTAACCCATGTCCACTGGGAGGAGGTGGCTTCAAGGTTGGAAATCAGGGACGGCTGCTGGGAGGAGAAGCATCAAAATCCTTTTGGGCAGGTGTGATTCAGGTCCTGAGAGAAGAGGAAGGATGTCATCCCAGATCATGGAAACGCAGGTGTTGCCCCTTAGTCACAGTGAGTGGACCAACATGACCAGGACAACAGAATCACAGGAGATAGGGACAGAGACAGGGAAGGTTGTGACTGTGGTGCAAGGGAAAGGGACATGAAGACACCAGGAACTCAATCTTGACTCTGACATGAGGCTGGCTGTGTGACTCTAGGCAGGTGGGAGAAACTCTGCCATCCATTTACTCTGTCTTGCAGGGTTCAGTGCGGAATCCCATGTCCCTGTGTGACGGGCCCTGTTCTAGGATCCAGGCATACAGCAGTGAACAAAGTCCCTGTCCTGAAGCACACAGACTATTGGAGGAAGACTAACAATTGACACGCAAATCAAGGCATCCCTGATGGAAGAGCAGAGTAAGGGCAAGAGAAGATGCTGGCCCCAGGGCTGCTATTTTACATAGAATGCTTAGGGAAGACCTCTCTGATAAGGTGATTCTGAGAAGAAACTGGAAGGAAATGAGAGAATGAACCAAATGAGCAACTAGGAGAACTTTCCAGGCAGAGGCAACAGCTAATATAAAGGCCCAGAGGCAGGAGTGGACTTAACAGGTTGCAGGACAAGTAAGCAGCAACCTGTGGAAGAAGTGAACCACAAGGGTTTCTCAGCTTATTTCTAGAATGGAGCCTGCCCATACCCCATTCTTCGTGGTTCTATTTTTGTATGTGATTTTGGGGGCAGAGTGAGTGGAATTCCTTTCTTTAGCCAGGCTGGAGAGCTAAGATGTTTTTGCTAAAAGTGATATAGCAACAGAATTTGTGGCCCAACCAGGAGGGCAATGGACAAAGCCTTGGATTTGTAACCTCAGGGAGTGTCTGTAATTTAGTTGGGAGTCCTTTACTCATCCTGTACCTTCACATACCCACTGTTCCTTCTCCTTCATGCAGGAGGCCCTGAGCAAGAATTCTGTGCTTTCTCCAGGGCAGACAACGTTACTCAATGAATGCAGGGGCACCCAAGCCCTACCCCAAGGAGGAAAAAAAACAACGTATACACAGCTTGGGGCAGGGGCATCCTTGGGCAGAGCATGGGGGACACAAGGGCTTCCTGGCGGGGCCCAAGCAGTGTAGTCCTTTGAGAGATATTGGGAGCCTGGGGGGACAAGAGGAGCAAAGGGTCAGAAGCTGGATGATGTGTGTGTGTGTGTGTGTGTGTGTGTATTGGGAGGAAGAAAGGATGAGGGCTCTCTTATGTCTGGAGCAGGAGAGAGAGCTGGGGGCTGCTGGCCACTGGCCATGTACCTGGAGTTTGCTCTCTCTTTGAATTTGCCTCTGTCTGTGGGAATACCTCTCCATCACTCTAGCCCCACCACCCAGAGTTTCTGCCTTCCTCCTCCTCTCTCTCCCTCTCCTCTCTTCTCTTCTCTCTCCACAAACAGGAAGAGGCCCTGGAAGATCTGCCATTTCCCTCCTGCCTCGCCTCCCCACCCCCTTTCCCTCCCCAGGTTTTTTCTCTTGTTCCTTATTCAAGGCAGATAAAGTGCGCACAGCTGCTCCCAGCTGAAACGGGTCTTAATTGCACCCCCGTTGCCATGGTGATCCTTGATGATCTCCCTGGCTGGAATGTTGCCCTCCAGATCTCCCTACTGGGGCCCCCAGGCAGCATGACCTTGTTGGCCCCAGAGCTGACCCCACGGGGCACCACCTTACTTCACCACCCAGTGGTAACAGGCTACAGAAGGGCTCCCCAACCACCTTCCCCTCCCCCACCTGTGCAGTGCTGTCAGGTGCACGGCTTCTTTCACTACGTCACTCTAGGGGACCCAGGTGGGTCCAGTGTAATAGTGCGCATGCCCTGCCAAGGGACGAAGTATTCCTCTGTCACTAGTACTGGCTGGGGTTTTGGGGGGGAGGGAGAAGAAAGGGATAAGGGTCAGAGGGTGTGCCCTGGGCCAAGTCCCTCACCTGTGGATTTGCCACTGTCAAACCCACTGCAGAGGGTGGGAAGATGAGATTGTGGCTTTGGGGGGGTCATTTTGTTGATGCAGAATAGCCCAAGCATTGTAACTTTAGGAAGGGCACTGGTAGACAGAAGAGTTTGAGAGACACACCCCACCCTGCAAGGCCAAGGTTCTTCAAAGGGGCACTAAGCAGGATCAGGCTGTCCTCAGAAGACTTGGGACAGCAAGAATGGCAGGTGGCAGCTGGTGTACACCTTGGGGGACACTGAGGAAATCCTAATAGGGATGCTTTCTGGTGTGTGGAGGGCTTACGCCTGATTGAAGTGGTCCAGGAATGTGAGCCTGATAAGGGAGGCTGGGAATGTGGTGTGGGTTTTGTTGTGTGTCTGTATATATGAATGTATGTCTATGTGTGTGTGTGACTGTGTGCATATGTGATGTGTGTTGCACGTGCTTTGTGTGGTGTGTCTCTGTGAGTGTATGTGTGCATCTGCAGGTGTATGCAAACCATGTGTGTGTGCATGTGTATTTGTGTGCATGCACGTTTTATGTGTGTGTGGCGTGTCTGTGAGTCTATGCACATTTGTGTGTCTGTGTACATGCACACATGTGCATGTGGTCTATCCTTCATTCCTGCTTTGTGCTTCTACCCACAGAGCCCTCATGGAGTCTGCACTGGGTCACGTTATAGTGTGTGTTCACAGTTCAGTGGCTCCTGACAGGTCTCAGGGAGGGCAGCTGTACTTAGCACCCAGTCAGCATACCCAGAAGAGCCATCAGACATGAAGTGCAATAGCTCAGAGCAGCTCAGGAAGCCCTGCTGCTTGCTCAGTTCCCTTGTTCACCCACTTCTCCCTCTGGGCAGCCCAATTCCAAGCCATCCACCAAGTGGGGCCTGGGATTATGTGGGCTTCTCCTATTCTGACTCTGATGTGTCCTGCCTGGTCCCTAGGAAAAGCTCTGCCTGTCCTATGGGCCTTCTCTGGTCTGGCATTTGCTGTCTGATGCAAGCTAGTAGGCAGAGGCCATAGAATAAGGAGCAAGATCTCCAGAAGGAAGCAGCTCTGACCTTTCTGCTCTCAGCCAGTGGCAGTTGAACGCACACCACCTCAAGCCACCTTTGGTAATGTAATAGCAGTATTAATGGCAGCAGAAGTAATGACAGTTACTGCTTATTAAGTGGCTAGCACGGACCAGGTGCTGTGTGCAGAACGCTAACATACCACCACATAGTTCTTTCACGGCCCTTGAGGCCACAACTGTCATCTCTACACAGATGGCCAGTGCCTCCCTAACCCTGGCCTCTCAACTCTTGCTGGCCATGCTCATGGGACCCAGGGGGAGGGGTGGAGAGGGAACTCAGAGATCTGTGTCTGTCCACACCATGCCCTGGCAAGGAATTTCTCTCACTCCCTGGGCTGTCAGATCTCTTCACCTCCTGCCTAGGATAGAGCACCAGGTCTAAGGTGCCAAAATATCACCTTCTGCATTTGTTGGAAGCAAAGGAACTGTCTCCAGGGGAAGATTTCTACAATCTGTCTCAATGGTGCCCAGCCCCACTGTTTCTATCCAGCCCATAGGTCCTTGCTAAGGGTGCCATCCCCTCTCCCACAGACCCCTCAGGATTTGCTAAATAAATAAAGACTTCTTATCTTGATTTACATTGTCACCCTGATTTCTCCCTTTTCTCAACTTGAAAATGACTTTAGAATTCACCTTCTTCACTTCTGTATAGCTATGTCTCGGGCTAACTCAACATAGCTCTGAGCTAGGTTTTTGCTGCCTCCCACAAATCCTAGTCCTCATAGCCTGTGGAAGTCTGAAACTCAGAACAATGTTGAGTTGACTTTCAGGCCACTTCAGACCCTCCCAACGAGGTCTGAGACAGTCTTTCCTCAAAACCTTCCTCCAGCTTCCTAAGCATACTTGTATACCTAGCCTTTGACCTGGCTGGGTCCTCTACCTGGAATGCACTCTCTTCTCTCTGCCTGTAGAAATAATATCCTTTTATGGTTCAGAAAAGTTGCCATTGATCCCCTCCCTCACTCACAAAGGCCCTGCCCTCTTTTTACAGAGTTGATAGCATTATGCTTGTGCCCTTGCCATTGCTGAATGGACAAGTGAATACCAAGAGGTGGTTCAGAGAGAGCAGGCTGTGTGTCTGGGGAATCCTAATAAACAAAGCTCCCTATTTCCCCAGCAGAATCATGAACTCCTCAAAGTCAGGGGCTTGTTTCTCATCTTTCCTACTTGCCCATCTGATGTAACTCAGGTGGAGGCACTGATGCCACCATTGGGTCTTGCCTAGACTTGGTCAGTTTGCCTTTGGAGGAAGCTTTCCAATGAGCTAGCCCACTTCCCTCTTCCCTTCTCTGGCCAGGCATTCCTTTCCATGCATCTGTTTTTTCAGTCAAGATCTCTGTCTCCAGACAAACGCATGACATTCAGAAAGGGAAAGCTGCAATTAGGGCAAAAAACAACTGGAAATGGCTTTGCAAAGATGTCCACTGGGAAGCACAAAAGCAAATCATTCTCCTTCATATTTCAATGGGTGGGATGTAGTTTCTTGGTGCCCTGAAAGGTGTTGGGAGGTCTCATAAGATGCATTTTGATTCTGAGCATCTCCCAGATTCCAAGCTGGGTAGTAGGTGGGCTCTGTTGTATGGTGGAGACCTAGGAGCCTGACAAAATTCACCCCATTTAATTGGCTCAAGTCAGACTACAGACAACTATAGTGACCCTCTGTTGCTTGGCGGAGGACCAGCCAACCCCTTGCTGATCTCCTTCCTGACCCTTTAGCACCTAACTCTCTGCTCAGTGTCCCATGGTTTCATTTCATACAGCTCCTTAGGGGCAGGAATGTGGCTTAATCTTCCCTGTTTTCGCCTACAGCTTTGTTGGTACCCCAGCAATAAGCAAGCCATTAAACGAAATGTATTGGCATAAGTGATGGCTGGACCATGGACATCCATCAATATGGAAAGCTCTGTCAGCAGGCATCAAGGAAAAGAAATAGAGTCAGCCTGTGAAGGAGACTTTACTCTTAACATCATGCTTTGTTTAATTAACTATCTCCACTGGGGGCTATTAACACACTAAAAGATATTTTTTAAAATCACATGATTAACCTTGGGAATTAGTGAGTGAACTAAACATATCGTTTCTACTTTGCCAAGCTCAGCTTGCTGTTGCCTCTGCCGGATGTGCTAAGGCCCCTAATGAGGAAAGTAGCCTTCAGTTAACTAACAGCCCTTTCCTTGACGTGGCTAGTAGCTGTACTTGGAGGACAGAGGCCCCATGCCTGGAGTCAGCTCTGGCATGGCCAAAGATCTATCTCAGGCACCTGGTGAGAGCATTCTCTGCAGAGTTACCCAGTATTTGCATTGCTAAGTGGCACTTTGGGGGGAAAAAAATACACCTTCATATATATATTTCTTTCCTTCTCCACTAAAAATCTCTGGGCTTCTGAATATGAGAGCCTTTTATTGCATTAAAATAACAGTTGCTTTCATTTAATTTTATAGATTTAACACATTGAGTGTTGGGAGGAGTGGATGGGAGATGGGGAATTCTTAGGCCTACCTGCTCACATCTTCCCAAGTATGAACCAGGTATGGTGCAGGACATCCAGTATCTAGCCAAAATTCTCCCTTCATCTTGAGGCTTAGGATTAAATTTGTTCAGAGTGTGTTTGTGAAGTGAGAGTTCCCCTTTATTTTTCTGTCACTTCTCTCTCTGCTTCTTGTCTTTGGGTGCCCCTTCTCTAGCACCTTCAGTGTTGCCCCACTCACCAGGGACAGCACAGTGGGAGCAGGGGAGGTGGGCCCAAGGCCTTCCTGGGTTGCTCCCCAAAGACTCAGAAGCCCCTCCCTGTGTAGGTCTGTTATTGACAGATGTGAGCTCTTCCACACCCCCAGCTCTGTCCCAGGCCTGTAGAATCAGGGTTGTTTTTTGGCATCTGACATGGAGCAGTGATGGTGGTGGATGGAGGGTCCGTGGAGCAGAAGCAGATTCTGGTATGCATGATTTCAGGTCATAGGGTGATGTTGAATCACAGTGGCAGCTCTGCCTTAGAGAACGATTGGTCTTAAACCCAGGGTTGGGATAGGTTGGGATTGGGCCCCCAAAGCCTTCTCATTCCCACAGGCTTCTCGACCTTAGGCTTCTAAGGCCTCCTTCCTTTGGGATCGGTCTTCCTGTCAGATAGGAAGCCCCCTGAGGGCTGGGCTCACCTTTCCCATCCACTCCCCAGTGATTCCTGGTTGCTGGATCTGGGCCCCATGGCTTCTGTTCTTTCCTGAGGCCTCTTGAATGTCATAACAGCTCTTGGTTACCACAACAGAGGAGACTTCAGAATCTTGGTCCTGTTTCTGTGCCAGCACTTCCTCTTAGGCTGCCCAGATGCACCTGGTCTCTCTCCCCTGTGGAGGTGTCCCTGTCCTTCTCCTCCTGCTCCAGGGTAGATAGTCTGGTCTTTCCATTCCTTTCTGAGGTCTTGTCTCCATTTCTGCACCCTGAAACCATCTTCAGCATGATGCTTGGTAAAGACTCAAGAAGGGGCCTCAGTGGGGTGGCTAGCAGTACTGAATTACTCAGTTATTGAAAGGACAGGCCCGTTCCTGCTGTCCCAGGGGTTTCCCTTCCCTGGGTGGACTGAGGAGGGGCTGTGGCTCTCCTGCCCCATGTGAAGACCCTGGGTTATCAGCCAGCCCTGTCCTGAGCTGTCCAGCCCTGCACCTCCGACAAACATGATCCTTAAAGAAATTTCAAGGGCCCAGGAGCACCCAGCTCTGTGATGAACATGATTTCCTTCTCCACAGGGCTGTAACTTTCCTGAAGAGCTTCTGCTGCCATCTTCTGGTTAGATTCTCTTGGGTCAAAGGCAGGAGTGTCTTCTTAGCTCCCATTTACAGTTGGGGAAGCTGAGGGGACATACAGTCATGAACAGCAGAGTCAAGGCTGTGCCTTCCTGTGGGAATCCTTCCTGAAGACCCAATGCCATTCTTTGGATGCCTGGCTGGCAATCATCTTCTCTGGGCAAGGGACTTGGCTTGAGACCACACCTCAGGGGCAACTCCAGCCCCAGAGCTGCATGTAGGGATCTGGGCTTTATTCCACTCACCTACTGCTTTCCTCATGCTTGGATGCCACTGTGTCCCATCCTCAGAGGCCTGCAGTGTGAATCTTGTTCATGGACCTCCCTCTCCCAGGCCTTCTCCACTGGCCCTCTAGGAAGCATCCCTCCTGGGTAGTGTCTGTCCTAAGGGAGCTTCTGAGATCTGCTCCATCCCGAAGGTGCAGTGAGTGGGAGGGAGCCAGGGGCTTATGAAAGTCAGGTTGTTTTCTGGAGAACAGAGGCTCCTTCCATTCCCTTTTTCAGATGAGGAGCTCCATGTGGCCTTTGTTACCTCACAGCCTGCCTAGTGCTGTGTCCAGTGGATAGCCCATGGTGGGCCCTCACTGCATCCTGGTCCATCATGGAATGTATCAGACCCTCCTTCTCCTCTGAGGGTCTCCGGAAGACTCCTCATTCCTTTCTGAAAGCCCCCTCTGGATATGTGGTTAGCTCTCTTTGGGATCCACACACTCTGAGTCCCAGGCCTGAGAATCCCCTTGGGCCTCTGGAGTTGTGCTGAGCTTAGAGGAAGGATGGGGTGGGGAGGAGGCATCTACCAACCTACTTCCCAGGCAGCTGCTGAACAAATCCAGGGAGTTAATAGGAGCCATACAAAGCTTTTGATTTGCTTCAGAGATCAAGGGTCAGCCTGAATAACTCATTAATTAACCGAGCAAGGCTTCCTGCTATTGACAAGGTCTGCGAGCTCAGCCTGGGAGCAGACCTCACATCCTGCAACTGACCATCTCCAGCCCTCCTCCCACTACTTTCTTCTGCTAGATGGCCATTGGCCTGTTCCCTTCTCTGATTCCAACTTTCCCAGGAGGCTGTAGCCTGACAGGATTGTGAACCATGACCCTTCCACTTTGAAGCCTGACCCACAAGTTGTCTTCTGGTCCCCTATTCCTGCCTGCACCTCTCCCAGCCCTCATTGGCATAATAGCCAATGTTACAAAGATCTAGGTGTAATCTGACTCCCACACACCTTTAAATGCTGCTCTTCGATGTCTGTCACCAGAGAGAGGATAAGAGGAGCTGATTCACACCGAGGTGTCAGGCTGCAAGTGTGGGGAGAGTGGGCGGGTGGGTGGTGATTTCATTTTAATAAGGGTCATACTTGAAATCCAAGAGGGTGAGCTCTGATGGTGGAACCAGGCACCAAAGATATCCTAGACTGCAGGATATTTTGGGCAAGGAGCCATTCCCAGTGACCACCAGTACCATGGATGGGGGTGGCTGCCTTCTGTGCCAGTGGTTGAGGCTGCCTATCTCCAGGCAGCACTTCCTCTAGCCCAACTTCTTCCCACAGATGTCAATGTCTGAGTATCTACTTCAGCTACCTCCACATCCATTCCTAGCTTTCCAAACACACATTTGAACTTTCTCATTTTTGGGAGTTTTCTTTGTCCTAACCAGGATTCACCACTAGAGGAGATGTCTTCGTGGAGGAGACCACCTCATTCAAATGTGGCTGAAGATAGCACCCTGTTATCACCTGGGAGCCTACTCAAAAGAAATGCTACATTACAAGTATTTCATCTCCTGGCATGGACAGAGGTTCTTCAACTGCCCACTTTTGGGGACCAAGACACAGGAGACCTTGTTGCAGTTTACAATACCTGTGATTACTTGCAGAGCTTATCCCTACTGGCTGGCATTTGTACAGCCTATTACTGTTTGCAGAGCCAGTCATTTCTTGAAGGGCTCATCACTGGCTTTAGAACCTATGCTGTTTGTAGAGTCTGTTGTTTGCAGAACTGGACATCACACACAGAGTGTATCACTATTTGCAAAGCTTGCTGCCACTTGTTAAAGTTTCTTGGGGTTTGCAGAGCCTGGTATTGCTTACAAAGCTCATTCAGGGTTGCAGAACCCATAGCAGTTTGTGGAGTCTGTTGTTTGCAGAAGCACGCTTTGCTTGTAGCGTTCTTTACTGGTTTTAGAGGCAATGACTGTAGAATCCATTGTCTTTTGCAGATGCAGGCTTTGAAGGCTGAGCTCATCAGTATCCACAAAGCTTGTTGCTATCTGCAGAGCTTGGCTCTGCTCACAGAGAACCTTCATTTTTTGCACAGCTCTTTTGGGTCAGAGAACCTGATGCTATTTGCGAGTCTGACATGGCTTGTAGGGTTCATCACTAATGATAGGGCCCTTGGATGCATTCTGATTTTACTTCTTTTATCTGGACTTTCTGCCTTGGGATGAATTTTCAAGACCATGGGGCTAGGTCATCAGGTATTGAAGTATTTTCTTGCACTTACAGGTTTGGGATTCTCTTCCACATGGGTACTGAGTTGTAGGCTCCACATCATTCCCTCTGTGTCCCCATGGCACTGGCTCCATGCTTAGATTCTGTTTCCTCTCTAAAGCCAGGACGCTATGAATTCTCTCCCTCCCACAGCTAATGGCCTACATAACCAGACCTTCCATTTTCTCTGCCCAGAGCTTTGTACTTCCAGTGAGGTACCTGGATTCTCTTTGCCTTTGACTCAGTAAGAGCCTATGTCCTTCTGTCTGTCTGCTTTTCTCCCAGAGAGACCTACTATTTTCATATTCACAGTCATCTATAGAATTCATGGGTATGATGTTCTGGCAATGTGAGAATGAAGACTGGATGGAGTTTGTATGACTTGTGAGTCCTATTCTGTGCATCGTGGGCTTTATGACCTTGGTTTCAGAGCCCAGGATGCATGGCTATCTTCAGCTGCTCTGCCTTGGTTGGCCTTATGCTTGAATAGGCTGTGCTTAGCTCCACAGGGAGTTAGAGGGGTTCGAGGAACTCGTGCAAAGTTGTCCTTGGCAATAGTGGCATACCCCAATCATCTTGGTTACCTTTAGATATATTCAGTCCCTAACAGCATACCAACTTAAGAACATTGTGCTGGGCTGAATTCTTTTTATGAAGACACAATTTTCTAAATACATATATCCTTGAAAGACAGAGTTTGAATGGCATGGTTCAGGGTTTGTCAAACTGAAAGACTTTAGAAAACCAGAAAGATCAAATTGTAATTTCTTGGGACTTCTTACAAAAATCTAACAGTTTAAATTCTACACAGATGGGCAGTATTGGCTAAGAGAAATCCAATCAATCCAATATGGTGCTTCTTGTGGAAGTTTCCTAAGTGTCACCACTGCCCAGGGTGTATCATGTCTGAACCTGAGCAGGCCCATGTACAGATCTCAGCTCAAAGAGTTTCTGCTCTTAGCAAGTCTGCAATATGAAAATTCAAGTCAGGACATGATCTCTCACTTCATGTGAGGAGTTCACTGAAGAACTCCCGAGACACATTTAAATTGGAACATGCTCCTCTACAGTCCAGCTAGGAATGTAGCTCCTATGTGGAGTGAGGGGCTCCTGGTCACTTTTGTTTCTTCTCCAGGAACCCCCTTGAAGTCCCAGCTGATATTGATGAAGCCTGGATTTTCCCAGCATTCTCTGCCTTCTCCTTGGGATGGCCAAAGGTTCTGCTTACGGAGCAAGTCCACAGAGTAACCTGGAACCAAATTTTTTCCCTTTCCTAAAAACCTCATTTTCTGTCCTGTGTTCTTAGAAAAAATGAAGCTCAAGATATATCTCACTGTTGGCTTTGTCCACGGGGCCTGAGGCGAACACTGCTGCTCGGGAGATAATTCTGAGTGCTAATGGCATACAGATGCATGCTAATTCATGTGCACACACACAAATTAGGCTGCAATTATCACAGGAACTATTTGCTAATGCTGGTTACCATTTCAACCATTACTCAGCATTGGTTACCACAGACAGCTGGTCAATATGGCTCAGCTTGAGGCCTGCCTCTTAGCCAGTCTTGGAAACTAACAGAAACTTACATCAACATCAGGTAACAGCAAGTAACAGCTGTGGGTTGATACAAAGTGGGAGGTGGGTCTCTCAAGTTTTGTTGTAGGAATGGAACAAGCCTGCTGGAAATGACATTGAGTTCCCATGGAGGGAAGGAAAAGCCAGCAACATAAGCCATATAATATGACACATTCTGTGTGTGGAAGACTGAGAGTATAATACATGCTTCGTGTCCACTCCATTCAATAGCTCTTCCTTGACTGGTACACAGGGGCCCTAAGGCCTAAGGGATTCTGGAGGAGAACAGTGCTCATAGGACAAGAGCCACTGCACAGAAGCAACTGTTCACCTGTAGACATGGAGGCTGATTCGCTACAAAGTCCTGTGGGACTTGATCCAGCACCTCTGTGGAAGGCAGGGCTTGAGCTTTATCATTAAGGATAGGGGGATTTTAGTGCAGGTGAGAGGAAGGGCAGCACTGCAGAAGCCAGAACTGTCCTGCTGAGCTATTTGGTTATGCGGAAGAATGGCCAGTGTTCACCAGGTCATGGCAGTAGCTTTTGTTCACTGAGTGGATGTCATAACCTACTTCTCTGCCAGTCATGCAAAGGAAGACATCATCACACACATTTTGCAGGTAAGGGGACCAAGACTAGCACAAGTAAGAGCTGAGCTCCAAGGCCACAGAGTTGGTCTGGCTGGACTGATGTTAGAACCTGGTATGTCTGCCTGTTGGTGAGGATGCTCAGGACAAGGCATGATTCGGGGGTCAATGAGAGAGGTGGTCACGGTGGTACTGCTGAAATGGGCTGAATTTATCTTATCTTGAGGGAGATGTGGCCTAGAAACAGCAAGTGATTGATGCTCAGTCCCTAGTGGGCAATGGTGATGAGCTGCTTTCTTACCAGTAATGTTGATTCCCTGGAAAACCCCAGGAGCCCAGCAGAGGTAGGAGGATGATGCTGGCATTGTCTCTGTATCTGTTTGACTGCCCCTTTACCCAGAATGGCTTTTCTGGTACGAAATGGATGCTTCAGGCAGGGAAAAGGAGAAGAAGCAAGCTTGCTGATCTCCTGGGAGGTGTTCAGTGGCCCCCAGAGGGCAGTACGTCCAGCTTCCCTTAAGGCAGCAAGCTGGGGTTCCCACAGCTGGCTCCTGGTGCCACCTCTCCTCCCCCCAGCCTCTCTTCTGCTCTCCTTGGATCTCTGCTTGTTTGGCTGGCTGGCTGGCTGCAGGTCATGCAGGCATCATCTGACTTCTTTGCTAATCCCTCCCCTGTGGATGTGCCCAAGATCTCAGATCAGCCAGCTGGGTGGCCTCCCAGCCATCAGAGATTATAGCTGATCCTCATCCATGAACTGATGTTACAGCTGGCACTAAAATCCACTCTTACATTGGAGAGGAGCTGGGGCCCCCAAGTTTGCCAGAAGAAGGGAGTGGGATTGTAGAGAGATATTTGCCAGATCCAAAAGGGAATAAAAAAGGTCAGTGTGCAGGACAGATCTGATTTAACTCATCTCAGACCTTGTGATGTATGCAATGAATAAGAACCAGTGGAAATACCTGAGTTCCCTGTTGAGTGCATGGTGGAGCCCAGCCTATCCATGGGGAACAACAGGAGAAGACCCAGCCTAGGTTCTCAGAGGACCAATTTCCAGAAGATTTTAAAATCACAGAAGTCCCTAGAGAAAGTCCTCATGAGCAAGGGCCTATGTGAGACTCAGTGGTTCTGACAGGACTGGCAACATAATTTGCGGGTGTAAACTGAAAATACTGAGCTCCTAATTCAAAAATGATTAGGACTTTCAAGACAGTGACTGGGAAGCATGAATGCAAGTGTGAGCTCTTCTGAAAGCGCAGGGTTTTGTGGAAATGAACAGGTCATGTGCCTATGAAGCCGGCTTTGGCTACAGCAAGTCCAAGTGGCCAGTCAGAGAACTCTTACTGGGCCATCAGAGGCACTAATGAGTTGTGGACCATGTCAGATAACTCACAAAGAGCTTTTTAAAACTCTCATTTTATGGGGTCTCTGAGGAACTCCAGAAACTTGGAAAAATGATTCTTCCCATTATTCAGAAGAGGATCCTGAGGACTGGGAAGATTAAACTGTCTCTATAAGGTCCCAAAAGGAGTAGAAATGAAGATAAAACAGTCATCAGCCAGGCTGAAGGCCCTGCCTGCCCTCCTTCCTTTGACTCAAAGAATTCAGCCTTGAGTCATGCCAAAACCCATTTGGGCCCCAGATCTTTCCCTAGAGGAAATTTCCCATGACTAGGACCACTGGCATTTCCTAGAGCCCCTCCCTAAGCCCCAACTTCTTCCCCTGCCCTACAGGGCTCATCAAGGACTGTTGTGCTAACCTGGCCCTTTCTTACCTTTGTGGGCAGTTTTCTAGTCAGCTCCGCCCAACTGTGTGTGACATTTTACAAATCAGCTTCCTACCTCCAGCAGGGCCATCTAGTGCTGCTAATGAGGCCTCCTCTGGTTTATGGAAATGATGCCCTCCTGTCCCCTCCCCCACACAGAGCCAGCGCACCACACCAACTCCCCAGGTCCCCAGGCCCTCCTCCTGACCCTGAACTCAGGTAATCCTCCCTAACAGGCCCCCAGCCCTGTGGCATATTTACAGAAATGCCACTCAGCAGAACAACCCAAATCAAATGAACGTTAACGGGAGAGCTGCTAGCTTCCAAATTAGCGGTGCATAATTAGTTTCATGCATAAACCTCTGGAAGGCAAGGGGTGCAGGCTGGTGAGAGAGACAATTAGTTTCTATGAGGATGAAGAGGAAACCAGAAAAGGAGAGGGAGAAAGTGGGAGGGGTAGCTGGAGAGGGGACTGGGTTGAGGGAGGGGCAAATTGTATTGTACAGCAAAACTCCACACAGTGCCTTTCTGGGGTGGGACCTTTTGGTTCCTATAGTCTTTCAGCTTGAGGTCCTTGAAGACCCCCTTCCCACCCCCATCCTCCCCACTTGTGCTGTTCTGGTTTTAGGAGAGCTGAGTCAGGTGTTTTGGGGTTGCTGGTTGGGGTTGTGTGGAGGAACACTTTGACCACACATGGGCCCTTGGGAAGACACCCCAGCTTGGTCACATTTGTCTCATAACTCAGGATTCTGTCTGGGGTAAGCCTGGGTGCTCTGTTGGCCTGCTGTTTTGGGGATGGAGGTGTGATTCACACACAGTCTGGTTGAGAATCACAGCCCTTTGAGTTTCACAGCCCCTAAGTACTCTTTGGATCACAGAGCAGTCCTGCTAGGGGAGGTATTCTGCAGAGGGGTTGTGGAGAAGCCCCATTTGCTGCTTGCCTTGGCTGGTGAACATGTGGCTGGGGCGACAGTGTGACCTCTAGACTTCAAACCTCAGCTTGCTTAGCTCACCTCACACCAGCAGCCCTGCCCACAGGAGGACCATGTAAGAAATTCCAACCTGATGTTCTCAGACACACGCCTATTTGACATACAATCCCAGTGGGTGGATGGACAGGTATTCAAGGGTTGTCCTTTGGCCCTCCCATCCCCTTTAGAACACTGCCATCCTCCAGAACCCCTTGTATTGCTTTTGGATCTCTTCAGTTCCATGACTCTACCTATTTTCCTCACATATCAACTGGAGATAACACCTGTCCTCCCACATTGTGAAGACTGGTGACACCAAAAAAGGTTTCCTATGAATGCAGGTGTTATTGTTCGGACTGAGGCCCATGGAAGGTGACTAAGACCCGTCACAGAGGTGGAATCAGCCTTGAGCTTAGGATGATGATGTCTCAGACTGGGCTCTGCTGGGTCTCCAGGCCTGGCCCTGAGAGACGCCATGGTCTTCTCAAAGAGTGCTCTCTAAATGGAGGCATGCAGTCTTCATTGCTTATTGTATATTATTTATTTAGTCTTAATTTATAATTGCTTGATTGCCAGAGGATCTTAGTGCCATGGGGACAGAAATGTGCTGCCCAGTCCTCAATAAAGAATGCTTTTCCTGCCATAAATAAACAGAATATCCAATCAACTACCCATCAAATTGCCTGGCCCTGGCACAAACAGAATGCCACTAATGAGACACAACACACATTAGCTTAATGCTCTATGAGGGGAAGCGAACTGGCCTCCGAGTGCCAGCCCAGGCCACGGTGGAGGACAGAAATGGGCGGTACTTCAAGTGGGCACTAGGGGAGGGCTCTGTGTGCTAACCCCTTGGTGGTCACCTGGCCTCCCTGAGGAGCTGGGACTTGTCTCCTTGGGTCACTGCTACGGCTTACTTTATTCAGGACAGAGGGCCTTACTGTGTGCTCAGCTCTGGACTGGGAGCTATGAGCACCATAGGGGGTTTTGTGTCTGTTTAGGGAAATATAATTTGTGATGGAAAACAGAGTACAACGAGGGTGAACACAGCAAATAAGATGTTCATGCACTAAGTGCTATGGAGGGAGTTAGTGGGGGTAGGGCAGGCAGGAAAGGTTTTGTGGAGGAGCAAGATGTGAGCTTCTTCAAGACAAGCAAGAATTTGAGGTCAGGGTGGGGGCACACTCGGATGAGGGCTATAGCATGGGAACGAGCACAGGGAGATCCAGGAGAGCACTGTGTATTGGCAGCAGAGAGGTGGGAGCCCAAGGATTGGGCTTAGGAATCTGAGATTTGTTTGGTAGCATAGAAGGTCTTGGAGTTCTGGAAAAATTAACCTACTAGAGTCAAAGGCCACCATGAACCAAGTTTAACCAAGTTCCTCCCCCAGCCATTACCTCTTCCCAGATTGGCTGAGATGAGGCTGCAAGAGGGGCCTCACAGCTCGCTCTTTTTCTTTCTGCCTGCACTCTGTCACTGTCAGCTGCTTAAAGGCAAGTCTGAGACAGCTGCCTGCCCCAGCAGAGCTGAGCTCCCTGAAGATAAGATGAATGTCTGCAGGCCACAGGGCTGAGATGCTCTGGAGGAAGTGAAAGAGGAGAAAGAAGGAATAAACACCCATCACATTAATAAGAGTTTGGGAGAAGTGAGGGGCTGAAGTCAGGAGTCTCCAGATGGTGTTTAGAGAAATGACAGTTTGATGCTTAAGAGGAAAAATGGAACAGTGGTGTGCTGAGAGCTTCCATCTTATGGGGTGGGGGTGGAGGATGTGGACACAGAGAGTCTGGTGTGAGGCCTGCACTGAAACAAGTTGACAAAAGCCTGCTTTACATCCCAGCAGCAAACTACCTCCAAAGTGTCCATTGACAGGCCCAAAGAAAGCATATTTAGGATCAAGGCTTTAGGTTCCAACTCACCCACACCTTCTAATAGTCTGGCTACCAAGGACTTACCAGGCCATTCCTTTGTCAATGCTGGGTCTGCAGAGGTGAGTAGAACCCATATCTTGCCCTCGAAGAGGACACAGTCCAGGGGAAGGGGCAGGTGGAGAGATCATGTTAAACTCAGGCAAATTTTGGTAGGCATAGGACACTCAGGGAATACAAGAGAAGGCATCTTATTCGGCCTTCTCTGGATAGAGAAGGCTTCCTGGAGAACATGATGCTGAGCTGCATTTAGAATGTTGACCAAGCTTGGCTTGGTGAAAGGAGCCTGGGCTGTTGGAGAATGGTAGGCCAGGAAATGGATAGAGTGATACATGAGAGCACAGCAGCATGCATATAGAGGGTGGGTATTAGGAGCATGTGCTGTTCCTGGATCCTGGTGTTAGCAGGAGTGTTGGAGAAGAGCTAAGGTCACAGGATGGGTGGTCCTGAGGGAGGGCTCTGGTGCCACCTGTGGCTGGTGGAGAGTCAAGGAAGGTTGTTCAGCAGGTATGTGGGGCACAGATTCCTACCTGATCTTACTCCATTGCTCATATATGGTGTCATCAGGGGGCATCAGAAGAGCTTCTCTGGATAAAGTGTTCTCCACAAGCAGCATCTAAAGTGTCTGAAATTCTACCATCAGAGTGTCCTTCCTCTGGGTTAAACAGAACATTCCTAGCATCCATCCCAGACACTGCAGGCACTTGCTCTGCTCTCACCTTGGGGAAGGGGTCTGAAGCCTACAGGACTTTGGAAGCTTCGGGCCAGGGGGCACAGAGGGTGGAAGGCCATTTCTGAGATGCAGAGGAACTTGGCCCTGCTCATTCTGGAGGTGGTCTGAGCCCCTTCACCAGAGGGAAAACTTTGGGCAGAGCTAGAAGAATGGTGACTTTTTGTTAGCACTGGGAAGCCATGAACCCAGGAGTATAGTCTGACAGAATCAGGAGACAGCAAAGGCCTGTGGAGCCCATGGGAGAGGAGGCAAGGGAGGGGAGTGAGAAACAAAGAAGAGAGCATGGGAAGGAGGAGCTCCTGGCTTCAGATCCATTTTGTTTCAATTTCCCCCCAAGTCACACAGCTGCCAGAGTTCAGACAGATGCTGTGATTAGCATTTTAATATATTTCAGAGGACCTTGTCCAAACTTCTCTGGAAAGCAGAAATCAAGAGTTTATCTTTGGTTGTCCCTATAGAGCTAGCATTCTCTTTCAATTCAAAAGGAGCCTGAGGAAGGGCGTGAGTGTGCACGTGTGCGCATGTGCGGGCTATCTGTGTATGGAGGCCCCAGTGTGTTTGTGTGTACGCATGCCTCTGTAATATATACATGCCTTTGTGTACACATATAAGCCATGCACTCTGTGTATGTACTTGCATGTGTGTATTTGAATGGTAAATGTGCTAGCTGCACCTGTGTGTGCATGCATAAACTTTGCGTATGTGTGCATATTCTACATGTGCCTTTGCCAGTGCAATTTCACTCAGGATCATCCATGTGGAAGAGGAGAGCTCCACGCTGGTTGAAAACAGGTCAGTACTGAGTGACTCAGGCTGTCAGGGCATCTAGGCCTCGGGTAATAGGAAATACATTTTAAATGTGGCTCTGCCTGCTTGGACTGATCCATGCTTCAAACAATGCAGCCTAATAGGATTTTGAGCAATGTGGCATTTCTGGAGTTACAGTTCTGCTCCCCCTGAACAGTGTTGATATCCAGAGCCTATCTTTGCTGGGATTTTTAGAGTACTAGGTGGGAGTTGGGACAGCTCTTAACAGGTCAAGGAAGTAGGTGGGATTGGGAATCAGACCTCTCATGACATCTGTGTGTGATGGATTGTCTCCTGTTCCCTCTGCCTGCCTCCCAAGGCTCTCTTTCTGATATCCCAATGTGGCCACATATCACATCTCCCTTTTGAGCTGGTTGTTGTCCACCATTCATTTAGCTTCAAATGGAAGGATTTCTTCTCCTGTCCTTGTCACTTTCCCTGAACATATCCCTCAGAGGTGTAGCACTCAGTCCCAAACACAGGCTCTAGAGACCATCTTCCCAGCTCAGGGACAATGGCACCATAGCTTTCCTTCCATAGGGGGAAGTACTTGTTAGCTTTGCAAGACTGTGTTAGCTTTTAGGAAGCTAGGCCTTATCTCTGGCTCCTTTGGAGTCTGGGGTTAACTAAAACTTCAGATCTTTAACCCCCACTATACCTGCTCAGCCCTCTGAACCATTATGGCAGGAGTATTTTTGTGTTTTCTCATGGACACCCCCCACACACCAGAGGTGGCTCTCTGACTCAACTTGGACAACACAGATAGTGACATGGAGTTGGGGGAGGCATCCCTGGGGATGGGGCCCCAGTAAGCAGCAGACAGTTCCTTGTGAATTTGTTTAATGTAAATACATCCTCTATTTATCTTTGGCTGTTAATAAATTCATGCATTATTAGAAAATCCCTCACACCAGCAGACCCGCTGTGTTAGATCAGCTCGTTTTAAGAGATTTCCTGTTGGCAGGATTCAAAGCCCACACCTGCAGCCGGCCCAGGCACCAGGATTTAACTAAACGCCGCAGATAATTAGATCAGTTAACCTCGCAAATTAAAACAAGCACATCGCATTAGTTCAGTTTATCTTAAAAGAAAATATTAAGTTCCCCCAGATAAATCGTTTAATAAGAATAGAGGAAGATGGCATATACTGACTTCTTAAAATCTAGGGGAAGGAGGAAGGGAGGCTCAAGTAGGGGCCAAACAGTCATTTGCTTTCATGGACTGGTTGATTGGAGATAGCTCTGGTTCTTGCCTGATGACCTAACAAGAGTTAGAGATGTATAAGGAATACCCAGGTGAGGTCCAGCCTGAAGCAAACAACCAATAGCAAAAGTCTGAGAAAATTGAAGTGTGTCAGTGGGATCTAGCTTATCCTGCCTCCTCATAATGCAGGGCAGCCCCCTCCCCCCCACCGCGATGAATCCCTGGGATTGTTAGAGATTGGGATTCATGCCCATCAGGGAAGGCTTTCCAGAGGAGCTACGACCCTCTGTGACTTGACCACCACAAGTTCCTTGCATCTATTAGATGCTGAAAACTTAGGGCATTGATTGAAATCTTTGTAAATTTCAAATCCAGCAAGCCAGAGAAGAGGGTAATCTGAATTTTAGGAGAAACTGGCCTTTGAGAAATGCATGGTACAAAAAATTTTGATCATCAAATAAGTAGTGTAGATAAAACTACTGTGTTTAGGAATATGGCTTCTATCTAAGAGAACAGCATTTGCAAGTGGCTTACTAGTACGCACTGTCACACCATCACCGTGCTAATTACACATGCTTTGTATCTGTTCATTAAAGCAGGCTTGGCAGGACATTAGCTTGGAAACACTATTATATTGTCTACTCCAAAGTAATAAACTGCACCGAGTACACCCCTTAATATGGATGCTAATGGAAATGGGTGTCCTCCCCAGTGCTTCTGAATTATAGTGGGTTCCCTTGGTTTGTCAATCATGGAGGCTCTTTGAGATAGAGGCTATGATGCAGATAAGCAGGGACTGAAATGTGACATCTCAGCAGAGTTGTACCTAACTGTCTCTGGACTGTCACAGGCTGTGTGAAGAAAGGGAGGAGGGAGTGGGTGATGCTAAGACCCCTTCCTACTCTACTTTTCTGAGGTCCCCTGGCCCTCAGAAGAGTCTTCTTTATAGGTCAAGAGATTCTTCCTGCCCAAGGGAGGACTAAGTATGTTTTGACAGTGCTAGACAGAGAATGGGAGGAATACCCAAGGTTTCTGAAGCTGGAAGAGTACATGAAGGCATGTGCAGCATAAGGATCCCAGGCCACAACCAGACTCCTTGTGACTGTGGGGGGAGGAAGGAAGGGAGAGAGGGAGGGAGGGATGTAGCAAAGTGGGGAGGAGGTTGAGTCTCTGTCTTTGCATTTATTACAAATTTGAATGTCAAAGAAGCTTGATGTGCAGTAGTCAGGTGGCTTAGGAACCTTGCCAGTACTATGTAGACTGCCCTGCACAGAGACTGTCTCCTCAGGTAGGAAAAGTCCTCCAAATGGTCAGGGGAATACCACCAGCTTCGGAGGTCTAGAGGGAGCCAAAGTTCCCCTTCACTTTCCACCAGCAGGATTTACAAAGAGCAAAGTGAGAAGCCTCTGCCAGGTGCATGACCAACTAGGTCCTTGGTGCCCCAGGAGCACTGAGTCTGCCCACTTTGGCTGCACCTGGGAAAAGAAATTGGAAGAGAAACTGCTCTGCATGGTCCCCATGGTCCCCAGCTTCCCTTCATGATGCCATAACCCCAAGTCAGTCTATCCCGCACTGCTCTGCCACAGACCTTCCCCATCTGCACATCTATCTCACACCGTGTAAGAGCATCATCCTTATTCAGGAAGCCTCAGCAGCCCCCAAGAACCCAAAGAGAACTACCAAGTTCCTCAGTGAGCTGTTTAACCCCATCCTGGCTTGGGTCCCAACTGACCTCTGACTTGTGACCCTCGGCCCCTTTCTGATTGAGTTGCAGTCAATGCAGTCTTCTCTACACATGCTCTCCTCCTTCCTGCTTGCCTTTGTTCACATTGTCACCTCACTGGTATGCTGTCTTCAGACCTCTCACCCACCCATATTCTGCCCACCCCCGAAGGCACTGTCCAGTACCTAGCACCATGAGGCTCACTGAGGATACTTAGTGAACAGCCACCACTTTGCTATTCTCCCAAACTATTTGAACTCTAATTCCAGGCAGAAGTCTCAATTCATTGTCCTCTAATTGCTTGGCATCTACACCTTTTCCCCTCTGCAGGAGGGACCCTAAGGGTCCTTGCCCTCTCTTGGCTTCCACCTGCCAAGCAGCACCCATTGCAGGGCCATGCTCCTGGTGGGTGCTCAGGAAACACTTACTGAATTGAATTAAAAACCTTCTCTCAAGCTCTGAGCGGTTCCAGCTGTCGGATGCCAGCTGTCAGGGCTGCTGGGAGAGGCTGAATGCATATTCATTTCAGATCCTTCATCTCCCTGCCTGGAAGGACCTGCTAGATCATTTAAACCACGTATCCAGGGCAGGATCCTGTTCTTTACTCACTGGTTAGGGTTTTTAATCTTCTGGGCTCCTCTCACCTAGCTTCCCGGGGTCTTCCCAGGGTGCTACCCTTTACTTGGGTGAGGGATGGCAAATGAGGAGTTGGGAGGGAGGTGTGTGGGTCTCCTTTAAGGATTGTACAAGCCTTTGGGACAAATGTAGCTATAGCTAAAAGCTCTCTGGGGGCCATGAAGGAGGTGATCTTGAAACATCATCTTCATACACATTTAGGCCTCAGCAGGGAGGGTCCAGAGGCCTCTGTGAATGTTTCTGTCACTCCCACAACTGAATTCTATTCAGTGGGTGGGATTTGCTCATCTCCCCAGGTAGGCAGCCCTGGCCTAGGCTGTTCAGTTATGCACCCGGGGTCATCCGTTTTATACACCTGGGAAGCCAGAGGGCAGGAGTCTATCAGAAAGGACCAGAGGAGAGACTCCTCGGTGGGAAGACAAAACCACAGCAGGGATAGTGACAGCAGTAGGGAGACCCTTACTGTGCATATCTCCCATGTGCCAACAGGATGCTCAGAGCGGTGCATGCATTATGACATGCTCTCCATTACAGTCCTTGGATAAAGACACACTGGCACCCCAAGGCTGAGATAAGGAAACAGGCTCAGGGTAGCCCGAGGTCATATAGCTCAGAGTGGTGGAGCTGGGACTGAAAGCTAGGTTGGCTGAATTTGGAGCCTGAGCCTGTCCAGAGGTCTTGGGGTGGGAGTAACTATAAGGGCATGAATAGCCTCTGAGAAGGGAGAGACTGGGAAGGCTGGAGTGGTCAGGATTGAGGCTGGAGAATGTGGGACCACTGGTTTTGGCTAGGGCTGAACCTGGGACTGACCCAGTGAGGTCTTTATCATGGAAAGCAAGTAAAACTTAGGTGACAGGCAATTGCTACATTAAACCAAGTCAGTTCTGGGAGTGGGACAAGATCGACTTGCCCATGGGGGCAAGACAGCTGAGTAGCTGTTCTGGCTACTCATGGTTCTGGCTCAGGCTGGAGGGGAGACTTGGGGAGTACAGGTCAGTGTTGGCCAGCCCCAGGCTGGCTCTGACTTTCAGCCCATCTGGGCTGAAGCAACTAGGAGGGTTACAGTTCATTTCTCGGCAGAACTTTGCACTACCTGAAAAGTGTGGTGTGTGTTCTGTGTGCCTCACTCTGCACTCCCTTATAACAGGCCAGAAGAAGTCCTGTTCCAGTCTCTGAAAAGTAAAGATGGTATCATTGCTGCTGGCCCTGAAATCAACCCACATCCACAGGTTGTGTGCCTACCTGTGACATAGGGAACAGCTCGTCGGCACAGTAGCCTTTGATACAGTCAATATTTAAGCTAAAGGAGAGGGTACAGAAGGATATAAGGTCAAGAAAAATAGGAACTAATACAGAAACCTTAAAAGGACAGGTTATCATGAGCAGGGCATCAGGAAACAATGTAAAAATCAGTTAGAGTTGAACCAACATGGGTGGTAACACATGGGTATACAAAAACAATAGTAGGAATCTCTCTGTATAGCTATCCTTAACTCAACTAGCAAAAATGTTTTGTCTTCCTTATTAAGCTTATGTCTTTTCTTCAACAAAATGAGTGATAAGGGCAGAATGGGACCTGCCTGGAACTGAGGGAGTGGGGAGGGAGCGGAGGGGGACAGGGTGGAGAAATGACCCAAACAATGTATGCACATGTGAATAAATGAACAAAAACAAATAAAAAAAAAACAAATGAAGGAATGGAGAAAGAAAGGCTAACACACAATTATAAGACAGAGATTGGTGATGCATCTCCTAATTATTTTATCTGTTATTCTTGTTTTACTTAGTAGATCCTTCATATTATGGCCAAAATAGTTTTAAGAGATTATTTGATTTGGAATACTAATCCCGTCAATTCAGCCCACTTCTGTCATCCCTTCTGAATAAAATCTAAACTCCTTAGAAGGACATAACAAGCTCTCCATGATCTGGCCTTATTTGTCCTCATCTCCTCCAAGGCTCTACTGAACAGCTCCAGCCATATTAAACTACCTTCTTTGTTAGCAGTCAAAAAAAGAAAAAAAGAAAAATACAGTGACTCAGTGGCAGAGTGCTTAGGCATTCATGAGGACCTGGGTTCCATCCCCAGCACTGGAGAGAAAGAAAAGAAAAGAAAGATGACACAAATATAATGCCTAACCAGCTAACATGCTCATCCTCTCCACCTATGAGTCCCATAAAAGGAGAAACCATGTCAGTAGCTAAAATAAGCATGCTGACTTAGCTGTGCCATATGGAAGAGGTACCTCTAGAACACATTCTGAAACTACCTTTCTTGCCTCAGCTTCCACCTGTTAAGCATCAGGTCCTTGCCTGAACCAAAGACATACATGGCCAGGGATTGCGCTGCTACCCAACTTGATCTTCTGCCTGCCTCTACCAAGGTGGGGGGAAGAGTCTACTGGTTCCTGTCTGTGGTACCCATCCCCTCTTCTCCTTCACTAACAGAAGAACAGTATTCCTCATGGCAGACATGAGCCTAGACTTTGGCTATAAATTCCCTTTGTCAGCCTGCCTTATAGCTAGGATGGTCTTGTGACATAATTCTGTTCAATGAGACATATGCCAATGTCTCCTGGGAAGGGGACCTGGGGGAAATCTTTTGTATTCCTGACCTAAGGGGCAGAGGGCAGCTGGATCTGCCCTGCTTGACTACAGCATGGTTCTGGGGATACATTTTTTATGCACAAGGGAAGAGACTCTGACCCTAACATTGTTATGCTGATGAACCAACACCAGACCCTGGACTCTGTGAGGTGAAAAAAACCCCCAAAGCTCCATGTTTTTTGGAGCCTCTGCAGCTGAATGTATTTCCAACTGATCGGCAGTCACTGAAACTGAAGTTCAAAAGTTAAGTGGCTTCCCAAGGGCATACAGTCAGGTTTCAGGTCAAATTGACTCTGCTTTCCATGCAGAACCAGACTTCATCAATCCAAAGATAGGTTAGGTGTGTGGACACCTGTGGGCCACTCCCCTGCATGATGAGACTGTTCTTTTTTCTTGGACAGCTCTGGTTTTCCACAGGATTGTTACTCCTGGATACAATGGAAGAAGTGTGGGCTCTGGAGCCAGACCTCTCCTTGGCTGTGTGATCTTGAGCAAGTCCCTTTTTGTTTCCTCTACCATACGCTAGCACTGATAATTCTTAGCTGAGAGCACCTGTCTTAAATAAATGAGATATTTTCAGAGTGCCTGGTTCATAATGAGTCCTCAGTCAATGGTAGCTATCATCACGACAGAGACCAGCAGAGACAGGCAGTATCCTGCACTTAACCCCTTGCCGTCCATAACTCAGTGACAGTGGTTTGACTTCCACCTGCCAGCACTTGCACTTCTGACTGGAGGGCTTTTTCTGGATGTGGAGCTCCTTTTACCCCTCCCCCACCCACTCCTCCATGTGGCAAGCCAGAAGAGCTGGGGAATTAATGATCCATGGGTATATTCTCAGCTAGAGCCTTGTGGGAACCAATGTATAAATACCTCAGCTCCCTGGTCCCTTGTGGGATGGCTCTGTGTGACTAATATAGGTTCTAGAGTCCCGAGTGGGGATTCAGCACCTTGCACAGTGGAAGCTGGCCTGCCTGCTAACACACCCATGATTGATTTTTCTTTTTCCTGTTGCCATGTCCTGTGTTTTCTGGAGTCACTGCCCAAAGCCCATTTCAACAAGCACCACTTGCATGCAAATGCTTGTCTAGAGTCTGCTTCTAGAGGCACTCAAACTAAGACAACATCCTCCAGAGCCAAAAGTTTGGCTGGTGGCCACCAAACTTTTTCATGCCCATGAATTACCAAAGGATCTTGTTATCTTATCCAAATGCAGTGAGGATAGTCTGGATGAAACGACTCAGAGAGTCTGGAGCGGAGCCTGAGACTCTGTACTTCTAAAAAGGCCCTGGTGATGCTGGTGGGCTAGTCTAATATCCACACTTCAATCAGGGTTGACTGTGGAGTCTCAGACAAGGGGAAAAGACATGTGGGTGAGAATGGCCTGATACTGCTCCATAGAGGAAGGCATGAGCCTGGGGCTGGGTCCTAAAGCCATGGGATGATTCCAGGGAGTGGACAGTGGGAAGCAGGGCCTTTCCAGGGGGAAGGGACGCTAGGGACTTGCTGGGCCTGAAGCCACATCCAGTGTGCACAGAATTTTGAGGGACTCATCTGCCTAGAGTTAACTGGTGCTTGCGGGCTCTAAGAGGCTGGAGGCTCTGAAGGGCAGCTGTGTGAGAAAGGCCTCCTCATTATCCAAACATATTCTCCCTGTTCTTATTGCTGGCTCTGGGAGGAGAATTCAGACTTTCCTGTCTCCCAAAGTCTTCTCCTCTTACTAACTGCTGTAGACTGGATGTTGAATGTCTCTCAAAGGATCATGTGGCAAAGGCTCGGTTCCCTGGGCAGCAATATTGGGAGGTAGAAGAGCCTTTAGGAGGTGGGGACTTGTGGGACATGTTTAGGTCATTGGGATGTGCCCTCAAAGGGGATTGTAGGATCCAGGTCCCTTCTTCCTTTTTTCTCTTTACTGCCTGGCTTGTGATGTAAGTGGTTTTGCTCTGCCACATGCTCCTACTGTGATGTGCTGTCTTGATACAGGCCTCAAAATAAAAGGGCCATTTGATTATGGGCTGGAACTCCAAAACTGTGAGCTAAAATTTTTTATAAGCTAATTATCTTAGGTATTTTATTGTAGCAATGGAAAGCTAACTAACATACCACCTTCCCAATTCCTTCTCCCTCATACACACAGCAGAACTCCATTCTCCCCTCCACAGAGTCATTTATGGCCATTACACAGCTTACAATATCTCCCTTCTCTTAAATATAACTGGACATATAGTCCAAGTTGTATATTTGAAGCATTTTATATTTTTATTATCCCCTAATTACTTTACATGTGAATTAAGAGTCACGAGATTTTATTGAAGAAAAGGACTATGAAGGTAATCCACACTCATATTATTGTTTAGTCATTAATAATAACACTTGGATTATTTATAGCAATCCACAGCATATAAAGGGTTTATACATATGACTTTCATCATAGAAATTAGGAAACTTAGACCCTAGTTATCAGTCAGTACTTGAAGGGTGGAGTGGAATGTTTCTGCATAATGCCTCTTATGTTCTGGGCACAGAGTTGGGTACCAGCTCATGGTTGGTCAAACACTTGTCTTTGCCCATCAGTCACCAGGAGAGGAAGCCACCTATATGGCAGCCCCTGGTGGTCAACTGAGAACATACCACAAATGCCTTTGATCACAATGTGCACTTGAACCGTGATAAACTTGGTGGATACTAGAAAGACCTCATTTCCTTGAATTACAATCCTTTTTATTTTACAACAACTATTTTCATGAGGATTAAACAGTTATGAACAATATCGATTTTTTTCCCATCATCACCCAGGGTTTCCCATTGATAGTACATGGCAGCCTACAGTTCTGGAAGCCCACTGGCCAACAGCACACACATTCGATCTTCTACTCACTCACATACATGCTCCCTGGAAGAAACACATTTAATACTAAAGCACACTCATCCTGGAGCAGCAGCTCACACAGACACTCTGTTTCTCAGCCTCACTTTCTGGCAAAAGGTCAAGAAACCCTTTAATAGCCTCACAAGAATGCGGGCATGGCCCTAGTGGCAAACTCTGACTCCCTCTCTAGAGGATGTACACCTCACTTCATGCATGCTCACACTCACACCTGTGCCAGCTGTGACTCCAGGGCCAACGTACCTTTCACACATTATTTCCTGCATAGGGTCAAAACCACACAAACAAGCCTCCTTGTCTCTCCAAATGTACTCCTGCAAAGTAAGCTAAGCTGGAAACTCCATAGAGAGGCTTGGAGGTGATATGGATGGAGAAGAAGCCATGAGGTTGGACCTGCTGGAATGCCCCTGGGTGGTGTCAAGGCCAGTGAGGTCGATTGGCAGAGAAAAGAGTTGCCTCTTGACCACCTGCCCACTTTGAACTGAACTAGGCAAGGCAAGCATTGGGGGCTGGGATTCCAAGATGTAAGGTCTAAAATTAACAGAGCAGCATAGGACCAAAGGGCAATGTCAGTTGTCTTTGGGGATTGCTCCCCTAGGGGAGTCAGAATCTGTACAGAGAAGTGATATTGGACTTGGGCTTCTGAGGAGGAATAGAAACTCTCCAGGCAGAGTGAACAACATGGAAAAAAGAAGAGCTGAAAGGAAGGCAATGTATTTGGGCAAAAGTCACATAGGTCTGGACAGGTTTGTGGCAATTGGCTGAATCATCTGGGTGACAGAGTCTGAAGCATTTTCAGGTTATGAGAGCTTTATTTCACAAGAGTAACCTCAATCATCCTGTGATGAACACATCATAAGGGTGACAGCCTGGAAGCAGGAGTTCACCACGGTGGCTGTGCTCCCCCAGGACACCCTGATTTCTCTCACTGGAACTCCCAGGCACTTCCCATCATTACCACTTTTCAGTCTCTAAAGGGACTGTTTGTATCATGAGTTGTCTTCATACTTGCCTCTCAAACCAGATTACAAATGTTTTTAACAAAAGGCTGTGTCTTACTTATTTTTGTCCCATGCCTGACACCCTACCTTGCAGTAGACTGCACAGGGCAGGTTTGCTAGGTGCAGTGCTGCTTCTACTCAGGTAGCAACCATGATCCACTGGCAGGGGCCAGTGCTGTAGAAAATGGTGAAACATCTGTTTGTTCTCTTTCGAATGAGACCTAAGCAGAATGCAGGGTGGGCACACCATTGGGAATCCAACCCTAGCCCTAGGGCAGGCAGTCTGACCTGTGTGCATCGGGAGGGACATATCTGACTCTTGCTTTATTACACTTGTCACCAATGGCAGGAGGCAGCAGAGAGCAGGAGACATGATCACGTTCGCTTTCACAATCTCCCCCCATCTCTTTGTCATTTTGAGTAGGGTCGACTCTGTTATTCTTTGAAATATAAAGAACATCAAAGCTAGAAGCAACTCCAGAGGCAATCTGGCCTGCCTTCCTCCCAGCCCAGAAGGTGTTTCCAGAGAGGGTCTGAGCTGAACAGGCCATAAGGCTTGATCTGGCAGGTTGGACCCAGGTCCCAGGTTCCCTTGCTCTGAGTCAGATTGTGTTCACTTACTCAGATGCCCTCTCATTTGTTTATTTCCTTCAAATCAGGTACATGAACCATGGATACAGGGGCTTTCGGGTTCTGAGATAGATCCATTAGGAAGCCTTACCAAGTGCAGGTTGTGGCCAGGCCTGGGCACTGTTGTAGGGGTTACAGAGAATATTTGGTCTATATGGGAGTCAAGAGTCACTGGTTTGGTAAATTGGGCCATGTTCCTGACCAGTGTGAACAGGGCAGGGAAGAAGAAAGTGGTCATGCTAGGAGGGAGAGATTTTATTGCAGCCAAAGTCTCAGGGAGGAAGAGGAAGACTCAAGATGTCTTTGTAGGAAGAGAGTGCAGGCCTTTAATAGAAGCAGTCGATGTGAAGATGGGAACCATGGGCTGGTGGGGAGGAAGAAAGGAAAGATCTGTGGATGCCACAGATTTAGTTCTTGTGCCCAGATGGCCCTGTTTCTGGATTTAAAGCCCTTGGGCCTTCTGTCTCAGAGCCTCAGTGTTCTCTTCTAGATAATGGGCCCAGGTCTGGAGAACATAAGCCTGCCTGACCTGTCTCCTCACAAGATGAGGCCTCTTTGGACAGGAAGGGCTAGAGAATCCCCTACATGGCTGGGTCTTGGAGGCCTGGGTTCTGATCCCAGCTCTGTCACAGGCAAATTGTCAACTCACGCCACTCAGCATAGATTCCATGTGGGCCAGAGAAGAGAGCTGAGCTAGGGTTGGTGCTGAAACTGGTAGCCCTTGGGCCAAATATGCCCTGCAGATTATGATATGAGGGTGAGTGTGGCCAGCCAGAAATAATCCTTCATGCCTGGATGTAGGTTTTGCCCTCTTCTGCTGCCAGCCACCCCCATTTTGCTCACTCAATTTGAGGGTATTCCCCTTAATACAACCTCCCACTTCTCACCCTACTTCTCACCCCCTGAGGATTGTTGGGCTTATCCCCAAATGAACAAGAACCAGTGAGTAAGAGGGAACACTCTGCTCTATAGCCTCATTGTCCTGCCTTCTATCCCCTCCTTAGCCCTGGATCAGGGTTTCTCTACCTTGGCACTATTGACATTTGGGGCCAGCTCATTGCTGGGGAGACTGTGCTTTGTATTGTAGGATACTTAGCAGCATCCCTACCTCTCCCCACAGATGCTCATAGCATCTCTGAACAATGTTAAATGTCTTCTGTGTGCAAAATTGCCTAATTGAGAACCCTGCCTTAAAGGAGAGATGGACAATTCTCTTTAGGGAATATGGGAAAGAAGAGAGGTATGTCATTCATTCACCCAATAGAGGAAGAAAGAAGCATGAGGCCAGGTGGGAGTCACACATAAAAGGCTGGGGTATTCTCCCACTCCTAAGACTCAGATATCCTTGAAGACCGTTTTCCTTCCTACCATGGAATAGTCATGGGCAGCCTATTTCTCAGTGTTACAGGTTGAATTGTGTATCCTGCAAAAGATATTGATGTGTTCACCTCTTGTACTTGTGAAAGAGACCTTATTGGAAATAGGATCTTTGCAGAGGATCAATTTGAGGTTATTAGGATGGGCCCTAATCCAGTATGAATAGTGTCTTTAGAAAGGGGACATTTGGATGCAGAAATAGTGTACAGGGAAGATAATATGAGGCAAAAGAAAGAACACCATCTACAATCAAGGAATGTCCAAGGCTTCTAGAAGCTAAGAGAAAGGCATGGAACAGATTCTCCCTCACAGCCCTCAGATGAAACCAATCCTCCCTACATCTTGATTTGGAACTCTTAACCCCTAGAACCGTTAGCACAATTTTTGTGCTGTGATCCAACTGGTTGGTGGTACTTTGTCATCTACAGGACAGACAAGTGGAAATACATCACATTTCTAAAATGAAACACTTTGTGCCAATCACTAAGTGTTGTAAAACTATCCCAAAGAATTAATAGCCTCCATATACACTAACTACAGCCATCATAAATTTGTCTTTAGTTTCTGTTATCATATCACTGTCTCTGGGGACCCCTGGCTTGTCATCATTTGCCCTTTATAATTTATTCATATTGTTCTTGCCTGCATCTTTTCTACTTATCGTTCATCTTTACAGTTGTACATAAAATTAGATTGATTCTTCAAGGGCCATTGGGGCAGAAGATGGGCTTGCTAAGGAAGCCCCCAAAAGCTGATGGAGGTCCCACAAGAGTCCCCTATAGGGTGTCAAGGTAGAAGTGGAAAAGGCAGAAGGAAAAAGGAGGAGGGAGAAAGAAAAGACAGTGAGAGGGCAGGAAAGAAAAGGATTGAAAATGAGAGGAAAAAAAGAAGAGGAAAATGTGTGAAAAGGAGAGAAAAGGAAACAGGCAGAAAGTGAGAAAAATAGAAAGACAAAGAAAAGAAGAAAAATAGAATTAAGGAAAAAGAGGTGAGAGGCAAAGGGAATGACAGAAGAGACACACTGAGACAGCATGCTAGAAATTCAACTAACCTTTTTTTTTTTTTAAATTTTCCACTTTTGCCGTCTTTCCTGGTAAACTTAAAGAAGGTCACACTGAATTTGCATGGAAATGACCATCCTGAGTCGCAATGACCTGAGTCGGAGAGTCTTGATGGCAGGGACATTGCACGTCTGCTGGCTGACTGGAGGGGTGGGGTGGGAGGCAGCCAGGAAGAGTGTTAGTTTGCTTTGTATTCTAGGGTTGCCAGAGTGAGGACACAAAAGCCAATCTTTAACTAGTGAATTGGAACTTTAATGTTTACCAAGCAGATACAGCCCTCCTCCTGGCCAGATCCCCCTCCTCCCCTCACTGCATCCTGCTAACAGGACCTCTCTACTCCGGCTGCTGTAGGAACAAAGTGCTGGCCACTGCTTGTCCTATTGCCTGTTTTTCTCTAGTCAGAGCTTCCCACAGAACCCCGTATTCACAACTTTGGAAACAGATGGGCTTTTCCTGGAAGACAATTCCCTGCAAATCCCAAAGGCTAGAGCAGCTGGGACTAACCATCAGGGCTGTGTTTTAAGGAACACAATTCTTCCATGAGGCCTCCTGTGCACACTCAGGCCCCTAAGCTCTCAGAGCAGCTTCTGCTGCTGTCCAGAGTATCTCTCTCTCTCGATCTCTCTCTCTCTCTCTCTCTCTCTCTCTCTCTCTCTCTCTCTCTCTCTCTCGGGCTGGCCAGTAATAGCTGCTGGCCTGCCATGCATGCTCATTTTTTTGGAGGGGGAGGGCAGTTTCTCAATGTGCTAACATACTCCCAGCTTTCTATACCCACCTGCCCCTATTTTGAAGGAATATCTTTTAGCAATTCTTGCACTCCATAGGCATCTCAGACCCCTCTAAACTCCTAAAACAACAAGCAGTGCTAACAGAAGTGGGTATCCTGGGTGGTGGCAGCAGACCCAGTACTGTTTATAAACTGCAACCATGTGCAAACCTCAGTTTCCTCATATGTGGGGAGAGTCATGTCTTCCTCCTAGGGTGGAAGGGAAAATGAGGCAATTGATGTAAAGTGCTTGGCATTGTGTCTGTCATATAGTAAATGCTTAACAAATATTAAATGTAATTACCAAATAGCAGCCCATGGTGTCCATCGGGTTATATTTCTATGCATGGCTTCTGTCTTCAACTTGATGGGAAATTCCAAGAGAGAAAGGGGACATGTTTTTCTCATCTCTGTGTCTTACGGGACCCCAGCACAGGGCAAGGTGCACACCCAGGAAGTGCTTGCTGATGGGTTGAGAAGCTGCCCCATGTTGGATGTGTTCTATAACTAGTGGAACAAACATTGAGAATAGAAGGAAATAGCTTGCAGAGGGTCAGGAGGCCAGGAAAGAGTGAGACTGAGTGGGAGAGAGAGGGAGAGAGGAGAGAAGGGGTGGGGGTGGGTAGAACAGGAGGGAGGGAGAGAGAGAGAGAGAAATTAGAAAAAGTGGAATCACCCTGTTACCCTGTTTGGATTCTGGCAGAAGGCCATGCTCAAAAAGACCCTGAGGAGGCTTCATGGTTTAGTAATCTCATTCTACTAAAATCATGCAAAACTCAAAAAATAATAGTCCATTTGTGATGCTGGCCCAAGGATGACTCCATCAGCCATCAAAGCAGCTTTGACTGGGCTGATTCCCAGGGAAACTGACCTCTGATTTGTAAGAATAGCTATTGTGGTCTGGTGCCTGAGTTTCCACTTATCCCAAGAGAAATGTTAGCTCCCCTCTTCAGTCCCCAAGTGAAGACAATGTTAGTTCTGTCTCTGTTGATATTGTTGTTGTTAGTGGTGGTGTGTTGAGTGTGTTTGTGTGCATAACTTCAAGGGGATTATTTTTCTTGTTGGTAACAGGATGCTAGTTCTGTAACTTGCTGGGAAACAGAATACACTGCCTGTACTATTTTTCCCCTCTTTGTCTCTTCAGTGAAAAAATGGAGGGCTGATTTTAATGGATTGATTTTAATGGATTCTGAAGTCTGGAAAAGTGTGTAAATTGCTGAGGTTACCAGTTTTCCAGGTTCTTTTTTCAATTTCATTCTCCTTAGTTAGAAGTGGAGTGTGTTCACTGGGACACCTAGTGTGGTCACCCCAGACAAGAGAGGTTCCCCCTCTGCCTCCCAACCAAATAGGGAGCTGTGAACACAGTATCAGTTAGTGGGAGTACATATATTATTTGGTTAGGTGAGAGTGTTTTGCTTGGTCCTATCCCTGCATTTGCTAGTGGTATGCTTTCTCTGATCTCAAAAGAGAGAACCAACTAACAATAATAATGCCAGTTCTGCTTCCTGGAATCAAAGTGACTCCACTTTAGAGTATAATTTTACTCTAACATTTTCTTTTTCATTTGTCTGCATGTGAGTTTGTGTGGGGACAATGTGCCCTGGGGACTTGGGGCAGCAATTCTATCTTTTCTCCCTGTCCCTCCCTTCTGTGAGCTGTACCTACCTTGAGAATTGTGTGACAAGGCTTTAGAGGCCATTGAGTCTCCCTGAGAAGACTTTGAAGAAATGATGGTGATCCAGGCAGTGCATGGGGGACTCTAGGCTGTGTTTCAGGACTGCTATTGGCCTCTCTCTACCCTTCCCCTTTCCCAACACACATTCACATTTCTTTTTGCCCTTCCTCCCAAACTTGCTCAACTTGTCTTTGTAATTTCGTAAAAATGCCATTGGATGTCCCAGTATGAAGGATTAGCACAGATTATGGGGAACAGTGTTAATTATCGGTGGAAGGGGGGCTGGTGTGTCGCTCCAATGTGCTCCTGATTTCCCCTGGGCCTTTCTGCCTGGTAATAAGCCTTCTTTAATCTGGCAGGCCCCTTGGTGAAATCAGCACCACGGACAGTGATATTGATTGCTTCTGAGAAACCATCACAGCTGCTCAACCAAATTACCTTTGATATGTGACCTTTAATGTAATTACTGCAACATCAAAGTATTTCTATAAATTATTAAAGAACTAATACACTCCATCATTTAGCTATTCTATTATATGTAAAATAAACAACCACAAGTTAATGTTAGATCCTGAACAATTTACACTAGCAACTGAAAATTCTCCTGGTTCAGGCTTCTCTCTTTTCAAAATCCTAACCCTCCCTCTCCCACCTTCTCTTTCTGTTTCCCCATCTGATTCCGGCTTTTAGCCATCATGAAACTCCCCAGCAATCTCTCTCAAACTGATGAAGGGCCTCCCATAACAATGTGGTATTTTCTATTCCATTTGGGTGGCTCTAAAATATCTATCACAATCTCCCCCAAAACAAAGTACCATAAACACTTTATTAATCAGCACAAACCTTCCTCAGAAGCCTTTGATTATCTTACAATATGGCTTTATGCTTCACACATAACATGGGGCGATGTGGAGCATATTTCTGCCATCCTACAGAGGGGACCCGGAAAGTAATTACTATAATATATGTGCATGTAGCTGTGCCACTAAAAAACCAACTGGGAATGGCCACCCTGCCAAAGCTGGGCTCCACACAAAATCTGTGCGCCGCTCCATTTCCATACATTTGCATCCGCGGGTATGTTATTAAGATGAGTCAACCCCGTGCTTTGCAATCAAAATACCAAAATACAATACAAAGGCTGTCTTAATGGAAGGAAGGGCCTCTGTAATTCCACACGCCCAGCCCGAAGGGGTAAAGAAAGATCTTTAATGCCCCCCCCCCCCGCCCAGGGTTGCATTTTCTTTCCGTTTACCTGGTTAACCTTTCCTGCTGTGGGGCAGAAATGGAAACGTGTGTTTACATACAGTTTGTTTGGTAAGAATGTAAACATGCATGTCTAAGCATGGGAGTGCATACATAGAGAACACACGTGCTTTCCCCGCAGTGCCCATTGTGTACACTTAAACACCGCATATTTACAAATTCTTTAAATTATGCCCACAAACACTCATCTTTCCATTTATCTTTAGATACTCAGCAGCCGTGTATCTACCCCTCTCCGCCCCCCCCGCCCGCCATCTCTGAACCCACAGGAGAGACCGCGCAGACCCTTGACCCGAGGAACACTTCTTATTTTATGGTGATGAACTAGCCTCGATAATAGCCATGGCTGATATCACACCCAGTTAGGGGGGCCATAAATAATTCTCTCCCTCGCGCAGAAGCTATAAACCAGGGCCGAGGCGCGATAGTTTATCAAAGACGAGGGCTGGCTCCTTAAATAAACCGCGGTGATCTCACTCGTGGCGCCTAGCTGGGACCGGGAGGCGCCCCTCCCACCTCCCCTCCTGCTCTGGAGCAGCGGGTGCTGGACCGCTCGCTTAGCCTGCCTCATGGCACCCGCGGCCCGGGGCCGAGCGCAGTAGCGCTGTGGGCTCTCCGCCCCGGACCTGCCGCGCCCAGTCCCAGGCCGCCCGCCCGCGCGGACAGTGAGCGCAGGAGCGCGGCATCTGGGCTCTGTGGCCAAGGCCAAGTTCACCCCTCGGTCCCCCCCACCCGCCAGATTTCGTCGGGCCTAGACGGCGAGGAGCTCGGGCGGCCCGGCGAGTCTGAGCTCGGAACCCACACGCACGCCCCGCGGCGGGCGAGTTCCCAGGCGCAAGCGGGCGGCTGCGCCCCGGCCCGCCGTCTCCCCGCCCGCCGCGTCGCAACCGGGTCTCCCGAAGTCGCCCCCTGTCGGCGCATCGGTCGCTCGCGCCGCGGCGGGCGCCACTTACCCCGGGCAGAGTCTTCTGCTCGTGCAGTGCGCTCTGGGCCTTCAGCGCTGACTCACGCTCGCAGTAGGTGAGGAAGGCGCAGCCTGGAGAGGGAAGCAAGAGCCGACCAGGGTCAGTGGGGCGCCCCCGGCCCGCCCGCGCGCCCTGCCGCCCGCCCTCAGGCGCCCGCCCTTCTCTGCTCCGGCCGCTCTCCCCACCTCTCTCTCTCTCTCTCTCTCCTGAGCACTCTCCTCGGAGCTTCCCTGCCTCTCCCGGTTCCCGTCTGTCTGAATCTCGTCCCTCCCGTTGCGTTTCTATTTTGCTCCCTCCGCGGAGTTCCCCACCACCACCACCACGCACCCCTTCTCCCCGCGGGTCTCTCTGTCCCTGTGCCTTGGTGCCTCCGGCGTCACTGCCCTCTCCCCCCTCCCTACCAGTGTTGTTTTTATCTATTTCAGCTCCAGCCCCTTCATCTCCCAGAAGGGATAGCTTTCACCCATAACCCCCGCCCCCCCTCAGTTCCTCTAGCCACACCTGACCATGAACTCTTTGCTCTGGCCCCTCAGGAGTACAGGTGGCCGCTCCATCAGAGATGATGAGTGACCCTCTAGGCCTTCCAAATAAAGGCTCCATCTGTAAGGAAGACCCAGGGCCAAGCTAAAATGAATGGGTTTGTCATGTGTCTTCCATGTCCCCTGCCCCAATTCCTGTTGTCACATTTGCAGTGAGGGTCTTTCCAGCCCACTCTGGAAGTGAGGCCTACTTTTGCTCTGCCTCTTAACTTCCTCAGGGACCCGGGTGCTGTGCCTCACACAGCCTTTCCTGCCTCAGTCCCCCAAGGCTGAGTGTAATTTCCCAAGTCCAGTGCACGTCTCCCACTGAGTGATTCTAACAGCCCCACACCATTGCTCCTCTGGGTTGGACAGGGCAATCTGCTGATTTGAAGGATGACTTTGAATGCTGTCCTTCAGGCACTGTGACAAGGGAAGAGACTGGTGATGGGAGAGTCTTTCTGGGTGTTTACTCCAACTGCCCAACATCAGGAGCCTCTTTCTCTGCTTGCAGGTGTGGCTGAGTGTGGCTTGGGTGGCCTGCAAGGCGGAAGACACCATGAAAGTCTAAATGCCTATGTTGGCTGAATTAGGCTTGAGTCTCTGGAGACCAGTCATCTCAGACTTTGCAAAGTCATTCATGGCCCCAGAGAAGTCATCCTCCAGGATGCCCATCCCCCCATGTCTTCTGTGTCTGCATTGTCTTCTCAACCTGCCCCCCAACCTCTACTTACTTCCAGCCCTCATTCTTGTGCCCACAGTCTGCTCACCTGATACTCCTTCTTGACCCATTTTCACTTCTTCCAACCCTGGCTGTCTTTCATGAATCTGATTGTGTTTTGCCTACTCCAGGCAGCCTTCTTTGACTGTTCTAGTCTATCCACAACCATCCTCTATTCCCAACTGCCCACAGTCATTTAGCCCTTCTCATGGCCTTTTATTTTTTGAATGCCTACTCTTCCCAGGACAGGTCTGCTTTTCCTGAGGCCCACAGGCTGGCACTAGCAGCCTGGTGCATACACCAGCCCTGTCATCAGACTTGCTGTGGTCTTTTGGTGTCCAGCACAGAGAGCTCCCAGAATCCTTTTCAGTGCCTGAGTCCTCCACTCTTCAACTTGTGTCCAACAAAATCCCCTTCCTCCTCTTCTTATATAGAAATTGGTCCTGCCTCCCTTCCCCTTCTAACTAGAGAGGAGACAAGAAAAGAGTGTACTTGTAAGGGGGACATAGAGAGGAGAAAGCAGGGAGAGGAGACCAAGAGAAACTCCAGTTCCTAGTGCCCCATCTGCCTTCCCCACTCCACCTCTTGCCAAGGAGCCTGTCTCCACTCCATCCATCTCTCCTCTAGTCCAGCTCCACATCACCCCTCCTCTTTCTCCTCCTTCCTCCTCCCTCCTGGTCACTGGCGGACGGTTATTGATGGAGACACAGGGACTGAAATGAATAGCGGTCAGAGGCCCCTGTGACGTCGTCCCTCGTGCTGCTGCCTGCCTCTCCCGGGGGCGTCTTTCCTCCTGTCCCCTCGTACCCTTGTTGGCCTTGTCTTCTGCCTGAGACTGAGAGGCAGCCAGTGCCTCAGCTGCACACAGGCAAGCCAGCTTGGGACAAGGTCAGGGGCAGGTTTGGAAAGAGAGGAGGAGGAAGGAGGAGGAAATGATCATATTGTTTCTATGACCCAGGATAATAAGAAAAGAATTCCAGAGGTGGGGAAAAATAGAATCTGTTGCTTTTATCCAGCTTCCAGGATTTTATGCCACTGTTTTTGAGAACGCTCACAAGTGCATTGAATACCAGGATCTTTCAGGGATCCCCCAGACCCTATGTGGCCTCCCCCTGCCATCCCTACCCTGAATTTATTTTCTCTCAGTTGTCCCTTTGATCAGTGCCTGGTTTCCTTTTTCTCAACCCTGCCAGACACACTCTGCTTAGAGGCTTTGTCCAGAATGACCCCATACCCCACCCATGCTACCTGCACAGCTAGCTCCTTCACTTCCCTGGGGTTTCTGCTGAAATGTGATCTCCTTGGGCTTCTCTTGATTCCTCTCCCCCAGCCCCGTTAACACTGACCCCCACCTCCAGCACACAAGTACCATTTGAGCCTTACCCTACTTCCTTTTCTATTTGACAACCCTTACTTCATTCCCTAACAAAGTAATATATATTTGCTCACTGATTGTCAGTCTGCTGCTCTGATGAATTTGGAACTTGTTCTGTTCCTGCTCGGTTCTCCATGTTCAGAACAGGAGCAGGAGCTCTACACATAATGGCTGAGCACTGAACACCTCAGCTCACCTCAGCTAATTTGGCAGGAGGGTCACAGATGTGTGTGTGTCAGGGAAGGGGTCCAGAAATGGTGCCCAGAGACTGCTGATCGCTGACCAAGGCCCTGTGGATGACAAGGCATGCTGAACTACCTCTGTGGTAGCAAGGCCTGAGGTTGCCCGTGAGGGATAACAGGCAGGTTGCTACAGGTGCTCCTTGCTTCATAACCTTGTTTAGGATTGACAGTGCACTCTTACCATGCCTTCCCAAGTCCTCAGTTGTCCCCTGAAAGGACTGATGCATAGCTCTCATAGGCAGACCGTACCAAATACAGATCACTTACTAGATTCATCTCTCTGACCCCATCTATAACATGGGTCAGTAATTTTCTTCAGAAGTTTTGTCTGAAACACCACTAGCCAATGAGTGTTAACATCCTCCACAGAATCAACTAACTGCAGAGTGGATTGCAAATTCCTTCTTGTGAAGCAGGAGGCTGGAGGGTATGGAGCCCCTTCCTTTGCTCCTCTGCCCCTTTTCAAGGAGGGACCATCCTCTTACAGAGGCCAGCAGAGAAAAGCCACCCAGGTCCTCCTCCAGCCTTCCTTCAGCAGCCTGTTGCCCTTCTGACAAGAAGGCACCAAGAGAGATTAGTCATCTCACTTAAGGATCTTTTAGATAGGCAATATGGAAAAACAGTTCTTAATGCTTACTGTGGGGTGTGAAGGAAAGGCCTCATCTGCACTCTGACTAAGGGAAGAGCCCTGGGGGATGGCAGCCTTTGTGGGGAGGGGGCTACAGGAAGAGAGCCTGCCATCCCTTGCAGAGTGCTGATGATGACTGTGGGCTTGTGGTGGAGGCTGAGGATGGCTATGGGAGAATAGATGCTCAAGTCTCCCCACTGGACATCTGACAGGTGGAGGGAATGGGGCTGGAGCACCCAGGGTCCCTGCCCTGGAACACTAGCTTTGAATCCTGTTGCTCATTACTGCTCCTCAGGAGTTGAGGAGGAGTTGAAGGCGGCTTTGAGGCTGTGAGGCTGGTGTAGCTTGAAGGAAGATGGTTCCTGTCAACTTTAGCCTGCCTGGCAGCCACTAAATCAGCCAAACTCACCATCCGAGGGGTCACTGAGGTGTCCTCATCTCTGCTGAGGCCTTTTGGGAACTCATAGTGAAGGTGGGAGATAGAATTTTCTCGGGGACTTGCTGTGTAACCACAAGGGATGATGTGGGAGGGGGCTTCTACAGGACTTGAACTTGGAGGCCTGAAAAGGTCTGAGAAGGGAGTGTTTTTTCCTGTAGAGTGGCTGGTGGCATAGAGATCTCTCCCTGCCTTCAGGGCCAGCTATTCTTTCCTCAGTCTTGATCCTGTAAGGTATCCCAGAGGAGAGAATAAGGGGCTGCTGTAACCATTTGGAAATTGAAAACCATCTAAATACTCTCCATGGCAAGAATGTTTTTGTTTTAAAACTGAATACTCTATAGCAGTTAAGAAGATGAAATGATCCTAAATGTACCAACATGGAAAGCCACATCATCAGGTGAGAAAAACCAGTTGCACAATAATCCACACCGTGTATACACAAGAGAGGCGTACTCCACGCCTTCCATAAGTACTCATGTCTATATTTACATGCAAAGAACAAAGTCTAAAGATCACACAGAGCTGAAAACAGGGAGCATGGGGTGGCCAGGGGAATGTCTCCCATGACTTTCACTTTTTTTGTTGTTTGGTTTGACACATTCAGCCCAGAATATATTCGTGTATCACTTGCATAATTAACTTGAAAGAAAAAAATATCTGTACTAAAAGAGGAGAATGGAATAAGAAGGAGGTGGGTGAGCCTCACAAGATGTAGGACCCACAGTCTGTTTTGAAGAGACAGACAACGATCCCTGGGCATCGGCTGCCTGGAAAATATGTCTGAGGGGAATTGTCATTGGTGAAGCTGCCATGTTCCCCCTCCCTCAAAGCTTCCTCTGAGCTAGAGCTGGATGGTGCAGCTCTGGGATTTGAAGCAGGTTCTTTCCACCCAGCAGACTGTAAATGTAAATAGTTTTGGTCCATTACCCTGAGTTCCTTGAGTTGGAATCCATGATGGAGCAGACAATCTCCCATCACCAGCGTCCCCCTCTCTCAGGGTCCTTCTAGCCATGTGGTACTTACTGATGGCGTCACCCTGAGGTGAGAAGCTACATAGGTGACCCAGAGAATCTCTGTATGAGTGGTGACCTCCTCCTGAGCACCCACCTGCCATCCCATCATCTCCAACGGTTCTCCCCAGCACCAGCTCATCACCTGTTCTCCCAAAGCATGGGATTGAGTAGAATAGAACTCTTAAGAGTAGACTTTGAAAATTGTCCGGGGTGGCGGTGGAGGCAGAAAGATGACATAATTAGAGAGAAATCACACCCTGGGCTGCTTCTCCTTTCAGCTTGAGATGGACCCTTACCTATGCCCACCTCCTCTGTTGCACACTGACCTGCTTCTCCTGACACTCACAGTTCTACTGTGTGTGCTGAATACTCTGGCTTGCATTCACATTTCCTTATATAATCACTTAACTTTTTCTTGCTTACCATTCTCATTTACTTGTCCCTTCTATTTACCAGTTTCATGTCTTCTGTCTTGGATTGACTGCCAACTCTGTGAGGGTGGAGACAGCCTTTTCCATATCTCTAGGACTAAGTGGAGGGCTGAGCTCCTACTAGCTCATATGTCTGGCGTCTGGGAGACCAAGGAGACCATTGAGGGAGAGGAAAGAAGACCTATAATTGGAGCACTGAAAGGAGATTGGGGGTCATGGGAAAGGGGCAGAGTAGGGAAGGAAGGGAGGGGATGTGCATGGCTAGGGCAGGTGAGAGCCAAGCCAGCGAGAGACAGGCAGAGTGGGTGGCAGGAGGCATATTTAAGGGTGGGTGTGGGCAGGGGTGGAAACCACCCTTCTCCAGTAGGGCACTCCGCGGACCACAGGGTAAGGAGTATTGCAGATGCCTGGGAGGGTGGGTGGGGCCCTGTCTCACATGGGGAAAAAACACAGTGCAGCAGAATTAATTGTACAGAGATGGCGGTAATTTACAAAGCCCCCGTGAACGGGGATAAAAGGCCCTTGTCATTGTGAAGTGAAGGAAGTACAATTTCCTGCCCAACTCAGAACAGGGCTGAAGCCTGGGGTGTAATCATTGCGGAAGGAAAGGCTCCCGATGTGATGCGCTCCCCCCACACCCCCTCACCCTGCAGCCTGGCCTTGGCTTCCTACTAATTGAATTACAGAATTAGCCAGAGGAAGGTGGCCTTAGAATAGGAAGATCTGGACTTTAATAAAACATCAGGTCCTTCAGGCCCTGGAATCAGCTGGCCTGGAGGAAGTGGGAGAAAGCAGGGGGATGGAGGAGAGAGTGGAGCAGGAGCCCATTAGCCAAGCTTAGGGGCCAAGGATCAGGGTTGAGAGTACACTCATCACCTGTCCTTGCAAGCATATTAACTCAAGGTCTCTTTATAGCATATTGATTTAGGGGGTCCTAAAGAACCTTCAGCCTCAAATTGCTACCTGTCAACCTATCATGGGTCTTGAAATTCCACCCTCACTCAGAACATCATTTCTCAGCATTCTTACCTGGGGCTGCACCTTGGAATTCCCTAGGGGATTTAACACATAGATGCAGCCCTCTTCAGAGAAGGACAGTTAGCATCTCAGATGGACAGAGAGGGAAGGCAAGTCATTCAGCTTCCCTGAAGAGAGGGTTACTGGTGTTATGAAGACCCCCCACGCCCACAACATCCAGCCTGTCTCCTGTGTTCTTGTGTTCTTCTTGTGTTCTACTCCTTGGTAAAGCCCTGACTACTTACCTTGGTCACCGTGATCTCATCCATGGATTACTATTTGGCCTTGTTCTTAACTGCTGCTCATTCCCTACCCCAAGAGTGAGCCTTGATTCCCCATCTCAACTGTGAGCCACTTGACAATGAGTCCTGGGGTCCAGCAGGTGGGATAACAGGTGGAAGAAACCATAGACTAAGTCTTGTCTTTACTCTTCTCTCCCTGGACCATCCTTCCATCCTTTCTTCGCTGTTCTGCCACACTAGTTTTTTCTACCTGGACCATCTTCCCTTTCTCCTTTCTCTCCCGTATTCCAACATTTCCTGCAATTCTCCGCTCTCCACAAGAGAGAGACAGTGTTCCCCAGCCCCAGAGTGTAAGTCTGACTTCCTCTTGCTTCTCTACTCCTTTACTGGACTAAGAACACTGCTCTTCCCTCTAATGACTGCCCCCATGCCTCTCTCCTTTGGAGTTACATGGCTTTCTAGGGGTAACTAAGCCTTTCTTCCGCCAAGAAGTCTTCCCTGACTACACCAACCCCAACACCTCTTAAAGCCCTTGGTGATCATGGCTCTCATTTGGCAGTTAGAATGTATAGCTTTTGTTAACCTGCATTCATTTTTACCCATGGTGGAAATATTCTGTTATAGGAATTGCTAACTCCAGGGGTTGGGGGAGGTCCATTTTTCCCCCAGGGACCAGCAGCCTACAATTCGGAAATTGTTAAACTCCATTCTCCTTCTGAATGGGAGAGAGGAATAGTTGGCTGTGGAAAAGGAGGGGTCTGGGGGAGGTGGGACTTCAGGTCTGGGGAATTCAGCACATAGCTCAGGACCCTAGTGGTGGGAGCCATCTACCTTACTCAGGGGAGGCAGCCTGGGTTGGGGTTGGGGTGGGGATGACAGGCTTAGAGGTGAAGGAAGGGGAGGATGACTGGTTACCTCAGCCTCCTCTTTAGGACCTCTTCTAGTGCCCAAATCTCACCCTGGCTACCCACTTTCAGGCTCAACACTGCCCTCTGGAGTCCCATCTCTAAATGAGAAGCTCCAGAGGAGGGCTGCATGAAGCTAAAAAGTTTCCGCACAGCAAAGGAAACAAATGGTCACCAGACTGAAGAGACAGCCTACGGAATGGGAGAAAATCCTTGTCAGCTATACATCTGACAAGGGATTAATAATCAGAATATACAAGGTGCTCAAAAACTAATCTCTCAAAGAATCAACAACCCACTGAATAAATGGGCAAATGAACTGATCAGACAGTTCTCAAAAGAAGTACAAATGGCCAATAAACGTATGAAGAAATGCTCAAAATACTTGGCCTTAAAGGAAATGCAAATTAAAAAGACATTGGAATTTCACCTTACCCCAGTTAAATGGCTATCATCAATAACATAAGCAACAACAAATGCTAGCGAGGATGTGGGGAAAAGGAACATTTCTACACTGTTGGTGGGAATGTAAATTAGTGCCACCACTACAGAAAGCAATATGGAGGTCCCTCAAAAAACTAAAAATAGAGCTACCTTACAATCCAGCGATACCACTCTTGTGCATATATCTGAAGAAATGTGCTCCAATATATTTAAAGGAATGTGCTCCAGGATGTGATGGAGCAACTTGCACACCCATGTTTATTACAACACTATTCACAGTAGCCAAGCTTTGGAAACAACTCAGATGCCCCATGACTGATGCATGGTTTAAGAAAATGTAGTAAAGGAAACGTAGTAAAACAAAATGGAGTTTTATTCAGCTGTAAAGAAAAATGTCATTATGTTGTTTGCAGGTAAATGGATGGAACTTAGAGAATATCATGTCAAGCGACAAGAACCAAGCGCAAAAAGTTGAAGGTCACCTGTTTTATCCCATATTTGGAAACTAGACCTGTATATATATATGTATGTATATGCATATATATGTATGTGAGAGAAAAAATAAGATTTTATTAGTGGGTCAGTCTGAGGGGATTACAGGAGGAAAGAGAGGGAAAGAAAATGCTAGAGAATGAAAAATATTGAAACCACTCATCAATACATTAATGTAATATAATGTACTGCCTTGTAAGCTGCTGAGTACTAGGAAAGTATGGTGATAGAGAAAGAGTAAGTAATGGGGGGGTTTAATTTGACTAAAGCACGATATATACAGGACTGAAGTACCAGGGCGAAACCCCTTTGTATGATCAATACACACTTTTTAAAAAATGAAGGACAGGAGGGTAAAATAGGTCTTTTCCAGGGGTAGGTACTAGTGGGAGGGGGTGGGAATAAGGAAAGGGTGAATATGGTGGATGTATTTTGTATTCATATATGAAAATAGAAGAATGAAACCTATTGAAATTGTTCTAAAGGGGGGGAGGGGAATGAGGGAGAATTATGGAGGGGGTAAGTCTCACTAAGATGTATTGTAGGCACATATGTAAATATCACGATGTGTATCCCCTTGTACAACTATTACATACTATTAATAAAAAAGGGCTGTGTTTGGGCAGTTAAACTCCATTGCATGCTGTGGGAGGTAAAATAGGCCTCACTGGGACTCTAAGTATATCTTATCCCTCTCTCAACCCTTTTTGCCCTTAGTGTCCAGAAGACAGAAACAGTACAGAGCTGCGGTGGCCCACTGGCCTAGACTGGGAATTCCCAGGAAATAGGAGCCACCTCTTTTTTCTTTTCTTGTGGGTCACAGAGCTGCAAGTTCAGACAGGCACCATATTGGCTCTAGACAAGGAGCCATGGACCCCAGAGGGTTAAAGGACCAGCCCACCGGTCCTTTGCCAAGAGTGTATCCCTGCCAGTTGTTCTTGTTTACACCCTAAACATTGGAGAATTACATGTCTGGTGTCAGCTGCTCCATCTTTATAGCACTGTGAAAAAGGACAAAAAGTGGACATGACATATTGATGGCCTCTCCTCTTTCTTGGCAAAGAGCTCCTCGGTCTCTGGCTGGGGCTGATGGGCCCATGAGGCTTAGAGAGAAGGAGATTGTTCAGGGCAGACACCAGCCTTTCCCATGCCAGGCCCATGGGAGAAGTCAAGTCTGCTCAACTGACCATATTTGCTGGGTCTGAGCCTTCTCTCTGAGCCAGCAGCTCCCATGAGTCCTGAGGGAGCACGTGGGTGCTCCCTCCATGTGCTACTTTAGCAGAGTGCTTTTACCTGCCCAAGTGCTGACACCTCCCTGGTCTCATCACTCTTGCACCTCAGAGTGGGCTCAGGGTATCATGAGCATTTGAAAGCTCTGGTGGAGTCTGGCAGAGGCTATGTGACATGGCGTGGTGATAGGGCAGAGACCTGATTTCTCCCAGTGGCTGGTTTTGGGCTCAGTCTCCACCAGGGGTCTTTGACAGTGGCTGAAGACAGTTTGAGTGTGGGAAGTCCTCAGAGAAACACTGGGGTCCCTGGATAGATGTCCTTTCTCCCTACCCCCACCCAATGCCCTTCACTTGGGTAAGGGGGGGAGGAGGTCAGGGATGGCTCATCTCTTCCTGCAGGGACCTGGGTTGTGTCAGCTGGGGTGGCACCTGACCTTCCTACACCAGTTGGGCCCTCTCAAATGTCAGTGGCTGGCACGCCACAGGCTTTTCCACACAGAGCACTAGCTGAACACCAAGGTTAGATTTTAAATGCATTCAGGGCATTTGCTACTCATACCACTCCAGGATAAATTCTTTGCTAGAGCCTAGAAACTGAACTGTGTTCCTTTCTAATTAACCTGGCAGGAGTTTAGATTTTTCTGTTCTGAATTTTCTAAGAACAGGGTGAGAAGCCAGGCTTGTCTCCATGGGAATGGCCCACTGGCTCCGAGAGACCTCCTTGTGGTACCCAAACCCCTCACTTAAATTTTGTAAAATGAGCAATAGGCAGGTCTCTGACAAAGGTAAGCCATGTCTTAACTGGTTTGGGGAAGGAAATCACCTCCTTCATTTCAGCCAGCTTCTGAGCCCCTGCTCTTCACCTCTGCCTGGGATTTCTTCTCCCTCTTCCCCTGTTTGCTTGGAACTTTGGAGCCTCACTGATGACCTTAGTCCCTGTCTGACACGCTGAAGTCCTCAGTGAATGGGAACCACCTGGTGTTCCATCTGGGCCACTTGTACCGTGCATCATTTTCTGGGCGTGGGTCTTATACCTGCAGTGGGAGCTCAGGAAATATTTGGTTTGCCTAAGATCCCCTTGCTGGAACATTGCATGGTGGTTAACTGGAAAAGTGGAGGTGGGGGTCATTTCCCCAGGAAGAGCTCCTTACCCATGCAGAGAGAAGCCTGCAGCATTTATCCTTCAGCTCCTGCTGATGCCCTTCCCCTACCCTCAAGCCTGAAACTCTCCCCAGCATATCCACAGAGGCTGCTGTCTGCCCTCATAATGTCCTGATGTTTATGTGTTGGGGAGAATAGGCCCTTCTGACCCCTTTCCTTCCTGGAAGGAGAATGAATCACGTCAGCACAGCAGTGGGTGTATGGGTTCTTCTATGGGATAGACTTTCCCTCTCCGTCACACTGCTAAGCATGTCCCTCCAATAGTGAGTGCGCATGTCACCCCAGGCCTCCGCTCTTTCCCTCCCTCTCCCTGAGATATCTTACCTGCTTCAGGGTCCTTTGCCAGATCCTCCTACCCCATAATCCTAGTTCACTTTCAGGTCCTCAGTGTAACCCTCCCTAGCTTCCTAGCTCTTGCTGATTCTCCTTTGAATGCATCCTTCTGAGTTCATGGCTAAAGCACTCAAGTGCAAGGTTGAGTGGCTTTCTGCTGTTCTGATCTGTGGGAACTGAACCCCCCAACAAGACCATGACTCATGGGTATGGACCTCTTCACTTGAGCACCAGGACTGGAGTCTCCTGAGGGTGGTTGGATTGAGCTGATCAAAATCAGGAGAAGAGGGTGTGCTACCCTTACCCCCACCCCTTAATTACAGTGAGGCTGGCACTCTAGACCTGCCAGGAGAGGTGAATTACTTTTGCCTTTCTCCTTTGGATCATTCCTAATAGGCCCTAATTCATTGAAAAAAAATGAAAGAAAAGAAAACAGAATACACACACACAAACCAACAAGAAATTCCAACCTCAACATCCAAGACAGGCTATTTAGAAAAGACCAATAGCCAGGAGTCCCATATTATAGGATCAATGTTTGGAAAATGTGATTTTCTTTTTAAAAGCAGAAAAACAATCTCACCCAGTCCTGGCAAGCAACAGTCCAGCTCTCCATGGAGGGTATGATCTCGGCCATTTAAAGCCACTCACCTGACTGGGTTTTGGGCTTCACCCAATGTCAGTTAGACAAGTTCAATCATAGGCATTTAGTAATATTTAACTTGATGGCTGTGGCAAGGAAGGAGTCAGCAGATGTGACCAGAGTACTGGCCCAGTGTTATTCCCTCCAGCTTCAGAGCCCCAGTGGACAGACCATTCACGTTTTGCAGAGGAGTTAGGGGCTCTGGCTTTTGCTTTAGAGTTAGCTGTCCAGATCCTGGAAAGGGCTAGAACTACCCCCAAGTCACCTATTACACAAAGCTGACTCACAGAGCATGGAAAAGGAGGTTGGAAAATGGAGAGGGTGACCATGGGAGTGAGACAGAGCCCAGAATATAGCTCTGTTTCTTTTCTTCTCCTCATGCTTATACAACCATCTGAGAAAGAAACTGAGACAACTAATCAGTTGACAGGTACAAAAGACATGATAAACAAGGGGCTAGGACTAGAGGTGCTGCCATTTGTGGTGGAGTGGAAAGATGCTTCATTTATTCATTTCACAACCATTTATTGATGGCCCACAATTTGCTAGATGTATGCAGGTATGAAAGACATACCTTCACTTTAAAGGAGACCCTAGTTAAATATACCAGCTGATGAGTGTACAACAAACACACCCACCAAGACAAGGTTTGTGCAGTGTCTAAGGGTGATATGAAAGACCACAGCAAACACTTAACTGATTTTTTGGTTACATGTTGGATGTTGGCATAAATGCTTTATGTGGATTGAATCATTTAACACAACTCTATAAAACAGTGCAATTATCACTCCCCACTTAAAAGGTAAGGAAACGGAGACACTAAAAGATTAAAGACTTGTCCAAGCTCTTGAGGCCAGGCCCATGAGAAAGCCATCACTATTGCTTTCTGTTCTTCCTCTCCCTTCTTTCCTTCCCTCCCTGCTTCTTCCCTTTCCTTGTTTTTTCCTGTTTATTTCCTTTCCACTCTTCTCCTTCCTTTTCTTTTTTTTTTGTCTCATGACTAGAACTGTGAATTTTCTCTTGTACACCTATTTAATCCACTCGCCCCACAACTACTCTGAGTTGTACCGTTTTTCCTATTCCTAGACATAACATGGACCTTGAGGTTTCTGTCATCAGCCAGCTTGGGACTCAGGAAAGGTCATCCAACCCCTGTGGCCTGATTATTTCCACCTACAGGGTGTCTGGAGTCATGGGAAGGGCTGTGACTTTGGTGTGTGTGTTGGGGGGGTGGGTCTGCTTCTCACAATAGTCTCCATCTTGTTCTAGGGGTCTCTGGCCTTTCCCTGAACCTGGGAAATGGGGATAATGACACTTACCTGCTGGGGTTATGGGTGTCTAGCTGGGCACCTGGGATGCAATGACTGGGGGAGGATACAAATATTGCTATCATTGTCAGTAGTAATAGTTGTGATGTGATGCTTAAAAAAATCCCTACAGTGTGAAAAATGACTTTGGCCTTTAGACTGTCTGGTGCTGTCTGCTTCTCTTCATGGACCTGCGTGTGTCGCCTGATTATACACATCCATACACACTCACTGTGAACAGGGGCCTTCTTTGTATTTCCTGCACAGCACAGGCCTGCACGTGGTATGGGGCTCTGCGCCACTGACGGTTTGCATTGGGAGTCTCAGATGCAAGTGTGTTTTGTTTACCTCATGTATCTAATATGCTAATGACAGGAGGCAGTAATGAGCTGGCAGGGACCTGAGTGACAAAGAGCTGGCTTCATGCTTCCCCAAAGAGGCATTGCAGTGTCGATTGTTTCTTTTCTGAGAGGAATTGTCAAGACCTAGGGATATGGGCTGGAGAAAGGAAAGTGGGGGTGTTTCAGACAAGGGTTAGAGAAGTTAGATGCCCCTCCCAGGAAGGGTAAGATGTTGGCAGTCTTAGGAAGGGATACCAGGGTGTGGTGGGGAGCTACAGAGCATGGCTTGGTAGAGCAGGGGGAAGAGGTCTGCTGTGGGAAGTAGTCTGATGAGGTTTGAGACAGTCATCCATGTGACCCTGTTAAGTCACCCAGAGGATCTTGTGAGCTGCATGGTAGAGGGACTGGCCCCATGTGCCATGGACTTTCATCTTTTCTGCTCCTGGCACAGGGCCTGGGGTACAGGAGCATAGAGTGAGGGATGGACAATGATTTGCATGAGAATGTTGGCTGGCAACTTCCAGCAAGCTCTTTAAGTCCAATTGCAGCACTTAGCAAGTCAACAGACTCTTTGGACCTCAGTTTCCTTTTCTGTGAAATGGGTTTGACAATTCTTCATCACACAAGGAAGGTATGTGGATAGGTAAGACACCCAAAAAACTAGATAGCATTTGTTGCCCTCGACACAGAGAAACTAAAGCAGATACTTTAAAGCAACTGAGGCCAACAGAAGAAGGGGACCAGGAGCTAGAGAAAAGGTTAGCTCAAAAAGAATTAACCTAGAAGGTAACACACACGCACAGGAAATCAATGCGAGTCAACTCCCTGTATAGCTATCCTTATCTCAACCAGTAAAAACCCTGGTTCCTTCCTATTATTGCTTATACTCTCTCTTCAACAAAATTAGAGATAAGGGCAAAATAGTTCCTGCCTGGTAGCAAGGGGTTAGAGAGGGTAAGGGAGGGAGTGGGAGAGTAAGTGAGGGGGTGAGGGGAAGGGGGGAGAAATGACCCAAACATTGTATGCACATATGAACAAAAAAAAAATAAAAAAGATAATTCTTGTTCATGAGTCTGTGTTCCCAGCATTCAGGAAAGTCCTAGTCCCAAGTGGGTGGGTCATCAGTGCATATTCATCAATGAATGAGTAAGTGAGGGAATGGAAGGATAGGAAGGATACATCTCTCTTCTCTAGACAAGGGACGCAATCATCCCAAGACTAGAGTCTGGTCAGTGAGAGCAGGTTCACTGCAGCTTTTGGAGATGAGTGAGGAGAGCAAGTCACTGAGAGGCTGGTGAGCCCAGTGCAGTCTTGAGCCCTGAAGATGGGGAGGAAGCTGACGTGGTCAGTCTAGAAGGCCCCAAAATGTGTGGGAAGCCAACCATGAGTCAATAGACTAAGGTGTGCCTCCAAGGCTTTACACCAAATGCAAAGGAACAGTGGGGAACACATTCATGTAAGAGGTATGGGGCTGAATCCATCAAGGGCCCCTTGCCCTTGAGTGGACAGTGGGCAGTGGACAGGGCTGGGGGAGAGGGAGACAGGTCTGAGTTGCTGGAGTTTTCCCCAGAGGTGTGTAGGGCTGTATTCTATCTCTCACTGACATAGAGAAGGTCTGGGGTGGGAAGAAACGGGCCTGAGAAGTGGTTTTGTAGGACCCAGGAGGAGGGCTCAGTGAGCTGTGTCAGGCAGGGCCACCCAGAGGTCTGACTCAATTACCTCTGTGATGGATCTGACTCCTACAACTGACTGGGACACTGTCTTTGTATCCTTGGCTTTATCCTTTCTCTTTAGACTCTTCCTTTGTCTCAGATGAGACCCTGGTCTAGAAAAGCAAGCTGGGGGAGGAGGGAGCTGAGACCAAGAAGGGTGGGATGGATGAATGTCATGGCTGCAGGCCTCTCCTCCCTGGGATTTCTATTCCAGGCAGCTGTGACTATCATCTGAGGCTGAGTACAGAAGCCCCTGCCCCCAGCTGTACACACCCCTGAGCTGTGGGGCTGATCTTAAAAGTCCCCAGAGGTACTAGACACATGGGCTATGGTAAGAGGCCAGGCCAGCTGAGAGCAGAGAGTTCAGGGCTGTAGCACATCAAGGTGGGAGTGGCAAGGACATGGCAACAAGGCCCCTGAGGCAGTGACTTGTGAGCAGATGATGGTTGGAGGAGGTAACTTAGATCCGGGGACAAGGTAGGCCCCTTCTGTCAAATCCCTGGACCTCTGGAGCATTGATTTCCTGTCTGTATATCCCTCCCTAAGCAGCAGGTTGGTCTGGGAAAATTACAGCAAATAAAAATGGGAGGCACAAATCAGAGTTCAGAATTTTAATTCTAGGCCCCCTGAAGGAAATTCAGTTCCTTCAATAAGGGTCCTTGGACTGCTTTTTTTTTTTTTCTCCCAGTAATGGCCTGTGAAGAAAAGGAAGGACAGAGAGGCACCCAGCCTGGAGAGGGACTGGGGACAGAGGAAAGGTGAAAGAAGTCAGCCTTGGGGGCCTGTGAGAGTCAGGGACAGAAGGAAGAATCAGGAGGTCTTTCTGAAGGCAGGGAGTGCTACCTGGAGCAAGGGAGTAGGGACTTTCTTAGTGGCTGGAGTGAATGAGGACCCATGGAGAACAAGGAAAGTGGGTACTTGCAGTCCTGTGCTGACCAGCACTGGTCTAGCTCACCCTTCCTCTCTCCTCCCCTTTCTCTTCTCACTCCTGTCCTTTTCCTCCAAGGTTCTGTTCGAGAACAAGCTATGGTAAGAAGGAGAGGATGCATCCAGGCCTAAGTAAGAAGCATCAGCCAGGGGCAGCATCACATTTTGCACACAGTGGTCTCTGCAGCTCAGGCTGCCTCTGCCTCCCACCACCAGTCTCCCTATGAACCTTGAGCCATCGTGCTGCCCATTTTTGTCTGCAGGTCTATATATAGCAATAGAGATGCATGCTCTGGAATTGGATTTGATGTAGCCCTCTGGACTCCAGCTAACTTTTGGGGAGTAGTTTTCTTGGGAGCCTGCCAGTCCAATTCCTCCCTCATGAACACTAATTACCGCACAGACCTTCTCCATGAAATCGGTGCTGAAGCCATTTCCATCCAGGCGGCTCTCCAAGACGAAATTTTTCTACTGGGAACCGACAGCCGCAAATAAACCTACCATCTACTTAGCAACGGAGAGCAAGAGCAGGCGGGAGGTGGGAAGGGAGGGAGGGGTGTGGGGAGAGTGGGAGGGAAAGGAGGGGAGGGCTCTGCTTCTCTTCTCCCTCCTGTTCTCTATTTTTCAGAAAGGACATAATCATCTCTCGCTGGGAGGGTGGTACAGGGCGTCTCATGAGATAGTGCAATGGCCCAGGAGAAGGGCCCAGGCCACCTGTGACACCAATTCTTGCTCTTGATGGTTTGGGCTTGGCAGGGCCCCTCTTGTGGGCCCTATTGGGCAGCTGAGGAGTCCTTTGACAACTCTGAGTTTTCTTCTCTCTTCTCCCACCCTAACCTCCCTCACACCTCTGCAGACCTGTCCCATGCTTAGTGTACTCTGTCTGGCCTAAGGATGGCCTCTGACCCTCTCTGTGCTTGGTGTGTTTACTCTCATCAGTCAAGGCCCAGATAGCATGTCACTGCCTCTGCCAGGCAGCCCTCCCTGAGCCCTCTGGATAGCACCAGCCCCTTCATTCTGACCTCCAGAGGGTTGTGCAATACACCCAGCTGTGAAGTCATCTCCCGTCCTTGCTTCCTAACTGAACCTGTTGTGCATTAGCTGTCCCAGGAAAAATGGGCACTAGAGGGGAATGAGCCTCATAGCGCCAGGTGGAGTCAGTCCATCACCACATACCTGCCAGTAGGTGCCTTCTCCTCCATTTTGGCAGATAATAAGCTTGAAGCTCAGAGAGGTCAGATGGAATATTCCTGACCACTTAGAACTAGGGAGAGTCAGGGCTGGGGTTTGAATGCATGTGTCTATATCCAAAGCCCAGATGCTGGGGTTGGAGATTTAGCTCAGTGGAAGAGTGCTTGCCTGGCAAGTGTAAGGCCCTGAGTTCGGTCCCCAGCACCGGAAAAAAAAAAAAAAAAAAAAACAAAGCCCAGATGCTATACTTTCTCTCTGGCCTCCCCCAGGATGGCTCTGAGGCAGTACATGCTCCTGCTCATTGTCTGCCTCAAAGGTCAGCCCAGGGCTCTACTCTTAGCCTCGGAGCCAAGAGCACTTGCAGCCAAAGAACAGGAGAGTTTCATTTCCCTAGGAGATTTATCAAGGCCCAGGGCAGGCTCAGTGAGCTCTTATGACCACTGGCCACTTGCCAGGTTCCGGCTCTCCAGCCAACAAAACCCAATCTGCCTCTGAGCCCATGGCCGGGTCGTAAACACAGTACTGGCCTTGTCTAGTTCTGCCTCCCTCAGCAGAGCCCTCTCCAGTCCTGTGCTTAGCTGAGTGTCCAGGGACTGTATGCTATGGCCTCTGCTCACCCTTTACCTCTCCCAGAACCCTTAGCCTTTGTTTTCTGAGACCCACCCCCCCAGGATGGGCACTTCCAACAAAGCTGATGAGATGGGTCTAGTGCCATTGCTGCCACCAGGGCTTGGTGAATGGCTTCACTTCTCTGGTTCTCAGTTTCTCCATCTATCAAATGGACACGATGATTCCTGCCTTACTTCCCTTGCCTAGGTGGGTGGTGTGACCAGTGGAAAGCACTGCAACCTTGAATATCAAGCAGCATCCATCAAGTCCTCAGCTCCAGTTACCCTGCTTTTTGTTCACTTCAGACTCTCCTGACCCCACTGTCCCACTTCCAGGATGGATGAGTAAGGCCAGAGCTCAGCTTTTCTCTCCAGAAAGAAGCAGTAAAATTTAGAGAACTCCCAGCAGGATGGAAAAACTCTTCATGGGGCAGGAAAAGGTCAGGTGTCCCTGAAAGAGTTTTTGGGCTTGAAATCACGGGATTGTATGCCCAGGACCCAGCTCACTTCCTCCTTTGGGTATTTGCGACCTTATTTATAAGTGGGAAGTGGGCCTGTATGGACCGATGAAGCAGAGATGGTATGGGGTGGTAGTTAAAAATGGGGCTTTGCACAGTGTGTGGCCCTGTCCTTAGTTGTATGATTTGGTCCACGTTCTCCCTGTTTTTCATCATTTGCAAGTAGGGTTTGAGAAAACTTGCCTTCCTGGGTGCTGAGGGATGACTGAGAACACACATGCCAAGTGCTGGAAAGCTCCTGCCTGGGATGTGCACCCTTGGCTGGTGTTAGCTCTTAGTATTCTATGGGTAATACTAGTCACCATCAGCATGATGAAGCATTTGCCACATGCCAGGGACATTGCTGAGCGTGCTGCACATTTTCTCATTTAGTCCACCGGTTCTATTTTAATTTTTTGTGTGCCTGTGGAAAATGTGGAGGGGGAGAGTGGCAAGGTCAAAGTGCAACCAAGGATCATGGACATTATTTGGTATCTACAGAGTAGGTCCCAAGGGACTGACTAGAGTAAGTGGCTTCTTCACAAAGGAATGGGCCTGAGTTGTGGACACTTTGGGAGCTGGTGAGGGTGGTGACCACCTAGCTTGGGACCAAGAGGGGACCCTAGATCTGACTGGAGGATGTCTTCCTCAGGCCATGGAGGGATGACACTGATGAAGGCAGAGAAAGTGCCATGGGGGGTAGGGGTCCTTGGTCAAGAGGAGCAGAGAGAGCAACATTACCTACAGAACAAGGTCCTCACATGGCTGGTTCAGGATGGAACACTAACATAAGTCCATGTGGCTTTGCCTGGCTGAGGCCCATGGGCTGGGTGACCTATGGCAGCCAGGCTAACTCACAGAGTCTGGGAAGCACTCTGTGCTTCACACATACTTCTTTTCAATGATGCTTACATTTTTTAGTTTTGCTTCCCCACTTAGATTCTTGTGTAGTTTTCTTTAGAAAAATTCTAACCTCCCTTCAGCAGACTAAGCTGAAAGGGATACACCTTCTCCAGGGGCAGCCTGGAGAGGAAAGTGGCAGTGGGCACATCTGTCCTGGCTGGAGCTCAGGAACAGAGGGCTTTGAGTGACCAAGACCTCTGTGTATCCAAGGCCAGATGGGGTGACTGTAGGGGTCAATCCTTTCCTGCCTAAGGTAAGTGCCCTCCTCCCAAGAGAATCATTTCCAGGAAAGATTCTTGGTAACAAAGAGGACACCAGCGACTGAAAGGGGATCAGGATAGTTACAGACATGGATTTGGTCTCAAACAGACCTTGGTTCCTGTTTGGGCTCTATCACTTCCTGGCTGTGTGATGTCAGGCAAGTTCCTTAAGCTCTCTGAGCTCCACTTTCCAAATTGTGCAAAGGAATCTAGGTAGTGTTAACTGTGTCATGGGTCTGTGATGTATGTGAAGCTCCCAGTACAGTGATAGGACCCATGAGTATCCCTTTTGTGATTCTGTGGAGCAAAGGCACTGCCCCTGGGTTGCCTAGTCTCCCTCAGCTACGATGGTAGACATCCTTTCTGTGGATCAGAGGGTAGTGGCATTGACTCATGGGCAGGTGCCCCTCCTGGACCTAGGCAGAGCAATGGGCAGGGAGGGCCATTCAGAACCTGAGCTCATGTTTGTTTCTCACCCTCCTCTCCCCACCCAGGTGCCGCCCCCCTGTTCTTTGAGCATTCTCAGTTCCTTCTCTCAGGCAGGCAGCTGAGCAGAAAAACAAATCAAAGTTGCCTTCATGTCTTGGAGCCCGGCAATGCTCCCACGAAGCGATCCCTTGCTTCCCATTACCCACCCCAATAACTCTTGTATATGGAGTGTGAAATAATTAGCAGTGGCAAAAATAATTTAGGAAACAAGAAGAAACTAATTGTATGGGCTTGTTTGGGGAAAACACAGCCAACCAAAAAACCCACCATGTGGAGAGAGGTGGACAAACCGATCAGCAGACAGACTTGACCCTAAAGACCAAATTCAGAGGTGGAGGACCTGCTATCAGGACCTGCCAGGCCACCTATGCTGTAGCGAGGACAGGTGCTCTCATGGGCACAGAAGTGACTTTCCAAACACATCTGCAGTCTCTCTCATGCCATTCAAGAAGGGTAGACAGGGAGGGAGGCTGAGTCACCTGGAACAAACTTATGTGGTTCCCTGGTCTGGTACCCTCCCAGACTTGACTAGAGGCGGCTGGCAGGCCCCTTACCCCCAGCAGGCCCGGAAGGTTCCTCTTTTCTCGCCTGCTTGCCTTCCCCTCTCAGACTTCCAGCCCCAACAGACGCCCAGTGCACATCGGTGCCGTGGCTTGGGCATCGTTAAACACGATGGGGTGCTTCCCTGGGAAATGGGGGAAAGCAGCCTGTGCCTTGCACTTTATGGCTCTTCTCACTTTGAAAAGTTTGCTTCCTCCTTGGGCACTTTTCCACCTCCTGAGCTTCTTCTCATCTTCCACCTCATTTGCTCTCCACTTTCCAGCAAGTGGGGGGTTGGGCGCCCTTGTTTCCTTGTGACAGATGAACAGGTGTATGGAAACGGCCATACACCTGAGTGGAAGGAATGAGGGCCAGAGGAATAAAAAAATAATTGGGCAAAGGTCACAGTCACCAGGAGGTTGGCTCAGGGAGTGACCCAGGGCTGTCTCCCTGTACTCTGCTGCTCCTGGCTTTCCTTACCCTGCTGGAAAACTACAGGCCAGTCTACTCCAGGCAGCCACCATGGATCTCCGTTGACCACCATAGTCTCCTCTGCTTTCCCCAGACACTGTCCAAGGCCTGCAAAACCCCCATTTCTCATCTGAATGAGTGCTGGGCAACAGGGTGGGGAAGAGGTCTCTGTGGTCCTCCTGTGGTGACCCTCCGCTTCTCTGGTACCCCTCCCTTTAGATGTGGGCCATTTGTATTTATCTATAACTGGTCTACACAGTTGTTCTTCAGGACAGAATCTTCCTGTCTCCCTGTAAGCACCTGTCTGCTATCTCCTCAGTCATTTTCTCTTATCTGGACCATTACAATCACTTCCTAATTTGTCTCCAGGCCCCCAGCATCTCAGTATCAGGTCAGCACAGTAATTATCCTAAGGCCAGGTTCTAAGCTGTGACATCCTTGCTTTTGAAACTTCCATGACTTCCTATTTCCTCTAAAATCAGCATACACTTTTCAGATTGGCCTTCTGCATGAGGCTGATCCGTCATCCCCTTTAGTCAAATCTTAATGTTCAAGGGATCACTTTAAATCTTGGCTCCCTAGGGAGAAGGCAACCTTTGAGAGCCTGCCTGGTTTTATAGCTGGTTGTCTATTTTTACCAGGAATCACAATGGCCCCATATGTCCTTTAAGCCACTGTGGCTTGTTTGGTGCTCATCTGTCAGACACATCACTACCTGCTGGTGCCTGTGAGGCTTGGGGTTGTTCACACTTTTCCATCTTCTAGAGTTCTGCCACGTTTGGGGATTGGCAGCTCCAAGACAGAAACCCAGGAGTTCTACATCCCTCCTCTGTGTACCCCGTAGCCATCTTCAAAGTGCATTGAATTCTGCTGCTCTACCCTACACCTGTACTTGCCTCTGACCAGATTCAGACCATGCCATCACTTTTGAGTTGGTCCCTACTGCAGCTATGAAGAGTTGCCACCTGCCTCCAGGTTTCCCAGGCAGGCCCTATGTGGGTGCCTTCCTGTTTCTGCCATTTCTTATCCCCATGATTTGGCTGAAATATGGTGCTGGCTTGCTGTGGCAGATGTGATCAGTCAGGGTTAAGATGGAGCAGGGGCCCTTGCAGGCCAGTCTAAAATATGGGAAGCTGTGGGAGCAGATGAAGATTTTGGCTGGTAGACACCAGGGAGACGTGTATGTCTGAACCATCAGTCTGGAATCACCACATGGGATGAGCTCAGGGACAATGTCTGGAGGCAAGAGAGTGACTCCCCAGAGACAGGCCCTTCTGAGCCTGTTTGCTGTGCTAATTGCCTGACAGAATTTCAAGGTCTCATCACACACTCAGCAGCTAAGGTCTTCTGCCGGGTAGGGGTAGGGTGGCGCACAAGGCAGATGAGCTCTGAGTGGCACTCCCACCTCCTGCGGGGCTGATGAATGGCACCAGGTATGCATAGGCAGAGGATGCCTATTTTGCAGCCTAACAAATGCCATAGGTGCAGCTGCAGGGGACATGAGCCAGCTGTTCTCATCACATCTCTGTGTGTGCTGTTCAAGGTCACGCTGTGAGTGCAAGTGGTCTGGTGGACGGGGGTTAGGAGTATCCTCCTGATCCCCCGACCTGCTGCCATTAGCTTGGTGCCCTTAGCTGACTATCTCTTCCTGGCTGGGAAAGCAGGAGAGGGAGCTTGGGAGGGTCTTAATCCTCCGAGCCCAGCCAGTTGAACTGTGCACATGCCAGCAAAACCTTGAGATCTTGCGATCTATGCTTTGAGGAAAAAGGCAATCTATTGTCTGCAGTTCCCCTGTTTCTAGGGTCACGTCATTCTGCTCAACCCATTCTGCTTCCTGGGGGTTCTGCTTACACGACTCTACTTCAAAGCCCCATCTTCATTGCTCTGGGATGACACCAGTCTCCCAACCGCTGGTGGAGCTCAAAGGTTTAGTCATCCAAATAGACTTTAACTTGTCCTTCCCCAACTCACTTAAATGAAATTTAATGGAAAAATGTTTTCCATCTTGTCTCCCTTCCAATTAAAAAATGATTAGCACCTGAAGTCACTTGTCTATAATGGAATCTAGAAGATGCTGCTTTCACATGAATTAATATTTAGCATATTTAGATAGTTTGAGTTCAGCAAAAAAGCACTGTTAAGCTGGGACATCCAGGCACTGAGTATTCTGAACATGTGGAAGAGCCATGTGTGGTGTGGTGGAAAAATCTAGGAATTGTCATCCGAGTTTGAGGTCCAAACCATGAAGGGACCTATCTGAACCTGAGTGTTGTCATCTGTAAAACTGGAATAAAATTTAACAGATTGGGTGACTCCTGGGATTAGTGAGACACATGGCAGGCACACACTAAACATTGAGTTAATCTGAGTCTAGTTGGAGAACTTGACACAGACAAGTTAGCTTGGAAATTTAGAAACAAAAGAAGATATCTATCATATGATCCAGCAATTCTGTCCCAAGGTGCTGACGGCAGAATGAAGCTTGGCTTGCTCTTGGTCTTGCCTGGGTCTTTCTCAATGGTCTGGGGGTACATTTCGCAATGCTAACATTGCCCCCAGTATTTCACTGCCCCATAGATGATACAACGGTACCAAAAACAGAACATGAGTTCTCTCTCACTTTGACTCTTAGGGTTCCCCTGTGGAAAAGCATCCTCTCCTCCTCCAGGTATTCCACCTGGCCCATCCACACGATGTCCTCTTCACCACCTACAGTGACTTCCAGGAAGCATAGTCACAGGCAGAGTGGACTAAGGGGCTGTGCCTGAGACTGAGAAGGGGTGGCTTGCTGGAGATGGCTCTGCTTTGCAGGCCAATATGGGCTTTCTGTTTTCTTCTAGGTCACTTGCTGCAGCCTGTGCAGGCACCACTTATTGCTCACCACCCTACTTCCTGGTCCTCACCTTCCCCAACCTGAGGGTCTCCTGGTGGCTCTGTAGTTATGTGTTGAATGAGTAAATGATACATAAGTAAAAGGGTGGATAGCCTCTGTCAGGCCTTTTCACCAACCTCTCCCTTCACTGTGTGTTTGAAGTGGAGTCTTGGTCCCTCAACCACCCTTCTTTCCATCAGTTGCCCTGCAAACAGTCCCGGTGCTAGGCCATGTTCCCACTGTGTGCTGCCCAGGGGAGTACGCAAACTTTGGGTACAACAAGCTCCCTGGGATGAGGTCTGGGTTTCCCACTTTTGTGTGGAACCCCATCACTATTGACCCTTAAGGGGACTTGTATACCTCATGTGCTCCTCTCAGGACTCAACTCAGGACATGACTCATTCACTTGCTCCCACCTGTCTTTCTCCAGGCTCAAGCTGACCATCTTAGTCTAATGCACCCAATTGACACATTCCTCCCACTGCCACTGACTGCCCAGGTATGAGTCTCCTCAGGCTGGGAGCTCGGGTGCACTGCCTTTGCATCTGTCACAGCACTTGTCACTTTATAAATGTCCCAAATGGTAAGAAAGAAGCTGGCCTCTGAGGTAAGGTTTTGGGTTTCTTTTTCCCTCCAAGCTTTCTGCAATTCTTTCATCCTCCTCCCCTCCCTTCATTCTTTTTCTTTAAAACCTAGAGGGAATACAACTTCAGCATCACCACCCACTTTATAAATACTTTGACAAATGGTTTCTCTCCTACCATACTTACCCTAAGCAGGGGCATCTGTCATTTTGGAAGGCAACTGTTTACAGCCCTCCCCACCTTTAATGCAGAGTCAGCAGTTGGGGGTGGGGATGGTGGAAGGGGCAGCCAGGCTGACAGCAGTTTGTCAGGCCCAGAATTTAAAAAAGAAAGGCAGAAAAAAAAACCCCCAAAACAACTCTCTACAACTCACAGAGTAATTGTCGTCTCCTTGGCAACAGAGCAGCAGTCTGGGACCTTGCTCCAGCCTCCTTCCTGGGCTGAGAAGCACCAAGATAGTGGGGGTTGGAGAGTGTTTTCCATCCTCCTATGGCATTTGGAAGAGGATCTGTTTTTAAGTCACCCCATAGCCACCTTCTTGCTTTCCATTGGTTTTTTGGCTGCAATTCATAATGTCCAGACCAATGTCCTAAGCTGGGAGAGCCAGAGCCAGAAATTTCCATGGTAAGCATGGTGGAGCACTGCCAGGCAGCTCCCCCTCCAGGATGACTGCCCCTCTGAAAATCCCTCATTGTTTAAGGCTATTCTATTATCACTATTGCTTTCTCTTCTTTTTCTTTCCTTTTCTCTTTTTCCTCCCTTCTTCCCTGTTTCCTCCTCCTCCTCCTTTTCCAGCTCTTTCTCTTTCTCTTCTTCCTCCTTCTCTTGCTCCATTTGCTTTTTTCCTACTTCTGTTCTTTGACTTCTTTTTCCTTTTTTTCTTTCTCTTTTTTGTTCTCTTCCTCCTCCCCTGTATTTCTCACCCTTCTCTTCTTCTCGCTCTTTTATCTTCCTTCATCTTTCTTCTTTCACCCTGCATTTGTCTCCTTGCTAAAATGCCCTTCTCCCTGGGATCCCTGAAGAAGTCTTTAGTATTGGGGGATAGGGGGATGGAGGCCTCAGAGATCCAGAGAGGGATGGTGGGATCTCCCTGGCACAGAAGACCTAGGAGAATGTGGGAAAAGGGCATCCTCAGAAGTTCAGGAGAACAGGAAAAACTTTCACCTTCCCTAGTGCCCACCAAAGACCTGGATGGGTTATATGTGGTCCACAAGTATAGAATGGAAGTATAACAAAGGCCTTCCCTTCTCTGCTTCAATACAGATCCCCTCATCTCCCAGGAGAACCTTTGGTCTCTCCTTATCAAGGAACCCTTCCTTGGCTACCAGGTCAAATGGCCCATCCCTTTTCTGCCACCTTCTACATCCTCTCTCTCAGTGCATGCCTATCTTCTAGGAGGTGGTATGGCCTTCCAAACAAGGTATGAGTACCTAAGAGGGAGAGAGAGCCTCATATTTATGGGCTCTTCTGTGGTTGGAAGGTGTTCAGCAAATATGAGTCCAAGGATGGGCAGCAGATTTGACATTTACTTCCCAAAGGGAAAGGTTTGGCAAACCACTGGGCAGGGGCGTGGTCCCATTCTTATGCAACAGATCTGATTTTCTCCATTGTTACTCTCACTCTAGACCCTCCATAACTCAGACCAATCTTTTCTTTCCAGTTTTATCTACTAGGCACCTGCTAAATCCCTTTTCTTCCTGTTCATTCCCACCATGAGGCCTGTGCTCCTGCTGAATCCAGCACCTGGAATACCTCCCTAGACTTTTCTGCTTATCTTTATCCAACCTGTATTTTCAGGTCAAGTTCAAATGCTTCCTCCTTCATGGAACCTCCTTGAAGTGTTTCTGAACCTTTCTATCCCTTGTCTTGTTACAGAAGTCACAGTCCTAGAGGCCTCTCCTGCACTGTTCACACTGATTCATGAGTCCCTAAGTTTTTGCCTCTTTCCTTTTGTGTGGATGACATGTGTGTACCTTCCAACAGGCATGAGATGGGTCCCTCTGGGGTTATGGCTCTGCAGACATAAGAGATGCTCAAGGAAAGTTCATAGAAAGATGGTAACACAGATATCTCTGTCTATAACACCCCTGGTAACTCTTTGGATGTGTTCCCCAGTCAGGAATCTTCTGCTCACTGGTCCTGGCATTCCTGATTCTGTGTCCTTTGCCTTCCCTCCCCATTACTTGAGGGGTCCTTGATTAGCAGCTGAAAATGAGGTTCTTGCCATTCTCTCTCCTGGGTCAATGGTATTTTAACAAGTACCAAAACTTCCAGCAAAAGTAGCAAAGTTCTGTAGCCCAGGGCCTCCATTCAGTTGGTGGGTTAGGACTTCTCCACAGTATGGTGGATCACTGGCAAACATTTATTGAGCACTTACTTTATGCATAGCACCATGCTGACTGCCATTGTGGGATGGGGTGGGGGCGAAGGAAATTTCTTTCCTGGGCATGGCATCTGATCCCAGGGAGCTCACAGACCCCTGAAGAGCAAGGCAGACACATGAATATATAGATTGCATAAGGAAACAGAGGGAAGTGAAACCAGCTTAGCCACTCTTGAAAAAACTGACCCATTGAGGTCATGGTCCCAAACCCAAGGAGCCCCCAGAGGTAAACAAACAGCTTAAGGAAAGCAAAGGGAATTAGAATTGTAAAAACCTTTCTGTGATAATAAAATCTAGGGTATAAAACAGGTTGGGAAATTTAGTTTTTCAATATATGATTTCTCCCCCTCTCCTTTGAAAATTCGCATATCTATTCTGCTTCAGGTTGGGGCTCCTTTAAATGGTTTTATTAAAAAAATCATTTACTGTGGGCTTTTCAGTTCAACTTTAACTGGACCGGGTGGAAATTAAAAAAAGGATATTTTAAAAATAAATTATATAAATTACAGCCCTAATTATACAGGATCTTTTAAAAATGTATCCAAGCATTAAAAGAAAATCTTTTTTTAAAAAAAATGTCCCATTTCCCTGTTCCATTGCAGGGGCGTAATTTAGATACTTTTAACAAATCTTCATCCTTTGGAAGATGCAGGCTCTCCAGGCCCATTTGCCTGTGTCTCTTTCTGTGCGCTATTATTATTTGATAACTTTGGACTTAAATCTGCATGAGAGCCAATTATCTCTCTTTGTCATCAGGCAAGCTTGCTGTTCGGCAGCAGTTTTTACAGTACAGTAAAAGCCTGACAGAGCCTGAAGGAGGGGGATTTGCAGCTCAGATTACTCTGAATCTTGCCTCCCCAATGGCTCTCCTTATTCCTTTTTTTGTTTTTGTTTTTCATCATTCCTTCATGCAACAAGTTGTCCTCCTCCAATTGCTCCACAAGCCTTCCCAAGCCTCTCCCAGCCTAGCCACCTTCTGGTGATGGCTTCCTGGAGGATCTCATCCCATCAAAGTCTATCATGTTTGTCTGTTTCTTGTCAACCAAAGCTTCCAGAACAGAAGTGGTAGGGATGGGCATTTCTTGGCCCACCCTCCAGTAGAGATCTAAGGCAAGGGTCACACTCTTTACTTCTAACTAGTACAGGTGATCTGGGGACCACAGTGCTGGAGGGAGACAGGCTTCTCTGAAGGAGCTCGTAGTCTGATGGGAAATGGATTAGATACCCAGGAAATGGCATTGGAAAGGATGGTGGTGGACTTCCTGCCTTTGCAATAAACCAAGGATGTCAGAAATTCTAGTATTGCTCCTGGCTGGGGCATGGGAGTGCTGGGAGTGAGCTTGGGCTCCTGCTTCTTTGGGTTCTCCACCAAGAAGATTAAGAAAGTGATGACTGTCAGCTTTGCAGGCAGCTGGAGACCTCAGCTAGACCCCAAGAAACCAGACTGGGTGGAGTGCAAAGGCAAGATACACTTCATCGCATGAAAGCAGGACTTGGGGCTTGGTACGTGGAGACTCCTGATATGCTTTGGTGAAGTGAGTCCATGAATGAATAAATAAGTGAATGATAGCAGTATGAAGGGAAAAGGATGGAGAGGCTGGAGATGTATAAGAGGGTATAGGGCATTAGATCTTTTCAGCTCCAGGTGGTAAACTGCCTTTTCTGGCAATTTTTTTTAAACTGACTTTCCATCATCCTAAGCATAGAGCCCAACAGTCTCTTCCTGCTTCCTGGTAGACCAGGGTCCCTTTTGGCCCCCTTCCTGGCCTCATACAGACTTTCCTTTTCTGGAAGACTCTTTCCCTTCCATGTGGACCACACTTCCTATTACTTTTGGCATCACTTCCTCTCAGAATTCCTTCTTGGCCCCCAAGTTGAAGTTGGGTGTTCTGCTGGTTCCAATTTTCACTAACTTCCATCCTCACATGATGCTAAGCCTGAGTCCTGGCCAACACAGGGAGCTTGGGAAGACTGAGCCAATCCCCTGGCCACAGACTGACCCTTCCCTCCATTTGGGCATTTCACACAAAATCTAAATGATGCTTAATAGTGGCTAGAATTAACTACCTGTGGACCAAACAGCATGGTCAGCACTTTATATAAGTTACAGTATTATTCTTTAAGTCAAGACCTGGCTTGGATGGATGACTTACTCAAGGCTAAATGTCATGTATGTGGCAACAAGCCAGTTTAGAATTCAGGCAGCTTTGGCTCTACAGCCTTAATTATTTCCATTACGTTGACTGGCCATGAGGCTTTGGGCTCAGAGAGGGTGACTTTACCCTAGGGCTGGTGTAGGGCAACAGACTTCTACTAGCTGCGCTTCTTAGCTGCATAGTTTAGTTCATGGGGCACATCCCTGAAAGTAGTCTCCTTTCATTTTCACCTCTTGGTCAAACATCCCTTCCCAAGAAACTCCACTAGAATAACATGGCCTGTATTCAGTCTTTGTGCCAGACTGTGATGCCCTGAGAGGCTGCAGAGACTCTGGTCTTCTACTTTTGGTGTTAACACTCCCCTCGCGCATGGGTACGTGCATATGCATGCCCTCATTCCAGTATGGGTAGCTGGTGAGAGCAGCTGGCTCTATAAGTCTCTGCTTTCTCCTTGACTTTGATGAGCCAGAGATGCTATAGGGTCGGTTGCCTTCCTGTCCTTGCCCTTGTTGGAAGGCTGATGTTGGGCTGGTGGAGTGTCCACCATCTCTCCTCACTCAGAGAATGCCCAGAGCCCTGGCACTTCTGAGCAAGGGGCCAGTTGTCTGCAGTTGGGACTGGGGTGCCTTCCTGATGGCGGGTATTTGCATTAGTTTTTAAGTGAGGGCTTCCTGGAAGGTAGTGGAAAACAACATGAGTGTTCTTTTTTTTTTTGTAGGTAGGCGTTTGTCATTAAGTGATATTGTTCCCAAACTGGCTGCCAGGCAGGGGTAGGGCAGTGGGGTCTTCAGGAGCTGCCTTGCTGGGGTAAGCTCTACCCATTTTCACTGCCACTCAGCCCACTGCATGGACGGGCTCTTCTGTCACGCTCATCTTGGACTGTCCAGGTTTTAGCACTGAAAGGTACACGTTAGGAAGATCTCTCAGTCCCAGGCAAGCCATGATGGTTGGCACCCCCTTTGTCTAACGCACTTCTGCAACTGTCTCAAGGGTGGGTACTTCAGTATGGCTGGAGGCACCCCTATCCCAACTTCTCTTGTCTTCCTCTCTGTGAGGTCTGGGAAAGGGCTCATGGAAGGAATAAAGTACAGCACTGAGATGGTTCTAGCCCTGGCTGTGTGCTCTGTGAGACCTCCTGGGGTCAGGGAAGGCACCTCCCACCTTAGGTTTGGTATCCATTGCACTTAACGCAAGATGCCCTGCAGCAGATCACCTGAGTCTCCTACTGGCAGTTGCATAGTGCTGGGGTAGGAGCTATCACTGGAGGAGGGTCTGGAATGGTGCAAGAGATAATGCCTGGTTCTCCCTTTGCCCACGATTCAAAGACAGAGCCACCATGGGTGTCTGATTGGTAGGGAATGGGTGGTGGGGAGGCTTTGGGTGTCTAGCATCTGTCCCTGCATGACCCTCTCCTGGATGCCTAGCCCTTGATTTTGTGAGCTCTGGGGGAGGCTTATTGGTAGCTGTTCCCTGGTCTCACACTGCTGGCTGGCAGGCAGAAGGGTGGGCGGGCAAGCACAATATTACCCTTAAGATAAATGAAGAAGAGTTTCAGCCCTTATTGGATTATAGATTTTATTGAACTTTATAAATTCCAATTAGCAGACCCCTGGGCAATAAGCGACACGCGGCCCGTGGCTCACTTTATAGCATGATTATGACCCTGTTTATCCTCCCCTGAACAAGAAGTATTAATGGAGGAAATGAAGGAAAGAGGACTCGAGAATACATAAAAACAGATATTGGTGACACAGAGACATACAGGGTCAGGGAGAGAAAACAACCTCCGGGTGGGCACCAGAGATCAGAAGATCCGAGATCCCACATGCTCAGGACCACAGGGAGCTTGCCCACCCCTTGGCTTCCCTCCAAGAGCATGAAGCCCCCTAGACCCCAGATGGCTTCTGGGGCCAGAAAGTGCTCCCATCTACTGCCCAGCCCAAGGCGATCTCATTTGGGTTGGAGTTTGATTTCTTACATGCTAAGTCCTGTTTGTATGCTTCTCCTATTCAGCAGCCACTGCCTAGACCCTCATCTCTATAGCAGAGCACTTCAGGGGTAGCTGACAGGTTCCTTAATGCATTAGAGGGGTTCTTTGATTTTTGAGGCTCTGATGGACACCAACAGGCATTTGTCCTTGAAAAATGTGCCCTTTGCATGCAGACACAGCAATTTTGCCTACATATTCAGGAGATTGTAGGATTCCTGAAAATTGATCATGGATCCCCCTTCCTCTATGGGACTGAAGGCATCAATAAAGAATCTTTGAGTTTGGATGGAACCCAGACTTGTTGCTCTCTCTTCCAGTTGGAAGTCTTGAGCGCCCATGGATAACTGGGCAGCCTCCAGGGGCCTGGCAACAACTGGCAATACCCTTCCAGCCCCAACTGCTTTTCCTTTCTTCCTGGACACATTGCTCTGTGTTTCAAGTTTTAAACCGTTAATAATCAGGACCCAGGACAGTGGCTGGGTAGAAACTACATTCCAGAGAGGTGTGGGAATGGTTGGGAGATTTCTGAGCTGGCCTGGTGGGTGATGCCAGGCTCTCCCAGACCAAAACCCCCCCTGGAGAGGGAAGCATGCGCAAGGATGGCATGCCCTCCTCATTTTGTCTGGCTTTGTTTGTACCCTCCTCTCTCTTCTGCAGGTCATCTTTCTTGGAGGCGTCAGTGGAAGATTAAAAAAGAGAAAGAAAAAAAAAAAAGAATTTCTCCTATCAGCATTTTGCTGTGTGTGGAAGCACTAACGCAGAAGTACTGGAGGAAGCTTTTGTAGTTTGAGCAGGATGAAAAATGCTTCAGGTGTTCCTCAGTCTGCAACAGTATGTAAATAAGACACTGAAATCTGTAAGCAGCCAAGGGCATGTCTGGTTGGCCAGGCCTATCAGGAGTCACTGAGGAGCCCCTGCAGCCAGTAGCCCCTGGTGGTCCAGGCCTGGCAGGGCCTGTGTTCTGTACCTTTGTGATCTATGGGGTACACTAGGCCTCTCTTTCTTCAGATACGTAAGGGTGTATATTTACAAATGCTGGCAGTCAGAAACTACCCTCCCACAACTTCCTTGATTGCCATCCTCTGCAGGACAATCGGCCAGGGGACATGAGCAGGGAGAGAGAGCGTTTATCTGGGCAGACTTTGTTATTGATGAGTGGTTAAGAGCAGGTGTTGGAGCTGGTCTCTCTGTTCCCAGAGGTCCCTGGGTTACTGGCCCCACAAACTTTAGGTAGTTCTATGGAAAACAAAGCTGTTTTTTTTTTTTCCTTTTCTCCCTGCATAGTTGAAATAAGTTGGGTCTGGGTGGGTGACTGGTGTTTGGGGAGAGGGATAGCAAGACCTCAGAGCAGAGCTGGGAGCCTGAGGGCCATTGGTGCTCTCTGTTCAGTCCTATTGAGCCTGCTGCCTACCTGGAACTAAAAAGCCCATTTTAAAATCTCTGAGGTTGCTCAAGCTTGGGAAGAGGTTTCTGCCTGGGTCCCAAGTCATTTTGGGGATTTTCCTTCCCACCCAGGGGGAAATACCTTAGGAGGCCATGCCTTTCTTGGCTGTTATTCTACATCATACTGCAGCGCCCATAGTTTTCAATCTATGAGTTCAGCAAGTAGAGTACAAATGCCAGAGCTTCAGGTGTTTCAGTGTTCCTGGGAAGACAGAAGGGACTCTGGGGTTTTCCTGATACTTCTGCCACAATCGGGAAAACCCCTCTGCACATGACCAAGCTTCCTCCCCTCCTTCACCCTTCTAGTAATGATGAGGAGTCCCCTCGGATCATCTTAAACAGATGAAGAAGTAATCTGTGTGGGGGAGACAGGAGTATATGAGGGGGGTCTGGAGTCTCCCTCTTGCCAACAACCAGTTTTGAGTGACTGTGGCCCTGACCCCCCTCTCCTGGTCTTTGTTTCCTCAAAGCAAAGTGGAGTATTTGGCTCAGCTGATCTCTGAGGTTCACATCAAATCTGAACTATGTAGATTCCTTTCGCTGATGTTTCAGGCATGAACACAAATTAGCACGTATGGAGAAGTGTGGCAAGGAATAATGGTCCCCAGCCCCCACCCCATGCCCCACTCTCTTTTCTCTCCTCAGCCCCCTGTAATAGATCATACAGGATAGATTACATTAATTTTCTATAAACTATATCAACTTGAGTGACATGTCCTTAAGGGTTGGCTGATTGATATCTACAATGCGGTCTTATAATCTAAAATCATATTAATATTAATATTAAAGATTTTCTGTCCTTTATGTGCACCATTAAATCTGGAGTATAAGGTGAAATTGACAACATACATTTTGACAGCTTATCTATAATAAATATGCAAATCTTGATGCCCACATGTCATCACAGATGCACTGAGGCTCTCTGAAGATCAGAGCGTGTCTGTCTCTCGTGTGACATTTTCAGTGGAGGATCAGAGGAGCCGTCTGGGCGGTAGGAGCAGCGCTGGGCGAACCTTTGCTGGCGGTGACCCTGGCCTCTCCTGTCTGCCTGTGAAAGCCTGTCCTTCATCCTGCCAAGCAGGCAGGAGGGCTTGAGGAGTGACAGCCACAGGGAACAGGGGACCGCATTGTATACACCCTCTGGAGTAGGCACAGGGAAATCTAGCTTTTCTTGTTTTTTCTTTTAAGTCCCTATGGAACTTTTGCTGTTCCCCACCCCACTTGTTTACAGCAGGCTACCTTCACTCTGCACCCAGTGAGTACTGGAGTTAGGGGCTCCTGCTTAGGGGTTATGTGTACTCATAACCTCCTGTGGTCTGTTACGCATCTGTAAGTGGAGAAGAGAAGTGGTGCCTCAAGCCAGAGTGCACCACACAGTAGAGCCTCAGGAAAGGGCAGCTGGTAAATTATTTTCTAAGTGAGTTCCACTTCCTCCTGACCCAAGCCACATGCACTGCTCCTTCCCGTCCCTATATCTCCCACTACCATCCCATACAAAACAGGATCTACAACTTCACAGTGACTACTGCAGATTTTTCTCTGCTTCTGATCTATGAGCACCACATGACAGGGACCACATATCTCTCTCTTTCCCCAGCCTTAGCCCAGGACCCAGATGAAGCTGAGATAGAAGATGAGCTGAGACTGGGGCTAAGGAACTGATTTTTTCAACTTTATTACTTTTTTTATTTATCCATATGATCTTAAAAGGAAAATCTTGTCATTTCTCCCCGGAGAACTTATCAAGTCTGACTTTGGGGTGTGTGTGTGTGTGTGTGTGTGTGTGTGTTGGATAGGGCAATGAACTGAGCTTGTAACACATATTATCCTCCTGTTATTAAAAGGGATTTTGAGGAATGAGCTGGAGGGGGTGATGCAGAGGACTTTTGAATGACTGTAGGGTCGTTTGTCTGAGATGAGCTCCAGGCCGCCTTGGTGGTCCCATCTTCTGTCTTGCCTGCTAACAGGGCAGCAGGGCCTACTGACCCTACGTCTGATCACTAGCTTCCTGTTATTCTCTCTGACCCACATTAGGGAGTGACATCCAATCTCTCTGGTCACCCCATCAGTTTGATCTGCCTCAGGTTCCCGGCACTGCATCTTCCTGCTCCCTACCCACCTTCCTCCATGAAATCATTCCACCTCAGTTCAGCTTCATGTGTGCTTCTGTTTCTGAACTCTGAAGAATTTCCAGCATGAAGAACCCCAGTATGATGTTGTCTCACATCTTGCCTTGTTCTGTTTAGCAAAGGACAACTGGACTTCCTCTTTCTGTTTTGCTAAAGGCTTACCACATGACGGGGCCATGTTTACATGGGCTTGTTTGGACCGTTCAGTAGTCTGTATCCAAAAAACCTAAGCGATCTCATGGATCCAGAGAAATCTTAAGTGGTTAAGTCATTGGGCATTTCTCTCATGGTAAGAATTGACATAGCTCCATTCTCATTCTCTTCTCAGTCTTTTTCGGAGCCAGGAGCAGGGCTTAGAGGAAACCTAGATGTCCTTTTGGGATACCAGGAAATCCATTCCCACTTCCTATCCAGAGTCCTGGAGGAAGAAGGGAAGAAGCTACGCCTTATGTCATTTGGTGCCTACCATATGTCCCTAGCCCTGTGCTGCCCCTAGCTCTGAGATCCTGAGTCACACTGCAGTGCTGACAAAGGGTAAGAAGTTTCCCCTTGGGTCCCCCAGGCTGGGAAGACAGGCTTGCTGAGCGAGTACCACTGCTGGGCAAGCAGTTGACAACGCACCTGCCCAGGAATGGCTCTGAAATTTGGGCCCATCATAGGATACTCATCAATTGAGTCCTTCCTACAGCTTAGCCTGTGAGCCGAGGGGGCCTAGGGAGGAGTTGAGACCCTCTGTAATGCTGAGAGGATCCCCACTTACCAAGCTTTCTTGGCTTCCCACCCTTTGATCTCACACATTCTTGTGCCACCAGCCCCCTTTAATCCTTCATCTCAGTGTGAAACTTGAGTCTCTACACTGTGTTTAATAAAGGACTGCTGATCAATCGTTCTATAATTAGTCAACAGAGGTGAAGATGGACAGTGTGGTGGAGAGCTTGGTTCACAGGCTCACCCAGCACCTCTAACGTTTGTGTTAGGTGGGTTAAGTCCATTTATTGGTGCAGCACTCTTTCAACAGACTGTTAGGGTGCTTGAGCTGCTTGGGTGCTGTGGATGCCAACCCCACACCCAGGGAGCTGTCTTCTGGGCTGTTGAGGTTAAATAAGATCTCTGATTGTCACCTGGCATGGTGCCCACACATGCCATACCCCCACAAATGTTAGTTTTTCTCCCTGCCTTGACTGAGTCACATCCGGTTGGAGGAAAAGGCCACTAAAAACAGGTCCAGATAATGATCTGGGGGAGGGAGGGGAGGATGTCTCTGGCTGCAGCAGTGCCCTTGGCAGTGGTGCTGTGTGTGTGAGTGTGTGGGAGGCCTGTGGGGGTGGCAAAGTGGGCGAGAAGAAGGAAAATGGCCGAATACTGATGGCTTCGAATGCCAACCCCAGGTCTTAAAAAAAAAAAAAACCTCTCTTTCTCCCTCCTCATTCATCTCTTCCTTTCCTTCCCTGTCTCTCTCTGCCTCCTCATTCTCCCTCCTCTTTCCCACAATTAACCCCAGGCTGTCGCTATGCTCCTGTGCTGATGAATGTCTCTCCCTATTCGCCCCCCCCTTTTTTATTTGTGTTGACTTGACGCGCCCTAATCCCTGACTCAGCTCCCACTTCTTGTTAAACCAAAGGTAAATTCCCGGCCGGCGGGGCAGCCCTGAGCAGGAGGATCTACACCGCGGAGCAGCCGCGGGAAATATTGATATTAGCCGACCTCTGGCGCCGGCCGCCCGCGGTGAAAATAGGACGCGGGGCCAATCAATTACCGAGCTATTAAGGGCGGGGAGCGGGAGAGAAAGGGAAAAAGACTGTGCTCCCCCGCCGGGCGTCACCCAGAGCCGCGGCGGTCGCCAATCCCGGTGCCGCGCGGGGTCCCACGCTCCGCTCTTCGCGCTCTCTGGCCGCTGGGGTCAATGGCAGTGACCTCGCGGCGTGACCAGGGGACCCTGGGGGCGGGGAGAGGGCTCGGAGCCGCGCTGCCCCGTATCTGGTAGTCGCTCCAGCTCTGCTCTTTTGTCTTGCGCGCCCTTCCTCTCCACGAAGCTCCTCGCCCTCCAGCCCTCCCCCACCACCCCCCGGTCTCCTCCTGACTTTTTTTCTTTTTTTTCCCCTGCTCTTTGTTAACTAGCTTTTCCTTTCCTAGGTGCTTCTGGCCACCCTTGTATTATTATCTGTTTTCCTGCCTCACTTTTCCTCTCGAGCTGGTCTTGATTCGCCTTTCCCCAAGTGAGCCCGGAATTCGGGGAATTCGCAGGACTGACTGACAGCAGGTGGGGGGAGAGGGGGCGGGGAGAACGGCGCGCCCTTCCCTCTAGATGTCCTGTCATTTCATATCTGTCTTCACGAATAGGAGCCAACAACAGGCATTCCTTACTTGGGGCTAATGACTTTTGGGTCCTTTCCATTTCTCCTTCTTCTTTCCTCTTCCTCCTCCTCCCGTCTCTTCTTTTTATTCTTTTTTGTGGCTTGAACTCAGAGTCTTGCACTTGCTAAGCAGGTGCTCTACCACTTGTCACATCCCCAGCTTTTTACTTGCTTTTAGTTATTTTTCAGGTAGGGGCTTGCGTTTTTGCCAACTGACATCAGACTGTGATCCTCCTATCTGTGGATCCATCATGCTCAGCATTTTGCTGTTGTTTTTGAGATGAGGTCACTCTAACTTTCTTCCAGGGCTGGCCTTGAACTGAGATATTCCCAGATCTCTATCAGTAGAGAAGCTAGGACTATAGAGACAAGTCACCATGTCTGGCCTGCTTTGTTTTCTTCTAACTCCAGACAAAAGCCCAGGTAGAAGAGGATCTCCACATTCAGACTGAGAAGCAGCTGTGCTCATTGCAGACAGACCCCCGGGCAGGTGGGGTGGATTTCTGGGATGTGTAGAGGGGAGTGGGAATCACCTGGACCCTTTTCATTCTGTGTATATGAATATCTTTGTGCAGGTAGGGCTGAGCATGTGGGACAGAGGGATTGTGGACTTGGAGAATTTTAATACTTCCTGATTTTTCCTGCTGACCATTCTTGGGGGGCAGGGAGGAGATGGTATTAGGCCCATTGGTGATGTGATAATAGGTCTATAATATTTTCTAAAACTTCCATAAGTTCTTAAACAAGCAAGTGGAATTTGTGAACATTTAAATTGATCAGATAGGGAATTGGAGAGAGGAAGTAGTACATTTTCACTTGAAAGAAGGATCCTGCATTTTATAAACATTAAAATAACGATAAAAGTAGCTTAGAAAATCGTTTGTTCACAGTTGTATTGAACATCCACTCACCAAGTGTGGCCCTTGCTTGCAGGATGGGCCCATGGGCATCACCTGGGAACATATTAGAAATACAGTCGGGCTGGCTGAGTAGCTCAAGTGGCAGAGTGCCTGCCTAGCAAGTGTGAAGCCCTGAGTTCAAACTCCAGTATTGCAAATAAGTAAACAAATAAAAATAAATCCTTTCTGCCAATCTGTCTTTAAAAAAAAAAAAGAAATACAGTCTTAGGCCTTGCTTAGCCACCTATGGACTCAGGACTCTGGGGTGGGTCTCAGCCATCTGTGTTTAACAAGAACTCCAGGGGATTCAGAGTGTCAGCACTACTGACCTCAATTACCCTTGCAGCTCTGGGAGGCAGGTGGGTGAAAATCATTGTATCTTCTTTTTACCTCTGGAGGTACAGCCATAAAGAAATGCCACGTGGACAGATGGCAACAGGCCCAAGGTTAGGACTATTTTCCAGTCTCAGTGTGCAGCATCCTTTAAGGGCATTCGAAGATGCATTGTATTCCAAACCATAAGCAACAATCAAAGGAGACAAGTATTGTTGTGTTTGCATTTACCTGGCTGTGGGTCTGCCTGTGACCTATAGGGATTGGAAAAGTTCTGGATTTTGAGGTTTCTCTAGCAAGTACTTGGTAGTTGACTTAGGGTAGAGCCACCTGTGTGAAAGTAGGATGGTTATCTAAGAATAGTATCTTCACTAGACCACTGAAAGCAGCCAGCCTGTCATAGCCAGTGCTTTTGACACCAACAAACCTGCTCAGGATCATGTTGGATACTTAATGGTCTCCAGGACTCTTTCCTGACAGAGAGATTCCAAATCCTAGGGAGAAGGGGGTTCCAGGCCTGTGGGGACCTCTTGGCAGAAGTTGGCCTACCTGCTAGCCCTGGTTTAAAATCCAGCTTTGCCCCCTCAGGGATTTTGAGACCTTGGGCAAGTCACATCACCTGTGTATGATGAAAAGCCTAGATTTGAGAACTGTGGTCACTGCAGTGATTCTCTAAGAGCATTGGACAAGTTTCTGCATGTCTGGGTCTTAGCTTCCTTATCTACGAAGTGAGCGTAGGGCCAGGATCATCTCCAGCAGGAACAAAGTATGGACAACACCAATACCCAAAGAATGTAACATTAACTTAGCAAAGCCCCCAACCCATCGCAATGGCTTTCCCTCTGCACCCACCCTCTTTGTAGGAAGATGAGTCAAATCACCCACAATAAGCACAATTATCAAGAAGAAAACAGCAAACTCCCTGCTTTGTAGAGCAACTGACAGCCCAGGGTGCCACTCACATTTCTTGCTTATTAGCGTGGTAATATCCAGAGCATTTGTCTGACCCAAGCAGCTATGGCTTCAAGTTTGAACTCAGAAGTAGAGAGGGTCACCAGTCTCAAGTGACACAAGTGGGGTAGGAGCTCAAGCCTTGTAAAGTCATTCTTAGGATGAGTTGAACCTCCCCCAAACCCTTTTTAGCCTCCATTAGTCAGAAAACTAAGTTAATTAGAATCCACCACTTTCTGAGAATTGGGTTAATCAAGGTTTATGTGTAGTTTTCCCCCCAGAACAGTAAACTGAAGTGATGTTTCCACTAAGAATGCAGTACTTAGTGAAGCTGCTGGGATGGGAACAGATCCTCACTGAACCGGAACAGCAAACCATGCTCTGAAACAAACCTGATGTTTCACTCCGTTTCAGTCCGTGGTGAGAAACAAGCAGACTGAAGGGCAGTGGAGGGAAGAGAATGTGGTTGGCTTTCCAAACTCTGGGTGGGGTAAGATGTTTTCCATCATCATTTCAACCAACCCTATCTATGCATTTTCCTGCTCCTTCCATACTGGTTGCACCTCCTTCAGGGTAGCCTTGGCCACTGGGGCTTTGATAACTCTCCGATTGCTCCTTAAATCTCTGTGTACGTCTTAGCTCGCCGATCTGCTGATGTCCTGGTACAGTTTAACACATGGCAGACTCTTGCTAGATGCTCGAAGTCACAGACAGGTAGAGCTAAAAGAGCCCTTATAGATCAGCTAGCCCAACCTTCACTTTTTGGGTGCAGAAACTAAGGCCCAGGGAGCAAAGTAAGCTAATTTTTAGGTGGATCTGGAACCCAAATTTTGGCAAAATAGTCAGCATTTTCTGATAACACACAATGTTAATAAAGAGTTTTGGAAAATAAGAATTTCAAAAAAAGATTTACTGAGCATTTAAATTGATACAATTTCTGAAGGCAAATATCACTCAAAATGTAGAATGTTTAACTCTGTTGAAATAAATCTGCTAATAAGAACTTATTCTACAGATGGAATTAGACATGTATACAATGGATGTGCACAAGGATATTTGACTGTATGTAAACTGGAATCAAATAAAACACAAAACCAGCAATAACTTAAGTGTTTATCACTGGGGTGAAACCTAACTTTATAAATTAGTGAAGACTTGGATAATGGAGTACTATGCAGCTACTAAGTGGAATGAAGTAGATTTGTGTGCATGAGGATTTGGAAAGATCCAAAAGCTACTGCCAAGCCCAAAATCAAGGTGCACAGTGGCTCAGAGAGCACATTCCAATTTCCACAACATAAAGGACATATGGGCGTGTTTGCATGTGCCTGTCTATACCGGACATATTTCTGGAAGAATATACAGGAAGCTGCTCCTGCTGGAGTGTGAGATGGGGGTCTCAAGTGGAAGGGAAAAAAATCACACTTCATTGCATACCCCTTTGCACTTTTCACCATGAGCATGTGTTGTTTTTATAATAATAATAATTTTAAAACCTCAACACTGCAGTCTCCTAATTCAGCAGCACTTTTCTTCACTGTACCAGGCTGCCTCTTTCGCTGTTATTTCTTCTGTAAACTGGTAACTTGGATTCTACTGGTCATAATTTTAGGTGGATAATAACAATGGAGCCATCTGTTCTTAGCTCATCCCTTTGTATTTAAACCCTTACCCCACTGCAGCTTTTCCTGTGACTGAGGGCGCTGTGGAGGGACAACCTAGGAGGGTTAAGAACCAGGCTCTCAAGTTGGGTATCTCCTGGGCCAGTCCCTCAAGGGCTCTGTGCCTCAGTGTCCTCATCTGTCAAGTGGTGCTAGTAATAGCATGCTGGTATCTGGTCTCAGAAATGCTTGGATGGTTGCCCTGACTTCTTTCTCTGATCCTGAGGGGCATGCCTAGAGAACAGGACAAGCAGGACTCAGGGGATGCCTTCTGTTCTTTGTCCCTGATGGCATGAGTGAAGGTGCCCATGAGTCTGAAGACACTGACTCTGACCTCAGGGAGCTCAGACATGGCTGGATGCACCAGGCACACTCCACGAGAGAGCTCGTGGAGAAGCAGAGAAATAAGGACACATCCTGTCATCACAGAGCGGGATCTTGTGGGACTGAGAATCCTGTCCCTGAGAGGCTGCTGTGGGTGGTCCTGTAGTCTATAGTATGGTCTACTCCTGTCATGGACAACAACCACCCATAAAGCCACACACTTTTGGGCTTCATCAGTGTTCACATACTACTTAATCATTGGATTTTTCCTGAAGGCCATTTCCCCTTCCACCAGGCCATCCTGAGAACGGAGAATTGGCCAGACCCTCTTCCAACTCTGGTCTAGCACTCTTATACTTCAAAGTGTAATCATAATTATTTATTTATAATAAGACTAACACATTTTCAGGCACCTCACACAGATGATCCCATGTAATCTTCACCACAGCTCTCTTAGGGTCTTAACCATGATTATGCCTGTTTTATGGGGGAGAAAATCGAGGCAGAGAGAGGTTAAAGAACTTGGCTAAGATCTGGTGGGTATCCAGCTCCTTTGTCTCCTGCTGAGTGCCATACCAACAGTCAGAAATACAATTGTCTTATGACATGGGCTGTGCCATCCTAGGACACCAACTCTGATTGTGGGAGTCCCTAGGTAAGATCCAGTGTCCTGTGGTCCCAGAGGCGATGAAAATGTACAAGCCCCTGCCTGCCCTGCAAGATGTTGTAAGAAGGGGTGGTTTATGAGCATCCTTGTATTTTTTCCACCTGTCTCAGCATGGGTCCTACCCAGCCTCATCTATGAGGATGGGAAGTTGGTGAGAAGCTGAGATTGGAGGGCTCCACTTGGCAGACAAATGATTGTCTGACAAATGACTCTTTATTCTACTTTCTGTTCCTTTCCTTTGTTCCTCTTCTTCCTTCTGCTCTTGCATGGTCACCTTCCCAGAAGATAAAGCCTGTGTGGCTCTGTCCTGACAAGCCCTTTTGACCCTATCTCTAATCTTCTCTGGGTTTAGGATTAATAGACTTTTTCCTCATTTGAGATCAATAAGTATGGGGAGGGAATGTGTGGAAAGAAGGCAAAAAAGTCAGCAGGATTAAAAAAAAAAAAAAAGCAGGTAAGAATCTAGCCCAGGTGTAGCACCCTGATGTTGCCAGTGGTACCTTTAAGGCTGGGGGGTGAGGGTGGCACAGGCAAGGAAGGAGTTGATGCTGAAATGGCATCTTGTCTGATAAAGTGGGACCTGGGATGGGGCTGCCTTTGGGAGAGCAGGGCAGGGTGAGGTCTCAGGCTTGAGGGAGGGCCCCTGGGTGCTCATTACCAGGTCAGTGCAAGTTCTAGCCTGAATCTTTGCCCAGGATGATTCTTTGAGTCCCGGATCACCTGTCCTAACAGCCTCCTCATGTACTGGGAGATTCTTCTTTGCCAGGTCTACTCCAGCTAGGCCAATGTCTGTCCCCAAGGTATAGGAACTGGTCCTTAAAATGCCTCCTTCTAGGGTCCCTGGAGAGTGGAGACTTTAGCTGAGCTTGCCAGCCTTGAGTCCTCACACCATCCCCCTCTTGGTATTTCACAAAGCCTCCTGGAAATTGCACATGTCCCCTTGATGAAGCTGTATAGGGAAAACAAAAATAGCACCTCACTGCTTTTAGCAAGAATTATATCCATTCCTTATGGCTAACACCAGTTGCTGCATGCCGATCTGAAGCTCTGATTAGCCTTTGATTAATAAAAAATGGGAAAGGGAATCAATTATTTATTTAATAAGAGCAGTTTGTTTTAAGCAAAACCTTTAAGGATGTAGAGGACTTGTGGAGTGGGGTGGGGTGGAGTGGGGTGGGGTGGGGTGGGTGGGAACCAACAGTGTCTCTGGAGTTGAGAAGTTTGGGAATGGAGGATGTCCATCATGGAGGTGTTATTCTCCAAGAATGGAGATACTTTTCCATGTGACTTTCAGGATGTAGGATGCAGCCATGAGTGAGGAAAGTTAGGTCCCTAGCAGCCTGAGATCTGGGTGCTGCTCCAGTCCTCAAGGGCAGGGCAGTGAGAGGGCACTGGTCATGTGGAGTAGTGACTGAGGACAGGCCTTACCTGGTCCCTGCACAGGATAAGTCAGCCCTGGGAAATCTCAAGCAAGGCCCTGGGTGTGCAGGTCTCTGCCCATTGTATACAGCCCACATTCTTTGACCTGGCTTCTAGGCCCTTGATGGCACATGCCGGCTCCCCTTCCACCATGTCCACCAAAGAACTTGTCCCTGGTCTGGGCAGTCCCTGCACTGCTCCCCTGCTCCTGTCCACCATTAATCAAACTTTTTTCTCCTTGTGGAGGGCATTTCTGCTGATATTTGCATTTGACAATCCTCTCCATTCATCAAGGCCAAGATCGAAGGACACCCCATGCAGCAGCTCCCCAAGTCATCCTCTCAGGAGACAGCCTTTCTTCTTCTGAGCATTCCCTGCACTTTGAATGTTTGCTCCTGTGGCAGTGTGGGAAAATGCAGCTTTGTACTTGATTTCTTTGTAGGTATATTGAGGGCAGGGACTGACTCTCAGTCACCTCTGTGACCCCTGCCATGGTTTGTAGAATAATGCGTAGAGGGATTCACAATATCTCTTGGGGAAGGCTGTACCCATTTACACCTGAAGCAGCTTTCTGATTAAAGAACAGACCTTTAAAGGAAACGCTAATAGCCTCATTGAGGGAAAAAGAGGGAATGCAAGCTTTCAGGCACCTGCGATTAACCAATTAGAGCACACAGGTCAGCAATTTTGTTATTTTCTGGATGATAAAGCAGAAAATAAAAAGAGTCAGGTGACATAGTGATAATTTCCTGACAAAAATGAACCTAGCTTGTTGTCTGTAGAAATAATAGTCCTATATTTATCATTCAAACTTAACAACTATATCAAAACTCAGTCTTCTCATCTGTTAATTGGGATAACAATTCCTGCTCCATTACACTCAGAGGCAGTGACAAATGCCGCATGAGAGAAAAGGGAAGAGAACTTTGCAAAAGAGAACATGCTCTATTCAAGGCATGTATTAATCTACTTAGGTAATTATCAGTGACCTAAAGTTATTGTTTTAGTGTCTGTTCTTTCTTCCCATCTCCATTATCTGGATATAGCTCATGGAAGTGAAATTTCCCAGAATTATCTGGGTTGTTGCCATTATTGTCGTCTGAGCTTTCTGGTGTGGGCAGCCACTTCCAGAAGAGAGTCTTCCAGCAAGCTGGCTCATCTGGCCCAGATACCACACCCTTGCATTTGCGGCAGGTATCTCAGAACTGCACATTTGCTCATATACAAGTGTCTCTTTCCCATCACTGGCATGCTTTAAATTTTCCTAAATATCTGCTTTCAGACATTATTCCATAAGCTTGTCCTAAATTCCCTGGATGTGAGTTGGGAACCGCAGATAGGGGACCCACACAGAGCCTATTAGATATTTGTCTGCCTCCAACAAGGCAGGTGAGCAGTTTGGGAATCAAGAGTTTCTGTCATTGGGTTAATGTTTCTGCCCTTTAGCCACCTCAGCCACTGGCCTATACAATAGTCAGGAGGCTAGGGAGGGGACCTGAGTGAGAGACTTTCTCAGTTAGAGAATAAATCACCAGGTAGCACAGGGGCTGGCTTTAAGAAACCTGGCCTGTGGGACCCCCATGCTCATAAACCAGGTGAATTAAAGGGCAACTATTCACACATCAGAAAGATTCTTTCAGTTCTAAGAGGATTCCTTATAAGGCTCTTCTGATGAGCAAACACAGCACATTTCAAATAGGATTCATTGTAAAAAGAAAGAAAAAAGATGACAAAAAAGAAGATAATAACAACTTGCATTCACTATTTCAGGAGAGGCTCCTGTGAGGAGAGAGGCCCACCTGTATCGCACTCCAGCAAGTCCCTCTCCTGGAGAGAGTGAAGAGCTGCAGAGGTGGAGGAATTTGGGGGGATGGGGATGAAGGCGCTGCAAGATCAAATCTGTCCTTCTCTGACTTAGAAGAAAATCTTGTCATCTCCACATCAGGGGCAAGGAATGGGGGTGAACCTAGAGTTGGGGGCTGAGTTTTTTTGCTTGTTGAGTTCTGGTTCATTGAGGGGTATCTGTGAGTTATTCCAAAGCCTCCAAGCCCAAAGACTATAAAGACAGATCTGCTGACCCTGATCGCTGGGCCTTGATGGATTTCCCGCCTGTCTTTTGTTACTAACGGGCTCCTGGGTATTGGCAATATTTTCCTTATGGCATCAGCACTGTGTTTCCCGTATTCACATAGTTAAATTAGTTAGCTGGATAGAAACCTCAGAGATGATGTATCTAGTTGTCAGTCGTGACTTGGTGCTAATGGCACTACAATTTGGTTACAGTCCTCACTGTCATTAATCATCGGCCCCCAGCCAGCTGCATACTGGGGTGCTGGGGATGGGGAGGGTGGGGCTGTATCAGGGAGAAGGTTCCTGTTACCCAGGCTGGGGCTTTCCTTTCTACTCCAGGCAGGGCTCAGGCTCACTCACTGGGCAGGCCGCTGTCCCTCTGTCCCCCACTGCCATCAGTCCTGTGCACCTCTATTTATTAGCATCATGCTACTTATGCTAATAGCAGACCGTACACTATTTCTGAGCATTAACATCTGCTTCAAGCAGCCGACTTTCACTTACAGAAACTGATTTCAGCTCAGTCAAGCAGATAAACAGAGAAATCAAAGCAGGTGGCTGAAAGTGAAGGAGGAATTCTCAATTCCTGCATGCAACCAATGAACTTCACTAAAGCCATAATTAATATTCAGATAACTATATTCCGACACATAGAATAAACAAGATCATTTAAAGGATGCAAAATACATCCCCAGGGCCAGAGGGGAAGAGAGGGAGGGGAAGAGAGAGGAAAGAGAAGGCAGAGGACTGGATGTGAATGCCGAGACTCTGGCCTATTGTGTGCACAGTTCCAGGCTTAGAAAAGAGGTGACATGCCTCACAGGGCCCCCTCCACAGGCCAGCAGGGGATGAGGCTGCAAAAAACTGTTTGACACAAGGGGATCTGAGGTGCTGTGTCCTGGAGTCTGATAGCTTGCAGTGTAGACTGCAAGCTGGTGAAGAGCTGCCCTCTGCACTTATTTCTTCCCTGAAGCCACCTGAAGGCTCAGCTAGTTCTGGAGACCACAGCACTCTCTCCCTGCTGTGTGCCTGGGAGGGGTGTCCTGTCTTCCTGTGCCCAGTCTTTTCCATGTGTAGAACATCATGCCCAGAAGCCTTCCTGCCTATGGCGGATCATCCCACAGGCGATTCTAGAATTAAAATAACATCTCGTGTGATGTGGATCAGGCTAAATCAGAGAGAATACATAGTTACTGGCTTATTTATGCCTTTTTGTTGTTTTTCTTTGTCAGTCATTTCAGAATTAAAATAAGACTGATGATACCACCCAGAACAAATTCTGTCAGCCATTGTTCTTGTTCCTGCCCTAGGCTTTGGAGGGCAGACTTTCCACCATCTTTCCATCCCCAGATGAGTCATAAGTCCATGTGGTAAGGTCTTGGGTCCTATTTACTTGGCCATATTAGCATGGAGTGAGGGTTTGAGGAGAGTTAGCCTGCAGCACACACCCATGTATGTGGATGAGGACTCTGTAGAGATCATTTATATGAACATATTTCTTTTTCCGTTGGTGGTACTGAGGGATTGGACTCAGGGCCTTGCACTTGCTAGGCAGGTGCTCTACATTTGAGCCACTCCATCAGCTCTTTTTGCAGTGGTTGTTTTGGAGATAGGGTCTCATTTTATGCTGGAACCAGCTTGGACTGTGATCCTTCTGTTTGTGGTTCCCTATGTAGCTGGGATGATAGGTACCTGCTACTATGTCCAGCCATTGGTTGAGACTGTGTCTTGTGAACTTTTTGCCCTGGTTTGACTTGAACCAAGAGCCTCCTGATCTCTGCTCCTAAGGAGCTAGGATTATAGACTTGAGCCACAGTGCCCAGCCTATAAGTATAATATTTAAGAACTTATTCATGTACTGTGAGCTTCAAGGAAACCATAAGTGACCAGGTCCTGAGTGTGGAATCCAAACCTCAGTACTGAGTACTGGGTCCTGAGTACTCCTAGGGGTGAGGCAGCCTCTAGGAGAAAGCCCCTCAAATAAGCCCTATTGTCACAGAGCTCAGAAATGGCTATGCCTTCTCTGAACCCAACTTGGCTATGCAGAAGGGAGATCAGGACACACTCCCTGGTGAAAAAAAAAAGGCTCCTGCTAACTTTCTCTCTCTTCTTTTGGGTCCTCTGTTGCAAAGGCCCTAAGGCTAAACAACAAATGATATTGATCACTTTAATTTCCGCTTTTGGGAAACATCCATTTCCCCTCCACACTCCTGCACATATGTCCCGTTTGCATTTGTCCCTTGAGGATGGTGCTGACAATGCTGGGAGCTCAAAGCTGCATCCTGGGTGTTGTGGATGTTCCTTTGGAACCGCTTGCTTTGTGGTTGAAATTTCCCCTGACGCTGGGAATTTTTTTTTTTCTTTTTGGTTTCCTTGGAAATGATTCTCTGAATCACAGCTGTTTGCAGCAATGGAGAAGGTGGGAGGATATTCCCCAGAGGGGTGTTGGGAAGGGTAGGGGTGGCTTCCCTAGGGAAAGCAGAGCACAGAACAGGCCCACATGGCATGAAGGAGGCCAGTGGTCTTCTGGAATCTCTGAGAACAGGCATCGGGGTAGGTTGGAACCTAGACAACTGGGAACTCTTTTTTTCCTGGAGTCTGATTCTCTCATCTCTTTATTTTTCTGTCTTCTCCATCCCCTCTCCAAAGTGAACTGGCCAAGCAGCAGCTATATTTCTAGCCCTGGACTAGGTGTCCTCTGCTACAGGTCCATGTGAGACACCTGTATGTTGTGCATACCTTTTCTTTGCATTTTGGCCCATTGTGAGCACCATGACACCTGTATGAGGTAGGCCAGGCAGAGCAGGCTGCTGGCATTTTACAGATACATAGGGGCACATTGGGGAGGTTGTGGTTCACCTGACCCAGTGTTGAGAATGAATAGCAGACATAGGACAAAGCCCCCAGACCTGACCCCAATTGGGCAAGCCCTGCCACCGTCTGCACTCACTCCCTCCCATCCCTGGCAATCACCCATCACTCCTACCTCATAAAACCACACGCTCCCATGTACACTCTTCCACACAAAGCTCCATTATCCTGGGAGGGAAGTAGGTGACTTCCCCAAACACACAAGTTGTGTGCTGCAATGGGGAGAGGTGTCCCATCTGGTTAGGGTGCTGTGGTGACTGACTTCCTAAGAATCATACTCATAAAACTGAGGACAGATGTGACCTTATGGGGCCCATCACCTAGGGTGACCTGACTGGCTGAGGCTACCAGTCATCTGTCCTCAGCCTGGCTTCACTGATACCTTTCTGGTCACTTAGCTCTTGCCTATCTTCACTTCCTTGTCTTTTTCTGCCCTGGATCTGCTGCTCAGGTACCACCACCTGGTCATTGTTGCTATCTGAGTCTCCAAACTGACTGCCCAAACTTGACAAATGCTCTGGTTCTCAGAGCAACAAGAAGAAAAGCCAAGTTCGAGCCTAGTCTTTGGAGTCTGAGAAATTTCACCAGGCTGGACTGAAGCAGCCTTGGGCTTCTCAGATGGGAAAGAGGCTTTTATTCAGGGGGAAGGAGTCCCTCATAGGTCCTGGGCTTGTCTTTCTGAAAAAGGGCAAGCAGGGGCTAAGGACAAATGGTGCTAGCCTTAAGGCTAGGCCTATATCAGAGGATATGGTTCTTCTGCCATACACCTGCAAAAGGACACAGACATTGCAGGCTGCTGTCTCTACCCAGCTCCACACACACAGCGTGACAGGAGTGTCTGCTGTAATTCCCTAGCTTGGCTATTGGGGGTCTGGTGATGAAACCCAGAGGTGATGCCAGATGAAATGGTCCCTCACTTTGTCCTCTGAGTGGAAACTAAAGGAAGTACACCAACTTTATGTCACACTAGGCACAAGCTCCCTTTGAGGAAGAGCTCTTTTATTTAACCTGAGGCACTAACTTTGTGGATGTGTCTGATTTTGGAAGGGTCATGAAATTTCTCATCCACTCAAGAATGCTAGGGTGGAGCCCCACTTTCCGCATGGAAGAGGACTGAGTAGCTCCCCCATCTGCTGTCTCATTGGGTTTCACCCATGCCTATGTGAGTGTGCAGTGGTTTGTGCCCAGTACCCCTCAGAAGCTGAGTTCTGAATGCAGAGCTCAGGCTGCCAACTCTATGGCCAGGCTGCGCAGTGGTCCTGGTGCCCTCTGCTGGCCACATCTGAAAACACAAGCAGCCTCTAGCCTGCTTCTGGATGGGTCCTTCCAGAGTCCGGACCAGTTGGCTGAGGGTGGGAGCGTAGCTTATCCTTAATCTCTTATCCCGGAGGACGGTTTGGTGCTCCTCTGAGGCTCTGTTCTCTGTACCTATGCACAAGGATGCATTCCTTTTCCTTAGCTTTCCATGGCAAAGGACCTCATGCCTGGCTCTAGTCATTACAAGCAGACCCTGAGCAAGCTGTCCAACCTATCTGGACCTTGTTTTGCAATCTGTAATATCTCCTCCATCCTTCAGGTCCATTTCAATCTGTAATATCTCCTCCATCCTTCAGGTCCATTTCAAATACCGGTATTTGAATGGCACTCAGTCTTCCTACCCGGTGCCCAGCACACCTTGGAATGTCCATCTGACCCTGGCTGCCAAGGCCTGGAGCCTCTTCCTTAGGTCGTTAGCCCTCTGAGGCAAGGCTTTTTCTTCTTTTGTCACTTTTAGAACCCGTCTAAAGTGCCCACAACACTGGCAGTACACAGAAAAGACCCTCAACAGATACCTGTTGAACTGATTTGTATTCTAATGGCTGCCTTGGACTAGAGATTCCCCCAGGTGCTACTCCTGCTCCAGTTCTTTTTCATTCCAATTGTCGCTTGTGGGTTGGTCTCATCTCTCAGGTGAGACTTCAGATCCTAAAGGGCAAAGTGTGCAGGAACAACTGTCCTGGTGTTTTGCTGAATATAGAAAGCAATTTTGTCATTGTAAAGTACGTTGTTCGCTCACTCTCCCTCACCAAGAAGCATATTTCTGAGAATACAACAGGAAGATCTGGGCTGGGCTGTAAACAACACGCTTTGGCTGAATTCCTCCTGCATTCCTCCCACCCTCCTGTGCACCACCCCAGGCTGCACCTCACCCTCCCAGCACATCTCTGCCCCAGGCTCTCCACCCAGGGCCAGTGTCTCTGCGGCATCTCACCGGTTCCTCACCCAGCCCTGCCCCATGACAACTTCACCTTCACTGAACAGTGGTCAGTATGAAACAACCCTTGTGTCTTTGAGTTCTCCACACGCTCCCTCACATGCAGACTCTTCTCCAAAGCTGTCCCAGTGCCGAAAACAAGCTGCCTTCTGGAAATGACAGGAACAGCCAACATTTATTAATAGCTCAGAGTATGCTGGAAGCTTGCTGAGAGCTTCGCACGTATTATCTCATGTAATGCCTCTAATAACCCTTGAGGGTGGCTCTATTATCTTCATTTTTATAAAGAGAAAGCTGAGGCACAGAGAAGGTAAGCCACTTGCCGAAGGTCACACAGCTAGAAAGTGGGAGAGTGATATAGTTGTGTTCTGGAGTCCATGTTCTTAACACTCCAAACAAGGGCTAGGCACAGGCACAATAGACTAAGCAATGCACACATGTGAATTGTATACATGCGAACACTCCAGGGATACCCTGCATGCCCGAATGTGTTTCCCCGGGTGCACTCATATTAGTACGTGCACACACTCACGCCTTCCCCACTTGCCGCATCGTAGAACAGCACGGCCAAGCAGAACTTGCTGTGTGAAGGAGCACCCTGTGTAGACCCACAGACTGTCACTATGGAGAGGACCAAATGTAAGGTGGTTCCACCAAGAATTTTCAACTTTACCATGGTGCAAAGGCCACATGCCTTCCGTAGAAATTGTACTTTATGAATTTTGATCTTTTCCTGGGTAAGTGATAGAAGCTACAATTCTCCTGTGATGCTTGGCGTCAGGAGCGAGCTGCAGCTCCCAGCCAGCCATGCGACCATCAGGGGCCACAGGGCACTGTGTTCAACTCACTATGGGTTTATTGGGATGGAACCCCACTGTAAGTCAGGAGTATTTGTAGTTACTCACTGAGCACTGAAAACATGGCTAGTGAGATGGAGGGACTAGAGTTTTAATTAACATTTAAATAAAGTGAAGTGTAAATGTAGATAGCCACACATAGTGTTGGCTACAGGATTAGCCATGTCATGGGATTACTGTGAAGATGGAGACAGATGACGTGGTCACATGGGTGCTGTAGCCCTGAGATGTTCAAGCACTACACAATAGACATTATTATTATTATTACCTAATAAATGACAGCATGTGTGTATTTACATGTGTGAAGCTTTCCCTATCATTCTCTGTCCTTCCATCCAGCTGCCTGTCATTCTTTACTCTCCTGACACTGGGTTCCCACCCAACAGCATCTCCAAAGGTGACCAGGAAGGGGACTTGGCTCTGGGATGTCCAGGGAGAGCAGTTTGGGAACAGGCTCTCACTTGCATGCAGCTAGCAGCAAGAGGAGAGGATGCCCATAGCTCTGTGGCCCTGGGGACCTTCAGCCCACACGCTCTCCACCCCAGCCCAGAGTCTCCTAGCTCCCTGGGTGGTTGATTGCATCTCTAGTGTGTAACTAATATATCAGCTTCTCTCCTTATATGTTGCTTTTTATCAGTATTTTTTTTTTTCATTTACTTTAAAAGTCAGAAAAAGGAGCCAGCAGTCTGCCCCAGGCAATTGATGATGGCGGCTTTGGGAGCCAAACAGAAGAACTTGTGAGGTCAGGCTCCAGGGGCCAGCCTGGCTGGGGCAGGGGCTTGAGGGCCATAAGGGCTCTGGCTCAGGGCAGGCAGGGTGGGAAGGCTCCAGCTGCAGCAGCAGGGCAGGGAGGCAGGAGCGCGCGACCTACATCTCCACTGTGAATCGGCTGACTCACCCCTGGACAGCAGCTTTCCCTCCTGGGTGGAAAGCAGCCTTTAGCATCCTGGGAAGCAGGCGCTCCAAGAGAGGGCAGCAGCAGTGGCCCTTGCAAAAGCTGGAGGGAATGTAGCTACAGCATGAGGGATTTAGGTAGCAGCACAGGAAGGACAGATCAGGGCTGAATTCTGTGAGGTGATGCCAGGGGGTGTCACTAATGACTGCCTGAGGGTTAGTGGCCTGGGTGGAGGGGCGCAGCTGTCTGGAGGTAGAGTGAGGGGTGCAGGGAGGAGAGGACTCCCTGCAACCATGTGTGTGTGACCTCGTAGTGCACACTGCACAGTCTGTGACCTAATTTATGCTCAGTCCCTACTGAGGAAGAACAATAATCACATCTATGAAGCCTTGTTTAATTTGTTCTGTTATAAATAGCCTTTGATACCATGACACCCTGTTGCCTTTCAAATTTATACCTTGAGCCCAGATCTTCCCTCTGAACTCCAGGGTCCTTCTTCCACCTGCCATCTCAATAGCTCTACCTGGGCATCTAACAGGTCTCCCACTCTCACCAGGACCAAAACAGTTTTGATCACCGGCTCCTAAACATGATCCTTTTCAGTAAACAGCAGCTCTATACACCAAATAGCTCACGTGGTCCTTGGCTCTTTATTTTTTCCTCACTCCATGCTCAATTTACCAGCAAGACTTGGGCTTCCCATCTCCCCAACTCATCCTGACTACACATATTGAACCTTCACTGCCCACCCCAATCTATGCCCTATCATTGCTATACTGGTCACTCACCTGCATGTCTGTCCTGCTACAGCAGCTGGCTCCACACAGGAGCAAGAAAGATCTTTGTAGAGTGTGTTATCGCTTGAACACATGAAGCCTGTTGCTCCCCCAGGGCCTTTGCACTTGCTGCTTTCTGCCTAAAGTACTTTCTCCTCCATGTGGATCTTGGCTTCATGGTCACTGTCATAGAGGTGCCCTCCCCACTTACCCAGTATACTATAGCCTCAATAGCTCTACACCTCATCTGTACGTTTTAATTCTTAACACAGGACTCATGACCAGGCATTTAATTTTTATTTTTAATTTATGATATAACTCTCCTCATACAAATTAAGCTGAAGGAAAGAGTCAGGATTCCATCTGCTTTGGTCATTATTGTACCTCCAGCAGCTAGACTTGTGCCTGACATGGAGTGGGTGATCAATAACTATTTGTGAATGAATGAATTATTTAATTCTGATGGTGCTCGTCTGCAAAGGCTCTTTGCCTAGAGTAGAAGTGTGAGTTCATGAATGTGTTTCCTGGACTGGCTCTTGTGTACGAATTGCAAGACTAATTAAACTCATACATATTTGTGGAAATGCAAATATAATTTTATTTACCAATGACTGTAATAAAGGTAAATGCTCCTTACTTAAACAAACAATTCACTTTGGGAATAGAGCTGTAAACAGAAGCAATAAATAAACACTCATTATTGAGTGCTTACTGTGCATCCATTGAACTTCAGGAGCTGGCTGTTCTGATCCTTCATCATGGCGGTTACACATGTGAAGGCTGAGGCCCAGCCAGGAAGACTTGCTCGCCCTGGTACACAAGGACTTAACCACAACAGGCACAAGAACTCCAGACCAAGTGCCTGACTCTTGGGGGCTCAGCTTGGCATCTTAGTTCTGCCATGTACTTGCTCTGTGCTCTTGAAGTCACTCAAACTCTCTGTGCCTCTGTTTTCTCATCTGTAAGCTAGTAATTGACACTTCCTCTTAGGAAAATGGGAAGTATTAAATGAGATGGTGTTTTTGAGTGCTTGGCATTGTACTGGCATGTGGGAAATGATAAAAACATGTAACAATTCTCTTATGATGATGATGACGATGATGAGTACCATTGCCACAGTAATGCATGGGATTGGTGTTATTCCTTCCTTATAGGTTAGAAGGGCTCAGAACTCATGGTCATCCTTTAGCTCCCAAGTATGAAAACATCTTTGGACTCTGAATCCAATGTTCCAGGGGTCTTGGATAGAGTCTTGTGCTTGTGAAGATTAAACATCATGCCTGTCACCATGATAACCCACAGCTAAGCTCCAATTTTGAACTCTAGTTCCTGAATAGACACAGCCTCTCCAGTTATCCTCAGCCTCTGACTGTGGTCTCCTGGTCCACTCTTCAGATCCTCCCACACTTGTTCCCATCCCTATCTTCGCAGAACCCAGAAACAGTTGCACCCTGGCCTCTAATCCAGCACCAAGTTTATGTCCTAGGGTTAGCAACTGAGACAGGAAGTGTTGCTCCAGGTAATCCATTTTATCCCTTTCCCAGGTGAAAAAAAAGGAAACCTGGAGAAGCCCCACAGTGTGCTCAAAGGGCTTCACATAACTCCCACCCTGAGCCACCTGACCTGCCTCTTTCAACCGGAGCACCTCACAGACCATCTGCTGTTCATGTGCAGATGACAAGGGTGCAAGTGACAAGGCCCAAAGGTGTTCTAGGCAGGGCTGTGTTTTAATGGCACTTTGGCTTTGCTTTTCTGATTTCTTTCTCCAGGAGTCATGAGCCTTATAGGGCAGTGGCTTTGGCTCTGTCGTCCACTTCTCACACAATGCTCAGCCTAGCACTGGGAACACTGTAGGCCAGCAAGAGCTTGGCCTAGGCTGTGTGAGGCTTCCGACTGGGACAGACTGAGGACAATCACCAAGGCATTCATAGTAGCTCTCTTTGGGAAGGTGTGAATGTGAGTGCCCTTCTCTTCTGTCTTTTACTTTTTTTTAATGACACGTACTATTCACAATAGAAGAAAGCATGCACAATAAATTTAATATTAAAAGAGCATCTGGGGACTGGAGTAATAGTTACCCTAGTACTTCCAGATAAGCAAAGGAACCACGTGAGGCTGGTGCTCATGTGAGATGTGCTCAGCACAGAGCCTGGGGAAGGTGTGTCAGGGGCATGGTACCATGGTGGTGTCTTGCCTTGGAGAACTCCCAGTCTGGGGAGAGACTGGATGGAGACACATGCAGGCACAGTTGGGCAGTGCAGTAGATCTGAGGCCCTGGGCTGTGAGATTCAAGTTCAAGGACTCTGTGAGAGTTGTCGAGACCGCAGGAGTTAGAAGCTTCCAGGAGGAGACTGTTCTGTATTCAAAAGAGCCAACTTTGGTTTGGGGGAAGCAGAAGGGAAGAGGGGGCCCCAGGCTGGAGATCAGCCTGAGCACAGAGGTGCTGAGATGGAACTAATATCCCCAAAATGGTGGGGTGAGGTGAGTGCACAGGCAGGGATGCTGGAGTGGCTGGACTGTGAACTCTTGTGGCTTCTCTTTCTTTTTCTTTTGTTCTGTTGCTACAATTGTTGCAGGCTCACCATGCCCCAGGCACTCTGCCAAATGATCTACCTACATTACTGCAGTTCCTACTCACAATAAATTCCTTTAGTCAGCGTGCATATTCTCATCGGCCAGGCAGGGAAACTGAGGCTGGCCCATCAGATACAGTGACTTGCCCAATGTCACACAGCTTATCAGTGGAGCAGCTGGGCTTGACCAGCCCTCAAGTTATCTCTGCTTCCCACCCCATCTGGGTCTGTGAGGACCTGGACACCATGTGAAGTGTGGAGTAGGTAACAGGTTTGGTGAAGTTGGGACAGAATGACTTCACTCATGGAAACAAAGAACTTGCACCACATATATTACCACAGGACTTGGTTGAGTGTGTATGTACCTATGAAAGTAGGTATGTGAGTGCATCTGTGTGTGTATGAGTGTGAGGATGTAATAGTGTGAGATCAAGACACACTTCCTACAGGTGGGTGAGACATGTTCCTTATATGACCAGTGCCTAAGGAATGAATTTTGTGTCTGTGAGTCCGTGAGCATGGGGTCCTGAGGATGTGGGAGATTGTGCCCCTAGGGAAGACTGCTGAGTCCTGGTGGCCAGGAGGCAGGGAACAAAAAGTTAGGGGACATCCTGACGCTGTTCAGCTTTGGAACAGGAGGAAGACACAGCTTTCAAATAACCTGGGCTAGAAGGTGATTTAAGGTACAGGGAGACTCCTGAGGCTGTTATCCAATTGCAGATTCCCAGACCCTATTCTCAGGGAATTCAAAAGTTTGGGGCTGAGGCCAAGGCCTTTTTCTCCACCAGATTCCCAGTGGAGGCTCATGGGAAAGCTAGGGAGGGCAGGGTGTTTCCAGCTGCAGAAGACAAGCAGGCTCCACCTAAGTGGGCTACATGCCCAAGAGCAGCTACTGAGGATGAAAACCGAGGGTATGAGGACAGGACAGTGTCCTCAGAGCCAGAGTGGTGGGACCAAAGAGTGGATTAGAGGACAGATCATTTATGACTGAGATCCCAGTACTCCTGGGCAAGTAGGACTCTGAGGAGCAAGAAGTTCATGCTAACACCAAGGTGGATGAGGCCAGGCTCAAGAGGGCTTGCCTTCTGCTTGTACCCCAGCAGTTGGATTCAGCTCCAAGGGGCTGAGAAGGAAAGCAAAGGAATAGGATACCTGTAGGGGCTCAGGGGCAGTGTGTGGACAGAAGGAAAAGTCCAGGAAGTGGAGATGGATATACTTTGAGGGTATTTCCCAGGCTTCACCATCCCTGGGCACTGTCCTTCCCTCAGGACACACTGCTTCCAAGTGCAGCCTCTGGCTTCACTGGTCTGGTCTGAGGACCATCTGCTCCAGCCCATATGGAGGTGGTGAGGCGGGAGACTTTTTCTCTTCATAGCTGCCTGTCTGTCTGTCTTACTAAACACACACACACACACACACACACACACACACACACACACACACACACACACACATGGTGATTGAGGTTGACTCCAACAGGAGCTGAATGCTCAGGGTCACCTTCTGGAGAGTTGACCCCCTCTTCTTCCGGACTCCCAGGGAATCTGTGGGCAGAGTGTGAGAAAATGCCACAGATGGCCCAACCATGCATCTAGGAAAGCAGTGAGGTCTCTGGAGGATTCTGTCTGACTTTATGCCCCTCAATTAGGCTACCCAGGATCATGTATGTGTAGGACCTTTCTGTATCACATACCTTCCCCACAGTCTTCCTCAACCCTGGCCAGAGGCCCCCAAAAGGCACCCACACTCACACACATTTGCAGAGAACTGCAGGAGTGCCCACCCAGGGAGTTGGACTCATCTTTTCTGTTTTTTACATGCACTTGGTAGAAACTGTAGTCATAGACGTACACACAATCTGTCACTGAAAATTGGCCCAGTTGAGCCGTCACAGCCCACACACGCCTGCATAAACTCAGCACGTATGAGTGCACACGTCCACATGTCTCTTTGCCTGGGTCTCACAGGCTGCAGTTGGAGTGTACTCACACGGAGGTGGCACGCACCCATGTGCACACACACATACATTACATGCAAAACCCTACATGGGTGCATGCACACAGACACACAAATACACAGTTCTTACTGCAGCCACAGTGAGGGGCTCCAGATCTTGGAGCTCTGCTCAGATGCACAGCTTCAGGCTGGGGACAGAGATGGTTTTGGCATGAGACACTCCTGGTCCTAGAGTTGGGAGAGAAAGGATGGGGCTCTGCCAGGTAGCAAGGCCCAGGATGAGGGAGTTTGGCATTCATGGAGGAATGGAGAAAGAACTCTGCACTTCTACTTCTTTTTTTCAAGACCAGGGGAGAAAACAGCTCATCTACATCCAGGAAACATGAACCCAAACAACAAAAACACACATGTGTGTGCACTTCTCACACCTCATAGGGCAGAGTGTAGAGTGCAAAGAAAATAAAACCAGAACTCCTTGCCACTGTTAACCCTTTGCTCAGTGTGTGTGTGTGTGTGTGTGTGTGTGTGTTTGAGCATTCTCTTACTATAGCCACTTTTTGTGCCAAGTGTGTTCATTTGGTAAGGATACAACAGGACCAACAGGAGTCCCAAGGTTGGGAGCAGGGTTGGGTGGATGGCAGAGGACTGGGTGTGCAAAGATCATCTCTCTAGCTGAGCCACAGCAGGAGGTAGCCTGAGCTGGTCTCAGGAGAAGCTCTGGTCATGGGCCTTCCACCTTTCCCCTTCTCAGTAGTCTCCTCCTAGAGGCTGCCTCTTATGCTCAGAGGCTTCCCTCATCTTACCCAACTGTCCATGGCTAGTTCATGGGACTGAGTAGCCCTGGGGAAGCTGCTCCAAATCTCTCTAGGACCTGCCTTTGGTCTTGGTCAGATAAGCAGAAATTTGGCCAGGATCCTGCCGATTGACGCAGTAGGAAAAGTGCAGAGGGAGCGTGCTCAGCAAGGCCTCCTGAGTTTTTGTTGATTTCCAATGAGGACTTGGCTTCAGGCTTTATGGTGCCCATGGGATATACAGGGAGAGGACTTTTAGCCTCTAGTTTGTGCTGAAAGGTGAGCTGAAGAGCCTCCTCTGTTCCTGCCTCTCCTCCGTGCTGAGTCCTTATCATCTTTTCTCCAAACCAGCAAGTTTTGTTTCTATTTAAAAAAAAGTTAGGGGGCTCAATTGTGTCTATGGCTTTGGAGTTAACAGAGTCTCATCATTAAGGAGCAGTGTGCATGTTGAATGTGTGAGGGCATATATCTGTGTCCGTGTGTGTACTTCTTTGTGCACTTCTTCAGGCATGTCAATGTGTGTTAGAATGTTTCTATGCCTGTGTGTGATGATGTTTGTGAAGGCAGCAATATCTTTGAGTGGGTGTATGCTTGAGCCCTTGGGGTATCTGCATGAGTGTCCATATCTGAGTGTATTCCTACTTGTGTCTGTGTATTTATTCGCAAATGAGGCTATATGATTGCGTGTGACTTATGTATCTGCATGCAGCATGTCTTTGCATTGTCTCTATGGCAGGTGAATGTGTACATGTTTTTCTCTGTGTGTCCTTGTTTTCAGATCCTCCACACAAGACGGCAGGGAATGATTTAAGAAAACATTAACTGGTAATGTTGCAGGGCTTCAGTCTCCCATCTACAAAATGAAGACGATGGAAGAGATGACCTTTTTGAGTATTTCCATAAAGGGAGTGTGCAGTTGTGGAAATGTGGTGGGTATGAGAATGTGACAGATTTGGGTGTGTGAAGCTCTGTTGAGTTACTGCTTTCAGAGCTTTCATTTCCTCGCATTCAAAGGGGCACAGTGACATCTTCGTTGAAATTTAGTCATGAAGATTTGATAAAAAACAACAGGCAAAAGGTTGTGTGTATTTCACATAGTAAGTGCATTGTTGCTCTTCCTTCCTGTCCACCCTGAAGTCTTTGAGCAGGACTGTCAGAGTCACTCAGTGGTCAGATGAGGCACTAGGCCTTAATTCATGATGACTGAACATTTAAAGACTGAACATTTAAATGTCCACACTACATTTTGTGTTCCTTTCTCATTCAAACCCTCCAATGACCCTAAGAGGTGGGGTGAGTAGGTTCCATTGCAGAGTTGTGGGAGAGGAGAAACTGAGCTAGAAGGGGACTAGGTGAGGGAGCCAGCAGCAGTGTGGGGCAAAGACTGAAGTAGACAGGTGTCCAGAGAACCAAGCCTTCCTGCTTCCAGAGGCCTTGAGAGGTCCCTCCACCCCACCCCAAGAACTGTCTGGCCTGAACAGAGGGATCCTGTGAATGATCCCCAGACACACTCAGACCATCAACTGAGGAGATGTGTGGAACCAGACCTCTGCACAGGAACCAGAGGAGCCAGTCTTGTTAAGGATGCCTGGTCACTCCCAGACATGGCTCTGATTGTCTGCAAGAAGCAGTTTCTCTGCCCCCAGTCAATGGGGTTGTGGACACCCAGTCAGATTCATCAACCTGATCACACACCTTATTTTCAGGATTTGACCCTAAGTGACATAAGCTGGTTCTCCTAAATCTAAGCAGTTGCAGAGCAGTATGGCCTGGACCCCCAGAAAGCAGGGGAGAAGATGTGTTACTGAAGGAATTTTAGGTGATGGGAGTCTTGTGGCCAGGCTGCCATCAGGCTAGATCCTAGGAATCTGCCTGCTAAATAGCCGCCTGCTTCTGTTCCTCAGTTCACCAAGGCTCTTGTCCCTGCCTCACCGGTAAGCATTTCAAAACTGAGCCAGTCTGTGTATCCTGGCAGGATGTGACCAGGTTGTAATTTTCCTTCATCATTCCCTTTCTATCTTTCTTTATAAAAAAGGTACCACACAGCACTAAAAAGAAGTAAGATACCAGCAAGTACTTTACAGGTTAAAATGCTATAGAAGGCATATGACAATATAAATAAAATACATAACATTTATTACACAGTACAAAAGATGTGTGGTGTGACTTTAAATGATGAAAATACTTTCATACATAGGTTATGTGTGTGCAGTAGAACATATGCCTTAATTTGGCATATGATGTAGTTTATACTATGTGCTGCCATCCATAGGATTATGTAATATCTTATGACATATCATATTCCCAACGCAGAGAAAAGTAGAATCAAAATCGGTCGACATTAGGCTATTTTGGCATTCGAAACACAAGCCCCAGATTTGTGATTTTAACAGCTGAAGCTGGGAGGAAGAAAACTAAAAATACTAATGAGAAAGATATCTCCATCAACTGGCAATGTAGCCCACCAGGTTGGGGGGATCTGTGGGAAGTCATAAACCCCTCAGGATAGGTCTGGGCAAAGGGCATAGCAGGGAGAAGGCCCTCTTGGGAGGCGGTGGAGCAGCTGGGCTTGTCAGTTGTTGTTCTTACTATTTATGAAACTAGATGAGGAGCTATAGGGCTTGCGGTGGCCCCTGTGTCTGCTGACTAGCTGGCGATTATATTGATGATGTAATAAAAATTCACTTTGTCTATTAAGTTTCACCAGGACAATCAGGGAGAGATTAGATAAAAATCAGAGGAAATGAATAATAGAATGGAGGAGGAAAGCCACAACTCTCATCTGCCATGGTCCCTGTCTCTCCCCTTTCACTGTCCCCAAAGGGGGCATGAACAAAGAAGCCCCCACCCCAGCACACAGGCAAAGCTGGGATGGAAACTTTCCAAGCAGTGCTGCTCCTGGGTAAGAAACTTGGTGCTCCAGATATGGCATTGGTTTAAGTTTACAGACCATGTTTAATACTTGATTAAACCTTTGGCATGGTCACCAGCCCTGCTGGGAGACAGGCAAAGTGATAGGCCAGGAGTCCCTCTGCTGCTGCAGAATGGCAGGTGGAGTTCCACGTGGGGAAAGCAGCTCTAGGCCAGGTAGGCCCATGCTGCCTACAAGCCACCCTGCTTCACAGTGTCGCCCTTCAGCCTACACAGTACCAAAAATGCTCCTCCCAGCCCTTTTAGAGAGGCTTCTTTGGTTAAGGCTTGGGCTCTCAAAGGTCTCTTAGAAGGCACAGCTATGGTTAACACATTATTGTCCATTAATTGCTAGATTGGACTTGGAAAGGATAAGGAAGTCACTTTTGGTTTGTACTTATTGCCTGAGAGCCCTGGGTCCTGGTTTGGGGCCCTGAAGCTTGGGTTTAGAACTTGGTGTTGGGGAGGCTGGATGACCAGGAGCTGGGAGACCACAATTAGGGACTTCCATACCTCTGTAGGAGCTGGGTCTTGAAGTTACTCCAGCCCTATGACTAGCCCAGGTCTGGTCTCCCCTGAGAAATTCCTGAGATCAGAAAAAATGCCCTGGTAAAGGTCTATGAAAGCCTGTAAGGGGTGAATCTTTTTCCCCTAAATAGCTCATCTGTTCCCACCCCTCTGGGCTTGGGTTTCTTTTCCCAAGGTGGGAGAGGTCTCAATGTTCTTCTGCAGCACAGAGCTTCCTGGGTTCCCTTAGTACCATTACCCAGGTGTGCTGCCTACACTAAGAGTGGTACTTCCTGGGATCTGCCAAGATTCCTCCAGCTGCAAGACCAGTGCTACTCCAGGAAACTCTGTCCTCTGGCTTCAGCCCCACTGCCTGGCTGTTATCCGGACACTTCTGAGCTAGGGGCAGGCACAGACGCAGGGTGGAGGGTGTAGAACTATTTAAACCCCATAGCCCCTTGTATCACTGGAGATGTTCACCGGAGTGTGCCTGTGGGGGCAATCCGGATGCCTGTCTTGGTGACAGTGAGCATAGCTATGGTTTAAATATTCCATGAGTAATTTCTCAGCCCAGGTGGGCTGCAGTTGGGACAGCTGAAGGACATTGCAGCCCCAAAGCAGGTGAGAAGTGAGGACAGCTCTGGCAAGTGCTGTGTGTGTCACTGACTTCCTCAGAAGCATCTGTACCCCACTCACCCACCCATCCTTGGCCCATTCTCCATGAGCCAGGCTGGCAGTGGGTCCAGATTTATTCAAAATGAGAAATTCTTTAGCCCATCAGCATGAGAATGAGACTTCATTGCAGTGGGACAAAAACAAAACATAATGGAACAAAACAAAACACTCTGACCTGTCAGCTCTCCAGCTTTCCTGCTCTATTTTCTTACAGTTTGCTGGACTAGGCTTTTGCTGTTCCTCTCTACCCAGGGACCTGGTATCAACCTCTCCGCCCCCTCTGGACCCCTACCTGAGAACTCGTCTTTCTTTTGGGGGTTTCCACGTTGTTCACATAGGACATTTGCATTGGGCAGTTTTATGTTTGTGGAGTGACCACTGTCTACCTCATCCACAGTTACTTTGAGGTGGTGAGAGCGGATTCCCCAGCTTCGGAGGTCAGGGCCTGACACTCAGGGAAATGAACTTGACATGAATTTGTGCTTCTCTGAGGAAGACTTCCCAGTGGAGAGACAAGACATTTTCCCACTCTCCGTTCCTTTTTTGCAGAAAGCCTGTCTTTGTACCAAAGAGCTAAACGTGGGGAAGGTCGGGCTGTCTCAGAGGCCAAATGCCTTCCTTTCCTGAAGGCCCTTCCTCTTGCTCTGCTGGTCCAGGGGACACTGTCCTCATGGCTGCATGGCCTCTGCTGTGACCAGCCCTCCTAAATCACTGGCTCAACTGAGACAAGGTCAGAACATTCCGAGTTAATGTTTTGTGGAGAAACTTGAGAAACTAAGGGAAAAACAAACTAAGGCCTTAGAGGTGGCTTGAGGAGCTGACAGGGTGCCGCACCAGAAAGAGCAGGAGTCTATTCCTGTTGGTTCAAGCTCGGTGAGGATAGCCTTCTCTCTTGGCTCCCTATTGTCACAGCTGGGACCCCTAGAACAGGAGGGTGGGATTGGTTTGCCCTTCTGAAGAGCAGTCCCTTCTGAGCTACCACTGTGATCTGGTCTTCCCAGTGGTCACTCTACAGCTTGAACCATGCATTTTTTTCCTCCACACACCAAGACACCATCTGTTTACCTGCCGATCTTTCTGGAGACCCTACTCAGCTCCCTAGGCCTAGGTCTCACCCTATATTCCTCATTCCTCTTGTCCAACAGAATTTTTTCTAAATCACATCTAAGTGTTTGCTTATAGAAATAGTCAAGATGACACGACAGAGAAAGGTTTTATTTTTCAATAAAATGATCTTTTAAAAATCAGAAAACAAAGCCCGAAAATAAGCCAGTGGCAGCTCTCCTGTCCTGTGACTCTCTCATTGCAATGAATAGGACTTCAGTCACTATCTGTGTCCTCAGCTGGCCCTGGATGGCTGGTGTCCCAATTGATCCCTAACTGATCAGTCCTGGGCCCAAGCCTATCCATTTTCTCAGGTGCAGCCTGCGTGCTCCCTGCTTTCACGCCTCTCCAGGGGCATTTGGAAATTTGTTTGCAGAAATTGAGAGAGGTAGCAATTTGGAGTTGGACCTTGTCAAGCCTTAAGTATGGAAAAGATTCAGTTGCCTCATTTAACATATGGAACCTCCCCAACATACAGAATTAAGAATAAAAACCACACTAAACTGTAGATTTCAATTATTCACTTTTGAAATGAAACAAAACTCACATAGGTAAAGAAACTACTGTACAAAGCTTTCTGGATTTTCTGGTAAACGTCTTTGTGTCTCTTTTGTTTGTGCGTCAGGCCCAGGCCTGATTTACCAAGGGAAGTGACATAGGGTCCCAGGTCACTCACCCATACAGGGATTTGCCAGCTAAGGGCGGCCTGCCCTGAACCGGTAGGAAGGGGGTGTTGGGGACATTCGCCAGCAGCAACAGGGCTGGGCGGAGCCTGGACTGCGGCAGGGCACGCGCAGGGCGCTTGGTTTCAGGGGCCCGCAGCGGTGCGAAAGAAGTTCTTCCTCTCACCGTCAGAGGGCAGGCGACAGCCGGAGGAGAGAGGATCCTCCTCCCCTACAGTTTGGGGGCTCCTCCCTATAGACTGGGAAGAGCCTAAAGGAGTGGCCAGGTTTCTGTGCTTCCTGCAGTTCTCCTTGGAGGCACCTAAACTGAGGCCTTTTGGCTGAGGAGGGGACAGGGGCGCTTCTGAAATATGTGACAGGACTTGACCTTTCCATACACCCTCTGAGGCCTCCTTGGGTGGGAGCCAGTTCCAAACTCTGGGATCTGGCTGGGAATGCTGGGACCTGAGCACTGGGGAGGGACTGGCAGTGACCCTCCAGGGCTCGTGGTCTTACAACTGGTTGGGTGGAGATCCTGGGTGGGACCCTGAGAGTGCAGGGAGCAAGTCAGGTTGAATGGGGGGGGGGTCTGCTGGAGCCAGATCGCTTCTAGTAAGGAAACACCTTCTCCAAGAGGTCCCACTTCTATCCCAGACACAGGCACCATTGCCATGCCCTCATTTCCAATCAAAGGCATCTCCCTGGCTCTGTATTCATCAGCACCTCACCATGGGCCTGGCCTCTTAAGTCAGGCTCTCTCTGAGCTGTCTAGTTGATGCTGGGAACACAGAGAAAGAATGATCAAAAAGCCTGCTGGGTCGTTGGCTGTTCCTGAAGACACTCCTCCAATCTGCCCTTTTGGAACCCCAGACTTCTTTTATCCTTTCATTTCTCAGAACATTCTTTCAGGTATTACCCAGGGTTGCCCAGGAGAGTTGGGGATACCATAAGCCAGGACCTCAGTGAGCAGGGATGGGGTGTGTGTGTGTTTGTGTATATGTCTAGGCAGTCTCCAAGGGAATACTAGAGCCGAAGAAGTATGGTCTTCCCTTTTCTTCTCACTCACTGGAATTAGAGGTGAGCTTCAGTGAGAAGTAGCTTTCTGAGGTCCAGAACATTCCCACTCTAATAGCACTGCTGACAGGGCACCACCTGAGCCTCTGGTCCCAAGAACTTAATCAGGGTGATTCTAGAAAGTGAAAAGTGCATGTTGGCATGCACTCATGTAGGTGGGAACACTGCTTCAGGCTTTTGCCATTCCCTTGGACATAGACCTCTTCACACAGCAGGAGCAAGGATATGCTCCATACTTTATATGGTGAGACCAGGTAAAGCCAAGCCAAGTATTGATTTGCAAGAACGATATGGATATGTTCGATAACGGTTAGGGGACCTGATTTCTTTCTTTTCCTGTTCAGAGAAGAATTCTTCTTCCACATCACCCTGATGGAAAGCAGCGTCCAGATGAGGGTGAGGGCTTTTTACTGGTCACCCAGGGATACCCCCATTCCCTTGGTCTCCTCCCAGGAGTCTATGAAGCCTCCGGGAACAAGGTCTCCTCTCCCACCACACAAGCATTCCCAACATCTTCACCTCCTGTATATTCTGAACCAGTCAATATAATTAACTCTACGTGGGCGTAACTTCCTGCTATTGCCAAGGAGTCCTCCCAGCCTTGCCCATCAGCAGTGATATGATAGAGTTTCTGGTTATATCGGTCAACCAAGATATCGATATTATTAATAATAAATATCTATATGCTGACCTTTGTCCACATGACTGAATCACTTTGGGCTGGCTGTCATATTTCTTTAAAAGGTATTGATAAGCTTATTACTGGAAGGATGTACATAATCTTAAGTTTGTGCCTTTTACTGATTTTCAAGCATTTGTGGAAATCTACCTGTGTTGGGTGAGCTGCTGTGGGTAGGACAGCACGTGGTGTACAAGAGAACTCCTGTGTGTACGTGCTTGTGTGGTGAGCATATGTGTGTGTGTGCATGTGTATGTGAGCCTGTCTTGAACACTGGTCCTTTTAGAGCTGATCAAATAGTCAATTAGAGCATTATAGGGAGGTAGCAGAATCAGAGAGTTCCTACAAATACACTGTGATGTAGTGTTTGATCTTTGGATGCCTCTTGTCTCCTAGGACTTGCGTGAGGAGGCTTGGCTTTATAAGGATAATATTAGGTTGATGCCTCATTCTCTCAATTTACCTGCCAGGCATTCACTGGGAGTTGTCTGGCCAGAACCAGCCACTGGAAAGTGCAACAAAGGCCACGTAGCAGGCTTAACTTTGAAGGCATAAAACTCCCAGTCTCAGTTTCTTTATCTGTACAGTGACAGCAATTCACCTGACTCTATTTTCTTAAGACCAAAAGAGGGGAGATTGACTCAGCTCAGCCCTTTGTGCCCAAACTTCCTATCAAAGGAATGCTTTACATGAATTCCTGGTCTTGTTAATTCCATGGTGGGGTATGGCCTGCTGCTATTGGAAGGGAATGGGCTTGTGGAATTCCATGGCAGAAAGCACGCTTTGCGTACTTATATGTATGTGTGTACACACAGGTACACAGACCTCATTGCTGCATATCTCTGTGGCTGCTGTCATGGCTACCTGCATGGACAGTGGTGCCAGAAATCATGTCTCTTAACAACTCATTCTACAATGATCCCATCCTGTTTGGACCCACACATGCTCACTTGTCAGGGGTGCCCCTTCATTTGTCCCTGTGATGGGAAGCCGGCTAGCTAGAGAGATCTTTTGGATCCTCAGACATGGTGTGTGAATAAACCAGACATGGATTAATTAGGTGTGACTGCATCATTAAATTAGAATAATGAACAAACAGCTACGTATGGCACTCAAATCTGCCTAGAATGGCTCCAAGGGTTGCTTTCAAGTAAGTCACCTGTCAGTTTATAGGCTTTGGACTCTGGAGTGTGAGGATCCTGTCATTTCAGGAGAAGTGAATTCTTTAGGTACCACCTACCCCAGGTAAGGATCGTTCGTCAGTGGGCACTAATCCTCCACAACTGAATCCAAACAGTGACTTGGTTCGATACAGCATCATCTATGCATGCTTCAGCTGTGCGCATTTCTCAGCGTGAAATACGGCAGTGGCACAGGTGCTCAAGAGACGGGAGGGAGAAGTTAAGAGGTGTGGGCAGCAATGGGAAATGTATCGATCCCACGATATTTATGTGGATCTGCACAGTTGTTTATGCACGTGTGTACACACACCCACACTCACACACACCTTTCTTTTATGAACCCAATTTCCAGGTATTCTTTTCTGTTATACCAACATACTTGCCATTTCAGTCAGATAGATTCAAAGGTGAACCAAGTTTTGGGAACAGCTGCTGAAAGGCAGGCCCCAGCCCTGGGCAGACAACATGGCTGATACTTCCAGTCCTCTGACCCTGAGGCTGTGCAGAAAGAACTGTTTGACTTTAACAGAGAGGAGGAAGTCAACAGCTACAAGGGGAAAAAATGGGAAGCTTGCTGGCCTTACTGGCCAGCTGTGGGATAGCTTAATGCATCTGGGGCTTTGTTAGTAAGATCTGTTAAATATCTAGAAACCTTTGATCTGTAGACACTTTTAACAAAGGTGATAATTAATTAAAGCAGAGTGTATTGCAATAAAGTAACATCGCGGTCAGTTTATGTGCTGTCCAGAGCTGGCCTTCGGAAGTCTCTGTCAATTAAACTCTTGTTGGAGGCCAGCTCGTTATCAATTTTTTTCCTGAGTTTGATCAATATTTTTGGCTGTTCTGTCCTCACAGAATCAGGATTACGTCTGTCTCTAGGAAGACACCCATTTATTTACATCTTGCAGATGGCCACAAAGGATTTGTTCTGAGCTGAACTGCTCGGATCACTCTGAGAGTCTCGGTCAGCTCTTGCTGGAGAGGAGATAGAAGGAAGGACAAGAGAAACCAAGGATGGAGCAAGTGGAGGGGAGAAACCCTGAGACTGTATAATCCTGTAAACACCCCTTTCTACTCTAGGGGCGTTCAAGAGGTGGGCTTCTCACCTGACATCCTGGGTGGTGCCTATAGGCAGGGCTGTGGCTAGGGCTTTATACTCACCCAGGAGCCACTGGGAACTTGATGGGTGAAAATGGAGCAAGTTCTTAGGACAAGTATATAGTATATCAATTCAGGAAATTCCACTCATGCCTTTTCTATCCCTCTAACTGTCCTTCTGCCCCAGTATTTTTAACCACACTCCCACATGGCCAAGTGGAACATTTACCTCCTTCTTCAGGCACCACTAAGGGGTTGGGATGGTATCTTCAGTGGCAAGGAGAAGGAAAAGAGGGAGAGGAAGGGTGATGGATGACAACAGGGCTATACTAAATTGGGTGGAGGGTTGTATTCTAGGGCCTAGGCCATTTGGGTAGGATGGATGCTTTCTGTGATTTTTAGAGAAGCTGTGCATTTAAAAGATTTAGAAAAGGCAGAAGTAAAGGGGGCGAATGTGCTTTTTTGTTATAGAGAGCTCAAAAGGAGGGCAACTAGGTATCTGCCACACCCTGCTTACATTTAGGGAAAATGCAGCACGCTGATGGCCTGTCTTGCTATCTTGACTGAGCTTGTCAAGTCCTATGTGTGAGTGTGTGTGTGTGTGTGTGTGTGTGTGTGTGTGTGTGTGTGTGAGAGAGAGAGAGAGAGAGAGAGACAGAGAGAGAGAGAACACTACAAGAGGAAAGTAGGCTGGGATACCGGGGGGGGGGGGGAGAGGGGGGGGAAGGGTAGGGAAGCAGTGGGTGGTGACAATTAGCCCTGCAGAGAACTGACTCTGTAGCTGGCTAGTCAGATCCTAGATGGAAGGTCATTTCTAAAAATGAGTCAATGGGTGAGCTGAAGCAGGTCAGACTTCAAAGGGTGATGGGTGGGGGATGATGATGGGATTCTCTCCCAAACATGGACTTCTGGGGAGGAAAATCAAGCAGAAAAAAAACAGCACCTCCACACTGGAACTTGGATCATTGACAAATCCAAGCCACTAGTTCTGAGGTGGAGGATGTATGCAATAATGAGGACAGTATCCTTCTCCCCGGATTCTTCCTTTTCATCCATCACCCCTTTGCTCTAATTTTGCATATAACCTTCTTTGCAAGATGAAATTTCCCCTAACGTCATCGCCATGCCACTTGTATTTGTCATCTCTTCCCTGGGAACACATGTGTGCACATTACACATACACACTCACATCCAGCTCACACAGGTTGCGGGACCTTCCCCAACGTCCTGGATCCCAGAAAAACACTGGTTTCACACCTTCTGTATCTTCTCTCTACATGTCACATGGAATTTCCCTTCTAAGTTCAGGAGCTGCTGCAGTCTCAGCCACTGTCAAACAGTACGCCTAGCTTCCAGCTGGCATTTTGACCCTATAATGTTAGCTTTCCTTTTTTTCCTGCTGCAACATTGGCCCTCATTCTGTGTTGCATCTCTGTCTCCTCCTGTCCATTCCAGATTCTTGGTCAGCTGAGATCCCTCTCGGGTCTTTGGAAACTGACCATCTTATGACATGGAACGTGTGAGTCTTCAGTGCTTTTCCTAAATCCAACTCAAGCAAAGTTGAAACCCAGCTCTTTTTTTAACCAATGAGGTGGCATCTTGACTGTCTTCTCAGACATAATTCACATTCTGGCACATATGCTTTAATAATAAGGATGATGATGCTAATAACAGTGATGGTGATGACCATACTAATGTTGGTGGAGTGTGATGAGCTCACTGGGCTTCAGGAATGCTCCTAGAATCCAGCTGTTTGAGAAACTTTTGAGAACTTTACAATATGGGGCATATCTATGGCATGCATTTTTGCAATTGTTTTTCTTTGAATTGTTTTCAAGCTTTTCATTCAAGAAAAGATTGTTTTATTTTGCTTTGGGTTTGAGAAGCCACAAACATCCAGCCTACTAGAGCAGGTGATGGAGGGAAAGAAAGTAGCAAAGGGGGTTCTTTCAACACGATCTAGAATTCCCATTAAAGCTGGGGGGAGGGGAGGAGGCAAGAGTGTTAACCTCTCTCTGTCGAGTTGCAGTGAAGTCTAGGCTAGTCTGGTTTTCATATGTGTGAAATGCAATTAGTCATGCTTGTAAATGGATGCACATATGTGCATATGTGCATGTTAATTCATCTCTGTGTTTGTTGATTCTGAGAAAGTCTGTTTCAAAGATAAATAAAATTATGCACAAGATGCAAATAACCACCAATTTTAAATAAACCAATTATTCCAATAAATTTTTCTTTGCTTTTTGATAGGACACATAAACATCTGGAATTTGGAAGCTTTTAAATGGTGGCTGTTGCTTTGATATACTTTAGTCTTGTAAAGATTGCTACTGTTCATTTTCTTTGGTGAAACTTATATATTTTTTAGTGGTTTTCTTGTTTTCTGATTCTATTTTCCCTATCTCTGACAAGGCAAATCTTTCTTTCTAAAACTATAGGTGTATAACCAGTAATTCAGCCAGTCTCTTTCCCTGGACAGAGCTGAGTTTTTATTTTTTTGGCATAATTAAAAAGAAGTTCATTTTAATTGAGTTGATGCCCATGCTGATACTTCACTCTCTTAGACTCATTTGAAAATGGAAATCAGATACAGCCTCACAGTTTTAATTCATCTATCTATAGGGGAAAAAAAACCCGAGCCATCTCGACTAAAATCAAGAGGTAGAAATTTGATGTTCTGAAAATTGTTGCATCTTAAATGCAAATATAAAATATCATTTTATGAAGATGGTCTCAAATCACCAAAATAGAATCATAACCCTTATCTTTCCTCTTTTTCTCGGTCACACCCCAAATCAAGGAGATTCAGGCATTTCCACTCAGGTACAGTTGAGATGGGGGTTGTGCATCTGATAGTGAGTGTATTTTAAAATGATACACTTTCCAGAGCAAAAGCCACAGAAAGGTCTGTTACTCTGTCCCCACCCTCATTCTGGATGTAGGGTGAGAAAGTACGAGGGGCTGACATCTTGTCTCTGTTGCTGTGGCTTCTGGTTTGGGGGGCTCCCAGTGCAGTCATTAGAGATTTTCCTCCATGCAGTGGGGACAATCTCAAAGCAGAATAGTTACCCAGGTGCAGATCTGTTCTAACAGATAACAAGAGGGACTGTGATGGGGACTTGGCTGTTTAGATTAAAATGCATCGTAGGCTCTGGGAACAAGCACACATCAGTAGTAAAGGCTGTTTAAACCTTTGGGGACAGCCCTATGTTTAGATTACATTAATTCATAAATATTATACTAAATACCACTTAAATTGGACTTAAATGGCATCAAAGATAATGCATTATAATATGGCTATCCAGAGAGCACTAGTCTTTATGTCTCCCAGTAACTCAGTCTTTGCTGCCTCCTATCCTGCTAGGTAGGACCAAAGTTATGAATGGATTGCTGATGTATTCATGTGTGATCCACTGTGTACATGCATGTGCAGGCATGAGAATGTGTATGCATGTATGCATCTTCAGTCACTGCCTCTGTTAGTTCTCCAGGAAATAAAAAGAAGAAAAGAGAAGTAAATAAAAAATGAGATAGAAGAAGTAGACTAGTGGGTGACCTGTTCCCTTTTCCAAGGTAGAAAAATTCTACAACAAGGGACAAAATTGGTCCTCAGCTCATTTTTGCTGCTACAGGGAGAACTTGCCTCTGTTCTTTAATCAATAGTACAATGTCTTTCTCTTTGGAGCCTGGAAAAACAATCTCCAAAAGTGCTTCAAATGGGGAGGAAAAGATTCCGAGTTAGCTGGAGAGTTTGCATTACACTGGGTTTTCTTCCTTGGGTGTTTTTTTTCTTTGAATTTTGATTTGGAGTTTTTATTCTTTCTTTCTCCCTCTGCCTAGGACCCTGATCTCCCTTCCTTCAGTTGCTTATTGGTCTCCAGGGTGTAAATTTACCTTTTTAGTAATTATCCCAGTCCACAGCTGCTATTTGCTGCTTCCCAGTCCAACAGCCTTTCCTGGATATGGCTGGGTTTGCTCCATAACACCTACCACTCCCTCCTACACAGACTCCCAATTTGACTGGAGTAATTGCCTTTTAAGGTGCACTCTACGCATGGCAGGTATTCCATTAACCCTTAGAACTCCTTCTTTCTTTAGTCACCTGAAATGGCAGGTGGACAACAAATGGAAACCCACCTGAAATCTCATCATTTAGCTTTTACTCCTTTTTAGAAATCAATAACATACATAATGCCTTCCACACTGAATGCCAGTATTCTGTCATGCCTCTTAATTTTATTCCAGTATTATTCATTAGAAGTTAGAAATTCAAGAAGGGGAGAGCAAGAACCACAAACATACCCTGAAACCAGGCTTAACAAAGGCATGATTCTATCCCTAGCTTCATGTTGTCAATTTAGAGATGGGAAAAATGTAGAGGCCAAATGCAACTCTCATTCTTTAAGCCTCATCATGCTTTTTGACTTCACAGTAATTAATCACCAATGGCAAGCAAGTAATTTTTTAAGGTGGCCAGAGGCTTATTTTATCAGGATTAGTTAATAAATCAGGCTGCATCACTGAAGGAAGAGTTCAAACTCTACTAGAATCGAATGAACCAGCCTTTGGAAACAGTCTCATTTATTCAGCTCTCCGGGAGCTTCCAGGCACTGTCAGGGACATTGTGGCCCATCCCTGACTCTAAAAATCAGGGGGATGGAGAGGCAGGAAGTTTCATAAGGAAAAATATATGCTCAGGTTCTGAAGGGTGAGCTGCGACAACAAGGCACCCAGAATGCTGGAGCCAACGGGCCTGCCTGTCACTGGCTGAGACAGTTTGGGAGAATTCTTTAGAAAATGAAGTTTTCCTGTGCTCAAAATTCTGGCTGAACATATACATAATTATACCACAATACATATATATGTGTCTATCTATCTATTTATCTTCTTTATCTCCCTTATATAGAACAATTCTACTTCTTTACTGTACTATGAAAGAGCCCAAATTACATTGGAAACAAAGTGATGATATCAGCAAGGGATTGTTGAGAAGAAACAGAGGAATAATGTTAAAGTTTAGCTTATTGTGAAATAATGAAGCAAATAAAGTGTTCCAGTCCAGATTCTATAGGATGCCCAGCTCTCTACAACTGTCTTTTTGTCTCTAGTGGGTACTGATTTTTTTTTTAAAACTTTGAAATCTTAAATTACCACAAGAACTGATCATCAAGATGGGCAAAAGGCTGCCCCACCTATGCTGTTAAATTTTTTATTGTTACTATTTTAAAAACTGGGGACTTATTAAAATGATAAAGGTTTGATACACTCCTTGATTAGCTTCTAAGAAGCTTGATTGGAAAGGGAAAAACTACAAAGACATGGTTGACTTGAGAGGGAGTGGGAAAGAAAGTGTTTCTTTTCTTTGAATATTATTTTGAAGACTGCCTCCCCATTCCACCTTTTCAATCTCTCTTCTGAACAGACAGACATTTTCTCCATATTGGATAAAGGTTGGTTTCTCTCTTCATTACAGCCCCCACCTCACCCCACCCCAACAAACCCAGTATATTTCCATTCTGCTGTGTTTTTGTGCTACTCAACATACCATTAACTTTAACATTTACTCCTCAGTAGGCAAACTGGAAGATGCTAAAGCCAATAAAAACTGCTCTCTGGGACTTCAACTATGAAGAGTTGGGAGCTCTGTTTAGTATTCGGATGAAGGGAGGGCTGGAGCAGGAGGGTGGTTGTGATAGTGAAAACCGCTGCTGTTAGAGAGCCAGACAGCTCCGCTGCGCTCTGCACCTGATGTGCTGGAGGATCAGCTCTGTTCATAGCCCATTTGTGGCCAAGGATGAGGCTGCTGTCTCTGCGGGGGTGGGTGTATGTGTGTGTTTTCATCTTTAAAACCACCAGCTCTAACACTGCATCTTCGGCAGCTCTCCACACTACTGTTTATTAAAAACGGAACGTCCACACACATCCCCTACAACTTCCTTAGCCCTGTGCTCCTTCCCTGCCTGGCGATCAATCTCTCTCAGAAAGCATTTAACTTGCCCACACAGCTCCAGCACCGATTAATCCCTGCTGCACATCCTATATATTACTGTTAGGGAGCGGAGCACTGGGCTAATTTCGTCACCCACCAGCCACCCACACACATTCTACAACTGAGCACGTTTGGGGCTCTGCCTTAAAGATAATAAAACAAGGAAAAAACAGGCAGGATGCAGACAATTCCCATGACCACTTTCCTAAAAAGTTGCTAGTTTTTAATTCGTTGATTATTCTGTCTCACCCTCTCCCAGACACTCACTAGAAATGATGGCTACAAAGGAGAAATAATGTACTATGAAGCTCTCTACACGGTGAGTTTGGGATACATTAGGGTACACCTTTCAAAATGCATATCTTGTACACGTATATTTCCCCCCAAAGTTCAGCTTTCCTGGAGAAAGATATTATTTGGGTTTCCCAGACCCCTCACTCCACCCAGGGGATGGCTGGTTCCTTGCTAATTCTTGCCTTGGGTTTTATCACTCCTTCCTTCAAACGTCCAAACCATCCCTTTCCCCCACTTCCCCACTGCTACTCACACTACAACCAGATTATTGAGACACACAGATAGACAGGGAGAATATAATGTTGAATTGATAGCAAAATAAAAATATCTCTTTGAATTTATCATCTGCCCCCTTTTAGACGGCTGTGTTCCTGTTACTCTGGGCTGGAGCTAAGCGGGATGAGGAGATCATCTCTTGTAGTATTTTCAGCACCACGGCGACGGACAGCACCTTCAGTCCCTGGCCCGCTCCGCGCCCACCAAGCGCCCGCCAGTCCACTCAGTGTCCTGGGCTTGCCGGGTGTGATCGTCCCTGTCCCAATCTTTCAAGTCGCTCTACCCCCCAACCCAAGCTCCATTTCCCCCTTTATCCTCTCTTTTTTCCTCTTCATCTTCTGAGTCCGCGGCTCTCCCTATGGCACAGTTTCTATCAGCAGCTCGCCCAAAACCCAGCCTTGCCCCAGCGAACAGCTCCCCACGCACCCCAGCTCTAGTCTCCACTGCCCGAGCGCCTCCCTCCTCGGCGCCCGCCCGCGGCTCGCTCTCGCCCGGTCTCCCGCTCGTCAGTCGCCGGCCGGCCGGTCGGCTGCCCGCCCGCTCCTTAGCCCCGGCAAAGTTGGGAGCGAAAGGTGCACTCACCTTTGTGCATGCCTGTGAACCTGTCCTTCAGAACCGTAAGCTCGTAGATCTTGCCGAACTCCTCGAAGAGGGGCTTGAGGTCCTTCTCATCCAGGTTTCGGGGGATCTGCCCAATGAACAGCTTGATGGCATCGTGGTCCTTCATGGGAATGGTCGACGGGTTCCCCGGGCTGTGGCTTAATCCGTTCATGTGCCCGGCGCTGCCCGGGCTGCTGCCGAGCCCGTTGGTACTGAGGCTCGCGTTGTCAGCCTGTCCGTTTGCTAACGTGGCCATCTTTATATACATAGAGAAAATCTTCTTTCCTTTTATTCTTTCTCGCTCGCACTCTCTCGCTCCTCTCCCTCACTCGCTCGCTCGCTCGCGCTCACCACGCACACGCATACACACACTCGGGTTCTCTCCCCCTCGGTTTCTCTACACCTCGCTCTCCTCTCGTTCTATGCTCTCTCTCTCTCTCTCTCTCTCTCTCCTCTTCTCTCGCTCGCTCTCGCTCTCTCCTCTCCACTCCCTCCCCCTCCCTCCTCTCTCTCTCTCTCTCTCTCTCTCTTTCTCTTTCTGTCTCCCCCTCGGTCTGATCTGATTTTTTTCTTTTCTTCTTCTTCTTTTTCTTTCTTTCTTTCTTTTCTTTTTCTTTTTTTTTTTTTTTTACATTGAACAGACAGGATCTCTGTCCTTTCCGTTTAAACAGGCTGGACCGGTTCAAGTTCCCAGCCAGACCAGGGGTGGGGGCGACGAGTGTGCGCGCGCGGAGGAAGGGAGCGCGGGAGCCCGGGAGTGGGTACGCTGGGGGCGGGGGGAGCATCGCGGCAGGCGGCGGTCGGGGGCAGGGCGGCATGGGGCGGCGCCGGCCTCGCTGCGCCTCCCCCGTCAGCGGCCCCGCGGAGAGGCGGTGGTACAGTCCGAGACGGCCCCCGGCTATAAATAGCGCCAGGCGCATGGCTCTTTGGGAGGCGCTGAGATTCCGGGCCCGGCGGCCGCAGGCATCGGGTTCCTGTTAGGAACTGAGCTACGGGCCTCGTGTCTTTGCCTTTTGGGGGTTCTTTTGTAATAGCAGCAGGTGCAACTTTTCGTATTTTAAAAACATTGATTTTCATTTTCGTGTGGGTATGTAGGGGGGAGTTATCCACCTAGCTGCGCTCTATTAGGGCGACAGGCGGGAGAAGGAAGGCAGGGATGGCGGGCGGGGCGGCGGCGAAGGCGGCGGCGGAGGTGGAATGGGCGCTTTTTTCTCCCATCTGGCTCCATTTATTTATTTATTTAGACCAGAAAAAGCGAGCGGGCTTGGAGGGAGTCCGCCCAGTGATCTGAGTGCGCATTGATCAGTGTCGAGAGAAAAAAAAGCTACATAAATATATATTATGTGGATAAATCTATAGACAAGAGCGCTCTCTCCGTTTCTGTTTTTTTTTTTTTTTTTTTCCTCCTCGCAGTCCCAACCTGCCAGAGCAGCTCCCAAATTTCTCCCTCCCACTGGGCATCTACCTCCAGCCGAACCACCTGGGAGGATAGGGTAGGGTGTCGGGCCATGCCAGGGACACGGGGCGTAGAGATTCGGGTCCGTCCTCCGCAACAGCCCGCCTCCGAAGGCGGGAGGTGGGTATTTCGGTCCCGGACGATTTCCCCCGTCCCAGAGAGCAGTGGCCGCCCTGGCCAGCAGCCGGCGGGAGGAAGGTAGGCGCCGGGCGCCCTGGCCCGCTCGCCCGCGGAGAAGGGAGGAAGACGCTGAAAGCGGTGGCCAGTGAGCCAGCGCGGAGGAGCGGCTTGGTTTTTGCCCTCGTTTGCTTTACTGGTTCAAATTAGGAAATGTTTTTCTTAATCCACTGTCAAAGAAATAAAGTCCCTGAATCGCGACCCGGACTCGCGCGGCGTGCGCTGCCCCGGCGGGTTTCGTTTTCTGCACCACCCACTCCAGAGGTGCGAGGCGGGGAGTCGAATAGGCAGGCTAAAGCCCAGGGTCCGGCCGCCCGGCTGGCACCGCTCGGGACTCCCCGCCAGGCCCGCTGGGGCTGGAACCTCGGCAGGGCAGCTCGGAGAGGGAGTGGCAGGCATAAGAGCCGGTCGGAGCAGTCCCGCCTCTGGGGAAGAATACTGGCGGTGAACTTGGCTGGGGCAGCAGATTTTCATTTTAATGGCATTTACTTGCACCCCATCCTCTTCCACATTAGCTTTTTGAAGGACAGATTTGTCTCAGCTTCAGAAGCCAGGCTGATTAAAATAATGCTCCTGCTACCCCGCGGGCTGGGACCGCAGGGCGGAGCTGATGTCCTAACCCAGGCGGGTCCCGGACTGGTCACTTTTGGATTTTCAAGGTTTCTCTGTTCTTACTCTAGAATTACATTACGTTACTAGACGACATGTTTAAAATTTTATTTAAAGAAACGAGACCCCCAGCAGCCTGAAAACCCAGGCCAAGCCTGTTTGGTACCACATCTCGGTACTCCCCAGCGCCAGAGGAGGCTGAAGGCTGGGAGGTGGCAGCCCCAGGCCCCAAAGGAGTTCCAGATGACTCTCCCTGAGGATGGGGGCCCAAACCAAAGAGCAAGTACAATTCTGAGAACTGTGGAACTTCTTCCTTGCATTTTAGATTCTCCTGCCTTTGCTTTTGGAGTCGTGTGTAAGTATAGTTGATTCCTAACTCAATTTCCCAGGCTTATATTATTTAGTGTTATATGTTGTCTACGAATCGCCCAAGTTGATGGAATCTAACAGAAGCTCACATATAGAGTCTATCTGCTGACTGTGTGCTTGGTGTGCCTCTGGTGTGCTATAATAAGGTGGGCACATTCTTGGTTCCCACATGGAGGGTGTTTGCATGTGTGGCAGAAGGTGTGCGTATCTTGTCAGGACGGTGTGTGCTTATGTAGATGCAGCCTGGACATTTGCACAGATCCTATTTGTAGCCTCTCTCTCTCTTCCCCCCCTCTTTCTCTCTCTGTGTATACCTATCAGGTTGAGACCCCCCCTGCTCCCAACCCACCTCAGAACACATGGGCAGAGGCTAACAACTATCCAAAATATCTCCTCCAATATCAACACTGTCTTGCAGCACTGGGGCTTGGCTCCAGGATCTTGCAGTAGAGTGGAATATAATTTCTGTCATACCAGGGGAGTTAGGGAAGGTAATTCCTACTTGATATCCTTCTTTCTCCACCTGCTCCCCACCCCTTCAAAGCAAAGCCATGGGGGTGGGAAATGAAGGGAGCCAGCTGAGGGCAGCTGGAAAAGGAGGGGCTGTTCAGGGGGAGAGTTGCTGAGGTTCACCCTTCTTTCTGTCACTACCCCAGCCACTCCAAGGTTCAAGTGAATTATTCACAGGTATTTAATTATTCATGTTATTATTAATAATAATAGCCAATACATAAATAAAGGCAGTCCCTGGGCAGGAGTAAATGAGGAAGTGGGTTGATAATTTAAGGAGCACCTGGTTATTTTAGATGCCCATGCTGCATCCTGGTCCATCCAGCTTCCTCTTGGTCTGCTCCTCTGTGTTGTGTGTCTTTATTTGTTGGCCTAAGTCTGGGTAGAGCTCTTTCTTCCTTAGGCAAGCTTCCTGCCCTCCACTCTAGCCTGCCTGCTATTATCTTATTTCAGATTTGGGCTTACTTCCTTAGAGGGAAGGATATTCCCCACCTCCCAGCTTTCTGGTAGGTGTATGGTGAGTTGCTCCATCTCTTCCCAGCTTGCTGGGGCAGAAGCAACCAGGACATCAGGTCCCTACCTGTGTGAACAGCTTCAAAAGCAGCTTCTGTCCAGGCATGGATCTCTTAAAGGTGCAGAGCTGCATCTCTTAGTCTCCCACCTCTCTACCACAGCAGTGTTGGGGGATAAAATAACACAGACAGGTGTCTCAAATGAATGCAATAAAGGAGCAGGACCCCTAAGAAAATAGTGTGGAACATGAATAAGTTGGCTCTTTGGTATTCTTGCCCTTGATATTCTAAGAACACTTGAGTTAAATTTTTTTTAACCTCAAATTATCAAAGAGAAATGCAATTAGGAAAAGATAGGGGCAAAGTATTATTCACTATGACATTTAAGCAGATTTAAAACTTTTTCTCCAAGTGCCACTTCATGGCCACAATTATTCCATTGAGAGAGAGAGAAAGAGAGAGCGAGCTGGCAAATGGAAATGGGAGCTTGAAACAGTTGCTTCTCATTTTCTCTGTGAGTCTGGAGCTTACATTTTGTTGCTGATTCATCTCTGGGACTTTCAGGAAGCCCCATGTGTGCATGTGTGTGTATGTGGGGCCTAGGGTTGGACAGGTTATGTACTCAGGCCTTCCCATTGCCACCTGTTCTTTCACTTTCCTTTGCTCTTCCTCTCTACTCTCAAGGAGTTGGGGAGCCCTCTTTGTGCTCAGCTTCCCTCCAGCTGAGCCTCATTCTTCAGGCTGACACCCACTGAACCACATTCGGTAGCCCTAGCCATGGCCACATACCCTCAGACCTGCTCTGGCTCTCCTGCTGGTGAATCTTTTTCTCTCTGTCTAGATGATGAACTCGTGGAGATTAGGAATCTTGTGAGCTCCTCCCCTCCTCCCCTGCACACACTCACAGTGATAGGCATGTAGTAGGCACTCAGAATAGAGTTTACAGATATCAATGGCTAATGTGACTGGGGCAGGTGGTCAAAGCTGTGTTTATTCATCTGGGCACTAAGGATAGGGAGCTGCAGCCCCAGGCTGACACTCCAAGAATGAGTTCAGGGTTGTGAATAAGAACAGGCAGTTCAGAGAACACACAGCAGCTCAGCCTCCTGAGTCTGCACTGCTTGGCTTGGAGGCATCATCACTCAGTCATCTTTGCATTCATCCAGTCCTTCTGAACTCCCACTGGAAGCAGTGGAGAAAGGACAGGCCCATGAAGAGCTCACTGTCTAGTTAGGTAGACCAAAGTCATACTAAGTAAAAGCCCCAGAACAGCAAACAGCAACAGATGGTTAAATGTCTTCCAGGCCTGAGCACTTCCACATAGGAGGAAATGGAGAGAAAATAGAAAAGGATCCAGTTTAGGGGGTATGATGTATGAGGTGAATGGTAGCCTTGAGGAAAGAGAGGAGCTTGTGAAGGCAGGATGCAGAGAGTGCAGAGCTGCCAGATAGCTGGCTGATAATCTGGACTTAGACTAGGAGAGAAAAAGTTGACGGGTTCTCCAAGGGGTAGAGTGAAAGGAGCAGGCTATGGATCATGGGCTCCCAGAGAAGGTGGAGTTCACTGGACAAAGATACCCCAGGAAGTTCTAGAGGAAAGAGCCATGATCTGGCCCTGCAGGAATGGGTGTCTCAGTCTGGAAAGAGAGGAGGAGGTGGCCTTGCCACCATGTTGAATAAGCAGAGGTCTATGAGTTTTCCAGAGACAATAAGGAGGAGGCTCTCATGTGGATACAGGGTGGGTAGGCAGGATGAGCCCAGGGCTTCTCTGTCCTTGAATAATTTGGGAAGGTTTAGTAATATAATGAGGACTAGGATTAGAAAGGAAGAGAAAAGCAATTTCTACCACCTCTCAGTTAATTTTAGTATCGTCCTGCTGCTCGGAGTAGAGCATTGAAGGACCTCTTTGTCCTATCTGAGCCCACAGCCGATCTGTCCAGGGAAGCAAACCTCCTTGAGAGTGGAAGAGAATGGGAGGGAAGATGCCATGTGTTTGGTAAACCCAGGGGCTCCCCAGAAGGACAAAGCACTCTCTAGGGACTCCGACAGGTGCCAGGGCTGGCAGAAGAGGGTCCTCTGAGCTATTTTTCTTGCTGACTGAGACCTAGGGACATGACTTTCTTGGTCTGATGGGGGCTCCTGGCTCCCTGGCACTGGTAGGCAATCTCTTGGAAGTCACTGTACCTTTGGTCAGCTCCTGTTCCAGGCTTCCACACCAACCTGGGGCTTGTCCTCACTTTTGTTGAGGACAGTGTGAGAATAAAGTGACCTTAGAGTCACAGCTGGCAGATCCAGAAGCAGCAGAAGGAATCTGAGTTGTCACTTTCCTGGGCCTCAGCTTTCCCCCCTTTAAAATGGAGACTGTGATCCCTTTTCAGCCTCCCTTCCTTTCTCACTACACATTCAAGAAGATGAGACACATCTGTGAGGTTGACTCACAGTTCTCATATAAAAAAATCATTGTTAGGTGAGAGAGTGGGGATCGAGGGTGTAAATGGGCTATAGAGATGTAGATAAATTTGATGAGCTTGATTGCACTGAGGGGTTAGGAATTGACGCCTTATTGTCCCCAGAGAATTTATATATTTTTTACGAAGGACAATGCTCAGTCCAACAGAAGCCGATGACATCAGCTGCATTTAGGTAAAGCCAGCAGACCCTGTGCTCTGGAGCCACCTGCTAATGTCAAGTCCAGTCTCTCCCACTTAAGAGCTTTGTGACTTTGGTCAGGCTATTTAATCACTTTGTGGCTCAGTTTCCTCATTTGCAAAATAGGCAGAGGAGTAGAATCTAGCTTATAGAGCTGTTGTGAAGATTAAATGAGTAAATGCAGGTAAAGTGCTTAGATCAATGTCTGGGCAGCCAATATTATCGGAGCATCACTAACAGGCCACTGGGGGCTGAGGGTTTGGCTGAGCCCCTCCCACCTTCTGCAGAGGAAGGATGTGGTTCCCTCTAGTCTGTGGGCCTAGTGCCCAGACCTGAGTTGAACATGTGGGCATGCTTATGTGCTCATGTGCTGCAGGAGTGTTTTTCAAGGTGCTCCTTGGGGAAGGAGGCCTTTGAGAGAACACAAAGTTGTATTTCTGTCTTCCTCTTTTGGGGGCCTGCCCTGTGTACTGGCTGCTGGCACTTTGGCCCCTTCTTACCTGAGAGGTGTTGCTGTAGCAAGTCCTTTTAATTGTGATGTTTTACTAATTAGTTTTTAATTATGTTAATTTATTGTACATGAGCCTTGAGGTTTTCAGACGCTGGGCTCACTTTAGAAACTGGAATAGTAGGTTGTATTTATTACACACACAATGCTGTAGATGAACGTCACTTTAGCGTGGCCATGATTTCTCTTGTAACGTGTTGGAGTCAACAACTTATGCCTGGGTTCTGTCATTCCAACTTTCCCACAACCTCTAGAGTCCTGCTGGTTAGCACACAGTCCTTTACCCAGTGCTGGGGTTATGGGACTCAGTGTCCATAGGCTGTGCCGGTGACATGAAAGAGTGAGGAGGCTGGATGAGGTCAGGGAATCCCAACTGGCTGGGGTCTCAGGAAAGTGAGACTTCAGGATATTTATGCCAGACCAGGTCTTGAAAAGGTTGTTATCTGAGGACCTCAGATTCACCCACCTTGGTGGAGCCCTGGAGCTGGTGCTGATAGAGATTGATAAGGAAGCTGTTGCAGCACAGCCTGGATAGAGGAGGTAGAGGCTGAGGATGAAGAGGATGCATGTGTAGTCAGGTAGGGGCTGAAATCCATGAACCTAGGCAGGCTTATGTTCCAGTTCCAAGATTGGCAGGTGGCCATGGTGGTGGGAGGTGGGTTTGCAGCTGGGCTGGCTCTTAGAAAAGAGCAGGGTAGGGACTCAATGACCACATGTTGACTGGCTGATGATAACACAGAAGAGTGTAATCAGTGGTACAAGACCTAACACAGAAGGTGCCTGGGTATTGAGGAAGATGTAAAGGGAGAAATTGTCTTTTTCCCTCAACACACACCTGCAGATGGGGAGGTCACCATACAGGACCATCTTCTGTGGGTCATTTCTACTCTCAAAGGATCAAGGTTTGCTGCTATTAGGAATGTTTCAAAGAAGGATCCATAGGGATTCAAGAAAATCACACTCCCCTCAATAATTTCCAGATGGCAGCCTTCTTTTAGTAAGTTTAGTCTTCCAGGATGTACATATAGATTTGTATATATATAAATTCTGGTCTCTTATTAAACAGACACATTAATATAAATTTGGCTCAAAGAGTACAGTTTAAAGAAACATAGTCTATAAAAACAGCTGAACATTTGTTGCTTAAAATTTGTATATAAAGTCTTAAATTTCTATGCTGAATACACACACGTGTATAGGTTAGGTGCATGTGTTGTGTTTAGAAACAGTTTGAGCTGTGAAAGCAGATAGTCTTGTAAGTCACGATCTCAGAGCCTCAGTTTTCTTATCTAATACATGGGGATACTCTGCTGTATATAATTGTGGTGAACATTAAGAAGAAATAATTATGTAATGCCTACCTTACCGAGAATGATTATGAGGGTGTACTTACTAAAAAGTAAACTTAATCTCTCCTTTCCAGGTATAAGCTGTTGCAGAAAATAAGATTGAGAATCTGTGTAAGGGCACATGGAGATTTTCTAAGAAAGGATGGTTAAGGCTTCTTAGTGGTCCTCCCACTGTTGTTGGGAGATGAGAGGGATCCATAGTGGGCGTCCAGTCCATTCCCTTTGACAGTGTAGCAAGTCTCCAGTTGGGGGTGGAGAGGAAGGTTCCCTTCCCAGCAACTCAGGCTCAGGGAGTATACACTGTAGCTCGTCCATATCCCCTTTGTCAGGAAAGCCCTCAACCACACACCCGCACAGCCAGACGTAGGGAGGCTCCTGCACAGGCTTGCATCTTTCCCTTCTCCTGGAGGGTGGGCAAGTTTCTATGACTCACTTGCTGGCCCACTGCCTTCTCGCTGAGTCACAGTGTAATTGATCCTTCCTTGAGCCAGGTTTCTACTCTCCTGTGACTCAAAGCAGGGTCATTGGGCCAGGTTGAATTCAGACTGGGGCTGGAGAGGCCTGGCTGGACTGACTCTATCCAGGAGGGAGGGGCAGTCTATCTGAGCCTTTTATTTGATGCTCCTAGAAATCTGTGTTTGGAGGAAGTGGGACTGGTCACCACTCATCATATATATTTCCTCATTGGCCTTCACTGGTGTCATCATTAGGGTAACTGTCTTCTTAAAAGCTGCTTCTGGGAAATAATGAAAGGCATAGATTTGTTACTGGGAATCTCCTTAAAGAGGCCCATGGTCTTTGGACTTGTGGAATGAGGATATCTCACCTGTTTCCTAAATGGGTTTTGGGTTTAGAAGAGCTGAGAGTATGGGGGGGAGGTCAGAGATTAGGGATGTACCATCCACATGTCCTACAAGGGCAGGGTCACTCCATGGGGCTCAAATTCTTATCCTTATCCCAGAAAGAAAACTACCTGTCCTACTGAGAGCATGGGAATCCCTGGCTAGTAGGAATAAAGCCATAACTCCTCCCATGTTTGTGGCAGAGAATGGAGTAAGATCTCCAAGTGACAGATCCTGGGTGGGGTCCAAAGGTCCCTAGACCAGCAGTGGTCACAGCATTACCAACTTGTGCACAAGTCATGCAATTGCTCCTGTTTTCTCTACCCTCATCTGTAAAATGCGCATAAATTCTTCTATCCCAGACAGGTATCTAAGGAAAAGATACAGCTCTGAGAAATAATCAACCATACTATTACAGTCTGCCCCTCTCCTATTTCCAGGCCTTTGCCCTGGGTCCTGTCTGTTGAGCTGGCACCCTTGTGGTAGGATTTCTTCCCCTTTTGGGTTTTGATCACTGCTCCCAGTTCCAGTTTGGAGAGGTTCCCTGCTGGAGCTCATGACCAGCTACTAAGGCCAGAGCCAGATCCTAAGGATTTTGTGGTAAGAGTCATTGTTGTGTTCAGCCATCAAACAACAAAGGGGGTTTCATCTGCATTCCGAAGGCACTCAGAGGAGACTTGCTGTGGGCTTTTGGACCACTTCTTCCTCTCCTTGGACCTTGGTCCTGATTTGTGGGATTGGGGACCTTATTTCTGGCTCTGAAACCTCATGGGGGAGGGGCAAGGATAAGAGGCTAAGAAGGAGGAACTGCTTTTCTGAGAACAGAGTGCCTGTGCTGTTAACAAGCTCCTCTCCCTACCAGTCTCTCTCTGCCCCTTTCCTGCTCCCACCTTCAGAGTAGCCCTGAGAACAGAGAGAGCATCCTGGTCTGCACATCCATCCTCTTCCTCCTGATTATTTCTCCCAATCACACTTAATAGCTGCCTGGCTTTTGGCTGCAGCCTGGTATATAATAACCTGCAATTATTGTCCACTTAAGCTGTCCCTAGGGCCTTGTCTGTTGTGCTGCCCAGCCTGCACCACACTGCTGGCTTACTGATTTCCCTGTCAGAGTCACAGCCAAGAAGAAGAAAGCCACTGACAGGTCTGGACTGACAACCTGTTTGGCAGGATACCTGTCTCCATTGCTACAGCTTCTTCAAGACAGGGCCTCAGAGATGGCCTCCTCCTGACATAGCCTTATCCAGTCTTGTAGACCCAAGCTTCTGGGGCCTGGATCTCAGGGCTATTCACGGCCTTTCTTATCCTTTGGCCCCTGCTTCTGTATACACACTACCCTCATTTAGATCTCTGTGCCTTTGTTTACCCTTACCAGTTGTTTAGCACAGGCCAGTATATATATTGGCTATGTTCTTCTTCTCTGCATCCTTCTAAGGGTTGCATTGACATTTACATACCAGACTACTAAAGATCAGAGAAGCTGGGTGTCTTTCTTAGGGTCACATAGCCAGGAAATGACAGTGAATGTTCAAAATCAGTTTGGCTGATTCCATAGCTTACTTATTTGATCCTATGCTACGTAGTCTCCTCTCTATAACAAGTCCACCACACCTTGGTGACTTTGCTCAGTGCTATCTCTCTTGAAAAACTATCCCCACTACTGTAGTGACATTGGCCTCCCCTATTCTGAACCCTTACCATCCTTCCCACATGTGCCAACACCCTCCCTGTTTCCCCAGCAGCCAGTGCCTGCCCTCTGGCTCTCTACCTGCCCTGCTTTGCTTTCAGGCTATGCATACCCTGTTGGTTGGGGTCCTGTCCTGGGCTGGGACTTCTCAAGAAGGGGCTGGGAAAGAATCACCCTCAACTGGATCAGTGCTGGTGAGGACAGGTGCCAGAATGACTAACTGCCACCTGAAGCAGCAGAGGACTTTACACTGAGAACGGCAAAATTACACTGTTTTCATTTTTTCCAGTTGCCATTTTGTTCTCCTGCTCCTGATGCATAATCTCACCTATGCCCAGGGATAAGAGGACTTTATACCTGCTGATTTCATTCTCTTTTCTGGGTCATCTAGACTGGTATGGGTAAACTTTCCATCTTTGAAGTTTTCCTTCCCTCTTCCTCTAGCTTAAGGGTCTTATGTAGGGAAGGGCATTGGTTCGTCCTTGTACTGTTTCCTCTGGGGCCTTGATGGACTCTGGGGGTGGTGAGGAGGTGGGGTTTGCAGCCACTATCTCCATGATCTCCATTCTGGGGCCCAGAGCCCATAGGTCCCAGCTGGCCACTATGTTCACAGGTAGCCTCTGGGTCCCAGCCCCTGGCACACCCACCTACAGTCTCTTCAGTAAGACTCTCTCACCCTAACTCGGGCCTGGATCATACCCTGGTTCCCAGTTCTCCTTCTGTGCTTTCCATCCAATTAGGAAATCAGATAGCTTATGGAATTCTCCCACACTTTGGGTAGGTAGGACTGACAGGGATTGGACAGGGGATGATGTTTAAACCCAACTTTCTGCCTAATCCCACATTTCTTTTACATCCTGGGTGAGGTCCCAGGTTACCCATAGCCACAGGCATGAAGGAAAACTCAGCTCCATGGCTTTCAGCTTCCTTTGAAAACCTGCCTTTTTTCTCCCCATCTCCCTCCACTGCTCTTTTCTGTCTAGCTGTGAGGTGGGTAGAGTGGGCTGGTTGGAGTGGAGCAAGAAAACCTGCCCTTCCCTGTCTTCTCCTTGTCTTCTTCTTCAGGTCTATCGCTCTGCCCTTTTCTCATGCAGGGGACCCCAGAAGGTGGCTCTACAGTTTATCTGTATTGTGAGCACAGCTTTGGCTAGGCACATGACATCGTGCATTGAAAGAACAGAAAACTAGTGCCATTGAGAACTAGTGGTCAGCTTTGGCAGTTTGCTTAAAATATTTATAATAATAATAACAATTTCCCTTCTGGAGTAGCTTTTAAAACTAGTTTTGATAATTTGAAGAGTAAATCTTAAGCTATGAAGAAAGCTTGACAATCTAACATGATTAATTTGTTAAGAATTTAGATTAGTTGAGATTAGTATTACAAGTCTCTAGAAGAGAAGTAAGTATGAAATGAACAGGCCAGTTTTATGGGCAGATGCTCCAACCACTTTCAGTACATTGTAGGTGCAACCTTCAACACAGTACCCACCCTCCTGTGTGTGCACAGGCCTGTGAACGCATGAGCATGTGTTTGTCAGGGACCCCGGTGTGAATGCATCTTTTTCTTTGGGGCTCATTGTATTTTCTTTGTGCTGCTAATACTTTTGGCCTCTGGGGGTGCTCTGTATATACAGATGCGGATTTTGAGAAGCAGGATTTTCAAGCTGAAAGGAACTTTCTCATCTTTTATTCTACTTCTTTTCATTTTACAATTTGAGTAATTACCATCCAGAAAGGTTAAGTGAATTGTTTAGGATCAGAAGTAGAACCTGGTGCTCTCTTTCTCACTTATTTACTCACTCACTCACTCACTCACTCACTCACTCAATATTAACAGATGGCTATTTCCTCACTGTCCAGTGTTTCTTTATTTCTTTCTCCCTTTCTGTTTTCCCCCATCAGTCTGTTTGCCTATCTGTTACTCCTTCTCTCCATCCTGCTTCTGTTCCTGGGTCAGAGCTGAGGATGACACAGGCAATGTTTCTCCCAGGCAGACTGTTCAGCAGCTGGCTGGGCTAGGGAGGTGGAGGCATGGCATGTGTCCAGCTAGCCTATAAGTCCAAAACCCACGAGAGCCTCAATCCTGGGAGAAAAACAAGGAGGAAGGAGAAGGACTAGCTCTACTGTTATGCAACTTGCTTTCAGCCTGGTCCTCTTCTCTGGTCCCTCCTTCAGGCAACTAACTTTCTCTTAGTGGAAGGAGGGAGTCCTTAGTCCTGTTCTCTAGCCAGAGCCATGTAACATCCAGTTCAAACACCCCTTTGGGGAAGAAGTACTTGCTTCATATTCAAAAGGCACAGGAAAATGCTCCTTTTTTTCTCCAATCCTGGTATCCTGATGCTGAAGTTTGGCTCTTAATTTTATTTTATTTTTTTTTATTTTTTTTTTCATTTTTCTTTTATTATTCATATGTGCATACAAGGCTTGGTTTGTTTCTCCCCCCTGCCCCCACCCCCTCCCTTACCACCCACTCCACCCCCTCCCGCTCCCCCCCTCAATACCCAGCAGAAACTATTTTGCCCTTATCTCTAATTTTGTTGTAGAGAGAGTATAAGCAATAATAGGAAGGAACAAGGGGTTTTGCTGGTTGAGATAAGGATAGCTATACAGGGCATTGACTCACATTGATTTCCTGTGCGTGGGTGTTACCTTCTAGGTTAATTCTTTTTAATCTAACCTTTTCTCTAGTTCCTGGTCCCCTTTTCCTATTGGCCTCAGTTGCTTTAAGGTATCTGCTTTAGTTTCTCTGCATTAAGGGCAACAAATGCTAGCTAGTTTTTTAGGTGTCTTACCTATCCTCACCCCTCCCTTGTGTGCTCTCGCTTTTATCATGTGCTCATAGTCCAATCCCCTTGTTGTGTTTGCCCTTGATCTAATGTCCACATATGAGGGAGAACATACGATTTTTGGTCTTTTGAGCCAGGCTAACCTCACTCAGAATGATGTTCTCCAATTCCATCCATTTACCAGCGAATGATAACATTTCGTTCTTCTTCATGGCTGCATAAAATTCCATTGTGTATAGATACCACATTTTCTTAATCCATTCGTCAGTGCTGGGGCATCTTGGCTGTTTCCATAACTTGGCTATTGTGAATAGTGCCGCAATAAACATGGGTGTGCAGGTGCCTCTGGAGTAACAGTCTTTTGGGTATATCCCCAAGAGTGGTATTGCTGGATCAAATGGTAGATCGATGTCCAGCTTTTTAAGTAGCCTCCAAATTTTTTTCCAGAGTGGTTGTACTAGTCTACATTCCCACCAACAGTGTAAGAGGGTTCCTTTTTCCCCGCATCCTCGCCAACACCTGTTGTTGGTGGTGTTGCTGATGATGGCTATTCTAACAGGGGTGAGGTGGAATCTTAGTGTGGTTTTAATTTGCATTTCCTTTATTGCTAGAGATGGTGAGCATTTTTTCATGTGTTTTCTGGCCATTTGAATTTCTTCTTTTGAGAAAGTTCTGTTTAGTTCACCTGCCCATTTCTTTATTGGTTCATTAGTTTTGGGAGAATTTAGTTTTTTAAGTTCCCTGTATATTCTGGTTATCAGTCCTTTGTCTGATGTATAGTTGGCAAATATTTTCTCCCACTCTGTGGGTGTTCTCTTCAGTTTAGAGACCATTTCTTTTGATGAACAGAAGCTTTTTAGTTTTATGAGGTCCCATTTATCTATGCTATCTCTTAGTTGCTGTGCTGCTGGGGTTTCATTGAGAAAGTTCTTACCTATACCTACTAACTCCAGAGTATTTCCTACTCTTTCTTGTATCAACTTAAGAGTTTGGGGTCTGATATTAAGATCCTTGATCCATTTTGAGTTAATCTTGGTATAGGGTGATATACATGGATCTAGTTTCAGTTTTTTGCAGACTGCTAACCAGTTTTCCCAGCAGTTTTTGTTGAAGAGGCTGCTATTTCTCCATCGTATATTTTTAGCTCCTTTGTCAAAGATAAGTTGCTTATAGTTGTGTGGCTTCATATCTGGATCCTCTATTCTGTTCCACTGGTCTTCATGTCTGTTTTTGTGCCAGTACCATGCTGTTTTTATTATTATTGCTTTGTAATATAGTTTGAAGTCAGGTATTGTGATACCTCCTGCATTGTTCTTTTGACTGAGTATTGCCTTGGCTATTCGTGGCCTCTTGTGTTTCCATATAAATTTAACAGTAGATTTTTCAATCTCTTTGATGAATGTCATTGGAATTTTGATGGGAATTGCATTAAACATGTAGATTACTGTTGGGAGTATAGACATTTTTACTATGTTGATTCTACCAATCCATGAGCATGGGAGATCTCTCCACTTTCTATAGTCTTCCTCAATCTCTTTCTTCAGAAGTGTATAGTTTTCCTTGTAGAGGTCTTTCACATCTTTTGTTAGGTTTACACCTAGGTATTTGATTTTTTTTGAGGCTATTGTAAATGGAATTGTTTTCATACATTCTTTTTCCGTTTGCTCATTGTTAGTGTATAGAAATGCTAATGATTTTTCTATGTTGATTTTATATCCTGCTACCTTGCTATAGCTATTGATGATGTCTAGAAGCTTCTGAGTAGAGTTTTTTGGGTCTTTAAGGTATAGGATCATGTCGTCTGCAAATAGGGATATTTTGACAGTTTCTTTACCTATTTGTATTCCTTTTATTCCTTCTTCTTGCCTAATTGCTCTGGCTAGGAATTCCAGTACTATGTTGAATAGGAGTGGAGATAGTGGGCATCCTTGTCTGGTTCCTGATTTTAGAGGGAATGGTTTTAATTTTTCTCCGTTAAGTATAATGCTGGCTGTAGGTTTGTCATATATAGCTTTTATAATGTTGAGGAACTTTCCTTCTATTCCTAGTTTTCTTAGAGCTTTTATCATGAAATGGTGTTGGATCTTATCAAAGGCTTTTTCTGCATCTATTGAGATGATCAAGTGGTTTTTGTCTTTGCTTCTGTTAATGTGGTTTATTACGTTTATTGATTTTCGTATGTTGAACCACCCCTGCATCCCTGGGATGAAGCCTACCTGGTCGTGGTGAATAATCTTTTTGATGTGTTGCTGAATTCGATTTGCCATTATTTTGTTGAGGATTTTTGCATCAATGTTCATTAAGGAGATTGGCCTATAGTTCTCCTTTTTGGAGGTGTCTTTGCCTGGTTTTGGGATAAGTGTAATAGTGGCTTCATAAAATGTGTTTGGCAGTTTTCCTTCCCTTTCTATTTCATGGAACAGTTTAAGGAGGGTTGGTATCAGTTCTTCTTTAAAGGTCTGATAGAATTCAGCAGAGAATCCATCAGGTCCTGGACTTTTCTTTTTGGGGAGACTCTTGATTGCTGCTTCAATTTCATTTTGTGTTATAGGTCTATTCAGGTGATTAATTTCCTCTTGGTTCAGTTTTGGATGATCATATGTATCTAGAAATCTGTCCATTTCTTTTAGATTTTCAAATTTATTTGAATATAGGTTCTCAAAGTAGTCTCTGATGATTTCCTGGACTTCCATGGTGTTTGTTGTTATCTCCCCTTTTGCATTCCTGATTCTACTAATTTGGGTTTTTTCTCTCCTCATTTTAGTCAGGTTTGCCAGGGGTCTATCGATCTTGTTTATTTTTTCAAAGAACCAACTTTTTGTTTCATTAATTCTTTGTATGGTTTTTTTGGTTTCTATTTCGTTGATTTCAGCTCTTATTTTTATTATTTCTCTCCTTCTATTTGTTTTGGGATTTGCTTGTTCTTGTTTTTCTAGGAGTTTGAGATGTATCATTAGGTCATTGATTTGGGATCTTTCAATCTTTTTAATATATGCACTCATGGCTATAAACTTTCCTCTCAAGACTGCCTTAGCTGTGTCCCATAGGTTCCGGTAGGTTGTGTTTTCATTTTCATTGACTTCTAGGAACTTTTTAATTTCCTCTTTTATTGCATCGATGATCCATTCTTCATTAAGTAATGAGTTATTTAGTTTCCAGCTGTTTGCATGTTTTTTGTCTTTACTTTTTTTGTTGAGTTCTACCCTTACTGCATTGTGGTCAGATAGTATGCATGGTATTATTTCTATTTTCTTATATTTGCTGAGACTTGCTTTGTGCCCTAGGATATGATCTATTTTGGAGAAGGTTCCATGGGCTGCTGAGAAGAATGTATATTGTGTAGAGGTTGGATGAAATGTTCTGTAGACATCTACTAGGTCCACTTGATCTATTGCATATTTTAGATCTTGGATTTCTTTATTGAGTTTTTGTTTGGATGACCTATCTATTGATGATAATGGAGTGTTAAAGTCTCCCACAACCACTGTGTTGGCGTTTATATATGCTTTTAGGTCTTTCAGGGTATGTTTGATGAAATTGGGTGCATTGACATTGGGTGCGTACAGATTGATGATTATTATTTCCTTTTGGTCTATTTCCCCTTTTATTAGTATGGAATGTCCTTCTTTATCTCGTTTGATCAATGTAGGTTTGAAGTCTACTTTGTCAGAGATAAGTATTGCTACTCCTGCTTGTTTTCGGGGGCCATTGGCTTGGTAAATCTTCTTCCAGCCTTTCATCCTAAGCATATGCTTATTTCTGTCGGTGAGATGAGTCTCCTGTAAGCAACAAATTGTTGGATCTTCTTTTTTAATCCATTTTGTCAAACGGTGTCTTTTGATGGGTGAATTAAGTCCATTAACATTAAGTGTTAGTACTGATAGGTATGTGGTGATTCCTGCCATTTAGTTATCTTAGTTGTTTGAAGGTTTGATTGTGTGTACCTAACTTGATGTTACTCTCTACTGTCTTGCTTTTTCTTATCCTGTGGTTTGGTGCTGCCTGCCTTTTCATGGTTAAGTTGGGTGTCACTTTCTGTGTGCAGGATCCCTTGCAGAATCTTTTGTAATGGTGGCTTTGTGGTCACATATTGTTTTAGTTTCTGCTTATCATGGAAGACTTTTATTGCTCCATCTATTTTGAATGATAGCTTTGCTGGGTAGAGTATCCTGGGATTGAATTTATTTTCATTCAGTGTCCGGAAGATCTCACCCCACGCTCTTCTTGCTTTTAATGTTTCTGTTGAGAAGTCTGCTGTGATTTTGATGGGTTTACCTTTGTATGTTACTTGTTTTTTCTCTCTTGCAGCCTTCAATATTCTTTCCTTAGTTTCTGAACTTGTTGTTTTAATGATGATATGTCGTGGAGTAGTTCTATTTTGATCTGGTCTGTTTGGTGTCCTGGAGGCCTCTTGCATTTGTATGGGAATATCTTTCTCTAGATTTGGGAAATTTTCCGTTATTATTTTGTTGAATATATTACGCATTCCCTTCGCTTGCACCTCTTCTCCTTCTTCGATGCCCATGATTCTCAAGTATGGTCCTTTGATGGAGTCGGTGAGTTCTTGCATTTTCTTTTCACAGGTCTTGAGTTGTTTAATTAGTAGTTCTTCAGTTTTTCCTTTAATTACCATTTCATCTTCAAGTTCTGAGATTCTGTCTTCTGTTTGTTCTATTCTGCTGGATTGGCCTTCCGTTTTGTTTTGCAGTTCTGTTTCGTTCTTTTTTCTGAGGTTTTCCATATCCTGGCTGTTTTCTTCTTTATTGTTGTCTATTTTTGTCCTGAGTTCATTTATCCATTTATTCATTGTGTTCTCTCTTTCATTTTGGTGTTTATACAGTGCTTCTATGGTTTCCTTTATTTCTTCTTTTGCTTTTTCAAATTCTCTATTTTTATTGTGTTGGAATTTCTTGAGTGTCTCCTGTACATTTTGGTTGACCCTATCCAGTATCATCTCTATAAAATTCTCATTGAGTACTTGTAGTATGTCTTCTTTTAAATTATTCTTGTAGGCTTCATTGGGTCCTTTGGCATAGTTCATTTTCATTTTGTTGGAGTCTGGCTCTGAGTTTCTGTTCTCTTCATTCCCCTCTGGTTCCTGTACTAATTTTTTGCTGTGGGGAAACTGGTTTCCTTGTTTTTTCTGTCTTCCTGTCATTGTCCTTGGTGTTGTTACTGTCCCTGTACTGTGTGTAATTAAGTATTTTCTAGCTTGTAATAATAACAATGGTAATATTGAGAATGGAAGAGTGAGCTGAGATGGAAAGCAAGAAGTTAAAGAAAAGGGGAAAACAAATATACAGACAAGAGGGAGAAAGCAGAACAAGGTATCAGACAAGAGAGTTTCAAAGGTATAAACAGGGAGTGTTAGTGTACTAATCGACAGTAAACTGAACAGACAATAGAGTGACAGAGAGAGGATTGAAAATCAAAGATAAAAAAAATAAAAAATAAGTATATGAAAGTAATATCTATTTATAAAAATGAATTAAAATAAAATGGAAAATAGAAAATTAAAAAAAACAAAAAAACCCAAAAAACCAAAAAACTTCCAAGTTTATATGCAATGCAATTTCAGTCTTAATAATTTGGATGTCCGTCTCAATCTCCAGTCCTGGAGTTGGTGCCTCAGATGTTGTTCTGTAGTTGTCTCATCAAAGGGGATGCATAAAGTAGAACAAAACTACACTCACACACACACAGAAGAAAAAAAAAAAAGCCCCACCAAGTGTCCCCAGTTCAAATGCAATACAGTTTCAGTAAGTTTTTCGGCTTGCAGGTGTAATTCGGTTGTTCTCTCATCAAAGGTAGGGAGAAAAAGAAAAAAAAAGCGTCTGGAGGCAGTTCTGAGAGTGGTATCTGCAACTGTGGCTTGCCTGCCTGCTGCTCTCAGCCTGTAGCTGGCGGCGTTATTTATGCAGATCTCTGGGGTGAGCTAGCACTCACCTGGTCCCACAGGCTTTGTTTGCTCAGAGTTCTCCTGTGCGGGGGAGGGGGGCCTCTGCTACAGGCTTTTCCCTTTCCAAGCACTGGGAAAGGCGACACTGTCAGGCCTGCGTGTTTATTTACAGTTCAGGTGGGAAGTGGGTCTTCCCTCCTCTCACAAGCGTCCCCGCTCCTGGTTGCTGGCGCGCCCCGCTCCCGCCAGAGCCTCTCCGGCCCGCCCGGCTCGTTTATTTACAGTCCCGGGAAGGAGTCCCTTCCCCCAATCTTCAGCGCTCAGGGCGCCCCACCCTCTTTCCAGCGTGTCTTAACTGTTCTTATTGCTTAGTACTCAGTTTCTCTTTTTTTCCCGGGTGGAGGTCAGTCTGTCCAGGGGGCTATGCTGCTCTGGCCCAGGCTTGTCTGTGGGGGAACTGCGGTACCACGAAGCTCACCTGGTCCACGTCTTCCCAAGCCGTATGGGTGCCGGCCACTGGCAGCCCTGGGGGCCCTCCTGGTTTCTCCGTTTAACGTGAGGTGGAGATTCTCTGCACCAGCTGGAGATGTGGAGGGGTCAAAGTTATGCCTTTTCTCAGTGATTATGCCTGCAAAGTGTGTCTCCAGCATCTCTCCAAGATTTCACTGTAGGAGGGTCACTTTTTGCTTCCTACCTCTAGCCGCCATCTTGGAATTCTCCTTGGCTCTTTAATTTTAAACAACAGACTGCAGTGGTGATTGTTTTGACTAATCTCATTTTCCATGGAAGCATGGAACCTTGGATTTGGAATAGACCTTCCCCATCTTCTTTTTACTCCCACACTCACTGGAAGAATCCATTCGCTCGCACCCCTATGGCTTCCGCAGTCTGCCTCGCTACTTCCAGCAATGGGGAGCTTACTCCTTCACATGGCAGCCAGCTCCTTCAAGAAGTCCTGTTATAATGTTGGGGGAGGGGGACAGTGGGAAGGTCAGGGTGAAAGCAGAGGGTGATGGTAAGATGAATATGATCAAAATACATTATAAGCATATATGGAAATATCACAATGAAACCCTTTTCTACAGCTAATATCCACTAAGAAAGTTCCATTATCATGCATTTACTCACAGATGTCCCCTTGTCTTATTCCTTTCCCTTGCCACAGCTTGTGAAATAGGCAGCCACATCAACTTGCTCTCTCTACTTCTTTCTCTTTGGTCTGTAATACTCCTATCTGGTTTTGCCCTTCCCACTTTACCAAAGTCATTCTTACCAAAGTCATTGGTGGCTTCCTAATGTCCAAATCCAGTAGCCACATTTAGTCTTCGTCTTAATGCTATCTCCCTTTTGAGGTCTCCTCTTTCTCTTCTAAGACATAATTACTCTCTTTGTCCACCTGCCACTTCCCACTGGTCCCGTCACCTGAGTTCTCTTTCTTTGTGGTGGGGTCTTTAAATGTTGGAGTTACCCTAGTCTTGCCTTTGAACTTTTCTTTTTTTCAGTCTTTGCCATCTTCTAGGGCCACTACCTGCTTGCATAGGTGGCAGTTCTACTCCATTCACTGATGGTCTCGACTGAGCTCCAACCCCTTTACAGCTTCTAGAACTCTCCATGAGAAGAACCTCCTTTCTTATGGAAGTATTTCCTCCACTGAAGTTTTGGCTAGTGGTCTCATCATCTAGCCAGTCATCTCAGCCAGGACAGGAATGTTCCTGCCTCATCCGCTCACTCAATCTACAGATGCCTATCGTCTACAAGTTCTGTTAGCTCTACTTCACCTTCACTTCCTTTCCACCAGCCCTCATTCTGTCTCACTTGACTGCCATAGTCTGCTAACTGGTCTCTTTGCCCTTGGCCTTGCTTTCCCTTACTTACAAATACTTTGCTCTGGGAAAAGAATAAACTTTCTAAAACAGAGCTGGCCTTGCCAGTTCCTTCTTTAAAAGCCTTTAATGGCTCTCCATTATCTCCAAAATAGAACCCACTCTCATCAACTTGGTATTCCAGGATCCTTATAACCCACCCCATCTCATCTGCCTTCCCTTCTAGAGCTGTCTCCTATCAACCATTCCTTCCACTTGTCCTGGATAAGGCTTGTACCACTCTCATCCTCATCCTCTCTGCTCCCATTGGTTTATAGATAACCAGGATCTCTTTCATGCTGTGGTCCCTCCTGGGATCCTTTCTCTCTTTCTTGCTCAATACCTGATGCTTAGAGTTTACTTCTCTGCTGAAAAATCACTGCTTTGGGAATGCCTCTTTTATCTGACTGTGTAGGCTAAGATACACATAACCCACCGTATACTCTTGAGGGACTCTGCACTTGCAGCCATTTGCACAATTGCGGTTGTTTAATTAATTGCTTGACAATTCCTCCCCTTCTCTGCCCCAGTAGACTGTAAGCTCCTTGAAGGCCTTTTCTTATTTGTCTGTATTCATAGTGCTTTGCACCTGTGCCCAAGTAAATGTTCACTGCTTGACTGAATGACCAGAGAGCCTTGAATATCATCTTGATCCTGTAGGTTGTCCCCACCATAATGGTGACTTGATCAAAATTTTGGTTTTAGGAAAATTGGCTGGGGAGGGGGATGAAATAGAGACAAGGGACTGGGAGACTGACAACAGTACAAGGTAGAGGTGCCTTTTCCACTCCCATCCCATGTTTTCCATGGATCTAGGAGATGGAGGCAATTCATGCATAATTGAAAATGAACAGAATCCAAGAATGGGTTCATAATAAACTCAGCCAATAACCGTGAAATGACCTTACCTTATTGTGAGGAGGTGTTTTTTTCCTATCTGCTCTTTCTAAATCTGTTCTTATTTCATTCCTTGGTCCCTATCCCCTCCTCCTGCAAGAGTTGAATCCAGAAGAAGATGCTATCTGTTTGGGATAATATTCCTATCTGATTGGATGCTAACTTTTAAATATTATCGTCAGTTTCCACAATAGATATGCAGCTCTCAAATATCTTTTCTGGAGGTTTCCACCCAAGGGAGGAATAAAGTTGCTGTTGGAAGAGTCCAAAAAATGACTGAAATTCTGAGGTTCAGTCTGGCTAAATTGGTAGCTTTTTCCCGTTTTAATTTCTGGGTTAGAAACAAAGAGCACCCTCACATGGCTTAGTCCCCTGACCCATGATTTCCAGCACAGGGACAAGTAGGGGTGTGCTATTTTGCTCTTTGTTATACTGGGTTTGGCCCCATCTCTCTAAAGAAATCTTATAAATCATTGATGAGAATATTTCTATTTTTGTCTAAAATATCCTAGCCAAGAAAGCCTTATGAATACTTTCCAAATCAAGTTCTGGCATTGCATGATGCTTCCTCATTGATGGCAGGCCCACTTCATTGTTTTTTCACTTCTTGGCTCTGCTATTTATGGCAGCAATGCCAACTCTCAGCTTGGAGTGGTGGAGGCAGGGTTGACCCTGGTATAGAACCCTGTGTAATTTCTCTTTTGGGCAGGAGCCCCTTTCCTTCTTCCCTGTGCTGTCATATAACAATCCCCCCATCTTAAACTTTGAAATGCTGAAATGACTGGTGTTTATTCTCAGTAAGGTTTCTTCCTGCCATCCGTCCTGCCTCTGTACTGCCTTCCCTTTCATCCATTCTGTGCCTAGAAATTTAACTCACTTGAATGTCAACCTCCATCTGAACATAGGAAGTTCAGGTGTAAAAAAGACCCTTTTATATGATGCCATTAGTTTGTAAGGATCATAACCTCTTGTTTCCCACTATATCCCAGGCACTAGCAAAGGGTCTGGCACATGGAAAGCACTTAATAAATACTTTTTGAATAAATCGAGGGATAAATGTATAAATGCAAGGCATAAAGGATTAGATAGCTTAAACACTGATTTTCTCCATGCCCAGGAACTACCTGAACCTGATACTTGAAAGGTGCTTAATACAGAGCTTTTTTGAGGCTTGAAAATTATGCTCTAATGAGAAAGATGGTTCAAATACATGTTTTCTGATATTCTCTTGTTTGGATTTTTTACTTTGGTTTCTCTTTGGCATTCATATTAATAATTTACATTACTTGTCTCTTGCTTAGAATTTGTTTAGTTTGGTTCTTTCATCTGAGTAAGTCTTGTATTCCAGACCAGAGTAGAAACACCTGAAGAAAGAAACTGCATCCATTTACTTTGTAGTCAAACTGCAAGACTCCATGCAGCAGACATTTAATAAATGGTTTCCAACTGGCTGACTGAATGAATAGGTCTTGAGCCTGATACCCACTTTTATTTTTAACATTAGAGGTTAGAATCTAAGTCCAAGGAGGAATGGACAGTATATTTTCAATTCTCTTTATCATGACTCACATAGCCCTTGTCTGACAGCACAAAGTGTTATGGATTTACATAGTTTATTTAATTGTATAGGTACACAGCAGGAAAAATGTTAGATAAATCAGAATTACCCAGGAGACTGGGCAATTTTTATTATGTCTTTGCAGCAATTAGATGCTTCACAGAATTTATTCCCTTCTATTTTGAAGATTGTTTCAATAACATACTTTCTTTGTTGTGGTTTACATGACAATAGGAAATGATAAATTCAGAACTGTGGAACTTCCCATCAGTCCAGTAGTGATTGGACAGAAGCTCACCATGATAAATGATGGGCTGCTTGCCATGGATGTCACACTCCCTGCCCCTGAGGGGCGTACAGTGCCCAGGGAGGCAGATGTGTACCTGTGCTTCAAGGCCAAATATTGTAAATATTTGGGCACATTTGCTTCCAGATGGAGTTACTTCTCCCCAGGAGACTGATGAACACCTTATGAAGAAGGTAACATTTGGGCTAAGTGTTGAAGGAGATGTCTGAGCTTATAAGCCAGGACTGTACCTAATACCTAGGGGTGCTCTGCAAATGTTGTTGGCAACCTGAGAGAAGACAGTGAGATTCCATGTGGAAGCAGAGTGAGACACAGGACAGTGGGGGGTGGGAGGCGATGAGGGACAGGCTCATTTATGATGCAGTGAGTCATGTTCTGGGCCTGAACCAGCCAGCAGCTGGGGAAAAAATCTGGTTGGCTGGTTGGAGGCTGAGTATGAAAGTCCTTGAATTGAGCTGAGGATTTTAGACTTCAGTCTAAATGGGAGTCCCTGAACGTGTTGGAGTAGGAACATGACACAATCTGACGTTGGTGAGTGGGCTGTGTTGACGGAAGGGGCTGAAAGCAGAGGGAGTCCTTCAGCAGCAATTACAGATGATTGGGTGACAGGAATCAAGGTCATGAACCCCAGCAGAGAGGCTTTGAGAAGACAGAGTGTGCAATGCTGGGGACTGCCTTCAGAACCGTTTGCCCTGGGAGCCTTTGTTTTTCCTCTCCCTCTCCTGTCACCCTCCATTTCATAATGTCTGCCTCTTTAGGAGTTTGGCACCTGCATTTTCCCCCAGGGGAGCCTCTCACTCAGAGGCAGGATTGACTTTAAGCAGGCGTGTGCGGATGAATTTATTAAGCTCCTTATTTATTTATAAGTTGTTATTTAATGCTTTACTATGGTCCAAAAAGGATTTGAGGCACATAGTTTGAATGTATGTAAACCTGTTTCCTAGCCAATGGAACTGCAGTTTCAGTCTGCCTTCTTATCCGACAGCATAGGAGTTGACAGGAAGAGCTTTGGAATGGAGGACCTGGGCTTAAACCTACCTGATGGCTGCATACTTACATCTGCAAGTAACTTGACTGCTCTGAGCCTCAGGGTCCATACTTGTGGAGCTGAGACCAGCATAGCTTGTATGGATTAAAAGAGATCATACCTGTTGAATGTTTAGAGTAGCATGTGGGGCACAGTATCACTTAGACTTTTCAGCTCACTGACCTTATTACTTACTCAGGCATCAGTGGTCATGGTGGGAGGGTCTCTTCAAACAGGAATCTTACCTTTTCTAAGCTCTTGCCAGCTCAACCTGTTTGTGGTCACCTACCACACTGATGTGATAAAGAAGCCATGTATTCTCCTGAGACATGTCTGGTTCCTGATCTTCTCCCACATCACCTTGTGCCTATTTTATAAGCTGGCATACCAGCAGGTGATAAATGTTCTCACATTTCTACTTGAGACAAATACATTAGATGTACTCTGTGAAGACCTAAAAAGCATCATAAACCATGATCCCTGTCCTTGGAGAATTCCTCTGGGGGAAGGGAGGTAGAGTCCCCAGTATAAAAGGTCACAGAACAATGAGGCAGGATTTCAAGAAGGCTGGATGCAGTACTGAGGAGCAGCATAGGTGTCAGGCTTGCACCCATCAGGAGCACTGGTCCCTCCAGAGACTCAGGAGGGTAGCAGATGTGGGAATGGACTGCCCAGTTACCCTCTGCCAAAGGCAGGAGAAGGGGCTGCCTGAGCTGATGAAGGCAGAAACTCTTTGACACTGATAACTCCTCTCCAAAGTAAAAGAAGAAATGAAAGAAAATTAAAAGATTGAATGTAAATGTCTTCATGTATTAGTATCGGGGAGTCACACCACGGGGTTTCTCCAGGCTGCAAAGGAAGCGGGAACTGGCTAAGTCTTATCATTCAGGAGGTTCATGGTTTCCTGGCACATCACTGTAAAAATTAGTTATAAATAAGGCAGAACTTAGAGCAAGGTGCCCTGGTTAAAAGACTTAACCAGGACAAGGATTAGTTTGGAAATTAGATGCGTGTTCTTAAGCATAGCATTGTGTTGGACTATAGTTGCCTTATCCAGCTGAGGAACAAAAGGCTGTCTTTGGTGTCAGGACCTAGAACAGGAGGAACAGGAGGATCCTGTTCAAGGGCTCATTTTTGGAATACAGTCTCTTTGGGATCAGATCAAAGATGTCTTAGTAGAATGGAAGTTGAGTCTCAGTCCTGTTATTTCCTGCTTAACAGGGATTCTTAAGATCAGAGTATGTGCTTTGGAAATTTGATTATTTTTTCTGGTTTATTTGTTTGTTTGATTGATTAATTGAGTGTTCTGGCCTGCAGACAGACATAATTTGAACTAATTGGCAACATTTAAAAAGTGAAAGACTTTAGTCTGGACATATTAGGCCCAGTGGGCTGAGCAGAGGGCACCATGTACTCTCCAGTCACACCCATCTGCCTTCTCACTTTAGGCTTCCAGCCTGGGCCTCTGTGCACTTGAGTTTCCATCCTTGAGGTGATCACTATAGGCACTCTTATACTACTGACAGGTCAGTGGTGAGATGTGTACCTCAAAGAACTGTCTTTGCCAATTATAGTCAGTTTTCTGATACCAAACTGGTCATCTTCCACTTGTTTCCAGTTCCCTCATTTCTCCACTACATTGGCAAGTATGTCTGTGATCCAGCAGCTAATTGAGTTGGGAGGGGAGAAGGCAGGGCTGTATGCTTGGCTGAGAACAGGAAAGTGTTAAGCCTTAAGAAGGGAAAGGTGTCAACTGTAAAATGTGGTTCTAATGGTCTAGTTGGTAGTGTTGGGGGAATATAGAATAGTCTTGACCTGAGTGCTTATAGGAAGAGAAATGAGTTTATAAGAATGGCACATATTTGAAACCCCATTTGGCTGGTCAGATATAAATTCTGTAGAAATTTTTCCCCTATATGGAAAAGAAAATTGTTTCCCACCAAAGTCAACAGGAACTTGAGAAAAATGGAAATATATGTAATCCTTTTTTAACACATTTTTCAATAATATTGTTACTTAAAACATGAATGTAAATAGTTATTAATTATAAATTGTTTATAATATATGCATAGAGATATGAAAGCACAGAACAAAGTCTTATGCTTCCAGTAGGAATTGAAAAAATATTTAAAGTCATATCATTTCTAGAATATACATCTATTTTAGATACTCAGGGAATTAAACCAGAAGACCTCTTAAGGCCCTGAGCTCTGAAGCACCATGGAAATGCATCTTCTTATTTTCCATCTAGTCAAAGGGTTAAACAATTCTGTAGAATTCCATCTGTTCATCGGTTATGCTGTCTCTAGCTGTGCTCTAACTAACATTGTACTAAGAATTGCATTTTTCTCTCTCCTGACTTAGATTTAAATCTTGCAATCACTGCTGGGAAGTGAGCTGTATCATTTTGAGAAATCAGACCACAGAGATGGGCCTGCACCTGGCAGGCTGGGTCATCTTTAATCGCTTAACCCTTCATATCAAAGGATGGCTTGTAGCAGTGGATTCTTTCTCCAGAATTTGCCATGGAAATTTCTCTTAAGGAGAAGCTGGGAGTTAAAATGAAACAAGAGTGTGTACAGCAAAAACCTTGCCTTGTAAATTGACTTGGTGCCTGTATGTATATCTCCATGTAACTCTGTCCTTGTAGGTATGTGTTCACATTTGGATCATATATCACTGTCGTGTATGTACATGTACTTTTATGTGAGAATATGAAATGCATCTGTATGTACAAGTGTGAATGTGAGTGTGTGAATATGTTGTGTGGCTATGGAAAATTCTTCATTGTGTCATAAAATAAGATCCAGGCTATTCAAATAATAGTAAATTGTTCTCAAAAAATGGCTGAAACAATTCCTTTCCTCATGTTTATACTTGGGAATTAATGCTCCTAATTAACTCTGGGCTTGGATTTTCATATTTTGCCTCTCTGCTTTTCTTTAGTCAACGGTACATTACCAAATGGTACTCAGACAGAGACCTGATAAATAATTATGTGTTGAAGTTTTCTTCTTTCGCTGTTCTCAGGAGCCCTTACCCACCTCGATTTCATTGCACCTGGGCTAGCATGCTGGAAATACATGGCACAGTCATCCTTGTCATGCCATCTGACAGCTGCCAATTGCCAGCCATGTGAATGTGGCTATCCTAGACCTAGCAGCCCCTATCCCACTTGTGAACCCTGGGGGGAGACCAGCAGAAGAACCACCCCACTGAGCCCAGCCCACATATCCAATCCATGTAATCATAGGTTAATAATAAATGACTTGTTTAAAATCACTAAATTTTGGAATGATTTGCCACACAAACAGAACTAACTTATCTTATTGATAATGGGGGAATATCTCTCCATTGGAGGAAGGGGTGTTGTTGAGAATTTGTGAGCAGACATATAATAGCATGTTTAAATATTCTTTATAATCCTGGTTTTACTTCCTGAGATTACAAGAAAAACCCACAGAAATGGCTTGTATTTGAGGAGCTATCATTAATTCCCACACAGAAATGCACACTAATAAGACAAGTATAGACACAGAATGACAGTGCCTGCATGCTTCAGTAACACTTTTCTGAGGATTTGAGAAGAGAGCTGTCTTAGTCAACTTCCTGCTGCTAATAATACCATGTCACAGACCGGGTAACTAATGAAGAAAAGAGGCTGGTTTTTGGCTTATTGTTGTAGTTCAAGGTTGAGAGGCAGCACCTAGTGATAGTTTCTTTTCTGGCAGAGCCCCAAGGTGCGGCTCAAGACAAGAGACAGGGAGCTTGTGTATACACATATGTGTGCATGTGCCCTCTGATTCCTCACTCTCTCTTATTCAATCATGGAGATTAAATCATAGAGGCTTCTCACTGATGGCCTTATTTAATCTTAATCACCTCCTGAAGGCCCCACCTCTAAACACCATAGTTGGATTAAGTTTTAATAACATAGTTGCATTGTTAATACCTAACAATGGGTATTAAACTCCAACATGAATTTCAGGGGAGACATACTGTATTTAAACTATAGCAAAAGTCAAAGAGAAGCAAACCCAGGGAGGAAACCACACTACATAATCTGTTGTAGAAGCTACTGCTTGTTTTCTGGAAGTGATGTGATTCATCTCATCCCAGCTCTCAGCCTATCTCTGTAGGGTGGGCATCTCTTCAGCATCAATTACCCAGGAGCTCACCCCAGGCATCTTGACTCCTTGAAGAACAGGTCCTGTAAAATGAGGCTTGGAGAGAAATAAAATTCTCTTTCCTGCCTGAGGCCTGCCTTTCGGGAACCTGCCACCTCTTTGGATAATTGACTCTAGGGATGATTGTCCCTCTCCAGGGAGACCGTATGTACTTCCAGGGACAAGACCTTTGGCCTGCAGACCACAGCATGATATTAGGATATAATGATCAGTCTATTCTAGATTGCTCTACTTATTATACAGAAGCAGAGGTTAGGTGAGAAAAAAATTCTCTCTCTCTCTCTGTATGTGTATGCATGTCTGTGTCTGTGTAAATGCAAGAATATTGGCTTAGAGGTGAGAGCACATGACTACTGCAATTCCAGCCCCAATCCCACTTTATAAGATATTCCTACTTGGTGTGATTGAGGGAGTTTAGGATAGAATTAATCTGCCATTAATAACTGTAATTTGAGTCTGAAAGATATTTTATTTCTGAGTCTTCTCTTAGAACACAAGAATACTCATTAACACCTTTGTTACCAGTTAACACCTAAGTAGGAAGTAGTAAATGTAAGGCAGAGGGTAAATGCTTTAGAGCTGTTAGAGGACTCTGATGGATGTGTGGGTAACAAGTGCTTATTACTTTCATACTTTAGGGTTTGTACAGACCTGGACTCATCAAGTCTTCTTAGAAATAAATCCACCTTACACACTGCTCAAAAGCATGTGTTATATCAATTAGGCTGAATGCTCACTATAACTTACCTGTTTGTGGGTAGATTGAAGGACATTATGTGTGAGAGAGGAATAAGATAGAAGAGGTAGGATTAATGATATCATTATTAACCTAAAAGTAGCTTTTATTAAGTACTATCTATTGACAAGTCATGTATGCAGCCCCTACTCACAGATGGGTGTTATTGTAACTGCTCACATTTTCCAGAAAAGGGAAGTGAATTCCTTAACTGGAGAGTTCCAGTGTTTCATTCACACCTGCTGGTGTCAGAATTAACTAAACTTGAATATTGCATGTCTGTCTGCAATGATGTTAAAACACTGCTTTTATTTTATCTAAATTTATTATGACATATTTCAACCACACAGAAAACCGCAGAGAACAACACAACATAATCCATGTGTTTGTCACCCAATTTTATTACAAATTAATATTTTGCTATACTCACTATATTCTGCTTTTTACTTGTCATTAAAATTTACCTGTAGAAATTCTTTGTGGAATCTGGATATTAATTCTGTGGGTTGCATCTATCTTCACTTTACTTATGGCTGAGTTTAACAAGTAGAAATTTTCGTTAATTTAAATTTAACTAAGCCTTTTTAGTTGAGCTTTTTAGTTTTTAGGAAATTTCATAGTTAGTGATTTGTGTATTCCATTTTTTTACTTGTTATTTTTTATTTAATAATTTAAATTATTCTTTCATTTATTTAGTAAATATTTATTGCATATAGATGGTTGAAATTCAATCAGCAAGTATAAATTTTATGTACTTTTGGTGGACAGTATGCTGTTTTGAAATGTATGTATGTTGTACATTGGGTAAAAAAGCTAGTCAACACATACATTATCTCATATTCTTATAACTTTTTGTGGTGATAACTTTTTAAGAATACAATACGTTGTTATTAACTATAGTCACTTTATTTTATGATTGATCTCTTGAACTTATTCCTCTATCTAACTCAGATTTTGTGTACTTTGGCTAACATATCTAATTCTGTTGTCATCTTCCCTGCTGCCATCCCCTCGGGACTACCATTCCACTCTCTGCTTTTACGTGTAAGACTTTGTTAGATTTGACTTACAAGTGAGATCATACAGTACTTCCCTTCTAATTCCCTCCCTCCTTCCGTCCCTCCCTCCCTTTCTTCTCTCTTTTTTGTTCTTTCATTGGGACTTACCCAGGGCCTCATGAATGCTAGGCAAGCACTCAAGCACTTGAGCTATGACCCCAGTCTTTTTGTTTTTATTTTGTTTTTGAGATAAGGTCCTGCTAACTTTGCCTGGGTTAGCCTTGAACTCCTGATCCTCCTGCCTCTGCCTTCCAAGGAGCTGGGATAACGGATATGGGCCCCCATGCCCAGCTGTACTTCATTTTCTCTGTCTGGCTTATTTCACTTAGCTTAAGACTCTACAGGTTAATCTGTATTACTGAAAATGATAGGATTTCCTTCTTTTTTTTATAGCTAAATAGTGTTTCATTGTGTAAATGTACATATATGTACATACACATATAACACAATTCCTTATCCATTCAGCTATTGATGGGCATTTAGGTTGATTCCATATCTTGGCTATTTGAGGAGTACAGTAACGAACATGAGAGTGCAGATGTCTCTTGGATACATTGATTTCATTTCCTTCAGATATATACCCAGCAGTAGCATTACTGGAACATATAGTACCCCTGCTTTGAATTTTTTGAGGAATCGCCATATCATTCTCCATAATGGCTGTACTAACTTGTGTCTTCTATTTGTTTGTTTATTTATTTATTGGTAGAACAGGGGTTTGAACTTAGGGCCTTATACTTTCTAGGCAGGCACTGTACCACTTGAGCCATGCCCCAGCCCTTTTTTGCTTCAGTTAATTTTTGGATCAGTCTTGCATATTTACTCAAGGTGAGCCCTGGACGTTGATCCTCTTAGTAAAGTCTATGGTATGGCTGGGATTACACCATACCTGGCCAGTGGTTTATTTTTGAATTACCCTTTTTTTCAATTTCTAGAGAGTTTACTCTTATTTAGCTTTTACATTTCTTTGTGAATGGAATGAGGTTGAAAGCTAATTCTTTTTCTTTCAAATGAAAATGTCTTAAACTACCATATTTCTCTCACTAGTTCAATATTCACCTTTGTTTATTGTCTACTTTTGTGCCATATGAAATCTGTCTCTTTTTTTCTTTCCTTTTTCTGTTTATTTCATTTTACTTTACTTTATATTTTATTTTATTTATTTTGTGGTGCTGAGGATTAAACTCAAGGTTTTGGGTGGGCCAGGCAAACACTCCACCATTGAGCCAAAAAATGTCTTTTTCTGAGCTTGTACTGGGTTCCATTGTTCTATTGCCATTGCTATGCCAGTACCACACTCTTGTTTTATTATAAAACTTGATATGATGTTATTCTTCAATTTATCTTTAGATCTTTAGATAACTTGGCCTCTCAGTCGTTCACATGCGTTTTGGGATTATCTTGTGTAGCTCTATACAAATATCTCTGTCAAAATTTGGATTGTAATTTCATTGACTTTGCATATTAATTTGGGATTGAAAATGTACCTTTGTGAAATTAAGTCTTTCCAACTATGAAAATGATGTATCTTCCCATGTATTTAAATTTTATTTTATGATTCTCAGTAACACTTTCTAAATTTTCTCTGTACAGCTCTTATCTAGATTTTTTAGTTTTATTCTTAGAAACTGTACAGTTTTTCTTGCTGCCATAGTAGGATCCTTATTCCCCTAGTATTTCTTCAAGTTAATGTATAGAAACCTTATTAGTTTTTTAAAAATTATTTTCAATGCATAAAGATTGCTTTACTTTGTGATTTGTTCTGTTTGTTGATCAATGCTTTTGAGGTTTTCACATATTACTACAAATAGAGCAAGTTTTGAATTTTCCTTTCTAATTCTTACATCTTAGAATATTAGGACTTGCCAGGACATGTGGTACAAATACTTTTTTGTGTGACTGCTGAGAAAGTCATGTGATGTTTCTCCTTTATTCTTGTATTAGATGATCCTTTTAGTCCTTTGGTAAAAGTATTTGCTCACACCTCAAAAAATATGCTCTTGATTTTTATTTGCTTATATTTTATTTTGGATTTTTATATTTGTGTTTACCCAAGTGGCATATAATTCTATTACTTATAATGTCCTTGTTATATTTTGGTATTAGTAAAATGAGATGGATAATTTTTCTTTTCTATTTTTCCTTTTTTTTTTATTTTGTGAACAAGGTACAAATGATCTGTTCCTTATAGATTTCCTAAGTTACCTTTAAGATTTTTGTATTTTGTGTTTTTTTGGGAAAGAGATTTTGATAAGAAATTCTATTTCTTCAACAGTTTGTTTAATCAAAATTTCTATTCTTCTGGAGTCAACTTGATCATATTTTTTAAAAGAAAACTTCCTATTTCATATAAATTGTGTGGTTACTTGTAGCTGGATGCATGTTTTGGGCTTTTGTTTCGTATTTCACATTCAGTCACAGAATTTGAGATTGTCTGGTGTGACTTCCTAGGCAGTAGTCTATGTCTTTTTTTTTTTTCACTCTCTAATTTCATTATCCAATATGTTTACATGGGTCTTGCTCCTGGCAATAGGTTACTATTTCCTTTTAATGTCCTTTCGCTCAGATGGGAGCTCTGTCCCAGCACTGGCTCCGTGCAGTGATCCTACCTGATTTTCTGTCTGCTTTTAGGTCTCTGTTAACTTGCACAAACTGAATTCCAGGAATATAGCTCCTGTTTCCAGCACTGGGGCCTGGGAGATACATGAGTCTATTCAATGCTTGAGTTGTTGCTCTTTTTCTGATCCCCTGTAATTGATACCTTGTTTTTGAGAATGGCTGTTGTTTTATTGCTTTCTTTTAACATTTTAATTGTTAGTAGCAGAGAGGCCTTGTTAGCAGGAGGATTCATCTAGCCACCTTGCTTGGAAGTTCCCCACCATCCTGCTTTTTTACACCAGTAGGCTGTACCACCTCTTTAATTGACTATGCCTTCAGTCAATAGCTAATCATTCAGTAAGGAAACTGATGACTTGTTCAGTGCCTGCTCCCTGGATAATACCAGTGAGGTCCCTTTTGCTGAGGTTACCTTTTTCTCTGCCTAGAACATAAACAGGAGAGGAGGTCATGAAATCAGTCTGTGATGATCTTTAGCCTTTTCTCTTTACCCCTGACATCATCTACTATAGGAATGAGGAAAGAGAGGTTTGGAGAGATAAAATTACTGGCCAAAGTTTCTCTTATGGAAACTTTGGAAGACATGGCACTAGATCATCTAGGTGCTCTGATTTCAGACTTAATGCTTTTCCCACAGGATCAGTGGCTTTCATCTTTGGTAACACGTTAGTGATACCTGGGGATGTTTTAAACCCACCAGGTGCTTGCTGAAGCACAGTCAGGATTGAGGACTACTGGATGGGTGATGTCTTCTCTGTTGCTTAAGCCTCCACTTACCCTGTATAGCATTTTACCTGAGGAGAAATGTGACCCTACAAGTAAATTACATGAGCTGAGTTGGTATTGTTCTGTCTGTTCCTGTCCTATTCCTCTAACCACCCTATCTTTGATAGTAATAATCTTCAGTATAGGATATCTGTTTTGTTGTTTCTTGATGATCATTTTAACAATAGTAGATTACTTTTTAATTGGTCATTTCAGAGCAACTCACATTATTTTTGTTGGTATGTTTGGATGAAATATACACAGATAAATATGAATCAATGGGGATCAAAAGCTAAATAATCACAGTGCTTAGAATTGGGTTAATCTTTGTTCCCTGCTGCACTCCTGTCATTGTATGTGTCCCTTTTGCATTGTGTGTGGGTTCTTATGATGTCATAAGTACACATGTCTGCAACAGGAACCAGACACTGGCATTACTTGCCCATTCTATTTGGATTCTGTAGTTCATTATTTGCTTCTCCAAGGAGAGCTAGTCACTTTTCCGAATCTTGTGCTTATCATTTGCTTTAAGACACAGTTTTATTATGCATATACATTCTTAACATTATATTGCTTGGATGGTTATTTTTAATTTTTTAGGAAAGAAAATCATGTTGCTTGTAATCTCCTGGAACTGACTTTTTTTCAATAATATTGTATTGCCAAGAGTCAGCCATATTGTTCTGTGTAGTTGCAGTTCATTTGTTTTGAGTGTCTCACAATATTTTATTATGGATTACACTAGAATTTACTTATCCATATGGAATAGTTCCAGATTCTTGCTCCCCAGAATGGTATTGCTCTGAATACATTTGTACTTCCTGGTGCATACATGTGGAAGTTTTTCTTGGGTACATACCTAGAAATGGAAAATATGGGAATTGGAGGGTATATGACTATTTAACCTTATAAAAGAATGTCAACTTCTTTTCCAATGAAGTTCCACCAGTTTCCTTTCCTACTGGCAGTCCTGTATATCTGTATTGTGTCTAACATTTCATGATGTCACGTTGCTAATTTTACCAAGCAAATGGGTAACAAAGGCATCTCATTATACATTTCCCCATAGTTCCTCAAATGTTTATTGGTCATAGGAGTTTTTTGTGAAATGATTGTTCATGTCTTCTGTCCCTTTTTTTCTATCATTTTGTTTGGCCTTTTTTTATGGATTTGTAGTACTTCTTTGATTATTTTTTATACTGATATTTTTCTTTTCAGTACACAGATTAAGTATCCCTTATCTACAATGCATGGGGTTAGAAATGTTTTGCATTGTGAATGTCTTTACATTTTGGAATATTTGCATATATATATATATATAATGAGATATCTTGGGGGTGGGAATCTAAACACAAATTTTGTGTTCCATATATACCTTATACACATACTCTGAATACAATTTTATATAATATTTTAAATAATTTTGTTCACAAAACAAAGGTTCATTCATGTTGTGGAATTTTCAACTGGTGGGTCATATCACTGTTCAAAAAGTTAGATGTTGGAGCATTTTGGGGTTCAGATTTTTGGAATTAGTGATGCTCAACCTATCTATACTGAAATATTTTTTTTCAATTTTTAATTTATCTTTTTCTGTATTGAGTGCATAAGATTACATTTTGACACCTTCTTATCCCTTTTTTTGACACCTCTTTCCGTTTAGCATCATCAACTATCTCCAAAGCAAAACTGACTCTTGACATAGTCTTCTATTAAACCTCCTAATCTATTTGCAGTTTGATTTCTATGATCTCAAGTAATATGTTAAACACATGCAAGGGTCTCAATGGTGGATGAATGTCCCTAGGTATTTGTTTAATAGAGAGATTCTGAGGCCTTCAACTGTGACTTGTCAGTGGAAGAATATTTCTGGGTAGAGAGGCCACTGTTCCTCAACTCACACCTGTTCTCATACACTACTCCATGGGCATTGAAAATACATTCAGCACTCTTATGTCTTACAGATCTCTTCTGAAATACCAGTCCCCAGGAAGCCTTCGTTTTTCTCCAAGTGGTAAAACTCTCACTTCCCGATAGTTACCAAGACAGGTTCAGTTGTCATAATGCTTTCTCTGTGTGCTGCTTTGCAATCAGAGTTTTCGCCACCCAATGGATTCATCATGGAGCAGCACATTACAGAAACGCGTATCCGTTTGCCTCTATTATTGTCATAATTGAAAGGCGGGGCTACAGTGAAATATTTGCTTCCTGCATGCATATCTGTTATCCGAAGGGCCCTTTAACCTAAATGGTGTGCTTTCTGTAATGTCTTTGCTTAATGAATGGGTCTGTGAGGGCCTCAGAGCAGTGCAATGTGGGAAGAATGCTATAATTTCTTTTTAACATGCAGGAATTCTGAATACGAGAAAATGCATGCCAAATTTTATTGCTTCTAAATCTGAATAATTGTATTTCTGGGCTGTGCATCTGGGTAGATAATAAAGCCACAAAACAATTTAATGAAACATATAAAAAATAAAATGACATTACTAAATATTATAATATGAAGAAACTATTTTTTGCATATTGTCACCTAATCTTTCAACCATATAGCAACAAATAATGCAACCATAATTGAAAGTTTTATTATCCATCTGAGTAAATTGAGCTCAAATTTACCTTGTTCTTGTTAGTTGGTGGGCAAGCCTATTGGGGTTACTGACAGGATTTCATTTTCGCAGTGGATTTTTTTTTTCTCCTTTTCTATGGAATCTAAAGTGGTCAATAAATAGCCCTGCTGCTTAATCGATTCTGATCCCAGCTCTTTAGAAAGTCACTCCTCAGCGGCCCTGTGACCCTTATCTGCTGTGTTTCAGAGTCTGCCTGCCCATGCTGAGTCTTCCTGGTCCTAAAACCCCACAAACACACCAAGGAGCCCCATATCTTTACTCTCTGGCATATGCCACATTTCCTGATTCTCCTCATAGCTCCAGAGGGGGAATGTTTTATTTACTATAAGAGAAGTTCGATTGGATTTCTGTAGTGGCAGTTGGGAGCATGTTTGGTGATGTTGGCCTGCTGAAAAGATCTCTCATTTATAAAAGATACACAAATTACTTCATGGCCTGGGGTGAGGTGGAGGTTGTATTCTAGGGGGAAACCCACTGGCACTTTGATTTTGAGTATGTGCTAGACCCACACTGCTGGAATGGAGGCCATGTGTTCTTAAGTTAGAGTATGGGGTGTGGGGAGCACCATGCCTTGAGTGAAGATGGCCTATCTTCCAGAAGAATCTGGAGGGTAGTTGAAATAGTTCTGCTGCTTTCAATAGCAATGTTAACATGTGCTTCTTATAAAATGTTCAGATATTTATCTCCCTTACCTTCCTTTTCCTTGAGTCTTGGCAAGGTGAATGAGTCTCTTTTGTTATTTTCTTGCTTTCAAGTCCACACAGTAGGCTCTTGAGATTGCCCAGCTGTGGGTTACCCAGTTGTGTGACTGAGGATGCCTCTTCACCAGGCAAACTCCAGGCAGCCCACAGCAAGGAAGCCCAGGCTCCAGCCATCACAACCCTTCTTTCTCACTGCTAGGAACCTTCTTCCCCTGTGACTGCCTGTGTTAGGGACCATGAGTTAGCAGGGGGTCCTACCATCAGGCAAGTGGCCTCTCTACAGCTTCTCTCCCATTTGGCCAATACAGCCAAACTCTCTCCTGATAGAATTCTTCTACTTTTTTCAGGGACCCTGCTCTTTTTTATACCACTTAGCATCTGTCAGGTCTACTTTAGTCCATCAGCTGTGTTTCAATAACTTTATGCCTCAACAAGAATGCACTCGGGATTTATGTGTGCTTATGTAACTGTACACAAATCCTCAACCTCTGTCCCCAAATACAAAAGAGTGTGTGTTGGTTGGGGGGCAACTTAACTTGCTGCCAGTGAGGACCACTGACCAGCCCAAATTTCCTTCATGTCTGTCCTCTGTGTCCAGAACAAATTTCCTGTGGCAGATTCCTATCAGGAAACAAGTCATTCAGCTTATTGAAGTCTTTCATCTTCAAAGATAGCCAAGTCCATCCTAAATAGATACTCCATTAGGATTAAGAACACCTCACCACCACAAACCCTATCCCCTATCAACAGCAATGTCATAGTGATATTTTGGAGAAGAAAATTTCTTCAAATGAGACTTGTAAGAAATGTGATGCTATGTGCTAAAACTTTTGGTTTCTTCCCAGATCCTGTGGAGGGAAGGAGGGTAGCTGAACAAATCCTTAATTTGCTTCAATACTTTTTGAAGAACACATGCTCCCTACTCCCCAAGTCGAGGGACATCCACCCTGTGTCTTCTCCCCAGTCTCTCTTCCCTGGTTGAATGAAGGAGATAAGATGAGGCACTCGGGATGGGAGGTGTGGATGTGTTATTGGAAGATACTGAGCTCATGGCCTTGCTCTTCCTCTGGTCAGAAGCAAGCTGTTTGCAAGATTCTGGCTCCCATCTGTTCTCCATCATGGTGTATAGAACAAGGGAACTTGGGGACTTGACTTTGGCGACGAAGGACTGACTGGATAATCTACTTGGCCACAAGGTTGGACCCATGCTGTCTGATCAGCTCTTGGCAGTGGTGAAGTTGATCTTTCATTCTCCTTTTGTTAGGCTCCCGTATCCATGTCCATCTCTTTATTTGCTCCAAGGAGGGGAGAAGGCTGTTAGTGTTACTAGAGAAGAAAATTACCCAAAATTGAAGTTTGAGAACAAAGCTGAATGATGGCTTTATTCTTTTTAGAAACATTCTTTTTCTTCAATGGCATTAAATATCTAAAAATTGTGATAAAATACATATAACATATAATTTACCATCTTAATCATGTTTAATTATACTATTCTATAGTATTAAGTACATTCACATTGTTGCACACCCAATCTCCAGAATGCTTCATTTAGAAAAACTGAAACTCTCTACCAATTAAATAACTCCCTATTCCTTCCTCCCCCCAACTCCTGGTAACCACTATTCTATGCTCTGTGTGTATTTGACTTTGCCAGGTACCTCATATAAATGGAATCACATAGTATTTGTCCTATGTGACTGGTCTATTTCACTTGCATAATGTCCACAAGGTTCATTCATAGTGTAACATGTGTCATAATTGCCTTCCTTATTTATTTATTTATTGGTGGTACTGGGGTTTGAACTCAGGGCCTCATGCTTGCTAGGCAGGCATTCTTCCACTTAAGCCACTTTGTCACCCCTGTTTTGTGTTGGATATTTTTGAGATAGGATCTCACAAACTATTTGCCTGGGCTGACTTGGAACCTCGATCCTTGTGAGTAGCTAGGATTACGGGTGTGAGTCACTGGCACCCGGCTTTCCTTCCTTTTTAATGTGCATTAACATTCTATTGCTTATCCACCTATTTATTTATTCATCTGTCAGCAGAGAGCTGGGGTGCTTCCACCTTTTGGCTGTTTTGAATAAGGCTGCTATGAACATGAGTCTACAAATGTTTCTTTGAGAAATTCTGTTGGGTATTGTGTTTTGGATATGAAATGTCCCCCAAAGGCTCATGTGTTGAAGGCTTGGTTCCCAGAGGTGGGGCTTTTGATAAGTGATTGAATCATGAAGAGGCTCTGACCTAATCAATGGTTTAATCCATTGATAGCTTCAAAATTTGGTGACATTATTGGAAGGTGGTGGAAACTAAGGGGTGAGGACTAGTTGGAGGGAAAGGTCACTTGGAGCCTTGCCCTGGAAGGGTATATCTTTTTCCCAGCCCATTCTGCTCTTTCTCTGCTTCCCAGCTGCCATGAGGTGAGCAACTTTGTTTTACCTAATGTTCTCTACCATGATGTTCAGTCTCATCTTAGGCTCAAAGTGATGGGACCAAGCAACCATGGACCTCTGAAATTGTAAGCCAAAATCAATGTTTCCTCCTTTGACTTGTGTTTCCCAGGTATTTGTCACAGCAACAGAATATTGACTAGCACAGGTATGTACCCTAAAGTAAAAAAATAAAATTGCTGGATTATATAGTGGTTCTAGTTTTATTTATTTATTTATTTTAGGAAATGCTGTACTATTTTCTATACCTGCTATACTATTAACTGCTCCCACCAACAGTGCATAAGGGTTCAAATTTCTCTACATCCTCACCAAAGCTTGTTTTCTTTTCATGGTTTTGTTTTGTATTTCCCTAATGCTTAGTGATGCAACTTTTGATGTGCTTATTGCATGTTTGTATATCTTTTTGTATCTTTTTTTTTTTTGAGGTAGGATCTTGCTAACTTTGCCCATGCTGCCCTCAAACTCTCTGCACTCCTGTTTCTACCTTCCAAGCAGACAGGATTACATTACCATGACTGTCTCCTTTGCCCATTTTAAATCAAGTTTTAAACTTTTTAATTGTAGAGGTTCTTTTTATATTCTGGACATTAACTCCTTAACAGATATGTCATTTTAAAATATTTTACCACATTCTATTGATTGTGTTCTTTAATGCATAGAAGTGTTTGATTTTGTTTAGTCTGGTTTAACAATTTTTACTTTTGTTGCTTGGGCTTGTTTTTAGATGGCATCTTTTCTCATTCCCTAAAATCTTGATATGCTAAACACACTCAGGAACCCATTGGAATATGTCCTTATAAATATATTTATATCAGAGAAAACAAGACACTTTGGGAGCATTATAGCTTATTCTCCTGCATGTACATCATTCTATTATCTATGTTTGTTTCTAATATTTTTATAGTTTTAACTTAAGATTTGCCCTTTGATTCATTTTGAGTGAATTTTCACATATATGGTATAAGGAAAGGAGAACTTTGTTCTTTTGCTGTGGTTATCCAGTTTCCCCAGAACTGTTTGTTGAAAAGATTGCCCTTTCTCCATAGAGTGGTCTTGGCATCTTTGTCAAAAATCATTGGACCACACATGTTAGTGTATGAGCTCACTATTCTAGTCTGTATTTCTGTCTTTATGCCAGCACCACACTGTTTTGATTACTGTCATTTTGTAATCAGTTTTGAAATCAGGAAGTGCAAGACCTCCAAATTTGTTCTTCTTCAAGATTGTTTTGGCTGTTTGGGGTTTCTTAAGCATCTATATGATGTTTAGAATGAATTTTTCCATATCTGTACAAAATTCTATTGAGATTTTTTTTATAGGGATCACATTAAATCTGTAGACACTAAGATGTATTTTGTTTGGTATCTTAATAATATTAAGCCTTTTTTCTTTTGCAGTACTGTGGTTTGAACTCAGGGCCTTGCATTTGCTAGGCAGGCACTGCACTATTTGAACCACACTTTCAGATATTTTTGCTTTAGTTATTTTTTGAATAGGGTCTCACCTTTATTCCTGGGCCAGTCTGGATCCTCCTATTTATGCTACATGTTGTAGTTGGGATGACAGGCATACACACCATGCTCAGCTTTTATTGATTGAGGTGGGGTCTTGTGATTTTTTTTTTTCTTTTTTGCCCAGGCTGGCTTCAAGTTGTGAGTCTTCTGATCTGTGCCTCCCAATAGCTAGGATTATAGGCATGAGTCACCTGGGCCCAGCAAGGCTTCTAATCTATGAACATGGGATGTTTTACCATTTATTTCTGTGTTCTTTAGTTTCTTTCAGCAGTATTATGTAGTTTCCAGTGTGTAAGTATTTTGTCTACTTGTTTAAATTTATTCTTATTTTTAAAAACTTTTTTGTTTTCTTATTTGCTTTTTTGACTATTCATTATCAGTATATAGAAATACACTGAGTTTTGTGTCCTCTGACTTTGCTGAATTTGTTCATATGGGTTTCCACCAATAAGATCTTTTTAAGAAATATTTTAACAAATATTTAATTTAATTTCATGTTTTTTTCTCTTTATTCATATATTCATATGTACATTGATTGTTTGGGTCATTTTTCCCCCTGCCCCCTGCCCCCTTCTACTTCACCCCCCATCCCCTTTGCTTCCAGGTAGAACCTGTTCTGTCCTTTTCTCCAGTTTTGTTGAAGAGAAGACATAAGCAATAATAAGAAAGACAGAGCATTTTTGCTAGTTGAGATAAGGATAGCTATACAGAGAGATTCCTAGCATTGCTTCCATGCACAAGTGTATTACAATGTGAATTGATTCATCTCTACCAGACCTCTTCACTATTTCCTGGTCACCTTCCCATATTGACCTCTGACGCTTTAAGGTTACTGTATTAGCTCCTCTGCAGTGGGGACATCAAACACTTTCAAGTTTTGGGTTTCCTACCTATCCCCATTCCTCCCATATGTGCTCTCCCCTTAGCATGTGACCCAAGTCCAACAATATTACTGCCTTTGCCCTAGATCTAAAGTCCACATATGAGGGAGAACATATGATTTTTGGTCTTCTGAGCCTGGCTAACCTCGATCAGGATGATGTTCTCGAGTTCCATCCACTTACTTGTGAATGATGAGAGTTCATTCTTCTTTATGGCTGAGTAAAATTCCATTGTGTATAAATACCACATTTTCTTGATTTATTCGTCAGTAGTGGGGCATCTTGGCTGTTTCCATAACTTGGCTATTGTGAATAGCACTGCAATAAATATGGGCATGCTGGTGCCTCTGGAGTAACCTGAGTCGTATTCCTCTGGGTATATTCCTAGGAGTGGGATTGCTGGATCATATGACAGATCTATGTTTAGTTTTTTAAGAAGCCTCCATATTGTTTTCCAGAGTGGTTGTACTAGCTTGCATTCCCACCAGCAATGTACGAGGGTTCCTTTTTCACCACATCCTTGCCAACACCTGTTGGTGGTGGTGCTTTTGATGATAGCTATTCTAACAGGGGTGAGGTGGAATTTTAGTGTGGTTTTGATTTGCATTTCTTTTATGGCCAGAGATGGTGAGCATTTTTTCATGTGATTTTTGGCCATTTGAATTTCTTCTTTTGAAAAAGTTCTGTTTAGTTCAGTTGCCCATTTCTTTGTTGGTTCATTGGTTTTGGGAGAGTTTAGTTTTTTGAGCTCCCTATATATTCTGGTTATCAGTCCCTTGTCTGATGTGTATCTGGCAAATGTTTTCTCCCACTGTGTGGGTGGTCTCTTCAGTTTAGAGACCATTTCTTTTGTTGTGCAGAAGCTTTTTAATTTTATGAAATCCCATTTGTCCATCTTTTCTCTTAGTTGCTGAGCTGCTGGGGTTTTATTGAGGAAGTCCTTGACTATACCTATTGCTTCCAGAGTGTTTCCTGTTCCTTCCTGTATTAACTTCAGAGTTTAAGGCCCTTGATCTATTTTGATAAAAAACCCAGAGAAAGCAATGTGGAGAGATGAACAAACAAACACAAACAGGAAACAGAACAAACAAACTGACAAACAAAAAATTTCAAGTTCAGGAACAATAGAATTTCAGTCTTAGTTTGAGTTCTGGTGTTACTCCCCCAGCATGGAATCCTGGTATTGGTATTTAAGCAGAAGCTCTGTGGTAGTCTCGCTAGGTGATTGGGCAGTGTTTTTTTTTTTTTTCCTTCTGTCTTTCAGAGGCAGTTGCTTGGTCAGCTCCTCCCTCAGTGAGGTGTGGCAGTTTAAGTTTGCATTCTGTCCTCAAGTTCAAGAGATCAGCTCTGTAGCCTACCGGCTGTCCTGCTTTGGTGTTGGGTTTTCACTGTGTTGGTTTACTGGGGGCTTGTTTCTTTGCCTCACCCCCTTCTCTGGGGCAAGTTCAGTGATCTGTCAGCTGGCCCGCTGCTGTCAGCGTGTTGTGATGGTTTGCTGATTATTTTTCAATTTTGTGGAGCTGTTTGACTTTGGATGTTGCTCACTGGCTTTGTAGATAAGCTTTGTGGACTGCTACCTGCCCTATTTCAGGCAGGAACTTATCATCTGCCCACTGTCGGCCCTTCTGCCTTTCCAGCCTTTGTTTACTAAAAGTTCACATGGAGATCAGCGCCCTGCCCTCCCCCCTTCTCCTGTGCTCTGGTGTGTGTTAGTGTTTTGTTCCCCGTTTATTGTTAAGTTTTTTGTTTTTGTTTTTGTCTTTTTTTGCAGGGAGGCAGTCAGTCTGCCCAGGGGGCTATGCTGGTTTATCCTTGGGTGGCTGGGGGAATACTGTGTGACGCTTGCTGCTCACCTGTTGGTCTGCTGAATGTCTCCCAAGCAGGTTTGGAGCAGCATCTGGAGCCAGCAGCCCTCCTGTTTTCTCAGTGTAACGTGGTGTGGAGAAGGTTTCCACAGGCTAGGGATTCAGGATGTCAAAGTTTTGATTCTTCTTGCTGCTTTATTTCTGCCAAGTGTGGCTCTAGCATCTCAGGGAGGTTTTGGAGTCTCCGAGCTCATGCTGTCTACTTCTGTGCCCTAGTTGCCATCTTAGATCTCCTTAACAAATATTTTGCAAACAAATCCCCTGTAATTTGTCCAGAGGGTTTTTTTTTTTTTTTAATTCTTTCACTCTGCCCTGAGTGTCCTTTTGTATCCATGTCTGCCTTCATTGGTGCTTTCCTTGTATCTGGTCGTGTTACTTTCCTGATTAACTCATTGTGGTGGCTCTGATGTATTCCTGGTAACCTCAGAGCAATGTCCCAGCTCCTTAGCAAGGTTCAGAAGGTCCTTTAGGTTCTGGCCCTGGCTTCAGAAGTTCTGAACTATTCTAGTTCTTTGAACCTTCTCAGCTTGCCTCAGGACCTTTGCACTGTTCTACCTGGGTCTCCTGTGTTCTACCCCTATCTCTGCATCACTGTCAGAAAGTCCTTTAACCTGGTATAACTGGGTTAGGAGACCATTGTGTATAACTTTGTGAGGCCCTAAGCTTGTCCCATGCATTTCCATACTGTTTTTTATATGTCTCCCCATATTGACTGTTGTCTTTGTGTGCAGGGGAATGTGGCTTGATCTTTAATAATCTTCAGTGCCTAATATAATTATAGGAAAGGGAGATTGTTCAGGAAGGACACAAGATGTGCAGCTCTGGAGAGGGACTATTGCACTTCCAGAGAGAAAGGGAGTAGTAAGGGTTGCTTGGGAGGTAATAGATCTCCCTTTCTGATCTTTTAAAATAAGGGCAGTTATAACTTTTTCATGTAGTCCATCCAATCAGACCAAATTATATGAAAATGATGTTTACTGGGAAACTACTATAGTCCTTTTTCTGTTGGTACTCCATGATGGAGACTGTATAAAGCAAGGAGAACCATTTATCTGCAAACTGATTAAGGCTAAACAACCTGGGGAAGAATGCAATGGACAGAGAATATAATATGCAACATAAGGAGAATGCACAGCATTCAGAGAATATAATGAATGGTAGGGCGAGAGAGCTTAGAGAACAAGTGAATGTGAAAGTGTTTTTTTCATTGCAAAGAGGCAAATCAGAACCCAATGCTGTGACATGCAGGTGCCACCAGTAAAGGTTACAAAGAGTTTGAGGCTGGTACACCAACCACAGAAGAGAAAGGAATGCTGACCCAGTCACCAGTGTCTTTTCGAACAGAATTTTCTAGGGGAAGATCAGATAGCCTTTTCTAAAACTCAAACATATCAGTCTCTCAGACATCGCAAGGAGTTAGGACCAGAGCCTTAGGGAGGAATAGGATGCTTTGCTATAGTTTATTAAGCTGCTATTGCTGGCTAGGCATTGTGTTGACATTTTGAATGACTGTCTCATTGCTTTCTCTCATGACACCTGAGGGACTTGCCCATCTAACAGAAAATACTTGAGAAGTTTCAGGTTGTAGACTTGATCCCCTTCACTGTGATACACTTCTGTAAAGAGTTACACTGATGGTATAAAACATTATAAGGATAGTTAGGGATGTAATAACCAGTTTGAGGCTTAAGGCAATTTCCAAAAAATGTTTTTTGAAACTACAGAAAATTGTTAAAATTATTTGAAGCCTCATATCTCCTTATCATTAATATTTTAAAAATCAGGTAGAAAATATTTTCTACTTCCCTGCTGTGTACAGCATGCTCTGTTCAGCACTGTGAGAGGAAGAAGGTGTGAGTCATGCTATGTCTTAGCTTTACAGATCTGGTGGTGGATATATTTTCTCACAAGATTTTAAGCTCTGAGATTGCTAGAGTTTTTGATTATTTTGTTCATGGCTCCAACTCTAGGGCCAAAAAGAGGGCCTCACATAGCAGATACTCAGTAAAGATTTGTTGAATGAATCAAACAATAAATAAAAGTCCATTCACAAGAGTCAGTTCAAAACTGTGCAAAATTACATGTATCCTGCTCCTGGATATGTTCCCTAGAACTTAAGATCCAAGGCTTCATAAGAAAAAAAATGATGATACTGGCAGTCATTGTTGGAGAATGTAAGAGGCCACCATTTACCTTTTGCTATGGTCTGAGTTTTTTAGTTGCTCCAAATTTCACATGTTGAAATCCTAACCCTTAATGTGATGGTACTAGGAGGTGGGGCTTTGGTGAGGTAGTTAGTTCATGAGGATGGAGGGCTCATGAATGGAATCAGTGCCTTTATAAATTTATATAGTTCCAAGAGAACTCATTCACTTCTTTTCACTATGTAAAGCTATAATGAGAAGGTGCCATCATCTATGAACCAAGAAGAGGACTCTCACTAGGCACAGAATCTGATAGCACCTGACCTTGGACTTTCCAGCCTCTGTAACTGTGGGGAATACATGTTTGTTGTTTGTAAGCCACCCAGTGTATTATATTTTGTTACGGTATCCTGAACCAACTAAAACACACTTCCTAGATAAGGACCTGGAATCAGTCATGGATGGACAAATGGCTTGGAGTGGGAAGGACAATTTAGGGTATAGAAGAGGCCTGAGCAAAACACCATGTGTGGGAGGATGCTGAGTGCAGATGAGCAAAAGGAGGTTTCAAGAGGGGAAGGGACTTGCCCAGGATGTGCCACTGGGGAGTAAGTGATTTAAGCCAGGTAATCCATCTCCAGAGCTATGTCTATATGAGAGGGAAGGAGACTGTGAGTCCCTGTATCAGAGACAAAGAGGAGCTGTGCAGAGTGATGGACAACCTTCCATCAATGCCTTCTGACTTACACCTATTTCCTGTCCATGGTAGTCTTCTCGTTGCTCCCTTGTCACCACTCAGGAAGTGAAGCAATATTTTCTCAGCCACTTGTAAGTAGATGAGCATCAATGAGAGAATTGCTTTGCAATTCCTAGGTGAAGAGTTGTGCACAAAGACAGAGCATTTTTCTACCAGCAAGTGGTAAAAAATAAGGAGCATCTCAAAGAATATTATCATACAACTTGATTTTTGCATAGAGAATTCAGACAAACTGCTTTTTCAGACTTAAATAATCCCAGGATGAAAGGTACTGTATAAATGCTTAGTATTATTATTATTATCCAGTGGTAGAAAAGAAGGGCATTTCAAAGAATGTTTCAGTACAATACAATTTTATTTTGCACAGAGAGTTCAAGGGAGAAAGCTTTATTTTATAGACTTAAATAATATCGTTATGGAGCTACAGTAAAATAAATAATACAGATATGGTGTTAAAATAAATAATACAGTTAGGAGGCTTAAATAAATAATGGTAGAGAGAGAAGAGAAATTAAGAGTCCTGGGAGAAGGCAGGGGAAGATGCAATTTTGAATTATAAGTGGTAGGGAATTGAGGTCCAAAGAGTCCTGAAATATTCACGATGCATCCACACTGACCAGAAAAAAAAAGACATAGGATAGTTCACAATTAAGGGCTGATCTGATCTGACAGTGTTTTCATTTTTAGTGGTATAGTTCTCCCATTGTTTCAATAATTCCAAAGGCAATATCAAACTTTTAGCTGAAAAATTTAAAAAAGTGAAGTTTACCATTTTGTAGCATTTATACAAAGCAATGTCCCTTTTCTCCCCCACTAACTCTTATTCCTTAATCTGTGTCTGTCCCTTTGTCCAGTTATGCAAACAATTATCTCATTTTCCATAAACTCTGAAGCGATCTCTTTCATTCTCATTCTCATCTTCATTTTCCTTATCAAGATTTGGTGGTTTTGATGTTTTCTTTCAGGGTCTAGATTCTCATTTTTGTACAGAGGCAGATTGGGACACTCCAGGCAGAGCAGCCAAGCCTTTTCTTCAGCATGGACTTGACCTGGATGACTGTTTAGAGCTGAGTGTCTGAGAATGAGAATGAGCCTTTAGGAAAGAGTGGGGAAAGAGGCTGCCATTTGCTGAACTGCACTGGACTGGTTTTGAGGACCACAGAAATCAAGATCCTGTGGCTGAGAGAGCTGGAGGCAGAGTGAAGAGGACCTTGGAGCCAGAGAGTTGAAGCCCAGGTGAGTCTTCATCACCTCACAGAGAAGAGGGCCTTCTGAGTCCTCCTGGCTGTGGGAAGATGAGGTAAAAAGGCAGGATATTTTCAGACCCATCCTTGGAGGACAGAGAGATTCCCAAGAAACCATCCTGATGACATTTGGTGAACCTCCTACCTGGAGGAGGGAGGGCATGCTTTTCTTCTATTAATGGGATCCAGAGCCAGAGATGAGAGGCTAAGACACAGAGTGCTAAGTCTTAGCATAAGCTGGAGGCCCTTGTGCATTATATTCAAGGCCAAAGGCTGACAAACTGGGACCTCCCTGTGCTTGAAGGACTTCACCAGGTCTTGGGACAATGGAGAGGATCCTTCTTCAGGGATCCTCCTGCAGAAACTACTTTCTCATTCTCCATCTAGATGAACCTGATGAATGCCAAGGCAGTATGGTGTTTGTAAAGAACAGCACAAGGGTAATCTCATTTTTCTGAGATGGGATGGAGTCCCCTGTTCTCAATGGCTTTGTTCTGTTCCTGTCCATGAAAGCCTAGCTTTAGGTCACAGTGTCTTTTAGTTTGACCTTGGTCTTCTTCAGTTCAGTTCCTATAATATGTTTAGATTAACTTGCTCGTATTTGCACTTACCATCCATTTTCTTTTCTTTTGAGAAGAGTGCCTCATTGGATGGACTTACTCAGGAACTAGATAATGAATGACTTTCTTCTCTGTTTCCTCAGGTCATCCAGTTCTGGACTTGGCACACAAAAGTTGTTCAGTTGAGAATTATGGATTTGAAGACAAGCAGAAAGCTGTGGCCAGGGAGAAATTTAGGGATTGCAGAGCTCCACCCCCAGGTAGCCTGTCTAAATGATGCTGTGACACCCCTCTGAGGGTGTCACAAGGTGCCCCTTGGGGTTAGATGTCTTCTTGGACAATGCTACAGAGAGGCATTACAAACAAGCCCCAAGGGCCATTGTCTCCCCAGAATCAGGAGATGATGAGCTTGAAGTGCTGTTATATAATGGAGGGGAGAAAAAAAACCACAACAAACAAAACAGAAAGGCAGGGAAAATATAAATAAAAAAGAGTACAAAGTTTTATTGTCAACTGCTGCTGTCACCTCCTGGAACTACAGTCGTATCTAAGAAATATGTGACATACTAATAGGAAGTAATTTACCCAAGGATGTTTTTGTGCCTTGAATTGCCATCCCCGCTCGGCTGCGGGAACTTTGCGAGTGTATATGCATGAGAGCCGGCTCGGTGCTTCAGAAACTTCCCAATTTGTGCGCAATGTGACTTTTATAAGGCCATTAAACTCATCCTGGGGAAAAGTGCTCTGGAAAACAATGATACATGGGATCTCAAGGAGCCAGAGATGGCAGACAGAAATGGCAAAATGATGACCGCACGCTCTTGGCTAAAGTGACTTTGAGGACTGTGGCTTCTTCAGCCACCTATAGTTTTCTTCCTTCCCTCTACCCTTTGCATTTCCACAGGGGGTTTTACCTGCACTATCTTTGATTCAGAAGTCCCTGTCACTTTTTCTAGATGTGACCCACACCTATGGGTTGACTGCAGAGCTTAGCTCTCAACCTGGAAACAACCACAGGGATCCAGAAGCCCCAGGACATTGGTGATGAAACTCCATAGCCATTAAAACGAGTTCTCTCATAGGTCAAGCCTCCAGACAAGGGAATGTATTTAACCAGTCTGTGGACCTTCAGTACTTGGAAGAAGAAGGGCCAGAGAGGCAAAGGACCAAAGAGAAGAAAGCCAAGGGGAAAGAGGATGGAGGGAGTACAAGGGAAAAGGGAATAAAGAAGAGGGTAGAAAAGTAAGAGGGTTGTAGAAATGGCAAGAGAGTGCACAGAGAGACAAAGAGAGAGAGAGGAAAAGAAAAAAGAGGGGAAGGGAGGGGGAGAGGGAGCAAGTAAGAGCAGGTGTTCAGTGGAGGCAGAGGAAGCAGGTCAGGGAGGAAAAGGAGAAGGGAAGGATCAGGAAACTGTGTTGCTTATGATTTTCCCTTCAAGTATCTTCATGTGCATTCTGTAAATGCAGGCAAGGCTATGATCAGAATATAGGAGCCATGAAATAATTTATAGACTAAAGATAAGACAGCTGACTGCCAGGGTTGGTATTGTCCATGGGGGAAGACCAGGCAGCCTGCTAAGCACCTCTTACAAATTCTTTCAGTCCTTTAAACACCTCCTTCCTCCTCCTATCACAACATCTGAAGTCCTACCACATTCCAGACTCCTTTTTCAAACTTCAGCCCCACCTCAGGTAGGGGACTGTGCAGTCTGTAGATGGCTCAGTGAACTGGTAGGATGTTCTCTTCAGTGAGCAGGGCAGCTGGAGGACCTTGAGTTTGCTTTCTGTGTAGTTTGGGGGATTAGCTGAGCAAAGAAGTCATGGTTCAGAGATGGGCATGGAAGTGAATGGGAGCAGGTGGGGGTGTGCCTTTCCAGTGTCATGGCTTGACAAAGGAACAAGTCTCTGAGTGTGGAGACACCATGAAGAGGACCCAAGTTACTGGACTGTGACTGGGCAGGCGTAGGGGAAGGAAAGGGATGAGAAACCTTTAATTTGTACTCTGGCCTGTGTATCTTCCGCTGTGTCCTAGCTTGGGAAAAAAAGAAATGAGCCCTTTATCAATTTTTAATAAATTGAAATGACAAATAATCCATTTAATAAATTATTAACTGAGAAAATTACTGAAAACTGAAATATCAAACAATCGTGAGCAAATGCTCGAAGCAGCGTGTTTATTAATAACTCATCCTGCTGCGGGAGAATTGCTGATGCTGTGGATCTGACATAGCCACTGGCTGACCCCATCAAGGCCCAGAGTGCCCGGGGACCTCAGGCTGTGGCCTCCACAGTAGTGTGCTTGGGTGCAGATGTGCACTTGGGTGCAGGTATGATGTCAAAGGCAAATACAACCTGCAGGTGGGTAGCTCACTGATAGCTCTTGTTGGGTAGGTGGTATTACCTTGATTTGGCACCTTGACAGGTACTAACTAGAATGACGTCTCCAGATTCCTTCCTCATGAAATAATCCCACAATCCTCAATTTTATTTCTTTAAATTAAGGGCTATGTCTCCCAAATAAGTATGTGTGCTTATGTATGCACATTCTCCTCAACTTACTATTGGGCTTTTCTCAGTAAACCCATCGTAAGTTTAAAATATTATAAGTAAAAAAATGTGTTTGATGTAGTACTGAACATAGCTTAGCAACACCACATACTAAAGACAGCCTATAGCCTGTCACCCCAAACTGCTGTGTTGTAGTCATGTAATGAGACAGTTTCAACCTGTCATTCAAATTCCTGTTTATTATTATCCCCATTTTACAGATAAAGAAACTAGGACACTTGGAGGTCAACATTGTGGGCGGTGTTCTCTTGTGCTTATGTGGCCGTCTGGGAGCTGTTGTATGGTGCTGTTCCCAGCATCACTAGAGAGCAGTTTTCTGCATATTGCTAGCTGGGGAAAAGATCAGAATTCAAAATTCAAAGTATAATTTCTACTGAATGCTTATTGCTTTTGCACCATTGTAAAGTAGAAACATGGTGAATGGAACCATCTTAAGTTGAGGACTCTCTGTATATAGAGATGATGCCAAAATGGTCTGCACTGAGTGAGGACCAGCTGAGCCCACTGTCCATAGCAGGCCTGATGGTCTCCAGCAGGAGGTCTGGGATATCTGGTGATGACAGAGATCAAGGGATGGTGCTGGCTGGGTGGGCCAAACCAGGCGTTGGGGATGGTTAGTCTCCTTTGACACTGATGGCACCAGATCTTCAGACCAGTCCTAGGCAGCTGTGTCTTCACAGAGTCTCCCTTTGCCTCTCTCAGAACTCTTGCTTTTACATGTGATTACACAGACTTGTCCCATGTGACTGATGTGCATGGGGAGGGGAGTTGAGAAGGCCCCTCACCAGGTTTCTGGGCATGTTTGTCTCTGCATCACCCCTGGTCTGTGATAAGAGACAGTAGACATTGTCACCCCTAAATGCTTGCTTTTTCTAGAAGCTTAACACAATCAGGCTACCTCTGTTCTCTGTAGGCTGTGGTAGCCTAGAAATACATCTTCTCTATTTCAGCCCTGCTGTGGGGCTTGGGGCCGTCAGGTCAGCTGACCTCCTGGTGTCCTAGTTCCTTTATCTGTAAAATGGGGATAATAATAAACGGTAATTTGATGACTGGGATTGAAACAGTCCCATTATATAAATACAATACTGCAGTTTGGGATGACAGGCTGTAGGCTCGAAGTTGGTACTGCAAGGGGTATTTTTAGGAAGGAGGGAAGGGGGAGAGATGAGTGGTTTATAAATGTTTGTTGCATTAAAAATGTGCTAGTTCGAATTGTGCAGAACAGAGAATCATTTGTTTCTAGAAAAATTCACTGCTATGGAAATGAATTAGTTTACATTGAATATGTGATGGTTCAGAGAAAGGGATATTAACCCAATTTGCATTTCTTTGAACTGAAATAAATTATTGCCATGTTTGCATTAGTTGGGTCAACAGGATGTGATTGGGCAGACCCCCTGTGGGGAAGGCTGGCCTTGGGCTTAGGGGTTTGCAACAGGGTCAATGTGCAAGCACCTTCCAGACCAGTACTTATTAACCTGTGGATCACTTTGGGGGTCTGACAAAGCAGTGTGCACACCTAGCACATAGACTCTTGTCTTGTAGGTTATCATGGTCCAGGGGCAAAAGCCCTCATTTTAAAGAAGGCATTGTCCATGATCTTGGTGTCTCAAGGTCATAACACAGCACAGATTGGCTGGAGCTCAATTTCTGAGACCTCTCCCATATGTGGAAAAAGAAGGTTCTGAAGAGGAGTACAGCTAAAAGCAAGTTCACATATGTGCTATGAGCTGGGAGCTTTGGACATTTTGAGCCAATAAAAGACACAGTCTCAGCTATGAGAAGAAACTATCTATACTGCCTAAAGCTACATCAGTCACCATAATTGACTTGGTAGGCTTGTATGGCAAGCCAATGGCTTCTTCCTCCCTCACTTTTCCATGATGAATTGCCTGATGAAATTGCATGTGAGCCAAATAAAGAGTGCTCTGTGAGGGCAAGGCCCTGCCTGTCCAGTTCCTCCAAATCTGGCCTTGACCTTGCCCTCATTAGGTTGGGAAGAGCAGCCTCAGTGCAGCCAGCCAGAAGGTCAGCATTGACACTGGTGACATGAGCCCTTTAGTACCTGACAAATGGAGCATTGTCAGCCCTTGGTGAACTCTGGCAGCATTGAGTGGCTATCAGGTGATTATTGTAGACAGACACCCAAAGTAAAGGTACATCCAGAAGAAATGGAAGCTACAAATATTCAGAGACATGTGTCTGGACTTTGCCGTTAGCTTGTTGGGCCCAAACAGCTTAAACTTCTCGAGTGTGGGAAAGAGAAAGCAAGATGGAGAAAATCATCTCACCTCACCATACAGGGCAGTGAAACTTCAGCTAATTAGCAGGCAGAGAATCTTATTTAGCAAGTTTACCATTTGAACTCACTTTTATTGGAAAGAAGCAACCACAGGAAAATAAGATGAGAAGCAGGGACTTAATTTAAAAATTAACTTCAGGGAAAGTCCCTTTTATATTATTCCTCTGCTTAAAACATATCAATAGTGCTTCAGTAATTTCAGGATAAAGCCCAGTTCCCTTAACTCAGTACACAGCTCATCATGCCCTACTTGACCAGTGGTACTGAGTGTTTTGCATTTCAAACCCTTGTTTCTGCTGCTCTGTTCACACAGGGTACCCTCTTCCCTCCTCACCGAGGTTGTGTCTTTTGGGCAGTTCTCTCTGGTCTCAGACAGGGCTCAAGCCTCTGTGATATTACCAATTACTTTATATTATCAATAACAGGGGAGGCTCAGAGTGACCAGCCAGCCTGCGGGCAACTCAGAGCAGAGACTATTGCCTGATTCACTGCTGTATCCCTGTAGATGTGCGACCTGCCACACAGGAGGAGCTTGGAAAACACATCTTGAATGCAAGCATCTCCTCAGTAATGATTGGAAGGGTTCAGTCTCATTGTCCTGCATCCCACCCATCCCATTGATTACTTGTACAACACAAATATGGCTTGCGTTTACTAAGCCTCTGTCACCTGTAAAGGGGGAGATCATACCGTCTACCTGACGGTTTTTCAGGAAAAAAATGAGTTAATACACATAAAAAGTAGTGTCTGACATTCATAAAATACTCAATGGTTGTTAGTTCTATTGTCTTCTGCAAGAAAGTCAAGAGTGATCAAACCCATTTCTATCCTGGAAATAAGAAATAACTTCCCTTGGTGCTTAGAATCACCATTAATAACTCATCAGTGAAAATGCTTCCAGAACACAACATTCAAGAGAGGAGTGGGCTGGTTGGGTCAGGAGAAAATGAGTCAAACCTGGGACCAAGAATCAGATTTTGGGGGGCCATTAGGACCCCACTCATGCTTCCAGTGTTATCAAATGCAGGGGCTGGATTTAGTGCATGGTAGTTGGGCAGAAATGGAGGAAACTCCTAACAGAGCCTGTGCCAATATCTGGCTAGGCATTACTTAAGTTAGGGAAAGGAATCCATGCTGGGTAAGTGGGGTAATGAATGTGCAAGTGCTTTACAAACTGCATCAGAGTCCTTAATCCCTGACTCCTTGCTTACAATGCTACACAGGTTAACCCAGAACAATGCAAATGATTTCCAGGTGCTTTGAGCAAGGAACAAGACTTGGCCTGAGAAGATAAGACTCCTGACCCCTAATGTATGAGATTATCTCAGCAGCACAGATTCACCAGGATGGTTTGCTTCTGCTTGTGTCCAACATGCTCCTAGGCCTCCTTCTCTCCCTCATAGCCATGGTAACCCATCAAATGCATAGACGTGTGAAGGTCAGCAGTTCAGCATAAGCAATGTACAGCCAGCCTGGTAGAGAGGCCAGGACACCAGATCCGTTTCCCAGGCACATATCCCTTAATGTACAGCTAAACTCAGCTTGCTTATTTGCATATTTTGCTGGGGCAGAGTAGCCTCACCTAGAGTCACATGACTGTTAACCTCTTATACCCCACCGCAGTGTGAGAATAAAACCTTAGATGATTGAATGGATAATCATCAGGATAATGTCTGGGATTCTTTAGGTGAGTTTGCTTCTTAAGCTATTGGAACCTGTCTCTATATTAGTCTGTAATAGACTAGTCATATCACTCTGTTCAATCCCCAGTACTGAAAACAAAACAAAACAAAACAAAACAAAAAACCAAAACCAAAAACAAGTCACTCACCTGCAAACTGAAGATTGCTCTTAAGCAATGATGCTTAAGTATGAAGCAAAGACCATGTTCCTTTATCTGTTTGATCACTGCTCCATACCCAGCAGGCATCACTGTTGTTGATACATAGCATAAGGTCAACCATATTTGTTCAGTGAGTGGACCATCTCATACAAATTTAAAAGCTCTCAGAAAGACAGGGCTGAGCATCATTAGCAACACCACCAACAACAGGTGTTGGTGAGGATGCGGGGGAAAAAGGAACCCTCTTACACTGTTGGTGGGAATGTAAACTAGTACAACCTCTCTGGAAAAAAAATTTGAAGGCTACTTAAAAAGCTAAACATTGATCTACCATTTGATCCAGCAATACCACTCTCGGGGATATACCCAAAAGACTGTGACACAGGTTACTCCAGAGGCACCTGCACACCCATGTTTATTGCAGCACTTTTCACAGTAGCCAAGTTATGGAAACAGCCAAGATGCCCCACCACTGACAAATGGATCAAGAAAATGTGGTATCTATACACAATGGAATTTTATGCAGCCATGAAAAAGAACGAAATGTTACCATTCTCTGGTAAATGGATGGAATTGGAGAACATCATTCTGAGTGAGGTTAGCCTAGCCCAAAAGACCAAAAATCATATGTTCTCCCTCATATGCGGACATTAGATCAAAGGCAAACACAACAAGGGAATTGGACTTTGAGCACATGATAAAAGTGAGAGCATACAAGGGAGGTGTGAGGATAGGTAAGACACCTAAAAAATTAGCTAGCATTTGTTGCCCTTAATGCAGAGAAACTAAAGCAGTTACATTAAAAGCAGCTGAGGCCAATAGGAAAAGGGGACCAGGAACTAGAGAAAAGCTTAGATCAAAAAGAATTAACCTAGAAGGTAACACACATACACAGGAAATTAATGTGAGTCAACTCCCTGTATAGCTATCCTTATCTCAACCAAAAAAAAACACTTGTTCCTTCCTATTATTGCTTATACTCTCTCTTCAACAAAATTAGAGATAAGGGCAAAATAGTTTCTGCTGGGTATGGAGGGGGTTGGGGGGAGAGGGAGGGGGTGGAGTGGGTGGTAAGGGAGGGGGTAGGGCAGGGGGGAGAAATGACCCAAGCCTTGTATGCACATATGAATAATAAAACAATAAAAAAAAAAAGAAAGACAGAGCTGAGGCAGATTCTTTGCCTAATTGTCAGTCAACTTTCACATGATTAGCCATATCCCTTCATTTTCTAGATCAAATGGGTATGATTTGGAGAGTCTATAGAGGAAGCAACCATCATAATGCTGGTGGTTGAAAAATTCCATAAACCAAAGATGGGGCAGAAAATGAGCATAATATGCTCAATGGGCAGTGATAACTCTAATTTTATTTTCATTAAACTATTTGTTTTGCCCAAGATTTATTGTTTTGTCTAAGACCTATTGAGTTTTCAGAAAACCATTCATTCATTTCTGCCCTTTTGGTCTTCCTAAAAGAACATTTAAAACTGATTTAGAATCGAAACTGGAAGAAACCTAAGCCATTGTACGATCCTACTGATTTCAAACTTTATAGCACATCAAAATCATCTCTGAACATTTTGTAATGATAGCCTTCCATGCTGTAGCTTAAACCTACTGAGGACTCCAAAGAGTAGAACACAGGCCGGGGTGATATTGATACTTGAAGAACAACTAGCACAGTCCTACATTGCACTCACTCCCTCACTCCATGGAGCACTTTTACAACACAGAAAGTACTATTTATTTATACAGCATTTACTTGTTCTTAGGTGAGTATCCAAATCAATCTGCATCTCATGTGTCTTCTGATCAGAGGAGCCCTTATGTTGTCCACATAACAACATGAGCTGTTGTTTCTAGGTTGTTTATATGGTCAAGATCATGTGCATAGGACAGGTGAGCTCAGACAAAGTTATGAAGAAAGGTAGATTATGACTTTAGCCAGAAGGGCCACCCAGAATACGAGATCCGTGGAAATCCTCTGAGTGTGAAAGAGGTGCATTCCTGGCCTCTTTTGTTTTTCATTCATGTGACAACTATTTGGTGATATCCCAGTGTGCAAGACAGCCACTGTTTCATGGAAGTAGGGTGGGTGGGGTAGGGAGATAGAGGTGATGAATAAATCAACAAATATATAGTGTTTATACAGATTTTAATAGGTGTCATGAGCGAAATGAACAGATTACAGCTGTAACTGAGAGTGATGGTCACTAGAGAAAGATTTAAACTACTCTTCGTACTGTCTTACCACCAACCACCCCCATATTGAATCAGAGGAAGTAGACTTCTGTGCTCTGTGCCACACTGGCCAATGATGCCTAGGTTCTGCCCAGGAACTACTTCCCACAATTTCTCCATCCTCTTCCACTTCTCTCATTTTCTCTAAGTAGTTTGCATTAGCTTTTGGTAATGCCAAATAATTTATGGATGAGTCAGCTGAGGTCCACAGAGCTGACTTGTCTTACTTGTTTGTGCATTGCATGAAAGTGGGGGGCTTCAAGTTCTGCCTTATTTTATCCCCATATTCCTCCTACCTTGGTCTCTGTGTAGCGCCCAGAGCAGGTTGCCTCAGTTCCTTCTCTTTTTCTAATTTTCCTTATTACAGTCAAGGCTTCAATTAACTTTTCTCTGTAGAATGACTGTATTAGGCAAAAGTTTGTGTGGGATCCAATAAAACGTCAGTGATACTGAGCATACGTTGTTGGGCAAAGCATGCAGCCCAATAAGTTGTTATGTGTAAACGTTACAACTTTATTTTGAGAAGAATACACGTGTACTAAAGCTGTTTTATGGATACGCAGCATGACTGATTACAGCATGTGGATCTGTCACAACAAGATAAACTCAGATAGAATAATCTGTGGATATTTAGGCCTCAGCAATTTGTTATCCAAAGACGACTAGAGAAATGATAATTCCTCCCATTTCAGCAATTTCTCTCTTCCCCTCTCCAATAAAAACCCATTTCCAGAGCACTGACTTCAGAAGGTGGGGGTCTTCTTCTTGCTTGTGTTGCTCAACAGTCAGCCATGGAAAGTTGTGTTTTCTATCAAAGCAGCAGCAGCTGGGATTTGGCCCAAACTGGGATGGAGAGCTGGGGTTTTTGCCTTAGAACAGCCTCTGTTTTAAGTTAACAAACCAGCAAACATGAAAAAAGCACCATGATGTGTTTAGCACATAAAACGGTTTGAGTAATAATGGATCACATCAAGTAGCAGACTATTTTGCAGATAGGCCCCAAGCAACTTGTTGCTTAAAAAATGACTGGATGGAATTCATCAGCAACTTTTCAAAGAACCATTTATCTGTGAAACAGTTGCTTGAAAGAATTAAATAAGCTCAAGCCCCCATCTCTTCCTCAAAGCATTACTACCTTGGGATATAGTGACCTTCTTGGTATTCCTCTAAGAGTTTGGTCCCTTCTTTTGATGAGTCACCAATGTCCCTTCTTTGGATTTCTGCTCTGAATTATGATCTCTCTCTGATTGTTGCACTACTTATCACGTTTATGGAAAGGAGTCATGGCTCAGAGGAAGGGAATTGGGGATCTGGAGGGCACAGCCCTGTATTAGAATTTTGGCTCTACCTCCACTGGCTCTGTTTTCCCCTGAGCCACAGTTCCATCATCTGAGAAACAGAAACAATGGTGCCTGCTCCACCCACCTTCCACCTTGCAGCATCATTGTGAGATGCAAATAAAGCATTTGAAAGTAAAAACTGTGAGGTCCTACTCAAGTAATGTTCATGAAGCCACTAAGACCACTTTACCTGCTTTGGGTAAAAATATGGTCACCTTTGTTTTATTGTCCTGATCAGTCACTTAAGACCTCAACTTCTCACATTATCAGGAAATCCAGTTCCTCATTTTGTTTCTCCCACACATATTTTTTTTCAAAGCATAGAGAACACTGAAAGCTCCATCTGTCTATGGCTCAGTTCCATGGGGTGTGGTTCTTTGCTGCATTCTTGTCCACAAGGCCTGTGCTGCCTGTGTGCCCCTGCCTGCAGCCCTGATGATGACCTATGGGTACAGATCTTTTTGCTCTATGTCGAGTTTTCCCAAACCTGAGGATTCACTAACACTCTCTCACATGCTGAGCCATTGTTCCCTCAAAACACTTCTCCAGAATGACTGGCTTCTTCTAGTTTCCACCATGTTAATACCAGGATCATCTCGTCCCCATGAAATGTTTTAGGTCTTAGTACTGACCCTAAGTCACCAGTTCACATTCCCTTTTCCTTCTTGGAAAATCCCTTTTGGGTCTCCAATCAAACCATCTTGCCAGAGAACTTAGCAGGTTAGCATCCTAAGTAAACGCATTGACTCTCAGATGTCATTCTTCTCCAGTTCAAATTTCAACTTCACTTCTTCCTCTGAGTATGACCTTGGGGAAATGACTTATCATTTATCATGAGTAAATGTCTTCATTTACTCATCTAGAAAATGGAAATGAACAGTGTTACCATTTCACAGGGTTGTTGTGAAAATTAAATGAGATAGCAGATGTAAAGATTCTCCTTGAAGAGTGGCACATATGAGGCACTATGGGTGTTATTAACTGTTATCTACTTTGACTAAATGACTGATCGTGGCCACTGTGATCCACTTGGACGGTGCCCCCAACATGAGGCTTATGATGCAGGGATTAGAATTCAGGTTGTACCTCCCTTAAAAGGGTCCTGGGCTCTTAGTGTAACTAATGCAGCTTAGTTCTGCCCTTTTCTTCCAGTGTCACTCATCAAGAGTTGGACCTGATAAATTAAACAAAAACAGGCAAAGGAGGAGAGGAAAGAGAGAGAAATAGAGGGGATGAATTTGATCAAACTAAATTATATGCATGTATAGAAATATCAAAATGAAACCACTTTGCACAATAAATATATGCTAATAAAAAAGGTTGAGGGGAAACTGTATCTGTTAGCTTTTGCAGCATTGCAAATTGTACTGTGGCTTTAAATGACCACCATTTATGCAGTTCATGATTATGTGGTTTCACTTAATCATTTGTGCCTTCTGGACTGCTTCAACTGGTCACTGCTGGGCTTTTTCAGGTGTCCAGTCTGCTGGTGAATTGCTGGTAGCCTGATGACATAAGGTGGCCTCACTCACATGTCTGGACACTGGCAGGCTATTGGCCAAGAATTGGCTGGCTCTTGGTTAGAGCACTTTGGTTCTTCTCCAGGGGACTCTCAACTTCCAGCAAGCCAGCTTGGGCTTGTTCATAGGGTTGTCACTAGGTTTCAAGGGTGGCAAGATAAAAAGTTACAAGGCCTCTTGGGGCATAGGCTTGGAACCTGCATGTTCTCTTAGTCAAATCTACCATTTGACTGAAGATACTTTGCTGCTAAGAGTTTGTGGTTACTGGCAGTTTATTACAGTAGTTAAATCCTCTCTTTAGGCCAGTGGACCTTTTCTTAGCTTCCACTTGCATTCTGACAGAGCTGATGATTTCACCTTTACTAAGATCTCTCTCTCTCTCACTTTTAAATATTAATTTATTACATACCTACCCTGTGCCAGTTACTGTAAGTTACAAAAAGATATAGTGGTTACAACTCAGGGAGAATATGGGAGAGGGTAAAAGCGCTTTGCTAGTGTCTGGCAAGGGCTTTAGTCTACAGAAAATAGGAAATTCTTCCTGAGCAAACAAAGTTAAGGCTGAGTCTTGAAGGATGAACTGGAATCAGCCATGTTTGGGGGTGCAAGGGTAAAAAAGGAAGTTATAGAAAAAGATCACCTAGTCCTACTCCCTTAATTACCACAAGGCCTGGAGACTCTCCAGGTTGTTCTTGTGGAAGAGTGGGAAGCCAGTTCTGACTTCCTTCCTTGATTTTCACTAGGAATTAAATTTTCAAATAGATACATCTCAGTTCAGGTCACCTTGGCAAGTTTACTCAAACTTGGGTATACTTCCTCTGTATATTTCTGATTCTACCTCCCTTATGAGGAGCTCCAAATCCCCCCATTCCTGTCTTCCACATATCTATAAAAGTAAGAATCTAGTCTAGGGTCAGCAGGTGAATAACCCAAACAGATGCTATGCATCACCCAATTTGTTTCCTGCATACTGTGTGACCAACCAGACAACTGCATGTGACTGGCCATACTGTAGAACCAACCTGAACATCCCTGTTTCATACACCAAGTTGAAATATAGGATTTGGAGAACATTTTGCTGAGTGAAATAAGCCAGACACGGGAAGATACCACGTGATCTAACTTGTATGTGGAATCTAAAAAGTGAAAAACACAGAAGCAGAGAATATGATGGTGGTTGCCAGGAGCTGGGGTGAAGGAAATGGGAAAATGCTGATCAGAGGTACAAAGTTTCAGCTATGAAATGAATAAGTTTTGGAGATCAGAAGTACAGTATGGTAACTATCTTTTACAGTACTGTATTAAACACTTGAAATATGCCAAGAGAATAGATCTTAAGTGTTCTCACCACACACACATACACACACAAAGCAAATATGTGAGATGATGGAAATGCTAATTATTTTGATTATGGTAATCATTTCTCAATCAACACACTGTATGTTTTAGATATATACCATTCTCATTTGCCAATTATACCTCAGTAGATCTAGGAAAAAAAGATACAATCATGAAGAAAGTTTCATCACATACTGTTTTGTTACAAAAAATTACAAGGGGCAAAGAACTGATAGTTATGCTTTTGGAAGAGTTGGCCCTTGGATTCTGTTAGAAATGTGCTTTACTTAGGGTACTGGTGCTCCTTCTGGTGATAATTCCTAGCTATGGACCTGAGAAGCTCCACAAGCCCAAAGTCAACCATGGTCTCCATTCCTGGATGTTGCACAGCATTCTGCTGTACACCCTTCAAACCATGCTCAAGTTCATCATTTCCTGGAAATCTCATAAAACTCTATCAGGTAGCCAGATAGAAAAGTCCTCACTTAGCGATGAAGTCTTATGGGAGTTGAGAAACCTTCTCAAAGCCTCTAATCAGTGAGAGGTTGATGCAGGTCAGAGAGCTGTCTTGAGCCATCAGGAACAGAATTTCATGGAGAAATAGCAAACAGCTTCTGGCATGGCATTAAAGGGCACCCCCAGGCTCTCTTGCACACCAGTCCATGTCTACCAAAGCCAACCAGCCTGGTGTTGGTACCTTCTTCAGCTCTTCTCTCTGATTTGACTTCTCTAACCAAGGCCTGTTGCTTAGCTGGTCCTACAACACCTATGTGAAGCTTTAGCCTTCAGTCTATGCCTGAGTTCATATGCAGTGCAGGGAACATATGGTTATTACTTCATATCATAGAACCCTATATCTTCTATCTAATTAAAAGTGACTTTCTAGGGGGCAGGTAATAGATCCTCAAGCCTTACCTCATCTAGCCAAGCCAGTGCACAGATGTTGCCCAACAGTCAGACATGGAGGAAGGGTTGGAGGAGTTCCCAGGGATACAAAGCCTGGCTTAGAATTCTTGATATGGGGCCAATGATTAGACTTTATGTTGTGAGGGCAGATCTAGGTCAAACCACAGAGAGTGTCAGTAAGCAAATTTTAAAGCACCACAAGGAAGAACTTTCTACTTCTTCACAGCTGTCCAGAGGAGATTTTTGCCTGAAGAGATCTGTCACTCATGGGAGTTGCCAGTCACCTGATGAAGAGGAAGAACTGACAAGAGGATTTTTCAGTTAAAAGAAAGCCCATCAATTTTTCTTTATTAGGCCCAGCCATTGGTCCTAATTTTAGATTCCAAAACAGCAGCAAATAAAGCTAATCACTCTTGCACATTTTACAAGAGGGGCTTGCAAATGAATTTCTAATTGGTAGAATTTCAGGCATGCTTATGAAGTAGAATAAATTTCAGGCCAGTGGGGAGATATTTTGGGGCAGTGTGGTGTTTTTAGTCCACACTTAAAGCATGCCACAAAGTTGGTCAGCAACCATCCTTGGTTGGATGAATGTATGAGAAACTAATTTTAACTTCAATTTTTAAAGATCTCCTGGTGGGGAGGAAGGGGAATCAATAGGACTTTTGAAATTCCCTCTGTCTTTGGCTAGGTTCCTTTCCCCTTCTGACTCAGACTATAAGTAAGGGGACCAATTTAGGAAATGGCAGTGCTGAATGGAGTAGGGGTAGGAGTGGGGTTCCAAATAATTCCTGCCTCTTGATTGGGGCTCCGTGAAAAGAATGAAAACCGTTAATGCAAACAGTGTTGATGGCACCCTAGGCTGGCCTGAGTAGAGCATACCATTTCATCTAGCTCCTCGTACTAGATGTGGCATGTCATTCCTAGAAGAGTCCTTGGTTTCTTCCTAATGGTTACTTTTAGCTGAGAGCAGTAGCCAACAAGCAAAAGAGCAGTTTGAGTTTCCTGCTGGAAGTCACAAGTAGGTGCCACTGCCATTAAAGTGTGTCTTTTGGGCTTTTGCCCCTTCTTTCTGTGCCACTTTCTTCTTTTCTGCCCTCTTCTTGTGCCATGCATATTATTTTGGATCACCTTGGGTCTTAAGTATTGTAGAAGCAATAAATAATGTAGTTTGTAGCTCCACTAAAGAGCTAGGCACTCACTTTGGGAAGCCTATCTGGTAGTCCAAGGGGATGATGGTACAATTAATTTCCTGTTGTCTCAGGCTTCTTTGTTTATTGAATCAATAGATATTATTCTTTATTTTAGATGATGACAGAGTAACACAGTCACCCTCCATGCATCACCTATATATGCACTCGTGCATGCATTTGTTTGATTAACACTTAGATGGGCTTTGGCACAGAGTTAGACACTGTACTAGGCACTAAGAACATACCAAAGGTAAAATGAGGTTCTTGCTTTCAGAGACTTATGGACTAGTTGAATGACAATTCTGCAAACAAATTGGTCTAATATGATGAGACAATTGCCACACTGGAGCCATGCAAAGAACAGTGGAACCTAGGAGAAGTTTGAGCAGGAGAGTTAAGTAAGGCTTGAAAGGAATCTTGACAAATGTGTCTGCATTTTCCAAAAAGACAAGGGTAAGAGACAGAGTGCCATGTATAGAGGGTTCCAAGAGGGCAGGGACCATGTCTGCTTTTGTATATCTGCTCATAGTGAACTCTGTTTTTTTTTTAAATAATTCACAGCTATGCATATGTCTTTAATTTTATATACCTGAGTTATTGTCAAACTAGTCCATGTACATGATTACAAAACTGAAATTTCCAATAAAATTTAGGAAAAATCTAGCAGTTTTCTGCTCACCTTTCCTCATCCCTGTATCTTACTCTCCACAAACAGCATTTTCAACTTTTTGAGATCTTCTTGCTGGCATTTACCTTCATATTTCTTTTAATTTTTTATTGTTTTATTATTCATATGTGCATACAATGCTTGGGTTATTTCTCCCCCCTGCCCCCCCCCTTACCACCCACTCCACCCCCTCCCTCTCTCCCCCAACCTCTCCATACCCGGCAGAAACTATTTTGCCCTTATCTCTAATTTTGTTGAAGAGAGAGTATAAGAAATAATAGGAAGGAACAAGTGTTTTTGCTGGTTGAGATAAGGATAGCTATACAGGGAGTTGACTCACATTAATTTCCTGTGCATGTGTGTTACCTTCTGGGTTAGTTCTTTTTGATCTAACCTTTTCTCTAGTTCCTGGTCCCCTTCTCCTATTGGCTCAGTTGCTTTTAAGGTATCTGCTTTAGTTTCTCTGTGTTGAAGACAACAAATGCTAGCTAATTTTTTAGGTGTCTTACCTATCCTCATATCTCAATTGTGTGCTCTTGCTTTTATCTTGTGATCAAAGTCCAATCACCTTGTTGTGTTTGCCCTTGATCTAATGTCTGCATATGAGGGAGAACGTACTATTTTTGGTCTTTTGAGCCAGGCTAACCTCACTCAGAATGATGTTCTCCAATTCCACCCATTTACCAGAGAATGATAACATTTCGTTCTTCTTCACGGCTGCATAAAATTCCATTGTGTATAGATGCCACATTTTCTTAATCCATTCATCGGTGGTGGGGCATCTTGGCTGTTTCCATAACTAGGCTATTGTGAAGAGTGCCACAATAAACATGGGTGTCCAGGTGCCTCTGGAGTAACCTGTGTCACAGTCTTTTGGGTATATCCCCAAGAGTGGTATTGCTGGATCAAATGGTAGATCAATGTCTAGCTTTTTAAGTAGCCTCCAAATTTTTTTCCAGAGTGGTTGTACTAGTTTACATTCCCACCAACAGTGTAAGAGGGTTCCTTTTTCCCCGCATCCTTGCCAACACCTGTTGTTAGTGGTGTTGCTATTGATGGCTATTCTAACAAGGGTGAGGTGGAATCTTAGTGTGGTTTTAATTTGCATTTCCTTTATTGCTAGAAATGGTGAGCATTTTTTCATGTGTTTTCTGGCCATTTGAATTTCTTCTTTTGAGAAAGTTCTGTTTAGTTCACTTGCCCATTTCTTTATTGGTTCATTAGTTTTGGGAGAATTTAGTTTTTTAAGTTCCCTATATATTCTGGTTATCAGTCCTTTGTCTGATGTGTAGCTGGCAAATATTATCCCCCACTCTGAGATGTTCTCTTCAGTTTAGAGACCATTTCTTTTGTTGAGCAGAAGCTTTTAAGTTTTATGAAGTCCCATTTATCTATGCTATCTCTTAGTTGCTGTGCTGCTGGGGTTCCATTGAGAAAGTTCTTACCTACACCTACTAACTCCAGAGTAGTTCCTACTCTTTCCTGTACCAACTTTAGAGTTTGTGGTCTGATATTAAGATCCTTGATCCATTTTGAGTTAATATTGGTATAGGGTGATATACATGGATCTAGTTTCAGTTTTTTGCAGACTGCTAACCAGTTTTCCCAGCGGTTTTTGTTGAAGAGGCTGCTTTTTCTCCATCGTATATTTTTAGTGCCTTTGTCAAAGACAAGTTGGTTATAGTTGTGTGGCTTCATATCTGGGTCCTCTATTCTGTTCCACTGGTCTTCATGTCTGTTTTTGTGCCAGTACCATGCTGTTTTTATTGCTATTGCTTTGTAATATAGTTTGAAGTCAGGTATTGTGATACCTCCAGCATTGTTCTTTTGACTGAGTATTGCTTTGGCTATTTGTGGCCTCTTGTGTTTCCATATAAATTTCACGGTAGATTTTTCAATTTCTTTAATGAATGTCATTGGAATTTTGATGGGAATTGCATTAAACATGTAGATTACTGTTGGGAGTATAGACATTTTTACTATGTTGATTCTACCAATCCATGAGCATGGGAGATCTCTCCACTTTCTATAGTCTTCCTCAATCTCTTTCTTCAGAAGTTTATAGTTTTCCTTGTAGAGGTCCTTCACATCTTTTGTTAGGTTTACACCTAGGTATTTGATTTTTTTTGAGGCTATTGTAAATGGAATTGTTTTCACACATTCTTTTTCAGTTTGCTCATTGTTAGTGTATAGAAGTGCTAATGATTTTTGTATGTTGATTTTATATCCTGCTACCTTGCTGTAGCTATTGATGATGTCTAGAAGCTTCTGAGTAGAGTTTTTTGGGTCTTTAAGGTATAGGATCATGTCATCTGCAAATAGGGATATTTTGACAGTTTCTTTACCTACTGTTTGTATTCCTTTTATTCCTTCTTCTTGCCTAATTGCTCTGGCTAGGAATTCCAGTACTATGTTGAATAGGAGTGGGGATAGTGGGCATCCTTGTTTGGTTCCTCATTTTAGAGGGAATGGTTTCAGTTTTTCTCCATTAAGTATAATGCTAGCTGTAGGTTTGTCATATATAGCTTTTATAATGTTGAGGTACTTTCCTTCTATTCCTAGTTTTCTTAGAGCTTTTATCATGAAATGGTGTTGGATCTTATCAAAGGCTTTTTCTGCATCTATTGAGACGATCAAGTGGTTTTTGTCTTTGCTTCTGTTAATGTGGTTTATTATGTTTATTGATTTTCGTATGTTGAACCACCCCTGCATTCCTGGGATGAAGCCTACTTGGTCGTGGTGAATGATCTTTTTGATGTGTTGTTGAATTCGGTTTGCCATTATTTTGTTGAGGATTTTTGCGTCAATGTTCATTAAGGAGATTGGCCTATAGTTCTCCTTTTTGGAGGTTTCTTTGCCTGGGTTTGGGATAAGTGTAATACTGGCTTCATAAAATGTGTTTGGCAGTTTTCCTTCCCTTTCTATTTCATGGAAGAGTTTAAGGAGGTTTGGTATCAGTTCTTCTTTAAAGGTCTGATAGAATTCAGCAGAGAATCCATCAGGTCCTGGACTTTTGTTTTTGGGGAGACTCTTGATTGCTGCTTCAATTTCATTTTGTGTTATAGATCTATTCAGGTGATTATTTTCCTCTAGGTTCAGGGTTGGATGATCATATGTGTCTAGAAATCTGTCCATTTCTTTAAGATTTTCTAATTTATTTGAGTATAGGTTATATTCAAAGGAATTAAGTTAGTTTATAATAAAGGCACCTGCACACCCATGTTTATTACAGCATTATTCACAATAGCTAAGCTATGGAAACAGCTGAGATGCCCCATTACTGATAAGTGGATTAAGAAAATGTGGTGTTTATATACATGGAATTTTATTCAGCCACAAAGAAGAATGGAATTTTTTCATTTGCAGGTAAATGGATAGAACTGGAGAACAGCATCTTAAGTGAAGTTAATCAGATTCAAAAGGCCAAAAGCTGCATGTTTTTTCTCATATGTGGAAATATAGAAACAATACAAATGTAGCAATATTATGAAAAACAGATCACACTGAGGGAAGTTCACATATCAGAGAAGGAGAATAAAAGAAGGTGAGTATGGTTGATGTACTCTCTATTCAAGAATGAATATAGAATTTTTAAATCTGTTGAAACCACCATAAGTAGGGGACTAAGGTAGAAAGAAGAAAAATAGAGGAGATGAACCAATTCAGGTTAATATATATATATATGTATATATATAAATGTCAAGAGGAAACTCCCTATGTAGCTATCTTAAGCAAAAATGTCATTTTTTTTTTTTTTTTTTACAAAATCAGATCAGAGAACAGGAGGGTGGAACAGGGCCTGACTGGGGAAGTTGGTACCAATGAGATGGGGAAGGAAGTGGGGAAAGTGTGTGGGGGGGTGAATATGGTGCAAATACTGTGTAAACATGTATGCAAATAGAAAAATGAAGTCTGCTGAAACTGTTCCAGGAATAAGGGGGAGGAGGGATAAAGGAGAATGATGGAGAGGGAGAATTTAAGTGTGATATATTTGATGTGTTGTAAGAACTTTTGAAAATGGCACAATGTACCTCCAGTATAATAAAAAAGAAAAAAATGCAAAAGAAGTTTTTCTGATTGTTCTTTTACAATAGCTTTCTGTACTTGTTGCATGAATACCTATGTTACTTCTTTCCAGTGATTCTAACTATAGTTTTTTTTTTTTTAAAAGGATTCTTTTACTTCCTTCATTATTTCCTGAGTTCCTTTGTTTCCACTTCTGTTTTGCTTTGGTTTTTGTTAGAGCTCCTCTTAAACCTCTGTTGATTTATGACTCTCTGTACATATTTCAAAATGAGGAACCATGTTGCTAACTGAAATTCTATTGTATAGCTAGGGTTTGTTACTTGATGGCCTTCACTACAGAGTGATTGGATCCTGAAAATTTTGTTAGTCAACTGTCTAGAGAATTTGATTCTCTAGAGACAATCGCTCCAGCTTTCTGTCTTGCTGTTGGTTTTCTGGGCGCTCAGTGCGTGAAGGAAAGGGGGTGTCTTACTGTACAGAGGACTTTACAAGCCTGAGGCCACCCCCATTTGTAGAAGAGGAAGATGGAGTTAATGAAAAGTGGTCAGAAGGGCAGGAGAAGAACATGGAACAGGGAGACTATAGCCCAGAGGTCAAGTTGGTCTACATCATGGAAGATCCTCATTATTACAGTGGAGGCATAATCCAAAACTTGTGTGACAGAGGAAGATATGGAAGTAGGGAAGCTAAGTGGCTCTGCTAAGATTGTACTCTGGCTTATTAGGACCTTGTTCTTCCATTGACATCACTGGCCCCAGTTTACCTAGCTTCTGATGGTACTGAGTATATTCTGAAGAAAAAGGGGCATAGGCACATCAGCCATCACAAGTGATGGGCAGGAGACAAAAGAGAGTCTTAAATCTATGAAAGTAAAACAAACACTTTATTTAAGGAAAAGGCAACTTGGAAAAAAAAGCTTAATAAATAACTCACTACAGCTGGCTTAAGCACTTTAAAGCCAGTGTCTATGATAAGCAATGAAAACATTAATATAAAATGCTTCACCATAAATGAGTACAATTCAGGCTGATGTATTGCAGCTGAGCTGGCTGGTAGATAGCATGCTTTTAAAGTGATGTTTACAATCAGGATTTTTTCTTTTCTTTGGAACTAGAAGAGGGCAGAATGGCTGCACCTTGCCAGGGTGCAGCTCTTAGCCTCTGGTGGATAGGAACACTGCCAAGTGGCTGGTTCCCCCTACAGACCTGTTTCCCACTCAACTAAGCACAAGACAGTTAGGAAACCTTAAAGCAGGGTAGTGGCGGGAACAAGCTGAAAGTCTGGAGCAGGGTTCAGGTCAGTGGCCAGCTGTGATGTCTGGAGATGGCAGATTAGTCTTTCTGGGCTCTTTGTCTCCCGGCTGAGGTCACAGGGGCTCTCTCCCAGGTATTCTGAGACCAGTGGCCTCCTACCCCAGATGTATCTTCTTTATCTGGTCTGTACTGTCTTGTCCTTTGAGCTACTCATCCCCCAAATCTAAGGATGTGTTTTACATCAATGTTTTAAAGTTTACAAAGTGGTGGAGAGAAACACCACCTGTCCTACCATGTCAACATGATTATGGAATAAACAGATAAAATATTCAGTTAGAAAGAATACTGTGTACAGCCTTTTTTTAAATATAGAGGTAATCTTATAACCTGCCTCAAAGAAACATTCCTTCTTATTATGCAATTATCATAAGAAGAACATTTGCTGAATGAGGGCTCCTCATAAGGCCCAGCAACTTTCTCATGACCTTCCAAAGCCTTTTCTCTATCCCTGTCTGCCTCAGGGCACCACCAGGATTCTGCTTCTCCCCTGTTGCTAACACCTGTTTCTCCAGCCTAGATTTCTGACAGTTCTGGCTTAGGGGGAAACAGTAGATATCTTCTTCCTTCCTTCCTTCCTTCCTTCCTTCCTTCCTTCCATCCATGAAACAACTCACAAGGTCCTCTTTCTTTAAAGGATTCAACTCTCAATCACTGCAGGGAAAACAGCATGGATTGTGAAGAGGTCAGAGAAGCTGAATTCTCTAGTTGGCTGTCCCTGGCTAGTGATTACTGCATCTTTTTTTTTTTTTTTTAATTGATGACTCTAGAGGTTTCTAAGAAGGGGCTCAGAGCCATCTGGTTATGACTGGGGCCTCACTGCAACCCTTGACTACTGAGAAGTAAAATGAGCCAGCTCATTTTCTCATCCTTATTACAAAGCCCTGTAGGATCTGGATATGCCCTTGGCTCCTCCTAGCTCAACATCATATGAGGAATTCCATAGACTTTTCTTTCTGGACTTAGACAACTATATACTACTTCCTATTTGTTTCTTATTGTTGCTGTCACAAACTGCCACAAGCTTTGTGGCTTAAAATAGCACAAAAATATAATTCTGGAGGTTAGAAATTAGATGTAATATCACTAGGCTGCTACAATCAGGGTGTTGGTGAGCTATATTCTTTCTAGAAGTTCTAGGGGTGAGCCCTTGTCCTTTGTGGACTTTCCAGGGTTCTGGAGGCAGCCCACAGCCCTTGGCTTATGGTCCCTTTGATCTTCATAGCTGTTGCAGCTGGCTGAGTCTTTCTCAAATCTCATCTCTCTGGCACCCACACTGTGATTTCCTTCTTCCGTCTTCTCAAGACCACTGTAACTACATCAGGCCCACCTACATAATGCTGGATTAACGTCCCCATTTTCATGTCAGTTGGTTAGCAACATTTTTATGTCCATCAGAAATCTCAATCCCTCCTTGCCATGTAAGAGAGCATATTCACAGCTTCTTGGGATTTGAACATGGACATCTTTGCCAGTGAACACTTTTCTTTCTACCACACTGGTTATAATTGACTTCTGCTCCTTGCTTATTTCTTTTTGACAAAACAAAACAGAACGAAAAACATCATCAGGAAAGACTACCCTTCAGATAGTTTTATTCTCATCACTTAATTGTCTCATGAGGCTCCAGTAGAAGGCAGGTGATAGTTTTCCTAGGGATTCCCTCCCTTGAATTTGAAAGCCTTTTCTGGGACTTCAGTGACCCTCAAAAACTCACACTCAGTTCACATTTTTGGTCTGGGGAACCTCTGACATCATAGTTGTGGCTGAGTGCTGGTGGGCCTGAGCTGTACTAAGGGTCGTGATAATCACCTACACTCACCTACAAGGCTTTCCTGATGACATACTCCAGCATTCTTCTTCTGGAAATGGCCTCCTAGAGTGATAAGTGATAACTAGTGATAAAAATAGTCTGAGCAACTGAAACAAGAATACATACATACATACACATGTGTATGTATCTATTTGTGTCAGTGCGCTTTCCAACACTATGATAAAATACCTGAGATAATCAATTTATAATGAAGAAAGATTTTTTTGGCTCATGGTCAGACCATGATTGCTTGGCTCTATTGCTTTGGTCCTATAATGGTATAGTATATTAGGGTGGAAGCATGTGGCAGAGAAAGCTTGTTTACCTCATGGTAGCTAGGATACAAAGAAAGAGAGGGGAAGGGGTTGGGTCCCCAATATATCCTTCAAGGATATGTTCCCAATAATGTGACTTCTTTACACTAGGCCCTATGTCCTAAAGGTTCTACCACCTCTCAATATTACTACAGGATGGAGACCAAGCTTTCAGCACATTTCCCTTTAGGGACCCTTCTTATATAGCATTATGTATCTATGCATGTGCATAATTTGTAAGAGGGAAGAAGAAGGAGAATTTTTCCCACCACCTCTCATAAGGAAGGCCATCCACTTTGTCCGGTGTGTGGTCAGTCCTATGCCACACACATGGTTAGGCAGTTCTAGGATTGTGTTCTGAATTGCCAATATGTTTCCTGGGGCAAGCTTCTTCATGTCTTTGAGCCTCCATTTTCTTGTTTCCCTAAATGAGAAAACCTATTATTGGTTTTCTTTTTTTGGGGTGTGTGTGTGTGTGTGTGCATGCTTGCTCCCTAGCGCTTCCACTTGGCTCACACAACCAGTCCACCTTTTTGACTTTAGCTGTTTATCAGGTAGGGTCTCAAGTTTTTGCCCAGGGTTGCCCTAGACCATGACCCTCCTAGCTATGCCTCTCGTGTAGCTGGGATCACAGGAATGCATCACCACCATGCCCAGATTTTGACTAAGATGGGGTTTCACTTACTTTTTGCCTGGCTGCTTTTAACTGTGATCTTCCCATCTCTGCTTTCTGAGTAGCTAGGATTACTGGAAGAAACCACAGTGCCTGTCCAGGAAAACCTAATTTTGAAGAGAAAAAAAGTGTACTGGGTATATAATTCTCTCCTTCTACTATGCACTTCTCTTCCTTTCTAACTCAGTTATCCATACTTATCTCTTGTTCTCATTCTGTTTCATTTCTTTCTAAAAGGCCTATACATAACATGTTTTTATTTTCAGTCCTCCTTCCCCAAACCCCCACAGGATAGGAATATGGAGATGATATGGAGGTGCCTCAGACTTCCTGGGTCAAGCCTGGTTTGTGAAAGAAGAGATAAATGTCCAGGAAGAGAGGACATAATGAACAAAGCTCGGATGGAGGGAATTGTGGATGGGAGAGAGGAAGGTCTTTGGGTTTAGAGTCATCAGAATTAACCACCCATAAAGCTCTCTGATTTGAAAGCCCCATTCTCCTGGCCCAGAATGCTGTTTCCTCAGCTTTTTCTCTTCTTCCATAGGGGATGGTGAGCAGCTGAGCAGCACCAGCGAGTGAGGGACACAGTGGGGGATTTGTCAGTGGATGATCATGATAGCAATGATTTCTGGACCAGAATCAGCCCAAACAACATTCCTCCCATTTAGAAAATCCTGAGTATAAAGTGCCAGGCTATTTCAGCACTTTTCTGAACAGCACTGTTTCTTTCTAGACCCCAATTATAAATTTGAACTGAACAGATGTATTATACGGAAATACTTTAAAACATTAGGAACAGTTTAGGGATTAGTGGCAATAAGTCCATACCTGCAGTCACTTCTCATTTTTATATGTTTGATTAATTGAAACATTTAAATTCTTTTCCAGAATAAATTTGGGTAAATGGATCGCTATTCTCCTTCCTTCCCTACTGTGCTTCCCTCGTTCCTAATCCACTTGTCCAAACTCCACCACCCCTGCCTCATTGCACCACTCAGGATGGAGAGAAAAGAGGCAGGAAGTGGAGGTCTACTAGACCACAAAGCCACTGCATGATCTGGAAGGATTTAGACACATTCGGTGCCTTTGTGGTAGGCTGCTTCTAAAACAGACTTCAACGCCTCCCAGTGTTCATGATCTTCATGGTCTGGGTCTATTGATGTATTTCAGCATTAGCAAAAGTGACGGGCAGTCACTTCTGACAGAAGTCAGTATCCTAGGCTGTTTTTTGTTGCTAATAACAAAATACCTCAAGTAGGGTAAGTTATAAAGAAAAGAGGGTTACTTTGATTCTAGTCCAAGGTTAAAGGGCTATATCTGGTGATGGCCTTCTTGCTGGCAGAGTCCTGGGGTAACTCAGAATCATATGACAAGAGTCAAGGATCTCATGCGTGTTTGTACCCTTTGGTTTCTCTCCTTTTATAGAGCCATTGGTATTCAGTCATGGGGGCTTCAACCTGATGACCATATCTGATTCTTATCACTTCCCAAAGGCCTCCCCTTCTAAACACCATGAATGGATTAAGTTTTCCCTATCTTAATACATTATAATGAAGATTAAACTCCAACATGAGTTTCAGGAGAACAAACCACATTCAAACCTTAATAGTTATGAAGGATTGACTTTCATATTGTTGTCCTTCTTTCTTGTGCTTTCTTAGCTCACTAGCTTTGATGAAGCAAGCTGTCATGGTGGAGAGACTGCCTGGCAAGAAAGTGAGGGCAGGCTCTAGCTAATAATCAGTAAGGAACAGAGCCCTAAGTCTAACAGTTCATGAAGAACTGGATACTGCCAACAACCACCATGTGAGCTTGGGAGTGGATCCCAGCTCATTTGGACTTTGCAAGGGCTGTGGTTCCAGGGAACACATGTTTGCAGCCTATGAGAGATGCTGAAATAGAGGTTCCAGACCAGCAATGTCTAGAGTTCTGACCCACAGAAAATAGGAAGTAATAATAAATAATAAATTTGTGTTCTTATAAGCTGTTAAGTTTTGGGGTCTTTTTTTTAAAACAACACTAAACTATCATAACCTTTGTTGATCTATTTTGTAAAATGCAACTGTTCTCACCAGTCTTCCTAAGTACATGGAAGGAAAAAATATGGACACTGAGAAATATTTCAGTATTGATGCATTATTTTGTTTGCTTCAATAATAGTGAGTCATTGATTGATACCATAAATATGTACTGAGCACCAGCTATTGCTAGATGATGTGTTGGGAATGGGAACTATGAAGATAAATATGACATGCTTCTTTCCTTTAAGGAGGTGCTAGTCTTTAGACTTTAGAAGGACACTCCAATATCGTTTAGAAACAGAGTAAAACGTAGTATGTTAAATGTTTTGAAATATCCTCAAAATGTTTGGGGAACTTAGATAGAAATACAACATTGTATATAAAAAATTGTTCACCAAAGTAGAACTTGTAGAAATTTTTAATGATTTCTTATTTTCCTTATTCCATTGAGAGTTCTAAGATGAAAGAATGAGTTTAAGGATTGGAGTGCGCTACACATATAAAGACAGCATAATCAAACCCACCAAACACTGTTTGAAAAAGGCAGGAGAGGGAAAGTGGTATGGGAACATAATGGAGAGGATGAACTTGTTCAAAGTATATTGTAGACATCAATGGAAATATTACAATGAAATTCTCTTGCATTATTAATGTGTGTTAATTCAAAAATAAAATAAAATGTAAAGAAAGGATGACCTTGGTTCCACAATGTGCTCCATCTGTAGCAGCCTGTGTCTTGGACACTGTTCCTATGCTTCCAGTTTTCTGTAGTTTCTCCCTCATCTGACTTCCCTGGAGTTGGACCTGAATGTTCTCTTTCATTTCATGTATACTGTCTCCATCCATTCACTCCTTATTCAATGAAAAGGAAATGGAGATGCTAGGCCTCCCAGAAGATGACATCTAGGACTGAGATTAAAAGGAAGCAAGTTAAAAGAGGATTTATTGAAAGACTTCTTGAGGAGTTGTTAGTTCCCCAGAGCTTTCCCAGCACCCAGCCCCATATAGTGAGCCACAGAAGCTCGAACTCTATATCACTGACCACAAAGGGAGTGGAAGCGTGGTTCTTCCGTGAAAATAATGATTAAGTGAAGACCATTCATTGCTCCTGTGTGGATGAGATCTGAATTGGTTATCTATATCCCTGACCACTCGCTAATCCAGAATTACCTGTCTGTAGAATGGCTCCAAATTCCAACATTACAGCAGTCACAACTGTGCAAACTCACAAAAATTCCATCAGCATCAATCTGGGCCCCAGATATCAAAGTAGAAAGAGCCTCAGTGCCTTGGCACATAGTCATCTCTCAATACTAGCTTTTGGGATAGCCAAGTGTGCAAGCCCACACATATATTTTTAGTTGTAGTAAAACATATATAACAAAAGTTGCCATTTTAAACATTTTTAAGTGTAAAGGTCAATGGCATTAACACATTCACATTGTTATACAACCACTCCCTCTATCGATTTCTAGACCTTTTCATCATACTAAACTTCAACTCTTGAATTTATTAAACAATAAATCTCCATAACTCCTTTCTCCTAGGGAATCATATGTCCTCCTAGTCCTGGAAACCACTTTACTACTTACTATCTCCATGAATTTGACTGCTCTTGGTACCTCGTATAAGTGAAATCATACACTATTTGTTCTTTGCATACTGGCTTATTTCACTTAGCATAATGTTTTCAAAGTTCATTCATGTTTTAGCCTTGGTCAGAATTTCCTTCTGTAAGACTGGGTAATATTAGACCATATACATATACCACATTTTGGTTATCTATTTATGTATTGATGGTGGAAGCCTGTATATTTTTTGAGTAATGATTCCCAAAGCACCATATAAGTGTAGGATTTCAGGTAGGTCTAGATGGCTCCATCTCTGTGTTGATGGGTAAGAACCACTGAGTTTTCTTTCCCACAGATTTGTGGGGACTGCTTCTTAAGGAGAGGTAATTCAGGACAATTAGAAGAAGCCCAAAAACTTTGGGCATAAAATTACTTTTTCTTTTCCAGTACTACAGTGGAGGCTGGAGGTAGAAAAAATTTAGTGGGAGCTATAAGGATGACTTATCTACTGTATGGTTCATAAATAATGAAAAAAATGCACTCTGTCTGCAAACATTATTTATATCAATCAGTTCTTCATTGAATAGGTGACTTCAGGCTAAATGCTAAAATCCAAAAACAAAACCTGGAATTAAAAAAAGTGTAGTGAAGAACAGTTGAGACATCACTTTACTAGTTAGCTCAAGGAGATTTCACTAGGTTTCTGACATAGAGCATCTGAATTTACATGGGCTCAGGATCCTTGGATATGCTTTGTTGTCTGGGTGCTACTGGGTGCCCAGAAAGGTGCTCATGTTCACTTGGCTGTGGTACCTTCTCCTTTGACTTCTCTCATCCTGTTTTGTTTGCAACCTAATATTGTACCATTATGACTACCATTTTAAAGGGGATATATATCAGTTTTTCTTCTGTTTTGACCTTGACCTGGTTTATTCCTTCTTGAATGTGTTCAACACAGTCCTGGACACTAGAGGTGCTTCTTAAAACAATAAAAAGAGTCTTAAGCATCTTCTTGCTTAGTCTCTTTGGGTCTCTCTCCTTTTTCACTGGCCACCAAGGGCTTGGTGAGATACTATGTTGTCCCTGTTGGTTGTCATAGGGTCCCACCAAGCTCTCTGGGTTCTAAACAACTTTGCTGGAATTCATCAATTTTCCCTCTTCTTTCCACATCCTTTCTGTTAATAGTCAAGTGATGTTTTCCCCAGAATACATCAGTGCAAAGCAGGGAATTAGACAGACTCTCAGCCAGGATGTCTTGTCTTCAGTGATGGGGAGTGGCCTCACTGGGAAGCACACAGGGCAGTTGCTCTATATGTGCTCTGTCAGTCTCAGGTTAAAACTCCAGGTTTGCTCTCCATAGAGACAGGCCAGGTCTAGGGTGCTATTAGGATAGCACTTCATTCTACTGACATTGGCTTCAGCAGGCTTCTGTGGGCTGTTGGGGGACCAAACCACCACGCACAACATGGTTTCTGTGGGAAAATGCATTTTGAGTACTAGAAAACTGACATATACTCAAACATTTGGAACAGAGCCTGCTCTTAAGTTAGAGACTGCTTGAATACCACGTTCACAGCTAAATTATATACAGAGGCTTATTTTTAAGACATATGTCTATTTCTAAGACATTCAGCTTATATAACAATGAGAATTGGAAGGAAGAGTTGATAGAAGTAGAATCATGGGCTTGGTTGGGAAGTGGAGAAGACACGAACATTCCTCATATAGAACACATTCATTTCAATGGAAAGAAAGCAGAAGCCATGAGAGAATGCCTAAAATATTCTCCAAGATTGTGAGGTCCACCCCACGTTGTTTTTCTTTTAAATAGCTCCACATTTAGAGGCATAAAGTTGAATTCAACAGTAATAAGGAAGATTGCATTAAATTAAGAGGCCAGGGTATGACCAAGGCTTATTCTTTATAGGGTTTTCACGAGCCTCGAAGTCCCCTGGCTCCCCTCAGTGTGTGGTTGGAAGGATGATGTTGATGAACTCTTTGATACCAGATCTGGATCCCTTTGCCCCAAATGGGCCAGCAATGGCTTTTCACAGGACCATGGCTAGGTGCCACTTTTCTAGAGTTCTCAGCTATACATTGTCTATTTATTTCAATTTAGTTACTTTATTATTATTGTGGTTTTTTTTTTTTTTGGCACTCAGGGCCTTGTGCTTGCTAGGCAACTGGTATCCAATTGAGCCATGCTCCTAACCCTTTTTGCTTTAGTTGTTTTTTCAGGTAGTGTGTTGCATTTTTGTCCAAGCAGACCTTGGAACATATTTCTCCTATTTTCAGCTCCTGAGTAGCTGGGATTAAGGATGTACACCATTACATCTGGTTCAATTTAACTACTATGAAGTCAACACAACACCACGAGTCAGCTTAGGTAAGAACTGAATATAGTATCCCAAACATTGATTAAACATCTATTGTTGGCTGGTACTAGGTACTTAACTATAGAAAGTTCTGAAGATGGTTCATCTGACCTTTGGGTTGGCAAAGAACTGAGGGATAAATATTCTCCTCTCTCTACTCTGTGTATTTTATTCATAGTCTACCCTTGTATTCTAGGCAGAAATAACTATGTAAATGCTGTTGTTTTTCAATCGCGAATTTAAGAAAGAGTTTTAGTTCTGATTCACGCCTCATGTTTGCCATAGAGTAGTTAGTGTTCCATGATGACAAGAAAGATACGGAGGAAAAGAGAATAGGACCTGAATTCCTGAGGAAAGCTGGCCCTTCCTTGCCACCTGCTCACCACAGCATCCATGCTTACTCCATGTGCCTCAGTGAGGAGTGGCTTCCACATCCAGGAAGAGGAGACTCGTGCAGTGTGTGACGCTTCTCTATGCCTGACCTTTTCATTGACATATGCCTGTTTCCATGGGAATAGCTACCCAAATCTAGACGAGATCTCTCTGCTAATAATGGAGGCATGAGGATAGGAGGGTCTTAGGTATGTCTGTTTCCCATAGATCATTGTGGAATGAAGGTGCCCCAGTAGAATGGAGAGAACACTAGGGTCTGAGTTAGGTTCTTTTTCTGTTACCCACCAGGTAGGGGATTTGGGCAGCTTGTATGAGCTAGCTGATGGTTAACATTTTGTTAACCCTACAATTTGAGCCAGTGGTGGCATACATAGGAGTTGAGAGCAACTGCCTGTGTCCCTTGGCTTAGCATCTGCCAGCTCTAGCAGCAGACAACTGGAGCTGGTGCCTACAGTTCTTCAGTTTCTGCATTGATCCTGACCCAGCAGGTTACTTTATGTGACTCAGCCCCACAAACCAGTGAAGCCTGAAATAGACAATGTGGTTGTAACCCTAGCTGTCACTGTTATGACTTTTCCTTGAACACTAGCACTTCTATCTTTGCTATCAGCATCTTCATGATAGTGTACATATATTCCAGGTTCTGCACAAATTCTTGCCCTGTTTTACAAATGAAGACCATCTACCTGTTTCCAAAACTCATTCCCTTGAGCCCTAATGACACAATCTTTAGGATTGGTTTTCTATGGCCATTTTCTACCTTGCTGTCCAATTTTTGGAAGGGACAGATGCTGCCTTGAAGTCCAAGCCATCTGGGTTTGATCTGAACTGTTTGGCAAGATTTTTTTTCTAGACTTTGGTAGCCTGGACCCTCTCCTTGCTTCCCAAGCTGGTAGTTGGTTTCTGACTCTGAATCAACCAAATGCTCATGCCATGACATCTGGCCACTCTGCTATTCCCCTTCCTCATCATTTGAGCTGAGATTCTAAGGAATTCAGCATTAGCTGGAGCCAAGGCTGACTTCATCAAACTTTTTGGGATCTTTAGTCAATGATATATATTTCCTGCAATTTTCTCAGCCCTCTGGTGGACTTCTTCTCTTCTCCACCTGCCCTGCTCCTGAGTCCTCAGCATAAGTCCCATTTGAGTTCACTTAACTTACATCTGGGGCCTGTGTGAAAGAATATAGTGGAACATGGTAATCTAGCCCCAGACTGGAAGATGACCCCAGGGGTCAAGCCAGCAGGGGGCCATGTACAGGTTGCCCAACAAAGCTCCATAAATATGCCTTTTGTTTTATTCATGTGTTTGTTCCACCCTCGCTTATTTCTGTGCTTGTGGAGAGCTCTTGAGCACAGAGCCACAGGGGAGAGAGGCCTTTTCACTGAATTGGCCAAGTCTTGTTTTGCCTGTGCTTCTTGCAGGATTTGGTTGTTTTCCATCTTAATTACACTCCGTTGCATCAGTGGCTGGCGGCACACAACCTTTAAAGGAGTTTATCTCACAAACCCACTCTCTTCAGAGAAGCCGTTCTATGGGGGAACCGTGAGACTGCCAGGGATGGTTGTGTGGGGGCCTGCGTGTGTGTGTGTGTGTGTGTGTGCGTGTGCGTGTGCGTGTGTGTGTGTGTGTGTCTGTAGGCAGAAGTGCAGTAGTGCTGGTGGTGGTACTTGCTTTTTCAGTTACCACTGCCTTGGTGAGGTCAGAGTTTGCTAACATGGACTGGGGCTACTTATATGTCTCTTGGCCTTAGGTCTCATTAAACAAATAAGCATTTATTTGTGATATTACTGTTAAATCAACTGGGGACAGTGATGATATTCTGAAGAGGAGCAAAAGTTGTCAGTGGGTTAACTGGATATAGCTCAAGAAGTTTGGGTTGTGTCTGTCTAATTTAATCACCAATTTACCATAGTTCTTTGGGTTAAGACTCTGAAATTCCCTGATGGAATGCAAATGTCATCTGGCAAAAATAACAGTTTTGAATGATCAACCTTTTACATTTTAGTGGAAATTAACTTTTAGATGACACAGTTACCAAGTGCATAGGTCTTCCAATATCTGTAAGAATTATTTGATTGGCTTAGGATAGATAATCTACTCATTTACCCTTTAATTTACTCATCTGGGCCTAAACAAACATCCAACTGTGTACTGTTTCCAATACAGAGACATTAAGAGAAAATGGCCTGGTTCCTTGAGGAAGTAGTTGGAGACCGAAAATTCTTCCCTGGAAACAATTCAGCATGATAGAGCTAAATTATAGTTGGGAGGTAGACCGTGTGCTGTTGATATTGTTGCACATTGGTATTGAATGAAGCAGGTTTAGATGGGGCTGAGGTTAGCTCTGCGGAAGAGTTAGGATCTGCACTAAACTTTCACTTTTGGAAATGCCCAGTTGAGGTTCATATGATTATATATCAGAATGAATAGTACGGAGTAAACATTGCAGAAGGGGAAAATAGGTGCTCTTCAGTAACTGGAGAAAATAGAAGCCTGGTGTTAGATATAAGGACATATTCATTGTTTGATTCTGTGGTGGTGCTACAAAGAGACAAATCCCTAGTCTTCTTTTACTACCAAGTTGCCCAATATCGTTTTTTTTCTTTAGCAATGTCCAATTTTCTAGCTCCTGCCCAATTCCCCTCTAACTTTGTGGATAGTCAGAGTGCTGTTTTTATACATGGCAGGTGCTTAACAAATGTATTGAGTAAATGAATAAATAAGTCATAAACAGTCTTGAGTATATCTGCTAAGCCAAGATACTTCAAGGCCTTGGGGTTTTCATCCATCTTGAGCAAAAATTACTTTAGTTCCTGAAATTGGAAAGAAAAGGGTATTCTAACAACAAATGCTACATTTCAGTCACTGGTCAATGATCCTAGTTTCTGTGTTGTCTGTCATGACTATTCACATAACCTCACTCAAATCTTTCCATTTATATGACTAGATGTGGCAGGATAACCAAGCCAAAAGATACCTTGCCCTCTAATAAAACAAAATTAGTAGTTAATAGTTAATTTTATATTATGAACAGTGAGGAATTTCCCCAGGAAAGAGGAAATTTTAGATCTAGTCTATAATAAAATTAGTAACCCAAAGGCATACAACTCTGATTTATGTAATAAATGCCATTGTTATGAACTGTTAGATTACATCATCCAGAGGGTGAACAAACTGAGAGAGAGGATTAACTATTCTTGAGCCTCCTGAATTTTCTCTCTGTCCAAAGATCAGGCAGATGATGGACTTTCCAGTACAACACAGGCATGGTTCTCCTGGAGTATGCAACGACTCAGTGTCCAAATGTGATCCCATAGGCACAAACCTATCACTATTTCTTCAAGCTCTGGGGTGGGACTGAATGTATATCCCCAGTTATGCAAAAGCTCACATTGGGGCCTCAGTTTCCTGAGGACCGTTTCCTATTCTGGAAATGTCTCTGGGTCCAGCCATGCCTTGGATAAGGAGCCCTATTCCTTAGCTCAGCTCCAAGCAGCCATGTGAGGAACCTGGGACTGTGATCAACTCTAAGATGCTTTCATAATCTGTTTTTCTCTCCCCTCTTTTATGGTTTGTCCCCAATCAGGAAGGTAGAATATTTAAATTTCTGCCAAAAAGTTGACCTTCCAATCTGCACTGTCATTGTTCAGGTTTTTTCCCACCCATCAAATGACCATGCCAATTGCCTAGACTGATTGTCGTCACTGTGCCTGGAAAGGCTGGACAAATGCTTCCCGTACACCAGGATGATGGCAACAACTGTGACAATCCATCAGTCTGCCCAAGCTGGGTGATTATAAGAAGGATAAAAAAGATAGTGTTAAACTTTGGGATGATTTTATAACCCAGTAAACATCCAACAGGACAGAATTGGAGGCAGCAGGCCTGGGTTGGAGAAGCAATGGCAAAGTCAGGTCCAGCCTAGGAGGTGAGAGCAGATGTCACCAGTGCTGAACAGAAGATGCCAAGGATGAGTGGGATAACTTCCAGAAGTAGAACTATGCATGGAGCCAAGCAAGGAGTTCAGGGAGACAGTGAGTTTTCAGATATAATTCTTATGGATGAAGTTTTGCCAAGTGAGGTAACTCAGGGACAGCATGAATTTTCTCCTAAGTAGTATTGGTGGTGCAGGGCACCTCTATGTTGGAGTAGACTTCAACTTTTCTTTACCTCAGGGACTGAGAGCTGTGGTTGAGCCAGATTTAGTTATCATGTAGAATATAGGCCCAGGAATAAATCTTCTCTAATGTTGTTCTCTTCCCTTATCCACACCATAGCCACTGCTTCTGTCTCAGGTCAGGCCCTAGAATGCACTCTAGAAACTCACCACGTACCTAGCTGCCCCATCTGTATCCCTCTCACTGCAGACCTTGCCTACTTGCTGCAGTCCCACCTCACTAGCTTCCATCTTAGCTTCCCTGTACCCCCACAATCAGGGGCAGCATCATAGGAATCTTATATTAACTGCTGATTATTCCATAAGGGACTCTGACTTCTGGTATTTGTCCTCTTTTATGTTTTATTTTTTAGATGAAGATCTCAAGAGTGGACCGTAGTAGATCCTCTGTCATTTTTGTTTGATATTTCCTTTTCTTCCTGTCCCCTACCAACACAATTACTAATGACAATTGTTATGGTGGAGTTGGGGCTTGAGTTGCCGTTTTTGTTTTGCATTAGAACACTGCCTGGATGGTGATTTTTCTCAGCTGCCTTTTTGGTTAGCCTGGACAGACTCTAATGTATCAAAAATGTCAATAATGCTTTGGCCCTCCTGAGTCTAGAATTGGTTTTATTTGTGTTTCATGGTTGTAATTTATGTTGGATCATTTTTCTATTAGTAACATATCTGAAGACATGGCCAGGGGTAGCTTGGCCACATTGGGATAAGGAAGATCTAGTGCATAATCAAGCTTCCAGAGGGGAATAAAAACAGAGGCCTGGAGGGATGACATATCCTATTGAAAGTGCTAGAAGGAGATTCAGGACTGTGTGTAAAGTCATTTATCGCACAAGTACAATAGTAACAGGCCACATTTCTATACCAGGGGCTAGATCTTTAATGGAATGCCTGGGATGCTTGTGAATATGAATTGGGCTGATTGCTGACCACCAAGCATAGGATGGCAAGGATGGTGGAAATGACTCTCAAACAGTTATAAAAAGCCCAGACTTATTTATGTGGTGGTCAGAGGAGTCCCAGTAGTACAGAGGGCCCACTCCATTGAGTGAGAGGTTGCCAACCCTCTGCTTGAGTCATGTTTTGCCAGTGTGCCATTGCCAAAGCAAATAACATGGCCTAACCCTGAAGCAGAGGCCCAGAAAAATTCCTGTTGATGGCAGACACTAAAAAATACTGAAGCTTCATTTGAAAATATAATCTCAGAAAAGAATACAGAAGCTCTGTTTGCTAATTGGATACCAGGGCCAAGCTGAGGCTTCATTTGTTCATTTATTCATTTCTTCATTCTTCCTCTTTCCCCTTCTTTGGTAAATGATGTATTATGCATCATTGTGTCCTATCTACTGCTGAGTCAGACATGGACTTTGCTCTCAGGTAGTTCAGATTTGAGTGAAGATAACACATATCCAAACAATCTTGGGTGACTAACATTGTAGCAAAGGTGTGCCCAGGTGTAATGAGGAGAGACAGAAGAGGGTGATGACTCAACAGGTGTGTGTGGCAGGGAGGGTGTCATGCAAGGAGACTTTCTTGGGGGAAGTGATGTCCAAACTGAGTTCTCAAGAATAAGAGGTGAAAACAGCCCTTTTTGGGAACAGGAGGGGAGCAAGGCAGATATATGAGGCCAGCAATGATTGAGAATTGAGCCTGAAAACATGGTACTGAGACTTTGTCAGTTCCTCCTGCTTCAAGTCAACATTGGTTCTGAGCACCAGGGTCAGGACTGTTCTTGAATACACTGTGGTAGGAATCAAGGGAGCCTAGTAGTATGAAGGAAGAATCATGGGGCTGGGTCCAACAAGGGCTACAGAAAATCTGGATGTCTGCATCTGCACTCTATGCCTGAGGCTGTCTGCAACATGTACCACAACTCCCATGAGACTTAGGACTCCTGAGTCATATGGTTATGCTGGCTGACAGCCTTAATAGAGTCCCAAGACCTCTTCTGGAAATAGTTTCCCAACTCCTCCATACAGATTGTGTCCTGAAGGGACAATTGGGTATGGGTGTATCATTCCTTGCTCTCTCCATGTGTAGGGGGTGGGAGTAGGGAAAGAAAAAGAAAGAATTTTAAGAAATGTGTATATTTATCCTGGTCTGGCCTTAAGAAAACACAGCCACCAATCCATCAAAAATGAATTTGAGTTTGGATAACATTAGCGTTTAAGGCAATGCTCTTCTCTTGTATTGATTCTCTGTGGGTTGAAATGGAAACAATTTTAGAAATGTAGTCTTAGGTTTCCTTAATCTGTGTGGCTCAGGAGGAAAAGACTGTTGTCACTTGTGCTAATAACCACAAGGAACACGGTACTAAAGTGCTTAGCTGGAAAATGAATTCCAGAAGCTAGCCCTGGTCAGGCCTCCTGGGAAGTTGTTTCTTAAAAATTCAGCCTCTTTCTTTCCTTCAAGAGAGTTGCCTTAAAGGGCATAACACGTTGGAAAGGAGAAACTAACATGCAGAATTAAGGATTCTCAGGAAGGAGTCAGCATGGGATGGTGGCATTTGCACAGGGCTGGATCCTAGCTGTCATTGTGGGGTGAGGGAGGGGCTGCTTGTGCAGTTGACTTTGGAAGGGAGACCTCTGCCTTCCATCATTCAAAATAGACATTTGCTTGGAGTTCCATTGTGAGATACTTATCCCCCTAGATTAAGACATTGAAAGTATATGTTCAAATGTGTATGACCTTTGTCTGCCTCAGCATGAAATAAGCATCAAGTCACTTCTCAGGGCCTTGAGGTGAATATTAGGGGAGGGAGAAATATGTGTAGCACATGGGGGGACAGCACAGGAGGAGAGAGACCAGGGAGGAGCCAGCAAGGGATCAAAAGGTCACAAGGTATCTGGGTTTGCTGTCTAAATGCCACGAGGCTGTTATCCCAAAAGGAGCTTTGGTTCTTCTAAAGAAAATCATGACTGTAATTTGGGCTGAGCTTCCTAACATTGAAGTTTTGTGTCCCAATCCTTTCACTTAAAGGGGAAGGTAGTGAGGTCAATATGACTTTTGCACTTAACTTGAGGTAAGAGAGGAGAAGAAAGTCAACTGTCTTCTTTCCTCAGCCTTTCCCCTGGCCTTTTTGCCTCTGGCAACTAATAGAGCTCTTGTGGTTATTTGCATAAATATGGACTCTATTTGCATAAAGTGTGGGCACAGTTTCCAGCATCCCCTGGAGGAGCAATCTGTCTTGTGGCCTTTACCTTGTTTGTCACCTGAGGTTTGTCACTTTGCATCTTTCTTCCTTCTCACCCTCCCACTTGTCCTGACCCAGATCTGGGAGACCAGAGTGTGGGAGGAGGTTGGAGGGTGAGGATGGACCACCCTTTCTTCTGGGTCTGAGTCCTGCCTCCCCCAGGAAGAGGGCTTCTTTTTTCTCTCCTTAGGTTTACCAACAGCCCTTATCTGTACCCATTAGCTTCCTGAGCAATACCTTTCTGTTTTACCACAATTATTTGCTTCTTGCAGTAATGATCTACATATTCCTCTGCAGTCTTTTGGAGCACAGTCTGTGTGCATGATGAGACTCAGCCTACAAGAAAGTGTCAAGAATACATGGACCTATGGACCTGGGAAAGTAGGTGTTTCCCTTCATCTCATTCAGGCTCATGTTGATGAAAGTGAGATGCTCTGTTGAGATCAAGAGTTGGGGTTCATATCAAACCAGGCCAGACCATGCACAGCTTGATCTTCCCCAGGAATGGGAATGCAGGAGAGCAAGGGCAGGAATTGATGGAGTCAGGGCCTGGGAGGGCTTTCAGAATCCAGGCTAATTGGATTTTCTTGGCATCACCTTAGAGGCAAGAGCTCACTGTTCCTTCCGTTAATAACCACCCACCTCCAGTACTCTATTTGGTTTGAGAATTTATGTTTACTTGTAGCTTCTGGTCATTTGGACAAACCCAAAACACTGGCCTTTGGAGACTGACATTTTTAGTACAATTTCTGTAGTGCTATTTTTAATTAGCTCAGTTCATAAAAATTCAAACTGAGAAATATATACAGCTGATCACCATTACCTTTATTTGGTAAGAATTTGGTAACATTACCTTTATTTGGTCATCCTTTCAAAGGTTGATGGCCAACATAGAGATTGGCTTTTCTGGGATTAAGCTTACCTTAGGTCTGATATATCTAGCTATGGCAAAGGGTAGGGAGACCTATGTGGGAAGATAACTAGGAGAGGCGGTTGTCATGGAAAGGATACAAATCCCATCCTGACCCATATGTCTGACTGCTCAAAGTGATGGCAACTCTTACTATAGTCAGAGTCTATGGTCAACTACTTACTATAACCAAGGAAATCTTGGATGACCACTTGTGTCTAAAATGGTAGCCTTCTGTTAGCTTGTCCATTTGTCCTAATAACTAAGGGCTTTTGATGTCTATCACAATGCTTAGCACATCGTCAATATTCAGAGATGATCTGTGGAATAAATAAATAAATGCATGCTACCTAGATTATCATGAAAATATCCTTTCTCCTTTTGTCTAGATTATAAGAAAATTTAGCATAGAAGCTCTACGAAAAATACATAATACCCAAGGAGGGGGCTTCCAGTTGTAGACTGTTAAATGTTTACTGATTTAAACAGAAAAGCATAGCAGAGATAGCAGAGGATATAGCTGGCCAACTCTCCTAATAGGGACTTTTTGCCAGCTTATCCAGTGCTAATAATATGTGTGTATAATTAGACATTTGAGTGTGGAAACTAGGCAGGTGGGAAACTGAGGACACAAACAAAGTCATATTCTAGGCATCTCAAGAGCAAGCATGGATTCAAATGATTACACAAAAAACTATGATCATCTTATATCTCAAACTCCACTAGGTTAAAGTTTGTAATCACTCAGATCTACAGCACTGAATTTTGCTTTAGCACTTTGAAAAATCTATCAGTGAGCAATGTCAGAAGGAAAATGGATGCCTGCTGATTACCACATCTTGCCCAGTACCTATGCTTAAGAAGTCCTCTAACATAGCTTCCTACCCTTGTCAGGGTCCCTTCTGTGCATGCTCCTCTCCATTGTGACACTTACCACAGCACATTGTAAACAACTTTCAACAGAAGGGAACCTCTTGAGGATGATGCCACTGGTCCCTTTTCTCTGTATCCTCAGCTCAGAGCCTGCCTAAATAAATGTTTGTTCAATGAATAAATAAAGAAGAGCCTCCACAGAAATAGTCTTTACATAAAAATGCGTACTGTGTTCATTATAAATAGATATTATCCTAGGAATAAGGTTTTATAGTTTTCAGTCCAGTCTTGAACAAATTATTCTCCTAGATCTAGTATTACCATTATAGAGTAAATGTTGAAAATTCAACTTGATAAGATTGCAGTAAATTATTTTTGAGTAGTTAATTTGCAAGTAATTAGATCTTTAACATTATGTTTTAATTACTTACAAAGGTACATACCCTTTCCCTCACTTTCAAATATCAGGTCATAAAGAAGAAAATTAGTGAGGCAGTGAATGATTGAGTGAGTTAGTGAATGCTGTACAGTATTCCCTGAATCACCTTATGTTGTGGCCAGGTTGCCTTCTAGTGGTACTAAGTTCAGAAAAGGAAGGATGCTCACCATGGGATATGGTGAGCAAGACAGGCCTAGCTGGAGATGAGGCAGCAAGTTAGGTAGTAGGATTGCCAAGATGGCCAAACCTAAGTGCCAAGTTAGGGGAAAATTCAGCTTTGCAGGAAAGACTCTTATGGCAAGAGCTGAGGAGCCTCACTGATGGTGAGCTGGCAAAGATCAGCCTCAGAAAAGTTCTAAGAGGGGCACAGAGTATCTCAAAAAGAGTAAGGATAGCAAAAAGAGGGTCTGGGCAACAGGTGGCATCCTAGGAACATTGGAAGGTGCTAAAGTCTGTCCTTAAACACGAGACTAGATGAAAAGCAGCAAGATGAGACCCTTATTCCTGGAATGATAGATAACGGGGCACCTATTTAGGTACAAACTTGTTGATAATGAGTTTTTGAGCACTGAGGTGGGTATTATTTATCACAGAAACAAGACAGCAGGCCAGTCACTATTATTTGGACATGAAGTTAAAGCCAGACTGGGGTAGAGTTGACTTGATGTTGAATCTTATGGGTATCAATCTGTAATTTTTTGAATTGCTTTTGCTGGTAACTTGCCTCTAGGGAAGAGGTGGGGGTGGGCAGAGGTCTCTTAGGAGTCAGAAGGTAGAATAAGCTTCATGTGTCAGGAAAGGATAGTTTCAGAATTGATGGCCCAGTTAATTTGAGATCAACTCTTCTGCTAAGGACTAAAAAGCTGTACAACAATGATAATAACAAAAATCTAGCTGAAGGGATTGGAAAGTTAACAAAGTAGTGAACCTCATGAGAAGACTAAACTCTAGAGATTTAAGAACTGGTAAATACCCCAAACCTGGATTGGGGCTCTGGAAGGCTATATGATAGGAATATAGGTGAACCAGCAGTGTAAGAACTTTTTCAAGACTCCAGCCTACTTTAAGACACTGGATGGTCCAGAAATTTACAGTATCTAAAGCTGAAATAAGGCAAACCAAGATTATTATAACAACATGTGAAAATAACCTCTGGTAGTAGATAGTAGTCTTCTACATCTCAAATTATTTCTACAAATAAGATTTTTTTTTTGGTGGTATTGTGGGGTTTGAACTCAGGACCTCATGTTTGCTAGGTAGTTGTTCTACCACTTGAACTATATCCCCAGTCCTACAAATAAATTTTCAAATATGTTATCCAATATGAAATAATGATAACCAGACATATATGGGGATTAAACCAACATGAGCACAAACTTGTTCAAAGAAAGACCCTCAGGTTCTCCAGATATTAAAAATATCAGGTGGAGACTTAAAAAATTATATATACCATTCCCAAGCAATTAGAAACAAGATGAAAACTTAAGTTGTGAACAAGAAACTATAAAATTGATATAAAAGATTTGAGGAAACTAGTTGCATGGAAATTACAGAAATAAAAGCCTAATACTCTAAATAAAGAACTTGATGGAAAGATTTCCCTGAAGATTAGATATAGCTAAAAAGAAAACTCACTAACTATAATAGAGGTTAGAAAAAAAACCCAGAAAGAAATCCAGTCATATGAAAGGCAGACCCTCCCCCTCCAAGTGGTAATAAACATTACCTCTGATACCATTGTTCTACCAATATGTTTATCCCAGAAATATGAGAAGGAAAGATGAAGGAGGGAGAAAGGAAGTAAATGAGGGAGAGGGGGGAAGGGAGGGGGAGAGAGAGGGGGAAAGAGAGAGAGAGGAAGAAGAAGAAGAAGAAGAAGAAGAAGAAGAAGAAGAAGAAGAAGAAGAAGAAGAAGAAGAAGAAGAAAAACAATGAGGAAGAGAAGTATGAAGATGAGGAGGAGGAAAAAAAGAGTAGAGAAGACATATTTGAATATCAGAGAAATCTCCACAATGTTAAAAGACTTTAAGCCAAGATTTAAAGCTGTCATGAAGCTGGGCACCAGTGGCTCACATCTATAATCCTAGTTATTTGGGAGGCTGAGTTGGGATGCTTGTGGTTCAAGGCCAGCCCAGGCCTCCTTAGAAAGAGATGGACGTAGAGATAAAGGAGGCTCATAAAGCTCAAACAGACATGACAAGAAGAGAATCATGCCATGTTATATAGTTGAAATATCAAGTGTATGCAACCAAAAAAGAATATTGGAAGTGGCAAGAGAGCAGCACCAAGTCACACGAATAAAGGCAGACCCATAAGAGTTTCCAACAGAAACTCTAATAACCAGTTGGGCATGGAATAATGTACTTAAAGCCCTGAAAGAAAATAACTGTCAACTTAGATTACCATTTAAAGCAAAGTTATCCTTCAAAATCAAAGGAGAAAAGTAGACCTTTTATCATAAACACAAATTAAAGAATCACTAAATCAGCACTGCAGAAGATATAAGAATCCTACATACAGAAGAGGAAGATAAACACAACCATGAGAATACAGAAAATAATAAATCTAACTAGAAGAATAGATGAGCAAATGAGGATTAGAAAAGAATTAAACACTATCAAACAATAAAATGACAGAAATTAATACATACTTTTCAATATTAACTCTGAGTGTTTATGGTCTCAGTGCTCCAATTAACAGGCACAGACTGGCAGGTAGGAGTCAAAAATCAAGACTCAAATGTTTGCTGCCTGAAAAGGAATGCATCTTATTGGGAAAAAACAAAAACAAACAAACAAAAAACAAAATAAAACAAAACCAAAACCAGCCTGACTATTAAAAGATGGAATATGATATTCCAAGCTGATAGAACAAGAATGCAAGCAGGAGTAGTGACACTCATATCTGAAAAGGCAGACTTCAAATCCAAATTAGTCAGAAGAGACAAAGAAGGTTACTTTATATTGATAAAGGGAACAATCCACTAAGAGGATATAACAATTATAAACATATATTCACTGAATGTCAGTATACCAGTTTCATAAAATAAACACTATACTCCACATAAGGGCTAATATAGACTTGAACACAATAATAGTGATGACTTCAAAGCCTCACTCCCACCAATAGACATGTTAGCCAGATTTAAAAAGCAATAAAGAAACATCAGAATTAAACAATACTATGGATCAAGAGGCTTAACAGACATTCACAGAATATTCCACCCAATAGCTCCAGAATGCACCTTCTCAGCAGCCACAGAAAAATTTCCAAAATAGAACATATTTTAGAACAAAAAGAAAGCCTTGAAAATATGAGAATATTGTAACAATTTCTTGTATTTTTATCAGATCATAATGGAATAAAACTAGAAATCAATAGCAGGAAAAACTATAGAAAATATGCAAACACATGGAGATTGAACAATATAGGATCAGTTGTTTATTAAAGAAAACAGAGGGGAAATTTAAAATTTCCTAGAATCAGATGAAAGAAAATATAACAGAACCTGTGGGATATAGTGAGGGCTGTTCTAAGAGGCAATTTATAGCTAACTGGCCTACATTAAAAATTAGGAAAATATCAAATAAATAACTTAATAACGCCTCTCAAGATTTTTAGGAAAACCAGAAGAAGCCAGTCATCAAATTATAAAATCTATCAAACGGAAACTAAAGGAACAATGCAAAGAACCAGTAAAACAAAGAATGGCTCGTTAAAAAAGTAAGCAAGAGTGACAAAACCTTAGCCAAACTAACTAAAAGAAAGGGAGGAAAGACCAAAATTAATAAAATTACAGTTGAAAGAGGTGATATCATAACAGATACCACTGCAATCTGAAGGATCATTATGGACTATTTTGAAAACTTACATTTCAATATTGGAAAAGCTAAAAGAAATGGATACATTTCTAGACACATATGACCTACCAAAATTGAACCAAGAAGACATAAAAACCCAAAGAGATCAATAATGTCCAATGAGATTGAAGCAGTAATTAAAAAGTCTCCCAACAAAGAAAAGCCTGGGACTGGATGATTCACTGTCAAATTCAATCAAACCTTTAAGGAAGAACTAACACAAATATTACTCAAACTATTCCACAATGTAGAAAGTGAAGGGATGCTTTCAGACTCATTTCACAAAGCCAATATTGCTCTAACATCAGCAGCAGACAAGAAGACAACAAAAAGGGAAGTTATAGGCCAGTATCCTTGATGAACATACATGCAAAAATCCTCAGAATTATTTGTAAACCAAATTCAACGACATATTAAAAAGATTAAGTTGGATTCATGCACAAATGAAAGGTTGGTTTAGCATATGCAACTAAATAAACATAGTCCAACATGCAAACAGAATCAAGGACAAAATTCTCATAATCATTTCAATAGATTCAGATAAAGCCTTTAACAAAATTCAATATCCCTTCATGATAAAAGATCTGAACAAACTAGGAACAGAAGGATTGCATCTCAACATTATGAAGGCTTTGTATGACAGACTATAGCCAATAATCCATGGAATAAAGAAAATCTGAAGGCATTTCATTTACAATCAGGAATGAGACAAAGGTGTCCATTTGCTCCACTATTACTCAATACAGTCCTTGAAATCTTAGACATAGCAATGAGGCAAGAGAAAGAAACAAAAGAGATATGAATAGGAAAGGAAAAGCCAAGTTATTCCTGTTTACAGATGATATAATCCTATAAAGACCCTAAGGACTCTATCAGAAGATTTTAGATGAATGAAACCATGTGGTTTGAAGGTAAATGGATGCAATTGGTGGCAATCATGTTAAATGAAGTAAGCCAGGCTCAGAAAAAAAAGGTCGCATGTTTTCTCTCACATGTGGGGGATAGACATAATACAAATATAAGCAATATTATGGAAAACAGATTATACCAAGGGAAGGTCACTAACGCAGAGGGAGGGTAAAAGAAGGAAGTCAAGAAGGTGAATATGGGTGATACACTTTCTATATAAGAATGAATATAAAATTTTTAAACCCGTTGAAATCACCATAAGAAGGAGACTAGGGTAGAAAGGAGAAAAATAGAGGGCATGAATAAATTCAAGATAATACATATATACATATAAATGTCACAAGGAAACTTCCTGTAGAGCTATCTTAAACAAACAAAAATGCTTTTTTTTTTTTTTTTCAAAAACAGAGAACAGATATGTAAAACAGTTCCTGTCTGGGGGTTGGTAACAGTGGCAAGGAGGACAATATAAGGAAAGGGTGAAAGAGGCTGAATGTAGTGGAAATATTATGTACTCATGTAAGAAAATGGAAAAATGAGTCCTGTTGAAACTATTCCAGGAATGGTGGGGAGTGGGGATAAAGGAGAATGATGGAGGGGGTGAATTCAACTATGATATGCTGTAAGAACTTTTGTAGAGGTCACAATGCACCTCTAGTAGAACAATAATATAATAAAAACAGAAAAAAGAAAATTCTTAGATCTGATAAACACTTTCAGCAAAGTAGCAGGATAGAAAATCAGCCTATAAAAATTAATAGCTTTTCTATACACTAACAATACATTTGATGAGAAAGAAACCAAGGAAATAATCCCATTCACAATAGTCACCCCCATTAAAATACTTAGGAATAGACCTAAAAAAATGCAAAAGACTTCTATAATGAAAATTATAAAACACTGAAGAAAGTAATTGCAGAAGACATTAGTGAGTAGAAAGACAGCTGATGTTCATGCTGAATTAATATTGTGAAAATGGTTATATTAACAAAAGTCATCTACAGATTCAATACAATCTCTTAAAAAATTCCTGATATTCTTCACAGAAGTAGAAGAAAATCCTAAAATTCATATGTAAGCACAAAAGGGCCTGGACGGCAAAACAATCTTGAGTCAAAAAAAGTAATACCAGCACTATAACAATACCTGACCTCAAATTATACTAAAGAGCTCTATACTAACAAAAACAGTATGGTAATCGCACAAAAACAGACTTGTAGGACAATGGAATAGAATATAGGCCCCAGAAATAAACCTACATAGCTATATCCATCCAAATTTTGACAAAGGTGCCAAAAACATACATGAGAACAAAGATAGCCTCTTTAACAAATGTGTTGGGAAAACTGTACATCCAGATGTAGAAGACTGAAACTTGATCCCTGCCTCCTAACCTGGAGAAAATTAACTCAAAGTGGATCAGTAATATAAGTATAAGAGCTAGAACTTTGAAACTACTAGAGGAGAACATAGGGGAAATACATAGGCACAGACAATGGCTTTCCTGAGTAGGATTCTAATAGTTCAGGAAGTAATAGCAAAAATGAACAAATTGTATTGTCTCAAACTGAAAAGCTTCTGTACAGCATAAGAAATAATTATCAGAGTGAAGAGAAGCCTATAGAATGGGAGAAAATTTTGTCAGCTATTAATACACAGAATATATAAAGAAGTAAAAAAAACCAAAAGAGCTATTAATCCAATCAATAAATTAGCAAATGAACTGAACAGACAATTTTCATCAGAAGAAATATGAATGGCCAATGAATACATGAAAAAATAAAACTACATTGAAATTTCATCTTACCCCAGAATGGCATCATAATGGCTACCATTAAGAAACTCAAAACCCATAAATATTGGTGAAGATTTGGGAAAAAGGAAGTGTTGGTGGGAATGTGAGTAAGTACAGCCACTATGGAAATTAGTATGGAGTTTCCTCAAAAAAGAGCAGAAATAGAACTATCATATGATCCAGCTATACCACTCCTGGGTATATACCTGAAGGAATCAAAGTCAGCATGTATACCCTTGATTATGGCAGCATTATTCACAATTAGTAAGGTATGTAATCAGGTCAGTGCCGATCAATGAATGAAATGATAAGGAAAATGTGGCATATATGCACAATGCAGTATTATTTAACCATTTAGAGAATGAAGTCATGTCATTTGCAGGAAAATGTGTAGAACTAAAGATCATCATGTAAAGTGAATTAAGCCAGATTTGGAAAGACAAAATTTTGATTATTTTAATAGGTACTAGAAAAGTGTTTAATAAAATTCACAATGAGAAAAGTTAGCAAACTAGCTAAGCAGATGTAAACATCCTTGTAATGAAGAGTAATCTTTCTGATAAAAGAAATCTTCAAAAACCCAACCTCCAATAACACTTTTGTAGAACTGTTGGCAGATTCGTTTTTTGAGATCCTGTCCAAGGTCATGTAGCTGCCCATTATCATTTTTTCTTTTAACATTATACTGGATGTCCTGGCAACTGAAGTAAGAAAAGTAGAAAAAATAAACATAATTTAATCAGAGAGCAAGAAGTAAAATCACAAGCATTTATTTATAGATTACATTATTTTGTATGTAAAAATAGCTAAACAAATCTACAGACAAATTGTTAGCATTTACAAGTGAGTTTAGCAAGTTTTCTGTAAATAGCTGTGTACCAGTTGTTTTTGAAATACATACACAACTGGAAAATGAAATTTAAAAGCAGAGCACTTATTTTAGCTTCAAAAATACAAGACGTATGGCTAGGATGCAGCTCAGTGGTAGAGTGCTTGCCTAGCATGTGTGAGGCCCTGGGTTCAATTTCCAGCACCAAAAAAAAAGAAAAGACAAAAAAATAAGATATAATCCTAAGAATAAATCTAAAAAATGTGCATGATATTAATCATGCTAAAAGTAGCCAAGATACTCTTGAAGAAGGATTGAATGGATTTATTCCATTCCATTCCATGTTAAGATTTCTTTTAAGGCTACAATAATTAATAATTAAAATAGTAGGCTAATAGAAGCAGACCCAGACAAATATGGGCACTTGATTTTTTTAAAATTATGTTATTATTCATATGTGCATACAAGGCTTGGGTCATTTCTCCCCCCTGCCCCCACCCCCTCCCTTACCACCCACTCCGCCCCCTCCCTCTCCCCCCCCCTCAATACCCGACAGAAACTATTTTGCCCTTATCTCTAATTTTGTTGAAGAGAGAGTATAAGCAATAATAGGAAGGAACAAGGGGTTTTGCTGGTTGAGATAAGGATAGCTATACAGGGAGTTGACTCACATTGATTTCCTGTGCGTGGGTGTTACCTTCTAGGTTAATTCTTCTTGAACTAACCTTTTCTCTAGTTCCTGGTCCCCTTTTCCTATTGGCCTCAGTTGCTTTAAGGTATCTGCTTCAGTTTCTCTGCATTAAGGGCAACAAATGCTAGCTAGTTTTTTAGGTGTCTTACCTGTCCTCACCCCTCCCTTGTGTGCTCTTGCTTTATCATGTGCTCAAAGTCCAATCCCCTCGCTGTGTTTTGGGCACTTGACTTATGATAAATGTGGCCCTATATTGCAGTGGGCAAGGATTCATTAAAGTGTTTCAGCAATAACAATCGATCTCCATATAGTAAAAAAAAAAAATCTTGCCCCCCCACCAACACCATGCAAAAAATAAGCAATTATAGATAAAATATAATTATCAAAGGCAAAATAATAAATTTATGGAAGATAAGTTAGATAATATCTTCATAATCTCAGAAGAGTGAAATTTTTAGATAAGAAACAGTTCTAATCATAAAGAAAAAGACTGATAATTTACGTATATTCAATTTTATGACAGAACTTCTAGCCTTAAAAAGACCACCTCATACCAGTAATCCTAGCTACTCAGGAGGCAGAGATCAGGAGGATCACAGTTCAAAGCCAGACCTGGTAAATAGTTCGTGAGACCCTATTTCAAAAAAACCCATCACAAAAAGGGCTGGTGGAATGGCTCAATGTGTAGGCCCTGAGTTCAAGTCCCAGTACTGCAAAAAAAAAAAAAAAGAGAGTGAAGCTGTAAATCCCAATTGTCAGAGATGTTTGCAACATACATGACTAACAAAATCTTAGTCTGTAGAATCAGGAACTTCTACCAGTCAACATTAAAAAGTACACCAGGAAAATGGGCAAAAGACTTCAAGAAGGATTCTACAAAAAGACAATGGCTTTACATGACAACAGGCCCACAGTCATCAGTGATCAGTGATAATGAGAAAAATGCAAATTAAAATAGTAATGAAAGTTGGACATGTGGTATATGCCTGTAATCCCAGCACTCTGGAGGCAGAGACAGGAGGATGGTGAGTTCAAGGACAGCTTGGGCTACATAGTGAGACAGTGTGTCAAAAACCCAAAACAAGCCAAGCAAATAAAGCAATCCCCTAAACAACAGAATAGACAAAAACCAAAAACAAACAAATAGTAAACAAAAAAACCAAAACCAAACCAAGCCAAACAGAAAACCCCCAAACCAAAACTACCCCAAATACATGATGAGATAATGCTAAATAAACCATAAAACCAGTAATTTAAAAAACTGCTACATTTTCATAAGGCCGTGGAACAATCAGAGCTCTTATACACTACTGATGGTGGTGTAAGTTGACAGAGCATGGCACTTTGTGCTTCCCACAGTTGAGGATACCCATACTCTCTGACTTACCAGTTTTATTACTAAGTACTCACTCAGTAGACATGCAAGCACACATTCACCAAGAGATAATTCACAATAGTTGATTGTGGAAACAACTCACACATCTGTTTTGAGTAGACTGGAGAAATGAAGTCTGGTATATTCTTATGGCAACATACTATACAGCACTGAAAATGAGCATACTGTTGTTATATGTAGAATTTGGATGAATTTCACAAGAGTAAGTTAAGCAAATGGACTCAAACACAAATGAATACATGTGTGATTCCTCTTATATAATGTTCTAATACAGGCAAAATTAAGCTATTGTGCTTAGGAATACAAATTAGGTGATAGGATTATAAAGCAAAGTGAGAAAGCAATTACCATGCCGATTGTGACACTGGTTTCCCTTGGAGGTGGAGAGAGAAGGGCAGTTGGAGGGCGATAGGGATCCTGGGCACATTCTGTCTTGAGTAGTAGCTACATGGGGGTTCATCTTGCAATTGTTTACTGAAGTGTACACTTGTATTTTAGGTCCCTCTCTGCATATCTGGTACAATTTTGCAATACAAAAGAGGCAGGGCTGAGTACAGACAAACAATATTTGCCTCTATTTCTTCCTCCTCCTCTTCCTTTTTTTAAAATTAAGTATCAACTATATCTACATTTCCTAGAACTATTTAATGTAAAAACAAAATAAACAGCTTTCCTCATGATTTTTCCCTCCCTCCTTCCTTCCCTCCCTCCTTCCTTCCCTCCCTCCTTCCTTCCCTCCCTCCTTCCTTCCCTCCCTCCTTCCTTCCTTCCCTCCCTCCTTCCTTCCTTCCTTCCCTCCTTCCTTCCCTCCCTTCCCTCCTTCCTTCCCTCCTTCCCTCCTTCCTTCCTTCCTTCCCTCCCTCCCTCCTTCCTTCCCTCCCTCCCTCCTTCCCTCCCTCCTTCCTTCCCTCCTTCCTTCCTTCCCTCCTTCCTTCCTTCCCTCCTTCCTTCCTTCCCTCCCTCCCTCCTTCCCTCCCTCCCTCCTTCCTTCCCTCCCTCCTTCCTTCCTTCCCTCTCTCCCTCCCTCCTTCCTTCCTTTCCTCCCTCCCTCCTTCCTTCCTTCCCTCTCTCCCTCCCTCCCTTCCTTCCACTATTTTATTCTGCAAAGAAACACATTCCGGAAGACACATGTAAAGAGGAAAGAGTTGCTAGTCACCTCAGGGTTTGTCTGTACTAGGTTACACATATTTTTCGCCTCTGCAACTGTGGGGGTGGAAGGAGTAATACTGTTTGGGGTTGGGAGCTCAAAAGTCAGTAAATCTAGTTGGGATTTAAAAAGTGCCCCTTATTAATGATGATATTGATGGGCTAAAATTTTCCTGGATTAAAAAATATTATCTACCTGACATAGCTGTAGGTAGATCTTGTGGCTGTTTGGAATTCTGAGTTTCACTTGGCCTTGAGAAACTATGGATCTCAGAGTACCTGAGATCTCCACCCAAACCTGCAACTCCATGGGGACTTACTAGTTTAGTCCCTATTTGTTCTCTTGGGACTTTCCGAAAGGCAGTTGCTCCTAGGAGCGAGGTATTAGGGACCTGTTCAGTGCCTGGCACCACTGTGAGAAAGACTTTATTGACATTCTCCTGCTGCCTGTTCTTTAAGCACAGCACAAGGTGATATATGGAATTACCTCTGTTGACAGAAAATAGAAGGGAACCAGGGAGGGTTGAAGACATTAATGCATGTCCAACTTACTGAAGAAAGGGGGAGAAGGTTGGCTGGAAGCGTCCTATACTAATCATAGGAAGCTCAACAAAGGCCCAGGGAGTCCCTAATCAAAGTCTATCTAGCAAAGGAGTCTTTTGTTTCCCAAAAGGAGGTCTGCTTGATGTCCCTGCCTGATCAATGGACTAGTCACTGGCTTCAGCAGGATGTGGGAGCTGTAGACTCATTGTGAGTGCTCAGATAGCTTTAAAACCTTAGGAGCTGGGCCCCTCAGTTATATGTATTCCCTGTGAGTCTCTTTCCTTCCTATGATAGCATTTGCATGGGTGCCATACAAAGGAAAGAGAGAAGAGGTGGAATTCTGAGCATATTCCCCAAAACTTCTCTCAATTGCTTACTGACTTTTTCCTTTGCTTTTGAAAACCAGCTTGTTGCATGAAAATAACCCAGTCTCTACACCTGAAGCCAAGTGGCTCCAGCTGCACATATCTTTCCAGCCTCTCTGAGTTGTCCTGAAGTTCCTGCTTGTGGGCCCCGGAAGCCATTCTGGGAGCCAGGCTCTGGGGGTGGGTGGATAGGCCCTCAGTGGTGGTGTGCAACGCTTACACTGAGTACTGTTTCTTCCTGACAATGTTCATGCAGACACCGTGCACCATGGCCAGGAAAGGACAATCCCAGAGTCCCACCATGGGAAGATTCTACCAGGCCCTGTTCTAGAAGAGTAGCAAGAGGAACCCCAGGTTCTGAATACTGGTTCTGGTATTTTTTTCTTAGTTCCCTGGAGCCAGCCCCTTTGGCTATGTATTTCCTGTAATACTAGTTTGGATTTCAGGTATTTCCGTGTAATACTAGTTTACTTTGTCTTCCCTCTGGAGGGCTTCTGAAGCCTGGGAGCAGGGATCATGCACTATCTTCTCACTTCTTTCTCCCTACAGGGCTGACCCCAGAGCCTTCAACTACTCCAAAATCAATCCTCCCTGCCTCCAGGGATCACTGGATTGCTCTTCCAGGAACCCTCTGTGGGACCAAGCTCCTCGTTCCCAAATCTGAAGGATGGCATTGGCAGTGAGACCTACTCACACAGGGGTCACATTATTGCTTAATTGTTTCCCTTCTTGTTGCTTCTTCACCAGGGATTTCTCCTAGGAATCTTCTTTTGTCTGCCAGATCACCCAAAGCAAGGCAAGGCACCTTTTACTTAAAAGAAGCTTCAAATAAACCATCAACAAGACTCCAGGGAATCAAGATTAAAGCTGACGAACACTTTTGCAGCCAGAGTGGGAGAGCTGTATTGCTTCTGGAAGCAAGGGAAACCTCTGAACCAGGTGTCAGTGGTTCACTCCTGTAATCCTAGCTACTTGGGAGGCTGAACTGGGGGAGGATAGTAGTTTGAGGCCAGTTCAGGCAAAAAAGTTCTCAAGACCCCATTTCAACCAATAGCTGGGCATGGTGGGGCATTTCTGTTATCCACAACTACATGGGAGGTTAAGATAGGGAAGATTGTGGTTCCAGGCCAGCCCAAGCAAATAGAGGTTTGTTAGAACTCATCACAATGCAGAACAGCTGTGTGCGGTGTGGTGGTGCACTCCAGTCATCTCAGCTATGGCTGGAAGGTAAAATAGGAGAATCTTGGTTCAGGTCAGCCTGGGCAAAAAGGGAGACCCGATTTCCGAAATAACCAGAGTAAAAAAGTTCTAGAGCTGAGGCTAAAAATGGTAGTGTCTGCCTACTAAGTATAAAGCCCTGAGTTCAAATCCCAGTACCACCAAAAGAAATAAAGATGCGGGGGTGGAGAGAGGAGAAAGGAGAGAGAGCGAGAGAGAGGGAGGGAGGGGAGAGGGAGAAAGGGGAGGGGAGAGAGAGGGAGGGAGAGAGAGAGAGAGAGAGAGAGAGAGCGGAGAAACAGAGCATGAGCTGAGCAAGCTTGTGGAGCATGTGGAAGTGCAGGATGAAGTTCTGCAATGAGAGCTGGGCCTACAGATGTGACAGCCATCATCACAGGGTGGAAAGTCTTACAACTATGGCCACTCAGCTACTAAATGTAACATTGGAGCACTTTCTAAACAGTTGGGACCCTGTATCGTGTGAAAGTTCTCGGAGAGTAGCTAACTCTGCAGAAGATGATTTGTTTATGTGCTAGATAATAACCTAGGATTATTTACGCAAAAAACTATGATAACAGTAGGTTTGATACGCAGCCCCATTCGTAATTTGTTAAACCAGAAAGAGACATAGTGAGTCCTATTTGTTACAAAAGTGGAGAAAATATTTTAGGCTGGGAAAATCCAAAGTACAAAGTTGTACTGAATTTTTAAAAATAGGAGAGAAGAAGAGAAAATGCCAAATGGGTTCAATTTATCAGCAAGATGATTAAGTGGACATATGCAAGTCAACTTGGGACATATTTAGAAATATCCAGGGAATTCCAGCTGTCTGCAGGAGAAGAGCATATTTGCTCACCTATTTGACTTTAACGTACTTTTTTTTTTTTTGAGGTTCTGGAATTTGAACTCGAACCTCTTGCAGATGCTTTACCACTTGAACCATGCTCTCAGTCCCTTTTTGCTTTAGTTATTTTCAAATAGGGTCTCACTTTTATGCCCAGGTCAGCCTTCTATTTACACTTCCTGTGTAGCTGGAGTGACAGATGTGGGCCACCACACTCAGCATTTTATTGGTTAGGGTGGGTTTTTGCTAATTGTGTCCCTGAGCTCACCTGCAGCCTCTATCTTCCAGATCTCACTCTCCCGAGTAGCCAGGATTATAAGAGTGAGCAACTGTGCCTGGCCAACACACCCTTTTGAGAAGTGGTGTGACATAAGGCACAAATGTCTGGGTTAGAAGCCATTAGTCTGGACTCTGAGCCTGCTCTTCCACTTACTAGGGGTATGACTTTGAACTAGACATTTCATCTTCCTGATTCCCATTTCTCATCTGCAAAACCAACCTCCATCTATTTTTAAGTAATTTTGTTGAAGCTCCAAAGAGGAAAACATTCATAAAGTCCTCAAAACATAGCAGTTAATGAAAGTTGATTATTATGATTTCTGACCTCCTTGATGTACTCAGTGTGTTCTCCATCTTCTGAATTCCTGAAGTCTGTGAATGCTTGTATCCTTCATTTTTACCCTCCTGTATGATCTGTTATTGTCTCTTAATTGATTTAGGGGATCTCTATTGATTGTAGGATCTCTATGTTTTTGTTTTAATTTTAAATATTTTTATTAGTATATATATAAGTCATACATGGGGTTTTCACTGTGACATTTCCAAATATGCTTACAACGTATCTTGGTAAGATTTACCCCCTCCATCATTCTCCCTCAGCCACTCCCTTCTTTTTTCAAAAAATTTTTTATTAGTATATAATAGTTGTACAGGGGAATACATTGTGGTATTTACATATGTGCTTACAGTATGTGTTAGTTAGATTTACCCCCTCCATAGTTCTCTCTCTTCTTCCTTCCCACTTCTTAAAACAATTTCAACCAGTTTCATTGTTCTATTTTCATACAAGTGTATAAAGTTCACCAACCATATTCACCCTCCTTCACCCTCTCCATTCACCCTTCCCCTTCCACTAGTACACACTGCTGGACAGGTATGTAAGTGTACACATACCTGTCCATTTTTTGCAGAATCTTCTTAATTAGAGCATAAACTTACTGTGGGCAAGGTCCTTGTTTTAGACACTCACTGAATGCTCAGAACATTGTGGGTTCATAACAGGAAAGCAAAAATTGTTTTGATGATTGATTTCTGTGTCCATGAGGAGCAAAACAACCCCAAAGAGTTTACAGAGGAAGAAGATTTTGGGGTCGACATTGATGGATGGGTAAGTAATGGCAGCTAATGTTAAGAGACAGAATACCTGGTGAGGGTAATGATGTGATATTGTGACCTTTTTTTTTTTTTTAAACTTCTTACTTTTCTGGATGCTTGATTCCCCTAGAACATCCTACCAGGTTTTGAAGTCATTTATCACCCTGCTGCTTTGTGAGAAAATAAAATAAAACAAAATCAAGAGGAAAATCTCCATCCTACAGCTGGACAGCTCAGTTATTTTTAGGGACAGGAGAAACCAGTGTTTGGGACTCAGCAAAACACCCCACTCTGTTTGGAGTTGACCAGTCTCTGGGAATGTGTGAGACTAAGCATTTTTTTCAGCTGTAACTCTACAGCACATGTGAGTCAAAGGGAAACTTAAGCCATCTGTTTCTGATTCATTTACATTGAACTCATCAAAAAAGATGTTGACACATCCTTTGTATGGAGAAGTTCTCTGTGGGTTTTCAGGAAATTCCAACAAGTTGTTGGGTTCTTTTTGGTATACCAGGGTTCTTGGGTTTTGTCTTTACTGGGAACCCAATAAGAATGGAGAATGCTCTATTTTCATCCCAAACCCTCTAGAACTCTTCCCTTGAGGTGCCTCTGTGGTTCCCAGAGTCTGGTCATTTTGGAACGAGAACAAAATAAAAGACATCCCCAAGGTTTCAGATCTCCTATTCTTGTTCCCGGCAGCAGAGCCTGAGGGACAGCCCAGGAGAGAGATAAAGTGCTTCAGAGGCATTTTGGCCAGTAGACTAATTATGGGACAAAGAGAGTTTTGATTCCAAACACTGTGTGACCTTGAGCTAAAGCAGTTCCTTTTCTGTTTTTTAACTCCCCAAAATGTGGTGGGAGAATGACACTGCAATTTTTAATCCATCTCCTAGAGATAGCTCGTGTGGTTGATAATGTGGTTTGTGACTTTAGGAAACAAAAATATCACAGTAAGAAATTATTATTTTCCAGATAGACAGATGATAGTCCTGATCTCTTTGATGGAGTCTGTTCTTGTTAACCCGACTGTAGTATTGGGTGTGAATAATGCTTGCCCATCCCTATTCTTCCTTGGCTCAGTCAAAAGGTTCACCTTGGGGTGGTAGCCCCATATCCTGAATGATGCTGACTGTTCAACAATAGGATTAGGTTTTCAAAGCTAACCCTCCCAGTCTCTCCATTCATTTATGCCCTTGGATAGGCATGGAAGATTTGTATCCCTGCCTGTATAGACATAGCTAATATTCCATTGGAGGATATAAATGTGTATAATTCTACAGAGAATTCTGTAGAATTGAAAGCTGAAAAGGAACTGGGAACTCAAAAGTTCTAAACAAAGCTCAGCTCATTTGTACTTTTAAATAATTAGAAGTGATTAAGCAGCAATGACATATACTTGCATTGTTATTAAGGGTAGGAAAGGAGATTTGACTGGGTCTTTCTGAAAATGGAGATGGAGGAAAAAGCAAATTATTTCATGTCTGTGCCCTGTGATTCAGGCTGATTATCTTCCTCTCTTTTCCCATCTGCCTAGCATAGGAAGAGAATATGATAATGAATGGAGCATGGAGCATGTTTTTCAATAAGCTTCTTCTCTTCCTCCTCTCCTTTTGGGCACATTTTGCTTGTGTCTGCACTACCTAGTTTTGGCCAGAAGAGACTAAGACACTGACTGACTGGCAGATTGGTTATTCTTCACAGATGAGCTACTCAGCACCAGAATGGAAGGATTGGGGTGGGGAAAGGGGAAAGGAAAAGAGAGAAAGAGGGGAGAGAGAGAGAGAGAGAGAGAGAGAGAGAGAGAGAGAGAGAGAGAGAGAGAGAGAGAGAGAGAGGTACAAATGCCATAGTACTAGGGATGGAAAGAGGAAGAGGAAAGTGTGTGTGGGCAGAAGGGTGAGAAATGCAGCAAGGAAAGAGAAAGTGGGCCAAGGCTGCGGTGCAGATAGGAGAAGAAGGCAGTCAGGGAAGGAAGGAGAGGAGCAGAGTGAAAGGGCAAGAAGATGGGGGTTTGGGAAAAGCATAGGTTTTGGGGTCAGAGCCAGAACAGCTTTCTGCCAGGTCTGCTGCCCAGCAAGCTGTGGGAACATCTGTATCCTGGTGGGGGTGTTTCCAAATGGAGCTGCTTCTTTGCTGGACTTCTCTCTCATACACTAGCATGCCTGCCCACTTATGCCCCTCCCACAGGGCTTACTTTTCCTCTTTCCATTTGTGCCCAGACAACTAAATCAGGGTGGATGTAGCCAACTCTGGGGTCAACTGGCGGGGAAGAAGCCTTTGCTACTGGGCATCATGACTCCAGACTGAGATGACTGGTTGCACCAATGCTTTCTTGACCTCTCCTTGAATAATTCTGAGTGTGTGGAAAGAGCAGAGGAAAAGGAGTCAAGGGGATAGAGTCACTGGGTTGTCCTGGCAAATCATGGTTCTTCTCTTGAATTTCAATCACATTATCTGTGGAATAAGGAGCTGAAATCCCTTCCTGATGATTTGGGCAGAAAATATATTTCATAAAATCTTATTTTATTATTCTTTGTTATCTGATTCCTGAGTTTGGATAGAGAAAGTTCAGATGGAAGTAGGAAGCTATTGTTCTCTCCTCACCACCTTTCTTCTTTTGGTAGTATTTTAGAGTTCTGGTGGGTCCTATGGAGGGGTCTCTAAGCTGGTGTCCATCTGGAGGGAGGCTTACTGATGACCTCAGGTGTAAGAACTAGCCTATAACTTGAAAAAGTAGGAAAAGCGTGTTCTCCAGGTCTCTTTGGCTTCTATGGTAATCACTTAGTCCCTTCCAGGGTCCCCATCCCTGGATGTCACCCATGGCATTCCAGCTGACATAATCTCTGCAAAGCTGTCATCTAACTTGAAAGGTTCTAACTGCTAATTAGGTGAAGAGAAGTTCTTGTTCAGCTCTTTCCTGGGAAATCTCACTGGAAAGGTCTCCCTGCCCCTTCCGCAGGTGGCTAATCTCCTGCTCCTTCCTTTACTTCCTCTTGCCACCTTCTCTTCTGCACCTCCCACGGTACCTGAGGAAGATGTCCTAGGGGTGAGAATCCTGAGCAGCTTGGCAGGCTGAGCCCCCTTGTATAGCTTCATGCTTGTGGAGATGGTTGGTGATTTCAGGGGATGTTCTTGGCTCCATTTGGTGATCAGAAGCCAGAAATGAAGGTTTGGCTGGTAGGCGCAGCCCTCTTTGCCTGCTCTTAGGTTTGGCCCTAGAGAAATGCCTATAATTTACTTTCTAGGGATAACAAGAGCCAAACTGCAAGTGAAATCATCAGTGGACTCCAAGTCAGACTTTCCTCACCTGCCTGCCCTGGTAGGGAATCCTCCCTCCCACAGGCTCCCTGCTTCCATCTGCTAAGATCCTATCTGAGGGGCAAGTACTTGAGTGCGGGTAGAGCATGGCTCTGTCCTTGCAGTGTTACATGCTTATGCAGGCCTAAACTAAAGAGTGAAGTTCCCTTCCTAGGCCTCCATTTGTGATGGTGACAGGTTTAGGTTCATATGGCCCCTTGAAATCACCCACATTATTGTCTGATTTGGTCTCCTTAAAGCTCCCCACTGGCCCAGGACATTGATGTGTACTCAAGTGAGTAGTGGAAATTGGAAGGGGCACTGGGAGAGGAGGATGTGTCTGAATCTTGAGGAAGCTCCAGTGAGAGGTCCTGGATGTAGGACCACCATGTGTGATTTACTATCCCCAGTGGACAGTGCAGGTTGAAATGTAACAGATATATTTATCTGAGTTCATTACTATATATCCCAGTACCAAAGTGAGCCTACAAGGCGGAAATGGGATTACTATTTGTTGAAAACCTATTATATGTTACTTAATAGTTCATTTACCCCTCACAACAATCCTACGAGGTAAGCGTCATTACCCAGGTAAGCGTCATTACCCTCTTTCACAAATGAGGACACCAGGGCTCAGAAAGATTATGAAAACAGCCTCAGATCACACAGCACAAATGGCAGAGCTGACAATTTGACCTGGATAAAGGAAATCAACATGTTTGGATCCTGACTGTCCTGGGGAGGCACTCAGAGCTTTGTCAGAGGAAGAGATACCAGCCAATGATTTTTTTTTTCTGCTCCCAGTGGGACCGACCCCATGACTCCCAAGTCAAATTTTTACCCCTTTCAAAGCCAGCGTTAGACTCAGTCCTTCTGGGAAGCTTTCCATTCCTCCTTCTCATATCCTTTTCTCTCCTAGGTTGTCTTGTGCAGAAGAACCAACTAAGTTAATTCTCCATGTAGACTCCATTCCCTGTCTGGTCTGGGGACTCCTGGCTGGCTCAGAAGAGGCCTTTTTGGTCCTGCTCCCTGAGACTCCTGCCACAGTCCATGCTGAGGGAGTCACTGAATAACTAGCATAGGTAAGCCTCAGGAACTTTTTCTAGACTCTTACTGCCTGGCTCCGACCTGAATAAGCTTTGCTGGAATGCAGGAGCATGAAGGGTGCTGAACTTCAGGAGGGTCCCTCACTCTAGGAAGGCTTATCTGGGTTCTTACCAAGGACAGCAGAGGCAGAGAATTGGCTGGTCATTCACATGGTTCTCATTCTGCCGCAGAAGGTGCTGGGTTCTTCGCCTTAGCCCAGTATCCTTGCCCTCAAGTTAAGCCCTAGGGAACTTGCTGGCTATTCCTTCATTTATGTTAACTTTGTACAATAAGGACATGGCATTAGTGGGTACATAGAGTCACATTCACTACTCTTGCTGACAGACATGAACATTTTCCTCCTAAGACACTGAGCTTCCCAGATGGTGTTATATATGGACTTCTCTCTATCCAGCACTGTTGTCACTCCTGCTGGACACCTTGCTTCATCTGGGCACTGCTGCCACCTCTGAGTCACTATGCCCCACTTCACTTTCCTGCGCCAGGCCCTTTATAACACTGAGCATCACAGCCAACCTCCATTCATCACTATGCCCACTTTTGCATACCTCAGGGATTATTCCAGGGGTGGAAGTTGTATGGAGTCAAAGGAACAAGAACAGTGGATTCCTCATTACACATATGTAACACAATTTTGATGGGGTCTTTAGTAGAAGACTCTGTGCTGTGATGGCTGTTGGCATTTTTGGCAAAGTAGTTTATTCTGGATTTTCCTTGTGGTCTGGTTTTCCCCTTAGATTTAAGCTGGGCTAGGAGGGACATAAGGGACGAGCATCAGACTCCCTTCGGAATGAGCTTCCTTCATAAACCACTCCTGCATTCCCTCTGGGGACAAGCTTGGTTTTCTGACTCCTACTTATTTTAAGATGGTTCTCTCTGGAAACCTGCTCAATTCTTCATTAAACAGACACCCAATGGGATCACCCCAGCTGCTTTCCAGAACTGTCTTTACTCCAGCAAGCTGAGTGGGGGAACTTACTATTCTGTCCCTCTTGGCATTGTGTCTTTTCTGCTACCCAGAGCAGGTAGAAATGCATACATGAGTTGTGATGTCTGTAAGCATCTTCTTTCTGCTCCTGCCTAAATCCTACTTCTCTTTTAAGGCCCATCTGAACCCTCACTGCCTTGGGATGCTTCCCTTGATAATTCAGCCTTCGTAGTAGTTCCTGTATTCAACTCATACAGCATGGTATGAACCACCTGTATGATCATGGGACCACTTTACCCCCAAGCGTGTAATTAGTCTCTTCTGTCTCTTAAAGCATTCACTGCTTGGCTCAGTGAACTTTCTATGCTTCAGTGACTAACACCAGGTCTGGCTGATCTGGGGCTGAGAGGTCCTGGCAACCCCACTCCCACTGGAGATTAGCTCCTTTCTTTGTGCTGCCCTAAAGTCTTGACTTAGTTAATTAAGACACAACAAGACATCTGAGGAACTGGAGTCTTCTGTTTGCAAACCACACTTCATTCAGTCTTATCCTCATCCCCTTGGCTACCCAGCTATAGCCCTGTAAGCACAAGTGCCTGTCCTTCTTTTCAGGTTTTGCTTTTCTACCTCTAAGGAGGAATATTTAAATGTATGGATTTTGGCAAAGGTTTAAAACCAGTAATATATAACAAAAATTCAGCATATCATTCTGCATATTTTCTAACTCCATCTAATAAAGAAATAATCCAAGATGGCACCTGCTAAGAAAACTTAGTTTATTGAAATATGAGTGTAATATAGAATATAGCCTGGCTAATGCACTAGGCTGCATGATATTAACGCCTTATACTTCAGCTGCTGTGTTTAAAAGAAGTCTCTCATGTATTTTATTTTATTTTATTAGGAACCATATCATTAGTTTTTAAAGACATTGTGAGTGAGAGACATAAGAAAGGAGATTTGGACGATTAAAAAAAAAAAAAACCTTAGCAACTCGACCTGCCTTTCTCTACAAATGAAACAAACCAAAAAAAAAAAGTTTTTTTTATAAACATTTTTTTTTCTGGCTGGGATATTAGGACAGTATATTAAATTCCCCCAAAAGGAGGCCCTAGAACTATTTACATAATAATGTCTCCACTGTGGTTGTGACAGATGGGCTTCACTGACGCAGACATACTGTTAGGGGCTTAGCAATAGATTAAAAAAAACACCACAATACTGTGTAACATAATAAAAGTGTATTGTAATGTACATCATAACTTGTGGCCAAGGTTAAATTTGCAGTTGGAGTATGAAAGTCGTATTCCATTATACAAAATAGATGTTACATGGAAAAGCATTAAAGATGAGTTGACTCCACCATTTATTTTTAGTTTATATTTTATTCTATTTCCTTGGCTGTATTTATGCCATATATTTTTTATCAGATCAGATGACATTATTATGTGGTCCTGACCCCCACCTTGGAGAGGGGGTGGCCTGGGATCTTCAGACTTCTCTAGCTTTGTGAATTCATGTTTCAGGGGTTTTGAGGTTTTATTCCATTTAAAAATGGTGTTTGATATGTTTCTTTTTTTTTGCTTTATTCAAAGTTTCTTGCTGGAGCAGAGGCCAGCAGTGGCTTCTGAGGGTGGCCTCTTTGGATACAACCTATAGTTTGGATGGGTAGGGGACTTTCCTTACCCATCAGGGGTGATGAAGACTTGATAGCTGAGAATGATGTGAACAATCCTATAGGAGATGAATTGGAACCATGAACAAGAAGGTGACTATCTTATTTTGTTCAGGACTTGACCACTAATTCCAACTCCATGGACTATGCCCTTGAACTCACTAACAGTCCACTAGCATGTTCTCCAAGTATTACAAGGGAATTAGTGTTTTCTTTAGGCCAGAACACTGGTAATAATGTCTAGACCTCTAAAGGAAAGATGAATTTTTGAGGCACACCTAAGACAGTAGACAAAAGTCGCCTTTCATAAATAGATCCTCTTTCCAGTGCCAACTTGGGAAGTTGGAGTACACTATTTAAGGGAGATGACATTTTCCCTTAAATCAAAGGACCTAATCAATGCAGAGTCTGGATTCCACTTTAACCAAATAACATTTACCTTGATTTAAGCAGTCTTTATTTCTGATATCTTCTGTTTTGATCAAAGTCAGCAACTTCTCAAAAGACACCAAGGAATCCATAGACACACCATGTCTGAATACCCCATGATAGCTTAGGGAATTTTAGGGCATGGCTTTAACCAGGGTCTTCCCCTGGGAGTTAGTCCAGAATATTCTGAAAGATGGAGGCATTAGAGAGACACCCAGCATGGGCAATGAGCCTGACTCAGGGAGTTCAGTTTGAGCTCATCTGGGGATGCTGGGTGTTTCTGTGGTGGGCTGATCACCAACCTTAGGAAGCTCAAAAGACAATAGATGTGGACCATTTTGGGCAGAAAATAGTACCATCTTCTAAAAGGACTCAGTTCTGCATTCTAGTTTCTGTAGATAATGGGACCTCAAGCATAATCTGAATCTATGGCTACCTGCATGAAGTTTTTTAAAAAATTATTTTTATTTATTAAGTTTTTGGCAGTACTGGGGGTTGAACTCAGGGTCTCATGCTTGCTAGGCAGGTGCTCTACCATTTGAATCACTCTGCAGCCCTTTTGTGTTGGTTATTTTTGAGATAGGGTCTTGTGAACCATTTGCCTGGACTAACTTTGAACTGAGATTCTCCTGATCTCCGTCTCCTGAGTATCCAGGATTGCAGGCATGAGCCACCAGTGCCTGGTTGCATGGAGATATTAGAAGTATTAGAAAAGCCTATTGTTCACATCAATACTGTTCAGTAGCCACAAATATGAGGCATATACAATTTAAAGTTTATTAATAATAACATTTAAAAAACTACAGAGTCAGATAACTAATAAAGTTGAATCCATGTATCTGAAATGTTCCTAATTTTAACATCTTATTTATACAAACACTAATGAGATACTTTGCATACTTTTCTTTGAAATTCCATGTTTGAGTACAGACTCAAAGTATATCATAATTGGGATCAGCTACTTTTCAAATGCTCAGTAGCCCCATGTGACTGGCGGCTACTGTATTGAGCAGAGTGGTCTCAAATGATTTTGCTCCTCTGGAGTTCTGCTGTTGAGTGGGGGAGGGGGAGGAGGAGGGAAGGGAGTGGATTAAGAGATTATTACCCATTCTAACTCAAATCTCCTTTTAAGTATTTATATTTTAATCACTTGTCAACCTTTAACAACAGTGATCAAATTTCTAAGCCCCTTTCTAACACAGCTGGGGTAGAGATAGGACTAATGATTTAGCGCCACTGGTGGGTTTGGGCACCAAGGGTAGTTGGAAGGCAGCTAGAGGGACACATCACCTAGGAAGCTGTGTGCGGTCAATAAATAGTTGAAATGAAAACATGGCCAGTATTAAGAAAATGTTTTGAACATTTCCCTACTACAGAAGTGAAAAGAGTGCAGGACTGGGGCTGGGTTCCTGGATTTGCTAGCCCTGCTATATGGCTTTAGGGTAAATTGTGAATCTATCTGAACCTCGTTTATCTTATATAATGTGGGAATGCTAAGCTCTTTCCTGCTTAAAAGACTATTGTGAGTCTCAAACTATGATTCACAGAAAGTGGCTATGTGTAAACACTAAAGTCCTCTGATCATGTGAATTGCACACCAACTCTGGAATATTCTCATGTCTGTTCCAGAATTAACTCCAGAGAAGCAGATCTTATTGAGGACTTAGTTCTAAGACAGGGACTGTGACCAGGAGGGAGATGCTACAGTTGGGAACAAAAAGCTCAAATGAAAAAACAGAAGATAGAAGAGAATTCTCAAGGAGTGGATTCCACTGAAGTCTGAGAGGAGACGATGGAGAGAGGTATAGTGTTGTACTAACGGGATGCAGAAGATTTGAAGAGGCAGAGAAGGAAGGGTGAGAGTGTTCCTGGTTGGGGGACATGGTACAGACAAAGGCTGGGGGTGGGAATGAAAAACCACACATTGTAGTATTAAGGTACCTCCTGAATAGGATAGAAGTGAGGATCAGGGAGGGATGACCCGTGAGTCCTTTCTCTGCTAGCATCTTTCCTGAGGAATTAGCCATCAGATCAAGCTTCTGATACCCATGTCTTCTGTCTTGCCCTGAAAGTGGGTCATCCACCACAGAGGAGACCAGCCTACTTGAGATAAATATGAAATATGACCACAGCCAAGGTGGTAATGCTTGACAATCTCCAGGATGACTCTGGGCAGCTTAGGGAAAAAAGACTCTTATCTTAGGACGTCTCTCTGCTGCCAACACTTGACTCAGAAATAAGTCTAAACAAAGACCTCAAAAGAAACAAAGTCATCAGACATTTCTGAAGGTTATTGAAACAATTGCTGGCTTTCAAGCCAGCTTTTGTTTTTAAATCAGGGTGTTTGTTGTTTTACATGTATACACAATGGCCCTACCTGCCTGAATTGTATACGCTCCCTCATTTCCCTAGCAGCACACACACACACACACACACACACACACACACGAGGACAGAACTGCTCTGATTTGAGAGCAATGAATGAATGAAGACTCAAGGCCAAGCTCTTGTATAAGATTGTAAATCAGATAACTGTAGAAATGACACTAGGGTCATACTTGTCCTCTCTCCTTGTCCCCTCGTCTTTTCTCTCCTGTCAATTCTCCATCAGTGCTAATATCCTTCAAGCTTGGGGTCTTTGCTTGCCTGTCACTTTTCTCTCCATCCTTTGTTATACCTTTTTTTAAGTTTCAGTTGGGTCTAGGAATGTGGGATTTGGACAGGGACAAGTTACCTTTGTAAATTATTTTTCATCAGTTTGGGTGGGTTAGGGGGTTTCAAAAATGCCTTTTGCTCTAGGAGTCTTGACAGGCCATCTACAGGTCCTTCTCTGAACTATTCATGATGAGAGGAACTGTTCTATCTGAATTTAAATAATTGCTATTTTATTTATTTTTTTTAATTTTTTTTTCATTTTTCTTTTATTATTCATATGTGCATACAAGGCTTGGTTCATTTCTCCCCCCTGCCCCCACCCCCTCCCTTACCACCCACTCTGCCCCCTCCTTCTCCCCCCCTTCAATACCCAGCAGAAACTATTTTGCCATTATTTCTAATTTTGTTGTAGAGAGAGTATAAGCAAAATAATTGCTATTTTAAAATGTTCTTCTATTGGACAGAAAACTCAAGCAGTGGCCGTTCTCTTTTTTTCCCATGTATACCTTAGGCTTAGGGCAGAGCTTAGCTCTTTTAATAAGTAAATTGAGTAGATAAACACAACTGTTATTTTACAAAATAAATTTACTTGCTAGTCAATTCTTGATCTTAAACCCTGGCCAGAATCTGAGATAAAGCCATAGTTTTTCTAAGGGTTTGACTTTGGCCAAACTTGTCCCATATAAATTCTTGGACTCTTACTACCATGATGATAGGCAGACTAGGTCATAAACACTGCCACAGCTTAACCAAAATGACCCACCAAAGATACAAGAATGACCCCAATAATGCTCGAAAAATAAAGACAGTGGAATACCCAATTAATACAGAGCAGAACATGGTGCCACTGTCCACTGCCCTCTGGTACTGGGATTCTGCACTGCCCATTGGATAATGCATTCTCCGTGAGTAAGGATGAAAGTCAAGGTTGGCTTCCAGCAGTTTCTATAGTCTTGGAACTAAATTTTACCTTCAGAATTAGAGTCTGGTTAGTTTGCACCAAAGTGAGGGGGGCTACAAAGTCTTTAGGGGTGCCAGTAACTATGTCATTATGACTTCAATCTTCAGGAAGGAAAACTAGCATGTACTATGTGCTATTTATGTGCCATATAAACATACCTGGTCAATACCAGGTATTTCAAATACATTCTTTTACTTAACTTTCATAACAATTTATGACTATGGATTATTTTAGACAGAATTGAGGTTCCTTGCAGTGAGTAGATGCTCATCGCCACACAGATGGCTGTCAACACCAAGACTGACATCTTTGTTTTGCATCAGTGGACAGATTTCGAATGGGGAAGAATCGAATGGACTGAACTGATATGGAATAGAGTGGAAAGCACAGGATGGGTTAGAATAGGATTAAAGTGCATTACCATTTTCCCTTCCCTCTTCCCCAAAAGGGTTTGAAGTAGGGAATCCCAGTAGGCAAATCTTCTCCAGGGATTTGCAATTTGAAGGAAGGTAGGCATTTTGAAAGGGAAGTATCTCCAGAGGTGGAATGCCAGGTACCTAACAGAGGGTGAGGAAATAGCAGAAAGCTGTGGTGAAAGGGATGTGAGGACTTGGGACATTGCCCTGTGTTTGGAGCTCATGCATAAGCTGTTTGCACCTGATTATTTCTTGCCAGGCCTACTTCCTCTGCCCTTTCCTGTCTGGTTCCCCTGCTTTCTTTTTAGGACTAAGTGTTGCTAGGCAACTCCAATCTGGAGCTGCGTTTCTCACTGTGGTGAGCAGCTTCCACGCAGGGACACGGAGTCTGATGGAGTCAGTGATTACAGGTGTCTGTGCAGAAAGGAAGACAGCAGGAGCTACCTCCCCTAACCCGTCCTTCCCTCCCACAAGTGGAGAAGATGGGAGATCTGGTCAAGGGAAGCAGAGCTCTGCTTAGGCCGTTTGCTGTCTCTCCTTCTTGTTCTGCCTCCTCCTCCTACCTGAGGGACTTCCTTTAATATGGGCCCCAGAATCTTCCTGGTGCTCTGGCCTCCTGCTGCTCCACTGAAACCCATATGATGTGATCTGGACCACCCAGTCCCTTAATATGTCACTTGAATCTGCCGCCATCTGTTTCCTTGTTAGGGGCATATCACATACATAGGTAGATTCCCAAGGCTTAACTTCAGCAAAGCATCAGTAGGCCCTGGTAGAAGAAAGATGAGTGCAGGGCCTACTACACCTGGAACTTGGAGAGGTGAGAGCTATACTGGGTGTATTTTCCTTTTGCTCAGGTGATCCTGGGAAGGAATATTTGTTTACAATTGGTCTGAGCTCATCTCTAGAGCCCAGAGGGGCAGCAGCAGGACCAGAACTGAGGAAACTCAGAGGACAGCCTGAGCCCTCTGCCATGCAAATGTAAATGTTTACTTAGAGTATCTTGTGCCAAGTACCACCCATGCTTGATGCAGGGGAGCAACAAGCAAGAAAACGTTGAGACTCTAGTTCCCTTCCACTGAAATAGTGCTCCTCAGTGGTAGAAGTCTTGGGTCCCTTTCAGTGTTCTTGCATGAGGCCCAGGGCCCAGGAACACCTAGCATCCCCGTCACTATGGCATTTCTCCAACCAGTGACGGGGGTGCTCCTGAGTAGGAGGCTGGCTTCTGAGGACCCCCACTGTGTGGCAGTATCCTGAGGAGGGCTGAGGGCTGGCTGATGGGCACTGCCTTCATTGAACCTCACTGAAGTTTGGGTTGTCAGTCCAAGAGAGCTCTGGAAAACCTGGTGACCTGGACTTGACAAACCAGAGCTCTGTATATGGGAACGGAGGCTGTCAATCAGAGCTCACACCTACACTTGGTGAAGGAGGAGCTCTTTTTCTGCTGTAGGTACCAAGCTGCTGGCCTGTGAACCAGAGCTGCACTGAGCTGTTTATACTGCCCTTGATGAAGACACAGGCAACCCAAGAAAGTCAGAACCAGGCAGAGAAGAGAGCCAGCTGGTACAAGGACAACTTTTTTTGCTTGGGATTCACAAGTCAATACATTTCTTTTAAAGCATTCTAAAAATTAATTAGTTAATTAATTTTGAATACTTAATATGGCTTAAAGTTCATTTGTTGGAGGCCTTTATTTCTGGCAGTACTGGTGTTTGAACTCAGGGCGCTTGAGCCACACCTCCAGTTCTTTTTTTCTCTGGTTATTTTGGAGATAGGGTTGCTTTTTGCCTGGATCAAAATCTTCCTAATTTAAGCTTCTCATTGTAGCTGGGATGATAAGTACCTGCCATCATGCCCAGATTTTTTCGTTAAGATGGGGTCTTACAAATTTTTTTTACTGGTCTAGCCTTGAACTGTGATCCTCCAGATCTCAACCTTGCACGTAGCTTGGGATGACAGATGCGGCCATCACTCCCAGCTCTTGGTTGAGATCGGGTCTCAGGACTTTTTGACCCAGCAGGCCTCCAACTGTGATCAAGTCTGGGTGGGTCTAGAACTGCAATCATCCTGATCTCTGCCTTCCAAGTATTAGGATTACAGATGTAAGCCACTGAACCTGGCTATTTGCTAGAAACTTAATCCTCAAAGCAACAATGTTCTGAGGTGGGACCTTTAAGAGTTGCCTAATGTTATTATTGTGGGAATGAATTAACTATCGCAGAAGTGGGTTGGTTATTGCAAGGGTGATTTCGTGGTAAAGAGACGAGTTCAACTTTCTTCCCCTTTCTCTATCTTCTCCAAACACATGTGGGCTCTTGACCCTTTCATCTTCTGCCATGGAATGAGACAAAAAGGCCTTCACCATAGGCAGAGCACTTGACTTCAAACTTCCCAGGCTCTAGAACTGCAACAAGTAAATCTCTGTTCTTTATAAATTACAGTCTCAGGCATTCTGTCATAGCAGCACAAAGTGGACTATAATGGCTGCTTTGCATGGGTTTATTACTAGGTCAGCCAGATTTCTCTACTTAAATGTCTTCATCACTTTCCCCTCTCCTGAATCCAGTATGCAAGTATCCAAGACTGACCTCCAGACAGAGGAGATGGGGCTTAGATTAAGCTTGTCTTAGTCAGACCATCATGTTTCAGACTGAGTCACCTTGTTCAGCCTTTTCTTTCTGTCAAAAGACATTTGTCATGTACTGTCTTTTCTGAGTCCTGTCCTCTTTTTTGAACTCCTTTTTAAAATTGCCACTGGGCTTTTGACTAAGTTACTTTAGGGTATTGAAGACTAAAAATTGTCCTGGTATCAGTGAGCCTATGTGGCACATTTACAGTTTGGAGTAGAGTCATTTATGCCATAATCCATGCTTCTAGGTACCCAGTGGTAGAAGCTCAGGCTTAGGCCAGCTGCTGAAGAGGTGACATCATGGGTGCTCCTCCTACTCACTCTGAGGTCCCTTGGCTGGGTGTTCAGTTTCTCTGTGTGTCCATGGCTGAGGGCCAGCTTGCCTGGCTCATGGTGAAATGCTGGGCACTACCACATCTAGGAGGTCACGTCCTTCCCATAGAAGTAGGGGAAAGGTTCTGAGGAGAGCTTTTGGAAACAGACATCCGATGGGCCCAAGTCCTGATATGGCTTTGAAGTCTCAGTGACCTTGTAGGGCTTTGCTCTTCTCATTTATAAAATGAAGGAATCTCATGAGCTGCAGCCTAAATCCTCCTCCAGCTCTGATGTTGTAGACGGGGTGTCTGAGTGACTTCAGGCCTTTTGTGCTTTAGGGTGATGGTGAACTTGCAGGAACATAGGGATGTTTGGTTGGATACTTTTCACAGCGTACTCACATTTCACAATCTTTTCCTAATCTTCTTGTTTCCTTTGGCTGGTTCCAGATTTGTTTTGAGACTTATGTTCATTCCACATAGAGCAGTGGGTGGGAAGTATAAAGTTTTGAGCTGTCACAATTAGGGGTTCCGGCTACAAAAAGACAAGTAGCCAAGACCTCGAAAGAGATAATTCACCATTGGCAAGGGCAGTTGCTTGCTCCTATAATTCTAGCTACTTGGGAGGTAGAGATCAGGAGGATTAAGGCTCATTACAGTCCAGGAAAAAAGTTAGTGAGACCCTGTATCAAGCAACAAGCTGGGCATGGTGGTACATGTCTGCAATCCCAGTTTTCAGGAGGTATAAGTAGGAATATTGTGGTCCATGGCCAGCTCTGAGCAAAAACTAAACCCTATCTGAAAAGTAATTAAAGCAAATGGATCAAGTGGTAGAGCACCTGCCTGGCAAGTAGAAGGCCCTGAGTTCAAACTATAGTATTGACAAAAAAAAAAAAAAAAAAAAAAGATGGTCCACTACACTGTTATCTCATCTGTTATATGGAAATGATGTCACTTTGCTCACTCACAGACTTGGTTGTGACTTAGATAACATTGTACATGAAAATGCAAGGAGAGATTTCTGCTTTGAGGTTGGTGGAGGCCAACGTATAACTTAATTTTGGTCTTCCTGCATCCAGGTTCATCTGGCACCAACTACCTGAGTGGCTCCACCAAGGTTAAAGACCTGTACCTGAGGTGCACCAGTGGGGAAGTCAGTGCCATGTCTGCCCTTGGCCCTTGGGTCTACCTCCAGCAAAGCTTGGCAACCAGTGACTGGCCATGGCCCATTCAGAGCAGACAGGCCCAGACTCTGCTCTAATTGTCAAAACCCTGAAGGAATCAACCAGAATCTGAAAGCAGCAGGAAAGCATTAAGAATAGTGAAAACATTACTTTTGGTGATATTATCCAACACTGCCTAACAGATGCAGCTCAAATCATTAGCTAGAGAACTCTGGAACCATTAAAGAGGTCTGGGTTCTGTCCAGTCTGTGGGATGCAAAGTTGATGACCACTACCTTCATGGTGTCAGGGACACCTTCATCAGTGATGTGGCAGGATGCCCACCTAGTTAATAGCTAGGTACAAAGCAAAGTATTTTAGTAAAGTTTCATTTGACAACCAGAGAAAACCATATCAGGGAAAAGTGTTTAATTCTGGAAATGTACTTGGGAAAATAGTGCTAGTTTTTCTGCCACACCCAGGAAGCAGATGGTAGAAAATTCTTTCACCAACAACAGGAAGTGATAGGGGAGTTACTAGCTTAGCCTCACATAGCAAGTTTGGTGACCGAGGTACAGTCTGCTGGAAGAACAGGAGGCCTTCCTCCTGGTGCCCTGTTGGATTGCTGTCCCCTCCATTGCTAGGTTAGAGATTTGAGTCACAGATGAGGCAAATGCTTGCTTAGGCAAGGAAAAATGTGTTGCCAGCTTGCTCCACAGGGAAGGAGACTCCGTGAAACAATATGAAGCTGAAAATAGAGCGCCTCAGTAAAAAACCTACCAACTGATGACTATGTGGTGGTGGAGGGGTGGAGACCTACTCGAGGAAGATGGGAGCTGAAATGAGAATGTGACACTACTGCTTACTGGACTGCTGAACACACACTCTGGCCAGGGATTCAGAATCCATGTCATAGGAAAGGGTCCTGTTGGAAAGGCTCGTTTAGCAGTGCTTGCCTGCTGGGGTCTGTGAACATCCTGATACAGTCCAGGGCTTGAACAGGGGCCAAAGATTTATCCCAAAACTGCAAGCCCTGTACAAAGATGATCCTGGATTTAGAACAGAGGAAAGGTACTTTGAGGGAGTTCAAAGAACGGGCACATGCTCCCTGATGGCTGATTGCTGGATATTTTGAGAGGCGACTGGAGCATGCTTTCCCTCTCTGCTTCTCCCTGGGGTCTTTTTTCCAACACGGCTTCTCTCCATTAGTGTTTTCCAAAGCTTTCGAGCTGGAAAGGCTTAATATGGAAATTCCTGCAGCGAGGGGAGCAGGCCTCTCCCAGTTGGGGTTTGCTAAGACCGTTATTCTGATGATCTTAATGATGCTGATTAATTGGCACTGTGATGGATATGGTGAAAGTAATGAGGACAACCTATGTAGGTGCAAGGGAAGATGGTGAGGGGGGGATAGTTATAGTGATGACAATGACTGGGAGATCAAATTTAGAAATTTGTTGAGAAATGTAGGGAACTAACCTTAACTTGAGCTTCATTTTATTACCTGGAAAAGATTATTGGAAACACACACACACACACACACAGAGAGAGAGAGAGAGAGAGAGAGAGAGAGAGAGAGAGAGAGAGAGAGAGAGAGACTAACTTTGGTAAAGGAGAAAAATACATTTTATCCATGGTTAGTTCTTGTCAAACCAAATACTTAGTGTCACAAGTAGATTAGATACCATGTCTCTTGCTTTCTGGTGAGGTTACCTAGGAAGCCCAGTGAAGTGCACATTGAAATAAAAACTGAAGTTGATATGTGTGACTACAAATCAAGGACCTCTAAAATGCTAGATGGATACAAAAAGAACCCAACCCATACTCGTTTCCCTGCTTTGAGTAGTGTTTAGAGGAGAAGGACAAGAGAGTCAATCAATCTATCTTCAGGTTTGGAGTCAATCCTTCTCCTTCAAAGAGCATTTCATGTAAGGCTACACTTGGAACAGGTCCACCTTCTTCTCTACTTCCTCCCTTGAGTCATGACAGTCTTACCTTCTTGAGTCAGTGTCTTGCTGGTGATGTGACAGCATTAAGGTACATCCCTAACAGCAAAGGACAATTTAAGGGTCTATGAGGGCTAGTAAAAGAGGGGAGCAACAAGAGTTCAAAGTAATCTTAATTCACTAATTATCAAAAACAGTAACAAAAGTGATGTACCAAATTTAATCAGTTCTCATCAAGTAAACAGACTGTCAGCCAATTTTGTGAAGTTGTGAATTATGACAAGTTTGGTTTCAGAGTTCCTAGACTTCCCTTCTTGTAATTGTTCTCTCTGGGTGTCTTCACCTATGTACCGCTGCCTTAGTTGTGTTCAGTTACCTGCTCCAGTCTAGGGACAAACTCCCATGAACACATCCACTCTGCAGTGTTTGGGCAGAGTGACGATAGTACTGGTGCTGCTTCTCTGCTTCCTTTCTAGGGGATTATCTTTTTAATAAAAGAGCCTGAAAAGGAAAATGCTTATACCATGAGGAGATCTGAAATGGTGTATTAGCATATAGCAGGGTCTTTGCTCTTCAAATCACACCACATATGTGCACCTATGCTATGGCAATGCAAATAGTGGCTGACAAGTTCTGTCTTCTCTTTGGGACTGTAGTCCAGGTTTGCATCTTTATACACTGAGAGTGTGAAGGCACAACTATTTTACTAACATATTGGTTACCAAAAATTTTGGTTTTCCAAGATAATAGCTACTTCCTGAGAAAAGGGCAAGCCCAGAGACATCAATGTCTTCTTTGGTCCTATTGTTTTATTAACACTTTTTTTTTTTAGTGAGCAAAATTTTCTTGGCATATTGAGTAGTTAGAGGAGCAACTGAAAGAAGTTATGCCGAAAGAAACATGCAGTTCAGAATAAGTATAAAAAAGGATTTTCTTTGCTGGTTCTCTTAGGTTAAGAACTTATTAAGAAACCCATTAGCATTCACAAGTTTGGAGCTAAAGAATAAAGTGAAGGTTAGAACTTCCATTCATTCATATATTTCTAAAACAACTGTGCATGGCTTAGTTTTTATAAGGCCGAGGGTCTGAAGATTGAAAGTATTTCAGAGAAGAGGTCCATGAAGTAGCAAAGAACAAAAAAGGAAGTGTATGTTCCAGTTATCAATTGCTATGTAACAAGTCACCCCAAAACTTAATGACTTAAAATGTAGCAATTATTTTATTGTTATCATTTCTCAAAGCTCAGGGAATTGTCCAGGTTCAGAGGAGGGTAGTCCTTGTTTAGCATCTCTTATGTGTTTGCAAGAAGATAGTAGATGGGGCTGGAATGATCTCAAAGTCTTTCTCACTTGCACATTGCTGGTTATTGCTATCTGTTGCCTGGAATATCAGCCAGGGATCTTAGCAAGAACACCTACTTATGGACACTCCATATTGCTTGGGCTTCTTTACAGCATGGCAGCTAGGTTCCAAGAAAGCACATCTACAGAGAGAACTGGATGGATGTACTATCCTCTTTCATGCCCCAGCTACAGAAGCCTCACAGTATAATTTATGCTATATTCAAGACCCACTCAGATTCAAGGTCAAAAAATATAGCTCCTAGCTCTTCATGGAAGTAGTAATGTCAGGAAGAGCATGTGGGATGAGAAAACTTGCTGCAGCCATCTTGGGAAGCACTGTTTGCACAGGCAAAGTAGATCCAGACATTAGTGGGTTTTGGATGTTATCTTGCAGAGGAATTGGTAATTTAAAATCTAGGATAATTAGGCAGAAATACAGGAAAGCATTTGATCATATGGGCGGTTCTATAACATGGATATTAATGACTAAAACAGTGTGAATGTTAAGTAGCTCAGTGAGGACTGGAGTAACGGTTAGAGTAAATTTTGTGAAGGAAGTAGGACCTTGAGCTGATTTTGAAGCCTGGGTAATTAAACCATTTAGTTATGGTTTAATTTCTGTTCATTCTTTCTGTCCCTAGAAAAGAAATAATAATAACTAAAGTTATTGACAAGTTCTCCATACTGAGACAGCTACTTCACATTTCCACGTATATCTCCTGCCCTTATTTTTCCCCTGAGAATATAGTGAAAATTACCAATTTGAAATCATCCCTAGGTTATCTTCAATATTTTGTGAATGTTTTTCTTACCTATCAATTATCCTTCTAAAATATAATCTTGAATGGCTGTTTAGCATTCTAGCATATGAATAGATTATCATTTACTTTTCAGCAGTTCTGTTTTTTTTTCTTCAGTTGTTGTTGTTACAAAAAACATTATAATGAAAATCTTTTTTTTCTTTGTTTTTGTAGTATTGGGGGTTGAATCCATTGCTTACTTTTTTACTGATATTTTTCTCCTATTGGTTAGTAACAGCCCTTTGTAAATTATTAATCTTTTGTTTAGCATATATGGTACAAACATTTTCCCCCTTGATTTAATTTTTTGTTTTTCAGTTTTGTTTATGGTGTGTTTTTAGATGTAGGAAATTTTTTTTCTTTTAGAATTTCTGTGGCCAAATCTAGTAATCATTCTTGTGCATTAAAGGCCTTATCTATAATAATTGCAGATACTTTTACTTTGTTTGTTCTTTGTGTTCTTACATACACACATGCACACACACACAAATATATATATATATATATAAAACATATTTAATATAAAATATTTACTTCTTGAATTCAATTGGCCTGTATCTTGAAGTAGATCCTGAGGTTTCCAAGTATTTACCCAGGCATTGAATGATGGGTTTAGATCAGCAGAGGGAGAAGTCAGCATCCTGAACGTAGCCTGCAGAAGGTACCTCGTGGGGGTTGGGTGGCAGAGCTGCAGGAGGCCTCCTTTCATACCTGGGAAGCCTTCTAGGCACTGAGACACATTTTGGATCTGGGAATAGGGGATTAATTTTTCCTATTCCTTAATATCTCTTGAAGGCTTGCTAGGAGCCAAGTAGTCTGGAAAATAGACATGATACATCATTTAATTCTCACTACTGCCTATGAGGCAGGTACTATTTCTTATCCTCATTTTACAGATGAGATGACTGAGGCCTCATAAGTGATAGGGCTGGGATGAAGTCCAAATCTGGCTATTTCCAGAGCTCTGTTGTCAACCACGATGCTTATTCATTTCTCAGTGTGATGAAAGTAAGAGTTTCAGAAAGTTAGTCCAGAAACATTGTACAGATGATAAGGAGGAAATACTGGGAACACAGTGATGAGGAACTGTACTAGGATAGTGGTCAAAGAATGTTGAATGATGATGCCCAGAAAGGAGGCGAGATTAGGAGAAAGCAATAGCAGGAAGATGAGAGGGGAGCTTGCTGGGCTCTGTACACCTTCATTTCATGCCTCATTCTAAGTAGTTGATGTCTCTTTCAGGCCTTACCTGACCTTACCAACTGATCTTGGAAAAGCAGAATTTTCCAAGGGCCAGGCATTCTTAGGTAGAAGTTGAGGACAGTACCAAAATTCTTTTTCCCCCCATCCATCTGTATCATTGATGGAAGTCAGTATGATTAGGGTCATTTTTTTCTTAAGGGATGGAACTCTATTTTTACCCATCAGTAAACATTAATGTAGGGTAGCATGTGTACAAGTGCTGCACCATGGGATGTAAGGAGCCCAAAGACACATCAAAACAGAGCTCTACCCTAAAGAGATTAAAGAAGAGTCAAGAAGCAACCCATACATACATAAATATCATACAAAATAGAAAGTGCCAGATCCCCCAAAAGAGGCATGTTTAATGGGTTAGGGGAGGCCAGAGGAGAGAGAATTATTCCCGGTGGGAGGGCTGAGCAGATAGAATCATGAACTAATAAGTAGTTTCTACAGATCGTGCTGAGCTTTCTAGAGGGATCAGCTAAGAATCCTGTGTCATGAGAACTTTCATCCTTTGTTGTGAGCCCCGTGACCTGCCCTCCTACAGACCCAGGTGACTGTCTTGGTATTTGTCCCTTCTTTATCCAGCCCCTGAGGTGGTTTACTCTTCAATCACAATTATGTCATGCTGTAATTACAGTAATAGAGCAAACTCGGTTGTTTTCTTTCTTTATGCATCTAAGATGTTCTAAGAAAGAGAACAAAAGCAGGTGAATAAGAAATAAACTGCAGCTCAGTACACAGAACATGCATCTTTATCAAGAGAATTACAGAGTGGATGCTGCTTTTATTCTTCACCTAAGCACAAATTGAAATCCTACCTTGACTTCACAGTCTTCCCTAATAATTCAAGCTGCACAGATTGTCCACAGTCCTTATGTTTATAACCCCAATTTGGTCCTATGGTTCTTGGTAACTGAGCAATCATAAATTGACTTAGGCCTATAAGAACATCCTGACATACCAATGTCTGCTGGGAGTTCTCTGCCTTATCAGGCAGACCTATTAAGAGGGAAGGACCCTCACTGTTTAAGAACTCCTGGGTTCTTAGCTGTTAAGTTCAAGCTGTGTGACTTTGGAGAAGTTACTGCCTTTCTCTAAGCACTGGTTCATTAATATGTGAGAAGAGGATAAATAATAGCACCCACTTACCAGGAATGTTATGAGGATTTCACAAATCTGTGAAGTAAACAGTGTATGAGTGGGACTGATACAAAATGAAGATGGCCATATGACCTGGATCGATACATTTCTGTGTATTTTGTTGAGTTTTAATAGCACAGGACCATCATTGGGAGTCATCATTTCATTATTGCTTCAAGTGCTTGGAATGGGTCTTTTCCCTCTTGTCACAGGTTGAATACCTGATGACTAGGTCCTATACACTACCATTTGGAAGCTCCTCTGAGATTTTGACTAGTGTCTCAGGTTTGTGAACTGTAAGTATGAAATTCAGCACAGCGGGGAGTTATCGTCTTATTCTGTGTGTAGGGCAAATGGCTCACTGTGTTGTATCTGCCAGTTTTGATTGTCTGTAGCCCTCAGTAGATTGTGAGCTGCATGTGGGAGGGAATGGGTCCATTTTATTCACCTCTGCATTCCTAGGATATAGCATAGAGCTTGGCACGTGGTAGACATTCAGTGGATGTTTATGGAACAGAAGGTATAATCCTTTATTTCTTCCCATGGATTGATGCCAAATGAATCCTTTTAACTTACCTAAACACCATTACAACCATATGAATTAGGTATTATTACTTCCAGTTAGTTAATAGAGAAAAAGAGGTTTAGAAAGGTGAAACAACTCATCCAAGATCAAAGAATTACTTGCTACCCTTCCCCATCCTTATGTCATTTCATCCTTTAATACTCTGGACCTCATTTTGACCATGAAAATATTAACTGTATGGCACCAGGCAAGCCACAAACTTTTAAATGAGAACTACCTCACTGTTTTGATAATGTTTTAATATTTTCTGGATATTCACAATCCTAAAAAATAAGTGACTCATGATATTGTTTTGATGAAGCCTAAAAATGGCTTGTCTATTTTTAACATTGAATTGCATTAATGAATAATATTAGGTTCTCTTTTCTACTCTGAGAAAAATGAAAGGTCACAGGGGTTAAAGTAGGAAGGTGGCTCTCCAACAGCACAGGATAGAAACTGTCCAATCATTGCATGCACTTTGCCCTAAAGCAAGACATGCTAAGGCACATTAGAGTTTACTTACGTGAAATCTTTATAATAATTGTCACCAGCACTATGTATTTTGTTGTTTATTCTCAGCTTCATTTGGGCATATCTCTCTTCCTAAACTCTTGTGTTTTCCATTTTCTGCTGTATTTTATTTATATAGTTCGAATTTTATCTCAGTATTCCCAGAAACTTTCAAATTATTGTCACAATATGATGCTTAATCAGCTTTTTAAATTTTTGTTTTTTGAAAATATGAATGAATGAACAAATGAAGAAGGGGACACAGGAAAATGGGCTGGTGGTGTTACCTGGTAGTGCATGAGCTTCAGGTTAAAAGACCTGAGTTAGAATACCTGGTTTCACTGTTCACCAGTTGTGAGATCTTGGGTGGATTACTTAACCTTTACTAACCCTTATCTTTTTAATCTTGTAATGGAAGGCATAGGGATACCTATAATAATTTCTGTGTAACAAAACATCTCCAAGATCAGTGGCTTAAAACAACCACCATTTCCACTGCTCTCATGACAGGATCCATGAGGGTGTCTGATATAGGCTGGGTGTTGCTGAGGTGGCTCAGTTCTACATGACATTTTGATCCATGATTAGTGAGCTAGCTTGGCATATTCTTCTCATGAGGATGGAGACAGTACAGGAAGGCAAGCAGAAACATGCAAAGCCTCCTAAAACCTAGTTTGGGAACTAGATGCTTTAATTTCCATTTGCACATCATTGGCCATACTCAGTGTAAATAGGAGAGAAGAATTACACTTCACTCACCATAAGTGTGCCCCAAGGGTATGGATGCTGCAGGTGAGATGGGGGTGAAATATCAGACATGGTAATGATGCACTTTAGCCTACTATCTTACTGAACTGTTAGAGAAACTTACAGATAGTCCTTGTTAAGATTTAAGCATAGCTTCAGATATATTATGACACTACACATTTGCTTGGTAGGCTACATACATTGTAAGTAATCCATAAATTATAGTTGTAGCTGTTGTGACTATTATTTTCTGATGTGAAGACACTTGTCTTGAAGAGCAGGATCATGTAGACTTTAGCTGGGAGGAGAGAGTGAAGTGGGCTATGTTTGAGTGGAAAAAGGGAACTTTGTTCATTTTGCAAATATATTCTGAGCACCTATGTGCGCAGGCACTACTTTAGGTACTTGTGATATAGATGAGAATTCTGGCCCATGTGGAGGGAAATAAAAAAAGGCTGATTATCAAATTCTGTAAGCAGGGAAGATACAAATAAAATTAAACATATGTTGCAATATGTTGATGTATGCTATGAAAGAATGCAGAGGAAAATAAGGAGATTGGGTAGGATAGCTATTGGTAGCAGGATTAAATAGGTATGTGGTCAGTGGGTCTCCTTAAAAAAGGTGAGAGCAGAAAGTTGAAAGATGGTGATGGACCCAAGCAGATATTGGGACAAGAACATTGTAGTCAGGGAAGCTTTAGAACAAAGTCTCTAATTGGGTATGAAGTGTGTTTGAAGATAATGAGTGAGGGGAAGAATAATAGGAGTTGATGTTGAAGAAATCATGGAGATGGATCATCTTGTAGGACATTGTGAGGGCTTCAGTTTATTCTCAGTGGAATGGAGAGCCATTGAGAGGCTTGAAAACACACATGGCATGATTCTTATATCAAATGGTAAGAAAGGGGTTTCACGAAATGTTATCATTCGCTGGTAAATGGATGGAATTGGAGAACATCATTCTGAGTGAGGTTAGCCTGGCTCAAAAGACCAAAAATCGTATGTTCTCCCTCATATTGTGTACATTAGATCAAGGGCAAACACAACAAGGGGATTGGACTATGAGCACATGATAAAAGCGAGAGCACACAAGGGAGGGGTGAGGATAGGTAAGACACCTAAAAAACTAGCTAGCATTTGTTGCCCTTAATGCAGAGAAACTAAAGCAGATACCTTAAAGCAACTGAGGCCAATAGGAAAAGGGGACCAGGTACTAGAGAAAAGGTTAGATCAAAAAGAATTAACCTAGAAGGTAACACCCATGCACAGGAAATCAATGTGAGTCAATGCCCTGTATAGCTATCTTTATCTCAACCAGCAAAACCCCTTGTTCCTTCCTATTATTGCTTATACTCTCTCTACAACAAAATTAGAGATAAGGGCAAAATAGTTTCTGCTGGGTATTGACGGGGGGAGAGGGAGGGGGTGGAGTGGGTGGTAAGGGAGGGGGTGGGGGCAGGGGGGAGAAATAAACCAAGCCTTGTATGCACATATGAATAATAAAAGAAAAATAAAAAAAAAAAAAAAAAAGAAAGGGGTTTCAAAGTATCTCCATGGTTTTTGTGTTAAGAATACCTCCAAGGAGGCTGTGAGAGCAATTCAGGGAGCGGGGTAAGATTCATTTTGATTTGGGAGGTGACTATGAGATGGTGAGCACCTCAAATTTGGATATGTTTTGAAGGAAGAGTCAATAAAACCTATTGGCTGATTAGATATTATATGTGACCAAAAAGAAGTCATGGATAGCTCCAATGTTTTGGACCTGAATGACTAAAATGGAAATGTGGAGTAGGATTGGGTGTGGAAAAATTAGGTGTTCAATTTTGGACATGTTGTATTTGAGAAGACTCTTAGGCACTCAAATGGATATTACCATACAAGCAGTTCAAGTGAAGATTGTCATATGGGCAGTTGGAGATATGCATCTTGATTTCAGGGGCAAGATTCAGTTTGGAGGGATGAATTTGGGATTCATTAGCTGGAGCAATATTTAAAGTATACAATGCTGTTCATATCAGCAAAGAGAATGTGGGATCATGTCAGCAAACCTGCTAATAGGTTAAATTGATGAGTATTGGAAGTTGTTGGATGGATACAGCAAGGTTGGAGGTCATTAGGGCTCAGGACAAGAACAGTTCTGGTTGTGTACAGAAAGTGGACTGGAGTGGGTTTAAGAGAGAAAGGAAGGAGCAGAATTTGAGAGCATTTGAGAGAATTTTGAGAGAATTTGAGAAATTGAGAGAATAATCTTTTGAGAAGGTCTGTGCAAAGGTGGGTATAGAAATGGGTCAATAGTTAGAGAAGCAAAATCAAGAAAATTTTATTTCATGGAAGACATAAGGCATGAGGCATGTTTATGTGCTGCTGCTGATAGTGAAAACTGATAATACGGGAGAGAAAAGGAGACAGTACAGTGATATGGAAACAACCAAAGGAACTAGTGAGCCTTCTCAGGCTTTTACTTCTGGTATTCCTTACCCCAATAGGGACCTTCATTACATTATCTTGTTCTCTCCTGTCCAGTGATTGCATCAAGTCCCATTGGTAGTCTCAGTCCTACCATTAGCATTAGTGTTTCCTCTGTTGCTGTCTGTCATCTCTCCACTCAGGCATGATAGCATGAGGACATTTTTTATTTTCTAAATATGAAACCCTGAACCATTTCCTGTGTTCTCCTTTGCTGCCCAGATAGGACCATGAGGAAGCAGAATTAGGCTTCCTGATGTTAGTCCATGAAGCAGTACAAGCATGCTCTATTTTAAAACACCAAGGTCCTATTGAGACACACTGGGACTGACCATAGGAGAAAGAAATAAGTATGGTGGATAGCTTTAGAAGTTTTAATGAAAAAGGTGGGTCAGATAAAAGCTGTGTGCTCAGAAGTAAAGTCTGGGTAGTGGTAATGAAAGGGATGGGGTCTCCAGTGTCTGCAGCTTCCCACTAAAGGATATTGTACTTTTTTTTTAATCTACCTCGACTTTACTGATTTGGCATCCAACTCCCATTCTATGGTCTTCCTTCTCCATAGTATTAGGATCCTTTCTCTATGTTCTGGGTTCAGGTCCTGACCCAGCCCAATGTGGACTGTGAGTTTTTGGAAGCCAAGGACTGTACTTTTCATATGTTCCAGTGCACTAGCACTGGTCTAGAGCATGGCAGCAAATGGGTTAATACCTGATAATTCACTGAAGGGAGATATGATTCAGCTAGGAGCAAAGCCAGCACACTGGAAGAGTTTCAGCTTCCTCTTCAAGTCACCTAGGAAAAGGAATGAGAAGTTAGTTGATGGGGAGACTTCACCACAACCTTCTTTATCAAATGCATAGCGTGGAGGATGGAATTTCATCTTTCTTATCTACTGACATATTGGGGGTGAGTCTTTTTCCCTCTGTTCAGTCAATCTATACCTGGATCATGGTGGCCAGCCTTTCTGAAAGGTGGCAAGCTCTACCTTGATGCAGATAGTCTACTGGAAGCTAGTAGTGACTGGCTGGGGATGCTATGGACAGACCTCTTCATTACTACTGATCTTTCTCTCAGGTCCTTGTTTTTCTGTGATTAGCCCTGTTTCTAAGAGTGATGGTCCTCACTGCCTACCATATCCCACCTTCATATCTTAGTCCCATTTACCTCACCCTATAATCCTATAGCTGCTTTTTTATTGTCCCAAGTTTGCAGTTGACTTCTGAATTCTAGGCTACACTCTCCCATGCCTTATCTGGGCCCAGGGCTCAGGGGAGGGATACAGCTAATAGTATCAGGAAGAAAACAAAATGAGGTCATTTTTAGCCACTTCCATTCTCAAGAGAGAATCTTGTATCCTGTTGACCATGCTAATCCTGGGTGTCACAAGAGTATGAGTTTCAGTGAGTGCTTTTTTTCTGGGACTCTGAGATATGGGGCTCTTGTTCTCTCCATCTGCCACTTTTAACAATGTCTCTTAATGTTGTTTGATGGTCATGTTTCTATCACATAAGACCATAGGGCTTTCATCATTGCTAAAATGCACAGGCCCAGGAGAAACACTGAGATTCAAGCTCTATTAGTAGCTATCACTCAGTGTGTGACTAAATATAAATCAGTATCCTGAGGGAGGTACTATGCTATGAAGGGGTTCTGCTGTATGAGAGAAGCAAAAGGAAGAGGAGGGCCAAGAATTAGTGTATGCAATTAAGTTATCCCTAAAATAAATGTTTCCTTCTCCACCATTCTGAGGAGAGTGAGTACCACACACCTGTTGTTCTCCTAGTCCTTAACACTCCTCACACAGCGACTCCAAAAAGGCCTTCAGACTCCAAATGACATCCTCATCAACAAGCTTGCATTACAAACCCACATTTTAACAACACATTTCCCAAATTTAGTCCCCTAATCCACTCCCAGAATATATTATGCTTTGCACCCAACAGATGGATTAAAAGCTAAATCTTCTGCTTGTTAGGAAACCAACCAGAAACCAAAAATACAAACACATACACCCCTGCAGGTATGAATGCCATGGTGGGGGTTAAGGGAAGCATAGATATATATCCAAAAGTGTTTACTTTGGAGAGGAGAAAAGCAGAAGAGAATTGTAGGGGGAGATCTGGGGATCCTTTGGGTTCTGAATGAGGTGAGGGGCAACTAACTACCTTCTATAAATCCTTCTAAGATCCTTGATTTAAGCTTTTGTGTACAGGTGACTGTGTATGGTGCCATGAAGATCTAAAGCACCTGTCAGGATCCCTGGTGTGGGGCTGTCAGGGGATCTGCAAGCTCTTTCCTATATAAAGTTGGTGTGTCTTATGGGGAGGCTGAGGGTGAGCAGGAGATTGAGCCTGCAGTCCACCTCCAGTGCCTACTGGGAAGCTAGCTGTCTGACTCTGATTCAAGGTTTCCTCCTCTCTGTTGGCTTCCACCTTAGCCACATAGGCTTTGAGGATTTCCCTTCCTCCAGTTTTTTTGGGGTCCCAAGTTTTTATCATGTCAGAGGCTGTATCTGATTTCCCTTCTCTGCATAAAATATGCTGAAATCTTTGCAAATGGGTTGTTGTTTTGAAAGCAGCTGGCGGAGGGGGTAAGCAGAAAGAGCAGAGTGGGGCACTTACAGAGATGACAAGGGAACACTCCAGGAACTGGGGTTATCAGAAGAACTAGAGAAAATCTCAGGGGTGTGCCTGAGAAATTTTAGAATCCCTTCTCCACTGTCTTGTTTCTTCCTTATCATTGAAAAATTGCTCAAAATGCAATAAAAAAGGTGTTCTAATTAAACAGATTTGTTTACATGTTGTGGCATGAAAAACTAATTCAATCTGATATACTGTACATTCCTGCTGTACTTTTTCTTCTTCCCTTTATATAAAACTGCCCATTTTTAAATAGTATTGTACTTAAGCATCTTAAAGAGTATCCTTGATTAAAAGAAAGAGCAATTTCCTACTTCCCACAGCTTTCAAAGAATTGTGTCAATAGGAAGAGAAGGAAAACCATTGTGGATGGGGGCTTTTGTGATATTTGACTTGACATTTCTCACGACAGTTATTGCCATTCAATGCCCAGAAATTTGTGACATATGGCAAGAATGGAGCCTTGGATGGGCTTTCTTCTGTGGCCAAAATCTAGAAGCTAGTGTTCTGGGAGTAGAAGATAGGTTGACCCTGGGTCCTGTGCTGAAAGACAGCAGAAGCCATCAGTGTAGGTCCTCCCAGAAAGGCAATGACCCTTGACCCCTTGGATAGTCCTGTGGTATCTGGAAAAGAGTCCAAAGGGGGAAGAAGACATGGAGAAACTGAGAGTCATATTTATAATAAGGATGACTGTTATCAGAAGAAAAATATTTTTATGGGAATGATCTAAGTTATTATAGGAAAAATCTTTCCATCAAGATTGGATAAAGCCAGGTGCTGTAAGCCTACAATCCTAGCTACTCAGGAGGCAGAGATCAGAAGGATTGAGTTTCAAGGTCAGCCCAGACAAATAGTCAAATAGTTCAAGAGACCCTATCTTGAAAAAAAAAATCACAAAGAAAGGCTGGTGAAGTGGTTCAATGCATAGGTTCAAACCCCAGTACCACACACACACACACACAAAAATTGGGGATAAAGGTGGACCAATGTCTTCCTTTATTTGGGAATGCTGGAGCAGAAGAAAGCCAAATGCAGAGTTAGCTAGAAAGAATCTTTTGCTAGTTTCTCATTATTCCTAGATCTTCAGAGCAGGTCATGACCCAGCAGTTTCTGGAAAGGAAGTCTTTGTAATTTCTACATCCCTTATCCCTTGGGCAGTACTGGAGAGTGTGGGTGGGTCCAAATTTATGATGTGAATTGGGAGTGTTGCAATGGTGTGTTCTCAGTGTTCTGGATACAAACTTTGTTTATTATGACCTCCTGCCTTCCTTCAAGCTGTTCCCTTCACCTGGGCCACCTCCATCTATCCACTCATCCTACTGAGATATAACCTATCCTTTGCACCACTGAGGCCACCACTTCCCCTACCTTTGCTTTCCATGCATTCACTTCTCACATTTATGACTGGTTCTGTGTTATTTCAATCTGCTTTTCTATGGTTTTACTTGGTGAATGCCTTTGACTCAATCTTTCCCCCAGCTGGACTATCTTCTTTTTCTGACTTTCAACAATACCTTGTGCTATGCTGGAGGGACATAGGTACGGACATTCTTGCTGATGTGTTTGCTGAGGGTAACCATTTGAAGATTTTTTCTTCCCTCTCTTCTTCCCATCCTTTCACTCTTTGTGAGAGTGTTTAAGGAACATATCAGCCTAGGGTCCTGTGGCGACCAAATGTGGTGAGAATTTTCTGTAGGGTTACATTGCTAGTGGACAGCATCAACCCTAAATGATTATTGATTTGGATCTTGGAGAGAGGAAATCCTGAAGCTTGAGGGAAGTCATAGTTCTACCACCTTGATCAGGCTCAGTTGTGATCTTTGTTTGGCTCCTTCCTGGCTCTTTTCTGCCCTGCTGTACCTTCTACCATCCAGAGGCTTCTAGTAATCTTAATATGAATGTCTTGGGTTACTACTCAAGATAAAAGTGGTGGGGCGGAAGACTGGAATTAAACTCCTTTTGAAGGAAATGTGGTTCTTCAGGGCCTCTGTAGACTACATCTGCAGAGTGGGGAAGTGATTCCAAAAATAAAGACCAGGAGAAGAAAATGTGTGAAAGATGCCAAATGCACTCTCCCAGTTCCCCTGCATGCAGAATCTAGGGTGGGAGGACTTTCCTTTGTGTCATTCCAGAGCCTTGTAATGGTTGGGCTGATAGATTTCTTAAAAAATAAGTGTTCTATCCTTTCTTGGCAGGATCCTGGCTTATGTCTCCCATATCTGCACCTCAGGTGTTTTCTTCTTTTATCATTTTGGGATGCCTATAAGCCTTCTTAAACTGGGCACACAATCTAGTGATGTTTTCTTATTCATCAAAAATAATTGTAATGTTTAGATTTGCCCCATCTCTCCTGCTAGATTATGACCTTTTTAGAAGAGCTGGGTACCTTTTCCCCCTCCTTATCTCATATTTCTTCTATGAATGGGTAAAAAGCAGGTGCTCAAGTAAGTACCTAGGTATGGAAAGATGAATCATTACATTAGTGAGGTAATGGTGGAGAGGTATGGGCTTAGAATTCAATTTCAAGTCAATGATAGGGTTTAGTTTTTGCCTTCTCTTTGCAAGGCTTTGTGTCACCTTGGCCAAATCATTGCTTTTTCTAAATGATAGATTTAACTTGCAAACTTGGGATGATAATACAAGTACCTGTACCTCTCCCTATCTCATTTTCATTACAAAAATGTAGCTGTGGTCGTGGCTCTGTGAGGATTTAATAAAACCTAATATGAGAAAGCAACTCATTCTATTCATGTAAATTAAATTTGGAGATACAATTTGAGGCCAAATATTGAAAACTTGTAAGTTGATTCAAAAATATGAAAACCAGCATTTATCTATTTCTAATAGATATCATTTATTGAAATTAAATATAAGAGGTTTGAAAGTCTTTTCTTATTTAATTTTATGTAATAGGCACCAATAACCCCATTTTACAGAGGAAGAAACTAGCCTTAGAAGTTGAAGAACAATTTGCTCCAATTCACAAAGTGAGAAAGTCCAAATTTATGCTCTGGTTGTTGCCTCCAGATTGGGAGTCCTGACCCCTGGCTGTGTAACTTGTCTCAGCCAGATCCAGAGAGAGGTCTCCTGGAAAACACTTTCCATGTGTGATTATACTTGCTTACTCCATACTCTCTCCAGTTTCTCACCTGGAGTTTTCAGAGCCCTCAGGCCTACATGGTATAGATAGTTAAAGGAAGGAAGAAGAAGTTTTCTTCCCTTTGTTATGGCCTCATTCTCCTACTGAACTCCCAGTTTGGTTCCAAGCTATGAAAGGGAACCCAAGTAAAATCTCAGGATGGAGATAGGGTCCAGACATATATATGTGTGTATGCATAGAATATATATATATTCTATATATATATATATATTATATAATATATAATTATATATATATTATATATATATTATATATATATTATATATATATATTATATAATATATAATTATATATATATTTTATATATATATATATTATATATATATATATGCAGGAGGGAACATCTAATTTGGTGGAAGTTCAGAGATTTTGAAAATTTAACCCACAATGTAAGGTTGTCAGGAATTTTATAACATGATCTTCCTTTTATTCATAATAGAATTTGACTATGACAAAATACAAATTCCTTGGTGGTGGGTTGTAATAGTGTAACATTTTGAGCATTTGTCACCTTTGTCTGCCTTAATGTGTATAGGTCTTAACTTCTTTGGTTAGAAGTATTGGCACCAGAAGACCATAAAGTCAGAACAGGTCACAAGAGAGTGTTTAACTCAGAGAACAGTTCATTGTTGGGAAGTTGACCAACAGATCAAAGGTCTAGTGATTGGTCAGACTCTGGACAAATTCTTCTGAGCTCAGAGTGACACCTGCCTGGATGTCAAGTAAAATTAGGTAACAGCAGAGCTCAACAGCTCAAACTCCATGGATCCAGAGGGGGCAGCAGGTCACCACAGAGAAGGGCATATGAGCTTAAAAGTAGAGAACAGGGTCCAGGACTCATGCCAGAAAGACAGAAGTCTAATGTGGTACTCAGGAAGGAGTCTCATAACAACAGCTATAAATACAACAATAAAAAATGGGCCTTAAGGACAGTCACTGTCTTCCTTCTGCCCTATGTTTTAGTACCTGTTTCATAGATACTGACCCATATAAGCTTGGCAGGGTATGCTTACTTAGAAGCTATTCAGAAACTGAATACTGTTCTCAGAGTACAGGAGTCAGAATAAAGGAGCAGGCCTGTTGGGGCTCTCCAAAATTGGGAAGAAGGAATGGTAAGGTGAGAAAATACAATAATGCATCACACTGTAATCTACTATACCCAACTGTTGGTGTGGCATGGTGGCTAGACTTTTGATCCCAGAATTTGCACCTTGCCAGCTAGTTCTGGTTATTGATTATGCAGAGTTGCAGGAAATAATGGTTCTAGGGGTTGACTGTGCACAACTGGGTGGTCACAGGTCTTGGCTGGTGTGTTATTTACAGCTGTAGTCACTTGGTGACTGGTTTTGGAATTGCATGAAAGCTCAAATGGGCTTGGTCCAGATGGAATCACTGTTTAAATGTCTGCTATCTCCATGGAGGTGGCTAGAATAGCTGAGGCATATTTCTTTCTTCAGATAGCCTTTCCATTTGGTAGGCTTGGACTCCCTCATAGTATGTCAATCCCAGGGTAGTTGGACTTCTTACATAGTAGCTTACTTCACCCAGAGCAATTGTTCTAAGAGGCCTAGACAGATGCTATAGGGCTTCTTATGACCTAGCCACATAGCACCACTTCTGCAAAATGCTTGTTGGTCAAGTGTGAGCCATAGGACCTGCCCAAATTCAAGAGGAAATGTCCACAAAGCAGTGTGATCACTAGGGGGTATGATTCATGGTGGAATATTCTTAAAGTCCAGCTATATTGTTTATCTTATCAGCTATGTGCATTAAGACGAGGTATAGAGCACTCAGTGCCTGTTTTTTTCATATGTAGAATGGGAAAGGAAGTTTTAATGGTGACTCTGGAGAGTTGTTTACATTTTACCATAAACATGTCTAGCACCACTAGTTCAACCAAGTTCACACTAAGTGGTTATACATTGCCTTGATCCAGCACTTAAATGTTTTCCTGATATTTTAATGTGTGTGTATCTTGTCTTCCCAGCCAGCCTGGAAGATCCTTGAGGTGAAGGATCATCGTGTACTTCTTTCTTTAAATTTCTTTCAGTTGCCCTAATAAATTTCAGCTGGAAGAAACTGAGAAAGAAAGGAAGATAAGGGAACTAGGGACCCTGCAAACAAGCTTGGACATCTTTATAATTTTCTCTGGGCTTAGCACAGCACTCAAGCCCCTGGAAATCTGACCTTTGCCTTTTCTGGAAAAAACTAATAAGTTATCCTAGATTCTAAGGGGGACATTATTAATCTAGTTAATAGATTGCACTGTTTTTATGAGGACTTTAGCCCATTAATTGTTTCCATGCAAATGGATGCTGTTAATTACAAATTAATCTTATCTTTTAGTTAAGGCAGGGCCATCAGGACCTCCACTTGGCAATGCTTGTTGGCACTTGATATGAATCAATGCTTATACTTGAAAGTAATAAAACTGCATTTCTTTAAAGATAGTTAATAAATCAGATCTTCATTAATGCAGATAGGCCAGACCCCCGACTTGTCTAATTTAATGAGGTTCTAATTCATTACCATGATTCATGTGTCCCCCTGGGGATGGTGGCCAGAAGGGCAGGGCACACAGTAGGCAGTTAATAAATCCTGTATTTTCTGGGCTCTCCTGCAGTGAGGAGGTGTTCCACCAGTCTTCTTCCCCTCCTAAGTGCTATTTAGGTCCACACAAAGCTTAGTACCACACAGGACTTCAAAGAGGAAACACTACATTCTAACACGGCCTCTTGCTTTTATGCCATATTTATGGTAGGAGCCCAGTTTCCTCAATAGAGAAAAGAAGGCTGGGAGCATCAGAAGCACTGTTTGGGCCCTGGAAGTCTTGTTTAGATGGTGCTTGGGCTCAAGAGTTGAGTATTTGGATGGGAATTATATGTTCTCTCTGGGCATCTACCTGAGCATGGTAAAGAAGCAATGGAACCCCAGTTTTTCCCTGGGACCCATTAGCAATTCATGTCTCAGTGATGTCTCTAAATACTTTTTCAGTCTGTTTTTCTTCCCAGGCAGGTTTCTCTTTATAGGAAAGTTAGTTCCTTCTCAGAATATTTATTGCCAGCCTGAGGCTGGGCCTCCACCCACCTACTTCCAGCTCCTGGGGTCTCAGGAGCCAAACTTTCATTTTCTCTGTTTAAGAACAAGTGCTGTCCAGCAGAGGCAGAAGACTTGTCTGTCATTTTCCATTCTGTCCACCTGCCTGGTACACTAGTGTGGAGTCCAGATGAACCACCAAAATATGGAATGGCATGTGCAAGTGTGGAGACAAGGGAAGAAAGAGGAAACACAGCTTCTCTTTTAGATTTGGGGAGCCGGCAGTGTGATGAAATGCTTCCCTCTGTGCTGCCGAATTCATTTCTCTAAAGTTCCTCTGTGCACAGAACCATTTGTTTCCACATTGTTTTTATTAAACAAGAAAGGCGAGCTTTATTACTGCGCAAATGAAAGCAGCCGGCAAAGACAGATACTTCCCAGATTCTTATTAATCTCCAAGAGTTATGGGGCCTCTGAAGTCCCACAGAAATTAACATACTCCACAGAATTCTCTCAGCAAGTCATAGGGCGCAGCTCCCCTGTCCTGTGGGCAGCAATAACTGCCCTGCCAGCCTGGGAGGGCTTCCTACTCCTATGGGGGGTTGTCACTTTTCAACCTCTGGCATGACCTGCGTTTTTGGAGTCCACATGGGCTAAATTCATGTTCTAATGCACAATCATGGATTTATCTGTACGCCTAAGTCTGGGCATTGTCTGGAAATGCGGATTTAGGTGTTGTTCAATTCACTTCCATATACAATTAAATTTGTATGGATTATTTACTATTGTAGAGTGGGAGAGTCTTGACATTTGTGAGATTATATCCTGAGGCCTTTGTGAATCTCAAATGCATGAAAAACAGTCATGTATAGTTCTCTCTCTCTACAAACCTAGTACAGTGATTGCTCACTCATTCTGCAAGTGTTTGTGCAGTACCCTCCATGGACTGAACATACACTCTGTGCCCTCAGAGTCCTGAGTCTGCTGGGGATGTTGGGAGACATGGGACTGTTTGAATGAAGGAACAATGGGATATACAGTACCTGCAAATGGGAGAATTCCTGCACTTGGTGATGTATGGGTACTGGGCAGCCAAATAGGCTCACTCACTTGGATTACTGTTCAGCCAACAAGTAGTTACTTATTGTTATGTCATAAGATTTTGGAGTTGCTTGCAGCCAGTCAAAGATGGAATAATAGAATCTGTGAATGACAGGGTCTGCACTGATTAAGATCTGAATAGCACATAATAGTTTAAGGCATTTTCAAGCTACTTTTTTCCATTAAATAAGTAAAGCAGCCCAAGTTACAGGTCCCAATTTACAGGTGACAAAGTAAGAATTCAAGTGAATTTTACAAAGTCAGAAGACTTGTCTAAGTAGACAAGTGTCCAAAATTAAAGCCTGGGTCTCCTGCATCCAAATGTGATCTTTCTCATGGTCATAGTGGGTGGCTTCCTTACTATGCACCCATACCTGCACTAGGGGAAGATGTTAGTGGTAAAGAGTAAACCAATGGTAAGGGAGATAATGTACTTGTTTTAGAGGAGCTAATAGTTCCATTGCAGATAAGATGGATACATACACACAACTCTTAAGGAGGCATGTGATCTGCAATGCCACTGGTTAGCGCTTAAAGCAGTGTTTGATCAGGTACAAGTGTTGGGGTTCTACCTACAAGTAAGTTCATCCTGACTGAATGTCTCCTGATGGGAGCAAGGGCTACAAGGCAGCATCTCTAGAGCTAGGACATGCCTGTATAGTTGCTAGCCAGTCAGTGAGTTTGAGAACTCTTATTCTCTAACCTCATATTCCATCCTTCCCACCCAAATCCTTTGGCTAAACTAAAGCTAAGGTCTGTAGGTCCTTCTTACATTCAGGCCATTTCTGCCATCAATGTTTTACTTACCTTGGTCCCTAGTTACTTTCCATCTGGGTAAACCACACTCCTCTTTCCAGAGAGGCCCCAGTTTCACTGTCCTAAAGAAGGTTTTCTGCTGTCCTGCAACAACTCCTTCAGAGACATAGAAGAGAAAAGTCCTGAAAAGCATAGAGGGTAAGAAAAATGTCTGGAAACACTTGACTAATGGGGCAGGAGTGTGAGAGGAAGAATGATGACTTGTCCCTTTAAACACTTATACTTGAGCATTTCTGGATGCTTGAAAGAGATGAAACCACAAATAAATTTGCATCATAGAGAAATGACCATTTGATGCTTGTTCTCCTAAAGGAGTGGATAGAAATCAGATGACTGATGACACCCAGAGGAAATTGAAGGAATCCCACTGTTAGGGATTACTGAGGGTACTGAGGAACAGATGAGCCAGAAAGGGCAGGTCCAGTTTTCTTAGGTATGAGGCCTCTCAAGAGTCAGGGTCTGGAGTGCAGGAATAGGAGAACGAGGAAGGAGTGGGCCAGGCCTACTGGGTGTCTTTATTGGCTTGGGAAGGGTCCTCCTGCCTGCTGACTCTGGAGAGCAGACCAGGCTGTGAGCTCTGCACAGTGTAAGCTGCAGTGGAAATTAGCAAGTGCAAGACCTCATTCCTGTCCCTAGCACTTCAAATGAAGGCTGAGCCAAGGCTAGAGCTCATTGTTTTCCACATCCCTGTGCTGGGCACTGGAGGGAAATGAGGTGTATATACTCAATAGTGCTTTGGCCCAGCAAGTTGGCTTCTTCTGCAGCCTCATTTCATTGCCATTACCAGGACAAAGACTTGGAATCCCCTTTCCTAATCATATTGGGATAAGATTATCAATCTTTCCATGGGAGCACTTGAGGAGACCAGAGTCTGGTATAAGCAGAAATTCTTGGTCCAGCATCACCTCCATGGGTGCATGGGTGGATGGAATCCATGTGTATGTATGCGCATATCTTGTGGGGTCAGGGCATTTGCAGTGACATCCAGGATTTCTATGGATCCCCAAACTAAGGAAGATTCTAGAGATTATTGAAAGAGAGGAGACCTCAGAGACCTGGTTCTGCCTCTCTGCACATTTCTGAGTTGCTAGGTTGTGGTCAATCCCTGAACCAGTTGACTAGCCAGGAATGACTATCTGTCAGTGACATTTACATATGCAGCCTGACATTTTCTTCTTTCGTGATTTAATTCTTTCTCTATTTATTTTTGTTTATTGTTATAGCCCCTTACATGCATTCAGATCCTTGAGTTCAAGCAACCCAGCCAGCCATACTGGCAGTTTCTTTCTATCAATAATGGTTATTTTCCCAGCCCCCTTCACTTTCTTTTGCCCTTTTCTTTTTTCACACTGGCCTATCATGATCCAACAGACAGGTCTCCCGAGAAGGCCTCCCCTGTGCATCAGGTCCACTCTGTTCTCCAGTGGTATGAGAATGTGTAAATTGGTGTGTGTGTGTGGGCAACCTCCTGCAAGGAGATGGCATGTATGGAAAGTTAGTACTCAAACTTTTGGCACTCAATCCTCATTAGGAAGAACGAAGGAAGGAATGGACTTAGCTGGCACACAGGAGTCCCATTCTGAGTGTTTGATCTACCTGTATAACCTTTCTTCAACTATAGGACTATGAGAGAGGGAAGGGAGAGAAAGGCAATGGGAGAGAAGAAAGAAGAGGAGAGGAAAGAAAGGAGAATGAGGAAAGAGGCAAAGGCGTCTAGAAAAAATGCACTAAACCTAGAATCAGAATTTGTGGGTTGAAATTCAATCTCCATACTTACAAATTTTAACGACTAAAGAAGATGCTGCTCTCTCTGTGCTGGAATATTTTCCTTGTGATATGAAGAATCATATCATACCTGGCCAATCCAACAGATCAGTTGTGAAAATCCAATGTGATAATGTGTGCAGATATATTGTGTGGTAGGACATGTCCTCTAACATAAATAAGCACATATGTGTGCACTTATGCCATGCACAATGATTTGTGTGTCATGATAATGGCAGCACCATCCTCTGCAGTTGCCACATCGATTGTGATTACACTTTTGTCTTTGCTGAGTCCCACATCCAATGTACTTTTGCCATTTCTGCTACCTCCCTTGTATATTAATCTGAACCATTTCTGCATCATCTGCCAAATTCCTCTGACCTTTGGGGAACATTTTTTTGTTTTTACTTTTCCATTAATTTTTATTGGTATATATTAATTTTACAAAATGATGTGTTCATTGTGACATTTTCATACATGTATGTAATACATTTTAATCATATTGATCTCTCCCATTACCCTCTCCTATTCCCCCTCCTCCCTTCTGCTGAACTCCTTCCTAGGGAAGCATTTCTTGATTTCCTAGCTACTACTGTTGTCTCTGTTTTCTGAATTGTGATCCCTGCCTTGGGAAGGAATGATTCAAAGAGGGTTTCTTCCCCAACCCCAGTCTGTACTGTCAGCTGTAGTTGTGAGTTGTTTTAAATGTGTGTACAGATGAGCTTATGTTACTGAAATACTTAGGAAATATTATATTTCTACAATCCTTTATTCTTTTAATAAATACTGCCAGACAAAATGGCAGGCAATGCTTCCTGCTTCTCCTCTGAGCACAGATTAGGAGCAGGTCCATTGTGCAGATCGTTGTCCTTCTTCTAGAGGCAATCACTTGCAGGTTGGAAGTCCAGGGCTGCTGTAGAAAGTCAGGGTATTTTACTTTTTGGATAGCTCATAGTCCTAGCATATCATAGAGGCTCCTCTAATTGCCCCTTGAATTGCCATGCACATGGTTAAGTCAGGCACTCTTCTAAGTATTTTACACACATCATCCAGTGAATTCCTCATAGAGTCCCAGTTTCTAAATATCACAATTAGCCCTACTTTAAGGTAAGCATACTAAAGCAAAGGGAAATGGAATAACTTTGTGGTTTGGGTCATCACATATCTATGAAGTGTTGAAATTGGACAGGTTGAAATGGGCTTGCTGGCTCCGGACACCAGCTCCCAAGCTCTTAACAATCGTACTAATTTCTCCCTACCCACTCCCTCTCCTGGGTCCGGGATAGTGGGAGCCTGACCTAGCAGGGCAGAGGGTACATGTTAGTACAGGAGAAATTAGAAAAGAAATCCCAGTGTGCTTTAAAGAAAATCATTTTTCCAAGAGAACATCCTTTAAAAACTTATCACAATTCCTTCAAATAGGAATGTTCCTAAAATAGACCATTCCTTCATATGCTATGCTTGTATCAGATTCATCCTTATCATAGTTTTAGAACTTTAGGTAAACTTTACTATTAGTTATCTATACTGAGTTCTTTCTGAGATTGTTCTTTTTGCTTATAAAAAGTGCTTGGGCAAGCATGTTGTGATGTTGGTGGCAGAAGAAAGAATTCTGGGTAACATAGCTGTAGTTAGGTCCCTATTAGCCTCTTTTACATGAAAATTAATTACATGTACTCAAACAGAGCTATGAGGACTGTGGGTGTGGACTTAGTCTTTTCTGGCATATCCCATAGCTCTCAGCACAGGGTCTTACAAAGAATCCATAAATAATTACCATGTGTTTACCAATCAGAAGCTCACAACTGAGAATTGCACCTTCTTCAGGTTTGGTTTGGTTCACAGGCAAGTCTTAAGCTTGACCTGGGACTAGTTGTGGTGGAGTCTAAAGTGAACTCAGCTTAAGCTTTGTGTGGAAATTTTATCATTGAAGATGATGCCATTTCTAGAAAACAATTGTTCTTTTGGCCTATTGCATTTGTTATCAGACAACCTGTCACTTGAAACACCAAAAGAAGATGTGTTTTCTCAGCTCTAGTGAGGTTGTCTTATGGGAGAAGTTCTGCACAGAAGAATTTCAGGAAACCCAGTGATATGATTTAGAAGCAATTCACCAGGTCAAAGACACTGCTAAATCAGAATGTGGCAAGGGGACTGGAGAGAAATCTGGAACAGTTAGTTATTTTGTCTGCAAATCAAAGGCAGAGTAAACTTTCTTACTTTTAACTTCTATTGAAATGATGACCGTAAACAATGTGCAATGCTAAAAACTAATTAAACACCTTCCCTAAATCAACAAAAGAATATATTGAATTTTAAGTCACTGTTGCTCCTGTGAAATGTGCTTCTCCTAGTTTAGAACCTGTCCCAATTCTGATACTTCTGTACATCATTTTTCACTGATGGTGACTTGATCAGCCTGGCCTTATGATCTTAGCCAACTTCACCTTTAATTGGGAATCTCCCCTTCATGGTCCATCATTATCATCAGCATCATTAAAGTACTTTCCTTCAAGTCAACTAAATATCCAACTAAAATGTTCTCTTTTTTTTTTCCTGCTTATTTAAATCTTACTCATCTTTATAATGCCCTGGGTTCTTTCATTCAGTCTATCCAGCAGTCCTCCAACACTCCAGTGTCTTAGTGAATACTTCAATGATTGTTTATTTTATTGGGTGCTTTTTACATGTGGCTTTATGTAAGCTATTCATTCAGTTCTCACTGTTCTTACTAGTTTCATAGTCCTCTGGCTTTCACATTAATCAGGAAGGGCTAGGTCATCTAAGAACAAAAGATTTTCAAATGTTAATGGTTCAACACTGTAAAGTTTTATTTTTTTTTGTGCATAAAGTCAGTTGCAGGTCAAGGTAATTCTCCAAGCAACTAACCTATAAGTGGGGACACAAGGATGTAATCTGATAGGGACTCCTTCATCTAAGGACTGTACTCTGGAGCACGGGTCCTCTCTGGACAGTGTCACTGGGATAGAATTTGCTTTTCACTGACTTATCTCAGATGTGACACTTATTCCTGCTTATATTTCATTGGTCAACTTGTCATATAACCTTGCCCATCTACTGGGCAATAAAAAAGTATATTTTTCTAGGTGTCTGGATGGGGAAGAGAACTGGGGAACACTGTGATATCAACCTCATCTTCTCAATTAAATAATAACTCATGAGGGAATCTTGGGTATCTTGTATTTCTTAGCATCTCCCATGATGTTTTAAGTAAAATAGGCTCTCAATTAATGTTTGGAGAATACATAACATTAATTAGCCCTTATGAAACATTAATTTGCAACAAATTTTTATGCTAGGTGCAGGCAGAGTAGAATAAAGACCTACAATTTAATGTCTGGCATCTGGTAAATCATTCATTCATTTATTTACTCATTAGGAAAAATTCCAATTGAATTTGCTCATTCAATAGGAAAAATGCCTATTGAATGCAGTGTCTTATATGTTCCAGGCACTATTCTAAAGCCTTGTAAATAATGTATGGGTCATTTTCCTCATGAAGCTTACATTCTAGATGAGATAGAGAGCAAACAAGAAATAAAACAAATAAGCTGAATGGTATGATAGAATGCTATGCATTGTGGAAATAAAAGAGAAAAATAGATCAGGGTGAGGAACATAGAGACAGTGAGGTTTGGAATGAAAGTAATTTTAAAATGGGATGGTCATTGGATGACATTGGAAAAGATGAAGCTAAAATACTTAACCAGCAGCTATTTGTGAGAAGAAGGTCCAGGAAAAGGGAACGGCTTATACTAAAACCTTAAGATGTGGCATGCTTGAGTAATAATAGGGAATACAGTATGGCTGGGGTGAGACAATGTGAGCTAGAGATGATGGATTCAGAGAGGTGATGGAGCCTACATAATAAGGGCTGGATGACTTTGGATCCTGTGAGTGAAATGAGAAGCTATTGAAGGGTTATGGACAGACATGTGACATAACCTATGCTGGCAACTGATTGTAGGGAGCAAAGGTGTAACCTGGGAAATCAGTTAGGAGGTGAAAAATATAATCCAGGAGAGAGATAATGGTGTTTGGAATAGGATGCCAACAGGGAAGATGATTTTAATTATATACATGTATACGTATATGTGGATATTTATGTTATATAATGTTATAAATATACATGCACATATAAAATATATGTACTCTATTATAATATATATGTACCATATTTATATATTATATTGCATTCATATATAGTACCTATATGTGTATGATGAATATTTATATTTTAATCAAAAGAAGAAATTAGCTTAATGTCTTATTTGCATATGAACATACATTTCTTGGCCTTTTTAGGGAAATCTTTCATATATTATATCACAAAACAACAACTATAAAGATAGAAGGGGCTGGTACTGTTATCATCTCCTTCGTACATGTCATCTATATGGGCACCAGGTACAGGGTAAGGTGGAAAGCTACCACACGATAGGGTTTTTAGGAACTGGCTTTTCCCTTAGCAGTCTCTCAAGCACTCACATCACAAGGTCTTGGGGAAAGAAACTTAATCAACAGAGTCAAAAAGGTGGTGATGTGAGTTTCGCACAATCCTCACTCTCATTGAATCTGAACATCTCTTAATAAAATTCATAGTTGTTATGGGGAAGGGATATGGGCTGTAGTGTCTCCAGCCTGCTGGAGCAACTACCTGCTCCTGGCAGGGAGTACACTGTTAATCCCCCGAGCATTATAGCTTATTTCCCAGACTGTTTCCCTTCCAGGAAGAAAACCACTGGACTGAGTTACAATGAAATCTTTCTCCAGTGCCACCAAAGCCTCTGTGGCTACTGCCTGTGTCATCTTACTAGTGTACCATCAAAGTGATGACCACCTTCCACTGACATTCTTGGGGGGATTTTCTTTTAATTGATGAGCACCCATTTGCTTGTATTTAATAGTCTCAGGTGTGCCAAAGTTAGGATTACTTTCCTTCTGTAGGCCAGCCCTCAACTTACTTTATTTATTTTATTGGCATGTGATACTGATAGCTAGATATAAAACCATGACTGGTTAAGAGGAATTCATGATCATCTCTTAATTTGTTATTAGATGCATAGTTGAGAGATCCACACTGGCATTGCTGGTTGTTTTTACCCTGCCTGAATGGGCTCTTCTTGCTTTTCCTACTCTATCCCCCATAACTACTAAGCTAACACTTATTCAGCAATGGTAATTTCCTCCTTCAAATTGGGTATTCAGCTACTTCTGTGAATATTAACTCTTTGTCTGATGAACATGTTGCCAATGTTACATCAGTTGGCTGTCCGTCCTTACTAATTGGGTTGATTACTCTATCCTTTTCTACCTTTTACTATCCAACTCTCTGCTCTGTGATGCTAACCCCTGCCTATTATATCTTCCAGGCTCGCTTTCAGCCTCTATCTGACTTCCTGTTGGGTTCAGCCAGTGAGAAGTGACATAGTGGGGTTAGGGTGAAAAGAGTGAGGTAAGGGTGTTTTTTCCATGCTCTCTCGTCATTTTGGACAGCAGTTCTGGCTGGGGAGGTTTGTCTATATCTGTAGTTCCTGACAGCTGGGCCTCCACCAGGGCTGTAGCTTTCACTGGGCTGTGGTAATACAATTCCTTCCCTCTCCTTTTGACCTAGGATGGCAATATCCTGTTATACTAATGCCTGGTACCTTGACATCTCTTATTGACTTCCTTAAGCTTGCAACTAATTTCATCATTAAATTCTTTTTAAAATGCCAGTTTGGGTGCCTTCCATTTTTCTGCTGGACCTTTATCAATGAACAGTTCTCTACGAGGGTAAGTTCTGACTGCGAGTTCTATTATTTCATTTTTTGGGGTTTCTATCCTTACCTTTTCTGTTCTACAGTTTGGTTAGGGGACTTTGATGATAGTCCACCTCAGAGATAGGTATAAACACCATCTACCAAGGAGGGCACACCAGTGTGGGTATTAGGCAATGGGCATAGGGAAGGGTCTAAGATAAGAAAGTCTGTGAATTGCCTCATGGGATTCCACAGACTGTCTGTGAATATAAGATATCATACTATCCAAATCCTATTACTCATGATTGTGAAAAATGATATTCTTATTTATTGAATACCTAAAAAGTAGCAGGCATTGGATCATATAGCAGATTATATGTAGATTATCTCCAATTTTCATTGTAACCTTTTGATATCACCATTGTGGCCTTCATTTTGTAGACAAGAAACTTGGCACCAAACGATCTACCAGACAGTACTGGAGATGGGACTTAAAATCATCTCATCGTGGGTACAAACTATAATGGTTCTTTCAGCTATGAAACACTGACTCATGAAATAGAAAACCATACAGGATAATGTACGTGATCCAGAACTTAGATGGGACACAGCTCAAACCCTATGTATGATAGAAAGTTGAACCAAGGAAGGGCAATGTGGAATATGAGATGTTTTATTAAGGAGGAAATATGTGACCTGCATCTTGAAGGAAAAAAATAAGGAAATTTAGAGAAAGAGAACAGGGAAATGAGGACACAAACACCAGTGCTCTGTCCCACAGTAAAGGCTCCTCAACTTGAGCTCAGGGGGAGGCTGCTCATATCATATCTCTCTCTCAGTGTCTGGGCTCCAGGGGTCTGGGCTGCCCTGGGCTAGGATTTAGTGTACAGCTGCAGAGTTTAGTTTTCCTAAGGCACAACCATCTGCACTTAAAGGCTCTTTAAAACTTTTAATTAGCTCAAGCTTGGAAAATGAGGGCTGTGAGCTTCTGCTTTGCTTCACTCCTTGCTTTATGTTGATCTAATGGGAAAATTTGCTCTTGGACCACACTCAAGAACTTGTTATCCATCTACCTAGCCATCTATTTCTTCATTCATTTACTTTCTCACTTTGTTTGATGCTCCTGTCCACTGTTTGCTTATCTGTCCTAACTATGTAGTCACACAAAACCATCCAGCAAATTCTCAGCTATGGACCTAGCCATATACCTGTATTCAGGCTGGTTGGCACCATACCCATGGTTATGTGGAACCACAATCTTACTAGGACCCCAACACTTCCTGGCAGCTACTTTATATCTATGACACTCTTTTATTCCTAAATATGATCATTTTAGACCCTCCTCATTCTTCTTTAAACATTTTCTGTTCACTACCATTTCTGACTCATTCACCTCCCTCACCTCTCAGATAACCTTACCAGATTTTCCATCTTTCCTCAACTAGTTCCTTCAACACCTTGCTTCTCTACTCTCAGCATCTGAACAATTTATTTCTCTTCTTTTACATTACCTTTCATGCTGAGGATTGTCACCTCTCTCCTTACTCCTTCCAGTCTACCAATTCATGGAAATACAGTTGGATTTTCCAAAGGCTTCCAGATGGCTGAACCATAGGATTTTCAGTTCTTATCTTGCTTTATGCAGCATATGGCATTGTCATCTGTCTTCCTTCAGGATCTGGTTACCAACTTTCCTTTGTGATCTCCAGGACTCCACTTTCTTTGAGGGTTCCTCCTTTTTCAACAGCAGTCCACATCTCTTTCACGCTCTGGTCTCCCTCTGCTCCTTTCCAAACTCAACCCCTAAACTCAGAATTATTATCTTTCTCTATCATGGAGCAAGCTCTGCTGTCAGCATAGGGCAGTGGTTAGATGGATTGGTCCTAGACCTAATTGACTTGAGTTTGAGCTTTTGATCCATTACTTCCCAAATGGGCAACTTATCTTACTTTGCTTGCCTCCACATTGAAGAATCTAGCACATAGTTAGTACTTCATAAACATGAGTTGTTATCTATCCAATTGCTCAAGCCATCAACTTAATTGTCATTCTGTATTATTTTTTCTTTCTTACTTCCTCACTTAGTTCAGGGGCAATGATCCTGATGTTTTGATTGCCTCTCATAGCTGTACAATTTTTGTTTTCTCAAGAGCTGCTCGAGTTCAGAGACTCATGAGGTATTTGATTCTTAATTGTTCTATTTGTTTCCAACTTTACCTGCCTTGATCCAATTTTCACGTTGAAGTCAAAGTAATCTCTTTAAGAAACAACTATGACCTCACTTATGCTTAAAATCCCACTGGGATTATTACTGACTTCAGGGTGGAGTCCAAATGCCTTGTCATGTAATGGAAGTTCCTTAAGGGTCTACTTCTCTGTCCCTTCTAGTTATAGTTTCTATTTCCTGCAAGTTAGTTCCATGAACTAACAATAAAATTTCTCAAATATTTTCACTAAATACAGATCCAGACCTGCTGGATGAGACTGTCATAGATGCTGGCATCAAATGTCCTAGGAATCTGCATATTTGATAAGGCGCATAAAGTCAATCACTTTTCACAGTTTATCTTATAATTTCTTTTTCCCCATCCTCCTCTTCTTCCTCTTTGTTTTTGGCCTCACACATTGAACAGGGCCAGGTTTTATTCCAGTAAACTCGGGTAACAATAGATATGATTGTCAGCCTCCCTGGGGCTGGCCAGGTTTTTATGAAATTAGACATATTTGTCTTGATGTTTAGGAGCGAGCATGAAATTCAAATCTGTGTGTTGGCATTCCGCAGGCTGGGCCTTTAATATTCAATGACATAACTTCATTGCAGTTTTGACAACACTGTATAGAAGTTGTGCTTACCATTGAAAATTAAAGCCACTGAAAGCGTTGACAACAGCAAAATTGTGAATGCTTCCCGGCTCCTGAAGTGATTGCTATTCCAGTTTGTCTAGAAGTGCTTATTGTGTTTGTAATACCGTCAGTTCCACTTAAAGACGACTTGAAGTTGATGCCATACAGGTAAGTACCAAAGAAATCTCTGTCTTCCTTCCACTTTCCACAACTCCATTGCCTCCAACACAGTTTTTTCTACCTAGGGTCTGTTTGCATTTAGTTGTAGAAACCCTGATTCCCTCAACTTCTGAGCTAACTGTGTTTTTCTTTCAAGCTACCATGTTTGCTGGACTTTCATTTTCTTCTTTTGGTCATTTTCTTTTTCTTTTTATCCCACCTGAGTATCAGGCAAATTGAGTTATAGTGACTTACTACACAAATCCCGTGCATATGAAACACATCTTTTTGTGTGTAAAGCAAATCTTGAGTGGGATGATAAGGAGACTTTTATATCTAAAGAAGGATTATATGGGGGCTGTCCTTTGAAACTAATGTTAAGAATAGGGAAAGAATACTTTATTAACTGTGACTTCAGATTGGTTCCATATAATATCAAAAATGATGAAAAGAAAACAAAATAATTACTTAATAAGAATATGATTTACTGCTGCTAGTGGTGGTAGTGTCAATGCAGATGAATTGACAGACAATTTTGACAGCCTCCTGCTCAGGTTAGTTACTTAGTTTGGTCTTTGAAGATTTCCTTCCCTTGTTGCAAGTTGAGGCAGGATGGTTTTTTCTGAAAATATTCTTTACACAAGCTTTTCATTCTCAAGTAAGCTGAGACCCTTGGAATGTAAAACTAAGATGCAGATAGGAGAGCTGAGAGGATTGTCTGAGAGACCTTTATGGTCAAGGAAGGGACATCACCTATAAGAAATTTTCAGCATAAGGGAACAGCTATGTGTTTACCCATGTAGCAGTCTTGTTATGTGGATGCCAGGAGCATCCAGTGATCCAATCAACTCCAGCCTATTTCTTCTGAGGGTAGCTTCGGGTAGCCTCTGTTCAGCTGACCTACATCTAGTTCCTGAGAAACATGGATGCATCACTTGCTGTATTCTAGAATGGAAGTCCAATCCTGTAAAGTAGCCCTCACCAACGAGTAGCTGGAACAACTCTGGCTACACCTTGTAGATTTCCAGGCAGGGGTCAGACTCCTGCTTCCAGATCCCTTAGCCTTCTCAGGTGTGAGCCAGGTTGCAGTCTTCTGTCTTTGAAGTATAGAAATACACTTCAAATTTCTGTGAGTGGTCTCATTGGAGAGCTCCTTATTAGGTCCTGGAAGAGAAGACTGCATTTTCCTACTCTTTCAAATAGTTCACTGAGCTGAGCAATCCAAAAGTTGCAAAACTTATTCAGTTTCTTTAACTTTGTAAAACTTGCCTAAAGGGGTATGGCTGAAAAATGAAGTAGGAAGTGTTCCATTCTATCTTGCAGTTCATGCTTTCCTCTCACAGGGCCTTATAGTTTTCAGGAGTGGTCAAACAAAATAAGGAGGAGGTTAAAAAGTAATAAAAGAAATAGTACAGGTCAAGTATCCACAAATCCAAACTACACAGATAATTAGCACTGTGCTTCAGATTAGGGTTTGGGTGATGGTAGAAAAGGGGAAATGGGATGGAGTCATAAGTGTGTGTGTGTGCAAAACATTCAGTTTTAGTCTTGTTGCAGTCTACTGCTTTCCTACTTGAAATTCAAGATTCAAACACTGAGATGATGAGCCAAGCTTCAAGGATTCTCCTGGCTGGGAATGACTGGCTGAGAAAATGCATCCAGGGTCCAGGCAGCTCCTGCTGGGAGGAGCTGAGGATGATGAAAAACAGCACTTATATGCGTGTGAACCTTGTCTTATTAGCCTATGTATGTTTTGGCCAATGCCAGAAGCCTCCTGAGATACTTACTAATGGCAGAAAAGGTAAACTTGGATCAACAGCATTCACTTTGCAGAAGCATTTAAACATCTAATTTATCATTTGTTTCTTTAATGTATAAATATTGGAAGAGTATTCAATATGCAAATATATATACAGATACATACATATACATTATTCAAGAATGTATTTAGGTGTTGTGAGAGCCAGTAAAGTCTCTCAAGTAGCTCAAGAGGTGACAGACACATAGCCAATACCAACATTTACTACTGGAGACAGTGTAAGAGAATATGAGTGTGATAGCAAAGAAAGAAAAGATGTAGTCATTCAATGAAGATGCCTTTCTGCTGCATAGTCCAGGAAGACTTCACCAGGAGAGGGGAATGAAACTGTGTTTCACCCTGAACTTCAGTACCTCACCAAGTGTCAGCTTCCTGGCTGTGGTCAGGCCCGGCCTCTGGGTTCCTCAAATGCTTAGGTATTGATCCTATGCCATGCTGCCCAATACTTTGACTGGACCTCTGAATTATCATTCTTTATACTTGGGTAGTCTATTACTTTCAGAATATTTGTGTTATGTTTAAAATTTTATGCCTTGCATATTTCCTGGCACCTAGTAAGTCTTCCCTAGGAATTTGTGGGTTCATTGAATGAGAACGTGATAGGGCACTGCTGGGGTCATGCTGATGCAATGTCCCTCTACTTTTGACTTTGACTGGGAGGGGACCCAGGGGGCTATATCAGGTAAGACATTGCCAAGCTTTGGGGGATGGTCCTGACAAGACAGAAACTCCCCTCAAGAATCTTTGTCTTCTGGGCATTTTCTCCACTTTTCCTTTTTTTGGTTATTGACTTAGTGTCTCCCTTTGGGAGATTGGCTTCATAGGCTTTTTCTCTCTGCAGGCAAATGACAATCATGCTGCCACTAGGGGTAATTTGCATTCAGGTGGCTTTGGGGATACAGTGTCAGAGAACTCCTGGCTTTCCATAGTCTCTTTTCTTTATGTCAGAAGGTTCTACCTTAAGTATATACTAATTTCTCTAGTTGAAAATGAGGACCATTTTCTCCATTTCTGGTTCTGCTTCCACCAACCCCCTTGTGTGTGTGTGTGTGTGTGTGTGTGTGTGTGTGAGACCTCCCTGGGGAGCACTTTCAGAGATGACTAGAAAGTTCTTCATTATCCTGTGTTATGATGGTCTTCCTGCCCTTGGAATCAGCAACTCAAATTCCAGGTTAAATTATAGGATCCTTGCCATGGGGCATTAGCTCTACCATTGTTGGTATAAGGAAATGATTTAGAAAGTCAACTGTTGGGAGCCCTTGCAAGCAGCTGGAGTGGCTTTCCCTTGGGGTGGAGAATCCCAGGTCTCTGAACTCATACTACCAGGTGACATCCCAGTTTTCCCACAGCAAAGAGCAGCAGAGCACAAAACCTCCATACAGGTCTTAGTTTCCTCTCCTCCCTCCACTAGCCTGTGAGGTTCCTGAGGTTACAGACTGACTCTGCTGTTTAATTTCTAACCTCCCATGGCTCCCAATTTAGGGCTCGCCTATGGGGTCTAACTACTCAATTAGGGCAGGCATTAAAGACAGTGGTTATTTTTTTAGTATGTTGTGGGAGACAGTAGCAAGTCCCCAATCCAGAAGCTGTTCACTTCTCCATGAAGCCTCTTTCAGGACTTGGTTGTCATTAATGCCATGACAAACATAAGGCAATATTGGTCCGAGAGCATCACTGGGACATGGGTTAGGTCTTAAAGAAATATGGCCATTAGGGGTGAAGGATGCCAGGAGAGAGGAAAGGGAAGCTGATGGCAGAATTGAAGAAAACAAAAAAAATCTTTCTGTTTTGACATTTTGTCAAAGGTGACTCTTGTGGTATATCACAGTACCCACAGGGTTTAAATCATCACTCTGATTTATTAATAATATGAATCACTATAGATACTTTTTATGGAGTATCACCTTTTGAGGCAAGAGTAGTTTTTATTCTTACTTTACAAATAAATGGATGGAGATTCAGAGAGGTCAGTGATCTTCCCAAGGTAGCACAGCCCATTGACCTGAAGCTATATTAGATCTCAGTGTAATCCTAAAACTACTCTGCACCACAGATACTGTGTTTTTCTCTTTCTTACTGTCTTCTCTCTCTTACTTTCTCCCTCTCTTATATTTTCTGTGCTGAACTTAGTACTGACATGAACTTTAAGCTAGGCTGAGAATACTGATTTGTGCAGACCTCATTTGTTTCAGTTAAGAGTCAAGAAGGAAGGAGAGAGAGAGAGAGAGAGAGAGAGAGAGAGAGAGAGAGAGAGAGAGAGAGAGAGACAGGAAAGAGCCTAATATACACTTTGCAAAGGACCCACAAGGTCTGTACACTCTGATTCTGTTCAATCTTTTCTCTCCCTCCTGTTCTTGGCAACTGTCCCTTAAGCCCGTCTGTTCTCTGCCTCTAATATATTATGCTGATATTTTATTACCAAACAATTACATCCACTAATTTGAAAAGGAAACGAGCAGGAAATTGCAATTATAAGAGTAAAAGCAATGCTCTTTTATTTCTCCCCTTTATGCATATGAAATATGGTTTGTCATTTCTGCAAAACAGACTTTCTCCCTCTTCCATGGCTCTTCACTGCCTTGTCTTTAATAATTGAGCAGAAAGCAGAGTAATAATTAGATTCCTGATAGAAGAGATGCTCATGGGTTTGCAGCATGTGGAGGCTCAGCTTGGAGCATGGGCTACCACCATGCCTCCATGGGGAAAAGCACTCTTCATGCTGTTTCACTTGAGCACCTTCCAAAACACTCTTTACATCTATGTATCCTATGTAGACTAATATTTTGTTCACAATTATTGCTTCCTCTCTGCCCTGGAATGTTTTTCCACCCTTGCACTCTGGGCTTGGCCAAGACTTGTCTTGGTCCATGGAGTATGAGTTGACGTGAAGTGCACTCATTTAACTGAGCAGAAGCTGTCACTGGGCCTGTGAGTTTGGCTCTGCTTCTCTTGAGCCATACTAAGAGTAGCAGCTGCTTTATCTAGGACTCTGAGTGACTATGCTGAACAGAAATGCCCTACTAACTCCTGAGGCATATGTGGTCAGAGCAAGAAGTAAAAGATTGCTGTTTTAAGACACTGAGATTTAGAGTTGTGTTTTAATCACAGACTGGTCCAGTTCATTCTGATTGCTAGATATGTGATCTTATTTGACTCTCATTGCATCCACAGGCTAGAGAAAAGGCTGATCACACTGGACCGGGGGATGCTGAGAAGAGTGACTGATGTGGAATCCAAGGTGCTTGGGTGAGAAGGCTTTTCCCACCATTGCTGGCAGACTATGCAGGCTCAGCCAACCAACCTGATATCTCTGAAATCCTGTTTGTCTGTAATGTGGGAATAGGAATATTTACCTTGAAGACTTCTAAGGATAAGACACAACATATATCAAAGATTCTAGTATCATACTTATCCCAGAATAAGGACCTAATAAAACAGTTCCTGTTAAAGACATTATTATTTTAAATTTCTTGTTTTGACACTATCTCCATTGAACAGACAAGAATGCTGAGGCTCAAGCTGCTTCAGAGACCTGCCTGTGCTAACTTAATGACAGAGCTGGAGCACACACTTTGGCTTCTAGATTCTGGATCCAGAGCTTTCGTAGTGGCTTTTTCAGGCCTAGAACTCTCTTGGGGTTGGGGTGGGGAAGAGGAAACATGTCAAGCAGGAAAAACACTGGTCTTCCAAGGAACACAAAGTCTAGCTAGGGAGATGAGCTAGGTAATGGAGTTAGTGACAAAGAAGAAATTAACTTATCTGAAGTCACAACATTCTGGAATTCTCACTTTGGGTACATAAGAATCACTTGAGGAGATTATTAAAATGCAGATTCCCTGATCCTACCCTTGGAGTTTCCACTTTACTATTATTGATTAGAGAGAGCAGACATAGTGGGCTCCAATCTCTCCTCTGGCATCTACAAATTAGTTACACAAACCCAGGCAGGCTACCTAACCTCCCTGTGCTTTAGTTTCTTCATCTGTGAGACAGGCTGACATGAATAGCTGTTTTATATGGTGCATTGAGGATTAAATTAGGTAATGCAATAAGTGCTAATCCATTAGTACTCTGATGTAAGGGTAGTTAGAACTATTAGTCCAGAAACTTCTCTAAGAATGACGCAGGAAAACCCTTTCCTCTCTAATGTCCTAGCTGGGCACCATTTCACAGGACTTGTTGAACCAATGGCCTCAGTCCTTGTGGGGTCAATCTGGGGATTTTCCAATTCCAGAACCTTTTAGTGTGGGGCCTTATTTGGAGCTGGCTGTGCATTGTGGTGACTTATGCACAGCATAAATCTACTTCACACCCATGCAAAATTGTGCCCCTGGGAGGTGACTTCTATTAGCAAACTTCACTTGGAATTTACCTTTGGCTGGCAGGTGGGCAGCAATCTAGAGAAATGCTAGGTGTTTGGTGGCCTAAGGCTCAAGTGAGTGCCGAATTTGTCTCCATTGAAGTATTTCACTTATTGCTCTTGCCCTGTGCCAAATGCTTCATTTGGTGCTGGTTAATCTGCTGTTAGAGTTCCTAAGACTTAGCGTTTACTAGAAGAGAGGTTTTCTTCTTTAAAAAATTTCTTTGAATAATTTATGTCCTATTTATGAGTACTAAATATGGTATGCTCTCCAGTGCTGCATGATCCACTGGCATAAGTTTCTCAGAAGAAGTAAAGGTCAGGCTGTTTAGAGGCTTCCCTGCCCTGGCCTCTCTTTGCTGGCATCGGTGCTTAATTTAGGTCTTCTGGGTTGCCTTTGCTCTTTTCCCCATTTCTTTGTACTTGTTCTCCACAGGTAGTCAGTCTAGTTGGAAGAGTCTTCTCTGCCTGTCCCTCTAACTCCTGAGTCCAGGAGATTGGAAACTTTCAAGGTCCACCCTTGCTACACTTCTCTGAAGATCTCTCAGCAAGCCAACCTTCCCATGTAAGCAGTCCAGCTGTGAGAAAGCAGACTGGGTCTTTCTTGGGGAGAATAGGGTCTTGAATTGGGAGTATTTTCATCTCCTGGGCTCAGAAGCTGGAAGACTGTGCAAAGCAGGTTCTTCCAACCAGACTGACAGTCTGTAATCAACTTCCTGTTCCATAACTTCTTGGGGGTCTTGAGTTTAGTCAATCACTTCATCTGCCTTTCTGCAACCTCATTCAACAGGAGAGATGAGAACAGTTCTTCCTCAGAGTATTGTCCTGAGAATAAAAGTGAAAACACAGAAAATATAAAACCATGTAAACCTATAAAACATAACTAAAAACTATTTACAACAGTTTTTTTTGGTATTTGATAATCTCTCAATAAACATGAGCAGTTAACATTTTTCATCCTTTTGATCAGAGGTTGAAGCTTATGATAAGGTATGGACTGGAAGCTTGGCTTCACTGCTCCACCATTCCCCAAAGAGCAATGTAGAGAGGTGGCTCCAGGGACCCCCAGCATTTATTATAAATCATTAGACAGGAAAAAAGAAATATGAGTCCCTATCAGCAGAATCACAGAAGCAGTCCCTGCCATCATATTTTATCTGAAAATGGGTTTTCTTACCTCTTCCATAGCACACAGGGCTTTGGGCACCAGCCTCAAGTAACTGTTCTTTGGGGCAACCTTCTTGAGTTCTGGGGAAGAGTTTCTGGTATAATCATGACATCAAGACCCTCTTAAATGGTGGCATTTTCTTATCTCTCTTAAAACTATCCCTTCAAACCTGTCTTCCCATCTGGTAGTTATTTTCATGTTCAGGGCTGCATTATAAATGTGCTTTACACCCATGAATTGATTTGAAGGTCCTCAAGAGAAGGACTGACTTTCTTCCTGGTAGATCAGTGAATTCTACTTAATTTCTTTAAAAAAAGAAAGGTTCAGGAAAAAATACTCTTTTTCCTAGTAAATTTTTTTCTCCAAATCAGCTGATTTCTTCTCTCTCACCACAACACAAAGTAATCATTCTGCCCTCTAGATCTTTGTTTTAGCTATTCTCCCTGCCTGGGATGCCAGCTCTTCTGTGTGTGAGCTCTCGGTTGTGTTCACCACAGAGATGTGCTCATTTTAACCATGTACCACATGCTGCAAGGTGGAAGAGGAGAGGAGAAGTGGTCCTTCTGCATAGTTTTCCCTGAGTCTTCCCCATTGACCCCCAAGCTGTGCCTGTGTGTTCCAGCCATAGGGGAGTTGCTCACTAGGTCTGTGGTCCAGACCAGCTGGTGCTTCCTTTGCTCTCAGATCAGATTCCATCAGCAGCAGCAGGGAATCTCTCCAGATGGCCCCTCACCCATACAGATGCTGCTTTGAAGGGATGGCAGGCTCCTTGGGCACATCAGCCTAAATCATTTTACCCACTAACTAGTATATTCTATTGGCTGTGTCATTTCATGTGGGCATTTTCCTACCCAGAATCCTCAGCTTCCTTTTCCCAAACCAAGTTCTCATGGTAGAGCTTGTACCCATAAATCTGAATTTAAGCAATATTTTCTTCATTGAAGATTATTGTCTCAGTGATGGTAATTTTGAAGTAGATATTGTTGGGCTTTCTGATTAATAAATTACATTTTGTGGTTTCTTGAGGTCACAGGGAAAAACGCCCTGGACGCCCTCCGTAGGACACAATAATTTGCAGTGTTGACTGTGGAAAAGAAGAACCTCTGTAAGAAATGGAGCTTTGAGTAGGGTTGTCTTGTCTGACTTTGTTCTCTTGGCTGTGGAGTATATGAGGGTCTCAGTACACTTAAATTAGTCTTTGTGTCAGAGACTCACAGACAGTTTCCTAAACCCAGGCTTTGCTGTCTCCCACTACCATCCTGGTTTGGCAGATGATCCAGTACATGACTTCTTAGCTTAGTTCTCTTCTGTTATTCCTGAGCTTGGTAAGTTCTAGTTTGGGCAGAATGAAGGTCAGACTTGTGTGTGCCCAGCCAGGCTGAAAGTGGTAATTAGGGTGAGTCTCACAAGGACCACTGACTTGGTAGGTGCTGATATATGGGGATACCTTCTCATTGTGCTCTGTGGTGACACTCTCCAACTTTGTCAGCCTTGTGTGAAATAGGTTTGAGGGAAGATGGTGGTTTATCAATTTCCTGTAAGATTGCTTCAGGCAGAGGTTTCCCTTGGTACAATTAGATTCCTTTTATCTCCTGACCCTGTATGAATTATTATACAGGAAAACATGTCATAGTATAGTTTCTGATCAAGGCAGGGAGAGACAAACTGCTGGGACATCAAGGGAGACTTGATTCAAGGGAATCAAGGGGCCTAGGCGGTTTGATAATGAGTCAGCATTTGCTAAAGAAAGGAAGGGAAGAGCATATGCTTTTTGAGGGCATGTTCTGTCCCCAGATTAGAGTCTGGTAGGAATAGGGCAGGCAGGGCCATCTGGGGAGCATATGGAAGGTGGGGAGAAATAAAGTCATTGGGCTCCAGTGATATGCAAAGACTTGAGCGTGACTAGGAATTTCGATTTCTGTCTGTCTGTGGAAATGAGAGCATTTCTGAAGACCCATAGGCTTGCTGATTTAGAAAACTCACATTAAACATGGCTTCCTGGCAACAGAGTTCTGGCACAGAGAAGTCCCAGCTGCACCACAATGACTTCTTCATTCAACTTTGGTTCTGATGGAGCCCACTGCTGAGGGATGGCCTGCTGTTGTCACGGGCCACAGCACTCAGATTTTAGGAGTGGTGCCCTTGAAGGGGCCCCTGTGAAGTGTATTGCGGCTATGTTTCAAGTAGGGCCAATCAGAACTTTCAGGGTTCATCTGGGGGCCAAGATGAGTTGAGACTGTGCCCTTACCCTGAATCTCCATCCTCTGCACAGGGGTAGCAGTCTCAAAAAACAGAAATTTACTAATCAGGGTTGTAGGGTGTGGTTGCTCAGAGTGCTATGGGAGGGTAGGGAGTCGGGGAGAAGGGAGATCAGCATCTCTGGATGGGAGGAATGGGCTAGGACAGTGATAGGTGAGATTTGAAGAGACAGAGGACAAAATTCCATCATCCCTCAAAAGAAAAATGTCCAAATGACTTTCACAATTATCACCAACCAACATGAGTGTCTTTATGTGCAAAATTATGTAGGGAGTGCTGGCTGGAAGTCAAGACCCAAGTGAAATGGTGTCCCTATTCTCTTGATGACCTGCTTGCCACAGAAGACACATTCATGTATTCATTCATTCCTTTATCTGTCCCACACATGCTCATTGAACTCCTAAAATGTATGTGCCGAGTCTATAGTAGATTCTGAGGATACATCCCAAAGGAGAAGTTGACACAGAGGGCTAACTTGTGTTAACTTTCCATCACAGTGAAAAATTACCTGAGAAACTTAAATGAGGAAAGATTTATTTTGCCTCATGTTTTCAGAGATTTCAGTCCATGGTCACTTGGACGCATTGCTGTGGGCCCATGGCAAGGAAGAATATCAATGGTGAGGAGGATGTGGCAGAGAAAAGCTGCTCAATTCATGGTGGTTAAGAAGCAAAGAGAGGATTCCAATATACCCTTCAATGACACACCCACAATAACACTACAGATCCAACCACCATGTAATTGTGCCACAAGCTAGTGGCTAAGCTTTTTGCACATGGCCTTTTGGGGACATTTCAGATCCAAACCAGAACACTTTAGAAAGGGATAATTGTCTAAACAATGCTTACAAAGCTTTAGAAAGCTGGAGTTGGTTTGTCCAGGAAGACTTATTTGAGAATAAGAGTGATTGAAAGAAAGAAGAAATCTTTCTTTATCCAGCATCTATAAACCAGTCTGTATGTACAGTTTGACAGTCTATAGGGGAACCACACATATAGAGGGATACTTGACATCCTCGAGGATGAGGATGAAAGTCAAAATGGAAAGAACATTGAGAAAGAAGAAGAAGGGAAGGGAGGAAGAGAAGAAAGGGAGGAAGGATGGAATCATGAGACCATCAGGAGAGTCTATGGCATATGTGTGTGTGGAGGGGGTGGGGGGAGAGACATATCAGGGTACCTGGAAGGGATCTTGATCTTCTGTTAGTCTTGTGATGCTGATGCTGATGCCATCAATACACAAAAATCACAGAAAGCAGGAAGAAGAACCTTTACCTCTGTTCCTTTGAGTTACTATGTGTCTCAGAAAAAGCATTAGGGAAGTGGGAAAATGACTTTTTGATGCTGATGCTGCATAAACAGGCTTCCTGGAGACACGTGTTTTAATGTGATGTTAAAAAATGAAGAAGGGGGACGTGAAGCTCTGACGTTTCAGCCCTTCTAGCCTCTTCTTCTGCCTCTGGAATATCCATTCTGCAGGAGATCTAGTCAAAGACTAATAGCTGCACAGGGCTTCTGTCAGGTGTCTTGAGTTGCCCCACTCCCTGCCACACACATCCTGGACTCTACCATGATCTTTTAATTGCCACCTGATGGCAGCCCCAGATGAGGGCAGGTTGGAGGAGACAGAGAGGAAGATGGGAGGACATTCTGGCCACTTAGTCCTCATGGGGTATATAAGGAGCTTTCTGCAGTGGCAAACTAGGGAAATCCTGGAGGCTGAGGCCTGGAAAACTAGCTTCATAAATCTCCAGTATCTAGGGCTCTAATTATCTTTCAAGTTTGCCTAACCTGTCTGCAGAGCTCTCTTAAATATCCTTGGAGTACAGCCTCCTGGTGGCAAGCCTCAGGGCCACCAGCAAGGCCTTCCTTGCTCTGTGTCCCTCCACATCATTCTACTTCAGCTATCTTAAACTCTGCCTGAGGTATTTGCTTTCTTGACTTAACATTATATCATTTGGATTAAACACCATCCTCTTTGGGACCCTCCTTGAGTCTAATTTACATGTTTGTTTTTTGGGGAAAGTGCTCTAGAGCTCCCCCATATCCTGCCTTGGGGAACCATGATTAATGTACTAAGTAGGCAGTCCTGAGATCTGGGGACTGAGATGTTGCAGCCCCGGTGCCTCCCACCTCCACATACACTGTCATTCTCTCCTAAGACATCACATACAACTGCCCACCTCTACCTGTGAGCTTGATGAAGTCCTGCTTAGGTCCTGTTCCTCACAATGAGAAGTCCTCAGTTGGTGCTGGATGAAGACCCTGACACAGGAAACACATCAGAACCATCTCCACAGAGGGACTACTCTAATTTCAACATCTTTTATTCCTGATGGGAAGGATAACAATAATCATGAAGATATGTGGACATATTAGAATATTAAAGATTGAGTGACTGACACAATGATGGGATGAATCAGAGGGATAGGAGTCATCAATTTGATAAATTTCTAATTGTACAACCAGTCCTAGGACAATCACTATAGATACAACATCCTGGTGACAAAGGGCTTTAAATTTAAGACCTAGAAAACTACCTAATGGCTTCCACTCCAGGACCATTCTCTGGAGATCCAGAATGAGAGAATGATGGTTAATAGGATGTCGGGAAAGGTGACCCAATTCTCCCCATTTCTTCAGACCAAGAGAACTGAGCCCTGAAATCCACAGGTATAAAGTTAGAAAGGGGGAATGGTCACATTTCAGATGAAAGCAAGAATTCTTTCCTGGATTAACTTCTATTGTGATTTTAGAGATATTCTATAAATATATTGGACACCCAGTTCCTTGAAAAGAGTTAGAGTCATTCTATAAATGGATTGGGCTCCCAACTCATTAAAAAGAAAAGATAATATAAGTTACTCATTGTGTACCCCCATATCTAATGGAGTGCTTGGCACATAGAAAGTGCTCAATATTTGTTTTTTGGCTGAAATATTTTGTGTTCAGTGCTGTTTAATTTATAGTATCATAGGTAAGACTGTGGCTAAGCCTTATGACGGAGTAGGCCCTGGAATTGGATTGGCCCAGTTGCATGGGACAAATATTGGACAGAGTTCAATCCAGTAGATAGAAAACTTGGTACTCAGTGGGTATGGCTGATTAGCAACAGGAGTGGGCAAGCAGCCCAAGGTGAGGAACTGCCTATGAGGAAGCAAATAGTCTCTAAGTACATCTGTGTGTCCCACACTGTTCTCAGCACTTTACATGTGTTCACATCTTTCTTTCTTATAACAACCTGTGAGATAGATTACATGCATCTTCCTTTTACAGATAAGGAGTCTAGTCAGATAGTAGCCATGACATTCCCAGGTAAACTAGTTGGGTAATAGTACCAGGACTCTACTCCAGGATGGTTGGTTGGATGTTTTATGCTCTTAACCACTTCCCTCTACTGCTTCTCTGCACAGTGAGGCCTTGAAAGTAGAAAGCCTGCAGCTGAGGAACCTGACAGTCAGATAGTTAAGATGAACTCAGGAAGCATGTGGTTAACTAAAAGCAGGGCTATTTCCATAGGTGGTAGCTAGGTCTGGAATAAGGTAGACCAGATCCTAGAGTGGCTGGACATTGGGTTAATGATGGAGACAGAGATTCACATACAGGAACAAGGCAAAAAGGAAATGGCCAGAATCAGGCAGGAGCTGATTCCCACTAACTAAAGCTAACTGTTCTGAGCCCCAGGATACTGGAAATACTCCCTCTCTAGGCTCTGTGTTGGTCAAATTCTATGGCAAGTCCAAATACCAGTGTTAGAATGTTCTCTTAAAGTGGGAACCACCTGAATAAGGGAGTGAAACAAAAGCAAAAACTATCCAGCCTTAATCAAATGCACACTCTTGCTCTACCCCCTTATGGTGGATGTATTTCTTTTAGGCCCACCCTGTTTTTTCAAGCCATACAACTAGAGCCAGTGTTTATTTCCAAGGCTGTGTTATATGCTAGAGAAAAGTTCTCTGGAGAAAAATTCTGAAGCTCATTAAACAGTGGGTGGAAGAGGAGAAGAGAATGAGGAAGTAAAGTAAACAGAAAATTATAGCAGGATGATGTTTTCTTTTCCTGTAGGAAAGAACCTAAAATACTTGTATCTCTTGTATAGAACATTTTTATTTTTCACACTTCATTCCTGTTTGTGCAAAGCAGTAGGCTAGAACACTGTATTCTCAGGGAAAACTCTCCTCAGGAACCGAAGTGCTACACCCCAGGACTTTTTAGGTCATCAAGGGAATGGATTGGAAACCAGTATTTACTTAGAGTGGAAAATTGGCTAGAAGTCCCTTGTATCCTTTGCTTTTTAAACACTTTGTCCTTATGGTATTTAATTTGGACAAATCAATTGGCCTCTGCTGTGGGTTTGAACGTCCCCTCCAAAACTCAGGTTGAAGTTTAATTGCCATTGTAGCAGTGTTAAGAGGTGGAACCTTTAAATGTCAATTGGGTCATTCCAGCACTGCCCTTAGAATGGATTAAGGCTATTATTGAAAGAGTGGGTTAGTTACCTCAGAAGTGGGCTCCTGATTAAAGAATGAGTTTGGCCCAAATTTTTTCTCTCTCTTTCCCTCTTCCTTTTTCTCTCCTTTTTCCCCTCCCTCTCTTGTATGTGCTCACTTGTCCTTCTAACATGTTAAGATGCAGCAAGGAGACCCTCACCAGATGCTGGACTTCTAAGCCTCCAGAACTGTGAGAAATTATTTTCTTTATAAGGTAATCAGTGTGTGGTCTTCTGTTATAGCAGTGAAAAATGGGCTAAGGTAGTCTCCCTTTGAGTGTAACTAGAGAAACTTAGGAATGCTTGTTCAAGCATATTCCAAGTACAAATACAAGTTAGGAAAGCAGTCCCTGTTTGTTTCTTTGGGGATTTTTGGTGAAATAAGAAAGGTATAGTGGCCAATACTGGCAAGAAGTTTGCGTTTGTGGACAGCAGGACTTCCACAAGTCCATCCAATGCTGTAATCCTCCTCTAACAACCATTAACCAAAGCAACTCATTGGATGTGGCTTCAATAACAAAGTGACCATAGGCATAAACTGCACACAATGGCTTTGTTTCCCCATCTCTTTGGAACTGAAATTTAGCAGAGGGCTTGACTAATATAACAAGAATGTCCTGGATGGGTGAACTTTAGTCACTGGTCCAAGATTGATAATGTGGATGATTTTGCACAGACTGACTTTCCCTATCTATTTGTAATAACACCATCACTCCACGTAAAAACAGCATACACACACACACACACACACACACACACACACACAGACACAAACATTTGCCTTCTCTCTCTTACAAAATTCTCTTTAATTTTTTAAAAAATGGGCCCAAGAGGCTGACTATTTTGGAAGGACTTAGACCAACTCTATTTTTACTGATGGACTGGAAAGAAAGGTTAGGAGGATTCTGGGGGATGAGATCTGTAGAGTTGAGCTCACTAATTTTTTATAGGGATGGAAGTTTTCTAAGCAATGACCTGTGCTCCAGGATTTGAGCTTATGAAAAGAAGGAGCCTTTGAAATTGTTCATGAACTCTGGTTTCTAGAGGTAATGGAGCAACAAATTGGGAAGACAAGTTAAGAGAAAGTATAGGAGTTTACATTTTAAGATCATATTCAGACTGTTTCTTAAGCAACAGAAACTTACTTCTTCACAACCTTGGAGGCTAGACATTTATGATCAAGGTGTTGTTAGGGTTAGTTTTTTTCTGAGACCTCTCTACTTGGCTTGTAGATGGCTGTGTTCTCTGTGTCTTTAGAGAGTGTTCCCTTTGCACATATCTATGTTCTAATCTCTTCTTATAAGGGTGACAGTCAGATTGGATTATAGACCATACTAGTGACCCATTTTATATTAGTTACCTCTCTCAAAGCCTCTTCTAATACAGATATATTTTGAGGTATGTGGATTAAGACTTACCCATATGAATTTTGGAGGGGACACAATTCAGAACATGACAAATGGTCAGTTTTGAAAGGCTTCTGCAAGCAGAAATAGCTTTGTCTTTCTGTGTACAAAGGGGGCTAGATTTTGGCTACAAAGCACAAACACTAGAAATAAGGTACATAGGCACTATAAATCAATTTAGAGGAGGCCCTAGAATCATGTATTATCAATTGGTCTTCCAATGTAGTGCTCATTAAAAGCACCAGGAAGATTTTTTTTATAAAAATAATGATATCTGAACTCTAGCCTTCTTTGTTCCTGATTCAATTGGTATAGGGGCACAGGATCAGAATTGGGTAACTCTAAAAAACTTCTCAGGCAATTTTAATGCACAGTCACAAACTCTGATGTAATTTACATCCTGATTCTACAAATAAAGAAACTACTGGCTAGAGATGTTCAATGACTTGTACAAGATCAGAAAACATATGAGGTATAGAACCCAGGGCTCCTGATTTGGGTCCATGGCTCTTTTGCTAGAACATTTCTTTCTATTCCAGAAATGTTGATACTCCTTGTGTCCCAGATTGTCTATCCAGCTCTGAAACCCTCCATCCCAGTTGCTGGGAGTGCTGGTATACCAGGAGTGCTCTCATGCAGAGAATGACAGGTGATCATATATAAAGGGATACCTCTCAAGAGCCCAATGAGATCCAGTGCTCCCTGCAGCGACTACAACACAGTCCAACTCTTCACTCCATGTAGTCCTACTTCTTTCCTTTTCCCATAGGTGATATGTATATTTCTATGGTATTCTCCAGTAAATCTTTGTCTTTCTGTCTTCAGTTGAGCTTACTTTCTGGGGAACACAACTTTTGACAGTTCCTTCTATGTTTATATTTATTTTGTTGTACTTATTGAGAACTCACCATGTTGGCTTCTGTACTAAGTACTTGGAATTTGAAGGGGAGTAAGATTCAACATGCTGTGTAAGGAACTGAATCTTACTCACCCACAGTAAGGTAATATATAAGGTATCCCTTTATATATGATCACCTGTCATTCTCTGCATGAGAGCACTCCTGGTATACCAGCACTCCCAGCATGCTGTGTAAGGAACTGAATCTTACTCACCCACATGCTGTGTAAGGAACTGAATCTTACTCACCCACAGTAAGTGTGGGTGGTCAATGGACAACTCCAATACCCTGTCTAAGCTACTTTAATAGTGGTAAGAGGGTGTGGATATACCAAAGAGGGGATACTGATGCTCTGACTGAACTCAGCCAAGGCCACTCTGATCTGCACTTCCCAATAGTTAGTAGTCTACCCAGGAGTATGAGCATCTTCTGGTTCACTTACATAGTATTGCATCTTTTAGATACTCTTAATTACATTTTGGATGGAGGAAGATGTGAGTAGAGGTGAAACAAAGAGAAAATTGTAAGAACCAGGGTAGTTAAGATATTGTGATGATTAATATTAGGTGTCAATTTGGCTGGGCTAAGGGATGCCGTGATAGCTGATAAAAGATTATGGGTATCTGTGAGGTTGTTTCTGGAAAAAATTAGCATTTGAATCAGTGGACTGAATAAAGAAGATCTTCTGTCATCATTGTGTGTGGGCATTATTCAATTCATTGAAGTCTGGGTGGAACAAAATGGCAGAGGAAGAGCAAATCTTTCTGATTTCTCTCTGCTTTATTGTTGTTGGATATGAGGACTCCAGGTTCTTGGTTCTTTGAATTTGGGGACTTATACTAGTAATCCTATCAGTTTTTGAGGCCTTCTGCCTCAGACTGAGAGTAATGCCATTGGTTGCTCTCATTCTCCACCTTGCAGTGAGAGCTCTATAATTGTGTGAGCTAATTCTTATAATGAATCCCTTCTTTATCTACATATCTAAATATCTGCCTGTCTGTCTGTTCATTCATCCCTTATGTTTTGTTTCTTTGGAGGTTGCTGAATAATACAGTATGTGAGTTCAGTTTGGATCTCTCATGTGTCAATCAACTTTCCTTTCCCAGATGCCATTTTCCTTACACAATCATCAAGGTTAGACCTCTCATATTTACCCCCTTCCTCAAAGAGGATCTAGAATTAAGCACTGATCTGTTAGAGGGAATAATGTGTCATCTTCCAAAGGAGACTTGCCTCCTTATGCATAGGGATAGAAAACAGGCATTACCCAACAGATAGGCAAAGGGTCTTCCTGATACTTTTGAAACTGACTCTATACAGATAGTTGCATAGCCCTGAGTCTCCTGACCTTGTTATGGAGAAGGGTTGAGTCTTTGTGATAATGCCCTGATGTATACACCAAAAAGAGGGCTGACCGTGTTCCTGGATTTAGATGGAAGGAGGTCCATAATTATTAACCTCAGACAGTCTCATTCCATCTACAGAGAATACTCTGTGTGGTGAGTCCTGAACTAAGTCAGACAGAGTAAAATAGAATTGAGGGCCACAGCCTTCCAGCAGCCTCCAGCTTAAGTGGGTTGACAGGCATACCATCACCAGGTATCTTAAGTCTTGGGGAAGACAAACAATCTGTACCCAGGGGAGCCCCAGCCCTCCTGGCCTAATTTGAGAGATGTGGTTTTTGCCAAGGGCCAGTATTTAGGACAGACATACATATTTAAAAGGCCTAAGAACAGACACAAATAAGACATTAACATGTGCAAATGGTTGCAGCTGAATAGCTAGAGCCAGGAGCCAGGACAAAGGCAAAGCTGAGAGCAGGATGTCCCCAACACCGGAGTTGGCCTATTATCCCACAGCCAAATCAGGTGGCAATGAGGGCAGGAGGAGCTCAGGGCAGCATCAGGTAAGGTACACTGTGAGATTTAGGATACTCAGTGTCCTACTTTACTGAAAGCATGTGGAAAGTGAGTACTATAAAATTGAGTCCACGTATATGTGAATGCATGAATATTATCAAGGGGACATATCTGAGGGGCCTCTAATGGTATCACCTTATACACAAGTTCATGATTTGTGAACATGATTACGTGTGAACTGTGTGTTTGTGTGTGTGTGTGTGCATGTGTGCATGTGTGTGTGTATATGTGTATGTATGTGTGAACAAGTGTGTGTTTTCCTTTATGCTAAAGATGTCCACACACAAATTATCCATTATTCTTATTACAGAGAGTTTTCTCTATGAAACCAAGGTTGCCTCAACCCTGTGCCTGTCCCTCATGTTTTCCATGCTGTTGACAGGTTCCTCTTTTAAAAAGCTGGATCTCTGGCTCAGCCTGAGACTCTTTCTTGCTTTCAGCTTCAGGATGAGAAGTTTTTTCCACTTTACAAGTATTGGGAGACACTGAAGATAGAGACTGATTTTCCCTGGCTAGAAAACCCACATTCTTTCTCTGGGTAGACTGTCAGTTTCTTACAAAAATAGAGGAGTCTGGAGAAACTGAGACTTTCTACCAAAATTTTAGAAGGAAGTGAAGAGGAAAGCTAGGAAACAAGGCACCTTTGCTACTGAGGGACTGGGAGATGACCTTAATTAAAAAAACACATTAATTTGTTGAAGACAGGGGTTAACAGAAAGTTGGCTGAAGACAGTGTAGCTTAAAGTAGAGCTCATTTCCTAAATTCTCAGGTTAAAGACTCCCCAAGGCATCCCTTCTATGAAGCAGATAACAGTAAAAGGAGGGGGTTTGTACAGCTGACAGGCTGTACAGTGGAAAAAGGGATTGGTTTCAACAGCTGTCTTCTTGGCCTTTGGTGATGGGGCAGAGGAGTAAGGAAGCACTAGTGCTGGATACTGAGGCCTGACTCCTGGAATGTTAAGTTGTCTGGAGTCCAGGCAAAACAGTAGGTTGTGGAAGACATGGTCAATCTTGGCTTCCCCTTGCCTTCATAAAGCCCTTGACTTTGTCTCATGGTCCCCAATTCATGAGCAGTGGTCTTAGTACTATCACTACCTTTCCTTCTTTCTGCCTGTCTTATGGCTGTCACTGCCTTCCTTGGTCCAATTCCATGCCTTTGCTCATACTTCTACACGCGCCTGCAATGTCCTGAACTGTTCTATGTGGATGTAAATCCTTTCTAATCTCTAACTCTGAGTTTCAGTATTTCCCCTGGAAACTCTTCATGATTACCTTAGCCTACACTATTCTTGGATTCTGTAGCATCCTAATTTTCCTTCTGCTTTACTACCTATGTCTTGGTCACCTTTGCTGGCTTCTCTTATCTATCCTCATGTTGAATACCTGGGGCATCATCCTAGGTTTCCTTTTGTTCTGTAATTACACTTCTGATTTCAGAGAAATTTGTTCACCTTGTGGTTTTCATTACTAACCTCATAGAAAATGACGACAAAATTCAAATGTATAAGCCAAGCATTTTTTTGTGTTCTGGAGATTTGTGGATATAACTGTTTGTATTTCCTTTCTGTGGTCTAATAAGAATCTCAATCCTCTAACATCTTGGTTTCTTCTTTTGATTTCTTTTCTCTCAGTCTCAGTAAATGGAACTACCAGATACCTAACTGCTTAAGCCAAGTAGAAGCTGAATCCTAATTTATCTCATCCCTTTATTCCCTGGATATATTTTATTAGAAAATCCTACTAACTTTGCTTAAAAACATATTTTACATTCTTAGAAATTGTTCTCTATCTACCAAGGACAATTTATAATCTTCACAACTGGGAATATTTTAACAGCCTTCTTTTAACTTATCTTCTTGCCTCCACCTGTTCCCAAAATCTATTCTTCACGAAGCCAAGTGGGATTTTTAGAACATAAGCAAAATCATGCACTCTTCTGCTCAGAGGCCTCTAGTGTCTCACACCAAGAATAAGAATAAGATGGCTCAGAGGTTGTCCTGTAGTTGGGCTTCCTGGGGTCTAGCCATTGCCCAGCTCTCTGATTTCATCTTATTCTGCTATTCCCTTGGCTCATCCCACTCTACCTTCTGTGCTTCAGAAGCCCTCAGGCTGTTCTTCCTTCAATGATCTACTTTCTCTGTCTATAATGCCCCTGTCCCCAATCTATATAGGGCTGGTTCTTTCTGTTAGGCAGGTCTCAGGTTAAATGTTACCTCCTTTAATAAGCTTTTCCTAACACCTACTTTAATGCAGCCCCTCAACCACCCTCTACTCTATCACTCTGTTTTTTTTTTTTCCGTAGCACTCATCACATCCAGGTGCTGTATTGCTTGTTTATTTGGCTTACTTTTTATTGTCTTTCTCCCCCACTAGCACAGAGGCTAGTGAGGGCAGAAAACCTTTCTGTCTTACTTCCCCACTTATCCAAGCCCCCAGGCAATGACTGGCACAGAGGAGGCACTCAGAGTCTTTATTAAATGGATAAATAAATAAGGGGACTTGAAAGAGATGCTGTTTGATTTGAAATACTTTGATTTTCTTCTTTGGAAATGGGTTCTAGCTGGCTGAGATTTTTATTCAAGAGGATTTAGTCTGTACATTTTACTCAAATCATATACATTGAAGTTCCTGTCCTTTTCCTAATATTTTGGTATGATATGATATTAAACATTTCTATATTATTAAAGATATGTCTCCCATCTGGTCTCCATGTTTTGATGATAGGTCTCAAGAATTTGGAGATGTATTTCCCATGCATCCTTCCCTTGGCAGCTTTGGGAAGAAGCTGTGCTGAGCTGGCAAAGAGCACTGAGACAGGACTCCAGGGTGGAGGCTGCTACTCTGGCTTTGCAACAGATGAGTTACAACCCATTTGGGAAAGTTCGTTCTCCAAATCTTGTTTGCTAGAATATAAAATGAGCTTAATAATTATATTCCTTCTGGCCTTATGAGACAATCAAAAAGTAAAAGGATATCTCAAGTATTTATATTTAAAGGGGAGGTTGCTGCCACTCCTAATTTTTTTCATTCCTTCATCCATGAAATATTTCAGAGCAAAGCACTGGACTAGCCACTTCACTGCTAAAAGGATGAGCAATGTGAACTCTATGTCCTCCCTGCTTATGTGCCCGGTAGGGTTGATGCTTACAAATGATGCTGGCTACAAGGTTCTAGATTACATGGAGAGCTGTAGCAGTGTGTTATGGCTTTCAGAGACAGGGGTGTGATCTTAGCTGGGATGCTCCTGAAACTGGGAAGATAGCATTTGGAACAGCTGGACCTAATGGAGTGATCTGAAGAGTCCCCAACTCAGGGACAAGCACAGCTCCAACAAGTTATGGAAAATGAGGTGACAGCTCTTGACAAAGGCCATCTTCAATGACCCTTTCCGAGGTGAGGCCTGAAATAACCCCATCAGTAGGTCCTGAGGCTTTGGAGAAAGTATTTCTCCTCTTTGAATAAGACTGTAACATTCACACAGACACAGAATTTTTAAAATACAGAAACTTATTTCCTAATTATAGCTGCTAACTGATTCATTTTGAGCCTTTTCTGCCTTGCCTCAATGGGGGTTCATTCTTATCTTTCCCCTGGAATCCAACCTGGAGTCAGGCCATTACAGTGATGGGGTTTTTCAGATCTGAGCTTGCCCATATATACTATTTCCAGTAGGCAAAATCTTTTGCTCCAGTTAGCACCATCTCTGTTGCAGCTCAGTTCCTTCTGCCTGACTTTCCCAAAGTGAAGCTCCCCAGGTTTGGGGCAGACAAGATCCCTGAGCCCAAGATCTTTCTGAGCAGGGAGAACACCAGAAAGATGGGAGGCAGCTGAGGGGCTTCGTCCAGGGAACTCTCAATCCTATCTTCCTGAAATGCAGACAGAACAGGAAGACATCCCTGATTTCCATGAATTACAGATAGGAAGGACAGATAGGACAGATAGGACAGGGAGTAGAAGTGCTAGCTTAACACAAAAGACCACATCTCTGGAAAAAAAAAGAAACGTGAATAAACTTGATTTTTATTTTGTTAAAGGAAAGTGCAAGTTCTATTTATTTGGCACATAGAATGAATGTTGTTTGGAATAATATGATTGCTTACTCTCTTTTTTGCATAAACAAACTCTCATGACATAGGTGGAAGGCAGTCAGGGCAACCCGCCTCCCTGCCCCCCCGCAGCACTGACAGATTTAGCAGATAAAAATACAAGATGTGTAGCTGAATCTGAATTTCAGACAAAGGATAATTTTTTAGTACAAGTATATCCCATTCAATATTTAATACTGAAACTAAAATGATAACCTACTATTTTTCTGGGATTCAAATTTAGTAGGGTGCTAAATTTGAACTTTATTTTGGAACCTACCTTCCACAGTCCTCAAATTGGCTGTGTACCACCTGGGAAGAAGCTGTGGTTCCAGGACTATTTCTTTGTTCTTCAGGATCCTGGTGCTGCTTTGTCTCCAGCTTCCTGCTCTGGGGCAATTTTTGCACAGACCTTCTCTGGAAGATTCTCCTCGTCCAGGTTTTAGACCAGTGCTCCTGACCTCTGAGAACACCTGAGGAAGATCATGTGGGGGGACTTAGTAACACATGTAGGTGTGGTTTTCTTTCTAGAGACTCAGAAAACAGTGATTCTTTATGTGAAAGTATCCAGAGAGCTTTAAAAAAAATACTGATGCCTGGGTATCAAGTCTAGAGATTCTGAATTAATGGATCTGTGGTGTGGTCTACACATTAGGGTCTATAAATCTCCCTACAAATGACACTAATGGGTACCCAAGCGTGAGGACCAAGGCTTCAGAACCACCAATGCAGAACTGTACAGGTCTGGTCTCAGTTGATAGGGACTTACAGAAAGTCACCCGTTATTGAGTGTGCTCAGGTTCCAAGAGGGAAGAAAACCAAGTAAGTCTCTTGGTTGTACTTGTATGTACTAATAATTTCTGGTCACCTTGGTCCTTAAATGGGTGTGAGAAGTTTCAGGAAATGAGATCTGAGACCTCTGTTGTACAGGTGCTCATAGTATACCTCATAGTATGCCTTCCCATCCTCATTTTCTCTGAAACACTACCTTATGCAGAGCCTGGCCTGGGGACCTCAGAGTCCAGCACATGTGAGAGGCTGTAGGGGTGGGAAAGAGATCTCAGTATGTGCCCAGGAAGACTTTGGCCAGAAGCAAGATTGAGTGGCCTTGATGTGCCAGAAACTCATTCCTCTACAAAGTGTGAGAAGCTTTACTTCCTCCTAAATGGGGAAATGATGCAGAACAAAGTGGTTTGTGTCTGAAGGGGAGAGGAAGACAGGCCAGTGCATGAACTCACCACCATTACTCACACTTAGATGTATGTGCTAAAGGGCCTATCAGGTGCAATGACAGTAACAAGATTTATTACCCCATTGTAATCTGATAATAACACACTGATTATTATTGCATATCATATATTCATATTTTTGTTACAGAAACTAACATATTAATAGTTATACTATTCTACAACTTCTTGCCCAAATTCTTGGGTCCATACTTGTTTCAGAACAGGACTTTTCAGATTTCCCACAGGTAAAGATATAAGTATTGTTAAAACCTGAGTAAGAAATTGAGACAGAATCCTAACCAAACACACTAACAGCTCTGCAGCTAAATGTAGGACCATTAATGAATAAATATGATTAAAAAGTCTGCTGCCATTCCAGGTCAGGTTATGAAAAGTCCTTTAGTTTTTGCATCTTTTTTGGAGTCTGTGAATAGGAGATTGTAGAACTCTAATATATACCTATATCACTTATGGAACATTAACTGTTTGGCAGGCAGGGTGCCAAGCACGTCAAATACATTATCCTATTTAAACCTCATAGAAACCCTACCAGGTAGGAACCATTATTATCCCCATTGTGCAGAGGAAGCAAATGAGACATGCAAGGTTGAATGTCCAAGATCCATGGCTCCTGAGTGCAAGAAGTTAGAACAGGAATTCAAATTCTGTTCTGACTGCAGAACCAAAATATCTTGCTATGGATGCTGCAAGCGGAGCAATGTTAGATGTGAATCACACACTTGGGTAGATCCAGGGATATGAAAGTCATGGCAGTCTTTCTGAGAAGGTATGTGAGTGTATATAGGCAGAACATGTGTTCTGTATGAAGCAATGTGTGAGCATTATGTGTGCCATAATTTGTGTGCTTGTCTATCTTTTGGGGATCCTGCATACCTGTATACGTGTGTATGTGACATGTATGTGTGTGTGTGTCTGGGGTAGGAGATCTGTGGGCATGTTGCTCTGTGCCTTTGTGTGTGTGTGTGTGCCATCTCCTCATGACTTTTGATTGGCCATGTGGACACAGAGAGCTAACTTCTTGTTATCTCTACTTTCCCAACATCTGGAACCCAGAGAATTAAGCAAGTTTTTGTTATTCTCAGGAGAGAGGGAGTTTTCTCAGGGGAACTGGTGATGGAAACTATCTAGTGCAGGCCCCAAGTGAAAGTGCACTGGGTCAGTGCACAGTCACCCAGGGACCCAGGGAGCTCCTGCAGGCACCTTGGTATGGTCAGTGAACTTCATCTTGGTTCATTAATTTTTGAGGTGGCCATTCTCTGCATAAATGAAAGGGATGCAGATTTTCTCAAATGTTTCTTGGGGAGGTTACCTATTTCTTTGAAGAAATGTTAAAGATAGAAACCTTTGTGGAGGTCTTGGTTTTGTGTTGTTCATCTGCATTTTGGGCAGCCAGCAGGATTGCAAATGGGAAGGCTGGTGTATGACTCTTTTATGCTTTCTCAGCTTGAGCTCTAACAGAGGAAGCATGGGGGCAGCATGGAGACATCCTATGACTCCATACCTGGGCAAGCAGGGACAAGTCAGCAATGAAACTGAGGTCAGAAACCATGGCCCAGGGTTTGAGGTAGCCATGGATACGGAATATACCAACATCCAGGGAAAAAAGAAAACATCCATATGCTTGGGGCAACATCCATGTTTGTTTGGAAAGTTGTCCTGAGCAAAACCAGGACAACTACCTGAAAATTAACTAAAAAGAAAAAAAGGGCTGGGGATGTGGCTCAAGTGGTAGAGTGCCTGCCTGGTGCAAAGCCCTGAGTTCAAACCCCAGTACTACCAAAAAATAGTCAAAGGGGATTCATTGTGGTTTATTAGTCATTTTTCATGCATTACCTTCATTTTCTTCATTACCTTCATGCACTTTACCTTCATTGTCAAAAAGCTCATGGGGATTAGGTGGCAGAGCTAAGATTTGAACCCATGACTATTGACCACTATCCTCTTCCATCATATAACACCCACTCCAAATTCCTCCTCCATCTGAACACTATTGTCAGTCGACCATAAACCATAAACCACAAATAAATTAGTTTCCACGGTTGTGAATTTTTCTTAGAACAGTTTCCACTGATATAGTTATGGAAACTCCAAGTACAGAAGAGATTGGATACTGTAGTTTAAAGTACCTTAAATTGGAATGCAGGAAAACTGAGTTCTATACTTAGCTCTTCATTTCTTAGGGCTTCAATTTCCTCATCTGGAAAACAAAGTGGTTGGCACAAATGGTGTCTAAACTTCTTTTAATTAAGATTAAATTAGACTCTAACCCTGAGAGGGCTTTGTCTCATTTGTGAATTTCTTTAGAGTCTATAGTATAGAGCTGATGCAAGAGAGGTATTGACATGTACTAAATCCTTAATGCAGTTAATGTTGTTGACTCGCAGTGATTTTTAAGCAACAAATGACCAAACACTGGTGCCAAAATATAAACTGTCAAACAGCTGCTAATATCCCCCAAGCTCTTATTGGACATTGGACATCCTTTTATAGAAATGAGATGGACAGATGCCTTATAACTATTGTATAGAGCAACTTGCCAATTTAACCACTACAGTGAAAAGGGAGCCAATGGACCTCATCCTGCTGAAAGCCACCCACAAACATTGTAGTAAATATCAATTTTCCAATGTATTATTGATTCTAAGAGGAATTTATTTAAAAACAAACAATGGGTCTTTTTTTTTTGGCAATTTTCATGTTGTGAATATAACTGCTATTTTTGCTGACCTGCTTGTTGTGAAATATTACTGACTGCCTAAAGAAAGAAAGAGAACTTATTTTTTTATGGGTATCTTTATTGGACGTATGTTCCCCAAATGTCCAGTTATGTGCTTTAAGATGCTTCTCTCATTCACCAGTGCACATGTGCATCAATTGCACTCACCTGTGGTGTCTATGGGAAAGCATATTGATGGTGTTATGATTTACGACTTATCTTTAAGGCATTCATTGGTTCGTCAAATATCTGCAAGAAGTTTGTATGTGAATGTTAAAAGTGGAGGTCAAGGTCAAGAGGGTAATTGAGGAAAAGGACAGATTCTGAGATTAGCCCTGCCTCCTACTGAATGGGGTGGACCCAGGTGCAGGCCAGCTCTAAGGAGGTTGGGTATTTGGGAAATTCATCCTGCCCTGAGGTGGAAATATGTAGCCCACGGCCATCTTTCTGCTCGTGCCTCAGCCCTCCTCTTCTCATTTTGTCTTTCCCCCCTCATACACTCTAGTTATCATTGCTGTTCTGACAACTGCTGAACATATTTTCTATCTCAGCTCTTCATTCTGAATTTAGCCTGGATGTCCTCACTTGCAGGTGCTTCAAATTCAACTTCTCCAAATCAACACAACAACCAAAAAATAACATCTTCTACTGATATACTTTTGTGCTTCTATACCTCCACACATTTATGCCTGCAAGGAACGTAGACATCACCCTGCAGTCTTTTTCCTTTCACTTCCACATCTGGTAAGTTAATAACAAAATGTCCCTTTTAAAATAGTACTTAACTATTTTTATAGCTAGTAATTTTTTTATTACAGTATGGCATATATGCAAAAACTTCCGTAATGTGTGCAGTATGTTGGGATTTTTTTTAAAGTAGAATATATCTCTATAGTCACCATCCAAATGAAAAAAGAGTGCCACCCCACTTATCCTTTATAAGTACCCATGCTCTTGACTTCTAACATCAGTGATTAATCTTACGCAACTTTGGACTTTATATAAATGACTCACACAGTGTCCATCTTTTGTGTCCAGTTTCTCTCACTCAGTGTTGCACTTCTGAGATGCAGCCATGCTGTTATTCTTTATCAGTAGGCTATTTCTCAGCGCAGGCAGTATTCTTCCTTCATAGCAAGGGAGTTTTGTTATAAAGTTTGAAAGTTTATATCTTCATGAAGCCATTTGAAGGAATACTGAACAAAGTCAACTCATAGGAAATGACCTCTTATATAGCACATCTTTGAAAGCAGGACTTACCTGTTTGCGATATCTGAAGTGTACTAATAAGGAATGTAAGTTACTCAGGGGAGAACCAGACAGCTAAGAAGTCAGAAAAAGTAAAAGTGAAACTTCGTTCCATTTTTAGAGTTCTTGTTGTTGGTTGTAGTTTTGAAAGAAAAGTCATGCTTCAATTAATAATAGACAATGGAGTCAATATGATAGGAACAGAGACAATGATGTGATCAAATGCCAAGAAATGACTGGCAGCTGAAAAAAATATCATGTGAGACAGCAATTTCTCTTGACTTCTAACTTCATTCATCCAACGAGTAACATTTCGTCACAGTTTTATCAATAGAATGCAGTTCCACTCAGATCATTCTGTCACCGACATAAAACAGCATCAAATCATTTTGTCCACACAAATAAATCAGTGGTTGATTATTATTTTTTGCTATTTGGGATCCAACTAGGAGGACCAAAAATATTGAGTAAAACAAGGGAAAGGGAGGGAAAAATGTTTCTATGTTGATGAACCTAGTTGGTAGATGCAATTTTCGCCCTTTTTTGGATACATACTGATGTGAGGAGGAATAAACAACTTTGAAATTAGAGCAGAGACAGAGTGTAATAATAAACACAGCCAAAGAAAACAGAGCTGCATATTGTTCCTTACAGATGTAAGAGCATCTCCAGTTCTTTACCTGTGCTTATCTGGTACTCCTTACTGGAATTTCTTCCCTATTCTTGAGTATATAATGAAGTTTTGAGAACAATTAAACTCTAAGGGTTTGCTAAATTCAAAAGGAGGAGGCAATCCTTCAATGGCAGGTTGTGTGATGAGTGCCCTGGTTATGAATTAGGCTACTCTTCCTAGTCCAGCAATGTCTCCTTGCTGTCACATCTTGGTGATGTTGAAAGTCCTTCCTCCAGAATCCTCACTTGTTGATCTACTGTTAGATAACAGGACAACAGGACATTTGTGGCTTTTTTTGTTTTGTTTTGCTTTATAAATTTACCTTCAAATTCAATATATACATGATAAAGTCATACAAGATTTTTCACTTAGTATGCTTAGATGATCATGTATATCTTTTTCAAATTATTTCTGGGAGGGATGAAGTCCCCTATTAGGCTCATTTGAGGAGAATGTTCCCTTCCATGGATGGCTGTACGGTCAAGCTATGCTCCATGATATGTACCTTGGGCCTTAGTGCTTAACTGGTTCAGTCCCATTTATGACTGTCCCCTAACATCCCAGGTATGTCATCATCAGGGGATCTTATACTATTGCTTTTTTTTTTTTTTCAGGACCACCATGAGGCGAGGCACTTTTCTTGTCATAAGTACAGATATAAATGGTATAGTCTTTTTTTCTGATGATGTGCCCTTTTTGCTACTGCAAGGGAAAGAGCCATCTTTGCACCTCAGTTATGATTTATCCTCTAAGGAAGACTGAAAGTATTCCTATCCCAGAGAAAGAAAAATAAAATAAATACAAGACAAGTTAGATCTTCTTGTGTGACACACAAGGCCAACCTGGACTTCAAATTCCTTGAAGTTGGGGAATTTATTATATATCTGTGTCTCCAGTACCACCTGCCTGAAATGAAGAAGGGTTTACTAAAGGCAAGCTCATGGGGACAAAGATGGTGGTGATTATTGTGGATATAGCATTTAAGGCATAGATGGACTTCAAAGAGATTTGACTCTAATCCAAATACTTCCACTTAACTAAGGACTCTGATATAAACAATGACTATTTAAAAAATAACACCCTTCTTCTGATATTAAAAGTAATGTTTATTCTTTAAATTAGCGAAGAACACCTAGAAAAATATAAGAAAACACAGAATACATTTATATTCTCACCACTTAGCTAACATTTGCTGAGTTTATTCTCTCTCTTGTCCTTCTTCTCTTCTGTTTCTCACCTATTTTTATTTTGTTTTACAAATTTAAATTCATAATTACAATATACACCAAACTTTTTCACTTAATATATTATTCCATGAGTATCTTTGTTAAACTTTTAGAAAAATATTAACCAATGCCCTCTTTCCAGGGCATAAGAGTTATTCTGTATTAAATTTTTAATTAGATGCACAGCATTTGTTGGCATATTAATACACATATCTTGTGGCATATTTCAATTTATTTCCTCAGAAATATTGCTAAAAGTTGATTTAAAAATTTTATAATATACTCAAGAAAGTCTGAACCAATTTAAACTCACATTTATAACATTTGGAGGGACATAGTTCCACTGCGAGGCTGTTAGTAATAAAGAAGATAATTTTTAAAAAAATGAAAAGTAGTATTCTGATAGACAAAAAGGAAATCACACTGGTGTTTTAATTTTCATGAAATACTACATATATGGCTATTATTATTGCTTATCTTTTGTTTCCATTTTGTGAATTGTCTGCTTATGTCTTGCCCATATTTTAATGATCTGTAAATGCTTTCTTAATTTTCTTTGTAGAGTTCTAAAATAGGCTGCACATATCTTACTCAGATATTTCCTTCTGTTTAAAAATTAGTGCTTTTTACTTCTTCAAACAGAAATGTCTGATAATTGTATATAAAAATTTTGCTACTTGATTTCTTCCTTTCTATTTAGGTTTAGTTCGTATGTTCTCCCTCATATGTGGACATTAGATCAAGGGCAAACACAACAAGGGGATTGGACTTTGAGCACATGATAAAAGCAAGAGCACACAAGGGAGGGGTGAGGATAGGTAAGACACCTAAAAAACTAGCTAGCATTTGTTGCCCTTAATGCAGAGAAACTAAAGCAGATACCTTAAAGCAACTGAGGCCAATAGGAAAAGGGGAACAGGTACTAGAGAAAAGGTTAGATCAAAAAGAATTAACCTAGAAGGTAACACCCACGCACAGGAAATCAATGTGAGTCAATGCCCTGTATAGCTATCCTTATCTCAACCAGCAAAACCCCTTGTTCCTTCCTATTATTGCTTATACTCTCTCTACAACAAAATTAGAGATAAGGGCAAAATAGTTTCTGCTGGGTATTGAGTGGGGGGAGCGGGAGGGGGTGGAGTGGGTGGTAAGGGAGGGGGCGGAGTGGGTGGTAAGGGAGGGGGTGGGGGCAGGGGGGAGAAATGAACCAAGCCTTGTATGCACATATGAATAATAAAAGAAAAATGAAAAAAAAAAAAAAAAGATTTTACAGTAACTTACACTCCACTCTTTCCCTCCATTCCTGTTTCTCTCTTCCTTCCTCTCTCTTATTTTACAATTAGTGGGTTAATACCTCTGAGACACAGAGTAGGACAGAAATCCAACACTTTTCTTTTCAAATATGTAATCAGTTGTCTAAGAGCCCTTTTTTTAATATTCTCTTCTTTCTCCCCTGACTTAAAATGTGATCTTGGTCAAATGCTGAACTTTAATTTGTAGTGGAGGCTATTTCTGGAACTACCTCCCTATGTCATTGATCCACTTGACAATTCTTTCTTCAGCATCACATTGTTTTAATTACTGAGTTTTATAAAGTAGTAAATGTTATTGCCTGGTAGTGATAGAATCTTTTCATTGCTCTCTTTTTTGGGATATTCTTTGTTTATTCTTCTGGATGGATTTTTATATTCCATTTCTAGGGAATTTTGTCCTTTGGATTAAAATTAATTGAAATATGAATTATTCTGGAGGAAATTATATGGACAATACTAAATTCTCTTGAAAAAAAATTCTACTTATTCAAGAATACTCCATATTTCTCTTTATTCAAGACTCTTAGGCCCTTTAGTAAGGGATAACGATTGTCTTCAAGTGCTATGTTTATTGCTAGATATTGCTTTTATCTGCTGGTATTCCTTGTGGAAAGCAATTGTGTGTGTATTTTGTACTTTATCATTAATATTTTGGTTGCTTCTTCTAATTTTTCCTTTTCTTTCATTTATTCATATATACATATATAGAGAGAATATATTTTTCTTATTTTGTTGCAATTGTTACAACTTTCAACTGTTGCATAAAAGCAGTGAAAAGCAGTAAAAAAGTATGGAAAGTATGAAAGTGTTGTTTAAAATGATTTAATCATTTAAACAAATGTCCAGGTTTAAGTATAGATAGTTTTAAAGGAAGAAAACTTTTCTTTATATATATATATATATATATATATATATATATATACATGTATGTATATATGTCAAAAATATGTATACATATGTGTATATATAATTTATACATAAAATTATTACATATAGTCATATATAAATGAAATTTTAAACAAGAATATTATTTTTATTTAAATATTTTTAGTTTAACTATTTTTCCTTAAAATTGGTATTTGTACATTGTTGAAGCTAAATCAATCCATAAATTTTTGAAGTTACTTTATCTGATTATGTATGTTGGCGCATATTTTCAATATATGTCACTTTTAATTTTTATCGATATTTTATTTGGGATTTTTACATTTATACTATCATTAAGTGGTATCTGGAGATGTATGCGGATGTGTGTGTTTAAGAGTGTGTTTCTCCATCAGTTTTGTGAATTAGGGCTATGGAAAACAACCTAGAAAAATGTTCCATAAAAACAAACTCTGATATGCTTTATTTTTATTTTTTTTTGATTATTCGTATGTGCACAGAACGTTGGGGTCATTTCTCCCCTCTACCCCTCCGCACCCTCCCTCTCCTCCCAACCCCCTGGCTTCCAGGCAGAAACTGTTTTGCCCTGATATGCTTTATATAGCATGGAATTTGTCTATTCCTTGAGAATTCAAAAGAACTTGAATATTTGCCTGTGCCACTTAGGAGGTAATAATTATTTACATTTTCAGATTTTTTTCATTGTTTTTTCCTTTTTTGGCAATAATGGTAATTGAACTCAGGGTCTCATGCTTAGGTGCCCTACCACTTAGCCCTTCCCCCAGCCCTGTAGGCTGTAGTTATTTTTTGGATAGGGTGTCCAGGGCAGCCTTGACAGACAATGATCCTCTTACCTATACCTCCTGTGTAGTTGGATTATAGGCACACACTAAATACAGTTTACTGGTTATGACGGAGTCTCACTAACTTTTTTTGCCTAGGCTGGCTTTGAACTGTGATCCTTCTAATCTTCGCCTCTTGACTAGCTGGGATCAGAGATGTGCATCACCAGACAATCTTTCTCTTTATGATTAATTTGTGGTTCATTTATTTTTCTTAGAAAATTCTCCATTTCATTACTGTTGTAATTTTTAAATTCATTTATTCACATGTGCATACACTGTTTGGGTCATTTCAACCCTTGCCTCTCCGCTCCCAGCCTCTCCTATCCAACCTCCTCCTCACTTCCAGGCAGAACCTGTTCTGCCCTTATCTCTATTTTTGTTACAGAGAAGACATAAACATAATAAGAAAGACAAGGCGTTTTTGCTAGCCCAGTTAAGGATAGCTATACAGAGAGATTCCTAATATTGCCTCCATGTACAAATGTGTTACAACCCAAGCTGATTCATCTCTATCTGATCTTTACACTGGTTCCTGATCCCCTTCTCATGTTGACCTCTGTCGCTTTAAGGTTTCTATATTAGTTCCTCCGGAGTGGACATCAAACACTTTCATGTTTTGGGTTTTCTACCTGTCCGCATATCTCCTATATGTGCTCTCCCCTTGTCATGTGGCTCAAGTCCAACAACATTGCTGCATTTGCCCTAGATCTAAAGTCCACATATGAGGGAGAACATATGATTTTTGTCTGCTGAGACTGGCTAACCTCGCTCAGAGTGGTGTTCTCCATTTCTATCTATTTTCTTGTGAATGATAAGATTTCATTCTTCTTCATGGCTGAGTAAAATTCCATTGTGCATAAATACAACATTTTCTTTTTTTTTTAATTTTTATTTTTTTATTATTCATATGTGCATACAAGGCTTAGGTCATTTCTCTCCCCTGCCCCCACCCCCTCCCTTACCACCCACTCCGCCCTCTCCCTCTCCCCCCCCACCCCCTCAATACCCAGCAGAAACTATTTTTGCCCTTATTTCTAATTTTGTTGTAGAGAGAGTAGAAGCAATAATAGGAAGGAACAAGGGTTTTTGCTGGTTGAGATAAGGATAGCTATACAGGGCATTGACTCACATTGATTTTCTGTGCGTGTGTATTACCTTCTAGGTTAATTCTTTTTGATCTAACCTTTTCTCTAGTTCCTGGTCCCCTTCTCCTATTGGCCTCAGTTGCTTTTAAGGTATCTGCTTTAGTTTCTCTGTGTTGAGGGCAACAAATGCTATCTAGTTTTTTAGGTGTCTTACCTATCCTCGATCTCCCTTGTGTGCACTCGCTTTTATCTTGTGATCAAAGTTCAATCCCCTTGTTGTGTTTGCCCGTGATCTAATGTCAACATATGAGGAAGAACATACAATTTTTGATCCTTTGGGCCAGGCTAACCTCACTCTGAATGATGTTCTCCAATTCCATCCATTTACCAGCAAATGATAACATTTCGTTCTTCTTCATGGCTGCATAAAATTCCATTGTGTATAGATACCACATTTTCTTAATCCATTCGTCAGTAGTGAGGCATCTTGGCTGTTTCTATAACTTGGCTATTGTGAATAGTGCTGCAATAAACATGGATGTGCAGGCGCCTCTGGAGTAACCTGTGTTGCATTCCTTTGGGTATATCCCCAGAATGGGATTGCTGGATCATATGGCAGATTTATGTTTAGATTTTTAACAAGATTCCAAATTTTTTTCCAGAGTGGTTGTACTAGCTTGCTTTCCCACCAGCAGTGTACAAGGGTTCCTTTTTCCCCACATCCTCGCCAACACCTGTTGTTGGTGGTGCTTTTGATGATGGCTATTCTAACAGGGGTGAGGTGGAATTTTAGTGTGGTTTTGATTTGCATTTCCTTTATGGCTAGAGATGGTGAGCATTTTTTCATGTGTTTTCTGGCCATTTGAATTTCTGCTTTTGAGAAAGTTCTGTTTAGTTCAGTTGCCCATTTCTTAATTGGTTCATTGATTTTGGGAGAGTTTAGTTTCTTAAGTTCCCTGTATATTCTGGTTATCAGTCCTTTGTCTGATGTATAGCTGGCAAATATTTTGTCCCACTGTGTGGGTGGTCTCTTCAGTTTAGAGACCATTTCTTTTGTTGTGCAGAAGCTTTTTAGTTTTATGAAGTTCCATTTGTCAATTTTTTTCTCTTCATTGCTGAACTGCTGGGGTTCTATTGAGGAAGTCCTTGCCTATATCTATTACTTCCAAAGTGTTTCCTGCTCCTTCCTATACTAACTTCAGAGTTTCAGGTCTGATATTAAGGTCCTTAATCCCCTGTGAGTTGATACTATTACAGGGTGATAAACATGGATCTAGTTTCAGTTTCTTGCAGATAGATAACCACTTTTCCCAGCAACATTTTTTGAAGAGGCTGTCTTTTCTCCATCGTATATTTTTGGCATCTTTGTCAAAAATAAGGTGGGTGTGGATTCATATCCAAATACTCTATTCTGTTCCACTGGTCTTCATGTCTTTTTTTGTGCCAGTGCCATGTTGTTTTTATTGCTATTGCTTTGTGATATAGTTTGAAGTCGGGTATTGTGACACTAAAGCATTGCTCGTTTTGCTGAGTCTATTTGCAGTCACTTGTGTTTCCAAATGAACTTTAGGATGATTTTTCAATCTCTGTGATGAAAGTCATTGGGATTTTGATTGGAATTGCATTAAACATGTACATTGCTTTTGGTAGTATAGCCATTTTTACTATGTTGATTCTACCAATCCATGAGCATGGGAGATCTTTCCATTTTCTGTAGTCTTCCTCGATCTCCTTCTTCAGGGGTTTGTAGTTCTCCTTGTAGAAGTCATTCACATCCTTTGTTAAGTTTATTCGTAGGTATTTGATATTTTTTTGAGGCTATTGTGAATGGAATTGTTTCCATATATTCCTTCTCAGTTTGTTCATTGTTGGTGTATAGAAAAGCAAATGATTTTTGTAAGTTGATTTTGTATCCTGCCACCTTGTTATAGCTGTTTATGGTGTCTAGGAGTTTTGGGGTAGAGTTTTTTGGGTCTTTTAGGGTCCTATATAATCCTAGGTATAGGATTATATTGTCTGCAAATAGGGATATTTTGACAGGTTTTTAAAAAACTATTTGTATTCATTTATTTCTTCTTCTTGCCTAATTGCTCTGCCTAGGAATTCCAGTATATGTTGAGTAGGAGTGGGGATAGTGGGCACCCTTCTTTCATTCCTGATTTTAGGGGAAATGGTTTCAGTTTTTCACCATTAAGTATGATGTTGGCTGTAGGTTTGTTGTATATAGCCTTTATAATGTTGAGGTACTTTCCTTCTATTCCTAGTTTTCTTAGAGATTTTATGATGAAGTGGTATTGGATCTTGTTGAAGGTTTTTTTCTACATCTATTGAGATGATCAAGTGGTTTTTGTCTTTGCTTCTATTAATGTGCTGTATTACATTTATAGATTTGCATACGTTTAACCACCCCTGCATCCCTGGGATGAAGCTGTCTTGGTTATGGTGAATGATCTTTCTGATGTGTTGTTGGATTCAGTTTGCCATTATTTTATTGAGGATTTTTGCATTGATGTTCATTAAGGAAATTGGCCTATAGTTCTTTTTTTTGGAGGTGTCTTGTCTGGTTTTGGGATGAGAGTAATATTGGCATCATAAATGAGTTAGGCAGTGTTCCTTCCATTTCTATTTTGTGGAACAGTTTAAGAGGAGTTGGTATTAGTTCTTCTTTAAACTGATAGAATTCAGCTGAGAATCCATCAGGTCCTGGACTTTTCTTTTTTGGGAGACTATTGCTGCTTCAATTTCATTTTGTGTTATAAATCAATTTAGGTGATTAATACCCTCTTGGTTCAGTTTTGGATGGTCATTAAGTATCTAGAAACCTGTCCATTTCTTCAAGATTTTCAAATTTATTAGAATGTAGGTTCTCAAAGTAGTCTCTGATGATTTCCTGGATTTCTGTGGTGTTTGTTGTTATCTCCCTTTTGCATTTCTGATTTTGCTGATTTGGGTTTTTTCTCTTTTCATTTGAGTCAGGTTTGCCAGGGGTCTGTCAATCTTATTTATTTTTTCAAAGAAACAGCTTTTTGTTTCATTGATTCTTTGTGTGTTTTTGTTTGTTTGTTTCTATTTCATTGATTTCAACCATTGTTTTTATTATTTCTCTCCTTCTGCTTGTTTTGGGATTTGCTTGTTCTTGCTTTTCTAGGAATTTGAGATGTAGCATTAGGTCATTGATTTGAGATCTTTCTGACCTTTTAATATATGCACTTATGGCTATAAACTTTCCTCTTAGGACTGCCTTTGCTGTGTTCCATAGGTTCTGGTAGGTTGTGTTTTCATTTTCATTAACTTACAGGAACCTTTTAATTTCCTCTTTTATTTCATCAATGACCCATTGATCATTGAGCAATGTGTTGTTCAGCTTCCAATTGTTTGCATGTTTTTTTACTGTTGTTTTTGTTGTTGAGTTCTAGTTTTAATGCATTGTGATCAGATAGAATGCATGGGATTATTTCTATTTTCTTATATTTGCTGAGGTTTTCTTTGTGTCCCATGATAACATCAATTTTGGAGAAGGTTCCATGAGCTGCTGAGAAGAATGCATATTGTGCAGAAGTTGGATGAAAATTCTGTAGACATCAGCTAGGTCCATTTGATCTATGATGTGATTTAGTCCTAGAATTTCTTCATTGGTTTTTTGTTTGGATGACCTATCTATTGGTGATGGGGGGTATTAAAGTCTTCCACTACCACTGTGTTGGAGTCTATATATGTTTTTAGGTCCTCAGAGTATGTTTGATGAAATTGGGTTCATTGATGTTGGGTGCATATAGGTTGATAATTGTTATTTACTTTTGGTGTATTTCCCCAAAAATGAAGATGAAGAGTGTCCATCTTCACCTCATTTTATCAATGTAAGTTTGAAATCTACTTTGTCTAAGATAAGTGCTGCTACTCCTGCTTGTTTTCTGGGGCCATTGGCTTGGTAAATCTTCTTCCAGCCTTTCACCCTCAGCCAGTGCTTGTTTCTGTCAATGAGATGGGCTCCTATAGGCAGCAGATTGTTGGATCTTCCTTTTTAATCTAGTTTGCCAAATGGTGTCTTTTGATTGGGGAATTAAGTCCATTGACATTCAGTATTAGTATTTATAGGTATGTGGTGATTCCTGTCATTTAGTTGTCTTTGTTGTTTAAGGGTTTGATTGTATGCAGCTGAATCAATGTTACTCTCTTCTTCTTGCCTTTTCTTCTCCTGTGGATTGGTACTGCCTGCCCTTTCATAGTTTTGTTTGCTTTCACTTTCTGTTTGCAGAATTCCTTGAAGAATCTTTTGCAGTGGTGGCTTGGTGATCATATATTGTTTTAGTTTCTGCTTATCATTGAAGACTTTTATTGCTCCATCTATTTTGAATGATAGTTTTGCTGGGTAGAGTATCCTAGGGTTGAAGTTATTTTTCTCAGTGCTCAGAAGACCTCACTCCATGCTCTTCTTGCCTTAATGTTTCTGTTGAGAAGTCTGCTGTGATTTTGGTGGGTTTACCTTTGTATGTTATTTGTTTTTTCTCTCTTGCAGCCTTCAATATTCTTTCTCTATATTCTGTGCTTGTTGTTTTAATGATAATATGTTGTGGAGTACTGTTGTAATTTCTATAAAAAAGCTTATAGATATGGTTTCTTCCTCATTTCTAATTTTTTCTTATTGTTCTTTTCATTGTTTATTAGAATATATAAATATAGTTGCTAGATATTTAGCTATTTGCTTTTTTCCTTCAAAGTTCTATTTGTAGGATTTATCAATTTTCTCATTTCTAATTCACATTTTTATGTGAACTTGAAAATTTCTTCTTTCCTTGGGTTTATCTTTTCTTCTGATAACTTATTTGGATGCTTTGTTAATTTCTTTTCATATTTAACTTTCATTTTTATAAGCAGTTAAGGCCTGAGATTTAACACTGAGAACACTTTGGTTGTAACACAAAAGTTTATGTGTAATTCTCTGTTGTAAATTATAAATAGTCATTTAAAAAGATTTAATCCTGATAGGTTTAGGAATACCTTTTAAGTTTCTCATGTGATTACATTTTTGTTGTGTCTGTTGCTATTCATTTACAAAAGTTCTCTTTGCAATTTATTCAGGTTTATATTTTGGATTAACATAGAGTACGTTTTTTAGTGCTTCATGTGTATTTGAAATGATAAAGGGGTCTCTCTTGGTAGCATCTATAGGGAGATATATGTCTAGAAGGGGATGCTCAAGATGAAATTTAGCCTTAAGAGTTTTGAAAAAGTAGCAGAAGGCAAAAGTTGTCCATTATCACTGTAAACTAACAGATCACAGCAGGACCAACCACTGAAGAAGGGGATGATTCCATCTGAAGCTGACCAACCTTTCCTCCATCAGTCAATGCCTGGAACAGTGGTCAAGTCTGGAGAAGCAAACTTAACTTGGGAAGAAACACCAGGACATGACTGAGCAGGAAAGTGACTTTCAGGAATACAGAGAGATCAGTGAAGAAAGGGCGTCTGGAGGGACACCAAGTACAGGCTTAGGTGTGGGCTTCTGGCAATGGGTGCCTCTGTTGCAAGTATAGCTTGTTTATTTCTTCCTTCTTAATGAACAGTCTTGCTAAAGGCTGTGATGAGCACTAGGTTATGGGACTTGAGATAAGAAGCTCTTTTAGATAAACACAGATAAAGGAAGTGTGCCAGAGTAGGCAGGCAAGGAAGCTGACCCTTATCTGGTCCATTTGCAACAAAGATGGTGGCCTAGCAGCAGCAGAAGGCTGTGGGAACCAATGATCAGGAGGCCTTGGGCCTAGTGCTCCATGGTGATGAGGCAGTCTTGCATTTGAAGAGCCCTAGGAGCTATAAGTAACATCAGGGAGGCACTTTAAAGGTACTATTGCCTGCCTGGATGCTTACAATGATCATGACTGCAATTAAATTTTATTTTAAACAAGATTGACAAGATTAGAAGACATTTAATTTAGAAATATTTTAATAAACATTGATAATTATATTAGATTCCTCTTCACTATCTGACAATATGATCAGCCAAAACCTGGGAGATACTGTGTCTGGTTTTCTGTGACTACTTTATGGTTCTTGGTTTCCTCATGTTTGTCAGAGACTTTGCTATAATTTAGTGTTAGATGAGGACCTACATTTGTTGTATCTTAATTGTGGATTATACTTGTAATCAATCTAAAATGCCCCCTTTGGCCTAGTTAATGCTTTGTGTGCAATTTCTATCCTACTTTGCTTTTTGTGTGCATACATCTTGGCTAAACATTTAACCTTTATTTCTGACCTCATTTGAGTTGTAGCTAGTGTATTTTGTATTTTGACCAAACATAAAAAGCCTTTGCCTATTAATGAGGGAGTTAATTATACTGATAGTGATTTTTAGAACTGGTGACTATAGTAGGCATCACTCTTTCCAGATCTGCACGTGTTCCCACTGCTTTGTCTTAAGGGAGCTCTGCATTTTCAGGAATTCACTCTTGACAAAGCTGAAGAACCTAAGTCCATTCCAGTTGCCAGGGTGGGCTGATTGGTTTAAGTGTAATCACCTTTGTATCAGTGATTGGTTCCAGAATGGGTAGGGAGCTAAATTCTGGTCCCAACACTGAGAAAGGAAATGGATTTGGGGGATTTCTGGAGAAAATTACTTTGCACCTAAGAAAGCCATGGGAAAGGTTAGTCTCTGTTTGGCCAAGTCTCATATATCTGAATGCTGCCTTGGAAAGGTGATGGATAATTATCTTGCTTCTGGCCCATGAATGAAGTCCTCACAAGAATGGCAGAGGAAAGAGGTGGGAAGAATCTGGGTTCTTGTAGTATCCCCCATCATCTGAATCCATGACCCTGTGACTGGCCTATGTCTTATTACACAGCCATTTATTGTTAAAGCCAATTTAAATCAGACTATCAGCTACTCATGGCAGGAGTACCTAACAAACATAGTATGTTCACCTTTAATCTCTATCTTTATTTCATGCTTTTAATGTATTCTTTCTCTTTGTTTTTTTTTTGGTTATCTGCTATTCACATATCAGTTATATTTTGTTTGCTTTTGTTTTCTCTTTGCTAAGTATGTATCTGATTTTTAATTCCACTAAACACCGAGTAGTTTAATATACACTTGAGCCTGTATTTTTAGACATATCCAAGTCAATATAAAGCTTATTGAGTTCTTAGCTACCATGTTCCTGTGCTAAACAATGCAGTTAAATTCATTCATTTAGTCTTCACTGCAGTATTCAGAAGTGCAATAACTTGAAACTGTCAATTGCTCACTCTGTAGATGAGGAAAATTTTCCTTCATCCACTTACTTTTTTCTTTGTTGTTGTTGTTGCTGGGGAATTTCACAACTGGAATATTAATAATTATTTTTACATTATGTATATTCTTTCAAATAAAAGTGTTTTCATTTTGTTTTGAATTTCCTTCTGTCATTTAGATCCAATCCTACATTTAAATGCTTTTGGTACTTATTGCTATTTCTTTGAACCTCTGTCTTTTATTCTAAATTATTTACCACCATTCATGATTAACTGTTAAATTTTGGGTCAATTTTATTCTGAAGACATGTTGTTTTCATATGGTGTCATTTATTTTTGGCAGTTTTGGGGTTTGAACTCAGAGCCTTGTGCTTGCTAGGCAGACATTCTATCACTTGAGTGATGCCCTGGCTCTTCTTTGATTTAGTTAATTTTCAGACAGGGTCTCACACTTTTTGCCTGGAGCTAGGCTTAGCCTGTGATTATTCTATTTATGCCTTCCTCATAGCTGGAATTACAGTTGTGTAATCCCAGGTGTGCAATACTACACCTATAATCCCAGATAAAACCACACATGGAGTTTTTTGGTTGAGCTAGCATCTTGCTTACTTTTTGTCTGGACTAGCTTTGAACTGTAATCCTCCTGATTTCTTCTTTCTGTTGCAGAGATTACAGGCATGTACCACTGTGTCTAGCCCCTATTTTCACATAATAATCACACGATTATAGAGTTTGCTTAGAAACACATTATAATTACCTGTGTAAGTGCCACAATGTACCCCCAACTATCACAACAACAATAAAAGAAAAAATACATATTTTTATAAATTCTGTTTGATCTCCCCTTCCTGAATGCAAACTCTTTCTCCAGAAATAACTACCATGAACATTTTGCATGAAATGTTCCATATAATTTTTTTCTTAATTTATATACATATACAGATGGTCTCTAACTTATGATTTTTATATTTTGTGATGATAAAAAATGTAGTCATTAAACCATTTTGTTTTTCACTTTCAGGACACTATTCAATAAGTTACTTGGGATACTTAACAGTTAAGTATACAATAAGCTTTGTGTTAGATGAGTTTGCCGAATGTAGGCTAATCTAAATGTTCTGAGCACGTATAAGGCAGGCTGAGCTAAGTTATGATATTTGGTTGGGTACGTGTATTAAATGAATTTTCAAATTATGATATTTTAAAATTTATAATGGGTTTATTAGAATGTAACACCTCTGCAAGTCTAGGAGCATCTATATTTATAACTACAATAACATAGTATTATTCCAGGGAATTACATCGAATACATCAGTGATAAGTTTTGGGGGTGGGTAGGAGAAGGGTTTATAGCAACTTGGTCTCCTAAGAAAAAAGACTCCTCTATAACAGCACACAAAGGACTGGTATCTGATAAGGTAGACCTTCTCTGTAGGAAAAGGCCAGCCATTGTCTCGAGCATGTTTTCCTCATCAGGTTCACCTACCCAGTTAATTCCCACTTCAAATCCAGAGCTCATGGAACCAATGGATAATTCTCTTCCAGATTCTGACCAAGAAGAATTTATTGTTTAGCATTGCTAGATTTTCCTGTTTTCTCATGTTTTTCTTCCCCCACCCCCAAAGGGACTTTCAGAAAACTGAAATCTTATACTTAGATAGAAAAAGGCCATCTTAGAGAAAAAGTAGGACAAACTGTCATGAACAGGCAGGTTGCCTGGAATGCCAGGAGATAGTGGCTTCAATAACAATCCCTTCCTCAGTTCACCTCTATCTTTTGAGAAGAAAGAAGAAAGCCTCTTCCCATGAGAAATCAGATTGTCATTGAGCTAAGACATTGACATTGAGCTAAGAAGATGCAGGGATTGAGTTTGGAGTTTTCCTGTTCTGAACTTGAGAAAAATAACTCCTGGATTCTCCTACCTAGTAAGCCTTCTGTGCCCAGCTTCTTAGGAATCCCATACGATTTTGTTTCCCAAGTGAACCAAATTAGTAAGAACATGTTTTCCCATTTTAACTGCTCCCATAACTTCCGAAGAACATGTGATTTCCAGATTACCACACTAAACTGCTGTCATTCCTGGCAACTACAAAGGAAGCTCTGCCTTGTGAGCCCGAGGAGCTTGCTGTGGATAGAAAACTAAGCCAGGTTTTTAGAAATTTGGGAAGATACAGCAATTTACTACCTTATATGATACTCATGTTGGTGTCATTCATGTTTATAAAAAAGGAACAACCAAACAGACAAGGGAAGTGTTGACTTGTGCATCTGTTAAGCCCTTCAACTACTAGACTTGCTTAAGCTAAAGGGTATTTTCTGGAAATCTCACTGTAGTGGTCCTTTCCCTACTTATATCCCTATCCATCTTGATATCTTCCATATTTACTTATAACACTTAATGTGGTCTGCAATTATTTGTTTTACACACTTCTTGCCTATCCATCTTTCCCTCTGCAGTGCACACACTCAATAAAAGCAAAGGTTTTGCCTGTCTCAACCACTTCATAATCCCTGTCAAGAAAAGACATCAGAGAAGACATTCAACAAACATGTGTTTAACTTGTTGACTAAACCCATAGGTTTAATCCCTAAGAGTGAAAATGTGGACCCCAAAATCTCAGGTGGGAAAAGAAAATATGAGGCCATATGATACCAACTACACGGAGTTTGCTTACATTCGAAAAGTTTCTAAACTTTGTACATAGTCAAGTCCTGTATCTTGTGGACAAGGGAGGGCCTTTTTAAAATTTACCCATAAAAGATGATATTTGTATGTTTGAGTAATGAACCAGAAGATAAATATGAATATAGATGAATCTTGAATTGGGTTCAAATTACACATTGCACACATACAAGGTAGGGGAGATATTAGCTTGACAACAATTTGTGAAAAAAATTATGTTTTGCCTTACTTATTATGAATACACAGCATGATCAGCTACTGAAAAATTTAAACTAGTCATAGAATACTATGGCTAATAATATGAACAACATCAATATTCATTGCAGTCACCATTTATTTTGCACTAACTGTGTACCAGGTTCTATGCCTAATGCTTTTTTATACATGATTACAATTTTTATTGTGCTTGTTTTATGGATACAGAAACTTAGGTTCAGAGAGTTTAACTTGTGTCAGGACACATAACTAGGACTTGATGGAAGTGAAAGCTTCTAACTACAGAAGCTGTTCTTAACTAGTCAGTTCCTCTCTGCCCTATGTGGGTCTGAACATATCTGGGACATTGGTGCCATTTGTAGGAGGCATATTTTTAGGCAGACAATAACCAAACAGTGATTTCATAGGGAGGCCCTATCATGGTAAGAGATAAGGAAAGCACAGCATGTGGGGAACATTCAACGAGGAGTGTTTACTGGAAAGAGATATGATGAGAGGTGGGGATCAGGAATGAAAGGATGTCAAATGGAAGAGAGCAGACCTGTCCTGCATGTCTCCAAATGGCAGAACTGGAACAACAGATGGAAGTCACAGTGGAGCAGATTTCAGCTTGACACAAGAACTAACTTTCTAAAGACTAGAGATGTGGGATGCAGCTCTTGAACTCACTCCCCCCTCCTCCTTCCAAGCCTGTATAACCATCTGTCAAAGATGTTGGATTTCAGGAAGGAGTTTCTCCCACCTCTAAGAGTCTAGGATTATCTAGATGAGTTTAAAGTTTATTTTAAAGAGAGGTAAAGACAATTTGAACTGATCTAAGATGAATCTTGTTCAGAAAAAGAGAGAGTATGGTATTCTCTCAATCCCTTTCAGCTTTTTGAGTATGTAACTCTTCCAATGAGACCATAACTAGAGTGCTTTTGAAGTCAGAAAGGGAAATTCATATTTGTTCTGAACCTAAATCCTCTTTAAAAATAACTCTTGGGTGGTATTCTTGTATTTAATTCATTTCCAAATTAATTTATTTGTTTTGTGTTCAGTCCTGGGTAGGTACAGATTTTGTTACTCATGTCCCCTCCTCAGCCCATCCCTCCTTAATTCCATTTTAGGACAAGATTGTGTCTTTTGTGGCCCCTATAGCCCTTCCTATTCCTAGTACACAGATATTGTACAGATAGAAGTTATCTGTGTTCATAACTCATAAAGTCCAAAGAGAAGTAGAGGAAAAAGAAAAATGAATCTTATATTGTTATAAGGAAAGAGAGAAAAAGCGAAATCAAAGTGCATTTCTAAAAGCCAATGTGGGTTGAATCTTCTCTAGAGAAAATTTATTTATTTTTGGTTTTCTACCAGTCTGGTGGTTCAGAGAGTATCTAAGAAGTGCTAGATACTGATAATCAAATTGTGTGCAATTTCACAAGGTGTTCAAAGGGAAGATAGAATCTTGGAACAAGATTTGAAGGACTGCATCCCTTGGAATTATCTTTCTGTGATCCCAAAACCTTATAATAAGAATACTACTTTTTTGAATTAAGTATTTCACTAGATAGTCTAAAAGCAATTCACCTGGGAGATGACATGTCTTAGTTCCTGATGCATTTGTCAGAAAGGGAGTCCTTTCTCATGAGATACTAGTGGTTTGTCGATTGCTTGCAAAGGCACTGCCCTAAGTCATAGTATGTTTACCTTATTTTATATCTACACCAATGTAATTACGCACTATCTGAATTTCATAGGGGAGGAAACTTAGCCCTAGAAAGGTTGAATACTTTGTTAACACAGCTAGAAATAGTAGGGTCTGGATTTGACTTCAGAAACTATGCTCTTAATGCTACTGCTAACACTTTCTAAAATAGCAATTATCTGATTCTCAGAAAGGGAAAGAGCTCAACGTGAGAATGCTCTGGTGTGTGTGTGTGTGTGTGTGTGTGTGTATTTGTTGGAGTGGGGGTAAGGAGGTGTTTACTGAGAATTAATTCCAATCTTAATCCTGGGTCAACAACTACTCTAAAGTTTATATGAGATGGTTAATGCAATCTTGAGTACTGACATAGTAAGGTCATCACTAACATTTTATTATTTGTATCAAAGTCAATTGAAATATGTATCAGGAAGCAATTACTCACTGACTAACCAAGCTCTATCTTCATTCCTTCTTTTCCTTTTCTCTTCCTCCCTCCCTCCCTTCTTTCATTCCTTCCTACTCAGGTACTTAGTTATTACCGAGTATTTGCTCTGTGTCTGGCACTGTGCTATACACAGAAGATAAAAAGATGAGTAAATTTCATTCTGTATTCTAATGGACTACACAACCTGGAAGGAGAGTTAAAAATAGTTACTATTCAACATGGCAATGGTTATAATGGAGCAGATTTTCCAAACTGGTGTTTCAAGAAGCACTCTTTGGCAGGATCTTAAGTGAGTGTACCATGAAAAAGAAGTATTTTGAGTTAAAGTAAGTTCAGAAAATGCTGGGTTAAATAAAATTAAATAACTTTCTCCTTACTTGAAAAATTTTCATGCTGTTTTAAATGCTAATGAGTCATGTGAATCTCCAAGAAAGGAAAAGAACATGTTTTCCAAACCCATTTGACCTCAGAAACTTCTTTTCCATGACATACTTAATAATTTCCATTATTCCATCCATTCACCATCCACTCTTTCATATAGCTAACATCCATCCATCCATTCCAATTTTTTTCCATCTATCTAGTATTTCTTGAGGACTTACTATGTGTCAGACACTGAACTACATATATCTTAGGGATTCAGGTTTGCAGGAAGAAATCTGTAGAGCTGTCATTTTAATTGTGGAGAAAAGTATCAAGAAAGCAAACACATATATAAAGTTATTGTACCAAAGTATGGCTAGATTCACCAGGGTTCAAAAATGAGAAAGAAACAACATTATCAATAAAAACAAGATGATCCACTTAAGTTGGTGTTTGAGAAAGCAGAGAGTACCTAGAGGAAGAGAATGAGCCAGTTTTGCAAGGAGCAAGAGGAAAAGCCATCCAGGAAGAGGAAACAGTAAGTGCCAAGTCCCTGGATTGCAGAAAGGCTTGGCAAGCTCTAGGAATTGAGCTTCCTCCAAGAGTGCAGGTCTGCTTAAAGGCAGAAGGCTGGACCTGACACATTTTAAAAAATTAGATCTCGTCTTTATAAAATCATGGAATTGGAGGAGACTGGCAACATCAATTCCAAATTCCTATCCAAGAGAGTCCTGTCCTTTAAGTGATAGGGATGCCTGCCGTGCTTAAGTGTTTATAAGGCTTTCCCCTTTAGATAGGCGGTTACCTTCATCTTCAAAATGCAGCTGATGAGAGTGTTGCTTGTGATATTTCTTTTTCATATAAAATGATGACCGGTGAAGATTGAATATATGGCTATGTTTCTAAGGAGAAAATTGCTTTCAGAGGTGCAAATCTCATTAGAAGTGATCATAGCTGGCGACCTCCACTCCCTCCTAGAGATGGGAAGCATGCCTGAGGGAAAAAATTGACAAAGAAGCTAGTTGGTTACTCTTGACTCAGTGACCAAGGAGAGAAACATGGCTACCCTGATTCCTGAAGCCTGACTGCCTTAGTCTCAAAGCGTTTATCTTTCAATTCTCCCTGCAAGATTAAGCATCCCCAAACACCACTTTTATGGTCTCTGCCCTGGGTCAAGGAGTTAAAATGGATCTTCTTTACTGTCAAATCAACTGAAAACCTCTCAGCTAGGCATTAGGACTCTCCATTACTATCATCATTTTCTTCTGGCTGACCCTCTGCCTTCTCTTCAACCCCTTCCCTTAACACATGTATACAAACACACACACACACACACACACACACACACACACACACACACACACACCTTGAATTTATATCGCTATGCAATTAAGACCATAAAGGAATAAAGAAAATAAGTCAGGCTTTGGAGTTGTAGACCTGGGGATTGAATTTGCTGTGTGTTTGACTATATCTTGCAGATCTTCAATATCCTCATCTGTATTAACAGATAGAAATAGCAATAATATTTGTCAAGTAATAATAAGTCTGTTCACATGAGTTGTTATCAGAACCTAAATGTAAATAGTATTTTCCCAACTAAGGCTACCAAATGCTCTATCCTTTGGAACCCAATTCTTCTATCTTTCTTGCTTTCTGCTGGGACCCCACTCTTTGAGGACAAAACAATCTCTCTTATCTTCCCTTCCTCATTTGGACTTTATGGTCCTTACTTAATTGGCCCTTTAATATGGCAAATTTTGTTTTGTATTTGCTCTACTTCTCACTATCAGAGGTCACTTGTCTTTCCTCCATTTCCAGTTCTTGTTTCTAAGTAAACTGACCTGAGTGACAAACTTTGGTTTTCTTATTTGGGTAGGAGAATTAGAACTTTTCCCCTGAGGTACAACCTTGGTAAGCTGAAATCATTGAGGTCTAGTCCTTTCCCATTGACTGGTTCACCTCCTCTTGGTTAGTTGTAGAAAGCACTCCCAGGGTATCTGTCCCTTTTTACCTCATAGTCTAGGACTCTCACTAGACATTGACACATGCTCTGCATCTATCCATGTCTTTTAGAACCCTGACTTATTCTGTGTAAACAGCTGATTAAAAACGAAGATGGAAGAGTTTTGTTCATAACCCACAATCTAGCATGTCCTAGCTCTCACTAGAGCCCTCACCACAGCCTTTGTCAGTCCCAAAGAAACACTTGAGATCATTTGAGCATGATTCCTCCTTTCCACTGTAGAAATCACATTCACAGGGGAGGTGGGGGATGGGTTTCTGAGATCTCTTTTCTGTTGTTGATGTGGTTTGGGAAGCAGAGCTCTGGATGCTCAGCCCTCCTGTCGAGACTGGAAATGTGTCATTTCCTGGTCTAGAATGACCATATCCCACCCCCTAACATACACACAAGCTCTAGCAGGGACCCAATAATGGCTCTGTTTTGGAATGAATGTTTGTGCCTTCCCAAAATCCATAGGTTGAAATCCTGACTCTTGAGTTCATGGTATTAAGACATGGAGCCTTGGAGGAGGTGATTAGATCATAAAGGCAGAGTCTTTATGAATGAGATTAGTGCTTTTATTTAAAACAAAAGACCATAGACTGGAGATTTGGCTCAAGTGGTAGAGTATCTGCTTTGCAAGTGTAAAGCCCTGAGTTCAAATCCCAATCCTTCCATTTGTAACAGTGGAACTACTCTAAGAAACTCAGGGAAAGAGGGAAAAGAAAAGAGAATGATAGAGCATCAGTAATATTGCATAACATAAGATGTGAAGGTACAGGATATAAGGATATATATTGAAAGCTGTTGAAAAACAGGGGCGGGAGGTAAAGGGGTAAGGGAGAGCAATTGAAGGGAATAAACAGCCCAAAGCAAAGTACACCCACAGTAGGCATACATTGAAACACCTCCTCTGAACTTCAGCTTAAATATTAATAGTGAAAACCAGGACTGTAAAATAGGTACGGTGTGTGTGTGTGTGTGTGTAAGGGGTAGTGTAGGAAGGGAGAGGGTGAAGGAAGGAGATTAAGGTGATGGTATATGGTTGATGGACTTCATATACGTTTTTAAATAGAACTAAAAAATCTCTTGCAATTGCTTTGGGTAGGGTGTGGAGAGGGCTGAGGGGAAGAAACTATGGGGGAAATGTAAATAATGTTCAATATAAGTCTGATCAGAATTGTCACTTCAAATCCCCACTCCCTGTATAATGAATATATCCTAATAAAAAAATTTATTTAAAAAAAAGGCCAGCAGGACTTTGATTTTGTCCATGTGAGGAGAGAAGAAGGTGTCATGAGAAAGTGGGCTTTATCTCTGAGTTTGCTGGTACCTGATCTTAGATTTTTCATCCTTTGGAACCATGAGACATGAATTTCTGTTGTTTATAAGTTTTTAAGTTTTTGGTATTTGTTCTAGCCACCCAAGTGGATAAAGACAGGCTCCTCCATAAGACAGGTTTATTCTCTTGTCAGTAGTTTGAGACTAATGATCCAGAAGAATGCAATTAATTCTGGCACAGGCTTATAGATGTTATTTTCCATGAACTGGTAATTTCAACCTCTTTTCCTTGCTACAAGAAAAGAATTGTTTGGAATTTGGAAAGTGTGAATAAAGGAAGAAAGGAGGTTTGATGTCTCCCTTCAGTAAAACTTCACTTATATCTCAGTTCCACTTTGTCATATGATCAACTCCAATAGCAAGGAAGGCCTGGAATGTTTTTGAAACTAGGTACACTGCTTCCCTGAATTAAACTGGGATTATGTTTGTAGGAGGGAAAAGCGCTAATGTCTGGTAGGCTACTGTAGTGTTTACCATCCCCAACAATACTAGTTATTCATCCCTACCTCCCACTTCTCTGGGTTCATCTTCTTGGAATATTTCATCCCATTCCTGCCCCTTTGCTGTGTTCTTCTGTGATACCAGCATCTTAGTCAAGATCTTAATGGAGGGAAGATCACCTCAAAGGAATTTTATACCACTTTCTAGTGGTCAAAGGACCACTCTTGGTACCAGCTCTTGGTACCAGAGACCCTCTAAGAAGGAAATGATGAAGAGCTGCTTTTTTGGATATGATGCTGAAGAGCTCTTGAAGCTGATCACCACCCAGTAATGTTTTGACCCCACCCACCTATTTTATCTCACATGGCTTCTCTACCTAGCTGACTCTGAGTCCCTGCTGTCTTAGGTTACAAGCTTCTTCTGAAGAAGCTCATGTCTTTGACATCCTCACAGGTACAAAAAATAGGAGCTCATTAAGGATATTATAGATAAATCAGATGGAATCCAGAACAGAGTGTTGGACTGCAGAATCTCATTTCTTTAAGCAAGCATTTACTAACTAAAAGAAAGCTAAGCAATGTATCCTCCCTCTTTCCTTCCTGCAATAATCATTATTGTTTCTCTATTAGGCTCCATTGCCTCTTACACATTTTACTGTATATAGTGCTATTGGTGAGGTTTTGCTGAGTGAATTAGCTATGTGGACTGACACAAGGATCAACTGAGGCCATGGACATAGATTCAGTTTCCTAATGGACCAATTTATCTATGATCTCTTGACTGGCCTTAGGCTCTAGACCTTGAGACGTTTTCATGGAGAAACCTATTCTCAGTTCAGGTAAAAAGGCTCCAACATGTGCCATACAGATAGATTAGCAACATTATTTTAAATCAAGCCACCACATTCTTTATTTTTGTTTCTTCAGTCATCTGAATTGGGGCCCCAGGATTAGAACACAGTGCTATAAAGTAAACTTGCCATTGTTCTTGAGGTCCACATACTTTTTCTTATTATGTTGTTATAGATGAACCCCTTATACTTGCAACCTTAGTCAGAGAACACCATTTATTTTCAGAAATAAATGACCCCTTAGTCTGCTAACTCTTTATTCCTTAACTAAGCACTTCTCATTAGGTTCTCAGACCTGACCTCAGAGTTCCATGATTGACTGGGACTGAGGCACTGGCACTTTTATGGCCCTCCCTCCATAGGAAATATGAATGCCAATTGGGAGTGTAAATTCCCTTCCTAATCTTAGTGATAACTGAACTATAGACTCCCTCAACTCCAACACAAAAGGACTCCACCAAATTAGTTATAGCTGACTCTGACTTCAGTTACACACTGGTTTCTTTCTTCTCACTCGCTGATGTATTGTCATGCCAGATTCAGCTTGTTGTTCACCCATGTTGCCACAGAGGATATGCACAACTGTCTTGCCACTTAGCCACAGATTTGAATTTTAGCTCTGGAAATGCATAATTTCCTAACTGAGGGCACAGACTATCTTCAATTCCAGAAAGAATGTCCTTCTACCTTGGCTATAGATAGGTTATACTTAATTCCAGCTCCAATTAATCCCTAAAGCTGGCCACAAACTGATCTGAAGCCCAGACCTATTCTATAATTATGATCACAAGATTTCTTCCTTGTTCTGACCACTTCTGATCTCTTTTCCATATATTGCTCCACACCCGATAAATTATAAATGTATAACCCTAGCTACAAGGGAAACCCAGGGTTCCAACCTCAGTCTAACCTCATATTCTTGCCAACCCAGCCACAGAAATATTGCTGCACTTGGAAGAACCATTATCATTTTAATGAAATATTTAAATATACACAGATGTCAAGAAACTAGTATATTGAGCCCTATGTACTTGTCTCCCTGCTCCCACAATTATCAGTATGTGGCTTATTTCATTCATATCTGTATTTACTCTTTTCTTTCTTCTCCTGGATTATTCTGAAGAAATTACAGACATTACCTTATCCTATCATCTGTATGTATTTTAGTTTGTACTTCTAACATCTAATGGCTATTTTGAAAAAGATTAATATGCTATAAGCATGATATAATTATTACACCTAAATTTGAAATTTCTAATGCACAAATATCTAGTAAATGTTCATATGTTTCCAGTTGCTTTTATATACAAGTTTTCCCAGTTCATTGGATCCAAATAAGGTCTTTGTTAGCTATTAAATAAGTACTTTGTTATTGGTTGATATAGCTATTTATTTTAGTCTATTGGTTTTCTCTAAATCATTATCATTTTTGCTGTTTGTAGAAACTCTTAATTGTCGACTATTAAGCCCTAAATATGGGGCCATATTAACCCTCAGTTCTGGTCACTGATGTAGCAGCACAAATTGTCCCACAGAAGGAAGGCTCTGATTCTGAAGGGTGCAAGCTAGGGAGTGAGTGGAGGTGTCCCTCAACATAGCCACTCACTGTGTCAGCAGACAAGCTTCTATCCTCCAACTAGTAATGAATCTATCACTCTTATATCAAATGATGGCCAAGTGTCTGATTCGTCATGTCATTTTTTCTTGTCACTGCTGTTTCATCACAAGGTTATGAAAGCAAAGATAAAAATCAAAATAGTCTGTGCACATATATTAAATATCTAAAACTATGTGCACAGGACAAACTGATACAAGGGTGTGCCCACCCTTGGTCTACTTATGGCAATAAGATTCACACAAGATAAAAATCACAGTCCAGAGTCACAGTGTCTAAGGTGGGCCATTAAGGTAGTCAGTTTTATCACTTGAAGGAGTTTAGAGAAGGGTATGAAATTGAGGCATCACTGTGAGGGTGGCAGAAGCATCGGATAGCTCCATTTTAGAGAGGAAGGACCCTAATCTCCAAATAACCCAGTCTTAGTGATGACCACTTTGCTGTTTCTGTAAGCAGCGAGCTTATAATTGAATGCTGGGATTTTTGAAGCATTTGGCATGATTAGTGTTGAGTAAAGTAACAAAAAACAGCATCTTCAGCAACTCTGTATTGCCTTCAGAGAGTGATGCTCAAACTTCTTGGCTGATATTCAAGTTTCTGCCCATCATTTTCCAGTCTGTTTTGACAGCCACATCCCTTCTCTTCTACTGGACTCTTCTCTGGTCAGACCGAGCTTCTCACTGCCTCTCAAACAGGCATTGCTTTCCCGCTTCCTTGAATTTGCTTGTGTTATTCCCTACTCTTGGAATGCCCTTCCCACAGCTCTGCCTGTGCGCATGCCATCCCAAGTTCAGGATGGTAATGTTCAGACTAAGCAGGAACTGCTAAGAAGAAGAAGGAGGTGGATAACCTTGACCACAAAACAAACAAAAGGTTCATTCAAAATGACCAAGAGCCTGATGCCACAAAGTTCTTGGAGACCTGGACAGCTAGAGGAAGAGTGAGAGCTGGGAGAGACTTTGCTTACAGAGATCTGGTACGCTCATGATGGGTTACCTCAGTGATATGGAAACAGGTTGAGAAAAATTAAATGTACACACTTCTTTTTTTTTAATTCATTCATTCATTCACATGTGCGTACCTTGTTTGGGTCATTTCTCCCTCTATCCCCTGCCCCGGCTCTCTCCCACTTCCCCCTCGCTTCCAGGCAGAACCTGTTCTGCCCTTATCTCTAATTTTGTTGAAGAGACGTACACACTTCTTAATATAGTTTTCAGATTTAGTAGTAGTGTTATGGTTTGAATATGAAGCGTCCCCCTCAAAAGGCTCATTGTGTTAAAGGCTAGGTCTCAAGCTGATGGGGCTATTTTAGGAGGTTCTGGAAATTTTAGAAAGTGGGACCTAGCTGGAGGAAATAGATTACTAGATACAGGTCTTTGGGGTTATCTTTTTCCTAGCTCTTTCCTGTGTTTCTCTCTGTTTCCTGTCTGCATTGAGCTGAAGGTCTCTGACACGTGCTTCCACCCTGATGATGTTCTGTCAAAGTACATGGGTACAAGCAACCATGGACTGAACCCTTAGCAACTGTGAGACAAAATAAATCCTCCCTTAAGTTGTTTCTGTCAAATATGTGCTCATAGCAATGAAAAAGCCTGATTACTACAAGTAGAAAACATTTATTTTGGTTTGAATTTCTCTAGTTTTTAGATACCATTTTCTCTCCCAAACTAGGTCATTTGAATTATCTGCTGATAGTTCAAATCTGTAGATAATTTGCTTTTACTCACATTCCTAAGAACTAATTACCTGTACATATAAAATGATGAAATCTCATTATATTTTCTTTTAAAACTCTGACATGCATTTAATTACATTAGTCAATTATTACTGTACATGCTGAGGATTTGCTATTGACCAGCTCGTGCTGGAATATTTACTGCACAGATGTGTTACTTTAATTAAACAAATGTGATTACACACATATCAATTTTTATTTGGTTTCAAAGCCCAGAATCTAAAAGTGATGCAGTTGGCAGAGCTGTGTGGTGCAATGCTGGCTCCTAGGAACTCAGCAAGAGGCACTTTACTGAGGGAACACCGTGTGCTTGCAACTCTGCGTGGGAAACTTCAGCCAGAAGTGGGTTTTTGTCAGTGTGTAAGTACCATTGAGCGAACCCAACAAAGGAACAAACAAACTAGCTCTGAATCTTCCTAGCACATCTTCAAGCTTTACTCTCTTCTATATAGAAATGAGGGACAGTGCTTGGAGAACCTAGAGGAAAACTAATCTAAACTGAGAGTAGGAATTGTTTGGAATTGATACTTGGTTAAATAGGCCAGCTGGTATTTGTCTTCAAGATAAGGGATGAAGTAGGACTTGATTTCTTGGTCGCCTTTCTGCCATATTCTCTAACATACTCCTAAGCTGTGAGGTTTGCTTCCAGAACATCCCCTAGAACCTTGTCATAACCAAGAAGTTTTGAGGAATGATACAAAGACTTAGAAAATCTGAATGTGTTTCTCAAACTGGAGAAATGTATAATTCTCTACAATTCTGGGTATAATGAGTACACATATTAGGGTACTAAGAAAGGTAGTGACTCAATCCATTAATCAACAAAGACTTACTGAGCATCTAATGGGCACAAACAGAAAGAAGCTTTTGCCACTGATTGTGGACTAGCTGTTTTTCTTCATTTGGTACAGATGGAATCATTATGATGCTTCTTAAGGGTGTTTCTGCCTGGGCTGCTTAGGCATAGCAGCTGAAGGGCAAACCAATTGGTCAAGTCAATTGAGAGTCCTGCTTAGACTGTCTCTGAGTCTCTTGGATATAGACAGTATCTCTGAGGGTGAGATTGGGGAGCTAATGAGATGACACATACCTGGATTCCCAAATTCACTCTGACCATCAAGATTTCACTGAAATACTGAAGTGCATGTCACCCACTGTAGGGATAGAGTAAGTTTTGCTATGGGAGAGGCAGCAGCTTGTTGTAAAAAAATGAAACATGAGCCAAGAGGTGAGGCAGAGCTGGACACATAGATCACACACAGCACCAATGGCTTATATGGTTTTAACTTCTTTTCATGACAGGGCCTCCTCTAACAGTGACAATGAAACCTGTATCACAGAGTTGCTATATTCTACACATGTGTGATGCCTAGAATTTAGTAGTAGGTTCTCAGGAAATTGCTGTTGGAGATGGTCGGGGTGGCATAATTGGTGTGGCTATTTGAAAAGGTTGTTTCTATCTACTCTGCCTGTGCCATTTTTCCATTTGTCATGTTGTGTAACACTGGCCCATTCCTACCTCAAGAAGAAAACCTATGAAGGATACATTTGCAGAGTTTTAAAAGATTATCTGGTCCAATTCCCTTGAAGTGAATTGCACAAGGTCTTTGAACTATTAAGTGGCAAATTTGGGAATCAAATCCAGGTCTTAGTTCAAGCCAAATCCTCTTTACATTGAATTTCTTTATAGGGATGATGTTAGCATCATCTACAGAGACGTACATTTGAGAAGAGGAATATGTAGACGGCAATGATTAACCCAAACTAACGGTGACATTGAAGGTATTTCTTTCTCATCAGTTGAGATGCTCTTGGAATACTGTTGAGTATAGCTGCTTTCCTGGGAGCTCTTGGATTATTCAAGAAAAGGAGTCACCGTTTTTCCTATGGATTAGACTTGAGTCTTCCAATCCATGCGGCTTAAAATATTGATCCGCTTACCCAGTAGGGGTTGGGGCAATGTTCTCTAGTCTCAAAGTTTCCTCTCCATCCTAAGTACTACGTGCCACGAAACAGGCAGGTTTGGGAAGCATCAGTCTAACTAAACTAGGTATTTCATAAGGCGTAACTTCATTTTTAACTTTGCCTTTATGTAAAACCCCCTTAGTTTGTCAAATTATTTGAACCTCAGTTTCCTCATTAGCAAAATTTTTATCTCTCTGTTGTTCTATAAAGATTCATTGAGAAAATCTAAAATAGTCTCTGCTATATCATAGATTCTCCAAACTGTGAGTCGAATATATCACTTTTATTTGGGGGACTATTTTGTAATTTTATTTGTTAAAATAGAGAGCACAAGGAACTTCTGGCTTTCTATTGCTCTCACAGCTTGATAGACAGAGCCAGGGGTTCACTGAGCTGTTAAACTGTGCACTTGATTGTGATCTGTTCCTGCCTCCTCTCTAGTTTCATTTGTAACACCAGCACAGTTCTGGTCTGTGGTCACTAGTGCTTAGTCTAACAAAACTGGAACCAGGCCCTACTCTCCCTGCTTCTTAAAGGGAACTCATGGCTCAGCTCAGGCTGAGCCCTGTGTCCCAACCTGACTCAGTTCCCAGCTGCCAATCTCATCCTTTGTCCTGGGCAATTCTAATTAAAACCAAATTCATAGAAAGAAATACATGTGCACACAAAGCTAAGCCTGAAATTGCTTACGTGTAAACAAGCCTCCGACCCCTTCTTTTCTAGAGCTTCAGCCTTACCAAGAGCAGGGGTAGGGTAGAGAGAAGAAATGGGACTTGTACTTAGGAGCTGAGGCAAGGTGATCTTTAACAAAGCAAGCAGTTACCCTCCACTCTGTCCCATTTGGACTAGCTCAGGCTGGCAGCCTCAGGTCACTTGATTGGAGTCTAGCCCAGAGGGGCCTCTTGCCTTCTCCTCTCTTGGTATGGGTCCTTGTGAGTTGAACTCAGCACTGTGGGGGTAAAGCTGGGCTGCTGGCCCACTGTACCTTATTATGTATTCCTTCATTGTTTCCTATGCAAATTAAGTTAATGAGAATTAGGAACATAATGGAGCCCATTCACCGTTCTAGTCGCTGGAAAATGGGTTTGACTACCAATTTTCCATTACAGCTGTTTTGTAATTACCATGGAATGCTTTGAATTCTAATGGAGATGCTGAGCTGTCTGATAGCCTCTTGACTACTACTAGCGGGGATTGGGGGAGGTTAAATAAGAAGGAAGCTCAAACCCTATAACATAAGGGTTTTCTGCTCTAGTGCTCAGATTTATCTTTGACTATGGAGTTCTCCACCGTCATAGTGAGGGCTTGCTTCCATTGCTGAGTCCATCACCTTTGCCATAGTTAGACTGCAGTTACATGGCAGTGATAGTATTATTCTTCACTTTGCGTTCAAGCAAAGGACAGTGTGGAGTCAGTTGGGAGATGCCCTCTAAAGTAGGCCAGGGCAGCCCAGGGCTAAAGTGCACTGCCCTCTGCTTTCTCTGATTTCCAACTTGTCCCTCCCACCTAGGACTCCAACCATAAACATCTCCTCATTCACCTGCTGCTGAATTTGGAACATTTTGGAGTACAGTCCACTTAAGCTGTTATTACAAAGTATCATGGACTTAGTGGTTTATAAACAACAGAAATTCATTGGAGGATGGGCAGTCCAAGATCAAGGTTCAGCAGACTTAATGTCTGGTAGTGTCCTGTTTCACTGTAACCTGACATGGTGGTAAGGGTGAAGGATCCTTCTTAGGCCTCTTTTATGAGGGTGCTAATCTTTTCCTTAAGTCACCTAATCACAACTAAAGGTTTCATGTCTAAACACCATTATATTGGGATTAGAGTTTCAAGACATAAGTGGAAGAGAAACAAATATTTACTTTATAGCATTCCATCTTGACCCCCTCAAATTCATGGACTTCTCACATACTGTTGACTTAAAAGCCTAAAAATTAAAGTCTCATCTAACTATTTTATAAATCAGATATGGTGGAGCCTTATGGTGTGAGTCATCCTGAGGCAAATTTTCTTCCTAGCTATGAACCTGTGAAATCAAACAGGCTATGTGTTTCCAAAATACAATGGTGGGACAGTCATAGGAGATACACATCCACTTTAAAATGGAGCAATTAGGAGTAAAAGAGAGGAATAAGTAAATCCTTAGTAAGTCCAAACCCCAACAGGGAAAATTGCATTAGATGTTCAGGCTCAATTATCCAATTATGTAAGAACTATTAACTTCAAGTCATAAGTGAAGAAATTGAGGAATAAGGAGGTGAAAAAATTACTTGTTTAAGAGATGTCACAGCTAGGAAGTGGTAAAGTTGGAATAGAGAGAGAGAGAGAGAGAGAGAGAGAGAGAGAGAGAGAGAGAGAGAGAGAAGAGAAATCCAGATCTATGAGTTGCCTTTGGAACATGGTAGAATAGATTTCCAATAGTAGGTGAGATAGAAGGGCTCCAGTTTATGAGGAAAGATTGGGCTTAAAATACCAGTTACCAGTTTGTGAGCTGTTAGCATGCAAGGCCTGGAATAGAACAAGATTTCCTAGGAGATGTGAGTAAGAAGCCCTGGACAACAACCAGTGTTTATGTGATGGACTTAAGAAAAGGACATCATAGAAGGCACTGAGAGAGAACATTCCCCAAACAGTGATTCTAGGCATTTCTCTTCAGCTCCTCTGGTTCTTGGCCTCAGTGTGTGGGCTTCACAGTGGAGGGTGAAGCTTCTGAGGGACAGCCTCATCTTCAGGGTTAAGACCCCGAGCCTGAGAGATGTGTGAAGCATCAAATTCCTAGAACTTAGAAAAAAAAATAAGGCTGCATTTTAGGTTGGTTTCACAAGAATTAGACCCTGAAATGCAGTTAATTAGGATGCAATTCAAGAAGCTTTGGGAAGAGAGTAGCTTCATCTCTATGTCACATTTTCCTGACAGTGCTCAGAAGTCATTTCTTAGTTTCAACATCTTTTGCCACTGTAGAAAACTGAGATTTTTCAAAATCAAGTTCTGATTCTTTTTATTAAACAGTTCTTCCATCAATTTATCTATCTTTTCTTACATTATTATAAACAAGAGGAAATTTGCTGACACCTTTAACACTTTATTCCTTCAACTTCACTAATCATTGTAGCTGAATTAGCCAAGGTTGTACCTTATGACCTTTGCGTGCTAAACTTTCTGCCCTATATTTCCATTAATATGTTCCTTACTTCCTTCTGAATCTTTATTGGCAGCATTCTTGTGGTCCCTATCTCTGCTAACAGTCTGTTCAGGGAAATTTCCCACTCTTTGTTGTGCTCCTGAAAATTTGTCTAGCCTCTACCTAGTACATGCTCCTCCATTTTTAGACATTTATCAGCATCACACACTTCTGGTACCAAATCTGTGTTATAAGTGTTCTACTGGAGAAACCAAAACAGTAAGAGAGGTGTACATGTATGGATGTTCCAGGATTTGTTACAGGGTTGCACAGTTGTGGAACTGGTGAAGCAGTCCTCTTAAGGTTGTAGTTTACTTGTCTGTGGCTAGAGACTGAGGTCCAGAAGCAGGCAGATAGGGAAGGAAGATCACAAGTAGGCTGTAACCCACAAGCACAAGTTGAAACCCTAAAATATAGACTGAATTTTGCTAATATTTGTTGTTTCTGACCTTGGTTACAAGGTTATCCTTTAGAAGCTAGAGTCTTTCATAAGGGAGCTAAACACACATACCTAGCCCAAGAGCTATGGAGTCTCAAAGCGTGTTGAGGGAAAGGAGAGACATGGATCACCCAGTGGCTGCTTCCTGCCATTGAGGTGAATCAGCGGAAAAACATGAGTGAACTGTAAAATGGCTGCTTGTTCATTCCTGCCTCCTTATGCCCCAAATCCTTTCAATAATGTCCTTTGTGCCATTCTTGATGGGAACAAAGAAAGGAAATTATGGGATATGCGGTTCACCCTACCAAGTGAGTAGCAGTTTACCCTACTTAAGCCATCACACTTATGTTCCAGTTACGTCAACTATAGTTTCTTAGCATCTTAACTTCCTTTTGCCTCCCATCTCTGCTTGGCACTAATAGCATCTTTTCTGTGCTAGTCCCAATACCTGATACTTGCTTTTACTGTAGCATCAGTCACATGTATGATTTTTATTTATTAATATATCTAGCTCCCTTACTGGATTCTAAGTTCCTTAAAGCAATCTGCCATATTTCTCCAAGTTAATGCCTATCACATATTATATACTTAAAATTTTTGAATGAATGGAAGAAGTTACAATTTCTCTGAGCCTTAGTGTGTTAGCATGAAATAGTGTTTTAACAAATGAGGCTATTATAAAAATAAATTGTGCTATTGTACCATTCTTGATGGGTTATTATGGAAGCTCCAGAATTTTCTGCTGGGGTCTATTCCTATGCTATGACAGGTGGCTTATGAGGCTCCTCCCCCCAGTTTCAACTCTGTATCATGTTAAAGTCTTTGTCCTGTGGTTTCAGAGAGGTTAAGGAGAGAGCAAAATCTTTTTTTCTTTTTTGGTAGTGCTGGTATTTGAACTCAGGGTTTCACACTTGCTAGGCAGGTGCTCTAGCACTTGAGACATTTCTCCAGTCCTGAAACAGCAAAATCTTTAAGAGTGCAATAAATTTGCAAAACTCAGGAAAGAGACACTCTGATGCAATTTCCCTTTTGGTGGCAGACACATGTGATCTTTAACATACAAAGTTCCCCCAGATAAATTGATACCGACCTTAGGAAGCCATGATCATTGAGATGGTCATTGAAATATATTTTCTATGGGCCTAAAGAGTTAGAGAGTCACTTGACTTAGGTCATGCCCAGGGTAGATAGCAGTAAGGCATAGACCCAGATAAGCAAAATTTAGCTTATTCAGTACACAATTATTGAGGACCCACAATTTTACCAGTGCTGTATTAATTGCTAGGAATACAGAGGAGTCAATACATGTAAAATATTTTGAGTAGTGCTTGGTGTCTATAAACTCAGTAAATATTTGCGATTTTTATTATTAAGTGATTACTATGATTTAGTTATAGTTTGTCCTTCAAAAGGCTATGTGATGGAACCTTGATCCCCAATAACTATATTGAAAGGTGATAGAATCTTTAGAGTTAGAGCCTAGTGGGAGGTGATCAGGACACCGGAGAGCACCATCCCTGGAAAGGATTAATCCCCATTTAGTGGAAGTGGGTTAGGTCTTATGACTTAATGGGTATTGTTAGAGTGTGGTCACTCGATGTGTTTGGCCTCTTCCACAAGCACCACTTGCTGCTCTTACATGTGCTTTTGCCATAGAATGCTGTCTGCCATGAGGCTCTCACTAATGTGGTTGCCAAAGTTTGGATTTTCTAGCCTCCAAAACTGTGAGCTAAATAAGCCTCTTTTTTTTATAAAGTATCCAGCCTGAGTGATTTTATTATAGCAACACAAAATTGACTAAGACAATGATACATACAGCTGTCATTGAAGATATTCAAGTGTTGGTATTGCCCTTTCTCATTTTCTCTCTCTCTCTCTCTCTCTGCCTTTCTCTCTTTTTTGTTGGTTTTCTATTATGTGTCACCCATTTGATGCTAGACTAATTGTTATAATATATTTTGCACTTATGTGCCAGGAACTGCACTACATACTTTAATTTCACAAAAGTTAAGATTAGATGCAAAGGCATATATCAGAAAAAAACATATCTAATTTCTTTGTAAAGGTGCCTGGAGGTAGTAGCCAGGGCTAGAATAGTGGATCTACATATTAATGTCATCAGGAATTCAGGACTTTTTCTATCTTTCATTAGTTCCAAGGGAAGATGGTCAGCTTAGTATTTGGCTGGGGCAAAATTGCCCTGGATAAAAATAAGACCTGAATATCATGAAAAGAGGGAGAAAGGATATGAGTGGGATCATAGCCTCTCAGACCTGGGCACCTGATTCTCTCAGGAGCCAAAAGGTGGCATCACCTCTGGGTTCCTGGGTTTTTACAAAACATGAATAAAATGAAAGCGTCCAACAGGTATCCCAAAGATAATGCTTACTCTCAAAAACTCTTAGAAGAGATATTGCGTCATTCTCAGTCCAGTTACAGGATATCTGGCAAGATGGCATGCCCACCTAGGAGTGAATTTTGAAGACACCCATAGAAATTTCAAGTGTCTAAGGATAAGACATTGGCCAAGCCTATCAATTTCTGTTTACCTCTGCTCCAGCTTTTGTGGGAGAAAATGTCTGCTCTGTTGTCAAAAGAGAGATAGACAACAGTTTGAAAAGGAAAGAAACATGAGGCCAGTAGCCACCCCTTGCTGGGACCTAATTCACACTCAGGGAACATTTGATCCTCTGGGCTCTGAGGGAAGTTTAATTGAAATGCAAAAACCAAAGGTCAAAACCATGTAAAATTTAAAGGCCATTTTTACTATTTGACAAGGAACAAATTGTAACTTTATATTGCTTTTAGATGCAATTTTGTTCAGTGAAATTAGATTATACTCAACTAAAGCACCTTCTTTAGAGCTTTTAGATTAAATATTAGAACTTATTAGAAGGACCTTGATTTCGTCAGTAAATACCAAGGAAAATATTTGGTGGGAAATGCAGCTGCCTAATTTGCATTAATACAAACGAGAACTATTAAGCTTAGTTGATTAGCATATTCATATGTACTGTAGTCCCCATGTATTTAAAATAGATTCAGTTAGATTCTGATTATAAACTCAGTGTATGTGAAATGCTGTGAACCAGAGCTTGGTGATAGAGTGCTGCTGACTGAAGGCGAGGAGCTCCAGTAGGAGGTACTTTTAGATCAGAACCCTGTCTTCAGGGTTATGTCCATAATCTGCTACCAAGCAGAGCCAGTCCTACCATAGTCTCTGAGAAGAAGATTCAGTGACAGACAGCATCCCAGGGTAGAGGCCAGGTTCCTGGGGTGCAAAATATGTCAGAGCAAATAAGTGTGTTGTGTATCATTTATTTACTTATTAATGTGTTAATATTCTCAGTGCATTTTTATTATGTGCCCATCAATGTCCAGGTACTGGGGCTGGTGACTCAGGGTCACCCTGAAAACTAGGAGTCCTCCAGAAGTTTGAAAAATGAGTCCTGATCTGCCAAATCTGGGACTGATCTTCTTTTTGAATTTGCACCTCATCCTGTGTTTGGTCCTTTTATTGATGGGAGTGTTTTTCCTATGTAAGGTGACTTTCAACATGCAGAGGCAGGCAGTGGGGTAGAGCTGAATGGCCACTCTGCTCTCAAAGAACCTACATATGACTCCACAAAGGCCGCTTTGTGACCCTTGTTCCTGTGTCTGCATTTCTCTTGAGTTTCCTCTTTCCAGTGCTATACCTTGAGGTGACAGTTATTGCTCAGTGAATGACTGATGTCCACGAATGGGCTGATGCATATTGTTTACAAGAAAGGAAGTTGTTCAAGGTTAGTGTCCTCTAGGAGGATGGCACTTTATGGGACATGGGCACTTCCTTGTCTATGTGTCTGTCCAGGCCTCAGAGCTTCCAGGGCAGACCCAGGGTGGTTAGATGAGATGCAAATGATATGTGGGCCAAGGAGTGCAGGAAGGCAGCAAAGGACCCACTGTTTTTTTTTTTTTTTAATTTGCTCTTTTGTGCTGTCACATTTTGGGATCCCATGTGGAATTGTAGACATTACTGTAATCTGAAAATGAAGAAACTGAGGCTCTGGGGGATCCTAAGACTTGCTGAAGTGATGCAGTCCAGACAGAATGCCACATCTTCTAAACCTCGGACCAGTGTGCCAGTGACTGACGAATCCTAACGTTTATTTAGTTTCCATTGATCCAAGCTGCCCTCTATGTGCATTGTGAGTAGATGTAACAGGCTTTCAGGGTTGCAGGAAGAGGAAAGCTCCACGTTTTGTGACTTTTCTTGAACCCAGCCATTCAGTCCCTCACTCATTCATTCTTTGATAAATACTCATGGAGCACCTCCCACTGTGAGAGCCGTTCTAGACTCTGGAGGCAGAGCCGCAGACAGAAAGAGAAGGGTTTTACCTTCTCTGAGGAGAGTAAGACAAGGCACGTGTCACCCCAGGTGCAGAAAGCTCAGCAGGGATATGTAGAGAGTGACTGACTGTTGTCCTGAAAAGGGGTGTGGGAGGCCTTATTTGGTGTGCGTTGAGATCTGAAGGAAATGAGTGAGAAGACTTAAGCTATCTGAGAGAGAGTGTTCCAGTTAGGGGCTAAGGACACAGCTGGTCAGGAGGGTACAGTGTAGTTAAAGGGAGAGAGGTAGGATGGAAGGAAGGAAGGAATAAGGACCACATAGGGCAGGTGCATATGAGTAAGGAGACCTTTGCTTATGAAAGGAGTTCCTGCAGTAATTACATTAGGAAGGGAAGAAGTCACAGGGCTTGCAGCAGGCTGGGGTGCATGGCCACCTGCATGAAGGTCATTGTAGGGTGCTGGCTCTCATTATGGGTGGGTGAGGCACCTTGGAAGTTCAGAGATAAGGGGGGATGTGATCTGACTAAGGTTTTCATAGGAGTGTCAAAGTGTGCCTTTTGCAAGTGCAGAAGCAGAGTAACAAGTTGGTTGGCGATTTCAATAATTGAGGTAAGAGAGGAAGGAAGGGGCAGGGCAGTGGATATGGGAGGAGCAGTTTGATTCAAGTGGGAGGTTGGACCGAGGATGTGAGAGAACAGGAGACTCAAGCATGACTCAGTGGCCTGAGCAACTAGAAGACAGAGTTGCCTCTGTTGAGGTGGCAGGAGACCAATGCGAAAACAGGTATGGGGAGAAATGGAAGCTCAGTTTTATCCCTGTTTGCTTTGATGTGTGACTTTGGCATCAAGTGGAGATTCCAGATGTAGTTAGAGCAGGAATATTCAGGGGATGTACATGGCATTGGAGTCTCAGGGCTGGATGAAATCCCTAAGAGAATGAGTATTAACAGAGAAGAGGAGAGAGCAAAAGCTGAGCCCTGTGCCCTACACAGTTTGCAGATCAGAAGGACCAGCACAGGAAGAGACAGCTGAGAAGGAACAGAGAGGGAGGAGGAAGGTGGGGATGGTGGGGGCGATGGCATCCTAAAAGTCCAGTGAGGAAAATGTGTTCAGGTCTGTCATAGCTTATTCAGGATGCTTCCACTGGGACAGTGACTTGGAGCAAGATTTAAGGGGACAAGAGAGAAGCAGAAAGATGTCAGCTCTGAGCTGTGAGCCCTGAGGTGAGGGACTGTGAAATCATGAGTAGTGTGCATATGGGAATGGGCTGTGGGAGAGAAGGGAGCCTGGATGTGAAAAACAATGCCCTGATCTAGGTACGTAGCGAAGTACACTGAACAAGCACTGTTGATACTCTTTGCTCCATGGGTCATTAGTGTCTAATGATAAGACCTCAACTGAGGAAAAATAGCATCAGGACCTCTGGGGAGGCAAAGAAGCCTTACTGGGAATTATGGATGATGTGCGGTGACCAAGAGAACATAAGGTCAAGAGTAAGGGATCAGATCTAGCTTCTGCCACATCTTCGTTTGGCCTCTCTGAGTGTCTGTCCCTTTGTCTCTAAAACTGAGCACATCTCTGTCTCATTTGAGCTTCTGTAAGAGTTAGATAGGCTGAGTTATACTGAAAGCAATTTGTGGAGACGTAGGTCATTGTAAAAATACAATGCTTTCATTTTCATCTTTGTAATTTTTGCTGCCCTTTTCTTAAATCAAAGCAGACATGGCCTTGTTGTCTAGAGGAAGAACAAAAACAAGGAACAGAGGAAGAAGTCTTTGGTTGGTGGGTATTTAGAGAATTTCAGAGCAAAACAAGGAAGTGGCTGTAACTCCAACAAGATTACTTCCAACATGAGGATGCAGGGATGATAAAGACCAGCTCCGTGTTTATAGATAGGTCTGTGACTGTCAGTGGTCACCCTTACACAGCTTCTCACTGAAGAGGACCAGCTGCCAAGGTTCCCCTCTCATTAGATTGCTGATAGAAATCACGGTGGGTCAAAGGTGAAACAGCTTCCAGAGCAGACGTCTAGCTCACCTCCCCAGATTTAGGAGGGTACTGCAATGGCCTTCTTTCCCTCCCGTCACTGTGTGAGGCTTACTGTGTCAGGTGAGGATCTCAGGGATCCCTAACTCTGTCTTCAGTTCTTCCTGATACTAAAGGTGGGAGACCACAGCTGGTGAGTATGGCAGCTTTTCATCCTTCAGTTTGTGGAGCTTCTGCCTGGATATAGGAACATAGCCCTCAGTGGCCTCCCAGCAGCCCAGCCTCAAATCCTCTGGCTCTCCTTGACATGAGTAGAGTCACTAAGGAATCAGAACACCAAGGGAGGACTCTGCCTTGAGAAAGTGCCAGTAGGGGTACCCTGCCCAAAGACCTTGCCTAGGGATATATGCTTGGGGTACAAAGAAAGGGTGGGAGCTTCATTGTAGGGAGAGGGAAGAGGGCTTAGTGGTGGGCACAGCCTCTGCAGTGGGGTAGCCTGGGACCCAAGAGAGAAGGTCGGTAGGTCAAGCTTGGCAATGGGACTTCCGGGGCTGGGGGTTGCTGACAACCATCTTTGGCCATTGTCAGCGCTGCAGATGGCAGCACCTCTGTCCTGGTCTTGAGGTTTAGGCACTTGTTGAAGCTACCATCAGACCCAGTGGGCTGTCACTCAGCCTCTGATCCTTCTTCATACTGAGGCTGAATGGTCACAAAGAGCCTGCAATGTGCTCCCCCAGGACTGTTCTTATCGACCCCTTTCAATGCTGGGTTCTGCATGGCTTCCCCACATGTGAAATAATCTCGTGGATCAGCTCCAGAAGCAACAGGTGTGTCTCTCTCCCCATGGCCTGCTCCCAGAAAAAGCCAACAAGAGGCTGACTGACTTCCTGAGCTTCAGTGGTGATGTTCCACAGTGACAGTCCAGGCACCAGAAAGCAGGTGGTGGTGGGAATGAGGGGCATGTCAGGCTCACAGGCTCAGAAATTCTTTCCTGTGGCTCCCTCTCTCTCCACCTCTAGCTCTGAAGCCTGTTCTGTCTTGCTCAAGGGCCTGAAGAAAGCTAAACTGCGGACACTCTGTTTATCTTCCCAGATGAGACCACCAGGGGGCAGTGGAGCACACTCGCAGGCTTCCTGCCGCTGCAGGACTAGGAATGCAGGGAGAAGCTTCTGAGTTAGGGGAAATGACCAGGTAAGCTTGGTTTGAAAACCATCCTCTATGTTTTGTACCAACTTCTATGTTCACTTAGAGAATGCCCAATTAATAGCCTCATCATCATTTTGTTCTGGATCATCACCCTTATGTCATTGGCATGCAGAGCCCAGAGAGGTTTAGTAACTTAACTGAAGCCACACAGTTATGAAAGTGGCAGAACACCTGACTTCATGGGGGAGATTTTAACCCAGAGTACTGCTTTACAATGGTTGACTGAGTTCTCACCTGGAAAGTAGAAGCTCAAGCCCTGCTTCCCCATTTTATCAGAATCTCTTAGGGGTAGGAAACAATCTTGTTGGACTTTGCATTTTTATCAAACTCTCCAAGTGAATTTGGTAACCCTTACACTTGTGGGAAAATCTGGCTTGAGCCAAATAACAGAGAAAATGTGTTTTTCCTTTAGTTTCCCTTCATCGTCTGTTCGCTACTCATGCTGAGCTTCCAAGTCTCACCCAGGTTTAGCGCTGAAGCACCTTCTCTGAGGACTCATCTGCATCACATCACAGCTTCCCTTCCTTACCCACTGACAGTCACAGTCACCAAGCTGCCCTTAACGCCAAAGTGACAAAGAGCTAACCAGAGAGAAGAACTCAATTCTAGCTGAATACAGATGGAAAGTTATCCCAACAGCTGGACAAACCCAGGTACTACAGGAATTTAAAGCAGGGCTCTCTAGACAGCATCATAGTCTCAACTTTTAATCTAGGCATGCCATAAAGAAGGTGGGGACTTCAGGGAAGGGGGAGGTGCATACCAAAAGACAGCGCTGCTTGTGTTGGGGTAGGAGATGAGGGGTGTTTCATCCATACCAGTCTCAGTAGTTTGTTTGTTTGTTTTATTGGAAAGAACACATGCTGGATTCTTTTACTATAAAGATAATATTACACCTGCAGAATGTCTAAGCAATATAGAAAATTGTAAAGGCAAATTAAAAACATAATGATTCTTACCACCTATGTGGGTTAAGATGTCAGATGACATCCTTCCTGACACCTTTCTATGAATATGACAATGACGAATGATCGCTAAACTTTATTGAATACTCACTCACATGGGCCAGACCCAGGGATGTGTGCTTCCCATACATTTTGTCATCTAATCCTCACAAGTCCCAGAGGAAGGCAGTGATGGCTTTAATAGAGGTGAGTGACTGGTCCAGGTGAAATATTATATCACAGTGTTGGATGCCACTTCAGGTTTCTCTGACTCAGTGCCCAGGTTCTTATTCACCTTCTGAAACTGGCTTATCCAACCACAGCCACCCCCCCCACCACACACAGAGCTTCCATGCAAATATACCACACACACCTCTGAACTCTTGCATACACCCCAAAGACCCATGCACCACAGCACTCACAGATATACTGCAGAACCACAACAGAACTTACTTACACACACACACATATTTCTCACACAATGTACACTCCATAGACTAAAAACATACTAAAAACATACTTGTTGCATACACTGCAAACAAACACAGACTCACACACATTGCAATATATACACACCAGACAGCACACTCTCACTCTTACATAGCCAGGTACATGCAGAGGCATAGACACACAGGCTCTTCTGAAATCTAAATTTTTTCCTTTGGATTAAATAAGTTTGTAGAACTTGTAGTATTTTAAGAGCTTGTATAATATTCAATTGCATGGATCTATCATAATGCATGTAATCAAATCCTTTGATGGCTATGTAAGTTTATTTAAGATATTTGAATTACAATAAAAATAATGAAAATGGAAAGTTACTGGGTTTTATCATGTGCCAAGTTACATGTATCATATTCTTTAATCTTCATGACAATTCAGTGTGGAACCCAATTTTGAAGATACCAAACTTGAAGTTCAAAGAGCTTCTAAGTGGCAGAGATGGGAACTGAAGCTTGGAAACCTGTACTCAGATTTGCCCTGTATGATCTTGCTTTCAGTGAACATCGTGTGCATACATGTCCCTTCTGGAAAAATTCTGAGAAGAGGAATTCCAAGTCCAAAAGCATATACAGTTCAATTTTACACACATGGCTGCCATGGCCTTCAGAGAAATGCACCAATGCACACACCATCAAGACGATACGCAAATGCCTTTTGCCAGGACTGGGTATTTTCATCATCATCTATTTGTTAGGTGATAAGTTATACCTAAGTTATTAGACAAAGATCTTCAGAGAATCAGATGGACACAGTCAGAGACGGCTTCATGGAGAAAAAAATACCAACATCGATGGGTGGTTAGGTTTGCATTAGCAGAGTATATTTTCTTTAAGATAGACACAAACCTATTGGCCAATTTATTGGGGTTCTTACTGGTCTTGGGGATTCTAACTCATTGAAGAATTAGAAGAAACTCCCAAAGTCTGTTTGTCATTATGACACCCTTTGTGGAGGCTCAATGCTTGGAAATTTTGCCTCTTCAACATAGGCATGGTTTGTTTTTAGGAGGTAGAGGAGAGAATGCGAGTGGTGCTCCAGAGCCGACCCTCCTTGTGTTATATACTAGGATCATTTCCTGGACAAACAGGAGATGGCATCTCAGAAGCCCATGGGTAGCAATTTGGGGCTCTGCATGTGGACTATTTGTCCTTGACAGCTTCTCAGACTTTCCGTGCAAAACAGGTATTACCAGGGCATCTCCCTAGAGGCAACTGTTTTTGCTGTCTGGCCTGAGGTGTCACTGCTATAGGGTTGTGTCTTTTGGTGTGTTTTATGCCTGAATCTCACACATGTAGCTGCTTGTGGCTTACAAATGGCGGCTCTGCCAGGTTCACACATTATTGGATCATGATAGAATGGTGTTGGCAGCACTGGAGGTAAAACTGGGTCTGTGTCAGATCCCCAGCCTGCCCCTTGCTCCTCGTCAGCAGCTGCCCACCCCAGTCCTGCCCTGTCTCCATCACCACCTGCCAACCTCTTTAGCTCAGCTCAGAGGCCTGGAGCTGGGAAGCACCAGGCAGCTCCCGGAGTTCGCTCAGCCGTTGCAGATTTGACACACCATCAAAACTGCAGCAACTCCTTTCTAAAATTCTACCTTCCTGACTTATTATAAAATCCAGCTTTTTCTTGCCTGAGAGATTGGATTTTCAGCTTCTGTTGTAAATTTGCTTCTAAGTGGGTTCCTTTGGTAAGGCAGAAGAGAAAGCAAGAAAAGAGGGAAAAGCTACAAGGGAACTGTTTGCCAGTGTCACTGTGGCCTAAAAACTTTCATTGCCACAGACAGAGGTTTTTTTGTCCCAAGAGTTGGGGTAGAATAGAATAGAGTAGAACCTGAATTATAACCAAGAGAGGAAGCATGAATGGTCTCTTTCTCCAAATGTTTGAAATATCTGCTAAAGAAAAGTTTGCAACAGGAATACGTGAAAAAACAGCTGGCTTTCCTTTTTGTTCTGTAGGGAGCTGTGTGTGGGTCATTGCAGCTGGAGGTTAAGTCAGGTTTCCATATTGTCCACGTGGTGCTGAGTGGACAGGGAGTCTTTCTGCCTTCTCTCCCATGTCCAGTGCACTTCTGGCCACCCCAGTAATCTGTACAGACTGGAAAGTGTGGAATTAAGGATTTTCAGTATAGATAGCAGATACTGCTTCTTCATGTAAGTTCTGTTTACAATTTCTCCTTTATATCCTCTGTACTATTTTTATTATACATTTTACCTTTATATATGTTACAAACACAACACGTTGCAGCTATTTGTGCTTTAGACAGTTACCTTTTAGAATTACCACAAATAAGAATAAAGGAAATTTTATTTTATCTTCCTTAATGTCATTTCCATCCCTGTCCGTTTTATTTTCTGTAGAACCAGTTTCCGTATGGTCTGTCTGTAGAGTTCTTTCTGCCTCTAAATGTTTTTTAATGGTTTTTATAGTAGAGGTCTCATGGCAGTGTGTTTTTACTTTGTCCAGTAAAGTAATTTATTTGTTATTTAAAGACCTTTTTCTTCAGAATGGAATTTTGAATTGACTGCCTTTTTTCAATGATCTAAATGCCATTTAATTTTCTTCTGGTTTGCATGATTTCAGATGAGAAGTTTACTATAATTCTTATCTTCTTTTCTCTATAGATAAGGTATCATTTTTCTCTGGTAGCATCAATTTTTTTTTTGTCTTTTGTTTCAAGCACTTTGAATATGCCATGCCTAGTTTTTAAATTTAAAATTATTTTCCCTTCTTGATATCATAATTATCATTAATTTAAACATTTCCAACTCTTATTGTCCCAAGTATTTGTTACATCCCATTCTTTCTTTCTCTCTACTCTCTGAGGGTCCTGTAATATTCATGCTCTACTTTTTGATAGTTTCCCATAGTTTTTTTGTGCTCTGTTCATTTATTCTTCCTCCTCCTCCTCATTCTCCTCCTGTTTCCTGTAGTTTGGATCATTTCTATGATCTTATATTCAGGCTCATTGCTTCTTTCTTCAGTGTGTCAAGGAAAACCATAAAAGGCTCCCCTCATGTTGGTTACTGTTTCCTAGTATTTCCTTTTGATTCTTTTTTATAGTTTCCATTTCTCTGCTAAAATTGCTCATTCTATGTTACATGCTGTTCATCCTTTCATTAATGCCTTTATAGTTATTTTGATTTCCCCCTCTGAAAGTTCCAACATTTGTGTCATATATGTATGTCATTCTGTTGATGGCATTCTCTTTTAACAGTGTTTCGTTTCCTCTGAGTTTGCATGTGACTTGTAAGTTTTGTTGAAAGCTGCACCTCTTGCATAGGATATTAGAGGCTGAGGTTAGTGGTTTATTTTCTTGAAGATAGGAATGCCCTTTCTTCCGTTAAAATTTATTTTGAGGACTTGCATAAATCTACTTAGGGGTTGAACTGAGTTTATAATTCATTATATAGATACCAACAATGCAATACTTGCTTTAAATTCCTCAAGCATTAGTATGTCTTTAGGCTGGAGTTTAGTTTATCAGAGTTGTTCTCAATGTCAAAACCACTGTCAGGACTCCCCTTTATGCTATGATTCAAAAATTATTTTCCCATGCTTTTGTCCCTTTATAAGCTGTTACATGTCTCTTGATGCTTTGTAGCCTTGTGGTGGGAACAGGTGAATTCTCTGTTCTTCCTAGTAAAGTTTAACTCTATACAGATACTGTGTCTTGGCTCCAGGGCTGCAGTTTTCTCACTGATCTCTTCCTTCTTCTGGGGCCAATTCTGGGCCCAGTTCATATTCCTGCCCATCCCCTGGAGCGAGGATTTTCTTTTCTTCTATTCTCTTTCTCCAGATGCTAAGAATTTTCAACATTACCTACATGTTGAAGGTGATTGTGGGCTTTCCCCCTGAAGTTTAAGGCTTTTTTAGAGAAGAAGGGCAGACAAGAAGAAACTAGGCATTTTATGCTGCTCCTAGCACCTGCTATTTTCTTCCTCCAGGCTTCCAGTGCAAGGTGACACTCCTTTAGGACACTTTCTCACCAGTATTCTTTTTTTGTGTGTGTGATTACCCTCGAGGTGTATGTAGAAGAGCCCACGAGTAGCTGTGAATCTCTAGCATATCTGCATCCTCAGGAGTTCTCTGTTCTCTCAAAATCCATCACTTGGCCTTAATGGTTCAAGAGCAATTTTAGCTGAGTTCTTACCAGTGTCTGGGAGGATCTGTCTCAGCTAAGCAAGTGCTCACATTCTCTCTCTCTCTCTTTTTTGCAGACACTTGTATTTACTTTGATTTCAGATTCATTGTTTTGCAAACTCATATCTCTAATGTGTTCAAGTAAAGATATAAATTTATGGATTGCACAGCATTTATTTTTTAAAAGAGTTGGAGTGATGCTCCTTCTAGCTTTCTACTTCTCAAGCAGAAGCCAGAAGCAACACTATTCTTTTTATTATTATTATTATTATTCATTTATTCACATGTGCGTACATTGTTTGGGTCATTTCTCCCCCCTGTCCCCTTTCCCCTCCCTCTCTCCCCATCCCCTCCTCAGTTCCAGGCAGAACCTATTCTGCCCTTATCTCTATTTTTGTTGAAGAGAAGATATAAGCTTAATAAGGAAGACAAAGCATTTTTGCTAGTTAAGGATAGCTATACAGAGAGATTCCTAGCATTGCTTTCATGTACAAATGTGTTACAACCCAAGTTGATTCATCTGTAACTGATCTTTACACTGGTTCCTGATCCCCTTCTCATGTTGACCTCTGTGGCTTTAAGGTTTCTGTATTAGTTCCTCTGGAGTGAGGACATCAAATGCTTTCATGTTTTGGGTTTTCTACCTATTCCCAAATCTCCCATATGTCCTCTCCCCTTGTCATGTGACCTAAGTCCAACCACATTGCTGTATTTGCCCTAGATGTAAAGTCCACACATGAGGGAGAACATACGATTTTTGGTCTTCTGAGCCTGGCTAACCTCACTCAGAATGATGTTCTCCAGTTCCATCCATTTACTTGCAAATGATAAGATTTAATTCTTCTTCATGACTGAGTAAAATATCACTGTGTATAAATACCACATTTTCTTGATCCATTCGTCAGTAGTGGGGCATCTTGGTTGTTTCCATAACTTGGCTATTGTGAATAGTGCTGCAATAAACATGGGTGTGCAGGTGCCTTTGGAATAACCTGAGTCACATTCCTTTGGGTATATCCTTAGAAGTGGGATTACTGGATCATATGGCAGATCTATGTTTAGTGTTTTTAGGAAGCCTCCATATTGTTTTCCAAAGTGGTTGTACTAGCTTACATTCCCACCAGCAGTGTAGGAGGGTTTCTTTTCCCCTGCCTCCTTGTCAACATTTGTTGTTGGTGGTGTTTTTGATGATGGCTATTCTAATAGGGGTGAGGTGGAATCTTAGTGTGGTTTTGATTTGCATTTCCTTTATGGCCACGGATGGTGAGCATTTTTTCATGTGTTTTTTGGCCATTTGAATTTATTACTTTGAAAAAGTTCTGATTAGTTCAGTTGCCCACTTCTTTATTGGTTCATTGATTTTGGGGGAGTTTAGTTTTTTGAGCTCCCTGTATATTTTGGTTATCAGTCCTTTTCCTTTGATGTACAGCCAATGAATATTTTCTCCCACTCTATGGGTGGTCTCTTCAGTTTAGAGATCATGTCTTTTGTTGTGCAAAAGCTTTTAAATTTCATGTAGTCCCATCAGGCCAGAATTCAGATCTCCTAAAAAGGAGTTTGGACTTCTACAATATACTATGGCACCATTTCCCTTATTACCCCATCCCTTAACACACACACACATTCATACACATTCATTGTGTATAGATACCACATTTTCTTGGTCCATTCATCAGTAGTGGGCATCTTGGTTGTTTCCATAACTTGGCTATTGTGAATAGTGCTGCAATAAACATGGGTGTGCAGGTGCCTCTGGAGTAACCTGTGTTGCATTCCTTTGGGTATATCCCCAGGAGTGGGATTACTGGATCATATGGCAGATCTATGTTTAGATTTTTTAAGAAACCTCCAAATTTTTTTCCAGAGTGGTGGCACCATCTTGCATTTCCACCAGCAGTGTACTAGGCTTCCTTTTTCCCCACATCCTCGCCAACACCTGTTGTTGGTGGTGCTTTTGATGATGGCTATTCTAACAGGAGTGAGGTGGAATCTTAGTGTGGTTTTGATTTGCATTTCCTTTATGGCTAGAGATGGTGAGCATTTTTTCATGTGTTTTTTGGCCATTTGAATTTCTTCTTTTGAGAAAGTTCTGTTTAGTTCAGTTGCTCATTTCTTAATTGGTTCATTGATTTTGGGAGAGTTTAGTTTCTTAAGTTCCCTGTATATTCTGGTTATCAGTCCTTTGTCTGATGTATAGCTGGCAAATATTTTCTCCCACTGTGTGGGTGGTCTCTTCAGTTTAGAGACCATTTCTTTTGTTGTGCAGAAGCTTTTTAATTTTATGAAGTCCCATTTGTCCATCCTTTCTCTTAGTTGCAGAAGTAACACTATTCTTAATAACCTCAAACTGGAAACTACTAAGACATCAAATGGATAGATATATATCAGTCTATTTATCCAAAGAACTACTAGATAGCAATGAGAATGAAAGCACTATAGCTAAACAAAACGTCTGCATATAACTAACTCATAAAAATAATGCCGAACTATAGAAGCCAGTTATGAAGGGCTCAGTGCTAGATAATTACATTTATATAAAGCACAAAAGTTATCTATACTCTTAAAAATTAGGGAACCAATTACCCTTGGAGGGCCAGAGACTGAAATGGAGGACAAAGGGGGTTTCTGAGAGACCAACAGTATTCTGTTTCTTAATATGCTTGTTGGTTTTGTGGCTTTATACTACCATTCTGTACTATTTTTTCCTCAAAACATTTTTTAAAATATCCACTAATATAATTAAAAACACTATTTTTTAACTTTCCAAATAGCTAAAGAAAACAAAAGCAATTAACACATAATCTAGTAAAAGACAGAAAATTAAGGGACTGCCAAGGAAGATTATAAAATAAAGTGCTAAAGCCTACAGACATCAATTATGGTAATAAATATAAATGCTTAAATTTTTTCCCATTAAAAAATAATAAAATATAATAAAGCTCATATATGTTTTTAATGATGTGTGAATGCAAAAAGACTATTATAGGTGAGCCCTTTCACCCCTAATTTCCTTCCTTTCTTCTTGAATTATATTTTTGCTATCACAATGATGTTCTTACATGTGTATGTGTGTAAGTGCTAAAGGGAATTGAACCCAGGGTCTTGTGCATACCAAGCAGACACTCTACCAGTTAAGCCACACCCCTATGCCCCCAGCCCATGATGATGGTCTTGACACAACATAGCTGATCTATTAAATATGGATGGGCCAAGGATACATTGAAAATGAGTAGAAAAGGACAGGTCAGTGAGAATAATCATTTGGGGCATAAAACTCTGCATATTTCCTGCAGATTGATCTGGTTTGGAGCTAGGGCTCCTTAGGAATATCTCAGGAAAATTACTTGTAATTTAGTGTCAATACTAAAGCCTCCTTACTCTCACATTGGTTCCTTTATACCCTGAGCATGACTTTCAGAGCATCCTGGCTTCATGCATGAAACTTGGGCACCAGAGGACAACTCTTATCTTCTCCTGGACCCCAGGAAGGAAACACTTTCTAGTGTGGCCACTGTGTAAGGAAACAGGGAAATTAGGCCCAAAAGATTTGGCTACAGAAGGATGGAGACTTTATATGGGAATTAAAGATGAGAATTTTAAAAAAAGTCTCTTTAAGCTTTATAGTGGTATAATTGATATACAAAATTACACATATATAACATATATTTTGATAAGTTTGTGTATATACGTGCACATATGCATATATATGCATATATACATGTATACACACATACACATATACAAGATATATAGATATCAACACCATAGTTAAGATACTAAACATATCTGTTACCTCCCCAAATTTTCTTGCAAGCTTTTGTGGCTTTTTTTTTTGTGTGTATATACTTGGGTATGTATATGTATGTGTGTACCTTAGCTGAGGGTTGTCCATGGAATTAAAAATAGCAGCCACTCTGATCAGGAACTTTTCTGTGAAGAGAGAGCATTTAAGGTGTGTTTTCACTAGGAATTATCCAAAGACACTGAAGAAAATAGCTATAGGAAAGGCTTTAGATAACAAATGAATCTTCGATAGTATTCCATTTTGAAAATAAGAAAAAAAATCATTTGGAGAAAAAATTTCAAGCCTTTGTTAAAACATCTTACTTTTAATAGTTCATTATAATCTAGGAAATTTCACATCTTTTAATCTAATTGAAATTACACAAATTATCTGCTCAGGGATGCACAAAATAGTATGAATTTAAGATTTTTTTCTAGATTTAAGTGTCGTACTATTCAACAGATATACTTGAGATCCCAACTATGTGTCATGCACATAGAAATCTCAGAATAACAAGGCTCAGTCTCTGTTATCAAGAAGTTCAAAGTCTAGTGACAGAGATTGACAGTTATAGGGGTAACAAGAACTCAATGTTATAAAAGCTGTGATTACATAATGTTAAGTTTGTTAGAAGACAGTTCTCTATGGATCTCTTTAATTTCTGTACATCTTTTAAGCAAGGTACTAGTTGTTCCTTGTTTCAAACTGTCTTTTGAAAAATGGTAGTGTAATGAACAATCTTGAGTGATAGAGATAGTTCATTATTCTAGAGCAAAGGCTGCCCACTAAAAGAAGATCAGCTTACCAAAGCTCAGTTCCTCTCCAATAACAGCATCCACCATATGTATAAATGCCTTTATCCCCTGTTGATTTAGCTTGCAGAATTTGGGAACTGAAGTATATGCTGATTCTCTGGTTTCTGCAATGCTATGAGTAAAAAATTATCCCTCATTCTGATTGAACAGTCTTATGTTTTCTACCAGCATCCATAAAACTGTAACAGGATAACTTGTTAGTTTGTTAGAAGGATAAAATTTCAGACCCTTCATGGTTCGTGACATATGCTACTGTGGGAATATGAAGAATGTATGCCTACTTTAGCAAATATACTAGTAATGATACTGAGGAACATGAGGAATTTTAGGAAAACAGAATCAGCGAGGATGTAGGTTGAGAAAAGGCAGAGGAAGAAAAGGAACAAAACACCCAGGCAGATGAAATAGTGTAAGTAAGGACAGGATTATGGGATTAAGAATGGTGAAGGTGTGTTTTAAATGTTATCCAAAAATGTGGATGTTTTTATGAAGGCAATGTTGCAAGATATTAAGTAAAGAATGATATAAGTTTTAAAACTGTCATTTTGTTGATAGCGGGGAATGAGTAGGCTGTTCAAGATTTGAGGCAGGGACCTGCAAAAAACAATTGGAGTAATCCAGATAAAGCACAATTAAAGTCTAAAATAGGGCAAAACTGAAAAAGGAGAGGAGCAAGACTTCACACCATATGATGGAATAAGAATAAATTGGTTGCATTGACAGAAGAGATTTTTGGCTTCTTTAGGATAAATCTCAGTTTTTCTGTCATTGATGTATGAGTAAATAATAACATCTATCGTAAGAGATGGTGGAGGAATAAGGGACCATATTATCCATAGGAATTCTCAGGCTTAACATTTCTGTAAGTATTTGGCTTAGAAAGAATGATCACTGGAGGTGGGAAGGGGGTGTATTACTCTTGTTTGACAATTAATCTGGAGAATTAGGTGGATTGCTGAGGGTTATATGATTGTGGGACCTAGATAAGATGACTAGTTCAGTGCCTATTGATTTTTATTACTAGAGCCAATTGTCAGCACCAGTCACAGATATCTTATTCAGTCTTAAAGGATATTGAGAAATGAAGGGAGCAGAAGGGAGAGAAAACTAGGGGCTATATATTTTTCTTTTATTTGGCAAAATATGTTGTCTCTGTTAGTTCACTGCTACAGAAGAGATAATTAATGTTTGAATTTGTGGGCCAAAGATGGTCTTTCTTATTAAGGAAATAGGTAAAAAATGTATATTTTTAGGGGTGCAGATCTTAGATGACTCAAGAAGAAATGTGTTCTTTCAGAAGGCAGAAACTCATCATTGAACATTCAGCCATTAGACTAAATTTTTTACAATATCATAAGACTAGATAAGTTTGTGTCTTATGTAACTAGCATAAATTTGTGTCTATATAAACCTAAAACATCCTATCAACCAACTAACTGAGAAGATTGAAAAGCCATAAAATTTAGTTTTCTTGTTTGATTTTTCTATGATGGTCAGGAATTTTATTAAGTTGTGGTATCTTCTCAGAAAGTCAGTTTTCTGTCTGGGTCACAGTCTGGTATTTGCTACACAGTATGGTCTCACATGGTTTCCATAGAATTTAAAATCTTTTATCATTCTAACATTGTGAATGTTTGAGACTTCCAGGAAAGAGTATATAAAGAATCCACATTTAGGAACTAAGATACAAAAAAGAGTTTAAAAAAAGTTGAAAGAGAAACAGCAAAGGAATCCAGGGAAGGAACATTTAAGAAGCATTATTTCTCTTCTAAAGAGAAGCTCACTTATAGGGATTTATGGATTTTACGTGGTGGTTAATGGTTAGTTGTTCTCCATGCTTGTGGAGTGCCCTATCAAAGAAAATTAGCACACGAGTAATTTGAGTTGGGTATAAAAAAGTTTGGATTTCTCTTTGCTATAGGAATAATGGAAAGTCTTACCCTAAACTTCCTCCAAAATCAATCACCAAAAGGAAAATAGTTTACCATTCTTGTAATATTATCTCCCTTGGGCCCATCACTCATTGTTTTCATTACCATATGTCTTGCTTCTCCAAATGACATGACAATTTCTAAAGAGCAGAGTACCAACACATATTGGATGAACAATAAGTGCATTTCAACTTATTTATTTAGAATAGTCTCACTCTTGTGAGAGTAATGGAGTCAAACTTGGACTTGAAGACTCAGAGAGTAGAACAGTATAGAGTTCATCTGGCTAGAGGTGAGGTGCTTTTATGGTTCTTCAGTATCCAAGAACATCTGAACTGCTTGAAGTGGATTTGGGATTCCAGAGCCTCAGTTTGCTCCCTGAGCTGCCCATCACCTTCCTGCCTTCTTTGTACCCATGCTTGTGAGAGAGGCAGCTTGCCTTTTATCATGTAGGAAACACAGCTTCAGAAAACAGCTGCACTTAACTGTTGGATTCTAATGGTATATCACTCTTGGTCTTTGGCAGAAAATGTCTTGGCTCCTAAAATAACCTTAACCACAGGGTTAAGATTTTCCCCTAATTGAAGAGTACTGAGAGAAAGAATAGAATGTATGAGGGCTGATAGACATTTAATCCTACTGCACTCAGCAATTTGGGCTTCTTTTGCTGTCAAAAGAAGTAAAGGCTTAAACTTTTAGGCTCCAGGCTCCCATGATAGGGTAATGAGGGATGATGCAATGCTGTGGTTTCAATCTGGAGTGTTCCCTAAAGGCTCATGTGTTAAATAAAGGCTTGATTGCCAATTGTAGTGCTATTAGGAGGTGGTGGAACCTTTAGGAAGTGGGACCTAGTGATAGAAAGGGGCATATCCATCAGGGGGATATTGGGACCTTGGATCCTCCTGTCTCTGTTTTTGTTTCTGAGCTGCTTTTTTAGGTGAATAGGATTTTCCTCCACATGCTCCTATCATGATGAACTATGCCACCATGGGCCAAGAAATCCTGGATCAAAACCTCTAAAATTCTGAGCCACAGTAAACTTCCTGCCCTTATAAATTGTTTATTTTGGGTATTTTGTCACAGTTATGAAACACTAACACATGCAGAGAGTTGCCATTTTGAGAGAGGTCTCAGCCAGTGATTGAGCATGGGTGCATGGATAATGATGAAAACAAACCTTTTTCTTTGACACATAACCTGCAGCCATAGGTGGTGCTGTCCCCTACCTGGACTACTCCAACACGGCTCTCGGAATAACTGGGAAAAAAACTTTCAAGTCAGTGAATGTCTTTAAAGTCTCTTTGGTTTCTTGCTCCTGGACCCCTTCTTATACATTTGTCTGACTTTTCTTGGATAGTTGGTGACTTACATTGTTCTCTATACACAGCCTGATATGCTAGTCATTGTACTAAGTGTTTTTGAACCCATTATCGACAACTCTGTGTTGATTTGCATGGGATTTGTTTCTTTCATTCTTAATCAGTAGAAACCTTGACTGTTTTCACTATACCTGTTTGTATGCCTTCATATTCCATCCAGTATTCATATATTGTGGTGATGGTTAAAGTAGATGCACAAATTTGTCATTGAATTGTACACATAGAATGGGTGCAGTATATTATAGGTAATTTATATATTAACATAGTTGCTATAAAAATGGACTAACAGAGAGGCAAAAGAGAAAGTGAAATGGGGAGGGGAGATAAGAAAAAGTAATAGAGGGGGTGAATATTATATGCATGCATGGAAATGTCATGGTGAAACCCCTTATTATGCACACTTTAATATACACCAATAAAATTTGAGGTAAGTCCTTCAGTTGAAGATGATTTGTCAAGGACGAGGGCATAGTTTTCTCCTGAGAGTCCTTCCACCTGTCACCCATGTGAGGGCTATACAAATCCTGACTTGGTAATGGAGTACAGAATTTTATAAAACAGACCTCCATCTGAGAAAACTTAGAATTGACTTAGAGGCAAAAAATAAAATAACAACAGCAAAACCCCCTAAACTCCTTCAGGTCAAACATCTGCAATGTGCAATTGTTAAATAAATCACATATTTGTTTATTATAATAGAACTTCTTTAGTTTATAGTGTGAATTCTATTTTATATGTAACAATTACAGTTACAATCACTTTATTTTATTACAGTAAAGCAATTAAATATGAATCATGTGTTTTACTAAGGATAATTAAGATTATCAAACTAGTTTATTATTATGATATATGAATATCCCACATTCTAACTATTGTATGTGTTGTTATTTGAAACTCACATTATACTTATCTATAAAGTCATAGTACAGAAGAATTCTAACTATTAGGGGCCTGACTGATGTCTCTGTTCCCTGGTTGGGACCCTTCTCATTGGGATTACTTCTCCCATGGCTACTCAGGGCCATCCTGGAGCCCTGGCAGCTGGGAAGAGGGGCAGACACCTGTGCCATCATATCAGGGCAATACTTGCTGACTTCTCATAAATGACTGGCTGGGTGCCCTGGACTAGTGTTATCTCCCTCAGCTTCTCAGTCTCCAACTTCCTCTCCAAATTCCCAGTGGTTGCTCACTCACTCTGCAAGATTATCTCTAACCAGCTGCCCATTGTTGTTTGTTTTTCCAGCTTTCATTTCCCATTTCTCCCACCCAGCTTATTCCAAAATTGCTGATACCCCAAATCTCCCCGCACCCCCCTGTTTAAAACAAGGCCTATTTCTAATTCTGTTGGCTGAGTGTAAAAATCAATCACAGTCCTGTGATTTCCTAGCCATGTAGATATAGGCAAATCATCTGACCTCAGTGGTGATACAGTAGCTTTCTCTCCAAGATTTTTGTAAAGCAACTATGACAATGCCTGGCACTTCGATGGTGCTTTATAAGTGTGTGTTGCTGTTATTATCATTGGTCTAAGTGTTAAAAAGATAAACACAAAATGTATAGCTTACCTTGATTAATAAAAAGTGGTTTAATAAAACCTAATAAGGTAATCTCTTCATGCCCGAGACTGATTATATGAAAGTTTTGGTCCTTAGGAGACACAAAGGAGGAGGTGACTTTGGAGGGTGGGGCACTACAGAAGGGTGCAGATGAGGGTGGGGTAAGGTGGTGAGGCTGTAGGGGCAGGGAGTGAGCAGGGATACAAGTTTTGTGATTTTATTTGAGGTATTAACTTCAGTTGTTTCTTAAGTAACTAACACTAATCTTTTCTTGTCACTTTTTATCTTTGAGTGGAAGGGTTGCCAATGCAAGTTGTGTCCTTTGCTTTTTTAGAAGTTCTCCCTGCCAAGGTCTATCCTTGGCCCTAAAGGTCACATTTCCAAGTTAAGACTGATTGATGACCACAACATTAAAGAAATGTGACAGGAAGACAATAAAGGGATCAGTCTTTGATTGCTGTGAGTAAAGTCACATATAATATGTAAAATGCAGAGCCCTCAACAAAAAGCTTCAGCATACAACATCCAGGAGAAGGGAAGGTTGTGAGTGACCTGTTGGGAAGAAACTCTTCAGTCATCCCAGTCATATTGGCTACATCCTCCGAGGAGGAGGACACTTGTCTTGAGGTGTCAGAGAGTTAGGGGTATGATTCATGATGCTTTTTAGCTATAAGCAGTCTGTGAGGGGGGAAATATGAAGGTAAGTTAATGTTGGTAAAAATACTTGGATGCAACCCAATGAACTGTTATTTAATGACCAACTGGGTTGGGCTTGAGCCTTAACACTGGAGAGAAGGAGAAAGCCTGATTCATGCAAGCATGGAGCTGGCATTCTGCTAGGGAGTCTCACACATGACATTTTGTCATAGAGTGACAAAACCTAGAGACCTTTTAGAAGTTAGGACTCCATAGATTCCCATGGAGAGAAACCAGGTTCACAGTAGCTTGAAGTGAAGAAATTTAATTTATTGGCTCTATATCTTAGAAAACCAGGAGTGGTTGGCCTTACTCTATCCTGAGGTACTTTTATGTATTAGGGTGGCTGCTATTACAGTTTTGAGTTTATATCATACAACCTTAGAGGCATCAGAGAAAAGAGAAAGCTCCTCTCTCCGAGTGTTGATAAATAAAAAGACCTGTTTGGAGTGGCTTGAGGGGCTGGAGGAGTGGCTGAAGTGGGAGAGCGCCTGCCTGAGACCCTGAGTTCAAACCCTCCCTCGTACTACACAAAACAAAAACAAATAAAACCTGGAGTGGCTTGGATTTTGTGCTCATTCCTGGCCAATCAGAGAATGTTAGCTACTATGGTGAGCAGGACTGAGGTGTGTGCCCTCTGTAATGAACAAGATGGCTGGGTCCTACCCCACTAGGGTCACATGGCAAAAGACTGCTCCCTACCATAAATGGAGTAAGGGTGGGAGCTCTTGTCAGAGGAAAAGGCAAAGAAATCTGGGACATTCTGAAGCAGCAGGTGCTGTCTGTGGGCCAGGGCTGCTCTATGAGGGCCAGAATTCATGTGTGTGATGCTTAGCAAAGGGGCCACACCATGTATGCATAGCCGGGAGGGGGTATGCAAAAGCAGGAATGTTCCCTGGAAAACATGGAACTTGAAAGGAAGGTGTCTTTGGAAGGGAAACTGAATTCTTTCTCTTTGCAGGGAGATCAGAGGAAGAGCAGGGAACTAGGCCAAGCTCCTCTCCTGCAGTGCCCCCTCCATCAGTGAGTGGTGGTTATCAAATGGGGCGCCTGATGAAGCCACTTAGAGGCACTCATGCTAAGGGGTGGTGACCTCCAACCCTAGAACTGGGGCGCTCTGGCAAAGGCAGCCATAACCACCCAGAGTGTAATTTGTCAGGGACGTGAAGGTTAACATTTTTCTTCACAAAAACCATCTTTAATGACCATCAGCAATCAGGACCTCCGATTTCTGTCTCATTTGAAAGCTTTTAATGCTTTCAGAGGGATAGATGGGGTGACCTAATAGGTCTTTTCCATCTCTGATTTTCTATGATTAATGAAGTTCAATTGTGCAGAATAAAATGGTGAGTTTCTCGGTGTCAGTTCAGCTGTATTCCTTTTCCCTCCCTCTTTCTTTCTCCATTTTTTAGACAGATGATAATCATGCACATTTTCTCTTAATGCTTCAGAGAGAAAAGGGACGTTTTCTTCTGAGCCAGGCTTTGAAAATGTCAAGGTGGGTGTATTTATCTGTGGTGTAAATTGTTGCCAAATGCCACAAGCCACTCTTTGCTTCCCTACCCCCAGGATAGATAGAGTGCCTGCACAAAAGGCAATATAAGCACTGTGAATGCAAAAAGACTTTGCATTTGTAGAGTTTATTAGACTTTCCCCAACTACCTTCATCAGCTGCATTTATCTAATAACAGACTGATTTAATATCTTCTAGGAGAGATAAGGACTTTGTAACCCTGTTTTTCTCTGAAGGGAAACTGAGGCCTACAGCAGTTATGAGACTCAATTAGGGCTGCCCAGCGTAGTACAAGGAAGGCTATAGCCAAGCCATAATGGACTCCATTCTGCTGTATCTGGGGATTGCAGTACAATTTTTATAAACATCTCTTGAGGAAAATTCTAGAGAAGTTCAGCCAGGCTTGTTCTTCCCCCTTTGTAGCCTGGAGATTTTCCTAGGTGGAAAGTCCTCTGAAATATGAAGAAGCCAGGCCTGTAGGGACCTGTCTTTGGAGCAAGAGGTTTTTAACTTTCACACACTTTGCACACACTTTGCATCACACACTTTGCTTCAAGGATAGGATTTCTGTAAGTTTGTGTATTTAGCTTCATTCCTGGTTAAGGGATGCAATTGGGCTCCTCTAAATTCCTGAATGTGCTGTTCGACATGGAGGGCAGCAGAGAGACCTCTGTGCCCAGAGAAGCACTGACTGTGCTAGTTTGACAATGCTGCTGCCTGGAAGTCCTGGGACAATCCTGGAAAGAGATGATTTTTTGATTTGCCAAAATTCCTAACCAAACAATCAACTGAAATCCCCAAATGACTGAAGTTATATTAATCCCTTGTTTCTAAGATTCTGGAAATTTACAAGAGAAAAAATAATTGCCAACATTCTCATCAATAGAAGTTCTCTGGCCTGGATCATAGCAGATACCAAGAACATGGAGCATGCACCATGACGTTCAGTTATGCCTCTTTGATACTCCACCTGTTCTGACACACTGATTATGGGGGTGATATAGTGTTGACCCTGAAACTAACTTAGGCCTAGTGATTTCATGTTTGCCTAGATAAGGGTGAGAAGATCTATATCCTGGGAGAAGTCACTTTGTCTTCACTCAAAGCTCACTCCTTTGTTGTTCGAGTTTGGAGTCAGCCCTATGTATGCTGTGCACAGGTAAGAGTAATTCCTCTTGGAGTCCAATGGGGTTTGCAAATGAAATACCTGCTGTTCTTCGAATCTGAGCAATAGGGTGTGCTTATTTTAAGTTGGAAGCAGATTCAGTAGTGCTTGAGGGGTTTAGACCCTGTGGGTCAGGTCTAGTGTTTGATGCCCTGGTTCTATAGAGATCCTCTGTGAACACTTTCTAACTGGCAGATTAGGCAGCAGGTAAAAGGAAAGAGGTGAAGGAAGATTTTCTTACTCATGTTCTAATGTCCACATCAAATCTGCTACCCCTGTGAACCCTACCTGAGAACTCCAATCTACACTTGCTTTATTTCTCTGACATAGAATAGCTCTAAGGCTAAAATCTCTCAGAATGGGTTCCTGGGATAAGAGGCACTGTTTTGGTTTGACTGTGTCCCATGGGACAGTCAGGTGTGGTCAATGTGATAGGATAACAAGATGGGCACTTTATGAGGAGAAACATCTAAAATCATGACTGGGATTAGATGTCCTTATAAAAGGACTTGATAGAGAGAATAGAGGGAATTCCTTCCTTTTTGCCCTTCTGCCATCCATTGCGTGAGGACACGGCATTTGTTCCTCCCCTCTGAATGAAACAGTAGCGACCAGAACCTTACCAGGCACCAGACCTGCCAGTGTCTTATTATAAGACTTTCCAGCCTTCAGAATTCTGGGAAAATAATTTTTTTCTCATCTGTTTGATTATAGTTACCCAAAACAGACTCTGACAGGAATTTTAATTAAATTGAGTGTATGCATGCTAAAATGCAGCTTCCTGAGAGTAATGATGGACCTGCTGAGCTCAGATCTCCAGAGGTGCATCTCTAAGAACTGTGGTTTGCTGTCTGTGTCTCTTAGTGAAGTGTCTGCACATGCTTGTTTGGGATTAATGGTCAGGACTTCTTCATTTGTTTCTCCTTGGATTTTTAAGTTGTGGCAAAATACATATATAGGATAAAATTCACTAGTTTAATCATTTTAAGTGTATAGTTCAGTGGCATTAAATATGTTCACATTATTCTGCAACTTTTGCCATTATGATTCATCTCCAGAACTTTTCCATTTTTTTCAGGCTGAAATGCTAAACCTGTTAATACTTACTGTCTATTGCTCCTCGTTTTTCCAGCCCCTGGCAACTATCATTCTCTCTTCCATCTCTGTGAATTTTATCACTGTAGGTACTTCATATAAGTTGAATCATACAATATTTGTTTTTGTGACTGGTTAATTTCACAAGATAATATCTCCAAGGTTCATCCATGTTGTAGTGTGTGTCAGAATTTTCTTTTTTAAGATTGAAAAATATTCTGTTTTAGGTATCTGCCACATTCTGTTTATCTATTCGTCAATGGATACTTGGGTTTTCCACTTTTTGGCTCTTAAGGATAATGCTGGTATGAACAAGAAAGTGCAAATATGTTTCTGAGTCCTTTTTTTCAGTTCATTTGAATATATATAAGAAATAGGATTGCTGAGTTCTATGAGTCTATGTTTAAGTTTCTGAAGAGTCACTATGCTGGTTTTTTGCCTTTTTAAGAAAGTTTTTGATTCAAGGTCTCCTGATGTAGCCCTGGTTGGCTCTGAACTCACTGTGTAGCCCAGGATGCACTGGAACTTGAGATCATCCTGAATCAGCCTCCAGTGTGCTGGGATTATGAGCATGTGCCCCACCACACTACTTTCTATAGTGGTTGCACCTTTTTATATTCATACCACCAGCATACCAGGGTTTCAATTTCTTCACATCTTAGTGCAAACCTGATTTTTTTGCTATTTTGATAGTAGCTCTCTTAACAATGTTAAACTGTGTCTTGTGGTTTTCATTTACATTTCATTAATAATTGATGATGCTGAACCTCTTTTCATGTGCTCCTCAGGAGGGCCAGGAGTTTTAGCACACACTCAACTCACCAGTTCTCAATATTAGTTGCGTATTATAATCTCCCTTGGAACTGTTAAAAAAAATAGTGATGTCTAGGACCCACTGAATAATTCAAAAGCTTGGAGACTGGGACTCATGCATCAGCATTTTTTATTGTAATATATTAAGTTGTACACAGTAAGAGGTTTCATCATGACCTTTCCACACATGCATATAATGTTTTTATAAGTAGAAATGAGGACTGGATATGGTGGTGCATGAAGGTAATCCTAGTTACTTGGGAGGTAGAGATAGAAAGATTGCATTCTGAGATCAGTGTAGGCAAAAGCACAAGACCCTATCTGAAAAACAGACTAAAAGCGAAAGGACTGAGCATGTGTCTCAAGGGGTAAAGCACTTACCTAACAAGCATGAGGCCAATACTGCCAACAAATAAGTAAGTAAGTAAGTAAGTAAATAAACAAATAAATATGGAGATGAGGTAGTTTTTTCCTATAGTAGGGCCTTGGTGGAGTTACAACATGTTACCTGGTTCTATTTTGAGTAACTTTTTAAACTTCCATGATGATAAAAAAAAAAATTGGGGTTTTGTCCCAGGTTTTGGACTCAGAGCATTGGAATTTTCTAAGTGGTAGGGGTGAAAAGAACCTTCTTGTAATCAAAAGAATCCTCTTTCAACTACAAAGAGTTTATGCTAATGAGGTGACTTCTGAAGCACCAAGAGATAACTTCTGGATGAGACTGATTGCCAGAGGAACTAATCAGGCAAATAGAAGGTTGGAAATTTTAGCCCATTTCTGGTTTGGGGAGGGGGAAGGGGAGAGATTTTGTGTTCAGTCACCAAGGGCCGTTGGTTTAATCAGTCATGTCTATGTAATTAAACCTTAAAAGAACTCCTAAATGATAGGCTTCCAAGTTGGTGAACACAATGAGGTGCTGGGATGGTGGCATGCCCAGGGAGGACATGGAAGCTCCATACACATTCCCTCAGACCTCACCCTATGGTGGTTCCTGATGTATCCTTTACAATGAATAAGTAATAGTAAGTAAAGTGCCTTCTAGTTGTATGAGTGTTCTAAAAAGTTATCAAGTATGAGGAGGAAATTAGAATCCTTATAAATTATTGGTGGGGATATAAAATGGTACAGCAATTATAGAAAACAGTATGGTGGGTCCTCAAAAAATTAAACATATATAATCCAGCACTTTATAACCAGTATATCAAAGTAAAACTAGAAACCTGTGACTTTCTCTGGTGTCTGAAGTGAGGGCAGTCTTGTGGCACCTTGGCCTTCACTGTGGGGGAATTAGTGTCAGAAATGAATTGAATTGTAGGATACCCAGTTGGTATCAGGAGAGTTGGAGACATGTGAGGGAAAAACTCCACACATTTGGCCAGAAGTGTTGTAAGTAAAAACAGTTCATATCTTCTTTATTGTAAAATAGTTGGATTGATTTTAGGTTGGAATAAGATAATAATGTGACATACACTAAAAAGTGTTTGTCTTAGCAGGTGCATATCATGGGGGGGGGAAGGGAGGGGACATCTGTGTTGTTCTTTGTTCTTTGATAATAACCAGGAGAACTTGCTAACTCTGGAAGGGAGGACAAGACACAGTGAGGCTGAAAAGGGACAGGATCAGTGGCTTTTAACCCTGGCTACACATTAAAGTCACCTGGGGATTTTGAACTCCCCTGGGGAGCTGCCCATTTTACTGCTTTCCATAGAAGATTCATGGTCTAAGGCTCTAAGATCAGCGGTCACTATCACCAGGGCCTAATGAGGGAGAGCTTGTGTTTTCTGCTATCACACGAGTAAATCTCACTGTAGGAGACGAGAGAGGCTGTTTCACCCTCCAAGGACCTCACTTTCAAATGTAGCCTGAAACTAATATGAAGGAAATACAGTGCCACGCCAAGTGCTCTCTAAATCTCCTTGGCTTTAATGTGTGTTAGTAATAAGGTAAGTGAGTAATTGATTTAAACATGTGATTTCTCATTTGGTACAATGTTCCTGTAATTTCCAATTCCTACCTTGCAATGCTGGCTCACATGATTGGGATAATGCCACTATTATGTTCTTTCATCTTGTACCATAACAAAGAACCAGATGGCATGATTTCAATAACAAATATTAAGTTCACATTCTTTAGTCTGTTGTATGCATTTGAGAAGGATTCTCTTCAATATAATTAGGCCATTATTGGATTTTAATTAAGTGGCAGGTGACTATGAGAACCAAGATTTTTGGATTTCATGCCTTACTTTTGCAAAGCTTAAAAAAATTCTATAATGCTCTCTGGCAAACATATTTCATGCCCAACCAATGAAGAATCTCTGTGATTTTTTTTTTTGGATACTAATTAGCATTAATTGATCAGCAGTGTGTTCTGAGCTATCTTCTTTTGTAGCCCTATTTATCTTCTTTCTGTGTTCAGTTCCCTTTAATTAGGAAAAAAAAGTCTGTGCCCATGGACTTGGATCTAAAAGATCATGGAGATGGAAACCATGCCCAGGAACAATTCTTGGCAAAACCGGAAAATGGTCCCTGATGGTCGTCATCAAACACAACCTAATTCAAACTCCTACATACTCTCTCCTTCTGTGTTACTCACTTCTGTCAGACCCATCAGGCTCTAATGGTTTTCTGGTAAACTTGTTTTTTTTTTTTTAAAAAAAACGATAAAAATACTCCCCAAACTTGAACTTTTAGTTTTTGCTGCTTTCTGTGGTGTAAATACTTACAGCAGGGCAAGGCTACAAACAGAAGTCTCCAAGAAGCAAGGGAGGGATAAGCAAATTCAGCTCTTGGAATCTGATTTGGTATGAGCTGGCTCCAGCTCACCACTGATCCTAATGGTATAAATTTCTGCTGTCATCTAGGTCAAAACCCATAATCTGCACAGGATTGTATAGCAGTCATTTATACCTTTGTATAAATATCTGTCTCTTATCTCTTCATTTCTGAGAATGTGCTTTTTCATTGCAGAAGAAAAACTGATTTTTTTTCCCTTCCAATGAGCAGACAGAGGAGATATTCCAGTGAATATGGGAAGACCGACTTCAAACAAAACAAACAATAATGCACATATCCACGTTGTGAGAAGAAAAAAACACATGAGAAGAAGTCCTGAGCCTCTCGCCTGTGTGACCTTGGGTAAGGCAAGCCTCTGCTATGGTCCTTGGATTTCTCATAATAAAGTGAATCAGCTGGTGTCCAAGGACTCTCCTAGCAGATGTTGACTCTCCATGTGACCATCTGGCTCCAACCATGCTTAGTCACAAAACTAAAAGCAGGGTTGAACTGTGTCAAGTGGATTAACTGGATTATTTTTATCATATTTATTCACCTGTTGAATATTTTTGATATGAAAAGTATAAAGAAGCAAGTAAAGGAATTAATGTACTTACTTCTTAATGAAAAATTCCAAAATCTTTGTAATGGTTTTAGCTTGTCACTAGCATTTGTTAATGCTCAGTGCATCTATTTCTTGTAATCAAGTAGTATGTATTTATCATACAATCATTGCCTTATTAGGCTATTTTAAATGTCTAGTTAAGTGCACATAGGCTGTTCTATTGGAACTTAATTATCAGCACAGTAATTAGGCAGTATACTCCATCACCATTTCTACTCAAAGGGTTTCTTGACTTTGTTAAGCAGGTTTGAGGAAGGAGCAATGGACCTAAAACCCATCATTAGGAGACAGAAAATCCACAAAGCATTGCCACCATTCATACAGTACCCACTCTGTGCCAGTACTTTATAGGAACCATCTCTAAACCTCACAATGACTTGTTTGGAAATTTCACACATCAAAAATACTGACCAAAGTGCTCATTGCCAGAGGGTCAGCCACAGTTAGCAGGTATGCTTGAGAATCACAGGAAGAAAAGGTGGGTGCTCTGCACCTGACAGATACCCTCACCACAGAACTATGGCCAGAAAGCCCTGTCATAGCTTCTTAGGAGTCCATACCAGTCCAAATTTCCATGAGGAGTACTTTTAGGAACCACTAGGAAAACTCAAACACACAAATATTTCTCATTTGGCTTTGGGAAAAACAAGTGAATATCCATCATTAATACTTCTGGCTTTAACTTAAGATTTTGACAGATTTTAAGTGCTCTGCTTAGGAAGTTTTAAATTTACAGTTATTGCCAATCTCTTGTACCTCAGAGATAATTCAAGATCTTAGGGAATAGATATTGAGGGGAGGAAAAGGAAGATGGTATGAGATTGGATGACCATAGGTAACAGAAGAGGGAGAAGAGACAACTTTTAGACTTAGGACTTGTTCTGACTACTAAGTCCCTAGGACTTGTAACTGGCCTGAAAGAGAATCACAGACTAGCTCTGATCAGAAAGGACATTTTGTTAGGAATATGAACATCACCCATTTGAATACTAACGGTTGTTAAGAGTAGGACTATTTTTGGATATTTGGTTCCTGAAATGAGGCTATGGATGGGCTTCTTTATAAGCCAGCAGTGAGTGATAAATGAATTAAGGTATAATATGTGTAAGTGTCAAAATCTTCTGTGCTAGTCAACTTTCTGTCACTATGCCAAAACTACTTGAGATAATTAGCATATAAAGAGAAAATGTTTATTTTGGCTCACTGTTTTGGAGGTTCTAGCTCATGATCAACTGGTCTCATTTCTTTGGGCATGGTAAGGCAGCATATCATGGCAGATGTGTGTTGTGAAAGAAAATGATTTACCTCATGGCCAGGAAGCAAAAAGACAGAGAGAGGAAGGAGTCAGTATCACACAATCCCATCTGGGGGCATATCACCAATGACATAAGGATTTTCCAAAGGTCCCTTCTTTCAAAGATTTTGCCATCTCTCAGTAGTACCATCCTGGGGACTGAACCTTTATTGCATGGACTTTTGGGGGATTAAGCAAGATCCAAACTATAGCATACTTCTTTCCAGCCCCAAAGTAGCCTCAATGACACTTAGGAGAGATATCAATTTCATGTTCCAAGGTTTGTCATTTTATAAGGTGTATTATTAGACTTTTTGCCTCTGTGACAAATATCTGACTGAAAACATTGCAAAGGAGGAAGGAAGGATTTGTTTAGACTTACAGTTTTAGAAGCTTCAGTCCATAGTTGGCTGGATCCATTGTTTGGGGCTTGAGGTGAGGCAGAATATCATGGTAATGGGAGTATGATGGAGCAGAGCTACTCAACTCATGGTGGCTGGGAATGGGGGTGGAGAGAGAGAGAGAGAAAGAGATTGAAAGACAGAGATTGAGAGAGAGAGAGAGAGGAAGAAAAGAAGAGAAGGAGGAAGAAGAAGAGAGGGAGAGGGATAAAGAGGAGAAGAAGACAGAAGAAGAAGAAGAAGAAGACAAGAAGAAGAAGAAGAAGAAGAAGAAGAAGAAGAAGAAGAAGAAGAAGAAGAAGAAAAAAAAAAAAAAGGAGGAGGCAGGAGATTAGATTTATCATTTCAGGGTATATCTCCAATAACTTACATCTTCCAACTAGGCCCCACCTCCTTCTTTCTAACACATACCAATAATGCCAATATATTATGAATCTATCAAGGGATTAACCCATTGATTAGGATCCAATCACTTCCTAAAATCTCATCATTGGCAACCAAGCCACCAACTCATAAGCTATTTTGGGGAAAACCCTTTCTATCCAAACCATAACATAAGTCATGTAACTTGGTGCTGGGTAGTTGGTTGCAAGGCTAAGTAAAGGGGTGGCACCCAAAATTTTTATTGCATTTAGAAGAAGACCTTGTACACATATTAAATATATTTAAATTGATGATTAAGCCATAGGACTCATTTTGGCCACTTCATTATATGACGCATCATGTAACATTTGTAAAATAAACATTTTCTTGCTCATTCAATGGAGTTAATTTCTGAACCATATTTGCTCATTTATTTACCTACTTAGTTTTTTAGCAGGAGAGAGGTATCTCTTTTATACATTAAAATATGAACCTTCTACAGTTTGCTAGCTATTATGTCTTAAGGATCTAATGTAGTATCTGATACATAGTAGACAGTGACTATTTCTTGAAAATTTTTTTCTGGACTAACAATTTTGTAAAGGTTATGGATTAGTCACTTAATACAGAAAGGCTGTACATATTTAGACATCTAATTGATGCCAAACTAGCAAGGTGAAGAATGTAAAGAGACTAGATGGTACTAATGTTACCAGTACCAGGTACATTTTGGAAACTGAGGACATATCTGTGAACTAGTTATAGAAAAATTCTTGATTTTATGGATTTTACATTCTTGGAGAAGAGAAATGGCAGCATAGGATAAATATATGAAGAGGAAATAAGGTCGTGTGATGGTTAATGTAAGTGTCAATGTTACTGAACTAAGAGACACTCAAACAGCTTGTAAAGCATTTTTTCTGAGTATGTCTGAGAAGATGTTGCCAGAAAAGATGGTAATTTCAGTCAGTGGACTGAGTAAGGAAGATCCACTCTCCCGCAATGGGGAATGTACATCCAATAAGTTGAGGGCCTGGACAGAACAAAAAGGCAAAGTTAAATTAATTTCTTGTCTGGAGCTAGGAAACCCTTCTTCTTCTGGCCTTGGACATCAGAACTCTAGGCTCTCTAACCTTTGAACTCTAGCACTTGTACCAGTGATCCCTGAATTTCTTAGGCTTTGGCCTTGAACTGTGAGTTTTTCTTTTGGTTCCATTGATTCTCTGGCCTTCAAATAAGATTGAGCTATGTTATCAAGTCCCCTAGTTCTCTGGCTTGCAGACAGCATATCATAGGACATCTATGTCCCCATAATCATATTACCCAACCCTATAATAAGTATCTTTGGAATCCCCATAGTAAGCAAAATGAGGACTTTGGATTTTATTTTGAGTAAGGTAGGAAACCATTGAATTTTGATCAGATGAATGATATAATCTAAATTAAATATAACAGTATCACTTGGATGTCAGGATCGAGAAGAACAGATTGGAGATTGAGTAAGGTAGAATTAGGTAGATAGATTTGGAGACTGTAATCGTAGTGAGCAATGATAACGGTGGAAACAGTGGAGATTGTGGGAAGTTTTGGTCATCTTGAATATAGCTGAAAATTGAGTCAGCTATTCTCTGATTATGTGGCATGTGAATGAAAGGGAGGAAACAAAGGTGATTTCTTATTTGAACAACAAGAAGAATGGAGTTGTTACTGAGCTGGAAAAAAATTGGGGAGGAACACATTAGGGGCTTGGGGAATTATTAGGAGTTCATTTTGTAATTTTTACTTTAAAATATCTTTTAGTATCCAAGTGAAGATGTAAAGTAGTTAGTTGGGTATATGAGACTGGAATTCAGTGAAGAACTCTGGACAGCAGTTGTAAATTAGGAATTGGGCCACAGGAATAGGTGAGGTTACCAAGATAATAATTATGAACGTACAAGGGAAATAACTCAATGTGTGAGCCCTGGAGCAAATGAGACTTAAGGAGGGACCAGGAAAAGAGACTAAGAAAGAGAAGGAATTGAGGCAGAAGGAACTCTACAAAAAATGTGTTAGAAGAAATTACTTTAAGGAGGAGGAAATAATCAACTGTACTTAGTTCTGCTGATAGATCAACTAAGATAAAGACTGAGTGTTAAATGTGTACACTTCACTATTATCCTCAAGAGCACTTTTTATAATAAGAGAATGAACAAAATTGTAATTAGTTGTGTACTCAAAAGAGTGGGAGAAAAGAATTATTTCCAAGAAGTATGATTGTAAAAGAGGGCAGAGAAATGAGCAATCATGGAGGTGGATGGGAGATCTAGAGTATTTTTTTAAAGATGGAAGAAATAATAGTGTGATTGTATCCTAATGAAAATGAGCTAACACCAATAATAAAGAACTGATTCAGAAGAGGGAGGGAAGAATTAATTGAGAAGAATCATGGAGTAAAAGAAAGAGATAGGTCTACAAGACAAGCACATACAGAAATAAAATATATAACAAGTCCATGAAGGGCAAAGGGATGGTAATAAAAATGTGACTTTGTTTTTACATTTTTCATGAAGTAGTAGGATGTTTCACATAGGCTGTAATTAGTAAAACATGGTTAATAAATCTTTAGAGCAATAACTAACACAACAAACACAAAGAGGCATAACTAAAACACTAATAAAGGAAATAAAATTGAGTTCTAAAATATATTCAATCCACTCAAAAAATAGCAAAGGAGGAATTAAAGATCAGATGACACAAATACAAAACAAGCACAAAATACAGATTTAATCCCAGATATAATAATTATATCAAATAGAAATGTACTACTCTCTCTTAGTAAAAGTGTCGAGCTTGTCCTACTGGATATCTAAAAAGGCCATAGCTACATGCTGTTTATAATAAGCACACCTTAAGCATAAATCGAGGGATAGATTCAAAGTAAGAGGATGGAAGAATATATGCCATTAAATATTGAGCAAAAATAGCTGATGTGGTTATCTTAATAGCAGAATAATTGAAGACATACTCTTAATATATTTTTCTACAAATAGGTGAAGAATATTATACAACTGATACAAAGAGGTGTTTAATAATTATAAAGATTTCAATTTATCAGGGAGACATAACCATTACAAATGTGTTTTGAACAATACACATTTACAGTAACAAAATTATCAAATACACAAAGCAAAAATGATCAGAATTAAATTGGCAAAAAGCAAATCCACAATCAGGATAGCTGACAGAACAAAAAAGTAAAAAAGAAAGTACTAATTATATAATTTGGGTAATATTGTCAAACACTTTTCCTAATTTACATTTTATAGAACCCTAAGCTCAACAATAGATTATATATTCTTTTCAATCACATATGAATTTTATACTAAGAATGACCATATGTTAGCTAATTAAACTAGTCTTAATACATTTCAAAGCATTGAAATCATGCAATGTATATTCCCTGCAGGCCACACATTAAATTATAAATCAATAACATGAATATTTCTAGACAGACAAATATTTGGAAATTAAACAACACTTCTAAGTCATCCATAGGTCAAATAATAAATCTCAAAAATATGTTTTGAACTTAATGATAATGGAAATCAATATGTCAAAGTTTGTGAGATATAGCTGAAATGGCACTAAAGGAAATTTATAAATTTAAATTCCTGCATTAGAGACAAAGAATGGTATAAAAATAATTACTTATCCTTCCACATTAAGTAACTAGAAAAAGAAGAGCAAATTATAATGAAAGTCAATAGAAAATAGGAAGTAAAGATAAGAATGCATATTGACAAACTGCAAAATGAATAAATAATAGGGAAAATGAGCAAAAGTTGGTTTCACAAAAGGAGGAAGGACCACTTCCTAACTCATGTCTGGAGGACAGCATAACTGTGCTAAAAAACTGATGTAGGACATTATGAAAAATAAAAATTAAAGACCAATATATTTCTTTTCTTCTATTCTTTCTTTTCAGTCTTTCCTACCCTGCCTCCCCCATCCCTCCCTTCCTTTCTTCCTTTCTTTCTCACACATGCTAAACAATAGCTCTGCCACTTAGATATATTCCCAGCCCTTTTTGAGACAGGGTCTTCTAAATTTTTTAAGCTGACCTTGAACTTGTGATTCTCCTGTCTCAGACTCCCAAGTAGCAGGTATTATAGACAGGTATGCTCAGATCAGTGTTCTTAATGAATATAGACACAAAAAGTTGTTGACAAAATATTAGCAAATAAAATATAGCAAAAATACATAAAGGATAATCCTTTATGACAAAGTATGGCTTATATCAGGAATTGAAGACTGGTTTAACATGAAAACATTAACCAATTGAATGAATTACACTAATTATTCAAAGTAATAAATAATATATTTTAATCATTGCAGATAAAGCATTCATCAACAATTAATAGAGGTTTATGATTAAAAAAACTTCTCAGTAGTACATAGTATATGGTAGTGAAAGTCAAAAGAAAATTTCACCAAAAAAGACTGTCAACAAAAGACAAAAATAAAAATAAATGATAAATGTAAATCAGATATATTCATAATTATAATTCACAATTGTGGCTTAAAATAATTATAAGATGAAGACAGAGAGTGTACTGATATCTGAAATTCATTTTGAAATACACCAAATGATAAAATGGGTTGATAGTTGTATACAGAAATGGTTGGAAAGATAGATAGACATGATAAAGCATGTCAAAATGGTAAAAATAGAGAATAGGTGACTATATAAGGGCTTTCTCTGCAAAATTCTTTCACATTTGTTTTGAAAATTGTCATAAAATACTGAGAGAAAATGGAAAATTAAGTATATTGACATATCTTCAATTATTAAAACACAATAGATAAAACTATATTTAGTAGGAAGAAACAACATTCCAGATATATTTGCTTTTAGGTGGCAAGAAAGTAGATTTTATTTAAACTAAATAAAATAAATAATTCCAAAATTAAGCAATGCAAAAGGAAATTATAAGTTAATATGCAGCAACTTTAATTCTTAAGAAAATTCAGCAAATAGAAATTTTAGAATTTTATGGAGACAGCTAAAAATTTTATCAAAAAGAAATGGAAGATCCAGGTATTTGTAGAGATATGCAATGTTCTTTTAAGGGAAGAGTCCATATTATACAGTTGTTAATATTTTCCCTACCATCCAATAATTAAATACATTTCAATTTCAGTCTTGACAGTTTTTGTTTCATGGAACTTGACAAGGTGCTCTTAAAGTTCATATGTAAATAATTGAGGTTATCCTTATTTAAGAAGAATAAGTGTGAATCTTGCCCTTCAAATATTAAGAGTTAGCATAATGTTATACTAATTAAAATAATGTGGTTTTGGCCTTGGGATTAAAAAAATAGATCAAATGAAAACACAGCCTAGAAACAGCATTTAGAAACTATATACTGTTTTAAAACAGTTAGGAAAGGGTGGGCTATTCAATAAATTGTACTCTAGAATTAGTTTTCCATGTGAAAGTAAATCAGATGCCAATTTCATACCAAAAAGAAACAAAAAAGTTATGTATACTACTAACATATGAAAAGCCATCCTTAATATTTATAGATTACAGAAATACATCTTTATAATAGAGAGGTAGGTAAAGATTTCTCAAAAAAGACATGTAAGGTAGAAATCCAAAAGCAAATATCTTACATTTTTCTTACTTTGAATCTTAAATCTATATAACTGAAGAGACCACATAAAAATTTCATAGACAAGCCACCCACATGGAGATGTTTGCAATAGCTTTAATCAACAAAGGCCTGCTAATCAGAATCTATAAATCCCTACAAACCAATGTGAGAAGCTGAATTACTTAACAGGAGAATGTGTCAAGGAAATGAACTAAGGAAAGTGAGGTAACAGTCAAATCACAGAAAAGGAAGCTCTGATAGCCAGTACACATGAACAGGAGCTCAAAGGCACCAGTGAGTAATAAAAGTGATAACCCCCTGATTTGGGCAGTGTATCTCACACACTTTATCTGAAACAAATTTCTTTTCACATGGCAGGCAAGAAGTTTAATAATCTCAAGTCTTGCTGAAGACTTAGAAATAGGAAGTTTTATACACTGTTCACAGGGGAATAAATTGGTAACAAAATTTTTTGAAGGGCAATTTAGCAATCCTCATTAAAACTGAAGATGCTAAAACTTTATGACATCACAATTCTATTCTTTAATATATACTCCAGAGAAACTTAGATCCAGGTGAAGAGGTTGCTATCTGTAAGAATGCCTTTTCCAACTTGGTTTGTTGTAGCAAACTGGAAGCAATACATGTCCATCAATATGAGTGTAGATAACTAACTTATATGCTATGAATTGTGTGTTCACCTAATGCATATCTATATCATTGTAAACAGTGGAGTAGGTGGTCTACATATACATGGACCACCTGAAAGCCAGTATACACAGATGGAAAGTTGCAAACAAAGCATACACTCTTATGACTATGCAAATGTAGTAAAAGTGAAGTCCTAGGCAGAGAGTGATTTGGGTATGTCTGGGGATACATCCAAGTTAATGGGATAGGAAGGAGTATACAAGGAACTTCAGCTGTATCTGCAACCATCTATTTCTTCATAAAAAGAATGATTTCAGACAAATATGTCAAAATATTAATATCTATTAGATTTGGATGGTGCTGAATATGATTGAAGGTTTTCTCTGAAATACATCACAATTTGAATAGGGATGTGGTGAGTGAGTAAATTACAAAAATTTAAAAAAGAAACAAATGATGAAGAGCAGTGAGGGGTATTTACCAGCCAGACAACCCATTATTGCTTTCTCACAATTGAATGATCTTGCTGTCCACATGGGGTGCCGTGCAGGTACTAATGACCCTTTGTCACAGATGCTGGAGCAGGGAGTCTTGCTTTGAGTGAGCTCATTTTAGACAACTAGAACTTTTAAATTCCTTCAAATTTAAAGTACTCATAGGACTTTGACCAAAAATACCTGTTTGCAGTCTAGTTGAGATATGATGATTGTAGCGGTGGGCATAATTCTCCAGCAATGACTGGCCTGGGGTGGGCATGTGTAAGGAAGGGGTCTGTGAGAATGAATGGAGTCATTCAGAAGAAATGCTCTTCTCTGGTCCTCTGTTTTTTTCTTAGTATCCAGAGCTACTTCTCAGATGACTTCCCATATAGAAAGTCTCTTCCAGCCCTTTTCAAATCACCCAGTCTCATATTTTTAGGTGCCAGTCATCTAGGTCTTCAGGTTATTCTTCATTGGGGTGTGTATTATCATGTGAGGGATGCTGAAAACAGCTGACTTAGAAACCAAAAGCTCTGAGTTCCTGAATTCATCAGGACTCTGGTTGCAAATGACACAAAACGAACTCAAGCTACTGAAAGTTAAAAATAAAATATGTATATGAGGAAGGGAGATTCTACCTCCTCTGGCCCAAGTTACAAATCCTGAAACAGCAAGAGCCTGAGGGATGGCTGTACTTGCACTCAGACTACATTTGGATGACAGTCTAAGGAAAGAATTATAGCTGTAGGCAGATCCTGACTTATGTCGTACAAGCCTATTAGAAAAAGAAAAGAAAGGGAAAATGGTCCCAAATGGTACCCCCAGCTATGGGCAGAGGTCCACAAAATTTTCTGTCCTTTATCAAGTCTGGAAAAGTTCTAGGAAAGAACTTGGATCTGCCTGGCTTGGGATACATGAGCTGTGAGACCGTGCTCATGAAGAGCTATAATTGTCTGAGCCTGGTGTGGCTGAGCCTGCAGTGGCAGAGGACTAAGACCTGTTCCAGAAACTGGTGGGCAGAGCCAAGGAATGGCCAGAGGTGCTTAAGTAGGGTTTTCTTTCTTTTTTAGTTACATATGTTCCCTTGGTTCTTGAAAAATTGTTCAGGGCTCTAATACCACTGTTTCCTCTGGTATCTGTGCTCTTAGTAGATTTTTCTTTTGTGCAGGCCTCAGGTGCCTGCAAAACTTGAACTCCTTTGAGTACATGGTTTGGTGGATTCCAAATCATTACCTGTTTCTCTCAATTGATAGCTCCAAATGACTCCTGGATTCTAAATTAGTGAGGCTTCCCTGGCCTGTAGATCTCTCCACATAACCCTCCTAGGCCTTGATTCCTGAATGTTTTATCAACTAGACACCTCCGTTATTACATAGTAAGGAGCAGAAGGAACTCACTATTGTCAGTACACTGTGGAGAAACTAGTATTTACTCTCTTAACCAGAGAGTATGTATGTTGGTATGTATCCTTACCAAGAAGGATCCCAGAAAGATGAAGGAAAAGCTGAAGCAGAAAGAAGGATAGGAAACTTTAGGAATTGTTTTTGCTATACTTTACAGGGTCTTACCTAGCTTTGCAAAGAACCTATGATGAAGATATGTATATCTCAGGTGTTGTTGGAGAAATGAAGACTCAGATAGGATAGCTTGCCCAAAGCTGTATACACTTCGGAAGAGAAAGAGGAGCAGAAGAAGAGGATGAGGATGAGGAAGTCTGGTGACTGCATTTAATTAATTTTTCAGTTTTTTATGAACAGTTCTGTGCATGTGAACTATGTGCTCATGCCTGTGCAAAATCACATGGATTATATAAAACTTTTCCTAGTTTGGGGAGCTAAAAATCTATTGTGAAGACAGTTCACAAAAATACAAAGAGATATGGGTAAGTTTCAAGTACAATATAAAGCAGTGCCTACCATGGTACATCAGACAGAGGTCTCATGAGCTGAATAACAGCTAGGTAAAAGTCCAGAAAGGAGATTGATCCACTTGCCCCCTCAGGTATTCCATCTGGTGTCTGAACTCTGTAGCTCACATAGAATGTCCAGACAGTCATCCACTGTGTTGAACCTTTGGCTTTTCAGAGGAAATTCTCTCCTTCCCTAGAGTGTTTCTCTGGTTGCAGGCCCAGCTTCACAAAGGAGCCCATCTAGGATGATGACTCCCAGGACAGGAGGAGGAAATGGTCCAGACACTCCATTTTTCATTGAGCTTCAAACTTCTGTTTTGCACAAGGAAATAAAAGAAGAAAAAAAGTGACTTTCATGGACCAAAAACTATTATTTTGCTGAGAAAGCTGTTCATGAGACTAAAAATGCTGACATTTTATGGGGAAGAAGAGCCAAATTCACACCTACAAACAAATTCACAAAAAAAATGTGACTGTGTCTGCCAAAGCAGAAATTTTTTGTCTTACCCCCAAATCTTTCTCTGCCATTTTCAGCACAGTGGACTATTTCTTTTGGGGGAAAGAGTTGCAACTAATTCCAGGTCCACTTAATAAAAGAAGTGTTAAGGAAGAACATAACACATTATTTTTCTGATATGTCTTTCCCATACTCTTAGTGTAACCATGTGATCTGGTAGAATATGAGCACTGTGTTAATTAGTTGTCAACATTGGTGAGTGACTTTTCATTTCTGAGATCTTTGCCTTAGTTTCCCCATCTGCAATGTGACTCTTGGTGGTTTTCAAACTAGGCTCTGCAGAGCCTTCTTAGGGGTCCCCTGAAGGAAGGGGCAAGATTCAGGGGGTAAAACACACAGGACTTTGGCCTCCTTCCCTCCCATTCACTGCTCAAGTAGAGCAGATCTGCTTATATCTGTTTGGTAGATTTATGCATTCTGGTAAAACTTCCTTTGAAGAAAGGTTTTGTAAAATGATACCTTCCATTCATGGCTTTAGGTCTTCAACATGAGAATCTCCACCACATTTGGATCTGCCACTGCTCTAAACAGGTGCCTGGTTGGGCTTCAGAAAAGGGAGAGAGCCTCATGACTTAGAGCAGCCTTAGAAAGCTTGCTTTTAAGGTGGTGATGTCATGGTAGCAGAGTCTTTATAACACAACTTATTTATCTGCCATGGCCAGCTGAAGCACAAGTGTAGCCGAGTTGACACTACATGAGGGGTTTCAGGAAGCCTTCCTGTCCCCAAAAGGAAGCCACTGCCCCACCTATGTTCTGATAACTGACATCTCACCAGCTGAAGCTGAACTATAGGTTTACGCTTTAACCCCGTTGGATGTGTTACTGGACCTGTGGATGAGTCCCTGGACAGTGATGCATACAGGCACTCTTTTTTATTGATTAGATAACTGAGACCAGGGTTCTTTAGTGGTGCTTGACCAGCAGCATATTATGAAGTTTGGGAGAGAACTGAAAGTAAGATCCAAAACTTTTCTATTTCCTGCTTTGTAGCTAAACTGTAGTTATCGGAGAATCATGAACTCTAACAGAAACAGTATGGACTCCATACTCTGACCCACACAATTATTTTTTTTTACTATCTTGACATACTGACCCTGATTTTGCATGTATTTTTTTCATTGTAATCATTGGACTTTTTTTCCCCACTTTTGTGTTTTATTGTCATGCTGGGTAAGGGTTCATTGTGGCATTTGCAAAAGTTCTTACAATATATCAAATATACCATACTTTAATTCATTTCCTCCATTATTCTCCTTTATTCCTCACTCCCCCCATTCCTGGAATAGTTTTAATAGGTCTCATTTTTCTATGTACATATATGTGTACACAGTATTTGTGCCATATTTACCCTCCTACATCCCGCAACTTGCACGGTACCCACCCCCACGGGACCTGTTCTGCACTACTATTCTCTGATTTTGTAAAAGGAAAAAAAATGACATTTTTTCTTATTTAAGATAGCTACACAGGGAATTTTTTTGTGGCACTTCCACGTATATATGTATTATAGCCTGATTTGGTTCATTTCCTCTATTTTTCTTTTTTCTAGTTTTCTTATGGTGGTTTCAACTGGTTTAAAAATTCTATATTCATTCTTGTAGAGCAAGTACATCAACCAAATTCACCTTCTTAACTTCTTTCTTTTATTCTTCCCTTCTTGTATGTGACCTCCCATAATACTGCTGTATTTGTGTTAGGTCTATTCCACATATGAATGCAGCTTTTGGCCTTCTGAACTTGGCTAACTTCCCTTAAGATAATATTCTCCAGTTCCATCCATTTAACTTGCAAATGACAAAATTTTGTCATTTTGTGGCTGAATAAAATTCCATTGTATATAAATACCATATTTTCTTAATCCATTCATCAGTAGTGGGGCATCTTGGCTATTTCCATGCCTTAGCTATTGTGAATAATTACTTGTATTCTTGATAGTAGGTGTCAAAAGACAAAATTTCAACCAATTTGTTTTAAAAATCTACTTGGCTTTTATTAGTGCCTCCTAAGTTGGGGCAACACCTCATTGTATAAAACAGATTTGGGATTCCCATGAGTTGAGAAGAGGAGACTGCTTATAGGCAGAAAAGACCTGAAGAAAGAAGTAATAAGGAACAAAAAGGGATTGGGTGTTTCAAAGTTACTTCCTTTTAGAACTGAAACAGGAACTTCCTTGTCATGTCTTCTGAGGTCAACCGAGGCATTTCTGATTGGGTGCGCTAAATCTCCTGCCTTTTTGAAAACTGGCCCATTTGAAGTTCAATTTAATGCCATGGCACTCAGCATGAGCAACTCCATTCTGGTTTGGTCTGTTCTGTTGGGGCCTGGTGCAGGAGCTCAGTTCAAAGGAATAGCTTCACATATATTTTTGTTTATCAAGGGCAACTCACTGTTTCACACTGAAGACTATTCAATTTATGGGGAATCCTGCATTAGTAGAAAGGTCTACATTATGATGACTTAAACTTTCAGGGATCTTATATTTTCTATCTGTTATCCTGGGAGCTGTGAAGGATGAGTCTGTCCCTCCAACAAAACAGTGTCCCAAGGTGTTTGAGAGAACTATTTATCCTGTCCCCTTCCCATCACCAGGTGGATTTTCTGCTCTAGTTACACATTTCAGTTCTTCTGTTTCACACTTATGACTAGGTTTCTAAGTCTCTTACCTCTTTGTCATTGTCAGGATGCACTCATCTTGGTCTATTAAGGTCTCTTTCAAGAGTTCCCTGCCCAGAACAGAGCATAATGGTATTGAGTACACAATCCTTGGCTACTCCTGTGTGGGTGTGGATGGGTTAGTTACACTGTGCTAGTGAAGGAATATGTTTGTATTTCTATTATCTGCACCCAGCTGCTGCTGGGATTGTTGTCAGCACATGTCTCAGTCTTTCGGTGTGTAGTGGCTTTTAAGTCACGTTTCTCTAACCCTGTTTCCAAGGAGTTGATATTAAGAACTCACACAGAAGCCTTTCCATTTCCTCTGCTAATGCCAGTACTGTCAATTGTTGGAAAGTATCTTCAGGTTAGGATTCTGTCACTTCTCCTGTCACCACTCCTCTGGAATCATTTCAGGAAGACTCCAAAGGAGATCACTTAGTATGAATTCACTCTGGTTGCTGCCCTCTGGGCCCCAAGACTACCAGGGCTATGTGTGGGCATGGCAAATCCTCAGTGTGTGATTATTTAAGGATGAACAGGTGAGTCAATGAATGACTAGGTTGAGAAGAGCCTGTATAGGACAATTTGAACACTGCAAAGGTGGTCAACACGTGCAGCCATGAATTCACTACCTCATTCCTGGACTGTATTCCGTACCATATTTCTGTATATTACCTTCACATTATGGGTTATTCTGTTAAATCTTTCACAAAACTTGAGACTTTTTTCTAAGAAGAAAATACAGGCTTGAGACTTTTTTCTAAGAAGAAAATACAGGCTATTCTCTCTCTCTCTCTCTCTCTCTCTCTCTCTCTCCCTCTCTCTCTCTCTCACACACACACACACACACACACACACACACACACACACACACAGCCTCTACTTCTCCTAATCCTGCTACTTCTCCTTCAAGTTCTGTGCCCTCCTGCCAGATGTTGTCACCTGTCTTTTCTCAGAAGGCCTTGATAACGTTACACAGCTGAGGCTGGCAGGCGCCTGCCCCAGGCCAAACAAACAAACAGAAGAGAAATCTTTCAGGCTGGGCACCAGGGAAAAGTGATCTTGATGCCGTCGGTGGCATGAGCTGAGGCAATTGATGACTTGGCATTCTGTCCCCGAGTCATCAATCATACAGAATCAATCCTGGCTCCCTCAGGAGCTAGCCCCTGGTTCACATAATTCTCTCTCCCTGCCACCAACCTGAACAGTCTGATCCCAGTGGTGGGAACTGTTTTGTTCTGCATTCAGCATTGATTCACTTGGCCTTCAGTAGTATTTTCTACATTCCCCTGAAATGTCACTTAATTTATCCTCTGTAAGGTGGCTAAGTTGCCTGGGCCTCACTGCATCAAATGGAGCAGGAAAGCAAAGGAACGCATGGGCCTCAGGGTACCTAGACCTGAAAATGTCTACTGTGCTCTCTACTGTGCTCAGGCTCCTGTGCTCAGCAATGAGGCTGAGACTGGGTATTGAACCAAGCTTGGAAGCTGGGGCTTTTGAGTCAGATGACTTTGTTTTTTTTCCATGATCCTACTTTCTAGCTGTTTGATCCTGAACATGGGAGCCTTAACACTTTATGCCTCAGCATCCTCATCTGTTAACTTGTGCTAATAAAAACTCACAGAGTTGTAGGATTAAATTAGATGAGGGACATAAGTGTTCCACACAGTGGTAAAGCATGTAGAGGTATGAGTTATTAGTATGTCCATTATTAATACACTTAGGATTTCCAAGGTTGACTGTGAAGATAATTAAGTTGGAAGAAATGGGAAGAAAGGTTTAAGAAGGTAGCTTGTCTAAGAAAGAACTACTCTTCATACTTGTCTTAGAATCCAGTATCTATGCAGTAAGGAGTAGCCCTATAGAAACTGGCTCCAAAAGATAAGGCATTATGGAAAATGGAGTAGAAGAAGACCAAGAAGGCTAAAACAAAACTGTAAACTGCAAGCTTTCCAAAGGCCACCCAGAGGTATGTGCATAGAGGAGACAGAGTCCTCTCTGCAAAGATCTTCTCCTTATCCCTGGTTGTCACACCTGATATACCACACAGATTTTCTGGGACCAAGCAACGAAGAGAGGAGAGACAGGACAATGGGCTCATGAGTGGGTCAGGCTGAAACCCCATGAGAGGCACTGCTGTCCTCAGAGGAGCAGCTGTGTCCTAAAGGAGGCAGCCATGGGAATTCAGGCGACTTCATTCCTAGTCTAGATCTTGGCATGCCTCCACATCTGTTTGTCCCTCACTCCTAGCAATTGGAATCATCTTTTCCAAGAGATTCTGAGGGCTGCTTTATTTGTTAGGAGACAAGGAGGCACTAATAAATTCCTCTGTGTGAGGTATTTAATTACATAATAATGTGTACACTAATCAGGGTAAATGTGTTTGTGAAAACACCTTGATATGGGAACAGTTAATCACCCAAGGCATTGCTTCTTAACACACTTTGGAAGTTAACTTAATTAAATTAATTAGAACAATGAAAAAATTGAACTGTTTATTGGTCCACAATGGCCTGAAGAAATGCTCCCCTCAAATGCAGGAACATCTCCCATACTGCAAACTATTTTCCCCAAACTCTCAGCCCTTATGGTTATGGCTACACCCCAGGAGCCTGCAGCCGGCAAAGCCTCCCCTGTGCCTTACCTTGGAGTCATTTCCTGTTGGAGACAGAAGGCAATCAGTCTACATGCCTGAATGCATGCACTCACCCATACGCTCATACACCCACACCCACACTCCTGTTGTGCATTTTACCAGAAGTTCAGGGAAATCCAGGAAGCTTTTATCCCGGATTCATGGGTGTGTAGTTTGCAGTCAACCACTGGGAGGGAGAACCTGTGCATTCTAAGGGCAGGAAGGGAAGATTGTTTTTCGGAAGAACTATTATAAATGCCATCATCATCAATACTATCACTATCCTTGTCTATTAATAATGATGGTGTTAATCTGTATTTGCATAATGCTTTAAACAAAGCACCAGTTCTTAACCCCATAATTTTCCCTACTTGGGCATTGCATGAGGTGATGTAAAAGGCAAGGTGCCTGCCTCTGGGAATCTATAGGCTGTAGTATCCAGCCACTACAAGAACATATGTACAACTGAGCAGATATTAAATAGTATGCACATAGACTCAATCACTGAAGAGTGAGCTTGCATGATGTGGAAGGCAAGGGCCATTGAGAGAGAATCTTACTTAGGGAGAGGAACACTCAGAGTGATAATAGTGAGGGAAGCCCTAGAGATTGTTTCCCAAAGCCAGGAGCAGGAGGCTTCAACCATCTGATGAGTTGTATACCCCAGGTCAGTGTCTCCCTTCTAACCTGGACACCTTCATAAAAGGACTCCCTGGGCCCTATCCCTCCTTGAAGGCAGTGACTAAATGCAAAGCTGCTCCTATAGCCTAAAATTATAGCTATGAAAATGGAAGGCTTGATGGTATACAGTCTAAAATTATGTTTTACATTTGTATTCTCTTATTTCAAGAAATTAGAACAAGAGTGAGTAAAAATGCTCTCATGGGCTCAGAATAAACCTCTTTTTCTGAAATTTCTATGAGCTCCAAGGAACATGAACCAGGGTAGAGAGTGCAGAAGAGGTCTCCTCTAACTATGTGCCCCAAAACAGGGCCTATAAGTCCATTTTCTCTGAGATTTTCCACTGCCCTTATCATAAATTTATTAAGGTAGCTTTTCATGAGTTAATTTGATTAGCTAAGAAAGAGGCTTTGGATTCTGAGTTAACCCACAGGAGCAAGTCTCCACCTAACACAAATAACCCAAGATACTAGCATTGCTTGGAGCACAAAGATCAGGGTGACTCTGACTCTGAGAATATAAATAGAAATGTGATTTATCATCATTCTTCTCCCTGAGCATTTGTTTGGTTAGTGAGACCTTCTGTCAGTTAGGGTTCTTGCAGGAAATAGAGATAGAAAGCATCCAAATAAGGTATGGGGGGTTGACAGCATTAAAGAAAACCCACCAAAGGTATCAAGTTCCCTAAGCTTCACAAGAGCAAGGGAAGTTCCCAGCTTAAGGCTGAAGGGCAAAATGGTTGCTGGATCCAGACAGAATTGTAACTATCTTTGCAGAAGAGGACCCTTTGGTGGAGCAGTAGAGCTACTGACAAGCCAGAGAGATGCCAGGAGGGAGCTGAGGGCACAAGGCCTTGACTGCTCTTTCCTCCCATCCCCAGTCTTCTGTGAGGGCCTCAGGAAGCCAGACAGTAGAGAGCCTGGACAATTCAGCCAGTGGAAGTCAGCCTAGGGCAACACAGAGAGTAGAGAATGAGCTGTCAGGGCAAATGGGGCATGTCCAGCAGCCAACCGATATTAGTGAAAGAAAAATATTCTATAACAGGGACATAAATAAAAATTATATGATGAATTTTATCTGGATGATTCCTTTTACATTAGGATCATAAGGTTTCTGTCATCTATTATTTAAAAATCTCCATATATTGAAACAGGGGCTCATGTTTAAGCTACTGCCAGGGCATAACTTCAGTTCTTACAATTTCTCATGAAATAATTCTCTGTGCATGGAGGTGTTTGTTGAAGAAAGCTTGTCAGAGAATTTCTATGAACTCAATGATTAGGTTGAAGTAGGAACTGTGCCCAGCCTGTAAGGCTCAGAGTAATGGAAGAAACTCCCTGTATAGTGAATGTGGTGGTTTTGAACTCAGAATTTTATACTTGGTAGGCAGGTGCTATACTGCTTGAGCCATGCCTTGAGTCCTTTTTGCTCTGGCTATTTTGGAGATAGGCTCTCATTTTGTTCTCAGACTGGCCTGGATCTCTATCCTCCTATTTTTGGTTTCTGGCAGTAGCTGGCATGACAACGCACCACCACACCCAGCCGTTTTCCATTGAGATGGGATCATATGAATTTTTTTTTATTTAACCAGTGCTATCCTGGAACTAAGATCCTCCTGCTCTCAGCCTCTGGCACAGCTTGAGATGAAGGCATGTCCCATCACGTCCAGTTATTCATGGAGATGGAGAATCTCTCTAACTTCTTGAAGGGCTAGCTCTAAACCATGACCCAGCCTCCCGAGTAGCTAGGACTTCAGGCATGAGCCACTGGTGACCAGTTTAGCCTTGAACTTTCTTCATCACCAGCTTTTACATTTCTGGTGCTAAGTCACGTTTGCTAAGGGCAGTCATACCTCCACCCACCACGTAGTCCAGATATATCTTCTTCATTTATTGGCTAATTAATTAAACTAACCCACACTAAATTTCTAATATGGAGAAGGTGCCTATTAGGGACATGACATAGTTTAGAGTCTAGTAAGGAATTTGGGGCATACAAACACTCCAGTATAAGGCATGCCTTGAAACACATGAAAGGACCAAGTTATAATTTAGTTGAGACATTAGACATGACACTACTAATGTACTAATGAGGGAAAGCTCCATGAGAAAAGGAGTATGTGGGGTTCTCAAAGGATAGAAGTTGTCAGAGGCATTTGTTCTCAGTGCTGCCTGTCACTTGCTAAGTCCACTTCAGCTTTGGGCCTTGGCTTACTGGCCTACCCCATGCCTTCTTTTATAGTCTTCAAGGCACAGCAGAAGTCCTTGCTCTCTCAGGGAGCTTGTTTCTGTTGCTCCTGGCCACAGTGAATATGATTTCTATGTTTTTGTGAAACTAGAGGCTGAGTTCCCCAAACTATCATGAAGTCTTCATGGGGAGCTGTGTTTTTCCAATAGCACTGAGTGAACATCATGCTTTTTACACAAGTAGCTTTGTATTAGACACTTGTTCTGGAAGAAGGCTCTTTTCAAATGTGGTCAAGGGCAGATATTTTGCCATCTTTTTACTCAGAGACCTGCCCCAGCACCTGAAGAAGTGCACACACAGGTCAGTCAGGTCTTTTGATGATACAAGATGTTTTGGCAGCCACGTTTCAGGGACTCCACAGTCACTGAGCAGATGATTTGAGTTTCCCAGCCATTTATCCATCTCTAAGTTAATGTTTTTCTCAGAGATGATTATGGAGGAAAGATGCAGACATAAGCGGAAAGGGTCCTCTGTGCCTCGTCAGCTCAATCCCCCTGTAATTATGGCCCTATCAAATGGCAAGGATGCACGTGCTCCTGGAACAGGATTCTCTCGAGTACTCCTCAGGGATCACCTTTGCTTTCTCACCTACCTCCTGCCCTTCCTCTCAGCCTCTCCTCTAGCACTTGGCTTAGATCTTTCTGCTTTTTCTATGATCTCAATCATGGCCTAAAGTCTCCAGCCCCATCCTGTGGTCATGGTGGGAGCCTGAGGTGTTCTTTGGATTTCCCCTCTGCATTATTCTGTCCATCCCTGGATACTCTTGATAGTTCTTAATGCATTATACCCCTCAAAGAGCCCAAAAGGGAAAAAAACAGAAAAAGAGAAATCATTTTCATTTCTTCCACACAGTTGGATGTCTTTCCCCCTAAAGATCACACATAAAATTCAGAACAGCATGTGGTACAGGGAGCTAACACATGCCTGGAGAGAGAGTATAGGCAAGTATAAGCAGGGACTGATTCCTGGAACCCTAAATGGCTTATCTGGAGGTCACACACCTTCACAGGTCTTCTGTGATTATAAAAATTATTGGGGAATTCAATATGTCTATGCAATTCATGGTTCCAACTGGGCCAAAGTTGCTCTAAAAGTGTTTGGAAGTCCTGTCTCTTTAGCTGAATTTGGTCTGGTTTGTTTACGTCTCTAATTTGGTGCTCTTCATTCCATTCATCACTTTCATTTCAAATGTATATTAAGATCTGAACCAACGTTAATAATTTGGGCTGGCATGTCTGAGGCCCTGTGTTTGATCTCTAGCACTGCAAAAAAGTGTTATTTTGCCTATATAGGTTTCATGTCCCAAGAAATAGGGCAGAAGGAAGTTCTCCAGCATACATTCTTCCCTTTTATTCTGGGCAGATCTTGAGTCCTCCTAAATCAGAGAAGTGGCTGAACACACACAGAGGGACAAGGACTCCTTTCCTCGGCCTCCCTGCTTTAAGCCTGCATTTAAAGCTGGCTTCAAATGGAATTCATTAATTCCTTGTACCCCATAATTGATTACCAATTGTTCATGGATCAGTGATATGACTTTCATTAGTAGCAGTTATTGTGCTAAATTCTAGAGATACAACGATGAATGTGAGAACATTTCCATATAGAATTAGAACAAATTATGGCTTTCTTTTCAATCAGTTGTCCACCTCCACCAGCAAAAGGGATTTCCCGAGTATTCCAACCTCTTCAGCAGTGTAAGCTTCCCTTGTTTTTAACTTCCTTGTTACTATCTGAATTTTTATGACATGTTCAGGGGTATGGTATTTTCCCCTGAGTGAAGGGGCAGGTCATAATTCTTCTTCTTAAATGAGGATGCGGTCTTCTATCTTTAAATCTTAGTTGATTAATAGCCAGATAGAGCATCTTTTCCCTTTCTGAGTTGGCAACTTCTTTTATTTATTTAATTTTATTTTTTTATTTGTTTATTCATATGTGCATACATTGTTTAGGCTGTTTCTCTCCTCTACAATCCCCTGTCCCCCCGATTCCAGGCAGAATCTGTTCTGCCCTTATCTCTAATTTTGTTGAAGAGAAAGTATAAGCAATAATAAGAAAGACAAAGTGTTTTTGCTAGTTGAGGTAAGAATAGCTACACAGATAGATTCCTGGCACTGTTTCCATATACAAATGTATTACATCCCAAGTTGATTCCTCTCTAACTGACCTTTTTACTAGTTCCTGATCCCCATCCTGTATTGACCTCTGCAGTTTTAAGGTTTCTGTATTAGTTCCTCTGGAGTGGGGACATCAAATGCTATCATGTTTTGTTTCTTACCTTTCCCCATACCTCCCGTGTGTGCTCTCCCCTTATCATGTGACCCAAGCTTGACCACATTGCTGTATTTGCTCTAGATCTAAAGTCCGCATATGAGGGAGAACATACGATTTTTGATCTTCTGAGCCTGGATAACCTTGCTCAAGGTGATGTTCTCCAGTTCCATTCACTTACTTGCGAATGATAAGATTTCATTCTTCTTCATGGCTGAATAAAATTTGATTGTGTATAAATACCACATTTTCTTTATCCATTCATCAGTAGTGGGACATCTTGGCTGTTTCCATAACTTGGCTATTGTGAATAGTGCTGCAATAAACATGGGTGTGCAGGTGCCTCTGAAATAACCTGTGTTGCATTCCTTTGGGTATATTCCCAGGAGTGGGATTGCTGGATCATATGGCAAATCTATGTTTAGGTTTTTAAGAAGACTCCAAATTTTTTTCCAGAGTGGTTGCACTAGCTTGCATTCCCAACAGCAGTGTACAAGGGTTCCTTTTCCCCCACATCCTCGCCAACACCTGTTGTTGGTGGTGTCGCTGATGATGGCTATTCTAACAGGGGTGAGGTGGAATCTTAGTGTGGTTTTGATTTGCATTTCCTTTATGGCTAGAGATGGTGAGCATTTTTTCATGTGATTTTTGGCCATTTGAATTTCTTTTTCTGAGAAAGTTCTGTTTAGTTCAGTTGCCCATTTCTTAATTGGTCCATTCATTGTGGGAGAGTTTAGTTTTTTGAGTTCCCTGAATATTCTGGTTATCAGTCCTTTGTCTGATGTATAGCCGGCAAATATTTTCTCCCACTCTGTGGGTGGTCTCTTCAGTTTAGAGGCCATTTCTTTTGTTGTGCAGAAGCTTTTTAGTTTTATGAAGTCCCACTTGTCCATACTTTCTCTTAGTTGCTGAACTGCTGGAGTTCTATCGAGGAAGTCCTTGTCTATACCTATTATCTCCAGAGTGTTTCCTGCTCTTTTCTATACCGACTTCAGAGTTTCGGGTCTGATATTAAGGTGGTTGATCCATTTTGAATTGATACTAGTACAGGGTGATAAACATGGAGCTAGTTTCAGTTTTTTGCAGACAGTTAACCACTTTCCCCAACAACATTTATTGAAGAGGCCATCTTTTCTCCATCATATATTTTTAGCGCCTTCGTCAAAAATAATTTGGGCATAGCTGTGTGGATTCATATCCGAGTCCTCAATTCTGTTCCACTGGTGTTCATGTCTGTTTTTGTGCCAGTACCATGCTGTTTTTATTTCTATTGCTTTGTAATGTAGTTTGAAGTTGGGTATTGTGATGCCTCCAGCATTGCTCTTTTTGCTGAATGTTGTCTTAACTATTCATGGTCTCTTGTGTTTCCAAATGAACTTTAGGGTAGATTTTTCAATCTCTGTGATGAATGTCATTGGGATTTTGATGGGAATTGCATTAAACATGTAGATTGCTTTTGGTAGTATAGCCATTTTTACTATGTTGATTCTACCAATCCATGAGCATGGGAGATCTTTCTACCTTCTGTAGTTTTCTTCAGTCTCTTTCTTATAGTTCTCCTTGTTGAGATCATTAACATTCTTTGTTAAGTTTACTTCTATGTATTTGATTTTTTTTGAGGCTATTGTAAATGCAATTGTTTCCATATATTCCTTCTGAGTTGGCAACTTCTGACCTTCCCTGTCTGTAAGTCCTCCACTCTTTCCAGGTTGAACTGTGTGGAATCCAGTGAGGTAGTGAGGTTTTCCATGGGTATCATATTTACGTTTTCCTGCGTGTGTCTGACACCAACTTCCACAGAAAAGGGACTTTAAGGATAAATAAGACCTAGAGTCTGATTCCAAAAAACTATGATTTAAGTAGGGAAAATGACATGTAACCCAAATAATTTCAAAGGAATGAAGAAAATTAGTAACCTAAAAGTATAGCTGAAGCTATTCTGAAATAAGAATAAGTGGTGAGGCTTTTTAGGATTTTAGAGATGCAAGATTTCTTTCAGACCTTGAAGAATGCTTAGCCTAGAGAAGAAAATACCTCCATCCTTCCATACTTCTTAAATCAGGCCCAACTACTTCTGTCTTTCCTTGCCTAGCTCCTTCCATCCTAACAAGGAAGAAGGAGTAGCCCAATCATTAATTGGTCTGGTGCAATTGATTGGACTGTGTTTCCTGGTAGGTAGATCCTTTATATCCTTGACTTAGATCCACATGTGGTTATTGATTTCTTCTTTAACTCAAGGCTGGATGGACTTGCTAGGTAGCCTGGCCCTGGCAGCACTTTGGCTTGCCTTTTCTACCTCACTGGTGAGAGATTAGTGGGGGATTTGTTGTTTCCTGTTTACCCTGTGGAGCTCTCTTTCCATCCTGAGAGTGATAAACATTCTCATTGTGTTTTACTTGTCTTTAGTGAGGCAGGAAAAATGCAGGTCTCCATACCAGAGCTATTTGCTTCATTGTAGCTTCATGGGCACTTTGCATTAGGCTATGCATCTGCTATGTACTGCCTGGTTTTGTAGACATCTGTGCATATCTTAATCTTCCTTTACTACTGCAGTGTTGTTAGAATAATGTTGTATACTTTATTTTGTTTGTTTATTTTTTAGCACTGATAGAGTATGGTGGAATAGAAAATGGGTCTTTTTGAACAAATGCACAGAGTATTCAAGTATGAACGATCAATGACTCTTGTTTCCCAGAATGCTTCTTTCTGGTTGCCCTCTGTATATACATGCTCTTTGGGATGTCAACAAATGGAAACATACTTTTATTAGTTACATACTCCCAGTTATCTAGGTTTGTGTCAGTCGGTTTGTGGCTAACTGCTGTCTTCTCTCACACTTCACACAGGTTTGGTCTCTAAGTCCTGCCAATCTCTTTCATTTTTCAGATGGAGACCTCATTGTGATATGTCTGCATACCGGCAAGACAAGCTTTTTGCCTCAAAGTCCCCACCCAAGATGACATGCCTTGCCCATGGTCTCCAGGCTATGTTCTCCTAATTCATCTTCATATTTGTACTCTTGGACTCATTTTCTCTAGCAGCTCCATATTTTAGTTTCCCTAGAATATGAATTTACTGTTCTTACCCAAATTCACCCTTCAATTTTCTCAGTGTATATGGTCAATTCTGATTAACCCAATCATGAACATTCTGCCAAAAGAAAGTGCCACTTTTTCTGAAAAATCTTTGAAATGTTCCACATAAAATGAGTTCTGTAGGACCCCAATAGTTCAAGAAATAATAGCAAGAATTGATGAATGGTATTGAATCAAATTAAAAAGCTTGTGAACAGCAAAGGAAACAATTACTAGCATGAAGGAGCAAACTACAGAATGGGGGAAAATCTTTGTCAGCTGTTCATTGGACAAGGGATTAATATCCAGAATATATAAAGAACTCAAAAAATAAATGCCAAAAGAACAAATAATCCAATTAAATGGGCAAATAAATTGAACAACATTTCTCAAAAGACATACAAATGGCCAATAAATGAATGAAGAAATGTTCAACATCTGAGCCATAGAGGAAACGAAAATCAAAATTACACTGTTTCCATCTCATCACAGTCAGATTCGCCATCACCCAACAAATGCTGGCCAGGATGTGGGGGAGGAGTGGAAAGGAACTCCCATACACTGTAGGTAGGAAAGTAAATCAGTGCAGCCACTGTGGAAATCAGTATGGAGGTTTGTCTAAAAAAAACTACAAATAAAACTACCATATGATCCTATTATATCACATTCTGAAGGAATGTAAGTCAGTATATAATAGAGATATATGCACGCCCATGTTTATTACAACACTGTTCATAATAGCCAAACTCTGGAAGCCTAGGTACCCATCAACAAATCAATGGATAAAGAAAATGTATTATATACTCACAATGGAGTATTATTCAGCAACAAGGAAGAGTAATGAAATTGGAGACCATAATATCAAGTGATATAAGGCAGACTCTGAAGACAAATAATGCATATTTGCTTTCATATGCAGAATGCAGATTAAGAAACAAGACATGAAAGTAGACTGAGACTATTTGGGAAAAAGAAGGGGACCAGCAGGAGTGGGTAGAGTAGACAAGACAGGCTAGCAGAGGTGTGAATATGATTGAAGTACTTTCTATATATTTATGAAAATGTCATAATGAAGCCATTATTTTGTACAATTAATATATTCTAATAAAATGTGATTCTATCACAAAGACTTGATATGATTTCCTATAATTATTATGAAGTTGTTGCAACTGATCAGAAGATATAAAACTTTTCAGCAGAAAATAATTAAGATGTAGTTAGAATGGGTTATGTATTGAAGCAAAATCAGCCAATGAAAAGAAGGTGTTTTGTGTGAGTGTAATTGCAAAGCGAGGTTTATATCATAGACGATTATTGATGACTACAGAAATCACATGAATTTTGCCACTATTGTGGACTGAATGTGTCTTCCCCAAATTCGTATGTTGAATTCCTAACCCCCAAGTGACAATGTCAAGAATTAGAGCCTTTGAGAGGTATTTAGGTCATAAGGGTGGAGCCTTCATGAATGAGATAAGTGCTCTTATGGAAGGATCTCTAGAAATCTTTTCTCTCTTTCTACCATGTGAGGACATAGGGAGAAATTTATCATTCTGCAACTTAGAACAGGGCACTCACTGCATCCCTACCATGCTGGAAACCTGATCCCAGACTTCCAGCCTCCAGAATTGTGAGGAATAAATTTCTGCTGTTTATATAAGTTATTCAGGCTATGATCATTTGTGTAACAGCTTGAACTAAGACAGTCACCAACCTAGCCTCTTTTCTTGTTGTTCATCTACTTTTTAGCAGGGACTGTTACATGATATACAGTTAAAATAAAGACAAACAAAACAACCCCTTCAAAAGGTACACATTATCTTGATCAATTTTGCCCAGTTCTAAAAACATGGAGCTAATGGCCAACTGATTATAAAGATTAAAAGATACAAAGAACTGTTGAAGCTTGTGAGTCTCCTGATATTTCCTGAATTCTTTTGTTAATTCAGGGTCATTTATTGGCAATAGACCACAGTGACTTCACTGTGATTAGTAGCCAATGTCATTACTACCAGTTTTTTTTATAGCTTTTTATTCTTATCCTTTTAAATATTGTCCCACCTATGAGAAAGTTGAAAGATAGGGAGCTATTTAACATGAAATAGAAAAGACTAGAGAGAACAGAAAAAAGTATAGTCAATATTATGCCATCATATGGCTGAGAAGAGAGACCAAGATTTTTAAAGTATTATTTTAAAACATTTACTCTTCCAGAAGAAAAAACCCATAGGACTTGGGAGAAGTTCTTAGGGGCCGTGGAAAAACTTGTTCAATCCTAGTTTTCTTAAAGCATCTTGGGCTGCTACTGAAAAAACATGTTCCTTGTCATGGATTGCTGAATATGAGGTCTGATGACACCTTGGAGAGACTGTAGGAAGGACACTACAGTTCTAGAAGGGAGGCTGGCTTTCTATAGTGTTAAGACCTTCCTAGCCTCCTGAATTTGCTGTTCTATGTAATGTTAGCATGTCTTTTACTTCTTTTATAGTTATACCCATTACCGAAATGAGCATATAAAATAGTTAAAAATTGTTATTAGCTCATAATTAGTGTTTAATAAAATTTCAGTTGGAAGAATGTATATTACCCCAAATAAAATAAAGTGAAATTGAATGATAGTTTACAGTGAAATCATGTAATCATTCCAGACTCCAGAATAAATGACATTGGGGCTACCTATTCTTATTGGAGGGGCTGGAGTACACTTCCTCTGCGGTTGCTGGTTTTCTAGAGGATTTCTGTGCATTGAGGCGGCAACATAAAATTGACTGAGCCCAATCATAATGTAGCATTGCTGTAGACCACATACGGTAGAGTTCACTTTTCAGCTGCAGATAGTGCACTGAGCCCCAATGCCGCATTTTTCTACATGTTTTTTAAGGAAATAAACAATTAGATTGGGAAGATGATGCTGTTACCTGCAGGTCTCTTGGGCATTGACCTCAATAGTGCTTGCAGTTGAGAGTTTAGTGGGCTGCAATGAAAGCTGAGTTCATGGAGACTGGCCTTGTGACCGACTTCCTTCCTGTGTAGATGGACAGAATTACTTCCTGAGAAGAATCAGGCATTCCTTCATTCACTAGGGAAAGTGGCTGTGACAATATTGATGTGTAAGGTTTGGCAAGACAGAAGAGCGCAACAGGCAAAGAAATGCTGGGCCAGGTGCCTCGTTCACTCTGGGTAGGTGAGATAGTGCATCTCTACCTCAGCCTTAGCCTAAAGCCATAACCACATTTATAATATCTCTGCAGAATGTGCTGAGATTAAGGAAATTGCTCTTTTGTTGGTCCCTGATGCGCTCAGGTTGGCCCTTGGCAAAAATCCATCATGTTCTTCCCCTCCCTGCCTTCTCTTTCAGCCCTCCTCTGCCCCAGATTAAGTGCTGGGACCTCATGGGGATATCTCTGATTGCCCTGGTGGCACATGATTTTCCTCTGCTGCCCCCAGAGCACTGTTGTATTTTGAAGGCATCTTTCTTATGGCTCCCACACAAATCCCTCTCTGTGGGGGCGCGTCCTCCTCTGAGAGCTTTCTGGCCTGATGACTAATGAGCATTACCTCCTCCCTGGGCCATTGGGTAACTAAGGAGAAGGTGTTACCTCTCCCCTTGTATTTGCCTTCAAACGAAAGATCTTCAAGGAACAAAAGAGCCTCGAAGACCTTTAGGAATAAAGTTCTAATGACAGAATGCTCAGGAGGGGAATTTTTTTGAATGAGGGTTTGAACTTCAACAAGCAGCTGAAAAGGGGTTCCTCCCCTTATCCTCAAACCAAAAAGCTTGACAGACTACTTGACCCTGGGCCTTTCCATTTCTCTCTGATCTATAAACCCCTTGGTGCTACCACATTCCCCCTGGTGACTCTGCCTCACATCTTGAATCAGTGTTAACTCCTCCTCTCCCAATTCAGTTTTACTCCTTCAGTGACTGTCCATTCCTTCTCAGCCTGTGTGGCACTCCCTCCACCTAGCTCACCACTGCAGACTCACTCTTTTTTCTAGCTCTGCTCTCTGTTCTCTGCAGTATGGCCTAAAGCTGCCCTCCTCTTCTGCAAGACTGACATGCTGTGCCCTACCCTGTCCCGTAATTTGTCCAGGCCCACCATCTGCTACCAAGTAAACTCTTGGCTCTGTGGCTCATGTCCATGTAGGGACATTCCTGGTCTCATCCCATGTTTCCAACTGCATTTACCATGTTTCTACTTTGTACACATGCAGACACATAGATATTATACAAACACGAGTGCACACACATTAATATACACAAATACACACAAGTACATTGCACGTGCATCCAGACACATGTAGTCTACAGACATAAATTCACTCTCATATCACTGTTCATTATAATTATCTGTCTTTTCTGCTTTTCTCTGCCAATTCTTTCCTCCTGAAACACCTTGCATCTCTATCTCTGCCAGGATCAGCCATGGATATTTAGTTTATATGGTACCTTGTTCATGAAGCCCCTACTGATTCAATTTTAGTATGATGCTGCCTGACTTCCTAAATGTCAAGGGAAGGCTAGACAAGGGTACATTACTATTTATTGGCTATTTTTTGAAAACATATTTTGTGTGTTTTATGTACATTTTACAATTTATTTCCAAGGAAAATTATTGCTGTCTTTATTGTGCAGTTTAACAAAAACACTAAGAAATTTGGACAATTCTCTCTCTTTCTTTCTCTCTCTCTCTCTTCTTCTTCTCTGAAACATCATTGAACTTGTAATGGCAAGGTAAAATCTTTTTTTTTAAACCTAAATCCCCATTCCTTCTCTTTTTCTGTGAGGTCTTGCTGAAGCCCCTCTGAAAGATTTGTGACACTGTGTTTTTGTCTTATAAAATATGAGGTTTTTCCTTGGCTTATCTCCCTTAGCTTTCCCAGTGTGTAAGGCCAGCTACTTGCCCACAGAGTAAAGAGTTCATGCTCTAGAGAAGCAACTGAAGTTTAAATTTTCACATCTCCAAACTGGAGTTAAAATATAGATCTTTCCAGCCTACTCCAAGGGTTTTTCTGAGGATCATCTCAACTTTCCTGAAATGATGAACAGAGAGTATTTTATAAACTACAAAGTATCACAAATACCCAATCCAACAAACATTTATTAGGCTCTAACTGTTACTAGAGATGTAAAAAATAGACACAATTCCTGCTGTCAAAAAGATTGCTTTCCAGGAATTGCCAGATATGCAAGAAGAAAATAATCTCAATGTAACGAAAAGCCTATGACCACACAGTATGCCCACTACACAATGATAGGTAAGTAGGTGGGCATTAGGCTTTATCAGGGAGTGAAGGGTGGGGGAAGATATATGCTATGCTGGATGGTAGGTTGGAGTTGAACACAGAATTTTGGAGGATGAGAAACAGGTATTTTAGGCAATGGAATCATCAGAAGTAAACAAAGGATGATTCTTATTTATTGAAGGAATAAATGAATACCTTGAAAAGACTCCACTTCCTGTAAAGCAATCCCCAAAGCAATTGCCACTCGTCTCTCAGAGGAATTTCAAGTCCCAGTTAAAAAACATCTCCTGAAACTCTGCCTCAACTTTGCTCACTCATGCCAACTCCACCAGTGAACTTTTGGCACACACTCTACAACTTCATTTTTTTTTCTTTAAAAATGTTAATGATTACTACAGATAGGTGTTTTATGTCAAGAACCTTGGAGGGTGGACATTCCCATTTAAGAAATCCAAAAAATAGAGGTTCAGGTAATTAAGTCACTGCATCAAATAGTCATGAGTGTTACAGTGGGGATTTGAGACTTTGACACTCATATACAACCAGGAATGTGTTCTTTGCCTATGGGCTAGAGCATGTAACTAAGCAGGAGATCCAGTGTCCAGAGGAAGACAGGGCAGTGGCACAGTCAGTCATTGTCTTAAGATAATGGTCTGTATGGTTAGTAAGGTCAGACAGTTTCCCAAAGCTTCAGTGCCACTATTTTCTTCTCAAGGTGATGCTTTATGATGCAAGTTATGGGACTTTCTACCTCATCAACCTAGGGAATGCCAGAGGCAAGACTGGTCATCTACTACTCCCATCCACTGCCCTCCAATCACAGTGCAGTTTTCAAAACTTAAATAAATGTGAAGATTGAGTATAAACCAATGGCATGGACTCATGTCTGATTCCTCTTAGATCTGTACTGGGTCTAGCCTACTGTTTTCATGTATTAGAGGGTGAATTAGAATTTGATGGCTAGATGAGTAAAATGTGGGACTTAGAAGCACAGATGATTTGCTATGAATGCACTTTATTGGGTCTGTTGCCACCTGCAACTCATCCTAGCATGGATCAGCATAACTGTGACTTTTCAATTCTCCCATCAAGATTCACCATCTCCAAGAAGGCTTCCCTGATCAGCCTTAGACATCCTCTTATCTTTCTAGTCTCATTTCTTACTACTGCTTCCCTGGAGCCTTTCCTTCCTCCCAAAGCCTCTTTCTGATCTCCTTAAATGGCTCTAATATTACTGAACTCCTGCAACCTTTCTGTGAGTCTCTGTTATCCTGCTTCCTTGGGATGTAATACCCTGCTCACCCCATCTCTCTTTGACTCTGTTTCTCTTTTCCCATTTCATCAGATAAGTCTATTTTCCCTTCAGGTCTTGATCCTCTTGTCCCAAATTTGGGTTGGATGTTTCTTATCTGAACATACAGGACCTAAGGACTTCCCTGCTCTTAATTGTCTATTTGCCCCCTCTGAAGTCAGCACTTCAGAGCAATGAACTTAATTTATCCATAATTAGGGTTCCAGTATCTAGGACAATGCGTGGCCCACTCTCAGTGCTCAGAATCCATTTATTGAAGTAATGAATGAATAAATAAATGAGTGGATGAATAACTAGATTGTGTGTATGTTTATGTGTGAATGTGGGTAGTTAACACCTTGTCACAGAAATGCTGCTTTCAAGACACGAAAGTGACTAAGATGTGAAAGATGCTTATGAGGCTTCTATGTAACTTTAATGGGCCTGTTTTTATGTATCCTACTTCATTAATAAAGGGAAGAATGGGGTACTCAGGCATCTCTTATCTCTCATCTGTATTTAAATACAGAAGAACTCCTCCCAGTAAAATTTCAGGATAAATTAATGATTTTCATTTTCTCAGAAAACCGATTTTTCCTCTTAATGAATAGACTGCTGACCCAATGTATATGTGAATTTTCCTGTTTAATAGGGACAATAGTAGATATATCACACTGTAAAATGAACCTTGGTCTTATGAAGCTGTGGGTTTTGGGCACAGTGGGGTTACCCTTTCCATAGAAGGAGGAGTGGAACTAGGGTGTAAAAACACTTTCTTTGGTTTTTCATACCATCTCCCAGTCGGTTCTTGTTGTCTGGCTTGACAATAATGGTTGTGGGATCAGCCTGACCTGTCTTTTCTGCTGCCTCTGAGCTGTGTGCTTTCCTTGGTAAGTTTTTAAAGATGTTTAAACATCATTGGCAGCTCTGATGGGCTCCAGGTCTCCTATCCCTATTCCTATCTCCCAATGTGATGGTATTGAGGTGGGACCTCTGGGAGGGGTGGGGTCTTATGAATAGGATTAATGCCTTTATACCAGGGAATGCGGTCTTGCTTACTTTCTGCCACATGAGACTACAATGAGAAACCAGTAGTGTGCAATCCAGAAGAAGGTCCTCACCAAACCCAATCATCCTGGCTCTCTGATCTAGACTTTCAGCCTCCAGAATGGTGAGAGAAATACTTCTCTTGTTTATAACCACCCAGTCTATTATTATAGTAGCCTGAGTCAACAAAGACAGCAGCATTAAGTTTAATTAATGTAATTTTGGAAAACACAGAGAAAAGGGAGAAATAGATTGAGGACAGGGATAGCCACCATTGCCTATAAGAGAAGAACTTGAAAGGGTTACTCAGTAAGTGCTGGGTGCTCTAGAGACTAGATTGGCAAGTACTTTCCTCATGTAGGAATGAGAATTTGTGAGTGGCTCCCAGGGAGATACAACAAAGTCAAAGTTCTCAAGAGATAGTCATTGGTCAAAAGAGGAACCTCGACAGGGACTTGTGACATAGACCAGGGATTTCAGCAAATGCAATGCAAAGTTCTGTCTTCATTCAACCTCGTGATCAGAACAGCATTCAATGAGCTGAGGTTGAGCTGGAGGCTTATGGACCTATGGCCAAAAGAGAGTCACAAAGCAAACCATCTTATGGCCAAGAATTCATAGTTGTTAATACTTAACAGTTAACAAATCCTGGCTATGCACCAGTTTTCACAAGTTTTAGCAGGAAAAAAATGAAACTAACTTTAGGGTCTATTTATAGAAGTGTAGGGGAACAACACAGTATAATTCAATTTGTCAAGGTGTAGTAACAGGGAGTTGTCACCCTTGACCCAGACGAACGCAGGTAGGAGGCAAGTACTGGAACCTGGATAGAGACTGCTGTGTGAAGAGGCCATTTAGACAGCTGGTGTGACCTTTCGTTAAGGATGCAGCCAGCCTGAGGTTACTCTGGAGGGAGTGAGTTAGGACAATGAACACATGTTAGATCTCTGTTCCATATGTTTAGCTGATAGACCCATTCAGAAGCCAGAGGGTAAGGGACTCCATTAGTAGAGTTAGTGTAGGTCAGTCTTCTGGTTTTCAAAGCAAGCAGAGAAGAAAAGGATGTAGGGTGGATCTGACGGGGAAATGAGAAATAGTCCACATGCGTGCATGTACTTTCTTATCTAATCCTACAGAAATCACACCAAGGAAGCATTGTCATGCTCATTTTACAGATGAGGAAACTGCAGCACAAAAGATTAACTAACTCATTCAAAATACACAGCGAATTATGGGCCAGGCTCTGAATACAGGCAAACTCCTCCAGGTCTGACCACTTAGTCACTACTCTAAGAAAGGAAATCAGTCAGCCAAAAGTACTCCTTTTTGAGGGTGGTGGATATAATGTTTTCTTTCATTTCATTGCCTTTATCTGGACCTCGCTCTTCGGGGGCTGAAGTGGGCAGATATGAGTGTGGTAACTTCCCTTTTGGTTTAGAATCCTGATAGGAATTTAGGTTCTGTATTGCTCTTCTTGGGCTCATGATAAGACTAGATAAGAATCAATGGAGTGAAGAGAACTGATAGTCATGTCCTGAGAGGTTTCCCCAACTTTGACATTTGTTCACTGGATTGGTTGTGCTATGGTTTGAATGTTGCCTGTCAAAACTCACATTAGGATTCACTTTCCATTATAACAGTATTAGGAGGTAGAATGATGGAGGAAACAAACCAATTCAGGGTATAATAATACATCTATATATGGAAATGTCACAATGAAACCCTCTGTATAACTATATAACCTATCTGTTTTAATAAATGAAGAACAGGAAGGTAAAACAGGTCCTGTCCAGGAGTGAGTACCAGTGGGAAGAGGGAGGGCATAAGGAAAGGGTGAAGGATGGTAAATATAGTGGAGGTATTTTGTATTCATGTATGAAAATGGAACAATGAAACCCTTTGAAATTGTTCTAAGAAGGGGTAATAAAAGAGAAAGGTGGAGGCAGTGAATCTAATTAATATTACATAGAGAATAAAACAGGTATGGCCTTAAGAGATGATTAGTTCATGAAGGCTCTGCCTTTATGAATGGATTGAGGCCATTGTCACATTTATAGGTTAGTTTCCACAGAAGTGTGTATTTGATGAAAAGAATGAATTTATCTCAATCTGTACTCTGTCTTGAGCATGCTTGCTTCCCCCTCTGCCATGTTATTAGGCAGCAAGAAGACTCTCATCAGAAGCTATGCCTCAATCTTGGCTTTCCCGGTTTCCAAACTGTGAGCCAAATAAACTTCTACTGTTTATAATTTACCCAGTCTGTGGTGTTCTGCAATAGCAGCAGAAAAGAGATTAGGATAGGTAATAACTGGTTATAGTGAATTCTGTGGTATAGTAATATTTGGCCTTCAAGTCTCCAGTAGGCAGATTTTTAAGATAACCTCAAAGATTCTCTGGTGTACACACTGTTTCCCAGTTATACAATCAAATGCCAGTCTAGGTACATCTGCAAAGTTTCCAAATAAGTTGAACTGAGGATATGAAGATTAGTTAGAAGGTATAGCCTTATTACATGAGTGCTTAAACCTGGGTCTAAACGAAAGCCCAAGATTCAAAATGTAGAGGATCGAATCCTATGGAGGGTCCCTACTTCTAGAGGGGTTCTCATAGGAATGCAGACAGCCTTTAGTAGATGATAGCAATGCTTGGCTGACAGAAGGACGCAGGGACCTTAGACCTACAGCTGCAAGGACCTGAATTCTCACAACAACCTGAGTGAACTTGGAAGTAGAGCTTCCCTGGAGCCTTCAGATAAGAGTGCAGCCAAACTGACAGCTTGACTTCAGCCTTATGAGACTTTAAAAATAGTATCGACCCAAGTCCAATAGATATCTTTTTCTTTGTTTTCATGGAACTAAAGTCTTGAAGTCAGGAGCTCACGCCTACTATATAGGTGGTCAACCACTTGAACTCTTGCTCTTTTTGTGCCTTCTAATTGTTTTTCAGTTGGGTCTTGTGCTTTTAGACTGATATCCTCCTCCCTACAGCCACCCATGTAACTGGAGTAACAAGTGTGTGCCACCACTCCCAGTTTATTGGTTGAGAAGGGGGTCTCACTAACTTTTTGCCCAAGCTGACCTCAAAAGGCATTCTCTCAATCTTTGGCTCAGGTGTAGCTGAGATTACAGTGTGAACTACTATGTCCAGCCCCAACAGGACTTCTGAATTACAGAACTGTGAATTAATAACTATGTGCTCTTTTAAGTACCTAAATGTGTGCATCAGGCATTGTTTGCATCACCAGAAATCTCACACAAGGTCCAAGTCACTCACTCTCCCAACTGCCTGGGTTGCTCAGAACCATGTCTCTCTCCAAAAATATCCAAAGTTTAACTTCTATCTCTTCTGATTCCCTTCCTGAGATCTTCTTGAGAGCATGTTCTGATCAACATTCTATATGAAAATCTCCATTGAAGAATCTTTGTTCATAGACTCAGATTTAAGACAATCTTCTAGATAATGGTGGAGTGGTTTGTGGTGGAGGAGTAAAACGGGTCTTATTCTATGTGAGTCCAGCTGGATAAAGAAGATTCCTTCAATGAGCAGTAAAATCATACATTAGGCAACCCAGGGCAAAGGAATGGCCTTTGTAGCCCAGAGACTTGTGTGACTATGCATTCTAGTTATTCCAGGACACATTCTGTTTATACTTGTTGTCCTCATGGTTATCACTAATAGCTATCCCTTTGGTTCTCATAACTGTTCCAGTTTATAAAACAGATTTCATGGTCAGCACTCTCAGTCTCCAGGAGTGAGGAGAGTACAGAGGATAGAAAAAAAAGATGTTATTACATAAAGTGTCCTCTGAACTGGACTTTGAGGGATGAATTACATGGAAGTGTCTAGGTATTGCCATTTCCAGTTATTCCTAGAGGATGTGGAAAAGCATGGTCAGACAAAGAAAGCTGGGAATGCACATTGTGGGAGTGGGGGTGAAGAGCAGCAGCAGGAGGAGGCAGAGAAGGACGGGAGGAAGAGGAGGAGGCTTTCGTTGTTGGAATGACATAAGGAACTTATATTAATGAGTGCTGTTTTATGAATATATAAAATAAGGAAATCAGCACACACTGGTCATAGAAAAAAGGAGATCCCACAGATAGAATCATGTGACATTTCCTTGCTTGTCTTGGGGAAATTAAAAGGAGAAAGGGAACAGATGGCTCACTTCCCACTCTCTGAGGACAGACCATTTCACTTATCTGGGCAGCAGTAGGCTTTATCTCTAACCTCTAACCCAGTTTGCTTATTTTTCCTATAAAGATCCCTTTGAACAGTGGGCTGGTTGAGTGACTCAAGTGTTACTGTGCCTGCCTAGCAAGCACGAGGCTCTGAGTTCAAACCCCAGTAACTCCAAAAAATAAAAAAGAAAAAGAAAAGTATCCCTTTGTGGTTACTCACAATGAGATGCTTGTGGCCATTCCTTATGTTTTCAGCCCTTGATATTTTTAGAATTGTTTTATACTCATGGAATTCCATATCATTCATAATTACCTTTTGTCTTCATCAGTGCCCTATGTAAACAGTAAGTGGGTTTTACTCTTTTCATTTAACAGAATAGATAAAGTTATTGGTTGAGAGAATTCTCAGGGGAAGTAGTTACTAGAGTTCTAGAGTTTACACTAGAACCTGGGCGTGGTGGTTCCTGTAACCCTGGTCTTCCTAGCACACGTTGAGAAGATAATGGTGGATACTTGCCTGTCAATGGTTTGATAAACCCATCATTTCATTGCTCCCTCCTTTGGTTTTTCTGCCCAACACATGAACACCAGAGAGTTGACTGAACTATATACTGAAAAGTTTTTGTAGAGCTACATGGAGATTGCCTTCAGAGTAAATGATGCTATTTCATTATGGCTTGGATAGGAGTGTTCAAGCATCAACAGTTGCACAGAATGCCTGCTATAGACTTTATGTCTATTTCTCACCACACCTCTACAAAGGAAGGAGTATGAGGCTTGCACGAAGAAACTGAACACATTTGTACATGAAAGCAATGCTAGGAGTCTCTCTTTATAGCTATCCTTAACTCAACTAGCAAAAACGCTTTGTCTTCCTTATTATGCTTATGTCTTCTTCAACAAAATAAGAGATAAGAGCAGAACAGGTTCTGCTTGGAAGCAAGGGAGAAAGGGGAGGGAGAGGATGGGGGAGGGGGGAGGGGGGAGAAATGACCCAAACAATGTACACACATGTGAATAAATGAATAATAATTTAAAAAATTAAAAAAAAAGAAACTGAATTCAGAGAGTTGCAATCCCTGGCAGAAGGGCACAGATTCTCATGGTAAAGCCAGGGTCTGAATTCAATTGTTCAGTCTCTCCATTCAACACATTTTTTCCTGAATCACTTTGACTGACAGGACTCTAGTGGCCTTTAGGTAAGCTGTGACTCTCTTTGCAGATTCGGACCCCTTTTGGATATGATATTTCAGCCCATAGACCCCTCCCCTGGAAAGATACACATTAACCCAATATTTTGCATGAATTTCAAAAGCTAATAGACAATTGAAGCTACTCTGCTGTTTCTAGGTTAGGAACTCCTGTCCTAGGGGAGGGCAGAACTAAGGGCAATAGGGCATAGAAGTTTCAGTAGCTCACCACAGCCACCTGGAGTGTCTCATTTTTAAACTCATCTCTGCTGGGTCTTAAAGGGTTGGGGCTTTGTCTTAATAAAAGAGGTCATTACCTAAAAGGCTGTTAAAGCAGCAGGAGGGAAGGCTGAGCCAGCTGCTGGGCAGAGACAATCCACTGTTCTCTCTAGCACACCCAAGCTGTGGATAAGTTCCAATCTGGTCCACTAAAGTTTCTTACTTTAGAGTAAGAAATTGTGCAACAAGGAAGTTTGGGAATTTTCTGGGTCTCACATACCCTCCTTGTCTCTTTAGATTGGCTGAAAGCAGCTGGGTTAAATTCTAGTTTTTCGTGAATGAGGCTTATGTCCCAAAGGTGTGTCAAGATGAAACAAATCAAATAGAAAAACAAGAAAGGGCTTTTTAGGGCAACTTCATGTGTAACTTGGATCAAATTTAAAACAGGCAAAAAATATATCTGATCATAGAGTCTACTAAAGTACAGAAATAATGTCAAGAGTGTATTTTTCAGTTTGATAATTTAGAAATTTCTATAGGGACTACCTATTTCTGGAATGAGAAATCTAGTAGATGAGTACAACCTAATCTTACCCTAACCTTCATACCCTGTTATATTTCTCACTGCTTCTGGGCAAGCATTCTTGGTCCCCTTCAGGTTCCTTTTCCTATTCTCCCTCTAAAAATGCCATCCCCCAGGCAGCTAGCACTTTCCTGTGCTTCTGCCAGGTAACTTCTGTTCAACCAGCACTGTGAGGTAAAGAAGGGCAGGGGCAATCTGTAGGTCTGGCATGCTTTGTACTCTCTACCTCCCAAGTCTCATTCACAATAGGGAATGATAGTTCTTATCTGGTATAGTTGTTAGAAACGAAAAGACAATGTGATGTTTTGATTTATGTCTACACTGGGTAGTGACCAAATCCGGGCATTACTATATCCATTCTGTTTATATCCTTTAAACTTATCACTTCCTCGTGGGTAATAAAAACCCTCTCTTCTAACTATTTTGAGATATACAATGTATTGTTAGCTATATCATTCTATTACTCCATAGATTTCAAGAACTTATTCTTATCTATTGCACTGTACCTCAAAAATATTGTCAATCGTTACCATGTTAATCAAAAGATTTAAATTAAAACAAAAATGTGGAGTAGTAATATATGTAAAGGAAGTGGCATTAATGGTTACTCTCAGCTTTCTCCAAAGCCAGAGCAAGTACTGCATCCTTCAGAAGATCTTCCTGGAAGCTTAGTCTAGAGTTCTATTTTCCCTCTGTCTTATCTGATTGAACTAACATAAAAATAATCCATAATGGGTAACGTAAATAATTGTCTCACACATTTGTCATAATGCAAAGCTGATTAAGACAGATTCCTTAAGAATGTCTCCAGGAAAGGTTGTAGGAAGGAATTTGCTCAGAGTGGAAGAGAGCCTGGATCATCCCTTTGTTTCCTCTGTATCAGGTTCATATGTAGGACTCCTTTGTAATAGTTCTTTTAGAAAACACAAATGATGTTACAGACATAATCTGAAAGCCATGAATATATCTAGGCACATAGAGAAGACATAGGTGATTCTATGATACTTTCCAAAATCTGTAGTAAGGGCTTTTTAGAGACTGAATTGATACCTGCCTATGTTCTGTATGGCTCAGCATCTCTTCTCCCTTAGGATACTCCTGGCTCCCAGTGCTAGAACTGAATTTCAGGGCTCTATCCTACAGAGCTGTCTTTACTGTTCTTTGTTCTGCTCCTCCCTGATCCAGCTTTGAAGCAGCCCAGTAGCACTGCAAACAGAGCTGCCCTCTCTATGCTTGTGAGTCTAGTCATTAGTTTGTTTGGACCAATATATTATGCAAAGTAAACTAAGGAGGAATTGGAATATTTTTGTCTGCTTCACAAAATCAAAAATCACAAAATCACAGCTTCAAAAAGATCCTTTTTATTTTTCTTTTGTTCCTTAGGAAAAAAAACAAAACAAAACCAAAAACCCTCTTTCAGAGCACACTGAGGACTGATGAGCTGTCCCCAAAATGAACACATACTTCACACAAATGTGGAGAGTGACAAAGACCTTGATTGCAGCTTCATTTGCTTTTTGCAAACTCCAGAAGCCTGTTACAGCCATGGAAAACATGAGTAATGGACTCCATGTCATGGTAGACCAATGGGGTGCCTGGCAAGCCCAGGAGAAGTTTGAATGGTCAAACTTCTCCTTTTTTGGGCAACACTGGCTCGAAGCTGGTGAAGGAGAGACCTCAGTAGCTCTGGGATACTGAACCCATACAGGACCGAGTCCCTTACTGTTGCACACATAGGTTTGAAGAAGTAATATTGGTGTTTCCTCCCTTAACTTAAAAAAATTTTTTTTTTGACAAATCAAATTGAATGTACTTACAGTGTACTTTTTTTTTTTGCTGTTGTTGGTTCTTTTTTTATTTTGTGAGATAGTTTTGCTATGTAGCCCAGGCTGGCCTTGAACTCAAGATCCTTCTGCCTCTGCCCCCAGAGTGTTGTGATTATAGTATGCAGCCATGCCCTGCTAACATGGTATTTTGAAGTACAGTCAGCCTTGTGTGTCCATGGCTTCCACATTCATATATTCAATCAACCACAGACTAAAACATATTCTTTAAAAATTGTATTTGTACTGACATGTATAGACTATTTTTTCTGGTTATTATTTCCCAAACAGTACAATATAACAACTATTTTCATAGAATTTACATTGTAACAGGTATTATAAGAAACAAGATTATTTAAAGTATGTGGGAAGATATACATAGGATAAATACAAATATTGTTCATTATATATGAGGAACTTGAGCTTCTGCAGAGTTTGGTATCCTTGGGGGTTCTGAGTCAATCTCCTGTGGATATTATAACATATACATTCATCCTATGAGTTTTGAGTTATTGAAAAGTTTCTCTTACCAGGCTCCTTGGTCAAGCTGTTGTCATGTGTGGTCTACTGCTTGAGAACAAGAATGTGAAAGTAAGTACCATGTTGTCTAGAGGGGAAGGATGAGTCAGGCCACTGAAGGTCAGGGTACTGGGTACAAATGAATGCATGGAGTAGGTAGATTATGCAAGGTTAACTTCAAAAGTAGACACTGATGAAATCCCTTAATTTTGGGGTCACTATGCTTTACTCTTTTGGTGAGAGAACACCAAGTAAGCTCCAACTCCTTTCTCAATAGCTAGGTGTGCTATATATAGGAATCTTAACAAGTGAAGCCTGGGGGTAAAGAATAAGAGGGGGGATAGCGCCTGGAATCTTCACTACCAAAGACACTAATTCATTAACTTAATTAAACACATGACCAAACAGCAGCCATACCACATATATCTTCCCTAATGAAAGTATCCAAAACCCACTGCAAATTCTCCTGATTTATTAAATCAAATTATGCAATTCAGTCAGTAGAGCTGAAAACCCCTAAGCTGGGAGGAGGGGTACCTCAGCTATAAGACTAGACTAGTCCAGCTAGCAAAATTTAAAAACTGATTCATTAAGCTTAATGTCAAAAAACCCACAAAAAACTAAGTAGCTGAAGGATGGTTAACCAGAGTCTGGGGCTGAGGGCCACATTGACATTCTTGTCTCAACTTTCCAGCTCCTTACATAGCATAGGAATGTATGCATGAAAATGCATACATTGATATTAGAAAGAGAGAGGTGATAGTGACAGCAGGTTGGTGTGGTGTCAAAGGCTTTCTGGTCCCCAAACACTACAGATGCCCCTTTTGTTCTTAGCTTTAGGCTTCAGCAGTAAGAGTCCTAGGTTTATCAGAAGTAAATTTTGGTAAAAGTTGAGATTTATTTGCTATTCTGCTGTCAGAATAAGAGGGCCTACTGAATTCAAAAAACAGTATTTGGTACACAGGCAGTACTCAATAAATGTCTTCCAAATTGGGAGGTTGCTTACTATAATCTGTTAATATATCATATACATTTCTTCACCAATAACTCATCACCAGTGAAAGCAACCTTGTGGACTTGGAGCCTAGGTGGATTGTTTTGACAGAACATGAGGAGAGAGAGAACCTGAGTCACTTCCTAAAAACGCTTGTGTAAGGAGTCTGAGGCCAGTGTCATTAGGAAAAATCTGTGGCATGAGAGAAGAAGCTATGCGACTGTCTTTAGCCTCCTTCCTCAGTGCCTCTCACAACCTGAGCAGCCTTGAATTTAGGGGTCCACTCACCTTAAACCCATGGGAACATATTCATTTTTGCACTAAATTTCAACAGGAAGTTGGCCTCCCTTACATGGTGTGAATGTCAGTAATCCTGAGTGTTGTAGGTATTTATAGCACCTTCTGAACCACGGCATAACTAGGTGGCAATGTCAATAGGGCCCTGGAGCAGATTCCTTGGCCTCTACCTGCTCAGGTATGATATAGATCAGCAATGTAATTTATAAACCATAGTTAATTCCCTACTGTGTCCAGATAATATGCTTCAATTACAGCTCCAACTTACAAAAGTTTGAGTTAGCTCAACATAATTATAAAATAATAACTCATACAGTCTTATCAATAATAATAATAATTATTTCCCTGCTGAGGCACTGAGTATTCTTGGGGCCTTGATTAACTGAGTCCTTCCTTCTGTGACTACTTCCTTAAACATACCCAAGCCTGTACTCCTAAGATTATATTCCTGCTATCCATGTTTTATGGTTTAAATATGAACTGTCTACCATAGGCTCAGTCACATACTTGGTACTCAACAAGTGGTGCTATTTTGGGAGGTATTGTAAATTTTAGGGGGGAGGGCTAGCTGAAGGAAGTGGAGGGCATGAATGCATGAATTTGAGTTTTGTACCTGGTCCCTAGTCACTCCTTGCTGTCTGCTTCCTGTCTGTCATGTGCTGTGTGGTATTTGCCACATGCTCCCGCTGTCATAATGTTCTGCCTTGTCATGGGCCTAGCATCAACAAAGTCAAGGACTATGGACTGAAATCTCTGAAACCATGAGCCCAATTAAATCTTTCCTTCCACAAGCTGTATTGTCAAGTATTTTGTCATAGTAATGAAAAGCCTGAAATGCCATGCTTTTAGAAAAAGGTGTTACCTGGGGGAGAGCAGATGGTCTGGTGGCTCTTCTTTTACATTATTATTATAGGCAGATGCTCATATCTTCTCTGTAACTATGATTAGTCTTTTCTTCCTGACTTGTTTTTCACTTCAAATACTCTTATCTTATTCTTACCATTGTCAGAACTGAGGTACATCTACTTTTCTCACTCCAAAGTCAGTGGCAATACCATAACTGGGTGTGGGGACCTAGAGCATCCCATTGTCTCCATAAACTGCACCTGAAGTTACTGACAGTTGATAGAAATTATAAGTACATGTAACTGTCACACATCTTACAAGGCAATTGGCACTTCAAATAGAACCATCTAGTACTGACTCCTAATTGGATTATAAGCTCCCACCTTTACTATGTTATCTGTTAACTTTCATTATATCTCCTTATAGGTTTTGACAATACCTGAGATTCCTTGGGATTTACTTACTTTGTAATAAATGTCCTTCAAGAGATATGTGCATTTTCAATGGGGTGAGTCATTCTGTCCAAATTCACTGACACATGAATGGAGATTGATTTCCTTTATAAATAATTAGTGAGCATGCAGTATAGAATAGGCTCTGGAGGCCCCAAACTTAGGACATGCACAAATTGTGGAATGGGAATGTGAGGAGTCTAAGACTGGGGAAGAGGAGAAGGTGGCCTATGCCTACATGAAGTCTGCAAGAGGGCTAAGGGAAGGCTTAACAGGGTACTCCAAGTGGCCACAGCTAGAGTGAGAGTCCAAATATTCTGAGGAGATGGACAAGACAGGTGGATTTTGATGCTAGATTTGGGTTTCACTGAGGATTCTTCTGGATGTTTCTGAGGAGTCTCAGGTACATATGACCATGAGAAACACAGAGCCACCATGTTTCAGAGTTGACAGGCATCTTAGAGTTCATTTAGCCTAATCTCTTGCTTGAATCACAACCAGGACAATTGATGTCTAGTGGTGGTCCAGCTATACCAGCACTTCCAAAAATGTCAAAGAGATCCCAGAGAGAATGAATCAAATTCATTTTTGAACAATTTAGAATGGTTAAATTGTCATGCTTTTATTTAATCATAATGTGACTCCATATGCTTTTGATCCAGTGACCCTTGTTCTCTCTGTGGAATTGTATCTAATATGTCTATGACCTCACATGGCAGATATTCAAGTATTTTTGTACAAAATACTCTTATACCCTTAGCAAAATGTCTTGAATCATCTTGCCATCCTAAGTTCTCTTCCCTGAACACCATCCAGTCTTTCCTGTCCCTCAGAATTCCACGGAACTCTGATCAGCTCTTTAGTAAGGATGATGTTTCATCTTATTTTAGTGTGTTCATGCTCTAGAAGTTTAAATGGAATCAAGTCATTTATTGTCCATCTTATATTTGTGTAGAACAATTTCTCTATTAAATATCATATTTTCCTTATTTTTCAAATATCATGAACTCTCTCTAGAAACATGTTGTACTTAACATTTGAGCAACATTTATGTGCCAGACACTCTTAAGGTCTGGGTTGGGTATGTCACAGTGAACAAAACAAGGTAAGGTGCATTCCCCCTTAATACTTACACTTAAGGTAGAGGAGAAAGAAATTAACACATAAACAAGTAATGCATAAATGAAATCCAACAGTTAGGTGACAAGCAAAGCTGAGAAAGATAGCTTTAATACATGACGTGTATTGCTGTTTCATATTCTGTATACTGCAGCTTCCATGTTTGCTCTACATTTTCTGTCATCTACAACTATAGGGGAAACAATTTTGTTTGATGATGACAGAAATCATGACCAATGTTGACACTACCATTGCTCCTACCATCAACATCAGCATCACTGATATCATTATCCCACAAGATAGAAATTCTAGATAGATCATAGGTTTCTTGCAGCCAGTCTGCTTGGGTCTAAATGTACTTCTTAGCTATGCAACTTGACCAAGGGTTCTTAACTTCAAGCCTTAATCACTTGTAAAATGGGGCAAAAATAATACTTTTTAAGGTTGTAGTAAGAATAAGACCACAACCTGCTTTCAACACAAGCCTGAGCTCATAGCAGAAAAAAGAGGCATTCAGCAGCCTGCTGCCAGTGTTCACAGAGATTTACTGCTGTCCTGGGAGACTTGCAGGGTCTCTTTAATGTAGCCTTTGTGTATTGCTTTATTGGCCTCCTGTCCTAATATCCACAGTGAGGCTGTTTGCTGCACGAGTCTCTGTCCCAAATACTTGAAAAATGAGAAAGGGTGTTGTGCCCCTTTCTGTGGTGGATCTGGGCTGGGATTTGGTAACCATCCTGACCTGATATTTTTCAACAATATCCGCATCCAATAGCATCAATTTCACCAGGGAAAGTTGTTGCAGTGTCTATACAAGCTAAAGGAACTGGGATGTCTGTGGGTTGCTGTAGAGCATAAATGCTTGCAAACTTTCTGGTGTTCTAAAGTTAATGTATTCAGATCTACTGCCCCAGCATACTCTGTAGCTCCAGCAGAGGTTACATCACACACAAGAGTCTCTTGACATGTGAATGTTATGTGTACTGCCAGTAGCAGTTATGGCTGATAATGATTGATCTGTCTTTATTTTCCCACTCCGTCTTGACTGAAAATCATATGAGATTGTCACTTGGGAGCCAGAATTTCTAGGGATGGGTTTGCCTAGGTATCATAACTCCCTATTGGATCCTGCAGGAATAATGAAACTGTTGGCAAGCTGGCCCTAGAGAATGTGCATGTGGCCTCAGAAAAAGAGTTTGGATTGTATAGCCAGACAACCTTGTGAGCAGGACCAGGACTAGGGTGAAGTACAGTGGGTCCTTTCAGATGTGGAATCAACATCTGAGAGTCAGAACTTCCTGCAACTTTGTACCTTCAATGTTGGCTCTATCTTCAAGGGATCAAATTCTGGTCTAGCTATTTTCTAACTGAGGCCTTGAATGAGTTATTTAATTCACAGAGCCTCATTTTCCTCACCTGTAAAGTAGGCAACTGAATGCTTACCAATCAGGGTTCCATCAAAGATTAGATGAGGTACCACAAGTAGTATACTAAGCAAAGGAGGTGCTCAAAGAACAACTCTTGCTACACCTGGCATATATCCCTCCTTGAGAAACAAACACCAAACAACAGACAATAAGACTACAACAAAGAACTTAGTGTGGTGGCTCTGGGCTAGAGTAAATTTTCTCACAGAGACCACTTGGAATCTGAATCTCAAGAGCTCCAGCAAGCTTGCGGAGACCTGTCATACATATTAGGAGCTAATAGACCACAAGGGCTGGATTGGGGCATGGAATAAATATTCCAGGGATTCAATGCCTTCCTGAATGTCCAGAGAAGGATCACCCTCTTGGCCCAGAATGGGCAAACAAGTATAATCTTGGAAAGCATGTGATGATGCCAGCTTTACCTTTAAGTAATCATTTCTAAACACCTGAATGTTAGTGTTCCAAAATGTATGTAAAGCTACCACACAAAAGGGACTATGTCTGATACAAATCAATCATGGCAAGGTCACATCAAGGTGAATGTGAGCCTTTCCTTGTGGTTCTCACCCCACCTACCATGCCCTCCCCGTTTTACTCCTTCAAAATCCTACTTCTCATTGAAGTCCATCTCATGCTCTGCCTTCTCTTTGAAATTGTCCTAGTCACTCTGGCTCCCATTTGTACCTTTGCCCGCTCTGTTCTGGGTGAGAGTCATCTCAAATCTTCTAGGGCTGGGGTTAAAGCAATGTTGGGAGCCAAGTTGCTGATGGCAGCTGTGTACTGGGGCACCATATTAGCTGTTCTGGAACAAGCTCCTTTCCATAGTTACTTCGTAATTGTTACTTCATTATGTGTTGTTGCTCTGTAAATATCCATTACATGGCTAGGTAACTGTAGACCTTCCCCAACTAACCAGGTAATGATGGAATTGAAGGAGGTGACTGAACTTGGAAGCGTTACATCCCCATGGTACCTAGCACAGCATTTGGTACATAGGAGAAGCTTTTTTTAAAGTTCACAAACAAAACCCCAAGTTCCCATACACTTACTGACTTACTTTCATCTTTTTGGGAAGCATTAACATCCCAAAAGCAATTCCTACATGGGAAATAGTTGGGTTATCTGGTTATACTGATTTCCAATGTTAGTCACTAGAGGAGTCTACCTATATACAACATTTTGGGGTCAGGGAGGCCTTTCCCATGCCTTTCATATCCCAAATGGCTCCACAACCCTTAGTGTTGGAGTCTGATGAAATCCAGGTAATTGAAAAAAATCTAATTAATATGATCTTAATTATGGCAGTAGTAACAACTACCTCCCAGCATGAGAAGGTAGGATATTAAGTTAGTAATACTAAATTTCCCAAGGGTGATAAGACCCTTTAAGATGAGTTAATTTGAAATTCACTGATATGCAAGAACAGAAATAGGCATATTTGAAAGATTACAAAAGGACCAGCAAACATCAATGTATCAGTTAATTGTGTAGTCAATCAATCAGCAATATGATAAATAATGTTAGGTCCTGCATGTGGAAAAGTAGAATGTGGTACCTCTGCTTTTATATAAAATATAAGGAGGAAGAACAGACAAAACCTAAGAAAATTACAATATAAACACATCAGTATTGATCTCTCCTTACCCTTCATCCTGAATCCCTTGTTTCAACCTCACATTGCTCTAGCTTAGTTAAGAATATGCTATGCCTTGATGTTCAGTTAGATTTGTAACAATGTGAAGTCAAGAACTTATGTTGTATTTCTTTGTATCCTTAACTCAAAGCATACTATTGGCATTGAGTTGGTATCCACTAAAAATTTCTTACAGCTGGAAATTAATTACTAAACATCATCACTATGATTCATGCTATTTTGGAAGTCTTTCCTAAAAGAGGTGGGAAATGACAAAAGATGACTTTTGTAGGAAAGAAATAAAGGCTAAGTAAGTAGAATTGGCATATATGGGGGCACTCACCAGCAGATTGGAGAATTAATAGTTTATTGTTCAGGATATGGGAAAGCATTGGTGATGTGAGTACAAAGATGGTGGTAGGTTCTAAGACTATTGCTCTGAACATATTATTAAAATGCATAATACATTGTGTCATGTGTCAGCCACCCACTTAGGTGTGTATGTTTATCCTACTGCCAGCTCAGCTTTGTTCAGTTTTCCAGGAAATTTTAGAATAAGGCAGGGAATATATTTGCAGCCTCCCTGAGATATCTATTGAGAGTGCTGTAGAATTAGCTTATCCATATAGACCTGGAATTGTGATCCGTGTCATCATCTGTATTGTTATCAGACTATCTTTTGTTGTTAGTTATATTCTGCATCTTTCTCCAATGATAACTGCTTATTCAAATGCTGTCCCCAAGTTACAAACTGTCCCTAATTTTTTCTTCTATCTTTTTCCTTCTCTAGTCTTAGACCTGGGCACTTCTTTTCATTCCATGTTGGAATTTGAGGCCTCAAATTAGCATGCAATATAAAATACTGTCTTCACATTCTTGAGCCTCATAGAGCCCCAAAGGCTTAAACATGAATTCCCCTGCTCTTGCTAGATATGACCACCACTCAGTGGGAAAGCCTCCCTATTCAACTAGTTCCTTTATCAGCAGGGCCAGCTGTTCTACACCAGGACCTCAACCTGATGGCTAACACATGAAATTCTTCAAACAAGCAAATTAAATCCACCCATGGAAATTAGGGGTTATCTCATGATTTTGTTGGTATAGAACTTGCCTTTTACAGTTCCTGCTTATTCAGTCTTTTCCTAATTGCAACTCCTGTGTGGCCCTGCATGACATGTGGTGTCCTCTTGCTCTAGGATGTAAGTAATTTACCTAATAAATTGCTGTCAATCTCATTTGTCCAATGAAGATATCATGTTTTTGGTCATCTCTCATTACTGACTATGAGGGCTCACTCCCTGACTGATAGGATAAATACAAGGTGATCAGAACCAAGTCTCTTTCTTTCCAGTTATTTTGCACATCAAATGCTGATCATCCTGATTTTCCTTAACTGGATGGCAGAAGAAAGGGTGATGGGGCTTCTATCTTGGTCTCCTTAGCTCTTCTAAATTGGTATGGCTCTTATACAGGTGATTAATGCTGAGCATTTCTCTGAGAATTGACCATTGCATGAATGTCTTGATACTGGGATTTAATGTATATGGAAATAGACAGTGTAACCCACTCTGCACATTTATATCCTTCATTTGGTCATTGAACTTTTATTGAGCATTTATGAAAACTGCTTCCTGACCATACAAAGAAGTATAGAGCAGCTTTGTCTTAAAGTAGCCACATTCTGGTTAGCAGACAGATAATTATAACATCAGGAATTTTGACATAGATAAGTGTTCTGAAAATGAAATGGTTGTAGTATTATGGAAGTTCAGAGCTAAGAGAAGAAACTGAATTTAGCTAAGAGTAACAGGTTTGAAAAGACTTCCAAGAGGATTTTTTGGAAGGTCAGGTGAGTCTGCTGCTTGGATGAATGGGGAGAGTAATCCAGACCAATGGGACATTATGATGCTGTGTGGACCACTTCTTACTCCCTTTGTTTCTATGGCCTTTGTTCTATTTAACATCATCTCTTTACTGGGTCACTGCAGTAGTTTTCTGGCTCACTGTCCCTGTCTTTACCTGCATATAGTCCTAGTGGCCAGAGTTCTTTTAAAATGTATGACAGGTCATCCCCTATAAGGGTTCACCATTTTACTCAGAGTAAAGCCAAAATCCTAAAAATATCCCACAATCTTACATGACAGTCCCCCTTATTCTTTATAACCTTCTTTGCCATAACTCTCTACATTTGTTGACTTTTTGTGACTTCAGCCACCACAGGGCTTCTTTGAGGCCTACTCCCATCTTAGGGACTTTGCAGTATATATTCTTTTTATCCAGGACACTTTTCCTAGATGTCAGCACGGTCCCCTTCCTCCAACTCCTTCATATTTTTGCTCAAATGTTTCCTTTTAAATGAGGCTTACATGAGGATATTATTTAATTGTAAACTATGGAATCTCTTTTTAATTCCCTTTACACTACTTTCTTCATCTATTTTTTATTATTGATGGAGAAGGAATTTGGTAAACTTTTTTCATGAGCTGGCCTTGAACTGCAATCCATTCTGATCTCTACTTATTACATGTATGAGCCACCACAACCAGATTCTTCTTCAAATCTTAAAATATGCTTCTTATATGTAGTATAATTTATTATAGCTTTTCATGTGTTATCAGGATTTATTCTTCCACTATATTATAAACTCAAAAAAGCATTTGCTGTTTTGTTCATTGATATAGCCTACTGTACCCAGAATAGAACCTGGTACATAGCAGACACTCAGAAGATAATTATTTGTCTGAAAGAACAGAGTGTTTTATGCTAGGATGTCACAAGTAGACTGGTACATCTGAATGCTTTTAACGGTTAGATAAGGGCCAGGCCATGGAGAACATTTTATGTCCTAGAAAAAAAATTCCAAGTTAATTCTGAGAGAATTAGAGAGTCCATGAGGAATCTTTTATTATTATTATTATTATTCATTTATTCACATGTGCTTACATTATTTGGGTCATTTCTGCCTCCTGCCTCCTGCCCCTGCCCTCCACCCTCTTCCCCCCCCCTCTTCCAGGAGACCTGTTCTGTGCTTTTCTCCAGTAAGAATCTTTCATTGATCCTATTAATCAAGAATGGAAAATCCAAGAGTAGCACTTTGGTAAAACCTTGATATTTTAAAATCAAGGTCTATGAGATACAAATCGGAAGAAGTAAGAAATCTATGCATGAAGTTTGGCAGATATGTCAGAGAGATAATGGAGCTTGGGCAGTGTTGGAAGATAGACCTGGAGTCAAGATCAGCTTGGGGAAAAGGCACTTAGATACTATGAACTTCAGATTTCTAAGGTCTATTACTTTCAAGAGCTGGTGAGGTATTATGGGGATGATACATGTAAAGTGTCTGATTTATAGCTGGTTTGCTTATGGCTCTTACTTTTACACAAGTGTAGGATTATAAATGTGTGTGACATCCAGCAGACACCTATGAATAGTGAGGAGTCTCCCAGTAAAGAGAAAAGAAGAGGGCAAAGGACGTAGTTTGAGGACACCACCATTGTAATTGTTGCCTGAGAGACAGGTAGAATAAGATCCAAGCAAATCACGAATGTAGAAATGTGGAGAAACAGATGGGTCACCCGTGTTTTCAGCTATGGAGAGGTCAAGGACAAAAAGCATCAATAAACAATGTGGGATCCATCACTGAAAATCCTTAACTGTCAAAACCAGAGGCAGACATCTTTATGAGTGAGAGAAGACAATGACAGGGAGCATGCACTATGATAGCAAGAAACACAGCAGTAAAGGGACAAAAGTAGACATTTGAACTGCACTGAATCACAAAATGATATCTTTGTGATTGTTTTCTGTCTGGTTTTTTTGGTCTTTGTTTAACTTTCTTTTGCTATTTGATGTGGACTAAGAGCATATACCTCCATTTCTCCTTTCACAGAAGGAAAAGATTCACACCTTATCCTAAAGACAGGCCCTCTTTTAATATACAGGGCCAAGTCATGTCTTTTCTTGTCATTACCAAATATTAAAGTCCCTGTGCTTAAGGATGCAAGCAAATAAAAAGATAGGGAAAAAGAAAAAAAAATTTTTCCTGTGCTGTTTGAACAAGGGAGCCCGCATTTCATTTTTGCATTGGGCTCCACAAATTCTGTAGCCTGCCTTGGGAAAGACAGTTGTCTAGGGAAGCAAGAGGGCAACTATGAGGACTTGCTGGATTTGAGCTGACGGGTTCCTGATGGGTAGAACAGAAAGGGATTCTCCAGGAGGGACCATTAGCCCAGAAGCAGAAGCTTAGGAAGTTGAGAGTGGGATTTAGGGAGGAGTGAGGATGTAGAACTTTAAAAGAGCAAAAGAACTAGTAGAACTGGCCAAAGAGAAATGCAAATAATTGGAGATTAGACTGGATGGAGAAAGAATTCAAAACCAGAAAGAAAAATATGAAGGTGTAGGATTATAAACAAATTTAGAAGAAGAAAGGCACAGAAGAAAGTAGGTGCATGGAAGAGTAGATCAGAAGAAGGAATTTAAGAATTCAGAATTTCCAAAGTAGAGTATTTCCCAAGCAAGTTTCCTTACATCTCATTAGTAAAGTTTGTAATTTGCCTTATTTTACCCTATATGTGCAAACAAAACATTGCTCAGATTCAAGATTTAGACTTCTGAATCATAGTACAACTCATCTTTTTTTTTTGTATAAGTAACATATGTTTGGTGTCTTTAAACACAATTACTTTTGTATAATAAAAGTGTTGATTTGATGATGCGACATTTTCTGCAAGTGTGTTTAAGAGAGTTTATGTTTTCATAAGTTGCAATGAAACTCAATTATGTATGTGTAATAAGGCTTCTGATTGTTACACTTAGACTTTTCTGTATAATGAAGCCAGCAATTAGAATTTGCTTGCTCTATGGCTTAGGAAAACACACTTGTTTTGGAGACAAAAGACTCTTAATGAGCCCCCTTTTTTGTTAATTTTTTTTGTTGTTGTTAAAAACCAGTCTATAACTCAAACATATAATTAGATTTCTTAAAGGTTTGGATTGTTGTTGTTGTTAGTTTTTTTCCTCTAAATAGAAAACAAAGCAAAAAACAATAACTTTAAGTCACATGTTGTTTCAAAGCTGTGATCTTGCTAAGAGCTGCAGTTTTACCTTAGAGGCATCACCAGTGCATACTGAGTAAGGAGTAGTGGACTGAGCGTGGCAACTGATTGATTTAGTGGAGAAGTGTGCTTTACAAGCATTGTGCTTAGAGTTGGCACTGACATTCTGCCTCATTTCAGCCTCAGGTTTAGCCTTGGCTCAGGAACAGAGCCTCACCTCCCTCCTTGCAGCCAGAACTTGCTTCAGAGGTAAGTGGATGGGCCACCTCCCGGGCTAACTTTATGAGTGGTGGCAGCGTGGGTAAGAGAACCTTCCTTGCCTCCTGTTTTTCTGTCTTATGATCTATACTCATGGGACAGCTGCTTACGGTGCCCCCTTCACTGCTGGCCTTTTGCATATGGGCACTGAAGGTTGTTTCTGTCCTAGTTGTTCCAGGTGTGGAGAAGGACTAGTGGGTCAAAACATTCTCCATCATGTGTCATTTGGAAGAAAATCCTTCTACCTTCAGATGTTTTCCTTTTAATCTATTAAAAAGGCCTTACTCTTAGAAATGCCAAAGTATTTATTATTCATTAATAGCTTAATGAGTTAGACATAGTGGCATACACCTATAATCCCAGCTATGTGGAAGGTGTAGGTAGGGAGATCAAGGTGCAAGGTCTGTCCTAGACCAAAAAAAAAAAAAACAAGACCCTATATGAAATGTAACTAGAGCAAGAAAAGCTGGGCCAGAGCTCAATGGGTTGGGCAATTGCCCAGCAAGCATGAGACCCTGAGTTCAAACCCCAGTACTGCCAAAAAAACTTGCTTAATGAAATTATTTTTACAGTTCATAACACACTAATTAAGAAAAAGTTTCCTGTGTTGTATTAGTATACAGTGATAAAAACACAGAGAACTCCAGGTATTTCAGGTAGATGAAAATTTAATACAGACACTCGGTCATGCATACTTTGGAATGTCTGAAGGAGAAAAACGTGTGGTTCTACTACGTGCAAAAACACGCACTTGTGCTAGTGGGGCTGCTGCTTCACAGCAGGCCGATGATCCTGGCATTGAGTCACTGTCCTCTGTTTTCAGCAGGATCTCATGAGCTCACATCCCTCATGGTAAAATTCCCCCAAATGGTGCCAGAGTCCTCGTCTGCTTGCAGTGGTTGTTGCAGAATCAGGAGAGGCATGGCTTCCCTCTGCCTTCTGCCTTTACATCCACTGAGCTTCTCTTGGTAGCAGCTGGCCAAGGATTCTGAGTTATAAGGTTTATAGGTTTTCGGCTCCTGGGATGGAAAAGAAAGCAAAGCATGGTGGAAATGGGTCTGAGTATCACTCCACAGTATCTGACACATTGGGAGCATATGACAAATGGTCTAGAGAATGTAACCTTGTCTGGGGGAAAGCGAGCCTCCCAGAAGCATCTCTGGAAGTTGCATGGCAACCTATGTTGCCACAATTGAGACAAGGTCACTGGAGCAGAGATTAGAGACTTCAAAGTTTGAAACTGTGGTTGAGTCTCCTGGCTGGATAACCTCGGGCAAGTACTTCACATTTCTAGGGCTTATTCCTTTATCTTAAAATGATGGGAGAGAGCTCAGTAACTTCTTAGGACACTTTAGTACATTGAATTTTTTCATGCAGTGGCATTTGAAAAGCAGGAACTGGGGCAGGGGATATTGTGCATATATAGCTTATCCTAATCATAGAAATTCTTCTAGTATTACACATGATTCTTTAAAATATTGAATGACTATGTGTATGTTTGTGTAACTAAGCATGTATGCTTATGTATGTCAGTGTACATGAGAAGGGATGCATAACAATACACAAATGTATCCATCAATGGACATAAAAATGTATGTTTGTGATATTTGATGGCATGAGTTACTGATGTTATCTGGGAAAAACACATTTTGAACATTCTATTGGAGGTAAAACTTAGGGTTTAATGTGAGTGGGAAATGGGTTTCCTCCTGAAATCCCAAGGCTGATTATCTTCTTTGCAGGGTGTATTGGGTGGTCTATGTCCCATGGAGGTGATCACAGAATGACTCCAAGAAAACCTCAATCACAGGTGAGATTTTGTGTCAATCAACTCTCTCAGCAGTGGACGAGGGAAAAGACAGGAAGAGCATTCTGTTGGGAATTATCAACATAAATGAATGACAGGTCAAGTCTGATCACAAGAATTAACAATCCCAACTCCTAAGAAGTGTTCCATTCAGCTTCTTCTCAGAGGCAGAGTTAAATTTTAAACAAAGGATCCAATTAAATTTGATCCAGTTTAAATCCATTCAGCTCAGAAACCTTTATTAAATATCTACAATGGATGGTGCCCTGGGCTAGATAGGGCTGGAGTTACACATTTGTTCCTGGCAGACAGGCACTGTGCCTGCACTATAGATACCAGTTGGAATAAACTCCTGCTCCCAGGAACTCTTGGTTTTGTTTGGTTCCTCTGTTATTTAATTGCATAGACTACTAGATATCACTTTGGGAGAAGTATTATCACCCCCATGTTTCATATAAAATGCAATTTACATTTAGAATTTCCTGTGTGCTAGGCACCATGCTACATACCAGAAAAGCACCATCTCATTAAGTCCTACCATGATCCTGGGATTTGGCTGTAATCTTAAGCTTTCTTGTTCCTCCACCCTCAGGAGATGAAGGAATTCAAGACCTGCTAAGCAAAAAAGTCCTGGCCAAGGCAGCCACTAGGCTGTAGTCAGGGACTGTTTTACCTTAAGTCCGGTGGTATTTTTAGCATTGCCAACTCTGAGCCACATCCCCATCACTGGCATTCATAATCTCATGTGTATGAAAGGTTGAATGAGACATTCCATATGGAATCTAGTCTTCAAGGTAAGTATTTGTTACTTTTGATTTTTGCTGTCATATTCCCATATGTCTAACTTTCTTCCTTACCTCCTATTTCACAATTCATTCTTGTTTCATATTTTCACTAAGTGATTGTATTAGTGTCCTTTCTGGAAAACTTGTCATTTCCTTTCTACTTGCCATAACTGTACTCATCCTCCAGGGTCTATCTCCTTTAGGTCACCTCCAGCCTAACCACTATAATGCACAATGCTTTCATCCTCCTCTGAGTACCTTTAGTACATACTATGTCTGAACTGCTCACCTGATACTTAAGTAGCTGGTCATTTTTGTTAACTTTTCACGTAAGCCACTCCTGTCTCCCTGGTGTTTGATGCTGGGAAGGCCAGGACTGTGTGTATGCAACATTTTTTAATTCTCAAAGTGCCTAATGTGGAAGTCAAAACATAATAGACATTACTAATCATCAACTGGCAAAGGAGCTGGTGAATGATCTTTATATGTGTTGCTAATTCAGGGCAGGGAAAGGACAATGTGGACTAGAATGGTTAGGAAAGGACCCCAGAGAAGGTAGACTCTCAGAGTAGAGTTTTAAAGTTTGGAGATTTTGAGACACAAGGGTGATTCAGGATGGAGATAGAAAATGGCACGAGCCAAGAGAACGTAGGAAAAACAACGTAGTATTTGGGAGAGGCTGTTTGGAAACACAATATTTAAAATATTTAACCAGATTAGGCTGTGAGAAGGTGGGTTCAGAATGTAGAACACAGAAATAAACTAATTAAATCCAGAGAGTTACTCAGTACTTTTTCTGTGCTAGGGAAAGTTGAAGAAAATATGTCTTCTTCCTGATCATACAAAAGTTTATAGTGGAGGTAGGGGATAGAGACAAAATCATAGTAAACTTTCACACCTGGCAGAATATAATTTATGTCAACAGAAGTGGTACTTCTGTAACACAGAGCTGGGCTCAATATGCCCTGATATGTGGGGGTTATAGGCATGGGTCCTGGAGACAGAGAGCTGGGCCTAAATCTTAGTTCCCATGCTTACTGGTTCTATGGGAAAACACCTCAGTTTCTCTGTCTTTGACTCCATCCCCTGAAAAGTTCGATTAATAATAGAGCCCAATCATGGGGCTACTGTGAGAATTAACTGAGATTGTGGGTATGAAGTTAAGTATCGTGTAGGTCCCATGTATATACTCCATAATTTTTGGCTATTATCAAATCTTCATTTAAAAGGAAGAGAAGATAAACCATTGGTGAAAAAGGTCATTATGGACCTTGTGAAAATGTTATGTGGGTTGGGCTTTGAGCAGGAGGTGACACTTGGCAGGTTGGGGACTTGATGCTGGGCATTCCAGGGACAGCATATTGTCTAGACAGCTGTGTGCAGGTTAGGATGTGCCTGGGTTCTGTGAGAAACAGCACATAGCTCAGTTTCCTGGAAGCAATAGGTTAGTGACAAGGAGAAGATGTGATAATTTGGGAAGAAAGGCAAGAGGTATGCAGGACATTACATTCCTAGTCGATACGATACGTATGTTCTTAGTGGTACAAACAATGAAGTGACTTGGGGGATCTGAGTCTGGCATTGCTGTGAACAGAACTAGGTAACACCAGGCATGGCCCAGCAGCATGAGATCCAGAGCAGTACAAAGGCCAGAGTGGCCTCCATTCCCCAGGCCTGCAGTGGTTAACCTATCAAGGGACATTCATTTTTTTTGTCAGCCTCAGAGAGAGAAAGCCATGTGAATTCAAATATCCAGGCAGCAATCCCCAGAGGCGCCAAAGGTAATGAAACATCGGTATCTGCTGCTCCTATCTGTTATTGCTGATATTCAGATAATGATGCCAATACCCAGCTTGGGAGGAGGGGGAAATGCTGCTGGGGTAGCTTGTAAAACTCATCTCCTGGAGAGTTGAGAGGAGGGGGGAAGAGAAAGGCAAAGACAAAGGTGACCTCAGAAAACCAAAGCCTCTTCCACTTTCTGCACAATTAAGTTACTCCTTATTTCCAGGAGCCATCTAAGAGTGTTGAAGACTCCCCACCCCTCCAGGGGCTGTAACACTTGTACCAAAAGCAATTACACAACATATCTGAATAGTGGCTATAATTTCAAAGAACTTTTGTACCAAATATTTCATTCAGTGTTCATCATGAGAAAACCTAGCCTCAGGGTTGCTGGGATTCACACAGGCCCCTGTCCTAGCTACATTTTGCCATCCTTCTGCTTCACAGAATCTAGAAGGATTGAAGGATTAAGGGAAGGTAGGGATGCTTTCCAGAAGTTCTGTGGGGAAGCTGGGATCAGAACTGGGGAATGAGTGGCAGAGTGGCAAGCCTGACTCTCCTAGCCCAACCACACTTATGACAGATGTGGACAATGATAATGACAGACTTTCCTCTAAGCCTAGAAAACGCCATGATGAGAATCCACCCCTAATTGACCAGAAACCGCATCAGGAATTAAATCTATTTGTACTCCTTGCATTAAGGTATTTTCTAGAGTGTTCTCCTGTTAAAATGTCAATAGTTGTATAATGTTAGTGTATTAAGCCATTATCAGCCCTTGGTCCCTTCAAGTGACTTAATTTGTCAGATTTCTGTGTGCATGTCCTCAGAGGCACTGGAACTGGGTAGAAGAGTTTGCTTAGGAAGGGATGTCAAGCCTTGTAGAAGCATGGAGTGATCAGCAATGGCTCTTCTAAGCAGATACTCAGGTGTTTAACAATCTCCTGAGAAGATGTGTTCTCTGCAATCAAGAGACCACAGTACAGAAACTTGGGCAAATCACTTAACCCTTTATGTCCTATTTCCTCACATGAAAGTTGACAATAATGATATTCATTCCATCCACTTACAGAATGTCTTCAAGAATGAAAGTCCTCTGAATGTGGTTTGTATTTTACCAAGTATTGTACAGATGAAAGGTGTGATCATTTAGCTACATTAGGAACAGGCAAGCTCTCATTTCTCAAGTTGAATGCACATGAAGGGTAAGAGAAAGAGAGAGAGAGAAAGGAATTAATATTTATTCCCAATTGCCGTTAATCTTAAATATGTTATCCCATTTAATATCCACAACTGCTCTATGAGGTTGTTCCTACCAAATTCATGACATTGAAGACCACAGAACCTGTATTTTTCAGAGTCAAGATTTGAATCCAGGTATATCTGAGAACTCTTTTGTGCATCCCAGTTCAAGTCTCACCTGTGGATACTCGTTTCCCCTCCCCTGAATTCTTCCCTGCAGAATGAGTTAGGGTTTTCAGGTTAGAGTAACAAAAATCAGGAATAGATAGGTGCCCTGTGACCAGAACCCTTGCAGAAAGGCAAGGCTGTATAGGGATTTGGAGATCCACAGGAAATGATTAGGGAATCACAGTGCAGAAAATCAGAAACCCATTTAGTAGGCCTGGGTGGAAGGTGAAGTGTAACTTGGGGAAGAAGCACAGAGGAGATGTTTGTATTTAGTTCACATTGGGCCAGTATGAAGCTAGTGCACAGTCCCAATGGGCAAAAGACCAAATGAAGGAGATGGAAGGCTGGATTTCAGGTAGAAATAGCATATGTTAAAGTCAGGGTTGTGAATGCAAATCCTGACATGAGGTCATATTATTCAGATTCTCTGCAAGCATGGTGGGTGACTTATCATCTACAAGTTAATTAACATCGTTTTTTCAAGAAGGGATATGTAGTATGAGTACATGTGACTCAAGTAACGTATGTTCACTCATAAATTATGTATGTTCACTCAAATGATATATGTTTGTTACAGTGGCACAAATAAGTGCCAATTATCTAAAGAACTTTTAGTTTGGCTTTTATGTGTTGGAGATGTTGGATGCAGTTTGGAACACCATCTCAAAGCAAACACACACATTTGCTACACACTGTGGGTATCACTTTGTGGGGATTGACAGCTTGGGGATAATTGACCCAAGCCAATGACACTTTCATTCCTCCAATGTTCCTAAGAGAAATCATGGTGCAAGAGACAATTTCAATGTAACAACTGATTTTTCATGTTCTTGGACCTAATGCTTTAAATCAAGCATCTTTGGCATATTGGATCAAATAACACGGAACACTTTCTCTCATATGCTAGTTAAGCCCAGTTTCTAACCAAGGCCAAAGTTAGTACTATGGGAAGGAAAGGAATGTTGTAACCAGAGGCATGGAGCTAGCTCATGTCCACTGTCTTGTGGTTTTGCTCCTTGTGGGAGAGAAAGCTGAGAGTAGTTATCCAAAGAGACCCCTTGTTCTTTGTACAGCACTGAAAGAGGAAAGAGCAGAAAGAGCATCTCTTCTGGTTCCTTTATTGACTTGCAAATTTATAGTCTTGCTGCAAAGAGACTGAAGGAAAGAAACTTGAAAAATGCAGGAAGGAAAGAGGAAAACCAGCAGTACAAGCAAGAAAAGCCAATAGGAGCAGGCTGAGTGCGAGATGGTAGCTCAGTCTCCAGGTTGAGGAGTTGGTATGTGGACGTTGACTTAAAATAACAGCTGCAGCTTATTCAATAGTTCAGAAGAGTTCCAAAATGACATTCACAGATCACCTGAGGCCATGTTCTGGCAGAGGAAGGCAATGAGCAAGTCAAGTATTCTGCAAAAACTGGCTGTGTGAGGTTCCAAGGAATAGAAGTAGGATCCAGCAATGGCCACTGTGGAGAGATGCTTTCTGGCTAATTATGTGTAGATGAAAACAGAATGGCCCAAAGATGGAATATTTTGCCTCAAGCTCTTATATCCCTGTACTCAGGGCAACAACACTCTGGGAAAAGTTAATTGAAGGTGTTAAAATGACTGGTTCCCACACCTGATTGCAGGTTAGGTTTACCTGGGAAATTTCTGTTTCTAATCTGGAAAGTTCAGATTCTTGGCCTCCATTTCTAGAGATTATGCTTTAGTAGGTAACAGAAAGAGAGCTGGGAACTTAACAATTTTAAAAAGATTCCCAAGTGACTTTTGCTCATGGAACAACTTTGGAATACTCTTCATATGAAAAATGTTAAAATATTGTTTAGGTAATTGTATTTAATATTCTTCAATCCCATTCCCTACCTGAAACTCACATCAGTTAGAATATGAACCATAAATCCACCTCTAATCTCTGTTTTTTCCATTCTGACAAGGTCAAGTTCTGTGGATCCTGACTGTATTGAGTGTTCCTCTTTCAGGTACCTTCCTACTCTTCATATGCATTAGTTGTTCTCAGGAGGAGAGCTGAGGGACTCCAAATTCTTGTGTCCTGGCCATTGGTAGCATCAGTAGAGATGACAGCCAAGTATTTGGACACTGAAGGGGAAAGAAAATCCAGCTGCACACCACAGGGAGCTTTACAGCCAGAGAAGCATGAGGCTACACTAAGGCAAGAAATAGTAGGCAAAAGATGATGGACAGTCATACACAGTGTGAGAAATGACAAACGACCCCTTCCCACATCTTACTGGGGGTTCATGAAGAGAAAGAAAAATCACTATCCCCCCTTGGAAGGTGACATGTTGATTCTGTGATTTTAAGGACTAGTTATGCTGTAAGCATGGCTCAAGTATTAGAGCATCTGCCTAGCTCAAATTCTAGTGCCACCAATGAAACCAAAACCAAACATCAGGTAAAAACAACAATAAAGGTTAAGTTGCCATACAATGCTTCACCTAGGGACTGATGAGTGACTGGCCCCAGGGGACATTCAAGGCACATTTGTAATTTACTCACATCATTACAGGTGGCACTCAGAAAATCATAATAACAATGAGAGAGATATGTTTTGACTTGAGAAATGAAATGGATTTGGAAGGATAAACAGATCATATCTGAGTCAAATCATAATGGTTATTCTTCCTGTTTTCTTTATGGAGAGCTCTGTAGATTCAAGATCAAATTAGTTGTAAATATCCATACAGATATCTTTAAATGAAATAGCAAATATCCAAAGCAGAGAGTCCAGGTATTGTACATTAGTTAAATTAAGCCACATGTTTTCAAGTTCTGGTGTTTGTTCCCACCCATCCCTTTTTCTGGATCTCATTCTTGTTTCTGCAATTACCATGCCCAAGTTTACATTGTAGATGTATTTATTGATGGAATGCCATAGATTTATACTTGATGTTGATTCTTTGAGTGTAAGTGAAGCATTTTATTCATATTTTTCACATCTCTTCTTCTCTCCTCTGTGATCTGCACACAGCCATTCATATTTTGGACAACAAATGGATTTATTCGGCATCAAACACTGTTCCAGGTACTGGATCTATTTTGGGGAACAAGAATTGTGAGTAAGCAACATGTTTTCTAGAACAGCTAATAACACTAGTGTTAATATTAGCAGGTGGTATTAACTCTCATCTGACATAATGGGCACATCACTTACAGGTTTAGTTGGAGAAAAACGATTTCAATGTATTAGACAAATGTTTTAACAGAATGTCAGAGAAAAGGGTTTCAGAGGCTTCATGATAGGGGCCAGTAATGAGTTGACTTGGGAAGGGTCAACTGAATTTATAAAAAGAGAAGCCAGCAGAGTATGTGCCATGAAGAATTGTATCTTCCATCTGTGGGATCTTAAATACTCTGGCTCTAGATCAGTCATTCTCAGTTGGAGTTGAGATTCCATTACTATTCTAGATCTTTGGTGTCTTTTTTGAGTGACCTGGGGGAAGTGATTTAATCATCGATTTCTCAGTTTTCTCATCTGTAAGTGGGGAAATTAAAAACTTAACTGACTTTATCGTAAAAGTGCAATTAGGTAATATGTTAAAATCCTCACCACAGAACCAGGTACTTGGGAAGCACTCAATGTGGGCCAGCCAGACATAATAGGAATACTGTCTAGTTTCTTTTTTGTTTATATGGGTTGGATATTTAATCTCCTAGAGTTGACTACCATGCCTCTTTTCCTTGTGGATTTCAGCACTCTAGGTCTAATAAGTCCTTGTTGAATTGCCTGACTTGGTTCTTCTTCCATACTGCAATGAATCACCCTGCCTATTGCTATGCCATTCTGATATAGACCCCTTCATACATCTCCATGGTTTGTGGGAATAAACTGTAGCAACAAATCTAGTCATGGCATTAATTACATACTGTTTCTGTAGCATGTGAAGTGAGTGAGGAAGGAAGATACTATAATGTTGGGGCCTTTCAACCAATAATAATTTATTGTCTCTTCTAAATACCTTTGGATGCTTGCAGTAGAGGGGACACATTGTAGCATCATCCAGTCCTGTGAGATCATGTGGTCAGGGAGTCATATATCTGCCACACTGAGTGGAGGGAAGGCAAAGTTTCCCTTTATTGATAAAGTCACATTTTTTTCCTCTTCCAGATGTAATCCAGGGCATAAGGGAGGCAGCTGTACTCAATGAGGTCATAAGGAGGGGGGCATTGAAGCAGAAATCTATTGGCTACAGGAGCAGAGCCTGAGACTATAGCTAATATTCCTTCTGGCTGAGGTTCAGAATGTCAAAGCAAGGTTATATATGCATGTTTTTGTGTGCATGTATGCATGATTATGGATGTGGGTGCATGTGCTCACATGCTGCTTGCATGTTCATGGCTGTAAGCCTGCACGTGCATGTGTGCATGCATGTATGTATATAATCCTGTGTATGCGTGTATGCATACATGATAAGCATGTGTGTGCATGCATAAGTATTCCATGTGTATGTTTTTGTCCTCTATTGCCTTGACCTTTATCTCTTTTTTCTTTGCTGGGGTTTGATCTATCTATCTATCTATCTATCTATCTTAAATAGCCATATTTTACTAGGTGTCAGGCACCTAGTAAAGTGTATTGGTCTGTTACCTTGACAAACCAAAACTAAGGAATCTGAATAATTTGCCCAAGGTCAGCCAGCTCATGAGTGGCCCAGTCGAGGATCAAATTCAAGCAGCCCCAGCTGCTCCTCTGAAACACTTTCATGTTTTCCTACATCTCTTTTAAAACACTGCATCCAGAACCTCAGCCATGCTTCTCATTGAATGGCCTGTCTAGTTAGTGTACAGCCTATACTCAGTCCACCTTCCTTCTTTCAATGCAGACCCATTTTACCCCCAAGAGCATTTTTAGCATCTGTTTTTGTACAGTGGACTTCTACTTGCCCGACCTAGTTCAGAGCTCATTGATTTTAAACCTGGGATCTAGGGCCCTTAGAGATGAACAGGTATTTGTAGCACTGAGCCTCTTGGCTGCTTCAGGATTATCTTGAAACCAAGAACAGACTCAGTCCTTCTTAGGATCTTCTGAGCACACAGAGAGCTATTCAGCTCTTCCAAAACAATAGTATCTTTGGCAGGATTGGAGAAGTCAGGAGGATTCCAGAAAGCAACAAGAATTTCATATGCAAGCTTCTACCCCTTGAGTCTGGTCAGAATGTCAGAAATATTTAGTCTGCCCAAATTGGATGTCCATAGGGCAAGATGCCTTAGAATGTGATAATTACCAGCATGAGAGAAGATGTTATCTGAAAGGACAGATGCAGATATTCTATCAACTCTTCAGGATAGAGCAGTTTACTGGACAAACATTTGAAGGAAAAAGTGACCTGAGAGACTAAAACTATAGACTGGCTAGTACTAGAATTGAGTTTCCCATCATGGTAGACATTGGCCACATGAAGCTATTCAATACTGGAAATGTGACTAGACTGACATGATGTATAAATGTAAAATACAGCCTGGATTTTTAAAAGTTAGTATGAAAAAGTGAATGAATCATATTAATAATTGCTTTGTATTGGTTGCATTTTGAAATGATAACACTTTCTATATATGTGTTAAAATATATTAAAGTCAATTTCACCTATTTCTTCTTAACTTAAAAAAAAAATATAGCAGGGAATGATAGCTCACATCTTAATCCCAGGTACACAGAAAGGCAGAGATCAGGAGGACTGCAGTTTGAGGCCAGCCTGGGGAAAACCCACAAAACCCATCTCAATCAATAAGCTGGGGACAATGGTGTGCATTTGTGATCCCAGCTGAGCAGGAGGCTATAGGTAGGAATATTGTGGTCTGAGCCTAGCCCTGGGCAGAAACAGGATACCCTACATGAAAAATAACTAGAGCAAAAAATGGCTGAGTCTGTGGCTCAAATGTTAGAGCTTTTGCTTACCAAGTGTGAGGCTCTGAGTTCAAATCCCAATATCACCAAACAAACATACAAATAAGTACGTTTGTGTAATGACACAAAAAAGTGTCATTACTAAGAAGATCCAAGATGGCAACTAGGGTGCAGAAGCAGACAGCATGAGCTCTGTAAATCAAAAATCTTGCTGAGATGCTGGACCCACACTTAGAGGAAATAAAGCATCAAGAAGAATCAAAACTTTGACACCCTGAACCCCTAGTCTGTGGAAAGCTTCTCCATGCCACGTTACATTGAGAAAGCAGGTGGGCTACTGTGCTGCCAGATGCTGGCTCCAAACCTGCTTGGAGGACATTTGGCAGACCAACAAGTGAGCATCAAGCATCATGAAGCATTCCCCCAGCCACCCCTGGGATAAACCAGCATAGCACCCTGGGCAGACTCACCCCCTGCCCTGCAAAAAAACGAAACAAAACAAAACTGAACAATAAACAATAAACTGAAAACTAGCACACAGCAGAGGGGGCAGGTGCTGTAAGCACACTGGAAAAGGGGGGAGGTGCAAAGAGCTGATCTCCATGCAAACTTTCAGTAAACAAAGGCTAGAAAGGCAGAAGGCCCGACAGTGGGCCAGTGATAAACAGTTACATGAAATAGGGCAAGTAGTGGTCCACAAAGCTCATCTCCTGGGCCGTGAGCAACATCCAAAGTCAAATAGCCCTGCAAACCTGAAAAACCATCAGCAAACCATCACAACATGCTGAGAGCAGGGGGCCAGTTGACAGAACACTGACCTTGTACCAGACAAAGAGGGTGAGGCAAAGAAACAAGCCCCCATGAAAATAGCACAAAGAAAACCCAAATCCAAAGCAGGATGGCTGGTGGGCTACAGAGCTGATCTCCAGATCCTGAGGACAACATACAAACTTAAATCGCCACACCTTACTGAGGTAGGAGCTGACTAAGCAGCTACTGCTGAAAGACAGAACAAAAACTGGTGAGACTCCCCAACCACCTGGCAAGACTAAGACAAAGCTTCTGCTTAAATACTAACACCAGGGCTGGATGCTGAAGGAGTAACACCAGAACTACTAAGAATGAAATTCTATTGTCCCTGAGCCTGGATTTGTTTTGTGTGTGTGTTTGTTTGTTTGTTTTGTTTCTTGTTCATTTGTTTGTTCATCTCTCCCCATTGATTTCTTTTTTGTTGTTGTTGTTGTTAGTTTTACTATTGTGAGTTAGTTAATACTAAATTACACCCAGACCAGGGACAGAAATAGCATCACACACTAAACTAAAAACCCACAGATAAACCCACAAAATAAAATTAAACCAAAGGAAAGTAAACAGGTGACTGACACCACCAATAGCCTATCAAGAACATAGTTACACAGTACTAAGTGGAGCAATGGGAAGACTAAAGAGGGACAGAAGCCATTTTCACCTCAAAAATAATTTAACACAGGATTCAGAGGGAAATGAAGAAAAAGGATACCCAGTTCCAGACTCCAACAAAACAAAGATACATGACATCAAAGAACCCAATCATGCCCACAAACACAGTCTCTAAGAAGAAATCCTGCAAGTAATCACTGAGAATTTCATGGAGATGTTACTAGACATGGTTAACCAAAATGTACAAGAGGCACTCAAGAAATTCTAAGATACCAAAAATAAAGATTAAGAGAAAACACAGAAACAAATAAATGAACTCAATAGGAGCCTTAAATAAACACCAAAGTGAAATAGAGAACACTATAAATAGAGAGATAAATTAATTAAAAATGAAAATTGGCAATATTAAAGAGGAAGTGACCCATGATATGGAAAATCTCAGAAAAAAAATGAAACAGAAATACAAAACACAATGGAAGGCCACTCCAGCAGACTACAACATGCAGAAGACAGAATCTCAGAACTTGAAGATAAAATGGAAATTAAAGGAAAAACTGAAGAGCTATTAGTTAAACAACTCAAGACCTGTGAAAGGAATATGCAAGACCTCACTGACTCCATAAAAAGACCAAACCTGAGAATCATGGGCATTGAAGAAGGAGAAGAAATGCAAGCAAAGGAGATTTATAATATATTCAACAAAATAATAACAAAAATTTCCCAAATCTAGAAATCTATGCCCATTCACATACAGGAAGTCTCCAGGACACCAAACAGACATGACCAAAATAGAACTACCCCATGACATATTATCATTAAAACAATAAGCACACAGAATAGTGAAAGAATATTGAAGGTTGTAAGAGAGAAAAAAACAAATAACATACAAAGGTAAACTCATCAAAATCATAGCAGATTTCTCAATGGAAACCTTATAAGCAAGAAGGGCATGGAGTGAGGTATTCTGGGCACTAAATGAAAATAACTTCAACCCTTGGATACTCTACCCAGAGTATTTGAACTATCATTCAAAACAGATGAAGCAATAAAAGTCTCCATGATAAGCAGAAACTAAAACAACATATGACCACCAAGCCACCACTACAAAAGATTCTCCAGGGAATCCTGCACACAGACAATGAAAACAAAACCATGACAGAACAGGAAGCACCAAACCACAGGAGAAGAAAAGACAAGAAAGAAGAGAGTAACATTGATTCAGCTGCACACAATCAAACCCTTAAACAACAAAAAACAACTAAATGACAAGAATCACCATATACCTATCAATACAAACACTGAATGTTAACGGACACAACTCCCCCATCAAAAAGACACTGTTTGTCAAACTGGATTAAAAAGGAACATCAAACAATCTGTTGTTTATAGGAGACCCAACACATCAACAGAAACAGGCACTGGCTTAGGCTGAAAGGCTGGAAGAAGATTTACAAACCAGTGGCAGGAATAGCAATACTTATCTTGGACAGAGTAGTCTTCAAACATACATTGATCAAATGAGATAAAGAAGGACACTCCATACTAATAAAATACAAAAAAAGGAAATAACAATTATCAACCTATATGTACCCATGTCAGTGCAACCAATTGTATCAAACATACTCTCAAGGACCTAAAAGCATATATAGACTCCAACACAGTGGTAGTGGGAGACTTTAATACCCCCTATCACCAATAGATAGGTCATTCAAACAAAAAACCAATAAAGAAATCCTAGAACTAAATCAACCATAGATCAAACTGACTTAGCTTATGTCTACAGAATATTTTATCCAACATCTGCACAATATACATTCTTCTCAGCAGCCCATGGAACCTTCTCCAAAACTGATCATATCCTAGGGCACAAAGCAAGCCTCAGCAAATATAAGAAAATAGAAATAATCCCATGCATTCTATTTGATCACAATGCAGTAAAACTAGAACTCAACAACAACAACAACAACAACAGTAGAAACCATGAAAACAATTGGAAGCTGAACAACACATTACTCAGTGATCAATGGGTCACTGATGAAATAAAAGTGGAAATTAAAAGTTTCCTGGAAGTTAATGAAAATGGAAACATGACCTATCAGAACCTATGGGACACAGCAAAGGCAGTCCTAAGAGGAAAGTTTACAGCCATGAGTGCATGTATTAAAAGCTCAGAAAGATCTCAAATCAATGACCTAATGCTACATCTCAAACTCCTAGAAAAACCAGAACAACCAAACCCCAAAATAAGCAGAAGGAGAGAAATAATAAAAATAAGGGCCGAAATTAATGAAATAGAAACAAACAAAAAACCCATACTAATAATCAACAAAACAAAAAGCTGGTTCTTTGAAAAAATAAGCAAGATTAGCACACTCCTGGCAAACCTGACTAAAAGGAGAAGAAAAAAAAAACCCAAATCAGTAAAATCAGAAATGCAAAAAGGGAGATAACAACAAACACCAAGGAAATCTAGGAAATCATCATAGACTACTAGGAGAACCTATATCCTAATAAATTTGAAAATCTTGAAGAAATGGACTGATTTCTAGATACTTATGACCATCCAAAATTGAACCAAGAGGATATGAATCACTTGAATAGATCTATAACACAAAATGAAATTGAAGCAGCCATACAGAGTTTTCCAAAAAAAGAAAAATCTAGAACCTGATAGATTCTTCTTCTTTAAAGAAGAAGTAATACCAACCCTCCTTTAATTGTTCCATGAAATAGAAAGGGAGGGAACACTGTTTAACTCATTTTATGAAGCCAAAATTACTCTCATCCCAAAACCAGACAAAGACACCTCCAAAAAGGAGAACTATAGGCCATTTTTCCTTAATGAACATTGATGCAAAAATCCTCAATAAAATAATGGCAAACTGAATCCAACAACCCAACAGAAAGACTATACACCATGACCAAGTCAGTTTCATCCCAGGGATCAAGAGTGGTTTATCATATGCAAATCTATAAATGTAATACAGCACATTAATAGAAGCAAAGACAAAAACCACTTGATTATCTCAATAGATGCAGAAAAAGCCTCTGACAAGATCTAACACCACTTCATGATAAAATCTCTAAGAAAACTAGGATAGAAGGAATGTACCTCAACATTTTAAAGGCTATTTATGACAAACTTACAGCCAACATTATACTTAACAGTAAAAAACTGAAATCATTTCCCCTAAAATCAGGAATGAGACAAGGGTGCCCAGTATCCCCACTCCTATTCAACATAGTACTGGAATTTCTAGCCAGAGCAATTAGGCAAGAAGAAGAAACAAAAGGAATACAAATAGGTAAAGAAACTGTCAAAATATCCCTATTTGCAGATGACATGATCCTATATCTTAAAGACCCAAAAAACTCTACCCCAAAACTCCTAGACACCATAAACAGCTACAGCAAAGTGGCAGGATACAACATCAACTTACAAAATCATTAACCTTTCTATACACCAACAACAAAAGAAAAACAGCAACAATTCCATTTACAATAGCCCCCCCAAAAATCAAATACCTAGGAGTAAACTTAACAAAGGATGTAAATGAAATCTACAAGGAGAACTACAAACATCTGAAGAAAGATAGAGGAAGACTACAGAAGGTGGAATCAACATAGCAAAAATGACTATACTACCAAAAGCAATCTACTTGTTTAATGTAATTCCCATCAAAATCCCAATGACATTCATCACAGAGATTGAAAAATCTACCCTAAAGTTCATTTGGAAACACTAGAGACTGCAAATAGCCAAGGCAATACTCAGCCAAAAAAGCAATGCTTGAGATATCACAATATCCGACTTCAAACTATATTACAAAGCAATAGAAATAAAAACAGCATGGTACTGGCACAAAAACAGACATGAAGACCAGTGGAACAGAATCGAGGACTCAGATATGAATCCACATAGCTATGCCCACCTTATTTTTGACAAAGGTGCCAAAAACATGTGACGGAGAAAAGACAGCCTCTTCAACAAATGTTGCTGGAAAAAGTGGTTATCTGCCTGCCCAAAACTGAAACTAGATTCATGTTTATCACCCTGTACTAGTAATCAACTCAAAATGGATAAAGGCTCTTAATATCAAACTTGAAACTCTGAAGTTTGTATAGTAATGACCAGGGAATACTCTGGAAGCAATAGGTATAGGCAAAGACTTCCTCAATAGAACCCCAGTAGCTCAGCAACTAAGAGAAAGGATGGACAAACGGGACCCCATAAAATTAAAAAGCTTCTGCACAACAGAAGAAATGGTCTCTAAACTGAAGAGACCACACACAGAATGGGAGAATGGGAGAAAATATTTGCCAGCTATACATCAAAGGGCTGATAACCAGAATACACAGGGAACTCAAAAAACTAAACTCTTCCAAAATCAATGAGCCAATAAAGAAATGGGCAACTGAACTAAACAGAACTTTATCAAAAGAAGAAATTCAAATGGCCAAAAATCACATGAAAAAATGCTCACCATCTCTAGCCATAAAGGAAATGCAAATCAAAACCACATTAAGATTCCACCTCACCCCTATTAGAATAGCTATCATCAAAAGCACCACCAACAACAGGTGTTGGCAAGGATGTGGGGAAAAAAGAACCCTAGTACACTGCTGGTGGAAATGCAACTAGTGCAACCACTCTGGAAAACAATATGGAGTCTTCTTAAAAATCTAAACATAGATCTGCCATATGATCCAGCAATCCCACTCCTGGGAATATACCCAAAGGAATGCTACTCAGGTGACTCCAGAGGCAGCTGCACACCCATGTTTATTGCAGCACTATTCACAATAGCCAAGTTATGGAAACAGCCAAGATGCCCCACCACTGACAAATGGATCAAGAACATGTGATATTTACACACAATGGAATTTTACTCAGTCATGAAGAAGAATGAAATCTTATCATTCACATATAAATGGATGGAACTGGAGATCATCCTGAGCGAGGTTAGCCAGGTGCAGAAGATCAAAAATCGTATGTTCTCTCTCATATGCGGACTTTAGAGCTAGGGCAAATGCAGCAATGTTGTTGGACTTGGCTCACACACTAAGGGGAGAATGCACACAGGAGGAATAGGGAAAGGCAGGAAACCCAAAACTTGAAAGTGTTTGATGTACCCACTGTAAAGGAACTAATACAGTAACCTTAACATGACAGAGGTCAATATGGGAAGGTGACTGGGAAATAGTGAAGAGGTCAGGTAGAGATAAATTAATTTGGATTGTAACACAATTGTGCATGGAAGCAATGCTAGGAATCTCTCTGTATAGCTATCCTTATCTCAACTAGCAAAATGGTATGTCTTTCTTATTAATGCTTATGTTTATTCTTCAATAAAATTAGAGAAAAGGGCAGAACAGGTTCTGCCTGGAAGCGAGGAGTTTGGGAAGTGGGGGTGAGGGAGTGTTTGGAGGGCAGGGGGAGAAATGGCCCAAAATGTATGCACATATGAATAAAAAAAAACCCAGCAACATAAAAAAGTGTCATTACTAGAAAATTTAAAATTACATGTGTGGCTTGCTTTTGTAGCTTTTGTCATATTTTTATTAGATAGTGGTGCCCTAGAAGTACAGTTCACTGAGGGGCTTTGGACTTCAGAGAGAAGGTGTTAGACTCATGAATGGCTGTCTACAGGGTTTATGGTGGGTGCAAAAAGTAAATAATGCCCACATTCTAGCCTCCCTTGGGCAGAACCTGATTATGATGGCTTTTGAGACAGAGCTGTGCTGGTGAAGCAAATATACATCATACATGGGCATGACTCCATATTTTCTTTTCAAATCAACTATTTGGTTCCTAAACTGAAGCATCTTTCTAGGGGATCCATATTTTGTTCTATTACCCATTTTTGAACTGTCTGCTTCCCTATTGCTACCATTCCATGTTTGTACTGGTATTTCTCTTTTTAACTCACATTTTTTCCATTTGGTTTTAGACATTTAACACTATTCAAGGCTCACTAAACTTCCCTAATGTGTGGATTTTCATCAATATCCATTCATCAACCTTTCTAAGTACTTAGTTCCTGAGCAGTGGCTTTGAAGACATTTTACTCATTGTTCTCTTCTTGTACCACAAGTGGAGATACTGTCTGCTAGGTCACAATGCACCCCTCACTGGGTCAAGCAGAGTAGGTGCTTTAATAAATACTTAATTGCTTGCCTCATTACTTTATTCTGCCTTGCAATATCCTCTCATTATATGTGTGCCTATTGCAGAAAAAGGGTGGAGGGTGATGGTAAGTGGCTTGAGGCCAGGTACCATTTTTGCTTAAGTTGGTGAATCATTTTTAACCTTGATATCTTTCACCCAAAATACATCTTATTGTTACAAGATGGAGGACTCGATTTGTGATCTACCATGACTTATAGCCATAAATGTGTCCCTGTGGACCTGACACAGTGCCTGAGATTCCTCTAGTAGAGACATACTTCTTATTATGTCTTGGTTTTCTTTGAACATGTAAAATCCCCCCGAGAGGGAAAATTTATTACCTCCACACTCCACAGGATAAGGCTGTTGGAAGTTGCTAGTTAGGAGACAGGAGAGCTCTGAGAAAGATAAAACAATAAGGAAATGTGTGGTGGGTACGTCTAAAACCACACTTGGCTCCCTTCCCAAATTTCCTGCATGCTGGCCCTTTCCTGGGTCTAGAAAGAGTTCATATCCTTGCTTTTAATTTCATCCCCACAGAGCCAGGGCTGGAGGAATAAACCTTGTGACAGTAAATCAACAGAGCTGAGAGATCAGTCAGTCAGTCAATCTTAAGAGCATTCTTGGATTTGTGGATGCCTTGAGAAGGATGCTTAGAGAAACCGAGGATAGGGTAGTTATTAAAAGAGATTAAAGGGTATTAGCTAGTGCCTCAGCAAGTTATAATTAAAAAAAGGGAATGGAAAGGAGACAGGAGACTAATTTTTCCAGTCGCTGAAATTTCAAGGAGGAGTGAGCTGGCTTGTGAACCATTACTGCTTTATATTAATTCTCCTGTATGGTTCAATTTATCCCAAATACACGTCTTTCTTGGTTAGAAATGCCCTAGTCAATTTCACTGTGTAATACAAAGAGGAGGCAGCCTGAGAGAACAGGCAGCCATGTTCACCTCTGACGGTGTTATTCTCTGAAGGATCTTAACTCTTGTTCTAAAAATAAGTGACTAGTTTCTGGGACACACCCTTGACATGAAGAAGGAAATTATCATGGTGTTCATCTGGGGAATTTGTGTTCAAGAGAAGTAAAAGACTAGATCCCCCTAGAACACTTGACAGTCAAGTGCATTACTAAGAAGAGACTTTGTGGCATGCATTGCAATGACTTAGTCCCTTTGCTGGGAGTTAGCATAAGGAAGGCGGGAGGTCACCTACCTGATAAGATTTAACAGATTCCTTCTAGTTTTTCTCCCTCAAAAATCTCTTCACTCAAAAGTTCTAAGATTCCCCATTAGAACTTCTCTGTGTGAATGTAAGACATCTCTGTCAGCAAGCAAATAAGTTGAGTAGCGCCATATACAAGGCATCTTATTAATTTACCCTTAACTCAGGATCAGAGCTCCAAGAACTGCTTTTAGAAAAAGAAGCCTAAATCATTAGATTGTTGGGTAATTGTTACAGAAAAGAGATATACCAACTTTGCCACTCTTAGTTTTTGCAGAAATTCAACTTTGATTGTGAGTATGTATGACTTTATTATTTTAAAAGATTGGGTAGTACCACGTCTGAAGCTCTTGCTAGTGTTGCTGAGAAAAAAAAAATTAAAAAAACCTAACCATCTACCAAGATTTGCATAAGGTGAACATGGGGTTGGATGGAGTCCTTTGGATTCCTGATTAACCTTTTCAGCTTTAACTCTTATATTTAGGGCTCCATGAATTTATTATACTCTCATAATGCTTCCTGGTCCATAGCAGATTAGCAGCAATATAGCCAGAGATGGTAGTATCAAAAAGTACCATTGAGAGCTTGACAGAGGGAAAGAAAAAAGAAAATTAAAAAATCAGACTTAAGATTTTCAAAGGGTACAGCAGCCTGAGATCAACTAGGATAGGAACTAACAGAACTTTATATGTCAAGAGTCTCTCAAACACACTACGTGCCTTTGAAACAGCCACTGATTTTCATTAGATGTGACTGCAAAACATACGAAAACACTGGAATTAGATCCAGCTTCCTTGCCTGAGCAGAGGATAGGTGTGGAGAAGGGAAATTCAATGGATTTGCTACTAGCTAAGGTGGGTGATTTATGTAGCTTTTGTTCCTTTCATTCCTCAACATTTCTAAGCAATTGGTGCTATCATCCCCATTTTAGAGAAGAGAAAACTGAAGTTGGAGAATGAATGAAGATTGAATTCATTGGTGTAGGTGCTACACAGGTACCTGCATCTTTCTTTTTGCAGCACACTTACTGTGTATCACTAGGGCTATGACACATGGCTGCTACCCCTTTACATCATCATTTTCTTCTTTACCCCTTTTTACTCATTAGTTTCACTAGCTCAGAATCTCGCCTTCATTCTGTTCATGTTGCTGAATCCTTTCTCTACTGCGAGGTCTAGCTCAAGTTCCATGTCCTCAGAGAACTTCTTACTGTACAATGTATAACTTTCCTGTCTGTCTTAGTTCCACAGCACTTGTGGGAACCCTGAGATCTTAGTGATTGTTTCATCCTTGGTATTTATGAGGCATTGGGATTATTTTGCCTTCTCCTCTAAAGTTTCCTTCCTTAGATCAGAGACTCTTTCTTCTGTTTTCTAATTCCACGTAAGACACCTTTATTCCTGATAAGGCCTTGACAGTTTGGAATGCCCCAAAACAAATAAAAGCAGCCTGTCCTGCACGTGTGCCTTTCTGACTAGCTTACATCCATTTGTGTCCTCACTTGTGAAACACGAACCTCCAAATCCTGACTCAAGAATGACTAAAATCACTTTAAGTGTTCTATCTCCATTCCATACTGGTTCCACTCAAGGCACACCTGTAAATCTTCTGCCTAACCCTTACCCATGCAGAAGGACACTTTCCAAGTTTTAAAGTTCTCAATGATAGTAAATATGTCAAATGTTTTATTGATTAATTATTGTAGTCCTAAAAATTAGGTAAAGCTAAAGCAAAAAAAAATTCCCTCATATCCTAGTCTGACTGTTCTTTATCTGTCCCACCATATCTTTGACCAGAGCAGGTTCATCCAGTTTCTTATTCACCTTTGCCCTTCTCTCCTCTCCCTCCCAGTCCATAGAGAGTGTTTCTGCCTGCATCTTCCTCCATCCCTAAGAGTCACTGTCCTTTGATAGGTCAGACCTTTACTCCCTTCCATTCTCTGCTGATAAGGTCATTTCATCAAACTAAAGCTCATTAAAGGAAAAGGCAGGCAGCGATTCAGCATCCTGACCCTAGATATTGTAGCTGAAAAAGCCCTTTGCCTTTTATATTTCAACCTGAATAGGTGTATGACTCAGTAGTGGAAGGATTTGTAGCTGACACTCAATAGAAGCTGCTCTCGAATTTTGACAAATCCCATCTTGAGCCAAGAAGAGAAACAGATATTGATCCTAAGTGTACCTAATTCATCTCTGCACTTGTAATCCCAAAAGAAAATGCCTTCTATGACCAGAGGGCAGTCAATATTTTTTCCATCTTGTAAAATAAATAGCAGTTATTTTGGTGTGTCATCATGTATCCAAGGCACCAGAAGTAAACAAAGAGTTGATTTTTCTTTTTTTTTTTTCTACAGTGGAGTTTTAATAACTACTGGGTCCCTTGTTTGGACTAATTAAAACCACATCAAATAATTTGGATTGATGAGTGACTAGGGGCAGTTGTATCATACTTTGGCCACATTAACAAGGAAGCTTCTCTCCCCAGGCTAGGAGTGGTATATCTGTTAAGGCTCAGTTGGAGACATACAATAAATTGCAAGAGAATTCATTTCAAGGGACTTTCTCTGACTCCAGCAGTATTACAGTTTTAGCCACACTGGGGAGGCATTCAGACCAGTCAGGGGTCTACTTACAAACATGGTTTTATTTATTGTCTTTCCTCTCTTTTACCTGTGAGACTAGAGTTAGTTATGGGAGAACTTCCAGAGGGTCAACAGGTCAGGCTTGGTAGAGAACTGTTCTGTTTCCACAATTATTCTGTATATTCTCAACCCAGATGGAGGGTCACAGGTTGTTGGAAATACTGAAAAACTGATCTGTGTCTATATTGATCCAAGCCCCACATCATTTCCCAACAACCCCCAGATCAATCCAACCATGAACACAGAATCTCTCTGTGGTGATGCACATCAAATGCTTAACCTACATGTGGGAAAACCATCTGCTCGATTCCAGACATTTCTTCCTATCCATTAATAATTATTTTGGTTATTAGATCTGACTAGTTCACTTAGACAAACTAGCCTCCTAGCTTCTTAAAGATTAAGAAAAATATCAGAAATCAAATTTGGATTAGTCAAGGCTTTGAATGAGCATTAGCTTCAAATTACAAACCATTTGATTTTGGCAATCTAAGAAAACTATCTAGATTTTCCACAGATTTTCTGTCTCAATGCCCTGTCAGAATTCTCATTTGAATGGGATATAAGACTCACCCAGAGAAGCAATTCTGATTTTTTATATTCTGCCAAATCTCTTGGGTACTGAGCAAGCAAGTCATCATTACAGAACACTCAGATATTTGGGAATTGTGTATGCATATTTTTCCCAATATCTAGCCAAGTCACCTTGCTTTCTTCCCACCAAGGAACACAAACTCTCTCCCTTTGTATTAGTGGTGTCCTAGCTGTTTTCCCTAAGCTTCTTATGAGCAGATCTTGTAGATTTTGTACCCATTTCTGAGAAGTTTCCATTGAAAACACAAAAAGTTTAGGTCCAAGACTCATCTTGCCTATTAAAGTGGAGATCAATGAAAAAGAAATTAGAGAAAACTAAACATGATTGTTTCTAAAAGCATAGTATTTCTACCTGATGTATTTATAAATAAATATCAATAACCTTAACCTTAGTAAAATATAAAAAGCCAAGGAGCTCATTAATGTGAATTGATAAGTGACATATTTAAGTGTAAGAATATAATTTGATGAGATGTTAGAAGCCCAGATAGTCCTTAGTATTGGCTCAAAACAATTGTGCCCTTGGTTAAGTAATTCTGGATTTCAGAGTTTCAGGGTCCACACTTTATAAAACATGGGGTTAGGATTAGATGGCCTCTAAGCACCACACCCCCCATGCTGCTTTAGTATCTTATGAGTCCATAACTCAAAGGCATGTAAGTAAGCCAGCTGGGAAGAGTTACATTGTTTTTTTTATAAGTATAATGCAAAAATTCAGATATTGGGTTTATCTCAGCATGGTTAAAACTCAAGAAATATCAAGCTTATGTTGTGAATCTCCTTAGTGGATCAAAGTATTCACCAAGGTTCTTCAATGCTTTCATCTTCTTGGACTCCAGGGATAAAAAATGTAGTACATGTTAGCAAAACCAATATTCTTACAATGTACATTGTCTGAGGCATTGCATTTCATAGTGTAGTCGGTGAGTTGATATATGTGTCGTATTATGTGTACATATTAAAGATCATGGGTTCCCATACATATTTGAGAAAAACCCCTCAGAACATAATGATAGCTGCAGATAACCCATCTTTTTAGATGAAACTATGAAGTCCCAGTGAAGAGAAGTTGCCTAAAGTCATCTAAGTAATTAAAATTTTTTGAGAACTGAATAGTTTAGCTGCTACTTGCTTAATCAATACTTTTTGTTTGTTGTCTCTGATAATTCCACAGGATGTACACGTTACAGGCATGTAAACCTTGATATTATTGAAATAATATAAAACATGTATTCATTAGTTTTATTTGTACACCTAACATGTATACCCACGAATAAAAATGCATTCTTAAGACCCATGAAGAATCATTACTCATCATCCACAGATTTCAAATCTCCTCCTCATTTTGGCACAACTAATTCCTCCCGGCTTGTAAAAGTCCAAAGTCACAGAAGAAATTCAGACCAAATGCATATTTCTGGAGCAATAGAGGCTTTTGTTGCCCAGTGTCTGTTCTATCTGTCAGATCAATCTGGCATCTTACTCAACTGTCATCACCTTTCCACCTGAATACATCACCTGATGTATCACCTGAATACATCAATAGATGGAGTCCTCCACTGACTGAAATAGCCAGTTCCACCATAAGAATGTTATTTCTGATTTTGACCTTAAATTAGATTCCCTGTGACTCCCACTCCTCTAGCCTTGTTTGTCCTCTGTTGCCTTGTGTATTGTCACCCACTGCACAGCACCCCTTACACATCTGAAGACAACTGCAGTACTCCTTCCATGTCAATTTTCCATCACCAGGTTCAACTTTCTGATTCTATTCTCCCTTTCATTCTTCAAGTTATGTTTTCCCTCCTTTGGGTGGTTCTCATTGTCCTTGGGAAAACATTGTGCCTCAAATAGACCACAATTCCCTAGATGTTCTCTAATCAGTGTAAGAGTATAAGAGAGCTGCTATTCACTGTGAACAGGATGCTTCCTTTCCATTAGGCACAGAAATTCATCAGTTTTCACTTATTGCTTTGTTAAGGGGTGATGAATTTGTTCAATCCTTCTCTTGGTCTCTCAGCAGAAGGCAGGCAGAGGAGCAATGGGCTTGATTTCAAGAATGTCTTTTCTGCTAGAACACTGAAGAGCCTGTCAATATCTTTTCTAGGTGCATTTTGTCAACCGATATTCCAATAGACAGCCATTAGCACATCACCCTATGCTTCAGAATCACATTTGGGGGAATTTACTTTGACTGATCACAGCTTGCAGGGATCATTTGGTTCTATGGATCCAATCTTATGTTTCAAAAGCCATTTCCTATCAGTGATGATGTGTGTACCCCTTGCTCATACTGATTTGCAAAGAGCAGGATAGAAATGAGCCCTTTGGGTTTTTTTTTTTGAGACTTATCTAAAGTAAGGAACAATCTCTTTCTCCTCCTTTCCCCTACCCCACTAAAAGCCAGCCAGTGAAGATGAAAGATATCACACCTCCTAAGAAATCTGATGAAAGTAAATTGTTACTCCATTGACATATTGAGATGGCAAATTGTACAGTGCATTTTCCAGGCCCCAGCAATATGGATGTTTTTCTTTCTAAGAAAGTATCTGATTTGTGAAGTTTATTGTCCTATAGATCAGAATGTGGTGATTGGTCAGATAAACCATCAAAGCCAGAGTAATTTTGATTCTTATAATAAGTTGTGGATGTAATTTTATGAGGGCACCAAGATAAAATCCCTAAGCAGAGAACACTTAAGCATATAATTCTCTTCCATTAGAAGTTCAGTAATATAGGTAGAAAACATAGTTTAATAGACTAAAGGAAACAAAATCCAGTTGGTGACAATAACAATAGATTTTATAGAAAAATATGTGATATGAAAGAAACATGCATTGTTTGGGGCACCTGTAGTTAATTATTGCAGCTAAAGACATTAAAATCAGTTTCTTTGCTCATATATCTTCATAGACTGTTTGGCAATATTAAATGACAAAGGCTTAATAATCAAAAGTACTGAGTTAGCAAATGTTTTCTAATTTTAATAACTTCTTGTTGTAATTACCAAGTATTAGAGTGAAATGATTTAATTAGAAAGTAATCAAGAAGTGTCTACTGTTAATTGAAGGAATTATAAAAGATCTACATTTTTAATATATTTCTGGGGTAATAAAATTAGAGTTTGCCGTAATTATTTTTAAAACACTCTGATGAGGAATGTTTGATGGGGGTGCAAAGATATTTCTGAGAGAAGCACCTGCCATTGAGTACATGGTGGGGTTATAAGGTGTCATCCTTCTTGTCCAGGAAACAATAGTAATAGCAATAATAATAATGATAACAATAATGCTGTGTGCTCATGATGAGTGAGGCCCTAAGTTTAACCCCAGCACTACAAAATAATGATGATGATGAGTATAATAATAATGATAATGATAATTTTTATTCAGAATTTGCCATCCATCAGAAAAAAGTGAATCAAAGCAGAAAATAAAAAGTTAAAAAATAAAAATTCACCCATACGTCTTGTGTGTATAATACACCCCCAATGAATAATGTGAAATCATTTTGAATAAACACAGGGTAGAATTAGAAATAAGAAACTATGCTTCTAATCCCTGTTCTAAAGGCATTGGTCTGCTCACTGTCACTTGTCATTAGAACCCTCCTGTTGGCACTGTGCTCTTTTGAGGTGAGCATGTTTTCTGGAACTCCAGCATATAATATATGTTTCTACACACATTTAGTTCAGTTGAAGTGGCAAAGACCTTGATTCTTGTTTATCCTCATAATGTCCAAACATTCAAGCACTTGGCATTAGTGGGCATTTCCAGAATGGAAGTAAATGGAATAGACCTTGAGAAGCCAAGAAGAGAAACAAAGAGAACTTAACACAAATTCCACAAAAGTAGGAGTGCTTCTACTGAATGCTACAAAGATAAAATCATTCAACTTTGTACTACTTATGTGGACTTGAGGTGAGATTTGCCTTTAGGTATTTAACTGTACAAAGCAATCATTACTGCGAGCACTGGAAAATTCATCTCCTCACTAAACTCAACCATCTCCTGCTGTCCCTTCTAGGCTCATCTCTATGATATTTCTGTCTCACCATCCACAGTCTTCAGCCACAGTGAATTACCAGGGACTTAATAGTTATCTGGGATTTAATGACTCTTCTGTGTGTCTTGGACCATCAACTCCTCTTGGACTGTCATTAATCCCAGGGGCAATGGCTCAGACCATGATCATTATTGCTTTAACAAACACTTCCAGGATACTAGGAGAGTGACTTTTCATTTATCTTCCATGCAAATTCATTCTGCAGGACTGACACTGTCAGCTTAAGACACACAAGCTATTGTGTGGAAGTTTTAAAAAAAATGGTATCATTGCTCTCTGTATTTATTATATCGAAAGACAAAACTTACTTAAATATTAAAGTTCCTGGCTTTTCTAGAGACAGAGAAATTGTTGCCAACTTTCTTTTCAAAAGTTTTGTTAATATCACAAGGAGACCTTTATCTTTAAAAACTAGTGGGAAAATGAGAGGGATTGCTCTAGTAGGCAGTGAGAAATGATTCCCTTGAATAGTCAGTATTTCAAAGAATACAAAATTTAACTGATGAAAGACATATATTAAGTACCAACATCTATTGATTTAAAAATTCCTGTATTTTTCATTGATTTTTGCCTTGAGATTTGTAGATTCAACCTACAAAAGTTGTTGGTGACTACTACTGTAAAAACCAAATAAAAAACTAAGCTTATAAGTCATGTGTACTGGCACTAGGCAGCAAACTTTGCCTGTCATGTACATTTGACATGATTCACCAAAGACCCAGATTACGATTAGAAACTTTACCTTGCATTGTTATTAAAAAACATATTAAATGGATTATCATAAATAACAAAAAGAGCACGTTCAAACATACTCTTTAAGAGTATCATTTAAGCAAGAATGTGTCTGAGATAGAAATGACTAATGTTTATTTCTTAGAATGAAATTTCAGCTCTTTTACTTAATTTCAGAATCCAAGCACCTGGTTTTAAGCTATTGTTACTTTATTTAAACCAAAATATTTGTACACAAATCAGAGTTTTATGTTGCAAAGTTCACCTCCAACATTATTCTTTCACTTAATAGTCAGTGACTTTTCTCTATTTCTGTACTGCTTCCTATTCAAATATTCATTTCTTAATATTGCAGAAAGAAGATATCACATGGAATATCTCTGACTCTCATTTCTTCCTGCCACTGTCCTCACTTTCTCTATGTGTAATACATTGGACAATGTGTCTTCTATAGATGTCCCTGACTCCACAGATTCGTGACAATTATGGAGGTGGGTATATCAGAGCATTCTTATAGCACCTTGTGGTTACTTAGGGTATATGATTCAAGAGCAGAAAGTACGCTTTCAAGCTTCATTTTCAAAGAGAATCATTTCTCCTACCCATCTCCTAACAAGCCAGACAGATACACCGTGATTTTTCCTTTTCATGGCATCAAGCTCTGAGATCAATCATTCACTCATCCAATTAGTCCTTGATACTGGATTTTCAGAAAACCTTTTCAAAAATGATTGGTCCATAGAGTGAAAAAAATGAAAGTAAATGTTTCAAGGAAACGGCATGTTTAATAAGGATTCTGAGTAGCTTGTAGAACATAGAGATAGTACAGACTTCACTGTCAACCTCATTTCCATCTCCAATTATACATTAGTGTAGCAGTTTATTTATGGGTCTGTTTTCTAATATTCCTTAAACCAAATTAGGCCAGGGACAATAGTCCTTTATATTTTTTTCTATTATAGTATTTATAATCATCAATGAATAAATATGTGTAGGTTATCAGCTTTTTGTTGCTGTGATAAAAATACTCAAGAAAACAATTTAAGGGAGAAAGGATTTATTTTGGTTCACAATTTCAGAGTTTTCAGGTGATGGTCACTTGGCTTCTTTGCTTACGGGCCCATGCATGGTGAGACAGAACATTTGTGGCAGAGAGAATGTGGTGGGGCAAAGTCGTTCACTTCAGGAGGCAGAGAGAGAGTACAGAGGAAGGGGCCAGGGACAAATTAGTCTTCCAGGGCACACTCCCAGTGACATCCTTCCTCCAACCAGAGTCCATTTCCAGAAGTTTCTACCACCTCTCAAGAATTCCGTAAAATTCTGAATCCACCAGTGAATTAATCCACTGATGAAGTCAGAGCCCACATGATTCAATCACCTCTCAATGATCAGATCCACCAGCTGAGGATCAAGCTCTTTACATATGAGGTTGGTCCTTTAAAACATGTTCCCCCTTTGGGGAATATTTCATAGCTCAACAACCATAACATTGTGTATCCCTAAAAGGGTAAGATGGGTAAGACTAGGCGTTCGAGAACTGGGAGAGGCATGGACTTCCTCACAACTTGTCCAAATATGGTCATTCAGAGTTTTCCTTGTATCTTGGTGGGGAAAAGCAGACAACAACAACAACAACAAAATCCCTGATTTCAATATTTGGATACAAACTGGTGGATGTCATTTCTCAAAGAGATTTCCTAAATGACAGAGCCATGTTAGATTTTAGAAGAAAATTTAGGAATTAGGGATGAGGAATAATTCCTTAAAGAGATAATTTGAAGAAGTACCACTTCAACACACATCCTGTGAGATCATACTTCAGAAATCTACATTGTGATAGAATCTTGGATTGAAAGAGCTCCTGGAAGTAGCCTACATGAACACTGGAGGTGAAGCTTCATAGGACTTTCCCATATCAGTATTTCAGATGTTAGAGGTGGGAAAATCCAAAGAATTTTGTTGTTGTCTTCAGGTGTACCTTTTGTTGGTTAATGCTTTTTTTCATTTCTTTTACATCAAATGTGCTTCTGGCTTTTCTGCCCCTGTTCTCCTAGAGATTTTTCTGATCTTCCAAATCTTTATTGCTTTGTAGAAATGGGTAAACTCTGTGTCATAGCTGTTGTGCAAAAAAAAAAAAAAAAAAAAAAGAACCCCATAAATTTGAAAGTTTTTGCAAAGAAATTGCTGAAATTATCTCCCTCTTGTCTAAGTCCAAGGTGAAATGATTGGTGTTTAAAAGCAGAACGTGTTCAGCTGTTGCCAAAGTGATGTAGTGTAATCTTCCTGTGTTCAGAAAAGTGTACAATATAAGATTCTTTTGAAACACACTCTAGCCATAATGGAGAACATTTCTTCATATCACATCTCAATTTTCTAAAGAAAACATAGTTTGAACAAATTTGGAATAATCCAGAAGCTATTTGTAAAGTAGGTAGGTTTAAACTTCATTTCAATAATATGAATTTAAAAATGACCACATGCAGCTATATTAATTTACATAACCTAGCTTAAAATGTTTATTAAATTCCAGACACCCAAAATCAGGGGCCACTAATTTTGAAAATGGAAAAAGACTGCATTGAGTCATTTGTAAAGTTACTGACCTTCTTACTCTAGCTCAATGTCTTTCTGGGATAAATCAATCAGGCATGTGATAGCTACTTCCCTGTCCTCAGTTGACAGTGACAACGGCCAACCTAAGGGGATCACTTAACATATGAACTCAGTGGCTGATGTCATAACATCAGAATGCATGGAATTACTTTGGCGTAACCTAATTTCTTAAATGTGGTAGGTTCTTAGAAGCTACCTCAGCTTGGAGCATCCCAGAAAATAAACAAAGAAGGTGTAAGAATAAAATTAGATTTAAAAACAGTGTGTCTTTACCATTCTTTTGCTCCAAACACTGTCTCCTCTGTTTCATACAATGATTTCATCCTTGCTATACAAATAACCTGAATCAGTTTATCATTTAACCTGGTCATTTTTTAAGGAAAAATTCATGAGTCCTGAGGAGTTTGAGTGAATGACTATTAAACTGAAGCTTCACAGATGTATACTCCTGGCCCTTTCTGGCAATGTGCTTCCTCTTGGGGTTTACTGCCTCTTGAATTGCTGAGTATCAGTTTTCCTGTGTCTCTGCCTATGTCAGGTCCAGGGCACCTTGTGTTTGTTTTCAAGAGCACCAGCTAGATTAAAGCTGCAAGAAGATCTCTGAAAGAAAATGGACTTATTCTTTCTCTTGTTGGAGAACATGAGTGAGTCAGATTCATTACTAGGAAGCTAAGCTCTGTCACAGTGCTCTGTGACAAGACTCTCCTGAATATCACAGAATGTTTAGAAGCATCTGCTTACTAGATATATATTCATATTTTTAAAAAAAAGTCTCAAGATTTTGCCAAATGTCCCCTGGCAAGTATGGGAAGGGGAAAGAGGGGCAAAATTGACTCCTATTAAAAGAACTGATCTATATCTTTTATCTTTCTGAGCACTTTTATGTTGCATTGGGTTTACACAACAAAGCAATGAACACAGGTCTTGTTATCTCTACTGGACAAGAAAAGAATTGTAGTTGCAAAGGGCTTTAGGCCCTGGGCTCCATGAAAGCACTCTTTTTCCTAGGTCCTTGGGGCATAATACCTGCTCTATATGTGTGCTATGTGGAAAACTGTACTGTATGACATAATTGGAATGTAAGCTTAGAAAGGTAAAAAGAAAAACAGCAATGTGACTATGCTCACATTGAAACAGTTTTCCTCCTATTCAAAACTAAATGGATGTTGTACTTGCTCTGCCAGATGCTCCACAGACAAGAAATGTTATATACTAATTCTTGGTAATGTACCATACATCTGCATTAAGTAACTCGTTTAATTGTTTTTATTAGTTTTGAGAAGTTTAAAATCATAAACAAGTCACAAGAACCACAGCACTGTCTCCACTACTTTGAATTACTATTAACAATTTATTACTTTGTTTTTCAATTTTTAAGTTAAGAAATACAAAGAACATAATGCATTGGGTGAAAATCTCTTTGCTCCCATCCAACAGTTATTCTCTCTGTTCTTTTCTCCAGTTTCACTTGGTATCATGAATTTGATGTGCACTGTAAAGGTTCAAGTTTTACTTTACTATATTAATATAGTAAAGTATACATCTATAAATATAAATCCATAAACAATACATGCTATACCTATTTGTGCATTTTAAAATTGCTATAAGAGCAATCTATTACTTGTAGACATTTTATAACTTTTTAAAAAAGTTAACATATAATTGTGAGATTTGTCTCTCTGCTTCTTTTTTTAAAATAATTTCAATTGCAGATCACACCATAATTGTATGGATTTGTTTGTTAATGGTCATTCACTGTGGTACTGAAAAATTTTCAGTATTTCAAGCAATGCTACAGGATCCATCTCTGTATGTCCTCTTGGAACACATGTGGTAATTTTTTTCAGAGGACATAACTAGAGTTACATTTGTTTGATGACCTGGGATCCAACATAAGGAATAATTGGGGGAGGGGTAGGTAAATAAAGAAAAGACATAGCATTTTAGGAAGAAATCTGGAGTCACAGAGAGTCATACGGATTGTCATAAAATGTCTAAGGAGGGAAGAAAACAACTACAAAATCTTTGAAAACTGAACTAAGATTAGACTCACCACGCATAGGAGGAGCCTTAGAACTTGTGACCTTACCGGGTTGACAGATCACTGAAATAAACCATGAAAGCATTATCATAACCAATTGTGTTTAGTGCCAGGAATACAAATTATTTGCAAATTAGTCATATTAACAGCCTGAAGAAGAAAAAGCATGCTACCATTGCAATTGATGCAGAAAAAGCACATAAAATTATTCACCTAGATAAGAAATAAAAGAGAACGTCTTTATTCTGAAGAGGTGACTTTACAAAAACTCTACTGCTCACTTTATCCTTACTGATGAAAGACTGAATGATAAGCCTTTTAGGTGGAAAATTTTATGGAAAATGCACCCATATGCATTTTCACCAATCCTGTATTTAACCTGTGCAAACATAGACACGAAACTGTCCTTATTTGCATATTGCTTCCTTGTTGCTGAAGAAAATCCTAAGTACAATCTACAAAAATAATTCATGAATCTAAAGGTAAGTTTAGCAATTTTACACATACCAGGTTAATATATAATAATAAACTGCATTTCTTTGTATCAGCATGGCTACCAAATTTTTTTTTTAAGATATTATTTAAAAGTAATCAATAAAGGAAATTCTTGGGTGTAAATTTCACACTTGTACAGACACTGTATGCTGACCACTGCACAATGTTAATGAACCTCAGCAAATAAGACCTAATCAAGTAAAGAGATCTACCTTTATCTTAAACTGGAAGATACAATGTTGTGATAAAATTAATTATGACTAATTTTAATCAAAATCCCACACTGTGCCTTTAAAAATAGATATTGGCAATGTATTTATGAAATTTATAGAGATTGGCTAGAGGTATGGCTTAAGCAGTAGAGTGCTTACATAGTAAGTGTGAAGCCCTGAGTTCAAATACCAATCCTGCTAGAAATAAAAAATAAATAAATGTGCAGAGAAATGCAGCCAGAACAGTTTACACAGTTTGAAAGATAATAGAGAAATTGTATTAAGTCATTTTAAGACTTAATGTAAAGCTCCAGTAATTAAGACACTGGTGTTGGTAATATGATAAATATGTTAACCTATAGTAAAGATTAGAAAGTAAAAAAAAGACATAAAAATATGACTGATTTTTGAAAAAGATACAGAAGATTTTCAATAGAGAAATGTCTTTTAAATAAATGGTATAAGAATATTGAACAGTGCAGAAATTTATCATTTCCTATAGTAAAGGTTAGTGACAAAGTCACTTAGGTTAAATGTCTTTATTTTGTTTTTATTGTTGATAGATATTTCCACTGTGTATTTCTCTAAATCCATCAAAAACATTCTTTAGGAAGAATGTTAAGGACTTTCTTTTATTCTTTTTGGTAGTAGTAATGTTTGAACTCAGAGCCTTACACTTGCTAGGCAAGCATTCTACTGCTCAAGCCACAAGCCCAATCCTTTTTGCTTTGCTTTATTTTTCAGATAGGGTCTGGCTTTTGTCTGGGGATGGCCATGGATCATGGTCCTCCTACCTGTGACTGGCACAAAGTGAGATTACAGGTGTGTATTACTATACCCACCTTGCTTATTGAAATAGGAATCTCATTAACTTTTGCCTGGGCTGGACTTGAACCAAGATCTTCCTATCTCTGCCTCCTGAGTAGCTGGGATTACAGGTGTGAGCCACCATTCCCAGAAGGTTTAAGAACTTTCAATGTGTTGTTCCATGATCATCCACCCTTGATAGTTTCTGGTAAAAAAGTCAGTAGTTAAAAATTGCTATTTCCCTTTATAAAAATTCCTGTTATCTCTAGCTAAATTTAAGATTTTTCTCTTTTATTTACTGTAATTTTGAATGTGCCTAAGAATGTTATTCTTCCTAATTATATTTCTTGGTAATTGCTGAGATTATTGAATATATAAATTTTGGGTATTATGATAATTTTGAAATGACTTTTTTCTGTCTATGAACTGAAAGTATAACAAAATGAATTTTAATTTTCAGAAAATAATGAAGCAGATTGAAAATTTGTGTGAACATGAAAGACCATTTTTATTTTCTTTAAATTCTTTAAAATACCTAAAAGTATATAAAACAAAATCATAACATTTTATGTGGCAAATGAACTTCCATTGTTGCTAAGTTTCATTTTAAGTGAATGATTGCATCATCATTTAGATGTATGCAGATTATAAAAATTTAGAGTTGTGTTTCCTAAAAAAATCATTAGAAAATACTGCACAGAAGCATGACTAAAATCCATTGTGTAAATTGAAACAATAATTATAAAATGAGACAAACAACTAAACAAAAGGTAAAAAGTAGGAAAAACTAAACAGAGGTCCATTATGTAATTGGCAACAGCATATAAATGGATTTATGGATGAATAAAAATTGGTAACCAAATGAGATGAGATGATGCAAATATAATAAATTCAATTGGTTACTATAAAAATTCTCTCAACTTTTTTATGTGGTGTTTGAAAATGTTGGGAATCACTCTTACCCCCAAAATATGTGAGACTATATGATCCCCAAAGCACAATTAGTGATCTTCATTTATTAGATATATTAATTTTTAAACATACATACACATTCCTTTCAAACACACATGGAATATTTACAAAAGTAATGTGTAATAAGTCTCAACACAGTTCTCAACAAAGACCTGAGAATTAGTATTATGTAGATTACTTTCCCTGTGTAATGAAAATAAGTATCAGTAGAAAACTGTAATAAGTTATATTATTTCAGAAAATAAAAGGCATAAATCTCAATAGTCCATATATTAAAAAGTAATTATAATATTACAAAATATTCAGAAGTGAAAAACAATAAAAACACCTCTGAGATGCAATGAAACTGTGTTTTAGAGGGAAATCTAAAATCTATAATCTGACATGCATATGTCAAATAGGAAATAATTTTAATTAATGTTCTGGGTATGCAAATTTTAAAAATCACTAATTAAAACACATGGGAAATTAGAGCTAATATCATAAACTAATAAAATAGAAAACATGAAAAGGAAACAATAAACCAAACCAAAGTTTTTTCTTTAAAATAAGAAATTTTGCTCACTTCCAGCAAAATTTGTGAGCGTTGGCAACACACACACACACACACACACACACACACACACACACACACACAAAGTGAGAGAGGCATGCGAACACATGGAGTATGTACTGTATATATATAAAATGTGAGCACATAGTTCTAAACAATTTGAAAATGTATATGAGAAATTTAACAAAAATGTATAATTTTCTACTGACAAGTGAAACTTGCCAAAATTTCAACAATAAATATTTTTATATATTTTATATCACCAACATCTCAGTTAACTAGGAAATAAGCAGAGAAATATTGTGTAAGCTCTTTACCAAAATATCTGACACTTTTTTTTGTTTTTAAAAAAAGCTTTCAGAAAAAGAATAGAAAAAAAGAGACATTTTAACTCTCTAAGGTGGTTAGTGTAAATTTAGCAATAAGATGAATAAAGATAGCATAATAAATTTATAGACCCTTAAATATACGTGTAAAATATACCAAATAAAATACTAGGCAATAAAATTCAGCAGCATATAAAACTAAGAGCTGCAACAACCGCACCAGTACATCCCAAGATGTAAAGAGATTTTAATCACAGAATATTTATCAATAAATATGGATAAATGCAATTCTCCATATTAATAGTTATAGTAAAATATCTATATTATCAACTCAACAGATGAAAGAAATTTTGAATAAAATTAACAAGCTGTTCTTAATTTTAAGTATGTATGAACAATACCAATGGAAACAAACTTCTTAAACACCTATAGCAAAAGTCACTTCCTGGAATTTCACTCTCATGAAATTCCAGAACAATCAAGCTATCACCATCAAGTTCTAAATAAAAGAATAACAAAAAAAGAAAAAAGAACACAGGTAAAGATTGGAAGGGAACAAACAAAACACATTGTCTTTATTGGTGAATTTTGTAGTTTTCTATGCTGAAAATCCATTAAATTTATGTAGGCAAATAATAAACTTTAAAAAATTAAGAATGTTCTTGTTCATTAGCATTAATGTAAAAGAAAAATGTAACTTCTTTTCAGTTCTTACCCTCTAATGTTTATTCTGTCACATTGAATCAGCTTGGGCTCTGGTACAATGTGGAATGGAAACATGAAGACAGGTCTCTTTGTTTCCGCTAACATTCATGAACCAGATTCTAAACTTTCATAACTAAGTCGCATGTTTGCTGTGCATGTTTGAGAGATACAATTTAAGGATAGTCCTCATTAAGTTTTCCTAGTTATAAAATAAAAATAAAAAAAAAAGTTTTCCTAGTTAGGTAGGCTTTTTTAAAATTATGAATGAATGAATTTTTAAAATTATGAATGATTTTTTTACATTGAATCAGATGGTCGTATCATTTTCTTTCAACTGTTAATATACATAATAAATTCATGTTTCTGGTTTTGAGATATTGCTTTCCTGAATAATTACTACCTATAATGATATAACCTTTTAAAATGCACACAAAATTCAAATTCTGTTGGCTTATCTAGGTGTTTTGTGTCTATACTAATAATGAGAGTAGTTACATTTTAATTTTTTTGAAATCCCCTCGTTACTTTTGGTGACAAAGTTATATATATAATTAAAAAACCTTTTTTGTTTTCTTCTCTTTGAAATAATTTGTATAATGGATTATCTTCTCTTTGGCTCCCACATGGTAATTTTACTGGAGTATTTTTCTGTACTTTATAGTTTATGCCTTTATTGTCATTGTTATAAAGTTTTTAAGTATTGTTCTTTCATAGTTAAAAATGATATTTGCATTTTAATTTATGTACAGTTTGTTCCAAATATTTCTAAAAGACTGGTCTATTGTTTTTAAATCTCATATATCTGTTGATTGATTCCCTTATTAATTACTAATTTTTTTAAAATTTTGCCTATTTCAGTATTTTCTCACTACTTGTTCAAGTTAGTTTACTTATCTTATTAATTTTTTTCCAAAGAAGCAGCTTTTAAAAAATTTTGTTGATCCTCTGCATTGCTTCTTTGTTTTTTTCTACTTAATTATAAACATTATAAAAGAGTAGCTAATTGATTAATTAATTTCTGATCTTATCATAGTTATTTCCTTCTACTTTCTTTAGGTTTATTCATTTCCTTATCAGGCTTTTCAGTTAAAACTTAACTCATTTGTTTTCAATCATAGTTTTTAATTAATGCTTTCATAGCTAAATGTTACTTTTAAAACATTTTTTCCATTGTAATTTCTTTCTTAGCTCACAAGCTACTTAACAATCATTATATCAATCCAAACTTTACTTACTAACTTACTCCTGTTAATTTTTTATTTAATGGTATTGTAGTCAATGAATATAGCCTTCATGGTACTGACAGGTACTTTATGATTCATTCATATATATAGTGAATTAAAAAATGTTTTATATGTACTTAAAAATAACATGTAATCTTTACATATTTTTGGAGCAGAATTCTACAAATCTCTAACAGACATTTTTATTTCATTGTTCAAAACTTCCATATTGGTAAAGATTTCTTGTCATTTTCATGTGTCAATCTATGGTAGATCTGCTTTGAATTTTCCTCTGTAATTATATATTAGTCATTTGTTCTGAAAATTCTGTCAGTCTTATCATGATGTATTTCCTCACGGAACAACCCTCTCCTCTACCTTATTAATTTAAAAATTATTTTTGGTTTTTACAGTAAAGGTTAAATTTATTTATAATGCATAGCAAATTAAATTTGCTCATTAAAAATCCATTTCTGTGCTCACGATTATGAATCTTACCTTTAAGTACATGTTCTTCTTGCTGAAGTGAATACCTTAATGAGAGCCTATAGGTAATGAACTCACTTATAGTTGTATACTGAAATTGTCTTTATAACAAAGCTGGAGTGTTGTTTACATCCTTCTGCACACCTTTTCCCTACTCAGATCTCTTGACCCCCTTCATGGCTACTTTTTTCTGTATCATTTCCCTGACTCTGTTCTTACTAATATCCAGAAATGACTTGCCTTGCCAAATCCAATTAAATGTTCTATGAACATTTTTATGGCCTATGAACAGCTTTAGTTTACCATTTCTTCCTCTTTGACATGCATTCCACATTTCATTTTCATGATACTGCTCTTCACAATACTACTAGCAGACTTGCTCTTTTTCTCCCTTGCTAGCTTTGAACAGCAAGCCACCATGTTTCAAGGGGGCTATGTGACAAGATAGCCTTTAATTGTTGAAAGTGTCCTCTGGCCAATACCCAACAAGGAGCCTTGGATTTCAGTGTTACAACTGCAAGGAAGTGGATTTTGTAAGCTGCTCTTGGAAGTAGACTGCTACCAGCTGAACCTGTGTATGAAAACCATCCCTGGCCTATACTGTGATTATGGCTTTGTAGAGGACCCAATTAAGCCACACTAAGACTTATGATTCACATAAGCTGTCAAATGATAAATTCTCAGTTTTTAAGCCATGAAGATTGGGAAAATTTATAATACACAAAGAAAATGAATAAAATACTGCAAACTTGGTGATCTCAATGGATCGTATGGGGAATTCTGGCTTCTTTTTTTAAAAAAAATTATTAGCATGTAACAGTTATACAGGGAGATACACTGCAATATTTACATATGTGCTTACAATGTATCTTAGATTTTTTTTTCATTTTTCTTTTATTATTCATATGTGCATACAAGGCTTGGTTCATTTCTCCCCCCGCCCACACCCCCTCCCTTACCACCCACTCCGCCCCCTCCCACTCCCAACCCAATACCCAGCAGAAATTATTTGGCCCTTATTTCTAATTTTGTTGTAGAGAGAGTATAAGCAATAATAGGAAGGAACAAGGGTTTTTGCTGGTTGAGATAAGGATAGCTTTACAGGGCATTGACTCACATTGATTTCCTGTGCGTGGGTGTTACCTTCTAGGTTAATTCTTTTTGATCTAACGTTTTCTCTAGTACCTGTTCCACTTTTCCTATTGGCCTCAGTTGCTTTAAGGTATCTGCTTTAGTTTCTCTGCATTAAGGGCAACAAATGCTAGCTAGTTTTTTAGGTGTCTTACCTATCCTCACCCCTCCCTTGTGTGCTCTCGCTTTTATCATGTGCTCATAGTCCAATCCCCTTGTTGTGTTTGCCCTTGATCTAATGTCCATATATGAGGGAGAACATACGATTTTTGGTTTTTTGAGCCAGGCTAACCTCACTCAGAATAATGTTCTCCAATTCCATCCATTTACCAGCGAATGATAACATTTCGTTCTTCTTCATGGCTGCATAAAATTCCATTGTGTATAGATACCACATTTTCTTAATCCATTCATCAGTGCTGGGGCATCTTGGCTGTTTCCATTACTTGGCTATGTGAATAGTGCCGCAATAAACATGGATGTGCAGGTGCCTCTGGAGTAACAGTCTTTTGGGTATATCCCCAAGAGTGGTATTGCTGGATCAAATGGTAGATCGATGTCCAGCTTTTTAAGTAGCCTCCATATTTTTTTCCAGAGTGGTTGTACTAGTCTACATTCCCACCAACAGTGTAAGAGGGTTCCTTTTTCCCTGCATCCTTGCCAACACCTGTTGTTGGTGGTGTTGCTGATGATGGCTATTCTAACAGGGGTGAGGTGGAATCTTAGCGTGGTTTTAATTTGCATTTCCTTTATTGCTAGAGATGGTGAGCATTTTTTCATGTGTTTTCTGGCCATTTGAATTTCTTCTTTTGAGAAAGTTCTGTTTAGTTCACATGCCCATTTCTTTATTGGTTCATTAGTTTTGGGAGAATTTAGTTTTTTAAGTTCCCTGTATATTCTGGTTATCAGTCCTTTGTCTGATGTATAGTTGGCAAATATTTTCTTCCACTCTGTGGGTGTTCTCTTCAGTTTAGAGACCATTTCTTTTGATGAACAGAAGCTTTTTAGTTTTATGAGGTCCCGTTTATCTGTGCTATCTCTTAGTTGCTGTGCTGCTGGGGTTTCATTGAGAAGGTTCTTACCTATACCTACTAACTCCAGAGTATTTCCTACTCTTTCTTGTATCAACGTAAGTGTTTGGGGTCTGAAATTAAGATCCTTGATCCATTTTGAGTTAATCTTGGTATAGGGTGATATACATGGATCTAGTTTCAGTTTTTTGCAGACTGCTAACCAGTTTTCCCAGCAGTTTTTGTTGAAGAGGCTGCTATTTCTCCATAGTATATTTTTAGCTCCTTTGTCAAAGATAAGTTGCTTATAGTTGTGTGGCTTCATATCTGGATCCTCTATTCTGTTCCACTGGTCTTCATGTCTGTTTTTGTGCCAGTACCATGCTATTTTTATTGTTATTGCTTTGTAATATAGTTTGAAGTCAGGTATTGAGATACCTCCTGCATTGTTCTTTTGACTGAGTATTGCCTTGGCTATTCGTGGCCTCTTGTATTTCCATATAAATTTAACAGTAGATTTTTCAATCTCTTTAATGAATGTCATTGGAATTTTGATGGGAATTGCATTAAACATGTAGATTACTTTGGGTAGTATCAACATTTTTACTATGTTGATTCTACCAATCCATGAGCATGGGAGATCTCTCCACTTTCTATAGTCTTCCTCAATCTCTTTCTTCAGAAGTGTATAGTTTTCCTTGTAGAGGTCTTTCACATGTTTTGTTAGGTTTATACCTAGGTATTTGATTTTGTTTGAGGCTATTGTAAATGGAATTGTTTTCATACATTCTTTTTCCGTTTGCTCATTGTTAGTGTATAGAAATGCTAATGATTTTTCTATGTTGATTTTATATCCTGCTACCGTGCTATAGCTATTGATGATGTCTAGAAGCTTCTGAGTAGAGTTTTTTGGGTCTTTAAGGTATAAGATCATGTCATCTGCAAATAGGGATATTTTGACAGTTTCTTTACCTATTTGTATTCCTTTTATTCCTTCTTCTTGCCTAATTGCTCTGGCTAGGAATTCCAGTACTATGTTGAATAGAAGTGGAGATAGTGGGCATCCTTTTCTGGTTCCTGATTTTAGAGGGAATGGTTTCAGTTTTTCTCCATTAAGTATAATGCTGGCTGTAGGTTTGTCATATATAGCTTTTATAATGTTGAGGAACTTTCCTTCTATTCCTAGTTTTCTTAGAGCTTTTATCATGAAATGATGTTGGATCTTATCAAAGGCTTTTTCTGCATCTGTTGAGATGATCAAGTGGTTTTTGTCTTTGCTTCTGTTAATGTGGTTTATTACGTTTATTGATTTTCGTATGTTGAACCACCCCTGCATCCCTGGGATGAAGCCTACTTGGTCGTGGTGAATAATCTTTTTGATGTGTTGCTGAATTCAGTTTGCCATTATTTTGTTGAGGATTTTTGCATCAATGTTCATTAAGGAGATTGGCCTATAGTTCTCCTTTTTGGAGGTGTCTTTGCCTGGTTTTGGGATAAGTGTAATACTGGCTTCATAAAATGTGTTTGGCAGTTTTCCTTCCCTTTCTATTTCGTGGAACAGTTTAAGGAGGGTTGGTATCAGTTCTTCTTTAAAGGTCTGATAGAATTCAGCAGAGAATCCATCAGGTCCTGGACTTTTCTTTTTGGGGAGACTCTTGATTGCTGCTTCAATTTCATTTTGTGTTATAGGTCTATTCAGGTGATTAATTTCCTCTTGGTTCAGTTTTGGATGATCATATGTATCTAGAAATCTGTCCATTTCTTTTAGATTTTCAAATTTATTTGAATATAGGTTCTCAAAGTAGTCTCTGATGATTTCCTGGACTTCCATGGTGTTTGTTGTTATCTCCCCTTTTGCATTCCTAATTCTACTAATTTGGGTTTTTTCTCTCCTCATTTTAGTCAGGTTTGCCAGGGGTCTATCGATCTTGTTTATTTTTTCAAAGAACCAACTTTTTGTTTCATTAATTCTTTGTATGGTTTTTTTGGTTTCTATTTCGTTGATTTCAGCTCTTATTTTTATTATTTCTCTCCTTCTATTTGTTTTGGGATTTGCTTGTTCTTGTTTTTCTAGGAGTTTGAGATGTATCATTAGGTCATTGATTTGGGATCTTTCAATCTTTTTAATATATGCACTCATGGCTATAAACTTTCCTCTCAAGACTGCCTTAGCTGTGTCCCATAGGTTCCGGTAGGTTGTGTTTTCATTTTCATTGACTTCCAGGAACTTTTTAATTTCCTCTTTTATTGCATCGATGATCCACTCTTCATTAAGTAATGAGTTATTTAGTTTCCAGCTGTTTGCATGTTTTTTGTCTTTGTTGTTGAGTTCTACTTTTACTGCATTATGATCAGATAGTATGCATGGTATTATTTCTATTTTCTTATATTTGCTGAGGCTTGCTTTGTGCCCTAGGATATGATCTGTTTTGGAGAAGATTCCATGGGCTGCTGAGAAGAATGTATATTGTGTAGAGGTTGGATGAAATGTTCTGTAGACATCTACTAGGTCCACTTGATCTATTGCATATTTTAGATCTTGGATTTCTTTATTGAGTTTTTGTTTGGATGACCTATCTATTGATGATAATGGAGTGTTAAAGTCTCCCACAACCACTGTGTTGGCGTTTATATATGCTTTTAGGTCTTTCAGGGTATGTTTGATGAAATTGGGTGCGTTGACATTGGGTGCGTACAGATTGATGATTATTATTTCCTTTTGGTCTATTTCCCCTTTTATTAGTATGGAATGTCCTTCTTTATCTCGTTTGATCAATGTAGGTTTGAAGTCTACTTTGTCAGAGATAAGTATTGCTACTCCTGCTTGTTTTCGGGGGCCATTGGCTTGGTAAATCTTCTTCCAGCCTTTCATCCTAAGCATATGCTTATTTCTGTCGGTGAGATGAGTCTCCTGTAAGCAACAAATTGTTGGATCTTCTTTTTTAATCCATTTTGTCAAACGGTGTCTTTTGATGGGTGAATTAAGTCCATTACATTAAGCGTTAGTACTGATAGGTATGTGGTGATTCCTGCCATTTAGTTGTCTTAGTTGTTTGAAGGTTTGATTGTGTGTACTTAACTTGATGTTACTCTCTACTGTCTTGCTTTTTCTTATCCTGTGGTTTGGTGCTGCTTGCCTTTTCATGGTTAAGTTGGGTGTCACTTTCTGTGTGCAGGATCCCTTGCAGAATCTTTTGTAATGGTGGCTTTGTGGTCACATATTGTTTTAGTTTCTGCTTATCATGGAAGACTTTTATTGCTCCATCTATTTTGAATGATAGCTTTGCTGGGTAGAGTATCTTGGGGTTGAAGTTATTTTCATTCAGTGCCCGGAAGATCTCACCCCACGCTCTTCTTGCTTTTAATGTTTCTGTTGAGAAGTCTGCTGTGATTTTGATGGGTTTACCTTTGTATGTTACTTGTTTTTTCTCTCTTACAGCCTTCAATATTCTTTCCTTAGTTTCTGAACTTGTTGTTTTAATGATGAGATGTCGTGGAGTAGTTCTATTTTGATGTGGTCTGTTTGGTGTCCTGGAGTCCTCTTGCATTTGTATGGAATATCTTTCTCTAGATTTGGGAAATTTTCCGTTATTATTTTGTTGAATATATTATGCATTCCCTTCGCTTGAACCTCTTCTCCTTCTTCGATGCCCATGATTCTCAAGTTTGGTCTTTTGATGGAGTCGGTGAGTTCTTGCATTTTCTTTTCACAGGTCTTGAGTTGTTTAATTAATAGTTCTTTGGTTTTTCCTTTAATTACCATTTCATCTTCAAGTTCTGAGATTCTGTCTTCTGTTTGTTCTATTCTGCTGGATTGGCCTTCCGTTTTGTTTTGCAGTTCTCTTTTGTTCTTTTTTCTGAGGTTTTCCATATCCTGGCAGTTTTCTTCTTTATTGTTGTCTATTTTTGTCCTGAGTTCATTTATCCATTTATTCATTGTGTTCTCTCTTTCACTTTGGTGTTTATACAGTGCTTCTATGGTTTCCTTTATTTCTTCTTTTGCTTTTTCAAATTCTCTATTTTTATTGTCTTGGAATTTCTTGAGTGTCTCCTGTACATTTTGGTTGATCCTATCCAGTATCATCTCTATAAAATTCTCATTGAGTATTTGTAGTATGTCTTCTTTTAAATTATTCTTGTGGGCTTCATTGGGTCCTTTGGCATAGTTTATCTTCATTTTGTTGGAGTCTGGATCTGAGTTTCTGTTCTCTTCATTCCCCTCTGGTTCCTGTACTAATTTTTTGCTGTGGGGAAACTGGTTTCCCTGTTTTTTCTGTCTTCCCGTCATTGTCCTTGGTGTTGTTACTGTCCCTGTACTGTGTGTAATTAAGTATTTTCTAGCTTGTAATAATAACAATGGTAGTATTTAGAATGGAAGAGTGAGCTGAGATGGAAAGCAAGCAGTTAAAGAAAAGGGGAAAACAAATATACAGACAAGAGGGAGAAAGCAGAACAAGGTATCAGACAAGAGAGTTTCAAAGGTATAAACAGGGAGTGTTAGTGTACTAATTGACAGTAAGCTGAACAGACATTAGAGAGACAGAGAGAGGATTGAAAATCAAAGATAAAAAAAATAAAAAATAAGTAAATGAAAGTAATATCTATATATAAAAATGAATTAAAATAAAATGGAAAATAGAAAATTAAAAAAAAAAAAAACAAAAAACTTCCAAGTTTATATGTATGCAGTTTCAGTCTTAATAATTTGGGTGTCCGTCTCAATCTCCAGTCCTGGAGTTGGTGCCTCAGATGTTGTTCTGTAGTTGTCTCATCAAAGGGGATGCATAAAGTAGAACAAAACTACACACTCACACACACACACACACACACACACACACACAAAAAGCCCCACCAAGTGTCCCCAGTTCAAATGCAATACAGTTTCAGTAAGTTTTTCGGCCTGCAGGTGTAATTCGGATGTTCTGTCATCAAAGGTAGGGAGAAAAAGAAAAAAAAGCGTCTGGAGACAGTTCTGAGAGTGGTATCTGCAACTGTGGCTTGCCTGCCTGCTGCTCTCAGCCTGTAGCTGGCGGCGTTATTTATGCAGATCTCTGGGGTGATCTAGCACTCACCTGGTCGCACAGGCTTTGTTTGCTCAGAGTTCTCCTGTGCGGGAGCCTCTGCTACAGGCTTTCCCCTTTCCAAGCACTGGGAAAGGTGACACTGCCCCGCGTTGTCAGGCCTGCGTGTTTATTTACAATTCATGTGGGAGGTGGGTCTTCCCCCCTCTCCTGTGCAGTTTTCCTCCCACTGCCACTTTCAGAAGCTTTCCTGCTCCTGCTTACTGGGCGGTGCTGCTGCTCCTGCCGGCTGCCATGTTTGTTTACAGTTCATGTGGGAAGTGGGTCTTCCCTCCTCTCACAAGCTTCTCCGCTCCTGGTTGCTGGGCGCGCGCCCCGCTCCCGCCAGAGGCTCTCCGGCCCGCCTGGCTTGTTTATTTACAGTCCCGGGAAGGATTCCCTTCTCCCAATCTTCAGCACTCAGGGCGCCCCACCCTCTTTCCAGTGTGTCTTAACTGTTCTTATTGCTTATTACTCAGTTTCTCTTTTTTTTTTCCCGGGTGGAGGTCAGTCTGTCCAGGGGGCTATGCTGCTCTGGCCCAGGCTTGTCTGTGGGAGTACCGTGGTACCGCAAAGCTCACCTGGTCCGCGTCTTCCCAAGCCATATGGGTGCCGGCCACTGGCAGCCCTGGGGGCCCTCCTGGTTTCTCCATTTAATGTGAAGTGGAGATTCTCTGCACTGGCTGGAGATGTGGAGGGGTCAAAGTTATGCCTTTTCTTGGTGATTATGCCTGCAAAGTGTGTCTCCAGCGTCTCTCCAAGATTTCACTATAGGAGGGTCGCTTTCTGCTTCCTACCTCTAGCCACCATCTTGGAATTCCTGTATCTTAGATTTACCCCCTGCCTTATTGTCCCTCATCTTCCTGCTTCCCTTCTCAGAACAATTTCAACAGGCTTCATCTTTCTATTTTCATATACGTATACAAAACACATCCATCCTATTTACCCTTGGTCACCCTTTCTTTATGTGCTCGTCCCTTCCACTGTACCCATTCCTGGAAGAAATCTATTTTGCCCTCCCGTTCTTCATTTTGTTTTAAGTGTATATTGACAGTCTGAGGGAGTATCACCATGATACTTCAAGCCTTGTGTATACCATGCTTTAATCAAATACCTCCTCCTTTACTTACTCTTTCTCTATCACCATGCTCCCCTAATATTCAAGAACTTATTGTATGTTATGTTATAACAATATAATGTATATAAACTCAAGTATGTTGTTGTGTGAGGCAGTTCTTTGTTTTAATTCACTGCTGAGTAGTATTTTATTGTGTGAACACACCATAATTTCTTTACCCATCCTACTGTTAATGGATATTTTAATTGTTTCCAGTTTGGTTGTTATGAATAAAGCTGTGGCAAATAGTCTTCTATATATTTTAGGTAGATATAAACTTCCATTTTAATTGAATATATATCCATAAATTATATTTTTGAGTCACAAGTTATACATATGTTTAAGTTTTAAAAAATATTGCCAAACTATTTTCTAAAGTGGTCAAAGATGATGTGCAACTTAGTCAATCAATGAATAAGAATTCTAGTTACTTCAAGCCTTTGCCAATCCTTGATATTGATAACCTAAGATTTAGACATTCTTCTGGTGTGTAATAGTATCCTATAGAGGCTTTAATGCTCCTTTCTGTGACGATTAATTATGTTAATGTTCATTGTAAACTGTGACCTATAAAAATGCCATTTCAGTATGTTTTTGGTGAAGTACCTGTTCAAATACTTTGTCTACTAGTTTATTGCATTGCTTTTCTTTCTCTTATTGATTTTTAGACCTTTTAAATATATTGTAGATAGGAGATTTTATCAGTGTATGTGTGCAAACATCTAGTTTGTGCTACCTTTTTACTAGCATGAAAGTTAAAACAGTAAGTTTTTATGAGCAAACATAAGAAAATATATATTCATTACCTTGGAAAAGCTAAACATTTATTAACCATCACAAAAAGGCACAATACCGAGAAAAATATTGACATATTGAAGTTCTAAACCTATTTTAATATACCTATTTTAATATCTCCTTACAAATTTTAAGTAATCCCTCCTTTCCTTTGGCTGTTGTTGTTATATGTATTCATTTTGTCCAATAGAGATTTATTTCCTCAAATTTTTTTGCTTATAATTATTATTATCAATACTTGGTAGAATCTGTTTTCTATTGGAACTCAGCCATTTCTGGATTGTGGAAAAATCCCTTAAAACAGACTATTCTTTTGTTACTCTAGGATTTCACTAGTTATAGATGAATTTTATGTGTAGTTCTAATTTTGGGTCTCTACCTACATATAGTTGAAACTCACATCTATACTTGTATGCTTGAGTATCTAACATTTTTTGAGTAATCACACCCATAACCTCAGGAAAATGATGATTCACTACTGTTTCTGTAGGATAGTGGATAGGATATTTTAGTTCCCATTTCATGGACAAGAACGTATTTGGAAACTCCCAGGTTTTATACTTCAGTTCCAGTTCCCACGTGGTAATGGGCTGTGACTATATTTCTCCAGTATGAGTGAGAGGCAATTCTGAATCAGTTCAGATTTCAAATTCCTACTTTGTGTTTAACTCTGTGTTTCCAAAACAGAGAGATTTTAGGGCTATCCTTAATTATATATTGAAAAATATATTGTAATAAATTATGGACACATCTTTTCAGAGTCTTAGTCATCTCTGCATCCATAGCCCAAGTACAGACCTCACCCATAGTTTACTGACTGTGTGAATGAGTTAAGATTAAATTTTAGCTCTAGTGCAGACTGAAGTATGAGGAAGATATAGTTGGAATCCATTTTCCTGAAGACTGTATTTAGAATGATGCCATTCTCATTTGTGTAAGTTATGACCATTTGACAAGAGTCCATGAGAAAGAATATGATAACCTTTTTGTCAATACCATGGATGTGTCAATAATGGAAAAACTGCTGTGCAGCCTGTCCTGGGAACAACAAAGCAGACAATACCCATTATCCTTGTGTCATTTCCTGGTTGAGGACATAAAAACAGATCAAGGCAAAACCCAGTGCATCTTTAAATTAGTGGCACAGATCGATGCCCATATATCTTAGTGTCATGTTTCATTATGTTGAACTATTTATGTCATCGTAACCCAAGGCATCTTAATGCAACCTGACATCCAGGTTATGTTGCATTAAAAAAAATAGAGGCTGTTGCACTTTGTTAATGGGTTGGAAAGTATACCAGGACCCCTTTTTTCTACTCAGTAAGGTGTTATTACATGCTGTATGTATGTGAGTGTGTAGAGGTTACAGTTCTGTATTAAAGGTTGAAAGGTCAGAGACCTCAAACATAAGCCTTTCAGAAATATTTCTTTAGTTTTGTATTTTATGTCTGATATTCCAGGTTTGTTTTAGGGCAGTAAAACTATCCTTCATAATGGAGTTTATAGATGACCACTTAAATTAGGCCAATCTCCCATCAATTCTATAAGTGAAAATACTGCTTATCTTTAAAGATTTTACTTAAATACTATGCCTCCTAGTGTACTTTTTCTTCTTACCATTTAGTTTTCTTCTCTCTTTTCTGAATTTTCTTAGCAAATCATGTCTATTAAATATTTTTATATCTTAATAATAAAGATTTTTGAAACCACCTCAGTTTTCTCAGGATAGGGAATAGTTTGCTGCAGTTTAGTGATTTCCTAATCTTAAATATCCATAAAAATTTTGGAAATGTTTAGAATTATAACAATGTAATACCTTGTTATATTGCCAATGTGATACAATGTGTCTAGGGTAAAAATCAGTAGTATGTCTTTATAACAAAAGGATGCCATACTTAGGCACTGAATAGACAAATGGCTCAAAACCAAAGCTAAGAGATAGAGGGGGCATATCAAAGCTGCTAGTTAAAAACAGCACATTATATACAGCATAACAACAATATGAAAGATGGTTGATTTTTCATCAGAAATGATGAAGGCCTGAAGACAATGGAATGGTGGTCTTCAAAATGCATAAAGAAAAACAAAAAGAACCTGCTTATCAAAAATCTACAGTGCAGTGAAAGTATCCTTAAAAATGAAGACCAAATAAAGGTATTTACACATAAACAATAACCAGAAAATTTGTTGCTGGTGCACCTGCACTGGAAGAAATACTAAGTGTAATCAATCCATTACACTGAAGAAAAATGTTATCAGATGGAAATTTAGTACTATAAGAAGAGATGAAAAGCATTAACCTGGTAAATATATGAAAAGGAACTTTTCTTTAAAGGACAAATGACTTAAAGCAAAAATGACACTAAAATGGAATTAACACACGTAGAGATAAAAGTATGACAATAATACACTTGTGACACTGGCAGCATGAAGTATGAAGTGTAAGTTGGTAAAATGTTAATTGTAAGGGTGGTTTGGTGAACTAAGGATGCACACTGCAATGTCTACAGCAGTAAGGAAAATAACAAAATGCAACATAGTTAAAAGCCAATAGAAGAAATAAAAGAGAATGCTAAAACTACACCCATCAAAAAGTAGATTAAAAATCCCAGATAAATAGTAAATAACCAGTCATGGTGGTGCACACAAGTAAACAACTTGGTGAAGAGGATGAAGCGGGAGGATCATGAGTTCAAGACCAGCCTGAGCTACACTTTAGGGTTGGAGGTATAGCTCAAGAAGTAGAGCATTTGCTTAGCAAGCGGGGAAGCCTTGAGTTCAAACATCAGCACTGGCCCCCTAAAATCATAAATAGTAAATAAATAACAATGTGATAGATTTAACCTTAATCATATGAATAATTACCTTAAATGAAAATGAAATAAACACTCAAAAAGCAAAGGTTGTTGGATTGGATATAAAAGTAAAATATGTACTGTTGATGACAGACAATTTGAATGTAAACAGGGTGAATGTAAAAAGATGGAATATACAATAAATGAAATCATTGATGCAGTACAAGCAAGCAAAAAAGTCATTTAGAGTAGGGAGAAGCTGCACATCCTTACCAGCCAACCTGACTTCACCAACATTAACAAAACAGCACACCCAACAATTAGAGAATGCATATTATCTTCAAGCACACACAGAACATTCAAACCAAGAGAGATCATATATTGGTTGCTAAAGTGCATCTCATAAATTTCAAGAGACTGAAATCTTACATTTTCTGGCCACTATGGGATTAAATTGAAAACCATTAATAACAAGTCATAGAGAAAAAGATCCAAATATTTGGAAATTAAAGAACACATTTCTAAATAACCAATGGGTCAAAGAGGAAATTGTAAGAGAAATTAGAAAATATTTTTGAATGATTATAATGTGACACTGAACATTTTCGTGCTTCATGGATGCTGACCATGAAAAATGTGGTCTTGATGGGTAAAACTAAGAAGCTTGACAATGCTGCTTTCATGTGTTGCTGGCAGAACTCTAAAGTAGTACAACTACTTGTGAAAAATAGATTGGTCCTTTCCTTGGACAGTACTGGAATTTGAACTCAAGGGCTTGCACTTGATAGGCAAGGGCTCTACCACTTGAGGCACACACCAGCTCTTTTTGCTTTTTAGGTTATTTTTCAGATAAGGTCTAGTACTTTTTCCCCAGGCTGGCCTTGGACTGGGATCTTCCTACCTATGCCTCCTGCATGGCTGGAATTAGATACATATACCATCATGCTTGACTTAATTGTTGAGATGGAGTCTCCCTAAATTTTTGCCTGGGCTGACCTTGAACTGTGATCCTCCTGACCTTTACCTCCTGAGTAGCTGGGATTATAGGTATGAGCCACTGTGTCCACTCACCTGTCATTTCTTTTAAACATAAACATATACTTACTATATAGCTATTAACCTTTTTTATTTTACACTAAGTCCTGTAGTGTGTACTGAATGGTTATTCAGTCTAGCACATATACACATACCATACTGTATGGTTATCTTTTCCTCATGTGGTTCTTCTCTTTTCAGTAATACTGTAAACACTTAACAAAAATAGTTCTGCTCTTCAGACTCTTAGAGTCTGTCTTCCTCTCCCATCTGCTAGTTAAAAGTCAAACACTCAGTAATATGTTTTTAGATTCGAACACAGGTTTGGGGGGTAGGTGAAAGTTTGAATCTCAGTACTGCCATCCACAACCTATATGATACTGGGAAACTTATTTGTTTTCATTAAGAAATTATGACTACTAATTCTTGAGGATAAAAAAAGGTAAAATACATCAATCACTTAGCACATTGTCTGGTGCCTCTTAAGCATTTAAAAATGGTTGTTGACAAGGATGTTGGTGTATGTCATCATTGGGTAGCTGTGATTTGTTATTTATATTGTTAAAGACCTATGATTTTGAGACTTGGTGGGAATTAAAAAATTATGTAATTAAATCCACTTGTAATTAGAAAATGGAAATCAGAAAGGAAGCAGCCAATCATTGATTATTTTGTCTTTAAAATAACAGTTTTCAAGCTCTAAAGCTTATGTTCTGGTTACATACATTGTTTCAGTTTAATACCATATTGGCTATATGTATAGGATAGCAACTCTCAATTTAGCATAAAAGGTAAATCTTAGAATTTCCTGGTTATTTTTTTCCATCTAAGTTTGATGTGTTTTTCTTTAAAATATAAATCCTAAACTGGGCGCTAGTGGCTCACACCTGTAATCCTAACTTCTTGGGAGGCTGAGATTGGGAGGATTGTGTTTTGAGGCCAGCCTGGGCAAATAGTTCAATAAATTCCATCTCCTAAATAATATTTTGGACTGGAGGTATGACTCAAGTGGTAGAGTGCTTGTTTTGCAAATGTGAAGCCCTGAGTTTAAATCTGGGTCTTGCCAAAAAAACAAAAACCAAAACAACACTGTAAAAGGTGTAGCTCAACCCTCTTTGTACTGTGCTCTGCTTATCCACCTATGTTCAGGTCAATCTCATTCAGGGAATAAAGCAACTGACTTGATTACTCACTGTAGTGACCTCAACGCTCAACGTCAATGACCTCAGACCTACTTTGGGCGTGTGCTCTTGGTCAGATATTTATTCATTTATTTATTGGTGATGCTAGGGCTTTGCACTTGCTGGGCAGATGCTCTATCCCTTGAGCCATACTTCCAGTCCTTTTTGCTCTGGTTATTTTGGAGATAGGGTCTGAGTTTTTGACCAGATTGCTGTGGATTGCTATCCTTCTATTTTATGCTTTCTATTATAGCTGAGATGATAGGTGTATGCCACCATACTCAGCTTTTCTTCTGCAGAGATGGGCTGGCGTGGAACCAGGATCCTGCCAATCTCATCCTCCCAAATAGCTTGGGATTACAGATGCACACCATTTTACTCATTTATTGGTTGAGATGAGGTCTTGATAACTTTTTGCCCAGGCTGGTCTCAAACTGTCATCTTTCCTACCTCTTCCTCCTTAGAGACATGGATTCCAGAATTACAGGCATGAGCCACTGATGTCAGGTTGATCAATTAATTCTTGACCAGTAAGTTGAATGTCTCACCCAGAAAATGCAAGCCCCTGACCAGGAAGCCACCCCAGCATACCAGTGAGTCCCTTTTCCTCTCTGACATCAAGAATGACACAAAATGCCATGGTAAGAGGAAGTCTCCATGGTATGTTGGAACTCTTAAGAGAAAAAGAGATGAGAGAGATGAGACCTAAAACATGAAAAATAATTTTTAATGTTGGGCATTCAGGGGCTAGCAAGGGGCCATGGAGGTGGATCTGTGTGGCGTTTTGAGTGGCAGCTGTATTGCCTTTGCTTAAGTGTGCTCCTCTGGCGCACCCTGGTTGGATTTTTAAGATCCCTGAGTACCTGGACAGTGCTGTAATCACCCCACCTCCATTTCCTATCCTTCTCTTTGGGACTCCCAGATGTCTAAAAGCTGCTGATTATTGTGATTTCCTTTAACCAGCTTGATACATTCTTTGCTTTTTAATTTTTGATGTCAGCCTTAATGTGTTGGGCCAAACATGTTGGAACTTGTTAAGATTCTCCAAATAGCTTCTTTGTGCTGGAGAAATCACACTAGTGACAGGCCCTCACTCCCTCTCCCAGGAGCTTTTATCCATGTGCTATGCCCCCTACTGTCTCCATCACTCTGTCTCACAGGGGAACTGACATGCAGAGCCAGAACCTAGACATCAACAACACTTGTTATTTTTTAAAACTTCATTTCTCTATATTTTTCCCTTATTCCAATTCAAATGCTGAAAATAATAAAGTTGCCAAAACTCTCTCTCCATTGGAGTGAAAACCATTCATTTGTTGTCTCAATTTAAGATTCCTGACTCCAAATAGAAGGATATTCTCTATGGACGTAATGGGACATTTAGCAATTCATTCATTTTCTTCACATGCTACTTATTTAGGCTCTCAGCAGTTGGCGGCTTTGATGTGGAGTGGTGGAATTATAAAGACATTACGTATCATAAAAATATAAATGAAAGAAAACACAGACCCTCTTTTATATCAGGCTAAATTGACTGCTGTCACATTAAGGGTATTTTGTTTTATAAATTATACCCGTTTCAAGGTATTCCCTTGCGTGAATCACTGCTTTGTCTTATACTTCTTTTTTCTTTCTTTCTTTTTTTTTTTTAAACAAAACATGCTTCCTTTTCCAATTTATGAATTAAAGAACTCTCAGGGCTTAAATATTGAAATGAATATCTTGTACCAAACTTGACCTAGAATTTGCATTATGGGTCCAGGAAAACAGTCAAGTCATATATGATTTGCCAAATCATCTATGGGACATAACCAAAGGACTTTGGAATCAAATCAGATTTCGTGAATTATATTCTTCAACATTTATTTTCTTGAAAATATTCCACAAGCATAGTTCCTATTTAATATTTGCTCTGTAAAGATTGTTGTTTTAAAGACTACTAACTCCTCTAATAACCCATTTGTATCTGTCCACTGTAAATATACTTAATTCTGTTCTAAGGTTTGTTCCCTGCTGGGTGTGCATGACCTACAGGCAAGAAGGAGGTGCCAGGTTCAAGATGAAAGACAAAGCAGAGCTACCTGCACCAGAATGTCTTAGGAGCCAGCAGTGCATCTGGACTGTCTGTTGGAGCAGGTTTTTCAGCCAGTGCTGAAAAGACATGAGACTTATTAGCTCTAAGAAGAGCCAACATGAAGGAGAATAAGGACAGATGTAAGGCAATAGAGGTTAAAGTAAAGAGTCAAGGTAACAGATTCTGTTGTGAGGAGTCTCCAGGTCATCAGAAACCATTGGAACTAAACTAAGACCAAGGTCCACAGAAGGCAAAAGCAGAAATTATGGATATTTTTGGGAGTAGTCTGAGATAAAATAAGGCACAAGATTTCCCAAATGGTCTATTACTTCTAAATGTTAGAAATTCCCATTTCTTAAGCTTGCCTACTTTTATCTAGGGTTGGCTGGTTGCATTAACCAAGAATAAATATTTAGAAAGAAGTGTTTCCTTGTATTGTATGATTCAACCTAATACTATCTTGTTCGATCTCCAAAATATCTTGTTCTTACTACAATATTCAGTAAAAGACACATGTTTCTCTTTTCCACTCTTCATGCCATCCTTTTCTAATAGATCACTACATTTGTCCCAATCTCACATGAGCATCTAACTTCTTGGGTCCTTGAGCTGAGATTTGCTTGATGTTCTTAAGCACACACATTGGGATTTAGGGGTGGATTATTATAAGGGAGTTTCTACTAATTAGTGACAGATTTCCTGTGAACATCCGGGCTCCCAAAGACTCTCAGCTTGAGCTCTTTTCTTTGTGCTGCACTGCCTCCAGCTCAGAGTAAAGACCATGATGGCTCAGCCACCTTGCCCTGCTCAAGTTGCTCCCTCCTGCCTTATTAGAGCTTATCTAGTAACTGTGGCAATGATTTGCAAATTATAGTGTAATAAATTCTTTATCCAGTTTTATTTTAACATCTTCATTAATTATGTGGAAGAGGGAGACAACCTCCCGCTAATTAAATTTTCTGATGTTGCTAAATTGGGAGGAGTTGCAAACCTAGCCAAGAGCCAAAATGCAACATAAAGGAATCTGGAAGAAATTATGAGGAAATAGGTATGACTAGAATGAGGGTAAGATTGGAAACAGAGTCATTGGAGCCATCAAGAAAGGAGGAATAGCAGATCCATGATCCTAGGGATTGGAAGCAACCTGGAGAACCAGGCCAGTCACGTACCATGATGGAGCAATGACAGGAGGTGCAGGATGGGCCACATGGGCGATTTATATTTTGTCCTATGAGAAAAGAACCCTGCCTTCTCTCTGGTATCTTTGCCTGATAGTTTGGTCACAATGATCTTTGAAAGGTCAGAACAAGAGTACCAGCAAGTCAGTAGGTGTGAGAAGCTGCGCCATTTGTGTCCCCAACAATACCTAGCACCTAGCTAGACTCAAGGAATTAATGAATGCATGTGAAAATGGTGTCGACAAAAATAAAAAAGCACTTTGGGAGGAGAAAAAACTGACTATTTGTTGATGGTAATGATAATTTTGATCAATTTTTGTTAAGTTAAATTTAATTGAAGTTGATTGGGGGAAACATGGCATATGTGGGCAAAGACAACAGAGAAGAAATAACATGGGCTTGATTAACATGAGTTTCTCCTTCTAAATGGATGTGCTCCAGTTTTTGGAAATGGACTAGGATTGCTTGGATGCTGAGGCTCTTCAGTGAGGTTGGCAGCTCACTGAAGTGAGTAAAGCACCTTAGTGGCTTTATTATAACTTACCTAGAGTAGGTTATATGGAGAATTTAGTAAGGACACATGGCCAAAGCAGTATGTTTGAGGACTATAAAGATTCCAGCCATTAGTTGCAGGAAACTTTTTTTCTACAACTAAAAATGTATTCCCTCATTCTGATCACAATTATTTCCAGTGCACCTTTAGTCTACTCCCCATCATGGGTAGGTAATCACAGCATTGTAGGTCATATCTTCATTTCTTCTTTGTCTCAGTCCCTGAGTACCACTGCAGCTGCTACTCTAACTCTCTCAATTTACCTTCCACTGTACCCCACTGGGTACAATGGGCACTAAATGAAAGAGTACAGATAGATAAGCATCCAGTGCACACCATCCTGCGATCTGGATAAAAATCTCAAAGGCAATACTTGTCTTGATGAAAGGGAAGAGACAATTTTATCACACATAAAACACAGCAGCATCATTAAGACTTTCTCTTCCTACAGCAGAGTTTTATATATGTTCTCCCACACTAGACTTCAAAAGAAGTCTTTTCCTTGTATCTTCCACAACACTTAAAAAGGAGTAAATACAAAGCAGTCACTAATAACTGATGAATTACATTTGAGAGAAATACAATTTCTTCCCACATACCTACTTTCCACCATTTAGAAAAGCATAGGGATAAATGTGTAGTCTTTTACAACTCTAATAAAAGAAAGGGTGTGGGACCAGTAAAAAGTCAGGTCGATCTTCCTCCAAAAAGTATTGGATGGCTTGGTGGAGAAAGCAGTGGTTTTTGTCACTTCCTGGCTGCTACCTAGTGAATCATAGAATAGAAGAAAAGGAAATAGCTGGCCAATAAGTTTAAGATTATATGGAAAGAGGCTAATTGGTTTTTCACCTTATTTTCCCTGTCATTCCTTTAGGGATTAGGTTAAGCCTCTGTATATGTTTCACCAGGGAGTCATCAGGATTACACCTTGCCTTTCTGTCTATCATGCTGACAGCACTGCAATGTTGACTCGATTTTGATAAGCCCTACCACTCATCATGCCGCTCCTTTTAGTCAAAGCAGGTATATAATTTATGGTGCCCAAAGCAGTTGTTAGTATAAAAGAATTAACTAGGAGGGAGGCATGTGCACCAAGACAGTCACTGAATTGTTAAGTGGCTATTCCTTCTTGCTTTGTAAGGGCTGTTTTTTTTTCTTCTAAAGTTTCTAAGTAAGGGATAGATAAATTTGTCATTCAGATATTGTGTCTTTTCCTGCGTTGGAAAGAAAAACTTAAAAATAAATAAAGTTCCTTAAGTTTAATGCCTGAGACTCATAGATGGAAGAAACTTTAGAGAGGACTAGGGTTTGCAGAGTTCAGGGATTCCATTAAGGGGATGCTTGTTGAATGAGTTGGGGACAAGGGTGAGTGACCACAGAGCAAGTAGGACTTGAGGCAGCAGGTGGGATGAGGTCAGCAGGGGTCTAGGCTAGCAAAGGCCATCTGGATAACTGATGGAACTCTTTTTGAAAGTTATAAACCATGATGTAATGAGAAAACTGAGTCAGTCTAAGAGATGTCAAGAGTGGTATCTTTAGAGTTTTCTGCTTCCATAGATGCTCAAACGCTACAGTTCTGCAGGTCAGAATAGTGTACCCGAACTGATCCAGGTGTTATGGCTTAAACTGTACCCCCTTAAAAAAGATATTTTAAAGTCCTGACCCCTCACTGTCTCAGAATGTGATCTTGTTTTGAGGTAGAGTCTTCAGAAAAGTAATCAAGTTAAAATTAAGTCCCCGGGGTATGTCCTAATCTAGCATATTCAGAGTCCTTACATAAAGAAGAAATTTGAACACAAAGACCTGCCCACAGAAAGAATACCATGTGAGATAGGCAAGATCAGAGTGATACAACTATAAACATAGAAGGCTAATGATGGCCAGCAGATCACCAACAGCTAAGAGAAAGGCATGGATCAGGTTCTCCTTCCAGCCCTCAGAATGAATCAACCCTTTCTACACCTTGATCTCAGATGTCTGACTTTCATAGGGTGAGCCAATAAACAAACATGGTTTGTGTTATTTGTTATAGCTGGTCTAGGCATCGTTCACTAGGGAAGCTTGGCCAGCCATTTAGGAGCTTACCCAGTGCTTTCAAAAAGTCATATTATCTCAACAGTAATAGTTCCCATAGAGGAATATGATGTTCTTTCTCGAACAGAAACCTCTAGAGTCTATCTGAAAGGAGAATCGGTAGGATTCAGACTTGTTCTTTAACTAAGGTTCAGGAGAGGTTAAGTAATTTTGCCCACATCCTACAGTAAATAAATGGTTGTGGTGTGGATAGGATCCAGACCTCCTCTTTGAGGTACACTACTCAAAAAAGTGCATTGTTAGTGGTTAGGCCAGGATACACAGAAACTATTAAGGACCTGCCCACAGAAAGAATACCATGTGAGATAGGCAAGATCAGAGTGATGCAACTATAAACATAGAAGGCTAATGATGGCCAGCAGACCACCAAGGAAGTTTCTATCCTCTAACTTCAAGCACTTATTCTTTAGATGTCTTCCCCCTAACTGGTCATCTTCTGTCTGCAAGCCCTGAACTCAACAGCTTTTTCAGGCTCTTTGGTCTCAAGGCAAAGGTGATTTTCCTGTATAAAAAGCTATGTGTCTAACATTCTCAGGGAGGAAGCTTCCCATATAAGCCTATAAGCCAGCATTCCAGATTCCTGATATTTATCTTTAAAGTTGCTATATCAATATTCACAATTTTAACAAATTCAAATGGAATTATATCTAAAATATGTCATGCAAACTTCAGCAGGGTGTTCCTAATGATTATTGGTAATATCAGTTAGTATATTCTGCTGTAACACAGATTAGTTTCTTACTGTTTTTCCTGCTTTAAGCAAGATCTAACTGTTACACTCTATAAGATTTCAGTTTGAGTGAAGGAGAGAATTTTAATTACCCATTGTGACATAATGAATTCTTCACAAACTTGGTGGCTCAAAACCAAAATTTATTGTTTCTCCAAATCCAGTAGGTCAAGAATTAAGGCAGAGTTCAACTCTAGGCAGATCTTTAACACCATTTGATGTCAACTAGGATCATTCATGCAGCTGTTATCAACTGCAGGCAGTGGCTGGAATGTCCAAGATGGCCTGTCATCCTCCAGGGCCTCTCTTTTCTTTGTACCTCCTCACAGCATGGTGGCAAGGCTCCAAGAGTGAGGAAGCAGATGCTGCCAGTCTTCTGAAGTCCTCTAGGCTCAATAGTTCTAGAATAACACTTCTGTCACATTCTGTTAGTTGAAGCATTTCCCAAGGTCATCAGAAGTTTAAGGAGAAGAAGAATAGTTTGTGCTATTTGATATAAAAAGTGACATGCTTTATTGGGAGTGGAGTATTTGAAGACTGATATTGTGGAGATATAATCACATTAGATGGTGTAATAATCAGAAATATATACTATTAAACTACTGTTTTTGAACTTCTTTTTCCCTAACTATAGTGACTGAAATTCCCTAACTATAGTGAATGAAATTACTGAAGACAAAATTGAGAAGAGTAGTTATCAGAGTGTCAGGTTTCAGTGGCTGTACGGTCAACCGATAGAAATCTTTGGGGTCTGAAGTTCAATCTTGTGGCTTGTGCATTATCTCCTTTCTTTTACTCCTGAATCAAATCTTTCTATAGGGAAGAAGTTGAAGTAAGAGGTCAGGTGTTTATTACCCACTAGAGTATAAGGAACTGGAAAAATGGAAAAAATCAAAACCGACTCCCAAAGTGTCCTTTTTTTTTTTTTTTTCATTTTTCTTTTATTATTCATATGTGCATACAAGGCTTGGTTCATTTCTCCCCCCTGCCCCCACCCCCTCCCTTACCACCCACTCCACCCCCTCCCGCTCCCCCCCTCAATACCCAGCAGAAACTATTTTGCCCTTATCTCTAATTTTGTTGTAGAGAGAGTATAAGCAATAATAGGAAGGAACAAGGGGTTTTGCTGGTTGAGATAAGGATAGCTATACAGGGCATTGACTCACATTGATTTCCTGTGCGTGGGTGTTACCTTCTAGGTTAATTCTTTTTGATCTAACCTTTTCTCTAGTTCCTGGTCCCCTTTTCCTATTGGCCTCAGTTGCTTTAAGGTATCTGCTTTGGTTTCTCTGCGTTAAGGGCAACAAATGCTAGCTAGTTTTTTAGGTGTCTTACCTATCCTCACCCCTCCCTTGTGTGCTCTCGCTTTTATCATGTGCTCATAGTCCAATCCCCTTGTTGTGTTTGCCCTTGATCTAATGTCCACATATGAGGGAGAACATACGATTTTTGGTCTTTTGAGCCAGGCTAACCTCACTCAGAATGATGTTCTCCAATTCCATCCATTTACCAGCGAATGATAACATTTCGTTCTTCTTCGTGGCTGCATAAAATTCCATTGTGTATAAATACCACATTTTCTTAATCCATTCGTCAGTGGTGGGGCATCTTGGCTGTTTCCATAACTTGGCTATTGTGAATAGTGCTGCAATAAACATGGATGTGCAGGTGCCTCTGGAGTAACAGTCTTTTGGGTATATCCCCAAGAGTGGTATTGCTGGATCAAATGGTAGATCGATGTCCAGCTTTTTAAGTAGCCTCCAAATTTTTTTCCAGAGTGGTTGAAATACTCTGGAGTTAGTAGGTATAGGTAAGAACTTTCTCAATGAAACCCCAGCAGCACAGCAAGTAAGAGATAGCATAGATAAATGGGACCTCATAAAACTAAAAAGCTTCTGTTCATCAAAAGAAATGGTCTCTAAACTGAAGAGAACACCCACAGAGTGGGAGAAAATATTTGCCAATTATACATCAGACAAAGGACTGATAACCAGAATATACAGGGAACTTAAAAAACTAAATTCTCCCAAAACTAATGAACCAATAAAGAAATGGGCACGTGAACTAAACAGAACTTTCTCAAAAGAAGAAATTCAAATGGCCAGAAAACACATGAAAAAATGCTCACTATCTCTAGCAATAAAGGAAATGCAAATTAAAACCATGCTAAGGTTCCACCTCACCCCTGTTAGAATAGCCATCATCAGCAACACCACCAACAACAGGTGTTGGCGAGGATGCGGGGAAAAAGGAACCCTCTTACACTGTTGGTGGGAATGTAGACTAGTACAACCAAAGTGTCCTTTGCTGGCAGACTGCAAAAGGGGTAAAGAGACCTGGGGAAGGATAAAAAATTTCCTTCCTTACACTTTTGTTTATGATTCATATTCCTAGTTATCAATTGTCACTTCTTTGGGCAATGGATATAACAGGTTTTAGGCAAATTGTGTATGTACTTTTTATGAGTGGCTTTGGATTTATTGTGGGAAACTTGTAAATGGGTTTCCATAATGTGTCTTAGCAAAGAGTATGATAAACTCTAAGTGCTCAATGAAGAGTGTGAGAAGCTTTAAGTGAGAAAGATATCACCTTCCATGAGAAGGCATGTAATAACTAGAGATTTGGAGATTTCTTTTGACTATTGGGCCCATTTTTATTTCTTCCTAGATTCCTGTGTATATTCTAGATCAGTGTTCCCAACATTGCTCCTGTTCTCAGGACCACTGGGGAAGCGTTTGAAAAATACATATTCCTGGGCCTATATAGATTTCAGGAGCATAAGAAAAGGGCTAACATTTGAGGAGAGAGAGAGAGAGAGAGAGAGAGAGAGAGAGAGAGAGAGAGAGAGAGAGAGAGAGAAAGAAAGAGAGAGAGAGAAGGAGAGAGGGAGAGAGAGCACGCACAAGTTGGGTACTGGGGGAAAGGGAGCTTTGGCCCTTTTATCTGTTGATGTTGGTAACAACCCATGAACTCAGAAAATGATAACAAGTTCCTTGGAAGTTTCAGATATAAGACTGAGGACAAAATGGTAGTTATTTCTTTTCAAATGGCTCAGAAATTTCACATTGGCATTAAGACTAGATCTTGATACCCTTAACTGTTAGTCCAGGTCCTTTTCTTTTTGCATTAGTCTGAGCTTAAGCACCATTATATATGTAGGACATGGACTTAATCACTTTAGACAAGAAAGAGGAAAGAAGTGTTTAGATTCCTATTTCATTAATTCAGATAGTTTAACTGAAAGTCATCTTTGGGCTTAAATAAAATCATGAGATTTACCAGATCCCCTTTTTAAATACTGTCATGGATTTTAAATACCATCAGATGGTAAGATGTTTGCAGGAGCACCAATCTTCCAAGTCTATGAAAATATTTAGTAAATGTGGGGGATGAACTTCATAGCAGGCAAATTGAAGTTCTCTGAGAGCCCAAGAATATGAATGAATGTATTTGAGATTCAGAATATTACAAAGAACTGAATATGAGATTGCATATATTTCTGAAGGTGGTTTAAATATACTTGAAATTATACATTGAGTTTTTAAGAATAATTTATAACTTCTAAACTTTAAAATTATCATTAAATTGTGTGTTGCTGATAATGTCCCATGTACTCTGACCACTGTCTGGCACTATCTGAGAAAGTGTCACTAAGAAGGTGAGACTTGAGAATCAAAGGTATAAAAGGAGAAAGAGGTTTTTATGGAGTTTTTGAAATTATGATAGAGTGTTTTTCTTTATTATTTATAGCCATTGGTATCCTTAATTATTCTTTTGCATCTGCCCAACAATTTATCATCCTCCTTAAACAAAACAAAATACACAATTAGATGGAAGAAATGTTCAGTGGGAAGAACAGGGGAAGATGTGGATGGGGTCTATGAGTCAGTCATTTGAATAAACCTGGAAATCCTTAAGTAGTAAAAAATGGGAAGGAAAAGATGAGACAGAGAGGGAGCTAACAAATGAGGAGCCACACTTATTGCCAAGCACAAAGCATCTGGAAATGCCTTCTATATATTGTGAGCTCTGAGCTCAGATGTTGAAGTTGAATTTTAAGGTAATACATTAAGTCAGGAGTCAACAAACTTCTGTAAAGTGTCATATGGTAAGTATTTTAGGCTTTGTAGGCTATACAGTCACTGTTTCAGATACTCAGTCCTGTCTGTGTAAAGTGGAAGCAGTCATACACAAAAAGCACACAAATGAGTGTGGTTGTGTTTCAATAAAATTTGTCAACACTTAAACTTGAATAATTTCCACATGTCATGAAATACATTTTTTTTCCTTAAATAGTTAAAACTATTCTTAGTTCATGGGATATATTAAAAAGGGTAGTGCTTCAGATTTGACCCAAGGGTCAAGTTTTCTACTTCTATGTTAAATGACTATGAAATAATAGACTAAGTCAAATGAGTAAATCTGAGAATAAGTTTTGAAATATTAACTTTGTCTGGACTAACTTATTTTCTCCATCTTTCTAATCCCTAGACTCTCCTGCAAAATTCTGTTCAGTTTTTGCTTCACTACAGCATACTATTATCTGACCAATGAACACAGAACGTCACAAATGTGAATGAATCATGTGCTTTTCTTATTTTCAATAGTTATTGCCTTGTGATATCTTTGTATTGAGACCTAGAAATGTGTTATCTTTCCTAATCTTACTCAAGGTACCTAGCATGGTCTTGAATACCTGGCCTGTGGTCTGTAAGTATTTAATGCAATACATAAAAGAATAAACACAAACTGGAGTTCATTCTATAGTACTCAAATTAATCCTTCTTTGATGATTGTGTACAATGTGTCCCCAAATTATACTAAACTTATAAGTTAATCAATATAAACTACAGGCTTTCACACTTCAACATTGCAAATTAACAGGATTTAGATTGTAGGTGAACCTATTTACAATGACACTAGCAAATAAAATAGATTTACATTCAGATTACATTCTTGTTAATTAAGTGTTATGTATCATTCAAAGTCATGTCAGAGAAAAACAGAAACCATTCTAGCTGTTTCAAACAGAGGGAAGCAAAATTGAAAATGTAACTTCTAGGCCTACAATCGCCATGGAGAGAAGAGTATATGAGAGTAACTGTGGAGCTAAGGACAAGATACAATCGGTAGCACAATCCACCTCTTTAAAGCCCTCATACTAACACGGATTTGCCACCATCCTTTAAAAGTACAAACATAAAATTATATCAATCATCATATCTGTGCTTGGTTAATGTGCATCTAGCCCAGACACAATTCTGTCTGGATATTCTATAACCTAAAGCCTAAATTGTAGGGCTAACCATCACCAATACTCCATATGTAAATCTTTATATATAGGAGAGAGTAGGAAATTGCTTAAAAATACAAATATGCACCCAGAAAATGAAGGAAATACATACACTGCTATTGTTTTCAATTCTGAAAATGATCATTTTGTATTCAATATTTATAACTTCCTGATTTTACTACTAATCCACTCCATGTTTCTTTTTTGCTCTCAGCTGGTATCTTAGCTGGTCAGGTTTCTTCCCCTAATGACTGACCCACATTTTATTTCCAATAAGTCTGAATCTTTTGTAGTCCTGATTTCATTGGCTTGCTGCAGTTTTCATTCACTGTTAAACTTCCATGTAGTCAAAGATGCCTCTGAGCATCCCTTGAGGCCTTGGAATATGTTGTCAGTACTGAACTACTTTGGGCTCTCAACCACCTATCTCACTTGCTTTTGGCAGAGGGCAAATAAACTGTTCTGGGGTCCCTCTCCCTCTGCTTTCCCCCACCATGCCAACATGTGATAGGTTACTTTTCCTCCCTAATTAAACATTTTGAGCTGCAAGTCATTTGTAATGATTTATGGCAGCTGTGCTTTTGCCAATCTTACACAGTATTTTTCTTATTACTTAATTGTTTTAGCAGTGCTTTAGCCATTAGTTTCTGAGTTCTGAAAACAGGAAACAGAAGTCTTCTATTATAGACGCCTGCCTAATTAGCTCAGAGGCTGTCTAATGGGGGCTATTAAAAATGCAAATGAGGTGTGATCAAACAGTAAAAAGTTTGGTCTTGACAGAATATACTAATGCATTTCCCCCCGCTGCAAAATCTTCCACAATCCTAAGTATAGATTTCTCCCTCTCTTCCTTACCATGCAAAACTGCTTTTTCCTGGTGACGGAAGTTTTGCTTCCTCCACCTGGTCTGGAAGGCAGCTTAAACATGTTTTCCAGGGAATTCATTGTAGTTCCCATTCCTTAGTCTAAAGCATTCCTTCTCACTTTGGCATACATCAGAATCACCTGCAAGGCATGTTATAACACAGATTCTAGGCCTACTCCCAGAGTTTTCAATTCAATTGGTCTGAGCAGTGGCCCCAAGCTAGCACTTTTATCAAACTCTCAGGAAGTGCTGAAGTGTTGATATAGAGAACCCCACTTTGAGAATGATTGATCTAGGGCAGCCTGGTTTCTTGCCTCCACTCTGATATCAAAAGCATTCTTTTTCACTTCCTTCTGTACCATCATCCTCTGAGCATGCTAAGTATAACCTCTTCCATTGAGCTACACTCCAGCCCTGCTCTGGACTGTTTCGTTTTTTAAATTAACAATCTAGTATGGCTTAAACTACACTAGGTTAAGCCACTCACTGTACCAGCTTCTATGACCTTCTGTGATCCTAAACCAAAGTTATGAAAAGTTTGCCCATTCTTTGTGATTACAATGGTATTATACACTTTAGTGAAGAGGGATTGATCTAGCTTTTGTGATCTGAAGCTTGCATTCTTTCTGTTTTAAGAGAAAGAATTTAAATAAGAGTATAAAGGTGAGTGAAGGCCCCTGAAATTTCCTAGTTGATTTCCCTCTGTACCACATTACATTGGTTCCTTACATTTGTCCCTCACTAAATAATGTGTTCTTCATGGACTAGGATCAAATCTTGTCTCTATGCCTCACATCCTGTACAGTATCTAGCACATTTTGGATGATGAGGCAATTATGGCTGACTCAATCTGATTATATCACTTTACTATTAAGATTCCCATGCTGGCTTTTCCCCCATTCCTAAGCTGTCCACCTTCACAATGAGTTGCATTGCTAACCTTCTTATGTCTCTTGTGCCACTTGCCCCACCACCATCCCCACCATTATGTGTTGAAACCCCATCAAACTTTTAATTATGCCTGAATACTTAAGGCTTTTTCATGCCTACTTACATTTTTGTTTCCCCTTCATGTGCTGGAGAATTTCTACTCAGTCAAATTTCATCTCCTTTTGGAAACACCTTGAGTCATTCAGGTAGAAAGAGTCTTGCAGTTCATTGTGCAGTCATTCCTGATAGCATGTGTCAGGTCTTTCTGCCTGATGTTTCCCTGTTGGGCTGATGTGGAACTTGTGTCAGTTGCAAATAACTGAATAACCATTCTTGGTTGCTGACCTTCCTTTCATCTGCCTCTATAGCCCCAGTACTGACCACTGTAAATTTATGGTAAATATGAATAATTGAACAAAGGATGTAGTTATTCTTGGCCAGTGATATCTAATGGAGGGAGTTCTGGTATCCACTGAATAAAAGAAACACACACACACACACACACACACACACGTAAAGAAGGGGAAGTCTTCTTTTAGCCAAGGTCTCCTTGTCCTCTTGCTATGTTTGAGTGAGAGTGCAGATCCAATCAGGTAGCCTCATTTCTATACCCATCTTACTACTGGCAGGAACCTAAAAGTTCTACTGGTATCTCCTTCCCTCTTGCCTTCTGCCTACTCACAGCTCAGGGTTAATTGAATTTGCTCTCCTGAAAGGAAACAGATTTGGACTGGCTCTTGAATCATGGGACTCTTTCCTTTACTGTGCTTCTACTACCACCAGTGGGCCAGGGGAGGCTACATGGTGCTAGTGCCAAAGTGCAGTGGCTGAGATCTAGCTCCAGATACTGAAGGAAGAGATCAGTGATTAGAGCCTTCTGTACATTGGATCTTACAGAACAGTGTTCTCCAGATTCAGCAAACTATAGCCCAGTGTTGTCTTTCCATGGTCTTTTTGGTGCACTGCTGAAGGGGAAGCATCCCATTGACTGCAGTCCTCACTGCTGCTATACAAACCTTGTCCAGTGGTTTTGGTATTCTGGGGTGTGAACAAGCTCTAAGGTGTCCTGGCCATTGGCTGCCACTCTCTTATCTCTTTCCCTCTGTCCGATCCTTTGTGGCAGGGATGCAAAATGCAGCAGAATCAGAGAAAGCCAGTCCCCTGGTTGTCAGGACTCTAACAGAAACCCTTTGATTGGGGCTGAAGACTTCCACTAGGGTCTCAAGAAGCAATCTTTTTTTAAATTGGCATACATTCACCCCCATCACCTTCTCTTAACTCCTTCCTTCCTGGCTTCCCCTCTTCTCAAATAGACCCCTTATGATTTCATGTTTTTGTGTGTGTGTGTGTGTGTGTGTGTGTGTGTTTCTTTATCTTTTTGAAAGAATTTAATTTTATTTTCAAATTAGCATAAATTAATGAGGTGACTTCACTGGGATTAAAATCTATATTTCACAAATAAGATAAAATATGTAATATTTGTCTCTGAGTCTGGCTTATTTTGTGTAACAAGATTATCTCCAATTCAATACATTTTCTTACAAATGATATAGTTTTATTCTTTTTATAGCTGAATAATACTCCATTGTGTATACATAGCCCCTTTTCTCTATCCATTAATCTGTTTTTGATGGGCACCTAGGCTGATTTTCATACTTGGCCACTGTGAATTGTGACTGGATGTGGAGGTATCTCTATGTATGCTCACTTCAACTATGTTGGGTATATACTCAGGAGTGAAGTAGCAGGATCATACAACAGTTCTAGTTTTTAGTTTTTGAGGAGTATCCATTCTGGTTTACTAATTCATATGTTCCTGATATTACTACCTTGTCAGATGAGTAACAGGCAAATATTTTCTCCCATCCAAAAGATTATCTCTTTATCCTGATAATTGTTTTCTTGCTGTGCAGAAGCTTTTAAATTGTACATAATTCCACTTGTCAGTTCTTAACAGTCCTGGAGCTATAGAGTTCCTATTAAGAAACTCTTTCTGTATACCTGTATTTTGAAGTATTTCCCATGTTTTCCTCTAGTAGCCTCAAAGTTTCAAGTCTTAATTAAGGTTTTTGATTCATTTTTGCATTGACTTTTATACAGGGTGATGACAGATCTGTTTTCAGTCTTCTACATGTGGACATCCAGTTTTCCCAACACCAGTTGTTGAGGAGGCTGTCTTTTCTCTAAAGGAGGTTTTTGCATGAGTGGACTTATTTCTGGGTTCCCTGTTCTATTATATTGGTCTACAGTCTGTTTTTGTGCAAGTGCCATGGTGTTTTATTACTGTGGTTCTGTAGTATGATTTCAATTCAGATATTGTGATACCTACAGAATTGCTTTTTTCTCAGGATTGCTTTGGTTATTTGAGGTCTTGTGTGTTTCCCTATGAATTTTAGGAATTTTTTTCTATTTCTGTGAAGAATGTAATTGGAATTTCAATTGGGATTGCATTAAATCTGTAGCTTGCTTTTGGTAATATGGCCATTTTCACAATATTAATTCTTTAATTTTTTACTCTTTTGTTTTTTTCTTAATTAGCACGTATCAATTGTATGAAGTGAAAGGTTTCATTGTGATATTTCCACATATGCATATTATGTACTTTGATCATAATCATCCTCTATTACTCCCAGGCCTTTAAAAAAAGAACATAAATGTCCCCCAACCTAGTCCGTAAAGTAGAAATTGAAAGAATGTTACCATACCCATCATGGAGCCAGTATTACCCTGATATCAAAACTAAATATAGACATACACACAAAAACTATAGACCAATTTTGTTGATGACTTATAGATGCAAAAATACTTAATAAAATGCTTGCAAACTGAATAAAATAGCACATTAAATGAATCATACACCATGATAAAATTGGTTGCATTCCAGTGATACAAGGATGGTTTAACATATACGAATCAATAAATGCAGTACAACTCATAAATAGAATGAAGGATAAAATCACATGATCATCTCAACAGATGCAGAAAATGCCTTTGACAAAATTCTCATGATAAAAGCCCTAAGGAAAGAAGGGATATAAAGATGCTACCTCCTCATACTATATATGACAAGCTTACAGTCAACATAATACTAAATGAGGAAAACTGAAAGCATTTCTTCTAAAATCAAGAATGAGACATGTGGGTCGAATGTCTCTAACTGTATTCAATATAGTGCTTGAATTCTTAGCCAGAGCAATAGGGCAAGAGAAAGAAGTAAAAGGAACACAAATAGGAATAGAAGAAGTCAACTTATTCCTGTTTGCAGACAACATGATTGTGTACTTAAAAGGCCCTAAAGAGTCCACCAGAAAAACTCTTATATCTGATAAACTTTCAGCAAAATAGCACCATACAAAATCAACTTGAAAAAATCAGTAGCTTTTTTATATAACAATAATGAACATGCTGAGAAAGAAATGAGGAAAACAATCCTATTCACAATAGTCTCAAAAAATACAAAATTAAGAATCTAGCTGGGTGCCAGTGACACATGCCTATAATCCTAGCTACTCAGGAGGCAGAGATCAGGAAGATTATGGTTCGAAGCCAGCCCAGGATGGGCTGTTTGAGAGGCTCAAGGTGAAGGCCCTGAGTCCAAGCCACAGTATTGCAAAAAAAAAATCTAACCAAGGAGATGAAAGATCTGTACAATGAAAACTATAAAATGCTGAAGAAAGAAACTAAAGAAGACACTAGAAGATGTAAAGACTTCCCATGTCCAAGAAGCAATCTTTCTCTCGTTCTCCCTTTTGCCAGCTTTAGTCTCCAATAGACAGAGGCTCTGTCTCTTTTATTCACTGCCTTGTGCTAGGAATCTCATTTCCCTGGAAATCTGGGCCAGTGGAGTTTTCCCTTTTCTTTTGAGCAATTATAATCCACAGAGTACCCAAATTGTGCTTCCTTAGCCCTAACAGGGAGATCTGACCACAGGTGCTCGCTTACTCTTAACCATTCTGGCAAATGAGCTGCCAATCCTGATGCTGCAATACTGTAGCATCACAGATATTGAAGATGCATCTGCTGATACCCAAGTCATGGAGCTTATTCCAGAATGAAGGACCACCTCCAGAATGAGGTGCTGACTGCTGTCCTTACCTGTCATGTGGCTCTTCATCACTTGGTGCCCATTGTATCCTCTCTTCAATTCCCAAAGCTTTAATACAGGGTAATTCTTGAATTCTATGATTAGCACATCTCTACTGAATAAGATTTATCCCTGTTGGGCTGAGGAAAAATTGCATTCAGGGAAAAGAGAAGAATAGCAACTCCAAGGGGAAAAGGTTGGATTTCTGACAAAGGTACAGAAGTGGAGCATCAGCTGCTTGGCAACACAGCTACTCTTCAGTCCTGGTCATTTTACAAGGAGAATGTGGTTGTTTAGGTCCTTGAGATGGGAGAGATTGTACTCCTTGTTGATGGACCTTCTGCCTTCCCTTTCCTGGCCCTCTACAGCCACTGTTCCTTGCAGATTTTCCCAAGTTATTTTTTTCCCTCCTGGATTGTCTCAGCTTTTCTTTCCTTCTCACTTCTTTCTTCCTGGATAAACACCATTCAAAACTGACAGCCCCAGAGATGTCCAAATATGGCTCCAAAGCAAGGCATAATCAGAGTGGAGACCCCCCCTTCCAGGGGTGTGGCTAGAGGATGCTGACAATTTCAGACCTTCAAGGACCAAAGGAATCATCTTCCCCAAATGTTTCCAGGGTGAAAGAGACTAGTTTGGCACCTCTGTCTGGGGATTTAAGAGTTATTTTTGTCCTTAAAGCCTAATGGGTTTCTGGTAATTATAGGAAAAAAAAAGAAGTAGAAATAAAGGGTTTTTTAAAGATTTTATTTTCTGGTTCCAGTGCTATATTTTGAATTTTCTATTCAGTTAGACATAACTCTTGAGATCATGACCTGTATTATTATAGCAGAATAAGACCCCCATGATCCATGAGCTTATGATTTCTACCTTGTTTCTATCTTCTAACTTGCATGATTTCTTGGAGAAATCATTTCTTGGAGGAGGGATGTTGCCTAAATGCTTGCTTCACAGAGTGCCATTTCTATGTATCAAGTTCACCTGAAGTCAGGACATAACAAAGACCCAGTAGACCTTCTTTCATTCAGAGAACTCAGAATGCTGACTTTTTTCCAGAGGTTTCCATGGCTCCCTACTGTCAACAGATGAAAAGCCTTACTCCTCAGATTTTCATTTCCTCTGCTATTAGCTGCACGTTCACAGCTATTCTGGCTTATTTCTTCATTCATTTCACCATTCAAACCATAAACGTAGATCCACTCTCATTTCTACTTGTGTCTTATATTCTGGAGATATAAACAAGAATAACAAATGTCTCTATTCTAAAGGTCTAATAATCCAGAAGAGTAAGAAATGTATAAAACAAAACTACAAGAAGCGATGTCTGTGACAGTGCCATGGAGGTCTGCCTAGCATACAGCAAGGGCATAAGAAGGAAGAGTTCTGTTTTACTCAGGAATGGGGTGGAAGAGGAACCAGAAAGGCTTCATAGAAGAAGAAATGGCTTCAAGATGATACTACATAAGTATGGAGGAATAATTCCAACTGGAAGCAATGTCAGAGTAAAGAAGCAGAGAGATAAGGACCACAGTATACTCAGGAAGTACAAAGGAGCATACAGGTAGCCAGAAAAGTCTAGGTGGAAAGTCAAGCCCAGAATGTATTCAGCTACAGGTAGGCTACCAGAGACATTCATGAATGTGAAGTGTATGTATCCATGTGTGTGACACCTATAATTATGTGACAAAGAGTACCTGTGTATCCAAATTAGTAGTACAACTGTAAAATTATTTTAAACATGAAAAAGACAAATAGCCTAGAAGCCATCCGGTCAAATAAGTTAATCAAGAAACATACAGTCCAGAACTTTCCACAGGTGCGGCTTTATGGCCGTCATCCTCTCTATATAATAGTACCCTAGACAATCCTGCAAAGGTCACTGTTTATTTTTGAGAGTCACAGGAGAGTGTGACTCATGGGCCAGCAGAACTGTTGGACTTTCCCAGGCTTCATGCTTCAGAGAAGCAGACTTGAAATGGCCCCTTTAGAGGAAGGCAAGCTCCCCTCTCATTTCCCACAGGCACCCCAAACCAGCTGAGCTTGAAGCAGAGTTTCACAGAGATTTGTTGACAAGTTGCATGGCTGCATTTGCCTTTGCCCCTTCTCTTATCCAGAGGTGGCCAGGAGTTGCTCTAAGGTCAGATCATGGCATAAGCTATCTTTCCACCTGCCTATTCTTTCCTCTCTCAAATGCCTTATGTGTTACCTAGTTAAACACAAATGGTTGCAATTTTCTGCTCCTTCTGATAGCAGAAAACACGTGAAAGAAACTGGCATTCAGGCAAGAGGAGAAGGGGACATCAGGAGTTGAAGAGCTAGCTGAAATGAGAAAATGCTAGAGATAAGAAGGCAACAGAAACTCAGGTTGCAAAACCCAGGAAATAATTCTTTAAAAAAGAAGGGGAGATAATGTAGGAATGGTGAGAATCAGCTTAAAGTATATTGATTTGATCTTGATTTTGATAGTTTGGGAGAGATTTAAATGCAAACTTGGTGAAGAATTAGAAATAAAACTAATAATTTTCATTTAAAAATAACCACAAAACACATAAGCAGATAGATTGTATCTGTAGACTTAGAAACAGAGGACCACAGCAGGAACAAGAATGTTGAGACAACTGATAACTTATCAGGTGAAATAAGTAGGAGAAGATACATGTCACTCCAACAATTATAAATGCCTTAGCATCTAATATTTAAATTGATGACTTTTCTATTGAGTTAATAATAAGTTTAAAGGAAAGAATAGCCTAAATAAGAGGGCAAACAAAGAAAAGTTAGAAATAAAAGATAATGAGTAATGATAAAACAGGAAAATCCAGAGGAAGGAAGCTAGTCCTGGAAATATTAATAATAGTCTATGCATAATTAAAGTAAAAAGCATTATGTAATGGTCAAAGAGGATTTATCAGCTGTGAAAACATACTTTAAAAGGAATTAACATGGTTTGAGGAAGCAGAGACAACTGCCCTAGTACAGTCTTGAAACCAGCTTAGCTATAAAGGAAAGGAGAGAAGCAGAACAGTAAATGTCTGAGAGGTTTGTCACAGGAAGGTTAAAAATATAGACCCATGGTAGTTTTTTTAGAGAACAACTCAGTTTCCAAGTAGAAGACTTGGACTAGTAAAGAAAAGTAACGTAGAAGGAATTAAAAGTTAACCACAATTCCAAAAACTGGGATAGCACCTCCTTGAATAGAATTTTCCACTAAGGATCCTGAGGCTTTGGAGAATACCCTGTCTAAGGGCAGGAGATCGTTGATACCCAAAAAAGAGAGGAACCAAGTAAAAAGTGTGCATGGTCACTATACACTTTTCCCTTACCTACACTTTAATATCTAGAGATGTGTGATTGCCATCTGCTTCTGTCTATTCCCCCCCAAGTGTACAATATAACTTAACAAGAATTCAGTGAGAAAAAAAAAGAAAGGGAAAAAAGTGACGTGTTACGTATTTCGTGGCAGTACCAGGGTTTGAACCCAGACACTGTTTGCTAGGCAGGCACACTACCACGTAAGCACACTTTAGCCCATTTGCCATCATTATTTTTCACACAAGGTCTCTTGTGGGGGGCCAGTCTTGAACCATGATTCTCTTACCTATGCCTTCTGCAGTAGCTGGCATCATACATGTGCATTATCACAGTTGGATCATTTGTTAAAATGGGGTATCACTTTTTGCCCAGCTGATCTCAAACAGTGATTCTCCCAATCTCTACCTCCCGAATAGCTGAAATTATAGGTACAGACAGGCCACTGTTCCTGGCTTCTTCTTCTTTTCTTTTTTTAAATAACAATTACATAATATTAAAAAAACCAAAACTCAGAAGTGGGCCCAGAGTTGTAGCAAAGAGGTCAACCTACCATGTATAAGGCCCCAGGTTCAATCCCCAGTTACTTCCCAGACCAAGATTCTTTACTGAGAGGGGCTCTAGGTTACTAAGAGCTCACCAACATGGAGTGAGTATGGAGGGGAGGCATGAGATGGGATTGGGCACTGAAGCTGGTAATGCTTATGTGTTCCATAAAGACTAAGTTGTGAAGGATTGTGTGCATCCATGAAAGCTTTCTCAGGCTGGGGTAGTTCAATAAAAATAAGGGGGAAAGTCCTTTTTAGTTTGTGGATTTTATGCCAGCAATTGCCTTCCACCTACAAAGCAGCAGATCTCTCAAATGAATCTCAGATGCAGAACAGAAAGTACAAAAGTAGGCAATATGGTAGGTGGGAATTGTGGCTTAAATGTACTTTTGGCTGTATCTTCTAGATAATTATAATGGAGTCTGTTTCTCCCCAACCATGCCTGTCATCCTCAGGATTAAATTATGATGATGATGGTGATTACTGATAATTACCCCTTTCATTTATTTGGCATTTTCTTCTTTCTAAAGTACTCGTACATAGGTCCTTTCGCTATTTGCTTAGGAGGCAGGAAGGGCAAATGTTGTTCCACTGTCTTTGAGATGAAGAATGAGGCTGAAATGTGGGGGTCCTTCACTCTGGGTCACATAGCTCATTAGGGGCTCCCAACATCTACCAATCTCAGGGTCTCTTCCTCAACCATGTATTTGATTCATTATTCCACATTCATGGACATAATATATTCTACACATCAAGAACTGAATCATTAAACTTTAAGAATGTAGTGGTATTACCTTTAGATGCATTTCTTCCATTTTTATTTCTCTCTCTCTCTCTCCCGCCCTCCCTCCCTCCCAACTTCCCTCCCTCCCTCCCAACTTCCTTCCCTCCCCTTCTCTGTCTCTCTCTCTCTCTTACATACACACACACACACACACACACACACACACACACACACACACACATTCAGTCATTCTCTAATAGATTTCAAAGCATTTTCCAAATAATAAGAACTTTGTTCTCATTTTGTTGGTATAATGCTAGAACTTTTGACAGCCTTGTCTCAGTTTCCAGAGAAGAATTTAGGAATGAACTGTGCATCATTATTACATTTAACAAGCTGGATCTGGAAGTGTGTGTTTGCAGGTGCCACCTGCATTGTGCTTTGGCTACTGCTGACTATTCTCCATGATCTGGACCTAATCCCAAGGATTAAGTGAGCATCTGCTCCCTAGTGCTGTCAGCCGGATGGGGGCAAGTCATAAACAGAAAGGGCAGAATTGGGCAAAGCAGCCATTGTGGGCAGGGCTTGCTTCCTTTATAGTCATGGACATTTGATCCTGGCTCCTCTTGTTACACCTTCTACAAGGTGTTCCATTCTGCCTCCACCATAGTCTTAGGCTGGACACCATGTAGAGTGAAGTTGTTCAGGGTTAAACTCTTGGTCAAGCAGGTGTCTCTATATGCATGACCTTTGCAAATTGATGTGGTCTTCAGGTATTGGCTCTCTTATCCAAAAAGCAGGGATCATAGTAATACTGGGTTCCTGAAGATTACTGTGCAGATTACATGGGACAATCCTCCCCATAAGCCTTAGCCACAGTGGCTGCTGGGTTGCACACCACACTTTTGTCCCTCTTGCCTTTGTTCTCTGCTTGTTATTTTAGCTCAAGAGATAGCTCCAAAATTCCAGTACATGTCAATTCTCCTTGTTCTTTGCCATGTATTACCTGGACTGGTCTTTTTGTAATCACATGCTTGGGGTCATATATTGTTTCCTGTTTCATGGATTCAATTCTATGATTTCCTCCTGGGGAGATCTGTCTCATATCTTTATTTTCCCCTTTTTAATAGCATTTACTAATTGTACAAAATGATGGGTTTCATTGTGACATTTTCATACCTGTGTACAACACAATTAGTCATATTCACTCCTCCTATTTCTGTGTCTTGTCTCCCTTTCCCTGCCACTGTCCCTTCCTCTTCCTAAATAGTCCCACTTTTACTTCCATGTCTTTTTTTTTCTCTCTCTAGAAACATGCATATATAGGAGGGAAGGGAGAAAGGAAGGGTGGGAAGGAGGGAGGGAGAGATAAAGACACTGACTTTATTTTAATCACCTCCAATGTTTCTGCCCTCTCACACCTTCTGCCCTTTAAAATGAAGCAGCCTTCTAAAACTCCACCAAAGGCCACAAACTGAGCAGAAAATTACCAGGGATGCTCTCAACAGGCCATGGCTTGGAAGTAGAAAAAGACCCTAATTTTGTGATATAATCAGCATAGTGGTGGCAAAACAGAAGCTCTGAGCTCCAATGAGCAGAAGGCCTCCACCTTCTTTTGCAGGCCCTGGCTGTATAAAATGTACCTGGAGCCCTTTTCTGAGGTGGAGACTTCTGTGTGCTCCTCAGGATTCCCAGGAATGGGATACAGGAAGACAGTGTACTGGAAAGCTTGGGCTTTTCCAAGTGACCAGAGTGTTTGGGTATACAGAAGGAGGTGAAAGTTGCCACCAACTAGGTCCTGAGTAAGCACAGGAGCCTGGCTCGGAAGCTATAGACTTATTTGCATGGTCATGGGTGAGCTACTCACTTGTGTGGCCGCCCCACTGTGCCTGGACAACGATAGGCCACTATTTATGAGCCCAGTGTTTTCTCTAGCCCTTTTGCATTAGGTAGCTTGCCTCCTCCCCTACAGATATCACTGCTTCAGTGCATAAGCTTGAACTTGGTATTTAGCATAATGACTGAGTCATCAAGAAGGAATGACAAAGGAATTTGTTCTGCTTTAGTTACTACATTGGTCCACAGTTAGGGATGTTGAGAGTTGAAGGATTCTGTAGGGCTAAATCTTCCAGATAGGAACTTCATGCTGTAATTAAGAAACCTGAATTTCACTCTAAATGATTTTAAAAATTAAGCATATTGTCTTAGATCTTGGGTTCCTATTTATTATTTCATTCTCAATTTTTTTCTCTGCTTAGTAAAACAGGACAGAGAGAACACTTTGCACTTCTCTGGACAAAGGGCAAATATACTGGTGGGGATGGGATGTTCTCCAAGTACCTGTGCTGTGTCATAGGTTTGGATTTCCCTCCACAGTCCTCCCAAGACCCTCTCTCACTCCCTTTATTCAACAAATAGGAACTGGAAGGACACTGCTTTCCTATTTGAAGTCCCAAGGCATGGAGGAGGACAAGGATGCACTTCAAGTCAAGAAGGTCGGTGGCAGGGATGGAGGGGGATGAGATCTCTTTATCTTGTGAGCCACAGTTTTAGAGGACTTCAGAAGCCACTTACCTATTTTTTTTATCCCTTAATTTCCTTCTCCAAAGGTCTCTAAGCCATTCAATACAAGTTTCAACATTGGCTTCTCATAGAGTTGATTGATATTGTTGCTGATGAATACTATCCCATCTTAGAACCCACTGTACATCATATTTTATAATTCTTCAATCTGGAAAGATTCTTTGGTGAGGGCTAATAAATTAAAAAACAATTAACTACCATAGTAGCCCAAGATTCTGCTCTTGCTCTCGTAACTGAAAGATACCTGGCTAGAATCATATATAACAGCTTTATCTTTTCCTTATTTTTCCCTCTTTCTGCTTCTCTCTCTGTCTCTCTCCCTCCCTCCCACTCTCTTCTTTTCCTTCCTTCCTTCCTTCCTTCCTTCCTTCCTCCCTTCCTTCCTCTTTTCTCTTTTTGAAGAGACTCTAAGATAATGCAGTTTATTCTTGGTATAAACTCTATTGGGATGTTGCTCTTATACTGTTCCCTGAACATCCAGAACTCTGGGGACTAGTCACTTCCGTTTAGCCCTTGCCAGCAGTAGTATCAGGTGGTGGGAATTTTGTTGGTCAACAAATAACCAGGCTTCAGCACAAAGTTGACAGGGATGTTGTCTCTTGAGATTTGGAAGAGGCCAAGTTTATATTATAAATGATGGTGGCTTCCTTAGAAGGGATGTGTGTACTTTATATCACACATCCCTTTTTGCTGAACTTATACAAAAAGGATGCATGCATCCAGAATATCTGATTATAGGCTATGATGACTTTATAATGTGATGGCCCAGCTAGGCTGGATTCCATTTCCTTTATGTTTTTGGTTAGTGGAAGCCACAAAAGAGACTCTTATGGAAGATTTGGAAGTGCAAAGGGAAGCAACAGTCATTTAGTATCTCACACACATTGTCACCTTTTGCCGACTCATCTTGTTTTGAGACAAGGTGCATCTGTTCCCCCTTCTCCTGAATCCTAGGTCAGATTAGATGACTAATTCTGAGACAAGGGACCCTGGCCTCTGCAGGATACCTTCAAGATCAAAGACAGTAAGTACTCAGAGGAGTTTTCATTTTATCTTTATAGGCTGCAATTTATGCTTGTGCATTCCTGCTTGTTCTTGATCTCCATTCTTATGTGATAGTTTGGCCCATAGAGATCATGCTTGCCTTTCTTTTCCACAGAACATCACAATGACCTTTTACATGGACAGTATTATGCTGATTGGTGCCAGCAATCAGGAAGTGGCTCTTTCCCCATACATATTAAGAATACAATTACATGCTAGAGTGGGAAATAAATCCTACAAAATTTCAAGGTCCTACTGTCATTGTATTCCTTAGGAATTTGGAGGCAACTTATACCTCATTTATTCACCCTCCTTTGACCTTTACTGACTGACACAGAAAGCTGATAATTTGGCGTTCAGAATAAGAGATGGCTTTGAAATAGGTCTAGGATGCCACATAAACTGCTCTGCCGTATAGGTCATATGATCCAGCAGCTCCAAGTGATACTTGATGTGTCCATGAAAGATTGGGAAACTGTGTGGAATCTGTGGCACAACCTATGGCTAAACCTAATTTGTGGCACAAACCTTAGGATTTGGAATAAAATCATAGTCACTATTCAGAAACTACTTTCTTGCTGCGATAGATTTTCACTTGTTATTCGGCTTTGGTAGAGACTCAATGATTGAACCTATGGCAGCAAGTTGCTGTGCAACCTGAGATTTCCATCCCAAATTAGTGTTTCTTGATTCACCAAGCCAGGAATTGGCCAAGTACAGAAGTTTTCCATTATCAAATAGAAGTGATCTGCACGAGACTAGGCTTAAGCAGATTCTGAAAACACAGGGACACAGTTCCATGAGGAAGTGGCCCAGATGGCCTCTACTTGTGTCACAAACTTTTTCTCAAACTTGGACCTCACATGGAACTCTTTATAACCAGTTAGCTGAAAGGAAAATCTTGGTTTTCTTGGTTTTCTGTATGATATGCAGGCACCTTTATAAAGCATAAGGCTGCTGTACCCCCATTCCATACAGTCTTAAAAGATCTTAGTGAGGCAAAGCCTTCTCAGTGGAGAATATTGGGTAGTGCCTAGAAAGAGCAATGGTAAGAGTCACATAATCTATACCAACTCATTAACTATGAACAGTTTAGATGGAAAGTCGGGGACTTGGGAAGAGCATAAGTGGAAAATTAGTGAGAAGAAGGTCTAGGGAAGAGGCTTTATGGGTAGAACCACTTGAATGGGGACCAAGTGAAATATTTGTACTCCATGTGAATGATCCCCACAGAGTGATCCCAGTGGGATAGAATTTTAATAACCATGTGGTTAAGATGACCCATTCTGTGGGTACCAGCTGACCTCTTTCTCCAGCTATTCCTGTCATTGCCTAATATGTTCATCAACAAAGTGGCCATGGTGGCAGAGATGGAGAGTACATGTAGGCTTAGTGACATGTACTCCCACTCACAAAGATGACCTGACTAGAGTCACTACTGAGAGCCCAATCTGCCAGCAGCAGAGACCAACACTGACATGGCACCATTCCCCAGGGTAACCAGCCAGCTACCTGGAGCCAGGTTGATTACATTGGCCTTCTTCCATCATGGAAAGGGTACTTCATTATTCTTACTGGAAAAGACACTCACTTTTTACATGAATTTTCCCTGAATGATATATAGGTTCAAAAAATTCTAAACATTAACCACAGAAGCCATAAATTTTATGCATTTTGATGCATTTTACCTATATATAAGAGTCCACTGAAAGGTTAACTTACAATTTCATGTACAATTAGAAAAACAAACTTATGGTTTATTATGTTGTGGCCAGGTTTGAGCTATGTCAGAATGCTCTAATTACAAAGTGGAGAAGTAAGTCTCCCAGGATAGACTAGGTTATACTATCCTAATAAAATAGCCTCAAACTCCTGGTTGCTTAACACAACACTTCTTTCTCTCTGCCATCATTGCAGGTTAGCTGGGGGCTCTGTTTCAAGGTTTGGGTTGACAAAGAAGACCTCTGGAATGCTGCCAGTCACAGTGGCAGGAAAACCCTCATGGAGGCTTAGACTTCTTATAAAATTGACAGGCCCAGGCCACATACTCCCAACCCTAATGGTCACAGAATGTTCAATGCTACCAGAGTCTGAATATTTTGGAGATCAGAACTAATGAGTACTCCAGAGGTGAGGGAAGGCTGTAACTGTTACAGCTGATCCACCTTCAACATTAAAGGATGACAGCTGTTTGTAAGGGATGAGACAATGTAAAGAATAGAATTCAAGATGCAAGACTTGGGGCCATTTAGTTTGGGGGTAAATGCCTAGCCACAGAGGCTTGAGTTATTAATTGCTTTCTATCACAATATACCAAATGATGCTGAAATCAGCTTCCAGTTGTCAAGCAAAAAAATACCCAAATAGTGTTCTGTGCATTCTTTATGAAAGCTTGGGTAGTTGTGTGACGTTTTAGAATTACTTCCATGCCAAATCCCTAAAACATTGGTGTTTTGTATGTAAAGGAGGACTATCTTCAGGTTCTTACTCTGCAAGGATACCTGATAGTGAAGACACAATGGAATTATCACTGGTTTTGTTACTATTATAGTCAATACACCCCTACTGGGCCATATTTGTAAGTGAATTAAGTTACAAGAAGCATGGAAGAAAGCCACAGCTTTGTTGGAGAACATCCACTTATTTAAGTTTGTCAGCTGGCTATTTTCAGCTGCATCAGAAGGGAATGCATTGGGATGACATGCATCCCTGGATAAGATTATTTTGAACAATATGAGAAATCAGTGGTATTCAGGCCAAATTAAATCTAATTTACTCTACAAATTGCCAAAATATCAGTCCTATTAAGTCTGTTTATTAAAAGGCAGGAGAGACAGCCTGGGTCGCAAGCTGTGGCTGGGATAATAAGACAAAGATGAAGCCCACTAATGTAGATAAATCATGTTTGATTTCCAGGCCAGAGGTAACCAATGGGAGGGCTCTCACCTCACTTTCCCTGTCATCCAAAGTGTCTGCAAGCCAGTCAGATGTCCTCAGAGTCAGGCCACCCTGACTGATTCCCATGGCACTGGAAAACCCATGTCATTATTCCTAATCTGGGGTCATTAATAAGACCAACTTTATTCATCTCCAGTTATCCATTCTAAAAGGTGCAATTTAAGCAGATCTTTAGGATTTATGGTTGAATGGGACTAGAGTAGCGTGGTACATAATGGCGGTGAGAGTGGCAGTGCTAGGAGGTAGGGGTTGGATACTCTTAAATAATGAAGTGTTAATTGGGAACATAATAGAACTTTATTTCCAAATTATTAGGAGTGATCCACAAAACCTTGTGAGGTTTTACACTGGATTTTACAACTCAATAATCATAGGTGGACATATAAGATAAGGATGAAAGAGCATTGCAAATTAAGGCCTGTTCTTTAAGAAAGACTAAGCTTTGTTTATAGTGCTCACCTCCTTGGGATGCTCTCTCTCAGGATTTCCAGTTACTAAATTCTCCCTCTCCATGGAGGTCTATCATAAATCTCCTGTCCTCTTAAGAAGCTCTCAATATTCTAGTTCTTAGCTTTCCTGTTTTTTGAACTTCTGCCCTGGTGAGTATTAACAGCACTTGACAGTAATTGTATCCTTCATCACATTGCCATTTAATGAGTCTTTATGAACTATTTCCTTGAATCTTCAAAATAAATACATGGTCCAGCAACAAGATCTTCCCCAAGATCACACAATTAGTAATTCTAATCAGTAATTCTAAGCTCTTCAGTGTTTTATTCTGTGGGGTAACTTAATCTTGAGGGGGAAGAAGTTTCATTAATTCTGTGAGGTGGAGTGGATAGGGACTGGTTTCAGAATAATTTGGGAGATGTACTCCTCTTTCTGGGGCTAGAAAAATCCAGCCTTCCAATGGATACAGGCAGATAGACTGGGTTTACCAATTCAGAGCAGTGTTCCCCTTAGTTAAAATTTGGCCTGTGAGCACCTTTCAGAGATCCATTCTATGGTTTCCAGGAAGTCTTCAGCTTAGACACCTTTGTAATGAATGCTTTTAAGACCAAGAGTAGGGGGAGAATGATTGAAAATAGAGAAAAACCCCTGAGTATAAAGCCTCACACCTCACATCTTAATTCTGTGCAATAAACTTGTAGGGTTTCGTCACCATTTTGCACAATCCAGTGTAGAGCCCAGGAAACCTCTGGAGAAACACTGAGGTGGGAGAAGGCAGGGATGAAAATTGCTCACAGTAATCCAAAGGCTTTATTAGTCTATAATTAGGAGTGATGGGAGGAAGCCAAGTAAGGAAAATTTAAGCTGAATTGCAAGAAAAAACGAGTCCCTAACAATGAAGAGTATTCAACTGTGGAGAAGGATGACAGAGACAGAGCAGTTGCAGTCACTCATAATTTCTTTATTGGTAATTTGGTCTCTATATTTTGGATGAAATACATATCTGGGAACCATGCCAAGGCATGCAAGGGATGCCCTTTAACCGGAATTCAGGGTGATAGCATTAATGGCTCAGAAAGGAAAATGAGATAATCTTGAGAACCAGCTGAGAATGAGAAGTCAAAAGAACAAGATGTTCTCTTAGGTTTGGGTCCTGGCGCTGCACATCATTTGAGCTACTCAGAGCTGGGAGCTTTCACCACCAGAGCAGAAACTGGAAATCTCTCATCTTGTTCCCAATATCTGTAGAGGGTGTCTCTTATTGCCTCCAACCTTAGAAAAATTGGAGTTCTCAAAGAATCAGTAGCCTAGGCAATGGGAATTTAAATGCTACTCTACCCCCATGTAATATTATTTTTAAAAGGGAAAAAATAGGAGTGAGACTTGAAAAATGTGTTAACACACAAATTACTTTGCATCACACTTTGGTAAGCTTTATTTAGGAAAAAACAAAAAACAAAAAACCTTTATTGCTTCCTATCTAAAGCTTTAAGCAGCAGCTTATTCTTCCTTTAGTCTCTCATCCAGTTGGATCTGTGTGTGCTGCTATTTTCATGTCACCTCTCTGTTCACAGACTTTCCAAGGACTTGTGCAATCTGCTCTTAACTTACTGTTGTAGCCATACCTGCACTACACATCTTCTATTTTGGTTTTCTGATGTCTTTAATATTTTCTTGACACACACATGCCCAAACATGAACACACTTACTTGTTTGTGTATGTAACACATGTATGTTCACAAACATACATTAAAAAAAATAATTCTCTTTGACTTTGTATCCTGGAAATGTAGTGTTTCTGGGAACATAATTTGAGCAAATTCTTCTTCTGTTTTTAAACTCATACTACTCATTATTATTCAAATCTATTTTCGCACCTCTACTCAAATTGTGCATGTGGATTTGTCATCACTCTTCTACTTGGAATCGATCTTCACTCAAGTCATTACATATGAAATTTACTTGCCCTATAAAGCTCAAGTCTAGCACTACTAATGCCAAATATCCTTTTCAACCACCTCGACAGAAAGGAATCTCACCTTTTTGACATTCAAAAGCCTGTTGAATAACCAGAGGATGCCCTATGTATCTGTCTTCCACCACAGTCTTTGCACCCATGTTTTATCTCCCTCACTAGGATGTGCTTTTTCAAGCTGAGGTTCATGCTCCCCATAGCTTCCCCGTCTACACTGACCCCAGCAGGGCTCTTCTTACCTAAGAGATGCTCCTTTTAGAGAAGGGATTGATAAACAGAGGTGGATTTTTTTAGTTTAGCACTCCTTCACAAAGGACATACTTTGTTGATCTTTCCTCCAAGGTTTCATGAAGGCCTATAATTCCTCTAAAACCAAGTATAGTCCATTAGGACACCAGTGATGGTCAAGAAACTTTCCTGCTCTTTCTGAAATACTTCTTTCACTGCATCACTATGTAAGCTACTCTTCCACCTAGAGTGGTTGCATCTCATGACTTGCTCTTCAGGACAGACTAACCCTTGCCTTCTCTAGGAAACTTCTCCTGGACGTCCCAAATTTGTTGAACACTCAGTTTCTCTGAGTTTCTATCATAATTGTCATTAAGCTTCATACCACAGCACTTGACTATTTTTCTATTTTGAGAATATTGTTATTGTTTCTCTAACTAGACCATAAATGAATTGAAGGATATATAAAATAGTGATAAAAGGATTGAACTCTGGAGTTAGCTGTTGGTTGGAATCTATCTTTGAAGTTTAGCTGTGAGCTCTTAAACAAGTACTTAACCCCTCCCTAGCTCTCCTCATCTATAAAATGGGAATAACAATAGCACATACTTTATAGGATTAAGTGAAGATTAAATTAGTTAATATTTGCAAAACACATAGATCAGTGTTGGGAGCATAGGAGCACTGTATATATTATTATTATTATTATCATATCATAGCTTTAATTGTTGCCTTATACTCTATCTTCTCTTCCAAATGCATAGTAGAATCCTAGATATATACTATATCATTAATACATTCCACACAAATCATTTATTCAGCAAATATTAGTTAAATACTTTCTAAGTGTCAAATTAGTTCTAGAGCTTGAAAAGAATAAAAGAGGTAATGCCCTGCTCATCATGAGCTTATATTTTATTGGTGGAAGATAAATAATAAATAGATAAATATAATAATATATGATATTTAATATATTACATGTGATTATAATAGTATGTATCTGTTATATAATAAAATTGTCATACAGAATATTGTACTGTATTTTATTAAAGTGTACATATGTACAATATGTGTTAATAAATAATGATACCAATAATTATATATACTATGAAAGAAAATACAACAATATGAAGGAGAATGAAGTGAAGGGATTTACTTTACAAAGGAGTAAGTAGGGAAGACCCATCTGATAAGTTGACATTTGGTAAGAAACCAAAAAGGAAGATATTTGGAGTGTGCCAGGCAGACAGGACTGGAAATGCAAAATGGCTGAGGTTGGATTGTGTTTTCTCCAGTTTGAGTAATGGCACAGAAACCAGTATGGCAATGAGCAGGTGAGGCAAAGGGGAAGAATAGTGAGAAGTAAGGTTTGTACATAGTGGAAATTCAGAGCATATAGGCCTTGTAGGTCATGGTAAGAATTATGGAATAAACCAGTTCAGATTTACAGCCTAAATGAACTACCATAGTTCATTATTGCATACAAGTTTGCCAATATCTGGGGAGCAAAAATCATACTGCAGGTCAGCTGGCTGCTGAACATTTTAGATAGCCTCACCTACATCTTAGGCTAGGTGGTTTTCGTGGGCCTTATATTAAAACAATCATCTTTTCTAGGTGGGCTCTCATCGTCCAACAAGCAAGACTGGACTTTTTCAATGTATAGCCATGGTATTCTGATTAACCAGGTTTTTTAAAAAAAAGAACATTTCTGATCTTTACCACTTGCTGATTTTTATTGTATCAATATTCCTACTGTGACTGATTTCATGTTACCATCAAGGTGAATTTCTTGTTAGCCATCAAGGTGAAAAATTCCTAAATATTTAGCAGATTGATTCTAATTCTGAAATTAAACCAGGCACATGCTACCAGGCTTCTCACTTCTGGGTCCGAAGTTATTCCTCAATTAGGGAATGATTCTGCTCCCAGTGATAATTTCCGTGCCAATTTTTCTCTTAAAGTTTTACCTCTTCCTTCTGGGCTCTTGACTTCACCTGTTGACATTTCCTTCTACGTAACAAATGATCTATTTTTATAAACGAATAGCTCTTTCCGATTCCAGTGTGTACACATTGAGTAATCAGATGTCTATTTTATTTTGAAATGTCTCTGGTCCATTTAGTTCATGCTAATAAAATTCTTTTATAAACCTTGTTGGCCTCTTAAGTATGAAATTAATTTCATGCCATTAGATATGAAAAAGTCATACCCACATTTCTGTTTAGGATAAATCCTGACTATTTGGGGCATGTTATTCCCCTGAGAAACATAACCTTTAGATGCCTGAAGGCACATGTTCTACTAGAGACAGTCTACTAGGTGCTACCTGTATCTATCTGAAGTTTTAACAAATGATGTTCCAGTACACCCATCAATTAACATATAATTAAGCAGAGGGCATTTCATTCATTGAGAATTTTAGTTGGTTTCAGAGACTGGAGATGAGTGATAGTCTTGTTTTCCATTCTGACATATGTCTCTCTCCATATATCAAATTTGCTGACAAATTTCAACAGTCTCTTTCTAACTTATCCCTGTATTGTAATGTTACCATATATAGAGATAGAAATGTTCAATGACATTTTTAAGATTGTATCTAGATAGATCACAAATTCGTTAAGTACATGTTCTGTGTAGTCCTTTACAACAATATTTTTGTTCATTGTCCCGCTACTGTATGTCGTGGATCTGCCTTTGATTTTAGAGTCTATCTGCTGTCCAGTTCCAAAGCCAATGGCATAACGTTTTAGTACCTATTATAGTAGTAACCTACTTTTAGTATTAATTTCTCCTTCAGTGATATATTTCTTGTAATAAACCACTGCAAAGCATACTAGCTTAAAACAACAGTATTTTCATTTACTTTTTATTTTGGGGGCCAGGAATTTAGGCTGGGCTCCAGTGGACGCTTATTATAACTTTCTTCCTGGGGAATTCTGTTATTAGTATAGTAATCTGACAGGCTAGACAACTTGTCTCATGCTGGATAATCTCAGATGACCACATACATCTGCTGGCTGTCTGTGTATCTCCTGGGCCACATGCCTCTGAAGATGAGTCTGTCTCCTCACATGGTGGCAATAACTTGTTTTTTTTTCATTTATTCATATATGCATACAATGTTTGGGTCATTTCTCTCCCCTTCTCCCCCTCCCTTCCCCCTCACTCCCCGCTTCCAGGCAGAAACTGTTTTGCCCTTATCTCTAATTTTGTTGAAGAGAGAGTATAAACATTAATAAGGAGGACAAAGGGTGTTTGCTAGTTGAGATAAGGATAGCTATACAGGGAGATTCCTCACATTGCTTTCATGTACATATGTGTTACATTCTAAATTGATTCTTCTCAAGCTGACCTTTTCTCTAGTTCCTGATCCTCTTCTCCTATTGGTCTCTGTTGCTTTAAGGTTTCTGCATTAGTTCCTTTGCACTGAGGACATCAAATACTATCATGTGTTTTGGGTTCTTGCCTATCCTCATACCTCCCTTGTATGCTCTTGCCTAATCATGTGACCAAAGTCCTGTCCCCTTGCTGTATAGCCCTTGATCTAAAGTCCACATATGAGGGAGAACATACGATTTTTAGTCTTCTGAGCCTGGCTAACTTCACTCAGGATGATGTTCTCCAGTTCCATCCATTTACTTGAGAATGATAAGATTTCATTCTTCTTCACGGCTAAGTAAAATTCCATTGTGTATAAATACCACATTTTCTTGATCCATTAGTCAATAGTGGGGCATCTTGACTGTTTCCATAACTTGGCTATTGTGAATAGTGCTGTAATAAACATGGGCGGTGGCAACAGCTTTTCAAGAGAGAAATTACCAATGTTTAATCACTTTCAATCCTCTGTATTATGTTTGTTGGTATCCTACTGACCAAAAAATCTCCCTTTCCACCCTTATTTCTCTGTACATATTCTCCAAATAATAGCCATAGAGGTCCTTTTATAAGTTAAGTTAGATCATATCACCATTCAGTTTAAAATATGGTTGCTGGTTATCTATTGCTGTGAGAAAAAATACCCTAGTGGCTTAAAATATCATTTGTAGGTTGTCAGCAATTTGGGTTGGGCTCTGCTGGATGGCTTCTCTGCTGGTCTTATTCTGTAGTTGTCATCATCTGACAGCTACAGCACTGGATGGTCATAGGTAGCTTCTCACATCTTCTTGGCTGCTTCTGCTTTCAGCTGGGCCACATATCATCAACAAATAACCTGGGATTTTTTTTCTTCTTTTGGCAATACTGGGATTTGAACTTAGGGCCTCACACTTACTAGGCAAGCACTCTACCACTTGAGCTAAGCCTCTGGTCCTTACTACTTTAGTTTGTTTTCAGATAGTGTCTTGCTTTTGCAGAGGATGGCCCTCAGACTGCAATTCTCCTTAATGCCACCTGTCAAGTAGCTGGGATTGTAGTTATTCACCACCATGCCTGCTTGTTTGTCTAACTTTTTGCCTGGGATCTCTGCCCATCAAGTAGCTGAGATTATAGGCATGAACCACAACACCTTGCTGATCCTGGGACTCTAAATTTTTAGATATTATTTTAAAAATTCTGGATAGTACTTTTTCTTTTAATCTTAGAGCCTCTTGCTTGCTAGGCAGGAGTTCTACCACTTGTGCCACAACCTCACTCTTTATTTGCTTTAGCTATTTCTTATGTAGGGTCTCACTGGTTTTCTTTGTTGTTGTTTTATTTTGTTTTTTGCCTGGGGACAGCCTCAGACCATGATCTTACTATCAATGTTCCCAATAGCTGGGATGATAGGCATATACCAACATGCCTGACTTATTGATTGAGATGGGGTCTTGCTATCTTTTTGCCTGGTCTGGCCTTGAACCACAATCCTGCAAATCTCTACCTTCTGAGTAGCTGGGATTATAGCCTGGGAATCTTAAAGTGATGTTGAGAGCATTCCAAGAAAGAAAGCTTTAATCTTCTAGCCTTTCAAGGCTCTATTTGTGTCATAGTTGTAGCTGTCCTATTAACCAGAGAAAGTCACATGCAGACTTCAAGAATAAATACTATAAGAGGGCAGGAAATCAGACTCATATGATTCATATATCTACGACAGGATACCCTCTGGCCCCAGTAATTCATGTTTTGTTTTGTTTTTTACCACATGGAAAAGTTACTGCTCCTATAATTTCAAGTTTCATTTAAGTTACAGAATATGGCTGGAATTCCATGATATCATGATCTTTATTAGGTATAGCTGTCTATGAGGGTCTTTGGGTGCATCATCTCAGATGTATCCTTGACCCAGAGAACTATGAATTAAAAATGTGAAAAATTTGCATAAGCAATATAGTAGAAGCAGAAACATGCACATAAAAAACAACAAATTATAAGCCTTAGTTAAGGGTGAAGGTGCCTGGAAGACAGGAAGGACTCAAGGGAAAAAACAAAATGAGAGACCTGGATGTCTTGAAGTGTCTGTGAAATCTTGCATTGATTCTTGAGGCCTTTTATCAAGGGTGGGACCATGATGTGGAGTGCCTCTGAGCCCATATTATGATGTACATGGAAACGAGAAGTAAAGAAACTTGTCATGATAGAGAACGAGTCGGTTTAGTTATGAGTTTCTGTTAGTGGTAAAATAAACTTCATTTCTACAGGCACATCAGAGGCAATTTCCCTTAAGTTAATTGACTGTATTTTCCCAGTTCTTTTTCTTTTCTTTGTGTTTGGTTTCATGATGGCACAGGATGTAAGGTGCAGTGACTATTTTGGAAAACAGATGTGTGAAGTCATACCCATAGTCATCCTGGGGACAAGGTGGATAGACCATTTTCAAAGATGAGAGGGCTGAGTTCTCTATGTGCAAAAATTATGGAACAGTGACGAAGCAGAAAAGTGGCCTCTGAGATGCCTTTTCATCTCCAAAGAAGCTGAATTCCTTTAGTGGGTAATCAAAGGAGCCAGAGAACCATTCAGCATGAGGAAGGTTGTATATGCATTGGGATGGGCCATTGACCTCATTCCTTCTAATACTATGATGTTAAATAGCAATTAGAATATCATACATTCATTTTTTGCCCCACCCTTTGTGCCCCTTGAAATCATCCTCTGTTTTAATCTTTATGGGATGTGATAATATAGACAAGAGTTAAAAACCCACACCAGATTGTGAAGTTGAAGAACTTTGGGGGGGGGAAAGTCGCATGAAGGGCATATTTTTTACTGCAGTAACTGACAATTATCTTCAAAGAGGTTTCAAAAACTGCCTCATAAATGTAACATCCCAATCACATCCTGATTATTTAATGGAGAGATATGAAAATTCAGTTGACAGGGCTGACACTTCCAGAGGGGTATTTTTGTCTCAAATAGGCAGGAAAGACATCTCTCAGAGAAAAGTCCCTCATGAGCACACAGCACACTGGACTCCATGAGTCTGCTCCTGACCCAGTGAGCCTCTGCTGTTTCCCCCAACTCCATCTCCCCCACACACATCATGCCACAGCTGCTGTTCTGCCCTACTGACTCTGCCTTCTCTGTGTTAGTTCTGCAAGTCCTAATCAGAGCTCAAAGTCCAGATGAATTTGACTCTCCTCTACAGAAACATCCTCCTTTGCTTCTCCAGACCATTCTCCCATTCTCTCTCTCTCTCTGTCTCTCTCTCTCTGCTGAGATTGAACCCAGGGCCTTATGCATGCCAGGCAACCATACTGTCTCTGAGCTACATCCCCAGACCATCATCATTTCTTTGTCTAATTCATATGGCATTTTACATTTTAAACCTCATAATTAAACTCTAAATTTTAAACCATTTTATTGATATTAATAGTACGATTTTAACAGGCATGTGCTATGTATTATGGCTTCAAGTATACAATGTTCTTATCCCAAGTAGGAGAAAATAATGAAAAGACCTTGTTAAGAATAACTTCTGCTGAAGGTATTTCTGACGTTGCATCAGGCCTTTTGGGATTACATTTGGGCTAGGGTCCTCTTTTTCTGTCACAAGAGCAACTTACATCTGTACATTGGTTTTTGCATGTGCCTGTGAGCATGTGTTTTAGTTAACCACTCATTACTCTGGGGAAATGCTTTGGATTAAATTTAAATCTAAAGTATATGTTGAATGCATACTAAGGGAACATTGTTGTGCTAAGTTCATTGTGATGATAGGGTGAGGTGATCAGGGAATGGAGGAAGAAATTACAAAAATGAGTCAGACTCCTCATTTAGAATTCTGACTTATCTGTGTACACTTCTCATGAATGCCTGACGTATAGCTATCACCTTGTGACCACAAGGCCAGTGGATAGAGGTGTTTCTGATGTGCACATCAGCACAGTACAGGTCTGGCACTTGGGTCCAATTAAAACTCCTTTGCTTTATGATGGCAAACACTAACAACAGGGGAAGGCCAGTTGTTTCCAGAGTGATGTTTTATAATCAAAGGATGAAAACCTGAGATGTAGGAAGAGAATATCTGAAATTACACTGGTAAGAAAATTAAAATTCTAAGGTTTAATTTTTAATTTGTCATTGAAGCCCTCTTAGACCTTAAGACAGAAAAATCACATGACTCACAGTGGACGTGCAGTGTCTGGAGGGTGACAACTCTGTAGTGCAGAAGGTTTGGTGGAATTGCATAGCTCTTTTATTGTCTCTTAGTTTATATGTGCCCAGGTAAGTGGATTTGTGATGGCCACTGTGGGCTGAAGGTAGCATGATCAATACAAGTAGAGGACAATTGTTTTGTTAGGCCATGCTAGAGCTAACACTTCTCTTCCTTGGCTTCATTGCCAGGTAGAATAAAAGCTGTCTAATTAGGTCTAAAGACAGGTCAAGCAATGAACAGGAAAGTAAACTCCACTCGACAGTGGATAATTAGGAAGTTTTCCATTTTGGTATAATATTGTTGCTAAAAAATGCTGATTAAAACTTTTATATAAGCACTTTGAAAATACTAGGAAAAACATTCTAACCCTCTTAATATTAAATTGGTTAGCAAAACTCAACAAATGTTTTTGAGCAATGGGAACATGGAAATGAATAGTGAGTTTGTAACAAGTTAGCTGAGCTGATTGTGCCTTTATCCCTGGGAGCATTGTGTCTCTGTGGGGTACATTATTACAGGTAGAGAAGCCACAGAAACCTATGAAATCCACGTAAGATTGTAAAGTCATTCTATCACGAGGTGTTAGATCCAGGTTTTCTGAATTGTGAAGTGCATTCAGTCTTATTGCTTTCATTGAAAATATAATTATAAATAATGGCTTCAATTTACACAAAAAGCTAACATGGAATTATGATTACAAAATAAAATAAAAATGTAAATTTTGCTTATTTCATTGTTTTCCATTATTTTTAAATTTATATTTTAATGCACATTTTATAGGGAATGCAACATATTAATTTATTAGTTATGAATATGTGTGCATCTGTAAAAATTGAGCTTGCCATAAACATAGTGTATGTGTGTGTGTGATCAAAACTGTTAGAAGCCACTAGCTTTGAAGTTCAAAGTTTATGGAAGATTATATGACCGATGTGAAACTGCTTTTGAGAGCATTTTACAGAATAGAAAATGCAAAGTACAAGGATAATGAACTACATGATCAATTTAGGACAATTAACTGAAACCAGGTGCCCACAATAGACTTGATTAAAATAAGGATGGTTCAATGTTTCTAGAAGAAAACAATTCAAATTTTCCTCTCTCCTATTAAAGGTCTTGTTGTATAACCCCTCCAATCTTCTTACACATTGTGTATTTGTATGAGCTGTCCTCTCCAACCTGACTGGACAGCTTTTGCCTGCTTAACGGTGTTAGTGCTCTTTCATCACTGATGTTTCTTTTCTCCATCCTGTCTGAAATGCCCCCATCATGTCCTCCTGACCTTGTTGTATCCAAATTCTACTCATCTTTCAGGACCAAGGTCAGCATGCTTCTCTTCCTTCAATCTTCTCAGACCGCTTTAGCCCATAATTTCCTTTCTTTTCTAAACTAATAGCAGTTTCTATCTCTGCCACTCATTTGACAATCAACTATATAATGCATTGTGACAGCTCTGATATTACATTGTGCCATATAGTTATTTCCCTCTTCTGTTTTTAAGGTTTTTTTTTTTAATCAATTTCCCCACCCATTTTTGCTTCATAATTGTAACTTCGGTCAAATGTCCTTTATGACAGGGTTGATTTCCCCTATTTTCTCATATTTTACCTTAATCTATGCTCATCATATAATTGGACTCAGAGAAAGTGTTTAATAACTATTAATTCTTAAAATAAAGGGCAGGCAGCTCCATTTGAGGCTGCATTTCACCAGAAATTAGAATAACAAAATTTCACCATAGGGCTGATGGAATGATTAAACAAATGGTGTATATAAAATGATAGGTGAAGTGCCTGCTATTTGGTAAGTCTTTGTGAACTCATATTTCCAGGATTATTTCAGTAATGGAAACTTTTATGTCACAAAGCTGTTTAATTGTTTTGAAGTATCAGATAGCAGCCGAACAAAAATGAATGATTTGACTCGTGCTTCATTCTTCTATTCACTTAAAATATTCAGGTACTGGAGATGAGATTATAATTTTTTCATTTTAGTGTGTCTTTTTTTCTTCTTATGATATCAGTTATTATCCTTCAGAGTTTTCTTATTTTCAGGTGAAGTGATTATAATTTTCTTTACCCATTGATAATTGATGTCAATATAATGATGGTCTTTTGACAATTCCATATACTGACCATCAAGAAAATAAAAAAAGAGAAAAGAAATAGACAGACACACCTTCAGTGACCTTAATCAGACCTGACACATCCCACTGACAGATATTTAACTCATTAGTTCTGTTTGGCTATTGGTCTGACACCATCACTATAATACAATATGAAGTCCTAATTATCACGAAATCCAATGATGCAATTTGCCAGGAAAGAAAAACCTTTTTTCTCCCTTTATTGGAAGTTGCCTGCTCCTTCTGTTAAATTTGATCAGCATTTACTGTGATAGAAGAGGAAACCACAGCTCCTCATTTGCCTTGAGCCCTAACTAATGCAAAGGACAGTTCACTCTCAATCCATGTTATTTTTCAGATAATTCAGCACATCACTGGGTGCTTAAGAGTTTCTGTTGGTAATCTAAGAAGACAAAACAAACCTTAGATACTGTTTCATTTCCAAGGGGAGTCTGGCTGAGTCTCGTGAAGAACAGGCAGAGGGCAGGGCCTTATTTTTTCCATGGCCTCTGAATCCATTTGTGTGTATAAAACTGAATGCCTGGCTGTCCATTCTATCCCATTTCCTTCATTAAATGGGCTGGTCAGTTTCAATATTCTACGTAGGTCCAGATTTCTTAAAAACAAAGCCACTATGATTAGTGGCTTTCCTGGGAGAGTGTGTGTGAATCCTGAAGTCTGGGTACTGCTAGTATCTGCCTAGTCTGGCTGTACTCCTGAGTCTACCTCTAAGGAGTACTCCCAATCCCTTTCCTAAGAATCACTGTCTGCCTTCAGATACAACCTCCCTGTGGAGGCTGCTATTAGTCACTCATTCCTTCTTTTGAAGAATTCCTTCTGGTACCTCTTGGAAGGTACTTCCTTCCTTGTAGTCAGTTAATAATTGAGCCTCCTTTTCGGCACCTGGAAGCATCATTAACTTCATCTATTTTAGCTTTTCTCCACCAAACCTCCTAAATCCTGAATTTTCTTTCTGTTTCTCTCCATCCCCTTTACATTGGTCTAATGCCCTGAGACCATGGCTTTGGGATGGAGACTTAAAGATATAGTGTTTGCATGTGAGAAGAGGTGGCTAAGGTGGGGAGGTGGGTAAGAGAATAGAGTTGCTGCCATGCTGCTTCTGGAATGATCTCTAGGTCTTCTTGACCATCAATCTGATGTCTTTCTATATGGTTTACTTAATTCCATACTTCTGAAGTTCGTAGCATGCAACATTGGGACAAGAAAAGCAAGGAAATTTTTCAGAACACAGACCTCATTAAAAGTTCATTTTAGCCATGTGCAATGAATGAAATATTGAACAACTGGCACATTATTTTAAAAAGAGATATTAAACAACAGTGCAGTACTGCATGGTTATAGTACAGTGTCTATCTTCTCATGTGTCAGCAACAAGTAACACTGAAGGAGGCCTAATTATCATACTCACAGTGGTGCAGGTAGTAAAACAGTTATGCTTTGCATTGCTCAGGATGTTCAGAGATGAAATAGATAAACTATGTGGGAGACTAGTAATAGGTAATTATTCTCTACTTACATATTCAGCCTCATAATTCTAAATTAAGGTAAGTGGAAAAAGCTTATAAAATATTCAAAGCTCCTTTATCTTTCCTCCTCCCTCTTATTAGAAACTGTGCATGAATTTGCATAGAATAAACTGAGCTCATAAATCAAAGAAGAAACTGCAAGAATGCTCTTTGTAAGTTATAATTTAAGGTTAACTGTAGCACATTTTGCTTACTGTATTATTAATGACTTTCGTTCACTCATGACAAGATTACATATTAAAAATTGTTGGTAGACAAAACTCAGTTCATAATCAATTTGCTTCTTAATGTGAGCAATCTCCGTGCATCCCTACGGCAGAGGCAGGTTTAGCGAGGATAATGGAAGGAATGCCTTGGGAAGAACGTTCTCACACCACTGGGCTCCCTCAGAGGTATGATTGACAGGTGGTTCCAAAGGAGATGAGGCCACTGGAGGAGGGCAAACTCTGGATGGCTCTGTCAAGGCTCAGGGCTGCTCCCTGAGGCCCTGAGTCCACAACATACAGGCATCCTTTTTCCTTCTTCCTGCACTCCTACAATGCTTCATATTTTCCAATCACTTTCTTGTATTCAAGTCTTTCCATCCTCCTGGTCTCTTTGTTGTTATAATTCATCACATTTATTTACAAGAAATGGTATTTCTGTCTCAATATTATACAAATCCAAGTCATCTCCAAAAGCTTTTTCAGATCAGGTTTTCAGGTACTTTAGTTGTCTTCTTCTTTTTCTTTGTGTTCCCCTTCCTCTTTTTCATCATGCGTCTAGACTTTCAGCCAACTCCTGTCTGTGCTCCTTCCTTCTGTGTACCAGCATGTCTATTTTCCTTCACTCCAGCCAAGCACTGACAACCCTGCAGATTCCTGCTACCCCCTCCCAACTTCCTTGGCCCACCCAAGAGCAAAGTTTTTCATTATAGTACCTTTAGATACCAGCTGTCTTCTGATGCTTATGAGGCAGAAAGATATCACTCTCAGCTGGAGAAGCAGAGAGATAGATGAATGTTTACAAGATTTTCATGGAAGTAAGCATGGATGGGTTTGGCACTGTATTTGAGTCTTAGGCTATGGTCCTGGTTCTGCCTCAGGCACAATTTAGTGGGAGACTAATTCCTGATGTGCATATTTCTGCCATCTTTGGAAGGTGTGTTAAATTTTTTGAAATGTCATATTGAAATATTATATTGCCTTATTTCATTAGTGGTTTTATTCTTATTATAATACATTCAGATGAATTGACATTCATATATCTTGAGAATGTATTGAAATTATGTCAAAATCCTTAACCATATTGGAATCATTTGAGGTTTCTAATTCTGGTGTGAAGACCTTGATGCAGATATAAGGCTACCTCTACAATTGGGAAAGAGTTGACAATAGATTCTAAAATATCACAGCAGAGTGTCCTTGTGGAGGGTCCTTTGTTGATGATAAAGGAAAAAAATAAAATGTATCAAGGCATGAAAATAATTGAGACTGAGGGACTGGGTACAGTGTTTAATGCCTGTAATACAAGCTACTTGGAAAGTGGATATTGGGAGGATTTCATTCAAGACCAGCCTGGATAAAAAGTTAGTGAGACTCCCTATCTCAACATGATGGCGTGTGTCTGTCTTCCCAGCTACTGGGAGGTGTAAGTGGTAGGATTATGATCCAGATTGGCCTAGGCAAAAAAATGTGAGACCCCACCTGAAAAATAACTAAAGCAAAAGGGCTGTGGCTCAAGTAGTACAGCTCCTGTTTAGTAAGTCCAAGGTCCTGAGTTCAAATCCCAGTGCCTCAAAACAACAACAACAAAAAGAATTGAGACTGAGAAACATAGCTCTACATCATGCAAGCATGGGAATTTGAAAACGGAGGTGACTCATCTCAGATGTCATGAATTAAACTTAAATATGGGTGATGAGAAGTCAAAAGAGATAATTTCCTGCTTGACCTTTAAAATTGAGTATTCCTAGGGATGCAACCTCAATCATTTCTTCCTCAATTCAGCTGTTGGGTGACCTCATGACACTGGGCTTCAGCCCCATCTTGTCACCAGTGACTCTAAGCCCACTTACCAGATCTCTGTGCTTGTTCTTTCAATATCCCTGCTGTCCTCATCTTAACTCTACCTGCAGTTCCCACATAGGACCTCAAAATTACAATGTCCTAAACAGAACTCAGCTTCTTTCCCATCCAAACAACCTATAGGACTTTCTGTCTTTTGCCTAACACTGTCATCCACCCATCCCTCACACTACAACCTGTGAGACTTCCTGACTCACTGCTGGCTGTCTCTGGACTCCAGGCTGCCCTGATTCCATCCAACATCTTCCAGATTGCCCTTCAGTGCAGCCCCTGGGCCTCACATTTGTTCATGCTCTCATGAAGAGCCACTATCATGGTCTCTTTGCTAGTTCTTTTGATGTAAATTTTACCTATCTGTCTGTCATCTACACTAACATACAGTGAGCTACCTAAGACCAATCTTTGATAGTAACATTTTTCTCATTTAAAGTTCTTCATGGATCCTTTGTATGATATATCCAGATTTTTACCAGGGTGTATATAAAATTTCATTATTTGTTTCATGTTTACCTTTTTATCTTTTTCTACTTAACTACAGACTTTCTGAATTCAGATGAAAAATTTCTCCCTCTCTCTCTTTTTGTCTCTCTCTATCTGATAACACTTAAATATTAAGCAGCACCTCTTTATTTCCCATTCAGCCAGAGGCAGAGCTTTTATTTCTGTGATGTTGCTAAAAATGTTAATTTAATTCATTAAAAATGTATTGTGCATCTATTATGAAATTCTAGGAGTTGGGAAAATTGGGGAATGAAGACAGCTGAGTAAAAGTGGCGACGATAGGAAAACAGAGAAGACCCTGAGGACTTTGTGTATCTTTAGCAGCCTCCCTTCCTTCTAAGGACAGAGCAATCAGAAGCCCTGGGGACTGGTTGTGCTGAGCAGAGGCCATTCTGCCATGGGACCAATTGCAATCCTAGCTGGTCTGACTTCCTTCTAGTAGAGACCAAGTAATGGATGCAAACTGATTGACTGGCACTTAAGAGATATTTTCCCAGCTTTTTAAACTCAGAGGCACAATACCCAGAATCAACACTTGAAATGGGATTCTTGTTATTACAGTGTTTGTTTTTCATATGGTTACATAACTCTAGCTGAGCTTGCCTATGAAATGTTAGGCTCTCTAATTTGCAGAGGTCATTTTGCCACAGGCAGGTGTTTAGTTACTCTATTGCCATTGGGTCCATCAGAGAAAAAGACGTTCATGTTAATTAAAGTACCATGTTACCTTTACACCTTGAGGGGAGCTGAGATGTAGCAAGTTGAGAGAAAGAAGGATCCATGCTCTCTACCTACAGGAGTATTTTGTATTCTCATTTTGAACGGAAGAGCCCCAGAATGGGGGTGGTAGGGGGGGAAGAGGGGAGTTAAAAAAGGGAACAGAAAGGAAAAAAGGGGAATAGACTTCCATAATTCTGCCACTTGCTAAAGAGTCAAATGAAATTGTAAACATTACAATAGAGGAATTTCTCAGTAGCTCATTTCAAAGTTACTCTTCCAAAGTCACACAATCATTCATAATTAATTATCAATTGATTGATGCAGACATATGCCATAGAAGTTCTGAGAGGGTGAAATCAATGCAGATTGAGGTAGCCCAAAGGGATCTGGAAGAAGAATAGTACTGAGGTATGGAATGGGAGGCACACCAGGTGTGAAGATGGCAAGACTATGAGGTAAGGGTGTCCTGGATGTTCGCAATAGGACACTGTGTAGACAGCTGCCTGAAGCAGAATATATATTAACCTAGGTATACACACATTGGAAATGCAGGAAATCTTTGAGTGTCTCCTGCATTTAGTCTTCTATTTCATGTTTAACTCTATTTTATTTCATATGTTACAAATACTTATTGAATATTACTACATCTGAAGATTTTTAAAATTTGTTCACCCTCTCTATTCATTCCCCCTCTTTAAAACAGTATTCACTCTATTTTATATGGAATCATTCCCTTCATTTCCCTTCCTTCCTATTTCCATTCCTCTGGAGAGCACCAACAGCAATGGACACTTTGCTGAATGCCCTTCCAGCTCTGTTTATATGCATGTATATATGTAGATACAGATATATATATATATTTATGTAGATATGTACATTTATACACATTTTAAACCTAAATGGGATCATCTGTATATAGATGGTCCCCAATTTATGATGATTTGACTTAATGGTTTTTTGACTTTGTGATGATGCAAAAGTGATAGGCATTTAGTAGAAACTGTGGTTCAAGTTTTGACCTTTGTCCTGGCTAGTGATATGTGACTCAATTCTATCTTGTGATGCTGTCTTGTGATGTAAGCTGTAGTTCTCAGTCATCCATGTGATAAGAAGGACAAACAACCAATCCTCTACAGTGTACTATGTTTCTAAGCTGTGATGCTTGTTAAGTTAGCTGTATTAAACGCACTTGTAACTTGAGGTAGCTTCAACGTTTGAGAGGACATAACCTATCATAAGTTGAGGAGCTTCTGTGTGTGATTCTAATGAGCTGCTTAATTTGTTGCTCAAACATGTACCTTGACGATTATTCCTTATCTGTTGCCTTTGTTCTTTTATAGCTCCATGTTGTCTGATAATAAGTAAGCCTCAGAACTTATTTATGTAATATGTTATTGATGGGCACGTAGATTGTTTTCATCTTTTCTTTATGGCAAAAAAATCTTGGTACTTATAATTTTTGATTAAGTATACATTTCTCGCTAAGACAGGCTCATAAAAGTATAATCTCTAATTTTGAGAAAAGTCTGCTGAGTTCTGTGAAGAATCTATTTACAATCCACTAAAATATGTAATGTATGAGTGACCATTTCTCGATACTAGAGTTACTTTTTTTGTTTGCAAAGTTGATGTGTGAAAAATGTTATTTCATTCTAGTTTTAAAATGTATTTTCTTATTTAATAGTGAGGTCAAACAATCTTTTTATAAGTTTGCTCATTTTACTTTTCAAGTTTATTTTTATTGCTCTAAAGAAGCTGTTTGTCTCATTTCTATTTCTCATTAATTAGAATTAAATCAGTTTGACTTCCACTGAATTTTCCCTAACCATCAGATACTTAAGCCAAGTAATGTGAAAGTGTTAAGTGAGTTAAATAATCAATTGATCAATATGTATTCACTAGGCAATTAATGCCTCTACTCTGTGCTGGATATTGTTGAGGATACAGCTCTAGCTTTTAAGAAGCTTATATGATCTTTTCGGGTGATAAGATTCAAACAGTAATCGATGACATTACCACTGTTTACTAGACCCCAAGGACTGAATGACCAGGAAAGAGAGAGGCTCTGTAGGTTTGAGTAGCTGGAAAAGATTTACTAAGGAGTGCTAGTTCTGCTTAACCTTGGAAGAAGGATGTTGAAAGAACGGAGTGTACTTTAGACAGGACAATAGTGTGAGCCAAGATACTAAGTGGCTTTAAGAGGATAACAAGGAGTACAGCCATAATGAAGCAGATTGTGGACACCTATGGATTTCATGTCTCCTTGGGCTACTGTTGAGTACTGCCTTAATCTCCCAGACACCAGAGATGACTGTTTCCATCACCACTATGACAGACCTGCCTATACCCAGTTCCTTCTTGCCCTGCCTTTACCTTTGAGAAGCTGTATCAGGATTCCAGCTTTTAGGCTCCAGGTTCAGGAAGACAGATAAGGACAGGGCACAGATTCTCCCTTCCAAGCTTAAGTAGATCCCCCCTAGGAAGCTGCTGGATCTAGGACCGGCCTGATTGCCGCCCCTAAAGCATCATCATTTTGTCCAGAGGTGCCATTGCTGCAATTACAATCCAAACTCAGAGTCAATTACTCACTGTGTGAATCACCCCCAAAAGATTGCTTTTTCCTTTTCCATTAGTATCAAACATAATTGCACTCTGTGTGGTTCCTAAACTCTTATTTCTGACTTCAGTGTCCAAGAGGATCTAGGTTGATTATAAAGTCCCTTCATCTCCTATTGGTGACCTCACTGACACTTTCCATAAGGTTTTTCTTTATTTTATTCATCAACAATGCACTTACCTCCTACCATTAATTATTCAGCTCCTTGTGAGCAAAGAATTCTGTTTTCCCTGCTGATTTTTCCATACATTCATCTTTTCTTCTTTGTGTCCTTTTTAACGGGTAATGTTAGTACTCCTGTACCTGGACTTATAAGTTGGTTTATGTTGCTGGCACTGTGCTTTTTCTTTTATAGCTACTATCCCTTCAGGATCCTGCCATTCCCTACTTCTTGGCCCTCAAGTTCTGAGCTGATCCAGGGTATGACCTCTCTTGGGCTTTTATTTGATGCAACATCAAGTGGAAGCTAACCCCCTGATTTATCTTTCCCCTTGCTATTCAATGTCACTGCCCCATGCTTAACTTGCTCTTGAGTCTTATTACATGGTATCAACCAATTCATCATCAATAATTTACCAGCTGCGAACCTAGCATAACATGAGTTAAGAAAGATGAGAGTCATGTTGTGCCCTCAGCCACAGAAAGGGATAGGAACATGACAAGAGGCAGGGGTAGCACAGACAATTGTGTAGGGCATCAACCTAGCCAGATTGAGGGAGGGAGCAGGCCACCTTCCATGTGGAATCCCCAAAATGGTGGTGACCTTATTCCATATTGGAGCTAAAAGCTGAATCTGGTAAAAAAGACTTGTTATTTGGAAATTTGGAGCATATATCAAGAAAGTCAAAATATATAAGTTCTTGGAGACTTCACATGAAGACATGGTAGAATGAAATGTTTGAAGGGCAATGAAAGCAGGACCATGAAAACACAATGTGTGAAAATTCCCAAAAAGTTGCTGAGGCTTCAGCCAGGGACCTAAGGACTATGATGTAATGAAAACTCAAATCCAGGTGTAATCACTGGGACCTAGCAAGCACATCAGGGAATTTTAGGGAGGAATATAAATGGTATGTTTGTATTTAGGGAGAACTACTTGGTAGCACAACTAAGTCTAGAATCACTGGTGAACCTATGAATGTTATGCTAGTCTTGTCTAGTTATGGGATCAGAACATCTCTACCTTTGTGTCAGAGCATCTGGATTTGCCAAGGTTTACATGCCAGTGTTGCTTCCTATTAAAGGATGGATCTGAAAAGCACAAAGTCTAACTCAAGCTGTGCTTCCCAAATGAAATGTCAAGAGGACCCCAAAATTTAAACATACACTGTAGGCTTAACATTCTTTGTGTTAGTTGAAATTCTCATGTGTGTGTGTGTGTGTGTGTGTGTGTGTGTGTGTGTGTGTGCATTTTCTTGGCACATAAATAATTTATGAACTTCTTAAAGGCAATTGCAAAAAAAAAATGGTGAAGTCAGAGACCAGGTTGCAAAGAGTCTAGAAGTGTCTAGATGGTAGAGCAAGGATAGCAGGTGCAAACTATTTTATTTTAAGGAATTGGGTACTAAGGCAATGAAGAATGATGGGGAGTTTAATGGAGGAGCAAGAGGAGACAAACAAGACTTTAGCATGGATAAGACAAGATCATGTCTATTTTTAACAAGTAGCATGCTAGTTGAGAGGGATAGTGGGAGATGAAGAGGAAATAGAATATAGTGAGGTGGTACAGAGGATCTTCTACAAAACAAAACTAGATTGTACACCTATCACCCCACAAATAGTATTGTTATCAATCAACACACAGTGCCATATGGTTCCTGTGTGAGAGGTATTGACAGAATTTTCAGATTCACTAGAGACAACTGTGGGATGAGCTAGCCAGCCATAGAGGAGAACCTTTGAGGTCAATATCATTTTCACACTGTACTCTTAGGGCCTTGCACATAATAGACATGGAATCCACACCTTTACAAAAAGAAGAATGGTAGGCAGAACAACACCTTGATGCCATGATGATGGATGCTCCAGCTAAAGGAGAAATTTTGTTTTGAAGAGATGACAGAATTGAGTACAGACCATGTGGCCTGCACACGATGAAGATGAATGGAAGGAAGAAAAACATCAATGAGTAGTATTCGTTATGATGGTGATGATGATGATAATTTATTGAGCACTTTGTGTAAAAATCTTAGCTGACTAGACACTATGTAACAATCTTTACATACTAATGAGGTTAAACATCTTTTTATGTAATTGACCATTTTATGTATCAACTCATAACAACAGTGTAAGTAAATTATTATTGTTTCCTTTATTTATTTAAGGTAATTGGAACTTAAAGAGGGTAAGCAATTTGCCCAGGGGCACACACAAATAATAAGTGGCTGAGCTGGATTTAATATTATGTTTCTCTGATAGGAGCTACTGAGCACTTACAGGAGCTCTCTTTCATGGTGTGGTCATTGTAGACTAATGAAAATGCTCAAATGCCTTTTCCAGATGTGAAAGGTATTTGTTTGGGTTCTATCATCTTCTAATCTCCCTCAACACCAGCATTTACCTTTCAGCCAAGAAGCATGCTACTCTTTTTGTCTGTATAAAACACAGCCACACTGTCTTATCTTGGCTTTTTCATTGTTGTTTCTTTAAAATGATGCTAAATGTTATAAATGATGACACTTAGGAATTTTATTTTGTTTCTTCTCCTATAACTAACATCTCACTTTAACTTAATAGGGTTTGCTGTGTTTTGTTATTTCCAAATTGCCTTCATCAAATCTTCTCAATTTAGATTTCATGAAAGAAATGATTATTTCTTTTTATTCATATTTTATTGGCTGATATATTATTTAATTAAAATGTACCATTATAATAATAAGCCCAAATGGCAAAAATATGTTTGGGTATAATCATGAGTAACTCAGTGAGTATGGAACTTGTAAATTGAAGTAGAAGTATGCAGAAAATCCAGGGAATTCATTCCCAGTCAAATGAATCCAGTATGACCTTAGCATGGGAGAGAACACCAATTAATCCTAAGTCTGAAATAAGTGTCATCTATTATCCCTCACTGAACTGCCTCTTAGCCAGAATAAGACAAGTACAAGGTCATGAAGGATGAGGTCTCAAAGGTTCATGAAGGGAATGCTGCTTAAAATTTCCTACTTGTTCAGGAAGGGATAATAAGGGTTGCATAAAATTTTATATTTACATATCTATGTGTATGCATGGATATGTGTATGCTTATGCAAGTAAATAATTTATGACCTTCTTTGACGGCAATTGCAATAAGAGTGTTGAAGTTAGAGACCAGATTGCAAAAAAATTAAGAAGTGGTTAAATGGTCTAGCAGAGATAGCAGGTGCAAACTACTCTTTTAAGGAATGAGGTGCTCAGGAAAAGGAGAATGGTGGGGAGTTTGATGGAGAAGCAAAGTCAGATAAATAAGACTTTAGCATGGAGAAGAGAAGATAATATTTACAGTCTGTAAGTAGCACTTGGATAAAGGAGGATTTTGTGGGGATGAAGATGAAATAGGATTTGCTACAAAACACAGGTAGTTCAAACAAATATTGGCCACTAAAAGAGAAGTAGATCTCTCAGACAAAGGCAGAATATATAAGTCAGCTTTCTGTCACTGTGACAAAATACCTGAGATAAATAACTTAATGGAGAAAAATATATTTCAGCTCATGGTTTCAGTCTATGTCATTCGGATCCTATGCTTTTGGACCTGTGTCAAGACAGAACATCATGGCAGAGACCACATAGTAAAGTAAAGCCACTCATATTACTGTGGTTTGCAGTCAAAAAGAGAGAGAGAAGGTCCACGGTGTTAGTATTGACTGTAAGAGCGCACCTCAATGACCTAACTTTCTTTCACTAACCCCACACTTCCCAACAGTGCCACACATTGGCGACCAAGCCTTTAAAACACAGTCTTTGGGGTCATTTAAGATCCAAACCTTAACAGAGGGCTGCGTCAAAACACTAAGACAGAATTCTGAAACTTCTCTAAGGAGAAAGTCTACTTTATAGTTAACTACATTTTAATGCAATTGCATTAAGGAGGTGAGATATGTGTAGTGATGGTATAAATGAGGAAGTAATGCACTATTTAGGTGGACCAAAAAGAGATTGCCAGGTAAGGATAATAAGGCTGAAATGTGGAATAGAATCTGAAAAGGAGTTTTCCGTGAAAACTGGTAGAAAGGATATTTTGTGCAGAACTACTTGTGCAGCCTCATGGAGGCTGAGGATAGAATGTTCATTCTATTGATTTGGTGTTGCTTCTGAGTACATTAGACAGGGTGGAGTGGCCAAGGTGTAAGCTGGACATGTCAGCTGATTTTTTAAATTTTCATTCTTAGGATAAGGTGATTAGATTTTATCCTATAATTTAGGGACCTCTGTCTAGCATTGGTTTTGGAAATGCAATGCATGTCTATCATGAAGATACAGACAAGACACCATGAGGACACTTGATAACTGTAACGTTCTTCCAAGGATGTTAGTGTCAGTCCCACTTTGAGAAGCCATTTCTGCAGCATGGTAAAGAGACACACAGGACTTGAAGCATAAAACAGAAAGTCCATGTTTCATTATTTAGGCCTACTGACAATTCTCAAAATGTATTTTTCTGATGTAAAAAATAAGGTGAAAGATATGTACAAAGTTAACATGTCCAGGCTATCTTGATATTCAATAAAGCATTTTTAATTTTCAGAAATGAAAAAGGGGAAAATAACAGGGAGGCTCTGTCTCAGGTCCCAAGGCAGAGGTAAAAAGCTGAAAGAAAAGATAAGTAGAAACTTTCATCAGAAAAGGAGAACTGCTGTCCTTAACCCAGGCTTGGGAGAATTGGCCCTACAGAAGGAAGGGTTTAGTAAGATTTTCTGAGGTGTCTAAAGTCTTCTATGAGTTTTCTTTCCTCTCTCTTTTTTTTTCTTTTAAACATCGACCAGAAAGCTTTGTTGTCTAGGAAAGGGTAAAAGGATGTCTGGCTGAATTGGAATTGACAAAACTAGGCAACTCAGACAGGGCAGCCTCGGGAGCAGCCTTTAACCACAAAAGAGATATTGAAGACGATGCAATCGATAGAGCTGGAGCGGACACAGGAGGAAGATGATGAAACCCATCAAATTCGATCACTGAGCAGGAGTGGTCAGTGTCAGCTTCCTAAGGAAGGGTCACTTGATGTCAGCCTCCATTCAGGGCTCTCGCCTCCCCTGCTGATTACGTTCTTAGGATCATAAAGTTTCAGCATTAAGAGGGAACACTGCAAGCTGCCTGGCCCTGCACTGCTTTGGGGGAATTGGAGTCCCTTTTATTGTAGCATAGATGTATACATTCCTGGACTTCTGCATATCAGAGCTGCCTCTAGTCCTCCACAAGTATTATCTCTCCCTGAAGACATACTCATTTATTCAGTGATTTGCTCAGTTGTAATTTGCTCCCATCCACAGTAGTTTTCAGGAAATCTGAGTATAGATTGTTTACAGCTTCTCTCTTCCCTGAAGAAGTAGGGTCTGTTTCCTCTGACTTAGCTCAGGATTTGGCCTAATAGAACAGGGAAGGTGAGAGACACATGGGGAGAGTCCCAGCTGTCTGGGATAGGTCTGAGCTCAGACATGTGCGATAGTACCCACCAACTGAGGCTATCCCCAAATGCTGACTCACAGGGTCCTTAGTGAATAAAGGGGCTTAGACAATTTTAAGCCAATAAGTTTTGGGGTCATTGCTTTATGCACCATGAGATGACTGATTATATTATTTAAGGATAAATGTAGAAGACACCCAGTGGAAGGGATACAGAAATCTCTTACTCTGAGTCTTGGTGCTGAGAGTCCCACCAAAGAAGTTTAAGAGAAAATATTAATGTTCGTAAAATTATCCTAATAAATGGTCCATAAAGATCAAAAATTCAGTTGTAATTTTGAGGCAAAACCCTTGGTAATTTTGATTGCTTTTCAAAAACATCCATTCAAGTAACTGCTTTGCAAACAGTCAATGATAGTATACATGGATACGTGTAGAGGGCATTCCCAGAAGCAGAGGATGGAGAGTGCTCTGTCGTTGGAAGACTGAGGTGCAGAGTGTGTTGTGGCATCCCTTGAGTGGTGGGTGGGTGGGTGCCCATGGCCGAGTAGATGTACCTAATTGTGATCATGTGAATGAGGTCAGGCACTTTCTCTCCTTATTCTGTTTCCTTCTCTTTGAACAATCCTTGGGTTATAATTTAGCTTCCTAGATATAGTTGTTCACAAGGAAGGTGTGTGCTTATCCATAAACACTGACATCTTGTCTACTTAATAGTTATATTTCTTGTTGTAAATTAATGAATTGGGCTTCTGTGTTTTATAGATCGCCTCTGTGAGCTTGATTAATGCATTTGCTGAGCAAATATTCTCTGTACTCTGAGGTACAGAGAATAGTGAATTTACCAAACATGTATTCTCCTTTCTTGAGTGCCAGGAAGGCTCTCAACAAGTGACATTTGTACCTTCCCTTCAAACTGCAGCCCAGTGCAGGTCTCCTGATGTCCAGATGAATGCTCTTTTCACTTCTCCATGCGGTTAATTTCAATACTAGCTAATACTTCCTGAGGGCACACAGAGTACTGGGCATTGCTCTAGGGATTTTATGACCCCAGGAGAAAAGCTATTATAATTTTACAAATGAGGAAATTGAGGCCCAGAGAAATTTAGCAACTTCCTCCAAGGTTGCACAGGTAATAAGAACAGAGATGGGATTTGGTCCTAAAAGGTGTGATTTAGAACACCTGCCTATGATTTCTAACCATGCTGCTTGTCAACCTAGGTATAGTGCTTTTTGTCTTATTCCTTTTATTTAAGAACAAATCCAGATCATCTCCAAACATCTATCAGATTAAGTCCAAAGTCTTCTATGCGGCTTTCAAGGCCCTCTGTAATCTGATCTCAACTTGTTGATAAAACTCCAACTCCCATGTTTCATTTAACTTTAACAATTACTTGAAATGTTTTATGTGCCAGACATCAAGCTCTGTGCTGATAGAGAATCAAAGATGAATAAAAGACCTTGTAAGCTAAATAGTAGATGAAACACAAATCTGTGAAGTAAAACTAGCAAAACTAGGCAGAAACTAAAAAATACTTTGAATATTTAAAGTCAAAGAATCTTGATTCTGAATTAGGGACAATGTTGACATAGACAGAAGAAAGGATGTAAGGACACCACAGTGAGGATTGTGCTAGACTGTGAGGAAAGAGAAAACAATTCATTACAGATAAGAAGAACAATATAAGCAAAGATAAGATCTTAAAAGAGCTGTGGTCATTATGGGAACAGAAAATTGGCAAGTGTGATAAGAGCAAAGAGTATGATTGTAATTAATGTGAAAAATATAGATTGCACCTAAGTTGTGGACAGGTTAAGAGGGTTAGACATGAAGCAATGGGTCTGGCCTAAGAAAAGAAATTGCAAACTGTGATTTTTAACACATTCATAATGAGCTGATTGTTGAAGTGCTGAGAACTGTGGTGATATTCAGTACAGAATAACAAAAGTTGTTGGAGTTACAGAGTACGAATCCTTCAGCTCCCTGTCTCTATCTGGCATCCTGGAAAACCTGATGAAGAAGAGTGGGAAACCATAGGCATGACCTAGTTTCCTGAGGTGCAGTCTGAATTTCAGTACTGACTTGAAATTCTGTTGGTACATTGTGACATTTACAAAAGTTCTTACAATATATCATAGTTGAATTCACTCCCTCCATCATTCCCTTTTATCCTCCCTCCCAGCATTCCTGGAATAGTTTCAACAGGTTTCATTTTTCCATACATACAGTGTGCATAATATTTCTACCATATTCATCCTCTTACATCTTTTCCTTATACCTTACCCCCTCCCATTGGAACCAACCCCCAGACAGGACCTATTTTGCCTGCTTGTTCTCCATTTTTGTAAAAACAAATTACATTTTTGTTTGTTTAATATAGCTATGCAAGATGTTTCATTGTGACATTTCCATGTATATATAACCTGAATTGGTTAATCCCCTCTATTTTTCTCCTTTCTACCTTAGCCCCCTTCTTATGGTGATTTCAACATATATATTCAAATATAGAAAATTTCAACTTCTGTATTAATTCTTGCATTATTTACAATAGCCAAGCTATGGAAATAGTCAACATGCCCCTCTACTGATGAATAGATTAAGAAATGTGGTATTTATATACAATTTTATTCAGCCACAAAGAATGAAAATTTGTCATTTGCAGGTAAATGGATAGAACTAGAGAACATCACCTTATGTGAAGTTAGCCAGGTTCAGAAAGCCAAAGGCTGCATGTTTTATCTCATATGTGGAATATAGACCCAATACAAACACAAACACTGTTAAGGAAAACAGGTCACACTAAGGGAAGGTCACATATAAGAGAGGGAGGGTAATAGAAGTAGGTTAAGAAGATGAATATGGTTGAAATTCTTTTTATTTGATGCTTGTCATGGTCACACATACTTGTGATAGGCTTGGTACATATACCTCTTAAATATTTGCAAAGCTCAATAAGATATTAGAGACTCTGGAATATTCTATAGCATAAAAATGTATTGAGTCCTTTTAGTTTAATTTCTTAAGTTAATTGGTATAGAATTTCCTTTGAGTTTTGTAATCATTATTTTTATCATATGGGTTGGTGTTCCCTTCTGTTAAAGCATTGGGAATCTTCCATCTTAGTGATGTCCTTCAGTAGACAAATGTATCTTCTCCTTCCATTTGGGGACAGTAAAGAGCCTAGAATTAGTAGTGGGGCAGCTGATCTCTGTCCTTTAGGATTAACCAACATTATGCCTTTGGATGAATAATGGAACTGGATCAACATTTTTTTCATGAGTTGAGTGGGACTGATATCTTCTGACATCTCTCCTATGAGCATCACAGGGATAGATGGAACTGAACATGGACAGTGTTTTGTATATATAGAAGTGGTTACTGGTTTTATATGCTGAGGTTCAGTCTGAACACTGAACCAGATCAGGAGTATGTAAGTACTATAACCAGAGAATTTCTTTGTTCCATTGAAGTCACTCTAGTGACTTTAAACAGCATGATTTCAGCACTGACCTCTAATCTTTATCTGATAAAAGAAGAATGCATTTTTAGAGTAAGCAGATAGCTAGCCATTGGGAATTAGTCCTGTAATCCTAGTTACTTGGGAGGAGGAGACTGGGAGGATCATGGTTTGAGGCTACCAGGGCAAAAATTTGCCGTAACTCATCTCAAAGGAAAAAACTGGCATAGTGGCACATGTCTGTTAACCCAGCTACTATGGGAAGCATAAATAGAATCAAGATCTAGCCTGATTGGGCAATAAAGCAAGACTCTATCTCAAAAATAACCAGAGCAAAAATTGTTGGAGACATAACCCAAGAGGTAGAGCATCTGCCAGGCAAGCACAAAGCTCGGAGTTCAAGCCCTGGTACTGGAAAAAAAAAAAGAAAAAAAAGTTAAGAAGAAAGTCTGGCCATCATTTGTGCAAACAATAATCTGTGTGGAGATCAGGACATGCCACTATCAAATTTTCCACTTTGGCATATTGATTATTTTGAGCTGAAACGATTGAGAAGAAGCAGCTATAAGAGGAACTCTTTGCCCTTCTTTCTGCATAAAAGCAGAGGGATAAGTTTCCCTTTGTAAAGATGCTTCCTCTTCCCATACCAGGAAAAGAAGCACAGTTCTCTTCACCAGAGACCATGTGAATCTTCCAAACAAACTGTTCTAAAACCCCCTGTCTACCATACATTTCACCTTTTACAATTTACCACCTCTAGAAGCCCAATCCACCCTTTTCTTCATCTAAGAACTTACTTGCATTCATCAGCCTTTCTTAAAATGATATTTAAGCCCATGAGCCTAACTGCCTCTGTGGGTTTTCACTTCTTTTCTGAGAAACCCCCATGCATGTAAAAATATTGATATCGATAAAGATGGCTTTTCGCCTGTTCCTCTCTATTTCATCAGTTTAATTTGCTGGCTTTGAGTTACTAAACCTGGATGGGCAGGAGGAAGGCTTTTTTCTTTCTTACATGTGCAAAGGTCCTAAACTGGGAACTTGGAAAGAAGGATTTTGATGTGGATATAGGCTCTGTTTTGTCTGGAAAAGTGTGGTCACTTCTGTTTGCTGGTGTTTTAGGATCTTTAAAGGAGGATTTTAGACTAAACTAGAGTCAAATGCCTCTTTATATGTAACACTGATAATTTTATCTGTGCTCAGAAGCTCTGTTCTTCCTTTGTGATCACGAAAAGACACATGAATTTACGAAGGATTTGAAATCCCACCTGATTCCAAAGACACATTGAGTATTTCTATTCTTATGTCCTCACAATCACGAACTTACTTTACAGGAGGGAGTCCAGGTTCAGCTTGTAAGTGTGTGACTGGAAAGTTGAAGGTTTTATGTTTAATTTCCCAGTAATTCTCCACAGTCCATTTCTAGGATGCAAATGCCTATTTGACTCTTTTGGTCTTTTGTCCACTCTGCCTTTAGCATCTATTCCAACACCTGCTTATCAGCTCAGATTCATTTTGCAGCTACAGAAGATCTGCCATGTTAATTCCTGAGCTCCAGAAATTAGGGACCATCAAATCTTGCCTGATCAAAATCCCTAAGGAGGTCAGCCCCCTTCTCAGAGACCAAATAAAAATAAGAGCTGGTTTGGGCAGTTCAAGTAGTTACCTCAACTTCTTCTTTAGTCTCTCTTCTCTGGATAAACTACCAATAGGCTAATGGTTGGGGAGGTTGGAGGGAAAATAAAAAGGTGGTACTGTACAGAGAAAAGGTAGTCGATTCATGGATAAAAGATTTTAGTTGAGAATCTGGTTAGAAAAAAATATATCTGGCTTTTTGTGTGTGGTGACTCTCTAATTCTTTGTTATCACTTTACTTGGACTGAGAAATCTGCTTATGGACTTGGCAGTGAGATAGTCAATCAACCTTAAGAATGCCAATGTCAGAAGGAAACCTTTTCCCTTCAGCAAATAAAATATTAAGAGGACTCAACGAAAGCCAGTGGGAAGTGGCCTGGAGAAGGAGATGAAAAATTAATTTTAATGCATGGCAGACTAAGTAATTCACTTATTTCACAACCTCAATCAATTTTAATATTTTAGTATTTAATGCGAATGCAGTGCCTCTCTGATAATATTTTAAAAGTTGCTTCTCCCTTTTTGGCTTTTGTCCTCTTAGTCTTTCTATGATCTTAGCCATTTCTCTACGTATCTCGATAGAAAGATTTCTGTGGTTCTCACATTACTCAAGTCAAGAATGTACCTTCTTCTATCCTCACCAGCTTTAAAAGTTAGAAGCAAAGGCAGTGAAGAAGATCCCAAGCTAGCTTTTCGACAGGCTGATTTTTGGAGCAGTCCCTGAACCCAAGAGCCTCTTTGGCCTTCTGGGCAGGCCATTGTGTGAAGAACAAAATGGAGTTATTTAGTCATTAGTTCCTCAGATATCAGCCCAAGAAGGGAAGCTGTCTTCCTTTCTCCACAATTTAGACACTTATCTCACAAATTCACCAAGCTCAGTGATTTATGAACAATACCAGCTGTTAGGGAGCCATTTCCCTGGTATTTTCCCCATAATTTGATTTGAAAGGAAAAGATTAAACTCAGTCCAACCCAGAACTGTCAGCTCAATGCCCTCAAAGAGTTTGATGGGAAAGGAAGAAAAAAAAAAGTCTTGCAGAGTTGTTCAGATGAAGAAATCACCTTTACCTATGTATTAAGGAGAGACAGTAAGGCATATTCCACAGGACAAAGGACAGGAATGTAGAGGACCAACCATAGAGATTTCTCTTCCCAGAAATATAGGTTAAAGTGAAGACTAAACTCACAGGCCCTTTTGATGACCAACTTTTAGAAAATATTGATTTTATATTTCATTTTGTTCCTAAAATTAATATCACCAATTATACATAGTTGGTGACCAGTTAGTGGGACTGTCTGAATTTTTAAAATAGTGATAACAGTTAACTAAGTTTTCTATGGTGTAGGGGTATCACTCCCAAATTAATAATGTGCATTACTATGCTTATTGTTATGAATATCAGATTGTTTGCATTTTATTAAATGCTTATTTTGCTTACTCCTTTCCCACAAGACTGATTCAGTGATAATGTTGCTTTTTTCAAATCATTGATTCTAGAGATGTTAACTGCTGAAAGGGAAACAGCTAATAAATAGTTCTGGGCCTTTCTTTGTTCTTGAATCCTGGAGCTTTTCCTCATCTTCAAATCACTGCACTATGCATCTTTCCTACAAAGGGCAATGGAGAATTGTGTTATAAAAAATCCCGAAACAAGCTGAGCATAATAGTACATACCTGTAATTCCAGCTAATATGGAGTCAGAGAGTGGGAGGATTGTGATTTGAAGCTAGCCTGGGCCAAAAAAGTTAGCAAGACCACCATCTCTACCAATAAGCTGAAAGTGGTGGCAGGTGCCTGTCATCCCAGTTATGCAGGAGGCATAAATAGGAGGATAATGGTCCAGGCTAGCCCTAGGCAAAAATGTGAAACTCTATTCAAAAAACAACTAACACAAAAAGAGCTGGAGGCATGCCACAAGTGGTAGAGGGACTGCCTAGCTGACTTCATACCTCAGTACTGCCAAAAAATTCTAATCCAATACTATGGTTTTTCATTTCCACTATCACTCAGCTTTTAAGAATATAACTTTAAGATATCCTGTTTGAGTTTAGCCTCACTACCCTCTGCCTTGGACTGTATCTCAGTTTATCAAAGGACTCTCTGAGGAGTCAATTTCTTCTGTCAAAGTAACTTAATTTAGGTGCAAAAATCAAGTATTTCCTATTTCTTCTGATAAATAAGTCAGTGTTCAAAATCAAGAAGTAGATTAAATATTCATATCATAACATATTCTTTCAGAGTAGAAATATCTCAACTGTCCTCTTTTCATAGATAAAGAAAGAGCCAGACATAGAAAATAACTTTGTCAGGTTCGTAAAGCTTATTGGTGACCAAGCTAGAGCTTGATTCTGGACTCTTGTTCCCTAATCTAGCACTTATAGAGTAATGAGACCCATGTCTGTTTATCTATCTATCTATCTATCTATCTATCTATCTATCTATCATCTATCTAGCTAGCTATCTAATCATCTATCTCCATGTGTGTATATGCATATGTAAAATATACCCTGCACATTTGCATTGTCATTTTTCTCCCAACTTCACCATTTTTGTGCAATGTTTCATGTCTTCCATGTTTTCAACAATTACATGTTGAGATTTCCCTGTTTTGTCATTCACAACTGTGTCTAGGACAGTTCTAAGAAAACATTAAGTCCTCAGCATTAATTGTTTAATGATTTCATAATCATCTTTGACATGAATTTGTGTTTTTTATTGTAAATTCCTCAGTTTCTGATTTTTTGTTATTCACCATTTATTTTTATTGGGTGACTTCTTTTAAACTCAGAGAGCATCTCATATTGAGAAACTAAAATTCATATTCCAAGAGCAATTAGTGGGTTGGTGGAAAAGTGGTAGAGTACCTGCCTAGTAAGCATGAAACCCTGAGTTCAAACCCCAGTATCTGCTCCCACACAAACACAAAGCAACTCAGATACCACAGAATTTGGTTCTGTTCATAGCACATTTGACATTGCTGAAAGTTAATCTAAATTTCCATTTCCATATGCCTCCTAAGGATAAGAAATAACAAAAGAGCAGTAAGTAATAGATGTTCTATGTGTAAGACCCCACGGGGTCCCTTTGCCTTCATTTTGTTTCCTTAAACTTGGAATGGAATGGAGACTGTGGGAAAAAAGAAGGATCCACAGAAGGTGGACAACCAAGAATACATTTGAGAGAAATGATTTGAAAGGAAAGGATATTAGGTAGGTACTCCAAATTTCAAAGAAGGGATACATTTACTTGGATTCCTAAGTAATTTATTAAGTAATGTATAGATAATGGATTTCTTCCAGTATTCCTATAGATTAAAAGGTACATTTATCAAATTGTACCTACACAGAACAAATCATTTCATTTAGCAGGAAACATACAAACTCACACACACATAAATAACACTGATGATGATTATGATGATAACAATAATGAGTATGTTCTTTCTTGATTCGGTTAACTGCTTTGTACTTGAAAAGGATAAAAGGTGATTTACAGAGATTCATAAACTTTAACTATGTAAGACATTAAAAATAGAAAGAAAGAAGAAGAAACAACAGAACAGAATTAAGCCATGAATGAAGCATAGCATATATGAAATGCATATCATATTAAAAACACATTTGATTTAGGTAGATAGAACTTTGGGATTGAACTCTAAGACCAAAGAATTCTGTTATTTACTAATCATGAAAGCTTCGAGTAGCCCGTCTATGTATGTGGACAAGATTTTGTATGTGTCATAATATTTTCAATACTTATAAAATGTTGTTCTTGCCCCATAGGAACTGGCAGTCTAGGTGGAAAAATAAGATTTACCAATGAAAGAGATTAAAATATATTTTCGAACATACATACTTACTCATGCTTCATCTTACTTATACTTGTATCTTTTCCTCTGTGCTTTGGTTTAAGTGTCCTGTTGCTTTTACATACTTCCCACCCCTACTGTGGAAGGCCACTAGCAGGAACAAGAGTATTCTTTCATGTCTCTTCTCACACAAGGTATTCCTTCAAGGGAAGAGAAGGTTGAGGGTAACTGTGATCATTGTCAAAGATTTGAAAATATCATCACTTTTTCTTGGCAATAACCATCTTTTGGTGTGTTATTTCTTGTGGTATTATTTTTTTGATCAAATTATTATCCTAAGTTTTTTCACTTTCAGGATCCAGCAACCTGTACATCATCCAGTGCCCTCAGTAGCTAGTCCTTGTGTTACAGCCTTTATCATTTCTATCACTCTCAATGGCTGCATTTTTCTCTTACCCCCTGGGGTTTACTCTCATTTAACTTTGACACATGTCTTCATTATCTCCTTGAGGGGAACTCCAGGAGCTCTGAAAGAACTACTGGAAGTGGCTCATAGTTTCTTACAAGCAGTAACAATTGGGTGATGCAAATTTTAAAGAGGAGAGAGTTGTTTTATCTTGAATGAGCCATCTGTGAAACACTCTTGACACTAATTGGGGAGAAGGAAGCCAGTGCTGAGTTAGACCAGGCCTGAGGGAGGCCAAGTTGACAATAAAGTCCTGAGTGGGAGAAGCCCAACTTTTCAAAGCTCAGTGTTCAAAGATGAGCAATAATTCTACCTAACGCAAACTGGAGTTTGAATCTTAGGGCACTCTATCCAAGAGGTTAGAGCTAGTAGAATTTTCTGGAAGGAGCTGGATTCCTGGTGTCTTGTGCTGATGATGCAATGATGAATGTGACACAGATCATGTCTCATGGAGATCTCAAAAGGTCACCTTCAGTTTTTATCTAAATAGTTAACCACAGGACCCCTGCTTTTGTAAGCCTTCTGGGTGTGAGTTTCCATAAGCAGATCAGTATTCTATTGCAAGGGAATTAATATGTTAGATAAGTTTGTAAAATTTATTATGAAAGGTTTACCTTTCTAAGAGGAGATATTGAGCATAATTTAAATTGTTAATCAAATTTTCAAGGTCATTATAACAAATATACATTGCTTTGTATTTTGAATTTAGTGGTATGTATAATATTGGGACTTTTTAAAGTAAGTAGGGCTATCTGGCTCTCATATAAATGAGTTCAAATTATAGTGATTTGTGGCCTCTGAACACAATTTTCTCTTGTTTTACTGATATATATATATTTTTTATAACAATATCATATAAATGCTCATGTGTGTGCATGAATACATATAGAGTGACATTACATACATTTTGATATTTTTTTCTGTTTATAGAAATAAATGTGCTCCTAATTCTGAGAGTCTTTAAACCTTCAAAGGTCTATGCTTTTAGATTAATGTTTTAAGTTTTAGTGAGCTATAATTTTTGGTTGAAATAAGTTTGGAAGTAGCTTAGTGACCGAGAGAAAGTCAGACCACTCAGTTCCATGGAGGTTGAGTGGGATGTGCACAGAGAAATTGTTATTACCCACATTTTCTCCTAGCGAAGATTCTGCTCTCAGTGTTTGGAAAAATAGAGTGAGTTGGGAAGAAATCTTGCTTTCTTTAATCTGAAAAAAATACTGATTATGAATTTAACCAGTATACCAGGTGATCCCATGTCATAAGCTCAGTGATAGAGCTTTTCCTGGGACAATCCCATGTAACAAGTTCTGGAGCACAGATTGACCTTGAGATAAAAACAATTGCTTGGGTGTCTCAATTTCATGTTTGTCTTAGCATCAAGCATTGAGAACTGGAGACTTCCTGAGAGATAAATCATTTAACCGAGAAGAATATTTGTTGTTGTTGTTTTGCCTATACTCAAACTAAGATGGGAATTGGATGTCTGGAGTCGGCAGTGGAGCAAGAACAGATAAACATACACAATATGAGTGGCAAGAGTAGAACTAAAGAGTGATGCCAAGAGTAAATACTGGCTTCCTAACAGGAGGATGGCAAGAGCCAAGTGGAAAAGTACCAAAATCTGTATCAGGAAATATGAGGCTAAATTAGGAAGCTGGAGGAAATATGAGACTTGAAAAGTTAAAAAAGGAGCTATCATGTAGGATTTCCTTAGAGCCAGACTATTGGGCAACAGTTTGTAAATGTGTCCTTTTCCTGCTCTTGCCATTGGCCCTCTCTGGAGTCTGGCATATAAAGAGCTCAATGTGGATTTTCTCAATCACCAGTAGATAGTAGACTTTCCTGAAAGCCTTGCTAAAACATTAATGCCTATATAAAAAACCTGATATGCTATTTTAGAATGAACTTTTTTTGTGTGTTAAGGACCAATATTAAATATATTTGGCCTTGTGGGCTATATAGTTTCTGTCATGGATTCTTGTTTCCATTCTTCTGGCATAAGAATAGCAATAGCCAATATACAAATAAATGAATGTGGCTGTGCACATTAACATATCTTTGTAAAATTGGTGGTACACCAGATTTGACTGAAGGGCCATGGTTTACTGACCTCTGGTTTAGAGCAATGTTGTTCTTTTTCCTAACACAGTTACCTAATCCATTTTAAGAAATTAGGAAAACATAGCCCTTCAAAGAAGAACGCCAGATATTTTCTTTTACCCACCTAAAGTTTTGTAGATAAGGTTTCGGTTAATATTCAATATCCTGTGTTCAAATGTTGTTGAGAGATGGGTGTATAGAACTGTGGTGACAAATTATAGTTCACTTAGGAAGCTAGTAGAAATGGATCATGTTTCTCTAAGATCCTTCCTTGCTGCCTGCTGTCATGTTAGAAATTTCACCTTTAGCAGGTCAATTCAATTCATAGCAAAAATATATTTCCTGATTTTGTATTCAAGTTAAAGATGAAAATAGATATTTCTATCTTTTTGGAATAAGAAGTTTAAATTTCTTTTTGATCATTTAAATACCCTAGAGAAGATAAGCAAAGAAAATGGTTTGAAGATAGCATCTAAGCAATAACAGCAAAGTGTAATTGTTTATAAAGTCTTTTCCAGTGTGACAAGTGTTTACCGGGTTTTGGGATAAGAAGAACAATGTTTTGTGCTTAGTTCAAGCAGGCTTTCTGCATGTGTATGTGTATGTGTGTGTGTGTGTGTGTGTGTGTGTGTGTGTGTGTGTGTGTGTGTGTTGTGGGATATGGTTGTGAGTGTGGTGGTGGGATATATTAAAGAAATGGGCAGCACTGAAATGAAATGCTTCCAAAAGCATTTTACTCAAAACCCAATTCCTCCATTAAGGAATTAGTTCATCTTTCTTCTCTCGGTGAGGTAATCAGTTTCTGGATTAGCATTTGCAGTCACAAGGCTTTGAAATTCTTTCTTTAAGACATGCAGACAGCTGCTAAGAGTGCAGGAAGCACTGGCTCTCTATGGTTGCCTGCCAGCCTTTAGGGGACCTGGACTCCTGGGAACAAGCCACAGTTAGGCAGAGAAGACTAGCAAAGCTGAGGCATGCTTTAAGACACTCTTGTGTCTAGTCTATGACTTCCCCTCTTGAACTGATCTATTGTTCTTTTCTGCATATAAGCTCTAGTTTGCTCAGATTTCCAGTCCTTTCTTGAATCTTCTCTTCCTCTGTTTCTTTCTCTCTAAGAAATGTAAACCCAATTTATCTTCCATAGGAGGATACTGTGCCTTAGATGGGACTTGACTTCTGGGAATAGCTCACTGGATAAGCCAATTGGAGATAAAACATTTTTGAGTTATTTGCATTTTTTCTGTTAAGACATTTGATTTTTATTGAGGGTTTTATACCCTTTCCTCAAAAGAATTTACTAATCAAAAATTTCATTAGGAGATAGTCTTAACCATGTCAGCTAGCTGTCACATTTGGAAGGGTTTTGGATCAGAATGCTATAGTTAATTGAATGCCAGGAGAGCTGGGGTTTTGTCCTCTCTCATATTACTAAGTTAACTACAAAACTATATTCCCATTATGAATATCAGTTTTCTCACTCTATAAAATTATAGTTTGGAATTACATGATTGCTGCTTCAAACTGCAAGATAAGCTAATTTACACTAAAGTATTAATGACTGACAGTAGCTTAATTTGTTAATTATTCAAGTACAGTGGAATTTTAAAAGCCCTTAAGCTCCAAATATTCTATAATATTCTCATTTTAGGCATCATTGATAATGTAGGGAGCTTCCCAGTTTATATCAAATTATATCATGGAGGTTGTAGATAGACGCAATTGAAATAAACACAAAAAAGAGCGGAAAGTTGTTTCTGTTAAGGATAGATGCTTGCTATAATTTTGCCAAGGATTTTGAGCAAGGAAGAACCTTAAACAAATAGGGGTAATCAGATAGGCTTTACAGGCTGAGATTGGAGGAGCATAGTGTTTTTGAGTGTAAGAATCGAAAAGTTTTAGGACAGCGAAACTGGTCTACTCAATTTGGGCAAGTAGGTATTGTCATTTTGAATACAAGCCTGAACATCAATCTACATTCTCCTTTCTCTTGCTCCACAGTCCCAAAGTCCCATGTCTCTTTCAAAATGTGTTTTTCTTATATAAACAATTGCACTCAACTATAACACCCCATGTAAGCTGAGAATGATCTCTACCGTTCTGTTTTCAGTTCATTTCTCCTTTGTCATAATGCGCAGTTTGCAATGGCAGGAACAATGTTCCATGTCTGCTCAAGTAACTGGCTATTTCTCTTAGATGAAGGTATGTTTCTTAATGTGTTATTCAGACCATTAAATTCATCTCTGTATTTAAAACAGACAGAGACAATCATGCTATCACAGGTACTGTGTAGGTGTCAGGGCTAGTGAATGCAACAAAGTTCCTGTCCTCAATGAGTCTGCTTTCTGGCAAGGACAGGCAGATAATTCTCAAAACAAATAAACAAAAAAGCAACTAAGAAACAAACAAAAACCTGTTGGAGGTCATGAAAGTGTGCTTTGGAGAAGAATAAAGGGAAAGGACTCTAGAACAAAGGACCAGAGATGGGTAATTTTGTTAAGGGGGAAGCCAGATAAGATGACTGTAAATAAGGGACATTTGATTTGATCTACAGAAGTGAGCAGGGATGTCACATAGGAACTGGGCTAAAAGGGTGCCTGGTAGATATGACTTGCTCTCACATTCGTTTCCTGACTGTTAATTACCTTCATTACTATGCAATGTGGCTTTTCCTGCCTGGATTCTCTCTTTTCTCCATTCATTTTGAGCCATCTCCTCCTTTGTCCAAGAGTCCTCCCAGGTAGTTACATTATTTGTAGATTACACTCAAATCAATACTCATGACATTTTTTGTGATCATTCATGGACTTGTGCACACACAGGTAGAGAAAATTTCAATTCACTGGAGTGTGCATTCTCAGCTGAGGTGGAATGAAGTGACAGTGACACTACGTTCTTTTGCCAGCTCCCAGATTGTAAACAAGTGTCCTTTTCATTATCTAAGAAGTGTGATGTTTTTCACACTTTTGTGCTTTTTATGCTTTGTTTGTGAATTAGCTGTTTAAAATGGCTCCCAAACACAGTGTTGTATTGCTGTCTACTGTTCTTAACCAAGAAAAGCAAGAAGGCTGTGATGTGCACAGTGGAGAAAATATGTGCATTAGATAAGATTCATTCGGGCACAGATTATAGTTAGATTGACTGTAAGTTCAATATTAATGAATCAATGAGATATATTAAAGGTCTTTAAATGGAAACACATATTAAATAAGATTATGTCTTGGTTAGTTGATGAAAATGTGACCAGAGGATCGCAGGAACCTAATCTTATTTTAACCCTAGGAACAATAGTTCAGTGGCTTAGATCATTCACTGCTAATGTATTGCACCTTAGAACTTCATACCGCTGTGAGTAACATGAATTGACTGGATCGTATAGGTCTTGTCTCTAGATTTATTTTGGTGGAATTGTATTCTAATTCATGTTGCACTATATTTGCTTTTGAATTCTTTCCTAAGTGTTTTATACATCATCATTTGGGCAAGTTCTTGACCAATAGCATATCTATGTACTCAGAATGAATTTGGGATTTTCATTATGATGAACCTGAAAAGTAAGCATTCTGAGGCCCATTTTGTAAATTAAAATCTTGAGGCTCTCAGAGGTTAGGTGATATGCTCAAGGTCACAGCACAAATAAAACTGAGGAGCTTACATTTGCTCCTGAGTCTGCCTGTCTTCCACAATTCTGGGTGCCTGATAGAAACTCAGTGAGCTAAACTGAGTGTTACACACAGAAGACAAAAGGAGGGAGGGGAAGTCAAGGACAATTCATGCTTTGTGTTGGTTAGTAGCAAAGCTATTTTTCTCTCTGGAAGAAAGAGATGAAAGTTCTGATATTCAAATGCTCACCCACCAGGCACCCTTCAGAATTCCCATCCATCAGCTGGCAAATGGACACATTTTAACGAGCACAATCGCAACCAAGCAAGTTCTGGCAACAAAATATGCCTCCACTAATGATATTCAATTGTTCTAAGAAGACAAAATGGTCTGAAGTGTAATGAGATGCCAAACACACAAGCGCACAAAACAGGCTGCTCATATTTAAGTCCTTATGTTTCTTGAAGTGAAAACTCATTTTAAGAAGATTATGGTGCATATATTATAAAATGGGATGATATTCCACATTCATGCCCCACTGGGGCCTTGACTGTATTAAAAAAAATGAAAACAAAACCAACAACAACATTTTGTTCCCACACAGTACTTTGCTAATAGGACATGTGACAAGGTAGTCATTTGTTTGGGTTATTTTTATTGCAGGCTTTCTGGATGCATTTACTCTTTCGATACACAATATGCTCAGGGAATTTTTGAGCTGGGATTTTGAGGGAGAATACACTGGAAACAAGGTATAGGGGCTCAGGGTGATAGAATAAAATTGTAATTGATGAAGTGGGGTAAAAGAGCAAAAGGCAAGGAAATTTGGGTTCAAGTGATGTGTTCCCCCACCTTCTGATTAGAAGAAAAGAATGTCTACTGAAGCAGTAGACACATTTTTATCCTTGACCAACTTCTATTCGAACTGTTTACCAGAGGCAAAGATCCATGATTTCGAACATCTTATAATCAGCAAAAGGCTTTGTTCTGAGGAAAGCCCTCTATGAAATGTAAACAAAACATGCAGAAATAGAAATAATACAGTTGAAGAGGGCAAAGATATTTTTTTGAACAATTCAGATCCCCTTTCTTTTCCTTCCTTGTTTTCTTAGCAGAGGCTCTGAAGAGTTTAGGACCCCAAAAACCTATATAAAAATCATTGATTCAGATGACTTGAGACATTTAAATGTGAAGGAAGGATAGACAGAATGGATCAAGGAAGGATATGACAAGCAGATAAGGAAATCATCCTACCAGTTTCAAAGAGAAAGTAAATGTGAATGGAATGATGACTTGAATTAATAAATGTTGGAAACAGCCACCAATCACAGAGCTTGTGGAAGAAAAAGGAGGATGTGTAGTTATCAGAGTCCAAAATTCCTGAGCAAAGTCCATGTGGTTAGTACTGGAACTGTGAGGAAAAAAAACAGGGTGAAACAGAGTTCCTGGCACTTCCTGAGCTGCCACTGGGGATGGAGGATCAAAGCAATACTGCTTCTTTCCTGCTCCTGTCTCTGACCCCTCCAGGAAGCCAGATGGAAAGACAATCTCCAGTCTTGGCATTACTGAGCAGAGTAGAGAAAGGCAGCTGTGAAACTAAGAAGCAGAGGTCAGTAACTGACCCTGTCTCTTCTATTTCTACTAATATTTATACTTCTTGAACCACAGTCATGTAACTCCATACTTCTGCTCGATAAAATCCATTTCTCTTAGTACCTGGTATTATATTCGTATTTTCTTTGAGCAAGATCCTAAAGGGAAGATACCAAGTTCCATTGATCAGTCTCTGCCTTTGTCTCTGAGTAAGATTAGATTTTTTTTTTTTAAGTCTCAGGTATAAGCCATTTGGATATTAGGTAACTAAAAAAGCCAAATTTAAAATAAAAGTATTGCCCATATTTTATATGAAGTATTAGGGGGAAAGAAGAGGACAAAGTTTTGTATATATGTGTGGTTGTTTGGGTATGTGGATAGAATTTAAGTTAGGAAAAAAATCCTATTCCTACTGTAACTGTTGTTTCTATATCTTGTAAAAAGGTTACCATTGATACTTACAACTTCTTTCCTCTACTATCTATTCTATGATCCCATTGTCCTTACCTAGTTTCTCAATTTGTCGGAGTATTTTAGCTTTAGGTGATTCAAATGTTCATTCCTACAGGGTTTTAGTCTTTAGTGGCCTCACCTATACTGGGCTGCTGTGGTCTTTTATGACTTTTCTGAACTTGATTTTGGATTTCTTGGGGGTATCCAAGGGAATCCACTGGGTTCCATACATAGTCTTTCTTGCCTCCATTGTATAGCAACCCTGCTTCCTTTTGGTAATCTAACTGGCCAATAGTTAACCTTCTTTGTGCCTCTTGAGTTAATGGTGTGAGAAACCCCAAAAGAACAGGTGACAAATCAATTTCCAATTCAAAGACAATCTTGTTATGTTAACTACTGGTAGTATTACTGCTTTGAAAACTAAGAATTCTAAATCAGTAACCCTAAAGTTACTGGGATGGGAAGAAAAATCTTGTGAGTAGTTTATCAGTGTAGAGTGAGGGCAGTGGTCCCATTTCTATTTCTTCATTTCAAAATGCATACATTATAGCTACAAAAGAAATAGTACTACATATTGATCAATAGTTCATATAACATTCTGAAGGGAGTTTACAGTTGGTCATTTCATCATTTTATTTTGGCCAAGTGCATCTAGGGGAAGGAAAATGTGCCAAGAAACAAGTGAATGTCATAGAATTATTTCACTGCTGTACTTTTACATTTAAATAAGTTGTTTGGTTAGAACCTGTGCTATTTGTTTTTTTTTTTTCATTTTTCTTTTATTATTCATATGTGCATACAAGGCTTGGTTCATTTCTCCCCCCTGCCCCCACCCCCTCCCTTACCACCCACTCCACCCCCTCCCTCTCCCCCCCTCAATACTCAGCAGAAACTATTTTGCCCTTATTTCTAATTTTGTTGTAGAGAGAGTATAAGCAATAATAGGAAGGAACAAGGGTTTTTTCTGGTTGAGATAAGGATAGCTATACAGGGCATTGACTCACATTGATTTCCTGTGCGTGGGTGTTACCTTCTAGGTTAATTCTTTTTGATCTAACCTTTTCTCTAGTACCTGTTCCCCTTTTCCTATTGGCCTCAGTTGCTTTAAGGTATCTGCTTTAGTTTCTCTGCGTTAAGGGCAACAAATGCTAGCTAGTTTTTTAGGTGTCTTACCTATCCTCACCCCTCCCTTGTGTGCTCTTGCTTTTATCATGTGCTCATAGTCCAATCCCCTTGTTGTGTTTGCCCTTGATCTAATGTCCACATATGAGGGAGAACATACGATTTTTGGTCTTTTGGGCCAGGCTAACCTCACTCAGAATGATGTTCTCCAATTCCATCCATTTACCAGCGAATGATAACATTTCATTCTTCTTCATGGCTGACGAATGGATTAAGAAAATGTGGTATCTATACACAATGGAATTTTATGCAGCCTGTGCTATTTGTTAAAACATGATGGTGAGTAAGGCATTTCATTAATCTGTGGTGATACTTGTAGAAAAATTCTGAATCTGGAAAGAAAAACCTTTATTAGAATATATACCTAACATGTTGGAGATATATTATTGCTCCCAATATTGTAGAAAAGGATTGAATATAATCAAATTACCATCATGTGACTATGATGATCCCCTTGAGAACTGATGACCCATATGGACCTGTTGGAAGGTTAGGCATCATTTAATGATGTGAGATCTTATACTTCACTTATATATATGACTTTGCATTCCTATTGCCATGAACATATAAATAGGTGTCCATTGCATAAGCTTCAGGTTGCTGGGGAAAGAGGTTGGCTAACATCTGCAGAAAGGGTTTGCCTGTCTATCTAATGTTTGAGAGCCTCATCTCTTCTGAGTATCCTTTAGTAGTCAATAGCATAGAACATAGAACAAATATGTCTTTTGTTGCGACCCTCCCAGGATAGGTAGAGTGATTTTCCCCTCTGAGTTCATTATAATTAATTTTTAAATCTTTTTACTTTTTAAATGTGCAACTCTTAATCCAAACAGCTATGTATTGCTTGTGAATCTTTTCCATCCATGTAAAGAAAGTAAGTATATAGGTTATACACTATATATCTATATATCTATATATCTATATCTATATCTATAGGGAGATATCTATGCTCCAGGAAGATTGGTTGGAAGATTTCTCTTCATTGCTGTCTTTCTCTGATGTTCCTGATTGAGGTTGACCGGGGACACTCATAACTGGTGACAGTAAATCATATAGAATAATTTGCAAACTAGATCTGACCTCTTTCTTCTTTTGTAAAGTTATCATTGGGATCACCCCATAAAATTATAGGAGTGGCTAAAGTGGTGGTGAGAGATAGTGCATCAGTGGAAACGCAGGAAGATTCTGAGCCTCCTGCCTGTGCAACTTCATTTTGTCTTGAGATCCTTATACAATGTCTTCTAGTATATAAGACTTCCACTTGATTTGATGGAGTGCCACTACAAACCCTAAGTTCATGATTTAGAGGAGACACTAAGATTATGATGTAATTGAGGTGGCTGGTTTTGCACAGTAATCAGATACTAAATCTCTATCAGGACGTGGTATTAATCTAGGATTTTTTTCCAACCGTAAATATTTTCTCCAGAAATCTTCATTTTCTTGCTTCAAAATCTTGAGGTACCATACTACGATTTGTGTAAGGGTGAGTTATCCAGACTCCATTCTATTTGGTACAGTTACTCTGTCCCATTGGAAATGCTGGATGCTAAAGCTTGCTTGGCAGTGCACCAAACACTATAACCTTGGTCAGCTTCAGAGTCCCCACAAAACTGGAGCCTCTCAACTGAGGAGTGAGTTGTAACAGTGCTCTCAAATGAGTATATGTTACTCCAAAATCCAAAGGAGTCAAATATGTTTTTTTTTGAACTTGTATCCTAGTGGTAGTTATACAGTTGGAAATGTGACTGACTATACTCCTAGGAATGTCACCAAGGTGTCAGGTCCATATATTTTTATGGACCTTTAAATTTTTGTCATATTTAAATATTTGTAAGGCTTCTAAGGCAGTTGTCACTTCCTATTCATCAAGGTTAATCAACATGATGTCATCAAGATAGTGGACCATCACAAAGTTGTGGGGGTTATAATATGTTAGTGTTGTCATGGAGATCAGGAAAGTTCACAAGACTTTGGAGTCTATCAGTTAAAGAATATTGTTGTGAGGTTAACCCTTCCTGTTTCATTTGTTCTTTGTAACTGGTACACAGAGGAGGGAAATGCTACATAAATAGTTGTATGTCAGGTCCCAAGAGATTTGTTCTCTATACTATACCAGGAGCATCAGCTGCATTGAGTTATAACCTGGTTTATTTTGTGACAATCCGCAGTCACTTTCCAAGATCTAGTCATCTTCTGTATAGTGAAAATGGCTAGTTAAATGGCAGTGTAGTGATGGAACTTACATCTTCTATAAATATCAAGTCTCTCAGTTCCAAATATTGTATCAATCAAAGTTCTGTCAAGGTTGCTGAAGAGGCACATACACTTCAGTATGCTGCCAGAAGCAGAGAGAAATCAGGTAAGAATTTCTTCTTCCCTCTTCTTTTCCAATCTCTAACTAATGCCTCCTTTGGGAGAAACTAATAGGAAATTTGTTGGCAGAGGAAACTGGAAAATTTAATTTGTAGACACTAAGCCTCAGCATTACAGAAAAGAGGGAAGCAACAATGTGGGTCTGTAAGACACTAGGTAAGTAACTGACATAGTTACTCTCTGAATAATCAGTTGGTATCTGGAATAGACTTTATTAGATGGTTATATGACTTATATGCTTTTCCTGATGATACACCACATGAATGGAAAGAGCATAGTAAAAACAATGAAATGTGCCTATGAAGATTTTGGTGTGATGTGCAAGGGGAGGGACAGGGGCAGTGTGAGAAGTCATAGATTGACATTGGTACATTTCAAAGATGTGGTGTTTTCGGTGATTTCCTTCCCAATAGCAACCATGAGGATGTCGTGATGTAACACAGAGTTTGATACAAAGATTATATTTGTGAAGTAGAACTTCTATATCACGTAATGCAGATTAGATTTGCCATGTTTTACTAATGAAATTCACATTTTTGGAGCAAGATTTGTAAGTGTAGTTCATGAGATAATCATGAGAATGGTGAAAATCTAAAAATAATCTAAAATTGATATATCCTACGATAAAAATGCAGGATCTTTTTTGGGGAAAGACCAGAGTTAATTTATATTAATCCACGTATTTACTACCCTTTTCTATTCTATCCCTTCTTCATTCTTTTCTTTTTTGAGTTTATCTTTGATACTATTTCTTCAGAACACTCCTTAATATTTCCTTTTATGCAGGTGCTCATTAACAATTCTGTCGGTATTGGATTAGATATGACACTTTTTTACTTTCACTTTTGAAGGACATTTTCAATCAGTTTAGAATTTTATGTTGGCAGGTGTTTCCTTTTGGTACTTGAAGCATGTCATTACAATATCAACTGGTTTCAATATATTCTGAAAAGTCAGTGCTCATTTTATTGTTTCTTATTTAAATATAATGTCTTTTCCCCCCTTCTGGATACTTTTTAGGATTTTGTTTTAAGTTTTCAGAGGATTTAGTATGACATATTATAGGCATCTTTTCTTTGTAATTTTTTTTCTTAGAGGTTTTTAGAGCTTCTAACTCTGAGGTTTCAAAAATTTTGTAATGTTTGCAAAATTATTAGAAATTCTTTCTCTCTAATTTATGTATAAAATCTCATTTTCTCTTATTTTTCACTATGGGCTACGATTATCCATATATTATACCTTTTCACCATGCACCATTGACACCTCTCTCTCTGTGTATTGTTTTCCATTTACTTATATATCTGCTTTAATTATTTTCTATTAAACTGCCTTTCACTTCATTTCACTCTCAGTAGTAGTAACACAATGGCTGTTAACCTTACCTATTGAGTTCTTAATTTTAGATATTGTAATTGTCAATTCTAGAATGACCATTTGATTCTCTTTAAAGTTTTCAGTTCTGTGGTTAACCGCTTCTTTCTGTCATCTAGTTTTCTGAACGTATCAATAATAGTATTTTAAACTTCTTCCTTGTTAACTCTAGTACCTGGAATAACCGTGAGACTATTACTATTATTTATTTTTCCTCTTGGCCCATTCTTATAGAATGCATGGTAACTCTTTGATGGAATGATAGATGTTTTGTAAAATAAAATAAAATTTTTAAATTTTGTCAAAATGAAAAAATCCTAAGAGGCTATGGGTAATGTTATATTGCTCCATAGAGAATGAACCTTATTCTTTGTTAGGCAGGAAAGTTGCAATGCAGTCATCAATTGATCTGAGTCAAAGCTGTATTTCGAGACTTTGTAAGTCTTGATATATATATATATGTATATATATATATATACATATATATATACATATATATAAATATATATATGTATATATATATATATATACATATATATTTACTTGTCCTCCAGGGCTACTTGTAGCTCTTCATAATTTGCTATTGAGATCCTTGGATGGTCCTTAGGGGAACTGCTCCTAGGAAATTCATGAACTCCAGTTTTACTCCAAAGTACCAAGAAGTACCAAGAGACTATGGGTGCTCTGTTGGACTTTGTGGCTCATCCATTTCCAAGTATAGGATGTTAGTCTCACTCTTTCCACCCTGGTATTCTTCAGGACCCTAGCCCTAACAGCCTAACTACCTTCATAGTCCATGTCCAATTTTGGCTTTTTGAGTTATGTGCAGCTGCCAAAAGCTCTGCTACCTTTTTTGTCTCATAAAGACAAAATATAATTCAATTTCTAGGCTCTTACATATCACTACTTAAAATCTGACAAATGCCCCTGAGCTCCCTCTCACTTAAAAGTGAAAGCTTGGACTCTCAAGATCTTGGGGCATGGATCAAGTGAGTACTTGCCTAGCAAACAGTACTGCCAAAACTTTAAAAAAAATACATGGAAGGTTTTGTCCAGTCAGGGTAGTTCATGCCCATTACCCCAGCTATTTGGGAGGCAATAACTGGGCAGATCATGGTTTGGGGCTAGCCATCTCAATCAATTAGCTGGACATAAAGGTGCATGTCTATGATCCCAGCTATTCAAAAGAATCATAGTGTGAGGCTGACCCAGGCAAAAACACAGGACTCTACTTGAAAATACTAAAGCAAAAAAGGGCTTGGGACATGGCTCAAGTAGTAGAGCACCAGTCTAGCAAGTGCAATAGCTTGAGTTCAAACCCCAGTTGTTTAAAGATCTTAGCTTCTCATGTCTTGGCTGATTCCGAAGATTCCAATGTGTCTGAACATATACTAGTTAGTATTTCAACATATACTTGGCAGTATTTTATCCAGATTTTTTGTTTGCTTTCAGAAAAAAAAGTATGTCATTCTCTATAAGCTATCCCATCATAGCCACATATGGAAATGTATGTAAAGCTACTTTGAAAATATGCATAGAGTTGTGTTCGCTTTGGCACAAACCTATTGGTGATCAGGTATGTCTGTGGGGTGATTAAAGAGGAAAGGAACAATAGCGTCTATGCATGTTTTTCTATCTTCCATTATATTGAGGAAAACAAAGTCAACCTTTACTTTGACTTTTGATGACTCCAACCTCTGATTTAAGGTCATCAAGAGGAAAAATTAAGTGTGAAAATTCAGGTGTGCCTAAGAATTATATTTGGTTTTTGAAATTTGTTGAGGTTTTCTGATTTCTTGGCATATTATATTTTTGTAAATATTCTTTTTTTTAAATTTGTTTATTGTTGTGCTGGGGTACATTGTGGTATTTACAAAAGTTCTTACAATATATCAAATATATCATAGTTGAATTCATTTTTCTATCATATTTATAAATTTTCAATTAGTACTTGAGAGAAATGTGTACTTTGCAATTATTTCTTGGAAAATTCTATAGGTGGCCTTTAGTTCAAGGTTATTAATTATATTGTTTTTTATCTTCAAATTCTTTTAGTTGTAGACTAGTTCTATCAATAATTGAAAAATATCTGTTGAAATGTGCAAATTTAAAAACAATTCTTTCAGGTCTTTTGTCATTTTAATAATTTTTCTTTTCTAAATTGATATCTATACCATCTATGGATTTTAATTCTAGATTTTGTGGGTACACTGGTGTTTTTTGCTTTGTTTTAGTTACTTTTAAACATAACAATCTACAGTATAAAAATACTTGATGTGTAACACATACATCATATTGTATATGATACTTATCACATAAAATCTGATCCCATTATGCATATCATCTATAATATGCTTTTGTGTCACAGAAAATCTGTATGGATTTTGTATATACAGCATGAATCATATAAAGTATATATGTATATACATGTGTGTGTATGTGTAGGCATATACATATATGTGTGTATGTATGTATATATGTATGTTTGTGTATACTTTAGTATTACCTATATTAGCCTTCTCTTCATTCCAAACTATTTTCCATATGTCATTTTGTGCAGCCATTTCGTATATCTTATATGTCTAATACTATTTTTATAGCTCTTATATTTGAATGGTACTGTAAGTAGATAGAAACTTTAAGGTTAAAAGTCCTTCCTTATTGGAACTTTTGGCTTTTATGGCAGGAAGATATTGGCATATGGAAATATATGGAATAATTAATATGGAATATTTGTAAACCAATTCTAAAAGATAAAAAATTTCTAAAAACAGAGAAAATTGTTGTTTCAGAGGATTAGAAAGAGGCTGGTGAGAAAGCATGTGAAAAATTTGGTGAGTTAGTACCAAGTTACAGCATAGATGAAATAGAAGAAATAAGTTTGCTGTTCTATTCTGTAGTAGTGTGACTATAGATAATGAAACATTATCTATTTTTAAAAATTAAAATAAAGGACATTTAATGATTTAACCAAAAAGAAATGATAAATATTTAAGGAGACAGGTATGCTTACTCTGGTTTGAACACTAAACAATGTAATACCTATATGAAAAATCACATTACACCATATGACTATACAATTTTTATGTATCTATTAAAAATAAAAGTTAAAAGGATATAAAAATCACAGAATTTGAAAGAAAAAACTTTGATAAAATGGATTCCACTTTTCTATCCTCATCTATTACTTATTAATCAAAATTCTGCAGTCTAAAAGACAATTGTAAGTGCATGATAAAGTGAGCTGCAAGGAAGATATGCACATTCTTGTATTACAAATGTCTTTGTATGCAGAATACATAAAAAACTCAAGTCATCACAATAGACAAGTAACCTGATATATAGAAAATTTGAAAAGGCATTTCAAAATGAAGGAAGGTGTGAATGGTCAATAAGCAAATGAATGATGCTTAATATCCTTGGTCTTTAGGGAAATGACAATTCATACCATAGTGACATGGTGCTATAAACCCATTTGAATGGCTAATATGTTTTTTATCTGTGATAATATCAAGTTTTGGTGAAGATGTACAGCAACTGGAACTGTCAGTTATTGGTGATGAAAAATATGCAGCAATTCTGCATTATAGTTTAATGGTTTCTATAAAGTTACACATTTTCTCTATGACTTCACAATTTTACTCCTTGATATTTTTCTATAAGAAATGAAAATATGTATCTTCCCAAATCTTACACATGAATGTTCATAGCAGCTTTACTCATAAAAGCTTATTAATTGGTAAATGGATAAACAATTGTGCTAAATTCATTCAATGGACTTCTACTCTGTAATAAAAAGAACACATTTGCAATAAATGCAACAGCATATATAAATTTCAAAAATATGCTGAGCAAGAGAAATCAGCTATAATGCAGTATGTAATGCATGCTTCTATTTAATATAAAACCTAAGAAAGGTAAATCTAAACTTTAGTGACAGAAAACAGATCAGTGGTTGCTGGTGCCTAAAATGAGGGATAGGACTTAAAGGGGAATGGCACAAGAGAGTTAGGGTTATAGAACTGGATTATAGAGCTGCCCTGTGTGTTCATTGTCATGGTGGTTACACGGATGTATGTATTTGTCAAAACTCAGTGTACTATTTAGACTTACAATTTGTACTTTTATATTGTGTAATTTTACCTCAGTAAAGTTGATTTAAGTAAAAAAATTTGTCGCACCAATCCTATTTTTATGATTATTTTCTGAAGGAAGTAATTAGATAAGCATGTAATAATATATAGGAAATGTTACCCCATTATTCCTATGACAGATAAACCTGAAAACAATGCAATTGATAATTATGGACTATTTCAGTAAGTTTGGTACATTTATAAAATGCAGTCTTTAAAAATGATGATGCAGATGTACACTAATTGATATTCATGCATATTGGGAACAGTTTTACAGTCATTATTTAATTTCAACTGCACAATAATGGCATGCATTTGCAAGTAATGTTTGGGGAAAAGAACTATAGCTTTGAGTGAGAGAGTGACTTATCCAAGGACTTATGGAGTCTAATTGGATGGAGAGAGTTCTTTAGATGCAGTATATACCCTTCCTCTGTACTGTGATGTCTCACCTCTCATACCCATCAGCTCTTTGTCTTATCCTAATCTGATCTGTTTTCTTGAAGTGACAGAGTGCTGACAGACAGCAGTGCAAAGGAGTTCTTGCTCATAGTGGTTGAAAGTGCTAGATTCTATTCATCACTGTGGAGACTTAGTCTGCCATAAGAACCTGATAAGAAATAAGGAGATTCAAAGCTAATACTCTGCCTGTGTATGACTGGAATAAGAGTTGATATATATGAAGTCATAATTCTGAATGAATCAAGATGTGTCTTTCCTATCCCATCTGACACCACTGTTCTTTAAGGAATTGAGAGGCCAACTGCAGTTCTTTAAAGGATAATATTAGATCTGACCAATGGCAATGTTTATCAGAAGATCAGCCCGTACCCCAGCATCATCCTGCCTCCATCCATTGCCTCTCTTTTATCTTTATCTTCCCTCTGTTCTTCACTATTAAATCCACTAATCTAATGCCCTTCTATCTTTTCAAGCCTTATCAGCCAATGTGTGTGTACGTGCTTGTGCATGTGTGTGTGCGTGTGTACAGATGGAGTATTCATAGACTGAATGCATATACCACATCCTCAGTTACACATCAGTGTAGTTCAGTGAATCTCTGCTACAGACTGAGATTACTGAGTTTCTGCATGTGATACAGACCCATAATCTTTTATCTGAAAATCTCAATGGCAGATAAGTTTCTGACGTTTTGCATTTTAGAAATATAAAGCTGTATATATAGTGGGGTCTACAGCAAAAACCCTATAAAAAACCCTAATATTTGGGGGTGAAAATTCCAAATATTCCCATTATTGTCAGGTCTTTCTTTTCTGACAAGTGAGCTTAAGTCAATTTCCAGTAGTTTTTACACACTGGAGTTGTGTTTAATTGCTATGGGCCACATCTTGTTTTCCAGGAGAGCATTCTGGGCACCCTTTTAGCTCACAACTTAAAATTTTTCCACTTTTTTACCTGGCCATTAAGGCTTCTTTATTTATTTGTCAGTTTCAGATACCTGCTTTAAAACTTTCTCTTGGGTTTGGTTTTGCATATGTACATGCATGTGTGTGTGTCCACACATGGGAACATGTGCATGTGTAGGTGTGCATATGCAGCCACGTACAGTTTTACTGAAGTATAATTTAGGTACAGTCATACATAATTTAATGACAGGGATGGATTCTGAAAAACATATTGTTAGGTAATTCTGCTGTTGCTGGAACTTCATAGAATGCATTGTTATTTGGCACGTGATTGTACCTTAAAAAATCACCAATTTCAAATTCAGTTTGATGGTTTTTAACCAAATTTGTATAATCATGAAGCCACTGCCATTTACAAGATTCAGAACACTTCTGTCACCCCAACTCTCTCTCTCTGATGTCATTTCAGCCAGTCACCATACCTACCAGCCTCGGGCCAGACTATCACTGATGTAGTCTTGAATATCTGGCTTTTTTTAGTTATCCTAATATTTTGAGATGCATCCCCATCATTGCATATCAGTGTTTCACTCTTTTTTTATTACTGAGTGGTATTTTCAAATACAAACTAATTAGTAAATGAATCAAGAGTATATAGCACATCTGTAATGGAATAGTTAGGGACAAGAAGAAAGGTCTTGTTTCTAATTTGTTATTCAGTTACTGGCCTCTAAATCCCTGTTCAACATGAGATGTTGCCTCAAGTTATGTGTCCCCTTATTTCCACTGTGTGCCTGAGTCCAACAAGACTCTCAGTAGTGCTTAAACCCACAGTTCCTATTAGACTAGGATTAGATAATGGCTCAGTGACAAGATGTCCTGTCCATGGAAGGGACCATTCACCATTCAGTAAAAATGTCCCTATGGCAAGGCAGGACCTTGGCAACTGTTGGGGTCCAGAGTTGATCACCCCTCAGAGGAACAAAAAGACACTCACGATAATGTAAGCCACAAAGTGGGGTTTATTTCCAGCCAGCTGGGGTCTGGGTATCCGCCCAACGCAGTAGGTTTCAACATGGACCCCAAATACAAAACTCAGGCTGCTTTTATATTTTTTTAGACATTAGTCACAGTTACACAGCAATTTTTATGGTCCCTGGGGTCACACATTTCTGATATCTCCCACATCCTGGTGGTGGGGCCAGATTACTTGAGGATTATTTATCAGGAATTTGGTAAACACCAGGTGTCTCAACTCATTGACTCACATACCGTTTTAGCAAGATTAACCAGAAACAGTCCCTGTTCCCAGAAACCGTCCCACCTCCCTTTGTTCCAGTAAGTGGTGGCTTGGGTCATGTTAGCCATGGTGGGTTTCAGGCTGAGTGGGCTGCAAGCCTCAAAGGTACCCTAGCGTTTGTACCCTAACATTCCCCCCTTTAGTTGTTCATAATGAGGAATCATGCTCATCTGGGCAATGAGTGTAAACATCCTCAGGGCTAGGTAACTTTTCATATTGCTGTCTCAGGACCATTAGTTGGACTGTACTAACTCAATCTTTCACGAAGGTCACTAGCTTATTCAGAATACAAGGACCAAAGGTTAAGATAAGCAGTAGTATGACCAGAGGGCCCACCAGGGTAGAGACCAAGGTAGTGAACCAGGGGGACCTATTGAACCAAGCTTCGAACCAATTTTCTTGGGCTTCCCTTTCTCGTTTCCTTTTTGCCAGTCCTTCCCTCACTTTAGCCATAGAATCCCTAACTACCCCTGAATGATCAGCATAAAAACAGCATTCCTCCCCTAGGGCTGCACATAGTCCCCCCTGCTGGAGGAACAACAAGTCTAGGCCCCGTCGGTTTTGATGCACTACCTCAGATAGAGAGGTAAGGGATTTTTCTAGGTGACTAATGGAGGCTTCTATCCTCTCTATATCCTCATCTATGGCTGCGCGCAGAGAGGACATCCCTTTATGTTGAGTAGCCAGGGAGGCTATGCCAGTTCCTGCCCCAGCCACCCCTAGGCTAAGTAGGGTAGCAATGGTTAATGCAGAAATAGGCTCTCTCTTCTTTCTCTCACCTGTTCCTGTATTCCAGTATGAATATAGGCTCTCCTCAGAATGATAGAGGATGCGGGGCAGCACAGCCACTAGGACACAGAATTCTTTAGAGCCGTTAAACACATTAGTTGATAGGCAAGGGGTGAGCCCAGACTGTGAGCATATCCACCATCCATTGCCTTTTGGAATTATCCACTTAATACCATCGCCCCAGGTGGGGTTGTCTTTTACAACAGCACATAGGTCCTGTTTTCCCACTGGCACCTTCCCTAAGCAGGTTCCTTGGCTGCTCACTTGTTGTATGGTCAGACCTCTCTTACGGTCTCCCCAGGAACATTGGGTGGGGTTTTCACTAGTTGAGATATCGTAGGTGACATTTAGCCCTATTGCCTCATAGAATGGGGGCCTCACATCATAGCACAGCCAGCAGGAGGTAGTCATATTAGGGTTGGTGTGGTTCAATGTTAGGAATGCAGCATTTACCAGATTCCAGAGGGGGTCTGTGGACCCGGTCATGAGACTGGGCTTCACCAAGGGAGGGCTGGTGCCTAATGGTCCTGGAGTTTTAATACTAGCCTTTGTGTGAGGCTGGGTAGGGACTGGGGTTGTGCGAGGTCGGAGAGGTGGCTCTACATAGGGTGGCTTAAGTACTTTGTTGGGGCCTACCATTTTGGACAGTGGCCCCATGGGCTCAACTTTTAATCTGATTACTATGGTCGAGCCAGAATGTCCACCATATTTATAAAACACAAGTCCCCACACCTTACCTTGTATCCACCTGGGGGTGTCCTCTTTGCCACTGTCAGTGAAGGTGACCTTGATTCTATCTGTATCTGTGGGCTGGCATTTATGGGTGGGTGATGGAATTCTGCACCCCCAGGATACTCCATTTACAAAGGCAAATTTGACTAGGTCTGGTTTTGATATCCCCTACTTCCATTCACCATCGTTGGATGTGACACATGCCCATGACTTACAGAAGGAGTATTGTATCCCCCCACAGTCCTTGTTCTTTTTGTGGCTGGGTCAAGCATAAAAACCATATCGTCGAGCTGACTCCGGGGCAGTAGACTTGTAGGCAGGATTGATGTCTCTGAAGCAGAATTGAAGCTCCGGCCACCAAGTTCCTATGGGGGCAGTGCGAGTAGTCTCGTTAAGGGTGGTATGAGTCTCCCCATCGGTGAGTATCCAGGTTTGCTTATAGGGCTGGTGAGGGTTGGTTTCTGCAAGGCTCCTGCTCTGGGCATTGAGCAAGATCAGAGTGACCAGCCAACCCATCCGTGGCTGCTCCTGAAGACTCTGCATGTTCCCGGGGCCGCAAAAGCTTCAGCTTCAATGGGTTATCTGGGTGCCGCCATGCAGTCCACTCTCTAGCCTTTTTCTGTTCCTGATGATTGGCTTGACGCACGTGGGAGTGATGGACCCAAGGCCCGATGCCGTCAACCTTAAGAGCAGTGGGAGTAACCAAAATGACTAGGTAAGGGCCTTTCCATCTTTCTTCCAGAGTGCGGGCTCTGTGCCTCTTTACCCATACCCAATCCCCTGGAACGATGCCATATTCTGGGTTCAATGTGTCCTTTGTCTCATACAAGGCATGCACTATGGGCCAGATTTTACATTGGACCTCTGTAGAACTTTTAAGCTGGCCAAGTAATTTGGGGCCATACTGGGGTCTTGGTCCAGTAGGGTTCAGACAATAATGGGGGGCAGAGCCCCGTATAGAATTTCAAAAGGTGTCAATCCATGTACATATGGTGAATTTCGAACCCGGAAGATGGCATAAGGTAGGAGGGCCACCCAGTCTCCGCAAGTCTCGATGGCTAATTTAGATAAGGTCTCCTTTAGGGTCCAATTCATTCTTTCTACCTGCCCTGAGCTCTGGGGTTATATTCACAATGTAGCTTCCAATTAGTCCCCACTGCACGGGCCAGCCCTTGTAGGACATTACTGATGAAAGCCGGACTGTTATCAGAGCCTAGAGTTTCAGGGATGCCATATCTGGTTATGATTTCCTCCAGCAAAACCTTAGCTACAACCTGGGCAGTCTCTTGTTTTGTAGGAAAGGCCTCCGCCCAGCCTGAGAAGGTGTCTATCAGAACCAACAAATACCTATACCCATACCTTCCCGGCTTCACCTCAGTGAAATCCACTTCCCAGCTCAATCCCGGCGCCCTCCCCCATACCCGTGTACCTGTATGTAGGAGTCCCCTTTTGCTGGGTTTCATAGCCTGGCACCCGCACATTGGTCCACAATCTTTTGAATCTGGGCTGTTTGGTGCGGGAACCGGAGGCGGGCCGACTTGAGGAGGGTGAGTAGTTTCTTCTTGCCTAAATGGTTGGCTCGATGTAAATTGGAGAAGAGAAACAGTCCTAACTTTTCAGGAAGGATCCGCTGCCCTTCGATAACACAATACCAGCCTTGCTGATTGGGCTCTGGGCACTAGTGATCTTGTATCCATTGTTTGTCTTCCAGGGTGTACTCGGGTCATGGTGGCAAGCATGGAAGCTAGGGCACGGGTAAGGTCAGCGCTAGGGTCGTGGAGGCCAAAGCAGCATTTCGGGCCGCTATGTCCGCACGCCGGTTCCCCGTAGCTTCTGGAGTCTGGGCAGATTGGTGACCAGGAACATGTACTACCGCCACAGCTTGGGGCTTCTGCACCGCAGTCAGTAGTCTCTGGATCTCTGGGAGATTACGTAACTTCTTTCCTTCCGCTGTAATGAAACCTCTTTCCCGGTAGATGGCGCCATGTACATGGACAGTGCCGAAAGCATAACGGCTGTCGGTATAAACAGTCACTCGTTTTCCCTCAGCCCGCTCGAGTGCCTCTGCCAGCGCAATCAGTTCGGCCTTCTGGGCTGAGGTCCCCGGGGGCAGCGGGGCACTCCAAATTATGTTCCCACCTTGGTCCACCACTGCTGTGCCCGCCTTACGTACCCCATCCAAGACGAAACTACTCCCATCTGTATACCATACCAGCTCACTGTTGGGTAGGGTTGAGTCCTGGAGATCGGGGCACACTTGGGTGATTGCAGCTATAATCTCCTGACAGTCATGTAGAGGGGCTTCCAGGTCCGGATTTGGCAGCAAGGTGGCCGGATTTAGAGAGACCAGGTCGGAGAAGAGGATTCGGGGAGCATCCAGCAAGAGCCCTTGGTAATGAGTCAGTCGGACGTTGGTCATCCATCTACCTGGAAGGTGCTTTAGGACTCCCTCTACTGCATGGGGGGCTACCACCTTCAGATGTTGCCCAAAAGTGAGCTTATCTGCGTCCTTTACCATTAGGGCAACTGCTGCTATGATCCGCAGGCATGGGGGCCAGCCCGCTGCAACTGGGTCTGACCTTTTGGATAGATAAGCAACTGGCTGCTTCCAGGGCCCTAGGCGCTGCATTAGTACCCCTTTCGCTATCCCTCTTCTTTTGTCTACAAAGAGGGTGAAGGGCTTTAGAGGGTCTGGCAGCGCCAGGGCCGGGGCTCTCAAGAGGGTGGTCTTGAGCTCCTCAAAGGCCTTTTGTTGATCTGGCCCCCCAGGCCCAAGGGGCCTTGTCCTTAGTTGCCTCATATAAGGGTTTTGCCAGTTCAGCATACCCCAATATCCACAGCCTGCAGTAGCCTTAATAGACCGGGTCTATTAATGACATCTCGGACCTTCTTAATCGTGTCCAAGGAGAAGGTACCTTGAGGAGGCCAGCCTACATTAAAGGTTGGCCATTCCGCTGAGCAAAGGGTGTCAAATTTACCTTTCTTAATTTTCACACCATAATTGTGTCCCTTAGCACGGAGTTCTGAAAAATGACTCAGAAGAAGGGTCTTAGGAGTTACCTGAGCCTGTCCCATGATGATCAGGAGAGATGGACAGAGGAGACAGCAAAGAACAAGAGAGACAATTCCAGCAGACAAACAAATTCGCACAGGACTCTCTAACATACATAAGTACCGGCCGGTCAACCAGACCACTCTCACAGGCGCAATTCCATTCATACCAGACTCTGGATCCTTACCCAAAGACTGCCCAAACGGAGTCCACTGAGGATGCCGGCGCAGCTCCTGACCATCGGGGATGTCTCCCACAACTTCCAATAGTGAAGCCTCCAGGGCTGTAACTCCTTCCTTCCACTCAATGAGAATTCTCAACCAAATTCAGACAGGGACTCTAAGTCCCTCCAAACGGAGGTGGCCAATCCTCCTTCCGTGGTCTTTTCCCAATTAAACCCCGGTATTGGAGGCCATTTGTTCCTCTCAGGGAGGAGCTCAGATCTCGGTGGGACCTCCAGATGTTGGGGTCCAGAGTTGACCACCCCTCAGAGGAACAAAAAGACACTCACGATAATGTAAGCCACAAAGCGAGGTTTATTTCCAGCCAGCTGGGGTCCGGGTATCCGCCCAATGCAGTGGGTTTCAACACGGACCCCGAATACAAAACTCAGGCTGCTTTTATATTTTTTTAGACATTAGTCACGGTTACACAGCAAGTTTTATGGTCCCTGGGGTCACACATTTCTGATATCTCCCACATCCTGGTGGTGGGCCAGATTACTTGAAGATTATTTATCAGGAATTTGGTAAACACCAGGTGTCTCAACTCATTGACTCACATACCGTTTTAGCAAGATTAACCAGAAACAGTCCCTGTTCCCAGAAACCGTCCCACCTCCCTTTGTTCCAGTAAGTGGTGGCTTGGGTCATGTTAGCCATGGCGGGTTTCAGGCTGAGTGGGCTGCAAGTCTCAAAGGTACCCTAACATTTGTACCCTAACACAACTTGCTTTCAGGATTCTATGGAGGTTTTGAGAGTATACGTAGTTATAATTTGCACTTCATGGTTAAAGGCAGAGTTTGAGCAAGTCAGGGGAAAGTAATGGCAGGAGGTAAGATTGCTATTGTTCTAAAATGGCAGCAGTATTTTGTCTGTTTCACTGGATATTTTCATGTGACCTTTAGTTACTACTTCATTTTCTTACTTTGGAAAAGTATTTAAATTTTTCTTCTTTTACTAACCAGAAAATGGAAATAGTAGTTATTTTTTATTATTATTTCATAGATTGTTGTGGACACTAAATTATTTAACATATGTAATAAACTTGAAGAGTGTTGATAAGAGGGAGAATTCAATGATGTTCTTTGAAGCACACACTTTTCGAAGGGGCCAGGTGATGGTGGGACAGGTAGTAAGAATTCCTAGAGAATTTCCAGAATTCCTTGAGGATGAATATGTAGCAAAATATTAGACTTTCTCTGAACTCAAAACAAAATGGAAACTCAAATGATCGTTAAACATGAATACAAATGGAATGTAGAAATCTGAAAGATATTAGTCGTTGGCAACAGGGAGAATCTGAAGACTCTAGGTGACAGCAGTCATAGAAAGAACTTATGCTGTCCTTGCTGGTTTTTGTTTAGGAAAAACTTTACCACATCCCAGCTACCCCTGCTTCATGATAGAGACGATAGAGGTGACTAGAAATCATCCAGCCCTTGGTGAGACCATTCTTTTTGCTTCTGTGGATTTTCCACTTCATTAGAAAACATGTGTGGTCATAGAACTTGCTTCTCATCAGTTGGTTAAAATTCATTTATCAGATTTATCAGATGATAAATTGCATCAACGATAACACCAGTTGCACTGGGTCTCTGTAGGCTTTTCAGAGCTCTATCTGTCACAGTGAATGTATTGATTCAAACGTCCAGAGCGTGGCAGGCTTAGTGTCACTGGATCTTACTACTCTAAACAAAATATAGAATGGACTCATCCAGCAAAACTTCCTGTTGATCTGGCAAAGGCCAGTTCTCTGGCCATTAGAATTTGTAGGTTGAGTTGTGCTATGTGTGAAAGTGAGCTGGGGATGAATATGGTTGTAATTCAATTCTCCTTCAAGCTTCCATTGAAAACTTCTTTCTCCATCTTCCAAGACATATTTCTACTGTGAGCAGAAAGAAAATTATGTCTTCACTTGAAGCCCTTTGGTTCTTGAAATGTGGTACTGATATTAGTTAGGATGGGTATGCTACTTGTGTGCAGATAAACCCACTTGCATATAGGTGCTCAGAAAAATTTCCAAAGGAGAATTGGCTGCAAATTTTCTAGTCAGAAAGAGAGACAAATTCTCACTTCTTTAGAAATTAAAGAAAACTTGCATATGCTTCTAAGATGTAGGCCTGATGATTTGGGGAAAAATGGACAGCCAAGCGATGAGGTTAAAACCTAGAAGGCTATGCCTCTCTCTCTCCACTATCATATAATTAAGAAGCAAGATTATGGGGATTTGGCATTCCTGTGACCATTACGGCCTTCAAGCTGGATATAGAGATAGGAGACCACATTGAGTGGTCCACATGAGTGCATTTCCCCTTGGTACTTTCCATGTACTGGCTGGAGACCAATAGCCATTACTTCATCAAGGAGTTCTGCCAAAGGCATTGCCTGGACCTTGCCCAGCTTCTCACACTACTTGCCTTTCTTTGTCCTAGAAGTGTAAACAAGTGCATATCTTCTGGGAGAGGTTTTTCATACCAGGAATGTAGGGGCTTCCCCAGCTTTGTGTGTGAGACTGTGCAGAGGCTATTGTGCTCAGTACTTGCTTTCTCAACTGGCAGGAAGGTACAGGAGACTATGCCTCAGACAGAGAAGATCCCTTTTTCTCTGTTTCCTCAAGCTTCATCTTCCACAATTCTAGATTATTCCCCAGTAATCCAGTAACCTTTTTTGCTTGGTTCCAATGATCTTTGTGCCTAATTTGGCCTTAGTAATACCGTTTCAGGCACTGGTATACTTGGCCCGGCTCTCTATCATATTCAATCTCCTTACATATGAAGATAGTTAGAAGAAATATATTCTTCAAGTGTCCAGTGCTCTTGCTGTTGAGAACTCTCACTTAGTTACCTGATGGGAGAACATCCATTATTTGGCAAAATAGAGGGAAAGGCTGAACACCTATAATCCTAGCTGTTCAGAAGGCAGAGATCAGAAGGATCCTAGTTAGAGGCCAGCCCAGGCAAATGTTCATAAAACCCTATTTAAAAAAAAAGAAAACCATGACAAAAAGAGGAGCTGGTGGAGTGGTTCAAGGTGTAGGCCCTGAGTTTACGCCATAGTACCGTGAAAAGAAATACAGGGAAAGGAAACTGAGAGGAAAAAGTAATAAAGCTGCAGAAACTGAATGGAGTGTTCATGTTTGCGAGGAGCAGAACATTATCTTATGTGCTGCCATGGGGAGTGCTGGTAATACACTACTAGTTAGCATCTAAGGTGGCATTGTCACAGACTTACACTATTGTCTTTTGATTTATAACTTTGCTTTTTTCATATAGGAATTTCTTTAATGATCAAGAATTTATTGAAGTACTTTTATATATAATGCTCTATACTAAATACAAAAAATTAAAAACATGATATTTTGGGAAGATCTCATAATCTATTCAAAAAGTCTTTTATATTTATAAATAAAAATAACAATGATACCTGATGGGATCTTTATCATAGTTGTTGAAAAGAGCAATAGAAGAAAATATCCATTTTCTTTGAGGAAATCAAGAATGATTTCAGAGGCCTTTGCATTGACATTTAAAGATGGGTAAGAGTCTTTTAGTTGAAGAAGGTCAGTGAAGGATGCACAGGGAAACCATTCAGGGCAGGAAGGTCCAACAATATGTACCAAAATGATAACATAAGTGACATTCTGCCAAACTGGTAGAATGGTGTTTGTTGTGAACCATGAAGAAAACTGTTATGGTTAGTCTTATGTATCAATTTGACTGGGCCATAGGGTGCCCAGATAGTTGGTGAAGCATTATTTTTGCTGTATGTGTGGGATATATGTTGGTGAGTTTAACATTTTAATTAGTAGACTGAATAAGGCACATTGCTCTTTCCAGTGGGGAGTGAGGGGCATGTTCAATTTGTTGAGGCCTGAATGAAACAGAAAAGGTTGTGTAAGGTAGAATTCACACTCTCTGCCTGACTGTCTAATGGGACATTAGTGTTCTCCTGCCTTTGGGGTAGAAGTGTGCTCTGGACTTTCTTGCTCTACAGCTCTCCGACTTCAGAATTTGGGAATAAATTCTCAGTCCCTCTGATCACATAAGCCAAGAGCCAAATCTTTTAATATATTTTTATTGATATTCTCTCTCTCTCTCGCCTGTCTTCTTATCTTATTGGTTCTATTTTCCTGGAGAGCCCTGACTAATATAAAGACACTTGTTATCTTAGTCTGCTTTAGGATGTTATAACAAAATACTAGAGACTGGTTGACTTAAAGAATAAAAAATTGTTTTGTCAAAGTTCTGGAGGCTATGATGCCCACAAATAATTTTTCTGGTAAGGGTTTTCTTCATGGTGTATAGATGGTCACCCTCTCCACTCTTACTGTGTTCTCACATTGCTTTTCCTATGTGTATGTGTATGAAGGTTGAGATAGGCCATGGAGAGAGAGAGAGAGAGAGAGAGAGAGAAAGAGAGAGAGAGAGATGTTTTCTGTTTCTTCTTATAAAGATGGTGTTTTATCATGATTTTACTTTTATGACTTCATTTTTAGGGGAACACAATTTGGTCCATAACATTGGATGCAGTAGTGAGAGGGGGATCTGGAGAGGTAGGCCAGAACATAATACAAAAGACTGACTTTCACACTATGGAATGCTAATGTTTATCTTGCTAATGATGGGGAGATATTGAAGGATTTTAACTGTAGAAAGGATGATAAAATTTATGTCACACAGCTTACTTTGATTTCTGGTTAAACAAACATTGACTAGCCATCCCTGGACTATTCTGTGCACATTTGCCAATGGTAGTTTTATGAGTAATTAAAAAATAAGTCCTCATATCTCTGGGAGAACTAAGGCAGAAAGAAAGCCATTGCCAGAATTTTGGAAATATTTCAACATTTATATGGTCCATGTAGTTGGACAGAAAAAAAATCTATAGCTTTTTTATATAGCATAGTAGTGTGCATCCTTATTTGTCCTGTCTAGGGTCTTCTCCTTGGGCTCAACACCCACTGTGAGTAGTGCCTATGTTGGCCACCTAACATTGGTGTGGCATTTTGCAGCACAGTTTAGTGCCCTTGCCTCTCTAGATAGCATAATAAGAGGAGGGTAGGCTAGAAGTACAAACACAGATTGGCTTTGGGATTTTACACTTTGATTGATAAATCTACATGTACTGTATTTTAAGGCAGTGACAGAGATAAGGAAATTCTTTCTGGGCACTGGTTATTCATGCCTGTAATACTAGCTACTTGGGAAGTAGAGATAGGAAGGATCACAGTTTAAGGCCATCCCAGGCAGGGAGTTTGTGAGACCCTGTCTTAGCAAAATAGCTGGGCACAGTGGTATGTGCCTGCCATTCCAAGCTATGTGGTAGGCTGAGATCAGGAGGATCATGGTTCCTGGCCAACCCAGGCAAAAAGTTTATGAGATTCCATCTCAACAGAAAAATTCTGGTGGCACACACCTATCATTCCAGCCCATGCCAGCTGGAGCAAAAACCAAGACCCTGTGTCCAAAACAACCAGAGCAAAAAGGGCTGGAAGTGTTTCTCAAACCGTAGAGCACCTACCTTGCAAGTATGAAGCCCTGAGTTAAAACTCTGGTAAACATCCCCCTACCACATACACAACAAATTCTTAACAGGAGCATATACTGCAGATAGTTTTATTATTTTTGTTATTTATTATTTAAATATTTGTTTGTTATATCTGACATCAGTTTTTGGAACCAGGCTACAGACTAAGATAGTTAAGACTCTCCACCCAGCAAAGCAGTCTTAGGCTGGTTAGATTGTGTCTAGTTACTGTGCAGCTGAAGACTTGAAAATGGTTCTGTTGTGCTTGCTTTATGACAAGCAACCACAAATAGTGTATAAGACCAAAATACACGTAAACATCATAACTTTTCAAAAAAAAGTTGAGTTGAAATAGATCACTACTGATTCAAATATAGAAAAGCTAATCAAATGCCTATATTGAAATGATGTTCTTAAACCTAACTATTTGATGATGTACAAACCTAGGAAAGCTAGACCAGAAACTAAGAAAAAAATGCTAAAAGCAAAAGGATAATGAAATACTGTCTGAACGCTAATAGAAAGCTAAGACTTTTTAAAATAATATAATAAAATAGCTAGAAATTTTTTTGGAAAATTCCATGCTATTTTCATTGATATAAGACATGGCCTATGAGAAACAGGGAAAGAAATCAATAATGACAAAGGCTAGACTCAAGCTACAATGTGAAGAAATAAACGATAATATGGGTAGGATGATAATCTGAATAAGAAAGAAAAGCTGACAAAATTACAGCAGCAGAAACAAAATCTTCGTTGTTGACTATAAAATGCAGGAGTGGAACTTTCTTTTTTTTTAAATTTTCATTTTTTAATTATTCATATGTGCATACAATGATTGAGTCATTTCTCCCCCCTGCCCCCACCCCCCCACCTTACCACACATTCTGCCCCCTCCCTCTCCCCCCACCCCCTCAATACCCAGCAGAAACTATTTTGCCCTTATCTCTAATTTTGTTGAAGAGAGAGTATAAGCAATAATAGGAAGGAACAAGGCTTTTTGCTAGTTGAGATAAGGATATCTATACAGGGAGTTGACTCACATTAACTTCCTGTGCGTGTGTGTTAACTTCTAGGTTAATTCTTTTTGATCTAACCTTTTCTCTAGTTCCTGGTCCCCTTTTCCTATTGGCCTCAGTTGCTTTAAGGTATCTGCTTTAGTTTCTCTGTGTTGAGGGCAATGAATACTAATTTTTTAGGTGTCTTACCTATCCTCATATCTCCCTTGTGTGCACACGCTTTTATCTTGTGATCAAAGTTCAATCCCCTTGTTGTGTTTGCCCTTGATCTAATGTCCACATATGAGACAGAACATACGATTTTTGGTCTTTTGGGCCAGGCTATCCTCACTCAGAATGATGTTCTCCAATTCCATCCATTTACCAGCAAATGATAACATTTCCTTCTTCTTCATGGCTACATAAAATTCCATTGTGTATAGATACCACATTTTCTTGATCCATTGGTCAATAGTGGGGCATCTTGGCTGTTTCCATAACTTGGCTATTGTGAATATTGCTGCAATAAACATGGGTGTGCAGGTGCCTCTGGAGTAACCTGTGTCACATTCTTTTGGGTATATCCCCAGGAGTGGTATTGCTGGATCAAATGGTAGATCAATGTTTAGCTTTTTAAGTAGCCTCCAAACTTTTTTCCAGAGTGGTTGTACTAGTTTACATTCTCACCAGCAGTGTAAGAGGATTTCTTTTTCCTCGCATCTTCGCCAACACCTGTTGTTGGTGGTGTTGCTAATGATGGCTATTCTAACAGGGGTGAGGTGGAATCTTAGTGTGGTTTTAATTTGCATTTCCTTTATTGCTAGAGATGGTGAGCATTTTTTCATGTGTTTTTTGGCCATTTGAATTTCTTCTTTTGAGAAAGTTCAGTTTAGTTCACTTGCCCATTTCTTTATTGGTTCATTAGTTTTGGGAGAATTTAGTTTTTTAAGTTCCCTATATATTCTGGTTATCAGTCCTTTGTCTGATATGTAGCTGACAAATATTTTCTCCCACTCTGTGGGTATTCTTTTCAGTTTAGAGACCATTTCTTTTGATGAGCGAAGCTTTTTAGTTTTATGAGGTCCCATTTATCTATGCTATCTCTTAGTTGCTGTGCTGCTTGGGTTGGATTGGAACTTTCTTGATCATTGGTTGGAACTGTGAACTTGAAAGACTTTTCCAAAACAGATTGTGCTGTTCTGACTTCTATCTTGGAGATTGATTTTAAAAACAAACGGACAGACAGACAGACACTCTACTAGATGGAGTACATAAATACATTTGCTTCTAATTTTTAAAAACAAACCAACTTCCAAATTTCCTTTCACATTAACAAGGGAAGATCATTTAGATATATTATTTAGAGTGGCAATTCTCTAAAAGTGATCCTTGGACAAGTTGCAGCATCAACTGAGAACTTGTTAGAAACCTGTGTTTGCTACGTCTGCTCAATAAAGTGAATCCTGAACTCTGAGAGTGCAGCCATACAGTCCATGTTTCATTCAATCCTATAGGAGATTCTGAAGCAGTCAAAGTTTGAAACCCACTGGGTTAAGAGAAAGACCTGCTTGCTGTGATAAGCATGCTTCCATGCAGCTTCCGTGGCCACATCTGGCACCCCTTGTCTACCACCACTCCAAAGACACCCCAAATCCAGACAAAGTTGAAGAGATGAAGGTTCTATGGTGGGGGGAGCATATATACCTCAGATTCTCTACTTCAAAATGAGAGGAAAGAGACATAGAGGCAAAAAAATACTTAAAAGAAGACCATTTAAGGAATACCAAATGCAACACACAACGGCAAATTAAATAGAAAAAAAGTTTTCTTAAAGTCTTGGATGCAGACCGAAATGGCTTTCTGCAAAACAGGCACAGTCAACAAGAAGACTCACAGCTAATTGATTCTGAGGAAAAATAAGGCACCACTAAAAGAGTAGGGAGGGAGAGAAAGAGAGAGAGAGGAAGAAAGGAAGGAAGGAAGGAAAAAAGGGAAAGTAAGCCTTTAAGATAAAAAGGGATCAGATCTAAAGTCAACTTTAAAGATTAGGTTTGCATAGGAAATGGGTACCTTTTCCTCCAAGGCGATCAGAAGCATGCAATATCATGTGCAAATGTTGGAAGCTGAAGTAAAATTGGAAATTGGTAAGTCATGTGGTGGGATTCCTGGCACGTGTTTTGTACTCATTCAGTGCTGGCCTTCATCCCTTATCACAGCACCAGCACATGAGCAGTGAGGGCCTGACTTATTCCTTCAGCATGTAGAGCCTAGATGCTCAGCCATTAACAAACATTTGCCTGCAGAAAGAAGGCAAGTTCTAAAAACTGGTCCAAATAAAATGGGAAATGAAGAGGCAGGTCATGAGCATAGTGGTTCTGGGACACTGTAAGTAAATGTGTTTGGGGATGGTAGCTTTAGAACATCAAAGATCAGTGGCAAGACTGAATGCAAAACAGTGGAACACCATTACTCAGAGAGAGTTCCAACCGCTTCAAATGTGTTCCAAGTGTGGTGTCATGTAGAAAAAGATACCCAACACACATAAGCTAGACAGTGAACACACATATATCTTCCCTCCTCTCTGTAAGAGAAAGGCAATTAGGCTGTTAAGAAATTACCTCAGTTCGGTAGCACTACTGCTGTACCCAGTGAGGATTTGCTTTCAGTCAATAAACACTAGACTTCTATTAGACATGACCTCCACATTATGAAGTATAATCAGGAAGATAAGGACACATCTGAGAAGTTAGTAACCATTCAAAGTCTAAAAATAAGACAATACCAAGAATATGTACACGCTAAGTGAACTGTGAGTGAAAGATCTAATTACAGAATGAGCTACGATTGTTGGAGGAGAGGATAGCAGGGGCTTTACAGAGAAGGAAAGCAAACTATGATGATGTTAGAAACATGCACAGGAATCAGATTGATAAGAATGGAGTGATAATGCCATTTCATACTGTGAGAACAATCCAGGCTCAAAACCAAAGAACCCCAAAATGGATTAATTCAATACTTTTGAGAGAACAGAGAGTTAGTTTAGGGTGAAGTACTAAAACTGCAATGGTAATATTTGAGAGTTTTCAGTTTATCCTGTGGGAATTGTGGAAACTTAGAAATTTAAAGGAGTTCTTTTCAATGTGATATGACTTTCCAAAAATGGAGTAGCAATTTATCTAGGTTTTTATCAAATGGTAGCTTCTCTTACAGCATCCTGTATTTGAATATCATACAGTAACCAAGATGTGATTATATTCTTGTTGTTTCTGAAAAATTACCTTGATATTTTTGCATCATTACATATGAAAAAATATCCTTATTTTCTCTCCTTTTCTCTTTTTTGGGTTGCTTTTAGCAGTCTGAAAATCAGCTTTCATTTTGACTGCCGCTTAACAGAATTTGATTAAAAAAAGTAAACTAATTACAATGGAAATGCAGCCCTGCGAAGCTTTAAGAAAAACACATTATTTTGTTTTAGGGTTCAGTTACTATACATTCATTTATCATCTTTATAAGCGATGTGCAGGCGATGATGAATAGGCACTGGCTTTGAATCAGGAAATGTAAATTATCCTCTTTCTTTCCTTTTTTTTTTTTTTTTTACTTTTTAAAAACCAAATAATGAATACTAGAAAATTTGAAGCTAAGGATGTGCCAAGAACTCAATGATGATGTAATGCCATGAAAGCTACCCATCTGCTAGTTTGAAGCAAAAGGAACACATGGATAGGGACTACATAGACTGACCTAGAGAGCATGGTATCTCAGGGTTGAGCTGGCTGGTTTAGAAGGTAGAGTCTGGTCTGTTATTGCTCTGTATTTGAACCTCCTTCATGCAAAGTAGGCTTTGTCCTTGTAAAGGTAGCAAAAGTGGTCCTTAAGTGCTCCTTCATCAGGATCTTCTCTTTTAATAGGGTTTTGCATCTCTTCTTGCTGATCCAAATAGTATTTGTCCTTCAAAATCTGGTCAGCTGTTTGCCTCATTACAAAACTTTCCTTGATTGCTTCAGACTACCGTCAAATCTTCTTGGAATGCTACAAATCCTTAAACTACAGTGTTCTTACAAGTAAGAAGGCCAATTTTTCAGGATGGACACGGTAAGTTTCAAAGTTGTGTAGTGTTTAGATAAGGAGAGAATGTGGGACTGTATATTCCCAATAAAACAAGACAAAGAATAGTCAAGTACAGACCATGAGTGAAGAGAGACCAATTTTGACTGCATGGTCATTATTGCATATGTACAGGATGGGGGAGGATTTTAAGAAAGATAGAACTTAGGCTCTGCTCACCTCAGGATAAATCTCAAGTTTATGATATACTTTCATTTGTTGTAGAAAACCAAAATTCTGTTGAAAGAAAATAGTAATATGAATGCTGGCTTTATTGGTGCAGAAAGTTTTGCATACTCATTTCCATTTTCAGGGGGTTTGCAGTATTTACACTAACTTGAATATAGAATGTTTAAGTTATTTGCATGCATTCTGTAAATTAAATTTAAATCTGTATCACTTATATTTGGGTGGCATTTATGGATAAAGACATTAGCCATAGACACTATTCACAGATAAAGTTATGTTTACATCATTAATTCTCATATCCTTTATATATTATGCCATTTTGATATTTATGCGGTGATTTTACACATAACCTGTTTTCCTTGTTGAAAACGCAACCAAGTATGTCTACTCACTGCAGCAGAGAAAATGTATTCTATGCTTCCTTCTTGATTTTATTAATTTTTGTTTCTTCTCAGTGTTTCTTTTTTCATTTGGTTGTCTTACACAGACTCTCAAATTCCTAAGCCAATGATTAGGCACATTGGCCTTGGAAAAATTAAAAAAAAAAAGAAAATATGATGCTGTATCACTTTAAATGTAGTCTACTTTCTACCAACATATTAAAAGTCTAAATACCTTATTGTCTGGGCACAATCTCATTTTTATTGCCCCAATCACAGCTCATTGGCCAGGATATGCTGGGGAGAAGAGTGAGCTGGTCAGCTAATGGCCTCCCTGCTGCTAAAATTAACTAATTGTTAAAGTAATAACCATGGACCCTCATGGCCTATTTTAATAGTCATTGGAAATCTGGGAAATTATTTTGCTGCTCTTATTTCAGTAAGTCCTTCTATTGGCCATTTGCACCCCTCTCCGTAGTCTTAAATGTCCTTTTGATGAGAGATATTTCAATGAGAATCTGCAGGGTGCTCTGACCAGTCCCTCCAAGTTGCAACTGAAGCCCATTTTTCCTTCTGTGAATAAGGGAAGAACATCCTATAGATCTGTATATTAAAGTACACGAGGGTGGCTATCTATCTAATGCACCAAACTTCTTTTCCAACCTGATCTTCCCTCCTTTGTCCTAAGGGCCTCCAACATCAGTTTGTTTCACATCTTGCTGTACCCACACACTGGCAATGATCTTCCTTTACTTTTTAGTGAAAATTCATTCACACATCTCTAGATAATCACCTCTCTGCAATGAAGGACTATGTAGGGGTCCACCCACTAAATATCTCAGGGACAGCGCTGTTTTCAGTATTGACCTCTCCTGATGTTCCATTTTGTGTTACTCTTAGCACACACTATTGTTTGTGCTTCTTTATCTTGTTACCAGTTGTTTCATGTGTACAAGTTCTTTATTCTCAGATAAACTATAAATTTACCCAGAAAAGTATTATACTTTCTTTTGTATCCCTCAGTACCAGAAATAGTGTTGAATATATTGTGTATGTTTAATAAGTACATATTGAATTAAGTTAAACTAGATTTTGTGACTTCAAAGTTGCATTTGCTATCTAAATGCCATATGACGATGTCTTGCCTACATAGAAAGAGGTAAGTTCTGTTGATACCTTTACTGAGACTAAATTTTAAGAAATTTTGTCATAAACATATCATTAATATGGATTCAATGGATTGGAAATTCTTTATGATACAAGTATAAAGGCCCCTCACATAAATTATAGTAAAATTTTGCTTCAAAGGACCTTATTTTTTTTTTCTCATTGTGGTGGGTGGGGATACATCGTGACATTTACAAAAGTTCTTACAATGTATCAAATATATTAAACTTGAATTCACCCCCTCTACCTCTTTCTTTTATCTCCCTCTTCCCTCATTCCTGGAATAGTTTCAACAGTTATCATTTTTGCATTTAGGACTTAATTCTTGAAGAAGGAGGGTATGAATCAGAGTTAAAGTGCACACATGTTTGAAAGTAGAGATGGAGAACAAGGTAGCTTATTCAAGACATTCACTTGTAAGACCTACATTAACATCATATTAGCTGTTTATTTTTATACTTTGGGTTGGTTATAGTTAATCCATGGAATAGCACATTCTAGATTAATGATAGATTTCTTGTCTAGGTTGCTACAACTACATTAAAAAGTGTGGAATCTTTTAATTACCACATTTCTCACATTTCACAAGGACTTACAGCTTAACTGTTAAATATGGGCTTAGATTAAAAGAGTCTTTTTTGCAGTTCTAGCAATCCATAATTTATGATTCCCTTTGTATGAAGACCCCTTTATAGTCTTGAAATTAAATTAACATTTGGATTTGATTTTAAGAGAATGTTTTTAAAAATCCCTCTTAAAAATCATGGTGAGGATTTAGACAAATTGAGATTTTTAAATTCAGACTCCTTCATTTTCCAGTATCATTTCCTTGGAAATACAGCTATAATATCTACCAGCTTCATTTTCCTTATAGGTTAAAAAAGGAATGGTAGCTGTTTCTGATCTTAGGTAAGTCATAGGAACAAAGGCAGATAATTATTTGTAAAAGAAGAATGTCACTAACTGATTCTCCTATGAGTCAAAGGTAAGCCCATCAGCAAGTACTTGGAGTTTTTTAAAATCTATTTTGGTTGTTACATGTCTTTTTTTCTTAACTCCAAGTTTCATCTGTGTTAAAAGCAATTGAACTGGAAGAACAATACTTCTGCATATATTCTGTATTGTCATCTAGTTGTGCTCACATAGGGAGGTGAAGATTAAGAGCAGAAAGCTGAAGCTGGGAGTCAGCCAGAGATGCTTTCAACCTCAACACAGCCAATTACTGGTTGTATAATCTTGAAATTCTTAGCAACCTCTCTAAGCCTGAGGTTATTCACATTAGACATGGGGATAACAGATATACCTGCTTCATAGCGCTGCTGCGGGATTCTATGGAGTAATACCACAATACATTTAGCATAGTACATTACACACAATAACAATAGGTGTTTAATTAATACTAGATAGTATTCCCATATTATGAGACTGAGGACTACTCAAATAAGCAACACTTTGGCACAAAGCAGGCATTCATAAAGAATCTGTGCACTGAGGCAGTGCTTCCTGATCAAGGATCTATAATGCAGTGGATGTTGGGGGAAGCAGAAAAAACATGGCTGGAAAAAGCTGCTGTCTGACAGGGTTTCTGAGGATGAGCAGGCACTCTTCTGGAAGAATAACTACATGCTCTCTTTCAGGAACCTTGAGACCCTGTGGGAGTTTGTGGGGTTTGACTCAGTGACTTAGAGTCTCATCAGGAGAAAAAGATAGAGAAAAAAACCCCTAAAGGAACCCAAAATCTTTGTGTGCATGAATACAGTCCTATGCCTAGAAACTACACCTAATGCACAGGTCAGTTTGAGACCTGCTTTTTTCACTGTGAACTAAGTTAATTTCAAACCAAATTCTTCTCCAGTTTCTAGAACCTTGATAGCAATCAAACAGAATTCAAAGAGCACTAGTTGGCAATACTAGGTCAAATGAGATTTTTTTAGATTAGAAACACAGACACACACATACACACACACACACACACACACAAAACCACAGTTTCTGTCAATGCGTGTGTGTGTGTGTGTGTGTGTGTGTGTGTGTGTGTGTAGGTATATTACATTCGTTCTTCTGGGCCTTGCTCCATTTTTTCTTCCTCCATGAATTCCCAGAGGATTATTCTTATCCGTGATCCAAAAATTCCTGTAATGCTCATTATCTCTCTGTTGGCATCGGACCCAGCTGAGCAGAATTGTTATTTCCAAATCTTTATTTTACTCTTGCCTCCATTGTGAGCTCCTTGGGATTATAGCCTGTCATTTCCCCCATGTGTCACTAACTGCCACCCACCTCAACTTGCACTTGCAGTGCAGTAGATCCCTAGTATGTACTCATTTTAGCACATGGAAAGATCACTTAAAACAAGTAAACAAACCAAAAAGGGAACTGTTGGGAATTATGTGCTAAACCATCCATGGTGTTTTCTTCTCCTTGAAGGTAAAGCTAACTTTGGGCTTTGCGGAGGAAGGTGGCCCATCTGGTTCTGTGACATTTTTGTGGAAATACCATCAAAATGGAAGTGAGAAATGTGCTACCAACTGAACAATCATGATCCACTCTTACATCGGAAAGGAAGATTCTGAGAGTAATGAACATAAATCAAGGCTGGGCTGGTCCTGCTCAAATTGAGGCAAAACAGGTTTTGCTTTTAAAAAACATCTGCCATAAGGGGATTTAAATTGAGCACTCCTGTTTTTAGAAAAATCTCTATTTCCTTACAGGATGTCGGCTTTGATCACTAATCCCTGGAAAATGTCTTAGTAGCTTCTCCAATTGGCAGAAGTACTAGAGTGTGAGCATGGGCAGGTGTGTGGAGTGAAGAGGGAGGGGGCAACTCTTTCCTAAGCTGATGAATTATTTTAAAATAAAAAGACATCTCCCAGAGCCTCTTGGTTGTAATGATTCCCTCTGTGATATTTTTCAGCAGTGTGGCCCAGGGACACCTTTAGAAAATGTTCCTTCTGCAGGTCAGCACTTTCCTGTCTGCTCCTCTCCCTGGCCAATGGCATTAATGTGCGTTTGTCAATACTGAATTTCATTTGCTGCATATAGCAGTTTAGAGAGGGAAGCACATCGTGTTGCATTTTCCTTGCCTCTCAAACTGGAGTTCCTGCTTCTCCCCAGCTTTGTGCTGTCAGCAAAACATAACACGTTTACAATCGGTCTCTTGATCTAAGGTAATTACCTCCAGGAGAAATAGCAAGGGTAAGAACCTAACAAGAGAAGCCTTGTGTCGTCTCATGGTGGGCTGCTGTCCTGAAAGTGTATCAGACTTGTCAAATTGGTTCAAATTAAATTGACACAGTGCTCTTCCAGGCATCACCACGTTATTATACATCTCGGAGTCCTTTTGGGCAGTAACTGCCTTCAGAGTTAAGAAGGAATGTGCAAAGGAAAGGGACTCAGAGGAGCCAGCAGCAAGGACAGTGAGGGTCTCCATGAGGACAAGTTAGAGCAGGCTATGGAAGGTTATGTTATTATAGGAACTCAGTTTTGGTCTTCTCTCAGCAATTTCTACTTCCTGCCACTGTGACAGAGGTGTCCCCAGGCCTTAACAGGGAAGCCTTGGAACCATTTTTTTCCTGCCTCTAGCTTCATTTATTTATTTATTGTAACACTTATGAGCACTGCCTAGGGAAGCTTCTGGGTCCAGCAGCATCGGCTCCAGCCTAAAGAGAAACAGGAGAATTCTAATCCCAGCTTTTCCCTGAATGGCCTGATGACCTTGGCCAAGTCATTTAACCTCAACACGCTGGAGCTGTACTTTATAACTGAGCAGGGGAGTGAATGAGGCTTGGATCACCTCACCAGGGTGTCAGGAGGAATAACTAATTAATGATTGTAAAGCACTTTGCAAACAGAAAGTGCTGTACAAAATGCTTAATATTAATAATAAAATGCATTGACTGCAAGCCTCTAGGCACATGTACAGAAATAACAACAGCAATTAAAGTAACATGCTACCAAAACTCATTAACCCCCAAACCTCCTTCTCACTGTATTTGGCTGTTGAAGCTTCATTGCTTTCTTAAAGCTGCCAGGTGGTACAAGGAGCAAGGCTGCAGTGGAAGACATGGGATGGGTCCTGATTTTACCTTCCAGGCAGATAAGCATGTCACCTGTTCTGAGAACCAATAGCCCTAAAGCCTCCAACTATATCCAACCTTCTCTGCCATTTTCACCTGAGATCTATCTCCTTGTCTCTGTGCTTAAAGACCACTCTCTATTCTATGATTTATCCTAGATGACTGTCTTAATATGTTTAACGAAATACCTCAGATGCTTTATAAAGAAAGGAAGTTAATGATTCTGGTGGCTAGAAAGGTCCAACAGCATGACAGTGATGTTTGGTGAGGGTTCTCTGGCTATGTCTCAGTATGGTAGATAAGTAGCTGTGTGCCAAAGGAACAAATATGCTGGAGAGTGAAGCAAGGAAGCAAGCTCAGAAAGCTGAGCTGACTTCGTAATAACACATTCTTCTGGGAATTAATCCAGTCCCACAGATGCTCCCCATGCACATGAGAGGGCATTAATCCTTTCTAAGAGTAATGCCTCCGTGACCTAATCACCTTCCACAAGGCCCCACTCCTTAGCAATTCACATCTCTCATGCTAGGAAACATGCTTCTAGTATACGAATCTTTGTGAGACAAGCCATATCTAAATCATAGTGCTGACTCTTCTCTCTTTCATATTTCTTGTTTCCTTCCACTTGTACATGATTTTCCTCTGCTTAGACTATAAACTCTCTGAGGTCAGAATTTTCCTCATTATGACCCCCTCATTCCCAAAGGAGGACCATACAATGCTATACACTTATGTGGTCCAAGGACTAAGAACCAGGGGCAGACACTATGCAATTCCCAACTGAGTGATTAGACTAAGGGTCAGGGTGTGATTTGAAATAGACGGTAAGCAATGGTATTTTCTTTCCCCCAGCAAGGTGGCAAGTACTGCCAAGAAGATTTGGCAGGAAGAAAATGGGGCCAGGGTAGAAGAGGGAAGAAAAGGCTTTTGGTTCAGTTTTTCAGAAAACTCACAGTTTAGGAACTGGGAGTAAAGGAAAAACAGAGATTGAGAAAGTAACTTCAGGGGAAAAGGGAAGGGATCAATAGGATATTCTTTGAGTAAACAGAAGTCTGAATAAGGCTGAATGTCACAGCTAATAAAGGGTAGAGGCTGGAATGGCATGCATAGCTGAAGGTCTCCAAGTGGCAAAGACTTTGTAAGGACAGTCTGAGTACCTTTGAAAAGATTAATTTGTCTTTTTTCTCTGTGATAATGAATGGCTAATTTAAAAAAAAAAATAGAAATCCTCTCTCCTTTCTTATTCTTCTTATTAAGATACCATTTTATTTTTTTTGTTTATCTTTAACTTATAAATTTCATATCTCACCTTGCCTAGAGTGCTGGCTCATGCCAATTTATGCTGCAATAGCATATTTTACAGAAAATAGAAGTGGTATGAAAACCATATTCCTGAGGCATTGTGACTCAAAATTTAATTTGATTTTATCACGAGTACAATATTGTAATACAGGATTGTGATGTGAACCTTTATATTGATAATCTGAAGAATTTTTTAATAAAAAAATGACCCGTACCCTGTAAGGAGTACACTATAAATAAAGTAGCAATAGCCATATAGTGTTTTGTATTTTACTAAATGCCTTATAAAACAGCTAAGTAAATAAGAAGTCATATATTCTATTAAACTTGATTATTTAAAAGAGATTCACTGGAAAGGAGTTTGTTAGGTAGTGAGAAAGGGACTGAAGTTTTCGAAGAGATAACAACTCCTGGCCAGGAAAAAAATAGGGATATTGTGAGGTCAAAGGCTGGGGACATGGAATTTGCTGCAAAAAAGACTGAGGCAAGATAGGTATCTCTGAGCACAAATATCTGCTTGAGGAGAGAGGGAGAGACAAAGTAAAGAGGAAGAGGGAGGGGAAGGAGGAAGCTAACTTTGTGCAGATCCAACGCTGAGTGATACTGAGGTGTCTAAGGAAAGATGCAGTGAGATTTCAAACAGGAGGGAGATCCATCTTGGCAGAGGCCTGAGGTGAAGAACACTCTTGATTTTTGGTAGTTGCTCTGCAGATGATTCCCTCCTGTGGAGAGCAGAGAGTGATGGTAGACAAGCAGTTTGGGAGATTACTGGTCTGGAGATGATTTCAAGATAAAAAAAAAAAAAAACAACTAAAATTACAAGAAGAAAGCCAAGCAATGACATTGAGGGAGCACAAGTCTTTATTTCATGGCCAAATCATAAACTTCCTGACCAGGAAATTGATATTCTGCCTCCAAAACTCTTTCCTAAAGGATAGGCATGGCTTACAGGGAAGAGATCAGGACAGGACATCACTGTGCATTCTAGGACCCAGCCCTGACACCCTGTTGTGGTGTCACCTTAGCAAGTCATATCATATAGGGTTGCCTGTTTTCATCTGTAAAGCAGAACTTTTGAATTAGATTCTCAGTGAAATCCTTTCCACCTCTGATACACAGTGAACTCCATGAGTGTCCAAAGGATCTTTTAGATACTTATTCAATGTTTTAGAAGACTTAGGTGTGATTCTTAAGGGACATTGCTTTTTCATTGACTCTAGTACAGGTTTTCTAAACTGTGCAACTTTAGGTTTCATCTCAATGGTTTAGAGTAGTTGCCAAAATCCTTTCATTGATGGATCAGTGCTGAAAGTGTAGCCTTGCCTCTGTTCTGGAAGAGATTTTAGTCCAATTGGGGGTCACATTAACACATGAACACTTACCACAGGTAAGAGATGACACTAGACCCAATGATCATTGCCAAATGAGAGTTACATAACAAGGGTACTTGGAACTTAGTAAAACATGATTTTACTGTGAGCTGAATGGCCAGCATTCAAAGTAAAGGTGGATGAGTTTGGTCCTTAGAGAGGAAATATCCTGTTTTTTCTGCATTCTGATTCCTGCTGGTTACTAGGTAAACAGCCACACACACACACACACACACACACACACACACACACACCCTAAACTGATATCCAAAGCTCTTAGGCAGTAGACTTCTCTTATATTTCTGCTGACTATTATACATGATGCTGAACTATGAAAGTGATCAAGCCCAGAATGTACCATTTTTAGTCTACTACAAACTGGGAGAACTCACCTAAGTTAAGTTTAGTGGAGCAACCACTAAACTTAAGTCTTTATTCTTAGGTCCAAATCCTCATTTTGCCACTTACTAAAACTCTGAATTTGAAAAAGAAGACTCTTATACTATTTTGAGCTTGATATTAGGTGTGGATATTTTTCAACACATTCTGGTAGATTATGGTTACAAATAGCAAAGTTGGAGGCTGAGTGGAAAGATTAGGAGGCAACATGAAAACCTTGAGTGACGGGATAATTGACACAGACAAAAGATGGCGCCAGAAGGGGAAGCTGTTGGGTGCTGTTAATCCACTATTAGGACTGGAGCTGGCCTTTCTGAAATGTTCTTCTTATTCTTACAAAAATCTAGAGTATCTTCATCTGTGTGCATTCTATTTTTCAGTAAATGCATTTCATCAGCATCCATAATGACATTGTGTATAGGTGCTGGACATAATGATGACCATATAATATATGACCCAAGCCAGGACACCACTAAGAGAGTAAAAAGGATGCCACTAATGGTAATGGACAATAGCTGAAAGGACATGTCCTGGGAAACTGGATGCATAATTTCTCCATACATAAAATATAACTCATTCTCCTCAACATATCATCACCTATTCCACTTTCCAATTAGAAAGCTTCATTCATGTACCCTCATCAGACATTGAAGATTTTATTTAAACAAACACAAAAGAAGCTACCTTGTAGGAAACAATGAATCCCTAAGAAATAAAGAATAACAAATGTCAACAAATTGAAGCTCAAAGTTATTGGAAAGAAAGGGGATACAGGATAACATACGTGTACATCTCAAGGAGAGTTTATATACATTCACACATCTCCCTTATAACTTAAAATCTAAATTGACTCTAGAGTATGCTTTTTGTGCCTGGGTGTTGACGTGTATGTGTGCTCATGAAAGTGTGAATCTGTGGAAATTCCTAAGGAAATGTGCTTCCTGTATTACAAAATGAAAGAAAGGGAGTGAGGAAAGAACTCTAGAGGAATGGTGACAGGAGAATTGGTGATGCATATACAATTTAAAATTATAATGCAACAAATGCAAAACAGAAAGGGAGCAGCATTTTTAAGAGACCAGTAGATAACGTCAGCTCATTAGTGGTTCCATTCTAGTATACATTGGTTTGACTTCTCTTCTAGCACCAAAAATAAATAAATAAATAAATAAAATAAAGTGATATATGTGCATATGGGTATGGAGGAAGTAAATTAAATAAACATAGCTCAAATTATTTTAGGGCATTCTGAACATTAACTCTCACTCTCAAAAGCAGTGGCAAGAATTATGAAGCGTTTCAGTCTTTGAAATCAGCTATTTCACTTCAAATATAATTGAATTCCCACATACATGAGACATGGGGACATCATCATAAGAGGAGTGAAACACTTTCCACCAGTTATGGGATAGCAGAAGATTCTATGCTGCTGACTCAGATGGCTGTCAATGATCAGAGAACTTTGTTTCCATTTGGAAATGATTAAGCTCTTATCGTTCCTGTCTTAGATGTGAAGACTTAAAATGCATCTGTCTGATGTAACTAAGGTTGAGTGACAATTCTATGCATGTAGTTAGCAAAGTTCATTGAGAAGGAGAGAAGAGCACTGAATTTCAGGAAAGTTGAACAGTAGGAATTGAATACCTTGATTGAATTTGATAGCTCTTAATAGGAAGCTGTACTGAACTGATAAAAAAAATAGACTGAGATTTGGCAAAAAAGAATCAAACTCTAATACAAATTTATTTTTAAAAAACTCTCAGAATTAATCTTGGCCATTTTATGCAGTTAATAGTAGTCATTATTTTACATGAAGAAAGACAATGTCAGAAACATGAGGGTGGAATTTTAGAACTAGAAAAGAGTGGTGAGGGAAACTAATTTTCTTTTCTATTCCAAACTGTTCCTAGAAACCATGTTTTACAGTGTATTTGATCTCTTTTTATGAATGATAAAGCAGCCTTTCCTAGGAGGATTTCTAGGCAGAACAAGTGAGCCATACTGTCTGAGAGTCAATGTAGACAAACTGGAAGGACAGAAAGATCTTGGCCCATGCCCAGTGAGGCCAGATAGGGTCAATGGTCCTGGAAGATTGGGGTTTAGGCAAAGAAAAGGAAGGCATAGCACAAAGAGTTTAGGATTATAAATAAATAAATAAATAAGTAGGACTCCCAGGGTTTTTCCTTGAGAAGGGTATTGAGGCATAGATGCTACTTAGTGATAAAGGCCTGTATCAAGTTGTTTTCTCATCAAAATATCTGAAAGAATAACTTAAGGGTGGATTACTTTGTCTTATAGTTTCATAGGGTTTTGATCATGGTCACTTGGTTCCATGTACTTGGTCATAACAGCATGGTGGCAGGAGCACATGGTGGAGGAAAACTGTTTAATCGACGATGAATGGAAAGCAGAGATTGAGGAGGGGAATGGAAACCAGGTGTAACCTTCAAAGGCATGTCCCTTCAGTGACTTACTTCCTCCAGGCAGGCACTATCTCCTAAAGAACCTCCCAGAAGGGATCTTGTCTTCAACACATGAGCCTGTGTGGATCATTTCTTATTGAAACCATAACAAAGCTTGAGCTCTATATCTTGACTGCCTGTACATATACATATGAGGATAGCAGGCAAGGAGTAGCTCTCAAGCCCTTTGGCCTAGTTCAGCTCCCCATTTCCCAGCACACTGAATTTTCTTTTTAAACTTAATATCTCTAAGTGAGGCATTCATTCTCCACTTTTCAGCAGATGTCATGATCCTCTACAGTCTGATAGTGGCTATGATTCCTTGATTTACATTAACTATCTGACTCTAAACTCCTGTTAAGCTATGTGCACCAAAGGCCTCACTGCTTGTCTGTTTGAAATACCCTGAAGAATTTTCCCAACTTCATTGATAAAGATTTTCTGAGAAGCAAGAAGGGCAAGGGCCTACAGTGATTCATTGAAGGTGCATATGGTATTCATTCTGCAGAGAACAAATATGGAATAGGAGTAAAAGCGACAGTCGCACCATTTGCATTTGGTATGTAAATTCAAGATACATATTGATTTACATGTATAATTTAGTAACCAAAAGAAAAAAAAAAAGAAAAGAAAAAAAGAAACCCAGATAGCTAAGTAAACATGAATATCCACCCCAAGCTAAAGGCTGGGCTCGTGGTGGTGTTTGTAAATGGCACTGTGTGGAAGCACATCTTGGCATGCAAATGTGTACAAACTTAAATCTGTTGCTAGGTTAAACAACACCTTTCCCAGGAAGCACAAGTGACTTAGCAGCTTGTGCTGCATGCATTGGTCTCCAGGGCGAGGGCCCCTTTCTTCCCCTGTAGTAAGGGTAGAAAGCAGGTTCCTTTCTCTGCTTTCCTTGAAGAGGTTTACCTTCGTGTTCTCTGTAGTACAGCATTTTAAAAACACCCTTTTCCTTTTTTGTTTTGTTTTTGTCATGTTTTTGGTAGGCCTGAGTTTTGAACCCAGGGCTCTGTGCTTATAAAGTAGGCACTCTACTGCTTGACACACAACTCCAGTTCATTTTGCTCTGGTTATTTTTGGGGTCTCATGAATTATTTTCCCAGATGCCCAGATTGGGCATGAAGCACAGTCTAATCCATTTCAACTTCGCAAGTAGCTAGGATTACAGATGTGAACCACCAGAACCCGGCTCCATTGTTGTTGCTTTTAGGTTTTTTTTAATGCATGAATGTCTTGATTATGCATTTCCTCAGCCTTCAGGAAGGGATCCTTGTGCCTTCACTGGCTCTATCCTTATCCAAACTTATTTCCTGTTCTCATTAACCTTCCTACATTTCTAGCCCCTGAAATTGTCCCCCCAGGGAGAATTACTCACTGTTCTCTGGACACATGCATGTGCTCACCACTTTATTTTAGATAATCCAGTATCATCAAAGAGAATGCCTTTTCCTCACCATCAAATTTCTATTCATGTTTCAAGCTCAACGTGGACATGATTGAATCTAGGAAGCCTTTATGAAAGCTGTAGCTACACTATTTTCTCCCTTTCAGTGCTGGTCTAGGTACCTGTGTCATCAAGGTGTGTTCTTAGTCTTGGTCCCACACCATGTGTAAGGTTTCATAATAATTTCCTAAGTGTTCCTATTGTTTCCTCAACTGAGGAGACTGTTATCTGAGGGAAGAGATTTGCTTTCCTTTTTGTGACATGCCTTGTTTGGCTAAAAAAGTGGACAGGGGGATGAAACTAGCAGATAGTGCTATACTGAATAGAAAAATAACTATTTTCAACTTTCTTCACTACAATAGGAAACAATCAGGACAATGGTCAAAAAATGGATTAACAAGGGAATGTCATATAAGCAGTGTATTAAGGTATGGATTCTTTTTGGTCCCACTCTTCTTTGCTATTTTTCAGGCAGATCTTTTATTCACAATGATCAGCGATGTGTATATAGCATAATCCAGAGTTTCTGAGCATGCTTTTAATAAACTATTATCTGTTTTGAGCAAGATAATTCTTTTTTATGTAGGAGCTGTCCTATGTATGACAGGATGTTTAGAAGTATCCCTGGTCTCCACCAGATGCTGACAGCTTCCCCATGCTTCCATCCTGCAGTTGTGACAACCAAAAATGTCTCCATATATTGCCAAACCTGTTCCTGGGGTAGAGGAATATCAACATTACTCCTTCTAATTCATCCATATTGAGATAGATTACTATGCTCAATATTCCAAAATTCTTTAAATAGATGTATTTTTCTTCAGTGGGTTGAGAAAACTCTATGAAACCTTAATATTTTGGGTTTTCCATATTAATTATTTGGTCTTTATTATTAACAAATATTTAAGTAAAACATATTATGTCCACAACTCAATTTTAAAGTGATGTACAAGTATGAATGTAATTCTTATACCTATAAAGTAGGTACTTTAATCACTTCCGTTTTATAAAGTGGGGCACTGAGGCCCAGAGAGGTTAATGTTCATCCAAGGTGACAAAAAAGCAAGTGGCAGAGCTCTAGCTCTAGGTGCTCTGGCTCTGAAGTTTGCACTTTTAACTAATATGGTTTTTGCAGAGGAAAAAGTTGGTTTTCCCTGGATTATATAAAATTCTGAACAGCAGTATTTTTGTAAATTTTCACCAGTTCAAGAGTGCTTAATTTAGGTATTAACCATCACTTCTATTATTTGTTTTAAATATCTACAACTTTCTTTTTAACATCTTGCTCCTCATTGAGCCATTTTTTATGGCTGGGACTTTACTAGATTCAGGATGTAGAGAGCTGTACCTCAGAGATCCTGGGTCTACTTCAGAGACCATGGAAAATATCCAGCCTGTCATACCTGAATTAATCCCTCAGTTCTCTGTACCCATGGGAAAAGCTCCAAACTGATTGCTGTTTTGTATTTTCAGCTGTTTTATATTGTCAGGCTATTCCTCAGCTCAAAATCTCTAGTGGGTCTTTACTTCCAGCTGCACTGAGTCTAAACTCCTTTGACAAGATGTCAAGACCTTTCATTATCCCACTATTCCCCACACAGTCCATCTGCTTGGTAATGCTCAGCGTCTTCACTTCCTATTCCAACTTCCACATGTCCAGGTATTCCACCTACACTTTCACAGCTCAGCATAAGTTCAATGACTTCTGTGAACTTCTCCTACTATGGGAAACTTCAACTTATCTTTTCTGTTCTCCTTTAGCACCCTGTTTTTAGTTTGTGTGTCATTCAAGTCTGCTCATGAGAATAAAATACTATATTATACATTATTTTATATGTTTTATATTCATCCTCTCAAGTAGATTATATAGGTCTAGAAGGACAGGGCTGTCTTTTCTTGTATCTTTGTCTTCACATTAGGCATAGGACAGGTACTCAACCAACATGTGGGTCCACTGATCATTCCTCATCAGCCCAAACCCTCTTGTCATTGTCAAGGGGGCTGTGCCATTCTGCCCTTTTTCCAGTGGAAGCTAAGTTATAGTCCAATTTTCTCTATTGGTGGAATTGTAGTCATCAGTGGTCAACTGCAGGGCATCAATTAACACAGAAAATAGTTTCTGAGAGAAAGTGAAGTAGGGTGTCATATCCAGTCAGCATGATTCATCTGTTCACTTGGAAAGGGGAAAAATATACCAATATTCATATTTTTCTTGTGAGAAACACCAGCAATAAGCACTAATAGCTTGGCCTTGGTATTTGTTGTATTGGGTGTCAGTATCAGAGAAATGGGTACATGTCATTTGGGTAAGGAAAATTTATATAACTGCTAGGCCTCAAGCATCACAAGGTACAATCACTTGTATAGAAGTGATTGTATATACATATATATATATGTATATATAATCAATCTATAAAAGTTTGCATTGAGATGTTTATTTTCCTTGATCATATATATATATATAGACACACACACACACATACGTCTCAGGCACAGATCAGGAGATATCACCCCCATTTGATAGATGTTTGGGCGACGAATAAATGCTTATCTTTCTAAAAAATATTTTAAGATCTCCTGCTTGGCCTTTAAATCATTTTAAGTTGAGAAGTTACATAATGATGGTGAGAGAAACCCTAACTGTTATAATATACTGGTGTTTATAACATAGAGATGTATTATTCATAAAAAGCTTTAGAATGACACTGGGCTTTCCTTTCCCAATAACAACTGATTAATTAAAAAACTAAAATATTATCAGATGTCTTCTGTGCTAAGAATGATCAAGGTCATAGCTTCTTGTAGGGGTAATGGTAACTTCGTTTTAAAAATCAACAAAAGGAAATTTTTGTTTAAGGGACAATACTAAAGAAAAAAGTCTACATAACCAAATGGATATTACTTTTGAACTTTTAAAAAATGACCTTTTTGTCTGTTGTGAGTTTATAACTCGATATTGACTATTTTTATTTTGCATATCTCTCAGTGATGGAGATCATGCATCTTCCAGATAGTCTGGATAATTAGTTTCTCTATCTTCGTATTGGCATCTTTCTGAAGTATTTCAGGTTTCATATGCCTGCCAGAAGTCACTAACCCTGCTGAGCTCACTTGGAAATCTGAAGTGTTTTTCTCCACAACCCACAGTGACTTTTTTGTTAATAAACAGTGCTTATTAATGAGTTGTGACCCACTCTTAGCATTAGAACATACGCCATACTCTTCACTGGTTATTTACTTCATTTAGTTTAATTACCAATTTTCTAGAATTTTCTGAGTTTCAACTACTTTGCTTTTGGAGAAATCCAAGATGGTAAGTTAGGCCTCTCTTTCTCTAAGCAGTATCATTTCCCTCAACCATTCCTCTTGGCAGTTGATTTTCCTTAAATATTTGAGAGACTGTGTTAACAGTTAGAGCTAGGAAGATATCATCTACTTTATGTTCAGAAAGATGTTTATGTTCCTAGTATTGATGCCATGTCTACAGCAGCCATGACAATCTGACACACTTTGGTTAGGGGAACTTAGAAAATTTCCTTTAAGAAAAGATTCAATGCAAGGAAAAAAATCTAAAAACTGAAGCAAAGGAAGCATGCCTTGTGTTTTTTTCCTACTGTAGTGATATTTCTTCATGAAGCATGCAGCATTCACATAGCCATCACCATGAATTTGGCAGCCATGGCCAGGATGGCTGTGGAGGAGTGAAATGATACAGCAGCTTGCATGGTGATGCTCCTATGTCAGTCCTCAGTGTCATTCTTATTTATGTCCCATTTTCAAATCAGGATCAAATTTCCATCAATTAAGAGGGTAAGATTATGAAAATATTCATTTATTAATCTAAACATTCATAAGAACTTGAGAGGAAAAGGGATCTATGAGAAAAAAAAAGATTCTTAATGGAAAATTCAAATTCCCAAAGAGCTTCCTAACTGATAGGCTAAGTCAAATGTCTAGGGATCATGCATTTATATAAGGTAAATTTTAGAGGATTAGATTTAAGATTTGGGTGGACAGATCTGAATTAGGGTACACTGTTAAGTAGGATAATCTCAGAGTTTGAAGCAGACCAACTAATAATAACATGGAACTTGTCTTATTTCATCTCATGATAATTATGTGAATATTTGTATATTTATATTCATGACAAAAATGGAAGGAAGAGGCCAACATTTGTTACTAGGCATATAATGGATAATTTTATTTTTTGTGCCCTTTGTCTTTTCTCAGGTTTTTTTTTTTTTGTGTGTGTGAATACATGCTATTTTTTAGAGTTGGAGGAAAATATAATTTAAAAAATGTTTGCCCTCAAGATATTGATACTTGGGGACATGCACTGAGAGAGACACAGGTGATGCAATTCAGGATATTAAGGGTCTCAGAGACTTTGTAGAGTAGCTTGATCACATGACACACATGTGCTTATAAGAATAGCTTCCTCTTAGTCATTTCAACTCATTTCTCGTCTTTATACAAAGAATATGGTGCTAACTAAAAAGGGCAAAGTTCCTTCATTTATAGCAAACTTGTGGAAATGAGACAGACACAGAATGAAGATGGCACTGCACTGAGTATTATCTATCAGCAAATATCAACATTGTGGAGAAGGTGGAAACAGACCAGTGTTGCTGTGTTCTGGTTGATAAGTGTGTTCCAGGATAAACTCACCACTGCTTGCCAAACTTGGACTTCATTATCTTTTTACTCAGTCATTCATGTCTTAAATACATGGTCACTGAAAGTCTGTAAGACACAATCCCAAAATGAAAGTCACAAGAGTGAACATCACAGAAATGCTTTTTACTATCCCAGGAATCAGAGTTGGTTTACAGCTTCCTCACCACCTCCATCACTGCACTTTTACTAGTTCAGGGTAGAAGAGAATCCCTTGGTCTGGTAGATAATTTTCACAGATACTCCCATTAGTGGTCAAATGATCATCCTTCAACTCAGTAGCCTTTATCCTCAGAACTAAGAGTGATGTCCCTTTGTTATATTATTTAGCATTGGGATAGTTGCAGACACCTTAAAATTCATGAAAAACAAGGCCAATGAATGTATTATTTTAGGAAGTTCAGAAAGCTCTAAAACCAGCCTGTGGTATGAGCAATGGAGAGCAGCCTGAGACGTGTTTCAAAGATAAAAGGAGGTACAGGCCAGAGACACAGGCTGGGCCATATTGTTAGGGATTGCCAATGACAGATGGAGAAGATGCCTAGATGAAGGTAAATATGACACATGATCTCTATGACTATTATTGGAAATGTTGGAGAAGGTTATTAAATACATTTTTAATGGAGATCTTGGAATTAGTACCAGGACCTTCCTTTTTGATTTCTGTAACAGCCTTTATATTTTTTCAGTGTTCCTCCTATTCCTTCTTTTATTCTTTATCTCATTTGACGATATTGGTCCCTCTGTGTTTCTCTCTCTAACTCTCTCTGTCCCCAGATTATAGTTTGCTGAAGCATAAAATGGCAAGGTGACATGGTCTATGGGAAAAAAGGGCACACACCTGTAATGCATAATACTTGAGTAAAAAGAAATGCTAGGGAGTTCTGACTCATTTATGTTCAGAATTACTTCATGTACTTTTGAGGAAGAATATATAACATCATTCAAATGCTGACACAGTGAAAAAGTACATCCAGCCTCATTCTGCAATTTTTGGGAGGAAATTCTGTCATCCTGTCATTTTTATATACTGGGGAAAATCCCAATATCTTGAATCTGTACAATGATTTTTTAAACAAGCTTTTAATGAATGAGGGAAGACAATAAAGAAAAGAGTTTGTTAGCCATAATGGCTACATTTGGGGTAGACTGGGCCATTTTAATCCAGTTTTATGTGTAATCCCTGAAATTTCTCTTAAATTTCTGGGCATCCTACTGTCACCAAGTTTTCTCACATCAGATGCTGGGATGCAGAAAAGTGTAAATCATTTTCTGGCTATGTTTTAATTAATTCAAGCAATGCATAGTTATCTCTCTGATAGGATGCTCAATTAATCTATACATATGCAGTGTTTCAGTCAGTATAAGGATATCTAGCCCCTTAAACACTCATCATTCCTTTGTGGTAAAGACATTCAAAATATTTTCTTCAAGTTTTTTTTCAGTGACTTTTTTTTTCTTTTTCTTTATTCATATAGTCATATGTGCATACATGGTTTGGGTCATTTCTCTCTCCTGTCCCCTTCCTCTTCCCCCCCCCTTCTTGCCCTTTTCTCCAATTTTGTTGAAGAGAAGACATAAGCAATAATAAGAAAGACAAAGCATTTTTGCTAGTTGAGATAAGGATAGCTATACAGAGAGATTCTTAGCATTGCTTCCATGCACAAGTGTATTACAACATGAATTGATTCATCTCTACCTGACCTCTTCACTACTTCCCAGTCACCTTCCCATATTGACCTCTGTCACTTTAAGATTTCTGTATTAGCTCCTCTACAGTGGGTACATCAAACACTTTCAAGTTTTGGGTTTCCTACCTATCCCCATTCCTCCCGTATGTGCTCTCCCCTTACTGTGTGACCCAAGTCCAACAACATTACTGGCTTTGCCCTAGATCTAAAGTCCACATATGTGGGAGAACATACGATTTTTGGTCTTCTGAGCATGGCTAACCTCGCTCAGGAGATGTTCTCTACTTCCATCCATTTACCAGCAAATGATAAGATTTCATTCTTCTTCATGGCTGAGTAAAATTCCATTGTGTATAAATACCACATTTTCTTAATCCATTCATCAGTAGTAGGGCATCTTGGCTGTCCATAACTTGGCTATTATGAATAGCACTGCAATAAACATGGGTGTGCAGGTGCTTCTGGAGTAACCTGAGTTACATTCCTTTGGGTCTATCCCTAGGAATGGGATTGCTGGACATATAGCAGATCTATGTTTAGATTTTTAAGAAGCCTCCATATTGTTTTCCAGAGTGGTTGCACCAGCTTGCATTCCCACCAGCAGTGTACTAGGGTTCCTTTTTCCCCACATCCTTGCCAACACCTGTTGTTGGTGGTGTTTTGGATGATAACTATTTTAACAGGGGTGAGGTGGAATCTTAGTGTGGTTTTGATTTGCATTTCCTTTATGGCCAGAGATGGTGAGCATTTATTCATGTTTTTTTTGGCCATTTGAATTTCTTCTTTTGAAAAAATTCTGTTTAGTTCAGTTGCCCATTTCTTTATTGGTTCATTGATTTTGGGAGAATTTAGATTTTGAGCTCCCTGTGTATTCTGGTTATCAGTCCTTTGTCTGATGTATAGCTGGCAAATATTTTCTCCCACTCTGTGAGTGGTCTCTTCAGTTTAGAGACCATTTCTTTGTACAGAAGCTTTTTAATTTTATGTAGTCCCATTTGTCCATTCTTTCTCTTAGTTTCTGAACTGCTTTTGGGTTCTATTGAGGAAGTTTTTGCGTATACATATTGCTTCCAGAGTGTTTCCTGCTCTTTCCAGTCCTAACTTCAGACTTTTGTGTCAGATATTAAGGTCCTTGATCCATTTTGAGCTGGTACTATTACAGGGTGATAAACATGGATCTACTTTCTTTTTTTTGCAGGTAGATAACCATTTTTCCTAGCAACATTTGTTGAAGAGGCTGTCTTTTCTCCGTCGTATGTTTTTGTCATTGATTTAAGATCTTTCTGTCCTTTTAATATATGCACCCATGGCTACAAACTTTCCTCTTAGGACTGCCTTTGCTGTGTCCCATAGGTTCTGGTAGGTCTTGTTTTCATTTTTGTTAACTTCCAGGAAACTTTTCATTTCCTCTTTTATTTCATCGGTGACCCACTAATCACTAAGCAATGTGTTCTTTAGCTTCCAATTGTTTGCATGTTTTCTATTGCTGTTTTTGTTGTTGAGTTCTAGTTTTAATGCATTGTGATCAGATAGAATGCATGGGATTATTTCTATTTTCTTATATTTGCTGAGGCTTTCTTTGTGCCCTGAGATATGATCAATTTTGGAGAAAGTTTCAAGGACTGCTGAGAAGAATGTATATTGTGCAGAAGTTGGATGAAATATTCTGTAGACATAAGCTAGGTCCATTTGATCTAGAATTTCTTTATTAATTTTTCATTTGGATGACCTATCTGTTGGTGATGGGGGGTATTAAATTCTCCCACTACCACTGTGTTGGAATCTATATATGCTTTAAGGTCCTTCAGAGAATGTTTGATGAAACCGGGTGCACTGACGTTAGGTACATATAGGTTGATAATTGTTATTTCCTATTGGTGTATTTCCCCTTTTATTAGTATGGAGTGTCCTTCTTTATCTCATTTGATCAATGTAAGTTTTATTTATTTATTTATTTATTTTTGTTCACCCACAAATTGTAATATGAATTTATTCTTGTTTGAAGTCTACTTTGTCCAAGATAAGTATTGCTACTCCTACCTGTTTTCAGGGCCATTTTCTTGGTAAATTTTCTTCTAGCCTTTCACCCTAAGCCAGTGCTTGTTTCTGTCAATGAGATGGGTCTCCTGTAAACAACAGGTTGTTGGATCTTTTCTTTTATTCCAATTTGACAAATGGTGTCTTTTCATGGGGGAGTCAAGTCCATTAACATTCAGTGTTAACATTGATGATTCCGGTCATTTAGCTGTTTTTGTGGTTTAAGGGTTTGATTGTGTGCAGCTGAATTAATGTTACTCTCTGATTCCTTGTCTTTTCTTCTTCTGTGCTTTGGTGCTGCCTGTCCTCTCATGGTTTTGTTTGCTTTCATTTTCTGTGTGCAGAATTCCTTGAAGAATCTTTTGTAGTGGTGGTCTGGTGGTCATATATTGTTTTAGTTTCTGCTTATTGTTGAAGGCTTTATTGCTCCATTTATTTTGAATGATAGTTCTGCTGGGTAGAGTATCTTAGGGTTGAAGTTGTTTTCATTTAGTGCCTGGAATACCTCACTCTATGCCCTTCTTACTTTTAAGGTTTCTGTTGAGAAATCGGTTGTGATTTTGCTTGGTTTACCATTGTATTTTATTTGTTTTTACTCTCTTACAGGCTTCAATATTCTTTCTCTATTTTCTGTGCTTGTTGTTTTAATGATAATATTTTGTGGGGTAATCCTATTTTGGTCAAGTCTGTTTAGTGTCCTGGAGGCTTCCTGTACCTGAATTGGCATAACTTTATCTAGGTTTGGGAAATTTTCTGTTATTATTTTGTTGAACATATTACAAATCCCTTTTCCTTGCACCTTTCTCCTTCAATGCTCATAATTCTCAGGTGTTGTCTTTTGATGGAGTCAGTGAGTTCTTGCATATTCCTTTCACAGCTCTTGAGTTGTTTGACTGATTAATTTCCATTTTATCTTCAAGTTCTGAGATTCTGTTTTCCACTTGTTCTATTCTCCTGGAGTAGCCGTCCATTGTGTTTTGTATTTCTGTTTCAATCTTTTTTCTGAGGTTCACTTCCTCTTTAATATTGCCTATTTTTGTCTTTAATTCATTTATCTCTCTCTTTGTAGTGTGCTCTGTTTCACTTTGGTATTTATTTAGGACTCCTATGAGTTCATTTATTTGTTTCTATGTCTTCTCATATTCTTTATTTTTGGTGTCTTGAAATTTCTTGAGTGCCTCTTGTATGTTTTGGTTAACCATGTCTCTTATCATCTCCATGAAATTCTCAGTGATTACTTGCAGGATTTCTTCCTTGAGGTTGTTCTTGCAGGCATCATTGGGTTCCTTGGCATCATTTATCTTTCTTTTGTTGGAGTCTGGAACTGAGTATCCATTTTCCTCATTTCCCTCTGAATCCTGTATTAAATTATTTGGGGAAGGAGAATGGTTTCCATCCCTTTTTCATCTTCCCATTGCTCCACTTGGTACTGTGCAATTATGTTCTTGATAGGTTAGTTGGTGGTTTCAGTCACCTGTTTTCTTTCCCTTGGTGTAATTTTGTTTTGTGGCTGCATTGGATTTGTAGTTAGGTGTGTGTGTACTGTTTCTGACCCTGGTCTGGGTGTAATTTAGTATTAGCTAATTCACAATAGTAAAACTAAGCAAACCAAACCCAACAAAACCAATGAAATCAATGGGGAGAGATGAACAAACAAACACAAGCAAACAAGAAGCAAAAACAAACAAACAAAAAATTCCAGGTTCAGGAGCAATAGAATTTTAGTCTTAGTTTACGTTCTGGTGTTACTCCTCCAGCATCCATTCCTGGTGTTGGTATTTAAGCAGAAACTCTGTCATAGTCTCACCAGGTGGTTGGGTAGTGTTTGTTTGTTTTTTCTTCTGTCTTTTCAGAGACAGCTGCTTGGTCAGCTTCTGCCTCAGTGGGGTGTGGCAGTTTAAGTTTGCATGCTGTCCTCAGGTTCTGGAATCAGCTTTATAGCCCACCAGCTGTCCTGCTTTGGAGTTTGGTTTTCACTGTGCTTGATTACTGGGGGCTTGTTTCTTGGCCTCACCCCTTTTTCTGGGGCAAGGTCAGTGATACATCAGCCAGCCCCCTGCTGTCAGCTTGTTATGATGGTTTGCTGATTATTTTTCAATTTCTCAGTGTAGTGTGGTATGGAGAAGCTTTCTATGGGCTAGGGGTTCAGGGTGTCAAAGTTTTGCTTCTCCTTGGTGCTTTATTTCCACCTAGTGTGGCTCCAGCATCTCAGGAAGATTTTTGACTCACAGAGCTCATGCTGTCTGCTTCTGTGCCCTATTCACCGTCTTGGATCCTGGGGGTGTCTCTTGATATCCCAGACAATTCCAAAGATGTTACCATCTACGTGTTTGTGTTCTTTTCTCCACCAAGTAAAGAATTAACAGGCAGTAAAATTGTGAGAGAGTTTTAGCAAAAGTTTATTGAAGAGGTAGAAAGTGAAAGTAAAGCAGGAACTTCCTCAGCAAAAACCCAGAACTTGACCTGGAAACCTCAAGTTTTTTTTTTTTTTTTGGAAATATACACTATATTGTCATGATCCATAGTCATACTAATATACAATAACACTAGAACTTTTTTCTCCTATGTAAGTATAACTTAATACTGGTTACCAATCTTTCTCTAATTCCTCGTCCCCTTTCTTCTCCCCAGCCTGTAGTAGCTTTTATTTTACTCTAAACTTTTATGAGATGAATAATTTTAGATTCCACATGTGAATAAGGTCATGTAGTACTTATGTAGCTGTGCTTGGCTCATTTCACTTAACATAAAGACCTCCAGTTCTATCCATGTTGTTTCAAATGGTAGGATTTTTTCCTTTAGTTCAGATATACCCTACAGGATGGGAGAAAATATTTGCAAAATATACACTTGACAAGGGATTAATATTCAGATTATATAAGGGTCTCCACTCAAGAATAACAACAACAATAAGAACCAAATAATCTAATAGAAAGACAAGTTATCTAAAGAAACATATCTCTAAAGAAGATATACAAAAGCCCAGCAAATATATGAAAAAACATTAAACATTGCCAATAACCAGAGAAATCAAAATCAAAATCACAATGATATAGTACTGCTCTTTAGTTAAAATGACTACAATTAAAATAAAAATGATTAAGTGCTGGCAAGGATGTAGTGAATTGTGAACCTTTACATATTTTTGTTTGGAATTTAAATTAATATAGCTATTATGGAAAACAGTAGGTAGGTGCCTCAAAAATTAAAATAGCACCATCATCGTATCCAGCATTTCCACTACTGGGTAGATATACAGGGAAAATTAAATTAGTATGGCAAAGTTTCATCTGTACTACTATGTTTTTTGTAGCCCTATTCTCTGTATACAAGAAATATAAACAACCAAAAGTACCCATTAGATAAAAGAAAAGATATATAAACATAATGGGATGTTTTAGCTATAGAAAGGATAAAATCTTGTCATTTGGGACAATATCATTGTCTCTGTTTTCTTCTCTTTATTCCTTCCACTCTTGTTTCTTCTCTGTCACCATCACATTTCTAGGACCTTCACACTCCTCATTATGTTTCTGTAATAAAACCTGACCTCACATTCTTTACTTACTCTAAAGTGAACCTCATCAGTGTCAGTTTAGAGTGGTACATCCTAGAGAATTTAACCCAAACCAAAGCCTTAAAGAAAAACCTCCCTGATTAATATAAGACTGTGATTTGTAGGGTCCCTGCTATTGCCTAGAAGATCAAAAAGCATTATCTCTGAGCTACATAGAGGCAGAAAGCTCTTGGAAGAGCCACACTTTAAAAGACACTTTGTTATCAGATCTTGGAAAACTTATCAGCCAATCCATGTCAGTTAAGATTTTATATGTTGGTCCACCTGAGCTATTTTAGAATTTTTTCTTGGATCACATACTGAAAATAACTCTCACTTACCTATTTACCAGTGATAGGCTAATATGTAACCAAGTTTTTTTGGTTTTGATTAACCAAGAACTTTTATCTTTTTTCTTTTTATTGTTTTTAAATAATGATTAGTATATTTTTTAGAAGTTCTTAACAGAAATCTTTTTATTTTCATGAAAATGATTAACTAGAACGAAGTTGAATTTATTTTACAAAGATATTTGTATTTATTTCTGAGTACTTTATTTGAATTGCCAATAGTATATGAAGAAAGAACACCAGGAGTCTTTATTCCCATATTTTTCATGGGGAGCAGGAAATGTTTCTATCTTTCTCTCCCTGCCCTACTTCTCCTTACCTTTTCCTGTTATACGTAAATAAATCCTTGTTAAACCTTATCTTTGAAAAACATTGAAGTTAAAATTTTAGCTTCTGTGCATATATAGTAAAATAGATAAGACTGGTTGGTAGACACAATACCAGACACACAAACTGACCCAACACTTTGGTTTTTGCTCTTTTTCCTAAAATTTATTATTGGATCTAAAGAAAGTACAGCTGTGAATTGGCATACAGATGGGCTCGAATTCAAGAACTAACCAGAGTGATGTTCAAATACCCCAAAGCCATGGAATTATACCTTGTCTTTAACAGATGGCACAGCCAGAGACCTGGGATTTCCTGAAGTGCAATCAAAAGGAATATTGTCTTAGTGCAAATGTGTTAAATATCAACATTATTATAGAGAATTCTCTTCAAAAGCTAATTTCAACGTTGACACAATGTGAGAAAAATTTTAACTCTTTGCAATGCCTCCTGTTCAAGTTAAATGGTTCTTTGGGGGATATCACAGAGCCTAGGAAATGTATAAGGCACATGGACAAACCAACACAATCACTTGACCACCCCAGGGTCATTGACTGAATGCAAGCATATCCTTGAGCAAAATGTTGGTTTTTGTGGTCAGCCTATAATCCCTACTTCTCTTTGATGTTCAGGTGAACTGTAGTCACTCTTGAATATAGCAGTGAGACATCATAAAAGGTAAGGTCCAGGTAGAGTCAGGTGCTGTTCTCATTAATTTGCACAAAATGTAAATTAGTTCTGCCTCTGTGTTAAGCAACCACTAATATATATTATTTACTAATGTACAAAGAAATGCTCACACCTTCCTCTACATCTTTTCAATGATGAGCTGATTTCCTACCTTTTTTCCATCTTATTCATTGAATGAAATCCTCACCATCCTTTAGATCTCTTCCAAGAGATTTTTACAAAATATGTGAAATCATCATGCTCACTGCCAATTCTTGTTTCACTCACAATTCATCCCATTAACTGTGAACTTTTTCTTAGAGTGCATTATTAGGTATATTTCACATGAATTCCTTATCTACACAAATTGGTTTCTGGGCTCAAGAATCTAGGTAAACTCATACTTTTTTTTGTCTTGGATTCTCCATTTTATCACTTAACAAAGAATATACATAATTTGTGTGCATGGCTACATCTATTGCAGTACACACACACACACACACACATATATACTTATATCTGTATCTATATAGATCTTCATGCATAACAAATGTTCTTTAATAACTGGAAGGGATAACAGGGAAATTGATTATGACTTGGTATGAAAACAGCAATTATAATGATTCAATAATGAAACATGGTTTTTCTTTCCAGGTTTTGGATACTGTCTTCATGTACCCACCACTAGGCTGAGTTTCCCCAGAAATGACATGATAAAACTGCCTGAAGTAAAGGCATATTCTCTCTTATTGTGCAGAACTCTCCCTTCTCACTAGATGAATTGTGCTGGATACCTAGAAGGAAACACCAGATTTCCATTATTAAAGTCTAGAGCCTAGAACAGGAGGTATATGGCCAGTTCTTTGCTTTATTTTCTCTGATTTTCCCCACTGCTATTTGACTCCTCTTATCCTATAGGTTCTAAGCAAAAAGTGCAATTGGACTTATACCAGGTCCCTGAGTCTTACCATATTCAGTGCCATTCCATGAGGGAAAGGAAAAGTTAGCACTTTCCTAATATATACCAATTAGTTCTTATAAATGTCTCATTTCTGTCAGAAAATTCCCCTTCCCTCCTCAGTTCTTTGGTGTCTATGACCAGAGAAGGATGGAAGATGTCTGTCGTGGGTCAACTTGCCCAAGTTCTCCATGCTTTTTAGTAGCTATAAAGACTCTTACTATTTGCCTCACTTACCATCTTTTAGTGATGGTAGGGTATCACTGATGTAAAGATTTAGAGATGAGTAAGAATGGTTGGATCTAAGGGAATGAACACATTTATCATATGTAATTATACATTTCACTAAAAATGTTCAAGCATAAGTTTGTGGGGAAATTGTTTTGTTTTGTTTTGGCTTATATTTTTATATTTTTTATGTATTTATGTTTTGGTGGCACTGAATTTGAACTCAGAGCTTTGCACTTGCAAGACAAGTACTCTACTACTTGAGCCATGCCTCCAGAACTTTTTTTGCTCTGGTTATTTTGAAGATATGGTCTTGCTTTTGGCCCAGGCTGACCTGGACCACATATGTCCTATTTTATGCTTCCAGCCATAGCTGGGATGACAGGCATGCACCATCATGCCAAGTTTTTTCCATCGAGATGTTGTCTGACAAACTTTTTGCCCAGGCTGCCCTTGAACTATTATCCTAATCTCAGCCTTCAAAGTGTTTAGGATTATACGTGTGAGCCACTGATGCCTAGCATTATTTGTTTTTGATGGAGCAGAGGGATTGATAACTTGTGGGAAGGCTGGAGAAATTGCATGTATTCAGTCCCTGGAGAGAAATTGTGTGTGTAGTGAGTCACTCTATTTCTTCTGATTTACATTTATTTGGAGTTTACCTTGTTATATCCTTTTGAGCACACACACACACACACACACACACACACACACACACACACTGTGAGTTTGACTTACTTTCAAGCTTTGTGAGTCACCCATATTCAAGTGATGTCATCATCATATAAAAATGTTCTAGTGGGTCTGATTCCATGTATTTAGCTGGTTATGTGTAGATTGCAACCTACTCAGCAATTCAATGGAAACTTTGAACAAATGCCTCTAATTTGACATTGTTAGTGGTGGGCTATTTTTTCCCCTTTGTATCAACTACTGTGGCTAATTAAGCAGCAGATTCAAATCTTCATGAATTTTTCAGGCTGATTCGTGTTCTTTCCCAGGGCTAATTTGCTGTTATCAGAAGACTGACTCTGGTGTACCTTGTTGGTAGTATCTGACCTTATTCCCCTATTCAGATTGAAATTAGTTGGAGGACTGTGGCCAAGGAGTTCATTTAGTAAATCATGTCTCAGAAAACAGATCTGCATTAGAGAAATGTCCTTCTTCACTCACCTTCATCACTGATTCCTGCCTGTGCTACAGACTCCAAGAAGAAGGACTAGGATTTGAGGAAAGTTTTGCCCAGAATTTCAAAACCTAAAAAATTCAGTAGAGATCTTAGTTATAAAACTCTTGCAAGGTTGTTTCCAAAGCTTGGATATAGTGAATAGTGTTGCAATGAACGTTGGTGTACAGGTGTTTCTACCGTATACTGTCTTACATTCCTTTGGGTAGATGCTTAGGAACGGTATCACTGGATCATGTGGCAGATCTATCCCTAGTTTTTTGAGGAATCTCCATACTACTTTCCATAGTGGTTGTAATACTTTGCATCCCCACCAGCAATGTATAAATGTTCCTGTTTTGCTACATCTTCACTAGCATTTGTTATTATTTTTACCCTTGATTATGGCTATTCTTATTGGGGTGAAATGAAATCTAAGTGTTGTTTTTATTTCCATCTCTTTTATAGCCAAGGAAGTTGAACACTTCTTCATGTATTTAATGACCATTTGTACTTGTTCCTTTGAGAATTCCCTTTTCCTTCATGTGCCCATTTCTTCATTGGGTTGTTGATTCTTTGGGGGCCAAGTTTTTTGAGTTCCCTGTAGATTCTGGATATGAGTCCCTTATCAGATGAGTAGCTCCCTTTCTGTGGTCTGTCTCTTAGGTCTAGTTGCTATTTCCTTTAGTTTGATGCAGTTTCATTTGTTCATTGTTTCTCTTAGATGCTGAGCATTTTGAGTTCTGTTCAGGAAGTAGTTGCCTATACCTATCTGTTGCAGTGTATTTCCTACTGCTTCCTGGAGTTGTTTCAAAGTTTCAGGCCTTATGTTAAGGTCTTTGATTCACAGGTGCCCTACATCTGATGAATGGATTGAGAAATTGTGGTATATATACACAATGGAGTATTACTCAGCCATAAGGAATAATGACATGTGGTTTGAAGGTAAATGGATGCAATTGGAGGACATCATGTTAATTGAAGTAATCCAGGATCAGAAACCCAAAGGCCACATGTTTTCTCTCATAAATGGAAGATACATCCAAAGATATATTAAAAAAACATGCATGACCATATACAAATTCAGATGTAGAACACATTTGTAACAGTGGAACTACTCTATGGAACTTGGGGAAAGAAGGAAAGGGTAAGAGAATGACAGAGCATCAGTCATATTGCTGATCAGTAACATAAGATGTGAAGGTAGAGGATATAAGGGTGTGTATGGAAAGCTGTTGAAAAATGGAGGATGGGAGATAAAGGGGTAAAGGAGAGAAATGGAAGGAGTTGACTGGACCAAAGTAAAGCATACCCACAGTGGGCATACATTGAGACACCCCTTGGAACATCAACTTAAACATTAATAATGAAAACCAGGACTATTAAATAGGTACAGTGTGTGTGTGTCAGCAGGGGTACTAGTGGGAGGAGGGTGGGTGAAGGAAGGAGATTAAGGTGATGGTATATGGTAGATGGACTTCATATATGTACATGAAACAGATCTAAGAAACCTCCTGCAATCCCTTTAAGTGGATCGGAGAGGGGGCTGATGGGGAGAGATGTTGAGAGCAGTGTAACTAATGTACAATATACATCTAATTGGAATTGTCACTATGAATCCTCCCCATACAATGAATATATCCTAATAAAAATTTATAAAAACAACAACAAAAAAACTCTTGTAGGGGACTAGAATAATTCCATTCTGTTAGTTCTGTGTTAACAATGAGGGGATTTGGTAAGGGACAGAATTTTGTACAACTGAATGAGAAATAAGGACAATTGTTTTATTACATGATTCTCACAGCCATATTAGGGAATCTGAGGAAAAGTCTGGGTTTCCTGTGTGGAGAAAGTAAAGGCATTCCACTTAACCTTGTACTTGGCACATATAAAGTCAGGAGACTAACCCCCACTCTATCCTACAAGTTGTTGATTTCCAATTACAGCTGATTAGTGGTTGGAGTTATTAATAGGTCTTACAAAACTATTTCTGTTGAAAAAAATCATCAGTACTAATTTCCATAAATTGGCTGTAATTTCTAATAAGGAAATACCAATTAACACATTCACTAAGAATTGTAATGAGTTAGTCTATTGATGAGTAGCATGGTGGTAAGAACAAAAAAGTAGTATTCATGACATCAGGATTATGAATTGCCCTAGAAGTCTCCCAAATTCTCTGAATGTTTAGATAATCCATAATAAACAAAGAGAATGTCCCTTATAAAACAGGAAGAAAATGTCTTTATCAAAAGACCTATTTCAACCACACACTTTTCTTCTTTTAATTTTCTTTGGCAATTTTCTTTCCTAGTTTTCCATTGGGAAGAGACAATGTGGTGTTTAGCCTCTTTTTCCCTCATGATTTGTATGTAATTAGAGATATACCCTGCAGCTCTAAAGGAATCTGCTATATTGGAATACAAAGGGTCATTTTACTTATGGTGTACATACTTTTTAATTAAAAATTATTTTACTGGTTTTTGTTAAGTAATTAAAATTTACAAAGTGATTTCTCACAAATATTTATTAATATTAAGTTGTTTTTGGCATATACCAGTAAATAACAAGCAATTGCTTTACTCTGCTTGTATAATTAGAGTGACTAAGTAATTATATTTTTTCTTTGAGTACAGTTGACACTATCACATTTTTCTAAGTTTTGGTTCATTTTTATTTCCATTAGTGAATGATTCATAGAATCCAAGATAAGGGGTGTCTGTTAGCAAGGAGAAAAGCTGGTTCTCTTACTGAGTTTTGAAAATATAAGCAAATATTGCATGCCATGTTTGCATTCTCATATGTTTTGTCTTCTTAGATAGTTCTTATTCTTCTTTCATGTTCTGGCCATGTATCTTGCCATGAGTATCTGAACAATTATTAAAACATTTCTAGAATTTATATCTTGGCTAAGCCATTGTTAATTTTATGCATTTAGACTTCTATTCAAATTGGAGTCTGTAATTGGTGTATCCTTTAACTACAGTATTTGCTCTTCTATGTCCGTAGCATACTCTTCTCTCTTATTCTTCCTCAGATATTATCAAACTTCTTGTATTCCTCTTTATTATCAGCAAATGCCCTTTAAAAATTCCTAGTATGCAGGCTTTATGCCATGTGCAGTGACTTCTATGCATTTTGCCTTACAATCCTTACCTGCTGAGGAGCTCAGCATCATACAGAGGGAAGTCCACATTGACATGATGATTTCCTCTTAAAATAAAGAGGGATGAAAAGCCAATGTGAAACAACTCACCTAGGAGACATCTGTTAGTCTTAGCCATGATACAAGATGAAGGGCCACCAGTGCAGTGAAGGTTAAATAGCTCTGCGGGAGCATGCTGAGGGAGCATCCCCTGGCAGGTATCTCAGACAATGAAGGCAGAACCCAGGTGTTCAGCTGAAGTGGCACATTCTAAGGAACAAAACCTGCAATTCTTGCTTGGAGTAACAGAAATGGAGTGAGCTCTCCTGGATGCTACTTGAAACAAGTCTTTAGAAGGAAGAAGTTAGGGCTAAATGAAGAATTACACCACAATCTATATACTTCTCTTTGTCACCAAGATAAAGTACCAGGGAGCAGATTTATCCCCCCACATGAAACAACTCCTCCACAAATAAAGACACATTTTGTTTTCAGTTTGAGACTCTATTTTAATTTTTTTCTCTTTTATTTTTGTGCTGGGTGGGGGTGCATTGGGGCATTTACAAATGTTCTTATAATGTATCAATATCTTATACTTGAATTCACCCCAACTACTCCCCTTTTATTCCCTCCCCCTTGATTCATGGAATAGTTTCAATCGGTATCATTTTTGCATTTACACACATATGTGCTCATTTTTTCATCGAATTCATTCTCCTAACCCCTTTCCCCGCCACCTCTCCCCTCCCATTGGTGCCAACCCTCCCACCTGGGAAGGACCTGTTCTGCCCTCCTGTTCTCTAATTTTGCAGAAGACAAAAGAGGATAGATAAAAAGAAAAATATATATAAAGTTTTTTAAAAATATAAATAAAAAGGAAAACCACTACTGAAATCACTTTGCACTTGTAGCACAAAAAACAGATTCTGAAGAACACAAATACAACATTAAAAAAAAAAGTTGATAGCTATAGTGTAAGGATTGACAACAGTGAGTAAAATGGAATGGGCAAAGTTAAAAAAAGAATGGAAATGGCAGATATGGAAGGAGATAAAGGGAACTTTGTGTATAAAGTATGTGTATTTCCCTAAAGAAAAGAAACAAAATACTAGGTTAGAATGGTAAGTAAATATTAAGAAGACTTCATAAAAAGATCTGATTTTAAGACTCAACTCAAGATTGGTCCTCCCCAGAAAGCCTTTGTTGATTAACTCCACACTGAATTTACTTCATTCCTGCAGCACAGATTGGTAAATGCTACAATGTATCTTGTCTCCAATTATTACACTGGCTTTTGTTGTTCTTGTTGTTTTTAGTTTGCATAATTAAGCAGTTTTATGAGGACTGGGGCTGCATGGTTCTCCTTTTATGGCTCCTTTTGCATTTTGCTGTGGACTCTGTATAGAGTCAGTGCAGTGTAAACAATAGAGCAAAAACATGAAATGCAAATTTTCTTTGTGCTTCAAAGCAATAGTCTCTGGGTGCTGATTTGGCAGCAAACTTCTGTTACGAAGGTTGCCTGTTAGCCTGTGTTACTGATTTTCTGTTGCTCTCCTGAAGGTAAGTGAATAACTGGAGAAGAACAAATATTTGGTCAGGGCATTGGAAGTTAAAATGTACTTTTTGTTTCTTTTACCCTATTGCCAATATTTTCGGTCAATTAAAGATGCAGGTAGTCTCACTTCTGGAGAAGGAGCCAGGGCACTAGAGTCCTATAGCAGGGCTGGTGCAGTCCCAATGCACCTTCAGATAAGTCACTTGATTTTTGTTCTGCTGTGCCTTGGAGCTAGAACAGTTTCTGTCTGATTATAGACACTTAATAATTATGTTTTGCATGAGAGAATAATTAATATCTGCTTTCTCCTAGGTAAAATGTGGGACTTGCACTAGCTTAGTCTCTTAGAGCTGTTTGCACCATAAAATCTGAAGCTACCTGCTTTCCTCTGATTGGTAAGCACTTATGTTGTGCATTTTGATCGCAGCAACTCTGCAGATGCCTGTTGTTTTTATGGAAGATGTGTGTCCCCACATGTGCTGTTTACACAATCCATGTAGATTTTAATGTCCATCCTAACTTGCACAACTTTTGAGAGCAGCCAGACAAAAAGTCCAGAGGGCACACTGAAGGATTCTTACAGGAAGCTTATAGCCTGTCTCTTTTGGCTAATTTGCAAAAGCATTTTTTGATTTAAAACAGAAGGAGGGAGAATCCCTGAGAGAAAACTCACATCCACTAATGTTCCTTCTGGAGTGAGTTATGAGAGGAAGCCCCAGATGGATTACAGACGAAGGTTAAACTTTGAGACGCTAATTTATTGAAAAGGTAAAGATAGTACAAAAAGTACCCTGAATGCTATGTCTGTATGTCCTTTTTTGTCCCATGCTTTCCAAAGTTTTAAGGCAATTCCTCTGAAAGGAATTTGTTCATCTGTAAGAAGCAATGTCACCTAGCTTTGGAAGGAAAATCTTTCCCCTTTGGAAACAGTTGAAATGACATTCCAATTAGATTCTATAATTAGAAAAAAATGAACAAACTTTAAAGAAGATATCTCGTTTTGAAAAAAAGCCATGCTAATAGAACTGTTGGGGAAGAATGCAATCAAAACATCCACTAGTATTCTGGAAAAATATCTTTGTGCACAATGAATACAGTGATATTTAATATCACACTGCTTCAATTTGAAGATGCCTATTCTGTTCACATTTTAACATTTTGAGAATCATTCTATACACATTAAAGGCTGACAATTGCTGCAGGTCTGGTGAGAGATAGGTCTAGTTGTCATCATGGGCCAATATATGGATCTGGTTATTATTACTGGAGATATAGCCTAGCAACCACTCCTTCTCAATATTTCAGTCACTGAAAGTTTTAAAGGCCCAATGTGGGAAGGAATACTCATCTTTTTGTTTGTTTGTTTGTTTTTGTGGTGCTGGGGTTTGAACTCAGAGCCTAAACCTTGAGCCACTCCACCAGCTCTTTTTTGTGATGAGTTTTTTTGAGATAGGGTCTTGTGAACTATTTGCCTGGGTTGGCTTCAAACTGTGATCCTCTTGATCTCTGCCTCCTATTGGCTCTATCTGTAAGATCAAACAAGCACTTTCATCCAAACTTGTAGATTTGATGAGCAGTGTTTGGGAAAAAGTTCTGAACATCATGGTAGAGAACTCTTTTTAGCATTGCTGTATTGCCAACAAGCTTGAAGACAGAGGACAATAGAAAATATGTATGCATTTTCTCAATATTAGTGTAGTTTGGTTATTATTATTAGTCTATTTTTAATTTTCTTCTCATTCCCTCACATTCTGTCAAATATGTCAAGCATCCACAGAGCTCTCCTTTAGGGCTCTTGTGCAAAGAGCTGGTTGAAGTACAGTGATTGGTGAACTTTGGAGATCACACTCACTTTAAAGATACTTACAGGATTCTCCAAAAATCATTTCTTAAAAATAAGGTATGGTGGATGAATGCATGAATGAGCCTAACAATTGTTCTCTTTATCTACAGCCTTTGCAATGTGCTTTGCATCAGAAATTGGAGTCTGTATCTCAGCTCTTGAACCTGGGCTTTGACCTTGTGACCTGCTTTAATCAAAGAAACAGAGTAACAAAGATGGTGAGACACTTCTGAGGTAAGATGTCAAGAGGCCTTGCACAGTTGTGCCTTCTTCTAGAATGCTGCCACCACCATGTGGACAAGTGTGGGATAACTTGATGGTGGTCAAATGATCATGTGGAGGAGAGTCCAGCTGTCCAAGTGTGTGATGGAAATCAAGCAAGAATAGCAGAGTTAGCTTACCTTACATACAGCTAATTGAAGACTTTTTGATTAAGCCCAGCCAAGAACCATAGAATTTCTGAGCTAACCTGTAGTGCCTGCTGTTTACCTCACTGAAATATCAGGTGATTTGTTACACAGCAATAACTAGCTGATGTACAAGGGCAGCATATGCTTCTCACATAAAGCAGGTCATCTTGAAGTTCACATCAAGATGCTTTTTTCCTTAAGATGTTTTGAATCTTTTGAATCCTACTTATCATCTATTTCTGCATTTCCTAGGAGCAGAAACACTGAAATTCTGTATGACAGGCTGCTCTTGAGATATTTTCAACTTAGTTGGAATCAGGATTTGCCAGAAATGTCGTGAGACAGCTTGTTTAAGTGAGATTTCCTGCTCAGTTTCTTTTTTTAAAAGAAAAGGAGAAAATGAAAAAAAATAATGATTTTTGGATGGAGTTTATCTGTGCTGGACACATTTGGACATGTAGCTGAGGGGAATGAATGTGTAAGGATCGCAAAGTTCTCTAGAAACTTTGGCAAAGTCTTAAACTACCCGAGAATTCTTAAGATTGAATTTTTAAGGTTGATTCTAAATTAACAACACTGACATCACCACAAATCAATTGCCTACTCTTCATAAATGTTTTGTTTACAGATTGCTAATTTACAGATTGTTCTGTCTTCCTATGACCATTTTTTATTTAAAGTAGATATGTTATTTCATTCTGAGTCTTGTTAATTATTGGAAGATTGTCTCCATTTCTTTTAGGTTGCCACTGAAAAGTGAGTTTTAGTCAATTTTCTATTTGGTTAATGTTTTACATTTCAATTTTCCAATTCAAACCAGGAAACCAGAGAAGGGTATGAATAAAACTTAAGCTATAGGTGCACATTTAGAAAAAAGAAAGAGCAAAGGATGAATATGTATGAACCTTATTTAAAATGCCATATTTATGAGGAGAGGAAAATATTGGAGCCTCACTTTCCCTTTACATATTTTCAAAACACCACATGGGACTGAATGGGCCCAAGTGAAAGTATAAAACGTGTTGAGTGTGGTGGGTGTTTGAGTGTGTCAGTGCAGTGAAAAGTTGGCTATGTGAATCCTCTGGGGCTTGTGGGAAGGAGGACACATACAGGCTTTGGCAATAGGGAAATACACGGATTTCATGTCACTTATTTTAATGGGACATTTGGAAGAACGAATTTTCCTTTACCAGATCAGTACATTTCATCCTCGAGGCCAAGAATGCAAAGACCACAAATTGCTCCTAGGTAAGTCAGGGTGTGGACTTGCATTTGCATTAACAGTATCACTCCTGCTTTTTTGCCAGCTCTGCACCAGCACTAAAGCCAGTTGTGATGATTTGAAAGGGATGAAAGGACCAGGAAAATATTCAGCTGTAGAGACTTTAATTCAGCCAGCATTTGGGTTGCTTTGTGCCCAAACCTGTATCAGACCCTGACAAGTTGAAGCAAGAAATGGAAGAGAATAAGGCTTTACTCTCCAAACTTACAATTCCACATCTTCTCGAAAGCATGAAAAATCACACATGTATATAGGACATATGTCAGTGGAGTTAGTATTCATGATAAAGGTTAAATAGTCTTTAGAGTCCATGTGGCAGTCAGCATCCAATAAGGTAGATCCATGTATTAGTCTTGATGGTTGAGAAAAAAAGAAAGTGTTAGCTATTGCCTACAATACAATACCATTGCTATCACTACAAACCAACTAAACAAAACTCTTCATGTCTATTTTGTAAGTATAAAAATGCACAGAATAGTTCCCTCAGTAAAAGCGCTATGATATGGGGAGTAGGCAGGTCAGGAAGTACTTGAATGAGTTATTACTATAACAAGCTTATGTGCTTGTGAATTAATAAACACATAAGATAAGTAACTTATGGAAATAAATAAAATGTATTTGCTAATATTTCATTTTGCACCATATGGACAAATAAAAGGCATTGGTCTTCAGGTTCCTTATTTTCTGGTTGGAGAAATAAGAGTCATAGATATAATTCATGCTTTAATAAAATGAATAGTCTCTTTTCTTGACTTCTGTATCATTTTCCTTTTGAGTTCTTTACACTACCTCTCCTTTTTTCCTTCCCTTTCCTGATCTATTTTCTTCCCTCTCCATTAATGTGGGTTTACTCTAATGTGACTATTCAGTTCCCTTGCTCTCTTTCTGGAAACTTTAACCCATTCCCAGTGAATCAAAGATAACCACTAACAGAATGACTTTCTTAACCATTACTTCCAGCTTCACTTTTCCTCCTCTGTTAGACATCTCTCCTATATTTACCACCATTTTGGATCAACTTTTCTAAATGTAAATTAATCTCTCCCCCTCCCATTAATAGGTTTTTGTACCCCACTTAATTTCTGCCAAAACCATTGCCATTCTCCAGTGATCCAGACTTAAGAGCCTAGTATATTTTATAATTACTCCTTTTCCATTTTCCTTACCACTCACAATGTCATTCATTTTTTCCTTTTTAAAGTCTTTTGTGTCCATGGCTTCAACTCTGTCTTTGTTCAGGTTGTTATAACAAATGGACTGGGTGATTTATACAGTAAATATTTTATTTCTCAAAGCTCTGGAGACCAAAAGTGTAAGATCTGGGTGACAGCATGTATCAGTTTTGGTGAGGACCCTCTTTTGGGTTACAGAAATTTCTGACTTCTTGCATTTTCACATGAGAGAGAGAAAAGAGGGGCACAAGGGAGAAAGAGAAAGAGGGAGAAAGAGAGAAAAAAAGAGCTATTGTCTCTTCTTACAATGGCACAAACCTTGTCATGAGAGCTCTACCATAATGACTTAATAACTTTCAAAAGGTCTCACCTCCAAATACCATCACATTGGGGACTATACTTCAGTATGTTAATTTTTGAAGAACAGAAGCATTCATTAGCAATCTTCAATTGTAAATTTTTTATGTATTTGTTTTCTATTGGTTTTGTCTGATTTGTGATGGTTATTTTGGATGGTTTCCAGTTTTTCCCTATTAATCATTAATCAACCGTCAAGAATTTACCAAATATCTGTTTGATAATTAGCCATGGGAGATGCAGTAAGCATAGAAAATATGGGCTCTTTTTTTGAAGAATTAATGGATGAAGGAAGTCAAAATATATGAAAGTAAGTGGAAACAAATTTCAAAGTAGCATAGAATATGAACAAAACACAGTGGAAATGGAATCTATGTTAGTGCCCCTGCTTCTTTACTTCCATAAGCATTAATTAGTAACTACTATATGCCACACAGTAATCTAGGAGATGGGGATATAGAATAAAGAGTCAGACAGTTTCCCTGCCCTTGTAGGGCTTCTACTCAGGTACAAGAAAACAGATAATAAACAATTTAGCAAATGTGATAATTTCTGAGAGTGACAAGTGCTACAAAAAATAAAATACAAGGTGTTAGGACCAAAAGGATATAGGAGTAAAATTTATCTAGAAAAATCAGGGAATCTTCTATGGTTTCAGTGTTGTCTGTCTCCTGAAGTTTCATGTGTTGGGAGCTTGGTTCCCAGTGTGAAGATGGGGGAGCAGATGAAATCTTTAAGAGGTGGGGCCTAGTGGGAGGTGCTTAGGTCTTTGGTGTCCCTATCCTTGGAAATGAGTGATGGCCTCCTAGAGTGAGTTCTCATGGAAGCAAATTGTTATAAAAGTCAGCCTGGCCCCATCCAGCTCTCTTTGACTTCCTGTTTCAAAATGTAACCTCTTCTTCCCAGATGTGTTCCTATCATTGTGGTGTCAATTGCCAAACACCATGTGGTACTCAACCGAGCTGAGTTGATGCCAGTACTACATCCTTGAATCTCTACAACTATATGATCTACATGACCTAAATTAACTTCTCTTCTTTATAAAGTTAGCCTGCCTGGATATTTTGCTATGGTGAAGACCTGACTAATATATAAGAAATAATCTCTGAAAAGGTGATATTTGAATTGAGAACTAAATACCAAAAGTTGTCAGCTATGGAGAAACCTTAGTGCAGAGGGTCACAGGATGGATTTTATCCAAGAACAAAATCCCCAAATGGATATGAGTTTGATGTGCTTGAGAAATTGTCAAATGGAAGAGGCTCTCAAGAACAATAAGAAACAAATTGAGCTGTATTGGATACCATGAATCAAATGGAATTCAACAATTGATCTTGGGTAGGACCTTCATGGAGCACAGGAAGTCCTTTGAGGGAAGTTTCATAAATGTTCTGTCTATGACGAGGACTTTTCTGATTATACAGATTGTGAAATACCCCTCCAAAGCCCTAAGACAAACATTTCTATGGTGTAAAATTTAGGTCGGATAGATAAGTGGGGAAAAGAAAAAGGAATTTCCCAGGGAAAGGAAGAGCTAGGTGAATCAACATTTTCCTAATTGGTTTCCAGAGGCATTTGTCTATGTGATAATGAGATGTTTGGTATTCTGGTTGAGTAAGTTCTTGATTCCAGGTCATCAATTATGATAATAGAACAAATCAAAAAGTTTCCAGCAAACAGAAATTCTTCATTTCCTGACTCCTTCTCAAATTTATTGATTGGACCATAAGGTACAACTATAAATTTCATGTAGAAATGCTAGAAAAGGTTTTGGCTGGGCTACTTGCTCTTTCTAATTTCAAAAATGGTTTGAGGTGCCTGGGACAATTTGAATCATTAATTCCACTTTCTCCTCTGCCTACAGACAGAGTCAGGTGCTTCATAAATAAAATTATCTTCATTCTTCATACAAGAGAAATGGCTGACAACCCAGAAGAATTGGATATGCATAACATTTCTTTTCTTCTGGAATACACCTTCCACTTTTCTTCTAAGATGTCAAAATGGAGACTGAAGGTGTGACTCAAGTGGTAGAGCACTTACCTAGTTAGGTGCAAGGCCCTAAGTTCAAACTCTAGTATGACAAAAAAGATTGTAGTTGGGCACAGTGACTCATACCTATAAATTAGCTACTCAGGTGGCCTAAGATCTGAAAGATCACGTGGTTGACCAAAAAGTCAACAACCAATAAAAAACTGGGCACAATGGCACATATCCCTATCATCCCTGCCTTGTGGGAAGCGTAAAGGAGGATAACCAATCTGGCTTAACGGGGCATAAAGGTGAACACTATCCTTGACGAAAGCAACAAATGCTGGAGATGTGGCTCAAGTGGCAAGGATAAAGCTCTAAATTCAAACCCCAGTATAGCAAAATAAATAAATAAATAAATAAATGGTTAGCATGCTTAAATAGTAATCATAAGATCCCTTACCTAGAGTTATAAAAAAACAGTTTAATTCTTAAATAAATATATCACATAAATATATATTCCCAGAAGACCCTGGGTATGTTTATCTTTTTAAGCAAGTTCAGATTAAAACACATGGAGAGACAGAATACAGTGGTGAAAATTATAGAAGATTTGAGGCCAAAGACCTAAGCTCAAAATTGGCTTATTCTCTCATAGCTGTGTGACTTGGCAAGTTGTTTACATTCTGTGAATCATAGTTTCCTCCTCTGCTAATGCTAAAGTTTTTCTGAGGTTCCAGTGACTATGTGTTGTAGTTTTGTAAGTGTTAAAGCACCAAATAAATGTAAAGTATTAAAACTATAATCAATTGATTAGTAAAGAATTATTTTAAGGTACAATTTATCATCATTATGGAAGTTACTGGGATTTCAAAAGGATTTTGCTGGGCAAGATCCTATGATCTTTGGATAAATTTGGAATACACTGAAATGGAATGTCTAACTGGGCATGGTGGTACATACCAGTAATTCCAGATACATAAGGTAGATGTAGGAGGATCCCTTGTTCAAGATCAGCATGGGCAAAGATAGTGACAGAGACTCTGTTTTGGAAAAAATATATAAGGAACAGGACTGGGTGTATGGCTAAAGTGCTTTCCTATGTATGTGCAGCACCCTGGGTTCAACCCCAATACCACAAGAAAAGAAAAACACAAAAGGATGGTGAGTGGTAGCTTACTATATGCTGAAGAATATTCTAAGTGCCGTATGTATATTCATTTCATCTTCACAACTGCCCAATGCAATAGTTGCAACCCAAAATACAGTGATAAATGTCAGGTTTATTTGTATGAGTTAATTTACTCCCTCAAAGTCACATATTACTATGTGGTAGAAGTCTTCAAAGTCCAAATGATTAAGCATTCAGTAATTCCACCTTATACTCACCAATACACACCAATGCCAGGCTTTAGATGGAAGCCAAGGATGCAAAACCTGAGAAATTCAAACTTGAGGCAGTACCGATAGGTGATGAGAGTAAGAAAAAAGTGCTCAGTTGAAGAGAAGAGTAAATGAGAAACTAAGCTTACATTCCTCCTGATTTTGCTTACGAATATCACTTTTTTTCAGTTGTAATATGCTTCTTGTATTACTTGTTATTAAGAAGAAAAGATATTTCCAAATCTTCACATAATTCTTCCTTAGACCCTCTTCCATGAATGGACTATAAAGGAAACATCATAGCTTTTGTCACCTTTCCTACCCTTATTTTCCACACAATTACCTACTTTTTTCTTTGAATCATTTATATTATACTCCTGACACATTAAGGTGCAACTTTTAAGTGAATAATTTTCCTAGAACCAGAACTGGTCCTTTTCCATAATTCCATTTTCAAATACTAGCTGAAGATAGGGAGCATAGAAGCAAATAGATAAATATTCATAGATGGATTGTATCAAAAATGACAGGGCTGAGAGTCAGCATTAATGACACATTCTTTACTAAATATTTGATTTAATTTGAACCATTGGCTGAATTCTTTCCCATCAGTCAGTTTTAGGATTTTATTTATTGTTGAATGGAATAGGAAGAAAAGGTAGGAATAGAGAATTTTTCTGCGACTCAAGTATGGCTAGTTTGGATATCTTAAGTAGTACATCTGTTCTGATGAGTCATTGGAGACTACCTTCAATGAAAGAGTTACAAACAGATACTCCCTTTAAAAAGTAGCTCCTTCAACTCTAAGTGATAAACTATCACTTCTAGAAATCTCTTCTTAATTCCTTTAGCTGAGACATTCTCATTAAGCAAAACTCTCTCCAATTTGGACAACATCTCTATTCTGAATCCCCAAAAATGATATGTCTTTCTCACTAATTACTATACTCCCTTTAAATCTGGGAAGCCTATTAGCTCAAGTGTTTGGACTAAAAATTCTTGAGGAACAGAGATCATGTCTTCTTGAGTTCATCTTTCCCAAAAAGTTCTTTAGGGCCTTCCTATTCTGTAGATTCAATGCAAGTCCGGTTTTCTTTAGGGAAGTTGTTCTAAATATGCCCACCCAAACACAGAAATCTTCCTTTTCTAAATCCCTCTTGTATTTTAAATCAGTACTATTTGCTTCGTGGTCTTAATTATTTGAAGTGCTTTATCTTCCAAATAATGATTCCAAATTCTTTAAGATCAAGGCCATGAAGTGAGTTTCTTATGCATTTCTTGTAGTGTCTTGCCAAGGTTTTTGGGAAAAGTGTTCATTTTCCAGTAAATTATGATGAATGAGTTGCATGCATGCATGCACGAATGAATGAATTTCTCTCCTTGTGACTGCAAAATGGCATGGCATTTGTAATTTCTCCCCTGGCATTTCAGTTGACTTAGTGGCTTTTTATTGGATAATTACTGCACAAATGATTTCTATTTCTCTCAACCACCATTTAAAAAGTCAAAGTTAGTGAACAGAATGACTGTTTGCAGAAACATCTTTCCTTTTCTCAAGAAAATCCAGCCTCTTAGCTTCTTCCTCCTATCCCTGAGAATCTGCCCGCTCTCACAAATAAAAATGATTGAAAAGCACCTTGAAAATACAAAGTGCCATATAAATGCTAACTGAGGCAATAATAAAACAGTAATAATAACTGTTTGTTGATAAACGTCACTTTAAAACCCAGGGGAGACATTTTTCAGGGGGAAAGCAGAACAGGTCTTCTTGTCCCTGGGCCATGCCTCACTCTGAGTCACATCATTCTCTTTCCATTTGGATGCTGTCATTCACAATGGTCATGAAATAGTACAGGTATGTAAAATTATTATCATCACCCACACTGTAGAAAGCAATGTGTTGCTAAGTAATCCATTCCCTGACAACTGCCAGGGTTACCTCAGTCAACATGGTCATTTAGAAAATAAATGGAGGGAGTGAACAAAGATTGCTCAGCTCCTATTGGTTATAGCTCCATTCCTTATGTAGCCACAGAAATCATCCTGGTTTTGATTAGTCCGGGGCTAAGGTGTGGACTCAGGTGAGCTGTTAGCCAGCATGGTGGGATTTAAGAGGTTATTGGGAGTCCCCTTACTATGAACCTATTCCATATGTAGTTTGGATGAGAAAGAGGAAAACAGGGACAGAGGAGATGAGACTCAGGGAGAGATTAATGGAATATTGAGAGAAGAAAGGAATCTAGAGAGTGAAATGCAAACCTAGTAGTGCATAACTGTAAGACACAAAGAGGATATTCTAGTGGAAATAGCCACCCCCAGAACCCTCAGTTTCTGGAACACTGGGCTGTAGCATCTGGTGGAGAGGAAGAATATGTGAGAAAGGCCCAGGTATGATGATTTTGTATGGATGCTGTAACCCCCCTCTCAGTGACATCCACAAACCAGATCAGTTATTTTCATTCTTCTCTGAGGGCCCCTCTTCTTCTGCTCAGGTATTCGTGTTATCATCCTTGGTCCTCTTCTCTTTTCTCTAGCATCAAATGAGTCTGTCCATTTCCATTTCAACTGCTACCACTATAGTCCTCCTATGGGCTCTCTTGATACTCTACTTCTCTAAAAAGACTAATCACATTAAGCCTCTCCTCCTAATTAGTTTCTATTCTTTAATTTTTCTCCCTATAGTTGCTGTGTGTATGATCAGTTATATAAATATTTGGTCCATCTAATTGTGGAGGTTGAGAATCCCCATGATTTGTAATGTAAAGACTGGAGACCTAGCAAATCCAGTGGTATAGTTCAAAAGCCTGAGAACCAGGATCTCTAAGGGCAGGAGACAATAAACATCTTAACTCTTCCATTCAGATAGAAAGAAAATTCAGTCTTCTACTCCTTTTCTTCTATTCAGACCCAAGGTGAACTGGATGATGCTCACCCACATTGGGGAGGGACATCTGCTTTACTTAGTCTACCAATTTAAATGCCAATCTCTTACAGAGACATTCTTACAGATTGACCCAGAAATAATGTTTAAACAGATATCTAGGTAGCTTGAATTCATTAATACAAAAAAGTAGCCATCACAGTGACCAAGACCTCCAACATTCATTTTGAGCTTATGCCCTCCTCTCCAGTCTCAGTTTTACACTCAAAGATCAACAATTTGAGATAAAACAATATTTACTTCTTGGTCTAAGTGCTGGGGCAAGGAAATCTTTTGAGTTTGGGCCCTATATCTCAGGCAGAGATGTGGTCTTTGAAAGTTGAGGTTAAGTGAAATATCTTCTAGAGAATAAAATAATAAAAGTTATTTATTACCACAAATAACTTTCAGGCTCTAGATCAAAGACATAATGATTTTGTAATATTATGACTATATTTGTGGCTTTCAGTGGTTTCTAATTTGATATCCCTATATCTAGTATCTTAAGCAGTCCAGTCTTCATGATGAAAGAACCTGAGTGCCTATTTTCAATGGTAGTAAAGAAGTAAGTTGTTAGGAGGAATGTAGAAGATGCATGCCTTTCTTGGGGAGAAGTGCCTCAAAGGATAAGCTGAACTGTGGCAGATACTAAGAACAGGAAAGAGCAGGAGCAGCCTGTGATTCTGCTTCCCCCATTCCCCATTCCCAGCAAGAAACATATAAAGTAGGGGAAAGGCCTCTGAATTCTAAGTGACAGAAATTCAGCTCCACACATATGGGAGGAATGGAGATAGGTAGAAATCCCAAAACATTAAAGTGTTTGATGTCCCCACTCCAGAGGAACTAATACAGAAATCTTAAAGCGAAAGAGGTCAATATGAGCAGGGGATCATGAACCAGTGTAAAGATCAGCTAGAGATAATCAACTTAGGTTGTAACATATTTGTACATGGAAGCAATGCTAGGAATCTCTCTGTATAGCTATCCTTAACTAGCAAAAATGCTTTATTTTTCTTATTATGCTTATGTCTTCTCTTCAACAAATTTGCAGATAAGGGCAGAACAGGTTCTGCCTGGAAACAAGAGTGGGTGGGGGGGAGATGGTAGGGGTGGGGGTTGGGAGGAGAAATGACCCAAACAATGTATGCACAGGTGAATAAATGAATAAAAAAAAAGAAATTCAACTCCAGTTTATATATTCAACTCCAACAATATACACTGGATTCTGTGATTAGGAAATCCAAGGGGTGTAAGACTACTTTGTCAGAGCTAGATCTATAGTTCAAATGACTATGAACAAGTGAATTTCTGTCACTTGTTCTGGCCATAGAGCAATGGTCACTAACAAGTAGCTATTACTTGTAAAACACTTAATCTCTAGTTTTCATTTTTAACTCTTTATTTAATGAGAACATACTTATGTTCTTATGATAGATAAGGATATTGAGGACCAGTGTTATAGAGGACACATTTTTCCATGGCTAATGTCCTTAACTTATTTCTTTTTCTACTGATGATGCTGTCAATCACTGAGCACTACCTCTCCTGCCTCAAGTCTAGACCTGTGTTCTAGCTTGGTCGATTAAAATACACCATTCCTCTAGTGAGGCACCCAAAGGGCTCTTATTACCCAAATGACCAAGGTCAAAGCAAGGGCAGCGATTCTTATGGCCGTATTTGTTGCCATGTGTAATAAATCCACTGAGTCTAAACCAGAGCCAGAGACAGAATTAGAGACAAGAATGGAGGCTATGATAAAACTCCCTCAAGGCTTCACATGTTGGCCTATTTCAGGTCTCTACCCAAAATCACCCTTTTTGACTACTCACTAAAAAACTGCTACTTCTGTTCTGCTGCATCATAAACTCCCCTCCCCCAACACTCATTGCAACTGTCATGCTATAATTAGCAGTGTGTCTGTTTTGAAAACTTCTTTGTCTTTAGCACTTAGAACAGCTACTGATCCAAAGTGGGCCCTTGGCCAATATTTGTGGAACAAATAAATGAGTCATTTGAACTATAGATCTAGCTCTGACAAAGTAGGCCTACGCCCCTTGGATTTCCTAATCACAGAAGCCAGTGTATACCATTGGAGTTGAATATATAAACTGGAGTTCACTTAGAATTTAGAACCTCGACTAACAAAAAGGTAGAGTATGGTGTTCACAATCCCACACCAGGTACATGGTGGAGTTGGGGATAACCCCAGTCTCATTGACTCCAAATCATTGCTTTTCTAGATGTTAGCATTCTCTTTGGAGTATGATCTATTTACTCCCTGATACCTCGGCTGCAGGGATTTTTGAGGGAAACTTTTCTCTCAGGAGCAGACACATTGGATATCTGGGGAAGAAAAAAAGGCCCCAAAGGTAGAAATAGGAGGCTACAAATTACTATACTTTGGGAAGAGTTGGGATATGATGGTTTCCTAAGATTTCCTTTTATACAAAGGAGCCTAATTAATTTACTATTTAATTGGTACCACCTATCTTTATGGAGACTTTTAATGATTTATTTAGGCTTCTCCAAGTGTTAGCTGAGGCTGAGTTTGCAAAATACAAAAAAAGAGAAAGAAGAAAAACCAAATGTCACTCAAGGCCAGGAAGGTCTTTGATGACCACGAACACTTTATAATCCTTCACCAAAGGTGAGGGAGGATGCAGGCTTGGTTTACCCTTGCTGAGGCAAGGGTTATGTAGCAAGAGAGATTATTTCATATACATTTGAAATAAAATATATGACTAAACTAAAATTTAGTTATGGATATTGATTCTATTGACTAAACCCTCCTCCTTACAAACTCCTTGGTTTGTCTAACAGAAATGTTACCATTTGACCAGGGTAAGGTGGAATAAGGCTGGACGTCTATGCATTGAATGAATAAGAAGGCTGAAGGCTTTTCTCTTGAGAACGGGTGTGTAGAATGAAGACATTACTCTTCTTTTTTCCCAAATTACTCCCTCTTCAATTTTTCTTTTCCTGTAGGCTTCTTATTTCCCTGCCTGTATCTACTCATATATTCCTCATTTATACCAAGTTATCAGTGACCAAAATTAGTATAAATCACAGCTCTTATAGGGGAAATTTACACTTTGATCACAAGAGAGAACTCCATTTAAGCTTGAAGTATGCATTTCAGCGGGAGACTTGCAGGCACAGACTACCTAGGGAACAGTGGGACTCATCAAAGTACTCATCTTGTTCTTGAAGTCTTCGAATGCAGGCAGATTTCAATCAGTTCATTGTACTGTACATAGGGGTTGGTTATTTTTCAATATGAATGAGATTAGTGATAGTACTTCAGTTGTTTAGACACATATTAGCATTTAGGCTTCAAGGTGTTTTTAGTGCAACTTAAAGCTGTGGGAGTATGTTGCCTGTGTGTGAGCCTTGAGTGGGGTAAGCAAGGCCAGCAGGCTGAGAAGATGGCACTCATGCAGGAAATGGCACATTGAGCTGAGATGCTGAATGTCAAGGGTGTAGGTCCTATCCTGGCCTTATCTCCTCGTGAGAGAATCAGTTTGCCTGCTGTCCTGCTAGAGTCTTCTTCATGTATTTGGATTTGGGGTTTTATTTGTTTGTGTGTGTGATTCCCTACTTAAAGTGACTTTACTCTTGATCATTCTTAACAGGATCCCCCAAGAAGCACTTTCTTTGATTAAGTCAATGCCCAGACACAGAGTCTCTGGTCAAGTATCCTCCCATTGCTAGTATCCAGGTCTTATTCTACTGTTCCTGCTGCCTTGATTGGTGACACCATTTTCTGCCAAAGTATAAATTCATTTAAATCTCCACATCTGCCATATTCAGTGCTACTAGTTATTTAACCTCTCTAATCCTTTACCTGATAAATGGAAGTACTAAGGTGGAGCTCATGGTGCAGAATTATTTTGATCATTGAATTACTTGATATACATGCATAAGGATGGACTCCTTCAGTGCCTTGGTTTGAAGTGAGCACTCAACAAGTGGTGGCTTCTAGTGGTAGGGATAAAGGGTTTGGTAGCTTTGGAGGTGCAAGGGAAGTTCTGCTCTTCTTCCTTCACCCTCCTCATACATTCTCCTTAACCATCCTCTTCATTCTAAGGAGGTAAACATTGCTGGGAAGGCCTGCGACCAGAGCATGTTTGATGTCATATTAAATTAGTGGATGAAGTATTGTACCAAAATTCTTATTTCTGTCTGACACGTCACTTCTAGTTCTTGGGTAAGACCTTGTCCCTTGGAGAAACTAAGCCATGGTTATCCATTTCTCCTCTATCTTCTCCTAGTGAAGATATACAGTTCTATAAAACGGGTAAGTTTGTATTTCTTTCTCTGTCTCTGCAAACATGACTGAGCTACCAGTCCTTAACTTGGGGACTGAGATAGCTACCCCCGAGCTTGATGACAGAGGCATACTTTCATCTACCTTTTAATAAACAGAAATGCACTGAGCAACTAGGTGCTTCCCTAGCTATTAACAAATAAGCCATTTTTGGCCTATTGTGCAGTTTTTCCTTGTGTGTCTAGCTTTTCCAAAAATCTCAGTGAGAGGATGGAAGTCATCTCAGGTAGAATTTCAGTTGATCATTTTTCAGCGTGTTATATCACCCAAACCAGATGCTTAACTTTTTTGTTATTCCTAGCACATCCATCATTACTCCCTCCACTATTACTATGCCACTATTACCTTCTTCTGCCCAAGGTAAAGATCCTTGAATTGTATTTTAAATAGATAATTTTGGTGACAGTATGAAATTAAGAAGGGAAGCAACAATCCAAATGATAAATATTGAGACTGTGGGGACTGGGAAGAGAAACAGATAGAAGAGATTGCAGAACATGGGATTGAAAAGGATGAAGAAGGGCTATAGGAAAAGAGGAGGTTCTAGGCACCAGGAACAGATGATGGCCCTATGTGACATGCAGGAAATCCAGGAAATAACTGCATGTGGGGGGAAAGATTACAAAAGCTATTGGAGAGTAGTAGATATACAATGATTCCAGTCTATAGATCAAGACTTGGTGTAAATATTGAAACAAAAGTGTCTCCTTGCAATCCATAATTATCTAGGTAAATCACTTAAATGTGTACTTTTTCAATCTGTCCATTTCCATGTTTGTATTAAAAATTCCCAGTTTAATATATCACTTTTAGTGATGGCTATCAATTTGATAAAATAATTCACATTCATATGTTACTAACCAAGAATAACCAGTACTACTTTTCTTTCTTTTTTTTTTTGTATAAAAACAGATTATAGAAAGCCTATAAGTAAATGGACCCATGTAATTTTTTTATTTTTATTTTTTTATTATTCATATGTGCATACAATGCTTGGGTCATTTCTCCCCCCTGCCCCCACCCCCTCCCTTACCACACACTCCACCCCCTGCTTCTCCCCCCAACCCCCTCGATACCCGGCAGAAACTATTTTGCCCTTATCTCTAATTTTGTTGAAGAGAGAGTATAAGCAATAATAGGAAGGAACAAGGGTTTTTGCTAGTTGAGATAAGGCTAGCTATACAGGGAGTTGACTCACATTAATTTCCTATGCATATGTGTTACCTTCTAGGTTAATTCTTTTTGATCTAAACTTTTCTCTAGTTCCTGGTCCCCTTCTCCTATTGACCTCAGTTGCTTTTAAGGTATCTGCTTTAGTTTCTCTGCGTTGAGGGCAACAAATGCTAGCTAATTTTTTAGGTGCTTTACCTATCCTCATATCTCCCTTGTGTGCACATGCTTTTATCTTGTGATCAAAGTTCAATCCCCTTGTTGTGTTTGCCCTTGATCTAATGTCCGCATATGAGGGAGAACATACAATTTTTGGTCTTTTTGGGCCAGGCTAACCTCACTCACAATGATGTTCTCCAATTCCATCCATTTACCAGCGAATGATAACATTTCATTCTTCTTCATGGCTGCATAAAATTCCATTGTATAGATATCACATTTTCTTGATCCATTTGTCAGTAGTGGGGCATCTTGGCTGTTTCCATAACTTGGCTATTATGAATAGTGCTGCAATAAACATGGGTGTGCAGGTGCCTCTGGAGTAACCTGTGTCACAGTCTTTTGGGTATATCCCTAACAGTGGTATTGCTGGATCAAATGGTAGATCAATGTTTAGCTTTTTAAGTAGCCTCCAAATTTTTTTCCAGAGTGAGTAGTACTTTTCTTAATCCATCAGTGTTTTAGATACAAGAGTCCAACTCAAAAAATTTAGTTTTAGTGGCAGAATTTTGTGGTGCCTATTAAAATATTAGTGAATTTTTAACTGTGCATTCCTAAATTATATATATGTAATATTTTTATAAAATTGCACCATTTCACCATGAAGGGTATCACCTACATTTTAAATTGTAGAGTGAGCAGTGCTATGCTTTCTTATATGCATCATTGCATTTGTTCACACTGAGCTAAGAAGAAAATCTGTTTCTTTCTCCTTTCACTCTCCCTTTTTTCTCTTCCTCCTTTCCTCCCCCTCTTTTTACCACCCTTCCTTCCTACTTTCCTCCCTTCTCTTCTCTCTGGTTCTGAATAATGGCTGCACTGATAATATATTTCCAATTAAACATTCAGTGTTCTTTACTTTCTTAGCAAATATACTTTTAAGTAATTTAAAAGTAATATGTAATCTGATTAAATATGTCTGATAAATTTGTATTTTCTTTTAATTTATTAAGTGGCTATTGATTTCTTGGTTAGTCAATAATCAGCATTTATTAAGCTGAAATTATTGTTCATCAGTCAACTATAACCTTCCAAATTAAGTCATTTAAAAATATTAACTATAGATGTGTCTGTGTATACATTTTTGAGCTTTACGTTATTATTCACATATTGAAACAGAATTCATGTTCTTAAACTTACAGACTACATTACTCAATATTAACAGCTTTTGCTTATAAAGAATGAGTCCCAGCATGACCATAGAACACTGGGTAGAGTTGAGATTGGAGACCAATGCTTGATTCAACTTTCTAGGAGATGTTTCTATTTTTCTACTGTTTGAAAAATCAGCACAGGCTTTTCCAGACAAGAAATATCTTTTCCTTGGTTGATGACCACATTGCCTGAAGTTGTCAGAGAGTCACCTGCACAGGGAATCCCTCCACATCATCCTTGGAAGCTTCCTCCATTGCTGAGTTCCTACCTGCAGTGTTACTCACACAGATCTGATTATAAAAAAGTTCCTATGTCTATGGAACCCTGAGAATGTGTTCTCTATAATTTCTTTGCGGTGACAATGTTTGTGCTTTTAGAATATACTCTATTCAGACATTTACATGGTTATCTTACTATCACATAATTTCACAGTTGGAGTTTCATTCCTTGGAACTTACTTCCCTTAGGCCATCTTTCAAAAAGCAAACAGATGTGTGAGACTTATTTGGGTCATCTTTTTATGAAAGGTGTCATGGCACAAGCAGTTAAGAATTTTTTTTGGCAAAGAGAGATCAAATCTCTAGACAACTGCAGCATAGAAGGAATGGTGACAGTAAGCTATGACTATGTTCCTTCAAATAAGTTCTAAGAAGTCATTTTCCACCGCTGTTCTAATATCTTGATAATAAAATGGTAATATTTGGAGAGTAGTGGCATTATAACTGCTCAAAATGCAACAGAACATGAAATATTGGGGACCATGAAAATAGCAATGAAAATAATGAAAAACATTAGAGGTTTAACAGTACAATATTATATTATAAATATTCAGAGACATGAAGACTAATAACAAAGACAGGATATGTGTTCTCTCATGAAGAAACATAGCAGATCTACTTCAGACTATGCCTCTCCTATCAGCTTTTCTGTTCATTTTGACAAGGGTGAAGTGTTATAACATGGGATAACATTGGGATGAGACACATCTCTACCTGCAATTCTGAATGTGTCCCCAAGCCTGGGAAACTCGAAGGAGAAAAATGGCTATCACCATGGAATAAAAAGAAGTCAGGTACGGAAATATCAACTCTATCAAAACCAGTTCTTGTCTGTAGTTGGTGGTGGAGCAGGGGCAGGAGTAGGAATGGCAGATATGGAATTATTTGCAACATGGAGTCTACCTATTTACACTTAACAATTACCACTTTGGAAATATGGAAGGTGGCTTTGTTGGGGGGGCGGTCAGAGATCCCATATAAGCAGGTGGTAACAAGAGCCAGTAGAACTTAAATTATTTTATTGTGGCAAATTTTTAACATAGACTGCAGAGGCCTATGAAAGATATTACACAGCATTATTTGCAACTATCATGGACTAACAACTATTTAAAACCATTTTTGAGGAATGATTTACATTGCAAAAAAGGTAAACATTTCATGCATAAAACTTAATGATCTTGGAGATAAATTTAGACCCATGAAACCATCACCACACACTATGGCATAAACATACCCATCATCTCCAAAAATTTCCTATCCCTATTTAATTTTTATTACTTTTTAACCATTTTTGATAGGAAAACTTAACTAACATAAGGTCTGTCTTGGAATACAGACTTTAAAATCATTTTTTTTATGTAAGGATTATTATTTCTTCTAAAGTCAAAGAAACCACCAAGGTTAAGAGAAGCTAAGCAATGTGACCAAAGTCACACAACTTAACATGGTTGTGCATTTATGTCTTGGGCTGGGGCTTAAACCTCCTTCTATACTCACCACTTGCAAAAATTTGGAGGCATCTAATTTATGATTTGTCAGGTGATCCAAAGATTAGGACCAAGCCAAGTATTTAGAGTAAGTCATTAAGGGTTTATATGCATCCCTTTTGTATCCAATCACCTTTATAGTAATAAGATTTGTTTCATTCCTGGGTTTTGGTTTTATAAAATCTACAACACCATCAATGATATTAGACAAGTTTCAAGTAAGTTTTAAGTATAGACGTGATATTTTAAAAGGGCAGTACAATAACTCTTTCTAATAACAAGATTAGGTTAAACTTCCTGCTATTTCCTTTCACTTTTGAGGCAGAGAGAAAGCTTATTCAATGCCACATGATGTAGGCTATATCACAGGGACAATATTCTTATTATTCAATATTTAAAAGCCATAATTTCAGGATACTTAACCTCCCAGATTTTCTAATACTGTAAAACTAAATAAAAAATACCCTAAATGCAGCTGAGATAAGCCCTTCATGTACAATTAGCAAATATTAAATAGAAACTTTAGTATTGGCATTATTCTTTATACCCCAGTGAGTGAGATATTATTTAAATTGATATGACATAAGAAGATATAAATAATTCCTAAGTGTAAATTTAAACTAGAATTTCAGACAGTGTTTGAAATCAGTAAGTATTATCAATTCCCTATTTCCCAGAGTATCATTTATTACCAGCTTGAAGTTTTTTCAAAGAGATTAAGTTAGCATTAGGGCAATGATAAACATTATAAATAAATACAAAAATTGCTATTCTGGAAATCTAGTTGAAAAGAAACTAAATAAATTGGTGTGGTATCAAATTCCATCTTCCTAGAAGTGCTCAGATACAGTTACAAGCGTAAGTAATCCACTATAATTTCTTTTGCAATCAAAACTGAAATATATTAAAGCTTAAAAGCATAATTTCATTATCTACTATTCTAGATACACAAACTAAGATTCAGAAATAACTATGGCATGAGGGAAATTCTAATTAGGTTCACATTACTATTTGGTCAAAGCAATAGAAATGCCTGTTTTACTAATCTATCAGAGTTGACTCCTGAGGTTGAGCACCTCTTTGGCCTACCTATGGTGGAGGACCTGAAGAAGACCAGTGTGAACCCTCTCCTTTCCAGACAGTCTTCTTTCTAGGTATGTGTGAACTTAAGTGTTCAACCAGTTGTGATAATCTGACCCATTGGGATTTTTCTGTATCCTGTAATGGTTTTTGGAAAGTCAAATAGATGGTATGTTTCCACATACTTTGCTCATTGATCCATTGCAGAGCAGTGATTTGGGAAGGCTTCTAAGTCATACACTTGTGATGTGGAAAATTAACACTTCTTTTGGTAGTGTTAGTTGACCTTGGAATAATGGGTAGTCACTCACCTGGTATTATTTGAGGGTTACCCAGAATAATTCCCAATCTTAAATATCTTTAGGGCAGAACAATGCTCAGAATGTCTATTTCTAACATACCCTCTCAACAACCATATGTGTTCAAGAATCCTGCATTTGGGAGCAAATAGGAGGTTAATAGATTTTTTTAAATATGCCACAACATTTCTTTTAAAAATGGTGAGTTGACGTGAACTAAACAGAACTTTCTCAAAAGAAGAAATTCAAATGGCCAGAAAACATGAAAAAATGCTCACCATCTCTAGCAATAAAGGTAATGCAAATTAAAACCACGCTAAGATTCCACCTCACCCCTGTTAGAATAGCCATCATCAGCAACACCACCAACAACAGGTGTTGGCGAGGATGCGGGGAAAAAGGAATCCTCTTACACTGTTGGTGGGAATGTAGACTAGTACAACCACTCTGGAAAAAAATTTGGAGGCTACTTAAAAAGCTGGACATCGATCTACCATTTGATCCAGCAATACCACTCTTGGGGATATACCCAAAAAACTGTTACTCCAGAGGCACCTGCACACCCATGTTTATTGTGGCACTATTCACAATATCCAAGTTATGGAAACAGCCAAGATGCCCCACCACTGATGAATGGATTAAGAAAATGTGGTATCTATACACAATGGAATTTTATGCAGCCATGGAGAAGAACGAAATGTTATCATTCGCTGATAAATGGATGGAATTGGAGAACATCATTCTGAGTGAGGTTAGCCTGGCCCAAAAGACCAAAAATCGTATGTTCTTCCTCATATGTGGATATTAGATCAAGGGCAAAGACAACAAGGGGATTGGACTATGAGCACATGGTAAAAGCGAGAGCACACAAGGAAGGGGTGAGGATAGGTAAGACGCCCAAAAAACTAGATAGCATTTGTTGCCCTCAATGCAGAGAAACTAAAGCAGATACCTTAAAAGCAACTGAGGCCAATAGGAGAAGGGGACCAGGAACTAGAGAAAAGGTGAGATAAAAAGAATTAACCTAGAAGATAACACACACGCACAGGAAATTAATGTGAGTCAACTCCCTGTATAGCTATCCTTATCTCAACTAGCAAAAACCCTTGTTCCTTCCTATTATTGCTTATATTCTCTCTTCAACAAAATTAGAGATAAGGGCAAAATAGTTTCTGCTGGGTATTGAGGGGGTGCGGGGGAGAGGGAGGGGGCGGAGTGGGTGGCAACGGAGTGGGTAGGGGCAGGGGGGAGAAATGACCCAAGCCTTGTATACACATATGAATAATAAAACAATAAAATAAAAAAAGAGACAAAAAAAAGAGAGATCTTATTAATATTTATTAATAAGATATTTTTAAATAATTTATTTACAGATATTAGGTCAATTTTATAGATGTCTCAATTTGAAAGGATTTATCAGGATCCAGGGGTCTTACTGTCAATCCTGTTCTCATTCTTAATCATTAAAACCCATGACACTCTCTACATGTGGGTGAAGCACATCCAATTCTTGAGCTAATGCAGAGGGATGCAGGTTAACTCAGCCACGGATTGGGCACACTCTGAGACTGAGGTCTCAGGATCTAGAATAGTAATTTGGTCTAACTGTGGCTTTGACAGTTGTCTTGATGCCCCTCAAAGCATAGACCTGATGTTTCTAGAAGCTGCAGGGTCTGCTGGTTGAAGCTCCTTCTCTAGCCACTTCCTCAGGTATATGTGCCTGGCATTTTTACCTGTATATTTTCTTGTGCTCATAGGTCAACCTCCACATTTGTTACTAGGTCACATTTTTACATTTAGACATTTGGAGGACTGATGGGTGGACATTGTTCTATGAGTTCTCCCACCTAATGACAAGCTGGAAGCTGGACTCCCCTTCTCTGGCAAGTCTATTGTGACAAATGAAAATATTCTCTAATCCTACTTCCTAGATACCAGAGTATTACCATATTGCCTCAGAACCTGTGTCCAAGGGCTGAGCCTTGTCTTCTGACTTGATGCTGAGGAGTTAGCCACTGAACTCCCTGCTACTGTATCTTCCTCTGCAGTGAGATCATACTCCTTACCCCCATTCTACCCAGTATTGGCTTGTTTCTTCTTTTCTGATTGATCTTGAAGCATCCATAATGTCTTCAAAAGGGATAGTCCTGAACAAACATGGACACAAATCCAAGACATTGCATGCTTCATTCCTCATTAAAATATAAATACTCCTGAAAAAATACACAAACAATGGACTATATTTAAAATATAGGACAAATAAATCCATGATGCATATGCCTGTGGAAAGTGGGTAACCAGTGTGCACATGACCTGAAAAATAAAGCAGTAAGTTCTTGGAAATTTTTACTGTTTTCCTTGCACTGTCTGATAACGATAAAACTCTATCTCTTTTTTCTTTATTATTTTTTTAAATTTTTCATCAGTGCATATGGTAGAATTCTACTATAGGCTCCAGGGTTCCCATTTAACCTCAAAAATGAAGAGAAAGCAATTCAGTAGGTGGTTAAGAATATGTCATAGGCACAAACTCAGCTTTAGGCATTATGAATTTTCTGTGGAGAAAATGCACTTATTCATTCTGCTCTAAGACAAGATGGCTGAAACCCATTATCTCAAACTTTGAAAAAAAAAATCCCCTTTAGGATGTGAATAGCCTGTGAAATATTTCAGTCAAAAATGAAATTTTTGGTGAAAGTGAGGGTCCAGTTGAAACTGATAGAGTTTAGACTTGCAATCATCAAAGCTTTCTCTGATCCTTCCAGATAGAAAGGGGCATGGAGAGTTAATGGGTGATATTATCCTAATTATTATTGTATAGCATAAGAGGGGCAATCTATTTCTGTAGAATAATAGAGCTAGGATGAGATTCGACAGCATCTGTCACAATAAATGCAAATATATAGAGAATTGACAATGAGCCATGATCTCATAAGTGATTCTATTTTCCATCTGAATAATGACAATGCTGCATTTCAAGCTCACATGACAGATACCTTTGGAGGCTCTCTGGGGCCTGCATTGGAGACCCTTTTTAACTGCATTTGCAAAGGATGAATGTATTTGGATTTGAAGCTTTCTAAAACTCTTAATTTTCTTGACATTTTTCAAAGCTTAGCTTTCAAAAATCTTCTTTTCCACAGGCATTTATTAATTACTTTTCATATGCTCACCTCTATGCTAGCAGCTTAAGAAATACAGAAGACATGGTTTGTGCCCTAAAGGAGCTTACAATCTTATGGAGGGGACAAATTGATTATACAACTTCAGAGCAAGACAGGTCTCAAGTGCTCAACTGTGTTTGATATAGCAAGTACTATCTTTAAAAGATCACAGATTTAGGGACTCAGTAAAGAGTTCCTAAAAGAGGGAGACTTGAATGGTGTCATGTGGGATGGAAAAGGCTCAGACAGACAGAGGTGAGAATAGAGAGATAAAAGACTTGAACCAGCATTCACACAGAAAGATGGATAGTGCTAAAAGTCATGTGTGGTTGGAGCATGATTAGGGCCACTGCTAGGCTGGTTAATTACTTGAGGTAGCCTATCAGTACCTTTGTCAGTTACACAGGCCCTCATCTACATCTTGCTTTCCTTGTGATGCCAAATGTAATGCATTCAGGGCTTCCTTGTAAACTTGTGAATTAGACACCGTTCCATAATATGGCAGGTTACGAGAAAAATGAAGTAGGAACATCCTATCCCATGTACTGTGCAATCTCCTCATATTTCCAGAGTGGAGAGAGTTTTGGGATAGAGGGACCCTTTTTAGTATCAGATAACACATTGACATTACATGTCAGATCAACCACAGGCTCCTATTTCTATTCTAGGATGGTGAAATGTTAATTAAATATTAATTAAACCCTTCACTTGCCTGATCCTGTTAGTTCACAAATGTTTTCCTAGTTTCTCTATTTTCTATTGTGTTTTCTATTTGGTCTGTTCTGCCTAAAAATATATCAAGCAGATTTCTATGGTATCAGCCACCCTCAAAACAACTATGCATTGCTATCCCCAAATAAATAGACACTTTTGTTTGTTTTGTTTTACAGTTATTTATAATAGTGACAGTAATAAAAATAGCTCCAATTTTGTGGCTCTACCACTTGCAAAGCACTAATACAAACATATTAGTGTGCATTGGCTCATATAGTCTTATACTAAACAGAAGGGAGGATGTTGTCATGCCTGTTCACAGAAGGCAACTGTTTTTCCTAAGGTCACAAAGCTGGTAAGTGGTAGATATCAGACTCATGAACTGCAAAATGGGTGCTCTTTCTACAACATTGCCTCTTCACAGGAGAAACAAATGCAGCAATGATGAGGAAGTTAAAATAGTTCAAGGAGTTACCAAAAGTACTCAAAGCAAGTAACTACTCCTGATAATCAATAAATGACATGAACTATATTGAGTCAATTTCAATAGGATCTGAAGAACTATACACAGCCCAGAGCATAGGTCATCTTTGTGTGAAGTTATTGTAAATGTAACTCAGCATTACTCCCTAGCTAGAACTTACTCATTATTGCTCCCTTGCCCTTCAATTCAGTTTGAGAAAATTGGACTCATCTGAGATGAATTTCCTTGTGTCTATGGAGGGAGGAGATGGACAAAAATCTAAACCAATACCTACAACAAAAATTTTTGATGCTAAGGAAAGTGGAAGGGATGCTCAGCTTATAGAGGGCAGAGGGGGGCATTAAGTCATGATCCTGAGTTTTGGGTAGGAGTGGGGCTGTCTGAGATAGATGGCAACAGAACTGAATCTCCCAAAGGAACTAACTATATAAGAGACTAGATCAGACCTTTCAGAATTTACCTGGATGTTGGACACTCATCTAGGTTGCTGTTCTAAAAGTCAGCAGTCTATTTTTCTCTCAGAACCTGTCTCTTCCTTTTCTTAGGTTGAACCCTAGAAAACCACATCTATCCCAGATAAGCCCTCTTGGGTCTTCCCCTTGGCTGATTCCCTGGGAAAAGGAGATTAATTCCATATACGGGTCATAGAATTTGTTCTTTGAGCTCCAGGCTGTCAGGTGGAAACCTCTCATCACAGCTTTTATTTCTCTAAGCATAATTGTTTATTCTGACCCCATACTCACTTCTTACTTTTCTGACTCACTTCTCTCTGTCTTAAACTGTTTCAACAGCTTGTTTTTTAAAGACAGATGAGAATCTTAAATCAGTGTTCCAAAATTATATACTTACTTCAGATTTTCCATGGCCTGTTAATAGGTATCACATTAAAAAGTTCTATGAGTAAGCATGTTTGGGAAATGCTAGATTAATCAAATTTAAAACATGAATGAGAGGATCAACACCAATGTCTATGGAAGACTGAGAAGAATGGTTTAAGAGTTTGATTGTACCAGGATCGCTTCCTTTTCTTTAATAGAAAAAAAAAAACATTTTGAGCAACAAGTTACAATGTTAATCTATATTTAATCTGGGTGGTGAGTATAGGGATGTTTGTTTCATAATAACATGACTTGTAGCATGTTTAATATATTTCAGAACTAAAATAACTAAACCTGTTTCAGATATATTTTCTGCAGTACATTTATTGTTTTGTTTGCACTTTGAATTTCCTAGGAGGGGACTAAAAGCACTCTGTATTTCTTAATTAGTTGACCAAAAGCACTTGTAGAAAGAGTTATTACTCAAGTCTTTTGTTTGCACTAAAGACTTTCACTTTGTGAAATGCCATATTAGGAGACACCAGTATTTCCAATTTATTTTTTGATGCCTCTACTTTAGAGTTATTAGCTCTCAGGTCCTAAAGCTGGGATGATCATCTCAAAAGACTCTTCTACTGCTTATTGCTTAGGTTTCTACCAGAGTTAGCATATGATGTTCATTGTTTCCTATTTTAAATAGTTATCTCTCCCTTTTCCACTCAGAACCTGATGACTTTCTGAACACCTTCTGCTTTGCATTTATTTTCAGAGCTGAGATGATTGACATGTCCAAAATTTAATGACTAATCTCTCTTTCCTCAACTTCTTTCCTGTCTCCAGATAATTTTGAGTCCTTTGGTTGAAGACCTTTATACATGCTTCTAAGGAAGATGTTTCATAATCACGAAATATTTTAAGCATATAGAATTTACAATAAACTTAGTCTTCTAAAATTGAAGTAAAGAATTATATAGTTCTTTTCTGTTTCTTGATCTATATTGAAATTATATTTGTCATCAGCAGATAAGCTTTAAAGACACAGTTTGTCTTTGTCAAGAAAAGTATTTTTGCTAAAAAAAATGAAGATAAGTAAAATGTTTTGAAATATATTTTAGAAAAAAAAATTACTAATGCCAGGCAAAGTTACAATCACTGGTAAGAAATGGAGGAGAGGGGCAATGTACCTCTTATGCAGCAATATGAAATTAGAGTAGGGGTCTAGGTCTTGAAATGTGGACTAGAAACTGATAACTAGCTGAGTGGTTTTGAGAAACCACATTTCTTTGGCCTTGAATGTAATATTAAAAAGAAGTTAGCATTAAATCTACCCTGTGCACTTCACACTGTTGAATAAAGGAGAAAATATGTTAAAAAACCTTAAAATTTCTAAAAAATTAGTGACTTAGATAGATAATTAGTATTAATTTTTAAGGTTATTAAGTTGGATAGCTGTTGATCAAAGTCATTGGACTGAGTAGTTCCATCATAAAAGGCAGGATAACAAAATTTTGGTAAAAGACCTTTTCTTATTCACAATTTATTCAACAGAATTCTCAGCAGAGGGGAGATATAGGTAAGGGTCTAGTAACACAGGGAAGGTCAACATACTGTTTAGTAAAGTGCTTGAAAAGCCATGTTATACCATATGTACTGTGAGAATTCAGGGCAAAGACCGCTGTCTAAATCAGTCACCAAGTTAATTAAATCCTGATCTTCTGCATCTCCAAGTGCAAAAGCTTCTGAGTATAAGTGCCTGACAAAAATGATCCTTGTCTCTACCATTGGCTACCTCATTGTTGGGGGTGAGTAGAGTTTTTTTGGAGGGGGAATTTTGTTTGGGATTCTATGGAACCCAATAGAGAAAGAGAACCACATTCTTTCTCTCCATTGTAAGCTATGGCTGCAATTTCAGCAACAGTCACTACTGAGGCAATAGTTGGACCTTTATTTAGAGTGGGGAGCAATTAGCATTCAAGCAAATGGGCTCTGTTGGTCTGAGCAGCAATAGAACCAGTGGAAAATAACCACAGGATAAAAGTATCATCTCCTTTTAGATCAAATCTGTGCGCTTTATGAAGCATAGATTATGTTCCCATTCCTAATGTAAGCAAAGGGGAAGGAAGGAGATGGAAAAGTCTCAATCATTATCCTCAGCTTTGTCTAGGCCAAAATGAGGAGTTTCCCCTTGCAGAAATAGTACAATTAAAACATTTACATTAATATATAAACAAGACAATATGGTTCAGATAAGTGGTACAATAGGGCAAGAAAAGAGTACCCACCTGGGATAAATATAATCAAAGGAGGTTTGTAGAAGTGATGTAGAGGAAGTGATACCTAAGAATTTCTGTAAGGTAGTGTTACGGTTTGGACATGAAGTATCCCCCCAAAAGCCTCATGTATTGAAGGCTTTGTCCTCAAGGCAAGCTGAGTTTAGAGGCTAGGTTTGGGAAGTGATTGAATCATGAGAGCTCTGCCTTCATAAATGGATTGACCCTTCAATGAAATAAATTTGGAAGACTATTGGGAGATAGTCTATTTCTCTCTCTCTCTCTCTCTCTCTCTCTCTCTCTCTCTTTTCCCTGACCACCATGAGCAGAGTAACATTGCCTGCCAGAACTTCTACCATGTTGCTCTGCCTAACAATGAATGGCCCAGAAAAAAAAAAGAACAGAGAAATCCAGCTATGGGCTAAAATCTCTAAGTAAATTCTTCCTCCCTTGTTTCTTTAGGTATTTTGTCTTAGTGACAAAGTCTAATTAACTCAGGGATATTTTTCAAATAGAAAAGAAGAGAGGCATTTCACTATTAATGGAACATTTATAGTGGTTGAGCATTTTCATCATCTGTGCTAAACTTGGTAATTGAGGGACAGTCAACCTGATTTCAGAAAAAAGTAAACTGTTCAAATTACCCTACCATTTCAAAGAGGTGCACAGATGGCTTTAAAGCAAAATTACCTACTTCACAGTCTCTATTATCTGTTGGTTCATACTGTTTTACTTTGATCCATGTGAATCTGAGGTCTGGAAACCCATGACTAGCCTAGATTAACCTGGTCCATATTGTAACATTGTTTTTAATAGAAAGTGGCAATTTTCAGATAAAGAATTTCATATATTCCTATGAAGATTAAAGTTATTGAAGCATCTTTGGGATTTGTGGTGGTTTCATTTTCCCTGGCATGTATTTCTACCTTTACTTAAATTCATCTAAGCCATGGAGCTAGAGTAAGAAGTGTCAAGCTACTGACCGCAGGTCACATCTTTCTTCTTACATGTTTTTGGGGAATAAAGTTCTATTGGAAAACAGTCATGCAGAGTCATTTATATATTGTCTATGGCCACTTTCATTTTTTAATGGCAGAGCTTACTATTTGTAATAGAGACCCACTCCACAATCCATAGGTTGATATTGAGGCTCATCGGGTTTCTAAGTCAACAGAGACAAAACATCTGCCATACATAGAGTAGTTTGCCTTGCTCTTTGCAGAATATGCTATTGTGTTATTTACCAAAAATATCTGTACAGTGAAGAAAGGAAGAAGGGCTCAGGAATTTTAAGCAAATTTTTAATTTCAGAGTTTTGGTGTTGCCTGTTTATAGCGAGGAAATTTTAACAAATCAATATGTGCTAAGTCATTCTTTCATTAAACCAAAATCTTGTTTACCTATGGAAAAAACCTCCACAAATCCTTCAGTCTTTTTAGAGAAATGTCTCAGAAGAACCTCGCCTTCATGGTTCCCATAGGCCTTTCTTCACTCTCAACTTCTCCACAATTAAAACTGATTTCTTCTATGTCCAATTAAGTTAAGAAATGTCCTGGTACTTGGGAGACAAAGATCAAGGTAATCGAGTTTCGAAGCCAGCCTGGGCAAATAGTTCATGAAACCCTATCTTGAAAATACCCAACACAAAAACAGGGCTAGTGGAATGGCACAAGTGATAGAGTGCCTGCCTAGCAAGTGTGAAGTCCTGAATTCAAACCCCAGTACCTCTAAAAGAAAAAAACAGAAATGTCCCTGTAATTGTGCTTCTCTTAAGTTGTTTGGGCATCAGTTTTTCATTTAGAAAAGGATACAAAATGATGATTGTCAAAGTTGTTATGAATATAGTAAGTAAGGTCACAAATAAGTACTTGAAAGTTACTATAAATGATTTAAATACATGGGTATATTAGTATCCCGTATACAAATATGTGCCTTGACAAATGGATTATATATGAAATAATAATAGGAATGAGGATAAAAGGAAAGAAGGAAGGTAGAAATATATAGGAGAATGAAAAAAACAATTGTATAAATCTTAGAGAGGTTCATGCTAAAGGTAAATTTATGAATTGTGATGAAGTAATGGTTAAGAAGGAACAGGGGAGAGAGACATAGGCACTAGAACAATGCCACATGGATTTAGGGAGTCAGTTCTGAGCTAGCCAGGAGTTTGGAATTGTAACAGACTACTCACTGTGGGTTTGTCATAGCACCAAACCCAGTGAGGCATCCTGACTTAGATTATTGAAAACTATCATACTACTTAGGTGTTGCAGACTTCAAACATTTCTTAATATTTTCTCTTTTCAATCTCTGTTTTTCCTTCTATGCCCACAACTACCAAATATTATTTGGACCAGTATTGTTAGTCCCATAAGAAATTATCTTGGTAGCCTAAACTGATTTGGGGGCTGTGTATTTAATCTGAGGGTCATAGCCCAGCATCACCTTGAAACCTTTCTACCTGTCTCAATCTTGGCACAATTTTTCTCTCGTTTTCCCTCCCAGGAGTGTGTGCCTCACACAGACTTTTGTCCTCAGTTTGTCCTTTATGCAGAACTAGTCCTCAGTTGCTCCTTAAACTGGTTCCATTATATCTCTGTCAGTAATATCGCTTTACTTTTGAGGTAAGACATGTACTTTTAAAGGTAATAAAATTGTTTATTCTTGACAAGCTTATTATTCAAAAGCTTTTCTTTATAGACCAAGTTCCTTCCAATCATTCAGAATCAGTGAGATTTCACAGTATTACCTTGAGTGCCTGTTCTACCAGGATACCCACCAATATTTAAATCTCATTTAGGGAAGCAATTCAGAATCCTTTGAGTGTAATAAGTATAATAAAGATAAATAAATTCCATTCTTCCCATAGTTTACCTTATGGTCTATATGTTAATCACCCTAAAATGTCCATAAGCATATAGGGAAACAAGTACTTATTTAAAAATCAAAGCTGCTTGAATCCAGATGGTTCAAAGTATATCTTAATCTATCTTAAGCAAGTCCCCTAATTCTGCAGGAACAAATGGTGGAATGTTATTAAAATGTTAATTAGTTAAATTTAGTCCAAAAATTATAAAGAAAACAAAATTTCACCTACATGATTTTATTTTTACTAATGGGGGAAAGATATTCTGATATATAAAGAAATGAGGTTATTTGAGAGGAAGAAGAAATACATGATGTGAGTTTTAGATTAAAATATCCTGGAGTGCAAAGCAAGTTTGAACAAAAGTATTGGGGTGCATTTCCAACCTCTTAACATGATGCTATTTTCAAAATAAACTATTTTTAAACTTTAGTTTAGTTTCTTCATTATTCAAATGGAAATAAAGAGATAAAGCTGCCAGTTAATGACAGAGCTATTGGCTTTGCACAACTTAAATTTTGTTTTCTACTTTTCTGGCTATTGAAAATTGAAAAGGCCTTCAGAGTTTCCTGGCACTTTCAGATCATTCCTAAAGCCCTCCTTACATCAGGAGCTCTCCTCCTATCTTTCTAGCCTGACTCTCTGCCAAGAAAAGGCAGAACATTCTCCCTAACTTAAGTATCTCAAGTATAAATCTTTAGATTGTTATTGTTTATCTACAAAAGAGTCAATAAAAAAGCAAACATCAAAATATAATACAATTTATTAATGACAATCTTAAGGGTACACCACCATGCTGAGAACTTGAATTTTCCTCAAGTTGTTCTATTACTCTTAATAAGTTGCCTTTGTGTTTATAATTATTTTAACTGCTTCATTTTAACCATATGTTTGTACTTGATTTAGTTAAACAGGAAAGAAACATTGAAATTCATTTACTGGGTTGAAATGCATAGTTACCAAAATGTTTTGGTAATGGGGAATCATTGAGGAGTTTTGAGCAAGGGTTTGATGTTATTAGACTACATGGTAATCTATATTAGTGCATAGGTGATCTGTATTAACTAGCCCATTATGACAACAGTGGGGTTTTCAGAGGTGCTGGTTTTGATCAGGGTGTCACTTCTAGGGCCAGTCAACTTACACTACATAAAATAGTGCTGACTGTCCCTTTTACATGGCATGAGCCTCCTGGACATCCTAGAGCCTTCTTGAGTACCTAATACCCAGTCCAAATGAAAGTCAGAACAAAAGAGAGAACCACAGGGAAAGACACCAAGCCAGTAGATGTCATTGGTAGAATTCACATTGCTTCTGACTTAAAGTAACTGCTCCATGATAGACTCACCTAAGTTGGTGAGCAGTGGCTGTGGAACTTGACTATGGTTCCTCCAGTAGAGGTATTAGCAAGCAAATAAATCTGATTTTTATTCATCACAATGAAGTACATTTGATTCTTAGTTGTTAGGCATTAAATAAGGGAAGACAGATGCAATGCAGTGTTCTTTTATGCTTTCTATTATGTTCACAATTATTAGGATACATTTGGAAAACTACACCGGATTTGAACAGCACATCAGTTCCACAGGGTATTGGACTTTGGGGAAAAGGGAAGGGGAGAAAAGTCTTTCTCTTTTCTTCCTGTATATGATACATAAAATATTTCTCCAATGATTTTAGTAACTGAAAACATATCCCTGGATATCTGTGGACAGTGTTTTCTAGAGCCCATATATAAAAGAAAGGCCAGTTTATATTCTACTGAACAAAAGGCTGACTTGAATCATGTTTATCATTCATGTGGAGAATCTAAGCAAAGGTTACACTTAGACAGAATGAAGAGATGGGTCTCTGCCTTCTAGTAGTGATGGCACCCAACTCAACATCCTAATTTAGAATGTGAGGTAATCAAAAAGACAGAGGTAACATTAGAGAGACAGTAAATCTTGGAAAGGTGGACAGAAGAAGCAAATTCGGAGAAGGTATTTAAAGAAGAAGGACAGATTTGTCTCTATTTGTAGACAGACTAGGCAAAGCAGATGGTTGCTACTGAAGTGTGAATTTAGGCAGGCTTTACTGCCCCAAATTATCTCTAATTCTGGACAATCATTGTATCAGAAATTCTGATCACCAGAACTTCCAAGTTCCTAAGTTCTATAATTGAATGCAAAGGCTAACTAGAAAGTGTGCAGCCTAAACCTATTGTATAAAGACTGCTGTTCACTCATCCATAGGCCATTTTTCCCTTTATTCCTAATAATGTGTCAGTACTATTCAAGTATTGGATGACTATTATTGGATCTCTTCAAATCATTTATGGGTGTGGATAGTTTTCAGTTCTGAACAAAGAGATCTGAAAAAGATTCTGCTAGACAGATGTCTTCAGAAAGATTTTTCTTCTCTGTTAAGGGAGAGACATGCAAGCTGACACACTTGCCCAATTGATGACTTTGTATGAGGTCTTGAGAGGAAACTGCAGCGCCTGTCTTGTGACTATCAAAGGAAGGGCAAGAGATAGGCAATGTTCCTATTCAAAGCTCTGACATTCAAATAGCTGTCATCAACCTCTGGACCTGCTGCTGTGTAAGAAGGTGAAACTGCATTTGTTTAAGCCACTGATGGTTCACTGTTCTGTTAGACATCTTAATTAATGTACACACTGCTGCAATTTATACTAACACCTTAGCAATTACTATCTTTGAATCTACCTCCAGCTGAGAGCAGGAGACACTGTGTTTAAGTGACCGCTCTTTCATTTGATGTCCTTTAGCATCAGTAGTCTCACTAAGTTGGTACTACTTTGACCATGCCTTGCTTTATTATCTTTTCCTATATGCAGATAGTACAGATGTAAAGATAGAAATCAGGTTCAAGAAATTCATAATATCATATGAGTTTCAAGGTAAGCAAACAGGTAGCCATCTATAAATAAAATATTCCCTTAGAAAATGATAGACAAAATAAAGTTTTAAGATTTGACCTCAATTGGCTTTAGTTTCACTATCCTGAAAGTCTAGAATATGACCCCATTTTCTAAACTTATGTCTTTGTTGATTAAATAAATAATAGAATTCCAGTGTTTCCTATTCCAGTTTTATAATCTCCTCTCTCTGATGCTTCTTATATTTTCAGAAATATGACATTTATACTTTAAAATGGCTGAGGATGCCCAATTTCCCAAGTGGCCCTGAAGTATGTCACTATTGCTTCCTTCTGTTGGCCCAGTCTTACTGCTTACTTTGCCCATATCCCTAGACAGTGTACAGGATGAGAGCCTAACAGTAGGGGATTTAGAGTCCAATCTGGCTTGCAGAAATCACCTTTCTTAGGCCTGGATATTTGTCACCACCTGATTGATTATTATTACAAAACTTCTTTTGTAATAATGGCTAGCCAAACAGGTGGCAATGAACACATTTAAAGGATAACTGATTGACTCTTACAGCCTTGGTCCCACACAGATGACAATACTAGCCTAGCTTGAGCTGAATATGCCCTTTGACACTATGCATAAAACTACCTGCTGCCCTTATTGGAGTTAGCATCTGTAACCTGGAGGCTCCTGTAATCCTGCCCTTTACTTCTCCAGGATCTGTATTGTAAGGATACTCATGTTCTTTCTTGTGTCCCACTTTTCTCACCACCAATTACCACATAAATGTCCAATAAATCATACTAAGGACTATATCAATCATATTACTTGGTCAGTTATCTTCAGTGAATTCTTACTGTCTATGAGATACAATCTTTATTTTTATCCGCCTGGAATTTGTGACTTTTAGAATTCCAAATACTACCTTTTGTAATTTCCATGAATATTTTCTAGATTTTAGTCCCCATAAAGCAGCTTGCTTTTTATTAAATTTATTAGGATTTTTTCCAATGATGTAGCCATGACTGGCTGCATCATCCATCCCCCAAATAAGGCTTTCTAGACAGAGCAGAGCAAACTCCCAAGGCTTATATGAAAACACTTTGAAAGTAGGGAAGGAGGTTGGTTTGGGGTCACATATGTAGGTGATTTTTACTGTTTGGCTTTTCTACTGAGTCCAAAGAAAACATCAACTTGACTTTCTTATCAGTCTTCCCAGATATGCAACACAGAGACAAAAGAGAGAGGCAGGGCTTGAAAACTCTTAACTGTCAAACATGGAGTAAAAACTACGTCTCATACCTAGTTTGGCCCTGTGTTTGTAGATTTCCTTTTTTTTAAGAAGATCTTATTCTGTCTGACCACAATTTAAGACTCAGTCATTTCTTTTTTCTGTGTTTGTGGGATACTGTGGTTTGAACTCAGGGCTTTCTGCTTGGTAGGCAAGTGCTTTACCACTTGAACCGCTCCCAACCCCTTTTTGCTGTGGTTATTTTTGGAGACAGGGCCTTGCAATTTTGCCCAGGGTGATTTGGACTACAATTCTGTGTCTTCCTGTCATTGCTGAACTAACAGTTGCACCACCACATCTAGATGTTATTTTTTCTATTCAGATGAGATTTGCAGACTTTTTTGCCAGGGCTTCCCTGAACCATGATCCTCCAGATTGCTTGCCAAGTAGCTAGGATACAGGCATGGACAACTATTGCTCTGCTTTAGACTTAGTCACCTTTAAAGAAAAACATTACAGGAGTGCTAAGGGAGCCTATAGTATAAGATGCTTGTATCACTTGATCTGTTTCACACTATTTTTAAGTTTAGATATAGAACAGAGAAAGTCTCAAACATCATAGAGAAAATATTTTTAAACGCTGGTGAACCCGATCCACATAATGAACTTCAGCAAATGAAACACTTTGTGCCTTCCTTGTGTTTGGCCCAAAAATGGGCTTACTGTAGTCATTGAAGCCAAACTTTTAGTGGTCCTACTTTCATGAGAGACTTCTAAGATACTCCTTCTAATTTTGTATTCTTTGTATTAGAGGGCTTTACTCTGCAATTATGCAAGCTTTTGGATCCACAATATTCAAGTCATAAGGGAAGAAGAATGTGAGGAAACGATAGCTTACTTTTCCACTTGTCAAGTGATATGCAAATATGCATACATAAAATAGACTATGTTCATTGCCATGAAAAGGTTAAAGGAAGTGAATGGCATATGAACCTAATAGGGCTACTTCACTTAGGCGCCATCTTGACTTCATAGAGGAAATGACATTGACGTTTTAAACATGAAAATATTGTAAAATGCAGAATTATCAACATGAGATGTTCTAGACAAGGGTAATAGCAAATAATGTTCAAGAATCACTGTTCAGTAGAGGATGTAGTTTAAAAGAAAGGTTAGAGCACACTTATAGAAAGCTTTTTTGTCACTTTATTACATGTTGATTAAAATGAAAAAATAACACTATAAATAATTCAAAGACATATAAAAGTGTAAAGAGCAGTATCAGGCAGCATCCCTATGTCTTTTCTGTCCTCAGTGGAAACCTCCAAGGAAAAGGTAGATCCAAGTGTGGTTTTAACCTTCTGAATTACTCTGTTTTCCTAATGTTTTGTTCATGGATTTCATTACAGCTATCTGATATCTTTAAGCAGAAAGCATTTTTTTCAGCTTTTCTAATGGCCCTATTGTAAGGGTTTAGTTGAATAACTGAAAGCAAAAGTCTTAGAGATTTAATTTTTATATGAAAAACTAAAATTCCACATATACTTCATCTAAAATTATACCTCAGAAAATAATCAAAGCAGATGGAGCAACATGGTAACTGATTGTATAATTAGAAATTATATGGTTTTAATTCTGGTACAAATTTTTAATAACTGTGAGTCCTTATGGAAATTGTTTCTCAGAAATGAAAGTACTGTGATGAAAGTGATGTCTGCATTTGTACATAGTGGTAGTTTTTTAACTAGAAATTATATGCACTGAATATTTGCTATAGGCTGGGCAGCATTAAGCACTTTTCATTGCATTATCTCAAGTATTTTTTGCAAACTTTCCGAGATAAGTAATGTTTCTAATTTAACATTTTGGACAAAGGATCTTGTACAAAGATGCTTGCTAATTACCAAACAAGCAAAAGCAAAGTCAGTTTACAAATAAGTCCAGCTACAACTTTCCACCACTGTGCTAGGCTACCTCATCATACCAATTTTCACACAAGATAATTTTTATCTTCAAGCCACACACTTATAATCAGTCTCTTTTGCCATGCTATCCCATTTTTCACCAAATAATAAACTGTGCACAAAATTCTACTCTTCAGGTGACTATCATGACTAACGTTCTAAACTTGCTTTTTGACAATCTTCATGAAATTATTGCATGATTTAATCAATCTCCCAAGAAATTTTAAAAGATAAAAAATCACCAATATATATTTTAAAAAATGTAAGTGGCTAATGGACTGATTTGTAGTCCATTTTTGCTATTTATCATTTTGAATCATCCCTCATACCAAGCCAAATATCCTTAAAATGAAACTCTAGTTGTATTGGTTTTTTCCTGCCTTCCTCAATATAAGCTAGATTTTTTTTTACTTTTTATTTTTTAACCTTAAAACTGACATTAGCTGGGACTAACTCAGTTTTGTATCTTTATGGACAAATCCATATTAATAACAACATCAATACTGTATTAAACCTGAACTATGGGAATAATTTGTAATCGTGCCAAAATTAATAGCATTGTGTATTACCCAGAGAGCCTCTCAGGGAGGAAAGTAAAATGGTTATTAACTTGGGTTATTATTGCAGCATTATGGACATTTAAATAGGCTATAATTCTAGAAATTTAAAGGTCAGTTTGATTTATTCAATTTTGTTCGTCATATGTTTGGAAAACTAATTAAAATCACAAACAACATGGCTATAACATTTTGGATGGTGAGTCAGAAGCCTGTATTTTCAGATGCAATAGGTAACTATTTCCTGAGCATAGTGAACACTTTATAGGAGAAAGGAATACCTTTTTCCAGTTTCATAGCCAGGTTTAAGAAGACAAGCTTTGAAGACATCTTTTTCTGGATACACAAGCATTCTTGTCATGGATCACTTGTATCAAAGCACTGTACCCCAAATCCTACCATGACTATGGGACCAGTTTTGGTAAGAATAAGGTGTTGAATTTTTAAATAAAGATCCAAAATGATTTTCCAGACCAAAAGTCTTCTCTACTTTGCTTACAACATTGATTCTCACAGAAATGCATCCCTTTGTTGTAAGTAATTTCAGACTAGAGGAAACTGATAAAGCAAATGCCCCTTGAATGGTACTGTTTTGACTACTGTTTATAGGAGAAAGAAACAGTGTAGGACATTGAAGCTTGAAAATGGAAGGAATAAAAATGGATGAAGAAATCCAAAGTGAGAAGATAAAATACACACACATACATATACACACATAGTGAATTGACTGTAATAGAGTTAACTGGAAGTGTGAAATCAGTATTTTTCCAACTGTTATTAAACTGGAACATTACATGTGCCTCTTTTTTCATGTAGTATCTACTTTTGGTTTGAGAGAGAACAATTCAAACATGACTGTTATTGATGGCATAAAGAAATATGGGAGATGAAATACCAGTATGATTAAAGTGTAATACATAAAGAAAATGTGAACCAGGTCTTTGGACCATCCTAATGGATTTGACTGGAAGGAAATGAAATAATAGATTTGAGACCAACATTCAAGGTACCCTCAACATTTAGCTGTCTTACATGCCTATAATTATCGAGCTATATCTTACAGCCAAATAGCTTCCTAGAAGTCCTTAAATTATTTGGATGACAACTTTATGATCCCCAAAGCAGAAACTTCAGCCATATGAATGCCTACTTTAGGTTGACTGCTTAGTAATAAGAAGGGACTGATGAAGGGTGGGAAAGAAGAAGGGATGAAGATATGGATGGGATCATTGGTATATTAACCAGATTGGAGATTGTCAGTGTTCACTATAGGCAAAGAATCTCCAGATTTATTCTCATTGAAAATAGACTCATGACTGTTTCCTTAGGAGCTAATTTGTGTTCTATTTGGTATGATGGAAAGATCCCTATGTATGTAAGAAAACTGCCTTTTAATCTACTTATACTTTAATGCATCTAGCATTTGAGAAGAAGGGATAGTGTAAAAGAAGATGATATAGTTCTTTAGGCTTATATCTAATACAGAAAAAAGGCTGGGTGTGGTGGCTAACATGGTAGAGCACTACAAAAGTGAACTAAAATAAAGTTTGTTGCAGCACTATTTATAATGTCCAAGCTATGGAATCAGCCTAGGTATCCATCACAGATAAAGAAAATGTGACATATATAATGCAGTTATTATTCAGTCATAATGAAGAATAAAATTATGTCATTTGCAGGAAAATGGATAGAAGAGGAAGTCATTATGTTAAGCAAATTAATCCTAGTTCAGAAAGACAAATACCACAGGTTTATGGCATATGTGAATGCAGATCTAAAAGAGAAGACACAAGGGAAACTTTTTGGGGAGACCTGTGAGAGGGATGGGGTGGGGAAAGAGGGTGAGAGAGAATATTTAAGGCTGTCAGAGAGAAAAAACCCAAATAACATATAAAGATAAACCCATTAAAATCACAGCAGATTTCTCAATGGAAACCTTAAAACAAGAAGGGCATGGAGTAAGGTATTTTGGGCACTAAATGAAAATAACATCAACTCTAGGATACTCTCCCAAGCAAAAATATTATTCAAAATAGATGCAACAATGAAAACCTTCCACGATAAGCAGAAACTAAAACAATATATGACCACCAAGCCACCACTACCAAAGATTCTCCAAGGAATTCTGCACACAGAAGATGAAAGCAAACAAAACTACAAGAGGATGGGAAATATCAAACCAAAGGAGAAGAAAAGACAAGGAATCAGAGACTAGCATTGATTCAGCAACACACAATCAAACCTTTAAATAATAAAAATAACTAAATGGCAGGAATCACCACATACCTATCAATATTAACACAGAATATCAATGGACTCAACTCTCCCATAAAAAAGACACTGTTTGGAAAACTGGATTAAAAAGGAAGATCCAACAACCTGTTGTTTACAGGAGACCCATCTCATTGACAGAAACAAGCACTGGCTTAAGGTGAAAGGCTGGAAGAAGATTTACCAAGCCAATGATCCCTGAAAACAGGCAGAAATTGCAATACTTATATCAGAAAAAGTAAACTTCAAACTTAATTGATCAAATGAGATAAAGAAGGATACTTCATACTAGTAGAGGGGAAAATACATGAAAAGGAAATAACAATTATCAACCTATATGCACCCAATGTCAGTGCACCCAATTTCATCAACAATACTTTAAAGGACTTAAAAGCACATATAAACTCTAAAACAGTGCTAGTGGGAGACTTTAATACCCCCCATCACCAATATATAATAGGTCATCCAAACAAAAATCAATAAAGAAATTCTAGAACTAAATCACACCATAGATCAAATGGACCCAGCTGATGCCTACAGAATATTTCATCCAACATCCATACAACATACATTCTTCTTGGCAGCCCATGGAACTTTTGCCAAAATCAATCATTTCTTAGGGCACAAAGCAAACCTCAGCAGATATATGAAAATAGAAATAATTCCCTGCTTTCTATCTGATCACAATGCATTAAAACTAGAACTCAACAATAAAAACAACAACAGAAAATATGCAAACAATTGGAAGCTAAACAACGCATTGCTCAATGTTTAGTGGGTCATTGATGAAATAAAAGAGGAAATTAAAAGGTTCCTGGAAGTTAATGAAAATGAAAACATGACCTACCAGAACCTATGGGACACAGCAAAAGCAGTCCTAAGAGGAAAGTTTATAGCCATGAGTGCAAATATTAAAAGAACACAAAGATCTCAAATCAATGACCTAATGCTTCATCTCAAACTCCTGGGAAAACAAGAACAAGTAAAACCCAAATCAAGCAGAAGGAGAGAAATAATAAAAATAAGGGCAAAAATTATTGAAATAGCAACAAAAAAAAATACAAAAGAATCAGTGAAACAAAAAGTTGGTTCTTTAAAAAAATAAACAAGATTGACAGACCCCTGGAAAATCTGACTAAGATGAGGAGGGAAAAGACCCAAATCAGTAAAATCAGAAACACAAAAGAGGAGATAACAACAAACACCAAGGAAATACAGGTAATCCTCAGAGACTACTTTGAGAACGAATTTTCCAAAAAATTTGAAAATCTTGAAGAAATGGACAAATTTCTAGATACTTATGAGCATCCAAACCTGAGCCAAGAGGATATTAACCACCTAAACAGATCTATAACACAAAATGAAATTGAAGCAGCAATAAAGAGTCTCCCAAAAAAGAAAAGTCCAGGACCTGATGGATTCTTTGATGAATTCTATCAGACCTTTCAAGAAGAGCTAATACCAACTCTTCTTAAACTTTTCCATGAAATAGAAAAGGAAAGAATACTGCTTAATTCATTCTGTGAAGCTAGTATCGCACTCATCCCAAAACCAGACAAAGACACAACTAAAAAGGAGAACTATAGGCCAATCTCCTTAATGAACATTGATGCAAAATTCCTCAATAAAATAATGCAAACCAAATCCATAAACATATCAGAAAGATCATTCACCATGACCAAGTTGGCTTCATCCCAAGGATGCAGGGGTGGTTTAACGTATGCAAATCAATAAATATAATACAGCACATTAATAGAAACAAAGACAAAAACCACTTGATCATCTCAATAGATGCAGAAAAAACCTTTGATAAAATTCAATACCACTTCATGATAAAATCTCTAAGAAAACTAGGAATAGAAGGAATGCACCTCAACATTACAAAGGCTATGTATGACAAACCTATAGCAAACATCATACTTGATGGAGAAAAACTGAAACCATTTTCCCTAAAGTCAGGAACAAGACAAGAATGCCTACTCTCCCTACTCCTATTCAACATAGTACTGGAATTCCTAACCAGAACAATGAGGCATGAAGAAGATATTACAGGAATACAAATAGGACAAAAAAATAGTCACAGTATCCCTATTTGCAGACAACATGAGCCTATACCTCAAAGATCCAAAGAACTCTACCCAAAAACTCCTAGACACCACAGCTTCAGCAGTGTGGCAGGATACAAAATCAACTTACAAAAATCATTAGCTTTTTTATACGCCAACAATGAACAAATTGAGAAAGAATATATGAAAACAATTACATTTACAATAGCCTCAAAAAAAATCAAATACCTAGGAGTAAACTTAACAAAGGATGTGAAAGACCTCTATAAGGACAACTACAAACCTCTGAAGAAAGAGACTGAGGAAGACTACAGAAGGTGGAAAGATCTCCCATGCTCATGGATTGGTAGAATCAACATAGTAAAAATGGCTTTACTACCAAAACCAATCTACATGTTCAATTCAGTTCCCTTCAAAATCCCAATGACATTCATCACAGAGATTGAAAACTCTACCCTAAAGTTCATTTGCTCATTGCAAAGAGACCACAAATAGCCAAGGCAATACTCAGCAAAAAGAGCAATGCTGGAGGTATCACAATATGTGACTTCAAACTATATTACAGAGCCATAGCAATAAAAACAGCATGGTACTGGTACAAAAACAGATGAAGACCAGTGGAACAGAATAGAGGGCATGGATATGAACCCACACAGCTATGCCCACTTGATTTTGACAAAGGTGTCAAAAACATACGATATAGAAACAATAACCTCTTCAACAAATGTTGCTGGGAAAAGTGGTTATCTGCCTGCAGAAAACTGAAACTAGACCTATGTCTATCACCCTGTACTAGTGTCAACTCAAAGTGGATTAAGGACCTCAATATCTGACCTGAAACTCTGAATTTATTACAGGAAACAACAGGAAATACTCTGGAAGCAACCAGTATAGGCAAGAACTTCCTCAATAGAACTCTAGCAGCCCAGCAACTAAGAGAAAGGATGGACAAATGGGACTACATGAAATTAAAAAGCTTCTGGACAATGAAAGAAATGGTCTCTAAATTGAAGAGATGACCCACAGAGTGGGAGAAAATATTCGCTGGCTATACATCAGACAAAGGGCTGATAACCAGAATATACAGGGAACTGAAAAAAACTAAACTCTCCTCAATGAACCAATAAAGAAATGGGCAACTGAACTAAACAGAACTTTTTCAAAAGAAGAAATCCAAATGGCCAAAAAACACATGAAAAAATGCTCACCATCCCTGGCCATAAAGGAAATACAAATCAAAGCCACACTAAGATTCCACCTCACTCCTGTTAGAATAGCTATCATAAAAAACACCAGCAACAAATGTTGGTGGGCTGCAGGGAAAAAGGAACCTTCTACACTGCTAGTGGGCTGTAAGCTAGTACAACCACTTTGGAAAACAGTATGGGGCTTCTTTAAAAACTAAACATAGATCTGGTATATGATCCAGCAATATCACTCCTAGGATATACCCAAAAGAATACCACTCAGGTTATTCCAAAGGCACCTGCACACCCATGTTTATTGCAGCGCTATTCACAATAGCCAAGTTATGAAAACAGCCAAGATGCCCCACTACTGATGAATGGATTAAGAAAATGTGTTTATACACAATGGCAGTTTACTCAGCAACAAAGAAGAATGAAATTTTTTCATTCACAAGTAAATGGATGGAGCTGGAGAACTTCATCTTACACAAAGTTAGCCAGGCTCAGAAGGCCAGAAGTCACATGTTCTCCCTCATATGCAGACTTTAGACCTAAAACAAATGCACTAATATTATTGGAGATGGGTTACATGCTAAGGGGAGAACATGTACAGGAGGAAATGCTAAGAGAAGAAGCATACAGGAGGAATAGGGAAAGGTAGGAAATCCAAAACTTGAAAGTGTTTGTTGTGCCCACCATAGAGGAGTGAATAAAGCAGCTCAACAATTAAAAAATGCATCCTTAAACAAAAATAATAATAATAGTAATAATAAAAATTAGTATAGAGGGAATTCAGGCATTGTGGCACAAGTCTATCTACTCTTGAAATGAAGATAGGAGGAGTGTGGTTCAAGGCCAGCTTGGGTAAAAAGTTAGTGAGAACCCAATCGGAATCAATAGCCAGATGTGGCACTTGTCTGTGATTTCAATTACATTGGAGAATGTAGGTAGGTGGATTATAGTATGAGGCCAGCCTATGGCAAAAAGTGCAAGATCCTACTTTAAAAAATGACTGAACTAAAAAATAAATAAAATTTAAAAATGGGTGGGGCATTGCTCAAGTGATAGAATGCTCTCCTAGCAAGTGGGAAGCCCTGAGTTCAATCCTCAGTATTACAAATTTAAAAAAGGAATAGAAGGGATGAATATGATCAAAGAAGTTCAAAGTACATTATATGTACATGTGGAAAAATCACAATGAAATCCCTCAATTGGTAAAATTAATAAATGCTAATAATAACTTTTTGATAAAGCTTATGATATAAGGTACTCATGTCAGGTGTGGAAAGTACAAGAATAGCAGGAATTACAAAAGGTTGACACGCCAAAAGACTGAAGGAAAAAGAAATTGATTATCAGGAGAAGGATGAGGTCACTTTGAAATATGACTTACCAGATAGGAATGCAAAATGAAAAAATTTAAAATGGGTATGGATGGACAATCAGGATTAAAGCAACTCAAAAGGAAAGCTCCCTGGAAAGCTATTTTGCATTGGCAATTTGAGAGATTCCATGCCACCGGAATTCAGCTCTATATTTCTAATTCACAAGATGATAAATATCATGTTATCCTGTCTAGTATAACATAGAACTCCATGTTACTTAGAAAAGGTGACTCTTATAGATATGACAGCCTTCAGTTTATCTGTTAATATTACATGCTTTCAGGTCACATGGCTTAGATTTCAGTGTAGCTAATCAGAATTTACACATATTAGGACTGGTTCTGAGAATACAGGAAACACTGTCATCTAAACATTGACTGTCAATGAAACAGATTTAAGGTGTATGCGTGTTTTGGAAAGTTGTATCAAGTTGTATTGGGAAGCATGCTACCCTAAACTTACTGCTTACTGTGTTTGACTTTTCAGTTTATGAAACATTTTGGTACTTGAGTAGCTTGTTTAACAAAAATAAACATTATCACCTTCTCATTCTTGACTTGCTCTGTGGTAAAGCAATTACATTATTCCAACCAACACATAACTTCACAAAAGTAGTTGTTAAAAATACCTGTTACATGAATAAATTTCATTTTAAGCCAATGCCGTTCCTATGAATTGAAGCATCCCTCCATAAGTATGAATTGAGTACTCGAGAAAGTGAACAAAATTGAAAAGTTTATGAATTCTTCCTACCACAGGTCTTCTTATTTTGTAATCAAGGACTTTTTCATTTTATGACAAAGTTATTAGGTCATTAGCAGTATCGAGGACTTCTGTGTCTAGGTCACAGATTGAGGACATACTAAAGACTGTTAAATGTAGTTTTCCTCAAAGTGATAGTAGATATATAAAATAAATAAATGGATATTTATCCCCATGAAAAACAAGAAGGGAGGACTTTCTGTAAAGGATAAAATATAAAACACCACATGAAGGAGAGCCCGAGCTAAGGCCATGCTTGTGAAGTACTGCTATAAAGGTTGAGAGGTACACAGAACATATCTTAGGCCACAAGTGATGACAGCAAGGAAGGGATGGGCTGATATAGACACAGGACAGGCTGATTAGGTGGGATATCTTAGGAAACAACCTGGCTTGTCAAACAGAGTATTCATCCAACTTGAGGCTAGGAATATGCTTCAGAAAGATTTACCTTCACTTAGGACCAGCATGTAGGATCTTGGATGAAGATAAAGGCAATTCTTTGAGTGACTGGTGATGTCTGAGTGAAGTGGAAAGCATTCTTGCTTAGAACACTCACTGGTGTGAAACCTTCCTGGTCTGACTATTTCACTGCTACAGTTGGTATATCATTGACTCTCAGAGTTGAATTTTTCATATATAGCAGTGTTCCAACTTCCACAAACTAGACTAGACAAATAGATGCAACATGTTTTCATTCTGATCCATTTTAAGCCAGCTCTATCTTCCCCAGTGTCCCTAGAACCTTACTAAAGTAAAATGGACTATAGTCTCCCCTACCCTATGAATTTTTGTTGAGTTCTGTCATTAGAAAAAACTGGTAGAAGTTGGGCTTGGGTGGCTCATACCTGCAATACTAGCTACATGTAAGGCTGAGATCCACAATAAAACTATTCAATGCCAGCCTGACAAATAGTTCAAGGAACCTTCCTCTCCAAAATAATCAGAGCAAAATGGACTGGAGGTATGGTTCAAGTGGTACAGCAACTGCTTTGCAAGTGTGGAGCCCTGAGTATTAGAAGGGAAAGAGATTGGAGCTTTAAATAAGTAGAGATTTATTTTTCTCTAATCTCTTTATTTTGATTATTCTTCTAAGGTTCTTGTGAATGAAACTTCTTCAACTTTTAATTTCTCTCTTTAATCTTACAGATCTACGAAGATATCCTACTCTCTGGAGCTTGGTTGTCTCACCATCTATAGGTAATATTTAGCTTTGCCTATACTTTGTATATATTCCAGATGTTATATACCATCTGGAATATAACATCTTCCCTACAGGTACTCTGATGCATAGAATTATTGGGATCAGGAATTCTATCATTGTTCATTCTCTAAAAGATGAATTCTGGTATAGACTGTATCTTCCTTTTGAATAATGTAGAAAATTTCTGTGAGGGTACTGGTAATCCATAATTACAGTGATTAAAATGATCACTGCTGATGACATGGAGAAAATTGCAGGTGGAAGGTCAGTTAAAGGAAGATCGAGTGGGTGAGATAATTAATTGCTATGGTTTTAATGGTGATTGCATAGGATTAGATGATGGGGTATCTGCTTCACCTGCACTGAAGAGCCTACCAAATGAATAAGAAATTAAGGATTTAATCTCATAATTCAAGGTATGGATAAATAAATCAGAGGTCTGCAGCATGGCCTTAAGCTAATTGCTTCTGTTTTGAGTTGCCTAGAGGGCATGAATGAAGACCAGATAAAAGAGTCTGAGTACACATATTTCAGAATTACAATAGATCCCACACAAGGTTTGTATTGTAAAGTGAAGGTATTGGCTGAGAAAGGTATGGAATCTTGGTTGAAGACATTTGGGAAGACAAAGATGAATCTGAGAATTTTGAATCCTCACATCCCTGTGGAATAAGTTCTTATCATCTGAGTGATTCAGCCTTCCTTTGTAGAATAAAGGAAATTTTAAAATAGTTGTTGAAATCACCAGAAATAGTTGACTTGCATGTGGATGTCTTTTCTTCTCACAGCCCTCCTGTATCACCTTCCATTACTCTGGCACTGCAACAAGGAGAATTTCAAACACAGAAGTCAAAGAAAGCCCAAAGAAGAAGTAATAAATGTACCAAAATAAGTTTCAGTATCTTGCCGAATTGGATTCCAGAGGGGAAGATCAGGTCAGTATATTCAGATGGGGCAAACCCTTAAGATTTCATGTTTGCTATATTAGTTCAAGCACTGGGAGTGTTGTTACGTGCTGCTGAGTTGGACTTAAAGTCTGAATTCATTAACAACCTACGGTAATTAAAGTTGAGGTGTGGCACTTGAGGAAGACAAGTCTGAGGGCTTATGGACAGGGATGTTGAGATAGAACTTGTCATCTCGCCTTTGTGGTAGTGTCTCCAATCAGTTTTTCATTGATTCTGAATTGTTCATCTTGCTTTTATTTCACATTTTCTGCTTGAGTATGGACCAGTAAGTGTCTTGACAGGAAACACAGGGCATTGTCAACAAAAGATGACAATGGAAAAGAGCTAATGAAGAGGCATGTGGGAAAAATTGAAGAAACCAGTAAAGAATGGTGAGAAACCAGAAAGAACAGGAAGTAATGAATACACTAGGTCTAAAAAGAAATTAAGAGAAAATGATTTGCTAAGCATCTGAGGATGAGGGAAGTCAGGCGATACAACTACAGAGGGGCACAGATAGGACGAATGGCAGTAAACCAAGGAGCAGTCCTCCCACTCCCCACTTACATGATGGTCTTTTGATAAACCTTAATAGAATCAGGCAGGGGTTCAGGAAACCTGAGTGAGGTCAAAGAGATGAGCTTCCTGAGACACCAAGGAGCATACAGTAAGGTGAAGACTGGATTTGAGAAAATAGAGAATAAACATAATTATTCACCACCGTACCTACTCAGATCTTAGATATTTTTTAGTAGTTAATTCATACCATGTTTTCTGACAATTTGAAAACAATAATCAAGTCAGGTTTTTGGTCTAATAAAAATATATACACCTGATATTAAAACACCCTTCTATAAGCACATACACACATACACATGCTAACAAAAATACTGACACATTCTTAAGCAACAATTATTATGAACTAAATGCAAATGGTAATTGCAAAGTATTCATAAATAATGATGTAATTCCAATATGTTCAAACCTATGTGAAGCAGGTGAAATGATACCCGAGGAAAACTTAAAGATCAAAATTAATTTATTAGAAAGAAAATGATGAAATGGGGGAAAATAAAATGTCATTATTTTTAGATAAGGTGTTTATCACTCTGAAAAAGCAATTAACTTAGTAGCTATAACTATTTTTAAGTAAGTCCAGCAGTGTTCATATATATGTATATACATTTGCATATATATGATAAACTTTAAATACCAGTAAAAATTTAACAGCACCAGCAGTAGCTAAACAGAAGCCATAAGTAAAATACAAAATGCAATTCACAGCAGCAACTAAGAATTAAACTGAATAACATAAAAAGACCTCTTGTAAGAAAGCTTAGAATGCATAGAAAATACACAGAAGATAGTTGAATACGTAAAAAGCATAGATTCTTAGATGGGATGATTAAATATTATATGTATGTAAATTATCTCTCAATTTAGTCTATGATTACAATATGATTCCACTAAAATACATAGTTAAATTTGTTTACCTTAGTAAGTTTAATATAAAATTTAAACATAATCATAAATATCCAGGGAGAATTAAGTGAATTAATAAAAGAAAACTAAAGTTTGTGGAAGAAGTGCATCTTCATATGAGAAATTAATGTGTAATATAAAGTTGTAAGTAGAAGCATAATACAAAGCAATATGGTTTTTTTCAAGGACTGAAAAATAGGCCAATGAAACATCATGTATAACACAGATACTCATGTATGCTGGAACATTACATACAGTTAAGGTAGCAGCACAAATAAAGGGGGAAAAGCAAATTCTTAGACAATTTTGAAAAGCTGGATTATCATATGGAGAATAATCAAAACTAGATCATCATGGAGAGAATATGTACTCTAGTTTAAAATTGTACATATAAAATAAAAGTATTAAGACATGAGGGGATGGTGTGTGACTCAGTTTTAGAATGCTTCCCTGGCATTTGTGAGGCCCTGTGTTCAATCCCCAGATCCCTCTCAAAAAAAAAGAGATGTTAGAAATATGGAAGAGTATAATATCTTTGATGTATGGTTGATAGAGACTTCAAAAATAGTTATTCAAAAGCACAAATGCTAGGGATGGAATGATACAGCAATATAGATAAAGGATAATATGCTACAACTAAACAGAATTGATTCTAGGAGTACAGTGTTGGTTTACTATTCAAATATCAAACAATGTAATTCAATGTGAATGGAACAAAAGAGATAAAAATGTGATCTTAATAGGTATGAAAATATTTGACAGTTAAACATATATTCATGTTAAAAAAAAAACCAAACTCAACAAACTAGGATTAGAAGGGATTTTACTGAATCTGAAAACTCTACAGGTAACATTGTATTTAATGGTGAAGAACTGAATGGTCCACTCCCAAGCGCTGAAGAAATAAAAAGCCTTTGGATCAGAAATGAAGAAATAAAACTGTCTTAATTCACACATTTGATTGTTCATATAAAAAATCCCAGGAAACATACCAAAACCAAATAGGGGAATTTCACCCAGTCTCAGGATACCAAGTTAATATACAAATCAGCTGGGTTTTTGTTCAATAATAATAATAATAATATAATAATAATAATAACAATAGTTCAATGAACTATTAGAAAATGAAATTAATAATTACTTTTTACTAAAGTACTAAAACCAATGAATGATTAAGAATAAATGTAATAAAATAGTTGCAAACCCCACACACTGAGTGTACAGAATTGCAAAAAAGATATTAGAGAAGACTTTAAAAAATGGATTGACATACCCTGTCCTTAGACCATAAGACTCAATAGTGTTAAGACAAGCACTCTTCCAAGATCTCTGTATATAGATTCAACATGAGTAAAGTCAATACCTCAGTAAGATTTTTGCATAAATTTAGAAACTCATAATAAGATGGATATGCCCAAGGGACCCATAAGAACCAAAATAACTTTTAGAAAAACAACAGAACTGGAAAACTTATACTGCTTGATTTCAAGTTTATTATAAAGTTACATATATTGACCAAGAATTTGCTTTTTGTTTTAGGACTATCATAGGGTGAAGGGATGTTATATAGAGTCTGAAAAAAACTATATATATATAAATTAGAGCTACGTAGGTGTATATGTATATTTCCAGACTCTACAGTAATAGATGTATGTGTGTGCACACATGTACACTCATACATTGGACAAATAGTCTTAGTGTTGAGAAAAGCTGATGAACAAATAGTGCTGGGACAAATGAATAGTCCTCTGGAAAATAAATGAACCTTGATCTTTATACCATTTTTAAGAATTTACTTAAAATTTTTCATAATTTTAAACCTAAAAACTGAAATTACAAAACTTAAGATGGAAAGTTTGCTTGAAGCTATGGTAGTACAATACTTTCCTAGAAAGGAGTAAATAAATAGAATAAGAGATTTGATAACTAAAATACTAAAAATCTATTTTTCAAAAGATAATTTTGAAAAGTCAAAATCAAGCCATATATTGGAAGAAAATATTTGCAAAACATATTCAACAAACAAACTTTTATGCAAAATAGGTACAAAGGACTTAACAAAGGACTTAAGAAAACAGGAATGGTCAATGATTTGTAAATACACTGTGTAAAAGAAGGCATATATACACTCAGAAGCACAGGAAAAGGTGTTTAAGAGCATGTCTTTGGGATAATTCAAATGAAAATCACAGGATGCCAATAAATGCCTACCTTATGTAATGAAATTTTAAAGTCTAATCCTATCGGGTGTTGGCAAGGACATGAAGAAATTTATAATTCTGTCAGCAGAATTATGAAGTGGTAAAAGCACTTTGGAAAACATTTCAGTAGTTTCTTACAAAGTCAAACATGCATTTTTCATGCACTAATTTTTTTTAATTAAGAAGACTAATAAAAGTTTTTCCACACAAAGACTTGTGTAAAAATTTCAAAAACTTTTTATTTTTTCCTTATTTTTTATTTTATTAAAATTTAGACATAAAATTATAGTGTTTATAGCATGCAACATGATGTTTTGAAATATTTAGACATTTCAAATGAATGGATAAAGCAAGCTAATAAATATATGCACTGACTCATACATCTTTTTAATGGTAAGAACACTTAAAATCTACTCCCTAATTTTCACAATACATTGTTATTAACTGTAGTTACTATAACACACAGATATCTTGAATTTGTTTCTTTTAACTGAAATTCTGTATCCTTTGGCCAACAGCTACCCAACTCCACTCTTGGAAACACCAGTTTACTCTCTTCATGAATGAGCTTTACACTCCACATTTAGGTTAGATAATATGGTATCCACATTTCTGCACCTGGCTTGTTTCCCATTAATGTAATAGCCTCCAGGATCATTTGTGTAATCAGAAACAAGATGTTCTTCATTTGAATTGCTGAATAGTGTTCTGTTGTGTTTATATACTACATTTTCTTTACCTATTCATCTGTTGATGGACAGTTAGGTTGATTTCATATCTTCGTTGTTGTGAAGAATACTACAATGGACATGAATTGCATATGTCTCTTAGAAATAATGATTTCATTTACTTTGAGTAAATATCTGCTACTGGCATTGCTCGATTACATGTGTTATGGTTTGAATCTAATGTCCCCCAAAAGCTCATGTGTTAAATTCATGGCTGCCAGTTGATGCTCTTTTGAGAAGTGATTGGATCAGGAGGACTCTAACTACACCAGTCAGTCAATTCCCTGATGGATTAGGATGTTGCAGAAACTAGGAACTGGGGCCTTCTTGGAAGAAGTAGGTCATGGGAGGAGTACCCTGGAAAGGTTTATCTTGCCCTGACCTCTTCCTTTCAGGTACTTTCTCTACTTCTAAGTTGTCATGAGATAAGCACTTTTCCTCTGCTATATACCCTTCTTCCATGGTGTTTTCTGCCTCACCAGAGACCTAAAAGTAATGCAGACAATTGACCATGGATTCAAACATTTGAAACCATGAGCCAGTCTTTCCTCCTTAGGTTGTTTTACTTAGGTATTTCATCACAGTGATAAAAAACTAACATAATATGGTACTGAAAAACTAGAGCTCTATATACAGAAGACTTGAAACTATAAAACTAATGGGAGAAAACATACAGGGAAAAGCTCTGTGACTTCAGCTTAGATAATTTATTTATTATAACCCCCAAATCACAGGCAAGAATAACACAAAGAGATGAATGGGATTACAGAAAAGGTAAAAAAAAAAAAGTCTTTACAGAAAAGAAAACAGTCACAAAAATGAAAAGAGTACCTATTGCATGAGAGAATATCTGCAAACTGTGTCTGATAAGTGATAAGTATTCAAACATATAAGGGATTCAATTCAGTACTAAGAAAACAAATAACTTAATTAAGAAAATGAGCAAAGAGGATTTGGGATGTACCTCACTGGTAGAATTGCTTGCCTAGCATATACAAAGTCCTGAATTCCATCCCCAGTACCACCACCAAAAAAGTGAGCAAAGGACTTGAATTAGTATGTTTTACAAAGGCAGCACATAGGCAACAGGCATATGAAAAACTGTTCAACACCACTAATCATCAGAAAAATTCCTATTTAAACCACAACGAGATATCATTGCATAACTGTTAAAAATCGTTATAAAAAAGATTTAAGACAGCAAATGTTGGCAAGGATGTGAAAAAAGGAACCTTTGTATATTTGATCACTTGATGACAATGTGAATTTGTATTGCATTACAGAAAATAGTATAGAAGTTCCTCAAAAGTTTAAAAACAGAACTTCCTAAGTCTCTTTAACAATAGCTGGAAATTGGAGACAGCCCAAATGCCCATTATCAGGTAAATTGATAAAAATAGATATAAAATTGAAACAAGTCACTAGTTATCTAAACAATTAGTTGAGTCTCTTAATGCTAAATAAAAGAAGCTTCATACAAAGAAGTGTATCCTTTGTGATTACTACTTTATGAACTGCTAGGACAGACATGATAACTCTATAGGTAGAGAACATACATCAGAATGTTGCCTAGAGTTGGGAATGGTTAGTAATTGTGAAGGGGCACAGAGGAATCTTTTGGCCTGACAGAAATGTTCTATGTCTTGATTGCCATGATGATTATACATGTTTAAATATGCAAATCTTTGAACTGTGTAACAGCATGAGCATATATTCTTGTATATATATATATATATATATTTTAATGATTTATTTTATTTTATTTTATTTTTTTTCCTTTTTCTTTTATTATTCATATGTGCATACAAGGCTTGGTTCATTTCTTGTATATAAAGTATATATGAATGAAGTTGATTTAAGCAAACCTTAAGAAATGATTAATCTGATGATAATAAAATTATTTTCCATTCAATGGAGAATTCTATACTTGAAAAAAAGAACAAATGACACAATGAGGAAATATTTATAAAAATAGAAATTAACCATGGATTAGCAGTTAAGATACAAATAGCTGCTGCAAGTCAATTAGAAAGAGTAAGTGATTTAAATAAAACATGGAGAAAGAGTTTTAACAAGAAGTTTATAGATTAGGTAATATGGAAGGCTGAAATACATACCCAAAATACTCAGCTTTATTAGAAACAGTGAGTGTAAAATAAAACACAAAATGTGAGATGTCATTTTGTATGTATTAGAGCCAGTAGAAATGACAGAAGTTGGATCATCTTAAATACTGGTAGCAAATGATGTAGCCAGGCAGGAGGACTACTGAATGTTTAGTCAGTAAGTAAATGGTACAACCATGCTTGAGAACACTGACTGAGAAAGGTAAACGATGGCCTTCTCCCCATATCTGCTTTTATATTACTAGTATATTTGCTCAATTTCATGTATAGGAAAAATAAAAACCTTTAATTTTCTGTGCATTTCTCATTCAATCATTGAAAATGACCTTTTGCTATCTCCCTTAATGCTCTTTGCCTTGACCTCAAACTTGCCTAACATTAGGAACAGATACCCACTAACTTATTTTGGGTATTAATCTAGTTTGCCTTTGTCTACCTTTTATTCTCAGTTTCAATTCTACTTAGTTGCCAGTAGTTCTTCTACATTCAATAGAGGTTTGGGATTTATTTTTGATCCATAGCACAGCTTTGTTTTGTTTTTCTATCAATGGGTATGTTTAACCTACTTAGTTGTTTACTTTTATTGAGCATAACATCAAATTGGCCATTGATCTGCCATTTGTTTTATGAAAGCTATTTTAATGGCTTTAATTCTGTTTTCAGTAACTCTTTGGTGAATGTTTCTTCACAGAAGTAGCAACATTCTTCCATGAGACACAAAAGATGACTAGAAAAGATGGACAGCAATGTTGAGGCAGTACTACTCATAATCATAAGCATGATATTTTTTGTGAAGTGAAATTGAAAATTAACATGGTCTTAAGGAAAATACACCTGATTTTTTAAAAATCAAGTGGGGTTTTAGTTTGCATGGAAACATTAAAGAAACAAGGAACAATGACATTAAAAAAGGAATACTGACAATCAATTCACTTTTTCTTGGTCCATGATTCTCTAAGCCCCGGTTCTGATTTCCAGAGACAACCCATTTTAGCTCTTTTAAGGCATACTTCTTATACGTTCTTAATTCTCCCAAACACACACTGACCGTTTTCAGTTCATCAATTTTAGACATTATCAAATAATATCCTGCAATCATGGGTAGGAATTTTAGTTCTTTATTTTACTACCCTTTCACTCTCACAGAGTAGTTATCATGTACCTACATAAAGGCTAGTTAAATTTATTGGCACTTTACTAAAAGTTGTTTGTAACAGAGCAATGTAATGTGTGTTGGTTATGTTTATTTTCTTATATACATTTGTTTTACTAGGAATTTCAAATGGACATTTTTTTCACTTTTGGAATGTTTTTCTTCAAATGGTCACTCCATGAAAATAAAAATCTCCACTTTATCAGTTAATCTATCAATTAGCTGGTTTTTCCCAAAAATCATCTCTGTCCTGGCCTGGATCTCCTCTAGCCTTCACACAAGCTGTCCACTAGGAAGTGTCGAATAGTTTTCTAGATTTGGTCCCCAGTTTCCTGTTTTGCTCTCTTTGGAAGTAGGATTTGTGTAATACTAAAGAGATCTCACTATTCAATTTCTTCAGACAAGAAAATTAGACTTTGTTCTAATTTTCATTGAACAAAAAGATGCTCCAAGTTTGAAGATAAGATCCTCACATATCAGAATAGCCACAATTTACTCCAAGGTTCCAATATCACCACTCTAAGTATGTCCAACCACTCATTCTATTACGGGTGGCAAAATTGTTCTATTGTGCCTGTGGTTAAATGTCAAGCTGCTCTTGCTGTAACTCAATGAAGGAGAATAGGAAAAAGGAGACCAGGGGCAGGGGTGGAAATGTAACCTGGTTCACTTGCTTGATTCTCAGAATTTGAATCATTCCTTTCATTGTCAACCCAAGCCCCAACACCTGCTTTTAGCAGCTGAGCATCCTTGAGCTCAAAGCCTCTCCATCCAGCATTCTGGAAAGCCAACCACATTCCATGAAGCCCAGCCCTGTCTAGATTCTCCCAGGTCAGGTAAGTTTCATTCCTCTGACTGTTTCTGTTTTTCCATCCACTTTCTTCTTCCTTTTTCAACGCTTGCTCTCTCATAGCTGCTACTGCCCTTCCTTGCCATTATTTTTGATTTCTTCCTTGTCATGCCTCAGAGCTTTCATTTCAGTGGCGATTTTACAGCAATGTGAAGTATGAACCTGCTGGGTATGCAATCTTGTATGGAAATCTATAATGTTTTATTATATATTTATTATAGGGAAGCAGTTCTCCCCAAATACTCTTTTTTTTTCTAATTTGTCTTGGCTATTATTTTCTATTATTCATCCACATGGAGTTTAGAATCATTTTGTCAAGTTCAAAGAAAAAAAATCCAATTGGAATTTTAATTGGAAATGCATTAAATTGATTAACTTGGGAATGATTGCTTTTTATTTTTAATTAAATTTCCAGGCACTGTTTTTAGCTTTGCTAATTATAAATTTCTAAATTTATTGCATTTTTGTCAGAACTTGATCTCTGCAATTTCTCCTTTTCCAAAGCACTACAGTAGATAAAGGTATTGTCCTTAACTTAACCTGGTCCAGTACTTCTTTGTGTGCTGAGTTCTGGACCAGCTGCATCAACACCACTTGTCAACTATTATAAATGCAATTCATTACCGCCCACTCTCTGTCCTTGATCAAAAACTTTGAATGTGGGGTTCAGCAAGCCCACCACAGGACTCTGATACACAATCATTTTCCACAACCATTGGATTTCACTGTGACCAGCCATGCAAAGATGGGAAAAAGTTTTAGTCTAAATGTACTCATACTTAAAATGGAAGTATAATTGCACAAACTTCATTACACTGTTATTACAATGTATAAAAACAATAAACATGTAGCATTTACTGTATTTACTGGTACATTATGAATATAGAATGGTTACTACTGATCAACATAACTACTGTATTGTAATTTTGTCCAATAAAAATCATAACATCATGATTTTTGTCATAATCAATTTTGAAAAATGGTCATGTTTGTTGTAAAAGTGGGTATATTCCCCTTTCTGCGCATATGATATATAAGCAGTGTTTATAAAAATAGTACTTATAACTTTTAGATCTTATGTGATATTTTGCCCTTTGGATATATAATAGATTGTATATATTGTTAAATTCTCCCAAAACTACTTCATATCTGTAAAATACTTCTCGCAGTTTAGAAGTTGGTTGATATGTGTTAAAATCTCACAATGATGTCTAAATTCTCTTCTGATGTATCTTTATTGTGAATTGCTTTTCATCATGAAATAATATTTTGACATTGAGGATTCATTTATTAATTTCATGTTTGAGTTGACTTTGTTTTCATGTACTTCATATACCTTTACTCAGTCTCCTAATTTTAAGTATTTTCTTGTCTTTTAATATTGATGCATCTTCAATAAATATTATATAGTTAATTTGCAAAGTACTTATAGACTTATCTGTTTTAATATGAGATTACATCAATTAGAATTTTGGTTGTATATTTGTTTTACATTCATTTTCATTTGTTACCTAGAAGGTAACACCCACGCACAGGAAATCAATGTGAGTCAATGCCCTGTACAGCTATCCTTATCTCAACCAGCAAAACCCCTTGTTCCTTCCTGTTATTGCTTATACTCTCTCTACAACAAAATTAGAGATGGGGGCAAAATAGTTTCTGCTGGGTATTGAGGGGGGGAGCGGGAGGGGGCGGAGTGGGTGGTAAGGGAGGGGGTGGGGGCAGGGGGGAGAAATGAACCAAGCCTTGTATGCACACATGAATAATAAAAGAAAAATGAAAAAAAAAATAAATAAACTATGAAATGGTAAAAAAAAAAATAAATAAATAAACTAAAAAAAAAAAAAGAAAAAGAAAAAAAAATTTTCTGATAGCTCAATTGATTTATCTATCTACCCATGTATTTGCTTGTTTTCTAACTTTTGCTATATGCACTTTTTTCCATTCCATGTTTTTCTAATTTTCAGTATTTAAAATCTACTTTGGTGGCTCACCACTTGGAGACTGCAAAATATAGTATGTATTTGATATTTGCATTCAATCACACTTAATATGAGTTTTACATTGCTACAGGCTGAATTGTGTTCCCATCAATTTCATACTCCTAATGCAAACTGTATTTGGAGACAAAGTTTTTACGAGCTACTTAAGGTCAAACAAAGACCTATAGGCAGGGTCTTAATCCAATAGGATCATTGACTATTTATGAAGTGCACACGCACTGAGGAGAACCTGTATGAAGACTAAATAAGAAGGGCATATCTGTACCAAAAAGAGAGGCCTCACCAAACCCAATTATCTAATACCTGAACTCAGATTTCCAGCCCCAGAACTGTGAGGACATAAATTTCTGTCATGTAAGTTACTTAGCTGGTGTTTTGTTATGGCAGCCTAAACAGAATAATACTTCACCAACATTATTATTGAATTATACTTTAAACGTTATCTTGCTCCTAGAGAAGTTATTAATATTAAGACACAGTTTTGTAACTGTTTCAACATTCCTTCACTTAAATGATTTTACCATTATTTTCTTGACCCTTTTCATTTTCTTTGCTTAACTTTGTAAGTTATATTATGTTTCTAAATCACATTTTTCTCCTCATGAAGGTTATCTGTATGACTGAGATGACTTTTATAAATGAAAAAATTTTCTTGGTTCTCAAAATTTTCTCCTTAATTGTGTGCTGCAAATTTTCATTCCCCTTTCCCTTCCTCAGCATTTTGGTTTGCAAACATGAGTTTTTAACCATTGAATGTTGTCTGTTTATTGTTATTAGTTTCATAACCACAGTGAAAACTGCCAGGTGTGGATCTAAATGTGAGTTTTTCATTGATTTTTTAGAACTGTGGGCTTTTGTATCTGTACACAGTTTTCTGTAGTAGAAGTTAGACTTTCTTACCAGTGTAGTGTGTCTTATTATGCTTTCCTCTGCATTCATTGTTCTTTCCTCTTCTTCAGGAATATTATCAATCTGTACATTTCTAAAACATTTTGGATTCTCTTTGAAGAACCTTCTCATTGAAGGTTCTGATGTTTGGTACTCTGATGTGTGCTGGCCTGGGACAGTTTCTCAAGTTTGTCCTTCAGATCATTCGAAGATTATTCAATCTCTTTCCACTTAAAATCAATTACTTTCTTTACAAGCTTCACCATTATTTTAATTTTATGAATTATCTTATTAATCTTTCTTTCCTTTTCATTATAGAATTTTCTTCTTAGCCTGGTAGATATCTGCTCTTTTTGAGAAAGCCAATATCTTGAATCTATAAGAGATAATTTCTGGAGGTTTGTTATCTAGGTTTCTTCTCATTTTCTATTTTCAAAAATTTCTTCATCTTGGAACAGGTGAGATTTAGCCATCTATTTTAGAAAGCTATAAATACACATTGTTTCACATCTCTCTTGGCATATTCTACATAATTCTGACTCCAGATCCTACATTCCATCAGATGTGCATTTATTGTAAATCTGTACCAGGTAATCTGCATTTGCTCCACCCACATTTGTTTAGAGACCTTTCAAATTGAACAATTGATGAAAAAAAAAAAAGGAATTGCCATTGTACCCTTAACCCATGTTCTTCTGACAACTTCTCCCTGATCCTGAGCCATATATGGTTTTCTCCTGATGGAGAGCCATATTCCACATATTAAAATATGTATGCATAAATATTTAAATGTGCTGAGGGGATTTCCGACTACCAAATGGTAATAAAAAATAAAGGATGTGAGACAGTGTCTAAAATGCCTCAAAAGTCATGTCTGCAGAAGAGCAGAAATTATGCAGGGCTCTCACTTTTCATCTGAGTCTTGGCCAGATAAAGGATGAAGGATGAGGTGAATTCTTATGTCATTTTATTCTGATTTAATGACTGTCAGACCCTGTGACAGATATGGGTAGGTTTGCTCTGTTTGAACATTTTAAAAGAGGAAAATGGGGTCCAGAGAGGTTAAGTAACTTTATGAAGGTCACATAATGAATAGTTATTTCAGGGCCACCATTATGGTCTCTAAAAACTCAGCACACATTTCCTTAACAGAATAGTTAGCTGTTTTTTTTTAAGACAAGTTTTCCACTGGTAAATCTAAGGAAACCTTGGAGATGAGAGGATTTTCCACAAGCACTAGAAAGCATTTCCTTTCTGAAAAATAATATCTAACTTTCCCATCCTAGATCTTATATAAAATAGCAACGTGATTCAATTTGTGCTTATCCACATGTTATTTATCAACTGCAACTTCAGCACAATGCATTTTTACCTCCTTCTAATGCCTTAATTACATTAGCTCTTGGGATTTTGTCCCATTCTGACCTCTTTTAATTCCTATTGTTTCCACTCCTCCATCTGGCTCTTTGTCATACTCCTGCATGGTTGGGGGTTTTGCCTGGGTCTTGTTTCCCCAGATGGGACTCACCATTCTTATTGACACAGGATATATTTTATTTAATTGTTCTCTCATGTCAGGTAGCATAAAGCTAGGCCCACAGGAAGTGTTTACATGGTAGCTTCTTCTAAGGTACTATGCTCTGATAGCATTTTTCTCTAGAGACTACTTACAGGAAAATTAAAATTTAAATAATAATCTAATAATATCTGCATTTCTCTTAAGTTGGCTCAAAATAGCTTTTGTTTACCTTTTTGTTTCCTCTCTTACACAGACAATTTTTCATGAATATTAAGATTTCTTACTTAGCAGACATTTCATGAGGATTTCTTATGTGCTCAACACTAGGTTCCTCTATTGGGAAACACAAAGGAAAAAGATATAGTCTCTGTTGAAGATGCTGTCTGAAGCAAAATAGTCATGTGTGTAAATAATCAAAGTCAAATTCAGGAAATGCTTCAATAAAGATATGCTAGAGAAGAATAGAAGAGATCAAGTAATTTACTTTGAAGAAGTATCAAGCTTTCCAGCTCATTCTTTTCAGAAAATCAAATCCAGCAAAAAAGCCTAATCCCAAAAACCTTTGACTCTCTGGGACTTGAATATATATTGAGCAAACCTTACCTAACTGTGGATGGTGCTATTTGGGAGTTTAAGGGCACTGGGACCTCCAAAGGACACCACTCAACCATGACCAACTGCATAAGAAGTAATGGACATTTTTACAATGATGAAAAAATAAATCCTTTTCCTGTGTCCTTCTAAATTTACTTTGACTAGCTATTGAACAGGCATCTCATAGATTCAATTCTTCACAACATATTAAGTGCTGCTCAGTTCCGCCACTCCTGCTGCCCTGCTGTGGACCGTCTCTTTCTGTTTGCATCTTTCCTGTCCTCTGTGCATATAAACTAAGGATCTCCATTTCTGCTCTCAGAGTGGGCTATGCCACACAACCGAGATTTCAAGAACAAATATCAACAGTGGCTAAGCCAAACATATCTTGTCAAGAGACTGCCACTGCAGTGTAAAGATTGATTTGTCGAGGGAGGTCTTGCATATAAGTAGATGTGAAAGCAAGGACTGAGGTTAACAAGTTTCCACTGTGGGAGTTTATTTATAACAAAATAACAAAAGGACAGTTCTGCCTCTGCCAATTACTTTCCATTTCCTTTTGCATCCATTGACTAGCAGCTTTATTTTTCCCCAAGAATCTGCTAGGGCAAGTCCAGCAAGAGCTCTGTAGACAAAAAAGCTTTCCCTCTGGGATTGTGTCTTCATTTAGATTAGGGTATCTTCATGCTCCTTATAACCTTTGGGTGCTCTGTGTGCTCATCTCAGAGCTTAGATGAATAGTAGGAAGAAAAGGAAGGCATGGATTTTCTATGTGAGGCATTCACAGAGACCAGATCCACAGATATTTCATCAAATTAAGTGTTTGGTAAGGATTTAATTGCACACATTTTGAACAGTGGGTGTTGTAGATTGGATTAGGGAGGCATCATTTTCACCTGGAGCTGCCAGGCATTGTCAGTATAAGTGGTGGCAGTTGAGTGGGTACTTGGAGAATGAAAGGATAGTGTGGGTGCAGACTGTAGTTGGTTTCATGTGTATGGTAACATGTATCATCATCCACAGTCTTTGCAAAGTCACAGAATAAGGACCAGATTCAGGTAGCTGGATACATGCGGAGAACAGGCAGATATGGATATAATTTGTATTAGATACCTAGGAACTCAACAAGTATTTATGGTATGACCTAGAAGCTAGGAATCCAACATTGTGTGATCTCATATAATGTTGGAGTATAAAGCTTTATACTCTAAAGAAGCTTATACTTAGTGGGGAATATAGTTAGTGATAAGCACTTAGTCCATTTCAAGAAGATAAGTCAGCTATTGTAATGCCTTAGAAGCATAAATGAGGGTTATATAAAATGGACATAAGGGAAAACTTTCTACAGGAATTGATAACTGAGCTGAAAAAACGTGAGAGTAGAAGGAAAGCTACACTGATTCAAAATGTTCTGGCTTCTAAAAGGCCAAAGAACCTAAAATTCTTTAATTAAGTATACTTTACTTAACATAGGCACTGTTATCAACAAGCTTATCTTTTAAGAATGGCAGTGAGCCATAACCTGAGTCTAGAATTGATAAACCTCAAAGAGCAATTGACATATTCTATCAAGGGGAAGACTTTAATGTGTACCAATATGGGCTTACATGTCCTTAAGGAAAGTTGTGCAGCTAACTCAGTTCCAACTGACTCAGAATATCAAAGTTATTGTTTGGTTAGCCCAGTGCTTTTATAGGTTGGGAGTGAGAATGAGAAAAGGAGGATCTTAACCTTGGGAAAAGCCTGTCCCACAACCTTCATTCCACTCACTCTTCTTCTGCACCAAAACATTCTTAAAGATGGATGATTGGCTCTCAGAAATGTGTCCTTGGGCAAGAGAGGATTGAGGGAATTTGCAGAAAGCATCTATTTTCTATCTATGGATTTTAGATTTATAGTGGAAGAGAATAAGTTATACTATAAGCTTTTGTATATTGGCTTTCTGTCAATAAATTCATGGAATGTCCTTTGTTTTCTTCAGGATACCCAAGCCAAAGTTTTTATAAGCTTGAGTTGCCATAGGCATCTTTTGTAAAATTCTGCTTTGTCTTAAAAATCTATTCATGACCCTCATCCTTCCTCTAATTCCAAATTCTTCAAACTTTGTTCAGTTGACTGCATCTGGCTTTCCTCAGTATAGGCCTAGTTCTTTTACTAACTCACTTATGCATTCCAAATTCCATTCCTTCTAAGATTCTGCCCACATGGAATCTTTCACTGTCCTCTGTACAACACTATCATACCATCCTTCCTTAATATGTGATGACATCTTATGTTTATAATGGCCACCATTTATGACTTGTAAAGGTGAAGAGGTAATTATTGAAATATCAGGATTTAGCATAATTTTAACTAAGTTTTCTTATATTAACTAGAAACCAAGGAGTTAATTTGAAAATGAAAGGGGACTCATAGTAAAGCTAAGAATAAATGAAGCATTTAAGTAAAATTGAGTGCAGAAAGAGGAGTGATAATTTTAAAAGAAAGTCAACCCTAAAATTCATATGGAAACACAAAAGACCTCAAAAAGTCCAATGCTGTAGGTACCACAATTCCTGACTTTTAACTGCACTTCAGAGCCATAACAATAAAAACAGCATGGTATTGGCACAAAAACAGACATGGAGATCAATGGATTAAAATAGAGGACCCAGATATAAACCCATGCTAGTATAGCCAACTGATCATCCATAAAGGAGCCCAAAATACATGATAGAGAAAATACAGCTTCTTCAACAAATGTTGCTGGGAAAACTGGATATCCACATGTTTAAGACTGTTACTAGATCCCTGTCTTTCACCCTGCCCCAATATTAACTCAAAGTGTATCAAAGACCTTAATAGAAGACCTGAAACTTTGAAACAACTACAGGAAGTGGTAGGAAATACACTAGAACACATAAGCATTGAGAACTTTCTAAATAGAACTCAAAAGGCTCAGCATACAAGAGAAAGAATGAACAAATAGGACTGTATCAAACTAAAAGTTTCTGCACAGCAAAAGAAACTTAAGAGACAGCCTACAAAATGGGAGAAAATCTTTGCCAGGTATTCATCTGATAAGGTATTAATATCTGGAATTTACAGGGAACTCAAAGAACTCAATCCCCAACGAATCAACATCTCAATGAAGAAAGTGATACATGAATTAAATAGGGAATTCTTAAAGGAAGAGGGACAAATGTCCAATAAATACATGAAAAAAATCAACTTCCCTGTTTATAAAAGAGATGCAAATTAAAACTACACTAAGATTTCATCTCACCCCAGTTAGAAAGGCCATATTCAAGGGCAATAACAACAACAAATGCTGGCAAGGATATGGTGACACAGGAACCTTATAAATTGTTGGTGGGAAAGCAAATTAGTACAACCACTATGGAGATTCTTCAAAGAGATAAAGATAGAACTGCCATTTGGTCCAGTGATTCTCCTCCTGGGCATGTACCGAAAGGAACGTAAGTCAGGGTACAGTAGAGACACCTGTACATAGATGTTTATTGCAGCACTATTTATAACAGTCAAGCTATTGAAACAACCCAAATGCCCTACAACTGATGGATGGATCAAGAAATTTTGGTATATATGCACAATGGAGTTTTACTCAGCCATAAGGAATAATGACATGTGGTTTGAAGGTAAATGGATGAAACTGGAGGACATCATGGTAAGTGAAGTAAGTCAGGCTCAGAAATACAAAGGCCACATATTTTCTCTCATATGTGGAAGATAGATACAAAAGATAAACATACACAAAAATAAACATGATCATATATAAACTCATATGTAGAATATGTTTGTAATAGTGGAACTACTCTATGGAACTTGGGAAAAGAGGGAAAGGAAAAGAGAAAGATAAAGCATCCACAATATCATAAAACATAACATCTGTGAAGTAGATAATATAAATATATGTATTGAAAGCTGTCAAAAAAGGTGGGAGTGGGAGTGAAGAAGTAAGGGAGAATAAATGGAAGGGGTTGAATGGACCAAAGCAAAGTATTATCACAGCAGGGATACATGGAGAAACCTCTCTGAACACTGACTTAGAAATTAGTAACAAAAGATAGAACTGTAAAATAGGTACATTGTGTGTGGAGGGGGTACTTGTGGGAGGGAGGAGAGTGAATGAAGGAGATTAAGGTGAGGGAATATGGTGAATGGACTTCATATACCTATATTGAACATATAACAATGAAACCTCTTGCAATTGTTTCAGTGGGGTGGGAAAGGGGTTTAAGGGGACAAATGATGGGGGAGACCTAACCATGTACAATATAAGCCTATTTGGAATTGTCACAATGAATTTCCCCTGAAAAAGGAATATATCCTAATAAAATTTTTTTAAAAGAAGAAATGCTTACATTACACACATATATATATATTCATGTCATAAATTACATATTAATACCTATTGATAAATCCCCACTGTGTAAATATCTATTATATATAAGTAGCATTTGCCAAAAGTATGTGTGTTAAAAAATAATTTATAAGAACATTTTAAATAGTTCAATGGATTAAATGAGTATATTGTCAAAATATGTTATATAGTGTTTATCTTTTATAATGGGTACTCCTTCTTACAGTTTTTCTTTTTTTTTTTTCTTTTATTATTCATATGTGCATACAAAGCTTGGGTCATTTCTGCCCCCACCCCCTCCCTTACCACCCACTCCGCCCCCTCACTCTCCCCCGCACCACCTCAATACCCAGCAGAAACTATTTTGCCCTTATTTCTAATTTTGTTGTAGAGAGAGTATAAGCAATAACAGGAAGGAACAAGGGTTTTTGCTGGTTGAGATAAGGATAGCTATACAGGGCATTGACTCACACTGATTTCCTGTGCGTGTGTGTTACCTTCTAGGTTAATTCTTTTTGATCTCACCTTTTCTCTAGTTCCTGGTCCCCTTCTCCTATTGGCCTCAGTTGCTTTAAGGTATCTGCTTTAGTTTCTCTGCGTTAAGGGCAACAAATGCTAGCTAGTTTTTTAGGTGTCTTACCTATCCTCACCCCTCCCTTGTGTGCTCTCGCTTTTATCATGTGCTCAAAGTCCAATCCCCTTGTTGTGTTTGCCCTTGATCTAATGTCCACATATGAGGGAGAACATACGATTTTTGGTCTTTTGGGCCAGGCTGACCTCACTCAGAATGGTGTTCTCCAATTCCATCCATTTATCAGCGAATGATAACATTTCGTTCTTCTTCATGGCTGCATAAAATTCCATTGTGTATAGATACCACATTTTCTTAATCCAATTGTCAGTGCTGGGGCATCTTGGCTGTTTCCATAACTTGGCTATTGTGAATAGGGCCGCAATAAACATGGGTGTGCAGGTGTCTCTGGAGTAACCTGTGTCACAGTCTTTTGGGTATATCCCCAAGAGTGGTATTGCTGGATCAAATGGTAGATCAATGTTTAGCTTTTTAAGTAGCCTCCAAATTTTTTTCCAGAGTAGTTGTACTAGTTTACATTCCCACCAACAGTGTAAGAGGGTTCCTTTTTCCCCGCATCCTCGCCAACACCTGTTGTTGGTGGTGTTGCTGATGATGGTTATTCTAACAGGGGTGAGGTGGAATCTAAGCGTGGTTTTAATTTGCATTTCCTTTATTGCTAGAGATGGTGAGCATTTTTTCATGTGTTTTTTGGCCATTTGAATTTCTTCTTTTGAGAAAGTTCTGTTTAGTTCACTTGCCCATTTCTTTATAGGTTCATTAGTTTGGGGAGAATTGAGTTTTTTAAGTTCCCTATATATTCTGGTTATCAGTCCTTTGACTGATGTATAGCTGGCAAATATTTTCTCCCACTCTGTGGGTATTCTCTTCAGTTTACAGACCATTTCTTTTGATGAACAGAAGCTTTTTAGTTTTATGAGGTCCCATTTATCTATGCTATCTCTTAGTTGCTGTGCTTCTGGGGTTTTGTTGAGAAAGTTCTTACCTATACCTACTAACTCCAGAGTATTTCCTACTCTTTCCTGTATCAACTTTAGAGTTTGTGGTCTGATGTTAAGATCCTTGATCCATTTTGAGTTAATCTTGGTAAAGGGTGATATACCTGGATCTAGTTTCAGTTTTTTGCAGACTGCTAACCAGTTTTCCCAGCAGTTTTTGTTGAAGAGGCTGCTATTTCTCCATGGTATATTTTTAGCTCCTTTGTCAAAGACAAGTTGGTTATAGTTGTTTGGCTTCATATCTGGGTCCTCTATTCTGTTCCACTGGTCTTCATGTCTGTTTTTGTGCCAGTACCATGCTGTTTTTATTGCTACTGCTTTGTAATATAGTTTGAAGTCAGGTATTGTGATACTTCCTGCATTGTTCTTTTGACTGAGTATTGCCTTGGCTATTCGTGGCTTCCTGTGTTTCCATATAAATGTCACAGTACATTTTTCGATCTCTTTAATGAATGTCATTGGAATTTTGATGGGAATTGCATTAAATATGTAGATTACTTTTGGGAGTATCGACATTTTTACTATGTTGATTCTACCAATCCATGAGCATGGGAGATCTCTCCACTTTCTATAGTCTGCCTCAATCTCTTTCTTTAGAAGTGTATAGTTTTTCTTGTAGAGGTCTTTCATATCTTTTGTTAGGTTTACACCTAGGTATTTGATTTTTTTTTGAGGCTATTGTAAATGGAATTGTTTTCATACATTCTTTTTCAGTTTGCTCATTATTAGTGTATAGAAATGCTAATGATTTTTCTATGTTGATTTTATATCCTGCTACCTTGCTATAGGTATTGATGGTGTCTAGAAGCTTCTGAGTAGAGTTTTTTGGGTCTTTAAGGTATAGGATCATGTTGTCTGCAAACAGGGATATTTTGACAGTTTCTTTACCTATTTGTATTCCTTTTATTCCTTCTTCTTGCCTAATTGCTCTGGCTAGGAATTCCAGTACTATGTTGAATAGGAGTGGAGATAGTGGGCATCCTTGTCTGGTTCCTGATTTTAGAGGGAATGGTTTCAGTTTTTCTCCATTAAGTGTAATGCTGGCTGTAGGTTTCTCATATATAGCTTTTATAATGTTGAGGTAGTTTCCTTCTATTCCTAGTTTTCTTAGAGCTTTTATCATGAAATGGTGTTGGATCTTATCAAAAGCTTTTTCTGCATCTATTGAGATGATCAAGTGGTTTTTGTCTTTGCTTCTGTTAATGTGGTTTATTACATTTATTGATTTTCGTATGTTGAACCACCCCTGCATCCCTGGGATGAAGCCTACTTGGTCGTGGTGAATAATCTTTTTGATGTGTTGTTGAATTCGGTTTGCCATTATTTTGTTGAGGATTTTTGCGTCAATGTTCATTAAGGAGATTGGCCTGTAGTTCTCCTTTTTGGAGGTGTCGTTGTCTGGTTTTGGGATAAGTGTAATACTGGCTTCATAAAATGTGTTTGGCAGTTTTCCTTCCCTTTCAATTTCGTGGAAATTGGTATCAGTTCTTCTTTAAAGGTCTGATAGAATTCAGCAGAGAATCCATCAGGTCTTGGACTTTTCTTTTTGGGGAGACTCTTGATTGCTGCTTCCATTTCATTTTGTGTTATAGATCTATTCAGGTGATTAATTTCCTCTTGGTTCAGTTTTGGATGATCGTATGTATCTAGAAATCTGTCCATTTCTTTAAGATTTTCAAATTTATTTGAATATAGGTTCTCAAAGTAGTCTTTGATGATTTCTTGGACTTCCATGGTGTTTGTTGTTATCTCCCCTTTTGCATTCCTGATTCTACTAATTTGGGTTTTTTCTCTCCTCATTGTAGTCAGGTTTGCCAGGGGTCTATCAATCTTGTTTATTTTTTCAAAGAACCAACTTTTTGCTTCATTAATTCTTTGTATGGTTTTTTTGGTTTCTATTTCGTTGATTTCAGCTCTTATTTTTATTATTTCTCTCCTTCTATTTGTTTTGGGATTTGCTTGTTCTTGTTTTTCTAGGAGTTTGAGATGTATCATTAGGTCATTGATTTGGGATCTTTCAGTCTTTTTAATATATGCACTCATGGCTATAAACTTTCCTCTCAGGACTGCCTTAGCTGTGTCCCATAGGTTCTGGTAGGTTGTGTTTTCATTTTCACTGACTTCCAGGAACTTTTTAATTTCCTCTTTTATTGCATCGATGATCCATTCTTCATTAAGTAATGAGTTATTTAGTTTCCAGCTGTTTGCATGTTTTTTGTCTTTACTTTTGTTGTTGAGTTCTACTTTTACTGCATTATGATCAGATAGTATGCACGGTATAATTTCTATTTTCTTATATTTGCTGAGACTTGCTTTGTGTCCTAGGATATGATTTATTTTGGAGAAGGTTCCATGGGCTGCTGAGAAGAATGTATATTGTGTAGAGGTTGGATGAAATGTTCTGTAGACATCTACTAGGTCCATTTGATCTATTGCATATTTTAGATCTTGGATTTCTTTATTGATTTTTTGCTTGGATGACCTATCTATTGATGATAATGGGGTGTTAAAGTCTCCCACAACACTGTGTTGGCGTTTATATATGCTTTTAGGTCTTTCAGGGTATGTTTGATGAAATTGGGTGCGTTGACATTGGGTGCATACAGGTTGATAATTATTATTTCCTTTTGGTCTATTTCCCCTTTTATTAGTATGGAATGTCCTTTATCTCATTTGATCAATGTAGGTTTGAAGTCTACTTTGTCAGAGATAAGTATTGCTACTCCTGCCTGTTTTCGGGGGCCATTGGCTTGGTAAATCTTCTTCCAGCCTTTCATCCTTAGCCTATGCTTATTTCTTAGGTGAGATGGGTCTCCTGTAAGCAACAAATTGTTGGATCTTCCTTTTTAATCCATTTCATCAAGTGGTGCCTTTTGATGGGTGAATTAAGTCTGTTAACATTAAGCATTAGTACTGATAGGTATGTGGTGATTCCTGTCATTCAGTTGTCGTAGTTGTTTGAAGGTTTGATTGTGTGTACCTAAGTTGAGGTTACTCTCTACTGTCTTGCTTTTTCTTTTCCTGTGGTTTAGTGCTGCCTGTCTTTTCATGGTTGAGTTGGGTTTCACTTTCTGTGTGCAGAATCCCTTGAAGAATCTTTTGTAGTGGTGGCTTTGTGGTCACATATTGTTTTAGTTTCTGCTTATCATGGAAGACTTTTATTGCTCCATCTATTTTGAATGACAGTTTTGCTGGGTAAAGTATCCTGGGATTGAATTTATTTTCATTCAGTGCCCGGAAGATCTCACCCCACGCTCTTCTTGCTTTTAATGTTTCTGTTGAGAAGTCTGCTGTGATTTTGATGGGTTTACGTTTGTATGTTACTTGTTTTTTCTCTCTTGCAGCCTTCAATATTCTTTCCTTAGTTTCTGAACTTGTTGTTTTAATGATGATATGTCATGGGGTAGTTCTATTTTGATCTGGTCTGTTTGGTGTCCTGGAGGCCTCTTGCATCTGTATGGGAATATCTTTCTCTAGATTTGGGAAATTTTCTGTTATTATTTTGTTAAATATATTATGCATTCTCTTCACTTGCACCTCTTCTCCTTCTTCGATGCCCATGATTCTCAAGTTTGGTCTTTTAATGGAGTCGGTGAGTTCTTGCATTTTCTTTTCACAGGTCTTGAGTTGTTTAATTAATAGTTCTTCAGTTTTTCCTTTAATTACCATTTCATCTTCAAGTTCTGAGATTCTGTCTTCTGTTTGTTCTATTCTGCTGGATTGGCCTTCTGTTTTGTTTTGCAGTTCTGTTTCATTCTTTTTTCTGAGGTTTTCCATATACTGGCTGTTTTCTTCTTTTATGTTGTCTATTTTTGTCTTGAGTTCATTTATCTGTTTATTTATCATGTTCTCTCTTTCACTTTGGTGTTTATACAGTGCTTCTATGGTTTCCTTTATTTCTTCTTTTGTTTTTTCAAATTCTCTATTTTTGTTGTCTTGGAATTTCTTGAGTGTCTCATGTACATTTTGGTTGACCCTATCCAGTATCATCTCTATAAAATTCTCATTGAGTACCTGTAGTATGTCTTCTTTTGAATTATTCTTGTGGGCTTCATTGGGTCCTTTGGCATAGTTTATCTTCATTTTGTTGGAGTCTGGATCTGAGTACCTGTTTTCTTCATTCCCCTCTGGTTCCTGTACTAACTTTTTGCTGTGGGGAAACTGGTTTCCCTGTTTTTTCTGTCTTCCCATCATTGTCTTTGGTGTTGTTACTATCCCTGTACTGTGTGCAATTAAGTATTTTCTAGCTTGTAATAATAACAATGGTAATAGTTAGAATGGAAGGGTGAGCTGAGATGGAAAGCAAGAAGTTAAAGAAATGGGAAAAACAAATACACAGATTGGAGGGAGAAAACATAACAAGGTGTCAGACAAGAAGATTTCAAAGGTATAAACAGGGAGTGTTAGTGTACTAATTGACAGTAAGCTGAACAGACATTAGAGAGACAGAGAGGGTTGGAAATCAAAAATAAAAAAAAATAAAAATAAAAGGTAAGAATAAAAATAAAAAATAAGTAAATGAAAGAAAAATCTATTTATAAAAATGTATTAAAATAAAATGAAAAAATAGAAAATTAAAAAAACCCCCAAAAACCAAAAAAACCTCCAAGTTCAGATGCAGTGAAGTTTCAATCTCCAATCCTGGAGATGGTGCCTCAGATGTTGTTCTGTAGTTGTCTCATCCAAGGGGACACATAAAGAAGAACAAAACTACACACACATGCACAAAAAAAACCCCACCAAATGTCCCAAGTTCAAATGCAATACAGTTTCGTAAGTTTTTCAGCTTGCAGGTGTAATTCGGTTGTTCTCTCATCAAAGGTAGGGAGACAAAGAAAAAAACAAAGAGTCTGGAGACACTTCTGAGAATGTTTTCTGCAACTGTGGCTTGCTTGCCTGCTGTTGCTGGCAGTGTTATTTATCCAGATCTCTGGGGTGAGCTTAGCACTCACCTGGTCCCGCAGGCTTTGTTTGCTCAGAGTTCTCCTGTGCGGAGCCTCTGCTACAGGCTCTCCCCTTTCCAAGCACTGGGAAAGGTGATACTGCACCCGCGTTGTCAGGCCTGCATGTTTATTTGCAGTTCATGTGGGAGGTGGGTCTTCCCTCCTCTCCTGTGCAGTTCTCCTCCCACCTCCGCTTTCACAAGCTTTCCTGCTCCTGATTACTGGGCGGTGCTGCTGCTCCTGCCAGCCGCCATGTTTGTTTACAGTTCACGTGGGAAGTGGGTCTTCCCTCCTCTCCTGTGGAGTTTTCTTCCCTCCACCACTCTCACCAGCTTCCCTGCTCCTGGTTGCTGGGTGCGTGCCCCGCCCTCGCTCCCGCCAGAGGCTCTCTGGCCTGCCTGGCTTGTTTATTTACAGTCCCAGGAAGGATTCCCTTCCCCCAGTCTTCAGCGCTCAGGGCGCCCCACCCTCTTTCCAGCATGTCTTAATTGTTCTTATTGCTTATTACTCAGTTTCTCTTTTTTTCCCCAGGTGGAGTTCAGTCTTCCAGGGAGCTATGCTGCTCTGGCCCAGGCTTGTCTGTGGGAGTACTGTGGTACCGTGAAGCTCACCTGGTCTGCATCTTCGCAAGCCATCTGGGCGCCCGATTGGCGGCCTGGGGGCCCTCCTTGTTTCTCCGTTTAACATGAAGTGGAGATTCTCTGCGCCTTGTGGAGGTGTGGAGGGGTCAAAATTATGCCTTTTCTCAGTGATTATGCCTGCAAAGGGTGTCTCTGGCATCTCTCCAAGATTCCACTATAGGAGGCTCGCTTTCTGCTTCCTCCCTCTAGCCGCCATCTTGGAATCCCCTCCTTACAGTTTTTCTAAAAGCAATAATCCTAGAGTAGTAGTTTTGAAGTTACTGTTAAACTTTCCAAAATTTTCTACTTCTTTTCTTATTCTGAGGGTATTAACAACAGCTTCTGTTTTGAGTACGATGCCATTGAGCTGCCTTTTCCTTTTAATCCCATGATGTTAATCTGGTCTAAATGTTACCCTTATCAAATTTAGTCATCAGGTCACAATGAGCCAGGCCTGGGAGTCAAGTGTTCAGATACGACACCTGATTTCAGCAATTGCTATTTAAACCAATGAATTGTCATCCTGTTGATTCCAGATTTTTATTTCTACTCTTGATGTTCTAAGTTGTCATAGGATTGATATCGGAATAATGCATTAGTACTATTTTCAAGGTTGTAACATAAAGATATACTGGTTTATGAGTGATATTAACTTCTGGAATCTAAAGCCAGGAGGCACTTAAGATTTAATGAGTCATCTTCCCTCCTGGAGTTCAATTATCTACACATTATAAAATGAAGGAGAAATAGAAGCCAACAGGCAACTAGCTCCTCTAATTTAATGACAGATTTCTGTGGAAGGGATCAAAGAGTAGAGTTATAAATTTCTCTTTCAAACAACCATCCATTTTCCATTTTGCAGTTGGAAAACTGGAGGCTAAGTTTAGTTATGGCACTGGGGCCATTTGGGCTGCTTGTGTTTTCTAAAGCCTCATAGTTGATTGTTGACATAGAAATACTGCCACACAAGAGAAAGTTACCTCAATCTGGATTTGAGTACAGAAGGAGTAGACTAAGAAACTTCTGGAACAAATCTAGAGCAGTTACAGAAACAATATGTTGTCCCACTAATGGATCTCTTGAGTATGGTGTGCTTACTGGTACACATGAAGAGTCCAGCTGCTGAGTTAATGCTGACTCTGGAAAATACCTCACTCAGTTATTCCCATAACCACCATACTCCAGAAATCAGAATTTTCCAGAGAAATGATGCAGTGAGAAAAAGGAGAGAGGAGGCGATGTAGTGTTTTAAGTCTGGAGCCACATTTCCTTTGTTTCATATGAGACTAAGAACTCATCTTTCCTTCCTACTTTTCATATTATCTTCTTTTAGAAAGTCATTCAACAAATACAGAATACTGAGTTTTGAGAACACCACCCTGAGAAGACATTCTTTATCATGCCCTCACAGTGGTGACAATTGAGCTTACTTCTATTTCATTTCAGTATCAAAACTCTGCCTACAACCACAGGGAGAGTGTCACAGAGAATTCCACAGGAACAGGAAATTTGATACCTTTTTTATTTCTGTTTACTTCTTTTATAATCTATGAATCACTTGCATTTACTGAGAATGTCTTTGTGGAAGGAGCACTGGAACAGATGAATTCATATTCCCTCTCTGAGTTCCAAAGCTCATCAGGAAGAAAGATTCTTCTACATGAAATAGACCATAAACAAAAGGCAGAGTTTTCATGTAGCCTTATTACCTGCTTGATTAGGTCCCAGTACTTTGCTTTTTATTATTCATTCATATGTTCACTCATGCAATCACTCAATGAACATAATTTGGGGACCAATAAATGCCCAATGTTTTGAATAACAGGAACCAAGTCAAAGAAAGCAGGGATGAGTTCTTACAGACTCCATAAATCACTTTCAGATATTTTAAAACACAAGTAACCTGTGATTGTTGCCCTGGAGTTTCTAACTGCCAGGGGGCCAAGTTCTTAAATTCTGGTGTAACTAAGCAGTTTTTGTTTCACCCATTCCCTTCACCGCAGACTAGTTCCTTCTTCTTATTCTCCAAAAGAAAGCACAGATAGACTCTCTCAAGCAAGTATGTCTACCATGGTGAACACAATTGGGTGATTCCTGATTTTGTCCCTAGGCTTGGTAGTCACTAATGGTTTTGAAAGGCCAGTGGGAGCCTGTAATTTCATCCTAGCACCTCTTATTCCTGAAAATACTTCTAGGAATCCTTAGGAGAGTAGAAATGATGCTAAATTTTGTGATTTTTTTTTCTTAGCTTGTTATTTTTTACAACCTAAATAAAATGAAGTCTGAGCAAAGCTTATACTAATTTTTTTAAAAACAGTAGTACTATCACCCCAATACATTCTAATCTTTCAGTTCTAATTGGACACAATGAAGTCAACAATCAAGCTTTATTTCTTATTTCTAACTGGCTGTAACCTAGTGAGCATGTGCTTTTATTAAACTTCACTCATCAAGAGTGTCTGCCTTTGTAGAATCACAAATTCAGCTCATTATAGTAGCCCACCTGAAGTGCCCCTTGCCCCCTAACTATAGGTGCAAAGCCAATTATGTTCACGTATTTGCTGTGCAGTTTTGCTTTCAACTTCACAAACTGTAACTCTGAGAAGATAATTCAAATTCTTGGCTTTTTTTTTTTTTAATCTTAGCAAAGGTCCTATTTTAAGTTGTATTTCCTATGCAGGTCCCCTTGGTCTGGCTTCTCTAGTGAATTCTTCAATTTCTCTAGACCTTTTAACTCATATTCTTCTTATTACTGGAATTACTTGCTATTACCTAGGTCTTTCTTTCTTTCTTTCGATAGCCCCTCACAAAGTATCCCAGGCTTGCCTTAAATGCACAATTGTCCTGCCTGTGCTTCTCAAGAGCTGGAGTTACACGTGTGTGTACCACCACACCTGGCTTTGCCTACCTATTTCTTGAGCCACAATATCTCATCATGGTCCTATTTCATAGTTGCAATTTAATTTAAACACCACTTTACTTTTGATTCTCTTTTAAAATGGGTGGAGTCATTGGCATGGGTTGGGGATTGCATTATATCGAGATGGAAAATGACAGGTGGTCAAATTGAAAGTTCTCTCTACCAACCTAAAAATCTTCCCTGTAATGACACTCATCACAGTCCATCGTTCCGTGGGACTTTGGCAGTGTTTATATCCCATGCTAGGAGCAAGGCTTCCTGAAACCAGAGACATATCCATTTCTCCCTCCTCCTCCATTTCCAGTTACTCAAATTGCCTTAGCCACAGTAGATGCTTAGCAAATGTGCACTAAATGAAGGATTCCAGTTGCCTTCTTGCCCTTGTTGTTCCAACTTGGGATGTGACAGAAGACCAAAGCCCAGCTGGTTGAGTGAATTGTACTTGGGCAGTATTCATTTCCCAGGAATAATTCATACAAGCTCTGGCTGAGAGGCACAGAAGTTCTTTGCTTATTATCAGCGATGAGGACTGCCTTATGTCTTTAAGGGGGGTGGGATACTAGTCAGGTCACTTTCCTGGCTAACCAGGGTGAAAGGAGCCATTACTCCTAAACAGAATTATTCATTTCCCATTTAAGATGGAAAAGGCAGGATTGAGCAAGGTGATTCATGCCTGTAATCCCAGCTACTCAGAAAGGAGGAAGACAACAGGATCCATGCAGAGTTTGAGAGTTTGAGGTCAGTCTGGATAAAATTAGCGACTTCCTGTTTCAAAAACAAAATACAAAATGAAAGGGCTGGAAACATGACTGGTGCTAGCATAAGGCCTTGGGTTAAATCCCAGAAGAGGGGTGGGTAAAACACAGAAAACCAAGGAGCTAATAAAATGGAAGGTCGTGAAATTAAACAAAATCAAACTGGTAAGCCATAGGTAGGGAACAGTTTATGATCAGCTCCACCCCCTGCATGACATTAACCTCTGTATCTGCTCTAGTCACAAACATTACATTGTGATTTTTATTAATAGAGGGAATGATGTCTATCATTTAAGAATAAAATATTTGAAACTTAGAGAACAACCTAAAAGGCACCAGGCTTCAAAGTTACAAAATTCTTAAAAATTATTCAAAGGCTTTAGGAAAAACAAAATAATTAGCAAAATATACTTATAAACTAAAAACCAGGTGTGGCTGGTAAAAGAATCTTTTCACAGCTGGGCACCTGTGGCTTACCTCTGTAATCCTAGCTACTCAGGAGGCAGAGATCAGGAGGATTGCATGCAACCTTATCATGAAAAAACCCATCACAAAGAAAGTGCTGGCAGAGTGGTTCAAGTGATAAGAGTGCCTGACTAGCAAGCATGAGCTCCTGAGTTCAAACCTCAGTGCTGCCAATCTCTTTACTCTGTACCAGTGTTTCCTTTGCTGGACCAGAGCTGAGGGATTTTTCTGATGACTTTTCTTCTCCTTGGCCTCTCTCCATAGAGAGAAGAGCAACCAGTAAGATGGTCATAGTCAGATGCCCACTGGAACTTGGGAGTTTTGCACAGGTTCTACCTGCCTGTCTCCTGGACTGGTTGTCAGGGCGGTGGGCTCTTCTTTGCTCCCTTCTTCACTGAATGTTCTCCTTCCTGGCAGGGAAGAACCCAACCTCTGTCAGCCTCCCTGTGCACAATTGGTGAGTAAATGAGGTCCACGTATTCCTGTAGACTCAGCTGTTAATGGGATATTAAGCTCTATTTAGGTCCTCAAATCTCAGTTGTTGCTTTAAGCATAGTTTATCAGAAACTGTTTATCAATCAATGTTTCCAAATGAAGTTGAAGTTTTGGTCTTTTTAGATTAATTGCTACTGGGCTTATTCTCCATAGATTAAAATTTAGAGAAGGGAAATGTCACAATTATCTCTAATCACTAACCTTCAAAATAATCATTTTGAAGTCAACCTATTTTTTCTATATATTTTTAAATTTTGGCATATTATAGTTGTACAGGGGAATAGATTGTGATATTTACATATGTGCTTGCAATATACATTAGTTATATTTACCAAATCCATTGTTCTCCCTCTTCCCTCCTTATTCCCCTTCTTAGAACAATTTCAGCTGGTTTCATTCCTCTGTATCCATATATGAATACAAAATACATCCATAATATTCACCATCAGTCACCCATTCCTTATGTCCACCCCTCCTACTGGTACCCACCACTGGAAAGTCCTGTGTTACCCTCCTGCCCTTTATTTTTTTTAAGTGTGTATTGATGATCTAAGGGGATTTTACCAAATATCTACCCCATTACTTTTTCTCTATCAACATGCTCCCTTAATATTCCACAGCTTACAGTACAATACATTATATTATATTCAAATATAGATGGTCTGTTTCAACATTATTCATTCTCTAATATTTTTCCTTCTTCTACTACCTGTAGTCCTCTCAGAAAACCTCACTAATACACTTGTTCTCTTTCTCTCTCTCTCTCTCTATATATATATGTGTGTGTGTGTCTCACTCACTATGTATATATATATATACATATATATTTTGTATACACATATATATATATATATAAAATCATATATAAGTCAACCTACTTTTTTACATAATAATATTCTAAAGAGTTGCTTTGGAGCCAGGGCCTCCTCTGAGGAAATACAAAAACATGAGTTTTACCTGAGTTAAACTCATGTATTCAGAACATTTGCATGTCTGTGGCCAGAAAGAGGGAATGTCATTGTAAATTTAAACTCATTAAGAATATTTGCACTGTGTACATGCAAAAAAAACCACATCAAAACAAAAACAAAGAACCAAAAATAGAGTATTTAAGTAGCTTAAGGCAAGTCATTTAGTTCACAGGCTGAAAAATCAAAATGCAAAACCAGGTCCATTGATACTAAGACTGAGGGTCTTGTCAGATTGTATGTTTGAAGTGGCAGTTTTTAAGCATTTCCAGTATTGTGTTCTTGGTGACTCAAAGGAAACTACAGTCTCTCTCTTGAGAACAACTTCAGTTGTCCAAAACACTGTAATTTACATTCTATTTCAGGAAGTTCCAGAACTTCTGAAACTCTATTTTTGGATCCATCCACTGGACAAAAGCATCACCATGGGAGGGATTTGTAGAAATTGTGGGCTGAGGGAGGGATCAGGCTGGGGAGCAAGGACAAGTCAGAAGTCCCACTGGCCCCCACTCACTGGGAAGCAATTGTATTCAATGACAGAGAAAGAGGTGCCTTTTCCTAATTCATCTGCCCAAAGAAGATATAGTTTTGTATTTCTCAAAAAGATGTGCTAGCTGCAAGCCCACATTAGACTTCTTTTTATAGAAGGGCTTAGTGGGTGATTTAATCATCTTGTGCCATGGCTTCTTTTTCTACAGGTTTGTCATTAGAAATAGCAGATAATGGGTCACCTTTTGTCAGCTCAATTGCCACATCTGTCTTGTCCCCTTAGCTGTTTTTTTGATGGCACTGGGGTTTGAACTGAGGGTCTCGTGCTTGCTAGGCAGGTACTCTTACCACTTGAGCCACTCTACCAGCACACTTGAGCTGTTTTAAGTGCTTGGAGGGGATGCATGATTCCTTTATGTAGCATCTTCCCAAGCACACTGCAGTGTCTGAAACACTAAGATATTTAAACAAAATTCGATGCTTGATTAATTAATGATTGGAGATAAATGAAATCTTAAAAAGTTTAAAGAGTAGGTGATTGGTAAAGTCTAGAGTGTGTCAATATTTGTTGTTTTTATGTATTTTTTCTTGGAGGAGAGATGGAAAGAGTTTGACAGAGCCCTAGGTTGGAAAAAATGAACTGAGCGAGTTTCCTGCTGCTAGGAAGTAAGAAAGCAGTAACTTAGAGGGTCATGAGAGCAAGTAGGGTGGAGGGAAGTGTGCCATTGGAGAGATCCAGAAAGTTTTTAAGTAGTTTCCACTAAACACTGGAGATACTCAGAGAGATAAATGAGTGGGAGAGATTTATTGATGAGGCATGTGTAGAACTAAATGTGGAAGCTAAAACAGCAGAAAATGAAGTCCAGGAGAGGAAATTGAGGGAAGAGGCAGTATGTGTCAGGGGAGGAGGAGCATGTAGGGAACATAAAGTGAAGGCACAGCTGTGGTTAAGAGTCCTAGCAGGGAGGTGACAGAACTGGAGCCATTGGGCAAAAGCTCTTCTCATGGCATTGGGGACACACTTGTGGACCCTAACGCTAGGAATGAGATGTAAGTCTCAGAGATTGTCCTCGGGAGAGTATAAACCCATTTGTGTCTTTATGTCATACTGTCAACATACATTTCTGACCATTGTAGATGCTCTTTGACTGTCCAAATAAGTGAAGAGCTGCAAGAATGGTGTATGTGTGCAGGTCGTGAGGAAGTGGGCTTCAGAGTTCAGAATTAACTGTAAGACCTATTACATGCTGATTCTGAGAAAACTGAAGAAAATCTTAAATTTTAGCAACAGTGAGAGAAGACATCAATTATAATAGAATTTTCTATGTTCCTGTTTCATTTTATAATTTAGTTTTTATTCAAAGCATTTTCATGTCCTTTACTCAGTGGAACTATGACCCCACGAAAGAGGTAAAGCATTGTCTGCTGGAGTATAGAGGAAATGTGGACTAAGCCTTGGGTCAGGTGGATGCCTAGCCCACTTTTCTGTTAGTTGTCTATTGCTGTGTACTAATCTGCTCTGAAACTTCATGCTTAAAAATAACATGAGCTGGGCATGGCGGTACACGCCTATAATCCCAGTGTTCAGGAGGTGGAGACAGAGGATAGTCTGGGCTACATAGCAAGACCTTGTCTCAACAAACAACAGCAAAAACATAGGTTTATTTATATGTTGGCTTCAGATGCCAGCTAGGACAGTAGGAATGTCTGTGATGTCATTCATATTTCTGGGACCTCAGCTCTGGATTTTATTTATCTCCGTGGATCTCAATCACTCAGTAATCTAGCCTCAGCCTTTTTACAGGGTGACAGCAGTATTCCAGAGGGAAGTGGAAGCTATAGCCAATTTTGTTGTAGTTTTAAGAACTCAAATGGCCAAGTCAGGGCAAAGACTAGATATATGGACTCAACTATGGTCATGATTTCCAGTCTGCCACATTGGTCACTTTCATGCCAGCATCACTTTTAAGGAAGGACATGTTCCATTCTCACAATCTTGAGATAATAAGAACAAACATGGGATTTATTAACATTTGTATCTCCCTTTAGCTTAACTCCAGACCCACAAAAAGAGAATCTTGAAGGGTACTACTTTGATTTTGACATTTTTTAGAATGAAACATATTGACTCAGATGTCCATTGTTGTTTGAGCAATCATAATTTTATCATAGCTATAACAAGGAGTGACTGTAGAAAAATTAATTGTCCATTCTAAGCCCTAGGTTTCTCATCAAGAACCCCATGAAAATAGCCACCTCTTAGGGTTTTTAAAAGTGACACATTTATATACAAAAATGTTTGAAAAATATAGGTAGACCTGCTGTATTGGTATTTTTAGTATTTAACATCATGATTATTAATAGAGTGATATGAAATCTACAAGGGTAGGATTGTCTCTCTTGGCTTAAACTATATTTAGAGCAGTATCTGGCATACAGTGGATACTCAATAATTATTTGTTAAGAGTATGATTGATTGAATTAATTATTATTAAAATCACTTGACATAGTCTATCATTTAGTAAGTGTTCAACATGTTTGTTACCATCCTTTAAATAAAATATTCCTTTCATTCCTCTTTTATATATGCTGCTGTGTATGATATTTATAATGTATCAATGTGCCTTGCAAAAATGGCCTTTACCCTCAGGGCAGGAAAACGGTACAGAATCTACAATGAATGGGCACTTGGAAAGGTAAGAAGTGTTTGTTCTCTGTAAATTATCTGTTTCAATGGAGAGCTTCATGAATGATCTGAGGAGGAATACAGTTGTGAGTGATGGCCAAGCCATTACAGGAAACATGAAACCTGCTATGGCTTTGAAGTGATTCAGAGTAGAAAGTGGGAAAGTGGTAGTGCAAGGAAGAGATAAGGGATATTATGAGGAAATGGTAGGAATGCACATAAACACACATATCCGTATTATATAACATATATGTATATATACACACAGAGAGACATAGAGACACAAAGAGAGAGACAGTGATAGAGAGAGAGAGAGACATTGTAGATACAAAAGTCAGTGGCAAGCCTGGAGAAGTGGACTGGACTCTGCATGTGGGGATTAAACTACAAGAGCTCCTGAACATTTCTGAAGAGGGAAGAATCATCAGGAAAGTATTTATTTTGCAAGATCGATTCAAGTGTGCACCATGAAGGCAGGAGCCAGGCTGACTCTGTCTGGCAACAAATTCCTGGTTGCTCTGAGTATACACGAGCTGGTTTAAGGAAATAATCTGGACTCAAGACCTGAGTAAGTATCTCCTCCCCCACTTGCCTCCCCATTCACAAGTCAAGACCACAACAGCAGCTTTGCTGTTCTTAAATCCCACTCCGTTCTACTTTTTGTTCCGGTTCCTAATTAAAGCTGCAGTTATTGAACTAGGTGTCCTACCTAAGTGTGAAATACTGTGAAAATTTGTAGTAATTAATGATTATTATGATAGCTATGAGTTATTAATGACATTAGAAAGAACAAGGTAATGTCATCATTATATCTTTATAATAGTGTGAGGGCATTAGGAAAAATATAGCAATTGCCCTAATGATAGGTCTGATAATATGGAGATAGAAGGAATTTTGTTAATAGAGCGGTCAAGAAAAAAGGCTGGAAAGTGTCTCAGAGGTATGAATGGTGAAAGTTGTTAGTGATCTTGGCAAGTGATGGGTAGAGCGAATCATCAGCCTAAAAAATATTCCACTCATCAAAATGGCCTGCACTCTAAGGGATGAGGGATGGGGCATCAAGCTTTCCCTTCATTTCCCTGGTTCTTTTCTTTTTTATGGTGGTACTTGGGTTTTGACTCAGGACCTCATGCTGGGCAAGCTCTCTACTACATGAACATGCTCCATCCCTTTTATACTTTAGTTATTTTTCAGTTAGAGTCATATTAACAGTTTTCCCCAGGTTGCCTTGACCCATGATCTTCCTACCTTCACCTCCCCAGTCAATAGCCCAGGTCTTCCCTCTTGATTGAAGTAGGCTAAGGGGGTTATAATGAAGCCATTAGCCTTTCAATACACAGGGACTTAAGATTGGATTGTGTTTAAAACCCCAATAGCAAAAAAAATATATGCAAGTAAAAACAGGAACATTCTATTTAAAAATTACAAAATATTCCAGCACTCATGACTCTAAGGCAGGAAGACAGCACGTTCAAGGCCTGCCTGGACTATGATAATGAAACTCTTTCTCAAACAAACAAACAAACAAAAAACAGAAAAAATCCCTTACAACACACACATAAAAACATTATACATTTTTACTGAACAACTATAAAAAGCACAAATCATTCTGTGTTCCTTATGGAAAGATACTACATAGTAGTAATAGTCATGTTCTTAAATTAATCTATTAGTTTGACACTCCCAAACAGAATAGCAAATTTTAATTGTTATTAGCATTTTTGCTGAATTTGACAAATTATCAAGTTCATATGGCAGAAAATATGTGAATACATCTAACACATTTTTAAAATGTGTAACATGAAGTGTAAAGTATCTTTCGGGATATTAACACAAACTAAAATGCTTTAGTACCTTAAACAGTTATATGTAAGAGAGTGAGTAGAAGAAAAAATAAACTTAGTCATAGAATTGTGGAAATCTGTGTAGTTATAGCTGGTATTTCAAATCAGTATAGAAATAATAGACTGTGGAAAGAATTATATTGGCATATTTGGAAATTCATTTGGAAGAAAGAAAGGCAATTCTCATACTTGTGCCATATATGCATGGCTTGTGGAAAATAAGCCAAATTGTAAAAAGTAATGCTATTATTGGAATGTTTAGCATCTCTTATAATCTGGCATAAATTTTTTCTTACAACATTGAAGAAGGGAAAAGCACCTTAAGTGAGAGAAAAACACAGATGCCAAAAAATATTGAAGAATTTGATGCATCAAAAAACCTTCAAAGGAGCAGAAATATCATTAAGAAAACTAAAAGGTAAGTAAGGCATGAAAAAGCCATTTGTTATCTCTATAAGAAAAATATCAAATATATAAAGAAAACAAAAATAGAACAACTCAGAGGAAAAACAAGGGGCAATACTTTTTTATACATTTTAATTAGTGTATGTTATTTGCACAGTGGGGTTTCCTTGTGGCATTTCTATGTAGGCCCACAATGTACCTTGGTTAGGTTCATGTCCACCATCATTTCCCCTCATCCCTCTTCCCCTACTTAAAATGATTTCAACAGGTTCCCGTGTCTTGTTTGCATACAAGTATGTGAAGTACATAGAACATATTCGCCCTCCTTTTTCCTCTCCATTCACCCTCCTCCATTAGTACTTTCCCTTAGGAGGACCTGTTCATTGTTCAAAGGGATTTTGCCATGGAATTTCACCAGTGAGTATATTGTACTTTAATCAGATTAACCCTCTCTATTACTTGCCTTTACTATTCCCCACCTCCTATTATTTTACAGATTTTAGGTGTTTTGTTATGCCATCTTCCTACACAGATGCAAAGTATTTCAATATTATTCATTATCATTCCCTTTTCCTTTCCTACCTTCCCTGCCTCCCCTCAAACACTCCTACCTCTGAGAACACGTTTATATATATATATATATATATATTTATATATATATATGTATATATTACATATGTATTGCAAACATGTTTATATATATAAAATGTGTATAATCATATATATTATATATGTATGCATATAATTACATATATATAATATATATGTATAAAGCCATTTTTATTTGTGTATAGGTTTAGCATTTGGACCTATCTTCTACATATGAGAGAAAACCTGTGACCTTTGTCTTTATGAACCTGGCTTACTTCACTTAATGTGATGTTCTCTAGTTCTTAAATTTACCTGCAAATGACATATTTCATTCTTCTTTTTGGATGAATAATACTCCATTGTGTCTGTATACCACATTTTCTTTATCTAGTCATCAATTGATGGGCACCTAGGTTTATTTCATAATTTGGCTACTGTGAACAGTGCTATAATAAACGTATGTGTGCAGATATCTCTATTGTATGCTGATTTACATTCCTTTCAATATATTTCCAGTAGTTGTTCATCAGGATCATATGGTATTTCTTTTTGGGAAACCTCCACACTAATTTCCATAGTGGAGGCACTAATTTACACTTTCATCAATGGGGTATGAGGGTCCCTTTGTTCTCACATCCTCACCAGCATTTGCTATTTTATTGTTTTCTTGATGATTGCCAATCTGACTGGGGTGAGATACAAATCATATTACCTTTATGTAACTGACTTCCTATTTCATTCCATTAACATTAAAATATATCTCTTTCAATGATTTCAATTTACTTGTTAATGTTAGTTACATGACACAGAATACAGACAGTCTATTAGGGTGACACAGAATACAGACAGTCTATTAGGGTGACAGTTCCATGCATATTATATTGTGTTACATTATACTGTATTATACTATATTATGCTAGCTTACACTACACTACACTATATTATATTGTTGTTTTGTATATTGTTCTTTAAATGTCAATTAGATCCAATTGATTTATAGTGTCATTTAATTATTTATATACTTACTGTTTTTTGTTTATTAGTTCTATCTGATGATGGGACGGAAGTGTTGAAATTTCTAATTATAATTGTGGTTTTATCTTCTTCAGGATTTTTTTCACTTTATATATTTTGAAGCTCTCTTAATAGGTGCATATGAATTCCAGATTGTTCTGTTCTTGAAGGATTGACCTTTCTAATGTTGGATAACATCACTTTTGTTCCTGATGATTTATTTTGCTTTGATATTATTCAGCCACTGCAGCTATGTGTAGAGAGAGTATATAATGTGTGTATGTTCTTTTCTATCATATCGTTTTAATTACCTGTGCTATTGTATTTTAATTGAGTTTCTTGCAATTACCTAGGTACCATTTGACACTGGATTGCCTTTTCATGTGTGTGTGTGTGTGTGTGGCCATTGATTGTCTTTATTTTTGGTATATTTAGATAATTTGCATGTAGTGTAATTATTGAAATATTTAGATTTAGGCTTAATTTTTTTTTTTGTTTTCTCTTTTCTCCCTCTATATTTTCCTCCTCTGTTTCCTTTTCCTTGCTTTCATTGTAATTATTTGTATTTTACTTACCCTTCCATCTATTATGTTTCTTAGCATATTGTTGCCGTGGATGTTTAGTGAATGTGCTAGACATGAAATACACATGTTTAATGTGCATAGTTAAAATTTTACAAATCCAAAAAGAACACAGAACTGTTACCAAATCTTATCACTATATAGATCCCTTTATCCTACCCTCATTGTGCAATAGTTGCCTGTTTGAAGTCCACTGAATTTGAATCAGTAATTTTATGCTTAGTATAAATTTTGGAACTTTCAACCTAATTACTTCAGCTATCATTTTCAGTGACATTTTATTTCACTTCTTCTGGAGATCAGGTTCCTGAATCTGTTCATTTTTAAAACCTTTTTTAAATGTTCACTAATCATATTGGATAATTTCTGTTGATATCTTAATTTCTCTGATATTTTCCCCTTCTTTTCATTGAAGAGTCCATCCCTGACTGGTGGAGTGGCTCAGTTGGTAAATCTCCTACCTAGCAAGTGTGAGGCCGTGTGTTCAAACCCCAGTACCCCGCCCTCCCCCAAGAAAGGGTTTATCCAGAGCTTTTATTGTATTGTATTTTTGCTGATTCCTTAAGTTTTTATTATGTTTTTCAGGTTATAAATTTTTATTTTGCTTTTAATTATATCTTCTATTTCTTTGCTAAGACATTCTTTCTATTTATTTCAATCATATTAATGTTTTGCTTGCTGAGATATTTTATAGTAGACATTAAAAGTCTTTATAACTTCAAAATCTGTGCCATCTCTGTGTTTCCAAATGTTTATTGTCTTCCCACACAACTCCGAACATATTCTATGTTCTGAGCATGCCGAATGATTTCTGGATTGAATTCTGACATTAAAATACTATGTTATGAGACTCTAGGCCTCATTTTTAAAAAATTTAAAATGTCAACATTGCTTCTTTCCCCCCTTCAGTATAGATTCATTTAATAAGCTCAACACTCTAAGAAAATTCAAATATTTTGCACACATGAGCATATGTGAGAGAGAAAGAAAGAAAGAGAGTGTGTGAGAGAGACAGACACAGAGAGAGGGAGGAGAGGAAAGAAGAGAGAGAAAGGAGACAATGAGCTAGGAGGCAGTGAGAGAGAAGAAAGAGAGTGAATAGATTTAGAAAAGAATGTAAATGAACTTTTGTGACTATTCCTTTATAAAACTCTATCCATTGAAATACTATTTGGTATAATAAGTTAAACTTGATGTAGACTACTCCTTGAAACAAATTAAATAAATGCTAGTATGTAAAATACCTTAGTACCTCAATAATGTTAGATTTCTATTTCTCCTATTCTCTTAGTTTGTTTTTTTTCTTGATATCATAAGTACTTATGGGATTCTTCTCAAGTAATTTCTCAACTTTTGTAGTATATCTTATTCTATACTCAAAGGGGAGAGAATTAAGGCCTAATATGGATGGGGAGTGATGACAGAGAAAAGTAAACTTGATATCATATGGGGTTCTCAGATGAAATTATGTGTGCAAACTTTCCTTCTGTTCTGAGCTCATGTGATTCAGAAGGATACATGGCATGAAAATCAGACTATCAGATTCAGAGACTGAGTCATGTATAAAGAAAACCCAAAAGGTGAAACTTGGCAAAAGCCAATTTCTCATAAAAGTTAGCTGAATTTCAATGATTTATCTAGGAAAATTGAATTTCAGTGATGGAGCTTCTACCTGACGTCTATGGACATAGGAATTGGGACAGAATGGAAGGATTTGATGTATTGTCAGAATTTCCATGTAATTCTCTTCCCAGTAGGGCTGGCCAGATGTTTTAGAATACTCAAGGCTTCCAGTTAAATATCAAGAGATTATTCTGTGTGTCAATAGACCAATGATATATCTCTTTCTAGAAACTCTGCAAACAGGCATCTTCCTGGGCTAGAATGAATATGGTTCTTTTCCAAAGTATAAGATGAGCAACTTTGTGATTTTACAGTTCTATATGGCTTGATGACTCTCAATCTCTGACCCTCCACCCTCTCAGTGCTGATCAATGTCTACGCTCCTTGAAGGTCAGGGCTTCTGCAGCATGCCTGGATTAAGGTCTTCATGTCAGAGCCTGTTATCTACACAGAGCCCCTAATGCCATTAGCAAGAAAATGAAAGAAGCTTCCAAACAACCTTCAGATCGATGCTAACATTATAACTTCTAACAGCTGCTGCTCAGCTTCTTTATTTGTTAAGACCTCCTCCTGTGTAGAACTTTCTTGACTCCAGTTTAATTCTGTCAATTCAAAAAAAATGTTTTGAGCAGCTGTTGTGTACACATCCCTGGGTAAAGCCTTGGAAAAGTGAGCTGCATAGGATGGGGTGGATCCTTTCCCTCAAGGTAATAAGCATTCAACCATAAAGAGAAACATCAGAAAGCATTTACAAGGGCTGTGGGTAGCCAAGATGATTTCAATAATAAATATAAATTTTCAGGGTGGAGTTGTAGCTTAGTGTAGGACACCTGCCCAGCTTGCACAGACTGTGGGATTGATTCCAAAATGGAAGAAAACATATGTTTATACATTGTCAAAGTTGTCAGAGGAGGGCCACTCATATGCTGGGAATGTTGTAATAAAGTATTTGAGGAAGCAAGAAGGAAATGAAGCATTTTCTACATGAAAGAAACAGCCTTGGAGCACAGACTTTTTTGTGCCCGTGATCCTAGACACAACATTCTTCTGTGCCTTGTATTTCCAGGTCCTCCTCTTCAAGGACCAGCCCAAGAATGACATAGAAACTCCCAAGGAGCAACTCTATTTCTGCTTGAGGGTATTTCCATTTCCCGCAATGAAGAAGGAGAAGAAAAACTTAGAAAAATTTTTGATACTTTTTCTGTTCATTTTAGAAAAAACAAGGTAATGTTTTGAAATGTAGCCTTCTCTACCTAGTTCAAGAAGTTCCATAGTGTAATCTCTCCTGCATTGATGTAAAAAAGAAAAATCAATACACTGGGATTTTTACCACTCCAGTAATCCTTTCTTTCACTGCCAGTGTTGACAGTAACAGCCTGAGTGGTGTCTGTCTAATTTCTTTTGAGGAGTAGCCATTACTGATATCTTAAAGGGTTGGGAACCCTGAGAAAATTTTTTTCAAAGAAATAAAAATACTTATTTGGCTATTCAAAATTCTCAATAATCTGGACTGTATTCCTTTTTTCCAATCTCATCTTCCTTCCTTGTTCTACTCAAATCTTCCATTACTAACATACTCAACTCCCTCTGAAAAGTCTTTTGGATGTAGAATCCATTTGATCAATGCTCTCCTTACTTTGAGGGCCACTTGTTAATGTTTTTTCTCTTCAAACTTATCCTTCTCCTAATAGCTCAGTTCATCTAAACGCACTCTGCAAGAGTTTGCTGGCAGCTCCCATGTATTGGGAATTTTAACTTTCTGAAGGTCTTCATGAATTTCTGAATAATTGATTTGGTATTATCTCCAATTAATACCAAATAGAATTCCTTATATCGTAGCATGTACTCTAATTTTGTATGTCTGAGAATCTTTCTGTGTATCTTAACCTAGTTTTTCCTAGGAGAATATAAATGTTTGAGTATAAGATATGTGTTTTTCCTTATGTAAATTCACATTGCTGCATCAGTGTATGGTAACTTAAAATAGTCCAAGAGGGCTGAGTGTGATTACATACACCTATAATTCCAGCTATGCAAGAAGCAGATAGGGGAGAATCATTATTTGAGGCCAGAATGGTTAAAAAAGTTAATGAGACCCTATCTCAAAAAATAACCTGAGCATGGTGGTGCATGTTGTCATCCTAGTTATGTGGGGGACAGAGAAAGGAGGATTGTGGTCAGAGGTAGCCCTGAACAAAAATGTGAGACTCTTTTAAAAAATAGCTGAAGTGTGGCTCATCTAGTAGAGTTCCTGCCTAGTAAGTGAAAGACCTTGAGTTCAAACACTAGTACCTCAAAAAACAAAACAAAACAAAAGTCTAAGAAATTCAAAGAGAGACAAGTATTTACTGAGGTAGTCCTTTGTTAAAAGAAATGTATTATATATTTCTGGCTTGCTTTAGATAATCAGACTACTTATGATTTTTCTGAAATCTATGTAAAAATTTCAAATGTCTTATAGGATCTCACAATAACTTTGTTTGCTTCTTACTCTTTATCTGTTGGATTTTTAGCTTATTTTCTTTATTTTCCTAATGTCTAAATTTTAGAGTTCAGCCTCAGCCTTCCAAGTGTTGGCATTATAGGTATGTACAGCTGCTCCTGGCTTGTCCTTTGTCCTTTTAAAATAGTCACTGGTCTGTCATTTTAAAATTGTTTACCTTCCAGATTATCGCCATTTTTCAGTAATTTACCATAATGAGTAACAAACACACAGGGAAACAGGAAGTGTACCCAACACATGTTCTCTAGACTTCAGATAAAACATGAGATTGAGAGTATTTTATGTCTATATTCCTAAGGAATGACACTCCTTAATATTTTTTTTTGTACTGACTTTCTCGGATGGAATAATAATTGTGTTGCCTTTATGAAATGGTTGGAAATATTTTCATTCCAATATTATTTTCTTGAATAAATTTCTGTTAAATAACCATTTGGTATAGTTTTCTAGTTGAAAATGATAGCACTTAGATGTGTGGGGTGTGTGTGTGTGTGTTATACTTTGCTAGTGCATTCAATTTTCATTGATAAATATAAAAATTCAAATTTTCCACTTGGCAAACTATTTTTTGGTATATTCTTTTATTCCATCTAAATTATCAAGTATATTGGTAAAATATACTCATATTTTGTTATTCTTATGATATACATAAGACTTATAATAGTAGCCCCCAATAGTAGCAATTCATCTTTTCTTTCTAAAAATTTGTCTAGCTAGAAATTTATTTTATTGATCTTTCCCAATAATTAAGTTTTTGATCTTGTTGGTTTTGTGTGTTTTGTTTGCTTTCTTTTTCTTAGGTTCTTATTTTTATCTTATTTTCTTTCTTATACTTTGAAAATAAATAGCTTTTTATATGCTCTCTTAGTTTACTAAGTTCCCAATTGCGACAATGAAACTTTCTTGTTTTTCTACTACCTGTGCCAGCTACATCCTGTAGATTCTGATACATGCATTTTCATTGTAATTAATTTTAGAAAAATTTTCTAGTTTCCTTATGATTTTTTTCTTTCTCCTCTTCTTCCTTCTCATATAGTATTTAAAAGTGTGTTTATTTAATTCATAATATTTGTGATGTGTGCCTATCATATGAATCATGGCCAACATCCCATAACAAAAGACAAATTAGCAAAAGAAAACTATATAAGGGTATATTTATGTATTTATTTTGCAGTGCTGGGGATCAAACCCAGGCCTTGTTCATGCTGGGCAAGCACTCTTCCATGGAGTATTCCTCTGGTCCCATAACAAATTTATCAATGAGCATTAAGCACAAGAGGCACACAAAGAGGCCAGATCTTTGAAGCTTAAATCCACTTTTTCATAGACTAGGTGAGAGGGAGGTAATGACAAACTAAGGGAAGGTGAGGGGTGGAACCTCACAGGAACCAGAATGTTTTCTTATTCAGACACAGTCTCCCAGGCAATTACTTAGAGGAGGAAAAGAAAAGTTGGTGTGGGTGTGGTGAGAAATTTTAGTGGCCTCTTTTGGTTAACCTTTTCTGGCTGATGCATTTCCTAGGGAGGCAGTTTAGGACAACTATATTTCCTTTGGAAGAAGTTTTCTCCTTCAGATAATGCAACTTTAGAGACTCCCTCTCCCACCATGTACTTCTGTAGAAACAAGAGAAGGTTAGAAGGACCTTGATTCTTATGTCTGGCTTAGCATGTCTTTTTCCTTTTTTTTTGTGATCCACAACAGTAGCTTTCTAAATTTATATTTTTAATTGATTTCTATTGTGTTCAAGAATATATTCTGTAATATTTAAGGGTTTTTATATTCCTTGGCACTTTTTTCCCTAACTCGTAATCTATCTTATTATTTTGTGTGACTCTTAAAGGACAGGCATTCTTATCATGCAGGGTTTTGTGTTTCATAAATATTCATGACATTAACATCATTGAGAGTGTTGTTTAAATCTTGTGTTGCTTTGCTAACATCTTGTCTAGATATATCATTTCCTGGTTAACAGACTTAACTTTTCAGCTAAGATTGTGAATTTTTCTATTTTTTTCTTTAATTTTTAGTTTCCCACTTAAATTTTCCATTGGCTTTTTAAATACACCAATTCACATTGATTTTTGATAGCATCTCTTGAGATTATACTATGGTGATGTCATTCCTGACCCTCTTCTGTTCATACTTCTCAGTTCATTCTCTTAACTCTATATCAAATTCTGTTGCTCTACTTTAAAAATACATCCAGAATTTGAATTCTTCAAACCATCTCCATAGAAGTCATCTCAGTTTGTTTTTTTCACCTGAGCTATTGTGAAAGCCTTGGAAATTATTTATTTGTTCCTACTTTTGGCCTTTTTCAGTCTATTTAAAACATAATCTCTTATGATCTCAATAAACTCTTCCTGGGGTCACACCACTGTCCCGTTTCTCACACTCATCATAAAAGCTATAGTCCTACTAAGACATGCAAAGTCTGTATGATCTGCAAAAAAGTTAACTTTTTTGACTCATTTATAACTTCCCCCTTAGTCATGGTTACATAAATAAAAAAAACTTTGTCTTTTCTCTACCATAACTGTAAGGGTCTATTATTTGCTACTCCTTCTGACTAGAACATTCTAGCTCCTGGATACTTACGTCTACCTTCCTTACATTCTTCAGATTTACTGAAATAACATCTTCTCTATGAGTCTTTCTCTGACAAGCCTGTCTAAAATGACCATTCATTTTCCTCATTCATTTTCCATCATTCTTTCTGGCTTTAATTTTCTCCTCAGTGTTTCCACCTACTTAACATGATATTTACTTTACTTTTTCATTTTGTTTATTGTAGACTCTATTCCCTTCCTCTGTTACCGGAGTCATAGTCCAGAAGACTGACTCTGGGAATCCAAATGGATGAAGTTCAGCCACTCATCCAAACTGACCAAAGAGAAAACAAGTGGTGGTCTTGGCAGGGAAGGGCTTTATTCATTATAGCCATACTAGGAAATAATAGGGTACAGTATCCAGAGTCCTGTCTTCAGGGTACTGACAAGAGCTTCAGAATTATATAGGGGAAAGACAAAAGTGGGTGCAAGAAGAATGCATAGCCAAGGAATCTTGATTAAAATGTGTTCTGGTTGATTATTATCTCAGGATTGGTCATGCAGAGCCTTGGATGTGTTAGGAAAGTTGCTGCTCTCTGGGAGTAGTTTCAACTCTTGTGACAAACTGTTTACCTATCAGACCTGTTGTTAATGTAATCTAAAGTGACTGCAGAAGAGAATGAGCCAGGGAAAGGACCAGTCTGAAAGTCAAGATGGAGTTAGTTAGACCTTCAGGCTTAGGGCAATTACTGAAGAATTCTGGGTACCTCTCTGATGATCTGGTGGCTGATAATCTGTTGATCGTAACCTCAGTCTTGAAAGAGGAGGATTACTCATGTTAGGAAAATGCTCCTTAAATGATTAACATGTCTAAAGTGCAGAGTTGAGAAGGAATATGACACAAAGTTTAGAGTAGGAAAGTAAGCAGATGCAAAATGAAGGCAGAGATGGCAAGCTTTAATTCTGCTTTTAGTCAGCCATTGCACATCTACAAGCCCAAGTGAAGACTCAGCGCTTTTAGTAAACACAACTTCTAAGACCATTACACATTCCCCTATTAGATTATCAACTTCATGAGGGCAGAGGCTTTTTATTTTGGTAGGACTAAGTTTTGAACTCAGGGAGTTGTACTTTAAAGCAGGTGTTCTACTGCTTAAGTCATAACTCCAGCCTATTTTATTTTGCTCTGGTTATTTTGGAGATGGGGTCTCTAGAACTATTTGCCTGGGCTGGCATTGAACCTTAATCTTCCGATCTCAGTCTTCCAAATAGCTAAGATTAAAGAATGAACCATAGGCACTCAGTGAGGACAGATTTTGGTTGGTTTTGTTTATTGTTCTAACCCTAGTGCCTAGACATAACCCTTATGTTTGACATTCTGCTAATGACACAACTGGAAGTGCCAGATAATCTTCTCAGGTCAGGGCATTTCTTTGTACCTTTTGGTGGTACTGATTTAATAATTCTGCAATCTTTTTTGAAAAATAGTGAGCTAATTTGACCTGGAGTAGTTTTAAGTGAAGGTGATTTTGCTTGCTCCCTGGGTACCTGGTTTCCAGAGTCCTAACTATTCTAGTAGTTACAAAGATTTTCCTAATAATTAACTTAAATTCTCCCTCTGTTGAAACAGAAGCCCCATTAGCTCCTACTCTGCCCTTGTTGACTAATGAGAATAATTGTTCTTGTCCTTTTTATAGATTGGCTCTTCTGTATTTGTGCATATCTGCTGTGATTCCCCCAGCCATTGGTCAAGGAAGTATGTCAGCAGATGGCCACGTGGGGACCAACCAGTCCCAGAACAAGGATCAAGAAGCTCATCTGACCACAACAGAAATGAATGGAAGAGATTTTAAATGGAAAGTGAATTTATGGGGGAAAGGACCCTATATCTGGGAATGGATTCAGATCTTATATTGACAAAAAGATTTAAAGAATCTTAAGACTGTAAGCAGCAACTGATCTGACTTAAACTCACTTGTGACAATTATGATAAAAGCAAAACCTTTGGATTCCCCTGCTCCTTTCTTCAGAAAGGTACTTAATACATATCAGTCCTTATAGATGCTTCTGTAACTTCTCGCACTGTTTCTAGGTTCTTTGTTCTAAATAAGTATTCCTAAGCATTCTGTGTTTCCTAGAACTTTACAGAATATTCTCTAGGAGGAGTTGGTCATTTTTCACTACCTTAAATTTATTATTATTTACTCTTTAACGTGTATGTAAAGATATCCTTTTAAAAACATTTTATTAGCATATATTATTTGAAAAGGAGAGGAGTTCATTGTCACATTTCCATATATGTTTACAATGTGTCTTGGTTAATTCATTCTCTCCATCATTCTTCCTCACACCCCTCTCCCATACTTAGGTTAATCTCAACTTGTTTCATTATTCTATTTTCATGCAAGTATATAAAAAACATTGGCTCTACTCCTCTTCCTTCACCCTAACCATTTACCCTCCCCCTCACATTAGTACCCTCCTCAATGGGACCTGTTTATTCATCCTACATGTGTATATTCCTTGTTTAAAGGGGCTTCACCATGGTACTTGATCCAGAAATATACTGTACTTTAAATAGATTAATCCCCTCTAATACTCTCCCTAACCCTCCCCCCCTCACTCATTACTAATCATTAGCTTTTCAGTGTATTTCATCATGCCATCCAACACAGATGAAATGCATTTAGATACTTTTCATTCTCTGTTGTTCTTTTTTCCTCTCCCTAGTCCCCTCAAACAGTTCCACTATTATAGGAAATATATATATATATATATATATATATATGTATTATATATGTATGTATATATCTGTATGTAGGTATGATCATGTTTATATTTGTATACACAGTTGTCTTTTGGATCTATCTTCCACACATGAGAGAAACCATGCAGCCTTATCCTTCTAATCTTAGCTTATTTCACTTGATACCCAGTTCCATCCATTTACCTGCAAATGACATAATCTGTATTCCTTTATTGCTAAATAATATTCCACTGTGTCTATATACCACATTTTCTTATTCCATGGATCAGTTGTAGTGCATCTGCACTGTTTCCATACTTTGGCTATGGTGAATAATGCTGCAATAAATATGTGCGTACAAGTATCTATATTGAATCCTAAATTACATTCCTTTGGATATATGCCCAGAAGTAGTATTGCTGGATCATATGGTATATCTATTTTTAGATTTTGAGGAATCTCCATACAGCTTTTCATAGTGGTTGTACTAATTTACATTTCTTCCAACAATGCGTAAAGATTCCTTCTGCCTGCACTCTCACAAATATTTATTGTTGTCTGCGTTCTTGATGTTAGCCAGTTTGACTGGAGTGAGATGAAATCTCAGTGTCATTTTTACTTGTATTGCCTTTATGGCCAAGGGGGTTGAGCATTTTTTTCATGTATTTATTGGCCATTTATGCTTCTTTCATTGAAAATTTTCTTCAGTTTATTGCCTATTTATTCACTGGGTTGTTGATCCTTTGCGAGATTAGTTTTGTGAGCTCCCTATAAATTCTTGTTATTGATCCCTTGTCAGATGTATAACTGGCAAAGATTTTCTACCATGCTGTAGGATCTTCAGTCTGGTGAGTATTTCCTTTGCTGTGCAGAAGCTTTTCAGTTTGATGCAGTCTCATTTATCAATCCTATTTCTTATTTGCTGAGCTATTGGAGTTCTGTTCAGAAAGTATTTCCTATGCCTATATGTCCCAGTGTTTTTCCTATTCTTTATTGGAGTAGTTGCAGAGTTTCAGATCTTACATGTATATCTTTGATACACTTTGAATTGTTGTTAGTACAGAGTGAGAGACAGGGATATGGTTTCAGTCTTCTACATGTGGACATCCACTTTTCCCAGAACCATTTGCTAAGGAGCCTATCTTTTTTTCAACATATGATTTGCTCCTCTGTCAAAAATTAAATGGCTGTAACTATGAAGATTTATAGCTGGGTTTTATACTGTGTTCCATTGGTCTTGTCTGTTTTTGTGCCAGTACCATGCTGTTTTTATTGCTATGTCTCTGTAGTATAGTTTGAAGTTGGGTATTGTGATATCCTCTGGTGTTGCTTTTTTTGCTCAGGATCATTTTGTCTATTTGAGGATATTTGTACTTCCATATGAACTTTAGGATTGATTTTTCTATCTCAGTGAAGAATGTCATTGGAATTTTGATGGGGATTGCATTAAACAAATGGATTGATTTTGGTAGTATAGCTATTTTCACAGTATTGATTCTGCAGATCCATGAGCATGGAAGACCTTTCTGTCTTCTGAAGTCTTCTTCAATAATTTACAGTTTCCATTGTAAAGATCTTCCCACATCCTTCTTTAAGTGTTTTTGCGGCTATCATAAATGGGATTGTTTTCTTGATTTCTTTCTCAGTCTCTTCATTATTGGTACATAGAAAATTGACTGTTTTGGCATATTGATTTTGTGTCCTACTACTTTGCTGCAAGTGTTTATGACCTCTAAAAGTATTTTGGTGGAGTTTTCAGAGTCTTTTGCTTTTCAGAGCAAATAGGGATAATTTGACTTCTTCCTTACCTATTTGAATTCCTTTTGTTTTATCCCTTTGTCTGATTGCTCTCAATAGGAATTCCAAAACTATATTGAGTAAGAATGGAAGAGTGGACACACTGGACTCATTCCTGAATTTGGAGGAAATGGTTTCAGTTTTTCTCTATTTAATATGATGTTGGCTGTAGGTTTGTTATGTATAGCCTTTATTATATATGGGTATGTTCCTTCTATTCCTAGTTTCTTCAGAGCTTTTATTATAATAGAATGTTAAATTTTGTCAAAGGCTTTTTCTGTATCTATTGAGATGTCTTTGTCTCAGTTTATATGCTGCATTACACTTTCTGATTTGCATAAATTTATTGAATCACCCTTGCATTCCTGGAATGAAATTAACTTGATCATGGTATATAATATTTTTGCTGTGTTGTTGAATTCAGTTTTCAAGCACTTTAAAACTGGATTGAGTGTAATTCTGCCTTCATAGAATGAGTTTGGAAGTGTTTCTTCCCTCTCTATTTCATGGAAAAGCTTGAAAAGTGTTAGTATTACTTTTTCACTAACATCTGCTATAATTTGACAGTGAGTTTATGGTGTCCTAAGCTTTCCTTTGTTGGGAGACTCCATTGCTGCTTCAATCTCATTGCTTGTTACAGATCTATTTAGGTGGTTTATATTGGTTTATATCTTCTGGCTCAATTTTAGTTTTTCAAATGCATCTAGAAATTTATCCAATTTTTCTAGATTTTCCAATTTATTTGAATGTAAGTTATCAAAGTATTCCCTAATTATCCTCTGAATTTCATTGGTATTTGTTATGATATCCACTTTTCATCTATAATTTTATTAATTTGGGTCTTCTCCCTTGTCTTTCTAGTCAAATTGGATAAGGATTCATTGATCTTATTTATCTTTTTGAGGGACCAATGCTTTGTTTCATTGATTATTTGTATAATTTTTTGAGTCTCAATTTCATTGTTTTGGGCCATTATTTTTATTATTTCTTCCCATCTTCTAGTTCTGGGTTTAGCTTATTTTTGTTTTTCTAAAAGCCTAAGGTTCATTATTAGATTATTTATTTGTGATCCCTTGTTTTTTTCTTTTTAAACATAGCTGCTCAAAGCTATAAACTTTCCTGTCAGCACTACCTTTGTGCATTCCTTTGCATTGGATTCTAGGAACTTTTTGATTTCCTCCCTTATTTCTTCAATGATCTGTTGGTCATTCAATAGTAAGTTGTTCATTCCCTATATGTTTGAAAGTTTTCTATAGTTTCATTTGTTGTTGAGTTCTAGTTTTATTCCATTGTGGCTTGATGGAATACAAGGAGGAATTTTATCTTTCTTACATGTGCTAAGACTTGCTTTGTGTCCTAAAATATGATCTATTTTGGAAAAAGGTCCGTGGGTGGCTGAGAAGAATGTGTATTGTGGAATAGCTGAATGAAATACTCTGTAGATATCTGTTAAGTCCATTTAGCCTATAGTATCAGTTAATTCTGCTATTTCCTTGTCTGAATAACCTATGTATTGGTGAGAGTGTAGTATTGAAGTTTCCCATTACTGTAGGGTTGGAATCTATCTGTGCTTTTAAATCCAATAGAATTTTTAGTATAGTTTTGTGCACCAATGTTTGAAGCATATATGTTAAGAATTGTTATTTCCTCTTGATGGATTATTCACTTTATATGAGTGACCTTCATTGTCTCTTATGACTAACCTTTTCTGAAATCTGCTTTATCAGATAAAGGTATAGTTATTTCTACCTGTTCTCAGGGTCTATTTGTTTGAAGATCCTTTCCCTTTAAGCCAATGTTTGTCTTTGTCTGTGAGATGTACTTCTTGTAAGCAACAAATAGTTGGGTCTTGCTTTTTAATGCAGTTTGCCATTTTATGTCTTTTGATAGGTGAATTAAGGCCATTCAAATTCAGTGTTAATACTGAAAGGTATATAGTATTTCCAGTCATTTTGCTATTTTTCTGGTGTTTACTTTCCCTCTACTCCTTGTTTGCTGACCTACTTGATTAGTGGGTTTATTCTTTCCTGTGTTTTTCCTTGTTGTCTTCTGTATTAAGAATTCCTTTAAGCATTTCCTATAGTGCTGATTTGGTAGTCATGAATTCCTTTAGTTTTTTCTTATTGTGGAAAGTTTTTATATCTCCTTCAATTTATGAAGGATAATTTTGCTGGATAGAATAGTCTCAGATGACTACTGTTTTCTTTTAGGGCCTTGCATTTAGAGTTCTGTACAGATTATGTATGGGTTGATAAACAGAGATAGAAGAAAATATGAGATAGAGAGCAGTCCTAGTTGTAAATGGGGAGTGTGTGCAGGGTTTGGGGGTGGGGTGAATGGATTAAGACTGAATACTGAAAGGCAGGTTTTATGGTTTTCTTATGATGTCTTCAGAACAAAAGGAGGAGAAAAGCAGAACTAAGGAGAAAGTGGGTACAAAATTACTGAACTTAGATTCATAAAAGAAAAAATAAAAGAAAAAGCAAACAAGAAATACAAACACATCAAAAAATCTAAACATCAAAAGTTTAACAGTGACAAAAACAAATTGGCATATACAAACTTTTAGAATTTTCTATGCTGAGTGAGTGCTCCTCACCAAGTGTCTGGGTCTTTCAGTCCTTTAAATGACAGCCTAGTGGGATACCTGACTCTGGAATAGTGTCAGATTATCACCTTCTGCTCCTTTTCCAGTGTGTGTGTGTGAGGTGGGTGAGTGGGAGAGATTACAGATATCTGTATATTATCTCTGCTTAAGGGTTCTGGAGTGTGGGTCCTCATTTCACCAGCTTCATACTTGGCCCCTTTACTCCTTTACTTGAAGCTTTTCCTTTTCCCAAGCCTATCAGTACTTACAGACTATTATTATCTGGGCAGTCTTTTGTTAGGTTTCTGCTCTGATGGCATGCCAGTGCAAGGTAATGCAAAGTTAAGGAGGCAGCTCCCAACAAGGATGTACTCTGCTACACTTTCTCAGATAGGACTGTGGTTGGCAGCAGTGCCCCACAGGTCTAAGTGCTCCATGTTTTTGTCATGTGGGTATTGTTCTGTTGGCTGTTGTTTCTTACTGGTTTCTTTGCCTCTTTGCTATCCATGTACACATGCACCATGTGTGAGGTGCTATATGGGAACTTTTGAGACCCCAGTGGAGTCCCAGTGCAGAGTGCACAGTGTTAAGGTTTTTGAATACAGGGGAGGATGTGCATGGTACTCAGGTTCTCAGTGGAAGCATGGGCTGATCAAGTATAGAGTGGTTTTGTGTGTGTGTGAGCTTCTGGGCATTCCAGGCATCAGTGGGACCACAGAAAGAACATTCCAGACATGGGTCTTTCTGAGCTGGGTCAGAAGATCTGGGAACAGCAAGAGATCCTTACCGGGGGCTCCTAGGCCTCTGCAGGACCCTAAGCAGAACATACCAGGCATAGGTCTTTCTGCACAGGGTAGGAACTCCAGTTGCATAGGGGATGTCCGCCCAGAGTGCCAGGCTTCCTTGGAACTGTATGGGTAAAATAGACGTGGAATAGACCTTTATGTGCTCTGTACATAGGAATTTCCAGGTGCAGCAAGGGACCTTGCCCCATGTACTTCAGGTGCCAGAGTGGGGCTCTGGGACCTAGGTCTGTGAGTTCTTGCTGCTGAGATTACCTTTGGCTTCTAGGGAATTGATTCCCTGTAGTTTTGCAGCAATTTAGGCTGGAGAATTGTTGTTCAGTACAGAATACCAGAAAGAAGAAATGCTGATTGGTGTCACTTAGTCATTCTCTTACCTCTTCCTCAGGATATATTTTCTGAATCCAACTGCTTCCTCTTGCACCCCTGTTTTCACCACAAAGTCACCCATAGACTTGTAAGTAAAGTCAAAGATTGCACCCAGAAACAATTATATTTAAATGGTTGAATAAAGAGAAATGAAGGATGGTGTGATCCATGGAAAGATCCTTCATTCATAGTTGGGAGACATGGGTTAAAATTCCTTGTCTTTCATTTAATAGCAGTGTGATTCTTGTGACAATTCCTTATTGAGTTCCAGTTTGTCTCATGTTTAAATGCAGTTTTAGATTAACTCAAAGGTCCTTTTTAGTCCTTCAGTTTTATAATTCTAGAAAGGAGAACAGCTCCAAAAATCTTATTACCATAATGTGTAAGTTTATTATCCAGGCATTTAATGTTAATTAATGAGATTGGTGTAGAGCTATTGTGGAGTAGAGTTCACAATCATGTATACTAAAAAAAACAAATCCCCGTGAAAAAATATGAGCCCAAAAGAATTCATATTAACTCTTTTGTCCTTCCACAGTAACAACTAGATAACTTCTAAAATTAATAAGATTAATTAATTAGTGTGAATGGCTATGTATTGAGGATTTTTCTACATTTCTTTGGTGCTGTATGTTGTAAGGTTTGGTCATAAATAGCCAGTAAACAAGCAGCTGGTGTTTTATCTCAGGTCAAGATTTCAAGCCCTGTCAACTGTGTGATGGGGGAACTTTAGAGTTACAGCTGCTTATCATTCATTACTTGTCACCCAAGATTAACACCATTGACTAAGACCAAGCTGGTGACACCTCATAAAAACTTATGATGTTACTCACTGTAAATCAAAAGTCACAGTTGGTCCACCTGTCTTGAATCCTGCTTCCTATTGCTTCAACACTTGTCTACATCATTTTAGAGAAGGTCAAGCTGCCAGCTATGTCACTTTAGTATACAGTAAGGCACCAACCCTACTATCATATCACTCCATGATGGAGGTAAGAAATTTTTGGAATAGACATGGAAACAGTTGAAATTCTTGATATTTCTTAGGGTAAAAGACAATTTTATGGCAACTGAGATGGGGAAGTCTTTGGGAAGAGAAGTGGGTAGGGGAGATAAAACATTCAGTATTGGACATTTTGAGTTTGAGGTGTTTATTTTGCTACCTAGCTAAATGGAAATGCCTAGAAGATGATTATTTGTGATTGGAATTTAGGAGAGAAGCATTTAATACAATATTTCCCAGGTGCTATCCTGATCAAGTTTTAAAGTCATAGCTAAATCTTCTCAATTCCCTATTGCAGGAAACTTGTTAAATGCCCACCCCAACTACATTCTTTATTAGGCATAACACTCTTGGGCTTTATTTTTTTTTTTGCATACATGCATATATTTAATAATGAAACAATTCGTTAACAACAAAAGTTAGAAAAATTAATGAGACCTCAGTGCTGTGGAAGAAAATGACACATCAAGGAGAAAAAGATAGTAACTGACCCCAAAGGCTGTATGATGAGTGAAGCAGAGGTAAATTTGGCCAAGATAGTGTTATATACTCTGAAAAGAAGGGCTGGAGAAGTATGCACTTATTTAACTGCTTCGTAGGAGGCAGCCTTACTGTATGCTGCATAGAATGGAGGCAATGATCCCAAGAAAGGCAGGAGAGGAGATAAGCAATATTAAACTCAGTGTAAGCAGACAAAGAGACTGAGAATTATGAAGAGATGACTCTAAAGCCTTTTGTCTTCTCTAAAGTCTATGATAAATTTTAAGTTTTAAAGTACGTCACATCTAATGATCACATAATGAGTAGCCCTGGGCACTGTGAAGGAACGGTGGAGGGAGTGGTTTACAAAAATAGAGGGATGACATGGATCGTGCTCTCCTAGAGCTTACAACTAAATGAGGACACAGTTTCCACACATAAAACAGCTACAAAACATATTTACATAGTACATACAAACAAATGTACATATGAATAGCCAACAGGGGAATGCTAAGGGATACTGTCTCAATAATTGCTTAGAAGTCCCTAAGTCAGTCACTGAAGGTTTCCTAAAGGAAGAACTGTTGGACTTATGTCAGTAGAGAGCAGAGCATGTGCAAATGTACAGAAGTAGGAATAGATATGTTGTGTTCAGTAAGCAGATTGGCTTGATTAGAAAGTCCAAGTAGATATAGTTAAGAAGTGAGTGTGATCTAACAGTAGAAGTCAATTTAGTGAAAGACGCTGTCATGTTAGATCTGGTCCCTAAAACAAAATGAACAGGGAATGAATGTTTTCTTTAGGTAAAGATGAGTGGCCATAGGTCTAAGGCCAACTCCACTGCTCTCAAAAGTTTTGTAGTTACTCTAAGAGACACAGCAATGGGACAGTAGAGAAGCATTCAGCTTCCTTGAGCAAGCAAAAGAAATTTCCTCCTGCAGATGCTATTATGAAATTGCAGGTTGATCCCCAAAGGCAAGGAAGTAAATAACTCAATGAAATTCCTAGGCAGAGGATCTGTCATTCAAAGGCCAGCAAGCCAGATCCTGGTAATCTCAAGTGTTCAATCAGCGTGTCTTTGACCCTTCGTACTAATTCTTGGTGAGAAGCAGATTATATATGCTAATGAATTATTTATATTTGAACTATGGTGACAATCAACTTTGATCCTAACATTGTAGAACTTAAAATGAGATGAGAAGAGCCCTAATCTATACGGAATGCTCACGTCCCTGAAGAAGGACAGGTCAGTAAGGGCCCACATTCTCCCCTGGTCTTTTAGGTAGAAAGGCAAAACATCTTGAAAAGAGGCTGCTCTTAGCCAAAGCAAGTAAGACCTCTTTCTTTAAACCTATTGATCTGAACCTGTTCCAGGAAGAAAAAAGAGTTCAGGTCAGATGTTCAGCAGCAGCCAGAGTCAGACCCTATGTCACGAGAGTTCCGCTGAGAGGTGCTGGGTCCCACTGATGCTGAAATTGACTGTTGGGGCCCAATCTTGATGCCATTTGCCTCATTGTGGACATTAAATAAACCCTGCTGGATCTTCCTGTATATTTCTTTGGCTGTGTCAATGAAGGCCTCTTCAACATTGCAGGCCGTTTTGGCTGAAGTTTCCATGAATATAAGTCCATGCTCCCGAGCAAAGGCCTCTCCTTCTTCTCTCTTCACATCCCTGCGGGATTCTAGGTCACTCTTATTCCCAATCAGCATGATAACCATGTTGGAGCTGGAGTGCTGGCGGGCATCCTCTAACCATGAGGTCAGGTGGTTGAAGGTTTCACGTCTGGTAATGTCATACACCAGCAGTGCTCCGGCTGCTCCCCTGTAGTAGGAACAGGTGATAGAACGGAAGGATTCTTGCCCAGCCGTATCCCAGATTTGCAGTTTAATTTGTTTTCCATCAATGTTGACCATACGAGCTCCAAACTCCACGCCTATTGTAAGGTCGTGAACAGGCTGGAACCGCTTGTCCGTAAACTGCAGGAGGAGACATGACTTCCCCACACCTGGAAGAGGAGCAAGTGCGTCCCACCCGGCGCGCGGCCACAGCGCTTCGCGGCTTGAAGACTCCCGCACCCCGGACCACTCTTGGGCTTTAATACACGCAAACTGAGCTCTAACAGGTCCTTAGACATCTAACACCAAGGGTAGCCATTTCTTTTCTAAGCCCACAGAATTATTCTTAGTAACCACAGGAAGTCAGTGAATCCTAACTAACCCACAAGTAAGCTTCCTTATAATTCCAGCTGTTTTACTGTACCTAAGTACAACCCCCTTCAAGTAAGAAAGGATTTTGCCTTTTATCTAATCCAAAGTTTGGGTGTTGTATGCCATTATTGAAAGAATCTATAAATCTTATAAAACAAGGTTAAAACTGGAAATATAAACATGAGAGTCTATAGATCCAAATACAGTGTCTAGTACATAAATATTTTAGACAGGAAATAATTTAGAAAAACTCACAGTTTCATCCTTAGAGTTGCAATGTTTCTGTGATTCAGCTTGGGGCAGCTGTATGGTTGCTATCACTTGAATCTTCTACTTAAGAGGCATACCTGGCCTTGTGATACGCACACCAACTTGGGGACCTGAAGGTGACAATTGGCTTCATTGCCATTTCACCCCTGCTGGTTCTTCTGCCACAGGGGACGGTGTGATGGGAAAATCATAGGATTTGCTAACATGACTGATAAGGATCAGAAGATCAAGCTGTAGATCTCTTGTGTATTTAAAGAAATACCAACTAGGCTTGAGCAAAGGAAATCAATTCCAAAACATGTAGCAGATGGCCTGATAACCATAGGTAGAGTCCCTTGGTAAAGGTAAAATGTTTGTGTGTGTATATATATATATAATATGTAATTTATACATGTTATATTTATATGCAACTTCTAAGCCAGCCAAAGCACTAAGTTCTCTCTCTTTCTCTCTATATATGCACTATATTATATTTTAACAAATTATGATACAGAATATGTTATATTATATTTAGTATATCCAACCTCTCTGGGTATCATAAAATTCCAGTAGTGTGTCCCACTAAAAGGCCTAGACCAAAAGGAATCTTTCTTTCTGTTTAAATCTCCAGTCATCTTCTGCACACAAAATCTTCACCCCTATGTACATAATATTCATGCCAGCCTCTGGCATGGCTTTAACTTTCTTCCTCCAATTGTAGAGATGCAGGAATCCTTGCAAAAGTTAGTCTTTTTCATCCCAGAGAACTGTTGACAACTCAAGCTTCAGCGGAATTAGAGCATCATGGCCTACTTGCCTTGTTTGACATACCCAGAAATGTTGGATATATTAAATCTAATAATTTAAATCTTCTGCTTAGATTCATTTGTGGCTTTGTTTTGACTAATCTGACCATGGGCCTTTGGTTCACTTCAATTTGTCTGTGCTGTGTCTGTAGTAATTAGTTCTATCAGCTAATTGATGGACATACCCTACCACTGGCAAGATATTTATTCATATCTTGCCAATCATTTGAAACCAAATTCTCTAAGCTTTCTTCCTTCACAGGACTTCTTTATCTCTATAGGCTGACCTTATCTTTTTTTCAACTTTGAACATTAATAGCACAGCAATGTTTCCCCATCACTATGTCCCAAAGGGGACATGAGGGAAGGACACTGAGACAGTACTTATTCATCAGCATTCGTGTGGATAGAAAATTGAGGAGAATAAAAAAATGGATTATGAGAAGCTGGGTGACTTGAAGGGATTCCATCTTCCAATGTTTAGAACTGAATTTGGTTTTTAAGAAGTGGGTATGTTCAGCCTATGACCACTGCATGATTAAAGATGACCATGTGCTATACTTTCATTTGGATTTCAAACCTTGGAGAAATCTCATATTGCAAAATAGCTTTCTTGGCAGGAGTATTCCTGTATACTCTCACCTATCTCTGGGATTTCCCAAAATGAGAAGGCCAGGCAGCATGGCTTTTTCATTACTGCTCATGAGGCCTCCATGTTTTCTCTTCTTTCCCTTCCCTTTCTTCACTTTTCCCTTCTTTACTCTTTGTCTTTCTTATCTTTGCTTTCTCTGAGGACCCTTCTGCCTGATTCTGATTTCCTTTGACTTTAATTTTCATTTTATGAATCTAATTTCTCACTAAAAAAATCCCAAGACATTCCAGAATAAAGAGCATGTTTATTCATTTTCCCACTGTCCCCACTTGCCTTAGAAAGTTATGTCAATTGGCAGTCCTGTGACTCAAGACAGAAAACATTAAAGAGGAAAATGAGCCATTACTTATCAATCCCACTCTTCCTGCCTGCATTGGAATGTGATTGGGATGAGGGGATTAGAAGGACTAGTTCACCATTTTAGATGTTTCTCCTCTAGGTTATTAGCATTTGGACATTTAAAATTCTATCTCTACAATTCTTATAAATCTCTATCAAACTACCTGCTTAATACTGGAAATTTAAAGATGATTTTATAGGTCTGTTCTCAATTTATCATCATTCTGTAATCATGGATGGCTGGAGCATTTTAGGATAGGGAAGAGACTTTGATTCCTTAATTAGAGATAAGAGGTTTGAGCAGATTTGCCTGTAGGTGAAGTCATAGTATGAAGCTAGTATCTTACATTCAAATTCTTTCTATGGGAATTTTGAGATAGCATGTATAAGAATTTTGGAGAAAGATGTCTTTAAGGAAAAAAGGGAAAGGAAATTATTTATTAAAAATCTCTGAAATTTTATAAAAGAAAAACTTGTCCTATGTCACAAGTTTGTAAATTGCATGCATTGAAAATCACAAAATGTCTGTATAGATTATAAAACTGAGCTATGCTTTATAGAAATGCAGTCAGAAGTATGCTTGTGGGTAATTACACATAAACACATGTACATTTTCATCTATACACAAACACTCTGTACTTTCATATATGCACACCTAGGAAGATGCATAGATACTCTGACTTGGAATAAGTGCTGTGCAGTGCTCATTAATGTTTTCTTGCAATGGTCTGTACTTTTTCATAAGCAGCTACTTTTAATTTTTTTGTAAAATGAAATTGTTTTTAAAAGTGCATAATTCTACAATCTGTTTCTTTGTTGCTTCTACTATTTCCAGCTAACATAAAAATTGTTTGTTCATTTTAGATGTTTCTATTTAAATGTCTTGAAAGACAATAATCGTGTTTCTTTTAATTATTTTCTGTTTAGTCCCAGATGTGTTATTTTAGATTTAAATATTAATAATTGATCTCAAAGAAGTAAAAGCTACTATATAGCTAATATGTAGCTATACAGAGAAATACAGACCTATATAAATCTATAAAGAGAAACTTTCTATTTCATGGAGCAGACAATATTCTCTAATAATTTTTCTGTGTACATGACCTAGTCTTTCATATGTTTTCTTTTTATCCTCAGTTTTGTGGGTGGTAGATATTTTGCTAATACCTATGTCTCATTCTGTGTGTGGTTTTACTTCTGCCCTTAACTTTACTATTTCATATGATACTGTAATGAAGGATATGATATCATAATTGAGAAATAAATATACAGTTTTAATAGATGTATTTATACACATATATAGTCAAAATAAACAGTTAAGACATACATCAGTATATTTCTTTGACAATTATGAAGTTATGCCCCTCAATACAGTATCTTATAGGACACTTCCACTCACACATAAACACATGCACTACATGTACATGTGTGTAAAACTAAAACTATTCTAAAATATAAGGGCCATTAATTTACCACATCTAGTCCAGTAGCTGAAATTGAAATTACCATGTGATTAAGCATTCAATAGTCCAATCTTGTTCTCCAAATAGGAGTCCAAATAGGCTAGTTGAGCAGGGATGTAGCAGAAATCATTAGTTCTGCATCCATAAATTACTCAGTAATAATACTAATCTGTAGTTCCTCAGAATGTGGTATTGCTTTTGGTTTACTATTTTCTGAGGCAGAAGAAAATCAGGAAACCAATATGGATAGTCTACCATCTTATGTGTATGTCTGTTCTAATTATGCTTTCTAAATTTGAGGAAATAATCACAAGGTGTTTCAGGGACCAGGTTGGCCCATTGTGAGATAAATAGGATTACAGTTAAAATATCACTGATCACATGGAGTCCATATCCCCTACTTTTATCAGTGGGCCACAGGGACATTTTGGGCCTCCTGAAATTATAGTCAGTTGAGTCTGGATTTATCAGTTCCTAAAATGTCTGATCATTTCCTTTCCCTCAATGCACAGTTACTTTGTCAAAAGTGTATAGATCCCATAGGAAAGGCACAGATAAAAACTGTCAGCATAAATTTTTGGTAGTATACTTGGTATGCTCCACAAGGATAAGGCATCTCTTATATTCAGGGTGTTCTGAATCTGTTAACTGGCTGAAATCCAAAAATTGATTGACGCTGTTTCTATACTTCAAGTGAGACTTTTTCTTACTAGTCTTCTAACTTTTGTCCTTATGCAGCTCAATTAAGAATTTAGTAGGCTTTCTAGCTGCTTCACATCAAGGAAAACTGATTAATGTGACAATGCCATAAGTCTACAGAAGTCAGGCTGTTATGATCATTGCTTTGATTTTTCTATTGTGGCAACCATGCCCATCCTACTTTTGGTAATTGAGTGCCACCTCTTGACTCCTAATATTCAGGAACCAATAATTCTTATTGCTTTAGGTTTCAAAATTCAACAGCTTTAGTTCCCACAGTAAGGTGTGGTCTACAGAGAAGAGCAGTCGTAGAGCTCTTCAAAGATGTTGAAGATCTATCTTCTTGTAAATTAATTTCTTACAATTTTGGTGAAAGGTATATCCTCTGGATCTTCCCGGTATGGGTAAGTAGATCTTAAATTTAAATTTCAGTAATTCTTGGCATTCCTTTCTCTATATGAAACTAAGTCAGGTTGAACTTTTCCAGTTTGCTTAGTGTGGGTCACTTTTTGGTCTATGATTTATCCAACCCATTAAACTGTTACAACCCTGTCCAACTCCTGAGCTGCACTATTAAATGCAGAATCAATACATATTGAGCCCAAATGGATAAGTACAGCCTGATTCAACCTTATGTTATATCCATAATTCCCATAGCATCTGTTCTCACACATGATCCCCATTTTTCCATCTGTAGAAACTAGAGAACTCAAGTAGTTATTTTTTAATATAGTACTTACCGATGGGTTATACTTTGTTTGTTTGTATTCAGAAACAATAAAGTACATGAGAAATGTACTTTATTGTTTGAATTCAGGGCCTCATGCTTTCTAGGTAGGCACTACTACATGTGCCATGCCACAGCAAGAAATGACTTTTAGAACCATTTTATTACTATTGTATGCATGCTCTGGAAGAACACTCTCTTCACTCTTTGGTGTTACTTTGTGAATGACCCTTGGAAATCATCTATTTTATCCTTCTCATTTTATAGATGAAGAAAGTAGAATCTAGAGAGGGAAAGCAAGCAGTCCAAGGTTATTCTGTTCACTGGAGGGAGAACCAGGATGAGAATTTTTTTTATTGTTTATTCATTTATTCATATGTGTATACATTGTTTACACCATCTCTCCCCCCTGACCCGCCTATACCCTCTCTCCTCCCCACCTCTTCATTTCCAGACAGAACCTATTCTGCTCTCTTCTCCAATTTTGTTGAAGAGAAAACATAAGCGATATTAAGAAAGACATGGCATTTTTGCTAGCTTGAGATAAATATAGCTATACAGAGATTCCTAGCATTGCTTCTGTGCACATGTGTATTACAACCCGAATTGATTCATCTCTACCAGACCTCTTCACTACTTCCTGGTCACCTTCCCATAGTGGCCTCTGTCAGTTTAAGATTACTTTATTTACTCCTCTACAGTGGACACATCAAACATTTTCAAGTTTTGGGTTCTCTACCTTTTCTATTCCTCCTGTATGTGTTCTCCCCTAAGCATGTGACCCATGTCCAATAATATTACTGCATTTGTTTTAAGTCTATAATCTGCATATGAGGGAGAATATATATTTTTGGCCTTCTGAGCCTGGCTAACTTTGCTTAAGATGATATTCTCCAGTTCCATCCATTTACTTGTGGATGACATAATTTCATTCTTCTTTGTGGCTGAGTAAAATTCCATTGTATATAAATACCACATTTTCCTAATCCATTCATCAGTAGTGGGGCATCTTGGCTGTTCCCATAACTTGGCTATTGTGAATAGTGCTTCAATAAACATGGGTATGCAGGTGCCTTTGGAATAACCTGAGTCACATTCCTTTGGGTATCTCCTTAGGAGTGGGATTGCTGGATCATATGGCAGATCTATGTTTAGTTTTTTTAAAAGCCTCCATATTGTTTTCCAAAGTGGTTGTACTAGCTTACATTCCCACCAGCAGTGTAGGAGGGTTTCTTTTCCCCTGCCTCCTTGTCAACATTTGTTGTTGGTGGTGTTTTTGATGATAGCTATTCTAATAGGGGTGAGGTGGAATCTCAGTGTGGTTTTGTTTCTTTGTTTTTTGTTTTTATTCATATGTGCATACAGGGCTTGGGTCATTTCTCCCCCATGCCCCCACCCCCTCCTTTACCACCCACATCGCCTCCTCCCTCTCCCCCCTACACCCTCAAAACTCAGCAGAAACTATTTTGCCCTTATTTCTAATTTTGTTGTAGAGAGAGTATAAGCCATAATAGGAAGGAACAAGGGTTTTTGCTGGTTGAGATAAGGATAGCTATACAGGGCATTGACTCACATTGATTTCCTGTGCATGTGTGTTACCTTCTAGATTAATTCTTTTTGATCTCACCTTTTCTCTAGTTCCTGGTCCCCTTTTCCTATTGGCCTCAGTTGCTTTTAAGGTATCTGCTTTAGTTTTTCTGCATTAAGGGCAACAAATGCTAGCTAGTTTTTTAGGTGTCTTACCTATCCTCACCCCTTCCTTGTGTGCTCTAGCTTTTATCATGTGCTCAAAGTCCAATCCCATTGTTGTGTTTGCCCTTGATCTAATGTCCACATATGAGACAGAACATACGATTTTTGGTCTTTTGGGCCAGGCTAACCTCACTCAGAATGATGTTCTCCAATTCCATCCATTTACCAGTGAAAGATAACATTTCATTCTTGTTCATGGCTGCATAAAATTCCATTGTGTATAGATACCACATTTTCTTAATCCATTCATCAGTGGTGGGGCATCTTGGCAGTTTCCATAATTGGCTATTGTGAATAGTGCCACAATAAACATGGGTGTGCAGGTGCCTCTGGAGTAACCTGGGTCACAGTCTTTTGGGTATATCCCCAAGAGTGGTATTCCTGGATCAAATGGTAGATCAATGTCTAGCTTTTTAAGTAGCCTCCAAATTTTTTTCCAGAGTGGTTGTACTAGTTTACATTCCCACCAACAGTGTAAGAGGCTGGTTTCCTCTTTAATGTTGTCTATTTTTGTCCTGAGTTCATTTATCTGTTTATTCATCGTGTTCTCTCTTTCATTTTGGTGTTTATACAGTGCTTCTATGGTTTCCTTTATTTCTTCTTTTGCTTTTTCAAATTCTCTATTTTTGTTGTCTTGGAATTTCTTGAGTATCTCCTGTACATTTTGGTTGACCCTATCCATTATCATCTCTATAAAATTCTCATTGAGTACTTGTAGTATGTCTTCTTTTAAATTATTCTTGTGGGCATCATTGGGTCCTTTGGCATAGTTTATCTTCATTTTGTTGGAGTCTGGATCTGAGTACTTGTTTTTTTCATTCCCCTCTGTTTCCTGTACTAATTTTTTGCTGTGGGGAAACTGGTTTCCCTGTTTTTTCTGTCTTCCCGTCATTGTCTTTGGTGTTGTTACTGTCCCTGTACTGTGTGCAATTAAGTATTTTCTTGCTTGTAATAATAACAATGGTAATATTTAGAATGGAAGGGTGAGCTGAGATAGAAAGCAAGAAGTTAAAGAAATGGGGAAAACAAATACACAGACTGGAAGGAGAAAGCAGAACAAGGTATCAGACAAGAAGGTTTCAAAGGTATAAACAGGGAGCTTTAGTGTACTAATTGACAGTAAGCTGAACAGATGTTAGAGAGACAGAGAGAGGATTGAAAATCAAAAATCAAAAAAAAAAGATAAGAATAAAAATAAAAAATAAGTAAATGAAAGAAAAATCTATATATAAAAACGTATTAAAATAAAATGAAAAAATAGAAAATTTAAAAAAAACCCCAAAAAAACAAAAAACCAAAAAACCTGCAAGTTCAAATGCAATGAAGTTTCAGTCTTAATAATGTGGGTGTCCGTCTCAGTCTCCAGTCCTGGAGATGGTGCCTCAGATGTTGTTCTGTAGTTGTCTCATCCAAGGGGACGCATAAAGTAGAACAAAACTACACACACACGCTCAAAAAAAACCCCATCAAGTGTCCTAAGTTCAAATGCAATACAGTTTCAGTAAGTTGGAGGTGTAATTTGGTTGTTCTCTCATCAAAGGTAGGGAGACAAAGAAAAAAAAAAAAGAGTCTGGAGACAGTTCTGAGAATGGTATCTGTAGCTGTGGCTTGCCTGCCCGCTGCTGTCAGCCTACTGTTGCTGGAGGTGTTATTTATGCAGATCTCAGGGGTGAGCTTAGCACTCACCTGGTCCCGCAGGCTTTGTTTGCTCAGAGTTCTCCTGTGTGGGAGCCTCTGCTACAGGCTTTCCCCTTTCCAATCACTGGGAAAGGTGACACTGCACCGGCGTTGTCAGGCCTGCATGTTTATTTACAGTTCATGTGGGAGGTGGGTCTTCCCCCCTCTCCTGTGCAGTTTTCCTCCCTCCACCACTCTCACAAGCTTTCCTGCTCCTGGTTGCTGGGCGCACGCCCCTGCACTCGCCAGTGGCTCTCCAGCCAGGCCAGCTTGTTTATTTACAGTCCCAGGAATGGTTCCCTTCCCCCAATCTTTGGTGCTCAGTGCACCCCACCCTCTTTTCTGCATGTCTTTATTGCTCTTATTGCTTATTACTCAGTTTCTCTTCTTTTTCCCTGGGTGGAGGTTGGTCTGTCCAGGGGGCTATGCTGCTCTGGCCCAGGCTTGTCTGTGGGAGTACCACGTACCGCAAAGCTCACCTGGTCCGCGTCTTCCCAAGCTGTCTGGGCGCGGGTGACCTGCGGCCCGGGGACCTTCTTGGTTACTCCGTTTAACGTGAAGTGGAGATTCTCTGTGCTGGCTGGAGGTGTGGAGGGGTCAAAGTTATGCATCTTCTCAGTGATTATGCCTGCAAAGTGTGTCTCCAGCGTCTCTCCAAGATTTCACTATAGGAGGCATGCTTTCTGCTTCCTCCCTGTAGCCGCCATCTTGGAATCTCATACGACTTTTGTAGTTGATTATGCCATGTTAGTTAGATCAAGAAAGAAGAGGAAGGGCTGGTGGAGTGGCTCAAGTTGTAGAGTGCCTGTCTAGCAAGAGTGAAGCCCTGACTTCAAATCCCAGTGCCACCAAAAAAAAAAAAAAAAAAGAAAGAAAAAAGAGGAAGATGGAACAAAACAAAGGCACTAGCCTCCAATCTGAGTCAGTTCCATTTAAAACCTTTCTTGAAAACCTCTCTTAGTGTGGTTTTGATTTGCATTTCCTTTATGGCCAGGGATGGTGAGCATTTTTTCATGTGTTTTTTGGCCATTTGAATTTATTACTTTGAAAAAGTTCTGATGAGTTCAGTTGCCCACTTCTTTATTGGTTCATTGATTTTGGGGGAGTTTTGTTTTTTGAGCTCCTTGTATATTTTGGTTATCAGTCCTTTGATGTACAGCCAGTGAAGATTTTCTCCCACTCTATGGGTGGTCTCTTCAGTTTAGAGACCATGTCTTTTGTTGTGCAAAAGCTTTTAAATTTCATGTAGTCCCATCAGGCCAGAATTCAGATCTCCTAAAAAGGAGTTTGGAGTTCTACAATATACTATGGCACCATTTCCCTTATTACCCCATCCCTTAACACACACACACACACACACACACACACACACACACACACACACTAAAAACAAACCCACTTGGGTGTGCATTAAAGAATGTCCTCATCTGATGAGTCCTGATGGATTCATCATGGGTCTCTGAACCCTGCAGTGGTGGTAAGGTTGAAGCTGATGGGGGCAATGAATATACTGATCTTCCTTCCTAATTTTGGTTAGAATATTCTTTACTCATCAAATAAATATTTACCACCAAAGAGAATCATTGTCTTTTCATCTGCCCTTGACCGCAGGAGACCTGTATAAAAATTCACAGGAAACATTGTCATTCCAGATATTTAACAGTCTTGAAATGCATTAGATATAAATGGCAGAAAAAAAAGCAAAGATAGATGGTATGGGCATGTTCTGAGGATAGTAAGCATTGTCTTTCCTGGCAACTGTCTCAGGAAAGGCCACTACAATTTCCTCAGAAAATGCATGGTTAATCCTTGAGATGGAAGTTGAAAGTCTGCTACAACTGGAGGTAGAGAGGCCAATACCACAGGAGGTGGGAATGGTGCTTTCACTGGGACTAAGGAGGTTATTTCCTCCAGGGTGTGGAGAACTAATTGGCAAAGAAAACTCAGCAAAATGCAGAGGCTCAGTGATCCCAGTTTCATCCAGATATTTCCAGGCATCTCCTTCCCAACTTTCCCAATCAATACATTCACTTTAATAGTGACAATCTACAAGCCTGGGAGATTAACTTGATTTTTGATTCAACCAGTCACAAGACTGGATTTGATTTTTAGCAATCCTACTCCTTTAGATATAGGAAATAAGGGTCTTTTGTAGGGCACACTTAAAGGCCTTCAGGTCATTTAAGGACCTTAAGGTGAGAATTTAAATACCTGACCTCATCTTTGTCTTTCACCACTTCTTTCAGAACTATTAGGCAATTTACAAATTGATTGAAAATGTCACATATTAAGGCACCCAGCTCCTTTCCTCCTATAAATAGGTGATTAGAAGTATCTGATGGCATTATTTTGTGAATCTCTATTGCCAGGTCAGCTATGGACTATCAGCATTCTCTTTACTAATAGAAAAATAGTTCTTAGTCTTTTTTTTGGTGTATTATTATTATTATTGTACATATTTATTGGACTCAGTGTATTATTTCCATCAAAGCATACAGTATGCATTTATCATATCTGGCCTCCCTGTTCTGCTCTTGGTCCTTTCCTTTCCCTCTCACTACAGTTTTATTCTCAATCCCCAGTAATCTTATTCTACTAACTTTAAATGTAATTAGACTTGAAAGCCAAGTCAAGAAATCATGGAACTAATTCCATGATTTCCATATCTTTAATATTCTACTCCTCTGGAACCATTCCTATTACCAATATCTATATTAGTAAAGTCTTCAGAGAAACAGAACAAATAGGATACATAGATAGTTGATAGATAGATAGGTAGATGATGGAGATTTATTGTAAGGTATTGTCTCATGCTCTTGTGGAGGCTGAGAAGTTTCACAATCTGCTGTCTGGTAGTTGGAGACCCAGAAGAAGCCATAGTGAAGTTGGAAGGTCTAAGAGCTAGAAAACCAATGGCTAGGATTCACGTAAGAGTCTGACACTCTGAGAACCATAAATGCCAAGGGCAGGAAAAGATCAATGTCCCAGTTCAGTTAAGCAGAGCTTGAACCTACCTTTTTGTTCTATTCAAGACCTCATAGATTGAAAGATGCTTATATACATTGGTGAAGCCATCTGCTTTTCTCAGTTCATCAACTTAAATGCTAATCTTTTCTAGAAAGAACCAGACCTCACAGGGACACTTGTAGGATTAACGTGTAATCAGCTATCTGGGCATTTCATGGACCAGTCAAGTTGACACATAAAAGAACTATTACATATACCAATGTTTAAGCATTGCTGATTATCCTGCAATACCCCACAATAACTTCAAAAAACAATTTTACAGCTGCTTATGACCACTTACATATCAAATGTATGATTCAGTGGTCACATTCCCAGATATATGCTTCAGTAATTCAAAGCTTATGTTTATACAAAAACCTATGTGAAAACTTGGTATAGCAATTTTCTTCATAATTGCCCCAAACTGGAAACAATCCTTCAATAAATGAAGGTTCAAACAAATATGTTATCATCCATAAAATTAAATACTACTTAGCATTTAAGTAAAGGAAATTATTTATTTGTACAATAACATAGTTTAATTTCAAATGTATTTTGTTAGGTGAAATGAGATGAATGCCAAAGATTCATCAATTGTGATTCACTTACAGGACATGAAAACCATAGGGCTAGAAAACAAATCAGTGTTTGCCAGTGGTTGATAAAAGGAGACTGAATAAAAGATGCTGCATAAGACATTTTTATGTAACAAAAGTTTTTTCCCAGTGGATTTATGACCATAAACACCTGTTAAAATCCATAGAACTGTACACATGAAAGATTAAATTTTATGAAAAGTTAAAAAAATTCTAGGATAAAGTATAGATTAAGACAAATGAGCCTAACTATATTATAAATGTATAGTGTAAACTTACTCAAGTGGGTGGGTGGATAACTGACCTAAGTAACTTTTAAAATGATTTGACTAAGTACAGTAAGGCAAAAAAGAAACAGAACCATATATAAAGAGTATACTCTTACTCAGTAACTTTATTACAGGACATGGGGTAGTGTATGGCTAACCAATTCTCAAACTCTTTTACCCAGATACTATGAGTGAATTAAATAATGAAAGTGGGGACAATGAGAGCCAAGTTTCTTACTTTTAGAGATAGAAGCTACAAATAAGCAAGGGAGGGAGGTAAAGTGAACTCTGATCTGCTGTTGTCAGAGTTGGAATTTGAAGTGTGTGTATGTGCATACATCTATATATACATATGGACACAGACAGAAATAAATATGAATATATGTGTATAACCTGGGGTAGTATATATGCAGTTATTCCCTAGAAACATTGACAGTAGCAGATTTAGTTCCCTGACCTTGGTTTTTGATATTATTGTCCAATAAAGTAACTCATGGCTTCTTTAAGAGATGAGTAGGAAAGACCTATGTCTTATAATGACAAAAAGTAAGAAAGGATATATGTATATGCATAAGTATATGTATAAGTATGCATATATGTATATACACACATCTAGATAGATCAATAGATAGGTAGATAGATAGATAGATAGGCACATGCCAAAAAATACAGAAGGCAATCTGATAAAGCTGCCAAAGCCCAAAGCAAAAACAATATTAAGCAACCACAAAAATGGTAGCATTGAATATATCCCAAAGTATAATGCAGATAATATGGTTATCTATATATCTATATATATCCATGGCTATATGAATGTATATTCATGTATACATTTTTTCTTTAGAGAATCACCTATATGAATAAAGGAAATAAACATTATTTTGAGTACCATTGTAATAATTATTGTAGTGAAAGTGTACTGTAAAAGTTTGTGGGTGAAATTTTAAGGAAGATTAGTAGAATTAGTAGAATTGTAACTTCAAAATATCTCCTAAAATGTATTTATTATTTACTATTCTGATTTTAATATATAACCACAAATTATCAGATACTCCTCAATGGGACACAGAGTTTATTTTATAATCCACTGTTCGCTGTCTGGAGTTAGTGATTTACTGTTAGAATGGTATTTGGAAAAGAAAGAATGTTAACTTACAGGACATTCTGGAAAAAGACAAAAACCCTAGGGCTAAAAAACAAATTAGTGTTCCTTTGGTGGAAGGGCTTCCACCTCTGTATTCTTCTTTAGTATCCATAGTCTTTGAGAAACACCATAAAAACAGAAAGTGAGAGATATTCTGTTGGTCAAGGTCATGAGAAAAGAGAGGACCAAGAGACTGTCAATTGGGAGGAGACAATGATGACATGCAACATGGTATCCTGTATTGGATTCTAGATTAGAAGAAAAAATTTTAGTGCATAAACTGGTAAAGTCTGAATAATGTTACTGGTTTAGTTAAATGATTTCAGCAATGTCAATTTCTTAGATTTATGAAACATATCATGGTTAGGTAGGATGTTATCATTCCTGGAAGTTGAGTGATGGATACATGGGGATTTCCTGAACTAGCTTTGCAAATGTTCTATATTTCAAGATAAAAAGTATAAAAAATAACAAGTTTGTGTTTTGTTTATAAGCCATTTGGACCTGATATTTCTTTTCTAACTTTTTAGCTGTGTTTTGATTTTTGGCTATACTGAAGTTTGAACTCAGAGCCTCAGGCTTGCCAGGAAGATGCTCTGACATTTGAGCCACACTCCCAGCCCTTTGGCCTCTTGTTTCTTTATAAGAAGACTTTTGTCTGCTGATTTATTTTCTTCAGTGTCTACAGGATGGTTGTTTCCTTTTTTGAGTTAGTTTTGATGTGTTATGCTTCTGAAAATGTATCTATTTTTAAGTTAAATTGAAATAAAGCTGTTCATAACATTTTAAACTTTTTAAAATCTCAGCAGCACCTGTCATTTCAGCCTACTAGAGCAATATTATTTATTTGTGTATTTGCTCTTTTTTTCTTGATCAGTGTCATCAGAGGTGTGAATTTTGTTAGTCTTTTAAAAGACACACACTTGCACATATTTACCTTTTGGGCTCATTCCTAAGGTATTATTATTTTCCCTTTATTTAATAACTGTTTTTAAAAACCATACTTTGTCCTCCTACTTTCTTTAGAAATATTCTGTGGTTCATTTTTCTTTCTTTTAACACAAATGTTTATCTTATTGCTTTAATCTTTCTCCTTTTCAAAACAAGCATACAACTGAACAAATTATTTCCACATAAATTCTAATTTGCTTTAGTACTTGTATCTGATGATTTTAGGGGATGGGTAAGTTATGAATATTTATTTTATGATTTCCATTTTTTGACCCTTGAGTTATTTTAAATATGTTTCTGAATTCCCAGATATATGTGGTTTTTCTGTTCAGCTTTTTGCTATTGATTTCTAAGTTAAGTACATTGTGGCAGTGAATTTGGTTTTTATTATATCAGTCATTCCAAATTTGTTGAAACTTGCTTCACAGTCAAGTATGTGGTTGTTTGTAAATGCTCAATGTGTGTTTGAGAAGTAAGTGCTTTCTGTGATTAGTGGGTACACTGTTCTATATGTGCTCCTTAGATCAATCTCGCTAAATGTAGTTCAAATTGTTTATATCCTTTTTAATTGATCTATTAATTACTGAGAGTGTTCTGTTAAGACATCCTACCATGATGGCAGACTTTTAAAATTTCTTTATTAATATATTTGTGTCTATGTCACTATGTCTATATTCATTTGGAATATTTTTCTGCCTTTCCTAATTGATATTTCTGTTTTTTATGAGTCCTTTTAACTGTTTGTCTGTATATCTGTATTTTCTGATATTTTTAGTGTCACACTTTTTTTCCTCCTTACTTTTCTTTTTCCTTTTCTGTATGATTTGTAAATTCATAAATCAAATTGCATATATTCAGATTTTTATTTCCATTATCCTTCATTTTAACTATAAAATATTTAGGCTATTGTAATCCACTTTAAGTATGTATATCTTTATACAGTATATTTTTACAATTTTTAAAATGTATCCCATATTGCCTAAATTCTTTTTCTCATTGCTAGTGGTTTTTGTTTTTCCTTTTTTTTAAGACAGGTTCTCATTACGCAGCCCAGGTTGGCCTCAAATTCATGATCTCCTGCCTCAGCTTTTGTGGTACTGGATTATAGTGTATCCCAAGATAGCTGACTGGTAGTGTTTTATTTGTTTTAAACATTGATTATTTATTCCAAAATTTTAGAAGTCATGTGTTATAATTATATTCTTTACATGTTTATGGTGGAAAATTTAAGGAAATTCTTTAAATTATCATAATCTAAAACTAACAAATATTGTCATTGTTTTCCTAAAATAAATACAAGGACTTTAGAACAAGTTACATCTAATCAGTACATTTTGAGTCCACATGAGCATTGAGTAGTAAATATATCAATATTAATTTTGGGTGAAATTATTTTTTTTGGCCTAGCCAATATTTGTTTACATTACCCCTACATTTACCTCTGTATTTTGTTTGATTTTTTTAAACATTCCTTTATGAACTTCTGACCTCCTATCTGTAATTAATCCTTTCAGTTCAAAAGCTTTTGAGTATCTTAGAATTTCCTTCACTGTGTGTAACACATTTTGTTAAATTTGGTTCATACTAAAAGGTTTGTATTTCTCTCCAGTGCTTACACAATTGTTTCATTGTTGACAGCTATTTTTCCTTCAGCAAGTTGAAAATTTTTTTACCAGAGTTAAGATTTTTCTAACCTTTTCATTGGCTATTTTAAAACTACCAGTTTTGAAGGGCTTCTGCAGTTTATCCATCATATTTAATAGTCTGGATTTCTTTTTATTTATCTTACTTGCTATGATTTGGTTTTTTATGATATTTTTAGCACATGGATAACCAATTCTTTTCTGTACCATTTATTGAAATTACCATTTCTCTCCATCTAATTGATCTGGATATTTGTTAAAATCCTTTTATTTTGTATGTGTAGATCTACTTTTGTGCTCTCTATTCTGCTTCATTAAAGCCTATGTCTGTCTTTTCATCAATACCACACTGCATAATGAATGGTGATTTATAGCATGCCTTGAAAACAGTTTGTGAGAGTTCTCTAAGTTTGTTACTGTTTTTCTAGATTTTTCCATGTGTGTGTGAACATAGGTGGTCTTCCCATATTTACAAAAATATTGAGGTTTTGATTGGGATTACATTGAATTGATAGGTGAGGTAGAAGCGAAATGACTCAATATTAAGTATCCTAATCTATGAATTACAACTATGTAAATTAAAATTTAGATTTTCTTTCATGTTTTTCATCAGTGTTATATACTTACCTGCTCAATAATGTTGATCAAACATTATTTTACTATATGTATATCACAGAATTAACATTTTATAAATCTGTGTAGGTTAGTATTAGTGTTCCCCTTTTCTTTCTTGATATTATTTTGTATTCTCTCTTTGTCAGTCTGGCTAAATATTTATTTTGTTAATCTTTTCAAAGAGCAAGATTTGGTTTGATTTATTATGTCTGTTTTTTTCTGATTTCACTGTTCATATACTTTTGCTCTATGCTGTATCATATATTTCTGGCTGCCTTTACATTTAATTTCTTTATCTATTTTCTTAATGTGGGATCTTAGTTTACTAGTATTAGAATTTTTACCTTTTCTAATGTAAATATTTTATGCTGTAATTTCCCCCTTATCCAGCAGCATCTCATAAAGTTTAGCATACTTTCTTTTCTATGAATTTTCTATTTATACTTTTTAAAAAGCATTACATCATTTTCCCTATAATTGTACTTTTAAAAATGTTGTACAGCTTCATGTTTAGTGTAACACTATTACAACCCTTTATTTCCAATTTCACTCTCCCATCCCTTATGTTATTATTTTGTGTTTTACTTTTGCAAATACTCTGAATACATAATACACTTTTACTCTTTTTGATTTAAATGATCAGTTATATTTTTAAGCAATTAAAAACAAGGAAAGAAAATAATTTATCTTACCTTAATATATTCAACTTTCATTGCTTTTCCAAATCTACACTAATGGTGCTTAAACTCTACATTTTGTAAATGCAAATATCTTATTAAACCAAATTTAGCAACATATATATATATATATATATATATATATATATATATATATATATATTTGTATGCACATGTGTGTTTAATACATTTGGCCAAGTATGCATTATCACAAGCATGAAAAATTGCTTAAGCATTACAGTATCAATTGATGTAATCAACCACACTAATACATTAAATTCTATCTTAACTCTTAGATAAGTCATAAAATCCAAAGTTCATTCTTGATGAACTATAAAATAAAACTCTTACAAAGTAATACATATATAAACTTAGTATGATAATATGAATAAATAAAAGTATATTATTTAGAAATAAAATACATTCACTATAGCAAATAATAAAAATATTGAAAAGCTAAAAGTTTACTGTAAGATTGACAACAAAACATATATGATGACTATTATCTTTCCCACTTGAAATTATATTATGGTACCTAATCATAGGACTGAAGATATGGCTTAGCGGTAGAGTGCTCGGCTAGCATGTCAAGTCCTGGGGTTTGACTCTTAGCACTAAAGACAAATAAGAGAAATAAAAAGTCCCCTAGTCATCATGAGACTAGAGCAAGAAACAGATAATATAGTAGATAGTAAAGGGGGAAATGGAATTTTTCACATATTTTTATAATTGTCCAAATACAACTTCCATTGAATTCATGGAAAATCATTACAATTAATCAAAGAATACATACTCTGGTAAAAAGCCAACATATATAATTAAGTACTGTTTGTATTATGTCAACCAATATTTTGGAGAGTTAATTTTAAAATACAACTCAAAAGAACATAAAAACACTGAGAAATAATCTAATAAAAAATATAAGAACTACTGTGAAGAAAGTTGTAGAAACTTACTTAAGGATGTGATAGAAAACTTATAACTTAGCAATCAAATTAATGATCAAAAGGAAATTTCAGACAGATATAAATTTTCTCACATTTGTCATGAAAATATGTGAACACATTTGCCTTAGCATATACTAAGAATAAATAAAGATATATAATTAAGACAGAATCTTCCTCTTTAGGAAGGACAAATTTATCAAAGACTAAAAAGGAAAGAAGTATTATATTTTGTGCCACACATAAATATTTTCTTTTTCCAAATTTATTTTTGTTATTGTTGTATTGGGGGTACATTGTGACATTTATAAAAGTTCTTATATCATAGCTGAGTTCACCCCCTCCATCATTATCCTTTGTCTCCCCTTCCCACATTCCTGGAATAGTTTCAACAGGTCTCAGTTTTCCATTTACATACATAAGTACATAATATTTCCATGATATCCATCCTCCTACACCCTTTTCTTATGTCCCCCTCCCTTGGACTGGTACTTACCCCCAAGATAGTATCTGTTTTGGCTTCTGTTCTTTGTTTTTGAAAAAAATGATATTTTTTGTTTGTTTAAGATAGCTAAACAGGGTGTTTCATTTTGACATTTCCATGTATATATGTATAATAGCCTGAATTGGTTTATCCTCTCTGTTTTTCTACTTAGTCCCCTTTTTGGGGTGATTTCAATAAGTTTAAAAATTCTATATTCATTCTTGTATTGGAAGTACATCAACCATATTCACCTTCCTAACATTCTTCTTTTACCCTCCCTCTCTTGTATGTGACCTCCCCTCAGCATAACCTGTTTTGCATAATATTGCTCCTATTTGTATTGGGTCTATATGAGGGAAAACAGCAATCTTTGACTTTCTGAACTGGCTATCTTCATTTAAAATGATGTTCTCTAATTCCATCCATTTACTTGCAAATGACAAAACTTCATACTCCTTCATGGCAGAATAAAATTTTATTGTCTATAAATACCACATTTTCTGCTTTTATAATTTTTTATTAGGATATATTTATTATATAAGGGGGAATTCATAGTGACAATTCTGATTAGGCTTATACTGTACATTGGTTAGCTCACTCCCATCATATCTCTCACTCAACCCTCTCCCCACCCCACTTAAAGAAATTGCAAGAGGTTTCTTTGTTCCATTTCACATAAGTGTATGAAATCCATTTACCTTATACCCTCACCTTAATCTCCTTCATTCACTCTCCTCTCTCTCACTTGTACCCCCTCCACACATTATACCTATCTGCAATCCTGTTTTTCATTATTAATATTTAAGTTGATGTTCAAAGGGGTTTTCCGATGTGTCCCTGCTGTGGGTATAGTTTACTTTGGTTCATTCAACCCCTTTCATTATTCTCACTTATTCCTTTACCTCCCATCTCCCACTTTTCAACAATTTTCAATACATATCCTCATGTCCTCTACCTTCACAGATACTATGTTTTATGATATTACTGAGGCTCTATCATTCTTTTCTTTTCTCTCTTTCCCCGAGTTCCATAGAGTAGTTCCACTGTTACAAACATGTTCCACATGAGTTTTTATATGGCCATGCTTGTTTTTGTGTATATGTTTATCTTAATCCATTCATCAGAAGAGGCATTTTGGCTGTTTCCATAGCTTAGCTATTGTGAATAGTGATGCAACAAACATGGGTGTGCATGTGCCTTTATTATAACCTGACTTATATTCCTTTGAATATATCCCTAGGAGTGAAATTGCTGGATCATATGACAGTTCTATTTTAAATTTTTTTGAGGAACCTCCAAACTCTTTTCCATAGTGATTGCACTAATTTATATTCCCACCAACAGTGTATGAAGGTTACTTCTCTCTCACATTCTCACTAATATTTGTTGTGTTCCTGATGATAGCTATTTTAACAATAGTGAAATGGAATCTTAATGTGGTTTTGATTTGCATTTCCTTTATTACTAGGAAAGGTCAACATTCATGTATTTTTTGGCGGTTTGGACTTCTTCTTTTGAAAAAGTTCTGTTCAGCTCATTTGCCAATTTCTTCATTGGGTCATTGATTTTTGGGGGGGAGTTTAGTTTTTTGAGCTTCCTATATATTCTGGTTATTAATCCCTTGTTAGAGATATAGCTGGTGAAGATTTTCTCTCATTCTGTGGACTGCCTCTTTAATCTTGTGACCATTTCGTTTGGTGTGCAGAAGCTTTGTAATTACATGTAGTTCCATTTGTCAATCTTTTCTCCTAGTTGCTGAGCCTTATGAGCTCTATTTAGGAAGTGATTGCCTATGCCTATTAATTTCAATGTATTTCCTGCTCTTTCCTGAACTAGCTTCAAAGTTTCAGGTCTTATATTAAGGTCCTTAATCTACTTTGGGTTGATACTTATATGAGTGAACTTGTACTTAGTTTAAGTTTTCTGCAAGCAGATACCCAGTTTTCCCAGCAACATTTGTTGAAGAGTCTGTCTTTTATTCATTGTATGTTTTGGGCATCTTTGTCAGAAATAAGGTGTGTGTGGGTTCATATTTTTGTCTTATTTTCTATTCCACTGGTCTTCAAAGTCTGTTTTTATGTCAGTACGTTGTTGTTTTTATTGCTATGACTCTTTAGTATAGTTTGAAGTTGGATATCATGATACCTCCAGCATTGCTCTTTTTGCTGAATATTGCCCTGCTATTCTTGGTCTTTTGTGCTTTGAAATGAACTGTAGAGTTGATTATTCAAACTCTGTGATGAATGTCATTGGATTTTGATGAGAATTTCATTGAACATGTACATTGCTTTTGATAATGTAGCCATTTTCACTATTTGATTCTGTTAGTCCATAAGCATGAGAAATCTTTCCATCTTTTGTAGTCTTCTTTGATTTCTTTTTTCAGTGGTTTATAGTTTTTATTGTAGAGGTCTTTCACTTCCTTTGTTAAGTTTTTTCATGGGTATTTTTAGAAATTTTCTTGACTAAAGGGGAAACTCCTTATTTTTCAAGTGGCATACCATTCCTGAACTAGTGATCAATCACTCACTTGTCCTCAGTCCTTTTTTCTCCCACACTCAGTAACCCCCACTCAGAAATCTGCAAGAAATAGGTGAACCAGATTTCCAGTTTCATATTTTAATACTCAGATGTCTATTTCTCAACAACAATAATAACATCAAAAATAAAAACATGCAAAGAAGCAAAAATTTGATCTATTCACAGGAAAAAAAAAGAACAACTTGACAGAATCTTTCATGAAAAAGCATAGACTTTAGAATTACTAGTCAGACATTAAATCTATTACTTTAAATAAACTTACTGGACTAAAGAAAATTATTAACAAAGAATGAAAGAAGATTAGGAAAATAATGTATGAACAAAATTAGAACAGCAATAAAGTCATAGCTGTCATCAAAGGAAGTCAGCAGGAGTTCTGGAAATGAAAAGAACAGCAGCAGATTTGAGTAGGTAGAAGAAAGGTTCAGCAAACTTGAAGATATTTTCCAGTCTAAGGAATAGAAAGAAAGAGGAATGAACACAAATGAACAGAACTGAGGGACCTATGAGATACCATCCAGCTTACAGACACATGCATCATAGGAGTCTCAGAAGAGAGAGAAAAAATAGATGGACAATATTTAAAGAAATCTTTAAAAAGTCATGAAGGATGTTGAAAGTCATCAAAGAGGATGAAGAAGCTCCAAGTAGAATCAATTCAAAGAGACATATGATAGTCAAATGTCAAAAATGCAAAGATAAAGAGAATTTTTAATGCAGTAAAAAAGGAATCTTATCATATACAAGGGATCTCAAATAAGATCAATGGCTGATTTATCCTCAGAAACCATGGATGCCAAAAGGCAGAATATACTTATATTTCTGAAGAAAAATACTATCATCTAAGAATTCTACATATGGTAAAACTGTCCTCCAAAAATGAAGAAGAAATTAAGATATATTCATATAAACAAAAGCTGAGAGGACATTATCAGAAGACCTTATCTATAGGACATACAGAAAAGAATTCTTTAGACTGAAATGAAAAGACACGAGACAGTAATGTGAACCCATGACAGGAAATAAAGAATAACATGAAAAGTAATTAGAAAAGCCTGTGATGGTACATTTTGGGTTTGAAACTCCCCCCACTTTTCCTTATATATAAAACTACAAATATAAATTTGCGTTAATGAATTTGCACATCAAAATTATAGTCTCTGACAATGATATAATGTAAAGGCAGAAGAACTAACATGTGTGGGTGTAAAACGTGGCTATGTGCTCTTGAAACTAAACTGGTGTTTTCAGACTTCATTGTTACAAATTTAATATGTTACTTTTATTCTTTAAGGTAACCACTCAGAATATAACTAAGAAATGTATAGGAAAAGGAAATCAAAATGATTACTATAATAACAAATAAATTATAAATATGGAAGCAGGATTAGGTATTCATAATTTTCTATTCTAGATTGATTACAGTTTTAAACAAGAAAGCTCAAACTATAAAAGTTAAAACAAATACCTAGAGAAGCTTAGACATAGAAATCTCTTACAGATGTAATATAAACCAAGCTGTAAAAAGATATAGTTGACTTTAATAAAATTTAAAATTAATTCAAATAAAGATACTATAGATATAACTTCTTCTGAGTAAGATGGAGAAATAGATCAGATTCATGCCTCCAAAGTTAAGTGCAAAATAAAATATATGAAAGAATGCACAATTTGAAAATAGGCAACAAAGAATAGATTCATGTATGATAGACAAGGAAGATGAGATCTATGGTAACTCAGTGCAGTAGGTAGAGAGAATTTCTAGGGTACAAGAAGAAACAGGTGATGCAGGTAGAGTTTTCTGAATCCCCTAATTTAATTGATAAAGCTGGATACCCATAAGGCATAGTATCAAAAACGTGAGTGCTATATACACGTAGAGTTCCATTATCTATTTAGGTTCCCTCTTTGAGTCTCCTGCTGTAACTAAATTTTAAATTAATGGAAGAAATCTCTGGAAATATATTCAGACATTATAAACACTTCTAAAATTATAGCGTTTTAAGCTGAAAGAAAATCTATCAAAAATTTTAAATGCAAATGCAGCAAACCAGTGCATTTCACCAGATGCTTTTATTAGAAAAGAATTAAAGTTTGAAACTAAGGACCTCAGCTTCTAACTGAAAACATTGAATCAGAACAGTAAGTTAAAATGAAAAAAATCATAAAAATGGATACTAAAAATAAGAAGAACTGGAGCTGAAATAAATAAAATTGGAAAGAGAAAAAAGGGAGAAATTGCAACCAAAAGTTATTTAAAAGTTCTTAAAAAATAAAATCAGTACAATGATATATTTTCAATCGCAGTGATCCTGAAAAGACAGAGACAAGTTAATTTTTAGGAATGAGAGAAGAGATATTAACAATAATTTTATTCCAGTAGATCCTCCTATATAGAAAAATTTATAAAATAGAAAGTTGTAATTTTCCAGAGAAGTAGAAAATATGATTAGCCTATATATTTAATAAATTTAAAAATAATTTCTTATAGAAAACTCCAAGCCCACCTGGTTTCCTTGTGAATTATACTAAACTCTCACAGAAACAATAATACAAACTCTATGTAAATTCTTTCAAAATTTTAATACAAGGAGATAGTTGACAGTTGATTCTCTGAGACTGATGCCAAAACAATGACATTATAAGAAAATAAAATCACCAACCAATATTCTCAGTAACACAGGTGTAAGAATTCTTTATAAATTTTTAGTAAATTGGAGCTAGCAAAATATAAAAAGCATAATGCATCATAATAAAATGGTATTTATTAAAGATGATCATGATTGGTTTAACATTTCAAGATAAATTTACTTATTTCACCACATTATCAGTCTAAAAACAAAAACAAGGTGACCTTAATAAATGCATAAAACAGAAATTAAGAAATCCAAATCTATTCTGGAGTTAATAGAAAACTAAAATTTTCAGAAACTTTGAGTATTAGGATGATTCCCCAAGTTGACAGAGGTAGCTATGAAATATTAATAGCTAACTTTAAACTTAATGATGAAAGACTAATTGTTTTCCTCCTAAAATTAAGAACAAAGCAAAGATACCAGCTATTACTACTTTTATCCAATATGTAATACTTAAAAATTTAGCCTGTGTGACTGGCCAGAAAAAGAAATAAAAAATATCCTGTGCAATATATGCTAGCAAGAAGCAAATTTAGAAAATTTATAATACAGAAGATCAACCTGCAAAAATCAATTATATTTCAATATTTTGTAAATGATGCAATGTACCCCCAGCACAATAAAAAAGATAAATAAAAAAGAAATTGAAATAAACATATATCATTTACATGATATGTATCATAAACAATCATGAATCTGACAGAAATTTTGTAGGTCTTATTAATAGAAAACTACAAAATACTGTTGTGAGAAATTAAAAAGGGTATAAGTAAATGGGAAATTGTATTTTTTCTTAGATTGGAAGACAATATTAGTAAGATGTTAATTTTCCCCCAACTGCTCTATCCACTCAATAAAATTCCAATCAGATCTGTTAATTTTTGTCTTAGACTACTAGAATGGGGGGCAAATCAAGGTGAAATTCCCCTAACAACGAAAGGGGAACTTAGCTACATGTGGAGGTGAGTCAGGACAGTGTTATAAAAGGACCCCTGGTATGTATGCAGAACTTACCCTGAAGGGGGAAAACTTCTCAAGTGTTCTGAGGTATAAATATTGAAAATCTTCCTAAAAGGTTAGCCCCCGTGCTTGATGTCAACGTGTTCTTTTCAGGATTCCGCTCAAAGTAAATTGCCTGTGAATGGGAAAAGAGGAGCATAGCCTGACAGAAAATCTTCAAGTGACTTTTTTTGTCTCTTCAGTGCTGCATATATATAAGTAGAAGCACTTACACCTCTCAGTAGAGCCATGCTTATGCTGTGCCCACTTCTGCCTTCACCGTGATTTACTCTGAATCTTGCCTCACTTGCTGGAAACTGCTCTGTCAGCCAGTAACACCTCAGTGAAATCTCCTTTAAGTAAAGCATTCCTGCACCTATACTGCTGCTTTGAAAGCTGCCATCTGCTCTAATTCAGCTCTATTTTAAGCTCTTGAATCACGTGACTTAAATCCACATAAGTGTTGATTGTACATGATTGCCTTTATTGATTCTTGCTTGGACTAAACTTATTTCAGAGCCTCCATCCAACTTTCGCAAGGATTCTCTTGATTTTTTTTTTTATTACTTTGCTTCCTCTTGGGCTTACTACTAAATCATTCCCTCTTCTTCTGTAATGCTGTGTCTACAAAGATACTGAGGAGTTGAGTCATGTGATGTGATGATTACCCTGGAAATTTGGTGTCCTCAAATGCCTACATGTGTGAGTCAATCTATTTTTCTCTCCCCCACTCTGAAATCAGCTCCACCCCTTGAGTGACTAACAACTGCATCATTATTATTAATGACTATGTTAGTTAGCTTTTCAATGGTCTGACAAACACCTGAGAAAACTCAAAATAAAGACTTATTTTGGCTTATAGTTTCAGAGGTTTAAATCTATGGTTAGTTTGCTCCATTGCTGTGAGCCTGAGGCGGGGTAGATCATCATGGTGGTAGGGGCAAATGGTAGAGGAGGCAGCTCACCTCATGGCAGTGAGAAAGCAGAGAGAGAGAGAGAGAGAGAGGAAGTGACCAGGGACAGGAACATCTTTCTAGGGCACACTGTCAGTGACAAACTTTGTCCAGCTATGCCCCACCTCCAAATAATGCCGTCATAATATTATGAATCCATCAAGGGGTTAATCAAGTGATTAGGTGAGTGCTCTCAGGATCTAATCACTTCCCAAACAGCAATCAGCTGGCAGCCAAATCCCCAACACATGAGTCTTCAAGAGACATCTCAGATTCAAGCCATCACCATGACATTGATGTTTTAGAGTTTCTGTTAAACAGCCTGTCCATTCTTTTCTATGTTTTTCATGCCTGTCCCTTCTTGCCATTTATTTTGGTGCCTCCCTCTCCATCTCATACATGTATCCTTTTTTTTTCTTTTTTTTTTTATTCATATATGCATACAATGCTTGGGTCATTCTCCCCCCTGCCCCCACTCCCTTCCTTACCACCCACCCTGCCCGCTCCCTCTCCCCCCACCCCCTCCATACCCTGCAGAAACTATTTTGCCATTATCTCTAATTTTGTTGAAGAGAGAGTATAAGAAATAATAGGAAGGAACAAGGGTTTTTGCTAGTTAAGATAAGGATAGCTATACAGGGAGTTGACTCACATTGATTTCCTGTGCATGTGTGTTACCTTCTAGGTTAATTCTTCTTGATCTAACCTTTTCCCTAGTTCCTGGTCCTAATCCTATTGGCCCTAATCCTATTGGCCCTAATCCTATTGGCCTCAGTTGCTTTTAAGGTATCTGCTTTAGTTGCTCTGAGTTGAGGGCAACAAATGCTATCTAGTTTTTTAGGTGTCTTACCTATCCTCACCCCTCCCTTGTGTGCTAAAGCTTTTATCATGTGCTCATAGTCCAATCCCCTTGTTGTGTTTGCCCTTGATCTAATGTCCACATATGAGGGAGAACATACGATTTTTGGTCTTTTGGGCCAGGCTAATCTCACTCAGAATGATGTTCTCTAGTTCCACCTATACTTTTATAGGCAAACTTCTAAGTAGACCATTGGTCAGACCCAGACACACTAACTTAGAAACTCTTGATTGAGTCCCAGGTATCTAGTTTTATTAAAACTTTCCCAATGATTCTGAATCTCAGTCAGTAAGACCACTTTTCCTATTTCTTATCTTTAAGTTCTGTAGAACTATTTTTATTATTATCTTCTTAGTAAAGAAGATTCTAGAAAAATGGATGTCTTTTTCATTATTTTATCTTCAGAGCACCTTATGAATGAGAGATATTGAATAAAGTTAGCAGCAGCAGATCAAGATAATTTAAGGCCACCCCAATTCAGCACAATTTTTGATAATGTCCTCCATTGAAATATCACTTATTCCCTGCTCCCTTCCATTATCTATTGAATCAGCCATTTAAAGTCCACTTCAGAGTCCTCATAGCCATCATCTCTAATTCATAGTCATCCTTTGCCAAGCTCCTACAATACACATCATCTGTGCCAAGCACTCTAGAACTCAACATTGAACAATTCTTCCTAAGTTAGTCATTTTTTAACTTCCCAGAAGGGCTCTAATATGACTTTCTTCAGCTATTACAAAATTGCTATGAACATTCAGACAATGCTTAACAAATATTCGTTGCTTTTCCTCAATGCATACAGCTGTGACTTACATTTAAATCAATGTAATGATCTCCTTAATGAAGACCAGTTATTTGCAAAGTATTGCTTCAGGTATTGTGTTAGTATGAGCACACACTCTTTGAAATGTTTAGGAAGGATTCCAGTGCCAAAACCAAATGATGTATAAATTAGCCCCCAAAGGGTTTTTATCATTAAGAAAATTATAGCTACCACTGGGAGTTAATCTTTTATCTGTCTGCTGGAGAGTGTTGTCTTGCCCAACACTTGCAAGTAAAGAGCAATTGTGGAAACAAATCCTACTTTATTAGAAACTAGGGAGACAAGGACACTATATGGGTCAACTTCCATCCTTCCAGCTTAAAAGGAATCTCCTAATCACCCACTGATGATCAGGCTTGAAGCAGTCACCCATATTGTCCAAAGAGTTAGCTGTTGCTTTGAAAAGTGAGCTATGTAATAAGAAACCTTTCTAAAACTTTCAGAAAGGTGTAAGTATTAAATATTGACACAAGACTCAGGAGAACTGGCACTTAGTTGTTTCTGCTACTAACTCTGTGAACTTGAATAAATCAGTGAATACCATCGCTCCTCAATTGCTTTATGTGAAATGAGAAGGAAGCTGTGAAATGCACAGCAAGGTGTAGAGGGTAGTGTTGTAGCCCTCCTTCTCTTCTTCAGGTAAGAAATTCAATCCCTGTGGTCATAGCTGGGTCATGTGAGCCAGTCTAGAGAAAAGTACATCTTTGTTATTTCCAGAAACCATTAAAAGCAGTATTCTTTCTTTTGGAGAATGTCTGGGTGCACAGGATAGTTGTAAAAGATTAAGAGTATAGTGTCCATGCTTCCATGTTTATGGAGGAATCGGTGACAGAAACCTTGCATGGCAAGCTAAAGTAAACAGAGGCAAGGGTTGGACAGAAGTTCTTTTCTCTTGGTTTTGTTACAGAAGGCACAAATCCACTATCTGGTTAATATGTTTTTGTCATTTATAAGTGAAAGAGTTCTGAATGCTAAACACACTAAATCTCTAAATATAATAGTAAAATATGGGGTTCTTATAAATCCCTGGTAGATCCATTAATTACTATAGATCTCAGTTTGCTAAGAAAGTGTAAACAATGTTTTCTGAAAATCCTAGTGTCTAGGGTCATTGTCAAGTTTCCAAGAAGACCATGAAGTGGCTTTGATTGATGTATACCTCAAACATTCAGATGTCCTTATTAACTTACTAATGGATAGAGTATTGATGAATAATGATTTGATTGCAGGCACCATAGAAAAGATAGTGGTGGTGTTTGAAATTTTAGAAATATGTCATTCAGGATTTCCTGCTATTCCATATGCTATTTGTGTGCTGTTATGGTCTGTTTACATTTATGAGCCTATATTCTATAACAGGACAAGAGACATATGTAATGATCAATTGAGAATATGTGCATGTGCATATGAATTACAAAACACTATGCACTTAGAAATGGGGTTTGAAATATAACTATCATAGAGAAAGACAGGAAACTAAATTTATTTGTTAAATTAATTAATTAATGTAGTACTGGGGATTGAACCCAGGGCCACATACATGCTGAACAAGTGCTATACCACTAAAGCCACACCCCCAGCTCTTTTCTTTGTATTTCATCTTTGAGACTGGGTCTCTTACTGCTAACTTTCCTGGGGATGGTTTCAATCACAGCTCTCCTGCCTCTCCCTCATGGGGGGGCTGGGATTACAGGCATGTATCACTGTGCCTGGCTCTAATACAGACATTACATTTATACCTTAACCATATCAACACGGGTGTGTGTGTGTGTGTGTGTGTGTGTGATATAGATAGGGTGGGATGTCAAACTATAACATTCTCAGAGGAAAATCCTTCCCTGATTTCTAATTTGTCTACAAGACCTGCTTCAAAATGTACTCACATGCACAGAGACCTCTGTCAGTCATTCTTAATATTAAGCTATACTTAATGGGAGACATTTCCATTTTTAATTGCAATTTGTTTTTGAAATTTAATTTTGTGATTGAGATTTGTCCATAGTAGGCTAAGTTCATTTTTTGACAGCAAAGCATTTTATGAAAATTCCACAATGTCCTAATGATACACTTTTAAGTTTTTCAAAGTTTAACTGTTATCAAGATTGTTGCTAAACACTTCATTGATATCTTTTTGGACACGTGAGTAAATTTGTTAAACAGTATATTCTAAGAAGTGAAATTGAATGCTTCTTGGATAAGATTATCTTAAACTTACTGCATAATAGTGATAATTTCCCTAAGTGATGTACAAATTTATACATCGAATAGTATATGTTGGATGATCCAAAGGATTTATAGTTTGAAGTTGGACATCTTGTTGCATTTGTTCCATGTATTTAAATATGCTTGATTTAGGCTAATTAAAACAAATTTCCTGCAGAATAGGTGAAAGGGCATCTCTTTACATTATTAATTTGAATTTAACTAATAACAGGTAGTATCAACTTTATATATTTGCCATTTTATCTTTTATATCAAAGTTTTTTCTCATTCTTATTGTTATTTTTTGGTTTATCGTTTATAGGGCTGCTTTATATAGTCTAGTGCTAAACTTTTACCAGTTTGTATATGATATAAATGAATTCTCCATCACTTAAGTTGTTTTTTCATTGTGGTTAAGATAACTGATGAATAGAAGTTGTTACTGGTAACATAACTGAATATATTAAGTGTCCTTTTTGATTAATATTCTCATGTCTTGTGTGAGAAATCATTTAATAGTCTGTTTTTTAAAAAGCCTTCTTTTAAATTTAATTCATTTACAGTTTTAATTTCATTATTGGGATTGTACTCTACAGAAAATGGGGTTGGAGGTTGAATGTTAGGAAATTTTCAGTATTTTCTAGAAGGACGAATAATTTTCCTAGAATTATTTATCTTTATTCCCTCCTTTCTGACTATTATGAATGATCATTTTCTCAATTTTTTATTGAAATATTTGTTAAACTCTGTATAACAAATTGTTGAACTCTGTTAATTACTATATCTTCAAGTCCTGATAGCTAGAAAAGCTATTTTTTTCTACCTTCTATTCTTCCAGTGTAATTTAACTAATAAAAAGTTTTCCTCTTTTTCATGTAAATTCATTTTAAAAAGAAATTTATTTTAACTAATACATAAAGTCATAAAAATTGTACATATTTATATAGAGCTTTATGTGATATTTCAATACATGAATACGTTGTAAAATGTTTAAATCTCCTCAAGCATTTATCACTTATTTATGGTGAAAACATTCAAATTCCTTTCTCTAGCTTTTTGAAGCACATAGTACATTATCATTAACTATAGTCACCCTACTGTGAAATAGCACACCAGATTCTCTTAGTCCTATTTAACTATAACTTAGTATCCATTTGTCAAGCTCTGTGCAAGAGACTATTGTGACTTCGGGATTGCACTGACTCTATAAGTCTATAGATCAATGTGGGTGAAATATTTCAAGTATAAATCTTTTACCCATGAATAAGTTATATTTCCCATTTGTTCTGTTTTTTAAACATTGAAAAATAACCAGTTATTTGTATGTTTCAAGACATGAGTCTTTCTCATTCTCCTCTGATCTGTACTCTTTTTCCTTGGACTGAATGTATTATTGCTAAATTGGTTTGATTTTAGAAATCAGTTCTCCAAGTAAGAATGAGTACACCATAATCCAATTGTTCTGTATTGGAATACAAATACAGATCACATTGATTAAAAGAATGACTTAGTTTTTGATATATTTTCATTAGACTAAAAATTTAAATCTCCATGATGGTCTTGAATGTAGTTTGTAAAACTTTGTAGTTTATTTATTTAGCTACAGAAAGTGATATTTAATTATGTCTTTTTCTATGTACTTGCTGTTATATGGGAATACAAGTATTAAATTAATTTTCACTCTAGGAAATTTATAAACTTTCTTATAAATTTAATCATTTATTAAAAGTATATGAGTTTTCTGTGTATTCAATTATGTACTGTTCAAATGGTTCTATGGGTTCCTTTATGAACTGCATATATTCTTATTTTTCTGTACTCAGTGTTTCTGACATCATATCAAATAAAAATGATTGTAGTATATTTGCTTTTTTTATTTCAAAGGAAACTCTTTTTTTTAGTTCATTTATTCATATGTGCATACATTGTTTGGGCCATTTCTCCCCACTGCCTGCCTCCCACCCCCTGCCCTGCCCTCTTCTCTGCCTCCCCTCCACCTCACTTCCAGCAGAATCTGTTCTGCTCTCTTCTCCAATTTTTTTGAAGATAAGATATAAGTAATAATAAGAAATACATAGTGTTTTTGCTAGTTTGAGATAAGTATAGCTATACAGAGAGATTCCTAACATTGCTTTCATGCACATGTGTATTACAACCCAAATTGGCTCATCTCTGCCAGACTTCTTCACTACTTCCCAGAAATTCTTTAATCAACTTTTCATTTAGTATAAATATATTCTCATGTGTGTGTATGTTTGTGTATGCATATCTATGTGTGTATTGGTACGTGTCTTTGAATGATGTCTCCTGTATGGGCCTCTATGTATGTAGCTTTCACCACAGTCAGGCCATATGAGATTGAGTTTTTCCTTTCCTGTCATGTATCCATGTCCTTGTTAACTTCACATTTATATATTTTGCCTAAATTGTACATGATTTTTTTCTCTCTCATATTTTTCTGAATTACTACATACTTTATATCATGTAAGAAGAATCCAATGAAAAGTAGAAATATGAAGGTCCTATAAGTGTACAGTGCTATGGAGAACTGAACATCACATCAATGTGACATGTCATAAAAATTTGCTACATAAAAGTCTGCCATCAGATAACCACAGCAGAGGTTTTGTCAAATGATGAGCATAATTTGCCCTCAAATGAAAAGTCAGAGTCTCAAATAAAATAAAACTAGTGACAAGTCAATCATTAATTAAAGTTCCAGAAGCTTGATTTTAACAAGCAGCTAAATGCTTGTTAAACTCACTAGGGTTCAGTCTACATAGGCCAAGTGATGTGGGGTGGAGGCAGAGCATAATTCAGTCAGTAAATTAGCATATCTTAGCACAGATTATAGTGTTTCAAGAATGGTTATTAAGAATTGGAAAATACCTTAAAGGTCATGTAGTTCAACCTCTTATCTAATGCAAGAAACTTTTATTGTCATGACCCACTAAATTGTATTATTTCTTCATTTGTTTCTAACTTGATGGATGTAACCAAAATCAGATGCATCAGCTTCTGGAAATTTAAAGTTTCAATTACTAGGAAATAGACTATGGCTGTATTACTTCCAAAATGTTAGTTTCCAACCCTCTATAAGGACTGTATGTAGAAGAGCAAGGTGAAACAGAATGAAGCAATAGAAAGGAAATGGAGAAAATGTACAGAGGATGATAATAACACTTTGGATTGGTGCTGGAGCCAAAGAGACAGCTATTGAGTGTGCGAGGGCAGGGGGAGTTTATTATCCCCAAATCAATGCCCAGTTTACTCATTCTGAGTAATTACTATAGTGTACATCAAGAAAGAACATTTCACAGAGCTGGGAGAATCATATATCCTCGTAAGGTGACGTGTGGATTGAACTCAAGCTAAAGACACCAGGTTATGAGAGATAGCTCCTATAAGAGAATATATAAAGAAGATGATTTCACAGACTTCTGAGTTCCATTTTTTTCATCATTCACTTTCTCACACGTATGTGTCAACAGTGGATAACCTGCAGGATGGTTTTCTTTATAGACTCCAGCCTTGATCAGCATGAAAAATGTTAACTTTTACACTTTTTTGACTCCTTCTGTGGTTTACTCTATGGTAAATCAATATCCAATGTGTTAAAGTCACATTTTCATCCTAGACAATTCTGTAAATATGGTAATAACTTAGAGGTCAAATTAAAACATGAGAACTTGCCAGACTGTATGTCATCTTGTTGGGAATATGAGGTGGTATGACTGTAAGGGGTTAGCCAAAGGAAATTCTGTACGAGGTTGGAACTATTCTATATCCTCTTGCTGGTGGTAGTTACAAGAATTTATGCATATGTTAAAACTCAGGGAATTATACTACTATATGTAAATTTATAAAAATCAATAAGGAGCTGCCAAGATCCTTGGAGAAAAAACACACAAGAGTTTTCAGATATGTTAAGAATATTTGCTGATAATTTGAGCAAAGTACGATCAACAAATCACTGCTGAAGAAGTCATTAGTATCATATTGTTTCTTTTTATCTTTTATATTCAGCTATTTTTAATGCTATTTCAAATTCTCTTATATACCTTAAACCCTAATTCTGCATTTTAACTCTCAGTTTTGAAATTGACATGCCCATGAGTTTTGAGAGGTACAGAATCATTCTACGATTGTGGACAATACTCATTCAAAAATATGGGTGGCAGTATTTTCATGGATTGGTTTCCACATCAGAGCCATGTCAGAATTTGAATGAAGGTAATAGGCAATGAAGACAGAACACAATATAAAAATGAGCTTCGATCTAAGTTAATCTACTGCAACGTTCATAGAAGACAGTTCACATGTACATTTAGGCTATTTTTATCTCAGTGGTCCTTATTTTTACATTGTCATTGAATTGTGAAAACAGCATGCCACATCCACCCTGCCCCTTTAGTAATGACTCTAATGCAATGTGATAAAAAGACATGCTGTGTCATATGTTACATGTTATGTGTTCCTAATTGGACATTTGTAAAATGTTTAATAATGACTGAAGCACCACCACGTGTAATATTTTATAGAAGTAAATGTGTCAAAAATTGGTGGCATGCTCAGAAACTATTTTTTAAAAAGGCAAATCATGCAGCTCAGGTGCCATTATTTATGTATGATCTGCACAGCGATGGGATTCAAGCAGCAGTTGATGAAAATCATACAATGGGGAAATAGTCTTCCTTTAGAAAAAAAGAGTGAAAAATGTTAATCTGATTCTCTGTCATTTTTGTAGCTTATACTCTGCTTAAACTGACTTTAAACAGAGTTACATTGATGAAATAGACCACTGTCATCATTTTTTGGCCAGAGAGAAGGAAAAAGATTTTCTTAAAAGATCTAATCTATGACTCCAAATTGCTGCCACATAAATAATGTCACAGGAAGAGCTGTTCTGTTGGTGTAGCTATCCGCATGGGGTGTCAGGCTACCCAGGATGGGATAGACCCACAAGGAAGCTGTGGGGAGGCTGGTGAAACCAAAGGACAACATGTGTCATTGTCAGCAGCCTCATTATGCTCTTCTTAAGTGAGATTAGATTAAAAAAACCAAAGACTTCCTGTTTTCTTTCATATGTGGAATATAGACGTAATACAAATGCAAGCAATATTATGAAAGACATGTCACACTAAGAGGAGGTCACATATGAGAGAGAAAGGACAAAAGAAGGAAGTTAAGAAGGTGACTATAGCTGATGCATTTCTTATACAAGAATGAATATGGAATTTTTAGACCTGTTGAAATTACCGTAAGCAAGAGACTAAGGTAGAGAGGAAAAAAATAGAGGAGATGAAGCAATTCAGGTTATAATACATATATACATGGAAATGTCGCAAAGGAAACTCCCTGTATAACTACCTTAAATAAAATGTCATTTTTTTCCTTTTACAAGACCTGAGAACAGGAGAGCAGAACAGGTCCTGTCTAGGGCATTGTTACCAGTGGAAAAGGGAGGATGTGGGGAAAAGGTCCTGGGATGGTGAATAGGGTGCAAATACTGTGTACACATGTATGTAAATGGAAAAATGAGACTTGTTGAAACTATTTTGTGGGGGATAGGTGATAAAGAAGAATGAGGGAGGGGATGAATTCAACTGTGATATATTATAAGAACTCTTTTAAATTTCACAATGTATCCCCAGCACAAAAATAATTTTAAAAAAAGAGAAGTAGAAACGTAATGAAGATTTTAAGAACAAATCTGGAGTAAAAGAGATGCTGTTCAGTTCACTTGTATGATAGTATTTATCTTCTTTTTAACCTCTAGACAAATCTCAAAACCTCATTTATTCATTTTTTTCACCAAATATGTTTTTAGTGCCTTCTATCTTTCAGACATTGTACTAGGCCCAGGAAAGATAATTAGTGAGCCAGATCTGCACATCCCACTAGAATTCTAAATTCTTTGAAAAAGTCTTAGTTGCTAGAACATTTTTTTTTCATTTTTGTTTTTTTGAAACAGGGTTTCACTATGTGAGTCAGGCTGGCCCATACTCATGCTACTCCTGACTCAGCCTTCTACATCCTGGGTTTATAGGTGTACCCCACTACTAATTCCTGGAATTTAACCTCAGGTCTGAAGCATTTCTTTCATAAGAATATTTGAATCCTATTTGTGCTTTCATGTATTCAAAAATTTATTCAAACATTATTTTCAGCTTATTCCAAAAGCTTCTATTGAAACCAAAAGCTATTTGTTATAAATCAAGACCTTCTCCTAGAACTTCCTATGAATTATATACCAATCTCTATTCTGATTCATTGGCATTGACTCCTAAGTTAATACTTATTTTCTTTGTCTTCAATATTTTTTGTGTTTTGGATAATTACATTCCTTAATCTTACTAATACATTCTGCCACACGAACAGTGTAAAAAATTTTTTTTGCTCATCATTTTCCTCATATTCCTGGCTCAAACCTTGGACACAGTCAATACCAAATCTTCACACTAAAACTTGATTCAATCTTCAGTTGGATGAAAGAAATATGCTGGGTGTTGCAATGAGTTACTTTGATTATATTTACCTAGAGATTTAAGTTCCCAATTGATACTATACTTTTTGATTCCCATGCTCTCAACTATGAGTAGATTATGATCTTAGGAGACCGAGTTCTGTGAATAAATGCTATCAAATTATCACTTGTCTGACTTAATCTTTGGTCCTTCTATGATATTCAAATGGATTGCTCAACGTCAAATGAGAATTTTCATTTAAAAACACACTAAAAGTTTGCAGGTACCACAGAGTATATATTACCTTATGAAATAAACAATTCTTTGGAAGTTTTACTCAATGAGTTTTTAATGAGTCTTTACATTTAAGCTTTTATATTATTTGAAGACATTTTCATTTTTTATTGTTAAGATATTAGGGTTTATTCTTTCCTAAATTTTCTACAATTTATTACTCTAACTGGAAAATTTAAGTTGATGTCATTAACTTAAAATGAAGTATATCAATATCCCTTTTCTACCACATTTATATCTTAGTGCAGAAACACGCCATTTGATAGGTTTTTTTTGATAATAGGACACCATTTTCCAGAGGTTGCCTCATCAAATTCTACTTTCAGATTCCCAAGTACAAGGAAGCAAAACAATAAATGTTTGGGTTCAATTTTTAATATAAAGTTCCCCAAACTCAATTAAATTCTTAGTGAATCTTGAGTGAAAAGGAAATATTAAACCCTTAGAAGCAGCCACAAATGTCTAATACATTGGATAACAAGGATTAGAATGCTGGTTGGGGATCATATGCCTTCCTTTGGTTATTAGACATTAAGAATGGGATTTCAGGACGCTCTCCTAGATGCATTAGTCCCAGTAAAGTACTTACCAGATAATTCATTATAGTCTTTTGGAGGGGGGGAGGAGTTGTAATTTAGAAGAATGCAATTAAAACTGAACTTGATAATTAATTCTGAACTGGTGAGAACTAGTTCCAGAGATTATGACTATAATGCTGTGTAGTCATTGATATAAATATTCATGAGGTTTCATTGTTTTATGGTTTTCTGAAGCACACAGCTTATCTGAAGAAGTAAAATTAAAGTACCATTATTTAACATTACAATGCAAATAAGAATCCATGAAGAAAGAATAGTTAATTCAATAGAGAATATGAATGCATGTAGGTACATGTAGAGACTTTCTCATATATGTGCAAATAAAATGCCTTCTAAACATGAATTAGAAGATTGGGAAGAGAGAAGAAAAAAAGTGATATGGGTAAACAATCTTAATCTGGTCAATGTTGGGTGAGTGAAATTCATTGAAATCGACTTAACCTAACAACAAAAATCAATCAACATATAAAACTAATAGTGTGCAGCAGAAGAGAGAATGAGAAAATGGTCTTTCTTATTCTATTTCCATCTTTTACTGAGCCATAATGCCATCATACCTGACCTTGAAGCAGATTCATCTATAACATGAAATTTTCAAGTAATATGATAGAATAAACAGGGTATGATGAATGGATGAATGGATGGATGCATGGATGGAAACTACAGAGAGAAAAGTAGCCAGAAAGCAACCAGCTAGGAAAATTGAAATAGGTAGGAGGAGGGGAAGTAGAAGAAAGGAGTGTAATTTCAGACCATAGTCTTTGATTTGATTTTATTTAAAGAATTTCATCTTAATGGAATTCTTATAATTTCTATTTGTTTATATCCTCAGACTTGATGAAGGAATCAACACAAACAGTGTATTCATTGAAAAGTTTATACAAATTTGAGGAAGATTTAAGCCTTCTGTACTGATATGCTCAGTTCATTTATTGTTAAGCACCACGAAGTCAAATTCAGTATTATGTGATTAAGCTGCATCTGTCTCTGTGCAAGCACTCACCATATTTCTTTAAGTTCAGCAGGTGTTTTGCAAAGAATCTAAAGGATTTTGCACAAAATTAGTGCCTATAATAAAGCAATGCTGATGAAGAGACAGCTTTTTATATCACTGATATATTATAGTTTCTTTCTAATAAATGTCATTGCTAGATATTTCAAAACCTGAAGCAGATTTGCTGACTGCACTGTTTTAAAGCATATTTGCTGTGTCTTATTGCAAAGATGTTATTTTATAGACATACAGTTTAGAAATTTTATTTGACACTGTTGACTACTAAATTAGCAGGTTTTCCACTTTGCAAGACTTCTGTCACACAATTGAGATAAAAGATAGGATGCATCATTTTTGCATTAATCTTTTCTGGCACTGTCCTAAGGCAATTTGAGATATAATTAACTGAGACCCCAATTTGAGAAACAAATGCAAATAAGTTGCTTTTTGTGTTTTCCCCCAGCTTTTCTATCTCTCTTTCTCTCTGCTCACAAAAACTTATATAAAGTCAAACCACAAATATGTAAATCTTTTCATTTTTAATTACCAGGATTCAATAATTGAAAGGTGATTCTTCAGTTGTAAGTTTTACTTAGGGAGCCCATTTGGCTACTGTCTGAGAGACTTCTGCTCTGGTATCTAGGTTGACACTTTGGTGGCATTTTGGTGACATATCTGTGGGATTTTATTCATTTGGTTAGAGTTCTGGGTTTGTGAAATATATCAATGGAAGTTGCAATTTTCAGTGGACAAAAAAAAAATTTCAACTCTACCCACAGATGGCAGTGTTCCCAACTCTTAGGTGAAATAAGGGGAGAGGGTGAGGGGGGACAGGGAGGAGAAATGACCCAAACAATATATGCACATGTGAATAAATGAATAATTAAAAAAAACATGAATACATATTGACTTCATTCCAACTTACTTATGATGCCCTATCTGGGAGTTAAGGTACTTGCATGGAGATTGACCCTTAGACTTCAGATACGGCCCAAATTTGTCATATAAAACATGACCTAGAGTACAAATAGCACAATCATAATCAGTCATTGAAAAAAAAAATCTTGGCTGGGTATAGTGGCTCACACCTGTGATTCCAGCTACTTGGAAGGTGCACATTGGGAAGGAACATGGTTTAAGTTCAGCTGAGGCAAAAAGTTAGTGAGACCGTATCTCCAACAATAAGCCAGCACTGTTGTGTGCATCTGTGGCCCCATGTATGTGAGAGGCCACTCTCCCTGGCAATAACACAATCACTAAAAATAACTAAAGCAAAAATAGGGCTGAGGAGTGGCTCAATTGGTAGAATGCCTGTCTAGCAAGCATGAGGAGCTGAGTTTAAACTCCAGTACCTCTTAAAAAAGAAATATACAATTGTATGAAATAGCCAGGTTGGTTATATAGGAAGTAAAAGTCTAATATTAGCTACAAAGCTTACTTTAATATGCTTTGTCCAAAATTCTACATTCATCCATTCAAAAGTAGTTTCCATGTGCTGACTATGGAGCTACATCTATTTCAAGTGTGTGTTAAGTGTTAACAGTTTCTTTTCTTATAGGATAGCTAAAGTCACATATGAAAAAAAAGCAAAACAAATTATAAGCATATGGGTTTAAAATGCTAACTGATAATTAGTAAAAACAACAAATACCATTTTGAGAGAAAGAAGAAGTCAAATATTCATGCATGTATTCTCTATACATAGAAAGGTGAGAAGGGACAGAAGATGTATTTGGATTCAAACAATAAAGTATAGACAAGGGTCTTCTTCCACTTAGGATGTAGATAGTTGTAAAGGATGATGCTCTTATGATCACAATCAGAAAAAGACTGATTAAGCTACCAAATTTTCATGTTTCAAAAACCCATCAGAATTCTGTTTATCAGGTAGCCAGAAATGTAAAGCACCAGGAAAGACTGGCTATGTAAACTGTTTCACCTGTGATGCTACATGGGAAAAGAAGCACCAGTTAATATAAATAGCTAAAAATTACTGTGCTAACACTTTTATCAAATTTCATAATGTCAAATGTGGGTTAGCATGTCAGTCTAAATAGCTAGGGTCTTCTGACAAAAGGAAATTTGCACTGGTTTACAAACTTTAGGTCTTCCTTGGGTGCTCACAGGAAAGAGTATGAGTAGAACATGAGACAGGAGAGAAACTCCATCGCTGGAGCAGCCATGCAAGCAGAACCCATCAGCTATATAGTTGTATAGGGACAAACTATGACTTGTACTTTTCCATACCCTTTCTATGAAGCAAGTAGAGTCAATGAACTGTGGTCCACAAGAAATAGAGTGTGAAAAGAAAACTGTTTTTGCAGGAGAGACAGAACATTGCTTTTGTCTTCAGATCCTCCTCTGATAGAGGTCTACAGCTTCTGGGAGATGTACTGGCAGCCATCACTAAAGATTATTTGCAGGTACAGGACAGACTTAGGTTGCCACAGGAAGGAAAGGCTAGAACCTTGTGTGTTACTCAGCTTTCTATTACTGTAACAGTAATAGAAAAAAGAGAAAAGGATGATTTTGATTCATAGTTTCAGAGGGTGGCTCTGTTTGTGGTCCTATGATAAAGCAGCACATCATGGCTGGGAGTATGTGGTGGAGAAGGTTTGTTCTCACCAGAAAACATAAAAGAAAAACAGGAGGAGCTAGATCCCCTTCAAGGGCAGGTCTCCAGTGACCGGAAACTTCCAACTACTTTTCAAACCTTAAAGGTTCCTTTATTTACCAATAGCACTAAGTTGGGAATGAAGCCTTTAGCATGTGGGTCTTTGGAATACATTCTAGACATGGCACCCTGAAAAAGTATTACCCTGAGCCTCTAGCTTATAGGACTTTCTTGTGGTGGTGGCTAGGCCAGACACCTGCTGCCCTGAGCTTATGACTAGTAAAAACATACCAACCAGTAGCAGTACATGAAAGAGAAATTTTCCTTCTTATGGCAGAATCATACAAGGTTCATTGAAAGCTGAGGATGTAACACCAACTCAAAAAATCTCATTAGCATCCAAGTACCTATGCTAACCATTGGTCATGTGGAAGAGATATTTGAATCTATTGTTGCACTCAAAGTACCAAGAGAAACTCTTGAATTCCAATCTATACTTGGTTGTATTTACTAAACTGCTCACTTTAACAGCCTGAGTAAATAATTTTACTTCAATCTTCTCTGTCATGACAAGACAAATAGAAAGGCAAGAATAAATACAACCTATTAATCCACTGTCAAGAGAAAAGGCAATTAACAAAACAAGACTTAGGGATGACACATTTGTAGGAACTAACAGAGAACGGTTTAAAAAAACATAGATAAGATTGAACAACTAGTGGCCCATGTAGGAAAATGGGTAACATGCATTAACTCATAGAAAATTGTGTTTTATTAATTATTTTTGTCATCCTGAACCAAATACAGTCTGAAACCCAGAAGAGCACATCCATACAATCAAACAGATCTCCAGGACAAGTGTGCTACTTTAGGTGGAAATAAGAGAGATAATTGCTAATCCTCAGATTGTGATAAATTCCATTTTTTTCATTCCATTCTTTTACATCCCAGATGCTAAACAACCTTAGGGAGAAATTGTAGTGGTTCCAACAGAAAACTGAAGTGGTTACAATTTTGAGAGAGGGAACTATTTCTCCCACAGTAAGTATATTGAAGGTATAAGTAAATATGTTAAATCCATTGTTATTTCTGTAATATATTGAAAACTTCTGTTGTTTCTCAATATTCTTGCTACTATTTCTTACAGTATTCTCAAGTAGCTGTTCCATTCAACATACATATTTTATAGTTGTATTCAGTGAGAAAGAGGGAAGTTTTCTAATTCTTTTTGACCAAGAACTGGAACTCTAGAATATATTGAAAGCAATTATAAATAAAATGACATAAAATGTGTGAAGAGTGACTAAACTAGTTTTTGCAGGAAAATTTATCCCACTAAGTGCTAAGAATGTAATTAATATCTCAAATGAGATTTTTAAGTTTTTAACCCCCCCAAAGCAAGCAAAAACAAATTATACCAAAAGAAGTAGAAAAAGATAAATAATAAGAACTCAAATCAATTACTACCAAAAAGAAAAAGAAAAATGGGAGAAAAAGAAATGAACCTCAAGTTGGTTGTTCAAAAAAATAAGTCAGGGGAATTGATAAATTCATGTACAAAATAGTGAGAAAAAAGAGAAGCCATAGATGTCAAATCCCACAGTTAATGCAGATTTGGAAGATTTAAAAGGAAATACTATCAATTTTATAACAATTCATTTGATAAATCAGATGGATAGTTTCTATGCAATAAATAAACTGCTGAAGTTCATTCCAGAAGAAATAAACTTTATATTCCTATATCTATTAAAGAAATTGAACTCATAGCTAAACATCCAACCATGAAGAAAAATAAATCTCTCATAGTTTTATTCAGAAGTTAAATACTTAAGAAACAGATAAAACCGATTCTACACAAACTTCCCCAAAACATAAAAGTGGGAACTTCTTAACTCATTTAATCACTTCTATCTTACTCTGATGCCAAAGATATTACAAGAAAACTAATAAACACAGTCTCAGAAACATTAATAAATGATTAGCAAATAGAATCCAATTGTGCACACAAATAATACTGTACCATAATAAGATGGAAATTCAATGTTTGATCAAAAATTTTAAATTAATCAGTGTAGTCAGTATAATAAGAAAAAAACCATAGTAATCTCAATAGAAGCAAGAGAAAAAACATCTGACATATCTGGCTATCATTATGATAGAAAGGCAACAACTGCAAACTAGGAATTGTCTTCAAACATATTCAAGATATCTGCAGCTAGTGTTATGCTTAATATTTAAAGACTAAACATTTTCTTCTTTGGATGAGAAAAAAGCAAGAATACCTGTTTTACACAATTCAAATTCTGGAGGTACTAGAACATAAAATGAGAAGAAAAAGAATTAGAAGATATGCTGATTTGACAAAATACATAATATGATCTTTATTTTCAGACAACACAATTATCTCTACAGATAATTCCTGAGCATATATAAAAAACGTTATTGGATCTAATTTAGCAAGAGGACAGGAGACAAAGTATGTGTGCATACACAGGTAAAATAGAAATTTTAGGGAGTAATATTTATAATAACATCAAAACATGACCCTAGTTAATGATGAATTTAGCACAATTGTCCAATATTTGGTGAAAATCATAAAACATTGATAAGTTAAACTAAGAATAATAAATATGGATAACTGTATTTGTAGTTTGAGAGATTCAAATGCCCAGTCTGTCAATTCTCCCCAAATTGATTTATATGTTTAATGAAATCGTAATTATAATCTCAGCAGACTTTTTTGAAGAAATCTAAAAATTTATAATAAAATTTTTATTAAGTGAAAAGCAATTAGGATAACAGACAAATTTGAAAAAAAATTTGCTATTGTTATCCTAAAGCAAAACAAAACAAAATAAAAACTATTTTATCCTTGTGTTGCCTGATATTTTAGCTGATATATAGAGACAGGATATATAATAAAATACTTTGGTTTACTGAATTTAAAGTAGAATTCCAATTCATATTATTGTCAGATTTCCAATATGAAAATTATATTGATAACAAAATTATGTATATTTAAATAATTGATTAGGACTGTTTGAAAGTGTTTGTACAACCCTTTGTACCAAACTCCCAGATACTTCTAAGTTACCATGGCCAGCAGAATCAAATTCAGCCCTGCAGGTGCTTTCTGATACAACACACTCTGTCATGCGTTGCTCATTCAATTACTTTGCATGGGGTTACAAACACCCTGTAAGTCCTCATCAACCTTCCACTGTCTCAGTTACATATCTGAGACATATCTGTCTAAGGACAGATCCCAGCATGCCCAGGCTGCCAATTACCAAATTGAATTTAGGAAGAGTCAGCTTAACCCCAAAATAAATGTAACTGTTTGCTAATTTACATCATTATAAAAAGATTTGGCGAAAGATGCGGAAGGTGCTAGATTGAGGAAGGAAAGACATCATCATGATGAATTTATGATACTAGTGCATTTACCCCCTGAGACAAGGTGAGCTCAAACAGCTGCAAGAAATGCTGTTTGCTTTTCTCAGTGAGCTGATTTGAAATGTGGTGGTCTCAGCTAAATTAAGGCAGTACATCCACATGTATTTCTTGGTGTATTAAAGAGGAAGAAGTCTTAAGACTTGGTAAATAGAATTTAAAATGTGATCATTCTTCTGGTTACTTCTCCATCAGGACTCAGAACAGTTTTCTTTCATCATCACATTGGGAAACTTTTCATTGAGGAAGTCACAACAGTTGTGAAATGACTGAATTGAACAGGATGCAAATTTGATAGATATAGTCACTGGATTGAGCTCAGTGATTTCAGTTGCTCTGAGTGAACACTGAATGACAAAGACCAAGTAGCAGCGCTAGATGGGAATGGTTAATATAAAAGGTCACATGGCACAGGAGGTTATCAAAGTATGTTGGTTTTTTGAAAAAGGATAATTGATGAAATTCCCAAGACCAAAATAAATAGGCAGCCTGCTTAGTTCACACTTGATCTATATAACCTGAAACCTCTATGTCGGGTGACCAGAGCACTTAATTGAGTTCATATGATAGAAAAATAATAGCTCCCATCCAATGTTAAGACCTGAGTCAGTTCATAGATTCACAACTTCTCAAATTAAAATGAGATTAAATCCCTTTGAGGAAAGATCCTAGATTAAATTCATAAGTGTTTAAACTTTAATCTTCCTAACGTTCCCAGGATGACTTATAATAAGGTAGAAAGAAGAAAAATAGAGGAGATGAACCAATTCAGGTTTTATATATATATATGGAAATGTCACAAGAAAATTCTATGTGTAGCTATCTTAAACAAACAAAAATGTCATTTTTTTTCATTTACAAAATCAGGAGGCCAGAACAGGGTCCTGTTTGTCGGACGGTTGATACCAGTGGGAGTGGAGAAAAGGTGGAGAAAGGATATGGGAGGGTGAATATAGTACATATACTGTGTACACATGTATGTAAATGGAAAAAATGGTATCTGTTGAAAGTATTTCAGGAATGGTAGGAGGCAATAAAGGAAAATAACTGGGGTGGTGAATTCAAGTATGATATATTTGATATATTGTAAGAAAATTTGTAAATGCCACGATATACCCCCATCCAGTACAAAATTTTAAAAAGACACTTGGAAAAGGGAATCCTTCAGACTCTTTGAGCTCACTAAAAATCTTCCGGATCCAAGAAGCCGCTGAGGTCATCTATCAGAGCAAGTTGAGTGATGGATTAGAGGCTGACTTGAATTCATCTCATATGTTAGGACTTTTTGGGAAAAGAATTCTGTGATTACTGTGGTTATTTTACCAGTTCTGGAGAGGATTTTTCCTAAGTACTGAGACAAACCAAGCTTCACAAAATATGTTAGGAGCAAGTTCAAATATTATGATTTTCAGTGGCAATATGCATGTGTGTGAATGAACCCATTTATTTTGGTCTTGTCATCAATTAGCCACTTTCAAAAGACAAAGCCACTTAGGAAAAAGGAAAATAGGTCTCTGTTTTCCCAGTGCTTACTTATTATAGGTCATCTTGGAGAGAAAATACAAATTACTTGTAAATATATTATGAGATCTTTCTTCAAAGAAATATAGTCTCATTTTAATTTTAGGAGCTTTGGATTTGTGAACTGGCTCAGGTCTGAAAATGGGAAGAGCAGACGTTATTCCCTATCATATGTTCTGGTCACCCACCATAGAGATTTTGGGTATATAGATAAAGTTGGAACTAAGCAGGCTGCTCATTTTGGTCTTGGGAACTTCATGAATAGAGTTTGAAGTAAAGTAGAACTTCCCAGTTTCTTTTGATTTTCGCCTTTTCTACTAAAGAGAAGTTTCTGATGTGGAAGAAAGGGTAAACTTAGCATTAATAAGATCTGTATAATTGCTGAAGGAATTTCATAAAACATCCTGCTATCCTACAACACTAAGGATTGAGGATCAAGATTAATTCTATCTTAGGGATCTTGAGTAAAGTTGCAAATGTAGTGCTTGTGTTCTTTCCAGTACTTTCAAGAATAGAAAACATAGTGGAGGACTGAATTGCCAAAATGAAGGACTGCTTTGTAAAAGGAGAAGAGGATAGTTTTTTTTTTAACTACTTGTGAATATTGCCTGAAAATTTTCAGAGAGTTTTCATAAAGAGATATTGAAGAAATAATTTGACCATACAAGTCACTAGAAAATTCATGGCAATAGCACCCAACATGCATTCACTAAATAAAACAAAATAAAATAAAGCAACAAGAATAACAACAAAAAAGAAAGAATAATTTTGCTGTGCTACTAGTGTGCTCCATGGTTCAGTCAGGTAGCTCTGATGAATTTGTATTTTACTAAGACAATTGTCAAGCCCTTGATTCCAATTAATAAGAAAAAATGAAATTGTTACATAGTTAATTATTTGGATGAGTAATGGGTTTTAAAATTATAAATAAATGCTGATAAATGGATTAATGAAAAAAATCAAAGAAAGTTTTTAGTACAGGACATAAGACTTTATGCTGGGTAGTTTGCATTATAACAGATTCAGCTACAAAGCAGTGTGGTATAAGAACTTTATATTCTTGCTGCATAGTAGGTGGTTTTGTGTGTTTACTTTGCAAAGTGTAATGTCAAAGAGGCTACCAAAAGATCTGAGTTGGTGTTAGGGAACAATTTTTCCTGTAGAACATTAGGAACTAGGATAATACCAATCTTATCCCTACTTTAAAATCACCAAAAAAAAATTCTCATTACCAAAATCTGAGCATTTGTTATGTGTCTGTGATGAATAAAGATTAGACAAACTAAAAGAATCTCAGAGAAGGGAAACTACAAATAAGAACCACACCACTTGAAAAATATTGAGAAGAATTAGTGGTCTTTTTTATAAATAGAATATTCTGTGGAGGTAGAAATATGTGTAGATGTGTGGATTTGTGGATATGTTATAGTGAATTCTAAATATATAGAGTCTAACATGTACAAAAGAGATAACATATGTCATCATTGGTTCATATGACAAAAGAAGCTAAGAGAGAAAGTGTCAGGGAATATAGAATAAAGCTCTGTGGAAGGCACGATTTTACAGCTAGTGCTTTCCATGGAGAGAACGTGAAGTCTTCAGACGTACTGAGTCATCCCACTGTAGGGGAGCAAAATTAGGGTTTTCAAGCATCAGATGTGTGATTGGCAGGAAAGGACCTTTGGGGTTCCTTCCAAACCTGAAATTTGATGACTTTATGACTATGAAATTATCATAAAATTTCACCTCCACTTTTTATTCATTATGCCCTCTGTTCACCTTGTCACTGTTTCATTTCTATTTTGTTTTCAGCAAGCCATCTGTGAAATCTATTTGGATTCATTTATTCTAGACATTCAAATCTGAAATTTGACCTCTCATTCAATGGTTACCAGCCTATAGTAGCATCAAAAGTATTTAATTTCTGATATGACTACATCTTGTATTTCCCACGATACACCCAAGGAACTGTTTTTATAAACTCATGTTTTTTTAATATAAAAAAGCATACATTTGTTATGCATCTAGAGTCAAAAAAAGCATTATAGGACTCTGAAGGACTTGGAAAAATAAAATCATACCTTCTCTCCCATTCAAATGGTCTATGTCAAATTGTCCAGATGGTGGACTTCTGATTTTTTTCCTGAATCAAATTCTGTATTTTCTCCATTCATTTATGTCACTCATAAATATTACTTATGATGGTTTATAAATTCATTTAAATGTGAAGCTATCAATGGTATTATTGTCCATTTAATACAAAAAATATTTTTATTAGAAAATCAAAGTCTAGGTACACAGCCTCTGAATTTTTCCTCATTGTGTCACATGAAATTCTTCCTAACAGAACTAGAATTAAGGTAGAAGTGCCTTTGCATCCAATTTGGGCAACGGAAGCAAGGTGCTCACATGTGGCACATCTGCTTATTTCCTGCTCAAGAGAAGTTCCCTAAACCAGTAGTTCCTAAAACCTGTCTGCCTACCTATTAGCTTCAGTTCAATCACCATGCAAACTTAACAAAAGCACAGATTCCTGGATTTTTTTGAAAGAAGGTCGATGCTTCTGATATGCCATGGAAACTTGGAATCTCTATTCTCACCTTGTCACACCTTTATTCAGCATAGTGTGAAAAAGACATTTAAAGTATGCTTTACTATTCCACACCTCTTTTGCAAGTTTGCTGTGATGGTTTAGAATTTTCATTTTCACATGATTCTTGAGCTACCTCAGTAATCCATACATAAAACTTGTTGCAATACCAACATCATGTTAGATTTATTATACATGACTTAGTATTCATGCTTACCTTGAAACTTTTGTTCTACCTTGAAACTTTTATTTTTGAATTATTTTCATTTATTTACTGATTTAAGCATTTTTCTCATACAGGGTATCACTCAAATGGTATCCTATGAATTCAAACCTGAATTCACATTTTGTATAGAATTCTAGTATCTTAATTTCTTCAAAGTTCTCCCCATTCCTCAGTTGATTTTTATTTATGGCTAGGTTTGAAAACCAGATGCAAAACCTCTGACCCATAACAGAGTTACCAATCTCAGGTGCTAACTTACCTATCTAAGAATGATTTTCCTCTTTCCTAGTTACTTAGGGTGTTGTCGATAGTCATTAAAGGCTGAAGTCCAGTGAACACCAATGCCTTTCTTTAGGTACACATTGAATGTTAGCTGGACTGCAAGTTATTTCTGACAATGCGTTAATCTTGTCCCGTAACTATATAGTTAAATGTTTGAGAACAGAAACTGTCTTCCCCATCCCCATACGCACTGTAGCCAGTAATGTGGTTTCTTAAGAGTGTAGATTTCTTGAAATTCAGAAAGTTTATGTGCAAACACATTGAGCATATCCCCTCCAATTATTACTTTCTCCTCCTTCTTCCAGAAAATGGCCAATTACAACAATTCAGATTTAACTGTGCCATTCTTAACTACAAGGCAATATTTGTACCAATGATTGAATTCATCCTTTTCTTCTTGATGACCATATGCTTGTCCAAGGTCACCCTTCGGGAGTTTTAGAAGGAAGACTCTTCTAAATTTAGAGTCAGGATGAAGATGTCAGGGAAAAAAGCAATAAAAGTCTTGAATAGAACTGATTAGTACCTAATATTGACTTGGATTCAGCAAGCTGCATTTTACTTTTTCTTTTAATACTGCCTCTTCTGATTGTGTTGTTTTAGGTATCTATTTTCAATGTTTATTTACATAAGTAATAACTGAAGATGGCCATCCCCTAAAGACTCTAAACTTTATGGCACAACTAAAGCCTTTGTCATCTATCTCCAGTTGTTAGTTGGTGCATATCCTTATTTCTTAGACCTTGGGTAGGTTACTTAAACATCCCAAATTCAGGTTCCCATTATGTCTGAGTCTGTGTTGCTATTACAAAATATCTGAAGATGGATAAATTATAAAGAATAGAAATTTATTTTCTCACAGCTCTGGAGGCTAGAAAGTCCAAGACAAGATCAGTTCACATTCAGTGTCTGATCAAAGCAATTTTCCTGCATCCTCACCTCGTAAAAGGAGGAAGGGTTAGAGAGAAGTTAGCCAAGTGCTGTAAGAGCTTCTTTTATAATGGCCTTAAGCTCATTAACGGGGACAGAGGCCACATATCCTAAATACATTTCTTTCTTTTTTTTTTTTTGTGGTACTGGGGATTGGATTCAGGGATTGTGTTTGCTAGTAAGCACACTGCAACTTGAGCCCTTTTTTTCTCTAGTTATTTATGAGGTAGGGTCTTGCTTTTTGCCCAGGCAAAAAGCTTACTATTGTAGCTAGGATGAAAAGTGTGTAACACCATGTCCAGTTTTTTTTTTTTTTCTGTTTAGATGGGGTCTTGGGAACTTTTTTACCTGGCTGACTTCAAACTGCAATCCTCTGGATCTCAGCTTCTCAAGTAGCTAGTAATATAGACGTGAGTTACGGTGTCCTAATCACTTTTTTAAGGTTTTACCTCTAAGTACTATCACATTGTCAGCACTTATATTTATTTTGTAGGGGATGCATTCAAACCATAGCATATGGGCAAAATACAGATGCTACGTTTTTCATTTGTGTCTGAGGCTATTGAGAAATGGAAAAGAGATAACTTACTTATGTCAGTACTTTGGAAAAGCCCATAAAAATGTAGATATATTATGTATGTATTAGTATTGATAACAATTATGAATGTGAAATAAGATTAAATATATGTAAAGTAACAATAAATTTCAACTCTAGTTTAAAGCTTTAGGAGTAAGTTTTGCCTTTCTTTTGGGCTGTGTGCATCAAGAAGATGGTGGTACAGATTTCCCAGAAGAGAAAGTTTGTTGCTGGTGGCATCTTAAAGCTGCACTGAGTGAATTTCTAACTGGGGAGCTGACTGAAGATGGCTATTCTGGAGTTGAGGTTCAAGTTACCCCAACTGGGACAGAAATCATATTTATCTACCAGGGCACAGAAGGTTCTTGGACAGAAGGGTCAGTGGATCTGGGAATTGACTGCAGTAGCACAGAAGAGATTTGACTTCCCTGCTGGCAGTGTAGAGTTTTAGCTGAAATGATGGCCACAAGAGGTCTGTGTGACATTGCCCAGGCAGAGTTCCTTCATTACAAACTCCTAGGAAGGCTTGCTGTGCGGAGGGTCTGTTACAATGTCTGTGAAGTTGTTGTGTCTTGGAAAACTCCGGAGACAGAGGACTAAATCCATGAAGTTTGTGGATGGCCTGATGATCCACAGTGGAGACTTTGTTAACTACTATGTTGACACTTCTGTGCACCATGTGCTTCTCAGACATGGTGTGTTGGGCACCAAAGTGAAGATCATGGTGCCATGGGAACCAAATGGTAAGATTTTCCCCAAGAAGCCCTTGCCTGATCATGTCAGCATTGTGAAGCCCAAAGATGAGATCCTGCTCACCACCCCCATCTCAGAACTGAAGAGTGGGAAGGCAGAGCCATCTGCCGTGCCCAAGCCAGCCCCTACAGCACAACAGGGCCTATCTGGCAGCTGTAACTGGAGTATGGATGAGCCTCCACAAAGGCATTTAATAAAATCTTGTACAAAGACCAAAAAGAAAAGTTTTAGAATCCAATGTCAATGGAAATATATGACTGCTTTAAAAATAGTACATAATGATTATTTGTTTAAATTTCTTTTTTTACTGTAAAATTATATTACTACATTTATGTAATTTCCACTTGATGATCTTTGCAAGAGGATTCAGACTAGGCCTATAGCAGAAACATAACTTATATATATATATTGCACTGTTCATTAACCTGCTCAGGTCATCGTAATAAAATGTCACATCTGGGGATGTAGTTTAGTGGTAGAGCACTTGCCTAATTTGCTCAAGACCTTGGGTTTGATCCCCAGCACCACACATGTGTGCACACACACACACACAAAATTAAAATACCAAAAACAGCTAAAATCTTTTTCTCATGATAATAGAGGTTGAGTGTCCAAGATCAAAGTGACAGCAATGTAAATTTCATTCTGAGGACTCATCTTCTGGTTTGAGGTGACTACCATCTTGCTGTGTCCTCCCCTGGCTTATTCTTTGTGTGCACAGAGGGGGAGTGCAAGCTCTTCACTGTTTTTCTTTCCTCTTTTTTTTTTTTTTTTGCATTACTGGAGTTTGATCTTACAGCCTTACAGGTGTTCTACCACTTAAGCAATGCCTTCAGTTCTTTTCCTTTGTTATTTTTCAAATAAGATCATATACTTATGCCTGGAGCTGGCTGGATTCTGATCCTTCTTTTTGTGCTTCCCACATAACTGGAATGACAGGTGCATGCTACCACGCCCAGCATTTATTGGTTGAGATGGGGTTCTTTTTTTTTTTTCTTTGCCTAGGCTGTCCTTAAACCATGATCCTTTAGATCTCTGCCTCCTGAGTACCAAGGATTCCAGTTGTGAACCAACTGACCCCATCTTTTTTTTAGTGTCTTTTAAGGGCATCAGTGCTCTACCCCCATTACCTCACTTAACCTTAAGTTCTTAATTATAGGGCCCACCTCCAAGTTAAGCCATACTGGAAGTTAAGGCTTTAACATGTGAAGAGGGTGAGGGTAGGGGCACATTCAGTCCATAATTGGCTGTCACAGCAAAATAGTACAGGTGGTGTTACTAAACAATAGAATGCAATTTTCTTATAATTATAAGGGATAAAAGTCTGAGATTGACGTATTGGCAAGGTTGCATTCCCCTGTGGCTGCTTTCCTAAGTTTATATATGGCTATTTACTCCCCGTTTCTTTTTATGTGGACTTTTCTCTGTATGGACATATGTTCTAACTTTCTTTTCTGATCAGAATACCAGTCATACTGGATTAGCAGTATGACTTAAAGAGCTCAATTTTACTTAATTAAATTTAAGTAACTGATCTCCCTCTTTAAAGATTGTATCTCCAAATATAGTCATATCCAAGGTACTAAGGTTTTATGGCTTCAACATATAAGTTTTTAAGGGACACAATTCACCCATAGCATGGTACAAAACACTTAAGATTTGAAAAGTATTTTTTATGTCTATTCAAGTAGATAACTTGCTTTGATCAAGCAAATACTTAATTGATGCATTGCCAGAAAATTGCCATGTATTCATTTATAACCTGGGTATCCAAAGAACAGTCCTTTTGTGTGTGAGTTCATGCCCTAATGTTTATGTTAATGTAATAAAACATATTCTTTAAAATATGCACCCAGTAAGTGCACGAACATGCTTAGTAAAGAGCATGTCTTTTTGTGTCCATCCAACCTTCAGTGTGTATAGACATCCTGGAATAAAATTTTCAAAAGATTGCTCAATAATTCATATTAATCACTAATTGATACAACTGTCCCTCTTCACTTAACTTAAACCAGAAAGATGTTTTAAATTCCATCCTCCACCCCTAACAGAGAGGCTTTGCCTGCCATTGTGAGTTCATCCATTCAGACACATGCAGACCTACCTGACAGAGGGCTAGCCTCTTTTGCTAGGCAGAGCTACCTGTACAAGGCCAGTATTATTGAGTTTTGACATTTCAAAGGAACTTTGGTAGATTTTGGTCTCTTCTTTTGGAATTTGAAGAGGAAAGATAGTGAGGCATCTCTACCTTAAGGAATCTTACCTGAGAGGTTGCCTTTTCTCAGAAATCTTCAACTCATCAAGCCTATATGTAATAATCTGAGAGGTGAGTACAGGGGGGTTTATAGGCATGAGTAGTGTATTTGTGAGAGTATATTTATGCACCTTTAGTTCACTAAAGATCCACCTTCCTCCACCATTAAGTAGAGAAATTTTTAATTGTGTATCTTTAAAGCAAGATTTACTTCCTTTTCTAATTAACTGTCAAAAATAAATAAAAATAGTCTTTGATTTCAGCTCTCACACATGGGTTTTCTAGCCTGAGGAGTCACTTCACACACAAGGTCTCTGCTACTCATCTCTCACCATCATTACCCACAATTAAGACTCATTAAGATTTTCCTCACTTCCATCTTCCAAGGACAGAAATAATGGAGAATAAAATCTTTGTTTTGTTCTAATAGAGAAACCCATGGGGGTTCTAAGCTGAGAATTTCAGAATTTTCATTTTAAATCACAAGGCTGAGAAATAACAAACTCTTAGCTGATTTTTCCTTTATCTTTCTGGGTGTATCATGTTTATTCTCCTGAAATTTTATCATTTCAGACAAAGTTCACTTATTGTCCTATGTGGGCTGTGTCACCTCAGTAGTTCTATTCTTCCATTACTACTGGCACAAAAATTGTTGCCACTTGTCAGAAATATCCAAATAATGAAGCCTAGGTGAAGGCTGAGTGAAAGGTGTGTACTGGTGATGTGTATGTGTACAAAGTGTACTTGTGAGTGTATATTCATGCACATTTAGCTCACTATGAGCTAAGTTTCCACCAGCCACCAAGTAAAATTAAGGCACAAAATAAGTGTTTTAAGATATTCTCTCAGCTCCTCCACAACCCCAAGAATATTGCAATGATCTAACATAATAATTAACTCCATCATTACCCACTTTAGAGGTAAGAAAACTTTCCACATTTCTTATTTACTTTGAGTGAATTATCTCTCTAACTTTGGAAGGATGAAACTCAATGTAGCATAGCCACCCTTATGTCTCCTTTTAAATATTATCCACAAAGGTATGTAAACATGCAAATATCTATAGCCACAAACACCAGAAAAGTAAAAAAGCAAATAACAATTAAAGCATATCTTATAAAATTCTTGAATCATTCTAATGACAGAGAAAAATGTTGTAAGTTCATAGGCAAAAGAACTTGTTATCTACAAAGGAAAAATAAATCAGACAAGCACCTGAAATATAGTATATGTCATTTGTAGATAAAATTGAAAACAATCTACAGGTTAAAATGCAGATTTAATGCACAGAGAATTTATAAAGTGAAGGTTAGAATTGAGGAAATTACTCAGAATGCAGCATAGAGAAATAAAGACTCAAATAATGAGGTAGACATTTTAGCACATAATATGCTCATATTACTTCAGCTTAATAGATGCAGAAAAGTCATTTTACGACATCCAACATCCATCCTTGAAAAACCTCTAAACAAACTAGGATTACAAATCTATTTTTCCACTCCAAACATTTTTTTTTTTTGGTAGTACTGGAGTTTGAGCTTAGTGTTTGTGCTTGGTAGGCAAGTGCTCTACCACTAGAGTCACACCACCATCTGTTTGGGATTTAGTTCATTTTTAAGATAGGGTCTCATGTCTTTTTTAAAATTTTTTGCCTGGGGGGAGTCTTAGTCCACAATCATTCTCCCATATCTGACTCCTGCATATCTGGGATTACAGGCAGGTGGCACCTATCTCCTCCTCTTTTAACTAGAAAAAGATCAATCTAAGTATCCACAGCAACTCTCATTCTTAGTAATAAAATACCAAAAGCATTCTCTAAGTTTTTGGAACAAAGAAAGACATCATATAGTAGTGATTTTTCTCTACATTGTTATTAAATTTCTAAGTGAAGCAATTATACAAAAGATAGAACAATCATAAAGAAGAAGCTCATATGTAAACAATGTGATATCCATTTTGGTTCTGGTTTTCTGTTAGCCTATACTATTTAAATGCTAACCTACTGGCAATGTTGATATATTATTATTTAGTGTTTTTTACAATTCAAAGTATTGAATTCTTTAGATATTGAAATGCACTCAGTCAGTGTATTGAAAATTTCAATCAAATAAAGAAATGCTTAAAATGGCTCTGACCATAACCATCCTCTTTAAGTCATTTATAGCTTTCTAAACTGTTTCATATATAATTGATTCACACAGGTTTCTTGTCTGAATGGCTTCTTCAGAGCAGCTCTTCTGCCTTGAACTTGAGGATTGAGAAATTTTGTGGAGGCCTCTGCTCTCTGGGTACCTGATTGTCTCTGGGTCTTGCTTCTGTGTGTTAGTGGTTCCCTATTTTTAAGATCATCTTCATCACCACTGCCTTCCTTTCTCACTTACTCCACATTCTTTTCCTTGCTTTGTACTGAGACAATTTGTTTATATCTTTAAATCACAAAAGACTTACATATTGGAGACACAAAATCCAGAGACACAGTTTTCCACTTATCCACGCTTCTGTTCCTAAAGGAAAATAGCAGAGTTGATAGATATATTGAATCACTTGAATGGCATGGGGTGGGGAGGTAACTAAAGGTGGAAATAGATTAATATCTCAAAATAAAATCACCTCATAGCAGACACTGTCAAAACCCATCATATCCTATAGACTCTACCATTTCAAGGTACTCTGGCCATCCTCCAATTTCTGACCTAATATCTATCTCTTTGTATTTGAAGGCTTTTCCAGAACCTTGGAAGGTCAAAATCACTAGAGATGAAGGGCAGAAATGCTGGAAAATTAACCCCATCACATCCCAGCAGCTTTAAATGACTATTGAGAGATTATCTAGTTTTATATATTTATTACCTTCTAAACAAAACATCAACATTCCCCAAAGAATGTAAATGAGATTCAGAGTCTTATAGTGTAATATTAAAATAGTGTGTAGAAAATTCAAAATTACTTGGCATTTAAACAGCCAGGGAAGATCTCAATTCTCGTGGAAAAACATAAGTGACAGATGTAAATATGGAGATGACATCAATATTAGGATTGTCAAAGACATTCAGAAGTTAATTTTAAAATGCCCCCAAAAGTAAAGAGTAAATGTTGTGAGAATAAATGGAAAGATACAAAATATCAAAACAAACTTCAGTATATGCAAAATAACACAAGCTAACAACTATAGAATTCAGAATTAAATACAACAATAAAAAGGTGCTCACTGGAATGATTTGGTTGCAGAATGTACATGACAAAAGAAATAATCAGTTAAATTCAAGACAGATCAATAGAAGTTATCCAATTTAAGTCATAGGGAAAAACACTTAAAAAGCAGAGTCTGCATCCTGTTGAACAATATTAACAAATGTCCATAGGTTTGATTATATCATTATAGTTCCAGACAGAGAGGAAAAAGAAGTAGGACACAAAGACATTTTAGAAAAATATCAATGCCATGACATATGAAAATCAAATTGCTGAAAACTAAGGACCAATATTGAAATCACTGATTGAAAACAAACACATTCCTTATATGGGGCAAAAATTTTCCAAACTTATACAGTAAAAGAATTGTAAAAAGTGTTCTTCAGAAAGAAGGGACATGATACTCAATAGAAACGTGGGACATAGAAATGAAGAATGAGGCAAGTATTATAGACTCCTCATTTATATTAAAATATGTATCATTGTTGGAAAAAAATTTAAAACACTATTTTATGGAATTTCTAATGGTTGTAAATAAGATTACTCCAACACAAATTGGTGAGCATATAGAGAACTGTACAGTGGTAGTATTTCAACTTTTTACTTTCAATGGTAAAACTTGATTTTAAGAAGATCATATAAAGTTGATTACAAATATTTTGTATGTACAAGAATAGCTAAAACATATAGAGATATAGTCAAAACAGAGTAAGTTTAAATGACAGTCTAAAAATGTGAACATGAAGTAGGTCAATAACAAAAAATGAGAGCAAATAGAAAATTAATAATAAAATTATAGATCTGAATCCAAACATACTAATAATTGCATTAAATGTCAGTGATTTAATCATTCCTATCAGAAGATAATATCTAATCCAATTAAAAAACATGAACAATCTGCATTCCTTTTACATAAAACTCTACAAAAGTATAACTGTATGGAAATTGTGCAGCTGTTTCCCCCTCCCTTACCTGAAGTTTGCTTTCAATGACATCCATGGTAAACCACAGTGCAAAACTACTAAGTGGAAAATTCCAGGCAGGTACAAATAATTTACAAGTTTTAAACAACTTTTATTACACTATATTATTATAATTATTTTATTTTTGTCATTCTTGTTTACCTCTTATAAATATATAAATTATAAAACTTATAAATTAAACTTTATTATAGTATGCATATATAGGGAAAAAGCAGTCTATCTGGAGAGAGTTTTGTACTATCTGAAGTTTCAGGCATCCACTGGTGGTCTTAGAAAGTATCTTCCATGAATTTGGAAATACTGTATTCAAAAGAGAGCTAGAATGAGTATTATAATATTTGCTGTATACTTTGGGACAAAGAAAATGATTAAATCTAAAGAGATACATTACATGGTGAAAAAAGAATAATTTATACAAAAATATATAAGAAAACTAATTGTGTATACCTAACAATAATGTCTTAGAATAAAAAGCAAATCTGGCACATTAAACAGAATATGGAAAAACAGAAAAATGTAAAATGTATGGTTGGAGACTTCACATTAGTTCTCTCAGTAATAGAACTAATACACAGAAAAGTCAATGACAGTGTAGAAGACATGAATATACCAATCAACCTATTGGATCTAATTAAATTTTCCATGCAACAACAGAAAAATAACATTCCTTTTACATACACATAATTGGTCATATTCTGAGTCATAAAATAAATCTTATAAAACTTCAATAAAATTAAAAACACACAATGTCTGTTTTCTGTACACAATGGGATGACTAAGAATTTTAAAAGTAGATATTCAATATCAGTCCTTATATGTGTATGACTATGGAACATGGAAATGTGTCAAAGGCATTTAGGAAAGGGAGAGAAAAGGAGAACAATGGAGTGTTTGAACCAAACCAGGGTACATTATATGTACACATAGAAATGTCACTATGAAACCCCTTTTACAACTCCTATAAATGAATAAAAATGTTTAAAAATGAAATCATCATGAAATGACACTTAGGATATTGAATTTAAAAACAACAAGTGTTAGAAAGTACGTGGAACAAGAGAAATCCTCAGTGCAGCCTCTTTGGAAAACATTTTGACAACTCTTGAAAGTATTAGCCATTGAGCTTCTATACAACCTAGCAATTCTGCTCATAAGTATACAGCCAAATTTTCATATGTGAGTGTTCATAGCAGCACTTTTCATAATATTCTCAAAGTGAAGCATTTTCAAAGTCCAACAACTGATGAGTGGGAAATACTGCAGTAGTTCCATACAATAAAGAACTATGTGGCAGTAAGAAGAAAGTGCTGCTGCGTTGCTGTAACATAAATGAATCTTACAAATACCAACCTAAGTGAAACAGTACAAGCAAGATATTGCTTTTTGTGGTTCAATTTATATGACATTTCCAGAGTAATCTATAGAAATAGAAAATCACTCCATGGTCATCTGAATATGGAGGTGAAAATGAAAATTAAATGTTAATGGTACAAAATGGTACAAGAGGTTGTAAATGTTCAAAATCTGGATGTAATCATGGTTGTACAACTCTGAGAATTTGTTTAAAATCACTAAATTATAAAGTTGTAATGAATTTTATGGTAAATAAATGATATCTTAATAAATACAACTACCTAACACCTATAAATAAATGAGCTGAAAACTTTAGTAATCTACCAAAGGAGATATACATATGGAAAATAAAGACATAAAATGATGGTTCATATCATTATTCATCAGAAAAATACACATTAAAGCCAGCAGTTATCACTGAACAAAAACATTCATTTACAGCATCATTTGAAAGTAGCAATATTATAACTGAATGTCCTTCACAGGATGAATGGATAAACTGTGGTATGCATTTGCTATAGGATACTACTCACTAATAAAAAGCAATGAATTAATATGTTGCAAAAATTTGGATGCACCAAAGATGCACTATCCTGGATGAAGAAAGCCAGTCTCAAAAGGTACAGCATGATTCTGCTTATAAGACCTCCTAAAACATGCAAAACTAGTGATAGAGAACAGGCCAGTTGTTGCCAGGGATAGGGAGTGTATCTACAAAGGGACTGCACCTGGTTTTCATAACTTGATTAACTGTTGTATGCATCTATTTTGGTGGTTATTGTACATATTACACAGCTATAGAACTCTACATCTTTTTTTTTTCTTTTATTATTCACATGTGCATACAAGGCTTGGTTCATTTCTCCCCCCCTGCCCCCACCCCCTCCCTTACCACCCACTCCACCCCCTCCCGCTCCCCCCCTCAATACCCAGCAGAAACTATTTTGCCCTTATCTCTAATTTTGTTGTAGAGAGAGTATAAGCAATAATAGGAAGGAACAAGGGGTTTTGCTGGTTGAGATAAGGATAGCTATACAGGGCATTGACTCACATTGATTTCCTGTGCGTGGGTGTTACCTTCTAGGTTAATTCTTTTTGATCTAACCTTTTCTCTAGTTCCTGGTCCCCTTTTCCTATTGGCCTCAGTTGCTTTAAGGTATCTGCTTTAGTTTCTCTGCATTAAGGGCAACAAATGCTAGCTAGTTTTTTAGGTGTCTTACCTATCCTCACCCCTTCCTTGTGTGCTCTCGCTTTTATCATGTGCTCATAGTCCAATCCCCTTGTTGTGTTTGCCCTTGATCTAATGTCCACATATGAGGGAGAACATACGATTTTTGGTCTTTTGAGCCAGGCTAACCTCACTCAGAATGATGTTCTCCAATTCCATCCATTTACCAGCGAATGATAACATTTCGTTCTTCTTCATGGCTGCATAAAATTCCATTGTGTATAGATACCACATTTTCTTAATCCATTCGTCAGTGCTGGGGCATCTTGGCTGTTTCCATAACTTGGCTATTGTGAATAGTGCCGCAATAAACATGGATGTGCAGGTGCCTCTGGAGTAACAGTCTTTTGGGTATATCCCCAAGAGTGGTATTGCTGGATCAAATGGTAGATCGATGTCCATCTTTTTAAGTAGCCTCCAAATTTTTTTCCAGAGTGGTTGTACTAGTCTACATTCCCACCAACAGTGTAAAAGGGTTCCTTTTTATTTTATTTTTTTAAAAAAAAAATAAACATCTTTACCAATTAAAAAAAAAAAAAAAGGGTTCCTTTTTCCCCGCATCCTCGCCAACACCTGTTGTTGGTGGTGTTGCTGATGATGGCTATTCTAACAGGGGTGAGGTGGAATCTTAGTGTGGTTTTAATTTGCATTTCCTTTATTGCGAGAGATGGTGAGCATTTTTTCATGTGTTTTCTAGCCATTTGAATTTCTTCTTTTGAGAAAGTTCTGTTTAGTTCACATGCCCATTTCTTTATTGGTTCATTAGTTTTGGGAGAATTTAGTTTTTTAAGTTCCCTGTATATTCTGGTTATCAGTCCTTTGTCTGATGTATAATTGGCAAATATTTTCTCCCACTCTGTGGGTGTTCTCTTCAGTTTAGAGACCATTTCTTTTGATGAACAGAAGCTTTTTAGTTTTATGAGGTCCCATTTATCTATGCTATCTCTTAGTTGCTGTGCTGCTGGGGTTTCATTGAGAAAGTTCTTACCTATACCTACTAACTCCAGAGTATTTCCTACTCTTTCTTGTATCAACTTAAGAGTTTGGGGTCTGATATTAAGATCCTTGATCCATTTTGAGTTAATCTTGGTATAGGGTGATATACATGGATCTAGTTTCAGTTTTTTGCAGACTGCTAACCAGTTTTCCCAGCAGTTTTTGTTGAAGAGGCTGCTATTTCTCCATCGTATATTTTTAGCTCCTTTGTCAAAGATAAGTTGCTCATAGTTGTGTGGCTTCATATCTGGATCCTCTATTCTGTTCCACTGGTCTTCATGTCTGTTTTTGTGCCAGTACCATGCTGTTTTTATTGTTATTGCTTTGTAATACAGTTTGAAGTCAGGTATTGTGATACCTCCTGCATTGTTCTTTTGACTGAGTATTGCCTTGGCTATTCGTGGCCTCTTGTGTTTCCATATAAATTTCACAGTAGATTTTTCAATCTCTTTAATGAATGTCATTGGAATTTTGATGGGAATTGCATTAAACATGTAGATTACTTTGGGGAGTATCGACATTTTTACTATGTTGATTCTACCAATCCATGAGCATGGGAGATCTCTCCACTTTCTATAGTCTTCCTCAATCTCTTTCTTCAGAAGTGTATAGTTTTCCTTGTAGAGGTCTTTCACATCTTTTGTTAGGTTTACACCTAGGTATTTGATTTTTTTTGAGGCTATTGTAAATGGAATTGTTTTCATACATTCTTTTTCCGTTTGCTCATTGTTAGTGTATAGAAATGCTAATGATTTTTCTATGTTGATTTTTATATCCTGCTACTTTGCTATAGCTATTGATGATGTCTAGAAGCTTCTGAGTAGAGAACTCTACATCTTAAAGTTAATTTTATTGACTTAATTAAAAACAATAAGAATAAAGAAATAAAAAATTACTATACATAATAATTTTAATGATAGGTGGGTAAACACAGTATCTGGGGTCCAAGGATTAACACAGACTATACTTTTGGACATTGGAGAGACACTATTCTTCAGTTGTGTGTGGAATTTTAACTTGAATGAAATCTGTAGCTATTGGTCTGTCTTCCATAGAACAATTCTCTTTCTCTACCAAAACTTTATTTACATATAATATAGGGGAATTCAAGAGAAAAAATACATCCAATTCTGATTTTCTCTGGTCATATAATTTTAATCGAAAGCAAGTATAAAGCCATTGGCATTGAGGACTGACAGAGGCAAATCATTCTCTGTGACCCCAATATTTACAGCCTTTCACCACTCCTTTGTTACTAGTGAAGAATACATAATCTGGAATTTTTATTGGCTAACAATAATCTTGATCCTATATAATTCACATAAGACCATAAACCAAAACAAATATTACAGGTTACATTATGCCCTTTAATACCCCTTTAGGTTTCTGAGTAAAAAGATAAATTAATACAGCAGATGCTGTAATAATTGTTCTTAGATTTTCACTCCACAGAGACCCCATGTGTAATACACTGGAGGTTTTCATCTAGATGCTTCTGATACTCCTAACATGGAAGAATGTGCTGTACTTAGTCATTTTTGGTCTGGAGAATAATTTCAATTTATCATCTCCATGAAAGTGTTTTGGAAAAAACCTCTTAATATCTATCTTAATTTCTAAATGAAACAAGTATGTACACTCACACTCATGTTCACACACTAAGTTATTTTTATTATTTTATGTTAATTATACAAAGAGGTTTCATTGTGATATTTCCATATGTGTGTACAATATACTTTGATCAAATCACTCCTTCTATTACTCTTTCTTATCCCTCCTTCCTGTCTTTTAAAACAATGTTAATGGTTCTCACTATTCTATTTTCATAGGTGCATATAAAGTACTTTCATCATATTTTCCCAATTACAATCCTCTCTTTTTGCCCTCCCTCCACTGGTGGTATCTGTTCCTCGCCCCAAACAGTCCATATTTTAGACTCATGTCATTCTTTTTCTTTTTAGGTCTAGATTAGACATATAAGAAAGAACATATAATATTTGTCTTTATCAGTTTGGTCTTTTTTCAGTTAACAAAAACATCTCCAATTCCATCCATTTCCCTGCAACCAACATAATTTATGGCTGAATAAAACTCCATTGTATATATATATATATGTACACATACTGTATATATATACACATACTGTATTTTCTTTATCCATTCATTGGTTGATAGGTACCTGGGATGATTTCATAGTTTGACTATGACACACTGAGTCAAAGCCACTAGGTTATAATCTCCCTTTGAACAGCAAGCATGACTGTTTTAGACCAGCACTTACCTTGGATCTAAGAGAATAGTAAATTAAAGTAGGTACTCAATAAAATTTGTTAAATGTGTGAATGAAGGTATCTTTCCAGACATTTGTTCCCTACCAGTTATTCCAGTATAGGAAATCTCTTATCTTATGTCACCTCTACTTCAGTGAGGTCCTATATATCTGATATGGCACTTAATTATGTTCTACTATAACCTCTCTATGGGAAACATCTTTCACAATAGAGTTATAAATTATTTGAAGGCAGAGAATTTGACATATCACTGATGTGAGACCTTCTTCTTTGTCTTCAACAACCTTCAATATTGTCATAATTAACTATAAACTATAGGCAGAGATAACATCATACCTCATGGAAGAATCAATAAAAGAATGCTAGATCAGTGCCCTCATTATTTTGTACCACTGCACACAGGTTGCCCCTTTCCTTTTATTTGATGTGTTGGTACTGGCTTTGTCTTCATTCCTTAACTTAGCATGTCCTTTGAGTTCTAGTTTCAGCAGCCAGGTTACTTGAATTGATTAGTGACACCATTCTTCCATGCTTGGTTTTCTGTTTCTACTTACCAGGCAATGTCATAAGAGAACTCAACTTCAGCTTGTTATTCTGCTTGGGCCTTGAATGGTAAGAGTTATCAAGAGATCAGCACCAGATCCTGTACTTGTTCCTGTCCTTTGGAGCGCCTTGAATGGTAAGAGTTATCAAGAGATCAGCACCAGATCCTGTACTTGTTCCTGTCCTTTGGAGCTCCCATATGCCCTCCACTATTCCTCTGTCTGTTCCAGAGGGTCCCATTGCTTACTCAGTCTGTTGAGTCAACAAAGCCCTAATTTTGAGCTTCCTTTTGTGTCTTTCATAGCTATTACAAGAAAACTAGATTTTGGTAGCTCCAATTACACTTGGTGCTATATAAATTCTATTTTTAAACTTAAAATTCCCTTTCACCTTTCTGTTATGACTTTATAAACTTCAAAAAGACTTAGAAAAATAAGAGACCCCTATCTTCTTCTTTCATTCCTGTGTATTCAGGGTCATTTACAGGGCATATTAATCCTAAAATCTATGAATGTCAAGGAACACACAATGGAAAGATATTTACAAGCTAGGGTATGAGCTTTTCAGCTCAAAATGATGTCTTCAAATCTCTCTCAAAAGAAACACACCACTGTGACCCTGAAGCAACAATGTACTCTCCAACATAAAGAGTTCTGTGATTAGAACTGTCCTGGTTTGCCAAAAATACCTTTTTCAAAGGATTTTGGTGTGCCTCATATTTAAGCATTATTCATGTTAGCAGAGAAATTAAATTCCTGAAATCCTATTTAAGGCTGGGGATGAGGGGGAGGAGAGCAGGGGATTTACCCACTGAAGCTGAAGTAGAAAACACAGAGCATGACTTGCAGCTGTTCAGCTCTGTCTTAAACAAGAAAACAAGCCTCCTAACCAGCCACCACCAAACACCTTTCACTTGGTTCCCATAGCAACACCTCTATCCTCTGGTGCCCACAATGTCTCTAATGCCTGAGACTAGTTGGATTCATTGGCACCTGCTCCCCTTGCCAGCTCTTGTCAAAACTTATTAGAATGAGAATCTTTTCTGATAGCACTAGGGGGAGAAGAAAGCAAACACATTTAGTTCATCAGAGATCTCTTTCAATTCCCAGTCAAACCAACATCTTTTCTTCCTAAGGAGAGTACTTGCCTGGGCTCACTGTGTCCTGCCCAAAGACATGCTGATTCCAGCAGGCACATTGAAGTATTGTCTGAGCAGGGTGTGCCCTGCTGAAAAGCTGTCATCACCTAGGGCCTTTGTTCTATCTTGTGATACTCAGGTTTCTGGTGCTTTACTAGGGAAGGAAAGAGTTAGTCCAAGGAACAAGTGCTTTGGTCCTTGAGGTACCATCAGCCAATGGGAGCAGTCACTGGTGATGTAATGCTTTTTAACTCCTCCAGCCTTGAGGGTGGGGGATTTGTGGAGGTTTGGATTTTTCTCTGGCCTATGTTGAACTAGATTTTTCTCTCCAGCTATTTATGTCCTGTCACTTAAGTTTAGGTTTTCTCAAGAATGGGAGGATGCTGCTTTTAAGACAGGATTCAGAACAGAGCCAGACAAGTCGGATAAAACAGCAAGTATGACAGCAAACTTTTTGCCTATAATCCAGTGCTGTGGTTTTATGTGACTGTCTGAGAGAGTTTCAAGTGATCCCTTTCCTCCCTCAACCTGAGGTGACCCCAAGCTTGACACAGCATGGATTCCCTGACATTTCTCTGTTTCTTCATAACTTCAATTCAGGTCTTAATCATCTATGAAAATTTCCAGTGCTAATATGGAGGCAGATGATCCTGCAATTCTAGGTTGACTATCAGTCCCAGTTGGCCCTGGACCAAAGGGTTTCCCAGAAACAGCACCACTCCCAGCACTAAAACAGAAAAAGTTCTGGCAGATCAGAATCAGTCACCAAAAGTGGATGATGAATATGTGAGGGAAAGCAGATGTTAGAATGAACAGGAAAATTCATAACTAAGCAGAAACATGCAGTTTACTGTGAGGCAAATGATTTGGTTCCTCTCATATAACTGTGTTCAATATTGGGTTAGTGGTGATGGAAGAAGATTGAGTTTCTATTAGTTAAAAGAATGTGTGCCTTTCTCCAGAGTTTGTAGTTACACTTTCTGCTCTCTTATCTTTTTATTTATGGTCCCCAAAGTAAAATTTTATTGTTTAAAAAGAAAATTAGTGCATACTGGAGAATCTACAAAGATTTCATTGAGAGGGTAGAGGATGGGTTTTACATTGCAGTTCACTGAAGAATAAAAATTATATAGGTTATTTTTCTTGCTCATGGAGCAACTAAGATTTTTGTACTTCTCTTCCCAGGGATTCTCAGATCCCCCACCTCCTTAAGATTACTATACTCTATCCATTTCATATTTATTTATTAGAAATAATTAGCTTTTTCCTTACTTCCTCAAAGTTATATAACCCTTTCTACTAAGAATATTTAGCAATGTAAAAGACATTCTCTTAGATTTTCCTTGTACTTAACAAACAGAATCTACCAGTAGCCAGGACTCAACACTTTTAGAAGAAAGGGTTATAGAAATCATGTTTTAAAATTTGTGTTAGGATATAATAGTTGTACAGAGGATACATTGTGATATTTACCTGTATGCTTATAATATATCTTAGTTTTATTTACTCCCCTCCATTGTTCTCCCTCTTCCCCCCTCCTCCCCTACTTGGAATAATTTCAACAGGTTTCATTCTTCTGTTTTCACATATGGATACAAAATACAACCACCATATTCACCCTTTTTCTCACTTTCCTTATGCCCATCCACCTCCCCCTGGTACCCAGTCCTGGAAAAGATCTATTTATAGAAATCATTTTAAAATTAACTTCAAGATAATAGCATATTTCTTGACTGAACAGCAGTAGTAACAGAATTTATATTGTGAGAAGGAGAGAGAAGAGAAAGAGAGACAGAGAGAGAGAGAGACAGAGAGAGAGAGAGAAACCTGAAACCTGAGTTGACAACATAATTTTGATTTATCAGTCATGACTGAGCACACTACACAAGTGATCTAGCTGCCTCCTCAATTACTGGTTCTCAACAAACCACATACCCTCAAAGGACTTACAATTTATTCTGGGATTAATACACATATACATGGTAGTTGGGGGTCATATAAGTCAATATGTGGGCTTAGCAGGAGAAGTAGCAGGAATGATGCTATCAATTAATAAGATGATGACTGTGTGAATGAGAAGATAATGAAGGGCTCTGGTGGTAAGAGGATTCATGGAGGATGTCATACTTAAACAAAGCCTTCTTGATTTTCAAAGCTGAATTAAACTTTGTGAAAGTCCTTAGGCTGTAGACTGGTCATATATACATTATTCTGTATGTATGCTATTCTTTAATAGTTTAGTAACATTGCAGGTAAATATAAAATTTCAATGACATAAATTCTATGTGTATTATAATGAATAGCAGTCTGCTGCCCCACACTTACATATCCAATTTTTTTTATTTCTTTGACTGTTTAATGCTGTTCTCAAATAATAATTTATATTCTTACATCCTAGTATTTTTATTCCTTTCTCCAGACTTCTGATTCTATAACAAAGATTTAGCAGTTATGATAACACATCACTAACACACATATACATACAGTCATATAGGAATGCACACACAGTATGATTGCATTTCTTGTGCATCAGATTTTCAACCACGAGTAATTGGTTATTTTTTTCTAATTCTCTTTGTTTTCTATTAATTATCATTAATCTCTCTCTGAATCCTCTGTCAGAAATATAAAACATCTTTAAATTCAATCTCATCAAGAATAACTTGTCAAATAAAATAGTTATGGCAATTTCCCTTGGGGACTTTGCTTCTGGAAACTGTATTCTATGAATGCTCTCTGAAATGGCTTTTTTATGGAAAAGATTCTTTCTTAACCTAACAATGCCTTCCATATTTCTGGGTAACTTCACTTAAAATGATGTTCTCCAGTTCCATCCATTTACCTGTGAATGACAAAATTTCATTCTTCCTTGTGGCTGAATAAAATTCCATTATGTATAAATACCACTTATTAATCCATTCATTGGTAGTGGGGCAACTTGTCTGTTTCCATAGCTTGGCTATTGTGAATAGTGCTGCAAAAAACATGGGTGTGCAGGTGCATTTGAAATAATCTGAGACTCATTCCTTTGGGTATATCCTAGGAGTGATATTACTGGATCATATGGCAGATCTATGTTTAGTTTTTTAGGAGGCCTCCATATTGTTTCCAAACTGGTTGTACTAACTTACATTCCCATCAGTAGTGTTTAAGGGTTCCTTTTTCCCTAAAGCCTCACCAACATTTGTTGTTGGTGGTGTTCTTGATGACAGCTATTCTAACAGGAGTGAGGTGGAATCTTAGTGTGGTTTTGATTTGCGTTTCCTTTATGGCTAGAGATGGTGAGCATTTTTTTCATATTTTTTTTTGCCATTTGAATTTCTTCTTTCAAAAAAGTTCTGTTTAGTTCAGTTGCCTATTTCTTTATTGGTTCATTGATTTGGGGAGGGTTTAGGTTTTTGAGTTCCCTGTATATTCTGGTTATCAGTCTTTTGTCTGATGTATAGCTGGCAAATATTTTCTCCCATTCTGTGGGTGGTCTCCAGTTTAGAGACCATTTCTTTTGTTGTGCAGAAGCTTTTTAATTTTATGTAGTCCCATTTTTCCATCCTTTCTCTTAGTTGCTGAGCTGCTGGGGTTCTATTAAGGAAGTCCCTGCCTATACCTATTGCTTCCAGAGTATTCCCTGCTCTTTCCAGTACTAACTTCAGAGTTTCAGGTCTAAAATTAAGGTCCTTGATCCATTTTGAGTTGATACTAGTGCAGGGTGATAAACATGGATCTAGTTTCAGTTTTTTTGCAGGCAGATAACCATTTTTCCCAGCAACATTTGTTGAAGAGGCTGTCTTTTCTCCATCATATGTTTTTGGAGACTTTTGTCAAAAGTAAGGTGGGCATAGCTGTGTGGATTAATATTCGGGTCCTCTATTCTGTTCCGCTTGTCTTTATATCTGTTTTTTGTGCCAGTACCATGCTGTTTTTATTGCTATGGATCTGTAGTATAGCTTGAAGTTGGGTATTATGATACCTCCAGCATTGCTCTTTTGCTCTGTATTGCCTTGGCTATTTGTGGTCTTTTGTTTTTCCAAATGAACTTTAGGGTAAAGTTTTTTATCTCTGTGATGAATGTCATTGGGATTTTGATTGGAATTATGTTGAACATGAAGATTGCTTTTGGTAGTATAGCCATTTTTACTATGTTGATTCTGCCAATCCTTGAGCATGGGAGATCTTTCCACCTTTCATAGTCTTCTTTGATTTCTTTCTTCAGTGGTTTACATTTCTCCTTGTAGAGGTCATTTACATCCTTTGTTAAGTTTGTTCCTGGGTATTTGATTTTTCTGAGGCTATTGTAAATGGAATTGTTTTACTATATTCTTTCTCAACTTTTTCAATGCTGGCATATAGAAAGGCTACTGATTTTTGTAAGTTGATTTTGTATCCTAGTACATTGCTGAAGCTCTTTATGGTATCTAGGAGTTTTGGGGTGAAGTTCTTTCAGTGTTTGATGTATAGGATCATGTCATCTGAAAATAGGCATACTTTCACTATTTCTTTTCCTATTCATATTCCTTTAATTTCTTCTTGCATTAATGGTCTGGCAAGGAATTCAAGGACAATGTTAAATGGGAGTGGGGAGAGTGGGCATTCTTGTCTTGTTCTTGACTTTGGGGAAAATGGTTTCAGTTTTTCCCCATTAAGTATGATGTTGGCTATAGGTTTGTCATATATAGCCTTGATAATATTGAGGTACATTCCTTCTACTCCTAATGTTCTTAGAGATTTTATCATGAAATGGTATTAAATCATATCAAAGGCTATTCATTACATCTATTGATGTGATGAAGTAGTTTTTGTCTTTGCTTCTATTAGTGCTCTGTATTACGTTTCTTGATTTGTGTGTTTAACCATCCCTGCATTCCTGGGATGAAGACAACTTGGCCATGGTGGATGATCTTTCTGATATGTTGTTGGATTCTGTTTGCCATTATTTTATTGAGGATTTTTGCATCAATTTTCATTAAGGAGCTTAGCTTATAGTTCTCCTTTTTGGATGTATTACACTGGTTCTTGTAGGTTGTGTTTTCATTTTCATAAGCTTCCAGAAAACTTTAGATTTCCTCTCTTATTTTTTTCTATGACCCACTGATCATTGAGTAAGCCTCCAATTATTTCCAAGTTTTTTGCTATTGTTTTAGCTGTTGAGTTTTAGTTTTAATGCATCGTGATCAAATAGAATGTAGGGGGTTATTTCTATTTTCTGAGGCTTGATTTGTGCTCTAAGATATGATCTATTTTGGAGAAAGTATCATGGGCTGCTGAGAAAAATGTATATTGTGCTGATGTTGTATGAAATATTCTGTAGACATGATTTAGGTCCATTTGATCTATGGTGTCATTTAGTTCTAGGATTTCTTTGTTGCTTTTTTGTTTGGATGACCTATCTATTGGTAACAGAGGGTTATTAAAGTCTCCCACTACCACTGTGTTGTAACCTCTATGTACTTTTAAGTCCTTTAGTATATGTTTGATGAAATTGGGTACACTGATATTGGGAGCATATAGGTTGATAATTATTATTTCCTTTTGATGTACTGCCCATTTTATTAATATGAAGTCACCTTTATCTCCTTTTACCAATGTAAGTTTGATGTTTACTTTGTCTGATATAAGCATTGCTACTCCTGCCTGTTTTTAGGGCCATTGGCTTGTTAAATCTTTTTCCAGCCTTTCACCTTAAGCCAGTGGTTTTTTCTGTCAATAAAATGGGTTTCTTGTAAACAATGAATTGTTGGATCTTCCTTTGTAATCCAGTTTGCCAAATGGTGTCTTTTGATGGAGGAATTGAGTCCATTGACATTCAATATTAACATCGATAGGTATGTGGTGATTCCTGCTATTTAGTTGTTTCTGTTGTTTAAAGATTTTATTGTGTGCAGTCAAATCAATGCTACTTGCTGATTACTTGTCTTTACTTCTCATGTAGTTTGATAATTCCTGTCCTCTCATGGTTTTGTTTGGTTTCATCTTCTGTGTGCAGAATTTCTTATAGAATCTTCTGTAGTGGTGGCTTGGTGGTTATATATTGTTTTGGTTTCCATTTAATGTGGGAGATTTCTATTGCTTTCTCAGTTTGAATGATAGTTTTGCTGCATAGAGTATTCTAGGGCTGAAATTATTTAATTCAGTGCTCAGAATACCTCACTCCATGCTCTTCTTGCTTTGAAGGTTTCCATTGAGAAATGGGCTATTATTTTAATGGGTTTACCTTTATATGTTATTTGTTTTTTGCTCTCAGACAGCCTTAAATATTTTTTCTCTATTCTCTGTGCTTATTGTTTTAATGATAATATGCCATGGGGAGGTTCTCTTTTGGTGAAATCTGTTTGGTGTCCTGGAGGCTTCCATTACCTGAATAAATAGAACTTTCTTGAGATTTGGGAGATTTTGTTATTATTTTATAGAATATATTATATATCCCTTTGGCATGCACCTCTTTTCCTTTTTCTTTTCTTTTTTTAAAATAAATTTTTATTAGGATATATTCATGATATGGGAGGGTTTCATAGTGACAATTCTGATTAGACTTATATTGTACATTGGATACATTGCCCCCATCATCTCTCCCCCTCAGGTCCCCTCTTCACCCTACATAAAGCAATTGGGAGTGGTTTTCTAGTTCTGTATCATATAGGTATATGAAGTCCATCTGCCATATACCATCACCTTAATCTCCTTTGTTCAGCTTTCCCCACTCCCACTATCTATCACCCTTTCTCCTTCTTCAATGCCTGTGATTCCCAGTTTTGGTCTTTTGATGGAGTCACTGAGTTCTTGCATATTCTTTTCACAGATCTTGAGTTGTTTGATGAAGATTTCCTCTGTTTTTTTCTTTAATTTCTATTTTATCTTTGAGCTCTGAGATTCTGTCTTCTGTTTGTTCTAGTCTGTTAAGAATGGCCTTCCACTGTGTTTTTTGTTTGACTAAAGGGACTTTTATTTCTAGGATTTCTGTTTGATTCTTTTTTCTGAGGTTTTCCATATCTTTGTTCAACTCCTCTTTAATATTTTGTGTTGTCATCTTTAATTTATGTATCTCCTTTTATAGTGTCCTTTGTTTCACTTTAGTGTTTGTTGAAGTCCTCTCTGAGTTCATTTATTTGTTTCTGTGTCTTCTCATGTTCTTTATTTTTGGTGTCTTGAAATTTCTTGAGTGCATCTTGTATATTTGGGTTTACCATGTATAGTATCTTATTCATGAATTTCTCAGTGATTTCTTCCAAGATTTCTTCTCTGATGCTTATTTTGTGAGTATCACTGGGCTCCTTAGTGGCATTTCTCATTGTTTTCTTTGGATCAAGAACTGGGTATCCATTTTCTTCATTTCCCACTGGATCCTGTGTTGAATTATTTTTTTGAGGAGAGTGGTTTCCATCCCTTCTTCTTCTTCTTCCCATTGCTCTACTTGGTGCTGTGCAGCTTTATAGACTAGTTGCTGGTTTTAATTGCCTGTTTTCATTCTTTTGATTTAATTTTTGCTTTGTGACTGACTTGGTTGTTAGCTAGGTTATGTGCTCTTTCTGTCCCTGGCCTGGCAGTGTAATTTATCAATAACAAATTCATGGGTTCAATGCTAGACTAGTTGTTTACATAGTATATAGAAAATCCCTTGATGATAATATCTATAAACAGTGTGAGTTGGGGGGTAATTGTTATTAGGCTAGAATTACTAATTTGGGAAATTGGTCAAGGTGGCATTAAAAGGGGAGGTAGGAAAAGGGGTGGGTGGGTGGAGGAAATGGGTGGGGATTGCAGGGTTTTGTGACCCTTGTGCATATTTGGGTATATTTTTGTTGCTGTAGTCAAGGGTGCTTGTGTCAGGGATGGCAGAGTCTGGGATTGTGTACAGTTGATATAGTAGTCTAGTCAGCAGATGGTGAGTGTTTAGGAAGAAGGGTGGTGACAGGTTGGGGGAGGATAGGAGGGGGAGGTGAAGATGGGGGGATAGAGTGGATGAGGGGGCAGAAAAGGTAGTTGGGAAGGAGCACAATGGATTGTAGCACAGAAAAAGGGGGGAAAGTGAAGCGGGTGAGAATAGGGATAAGAAAATAGTGATGGTGAAGTTAATAACACAGAGAAAATAAAGCACAACAAAAACACCAGGTTCAGGGACAAGAAAAAGTTCAGTTTTTGGTTAAGTTTCTGGAGTTATTGTATAGGCATCCAATCCTTGTATTGGTGTACAAGTGGGAGCTCTGATGTGGTCTCACCAGGTGACTGGCTTATGAGTAGTATTTGGTTCCTTCTGTCCATAGGATTAGTTAGAATTATGAGGTGAGGTAAGACTGCCAGCTCATGCAGGGTGGTCAGGGCTGTTGTTTTCACCAGGCAGCAGCTGTGTTGCCCTTCAGCTGCATGTCTGTTTGGTCACCTCCTCCCCCAGCAAAGTGAGGCAATTCAGTTTTGAATGCTGCCCTCTGTCTCATGAGATCAGTTCTGGGACCCACAATCTGCCCTGCTTTGGGAGGTTGCCCTGTCACCCCACCCTGCTCTCAGCCTTTGTGCTTCTCCTGACCTCTGCTTTGTTTTAGCAGCTTCTCTGGGATGTTGACTTGTTGCCCCATCCTGCTCTCAGGTTTTGTTGCTTTACCCTCATTAATTCACTGAGTGTTTGGCTTCTTGCTGTACCCCTGTTCTCTGAGGTAGGTTCAGCATTTTGCCCCCACCTCTGCTGTAGGTGTTAGATTACAGTTTGCTGTATATGCTTTTCAGTTTTGTTTGAGGGGTTCAGTCCGCCCAGGGGCTGTGCTGGATTATGTCTGCAGGTGGTGGTTAGGGGAGTTGCACATGGTGCATGATGTTCATCTGTTCATTCTACATATTCATGCAAACAGCTTTGGAGCTGGCTGGCAGGGAGAAATGGAGCTGCTTTTCTCAGTGTGGCACTGCGTAGGGAGGCTTTCCACAGATTATGGGTCTAGGATATTGCAGAGTTTCATTCTGATTGATGCTCTGTCTTCTGCTTGTTGGAAGAAAAAAAAGAGAGAGAGAAACAGACAGGGGGCTTTTTTCCATGGGTCAGACATGACTTGCTGGATTTAGGTGCTATTAAAGGCTGATTTAAGGGTCAGTCTTTGAATTTTATGTGCACCTAATGTGATGGCACTTATTGTTTGGTCAGGAATTAATCAGGATTACCCCAGTGTAGCTCCAATGTCTCAAGGTGGTTTCTAGAGTCACAGAGCTTAGGATTTCTGATTCCCTACCCTAACTGCCATCTTGGATCTCTGAGTTTCTAGTATTGATCATCATTTTAAAACTTTTCTCTTTCTATGTATCTTTTTAAATGTCTTATTGAGATGTAATTTATAAACCACAAAACTCATTCATGTAAATTAATCTTTTGTTAATTTTCAGAGTTCTATGACCATCAGCCTAATTCCAGCTTTAGAATATTTCCACCATACCAATAAGAACCTTAATACTCTATTGCAGTCAATTCTGATGCTCACCCATAGGTGCAGGTAACCTCTGAGTGAATACCCATTTGTCCCAGACAATATGGAAAATAAGATCTTCTCCACCATCAAATTACTTTAGCATCTTTGTCAAATATTAATTGGCCACATATATAAGGATGTATTGGTGTGTTATAAATTCTGTTCCATTTGTACACATGCATATTTTCATGCCAGTTATGGCACTGCCTTAATTATTATTGCTTTATAGGAAGTTCTCATATGAGGAGTCTTTCCACTTACTCATTCTTTTCTAGAATTTTGGGCTATTTTTGATCCATTGCATTTCCATATATGTTTTTAAGCATCAGTTTGTTAATTCATTATAACGATGTCTGCCAGGATTTTGATATGGGTGTTGAATCTGTAAGTAGTAGTTATTTGTTTCACTTCTCCCATAGCTGATACACCATTTCTCTTTGTTTTTAAGATACTGTTTTTATCTTTAGTTTCCATAAACTTATCTACCAGATAGCTAACCATTTCCTGTTTGGTATTAATTTATTTTTTATTTTATAGCTGTTTGAAGTCACTGAATTTCTTAGACTTTCTCTCAGAGTTTGGAAAGGTTTTATACAGTATTTTTTCAAGTATTTTCAGTCACAAAACTATTCTTTTGTCATTTTGATTACTTGGATGTTACAAATATTGATACCCAGATTCTTTTTAAATGCCAAGGTCTTTAGGTTTCTTTCTTTTTAAAACTTCTTTTTCTTCAATTTAGTTTCTGCTGTTCAAATTGAACCATTTCTGTTCTTTTTCTTTTTTTTTTGCAGTATTGGGGTTTGAACTCAGGGCCTCATGTTTGGCAGACACTATACCATTTAGCCACTCTGCCAGCCCTACTTGTATTGTTCTATCTTCAAATTTGTTCACTCACTTTGCTGTCATTTCTATTCTTCTACTAAACCCATTAAATGAGAACTTTCTTTCTATTACATGTTTTGTTCTAAAATTTCCCTTTTTTCATTTTAATATCTTGTATTTCTTGGGTAAAATGTTCTATTTTTTTCTATTAATTTTAAGCATGTTTGTAATTATATTTTGAAATTTTCTGATAGCTGTTTTGAAATTTTATAGATAATTCAAACCTTTGTCTAATCTCTAGTTGACATTTTTTTTTACTGTCTCATTCAAGTTGCTATTTTTCTGGTTTTTGATTTGGACTGTAAGTTTTCATTTTGTTCTGGATATTTTTAGTAAATTTTTGAGACTCTGGCTTCTATCTTAATTATATATTAGTGAGCGTTCAGTATATTTAGATCCAGAATGCAGGTCATTGGTCAATTTTGTGTAGTTAAGTTGACTATTTAATTTTCAAAGTCTTGCAGTGCTCTCTCCCATTTGTTATAACCCAAGGATAATCTGAAAGCAAGGCATCATTCCAAGCCATGTTCTCTTCCCAAAACTTTTGCCATACCACACACTCTATTTACTGAAAGCAAGTAGAGTTTGCCTTCTTTTTTGTTACTTGCTTATTTTTCAAAAAGAAGGGACAACAGGTTTTGCCTGTCCACTTGGATAAGGGAAAGGGTGTTATCTCTCTTGACCTTTGTCTAAAGGGATGATCGACTGGCTCTGACCCAGGGTCTGTGAAATACCAGGCAGGATGAAAATGAGGAATTTCTCTTTCCAGTAATTTAGCTAGAGAAAACAGACTTTAGTCAGAGCTTTTTTTTTTTCTCCTCCTCTTCCCACTTCTGAGTTTTAAATTGTTCTATCATGCCAATTGTGAAATATAGCAGGGGTTAACCTGATGGCCAAATCTGACCCATCATCTGACATTGTAAATAATTTTTTATTGGAATACAGTCTTTTTTTTTTTTTACTACAAATGTAGAATTGAGAAGATTGTTAGTTATCTGGGAATAAATTTAACAAAGGATGTGAAAGACCTCTACAATGAAATCTGTAAACCATTAAAGAAAGAACTTGAAAAGACTACAGATGATAGAAGGATCTCCCATACTCATGGGTTGGCAGAATCAATGTTGTGAAAATGAATATATTACCAAAAGCAATCTAAATGTTCAATACAATCCCCATTAAAATGGCATTCATCACAGTGATTGAAAAATAAGCCTTAAAGTTTATTTAGAAGCACAAAATACCACAAATAGCCAAGGCAATATTGAGCAAAAAAGCAATGCTGGAGGTATCACAATACCTGACTTCAAACTATACTATAGAGCCATAACAATAAAAAATAGCATGGTACTGTTACAAAATGGATATGAAGACCAGTGGAAATGAAGGGAAAACCCAGATATGAATCCACACATCTATCCATCTGATTTTTGAGAAAAGCCCCAAAAACCTATGATGCAAAAAAGATAGCCTCTTCAACAAATTTGCTGGGAAAACTGGATATCTTCATGTAGAAAACTGAAACTAGATCCATGTCTTTAACCCCATACAAGTATCAACTCAAAGTGGATTAAGGATATTAATAAAAGACATGAACTATGAAACTAGTACAAGAAAGAGCAGGAAATACACTGGAATTAATAGGCACAGGTAATTACTTCCTACATAGAACTCAAATGGTTCAGCAACTAATAAAAAGGATTGACAAATGGGATTACATTAAATTAAGCTTTTGCACAACAAAAGAAATGGTCACCAAATTTAAGAGTCTGCTCATAGAATGAGAGAAAAACTCTGTCAGCTATACTCCTGAAAAGGGATTAATAAACAGTACATACAAGGAGCTCAAAAAAGTAAACTCCCTAAAAAATCAATGACTCAATGAAATGGGCAAATAAACTGAATGGGGCTATTTCAAAAGAAGACTCTTAAGAGCCAAAACCCAAAAACAGACATACAAACAAACAAACAAAAAAACACAAGAAAAAAGCTCACCATCCTGGTCATAAAGGAAATGAAAACCCAAACCATGTTAAGATTCTACTTCACTCCTGTTATAATGGCTATCATCAGGAACACAAACAACAACAAATGTTGGCAAAGATGTGGGGAAAAAGGAATGGTCATACACTGCTGGTGGGACTGTAAATTAGTACAACTACTATGAAAAACAGTATGGAGGCTCCTCAAAAAACTAAAAGAGGCTGGAAGAGTGGCTCAAGTGGTAGAATACCTGCTAGCAATTGTAAGGCCTTGAGTTCAAATCCAAGCACTGACAAACCCCCTCCCTGAAAATAGAACAGTGTCTGATCCAGCAAATTACTCCTAGGGATATACCTGAAGGAATGTATGTCAGGCTACAATAAAGGTGCCTGCACACCCATGTTTATTACAGCATGATTTACAATAACTGAGCTATGGAGACAGCCAAGATGAATGGATTAAGAAAATGTGATATATATATATATATATATATATATATATATATATATATATATATATATATATAATTCATATACATATATGAATTTTATTCAGGCATAAACAAAAATGAAATTTTTTCATTTGCACGATAATGGATGGAACTGGAGAATATCATCTTATATGAAGTAAGCTAGGCTCAGAAGGCCAAAGGCCACATGTTACCTCTCACATGTGGAATATAGACCTAATAGAAGTACAAGGAATATTTTGAAAAATTGGTCACCCTAAGAGAAGGTCACATACAAGAGAGGGAGGGTTAAAGAAGGAAGTTAAAAAGATGAATACGATTGTTATACTTCCTATACAAGAATGAATGTAGAATTTTTAAACCTGTTGAAGTCACCATAACAAGGGGACTAAGGTAGAAAGTAGAAAAATAGACCAATTCAGGTTATCATACCCATATACATGGAAATGTCACAAGGAAAATCTCTGTATAACTATCTTAAACAAATAAAAATGTCATTCTTGTTTTTACAAAGTCCGAGAACAAGAGGGCAGAACAGGTCCTGTCTGGAGGGTTGGTACCAGTGGGAAAAAGGAGGATCTGAGGAAAGGGTGTATGTAGGAGGTGAATATGGTGCAAATATTTTGTACACAGGTATGTAAATGGAAAAATGAGACCTCTTAAAACTATTCCAGGAATGGAGGGAGGAATGAATTCAACTATTATATATTTGATATATAGTAAGAACTTTTGTAAATGCCACAATGTACTGCCAGCACAACAGTAAAAAAATGAAAAAAATTAAATTAAAAAAGCAAAGATAGAATTGAGTAGTTTTGCTTGAAATTGTGAAAGTACCTGGCCAGTAATGGATAACATTTTGCTAATTCTTGACAAATACAGAGAGAAAGAGAGAGAGAGAGAAAGAGAGGGAGAGAATGGAAAATGAAAACACAATTGATGAAACTCACCACTATGTTGTTCTTTGAGTCTTGATATCCCTAACACAATGACTTATGTTGTCCACTTTTCAGAATTTTGACAGTGGCTTTATATTTTTTCCTGGATTATAATTATAATTAGTGAGAGGAATAATATGTAATGTGCTTACTCAGTTTGTGTTAGAATCAAAAGGCCACAGATTTTATTTTAATGACTTACACAGATAACATGAGTTATGTACATTTATTCTTATCCTTAAGGAATCCCCACAAATAGCTCAATAAGAAAACTAAGAGCTCACAAAAAGGAATTAGTGAATCAGAGAAATCATGGAACTTAGCATTATCAGGAGAAAGTATTGGATTTTTACCCAAGGACAAACAAAGTACTAGAAGCAAAATCTTGTGGATGAAATCTAGAAGAAAGATTAGTAATATCTCTTCTCAGATATTCAGAATCATAAGTCTGTAAGGTTACATTACCAGAAGTTTACAAAATATGACTGTAACAGAATTTGTGATGAAAGATGTGAAGGAAAACAATTGGATCTATGATCCTTGAAGCTAAAAGACACCCACTTGAAAGTTTGGTAGGTCATTGTGAGAACAGTTTCCGAAAATGAAGAGTACTATCCCTTTAGTCAAATCTGAAGACACTGTAACAATCTAGTTTTTAATGATGATCTGTCAAGTCTCCCCTCCAAACAGGAAGTACATATGACTAAACAGAATATTGCTGGGGGTGAAGACAAAATTGAGCAAGATAGGAAAATTAGAAATAAAAGTAAAAGGTGGAAGAAGGGAACAGAGCCAGGACATTTTCAGGGCAAACCACTATACTGCTATTAAAGATGCATTATAACAATAAGAACTTGACATTTTATTGTTTACTTTTAGAAAAACTAGCTGAGTCAATTTTCTTTGGGAATTCAGGAAATTTTAATTTTGCATATAATAGTGTGTTAAAAAACATTAAGACCAAATGTCATGTAAAGTTGCTAACAAGAAGACAGAGGTGAAGGAATATAATAACATCTTTCTGGTGAAATAAAAAATGCTAAAAGGTATACTCAATGGATTAAACTCTAATGTACTACATTAAAACAAGCTAAAAGACAGTGATAAAATAAAATACTATATGAAAGGACATAAATCAGAATTAGAAAAACTCAAATAACTCACAAAGCTGAAAAATTAGAAAAAGTAAATGTTAGTTTGAAAACTGACTGAAGTAGAAGAAATACAAAAGTAAATAACCACAAAAACAATGCCTTTAGAAAAATGAAACACATTTTTCTAAATTTAAAATAAGATTAAAAGATTAAAAGAAATTTAAGATAAGATTAACAAAAAAATTTTTATAAAAATTGAGAGTGGTTAAATATAGGAAAAGAATATCTAAAATCTGTGTAATGGGAGTCCCTTAAAATAAAATTAGATGAAAATAAAAGAATATTAATCTGTCTACGAAATTGCTGAAATAAAGATCCAGAAATGAATCTTGAAAGAAAATAATATTGATTTTTCATGACTTACTTCAAGACACATTCTGGTTATGGTATTTTTATGCAAAACAAGGTTATAAATTATATGTGCATTAGGAATTATATTAATTTGTAACATAATCATTAATAATGATATGATATAAGTTATAAAGAAAATAAAATTAGATTACTATTTCTCTTGATAGTGGTGTTTTATGTAAAATAAAAATAAAGTAACATATTCCAGATATTTAACAAAGTAAAAAGTGAATTAAAAATTTTATGTTCAGTAAGAGTGACATTCAAATATAAAGCCACATATAGACTATTGTCACCAAGAAAAAATGAAAAACATATAGGGGATATTGTTCCCCTGACCCTTTCTTAAGGTGTACATTAGACATCAAGCATTGGAAAAACAAAATGAATAAAAAGCATTTCTATGGATAAAGGATAGATATGTGTGTGCATATATGTATATACATGTAAATATACATATATATGTATATATCTATAAATATACATAAATATATATACATATATTTTTAATACAGAGGGGAAATGTCAGTATTATTTTAAGATATATTTTATAGTTCAGTAAAAAAGTATTTCTGGATATGCAGTGGTAAACAAGGAGGAGGAGCAACAGTTCTCAGGGAGGGTTGTGACACTGTTAGAAGACAAACCTGGATTCCTACTTCTCTGAACTTAAACAACTTAAGAAAAGCAGCTGTGGTTTTTTATGGGGAGAATCCAAGATGGCAGCTAGAGGGAAGAAGCAGAAAGTGAGCCTCCTATAGTGAAATTTTGGAGAGACGCTGGAGACACACTTTGCAGGCATAATCACTGAGAAGAGGCAAAACTTTGACCCCTCCACACCTCCACAAGGCGCAGAGAATCTCCACTTCACGTTAAACGGAGAAACAAGGAGGGCCCCTGGGCTGCCAGTCGCCCACACCCAGATGGGTTGGGAAGATGCAGACCAGGTGAGCTTTGCAGTACTGCGGTACTCCCACAGACAAGCCTGGGCCAGAGCAGCATAGCCCCCTGGACAGACTGACCTCCACCCAAGGAAAAAAGAGAAACTGACTAATAAGCAATAAGAACAATAAAGACACATGGGAAAGAGGGTGGGGCGCCCTGAGTGCTGAAGATTGGGGGAAGGGAATCCTTCCCGGGACTGTAAATAAACAAGCCGGGCAGGCCGGAGAGGCTCTGGTGGGAGCAGGGGTGCAAACCCAGCAACCAGGAGCAGGAAAGCTTGTGAGAGTGGCGGAGGGAGGAAAACTCCACAGGAGAGGAGGGAAGACCCACTTCCCACGTGAAATGTAAATAAACATGCAGGCCGGGGAAAGCGGGTGCAGTGTCTCCTTTCCCAGTGTGCTTGGAAAGGGGAAAGCTTGTAGTACAGGCTCACGCACAGGAGAACTCTGAGTAAACAAACCCTGTGGGGCCAGGTGAGTGCTAAGCTCACCCCAGAGATCTGCATAAATAATGCTGCCAGCAATAGCAGGCTGACAGCCGTGGGCAGGCGAGCCACAGCTGCAGATACCATTCTCAGAACTGTCTCCAGACTCTTTTTTTTTCTTTTTCTCCCTACCTTTGATGAGAGAACAACCGAATTACACCTGCATGCTGAAAAACTTACTGAAACTGTATTGCATTTGAACTTGGGACACTTGGTGGGGTTTTTTTGTGTGTGTGTGTGTGTAGTTTTGTTCTACTTTATGTGTCCCCTTTGAGGAGACAGCTACAGAACAACATCTGAGGCCCCATCTCCAGGATTGGAGACTGAGAATTAATGAAACAAAAAGTTGGTTCTTTGAAAAAATAAACAAGATCTATAGACCCCTGGCAAACATGACTAAAATGAGGAGAGAAAAAACCCAAATTAGTAGAATCAGGAATGCAAAAGGGGAGATAACAACAAACACAATGGAAGTCCAGGAAATCATCAGAGACTACTTTGAGAACCTATATTCAAATAAATTTGAAAATCTTAAAGAAATGGACAGATTTCTAGATACATATGATCATCCAAAACTGAACCAAGAGGAAATTAATCACATGAATAGATCTATAACAAAAATGAAATTGAAGCAGCAATTAAGAGTCTCCCCAAAAAGAAAAGTCTAGGACCTGATGGATTCTCTGCTGAATTCTATCAGACCTTTAAAGAAGAACTGATACCAACCCTCCTTAAACTGTTCCACAAAATTGAAAGGGAAGGAAAACTACCAAACACATTTTATGAAGCCAGTATTACACTTATCCCCAAACCAGGCAAAGACACCTCGAAAAAAGAGAACTATAGGCCAATCTCCTTAATGAACATTGATGCAAAAATCCTCAACAAAATAATGGCAAACTGAATTCAACAACACATCAAAAAGATTAATTCACCATGACCAAGTAGGCTTCATCCCAGGGATGCAGGGGTGGTTCAACATACGAAAATCAATAAACGTAATAAACCACATTAACAGAAGCAAAGACAAAAACCACTTGATCAGCTCAATAGATGTAGAAAAAGCCTTTGATAAGATCCAACACCATTTCATGATAAAAGCTCTAAGAAAACTAGGAATAGAAGGAAAGTATCTCAACATTATGAAGGCTATATATGACAAACCTACAGCCAGCATTATACTTAACGTAGAAAAACTGAAACCATTCCCTCTAAAATCAGGAACCAGACAAGGATGCCCACTATCTCCACTCCTATTCAACATAGTACTGGAATTCCTAGCCAGAGCAATTAGGCAAGAAGAAGGAATAAAAGGAATACAAATAGGTAAAGAAACTGTCAAAATATCCCTATTTGCAGACAACATGATCCTATACCTTAAAGACCCAAAAAACTCTATTCAGAAGCTTCTAGACATCATCAATAGCTATAGCAAGGTAGCAGGATATAAAATCAACATAGAAAAATCATTAGCATTTCTATACACTCACAATGAGCAAACAGAAAAAGAATGTATGAAAACAATTCCATTTACAATAGCCTCAAAAAAAATCAAATACCTAGGTGTAAACCTAACAAAAGATGTGAACGACCTCTACAAGGAAAACTATACACTTCTGAAGAAAGAGATTGAGGAAGACTATAGAAAGTGGAGAGATCTCCCATGCTTATGGATTGGTAGAATCAACATAGTAAAAATGTCGATACTCCCCAAAGTAATCTACATGTTTAATGCAATTCCCATCAAAATTCCAATGACATTCATTAAAGAGATTGAAAAATCTACTGTGAAATTTATATGGAAACACAAGAGGCCACAAATAGCCAAGGCAATACTCAGTCAAAAGAACAATGCAGGAGGTATCACAATACCTGACTTCAAACTATATTACAAAGCAATAACAATAAAAACAGCATGTTACTGGCACAAAAACAGACATGAAGACCAGTGGAACAGAATAGAGGACCCAGATATGAAGCCAAACAACTATAACCAACTGGTCTTTGACAAAGGAGCTAAAAATATACCATGAAGAAATAGCAGCCTCTTCAACAAAAACTGCTGGGAAAACTGGTTAGCAGTCTGCAAAAAACTGAAACTAGATCCATGTATATCACCCTATACCAATAATAACTGAAAATGGATCAAGGATCTTAATATCAGACCACAAACTCTAAAGTTGATACAGGAAAGAGTAGGAAATACTCTGGAGTTAGTAGGTATAGGTAAGAACTTTCTCAATGAAACCCCAGCAGCACAGCAACTAAGAGATAGCATAGATAAATGGGACCTCATAAAGCTAAAAAGCTTCTGTTCATCAAAAGAAATGGTCTCTAAACTGAAGAGAACACCCACAGAGTGGGAGAAAATATTTGCCAACTATACATCAGAAAAAGGACTGATAACCAGAATATATAGGGAACTTAAAGAACTAAATTCTCCCCAAACTAATGAACCAATAAAGAAATGGGCAAGTGAGCTAAACAGAACTTTCTCAAAAGAAGAAATTTAAATGGCCAAAAAACACATGAAAAAATGCTCACCATCTCTAGCAATTAAGGAAATGCAAATTAAAACCACACTAAGTTTCCACCTCACCCCTGTTAGAATAGCCATCATCAGCAACACCACTACCAAGAGGTGTTGGCGAGGATGTGGGGAAAAAGGAACCCTCTTACACTGTTGGTGGGAATGTAAACTAGTAAAACCACTCTGGAAAAAGATTTGGAGTCTACTTAAAAAGCTAAACATTGATCTATCATTTGATCCAGCAATACCACTCTTGGGGATATACCCAAAAGACTGTGACACAGGTTACTCCAGAGGCACCTGCACACCCATGTATATTGTGGTACTATTCACAATAGCCAAGTTATGGAAACAGCCAAGATGCCCCACCACTGATGAATGGATTAAGAAAATGTGGTATCTATACACAATGGAATTTTATGCAGCCATGAGGAAGAATGAAAAGTTATCATTCGCTGGTAAATGGATGGAATTGGAGAACATCATTCTGAGTGAGGTCAGCCTGGCCCAAAAGACCAAAAATCGTATGTTCTCCCTCATATGTGGACATTAGATCAAGGGCAAACACAACAAGGGGATTGGACTATGAGCACATGATAAAAGCGAGAGCACACAAGGGAGGGGTGAGGAAAGGTAAGACACCTAAAAAATTAGCTAGCATTTGTTGCCCTTAAAGCAGAGAAACTAAAGCAGATACCTTAAAAGCAACTGAGGCCAATAAGAAAAGGGGACCAGGAACTAGAGAAAAGGTGAGATCAAAAAGAATTAACCTAGAAGGTAACACACACGCACAGGAAATTAATGTGAGTCATCTCCCTGTAAAGCTATCCTTATCTGAACCAGCAAAAACCCTTTTTCCTTCCTATTATGGCTTATACTCTCTCTACAACAAAATTAGAAGTAAGGGCAAAATAGTTTCTGCTGGGTATTGAGGGGGTGGGGGGGAGAGGGAGGGGGTGGAGTGGGTAGTAAGGGAAGGGGTGGGGCCAGGGGGGAGAAATGACCCAAGCTTTGTATGCACATATGAATAAAAAAAAAGTTTTCTGGAGCTTATATTGTGGCCTTAAAATACTATAAAATTATTTCTATTAAATAAATCAGAACTTAATGGAGAAATAGCTGGATACAAGATATTTAGTCTGAAATATTTTGTCATTTCAGATAGCAAGGAAGCTATCATAGGGAGAAGAAAAGATAGTGAAAGGGGGAAATGTTAGTCAAAGTGTATAGAGGTTTTACTTAGGTGTGAGGAAAAAGTTTTAGTGATCTATTGCACAGCATGGTGACCATAGCTAATAATAATGGATTGCAGATTTCAAAATTGCTAAAAGAATAAATTTTAAGCATTTTCCACAAAAAGGCAAGTAAGTGGCTACGTTATCATGGATATATTATTTAACTTGATTTAATCTTTCTACAATGTGCAAATATATCAAAACAACACATTGTAGTGCATAAACATATACAATTATTATTTTTCAATTAAAATAATGTTATAAAAGATAAAAAATGGTGAGAATAGATAAAATATAGCAGAATCAATATTTGATGCATCCTTGACTAATATATTTCTGCATGTGATGAAATACTCCAATTTGAAGAAACCTATACTATGGATAATGATAAACAAAAATGAATCTACATCAGTTTAAATTACACTGAAACAGAAGAACATAAATGGTAAACATAGGTCTTAGAAATAGTAAGCAAATGTTGTTATGATTTTTCAAAAGAGCAATCACTGAAGAGGAATAACAACAACATAAGTCATAAGACAATTTGCTGATAAACTCAGCCACCCATAAACTTAAGAATGTTTATTTTAGTTTGTAGGGTAACCATTAAAAAGAAGAAAAATTGAAGATGAAGATTGTAAATTTCCAATCAGTAGAGGAACATGGAATAAGAAAGAATACTTAGTTAATACCAAAGAAGAAAGAGAAGAGGTAAAAGAATAAAGAATAAAAAACAAATAAGATGACAGATATAAAGATATATAAGCAATTATGTCAAATGAAAATAGACAAAGGTAGTTAAATGATAAGATATATAGACTTAAATAAAATAGTAAAAACAGCAGTATTTGTGAGAAGAAATAAATTTAAAATGTGATATACTATATGGAAAGTGATTAGATGCTATATGTATATGTATACATACACAACACACACACATATGTAAGTGATTATAATTAGCAATAATGTCTATTTCAAAACTTCCAGGAGTAGATAACTGTTTAGATTTTTCCCCTTATCTTCTAGAAATTTCATAATTTTATATTTTACCTGTAGTTCTAGGATTTATTTTGAGTTATTTTTTGTGAATGGCATAATGTTTACATGTAAAGTAGTTGTTTGTAAGTGGATATCCAGTTGTTTCTGTGTTATTTATTTAAAAGACTATCCTTTTTCCAACCAATTGTCTTTTCTTCTTTGTCAAAACTCTGTTGTCCATATTGCTTTAGATCTTTTCTAGGCATTTTATTCTGTTTCACTGATCTATGTGTCTATTAGGACAGTATCACACTGTCCTAATTACTTGTTAGTAAGTGTTGAACTTGGACAGTGTCAGTCTTCCTACTTAGTTCTTTTTGCAATATTATCTTGGCATTTCTATTTTTTTGGCCTTTATGTATCAACTTTAGAGTCAGTTATCAATATCCCCACTGTAACTTATCAGAATGTTGGGTGAGCAAATGTACATTTTCCAGGTCCCAACATTCCTTCTAAATGCTAATACCCTAAATGCTCCTGAGCTTTAAACAGAATGTGAAAACCTTTCTTTTCAGACATACCTATATCAATGCATTCTCAGACTTTCAAGCTGTGGAGACAATCATATGTCCACAAGATGCCTTAAAATTCTACAATCAACTATCATGAAAACTTTTGTTTTGCATAAATACAGGTGTTTTTTTTTTTGCATGCATACAGGCAAAGTACTTTCAGAGCATCATCTGAAAAGAAAATTGTCTCCACAAGTTAGTTTTCACATTGAAGATTATTTTTAAGAGATTCATGGATTTCTAGGAATCCCAGAGTCCTACATCGCAAGGAAACTTTAGCCTATTTCTATCCCACATCACCTTCCCACTCCAGTCTCTGTGTACAGAACTTCACTAAGACTTTATCATCTAAAATAGATAAATAAAGATGGAATATAAGTTAGTCAGAGAGCACCTAACCTTGGGTAGAAGAAAAATTAACAGAGATGTATGGGAAATATAGATTTATATGGGATTTATAGAGAATATAAGAGGTGGAAATGTCAGGAAAAAAAGAAAAAGAAAAAACTCACATTTCATAAAATGTTGAGGTGGCCCAAACAGAGATTCCTGTGCCAGTTCTGAAATGAGGGCAAGAAAGGGTTGTTTCTGAGAGAAGATGGAGTAGAGTTGAGATGAGATGTACCCAACTATGTTAGAGAGTAGGGTTGCTTAGAGAGATGAAGGTGTAGATTCAATATTAGCCTCTCTAGCAGAGGTGCAGGCATGCTTCTATCCATTAGTGAGTGATATGAAAAATAATAAAAGTAGCAGTCCCTAATGGTCCAGTTAGTCACTGTGCTGGGAAGCTGTGTTACTAGGTTGGTGGATAGAATGGGAATGTTTATAGGCTGGAATCCTTCCACACCATGGGATATGTTTTACAACTACCAAATTCTTTTGTTATGTTAGCAATAAATATTTTTGTTGAAATAGTTACACAATGGTCTATACAGTATTTAATGCAATGGTTTAAGTAAAGGAGGTGTTCAATAATTTGCTGAATTGCTTTAAGTATGTTATGAGGAGCATCAATTAAAGTCTATTTGATACTTTGAAGTTATCATTATCAATGCCCTGGTGAGCTGTAATGCAGCTGTCTCCTCAGGGTCTCTGTGAGGTAGGAGAAGCTATTTGTCTGGCACTAAATGGTTTCAATTTGAAGGCTTTTGGTGTTGTTTTTGTTCCTTAAAATTTTCTGGAAGTTGTTCATTTCCTTGTTCTCATTCTAAATTCCATCTTTCTTGCCTGATTGTGCAATAAACTGTTTTTAGTTTCTGTATGTTGAAATATATGATTAAATTCATTAAGTATTAGTTGTGGAATATAAATTTATAGAGTGAGCTTTGTTTTTACTTTTTAACTGACACATAAAAATTGCATTTTTTTAGAGTACCATGTGATGTAAGACAGTTTTTCAGCTGTGGGTCTTGAGCCATTTGGGTTGCAAAGCCAATTTAATGGTCAAGATTTACTTCCATTATTTAAAGAACATAATATACTTAAACAGAACAGAATCAAGCAGAATAGCAAATATAATTGAAAGCATTAGTATCCATCAGATGTGATAAGTGCGAATATTTTGTGATCATCAGTATTTATACAATAGTAGAAGATAAAAAACTCATTTGGATTATGATTTGAATGCAACCTATAGTGACATACAATTGAATGGGTATTAGAGCATTGAATTTTTTTATTGAGACAGGATCTCACTTTATAGCCCAGAATGGCATCAAACTCATAGTCCTCCTGCCTCAGTCTCCTGAGTATTGGGATTGCAGGCATGATAACTTTCTTTGCAGGTATTTGAGGGATAGGAATAGGTTACCTTTATGTAAAATCTCTGTCTCCCAGATTTAATTTCATTAGGGAAAAGACCTATGAAACCTCTAATATCTACAATAGAGTTACTTTAAAAAACACTGTTTCTGGAAGATTGAGACTAAGTGCAAACCTGACATCCTTTTGAGATGTACTTATGCCATGAACTCACTTGTCAGTTGTGACAGAAGTGAGAGCAAGTCTCAGAGAGATACTGGAAAGGGACAAAACTCACTGTTATGTGAGTAACATTTAGGTAGGAATGTGAATCTGGAATGCTTTCCTTTTGGAAGAAGCCTTTACCTTTGTGTGTAAGAAGCAGTAAACTAGCTGTTAGAAATTTCAATAAATAAAGCAGGGCACACACTTTCAGATTAAGGAATAACTGGGGTCTTTGAGACTGCTATTGGGCCCATCCAGCTTGTCATAGAAGTATGAGAGGATCTCTGGTAAGGTCCCTTGTCTAAGCAAAATTAGAAGACCTTATTGCATTTTTTTGCATGAGAGTAAAAGGTGGCTAGGAAAGGCAGGATAAAAATAGAAATGATAACTCACAATTCTGCAAACAAGGTAGACATTTAAACACTTTTTTTGGACCTCATAAAACTAAAAAGCTTCTGTTCACCAAAAGAAATGGTCTCTAAACTGAAGAGAACACCCACAGAGTGGGAGAAAATATTTGCCAACTATACATCAGACAAAGGACTGATAACCAGAATATACAGGGAACTTAAAAAACTAAATTCTCCCAAAACTAATGAACCAATAAAGAAATGGGCAAGTGAACTAAACAGAACTTTCTCAAAAGAAGAAATTCAAATGGCCAGAAAACACATGAAAAAATGCTCACCATCTCTCGCAATAAAGGAAATGCAAATTAAAACCACGCTAAGATTCCACCTCACCCCTGTTAGAATAGCCATCATCAGCAACACCACCAACAACAGGTGTTGGCGAGGATGCGGGGAAAAAGGAACCCTTTTACACTGTTGGTGGGAATGTAGACTAGTACAACCACTCTGGAAAAAAATTTGGAGGCTACTTAAAAAGCTGGACATCGATCTACCATTTGATCCAGCAATATCACTCTTGGGGATATACGCCAAAGACTGTTACTCCAGAGGCACCTGCACATCCATGTTTATTGTGGCACTATTCACAATAGCCAAGTTATGGAAATAGCCAAGATGCCCCAGCACTGACGAATGGATTAAGAAAATGTGGTATCTATACACAATGGAATTTTATGCAGCCATGAAGAAGAACGAAATGTTATCATTCGCTGGTAAATGGATGGAATTGGAGAACATCATTCTGAGTGAGGTTAGCCTGGCTCAAAAGACCAAAAATCGTATGTTCTCCCTCATATGTGGACATTAGATCAAGGGCAAACACAACAAGGGGATTGGACTATGAGCACATGATAAAAGCGAGAGCACACAAGGGAGGGGTGAGGAAAGGTAAGACACCTAAAAAACTAGCTAGCATTTGTTGCCCTTAACGCAGAGAAACTAAAGCAGATACCTTAAAGCAACTGAGGCCAATAGGAAAAGGGGAACAGGTACTAGAGAAAAGGTTAGATCAAAAAGAATTAACCTAGAAGGTAACACCCACACACAGGAAATCAATGTGAGTCATCTCCCTGTATAGCTATCCTTATCTCAACCAGCAAAAACCCTTGTTCCTTCCTATTATTGCGTATACTCTCTCTACAACAAAATTAGAAATAAGGGCAAAATAGTTTCTGCTGGGTATTGAGGGGGGGGGGAGAGGGAGGGGGCGAAGTGGGTGGTAAGGGAGGGGGTGGGGGCAGGGGGGAGAAAGGAACCAAGCCTTGTATGCACATATGAATAATAAAAGAAAAATGAAAAAAAAACCACTTATTTTTTAAAAGGTGATTATGATGATAATTATGATTTTACTGGCTTTCCTTCCTTCTAGTTCCTCTGGGGGGAAGTACAGACTTTCCTATACTTTTTGGTATTTCTTTCCATGCTTCTTTACTTTTCTTCTCTCTATTTACTTCCTATATTTTTTCAATCTCTGCAACAAGAAAACAGACTCTTATGCTATTATTTGCTGATTGATTATTAATGCATTATCTTAAACTCTTTGGATGCCAGTATTGAAAATATCACTGGGTTGGGTATTTTAAACGAAATAGAAGTATCTGACTTTATTAATATTGGTGGGATTAGAGTCTTAACTCAGGGCTTTGCACTTACAAAACATGTACTCTACTGCTTGAGCCACACTTCTAGTCCAAAAAAAAAGTAGAGACAAGCCCACTGTTGAGGAAGTATACAATGTAAGGTGGTGGGGAAATGATGGAGCTGGGATGGGGAGTTGGTGTGCAGCTTTCCATTTCTCTTTGGTCCAAACGCATGCAAAACACAACCCTTAAATATACTTACCATTCAGAAGACACAACATTACAAGGACTTTGTTTTACTTTCATTTATCTGCTAGATGTTTGCCCTTCTAATGTTATGATCTGAGTAAACCTAATTAGTGTAAAAAAAATCTGGCTATGTTATAGCCATATTTTTCACAACAATATCTCATGACTTTTTACTGTGAGCATACTTGGAACAAATCTCGGTATTCAATAAATTGGGAGGCCTGGCTTCTTCCATGAATAATACAAAACCTCAAAAAGATTTTCCCAGAAACTCAGCCATCATTAGAATTATTCAAAGAATGAAAACTTCTCCTGAAAGGAATTCCTAGTAGCTCATTTGCTATGTAAACAAATCTCTTGTCCTGAAGGTATGGTTGAAGTATATAAAATATTAAAATGTTGATACCTGATAGTTTCTAGGAAAAAATATAAATTTATAGACAAGCATTTCCTAGAGCAGGGGAGAACCCTGATGGTTCAATGAGTCTTACATTAAAAATAAGACAAGGTAAGATAAATTACCCCAGAAGATACTGAAGGCATGAATTTTATGTCCAATATTATTAGGGCTGTGATGCTGAGTCACCTTTGTGCTTTTGGAGTAGTAGATAAAAAGGACTGTATCTATCAGCTAGTCCATGTAGATGAACCTAATTTGGGTCATTGAATGGAAAATAAGAGGTAAGGAAGACAATGAATGGAATATGAAAATGAGTGATAATAACTTACCATTATTTTTTAAAATGTCATTTACTGACAAAAATCACTGTTTGAAGAACTCTTATATGCATTACCACATTTAATCTGTTAGATAAAACTCTGAGGTTGTTTTTAGTTTTATTCCAAAAAGATAACAATTATCAGGACCCCAACTGAGTTCAGGCTTATTCAGTGTCAAAAAAACTGCTTATTCTATTTTATAGGCATATTGACAGGCAACACAAGGGATTAGGCTTGCCCAGGTCAACAGTTCCAGATACTGAATGGATTCAAAATGGGTCTCCAAGCAGAAACAGGTGTGGGATTCCACTTTCTATGTGAGGGATGCTGGAAAATGCTAGACAAGTTGTCAGTGTTCCAGCCAAGAGAGGGATGTTCACAGAGACATTCAGACAGCACACAGAAAACTGAGGAAGGAGACTTGGCAGGGGTAATGCTCACCATGGTCAGGTTTATATCTGATTGCAACTCACCAAGGACATGAGACTGAAGAAGGTATGAAATTAATTCCAGATCTCACCCATGGTTGCACTGAACACTCTAGTATTCTGACAGCATTCTAACTTTAAATGCTTGATGATGAACCTATCATAGAGGTATTATTATTCTATCATCATCACTACCACCATAATCATCACCAGAAGCAACACTGTTATCAATCTTTACTAGTGAGGCTTTGTAGCTTAGAGAAGTTGGGTAACTGCCCAAAGCCATTAATAAGAGAAGAGAGTCAAGATGTGAATTTAGGCTGAAATTTCTAAAGAAATTTCTCTTAATAAACTACCCACATTTCCAAGCAGAAGAGTCAGTTTCATTTGTTCATTCATTAAACCAGTAACTATAGAGCATCTGACACTGTACTAGAAGCTAGGTCTTAGGTGCCCAATAAGTGTTGGCTTGCTAAATGAATGCTCTGCTATTTTTGTAAATGCGTAATTCAAAACACACCAACTTGAAGGTCTGACATTTTGATTAAAATGTTCTGATGGTGGCCATAATGTAAGGTCATACCCTATGTATAGAAGCAGAGTCTCCTCCAGGCTACATTCTCACTATCAATTACCCTAACACAAGCCTATCTTGTGTTAGGGATGGTAAAACAGGCATGAAAACACAGGAAAGACAGAATACCTTCTTTTTTTTCATTTCCCTGACAGCTTTAGACTTGACAGCAGAGGTGCTCAGAGCACTCCAAGCTTAAGTAGCTGTTTGATACATTAGGTGGATTCTTTGGATGGGTCAGGACTTCTGGGTTTCAGATCCTTGGCATTTAGCTACCTTTACTACCTGAATTTCATTTCATTATTAATGAATATTGAATATACTCTTATTAAAGGTAACAGCTTAGTCATTGTTAGTGAGGCCAGGAGAAACTGAGCAAGCCCTGCCTAGGTAAGGGTGGTAAAATGTCCTTAATTCTCAGTGAAGTAGAATAGAGATGTCATGGGACAGCATAGACGAGGACAGTGTCATGAATATAAGAGAGTGGGGGAGGTAGGGGGTTACTTCTAAGCACCTAAGAACAAAGGAGATCTCAAATTTTTAGTTGGCAAACATGCAGTTAGTGATGGGGAGTTACAGGATAGGAGGGCTAAGGAAAGTAAATCTTGTCAAAATGTGGTTTATTTTTGTGGGCACTTCTGATGTACATTGAGCAATCTCATACTACAGTAGGTACTTACTGAGAATCTATAGTGCTTTGAACAGAAGTGAGTTCTGACAACAAGGAGACACAAGCTCTCAACATTGAGTGAATGATGGGGTCCATCTCTCTCTCTTTGAATACAGGGCTGGTGATGCTCATTGTGTGACAGTGTGACACAGACCCACTAGAAGCCCAAGCCTATGTAGAGTACTCATTCTTAATACTGAATCTGAAGCTCTCAAAAGGATAATTTTAATTCTTTCTACTTTATATGTCAAATGAGTGTTTATAAATTATAGATAAATGTGAAATGATCTATTAAAATATCTTCTTGATCTGATAATCTTATGCCAACATTATTTTGGATCAATTGCTGTGGAAGTCCTTTGATGGGAGAAGTGATAAGAAGGGAGGGAAAGAGGGTAAGATATTGGTGGTGGGGAAATCAGCAAGTGTAGGCCAGAATGTCACAGAGTTGAACATCACAGGAAGAATCCACTGGTGGAAGAGCCAATGAGCAGAACATGCATCCCCTGTGCTCAGCCACTATCTGCACACCTGGGAAATGCTCAGTGACAGGGAAAGCCGGGCATGAACATCGCCCAAGCTCTGCCAAAGTTTAGGAGAGGGCAACAAAGGAGTTAGTCACTTTGTCTCAAATGAAATGGATCTTAGTGAGGAGTTCAGATGAACAAAAAAGCCCCAAATACACAAAACCCCAAATCTCATCCACATATACCTTCTTAATTTCTGTTTAAACTCAGACCCAGGTAGCCTCATCTGCCTCATCCCAATATTCTTTTTAATGTGGTATGAGTGGATTCAAGGTGGAAGGATGGGGAGCGTGCATGATTGAGCTCATTAATATCCATTAATATTTTTTTCTTTCTTGTTTTCACCACCTTATCAACACCCTAGGAAGAAAGTAGGTTAGAGACACTTACTGAGGAAGATAAATGTAAGCCCACAACTTTGCAGAGACCACTCTCTGATGAATTGAGGGTGGACCAGAGAAAAAGCAAACTGTCATCCCGTTTCAGTCCAGACTCATTTTCAGTGCTGATCTCAAAAGTAAAAGGCAAGTGAAGCTGTTTCATTTCTCCTAAGCTTATAACTTGGGGCAGGCTCCCTGGCATGGGAAATCTCAAACTGAATTCATGCTTTTTGTTGGGGTCAGGAGATTTTCATGTGAAGTGTGACTTTCACTTCTGACAAGCAACGACATCGCTTGATCAGCACGTATTTCTTAGGAAAAAAACATTTGGCTGAGCTAAATGGAAAAGCATCAGGCACAGACAGATTAAATTTTCCTTTAAATAAACATGTTTTTTCAAAAAGGCAAGAAAAAGGTTTGGAGCAAAACATGCTGGGCATGAAAATTTCAAATGAAATATCCACACATCCTGAGTAAGAACAAGAATCCCTCCTTTGCTTAACCAGGGAGAATGATTGAAAGGTACTTGTGCTTTGAAAGAGGTGTGCAAGTTCTCTAACACAAAATCCAAAACTCATGCGGGATTCTCAGAGTTTGGAAATGTAATGATTATTTAATTAAATGACAAGGATTTGGAATACTTGAAGTTTGCCCCGCTTTCAAGCTTGATGAAGAAACTCTCCTCCTGTCAGACATTTCATCACTGGGATCAATCACATGAGAAAAACCAGCTTAAGGAAGAAAGATTTACTCTAACTCCTGGTTTCAGTCCATCATGGCAGAGAGGGTATGGCAGAGCAGTGCAGATACTGTTGTACCTGGCTTTCTTCTTTTCCCTCTTTTATTCTATCTAGACAGCCAGCCCAGGGGATGGTGCCACATCCACATTCAGGGTAAATCTTTCACCCTTAGTAAATCCTCTCTGGAAGCACCCTCTGAGACACACCTGAAGATGTGCTTTACTAATTCAGGCACTTCTCAATCCAATCAGGTGATAATCAATATTAACCATCATACCTCCATAAAAAACACCAGCAGGTTCTTCATGTTAAATTCAATGGTTATGTTTTAGTCTGATTGCTTTGCATCACAAAATACTGCTGTTCAGTTTGCTTCTTAAAACTTAAAGCTTTCTTATGGCTTTCTTGTAGTTATGTCTGATCCATTGCCTTTCTGTTTCTATTATGTGTCTGCTTTCTTTTGTCCAAAACTCACTTCTCTCCAGAGGGAGACTGAATCATAGTGATTTTAATGAAAAGGACAAGAATCTTTCATGTTTCATTTCCATTGCCAATCATACTCAAGAAATCAGCAAATCTAAACAATTTTACATTTTCATCAGATGCATGCATAGATTTGATAATTATCTTTTAAAATTGATATATATAAGCCATAGATCTTTAAATTAGAGATAATAGAGTGAAAAGGGTGATATTCTCTTGGCACTTCCTTCTAGTGGGGAAAGGAGGCAATAGTAAATAAGCAAAATGATTGACTATATAGATGTCTTATGAAGATGATAAAATAAGGTGCTAAGGTAGAGTGACTTGTTTGTTCTCTCCACACAGAGTGATAGTTAAGAGATTTACATAATGTGAAAGAAACAGCTACAAAAATATCTTGAGAAAGAGCTGTTCAATCAGGACTAGTAGGTACCAAGACTCCAGAGCAAGAAGTAGCATAACTATTTAAGATGGAGCAAAGGGCCTTTGACTGGAGCATAATGGGTTTACGGTTTTATAACCTAACATGATGAGCAAAGAGACCAATAGGCTGTGACAAGGAGTTTTGGTTAATTTAAAAAAATGGAAAGCCACTTTGAAGAATAACAAATATTTTTATTTTAAAATATATGAAGAATAAACTGTGGAGAAGACGGTTGTTTTCCTGAGTGAGAGCTATGGAGACAAGTTACATGTTTTATAAACATTGGGAGTTATGACTGATACAACTTGCTTCTTAATTGGATATGGAATACAAGGCAAACAGAAAAATCAGGAACAAGGCCCAGGTTTCTGATCTAAATAGAAGGCAATCACTGTACATTTCTTCCCACTCTTCCATCATCACCTTATAATTAAGTCTCTGCTAAAAGTCTAATATCTTGTCCACCAAACTGTACTTTTGGTCCTTTAAAATACGTCATCCACACAGTTGCCTGGATGATTCATAGGAAAAACAATGTACTCTCATTACTGTATTCCTCATCCCTTTTCAGTGACTCCTTATCATTTAGGAAAAGTGACAAGCTCCTTCAGACAAATTTCAGTGACTGGGGAGACAGAATTTTCAGTGGACCCCAAACTTCTATGACCTGAAGGAGTTTGCCCACACAATTCTGCCCCTTGAATGTGCTTTTTTCATGATGAGCTTATGCTATATTGTAATGGAAAATTGCACTGGGTAGGCCTGACTCAATAAGGAAATTCTTTTGTTTTGATAAAAAAATTTGTAAATGCCTTTATTAGAGATAATAAATGTCTTTTTTTACATTGCAGCCTTTAATTTTTTATTCTATATTTAAGTGTATGCTCATTGTTTAGATATAGCTATATATGGTGAAATTTTTACTATAGTAAAGAAAATTAGTATGTCTATCATTTCACATCACTGCCTTTTTGTGTGTTTATTAGCAGCATGTAATATTATCTTGGAATATTGATTTATAAAATATAATATCATTGACTATAATGCTCATGCTATATATTAGATGCCTACATCTAATATACTGTCTATATTTCTTTTTTTAAAAAAATTATTACTGTAGGGTGGGGGCACATTATGGAATTTATAGACGCTCTTATAATATCAAATATATCATACTTGAATTCACTCCCCACCATTCTCCTTCTTCCCTTCCTCCTCCCCTTCCTGGAATAGTTTTAACAGGTATCATTTTTTCATTTGTATACATGTGTACACAGTATTTGCACTATATTCACCCTCCCACACCCTTTCCCCACCTTCTCCCCTCTCCAATCAGGAAGTTCTTAACAGAGGTCTGCCCCTTCTTGATCAGACAGACCCTCCTACTGGCTTTAAAAAAACATGCCATCAAAAGTTTTAGAGCTGACAAGGAGTAGATTCTTCCAACAATCATGTGAGTTTGGAAAAAGATCTAAAGACCAGAATGGGATGCCAGCCCCACCTGACATCTTGAGTGCAGCCTGTGAGACCATAAACCAAAGTGTCAGCTACGCCATTTCTGGATTCTGGACCCAGGGAAGCTGTGTGAGAATGTTGTTTGGTGTTATTAAGTTTGTGGTGTCATGTTATAGAAGTCCTAGGAAACATATCGAATGCCTTTTATGTCTGGACTACTTACTTCCAACCTTAGCAGTGATGCTGACTGGCCTCAGCCTTTCTATTTCAACAGCACCAAGGGATTTGCAAATTCTAGCCTTTATCCAGCTATCTTGTGGTCCCATGCCTTTAGTAATATTGGCCACACTTTCTAGAATTTCCCCCGTTTCTCTATCACATAATTTCTACTGAAACATTCATTTGGGAAACTCAGTTAATTATTCAGGTTCATTTATTCATTCATTCTTTCAACATATATTTATGTATCATCCACTTTTAGCAGAGGATTCAGAGTGATTTACAGACATTTCCACCTTCATTTCCATTATATTCCAATGAAATGGGAGGGGGAAGAGAAAGGGAGAGAGGGAAGAAGGAGGGAGGGAGAGAGAGAGACAGAGAGAGAGAGAGAGAGAGAGAGAGAGAGAGAGATCTTTAAACAGAAAAATGAAGTTTTATGTTCCAATTAGGATTTAGTTTGTGAAGAAAGGCCAGACAAAAGAATAGCAGTGGCTTCTCCACAAAGCTTTCCCATCTCTACCTGTCCCACCACTTTGCATCTGCTCTCAACAGACTTAAGTATACTGAAGGTAGGGGTGTACTTTTATTTATTTCTATATACCTAATTCCTAGACCATGTACCTAGAACCTTTCATATACCCAGTAAATTTTGTTGAATAAATGGATATAGGATCGGTCAGTTCCTCTTGGCTCCTGCAAAAGCCTGAGAAAAACATTACAACAGGCAAACTAAGCCCAAACCTCTAGATTCACCCTATTCCTGAATCACAGACAACTTGAACTGGGGACTTAATACTCAAGAGTGGTAACTTAATTAGTCAGATGCTCCAAGCATTTTTTCCAGCATCCCTGAAAACATTTTTTTCTTTTTTTATATTTTATTTTTATTATTGTTGTGCTGGGGGTACATTGTGACATTTGCAAAATTTCTTACAATATACCATAGTTGAATTAACCACCTCCATCATTATCCTTTACCCTCCCCCCTGCCCCACTCCTGGAATAGTTTCAACAGTAGTCTGTTTTGTCCCCAAAGTGAAATATCAGTTTGTCTTCCTGGCTTCTAATTGTACAGGGTGCTTTTCTAGTTCCCCGTAAATTCATTTTAGCTCTCTGGTGTTTATTTGTCACCTAATTCTTTCTAATCCCAATCCAAGCAATTCCCCTTACACAGATTCCTATTAGTATAGGTATTTGTTCATTTCAAGGCCTATTAGCAACTTTGAACACCCATTTAAGTTTGGTAATACATTTCCGACCTTCGATTCTTGGCATGAGATAGGTACTCCACTCTCTAGTTTGCATTTAATTTGGGGCACACTCTCATAACCCTGCTTCTGTCAATAGGACTTGAAACCTGGATTTTGAATAAGACAGTAATCTAAAAAAACAAGCCCCATGTGGAGTTCTTTTAGGAGGCAGTAGTGGTAACTACATCTACTTTCCAGGGGCAGTGATGACTAAAATTCTAGCAGGAGAATAAGGGCTGGTTTCTCTGTGCCTGCCTGAGGTACCAAGTGTTCTCTGCAAAGAATCCTTCTCTGTTGCATAGCCTGGAGATTCTGTTACCTTCCCAAGGAATCAATTCACATTGTGTGAAAGAACAGTATGCTAAATGTTGTATTTGGTCTCTGTAGTTGCCACATGGCCATTGCCCCTGCTTCCTGTCATACACTCAGAGACACACAGGGAGTAGATGTTTGAATGTGGATAAAATTCCAAAGAGTACTATTAGCAACTCCCCTTGAGTTCTCATTATTCCACTGGTATTGTCCACTCTTCACTTGGTCTTCACAAGTGACTTCAGGCTTGACCACTCTCATTATCTTCCTTCTACCAATTGTGATCCTCCTCCAATGGCAATGAAGCCATAGCGGTAGAGCAAAATTATTCTACAGATCTCTTAAATCGAGAACTAAGCAGACAGGTTTGATCAACAGTTTCACTTGAGGAGTACAAAACTTGCCCATCACAACACATCTCTCCAGAAGGAGAATTCACTGTGGTAGCCTCATTAACAACCGTATAGATCTACTGCCAAGGAAACTACATCTTTTTTGACACTCAACGCCAACGCTTAATCAAAGATGGAAATGGAGGAAGTTCTAAAGCAAACAACCTTTTTTTTTTCCTACACCATAATCTCAGCAGACCCATTACATTGGCAGGTCATCTTACTCATGCAGTTACCCACACTAGAGGCAGAAACAGAGCAGGTTTGTGTGGAGTGGAGCTTACCCTTTTCAAAAGAGGTGACTCTTCATCAGTGGGGACGATGGAGTGTCTACCACATACAGATCTCCATGCAGAGGTGTAAACAGAGGATGCTCTGAGAATCTCTGAGAGTGGCAGGATGCAATGCCCAACAGTCACACTGTTATATTAAGCAACCTTCTCAATGTCCTCATGTCTTACACATATTATTATTATTGCCCATGTTTGAATTTTTGCACCACAAAATACGAATGAATTCAAGACACAAAGTGTAAAAATGAGCCGTGTTCCTTACCTTAGCCCAATTTAGGTATCAAACCAGTTCTTCTCTTGGTCTCCTACCAAGCAAGGTACTTTCATGAGTAAGAGAGGTAGTAAGTGTGGAAAGGGCCAGCACATGCATCTCAAGTGAAATCTAAATCAGTATTGGTTCTTCCACTTCCTGGCTCTGGGTCTTGGGGAAAGTTACTGTCCAAGCCTGAGTACCTTCTTGTAAAATAGGAATCTCAATCCATACTCCATGAGTGATGTGGGGAGAATGCCTCACACAAAACACATTGGTCATGGTCTGTCAACAATTGCTGGCAGAATTGATTGATGCAGAATCTGTGGTCAGCCCTATGACAAAGAATAATTTTCTAGAAAGAAACTGTAGGGAGAAGAGAAAACATTAGGAATATATTAGCCGAATGACTCCCATTCTTACTTCTGTCTTCAGCTATGGCAGACATGATACTGTCAGCATCTGGGTACCCACATAAACAGCTGTCTACATGAAACAAGGCAGGAGGCTCATACTAAATAATGAAGATAGAACACATTAATTACACCATGGTAAGTAACTACCATATAAAATATGACCATTATATGATTGTTATTACTTTTACTACATTATTCATGCTGGCATAAATATAACAGCATGCTAGTCATCAGTGTCATACTGTTTTTATAGAGAAGGAAAATGGAGTTCAAAGCATTTTAATGGCCTAATAGCCAAACCTCTAAAATACCAGAATAATGGTTGGCAATGCATGAAAAGAGGATGGCAGGTTTGCCAATAGGACAGCTTAATGACTGAGCTGTGTTTTAATTTTGACTTCCCAGTCCACTGGTTACTTCGTAGGCTGTCATCCCTATAACTGTACAGGACAGGTTACAACATATGGCAGAATGAACCTACAAGCTTGTAATAGGTTATTCTGGCTGAGATTTTCAAATATGGTACTCCAAGTTGTTGCCATTTGAACTGTATCTTTTTGCCTTTTAAAAACATTGCTTTAGATCCATACCAGCTCTTCGCAGACCAAACCTTTGTGGTGATAATTTATAAAAATTAAGAGCAATTTCACCAACTAATGTTTCATGTAAAGTGAGCAAGACAGCTATTGGTTCATAGATGCTTTTCTAAGGACACATTTGATAGAGTATTAGGTTTAATAATTTAAATTCTTGATCTTTTCAGGATATTATACTACCTCTTGTTATCTCTGAGTACACATAGGAGATTATCTTTAAAAGATGAAGGAAAAAGAGGGATGAGTAAGTAGAAAATATATAAGTTAAAGGCAAGTTTTTCAAACTTACAATTCCCAAAGACTTTCTCTTTAGACCTACCAGTCTTCTTGGGCTTGTTTTATGATGCACTGCTCAGCTTTTTCCTCACACAGACCCAAAATATACAAGGTAGATAAGCTTTTATAAAAACACAATCTTTTTAGAAATTTTCAATGAGAGATTAAAATTTACCCTTGATAAGTACTTAAAATGTGTAGTGAAGTTATATACAAATACCTACATGGAACTAAATTTTTAAGCTATATGGATGGCTCTTCTAATTGTATATGGATATACAAGAATCATTTACTAATCAAGTATTTCCTTGGAGGCTTCTGTGTTTAGATTAGTGGCTGGAAAATAAGTTTGTGTCTTTTTCCTCCCTATGAAATTAGTGGGAATTACCATTATTTTGTTATTATTGTTCATTTCTGCTAAATTTTTAACTCCTATGAGAAATTCAAAAGTTAGAAGAGATTTAAAGTTAGAAATTTCTCTGTAGATGTCATGCTGAGCAAACCTCATGCCGGTGGCCCTGTCAGAATTCCCTTGAAGATCATATAAGATGATGTGTATGAAATGCTTCATAGCAATGGACAATATGTGTGAGAGGTGTTAAGCTATTCTAAATTAATAATAAAATGGTACAACCCAGGAGCTACCTTACTATGTTCACTGTTGTAAAAGAAAAACTCATTGATGTCTTATTTTATTGTAGCTATATAAACTTTAAAGACAGCTTTAATGCTTTCTATTTTGCTTTAAACTCACCATTTAAAGCAGTAATTATATAGACAGTTTTTATTTAAATTGCTATGGAAAAATTTAAAAGTATTTATTAATTTTTCTATTTTTATGATCTGTTTTTTTTTTAAATTGTTGTGCTGGGTGGGTGTACATTGTGGCATGTACAAAGGTTCTTACAATATGTCAAATATATCAAACTTGAATTCACTCCCTCCACCATTCTCTTTTATCCTCCTTCCCCCATACCTGGAAGAGTATCAACAGGTATCATCTTTAAAAGTAGAAAGAATAATGTCATGAATCTCCATGTAACAATAAACCAGTTTAAACATTTTCTAACACATGACAACATTTATTTCTACTCTTATTCTTCTTCCCTTGATACACACAGTGGATTTATTAAAAATAATAATAAACATAGTGCCATAAAATCCTTTACTCTATCTATCTATCTGTCATCTCTATCTGTCTCTATCTATTATCCATCTACTCTCCATGTGTTTGCTTTTAACATGATGATAATAGATAGCCATATTTATTCATGTGTATGTTTATTTTTTGAGATGGAGTCTTACTATATGGCCCTGGCTCATTTGGAACTTGTACATTCAAATGATTCACCAGCTTTGGCCACCAGAGTAGCTGGGATGTGCCATCATGCCCAGCTTTGATGATCATGTTTAAAAGGAGTCTTCAGAAGATGATTTTTGACCTGGACCAATTCACCCCTCCTTAGGCAACCTGGTGGTCCCCCGCAGCTAGGACAACAAGTGCGTGCCACTGTGCCCGGCGGGAGATGATTTCCAATTGAGGAAGAATATCATGTTATGTCTCTTAATTAAACATAGCTGAAGGCTCTCCACAGCCCTGAAGAAGAAATCTCAACCCTGGGATTATCCTCTAGTCAAAATTTTCTCATTGGGTACCCCATTGTCTGAAACAATTGTCCACACTATTTAATTCTTTATCATGCCAGCCTCCTGCTGCCTTCCTGTTTTAACCATACCTATTTTGCCCAATCTAACCTCTTAATTTCCACACATCAATGAGGCTGGCCTGTGTTTTAGTTTTTTTCTTTTGTCCCCTGTTTCATTTACTCTATGAGTAGAAGGCAGAATTGCAGAGATTACAAGTGTATACTTTAGATGCTGGGTATGGGAATTTCACATGACTAATTTACCAGCTAATTGCCTTTGGGAAAGACCTCCCTCATCCTCATATCCTCAGGTATTAAAAGTAATGGAGTATATTGCTGTTAATGATATCAATTAAGTGCATATGTGCATAGACATATGTTACATATGTACACATACATATATGTATAATACACATTAGTGCGTACAATATGTATGCACACACTCAGATACATACATTGTATAGTACAGAGAACAATCAAGGTAGTATTATTATTGTTTGTCACAATCTGTATTTAGTAATATATTCTACTATTGTTCATTATTATCTTTGACTACTTCATTCTTGGATTATTAGTTATTTTTCTTTGTGTTTACTTCTAGATATCAGCTTCTTGAGGTCATAATCTTTGATTTCTCCATGCTGGTTGCCTTCATATAGAAAACTTTCAAAGACAGACCACAAGCATGCAGAAAAGTACAGAGGCAAGGTCTATATTCTTTCCTACTGCACTGGCTTGTGTGTTCAATAGACAAGCCTCTCTCACTTCCTTCAGGCTCCCTACCAGGCTTAGGATGTATGTGTGGCACAGAGCACTTTAAAGTGAATCTGCAGATTTCTCCCCAAAGGAAAAACCTTTACGAACAGAAACAGGTGATAGGACAACTGGAAAAACAGTCATTTCTAACTGAAGTGAGTTTCCAGACAGCTGATCCTACTGCAGGGCTGGCTGTCTTTATCCTGAAAATGTCATCCTTCTTTAGTCTGCAAATATCATGCTATAGAACACCTTGGTGCTGGCTTTAAGAAGAGACAGAACCCACGATGCACAGGCAGTTTACTGTCAACCAAAGGACAATACTTCCTTCTTGGATTTAATAAAAAGGGGAGGGGGCTGGGCAGGCTGCTGTGGAGAAAGGCCATGCAATATCCCTCCTGCCATCACATTGTGGCTTCTGTAATGAAATGATGAAAGAGTGCTATTGTCCTCCCAAATGCTGGTCTTGGGCACATTTGCCTTTTCACTTTCAAATATGTGAATTCTTGGAATATGACTGTGACTTTCCTTTTCATTCTGCACCCACAGGTTCTGACAAGAACTATGCAGGGCCCCTTTACTTTGCAGTATCTCCCAGGTCCAGGCCAAATCCTCTATTTCACCTTTTCAAAGTCTAACACTCCACTTAGTAAAGATGTAGTTCAGTTAACCAGCACTTTGTAAAAAATAAATTCCCCTAGAAATGTAAAGATTATCTTTCTTGCTGCGGAGCATTCCTTACTGTGAATTACATAGCTGGATTTCTCTGCATTCATTACCTGGATGAGAACAGAAAATGACAATTTCATTGTGAAGGGGGAAGTAATTTTTGGCATGTGGATCAATTCTAGTGAGGGCTAGTCTGAAAAGGGAGCTGATATGCTAGAATTTGTGTAACTAAAAGACCGTGTGAAAGGTTTCTAGTTGTTGGAGGTGGATGGGAGGCATATAAGAGGGAGTAAAAAGCATAAAGGCTGATCGTAGTCAATCAGAGAAATAAGAAAGTATGGAGGATAAACTTCATCCATTTGGAATTTTGCTGGTACTGCACATATAGAAGCAATAGAAAAGAGTATTTTAAAGCAGAAGGTATGGAGACAGATGGCCTATGAGCCAATCCCAGTTACCCTACTTACCAGCTCTGTGGTTTTGGACAACTCACTTTGCTCCCTGACATGTCAGTTTCCTTATCTATTAAATGAGGATAAGAAAATGTTCGTAGATCCAGGACTATGCTAAGGATTAAAGAAGATAATGTATGTTGGACATTGATCATGGTTCTAGCACATTGTATACCCATTAAAGACTAAGTATTATTAAATATATTTTTCCAAAAATAAGGTAATAATAAATATTGTAAGAAATTCTACAGATTTATAAACTACCCACTATATATAATTTTATTATCTAATATTCTGTCAATGTTAAAAAGAAATCTAATGCTTAATGAAAAACTTTGTACTTATTTGATTAATTCTCCTAAGGTAACACTTAATGGAACATTCAATACTTTATAGAAATGGTTCTAGATCTTTAGAAATGTTTATACATTTAATCCTCCTAATAATCTATTTTATAGATCAAGACATCACAGCACAAAGAACTTGTTTATGGTCCCTCAGCTATTATGGCAGAACCAAAGTTTGAGCTAAGGTGATGTGATTCTAGAATATTTTGAATCCTAGAGCTATGAAGTGACTAATTAAAGACCACATAGCAAGAGAAAAGTAGGATTGATGGCCAATCTAGTTTTCTTTTCCTCTTCTCCAATAGAATTCGATCCTTATTCATGTACATCTCTCCTCCATGACATTTGCCCAGCTCATTGTAGGAAGAAGGATCATATTAGGTGGTCAGAGGCTTGGACTCTAGTCCAGATCTCCAACTCAATAGCTGGGTGTCTTAGGGTAGGGACCAAATAATGACTTTGAGCTTTAGCTTTATTATAGGCTATTTGATTTTGGCAATTAGTTCTTACAATAATAGCATTTTGATCATTGTGAGAGTGAACAAAATACTGGAAGATTATTATGCAAACTGGAAAACTCTAAATAGTAGTCAGGTATTCCTGTTATTATTATCAATACTAGTGTCCCTTCTTTGAATATACTTTAGCCAATAGTCTATGGCTGCAAATCTGATTGATAAGTCTGAAACTTTTTTGTTATTATAACTGTTTTTATTAAGTTCCAGACTCCAGCTTTTGAGAATATGATCCAGTTGATCTGGCAAAGGCTTCCAAAATACAATTTTTAATCTTCTAGTTCTTTCTAATTAAACAGGTTTATGAATCTTTTGTCTGTGCCACAAAGTTTAATTCTGATGGAATATACTGAGTATTTAGCTCTTATAAATATAGGTTTTCTTTGTTTGTGACTGAAATTATATAAACTTACTTTTCTCTTACAAAACTTGTAGAACCTAGATCCCAACTATGTAGGATAGAGGATTGAATTACATGTGTTGACTTGATCTACTATAAGTACATCTGACCCATACTTATATAAAACAAAAAATTTGAACAGAAGCAGAGTTAAAGTCAAGGGAAAAAACTATTCATTGACACTGAAGAATTGTCTCTTTGAATGGGGCACAGATTAAATGACTTCTATGGTAATGACCCTTTAGTAAGTTTGCTCTTGATTCAAAGGCCAAGTCAAGACAAGCAAATCATTTTGGAGAAAATAAAAGAGTCGAGTCCAGTCAATGAAGTGATTACTTAGCAAATGATCTTTTAAATGAAGTAACATTCTTAATATTCTACTAGGGATTTAAAACCCAACCCATTGTTTTCTGAGATGCAGTATCATGGCTCACAGATGCCCAGCATGGGGTTGAATTATGGTATCATGGCTTATGATTTAACATTTTTATAGCTCTCAATAAGGTTCCTACTTTCTCACAGTCAATGCTGTCTCATCTATGCAACTGCAGAGCATAGGATGAAATGATTTAATAAGCACATGCAAAACACATGTGCTGGGTGAGCATGGCATAAATGGCAGCTGCTATTATTTTTAGACATAACTAATGCACCCAAAACTGTCTGATTTCTCCATTTCCCCTGATGGTTGGGAGAAATTAATGCAGTTGCTGAAGCAGCGAAGGAGTGCATAAAGCACTGGGAAAGGCTGATTTAATACGTGTGATTTAATTCCAGAATATGTTTCTGAAAATCCACTGACTTCTTTGTGAATATCCGTTATCTCTCTGCTTAAAAACAAGGTGCAGAACACTTCTTGTAGCATTTTGGCTGCTTGTTTTAGAAGGAGACATTGATAAATTGGAGAGGATCCAAAAATGATAAAAGGATTAGAGGATATGACCTACAGAGAAAGATTATTAAAAGAACTTCATACACCCAGCCTGGAGCGATGATGACAGTGGGTGGGGAATATGATAACTGAACAGAAATACTAGAAGTAGGTAAGAAATCAGAAAGGAATGATTGCAGGTGATCAGAGGGTAGACAAACAAGGATGGATAGCCTTAAACCAGAAAAGCAAGCACTTGTGTGAAGTATTTTTAGGAGAAAAATAATTCAACAGACAGGTCAATTAACACCTTGTTTATTTAACCTGACAGGTGATCTATGTGCTCTTTAGATGGTACCACTGAAAGTCGATTCTTCCATAAAGTCTGGACCAGGTTGGACTTTATGTTCTGGCTGTCTGCACTATATCTGAGCCTATGCCCTCAGACAATAGACAAATCAAATGGGAATTCCCAATGTGCATTTCTTCCCCACATTTTATTTCCTTTCCCTAGTCTAGTTGAGCTGATTGGTGACCCCCAGAATAATGTGTCCTTTTCTTAAAAGCCTAGAACCTGTGACTACAGCCCTTTTGTTTCCCTGATGGTGCTGGTAATGCAAGGTCTTATACATTGCAGTCAAGCACTGAGCCACTTACCCAAGTTCAGATTTTTTTAAGGGTCTTTGCAGATACAAGTATAATTAATTTGAGGATCCTGAGAGGGAAAGATCATTTTGGATTCTCTGGATGGGTCCTACATCCAATATCAAATGTCCTTATAAGATACAGAAGAGACTACGCACACAGATAAAGAAGAATGAGCAATATGATCTTGGAGATCCTGGAGATGGAGATTGGAGTGATATATCCAAGGAAGTCAAGTATTGCCAAAGCCATCAGAAGCTAGAAGAGGCAGGGAAGGATATTTCTGAGAGCTGTCAGAGGAGATTGGTCCCGTCAGCACTTTCATTTCAGGCTTCTTGTCTCTGGAAAAGTGAAAGAATAAATTTATGTTGTTGCAATAATTTGTCGTGGAAGCCCTAAGAAACTGATAAGACTCAGCTAAGGGTTAATTAAAAATAATAAGATGTTAAGAAATTCTGAACAGCAGCCACTAAAGATGTTGGTAATGGTCTTCTGTGGTTCCTTATGGCTCAAATTTTAGCATTCAGTGAGGTGTGCCTTTAAGTTACTACTCACAATAGACACAACTCGACAAAAGTTGAGGCATGATGGAGACTTGAGAGGCTGACATAACCAGTGGCCAGCCATAGGAGCTCACTAAAGCAGCACCAGTAGTTTCTAGAATTAGATTGGGAACCAGAATAAAAAGGAAAATTACCTCAATGAACACATGTATCACAGTGACCAGGAACATGAAATGAATGGCAGCTGAGTTTTTTATCAGGGAACCCTGTTCAGAATCAGGGATCCAGCTAATGTAGGGGAAGTTGTGAATGCAAGACAGTTTGATGATAGGGAAGAGCTCAGGGCACTTGGCAATTCAGAAGTAGAACATTTCAAAAGGTGGAAGAGCAACAAAAATAGCTGCCGAGAGCCTTACAAATAGAGAACAAAGGATGGTACTGAATTTCAAAAATACTCTCATATTTATTTATTCGTTTATTTTTGCCATACTGGACTTAATCTCAGGGCCCTGTTCTTGCTAAGCAGGTGTTCTACCACTTGAGCCATAACTCCAGTCCTTTTTAGCTTTAGTTGTTTTTTGGATACTGTTTTATACTTTAATCCAGGGTTGGATTCAGACCACAATCCTCCTACCAGTATCTCCTATGTAGCTGAGATTATAAATGTGTTTCACCACACTTATTTATTGAGATGGAGTTTCACTGATTTTTGTTAGGGCTGGTCTTGAACCATGGTCCTTACAATTTGTACCTCTCTTGTAGCTGGAATTACATGTGTGAGTCATTGTGCCTGGATGAAATACTGACCATTTCATGTATGAATCAAGCAAATCTAGGAAATGAGAGTGAGAAATAGGCTGGTCCAAAAATGCTTGTTTTATGGGTAGAAATAGGTGAAAGACATTCAGGCAGGAACTTTATCACTATTGGAGGCTGTAAAAGGACCTTCATTCAATATATAACAAGCATTTAGGATTGGGTACTGCATTCAGCAATTCCTTAGAAGGATGCCAAAGCTAATCTCAAAAAGGCTACATAAAGAGAGAAAAAATATTCTACCAAACTATTTAATGGATATAAATGTCAAGGCAACATTATAAATACCTGAAACATATATATGTCAGTAGAAATAAAAAAAAATGCTAGTGATATTAGTACTTTCATGTTGCTAGGAAATAGATTATCTACAAACACTCCTTTATCCTGAAACATTAAGATATTTACTCTTTTTTCCAGGATATTTTGATTGCCAAGAGGCTTCTGAAGATGGCATGATTAACAGCACAAAGAGACACAAAACTCGAGGTGGAGTTCCAACATCTGAGAATAATGATTGTTTGTACCTTTCCTGGAAATCCACAGGTCTATTTTGCCTAAATTTCTTCAACTATTTAAATAAAACTTTGTAGAACTATCAATAATTAAGAGTACTGAAAAGGAATAAATTCTTCCCAGATGTATCAAATAGCATGCAGGTTGCTTGCTCTGGAGGGAATATGGCTCAGGCTGCCTGAGGTGGCCTTGTGGCTAAGGCTTGAGAGTCCTTGTGACTAATTTGTGTATGATGCCATCTATGTGAGCCAGGCCCAGAAACTTGCTCTGATGACTTCCTTCAAGGAGAGTTGTGGTGTACTTGATTTTAGTTCAGAGCACTTTCAAGATATATTGAAAGAGAATGAAGATCAGGAATGAAACTGACAAATTTGTATCTGTGTAACAAAGTGTTGGACTCTGGTTTAGGTCCTTTACATATATTTTACGAATTAATGTGACTTTTTATCAAACACAATGTGTTAGCCATTCTCTTACAAACCATGTGTATTATAATTAATGCAAATAGAATTATCCTCATTTGCAGTTGAGGAGAATGTTGTTTACAAAGGTATGTCATTGTCATGTGTCCACATTTCCTAACAAATAAGGAAACCAGATCTGTCTGATACCTTAGCATGTGCAATTCTGTCTAATGGCCTTATGAGTGTTGATTCAGAAGTGGAATTCACCCATACTCCTACTACTGACAAAGGCTGTGCTGTTTCCTCAGCAACTTCACGTCAAGCAACAACACCAATGGTGGGAGATACAGAGATGCTATGCTGGCTGCTATAGTTGAATGTCCTCTATTCAAGACCAGGGTCCTGCCTGGAGAAGGAAAGGGCAAGTTCCACTGTTTGCTATAGCTACCAACTCACTAATACTCAGGCATGGGCAGTGAAAAAAGAACTCTGATGACAGCTCTGAATGCAGGGAAGCAGAATTGGAGAAAATCTTAAAGGCTACTGCATTAAGGGTCATCAGTTCTCAGATGCATTGCTCACCAGAACACATACTGTAACTCACAGAACTCTTGGTGAAACTTCAGATAAATGGCTCTTGTTTAAACAGTCTTTGAGGGTTTTACCCATTATTCTTCAAGCATCTCTTTCTCTGTAGGATTCTACTAAGCCAATATCAGCCATACAACTGGTGACCATACCATGTTGTTAGCATTATTCTTAATAAAATATAAATGGCACAACACTGGAAAGAAAAAGTACAGAATTTATTCCAACAGAATATTGGTTCATGATTCTTTGTTATTGCTTTTGCCACTATTGGGTATGGATCCATGCTATAGAAGTCTAAGATTCACCCTTCTGAATAGAAATTGCAGGCTATGTGTTGCATAATAAGTGGCAGAGAGTTGACAAATGAGTGAGTCTCTCTGATAAATGCTTTTGTGGTTTCAAGATAGATTGATGTAGGTTGTGAGATTATATCATCTTGGTTCTGCTACCATGTTTTGGATATGGTTTGAGTAGTTCCCCAAGGGTGCCTGTGTTGAGAAGTTGGTCTCAGTGTTGTGGAGTGAGAGGTCATGAAACATTTAAGAAATGGAGTCTTGTGGAAGGGTCTTAGGTCACTGGGGGAGGGTTACTCTGAAGGGATTATGGCATGCCTGTCTCTTTGGCTTCCTATTTCAAAGGGTGATCCTTCCTCTTGCATGCATTCTGACATTTGTCATGGGCTCTCAACAGATCCTGCACTATGCTGCTTGAACTTTGAGCTTCTAAAACAGTGGGCTAAATGAATCTCTTTTCTTTATAAAGTTAGCTTTCCTTGGCTATTTGTTATAGAAATGAGAATAGACTAAGATACCTACTGTGTGATCTTAGGTGAGCTACTTAATCTTTCTATTTATAAAATTTCTCATCTACAAATTATAAAAATTCTCCTAATGTATAGAAGTATTGGAAATATCTTGATACTATGTCTAATAAAAGTAGTGATACACCCTGCAGATGGTGGCTGCACAACTGATAGTGAGAGTAGACTGGAGCTGCTAGGGCACAATGTCACTCCCATAAAGCTGTTTCCATTCCACTTGGTATTATGGAGAGCTCAAAGAAGACTCATATTCTGGAAGCCTCATTTGCACAAATAATCTTATATTATTTTCTGAAAATTATATCATTGAGACAGTCAAACACCATTTTTAACTTGTCTTCACAGAGGATTGCATTTTAAAACAATCACCAGAGGACACCAAATATTAAATTATTTTCAGATAATGATGAGGGATATAGCAGCATTTATAAGCTTCCTTTTCTGTGATCAATATCTGTGGTCACAGCATTGCTCATGAGGCTATGGAGATGATATGTGGCCATAAGGTGCAATGATCTGTGAAACAAAGTCCTGTTTTTATGCAATTATCAAAGGTCTCTGACCAGCAAAGGGGAAGACCACAGGGACAGGTGCCATACTTAGAGTGATCAGGCTTGGATAGAACCTTGAGGCACTTCTGGTCCTGAATTCCATACAGTTTTTTCTCAGGAAGTTATCATCAGGTTTGAGCATGAAGAACTCAGGGTGCAGACAAGCACCACAGGACATAGAACCAGCTCCTCTTCTGGACACGTCTGTTAGAATTTTAAAGTTATACCAATGTATTTCCTTGAAATGACACCACAAAGATTCTGGCCTACTGCCCTTCTCATCTTCACACACATGAAGCCATCTGTTTATGTCTGTTCTGTGGCTTCCTCTCCATAGGTTATGCATTTCTGGATCTTTCTTTGGTTCCTCATAATAAAAGCTGGGTAGTCGTTTGGCATCTTGATCTTGGTTCTGGATTCATTGCAGCTTTTGTTTTAAAACAGGCCATGAAGAAGTTAAGTGCCACAGATCTAGATGTGTTTTGACCACAGCATGGACACTAACCCCCTTTTCTAAACTATTCCATGTCTGTTATTCTGTGCCTAATGAAGAATTTTAAAATTTGAGTTTCATGATTTCAAATTTTATAATTTGCTTAAATTTTAGGAATAATGGACTATTTCCCAATTTGATCATATACTTTTCATAGTCCACATGCATAGTTCACAACTGATGTTCTCACAAATGCAAACATAAACTTTATTTGGTATAGCCTTAAAATACTGGTTGTCTTTGCTGGTGTCTTATAACAAGATCCATTACTAAATTCTGAGCCTCTTGAGTCTAGGTGCTGCATTCAATTTGAAAATATTCACTGAACATGGGTCATGCATGTGCTAGGCACATTCACACGTGTTTCCTTATTCTTTTCTTACAATAAAACCTGGTTTTAGACATGTTGAGAATCTTATATCTCACTGTAGGCAAGACACAGATGCAGGGACCTGAATATATGTTTTCTGTTCTACTCAGCATCCTTTCTTCATTTAACTTTGTTTAATTTTGAAATACCATAAAAGGAAAAACACAGAAAACAATTTCATATATACCTGTCCTAAACCATCAATTTTATTAAATCAAAATATTTTGCAGGATTTGCTTCATGTAAAAAATATCTGTGAGGGCTTACTCTGGAATACAGGGGGACATATGTCTGACTGTACGATTTAAATAGTTGTTATTGATTTATCAACACTTTCCATTTGTTCTTCAGTTAATTTTTCAGTCAATTTTGCTTATTAATATGTTTTCAAAATTGTTTATTACATCTAAGGTTTTAAGTTCAGATACATAATGCTTTTCATAATATCCTTTTAATATTTTAAATTTTTATATACTTTCTTTAATTATGCCCAATTATTTTATGATATTCTTTATTTTTATCTTTGTTTTCTTTTTTTCCTCCTGATCAGTCTTCTTAAAAGTTTGTGCATTTCTTTTTCCAAAATAAGACCTAAGACCTTTGGAGTTTATTGATATGTACATAGTTCCTTAATTCCTACTCTTTTTTCAGCAATTTTTTTGCCTTTTCATTTCCATTCCAAATAAAATTTAGAATTATTGCATCTCTATTAAAAGGAAAAATCTTGCTAAGATTTTGATTGGAATTCTGTTAAATTTATAGATTTAGAAAAAATTGATTAAGATTTTTTTTTTGTTTGAGCTTTCTTTTTTTAATCAATGGCTGGGGTTTGAACTCAGGGCCTTTCACTTGCTAGGCAGGCACTCTCCCACTTGAGCCATGCTCTCATTATTTTTGGGATAAGGTCTCGCTTTTATGTCTAGGCCAGCCTGGACTGCAACCCTCCTATTTGCTTACATTTCCCCTAGCTGTGATGACAGTTGTGCCCCACTGTGATAGTAGTGCACAATGGCTGAGTAGCCATTGGTTGTGATAGGGTCTTACAAAAGTTTTGGTCTGGCTGGCCCCAAACTGTGATCCTCCCAATCTCTACCTCCCTAGTAGCTGGGATTACAGGAGAAAAACACCATGCCCTACACTTTTCTTCTTCAGAATATAATGTGGTGACTTTTATGAGGTGGCTGCTGACTATTGAGTCAACTTTTGATTCCCAGGATCAACCTCATTTGGCGGTTGTATATTTTTCTTTTTATATATTCAATTTGGCAATATTTTCTTTCTTGAGGAATTTTTGTCTCTTTTCATAAAGGTTATTGATCAGTAGTTTTCTTGTAGTGTCTTATTTTTTGTCTAAAACTGTCTATTTCCCTTTTTTATATAGCTATATATTTTTATTCATTTATTCATATGTGCATACATATGTGCATACATTGTTTGGGCCATTTCTGCCCCCTGCCTCCAGCCTCCTCTCTCTCCACCCCCAACCCCACCCCCCTTGCTTCCAGGCAGAACTTGTTCTGCCCTTTTCTCTAATTTTCTTGAAGAGAAGACATAAGCAATAATAAGAAAGACAAAGCATTTTTGCTAGTTGAGATAAGGATAGCTATACAGAGAGATTCCTATCATTGCTTCCATGCACAAGTTTATTACAACCCAATTGATTCATCTCTACCTGACCTCTTCAGTACTTCCAGGTTACCTTCCTAAATTGACCTCTGTCATTTTAAGGTTACTGTATTAGCTCCTCTGCAGTGGGGACATCAAACACTTTCAAGTTTTGGGTTTTTTACCTATCCCCTTTCCTCCCTTATGTGCTCTCCCCTTAGCGTGTGACCCAAGTCCAACCACATTGGTGCCTTTGTCCTAGTAATCAGGGAAATGCTGGCCCCACAAATGAATTAGAGTGTTCTACTCTTTTTCTGGAAGGGAGTGGTTTGAATAAATATTTCTTCTTTAAATATTTGGTAGCATTCAATCAATAAAATGATGCAGACCTGGAATTTATTTTCAAAAAATTCAACTCTGAATTAAGTATGTCTAATTGTTATGGGATTATTAAAGCTATTTCTCTCTGAGTGAGTTTTGTTGTGTGGTATCTAATATATGCTTCATTTTATCAAAGCCATTGTACTAAATTCATGTGTGCAAATTGTTAGTGTGTACTCTCTGCTCCCCTTTAGTTGTTGTTGTATGTTTTGTCCGGGTTTTATGCTTCCATTGAGTGGGAAAGATGAGCATAATGTTTGTATTCCATCTTACCCAGAACTGAAGACTAATCTGATGACTTTATTTTGTAGTTACTTTTTAAATTTAATATTATTTTATCTTCTTGAACGTTCCATTTCTGATATTGCTAAAAAATTTAAAGTGAGATATGAGAGTGTAGCTCAGTGGTAGAGTGTTGCCTATCCTGTATGGGAGGCCCCTGTTCAAACCCTGGTAGCAAAAAAGAAGAAAATTAACTCTATAAAATAGCTTTGTTAAAATTTCTACCATTTTACCTATATATAATTTGAAACTATGCAGTCAGATACACATAATTCATAGCTACTATACTCCACCCATAGAATGTTTCTTCATTTTTATGGAAAAGCTCTTTAAATATTTATGGCTTATTTGTCCTTCAATTCAATTTTTTTCTATATTTTCTTTTTATTACAAAATTTCACATTTATTTTGCTGAGTAATTCTTTCAACTTCTTTTATGTTTACTTTATATTAGCAACATGAAGTTCAATTTTGATATGATATTTCAAGTTTAAACATACAATCTCAGTTTTTAAATGGTATGTTTATTATTTTTAAATTTGTAGTGATTTTTCTTGTTTGAACTTATTCCTTCTTACGATTTCTTTCTCCTTTTTGACACAGATGTCTATTATTCCTCCAAATATTTTTGTCCTCTTTAGGTTAGAATTTTGGCATCATCAGCCCATGATCTGTCTTCTTGAATCTTTTCTGTGTCTTCATGTGTTCATATGTTTGACCCTCATTAGTCAAACATGAACAGAAGTGATATATGTTTATTTGGGCCAAATCAGTTAAGAATTAGGCACCCTTCCTTCAACTCCATTTGGTCTACTCATTGACTCAAAGCAAAAGAATTTGAATCCCCAGTGGAGTGGAGAGGTACCAGTTGGAGGAAGTCTGAATTCCTGAATCAGCATAAGAGAAGCTTCCCAACCAGAATCCACACTAGATTTGGATGCAAGTAGGCAATAAAGTACTGCTGCAATGTCACTGAATTTTGAGAACATGTTTGTTATGGTCATTTGAGCTATCTTAAATCCTACAAAAAATATTGCCCTGAACCAGAGTGATGCCATCCAAAATATAGTGTGTTGTTAAAGCTTTTGTGTGGCAGGTAGCAAGAAAAGTGAAAGTCAGAAGCTAGAAAGCTCAAAATTCATGTCATTCAGTGGCAATACTTTTATAAAGTACTGTCTCCAATTACGCAAGCCATTTGCCTATAGCTGTAACTCTGGGAAGAGAATGGAAAATAGTATATTGTAGTGTGCCTGGTTATTACTCTATATGTTTATAAAGGTATTAGTGGGAAAAAGAAAAGTTGAGATCCAGATAGAATTTAGCAAAAAAAAAGAGACAAAAAAGAAAAATAAAAAGAGGAAATTCTAGAATTTGGAGTCACAGTATAGAGTTTGAACTCAAGGCCTCGTTCTTACAAGGCACACATTATACCACACCTCCAACCCTTTTTGTTTTAGGTTGTGAGATAAGGTCTCACATTTTTCCTGGGAGGGAGAGATGGGGGCTGGTTTTGGACTGCTAACTTCCTACCCATGCCTCCTGCCAACCTGGAATTATAGGCACACATGACCATGCCTGGATTTTTTATTGAGACATGCCTGGCTCTTTGTCTGGGTTGGCCTCAAACTGCATCTCTGCCTCCCCAGTAGCTAAGATTATAGATGTGAAGCACTGTGACCAGCTCAGAACTTGAAGTCTTACAGAACTGAAAAAGTTGATCAATTCTAGACTCCAGAACTGCAATGAATAGAGTGAAAAAGGGATTTGAAGAACCAAGGTACATTAAGGCATAGCTCTTTGCATAACTTGGGTTAAGGTTGTGACCTTCCTGTCAATCATGTTCAATGACTTTATACTAATCATCTAGATGAACCATTTTCAATGTCCTTTTTCTTCTTTTCTTATTTTCTGTTAAGTTGATAAATATTTAAAATATGTTTTATTCTTGGCTTTTTACATAAACTAATGATTATATTTTAGTTATTGTAGCAAATGTACATACATTTAAAGATTACAAATTTTCAAAATTAAAATTAGTGCTAGAATCATCTTTCTGATCAGGAAAATTATCTTTATTCATCAAACTTTACAATTTCTGGTTTTGTGCTTATATGACATATATCATTAAAAAAATTAGTAATTTCTATATAGAATATTAGTTAAGTTTGCAAATTTGCCATATCATTTCTTGTGTTTACTCCTGCTTCCCTTTTCTCTGACTGTAGTCTTGAGTAATTCTTTTAGCAGATCAATGCTGATGATAAATTTTCATTGCCATCATTTTGGTTTCATTCTGGAATAATATAGTTAGTTTGATGGCCTTTCTTTAGCACCTTGAAAATATTGCACTGTTTTGTAATCCATACACTGAGGAAAGGAATCTATAGCCATTTATTTATACCTTGTCTGTATTCTATTTTTAATAACATTTGAGTATTAACTTTGCTTTGGATAATTTGTACTTTAAATATAATATGATTTTAACATGAATTTCTATTGTTTATCTAGGTTGGTACTCAGAGTTAATATTCAATCTGACAACTTCAAATATGAAAAATTATTCAGCATCTCTACAAATATTACTTTTTTTTTTAACCATTCTCTATTCTTTTCTATTTTTAGGACCCATAAAATATGATTGGATTATCAACCTATATTCTGAGTTTCTTAAATCTGCTTTCATAAAACTTGACAGAACATCCTGCAAGCTAAAGGTTTTCTCAGTGTTATTTTCTAAATCATCAATTTTCTCTCCTACTACCTCTAACCTTGATCATATTCACTACCATTCAATTACCTAAATTTTCATTTTCAGATTTAATAATTGTTTTTTTCCTGAATTTATGATCTTACTGTCCTTCTATTTGCTTTCACAACTTTTGATAAATGAAAATAATAACTTCAGTACATTTTGAACATTTTTAGCATGTTAAATGACTAGCAGCAGACAAAAAAAACCTTAATTACTTGTCAAAGTATAAAATTCACTTAATCTGAAACATTGAAAATGCATTAATCTGGAATACTTAATATTAATTGTATTATCTGGAATTCTTATTACTTGAATTATTAATTTGCCTTTAAAATTTTGATTTCTATGCTCAATTGAGTAGATACTCTAAGACATTTTATTATTGCTATTGTTAAATTTTCATTACCTGACAAGAAGTTTATAGTTTTTGGTTCAATGACACCTTGGGCTCCTGATTCTAACTGAGGTATTTTATAGGTATTTCAGTGATTTTTACCCTACAAGGTTATTGATTATATGGCAGATTAACTCAATAATCAGACCAGGTCAGGTCAATAGCATGAAGCTGTTCCTTTGTCTCATCTTCCTTGTCCTAGAATTGGCACTAAAATACAATTCCAGGAAGAAACATGAGAATTAAAGTTTTAGTGTTTGTTACAAGGATGGGAACATCAACACAGCTTCTAACAGTCAGAACAGAAACATTTTTGAATGCCCAATCTTGAGCTGAATACTTCCAGTCCCTTCTGCACCATTTCTGAATTCCTGAGCACTATAGCATGTTTCTGTCACCAGAACCAGGAGACCCACAGAGGCATTCAGCTAGTAGCTAATTTCATGTATTCTTTTCTTTTTTTTGTAGGTTCATTAGACATCCTGCGTACAGATAAGAGTGATGCAGAGGAGCTGTCATTGTGGAAAGTTTTTTCCCTCTACACATCCCTATTACAGTTCAGAATGAAAAGCTGGTTTGAGTCAATGACTGTTCACTGTCCAGTTCAAACATTCAGGAGCAATGCCTTGTTGCTGTTACAGCATACTGCACCAGCTTGTGTATTGCCTGTATCACTTTCTTTGTTAGAAAACAAAGCCTTCTTGCTTTCCTTCTTGAAAGCCCATGCTCCTGTCTCACTCAAATGTTTTAATAGTTTTGCATTTTTTAGAGAGACTTTTTTCATCCCCCTACAATATTCCATTGTGACAGAAAGGCTGACAAGGCAGCTGACACAGTGGCTATTACTTTGAGCAGTTTCTAAACAATATCATTTTGCTGCCCTTCTGCTTTCAGGGAAATTATAGGGTGCTTTTTTCTTTGTGGAACAATGGAGCTCAGTTCCCACACCAGGGGTCCTGAACAAATTTCATACCAACCTCCCAAGACTCAGTATTAATGCAATTATCCCCAACAATATCAATTTAGGCACTCACAGCATTGCTATATTGGCTTATCTTGCCATGCCAGAGAAAGGAGGAATGGAGTTATAAACCCTGGAGTGGCTATGGGAAAAGGGAAGAGAGAGGGAGAGAGAGAGAGAGAGAGAGAGAGAGAGATTGTGTTATATATGCATAATATAAGTATATACATATGCACATACATATACACATTTATATAAAATCTCCTGCTAATTTGAAAGGATCCTGAGTGAATAAGAGAAATATTTATAGAAATACATGGTGACAGATCAGCTGTGAATCTGAACTGGGGACTGATAAATTCTCATTACCTTCATCTAACTGACAAATGAAATGACCTGCTAAACAGCTGCTGAAAATTCAATCAGATACCTACAAATAGCAGGCATCCCATGTAAAAAAGGGCAAAGTTTCTTGAACATCTTGGAATTACACAAAGTGAGGAATAAAAGGACTTTCCTCTACCTCTTGAATCTGCAAGGCTCTTTGAAATGATGGCATTTTTAGTTCATGTCACCGCTCTATGAAATTTCAAAGCACTTTTTATTTTCTTTCTATTTTCAGGCCACAGAAAAAATAATCCCTGAGTTCTTCTAATGATCCTGAGATTACCATTAATCTTTCTCCCAAGATCTGACCTAATGCTCAAGATTAATGTGTGTCTATCTATGACCAACATTCTCCAACATGGACAATATATATCCTAGGTAGAGTGATGTAGCAATCCATAGTGCAGGGTGAGGAAGCTATAAAAACTCCCTTTGGTTTCATGTTACTCTTTCTACCTTCTATAATTTTGAATGCTTTCAATATTTGTGGACTACTAACACAAGTGTACATGATGTTGTTATACACAATAAATATTACACATGAATTGCATTATGTATTATCACATAATTTAAAAGAATTAACCACACACTAAAATAATAATTATATATTGTAACATATAAAATTATGAATATTATGAGTGAAGGTCAACATATTTAATTATGGGAAAGTTCAATTAAAAAATTTCAAAAAAGACTTCTCAAACTTTAATATGTACATGAACCACTGGGGTTGTATAAATGCATATTGAAATACATTAGATCTGAGGTGGGGTTAGAAAATTGCATTTCTAACAATCTCCTAGATGATGCTGTCGCTTCTGGCCTTTGGATCACCTTAGCAAGGCATAATTTGATAATGGCCTGATGAAATTATCCTTTTCCCAAAATGTTACTCTCTCTGAGAAAGTAGAGATCCTTGCAAACTCTCTTGTATTAAAACATCTCCTTAGAGGGGAGAATCACTGTTTTTTGTTTGTCTTCTTTGCTCTGCTTTTCTTTGTTTTAATTTTAATCTCATGCATAGGTGAGAGTCCTCTGGAAGCAAACTATGAAACAGATTTGCTTGCAACAAATTTGTTAGAGGATGCTGGCAAGAGATACAGTTGTGGAGAAAGTGCTCTAGTCAGTCATTACATATGAGCTGTCTCCAGGAAGCAAGGATGCCCAGGTATGAGGCTATTTACTTCAAGAGGGGAGAATTCTAGGAGAGCTTTTATGCTCACAGCTGTTAATGGTCAACATTTCCATCAGGTGGAGGAATGTGTGCCTTTGTCCTCAAAGGTAGGGCTCTGAGCAAAACACCACAACATCCTCTAGAACTTACCCTAATTAATTCCTTGCTGTACTTGGATACACTTTGTGGAAAAAGCTCCTCCAGGATTCTGAGGGGCCTCTTTTTCTGTGGGAGCACTTAATTTAGTGGGATGAACTAGAACTTCCATTATTTCTGGCCTTGGGACTACAACTGATACTCATCAAAAGTGAGCTTTTAGCACCAAAAATTATTCAAGTGAATGACCTCAATACTCAACATTCTTCTCTGTCTGCATTGTGTGACAGCATTCTACCTCCTTTTGATGATCAGAGTCAATTATCTTTGTCTCCTTGCCTGCTGGGACAATAAATTTGGAGTGTTGGGGTGTTTAATGGGATGCATGGTTTTTCCCGATTAGAAGCTTCCACTTCTGAGAACCAGGATCTTTGGTTTTCCAAAACACCAAAATTTGGGGATAAGAAATATAAATTTCCCAAGTGAGTGACTGAAATTGATAATAAGTGGAGCACTTCCAATATGTATGTCTTGAATCCTGTATCTAAGATTATACCTATTGGAATCCTTCATGTATCTTAGGAAAAGACATCTCTTCCTCACAGGGATCGTCACCAGCCTGGCTCTTCAGTTGCAACTTCAACAGGTCATTTTCTGTTCTACTGGACAGGCATTTTCTGGGGTAAGCCTGGAAAATCCCATTCGCAATTATGCATTTACTGCCACACTTCCTTTATTGAAAAGCAGGTCCCTTAATCTAATCAGCCTTATGCAGGATATATCTTATGTTGTTGTATTTAAAATTATGTTAGCCTTAGGTATAAATGTTGAATGAGGTATACCAGGCAAGAAAAACAAACCCATACCTGCATACACTTCAACTCTAGTATTCTAGGAACCACTATTGTGAAAGATTAAAAGATACAGAATTGAATAAAGGATGAAGTTAGCCTTTATGTAGACGAAACAAAACCATTAGGAAAATTCTGTGAATGCTCTTCACATTGAATGGTCTTTCAGAATTCATTGTCATTGAAACAAAGGACCTAGGAGAGGTCTTAGTATTTCTACATGGGCATGGTATTTGTTGTATGATGTTCTTCAAAAGTGGTGTGACCCTGATGAAGGTGATTCTTTTTAGGTTAAGGCAATGCACATGGAGGAAATCATTTTTATTCACCTGTCAGCTTCCAACATTCTCAATATCTAGAAGAAAGGATACTTTACTACTTAAAGGAAATGACAGAATTTGAACTTCATAACCACAACATACAGTAATGTGAATTATGATCAGTTCCTTTTCAACAGGGACAGTTTTTCAACAGAAGTAATCAAATACATCGCTAATATAAGATATAAAAGGTAGAAAGCAAAACAGCATTAGATCCTTGCAGCTCTCCAAACCTTCAAAGTGGGATCAAGGGAATCCAGAGGAGAAAACGTGAAAGTGCTGAAGATGTCATCAGCAGTTTTCCAATTTGATACCCAGTGAGTCCTATCTTTTCCAAATTGTTCCATATATGATCTTTGTATAACCACTGGCAGTCCTGGGCTGGTTGTGCATCTATGAATGGATAGAGAGCACTGTGCAATGTAGCAAAAAGATGCCAAGAGCTAGTGGTACTTATACAATTTTAGGTTACAGATTGGATGCAGATAAAAAAAGAAGTAATGGGAATGGTAGTCTTAGTGCAAAGACTTGAGCAATGCAGACACTGCCTGTACTATCTCAGTTCTTTCCCCAATCTGGCACCTCCTTCATGGGTATCAGTTAATCTTCACTAAGGCATTCACTAATTATATAATTTTAGCTTAACTTCTGCCCCCTCCTTAAGAATTTCTTCAAAATTAAAAGCTTTTCTAGTTTACCTTTCTTAACTCTTTACATTCACCCATAACTTCTCAATTCTGCTCAGTACATATTATCCTTTTACTCAGAAAAATGAAGTAAGGAGTTTTATACATGGAGGTAATGCTCCACCTTTGCCTTTAACTTACTGTGTGGTTTTGTTTACATGGTACAGCATTTCAGATTTAGCATTCTCAAACACAACATGGCAAAAATTGAATTCAGAGTATGAAAATTAAGACTTAACAACAATAATGCTTACCCTATCATTTTTACTTAACAATTTGCAGCTATTATTTAATATGTTTTTTTGAGACAATTTCTTACTATGTAGTGCAGGCTGGACTCAAACTTGTGCTCATTCTGCCTTAGCGATGTGATTACTCAGATTACAAGCCTTTACCACCTTGCCTGACTAATACGATTTTTAGCTCTAAAGTTTTTATTATGCACTATGACGTGAACTATACAAGATTGTTAAAGTTTGTGTCCACTAAGATGAAAGGAATACATGCAATTATGCAAATCAAGTGCATGAGTATTTTTAAGAAGATTTATGACAACTATTTTGGTTGTCAGTAAATATTATTTTCATCCTTTGCTTTATTTTTCCTATATTTCAAGAATCTTAAATTTTCAGAGAGCTAAATACCAGGTAAGTGCATCCCTACCCTGCCTATTCTCAACACTGTCACTGTGTAAAAGACATTTAACATTTCAAGTTTCAATTTCTTTATCCACAAACCAGAGGCCATCATCCTGACCTGCATCATCAAAAAGCAATTTCTATTAGCAAATTAATGGGTGTTGAGGCAGCTATCAGTGCTGAGTATCATTCATGTTAGATTGGGCTTCAATTGCCAAACAGAAAGTGAACCATTCCAGGATGCCCCGTTGGGAACAAGAGTTTAAGTTTTTTTATTCTTTCTGGCTGCTAAAGAAAAGTACTGGTCAAAAAGAAGAGAGAAAGGCAAGGATGAGGAGAAGAGCAGGGAGGAGAGGAGATAAAAACAGTTCAAGGTTGTGTTTTCCTGACATCATTCCTGCAATGTCGGCCTCACCCTTTATGACAAGGTCTGAGGAAGATGTAGTTTATGATGTGCTTCAAGTGTGATACAGAAGCTGAGAGGTGAGCCTGGGAAGGGTTACATGTCCTTGAGGACTGGATGGGCTTGAGTTCTCTGTGAGGATGGATGTTATTAAATTGAATTATTATTATTAGCACTTAGACAATGTAGAGAGGAAAAGGAGGAGAAAGGAAAGGGAGCTAAATTAAAACTGCATATGGATCACATTGTGAGAGAATTCTGAGCATTGCAGCTTAACCTGCAAATATGGCGAGGACTGCGCAGGGTGAGACAGTTACTTAATATGTAAGCATTCTTTAATTCTACAAGGGCTGGGTTTTACCATGAATTTTGCTTCAAAGGTAGGGAGGCAAGTTCATGCCTCTTCTATGGTTTCACCGAGAAATAAAGATATAATTAAATAGGATTTATTTCTGCTCCAGTCAGAATGTAAACCTCTCCTCTATTGCCCCTTTATTTGCACATGGTATTCCACCTTCCATAGGACCTTGAAGCTTTTTTGATCTGAGTCATATTATTCCCACCTTTCATGGGCCAGTTTTGAAATTGCAACCATCATTTTTATTGGTAGTTGTTAACATTTATGAGGCACTTACTATGTGCCAGGCACTGTGCTCAGCACTCAGCATTTACTATCTCATTTTACCTTCACAAGTGCACTGTGACAATGGATTCATTGACCCTCTTCTACATTTGAGGCTCATATCTTATACAGGTATATAGTTTCACTCCAGGGCTCCCAACAAGTGTTAGAAATGGGACTCTATCATGTTTCTATCTCCAAAGACTTGTGACTCTAACTTCTATTAGTCTCCATGAAGCATAAGCAGATAACTTTAATCAATACTGATTTGTCACTCTCAGGTCTATAATTCATTTATATTCATTCAACTGGGAGTGCAAACCAGAGAAATGCAAGAAAGTGAGAGGAACCAATAGAAATGACCATGCTCTGAGGAGGAAATATAATTGGGACATACATGTTGATTTCACTTCCAACTTCAGTTGTCATTAAAGTAATGGGATCTGGCAAGAAATGGATGCATTTCTTGAAGGAACAATAAAGAAGAACACATGTTAGGTAGTGATGATACTACAATAAGCAGAATTACTGCCTAGAGAACTACTTTACAACTAGTTTTGACAATACAGAAAACTATAATTAATTGAGCTACCATCAGAAAAAGACTTCATCCAAAGAAAGGACCATAGATAGTATGAGGAGAAACTGAGCAATTACTCCATAAAAATATGAGACAATCCATTCAAAACATCATTTATATCCCATGGCACATTTATCAAGGATTCAAGGATTACTTTTAATTCTTGTATTGTTTGATCTATCAATAGCAATAACTTTGGAAAGATCCTTGACTCCTGAAATCATTTTCCTTGTAGTTCCTCAGTGGGAATGCATGCTCTTCCTATTTATAATTTTCTTGTATCTCATTAACTTCTATCTCTTCGGGCCTCCACCTCTCTTTGAGATCTGAAAATGTTGCTGTATTCAGGATTGATTATTGTTCCCCTCCTCATTTCCCTTGACTCTTCCTAGGTGATCTCAAGACATTATCTATTTTCCTAGCTTTAATTTGCATCTCTAAAACAATCTGCAAAAACTTCGTCTCTATTCTGGGTTTTCCCCCAAACACTAGAATAAACTATTCAACTGATGCTTAAAAGTTCTACATAAGTGTTTAATAGCTGTTTCAAACTTTACCAGGAATAAAAATGAAGAAGGCAACTACTAATTTTTCATGAAAAATTCTTCCCCATACCAGCCTCCAAAATCTGTAAAAAAATTACTACAAGTCAGGAAAATAGAGTTTATACTTATTTTCCTTCTTTTACTCAACTGACATGCCTTTAACAAGACTCATCTATTGTTCCTTTAACACATTTCTCAAGTTGGTTCGCTCCTTCAATTCTCTACTGTCACTCTAATTCAATAATAATCTATTACCTGGACTATCAAAATAAGCATCCATTGGCTTCCTGCTTTTCTACATGTCTAGATTCAAATTATCCTGCAAAAAGCCTAAAGATAGACTTCTCAAAAGAGTAAATCAGACTATGTCAACTCACTTGCTCAAATCGTATATAATGGGTGTGCCCATTTGGGCAAATACTCAACTCCCTGACCCTGGTCTACAAAGCTCTCAGGGCTGACCCTCATCTCTATCTCCATTCCATTAGGTCTCAGTTACAAGGTCTGTTTTAATTTCTTTGTACAATATACATTCTTTCCTGCCGTAAGCCTTTGTCAAAACTAATTCTGCCTGGAATGTTCTGGCTTTCTATATTGCATGTTCAATGTCACCATCTAGACAATCCAAAGTATATTCTTAGTCACTGTGATATGGTCCTACTAGTTTTCTGACTAGTTTCATGTTCATTTGCTTTGCTTGCTCTTTCATGTTCATTTACTAGAATGCTGATTCACAATAAGTCTTGTTCATTTGTATAAGCTTAGTGACTAGATAATGTCTAGTGTACAGCATTCAGTAGATTTTGTTGAAGATAAGAGGAGAAACAAATGAACAAATAAAGAAATAGAGTGAGCAATCTCTTATACCAATGTACTAAGTGCTTATTACTTAAAAGAATGTGTGGTAAATTTCACAGAAGAATGTAAATGTAATGATAAAGACTTACTAAAATTTAGTGAAGCCAGAACATGGCCAGAAGATGACACATGAAGGTTGTGTCTTAACAAAAACTTGTTTAAGTAAATGATATGAGACAAAGTGTATAAGAAAAAGAAAGTGATATCACTGTTAGATGACACTATACATAAAATCAGTAGAAAAAATACAGCTATAGTTTTCTAATATAGATCACAAAACCAGTACACAAGAAAGGCAAAGTGTAGGGAATGGGAGGCAGACAGAAGATTTTTGAAATATCATCATAATTTTCTCAGCAAAAGATATCACACTCTGTAATTATTTATATAATAGACCTGAATATTATACTGGACAATTGTCTATCCCTTGAAATTTGAATCAAATCAACCTTTCAGTGCTATCTGTAACCTGAATAAAACAGAATTGCCTAAATGGTATAGTCTCAGCATGTCTTTTTATTAAGAAAAGACTAAAATTTCTCAAAAGCCATATACAAAAAATAATAAAATGAAAACATTTAATGGATTTCTTCTTGCTTATCCTGTATCTGCTGTCAGTGTGTGTGGGGGGGGGGTGAGAGAGAGAGAGAGAGAGAGAGAGAGAGAGAGAAGAAGAGGAGAGGGGAAAGAAAGGGAAAAGAGAGAGAGAAGGTGAGAAAAAGGGAGAGAGTTTTCTGTTTGTGGGTAGGTATCTCAAATCAACAAAGTATCTATAAATGTATTTCTCTCTTTAAATTTGTTCAACTTCTTATTTTACTCAATCTATATTAATTATTCTCTGTTCGACCACATATTTCTTTTTCCATTCTTCCTACCAGTAGCTCTTTAGTCTATCAAATTGAAATTAAATTAAAAAGTCTAAGATATTCTTATATATCTTTCTTACTTATATACCAATAAAGGCTATTCTCTTTATCACCACTGTAAACCTGTAGCCTCAGTAGTCTATTCTACAAATAGCATCATTTTTTTATAGAACCGTTTTTTCCTCTAGCCTATTACAATTGTTTCTTAGTTGAATTATCTCATATCTCTGTACAGTACCCCATGGAATATTTTTGACATAAATTCATTCAAGTACTCTCTTGTTAAAAATTCTGAAATAGCTTCTGATAACAACTGTCCAGTGCCTTTGCACAGTCTGAAAAGCCTTTCCTGACAGAACAGCCTTCTACTTTTGAAATTTATTTTATATCTTATTCTGTAACTGCTATGGTTTTGGGAGTGTGCCCCAAAAGTCTAGGTGCTAAAGGCTTGGTCACAAGCCTGTAGTGCTATTGGAAGGTGGTGGAAACTTTAGGAGGTGGGATTTGGTGTATGAAAGTCAGGTCATTGGAGGTGTGCCATTGAAGGGGATATTGGAACCTTCCTTTTCCTGTTTTTCTCGCTTTGCTACTTAGCTGCTATGAGGTAAGCAGTTGTCTTCCACCATGTGATCCCTCTGACAGTATTCTGCCTTTCAAAGACCCAAAATCAACAAAGTCAACTAACCTCATGGGCTGAAACCTCTGCAACGGTGAGACAAAATTAACTTTTTCTTCTACAAATTGATTTTGTCAGATATTTTGTCTTGTCACAGTAACAGAATTCGGATTAACAAAGTGACTCATCCTTAACCTATAATGTTATGGGCTTTCCATAAATCCTGGAATGTTCTGTGCTCCTTTCTGCTCTTTTTGTAGCTATTCTTATTCTACCTACCCTTCTTCTAGTTAACTCTATTTACCTTTCAGTTGCATCAAACAAAAAAATCTAACAGATAAGCTTAGCTCCTCCTATCAAATCTACCCAAACATTATCTTTCCCTCAAAACTCTTAAGACAGTCATAATTAATTGCAAATAAATATGTCTTTAACCATAATTTACTTGAGGGCAAGGATGTTCTCATTGTAGCATATTGAAGAAATTTATTTAAGAAACACACATTCCATGTGTTAAATAATTGAGTGAAAACCTAAATCCACAAAATGATCCATTAGATGTCTACATCTGAGAAATGGAGAGCGTATGGAATCTTCCTTACTTTCTGTGTGCGTATCTTTCCTTTTATAAGGATGGTGAAACAATACATTTTACAACCAATTATGATAAAGAAGAAAACTTGTTCAGCAGAGTTGGAGTGATAAGAATGGCATGTCATCTGGTCATCTTGGAATTGGTACTTTTGATGAAAAAAACTGAGACCTTCAGCAGTTGAACTAGTTCATCTGTCTGTGAGGGCACAAATCAGGATCACATGGCTTACCATATAGATTTTGCCTGGCTTCATCAGTTTTTAGCCTCCTGTCTCCTCTGTGTTTTCCATCTGTTATTAGCAGTAGAGGCAGCAAGGATAACAAGATTTACTTTTATATTCCACAGTTTCATATCGATCTTGTAGTCTCTAGAGCAGCAGCCATGTGTGCTAGTTTTTGCATAGGTTTTTCTGATGATTGGTATGTATTCTTCTCTTGACCAATTGCACATATTCTTATTTCTCCGTGTTACTGTTTCTTCTCTACTGAAGTAAAGTGACTACAATGAGAACTCTCTGGTGAATTCATATTCTAAAGGACATGCACCAAAGTTAGAAAAAAAAGGTCATGTAAACAAAGAGATAAGTAAAAGATCCCCTTGTATCCTTAAGAATTTCACTGAAAAAGTTTTTCTTTTTAAAAATAAAAAGGAGGCAAAAAGAAATAAAATATATTGGATTTAGAGAAATGGTAATTTTTACTCTATAGAAAACTGGAAGAAGTCCATGGCTTACAGTAGAGAAGGTACTATTAAAAATGACAATGAGAGTGATTGATTCATCTCTTATTTTACTCCCGTTTCATCTATCAAGGAGAATGATCTCCAAACTGTAAAGCATAAAACAAAATGCACAAAAAGCAGATCATGAAAAAAGATAGATGCAAGGATCTCCAAATGGTATTTGACTGCTTTAAATAAACTCAATCCCTGGATCCATGCGGTATGTTTTCCATTTGCTATTCCTGATACCTAGTAATGCTACTTTAGTATCTAATACCATGTCTGCAACTCTGACCTAGAATTATAAGCCCAAATTCTGACTAATGGAACTTTTCCATATGCTACAACTTTAGAGACTGAATCTTTGATCCAAAAGTAGTTCTTCACTGCCTTTCTGGGTAATTGGAAGTTTGTACCCGTTCTATGCCCTATCATGGGTGGCAAACCCTTTGCCTCAATCTGAATAATGTCCATTTTTTGAATTATGACTGGGCCATATCCTTCTAGGATACCCTATTCACCTTGATCTATTGAATTACTACAATTGATCTATACTCTCAACTGTTTAGCATGTGATCTTCCATGGCCTTCCCCTGTTTGTAATGATTAAACTGCTTTGTTTCAAAAGTCAATCTATATATAGAACCTAAACTGTACTCAATCAAATGCCAAGTACTAAACCAAGCACTATCATCTTTGTTACCACCTCTCAATGATTACTTATTCCTAAGGAGTTCTCAAGATGCAGGGGATCACTCATCTTTGTAGAAATAATGTGTGGATATACTTGATTTTGTCAGTTTTGTACTGACTTAGAACTTTTGTAAGACTAGCATCTTGAATTATGCCCTGAAGTCTAGGCCTTTTTCTGTCTTTCTCTCATTTCTTTTTTTCCCCGTACCTCTTCCTTTCCCTCCTTCCCTTCTTCCTTTTTTTGCTATCTATAAATGTTCTTGACAAATAAGATTATTCATTCTATCACTCTCTTCTGAAACCTCAGTTTTTCATTGCTCAGCCAGGTCACCTCTGCTGTGCACAAGATCCAGTCTACCTAGAAGCGAGGGGAGCGTTTGTCTCCATGTGTAACTTGAGGTCATAGAAAAGACTACCTTATCCTACAGTAAAGTATCACTTACTCTAGTTTATCACAGATCATGGAAATGATATATTTTATTAATAAAAAAGTAATCTTAGAGCCAGAAAAGAAAAAGAACTATCATCTTTTTTTGAACAAGTAATAAGTATCACACAGCTCTTTTGTGGTAGAAATTAAATTAAAATCTTAAGTTTTATCACTTCCAATCTGCATTTTAGAAATTACATTATATTTATTTATATGTATTTGGTATATATTATTTAGTATACCAAAGAATTAGCACATTTTTAAAAGTATAAATGTGCATAACAACATGTTTTGTATTTGAAAATGCAGTCTGATGTCCAGTAACTTTGGAAACAGAAGAATTAAATAAAATTATGTCATCTTTTAATGTAGAGTTTTTCAGAGTCTTTGCTATGTATATGTACATTTTGAATCTCCAAGAGTGAGATATGCAGTATGCCAAGCTTTCCAAACTCATAGAGAGGGGCACAAAATCACTCTCACATTTCTTTTCTTTTCTTTGACTGTGTATTATCTTTTTGTAGTTCTCACTTGGGAAAGGCTGCCTGCATTCACTTCATGACATTAATACTGTTTCATAAATTCATTCACACTTCCCAAGAGGACAGGGACCTGGAACAGTTACGGAAAATGGAAGTAAGGAAGAAACTGTACGAATTAACATCCTTCTGGGAGAGATAAGCATAAGGGAAAGTTGGGCAAGCCCAAGCTGAGGTAAGGTGAAGAAAAAGACTTTTAAAGAAACACTTGGCCTATGTAATACAACATCTTGGAACAATTTCTGTGTTATATGCACTTCAGGATTCATCTTCCAACATTATTATAGGCCATGCAGAAACAAGGTACTCCTGTTATAGGACTGCTTTGAGTTTTGTTCAGCCTTTTAGCCCTCATATACCAGTGTCTTTGTAAGTTAAGAAAGAGGCTCCCATAAACAGGAATTTGGATATGGCATCTCTTGGGACAAAACACATCCTAATCTACTCATCCAAAAAATCACACAGCCAATATGCAAGTATCTTCCAATTAGCTTTTATTAATACTAATGAAACAGTGATAGTTATTATTTTATAATCAGTGATTAATGAAATTTGTCACCATAGCTTATTAGATGGTTTTGTTGAAGTGCTTTTTTTTCAGAAATGGAGAACAGGAAGTTAAAACAGTTCCTGTCTGGGGTTGGTACCAGTTGGAGGGGGTCTTATAAAGAAAAGGTATATCAGGGTGAATGTAGTGGAAATATTATGTACTCATATATGGAAATGGAAAAATGAGACCTGTTGAAACTATTCAACAATGGGGGAAAGGGGGGTGGTAAAGGAGAATGATGGAGGGGTGAATTCAACTATGATATATCCTAAGAACTTTTATAAATGCCACAATGTACCACCAGTACTATAATAATATGTTGATAAGAATAAATTTAAAAAATTAAAAATAAAGGGTTTTGTTGTTATTTTGTGCCTTACTCTCTTATTTTCTTCTTGCTATATATATTTTTTAAATTTTATTTTAATATTGACTGTATAATATAATCTCTTAGGTTTATTCATCTGAAAATATTTATTTTAATTTTAAAATGTGTCATATTGTACATTATATGTACATTGTATTGTATTTTTACTACAATGGTGAATTTCTCTGAAAGGTTGAAAAAATGTTTTATATTTTTTTCTGGATGTTTATTTTTGTGCTGGGGATTAAACCCAGGGCATGGCACATTCTAGGTAAGTGCTCTGCCACTGAGCTACATTCCCAACCTTTCTTGTTGATGCTTAAGAATCTGTATTCGACAAAAACTGCTGGGAAAACTGGTTAGCAGTCTGCAAAAAACTGAAACTAGACCCATGTTTATCACCCTATACCAATATTAACACAAAATGGATCAAGGATCTTAATATTATACCCCAAACTCTAAAGTTGGTACAGGAAAGAGTAGGAAATACTTTGGAACTAATAGGTATAGGCAAAGACTTTCTCAGTGGAACCCCAGCAGTTCTCCCAAAATTAATGAACCAATAAAGAAATGGGCAAGTGAACTAAACAGAACTTTCTCAAAAGAAGAAATTCAAATGGCCAAAAAAACACATGAAAAAATGCTCACCATCTCTAGCAATAAAGGAAATGCAAATTAAAACCACACTAAGATTCCACCTCACCCCTGTTAGAATAGCCATCATTAGCAACACCACCAACAACAGGTGTTGGTGAGGATGCGGGGAAAAAGGAACCCTCTTACACTGTTGGTGGGAATGTAAACTAGTACTCCATTCTGGAAAAAAAATATGGAGGCTTCTTAAAAATCTAAACATAGATCTGCCTTATGATCCAGCAATACCACCCTTGGGGATATACCCAAAGGAAAGTGACACAGGTTACTCCAAAGGCACACCCATGTTTATTGCAGCACTATTCACAATAGCCAAGTTATGGAAACAGCCAAGATGCCCCACTACTGACGAATGGATTAAGAAAATGTGGTATTTATACACAATGGAATTTTATGCAGCCATGAAGAAGAATGAAATGTTATCATTTACAAGTAAATGGATGGAACTGGAGAACATTATTCTGAGTGAGGTTAGCCTGGCCCAAAAGACCAAAAATCATATGTTCTCCCTCATATGTGGACATTAGATCAAGGGCAAACACAAGGGGATTGGACTTTGATCACATGATAAAGCAAGAGCACACAAGGGAGGTATGAGGATAGGTAAGACACCCAAAAAACTAGATAGCATTTGTTGCCCTCAATGCAGAGAAACTAATGCAGATACTTTAAAGTGACAGAGGCCAATAGGAGAAGGGAACCAGGTACTAGAGAAAAGGTTAGTTTGAGAAGAATTAATTTAGAAGGTAACACACATGCACAGGAAAGCAATGCAAGTCAACTCCCTGTATAGCCATCCTTATCTCAACTAGCAAAAACCCTTGGTCCTTCCTATTATTGCTTATACTCTCTCTTCAACAAAATTAGAGATAAGGGCAAAATAGTTTCTGCCTGGAAGCGAGGGGGTAGGGGGGAGAGAGTCGGGGTGGGGGGTTAAAGAGGGTGTGTGAGGAAGGGGGGAGAAATGACCCAAACATTGTATGCACATATGAATAAAAGAAAAAAAAAGTCTGTATTCAAGTTAGCTTTAATTCCTTTTCAGCTATCATGTCTTTTTCTTGGAGCTTTTTTCTACTGTCTGGATATTTTAAATTTTCACTACAAAAACTTCTTCTTGGTTCTCAGAGCAAACTTTTAATTTGAGAATTATTGTTTTTTTTTTTTTATTTCTATAAAAATGTTAGTCACCATGTCTTCTAATATAGCTCTTCTTCTATTTGTCTTTCCACTCATGTTCTGGAATTCCAAGTGAAGTTCAGCCAAAGTCTCTCAGTTCTGTTCTCTGTACCTCTCCATTGCTTTCTCTGGGTGAATTCTTCAGTACTTTCTTCTTATTCATTAATTCTCTTTTGGTTTTGTCTTGTTTTTTTAAAGCAAGTTTTCCCTATTTAGACTACGCAGGCCTGAAACTAGCAATGTTCAAGCCTCAGATTTCTGGGTGTTGGGATTATGGGCATGAACCACCACACCCAGCTCTGTTCATTAATTCTTTTCTGGCTTAATTTACTCTACAATTTACCTCAACTGTAACACTGTATCTCATTTCTACTTTAATTTGTTTCAGATTTTTTTGTAGCTGTGTTTTTATGACTATAATTCCTTTCACTTTTCTCTTTGAGCATCACAACCACATTTGTTTATAAGACTTTGCTATACTGCTTTATAAATATAATCTTATCTAGAGTTTATTCTGTTGATTTTGTATTTTATTGACTATTTTAGAATTGGGTTTATCTTATATTTATGAATTTTTGTTGTAGATGTACCTTAGACTCTCTCACTCTCTTTCTCTCTATTCCTCCTCCTGATTTCTTATTTTGGTAATCTTCCCAAATCTAGGGTTTCTGTGGTTGCATCTAACTGATCCTTAAGTTCCAGTTAAGTTCTGAACCTTAAAATGAACACTTATTTCTCTCATCAATGGAAAAGTTAGAATCATTACTTACCTGAGGAAATATAGAGAGTAGATTTGCTTATTTTCCTGTGCATGAGGAATATATCACCTGCTAAGGCAGCAACTTGATGGTAGCCACTAACTAAGAAATATTTGAAGAAATTTTGTTAGCTGCTCTTTTTCATGAGTAAGAGAGCCGCACCCACACCAATCCCTTTGGGCTCAGGTGGAAACTTCCTTTCCTTTCACACACAAAGCCCACCCTTCCTGCACACCCACTCAGACTCAGACCCCTAGTTCCATATATTGTAGCATTTTGTTGCCAACCTCTGGGTCACATAGATGTTTATGTTGTTCTTTAATTTGATTTTAAATATCTTATTAATTATTCCATGTATTTGTGGCAGAAGAGAGTTTGTGGAGAATAAGCTTGTGCTCTCATTGCTAAGGGAAGATTCTAAACTGTGTGTAATTTAGCATGCCTCACACTTAAATGTGGATGGAGTCCTGAGACATGAGACAAAAATAGAATTCAAGGGAAGAAATAATATTTCCTTGATGGAGACAAATACAAGGAACAAATGAAAACTAAATTTATTCCTTGCCATTGTTACCCTCAGATATGCTCATTGTCAAAATCCTTAGATAAGATAAAAAAGTGCTATTAAAATGATACTTAAAAGTAAGAAAACTTCATGAAATGAAAATATTAGTTTTTGGCCATCAGATAAAGTTGTAAAATAAAGTCAAATTTTCCATCAATTATAATACAAAATTAAAACTATAAAAAGAAAAAAAAAAAAGACCAAAGACTTACATAGCTGATCCAGGATCTAAAGAGCTGATATAGAGTTTGCAGTAAAGAAATAATAGCATATTTAATATATTCAATTTAAGGGTATGAAATTCTATACTGAAGGAGAATGTTGTTGTGCTGAGTGTAATGAAAGATAACATATATGTACCCTAAGACGAATTATCATGTTTCAAAACAAGGAAATTCAATAGAATTATAAGTCACTGACAAAGTAATCATTTGTATGGCTTCTATTTTCAAAACAGTAAGAATGAATGCCAAAAATGAATGCCTTCAAAAATCCGAGTAAACATTCTTTTCAACCTAGAATTCCGTAGCCAGCCAAACTATCAATTGAGTTTGAGGACAAAGTAAGGACAAACAAAGCTCACAACTAACAACTAGTCATCCTTTTGTGAGAAGCAGCATAATGGTGATGTGTTCCACAAAAATTCAGCTAGTTAAACCAGGAATGATAAAGATGGCATATCTAGGAAAGAAATGCAATCCTGCCAGGAGTACGTTAAGATAATCTCTTGGAGTAAAATGAAATTACATTATTAGAGAGTGGGTTTCAAATCCAGATAATAGTAAGAGAATGAAAATGTCTGGAAGTGAAGTCCCCAGGGGAATATAAACAATAACAAAGTAGAGAAAAGGAAAGGGAAAAACAAGTTTCTGTATAAAAGGGAATGCAACAACAGTACATTATTTGGCTCTAGTGAGAAATATTTACAAAATTATTATAATGTTAAAAAAGATTACTCTTGACTACTAGAGTGACTTACTATTTCGAATATAACTGGAAGATGAGGTACCCATAGTATATCAGAATAATGGCTAAGAACAACCCAGGATACCTTACCATCTGCTTATCTTTATAAACCCAGAAGTGATTCCTGGAAGAAACAGCAGAACAATGGTTGTAGAGAGGAAGTGTTGGGGCATTAGGTTTCCATAAATGCTATTTTAGTTTTTAGGGTCTATGATGTGTCATGCAGATAACCATTAGAGGTTCATTGCTTTTCTTGTTCTTTTGGAAAATATTATGTGATCCAATTTGCTAGTTATCCCCCATAGCTAATCACACAACATGGAAAATGATGAACAATGATCTTCTCAGTCTCCCCCAAATGTTACATAGCTTTTACTATTTAAGATTCGTAGGAAGTTACTTCATTATACTCAATGGATGCTTTAGGTAATTACATTTAATTTTCTTGTACAATAGGTGAAGAAAGTCTATACTTGGGTTGTATTATTTTCTTGTTGTTTTGATCATCTCTGGAAGTATTTCATTGTATTATATCCATGGACTCTCTCATTTGTATTATACTCATTCTTTTAATTCTCTTCTAAGCATTTTCTTTCCCTAGTTCCTTGAAAGCTTGTCTTCTAGTCTACTTATTACTGTATTCCCAGTGCCAACGCATTGTCTCATATTTAATATATGACCAATAGATCTTGATTTAATTGTTCTAATTAGTTGATGGATATGTATCATAGAAGAATGAACTTGTCTCTACTGACATAACAGAAAATTAAAAAGCCAAGAGTCATAGCTCCAGCCTATCTACTCACCAAGATGTTTGCTCTTGGAAAATTTGCATAAATTCTCCGAAGCTTGTTTTCTTACATATTCAGTGATGATATTCCTATGTTGGTTAGGATAAAGGTATCAGTATCTAGTAGTAACCTATACAGATGAATGGATTGTATACATGATATTATTGATTACTTATCCAGTACCAGGAGCTGAGTGGTAGGGGAATCTGACTACACAGCAGGGCTGGTCTTCCAAATCTAGTAAAATGTTTCAGCTTTCAAAGTTGATGGTCAGAGCTAATATAAATCCCAGCATGGCAGCTTCAATAAAGTGAAGAGGTAGGTGATAAATAAGCTATGCCTGGGTATCTGAAATGAGTTTAAATGATGTCACCATGTATGGAAATTTGTAAGAGGGTTTTCTGCCCCTGGGCCCTGCATGTGCTGAATATACACTGTGGTTGTCACAGTTTATTGACAAGATATCAGAAAAAGGTGAGCTGTAGACAGATCTAATAAAAGCTGGACAGCCCAGTACACAAATAGCTCCCACTGCGGGCCCACAAAATGAATAATATCACTGCATGTATGTGGGCATGTGTGTGTGTGTCATATAAACAAACTTTCCTCAAAATACTTGTTCCAAATCTGTTCATCTACTGACTTTCTTTCCTTACCATCAGGAAATGAGAGTTGAAAATATTTAAATACTAGCAGAGGGATGGGATCTGGGCGGCAAACCAATATTCTCCATTAAAGTCCGAGATTTAAAGATCCATTTATCAAAACCTTTGGTGTGTGCCCAAGTCTTTCTGAATTAATGCATGCATGCATATGAAAATCAATGTTTCCTGCCCATATAAACACTGCAGCTCCGAATCAATCTCTCAAAGCCGAAGAGGGTTAAATATTTAAACAAGCTATGTATTGAAATACATTTTTAATGCCGTGAAGTCATTCTGATGAAAGATTACTCAGGAGCCTTCATTACTGAGTGTAGAGAGTAATGTGGTATTATCAGAACAGATGGCCCAGCTGTCTGTGGGCTCTGGCCCCCCTCAGGGTAGATTCAAATACTACTCCTAGAGTCAGCTGTTGGTAGCCAGTGGCCTGAATGGATGGCTGCCTACATGCCACACATCCCTACATGATGGCCATGCTGGCAGCTGTCTCAGAGAACATTTCCTTAAGGAGTCAAATTCTGCTTTGATTTGATTTGGTTTGATTTCTTTGCAAACACTCCATGTTTCTGCTGCTCGTTTCAAATGCAAGCTGTAGTTTAGAAACCAGAATGGATAAGCTGGCCGTTCTGGTGCTTGGTGTCTGATTAGGAAGCACTGCTGAGTTACTCTAAAAAACCTGCATGGAGCATGATTTAAGGCTACCCTATTTTGTTACTTATTTCTGATGAGTAGAAAGGCATCACAAATGGTGAGTAGAAAGTCCACACCATTTGTGTTTTATCGTTCTCCTTTCCCTGATTATTACCTATGTAGTTTTGGGAAACTTGCATAATATCTCGGCCCTCAGTTTCTTTCAGTTGTGATTTGGATAACCTTTTCTTTAATAGCCTTCTATGACTAGATTTTAAGTTGCATGATCATAGAAGAGAATCATGGAAAGAATATGGGTGATGGTAACAAAACTGGTCTCAGAGTCTGGCAGAGGGATCTAGGCAGGGACAGGGTCTCCAAACATCTTTTTAAATTATTTGTCTTGCTCCATCTTAGTTTTCTAATCTGTAAAATAAGATGAAAATGTCTGGTCTATCTACCTCCATTAAACATCTTGAGGAATCTGTTAATCTATCAAAAAAAATCTGTAAAGATATATAACATTTTCAGTTGTGAGAAAATGGGGGAGATTTTGGCAGTGAGGAGAGAAGGGGTCAGAAACATGGTTTGGTAAATTTCTGAGTATGTAGGAAGATAAACTCCTTGCATGGTCCAATCTAAATCTGATTAGCAACGTGACTCTTCATTCTTGTCTCCAAGCAATGTTGTGGATTTCACTGTCATGAAAAACCAACTGTCCGAGATCAAATTTTTTGAGTACCATCAGGTCAAAGCTAGAAGTCACATGAAGTATGCTGAAACCATAAATGATGGGTGCACATTGTGCTCCTGCATTGGGTGATAAACAAAATTTAAAGGTGAATGTGATGGTTGGCCAACAACACATTCCTGAATTAAATATCAACCCAATTAGATAGTTTGGGAGATTTTTTGATGTTGTTCTAAGTTGCTGCTGCTGTTTGGTGGTAGGTATTCAATAGGTAATAACACTCTTCTCCTGAGAGGGCAAATAAAATGCATATACTAACAAGTAGCCACAATTTTTGGTGAAAAAGCCTGAAAATAAAAAGTTGGAGAGGATTTAAAAGGAACACTTGGCAGCTTTCACATACAGCCTCTTTGTTACAACCCCACTAATTCAACAAGGATCAAATCATCAACTGTAAGAGGAACTGGAGCCAGACCTTTTAAGTCACAGACTGATAGCTGCCATTTTCATTAGGTAAAGCCTGTCATTCTCTGTGCTTGCTTATTAGCTGTGGAAGCTGATGGCTATATATCTACAGCAGGGGCAGGCAGGTGCCAAGCCCTGCAGCCCTGCACTAGTTTGGCATGTTCAGGTCCTCAGTTTCATTATTTCTTTTTTCCTACAGACTAACGAGTTCCTACATTCTGTTTATTAATTTCCCTTCTACCCATGAGACACTATAGCTGTACCAGTGACATCCAACATTATGTTCCTACTGGCAATGTCACCAATTCATCCTCTTCCCTTGTGAATAACATTGTTGAACCAATTGCTCCCTGGTCAAAACATGTAGTTCTTCTAAAACATTGTAACAGCCAAGGACCATGCATGAATTTGATCATTGAAGGTCAAGCCATAATGCCAGCATTCCTCTTGATTATTCCTTACTGTTTCCTGCTTGTTTTGCTTTGTTTTTTTCACCTAGAATATTTTTATGCTACTCCCTTGAGATGTCTGAAATTTTCCCACCCTCTCTAATCATGAGTAAGCGTCATGGCGTCCATGCAACATCCTCAGCCAATTAGCCTAGAGAGTTATTTTGTTCATTTAGACTGTGTTTGTACCTCATGCTCTTTGTAACACTCCTTTGCCACATAATGTAGTACACACAGTTAACAAGGTGTTAGACGCACTAATGAATTATATCTGTGCTTCTTATCTTCTACCATCTAACTAAACCTGTATGACTTTGAGAGAATGGTTAATGTCTCTCATTTATGGTGATAACAATTTCTCCTCCACAAATTGTTGTGAGGGTAAAATAATAATGTATGTGAAATTCTTTTGTAAATTATAAGTGCTATGTAAACCTAAGGTATTGTTTTTATTATGGCTACTTCCAATTGTGTTAGCTCTCAATCATTTGTCTTAGTGTGTAAAGATCAAGATAGTTTTTGTTGGTTTTAGCAGACTTATTTGCACATAAAGATTGAATTGATTAATTCATTTTTGCTTTCAGATTTATGTTCCAAGTTCTAATAATATTTCAAAATCTTAGCAGCTCTTGACTAAAGTTTTGTGTTGCCTTTCTCCTTAGTCCTTGCAAGTTCAAATGGAGTTTGTTCCCACAGATATGAGATTGTGGTCACTCAAACCTGGGAGCTGAAGGAAGACGGAATGAGGGGCTGTTTTCTCCATATAATCTCATTATATTTTCCTCATAACTTTCTAGTTAACAAAGACACCTTGGCCAGCTGTTCTTACCAAGTTTTTATTAGGTTTAACTGATTTTAGAGTTTACAGGTCTCAATTTATTGTTAGAACATTTAGCAAAACTGTCTTCAGGCACAAACAGGAAAATAGAATAATATGTGAGTAGTAAAATATGAATGCACTTTTATTTTTATTTTTCTAAAGTATACTGAAATGAATTCTTGTATATAATCTTTTGAACATGCCCCAAAATCAAAACATATGAAGTAACTTTATTCACAGAATGTTCAAGGCATCTATCTGGCTCCAGATAATACTATCTACATTTTTTTTCTCTTTGCAAGAAAAATGACTATAAATGTAACTTATTTTTTAAAAAAAATCATAAAAATGTTTCACATAGAATTTGTCCAAATTACCATACCTTGGGACAGGGGGTGATATTAATAACTAGGTATCTGCATGAGGAAAAGAACTAACAGAAAGAGGCTCTTTGGCACCAAGATATGCAAGACAAAGCCATCACATTTGAAGGCAAAATAAAATATTAGGATTGTCCTCAAGACAGAAGCTAGAGGAAGAAGGAAGATGAAGCAAGAGGAAGAAGAAAGATGTCAGAAGAAGATATCACCCATTATATAATCTTGGAAATCTTGATAATTTTAAGAACAAAAGACAAAAAATTCCAATTGTACTTACATAAAAGGTTTTCTTCTTAGACTAATTTAGAGGGTCCTTATAGGCTTATTTAGACTTAGATTTCTATGAAAATTTCTGTATTGTTTATGTAGAAATGAGCATGTAAGTAACACACTGGTTTTTGAGGCTCTCAGTGCTCTGTACTTTCTGACTCTGACTCTTCTAAATACTTTTTTACTTAGACAGCAATGTTCATGTATTTATTACCAATGTCTCTGTGCTATGAAGAGAATTGGTGAGTCAGTATTCCTTAATTGGATGCCCAGTTATGATTGCTTCTAGATTTTCTTTGAAACTGCTCTGACTCATTCTATAAGTCATGATAGATATGTTTACTCAGTGGTAACTTCAGTAAGACAGCCACTTGACCCCAGGGGTGTAAAATGTGATAGAACAACTGTATTTCAAAGCTTATGAAAATATTGGAATAGGATATGATTGCATAGTTGAGGGTGAGAGAGTGGCACAGGTCCAGGACTTAATGAACAAGTGAAGGTTATTCTTGAATAAGTCATGGGATTAAAGATGACTTCTAGATTTGTGGGACATGGGGAAGCAAGCTGGATGATCAGGACTGGAACTAATCCTTCTTTCAGGAATTTGGGGAAATTTGGACCACTCGCTAAGTCCAAAATAATTGCTGACAAAATAGTAGATGGCTAGAGGTGCCAGCTCCAAATCAGACTTCAGGACTCTTGACTGTTATCTTAGGCTGAGGAGATGCACGGTTGTCTGATGTTTAACAACCCAAACGTTAGGTTCCCAGGATTTTTTCCCTTGGAGTTCAGGAGATCTTATTGGTAAGCATTCATTTCTTCACAATTGACAATGCAGCATCAGAGAAGAAAAGAGGAGATCTTGAGGAAGATAAGTTAATGGGGGGATATAGCATCTTAAAATCATTGAGATAAGGGAAAGTATGGGGGAATAGTATAACAATCCAGGAATGAGTGGAAGAATACAGAAAGGAAGGCATATATTAGGAAGGGAAAAAAGTAGGAAGAATGTAGAAAGCCCAGAAATGGTAAAGGTCTCTAGTGTCCTTGGAGAGATTATAGCTACTGGTAGTTTAACTGTAGGTTATCTCCTTACAAATAACTTTTGCATTCAAAATTACAATAAAATAAGAATCTAAGAATTTTAGTCAGTGCTTGCTGAGGTTTTTGATGGCTCCCTCATCAGCTTTCGAAGCTTATATTAGAATCTAACCTTGTATTACTTTATGTTTCACATATATTAGTCAGATACCTTTTGCTGAATTTAGAACTATCTGAGGTCAAAGGAAATAGACCAATGCTAACCATACAGAGTGCTTCATAAATCAGGCAGGAAGTTGGCTTTTTGCTTGAAGATCCATTCATCCTCCTGGAGAATTAGTGAATGATTCTAGCAGCGTTTTAAAGAGACTGGTTTATATCAACCAACTTTGGGGATGACACACAACTTTCTCTGGAACTAAGGCAACCACACATAATGGAACAGAAACTCTATGCACACACGACTTAAAACTGTCTAACCTGTTACATAAGAATAGCTTCAACGGGGACCAGCCTCAGCACTTAATGTGCTTCTTTCACAGCCATCAAAACTGAGTTTATGTCTCTACAGATATATTTTTTGCCACTGTTGCTTAGTTTTTAGGTTTTGTTAAAAAATCTCTCATTTTGAGAAGTTTATCATACAATCAAGCAATGACCTGCATTCTCTACAAAAAAAGAAGTCAGTAGAGTAAAAATTTTCCTTCCTGATCTTGAAATTCCAGTGCATTTCCTTTTAAACAAATTTCTTCTAGGAAAAGGAACATAACTTTCAGTATTAATATATGACTGTGAGTCTGTCTGTCACAGATTTCCACCAATTTAAAGAGAATCAACACATGTATGTAAATGGAAAATTGAGATCTGTTAAAACTAGTCCAGGAATGGGGGAGGGAGGACAAAGGAGAATGATGGAGGTGGTGAATTCAGCTATGAAATATTGTAAGAACTTTTATAAATATCACAATGTACCCCAGTACAACAATAATAAAAATAAAATAGAATAAATCAGATGTCAAGAATGGAAGGACAAGTTGATTAAAAGTGCTGTTGTCATGAACTTGGTGGAATTTAAGAGCCCTGCCAGTCTTCAGTTTTCTCAACAGCAAGATGCTGCACACTAGGCCAGTGCTCTATAGACCTAAAACAAATGCAGTAATATTATTGGACATGGGTCACACGCTAAGGGGAGAATGCCCATGGGAGGAATAAGGAAAGGGAAGGAAACCTAAAACTTGAATGTGGTTGATGTATCCTCTGTAGGGGAGTGAATATAGTAATCTTAAACTGGCACAGGCCACTGTGGGAAGGGGACTAGGAAGTGGTGAAGAGGTCTGGTAGAGATGAGCCAGTGTGGGTAGCAATACACAAGTACATGGAAGCAACGCTAGGAATCTCTCTGTATAGCTTCTTTATCCCAAACTAGCAAAAATGTTATGTCTTTCTTGTTATCTCTTATGTTTTCTCTTCAACCAAGTCAGAGAACAAGAGGGTGGAACAGGTTCTGCCCAGAAGTATTAGGGGGCGGGGAGGTGGTCCAAACAATGTATACACGGGTGAGTAAATGTAAAAATAATAAAATTTAAAAAAATTTTTAAAAGATGCTGCACAATATGAACTTACCAACACCAAAATCATAGGACACAGTGCCAAGTTTGTTTTTAAATGTTCGTTTATACATACTGGATACTTTACCTATATATCCTTTGTCTTTTAGGTGTTGTTAAATATGGCATTTTTGTGATTGATTTGCATTCATCTTCTCATTTAGTTCATGTTTTTTCAGAAAACACCCAGCATCTGAGTTTGATGGTCATGGTGGTAAGGTGGAGGTGAGAAAGATGTAGAAAAAAATCAAAGGTCACCAAATATTTGTCAGTGAAGCAGAATCTATGTATTTTCTTATCTGAAAAAGAAACATACTGAAAATAGAGATAATTTGATATTTTTTCCTCTCCTATTTGTATCCTTCTTGTTTTTTAACTCTTAGCTTATTGTTGGGGCTAAGCATTAGAATACTATGTTGAATAAGAATGGAGATAATGGGCACCCTTGTCTTGCTCCTGATGTTACAGGAAAAGTTGTAGATTCCCTGTTTAATATGATGTGGTTTATAGGTTGTCATATGTTGAGATACACTCCTTGTATTCTTAGTTTCTTCATGACCTTTATTAGAAAGGGATGTTGAATTTTGTCACAGAGTTTTTCTGCATCTTTTTTAGATGATTATGTAATTTCTGTAATATAAAGATTTTGGTCCTTTATTTTAAGTGCTGATTGCATTTATTGATTTGCATATGTTGAACTGTCCTTGCATCCCTGGAATGGAAACCAACTTGATTATGGTATTATGATTAAGGATTTTTTGTGCTTTCATATGAATTTTAAGATAATTTTCCTATTTCTATGAAAAATGTCATTGGGATTTTGAGGGGGATTGCAATGAATCTGTGTATTGCTATTGGCAGTGTAGCTCTTTTCAAGTTATTAATTCTGCTGATTAGTGAACAAGGGAGATCTTTCCATCTTCTGGTGACTTCTCCAATTTCTTCTAAATTTTATAATTTGAATTTTAGAGGCATTTCCTTAATTATGTTTATTCATATGTTTTTAATTTTTTGAGATGATAATAAGTAAGGGTTTCCTGATTTCTTTCTCAGCCTGTTTGTTATTGGTGTAGAGAAAAGTTACTCATTTTTGAACGTTGATTTTGTGTCTTGCTGTTTTGTCAAAAGTGTTTATCAGTCCTAAGAGTTTTTTGGTGGAGCCTTTAAGGTATATGAAAATATCATAGTCAAGGCCCTTTGTACAATTAATCCATACTGATGAAATAATAATAAAACATTGAAGATTACCTAAAATATCTTTAATTCAAAAATGTTCTTTCTTTTTCTTTTTTTGGTAGGAGGAGAATTGAACTCATGTCTTTGTGGTTACAAAGTAGGCACTCTACTGCTTCAGCCATACCTCTCATCCATTTTGCTCTGCTTACTTTGGAGATGGGAGTCTCATGAACTGTTTGTCCAAGGCTGGCCACAAACTGTGACCTTCCCAATCTCAGCTTCCCAAATATCTAGGATTATAGTCATGAGGCACTGGCACCCAACTCAAGATTTCCTGAAGCTATAAAAAACATCCTTTAAGATAGTTCAGATAGAAAGCTTTCCATGTACAGTTAAAATGGCTATATTTTCAACCTGTTATTTACTTACAGCTCTTCATTTTGTTATATGATTTTATACTTTTGTGATATACTAGAAAACTGGTCTTAATTCAGGAGGTCTGGACTTGAGCCCTAGGTCTGTTTTTTAGTATCAAGTTCAATGAGGGCTGGTGATTCAACAGATGTAGATCTCATATTCCCCAGGTGTATTAGAAGGTCCTCTGCTGTCAGGTTGTGGTTAAAACCAAATGATGTTAAACCTATCTGGGTTCTTTATATTTAGTAGCAATTATGTAATCATCCATGGAAGCCAACAGAAATCTCAGTGGGGAAAATGAGTAAGTGGGATCCATTCTGTTTTCAGATGAGAAATGCAAATGTGAGGGAAGTTAAATCTCACACAACTAGCATGGTGACGTAGAAGGGCAATGCCTATAGAAATGGAGATGGCAAAATGAGGGGATAAACAGATGCCTCTAATCTCAGCCTTCACCTTGGACTCAGCCTCAGATATTTTAAGGAAGGGAGAAAAGAATACCTTGAATATTGATTACCTACTATGTGCCAAGACTTGTTCTGGGAACGTTCAAACATTTAATTCTCCCAAGAGCCGTCAAGGTGGGTATTAGTGTCACCCAATTATAGATGGAGAAACTGAAGCTTAGAGAGTTTAAGTCTTTCATCCAAGGTCATGCAGCTGATAATATTAGGCAGAGTCTGGATTCTGCTTCTCTGCCACTATTTCTACTATCAGTTTACTTTCACCACTGCCATCAAACTGTCAACAAAGATAGCAATAGCAACAGTTGTCTGAGCCCTGTAGCAAAACTTTCATGTCACTTTACTATATAAGACAGGACCCTAGGTGCTATGCTGAGAAGTGGATAGCAATAGTCTCAGACAGAGGATGAGGAGACAGTGCTGAGGGCTTGGTTACACAAGTGTGGGCTAGAAGGTACAGGAAATCCATAGGTAGAGGCCACTTTACAGGGAAGTCAGCTATGCAGGTAGATATCAAAAGCCCAAACAGTCAGGGTCTAGAGACTTAATCATCATAGAGGTAGGGACAATGGTTTTATTGAGCAAGAGACATGAAGGCAAGCAAAAATCCTAGGGTAGGCACGCTTTTGTTGCCTGCTGAGTGTGAGAAGCTCTGGATACTAGGTGTTAAACAAGATTGCAAGAATCTCAGACACCTCAGGGGCAGGAAACCATGTCCCTTATGGAGTTTAGAACAGAGATGCATACATTGTTTTACTGTGGGCAATTGTTCAAAGGGACAAAGTTTTATACTGGATAATGTGTCTGAGATTTGGGCTTAAGATATGAATAGATGCACCTTTCATGTGGCAGATACTTCATATTTATGGCCACAGAAATCTCTAGAAGCAGTGGAGTTTTAGGGCCTGTAGGCCATTATTTTATTCCTCTTCCTTCTACCCTGACCTGGTATGAAGGACTACCCTCTTACCACACACCTGTTGCCAATGTCTGCCAAAACCTACTCTTATGTTCTCATTATGAGAACAGGGTAAAGGATACCTCCTCCCTAGGGCAATTGACTTTACTTAAGTGGGATTCATTTGAAGTTCAGTTAGGGAAGACACTGTGAGCAAGGACAAAGATGGGACAGAGCTCCATGAATCCCCTAATTCCCAGAGAGCTAGTGATCAGGTGGCTATTTCACTTATACATAAGGTCTGCTGCATGCAGCTCGGATTTGTGTGTGTGTGTGTGTGTGTGTGTCCTAGAATCATTTTCTCAGAGTGACATTGACATATGTCCCCATAAATAAATTAGCAACCCCATCTCAGCTGACACGTTTGGCAGAAACAAGAAGCTCATGTGCCAGTGTGTTGGTTAACTCCCATGCCCATTCCACTGGGAAAGATCAAGTGAAGTACATTGATGTGTGTTCATACCACATGCATGAGGATGTGGAAAGATTCTCTTTCCTTTTAATGGGTTTCACAGGAACATATTTTGAGTTTTAGAGAAGATTTCAGTGAAAGGTTGTTAAATTAACAGAGAAGTGAATATAAAGACCAGGGGATAGGTGAGGCATAAAAATATATTTTTAATTTACAAAAATAAAAATATGAACTCATACTGCTCATTCCCCAAATCCTCACTATGTGGGGAATTTTATTCTTTATACAGATGCAGCATCTTTAATCTGAAAATGTGAAATCAAAAATGGTCCAGAATCTGAAACTTTTTCAGTGCTGACATTACAGCACAAGTGGAAATTTTCACATCTGACCTTATGTTCCAGGTCACAATCAAAATGTATACACACTAAAAATATTATCTAAAATTACCTTCTCTCTAGGTGTATAAAGTGTATAGGAAACAAAAATGAATTTCATGTTTAGACTTGTGTTTGTCCCAAGATATCTCATTATATATATGCAAATATTTCAAAATCTGAATCACTTCAGGTTGAATACATTTTTTTTGCATAAGAAACATTTTTTTTCTTTTATTATTCATATGTGCATACAAGGCTTGGGTCATTTCTCCCCCCTGCCCCCACCCCCTCCCTTACCACCCACTCCGTCCCCTCCCTCTCCCCCCTACCCCCTCAATACCCAGCAGAAACTGTTTTGCCCTTATTTCTATTTGCAATAATAGGAAGGAACAAGGGTTTTTGCTGGTTGAGATAAGGATACATTTTTGATAAGAGATATTCAACCTGTATTGTAAAGTTACATCTAATAAATCTCTACATAGAAGTAAGACAGGAAAATAAAATAAACACCTTCTATTTCCTTCCAACTTGCTCCCTAGAAAGTGTAGGGATTTTTCAAAAATTCCTATTTGCCTTCCAGATAGTTCAACTTACAAAGTTTGGTGAATTTCATATGTGCTGGTTCCTATGACAGGCATCCTGTGGGATAAGAAAAAAAATGAACAAAATCTCTGTCACAAGTAGTGAACTGAGAGAAGCAAGTCAAGTAATAAACAGAACATGCTTATTCAATAAATATGGGCTGAACACTTGAATATGACAGGCTCATCCTAGAATCAGCCTAACTCATGGTTATCATGAAAACAGCATTCCTCACCTAAGTAAAAGAGTTCTCATCACAGCTGCCAGCTCAGTTTATTCAGTAGAGGTAAATGTAACAATGAACAATGCTTGTCTATATCTGTTTACTAATTTATTCTTTTATTTACTCTTTACTTATGATGCAAATTACTGGACATATATTAATAAGCAAGACCAAGGAAGCCACTGTAGTCATGAAGGTTGTTAATTAGTAACCTTTAAGTTCAAGCTCAGATTTTATGAAAATAAAATTTCATTGAGAGTGACTACACTAATCCAGTATAATGAGATTGGTATTTTTTTCTAGATTTGAGTTAGTGTAGCATCAAGATTTACCTGGAGTAGGAATTAGAACAGCCTTAAATAACTTAGCTAACTTTATGTCTTTGAGCCTGCATTATTATGTACTAAATGAATATTAGATATTCAAGAACTGCACTGTGAAATGTGAAAACTGCTAGCTTTGTATGCTATTTAAATTATAGTAAATAAATGTTAAAAAAAGTTTAAAAATTCAGTTTTCCAGTCTCATTGGCCACATTTCAAGTGTGTGTGGCCACATGTGAGTAATGATGTCATGCTGGACACTGCAGAACATTGCATTTTATCACTACAGGAAGTTCTCCAGGATTCAACGCAGCTCTAAAGGATAACTTCCTGTGTTAGTATCTGTGATGTTTGTCATTTGGATGTTTCACTACAGAATTCAAGATGTAGCCACTTGTTTTGAAATTTCATATCACTTTCTCTGTACTTAACATGTATGGCATTACATGCAAAGCCATATAGATGTTTATGTTTTCTTGTTCGTATCTTTCATCCCCTCCTAGACTAGAAACACTTGAAGGTGTGGATCATACATACTTCTCTGTATGCCAAATGCTTAGTTCAGTGCTCTGTAGGTGGAAGGAGCTCACTAAATGTTTGTGTTGTTGGTGAGGAGGACAATTTCTGGTTTTCAACTATACCCTAACAGACTGTGAGCTGTGTCTCTGAGTAGCAGAGGGGAGTTAGTCTATAGAGAAACCCGGAGGGACAGATCACGAGTTTGGACTTCGCCACATTGAGTTTGATCCCAAAGGCTATTTCTGCACATCAAGCCATCTGGATGTAGTGTGGGTGCCAGGCATCACGCCTGTGCAGTGATGTATCTCATCTCTTGGTATTTAAATGCTGTCTTGGCATGGGACACTCATGTCCACAGTCAGCCACAGGCATAGGAAAAAGTTCTGACTCCAAGTCCTCGTAGGCTGCAAACTTGATTTCCTCAGTTGAACTCAGTTATCTCCTGGACCCAGCTGCTTATCTGCTTTCATAGTTGTAGGAATTCACATTCTTGGTCTCTTAAAAATATGACCATAAGACCCATACAATAATGAGAAGGGAGTAAAATTTTAGGGTATGGGCCATGTCCAAATTCAGTCCCCAAGAAACTGAAAAATGACGTCTTCTCTGGAAGATCATGTCTGCTCTGGAGGATGAATTATTTTAAGTAAAGTAGCCTTCAGCATTACTCAGTCACTTCAAGATCCATATGCCAAAAGGAGCAATATTGCAGCCACTTAGTGTTTCATCTGATAAGATTGTCTTCTTGTCATTGCTTCCTCCCTTGCTCTGGTCCATTTTCTAAGCTCTCTTGTCTGTTTGCATTTGTGTCAAAAGAATATGTACTTTTTTGCCCATACTGCTGGCTTTGAAAATTTGAAAGATAAAATCTGAAGCAATAGGTTAAGACTTATCACATTTTTGACAATTTATTCCATCAACAAAATTCAGTAAGGTAATTCTTTATTAATTATTTGCAAATAAAGACTCTGAAGACCCAAGAACTTAAGCAATTGTTGGAGACTATGGTTGATTCAGGGTGAGAGAACAATGTGGGACTTAAAACAACAGCAGAAAAGAAAGTATGTGGTGATGTTGCAGAGAGCCTGGAAAAGATATCTGCTTGTATCATGTCCTTTTTGCCTGCTAACTAATTATCGTGACTATTAAGTGCTTAGAATGTATATGAACAAATATCTAAATATAGGAGGTATTAAAATGCATTTACTGCATTCAGGATAAGTTTTATAATTTCAACTTGTATTGGTATTTGAAAAAATAGATAAAAGTTCAGTGTAATGTGTATGAAGTGGTAAATTAACATACAGATGATAAGTGATAACTAAACTCAGAGAAATAAGAATCCTTCATGAAAGTGATATCACAGAAGCATTATTATTGGTTTTGTAGGAATTGAATGGAAAGTAGAGATTAGTTTGTCATTCTAAGAGAAGGTAAAAATAAGAAAAACTACATAAATATTGGAAAGTCCCGTATTGGCCTAAGGGACACAGATTAGACATTAGAGAACATGCTAAAATGAACTGGAAAAGGTAGTATAAACTCAGATTCTTAAGGTATTGAAGATCCTGGTAGGAAATTCTGACTTAATCTTATACAGTTAAGAGACACTCTTCAAAGAATATCTAAATTCCACCCTGCTTTTCTGACCTTATAGTGTGTTATTTGCATTCCCATCTTTGATTGGTTTTTGAGGTTGTTGGGGTTTTTTTCTCTTTTTTTGTGGTACTGGAGTTTGAATGCAGGGCCTCATGCTTGCTAGGAAAGCACTCTAATACTTGAGCCATGTCCCTGAACTTGTCTTTGATTTTTAATGTTATTCACTATCTTTCTCATAGCAGTTGTTACCCAAGAGTCAGTACTCAATCCAAACTCCACTTCTTTCTTGGAAGCTTCCACAATTTATCAAGCAATTACACATAAATCCCATAATCTTCCACTTACATGTTTGATTAGGTGTGTTTCTGTAATGTTCTGTTATGCCTGTGTAAATCACGTAAGTTTGTACATTATAAACACTATTCAAATATAGACTTCTTAAGGTCAAATAACACACTTTGCATCTCCATTCTTTTAAAGTACAGATCAGAGCTCATTGTTGGGAGAATAACATTGACTTACATTGAAGAAAATCAGTTAATAAGGAAAAGGTATTGTTTTAATACTGGCAAACTTACTGAAATACAGCTTTCATAACTAAAAAATACAGACTCTTAAAATCACTGTATAGTTTCTATCATTCACTTTCTGCTTTAGGACTGGCAAAGAAAACAGAATGCATGATGGAATACAACATACTTTATCTCTAAAATTACTTTTAAAGCAAAGCTGGAAATATTCTGAGCCATTTTAAAACCATTCTCTTAAGACTTAGACTTTAGTTTTATGAATTCAAAGTTTGTAGAATAATTCACAACTTTGGCAAAAAGTGCCTAGAATTTTGAAAACTTGATTATTTGTTCAACATGTATTGAGATTCTACTAGGTGAGGGTGCTGGGTAGCAGCCATGGGAAGTGTGAAGTTGTATACAAAGACTTCAGAAAGTCATGGAAACCTGAACAAGCTCTGCTTTTGTTCCAGCAGTCCTCTGTACTTCATTCTATTGCTGTCTGTGAAATTTCCTTCCTCTCCCAGCTTACAGCTCTTCAATGAGGACAGCATCTTTTTCCATCTTGCCTGGTGCCTGATCTATAAGAAGTGTAACCAATAAAATCTGTTAACCACTATTGGCACGTGCCAGATGTATTACATCAAATCATTTCTAACAATAGACAAAAAATTTAAATTTCATGCCAAAGATGAATTTTTGGTCCTTCAAGATAAATTAGTTGTCCAAGAGTTTCATTCATTTAAAATAATGATGGAAAGACCCAGGAACTGAAGACCTAAGTATTTATGCAGGAACTTTTCTGTGGAGTACAGACAACTACATTTAACCAAGTTAGGAGCTTCTCAAAATACTGCTATTTGGAAGTGAGAGTCTGGATGTTTTTTAATTAATAAGGAAATGTCCTTTGGAGTATCATTTTATGAGAAGAGGCTATCTGTTTTTCACCTGGTTGATCCTGCATAACTTCTCAAAGCACCAAGCATAGACATGTGTCTCAGAGTCCTTTTTTTATTCTGAAAAATCAAGCCTCATGGGTTCTTAAGGTTCAAATCCAGCTAGAGATGTTGGAATGCAGTGACAATCGAATTCAAAGTTTTCTCTGCAGACTTCATCTTTAACAAGCTTCTTCCCCAGCTCATCCAACTGCAGAGTGAAGGTTTTATTATCCCTCCAACAGTTGGTTCCATTCTCTGACATTTTTCTTGTTGCCTGTGATTTTAGAAGGCATCCACTTTTCACAAGTGAAAACTGATTTTGTCCAAACAGATGCTTGTTTCTATATTTTGCATTCTGTAAAAAATATGGGTATGATTTGGTTGGGGAGGGGGCTAGAGAGAGATAGGAAGTGAAAATCATACAGACGCTGGTGGAGGCACAGCTTGAGCTAAAATTAGAAGCCAACTGAGAGCCGTAAGCAGGAGGAAGGGGGTCTCCAAAGAAAATTTGTTGTATAATAAAATACTCATTGAAAATATTCTGACAAGAGGCCCTAACACAATTCTCACATATCTTAGACTAGATGACAAAATGGTTTCTGTACTAAATTCCTGTGAGAATTTGTGGTAAACTGGATTTAGACAAGTTATTTTAAATCAGTCAAGCAATCAAATCCTTCAGTCTAATCCCTCAATCAGCAATCATCTCCTGAGCACCAATTTTTGTCCTGATAACTGTTAAGCTTGAAGAGGAGTCAGAAGAAAAACAAATAAACAAATAATCAAATAAGCAAAAATAGCTCAGTGGATGTCCAGAAAGAGATGGTTGCACAGACGAGAAACAGGGATAATAAACATGCAGAAGGAGTGGACCAGATGAAGCAGGACAGGTAGGTCTCAGGGATTTGTTTTGCGGGGTCCTGTTGCTAACTAACCTGTTGCTCTATGGCTTCATGCACTGCACCCCTATTCTTTTTCTGTGGATTTCTCACCTTTGCACAGCATAGTCCATCTAACTGCTATAAAATAATAAAAAATACCATAAGCTAGTAGCTTATAAACCAAAGAAACTTATTTCTCACACTTTTGGAGGCTGGGAAGTCCAAGATCAAGGTGTTGGCAGATGGGCAGTTTCCTGGCTTAAGACAGGCCCACACACGGTAGAAGAAGACAAAGGGAAATAAGGGGCAGCATTTATAAAAGCACTAATTTCCTTCTGATTCAACTCTCAAAGGCCCTATCTCCTAATATCATCACATAGATGATTAGATTTCAAGATAGGAATTTAGAGGGACCCAAATATTCAGACCATGCAGTTGGAGAGAAGAAGCTCTGATTCCTGGTGTTTCACATGACTTCATGGATCGTAAGATGGTGCCCTTCTCTACAAGCTACTTTGAACATGTGGGATGGCTCTAAGTGTCTAGAAACATACTTCAAGTCATTCAGCCGCCTCTGTCCAGCTTGCTGGGCAAGGCTGTGGGAACTGTTTGTACTTCATCCTCGGTACCCTGAATAATGAAAGTTAGATTTCACATTCTTAACTCCAGTGGCTTGTGCAATTTTTAGGGTCAGAAAATCATCTTGCAGACCACTAAGCCAAACAGTGCAGATTATCCTTGTGATGCATTAAAAGAATCACCCAGACAGAATCTAGTTCTTTTACCACCCTGCTCCTCCACAGGCAGGGATTCCAGTCTCCTAAACAGACCCATGTTACTTAGAGGAACTAGCTCTCCTGTTCCCTTCATTCCCACACACACAGAAGGCACTCCAAGTGGAGTAGGTGCACATCAACACCAGCCAGGTGCAATTGGAATGGCTCCCTTCTATTCTGATTTGGCCCTGATGATAACTGCTCCCATTTATACAATCAAGGCTAACTGCTGAGTGACTTTGCATTCCTCTACATCAAAGGTAATTTTTACTTTTATAGTTCAATTAGCAAACACTACATTTCTATTTGCCTTGCTAGAATGGTACTATCAATTTTAATAATAATGTACTTATTTCAAAGCTGTCAAGGACAAGATGCTATTATATCATAGGCCTTTTTCCCTCCTTGGTGTTTTCCCCCCTTTTCATTATGAAGATGGGGAATATTCAAATTATAAAAAGAGAATGGTTCAAATTAAGAATGTTAGACTTATAAAAGACCTTTGAACCATATAAAACTAACTTCTCAATTTAGAAGTGAAAAATTTAAGGCCCAAGACCAATGATTTACCCCAAATGATACTAGTCTATAAAGAGGCCATTGTCTAATCGATGTTTTTAGACTCCTCGTTCAGTACTTATTTTTCCTTTTCTCTTTAGGCTCTGGATTTGGAAAAGAGAAGAAAAGAAGTACAGACTAAAGAAAGAATTCAATCTACAGATAATGGAGTATCTCTTTAGTGCAAGGCATTTGATACAATTTAATGTCTTTTTGGTTTGTTAGTACTGGCTTTTAACTCAGGGCCTCAGGCTTGCTAGACAAACACTCTACCATGTGAGCCTCACTCTCAAGCCCTTTAGTTTGTTTTTTAAATAGGGATTATGCTTTGGCCCAGATCCAGCCTTGGACAACAAGTCTCCTACCTCTGCCTCCTGAGTAGCTGGGATTAAACACATGATGTGCCACTCCTGGCCCTAATTTAGTATCTTAAACTGGATACCTAGGCCCTAGTGTTTCCCCAACAATGACCTCTCTATGGCCTGGTTCTCCCTGATGTTCTTTTCCCTCCCTTATAAAAACAAAAGGCCTGTACTAGAGTACTCCAGAATCCCTGCCTGTACTATCATTCTAGCTGTGCTTTACTTTAGGGTTGTGACATCCTTTACATACTTCTGCCTTCCTGCTGTTATGAGTGATGGGTGGGTCCCATTTACAGCAGTTTCTTGCATTTAAAAACAGTGAGGAACTTTCCATGTTTTCTTTTTCTTCATTCATGAAATTGCTAGATAGACAGGTGAGAGGAAGAACACATATCATGCCATCCCAGACACTAAACACAGTGTCATGTGGGTGGTCAGAGCTGGACATGGCGCAGGGATGGCAGAACTCTTAACTTCCTGCTGGCTGCCACTGGCTGCCAGTGCTCCAGGGCTCCACCAGCCGGATTCCCATGTTGTCACTGCTTTCTCTTCTCCAGCTTTATTAAGCATGTTAAGTAAGATGCTTTGCCATGTTCTTACGGAGTGTGGAGCCTTGATTATTCACATTGCCATCACCCCCCTCCCATCCTGCTTGGTGCTGCCCCTCCCAGCTTTGATTTATTACCCACTATATTGTTCCAAGCACAGACTTTTTATCACTGTCACATATGTGGGCCTGGTGATGAGATGTACTTGGTAGTGGCTGGAGGGGCAGCAAAGAGCAGTAGAAACCAAGCAAGGAGGAAGTTTGCAACTGATTTCATTTTTTTCTAAAACTCATCTCTGCTTACATTGTGGAAGATCCCAAACATAATTACCTCTGTTCATAAGTTATGTAATTTAGTGGACTATTTGAAGAGAGACATTTAGACTTCATAGGTATGTTTAGCTAGGAGCCCTGAAATAAGTTAATAACAGTAAAAGCAGTCAATTATTGAACATGCATGAAGCTCCATACATCATGATAGCATGTCTCACATGGGCGATCACATGTGCTTTTATCATAAAACAACACACAGCTAAAAAGAAAACAAAATGAAAGCACCTTGTAGCATAGACCCTGTTTTAGTTCTTTCTTTTCATGGGACTAAACTAAATCACAAAGTATCTAATCACATAAAAAGGTCCAAGATTTAATCCTTAAATCTTTCTGACCTCAGGTCACTAGATAAATATTTTGATTGAATGATGGAATTTGTTAATAGTGATCTAAATGAATTTTTCCATTTATGAACTTTCAAAACATTTAATTGAGGTAAACAAAGCATGAAATGTGCAATAACAAAGTGGGGGTGTAGAAGCAGAGGAAGAAGTTCTGGGAATTTGCTCACCCAACTTCCCATGCTTCCAGGGGTCCACAAGCATTCCAAATATACATATTTTTGAAGGGTCCAGCTATATATAATTTTATCTCTTTATAGGGTAAAGCAATGATTACCATACAGTCAGTGGCACCATTACTCCCAGCCAAATACCTCATCACATTTACTCTAATTTGATAGCCATATATATTCTGTTAAGTATAAGAAACAGTGTGGTTTATTAATGAGCATTGGGGGTTAACAGGTGAGCATGATAGATCATTTATGCACTCAACAAGTACTGACTGAACTCTCATTATGTACCAGGTCCTGCTGTGACTGCTGGGGAAAGAGGCAGTAGGCAGAGCACCCAGATATCCATGCTGTGATACAGTTTGCATTCCATAGGAGGAATCACAAAAAAACAAGGTAAAAATGTAAGCAAGAATATAACATGTTATTATAGATCAATGCTAGGAAAAAATAGGATGTGGGAAAGAGATAGATTGTGTACATGAGAGTTGTAGCAGGTATTTATTAGAGCAGGCAAATAAGGCCCTTTGAGACAGTAAAGACTGAGGCAAGCCTGAAAAGAACAAGGAACCTCCTAACTTTGTTGATGTTTAGAGGAAGTGCTGTCCAGTAGTGAGAACAACTTGGGCAAAACCTTGATGCAGAAACATGAGGGATGTGCTTGAAAAGCCACAAGATCAGTGGGATACATGGAGTGAGCAAACCACAAGTTTATTTCTGAAACAGATGAGAAACCACGAGGCTCTGAGCAGAGAAAGGACTTAATGTAAATTGCTATTTGTTTTTTAGTTTGCTACGTTCAGATTATTTTCTAGGGGAGCAAGATAAGAAATAAATAGACCAATTAAAAGTCTAACTTCAATTTTTCTCCTTTCATTCTGTTCTCCTTTCAACATTTTACCATGAAAACTTTGAAATATAAACCAACAGTGAAAGAATTTTGCCTTCATATGTCCACACTCAGATTACATCAGAAACAACTCACTACACTTTATGTATGCTTCCTTTCATCCATTTATCCATTCATTCCATTTTATCATGACACTCAACGCAAACTGCAGACTTCAACCATTTGGCACACATAGTTTAGCACACATGTTGAAAGCAGAGTTCAATCTGTTGTTTTTCCTTCCTCAATACAAAATTCACATACAAAGGAATTTGTAAATCTTAAGTGAAACTTTACTGAGTTTTGACAAAAGTAACAACACCCATCAAAATATAACACTGATATCTTAGAAGTTCTTATATACTTTCCCAGTGAAAGATGGTACCCACCTTTGAGTGACAACCACTGTTGTAAATTTTTTCATCATAGATTTGTTTAACTTGCTCAGGAAGTTCATATAAATAGATATGTATGATAGTATTCATTTCTGTATCCACCACTCAGTATGTTTTTGAGATTCATCCATGCTTTTTTTTTCATGTACTGTGTTCCTTTTCATCACTAATCAATATTTCATTAAATGAATAAACCTCCTTTGCTTATCCATTTCCTTCTGTTAGATATTTAGAATGTTTCCAAATTTTTATTATGTATGATGTAGCTTTAAACATTTTATGCAGGAATTTTTCTTGAATGAATACCTTGAAATACAATACTAGGCTATAAGTACAAATGTGTACATTTAGCTTTTCGCTAAACTGCCACAATATTTTTAACAGTGTTTGAGAGTTCTGATTTCTTTTTTTGTCATTTTAAAATTTTTACCTATTCTTATGAGTTTGTAAATGTGTCTCATTGTGACTAAATTCTAATGACTGGTATTGTTGAGCACTTTCATTTGCCTAAAAGATATTACTATATCTTCTTTTACAAAGTACTTCTTTTGCTCATTTTAATGAAATTGTTTAACTTTTTATTAATGAAATGTAGGAGTATTCATGAATTTTATATTTTGCAAGAAAAATCCTCAGGAAACTAAAATAAAGTAGAAATAGAAATTCACAGTTCTAAACTTCCATTGAAGCCATCAGCAACTGCTGTTACAGTGAACAATCAAGAGATTTTAAGATCTTAAATTTATCTTCCTTACTTTAAATATGCATAAATGGAGTATAAAAAACAAACATAGGGAAAAATAAGTCAATAGCAATGTCAAGAATACAAAAAAAAAACAAAATGAGTATTACAAATAAAAACAAATTCAAGCTTAATACCTGTTTCCATATCTATCAATAGATTGAATAATAAGGTCAACAAAGATGGTCTGAATAAGAAAAATATGGCCATTTTATATAACTATGTTATATTTACAAGAGAACTAATTAGAATATGACTAAACAGAAACAGGAAAAACATATATCAGGAAAATATTAACCAAATGGTAGACAACTCAGTTCTGTCAGTGTCAGGTAAAGTGTGCTAATACACCAGGATTTTTATTTACCAGAGTGATATAACAATTTTAAATAAGTATGGATTTCATTCTACAGACTTAAAATATATGAAACAGAAATTTACAGAGCTGTGAAGAAAGGTGAATAAGCCTACATATAAGTAAAAGTGAGCATATGAACCATAGTAGATCAAGAAAACATGAGCAGTAAGGATTTAGTCTATATAGAGAACACTCTTCCTGGCATGACTAAATACATCACCAACTTTGAACCCAGCAAGTAAAGAACACAGGCATTTTTTTAGTACATTTGGGACCTTTATTCATTGACATTGATCTCAAAGTAGGCCTTGCAACATATCTCAATTATACAAAAATGGTATATTAAGTAGAATTTGGCATGTTCTCTAGCAACAATACAACTTGTTTTAAAACTGCTTATGATATAAAATGAAAACCCAAACAAGAAAATGAAAAGATATTATACCAAAAAAGTAAAATAAATTTCCAAAGGTAGAAAAGTCCAGGTTGGTGCAGTGGTACATATCTGTAATCCAGTTATTTGGAACACAGAGATAGAAGGTTTACCCAGGCAAAAAAAACAGCGATATCTATGAACAAATAGGGAGAAAGGAAGCTGGGATTTTGTACACCGACTCTCCAGTTGCTGGTTACCTGCTGCTCCCAGGGTCACTTCCTCCCTGGCATTGCTACCCTGCCTTGGAAGTGAATCCACTGACTTCCACAGCCAGAGAGTGCTCCCAAGCAGTCACGGGTGTTTGCAGTTAAAAATTCATTTGTATATCTGGGACTGTGAGTCCTGAGAGTGAGGCATTGTTAACAGACAGCTAAAACTTACACACATCTATGGAGTAGGTAATCCCAACTCTCCCCGCCCCACACCTATACTTTTAAAAAGAAGGAGAAGACAGGTATAAATACCGTATCAAAATAAAGCCAAGAAAATCAAAAGTTAATGCTAGCGAATCACATTTGCCAACCTATCAAGTTTAGTTTATCACAGAAGTGCATGCCTGATTTAATAGTAAGTAGTCTACTAAAGTAGTTTGTTACATAAACAGATTAAAGATAAAACAGCCACAAGAATATCTAAATAGATATATAAAATACTTGGCAAAATGAAATATCAATATATGATAAAACAGTGTAATTAAATACTGAACAGAATAGAGCTTCCTTAAAATGGTAAAAAGAAACAACAAGGGCAATAAAAGCTAGAGAAATATTTAATATCTGCTTATTTTAAAGAAATAAACAGATAAATATATTAAAACATTTTTTAAAATAAAAAATAAAGCAATGGTGCAATTACCATTTATATCCAGCACCATACTAGACATATGAGCCCAGCAAGGTAAGATAAGTTAAATTTGAAGTTATAAGGATCAGAAATATTTAAACAAAACACATTACTTTTTAGATATTATGGTTGTTTACACAGAAACAAAAACATTTGCAATTATTAGTAATAATAAGAGACCTTGTCAATGTGGCTGTAAGCTGTTAGATCAATACACACAATCAATCGCATTCTAACCACCAGCATAATTCAGGAAATATAATTAAAGAAAACATTTCCCTTTCCAACGTATCAAAAATATAAAGGTGGCTGAGAATAAGCATTTAAAAATGTGCAAAACTTCTAGAGAAACTGTAAATGAAGTCCAAAATCAAAGGAGAGATATATCACGTTTATTGACAACCACTAATATGTGCCCATTCACTTTGTATTGATCTGTGTATCAATGCATTTACAATTTAAACTCCTATAGAATTTTAATGGAATTAACAAACTGATTCAAAATTGTATGGAAAAATCAAATGACAAAAGCAGTGAGACTTTTCTGACAAACATGTTGAGAAAAGTACACCTTGTAGATGTCATGACATAGACAAAACTAAACTAACTAGGACAGTGTGATATTGGATTAAAGAATAAATTCTCTAATAAATAGGGTAGGATAATTGGTCTTTCATATTGAATGATTATATACATAATAAATTACAGGCGATTGTGAATATAGTAAGCATTATAAGTAATATATAATTACATTTGTTACATAAAATTATCTAATGCAATTTATCACACATTATACACAAATCAATTCTAGGTAGAATAAATACTAAAGCATAAAAGGTAAAATTGAAATTATTCAGAAAATCATATAGGACAATATCTCTATGAAATAAGGTATGGGAAATATAGTAAATTAAAAGCAATGAGCACTAATATAAAAAATTATTGATTTTGAGATCTTGACTAAATTATATTAAAAATGTCCATTTATTAAGACACACTGTATTTGTCAGCTTGGACTGCTGTCGCACAACAGCATTGAATAGGTGGCTTAAACAACTGATTGTATCTTATTCCAGTTATTGAAGTTAGATCCAAGATCAGAGTGCCAGCAAGATTAGTATCTGGTGAGGTCTCTCTCCTCAGCTTGCAGATGTCTTCTTCTTGTGTCCTAACATGGTCTACTCTTGGTGCCTGCATGTGGATAGAGTGAGCTCTGGTACTCTTCCTCTTCTTATAGGTACAAACAGTCTTATCTGATCAGGTCCCCATTCTTATCATTTAATTTATCCTTAATTACCTCCTTAGTGACACTGTCTTCTAATACTTAAGCCTTGTGGTCTAGGGCTTCAACATATGAAATTGGGAGACACTGATCATTCTGTTGCAGACATGTACAAATATTAATTTTAAGAAATCTACAGAAGAAATAAAGTAGAAAACAGATGTGCAAGACATATAATTGAAAAAATCAAATTTAGAACATATAAATAACATAAATTAAGAAGAAATAAACATAAATTAAGAAGAGGAGACAATACAATTTATGAAAGAGACTTGAACAGTTTTCATAGAAAAAATGCAGGTATACAGTTAACATTAAAATTTGTGTGACCCATTAGAGCTCACAGAAATATAATTAAATCAAAAGGAGATTTTTATATCGACATGACTTATAAGGATTAAAAAATATGATAGCATCAAGTTTTGACAAAGATGTGGAGCAGCATACCACTTTGTTGTACAATTGTCTTGTAAACTTGATACTTCACACATCCTTCATTAAACCAAAAATATTTTACACAATTTTGTAATAAAAAATAAAATGTCTCCAATATTCATTAATAGAAAGTAAAGAAAAAGTGGTAAAAACTTAGAACCAGTGGTACACAACAATGGAAAACTGATTTACATTTATGTACAGAAACTTTGGTGACCTGCAAGTGTCCTGTTGAGACAACAAAATAGTTCATATGAATTTATTCATGTATCATATATATGATAGGTCTAGTATAATACCACTATATAGCTTAGACACTAAATTAAACATCACTTAATGTTCTGTGCTTGTGTGTATATGTATCTTTGCATGTGTGTGTGTGTGTGTGTTTGTATCAAAACTATAAAGAAAGATCTTAGCTACTAAATATCTTAATGTACTAAAAAGAACCAGTGGTCTTTGGGGATTGGGGTAGATAAAGTACAGAATGAATCAGAAACATCATGTGTGTCGTGTGTGTTGGGGGTGTGTGTGTGTGCGCACATGTGTGCATGCATGTAACATAAATACTGGAAATTCATAAGGATGACAAACTATGTCTAAAATTTACTTAAAGGTATTCCCACTGACCAAATATGAGTTCATCAGTTTTCCATAACAGTCAAGCTATGTGAACTTAAAACCTAAAGTTTTGGGGGCTGGAATACTGGGGCTTGAACTAAGGGCCTTATGCTTGCTCTACCACTTGAGCCACTCTGCCAGCCCTTTTTGCACTGGTTATTGTTTTATATGACCTGGCCAGGCTGGACCTTGATCTTTCTATTTGTGCTTCCTCGCATAGCTGACATGATATGCAGTAGCTGCCCAGCCACTGATTGAGACATGGTGTCAGGAACTTTTTTGCCATGGCTGGCCTTGAACTGTGATCCTCCCAATTGCCACTTTCCAAGTATCTAGGATTACAGGTGGGAGCAATCACGCCCAGCTTGCTCATTAATTTTGTAGAGCAGAAGCAGGCTTGTCTGGAGTGCCTAGTCCCACATTCAGCTGTTGGCCAGTTAGCTTTTTATCTGGAGGATCTACATAAAGAATCCACTTCCAACATCATTCAGACTGTTGGCAAGATACAATTCCTTGCCAGGGAGAATCATTCACATCAAATCCTTCTCAAATGTTGAATCTTTCTTACCAGGGAAGAGAATCACCCAAACTGGACAGATCCCTATCACATGCTTCCTGACATGTTGTACTGAGAAGAACACAATCTCACTTCGACTATGCTCCTGCCAACAATGAACCCCGAGTAATCTTCAGAACAATCCAGTGATGGTCTTTCCACATAATAACTGGACCAACATGTCAAAAATATTAAGCATATTAAAGGCAAAATAGGGTATGGAGTTGGTTAAAAAAAAAAGAATAATGAAATGAAGCAAGTAACTATGATTCCATATTAGACTCTGGGTTAAAGACATAAAAGTTCAATAAAGGACATTTTTAGATAATTAATGAATATGAACATAGACTTTGGATTAGATGATAATATGAGAATAATAATACATTTCCTGGTTTTTATTATCACACTTTCCTTGTACTTAGGAAATATACTGAAGTATTTAGGGATAAAATGGTATATTATGCAAATTAATTTCACATAATACAGAAAGAAAAAAATATGTATACATATACCTATGTCCATAGGCAGAGACTGGGAATGAAAGTTGAGAATGAGCAAAGTAGTCTTTGGCTTCTTCTTGCAACTTATAGTGTTTTAAATTTCATCAAAATAACTTACAGGAAACTAAAAAGAAAAAGAGAGCAAGTATTGAAATATGTAGGGAGTGGTTAATTTTGAGAGTAGTCATTTGGTTTCAAATAGATAGGAAATAAATGAGATTTGGTATTGTGCTGGTATTGGTAATGTTTTAGCTAAAATATTGAATGTTAGAATACAAATTTAAATTTTGTTTTTATCCTTTTGTTTTACATATGAATCGTTAATCTTTTGTGTGGATCAATAATCCGTAATTCAAATGTTAACAAAGTCCTAGTACTTGGAAAACATACAAACAACAAAAAACCCTCCATGGTGTTAAGTGCACTGAATAATATTTAGTACTTATTCTCATCATTATTGAACTCTTTGCAGTAGTTCATATTCTCATACCTCATTTTTTATTCTTTGATTTTTTTTTGACACACCTTCAGTGGCTTTTGGAAAGCTGCACTAACTATTCTTGCTCCTTCTATTCTGGCCTCTCATCTTCTATCTACCCTGCAGTCCATCACCCTTTACCTGATCTACCCATGCTGAGGCTTCATGATTTCTAAGCAGTTGCCGCTTGTCATTTTGGCTTCTGTTCCTTAGCAAATTATTTCATACATATGGCTTTATAAATACCTAGAGGCTAAACATCTCTTCTCTGCCTTCAACTTCCTCTGAGTTACTGACTCAAGCATACAGTTATCCATTTGACATCATCACTGAGTATATCAAAGACACTTCAAGTTCTCCATGTCAGAAGACAAAACTCATTCTCTAATCCTTCCCTATAACCCAGTAAAAACTTCACATCTCCTCCAGTGTTCCCTGTCTTTGTGAATGGCACTAGGACTGATTGATTTGTACAAAATACAATCTTAAAGTCATCCTTCACAATTTTGTCTCACCAACTGTATTCAATAAATCAATATATGTGGTGAATTTTGGTTCCTATATAATTCTCATTCCATCCACATTTTCCTAACTCCCCTTTCATTCTCCACTTAAGGGTATTGTCTCCAAATTTGACTACTGCAAAAGACTTTCAGTTCATCTACCAGCCCCTACTCTTGTTGCTTCTAAAAAACTCACCATGTTTAGCTCTTTCTTTCTTTTCCCTCCCCTTCCTTTCCTTCCTCCTATCCTTCCTTCTTCCTTTCCTTTTTATTTTGGCATGGTCTTGTTGTATAGTCAAGGGTAGTCTCTAACTTATGATCCTTCTGCCTCAGTCTCCTGACTGTTGGGATTATAGGTATGCACCACTATGCCTGGCTAGCAGCTAATTATTTTCTAAATGCCAGTAATATCAAGTTCTTATTTCCTTATTCAGCATATACACATGTGCTTATCAAAGAGGTCTAATGGTTTTCTAATGATTTAGTTTTAAAAATAAAATAAAAATCATTATCATTATATAAATGACTGCGATTCATGTGGTATTCATTGATTTTGTACTATCAGGTTGGGGCTTCTTATCCTTAAAGATTTCCAGCTCTCTCCATTTCAGGATTTTCTCATGTGCTGTTCCCTTGCCTGGAGTATATTTTCTTCAAATCATTTTAGTGCTTACTTTTCACAGGATTCATGTCTTTATCCAAATCTCTCCACAAAGAAATGTTTTCTGACTATGTTAACTATGCTTAATTCTACTTTATCATTCTCTATTTCTTCTTTCTGCTTAACTTTTGTCCATATCATTTACCATTAGCTCAAATTAAAGTATATATTTGACAATTTATTTCTCTTTCTTACCACTTCAACGAACCTCCAGATAAGGTCAGTTCTTCCTAGCGCACTTTCACAATGCAAAGGAACATCTATAATGGCAATTGGCATCTTGAAATGTTTAGACAATGGTTTGCTTCATTAAGAATATGTGATCTCTAAGGGAAGACTGTATGAGTTTTTCTCTCAGAAACATATGACCAATGTGTTACAACCTTCCTGATAGTCTCCCAAATGCTCTTTGAATGAACTCATTCAGTTATGAATGCATAAGCATCATTCAGGTTCTGCTTGCTTTTTGTCATTTCTCCTTGACCTCAGGTTCAATGGCAGCCTTAATCTTCCTTGTCCTTCAGGAAGAAGATGTCCTTCAGCCATCTTAGGGCAAGACTGAAATAGAATGGTCAACGTATGTACACATTCCAGTGTTTGAATTGGAATTTATGACAACTATACCAAGGAGCCTAATTCATAGTAGATATGAAGAAAATGAAAAAAAGAAAGTGACAAATGTTATAGCAAAATCTGTGAGCTCTAATAAATGATGCAAGTATTTTGCCAAATGCACACTCTGAAAAATTTTGAAACTATCACACCTTGGAAGTATTTTGGGAGACATGATCACTTGCCAGCAGCTTCAGAAGGGGCAATAGTTTTTCCCAGTGTGGCAGGGCATGAGGTAGAGACCTGGGAAAACATAGTTGAGATCACCTATGAAAAAGACAGGGGACAATGCCTTCCAGTCACTGACTGCATGACTTTGAAGGGGATGGTAAGATTCCACACCTACCTCTTCCTCTGTTTTTTTTTTTTTTTCAAAGCAGACTTTGAGGTAAATGGCCTTTTTCTAATATGCTCTCTTACTATGAAGTGTTGTGCAGTCACAGTACAAATCAACCAGGCAGGTTGATTAAAACTGTGAGCCCATATAAACCTTTCCTCATTATAAATTGATTATCTTAGGCATTTTGCTTTGGTAAAGGAAAGCTTATGGACACCATTATAATATTATGTCTCTTAATTTACATTTGACATTTTTCATGCCAAAAGTTCAATGATAAATAAACTAAATATAGTGTTGTGCAGTCATAGGTACAAATCATATGTATATGATTTGTACACATATATAATTTATATACATGCAATAGAATGTTGTGAGGTAATAAAAAGAATGAAATGCTATAATATGAATGAAACTGTTGGGTGAAAGAAGTTAGACATAAAATGCCACATAGCTAGGCATAATATCACACTTCTATAATCCCAGGAACTCTGGAGGCTAAAGCAGAAGAATTCTGAGTTCTAGACCACTCTGGGCTACATAACAACATCTTGTCTGAAGACAAACAAATAAACAAAAAACTGCAGATAGTATATGATTCTAAATTTTGAGATGTCCAGAAGATTCAAATACATGGAAACACAAAGTACATGCATGACAACCTATGGGCTGGGAGAATGAGAAGATTTGGTAATGATGACAAAAGGATACAGGATATTTTTGTGTAATAAAAATGTTCTGAAATGGACTACTATAATGGTAAATAACTCTCTAAGTTTACCAGAAACCATTGACTAAATATACTGGCTGACTAAATAAATACCACTTTAAATGGGTGAAGTATATGATGTGTTAATTAGATTTCAATACAATTGGTTACTATTTTAAAAAAAGGTTTGAGAAAAAGTTTTAAACGAAATAATGTCCTAGCATGAGGTATAGATCACTTGTGTGCAATAAATCACTGTGCTCTGCTTTCTAAAGGGATTTCCATCATAACCCAATCTCTCATTTGTGAAAGGAAATTGTTGTTGACAATAAGAATTTAGACATTATGAGGGACATTTTGATAATCTGGAGTCCCATCTAAAATGAAATGATATATTGTACATAGAGCTGGGATTAGACTTTGGGATCCATTTAGGCCCTTGGCAGACAGTCTCTAAGGAAGCCCAATTTATAGTTCAATAACTCATCATTAAGGGCAATTCCCTTTGCCTGGGCATCCAATTTTGCCCTTAAGCCTAGAATTCAGTGATAATTTCCTACCTCTGATCCCTGATTTTGGTCTCTGCTTATATTGACAAGTTGTGCTTGTGTCCGACCTATCACCTGGCTCATCCTTATTATAACCAGTGCTGTGACTTACTATCCCGTGTATCCTCCTGAAACTTCATGGGTTTATAGGCTAGTATTTCTGGTCTCTTTACTGTCCTTGGTGGTTCTCTGAGAATATTCCATTGTGACTCTGAGTAATGATAATTATAATCTTAAAGTAATGACAGGTTTTGGTGGTAAAATTTTGCACTTGTCATGCTGTATATTATACATTGAATTAATAATTGGATGTATTATCCAATCCAGGTATCTCAAGATACTTCCTACCATTTTCAGTTGCAGATAATTTGATGCTTCAGAAAATCTGCAGGAAACCAGCTTTTCTTTTTATGGCATTGACATTAGTTAGGAAAGAAGGACATTTGAAGATCAAAATGTTTGCTTTTGAGAACCAAGCCTGAAGTTCTTTATAGAATTAACATACCCTATGAGCACACACAATGATTTGAGAGAGCCAGTTTGTCTACAGAGGAACGGATGGTGACCTATTGCCTTAACATTGATAAAGTGAACTAAATGGAAAACAAGAAAAGTAAACAAAGCAGATGTTCTTGAGAATTACATGATCTTGTTCAGATTTCACAGGTAAGTGCACATGAAGTGCTTTTCAGGTTCTTATAGCATGGGGCACATGAGTTTTGTTCTCTCACCAGAATCTTGAGCGGCTGGAACTATATAGATTCCCTGTGTCACTTTAACATTGAACTGTGGAACAGTTTGGAATAGAGAATGCCTAAAATGGTTCCTAAATTTCCTCTGTATACAAACTAGGATACCCCCCACGCCTCTGAGAACATAATACAAGACCAGATGGATAAAGGGTTACTGGTAGTCTTGATGGAAGAAGCTCATAGTGCAGAGTTATTAAGCAATGCTGGTTAAAATGGAGATGGTACCCTAGATCAGAGGAGCAGATAGTTCATCTCAGTGGGTATCAACATGGATAAATGCTGAGAACTTTGGCCCAGACACTTTCCCTTGAAGGTTCCACGATTATGAATTGACTCAATTCAAGCCAAGAAAATTACACAGGCCAAAAAATAAATACAGTCACATTTGTGATCAAGTGGACTAGGAGGTTCAAAGAAAAGATTAAGTTGAGTTATTTTTTTAAATTACAGTTAAAGAATATTGAGAGAAAGTATGAGAAGCCACCACAGTTAGGTTTCAGTTTATAAACTGGAAACACCGGGATATTTTCAAATTTCCATTTTAAAAATATACATGTATTGTCTTCTTGTAACTGTTTATATTCTCTCTTCTGGTAACTTATTAGGAAGCATATTAAAAGTTTTCAAACTTAAATATGATAAATAATTTTCTCCCTGTAAATAGCAATAAGCCCTAAACTCTTTGTTTTCAGAAATAGGCAAACTTTGCCTGAAAATACCACAGAGTAGTTAATAATTTTTTGATTCCCATTTGAAAACATGATTTATTTTAGTAAATACTAAACTAGACAGATAAAAATTTCCTGAATATAAGAGGGTTAAGTGTAATAAAACATTGAAGTAAAGGTACAAGGTAATCGCACAACGTTACTGAACTATCACCATGATTGTGTGTATGAGATTCTTATAGGCTGATGTCCCTGACAACTGACCACAAACATGCTTCAGATCCAGCTGTACAGCAAGTAGAAAATCTTGGCCAAGGTCAATTTCCTTCATGCAGTTAGATCTAATAACCTCTTCCCTCCTATTTGATGAGAAACATTTTTCATCTCTTCCTATGGGAGACAGAGGCGCCTCTATCACAGTTGCCACTAAGTTCATGACACTGGTTGAGTGGTTTGTCTGTCTCCTGAGGTCACATGACATGCTCCACTGCATTACTCTGGTTTTACTTTCCACAGGATAGCCACAGGTACTCTCTTTCTCCCATCTCTTCCCTTACTCATGCTGACCTTGACAGTGCTCTCCCATCACCTTCCTCCTGATCCACACCTACTCACTGCAACTAGTCCATGTCTAACTTCCAGAATGGCCTCAAATTTAAACTCTATAGAAGTCCACTTTGAAAGAGGAAGGCTTTATTTTGGCTCACAGTTTTGGAAATTTTAGTCAATAGTAGTTTGGCCCTGCTGGTTTGGGGCCTGGTAGGGCAGGAAGATGTGGTAGATAAAGCCAGCTTACCTCATGGCTAGGGACAAATTAAAAAGAGAAATGACCAGGATCCCACAAACTTATTTAGGAACCACCTCCATTGACCTAAAACCTTCCATTGGTTCCACCTCTTAAGAGTTCTACTAACTTCTAGTAGTGCCACACTAAGGACCAAGACTTTACCACATAGGCCTTCAGGGGACATTTAACAACCAAACTATACCATCTTACTTTATGGTAAGATGTATATGTCAACTAGCCAACTGACTTGCACACTTGAGCTTGTGGAAATAGTTGCCAACTTTTGTTAGAAACTGGTTTCAAAGTAGAAAGAGTGAATGTTACAAATAAATAGAAACCTTATCTCCAGGAATCACTTATTTATTTTTATTTTTTAACTTTTTATTTTAAAATAACTTCAATTCCATAACATGTTACAAAATTAATGTAAAGAATTATCTTTTTAAAAATTGATTGGTCTTTTTATTGTTAAGTTATAATAGTTCTTTTTTATTGTTTGCTAGAGGTACATTGTGGCATTTATGAAAGTTCTTACACTATATCCCCTCCGTCATTCTCCTTCATCTTCCCTCCCTCATTCCTGGAGTAGTTTCAACAGGTCTAATTCCTATTTCTTCTTTCTGTCAACCCTATTCAACATTTTCCCTAGAAGTAATACAACTCTTTCACTTATTTTTTTTCTTTGCTTTATTTTTGCACAAAGAATCAGGTACTTGTGTATTTTCTTGTATTCACTTCTTTCTTAGAAAAGCTATAGGAGGTCCTAGATATTCCTTTTTTACTATAATTTTTATTAGGATTTATTCATTACATGGGGGGATTCATAACAATTCTGGTTAGACTTGTATTGTGCATTATTTATATTGCCCTCGTCATCTCTCCCCCTCAGCCCCCTTCCCACCCCACTTAAAGCAATTGCGAGAGGTATTTTAGTTCTGTTTCATATAGGTATATTAAGTCCATCAACCATATACTGTCACCTTAATCTCTTTCCTTCACCCTCCCCCACACATAAGTACCCACCCACCCCCACACACTGTGCCTATTTTACAGTTCTGTTTTTCGTTGTTAATATTTGACGTTCAAAGGGGTGTCTCAATGTATGCCCACTGTAAGTGTGCTTTACTTTGTTGTGTTCAGTCCCTTTGAATACTCTCTCTTACCCCTTTACCTCCCACCTCCTATTTTTCAACAATTTTCAATACACATCCTTATAACCTCTACCTTCACATCGTATGTTATGTGATATTACTGATGTTCAATCATTCTTTTTTCCTTTCCCTCTTTCTCCGTGTTCCTTTGAGTAGTTTCACTGTTACAAACATGTTCTACAGATGAGTTTATGTATGGTCATGCTTGTTTTTTTATATATGTTTATCTTTGGATATATCTTCCACACATAAGAGAAAACATGCAGCTTTTATGTTTTTGTTTCTGGCCAACTTTACTTAACATTATGTCCTCTAATTGCATTCATTTACCTTCAAACCCCCATGTCATTATTCCTTGTGGTTGAGTAATACTCCATTGTATATATGTACCACAATTTCATGATCCATTCATCAGTTGTAGGGCATCTGGGTTGTTTCCAGGGCTTGGGTATTGTGAATAGCGCAGCGAAGTACATCAGTGTACAGGTGTCTCTATTGTATTCTTAAATTCGTTTGGATAGATGTCCAAGAGCAGCTAGATACTCCTTTCTAATCTGTTTTTGTCACTCAAAATTGTAGCCTGGATATCATTCCTTATTGGTTCATAAAGATTATCACTCTTTTTTTATAGTGTTATAGTGCTTTGTAGTATAGATGCACCAGAGTTCATCACTTCATGCTAGTTTTCCCCAAATTAGTAGGTCCTTTCTGTATGTAGATTCAGGTGTTCCTTAATTTTTGGGAAAATATTCTTAGATTATATAATTAAATAATACCATTACATTGTTTAATGTCCTTCTTTCTTTACCTTTTTTAGTTTTACTACATTTTCTTTGTATTTCATATTTTTTTTCATTTCATTTTATTATTTTGGGGGTTTCCATGGCTTTCTTCAATGGTTCTTGTTAAATACACATTTTATTCTATTGCGGGGAAAAGTTTTCCTTACATTTCTTAGTTCAAGTGATTTTTTTCTCTCTGTCTCTCTCTCTTTCCCTCTCCCCACATACATACATACACACACACACACACACACACACACACACACACACCAATTTCCAATATTCAATTTGAATTTTTTATTTGAAGTGGTTTATCTATCTACAAATATTTGAGTAATTTTAATTTAATTTTGAGTGTTGTCTTACAGTTTTTTATGATATATGGTTCAGAAAGAATTTTCTGTTTGTACTGAATCTGATTTTCTGGTTTTTAAATAATAAGCCTGAATGTCTCCATTAGTTTTAGTTGGTTATTAAAGTAGCTTTGGGAATTCCTTGTTTATTGGTGCCACAGGTTTTTCACTATTTTAAGGTTCACATCCTTTAATGGTTTTCATGTACATGTGTACAATGGGGAAAAATTTCTTTTGTCCCTGATATCTTTGGTTCTTTTGGTCTTGTAATATACTAAATTCCTCCTCTTTTGCATTTCTCATCCTTTACCACTAAATTTCCAAGGAGCTCCTGTCTCTTTTTGCTTCTATTAATCCCCAAGAAATTAAGCATTTGAAGTCTGTCACTTTAGGTCATGCACATCTTAAAGTCCCTTCCTATATACATGCTGTTAGAATCTTCTCTGATCTCCCAAGACACATTTCTTTAAAAAAAATTTATATTTTTACACTTGGGCTGGACTTACTCTTTAGTCCAATGCTCTTATGTCAGTATTATTCCCTTGACTAGCACTCATCCTCTTCTTTCCCCAAGATTTTTCTTACACTATAAGAGATTGTTTGCTGAGATTTTGTGCATTTTAGAAAAGTATACTTATTTTTAAGTTAGAGCATTCCATATCTTTAAATTTTGCTGAAGATGTGAAGTTTTTCTTTTAAATGCTGCTTTTCTGTATTGTTTTCAGCTATCCAGAATTCAAAAGTTATTAATTTTGAAGAAAATTTTGTCTTTGTGTTCTCCCAGGTTCAGAAAGTATGCATTCCTTGGAGGCAGTCTTCTATTGCCACTTCCTTTGTGGCTGTCGTATCTCTTCACACAGTCCTCCAAATGCCCCTGTTGTCTTTCATGGGTGCCAGAGCAATCTGTTTATGATTGAAGAGGGGCCTCTGTCCCCAGAGACAGTGTATGTAGCTTGATCTACTCTTTCTTTTCCCCATGGCTTGTTTAAAAAGGTTTCATTGAATTTCTTACATGTTGTGCTGCTTGCTTGGGTGTACGAAATATTGGCAATGTTTTATAATAAGTTGCAAATCATTATTATGCACTGTGGTGTTCATCGTATTACCATTAATCATCGTAAATTCACTGAGTGTATTCACACAAATAATGTTGGTAATCCCACAGACAGTTTTATTCATGAAATGTTCAATTTATTAATGTGTTTTCTCCTTTAAAGATACATGGAAAAGTTAAATGATGTTCTTCAACATCAGCATCAAAAGGACTTTTGGGGTCTCAATCAGTATAGTCTTTAGCTAAAACTCATGTCCTTTGGTGCTCTGTTATTTCCTTATGTTGGGGATACTGGCGTACCCCAAATGCTCATGCTGAGCTGCTACTATAGGTAGTGTAGAGGGTGAGTCTGGCTCACCCTCCCCTAATTTTAAATCTGGGGGGTACTTCCCATTTCTCTCTTTCTTAAGAGCATCACTGTACAGTGCCTCGTGGGGATTTGTGTCTTAACCCAAAAGTACTGGGAATTTAGGCATCATAGTAAAATAACTGATGGACTTCATACCATTTAGTTCATTTTGCATTAAAAGTTATTTTTAACCTTTGTTTTTAGGAACATATTTTTTGAAGTAGGATATACTTTCAATTCCTAGTTCCATCATGTAATACTGATGTGAATTTCACAAATGAAATAACTTCTGAGCTTCAAAACTACTTTTATAAAATTGAAAACAAAATGCGACTTCCTTAACAGATCATATTGAGGTTAGGTGAAAGAGAGTGTGAAATGTTTTATCCTGACTCAAATCTTTAAAATGAGGACAAGATGAACAATTATTTGGTAATCAGTGAGAAAGCATGTGTAAATGCTTTTAAATTACTGGACACATGAAAAAAACAATAAACATAGTTCTTTGTGTTTTATAAAGGGATGATTGAACAAGTTTTAGATCAAAGACTTTTCTTTGGTGTTTCTGAGGTTTGAGCTCAGGTCTTTGGGCTTTGCAAGATAGGTGAGCTACAGCTTGAGCACACCTCCAACCCAAGGCACTATTTTTTTGTTTCATTTTATTGGTCTTTTTGAGACAGGGTCTGAGTATGTAGCACAGATTGGCCTTGAACTTGTGATTTTCCTGCCTTTACCTCCCAAGTGGTTGGATTACAAGTATGTGCCACCACGCCTGGCGAAGAATGTAATCTTAATCGGATCACAAATTTTATGATTCAGAATCTATCTACCTTATAGATATGCATATACATTTATGAGAGGGGGACTAGAGAGATCAGGGAAGGCGGTGTCTACTGAAGGGGAATTTATTTTTCTTTTCTAATGAAATCTCAGATAGAGGGCAGAATGCTGAAATGGGAACACATAAACGTGACCATACTGCTTGGACAGTGCTGCAAAAACTTAGTGTGAGAAGCATATGACAGAGATGGGCTAAGTAGTTACTTTTGTTACCCTTCTAGGCTTCCCAAATTATAACTGTGGTAGACTAAATAGTGACCCACCCCCAAAAAAATACCTATGTCTATGTGCCTGAAACCTGTGTATATTGTTTTTAATCACAAAGCTATTGAAGATGTGATTAAGTTAAGGTTTTTGAGACAGGAAGATTATCCTGTATTTTCCAGTCCAGCTCCAAATGTAGTCCTAAGGGCACTTATAAATGAAGGCATAGAGAGATTAACACACTGGAGAAAAAACCATCTGACCACAGAGTCAAAGACTGGGGTGATATAGTCACAAGCCAAGGAATATGGGCAGACACCTATTAGAACTAAAGAAACAAATCAGCCAGATTGTGTTTGGTCGGACCAGATGAATTGGAGAATCAAAATAAATGATGACTTTAATGAGGTATCATCCATTTAAAATAATAGAAACTCATGGGCCCAAACTGATGTAGACTAATGAATGAATGGATAAGTAGATTGCTAAGAAAGAGCTCCACCTTATAGTTTACTAACAACCAAATTGTGTGTGTGTGTGTGTGTGTGTGTGTGTGTGTGTGTGTGTATGAATAGAAGTTAGAAAGTTACTTTGGCAACTGTTACAGAAGGAAATGGTTCAAAGAATCATCAGGGGCTTCTCAAATTAGGAGGCAAAAGATTTTTGAGGAGCAGGATTTTAACATATTCTTAAAGTATTTCCTCACAAAATACCCATTGATTGCAAAAAGAAAATATAGTCATATGACAATGCAGAAACCTGACAGACACTATCTCAAGTGATCAAAATTAACCTCACCAGTAATGGGAAAAATTGATAATGCATGTCTGCAGATGTAATGCACTCAGTAGGACACAGCGTTTTTTCTGTACTATTGTTCAGTAAATATCGGGCCTAATCTAATAATGAGGAAATTTCAAATAAGTCCAATTTGAGGGACATTCTGCAAAATACCTCAGCTTGATTCAGAAATTAAAAAATCACAAAAAGACAAAGCAAACTGAAGAAAACTTCCATATTAAAGGGAACAAAAGAGACCTAACAATTAAATGCAATGTGGGATTGTGAATTAGGTCCTAAGTTAGAAGGAAAAAAAACAGTATATAAAGAAGAACACCAAACATTTGAATGGGTCCGTGTATTAGATGGTAGCATTTTATAAATGTTAGTCTCCTAATTAAGATGTTTGTGATCATTAATCATGACTATTGACTTGATTGGATTGAGAAATATCTAGGAGATTAGTAAAGTACATCTCTGGGTGTGTCTGTGATGACATTTCTAGAAGCAATTAGATCAAAGAGCTCTGATCTAATGAACAGACTAAATCTTTGATAGATTCATAATATATTATTATTGGGAGGTAATGAAAGGTAGGAGATTGGGCCTAATTGGAGGAAGTAAGTCATCGGGGATGTGTTCTTACTTCTTGCTATAAGCTCTTTTGCTGTACTTCCTGGTTGCCATGGTATGAACTGATCTGCTCCACCATGTCTTCTTCACCATGATGGACTGACACATTTGATACCATGAGACAAAATAAATCCTTTCTCCTTTCTGTTGTTCTTTCAGGGATTTTAGTCATATTGTTGAAAAAGTAAATTATACATTGTTTACACTGTCATTTGTAGAAAAGAGTCTTTATTTTAGAGGAGATACACACTGAACAATGTGTTTAGGAGTTATGGAACATCACATCTGCAACACGCTCTCACTTGGTTCAAAAATTGACAATTATCTCTCTCTCTCTCTTTTTCTCTATCTATCTATCTATCTATCTACCTACCTATCTATCTACAGAAAATGCTAAGATATTTCCATTTGGAGAATATAAACGAAAAGTTATATTCTTGCAATGTCTACTTATGGTTTCTGTAAATTTAATATTATTTAAAAATGATTAGGAAAATAAGATTAATATTTTGGGGGAGATAGAAAATGGGTTAATGGTAGCATGCTGTACCAGTTATTTGTGATAAAGCCAAATACTGAGATCCCTATACTACCAGCTATCCCTTTCTTTGGATATTGATTGATATCACTTACAAATCATATTGTTTGAACAGAGGAACACCTGTGTACTGGAAATGTCAACAATTTACTCCTCCTGAATTTTCTTTAAAAACAAAATGAAAAACTGATGCTTTAGTGTTTGTGTAGCTGTATAGATTGGAAGAATTATGAAATCAGCATTAGGGGTTTTAGCTTTGGACAAGATTGGTTGTTACTCTCCTAACATGCCTAAAGAGTCATTTCTCCTCTCTCTACCCTCAATTTTGAAAGGAGCCACAGCACAGCACGCTCAGTCACATGACTAAACTAAGCTTCATGTTTCATTAAGGGGAATAACTTAAAGGACATGTTGACAAAATTGGAACCTTATATGATGCCTTTGTTCTAAGGAGAGCTGCCTCTTTAACTCCTGTCCTTTAACTCTTCGTGTACTTAGATCCATCCTAAGAAGTGGACATCTGCATACAGAATAAACTCCAGTGATGATGTGGAAGAGAATCCAGTGGCTTACACTATTCTTGTAGCTGCTACAGGAAAGAGGTAAACACCTATGAACTCACCAAGCTGCAATGAATGCAGAATCAGGAGACGTGGAGCCTGGGATTGATGCCATCAATGACTCGTAGGATGACTTCTGTAAATCACGTCTGCTGTCAAAATCTTTAGTTTCCATTTGCAAAAGCAGTATGTTAGACTAGATTTTCCAACTCTAAAATGCTATGATTTCATGAGCATTTGCAGCCCGTTGAATCCTTTTTGTTATGACAGTAATTAGTGGTTTCTTCTGGATTACTCGGAGCAATTTTGAAAGGTTTATAGCTTATTCCTGATATAGATAAATGTTTTTTAGAATATTTGTTTTGCCTTTCATGAATAAAAAGGTGATTGAACAAAGCATGCATTTATCATTCCATTTATTGCCCTGAAACAACAAGTATAATTTATAAACCAATAATACTTCAGGGAATGTTATACACATGTTTGAAAAGAATGTCTTAAATTAATGGGAGGCCAAGAAGACGCTAATCCAGCATCCCCTGAAGGAAGAGCTAAGAACACACCAGAGAGGAAACTTGGATATGTCTTATTGGATAATATAGGTGGTGTTATTTTGTTTTCCCAAAAACACTAATGAGGAATAAAAAGCAATGTCATTGGATTGGCCACTTCCATGTTTCCCAAGGTGTGTGAGAATGAGAGGGGTAGTTTACTAGAGCAGTTTCATACTGGAATCTAAATCAATGTTTAGATGTACATTAAGGGACATATTCAAATATATCTAATTTTTTGTATCCTATTCATAGGAATATGGTTTTTCCATTTAATTTAAGAAATCTCTGGTAAACTCATAGGAATTAAGAAGAACTAGAAGGAATCCACTTTAGAATCATTATAGCTCATATGAAAGGATGTCTTTTCAGAACTAATGGAATTAATGAAAATGTTCTGAAAATCTTTGACTATGACCCTTAATCGGTTGGCTTTGTAAACTTGTAGTTCAATATGTAGCATCATAAAAATGATTTCCTTACTCAGAATGCCTTCATTCTCTCTTTGCACAGGAAAGCTCCAATACCTCACTCTGATTTGATTTATATGCCAACTTCCTTGCATTCTTAATCTTTATTACAAAATTTCCCATGTTTATAAGCACAGAACTCAACTATCTCTGAATATCTTACCTTTCTTAGTTAGACAAGATATATCTTCAAACTAAGAAAGACACAAAAATTAAACTGAGTAAATAAAATGACGACAGTAAGCTTATGAATGAAAGTTTATGTGCACAGTCCAAAAGAGAGCCATGTAAGAGATTTTGCAGGACAAATTTACTATAATTTTTTAAAAATATTCTAATGAGTTTGGATATTGAGAAGATTTAATGAATTAATGTCTGTGAGCCCCTTAGAGAATGGCTGATACACAGTAAACATTCAATGATTGTTGATATTATTTAATTCCCATGCCAATAAAATACTAACAATAAAAAAATGCAAGGGAGAAAGGAACCACAATGAGTGAGAACACTCAAAATAAAAATGTAAAGTAATGGGAAGAGATAGCAACACAATAAAAATCAGACACAAGTACACAAAACAAAACCATCAGACACAAGTACACAAAAAAAAGTCATCATTATTCATTGGTGCAGATCCAAACACATCCAAGCAGAGTCAGAGACATCACTATTATAGTACGTTCCAGTGGTATAGCTGTTAATAACAATAATTTTGAGTTATCAAAATAGTCAAACTAATATCTAATACCCTCTGTCTAAGAAAGCATGCATATGGTAATAAAATTTATAGACTCCCATCCAAACCAGTTATGATTTTAATGTTAATATTTTATCCATAAACTCTCTGTAATCTAGAAAAACTAATTTCTAGACCCTTTGAATAATGTATACATAGTAATAGTGTAAAGGTTTGTTTAAATTATGTTCATTAATCTTGGTAACTTCTGGACCTAAGTTTAAGCTGCCTAACTAGACATCATATTTCTCAAGGACAAAAAAGTATATCTAGATATATTATTCTCAAAGTACATGACATAAGAAACAGTATTTAATTGCTACTTCTCTGACATTTAACAACCCAGTGAATTCCTATTTACATTTTTGGTGCAGAGAGATCATAAGATCACCTAGAGAGAAAAGTATAGTCAGTGTTTAATGACTCACTTTGGGTTTTCTTTAATAAATCTATCTCTTAGGTTGGATTCACAAGAAGCAATACCCTGAAGGGTATTCTGGTGAAAGAGATTCATTGATGGTAGGCTCTAAGAAGAGGGTTATAAGACAGAAGATAGGAAATGGGAAGAAAGATAAGCAGGGTTGTTCTTTCTACTGGAGATTGGCTTCATGTGGCCCACAGGCAACACTGGAAGATGAATGGCACCATAGATTTGGTCTACCAGAGCTGTTTGTATTTTTTTCTTTTTGCAAGCTTCTGTTAGTTGATAATTTCCCTCTCATGGAAGCCTGGCAAGGATGATGATAAAGGGGTTACATCTTGTATGAGGTTCCTAGGTAAGAGGTGGCTCATACTCAGCAGAAAGACCATATCACTAATATTCCAGTAGTTAAGTGAATGGAATATTAGTGAAGCACAAACAGTAAATACTAAAGTCCACACTTTAAGCCACTCAGATTCACTTGCTTCTTACATTGAGTTCACTTGGTCCAGAAATAGCTAATTCAGATTCTTAATTAATCATAATCTCTGGGAAAAACCTGTAAGAATGGAAAGTACTACAGGCACAACTGATACTGAGATTATAACAGTATTTACACTCTCTCCTATTCATATAGACTCCCAACAGCTTCAATAAACACTTTTGCTAGGTCAGGTGGGTTACCTGGCGAAATGATTCAGACCCTCATCTTGGGAAAGTGTGATCCCTGCTACCATACTTTTCTTTTGATGTGATGGGTACCCATGCACTTATAGTTACAGGGCACAAGAATATTAAAATATGTTCTAATGGGTCACCTGAAAACTAGACATATTTCTCTCATTTCATTATGCAGTTGGAGTCCTCCTTTCTCATAGGATTGGTGTTAAATATTCTGTTTTGTGTTTGTTGGCCTACTAAAAGTAGGACACCAAAGTACACCTGAGGGAAAAACAGCTTAAAGTTTAGTGACATACTTGCTTCATCTTTCTGTGGCAGCATCTTGTCACTGGGTCCTTTCTACCATGGAAGGACCATGAGAAGGGACTTTATGAATCAGGAAGCAGGTCCTCATCAGATAACTAGTGATCTTGATCTTGGACTTCCCAATGTCTAGAACTGTGAGAATATTTCTTCTGTTTATAAGCCATCCAGTCTGTACTGTTCTGTTATGGCAGCCTGAATGGACTAAGACAGGATTCCTCTGGGTGGCACAAGTGATGGATCTACGTATACAAAGCCCAAGTTTACTGCACAATCCTTTCTTACTCTCCATTCTGTTCAAAACTGGCAATTTTCCATGTTACTCAGTAGCAAGATCAGAACAGGATTCCCAAGTGTGAAATGTGCCTCTTTCAGAAGTCAAAGAGGCCTGCCAAATATTGCATTTGTTTTTCCACAGTAGAACATGCAAGTTCAAAGATGCCAATGACTTGGAAGGGATTCCCTAGCATATCCAATATTACTAACCCTAAAAAAATGTCTTTGATGTACCAGACCCTTCATAGGGTTTATAATTCTCCATCTGGAGTACACATGTCTTTTCAAGAAATCTCATATTTCCCAATTCACACTTATCCAATTTAATTAATACAGTGACATCAATACAATGGACAACTGTGATGTGCTCCAGAATGTCTAGATAGTCAAGACCCTTCAGATCATAAAACAGAGCAGAACTATTTTTGTAACCTTGGGGTAAAGCACATTGTTGATTATACTATCTGATTACAAACTGGTTCTGATCTTATTTTGTGAATATTGCAAAGAACGAAGTCATCATATTCTACTAACCATCCCTGTGAATCATGTTGCTGTTTTTATGCATTATACCCACTTTGTCTCTAATTGGTCCAATGCTACCAACTGGTTTCTATTGTTCTAGGATCCTATGACCTTTTTGTTCTTATGAAGTTTAGTTCTATACCAATATCTTACTTATCAGTTCCACCCTAATATAGAACAGAGTTGAACTTATCAAAAAGGCTGATAGGCCCATCAGGGCATTTCTTAAACACTTCAGTAAACAGGGTACCCTAGCTCTCTGGATGGACAGAGATAATGACTAGGTCTTTCAGTCTTATGTTGCAAATTATAGTAAAGACATTCTAGCTTACCCATTTATTTGAATTTGATTTTTTCTATAACAGTTTTCCATGGCACATTATGAAACACTTCTAAAACTTTCTCAAGGTCTATGGAAGGACTCTACCTGGAAGTGCACCTCATTATCTTCTTTATCTACTTTTATATCCTCTAGATCTTTCAGGATGCATTCTTGGGAACATTTTCTGGTACCTTCCCACATGTGTGAGACACATCCTAAAGCTCTTAAGGCATATAATCCTTCTTCTCCCTTAACAGACTCAACATTTCCCCTATTAGTTGATGTAAACATTTTTCACCTCTTATGGGTCTGAATGCAAAGAGAAAAATTAGAGCTCTATATGAAAGTCTTGCTTTGCAATGCTTGCCTTATTTGAGATCTCTTCATAGTTCTTAAGCAAAGATAATAAGATTGTATTTTTCAATAAGGAATTCTAGAGCATTTAAGGTATCAAGAAATGTAAAGGTCTCAAGTGCATCTACCTGTATATCCATTATCATTAGACTCAGATTTCATTTTTCCCTATCTGGGCCCCAATTTTAGCATAGAAGATCTTCTTACATGAAAATTTCTCCCTTCTCTGAAGTTCTGCCACTGATAATTAAGTCCTTTACCTGATCTTAACTTTGTACTGCTGCTACCAGGACATGAGTGTTTCTTGAAATGCTTTTGAGTTGCTGATTTTTAAATCTGATCCTGGCATGATTCTGTCTCTTACAAATTGTTACCCATTTCTACAGTCCTTATACTGTTTTCCATTAGCTACCAAATAAGAAACTTAACACCCATTCATGACTCTGCTTTCATCTGTACCTTCTTCCAGCCCTTTACAGATGAATTTCTTAGGTGTCAGATTTCCAGGGACCATCAGTATTCCATCTACCAGGTTGGTGGAATAGCTCAAGTGGCAGAATGCTTGTCTAGCAAGAGTGAGGCCCTGAGTTCAAACCCTAGTACTGAAAAAAAAATATTCTATCTACCACTCCACCAGGGCCATCAGGACACTAAACTAGTAAAAGGTCAACCTCCAGTATTCCATATTTTGTATTCTTTTAAGAGTAACTTTTTTCTATCAATCTTCCTAGACTGAGGTGCCAAGATCACATGGCCTAAAACTTGAGAAATTCTTGTGAAAGTGATGTATAAAGGATGTACTCTTAGAAGAAGAGGGGATGACACTGGGTAGGAAAAGAAAAATGAACTAAATAAAGATGGTATCTCCGCTGGATGGGCGTCTCACTCCAGTCTAACTAAACATTGAGTTCTAGAGTGTGAATTGTACTGAGGGTTGGTTTACTATGGATGATAGAGGCCATTTTATTGCACATCATTCAATTAGTCATTGACTATGGTTGCCTAGAGATGAATACATGTAATAATCAGGACAGGTATTTCCTGTTTGGACAAGAGGAATTCCTCAGAGAAAAGTGTTACAGTGAGCAATTAATAGGGGATCTGGTAAGAACAATGAAACTTGCTATAATATATAATACAATGATGGGAACGTATGGTGTTGAATAAAGTTTGGGGGGGAATTCCATCAAAGTTGAGTCAAAAAGTGTTTAAAGAAAGATCAAACAACAACATAAAAATCTGTAAACCTTGCACTTGTTTTAGACCACTTATAGGTAAATATGATGCAGGTAAAATGGATTTTAAAAGTATTTACTATTTAGACAAATTGCTGTTTCTAGTTATTCATTCAATTTCTAGTATGCATAGTTTTCATTTTATATAAAACTTATCCCAGTACACTGGCACTGGCAAATTTTACATGCAACAAGTGTTTATGAAGTATTTCTCACATGCTAGACAATGATCAAGAGTTGCATTCTTAATCATTTTGTTCTTTAATCACCTAGGAAATATGATGAAGGCATCTCTTTTATATAATTCTATCAACCATAACTTCGATTATTTTTAAGATAATAGTCATAATCTTTTCAACTTTACCTTATGTATTATGAAAGTTTTATCTTTTAATACATATATATTGACCTCTTTTAGATTTAACAGAGGAGTGGTAGACATTAATCTAGTAATATCATTTCTCATACAGCATTTTGTAGTTGGATCTCACAAAGCAGGCACTAGGTGTTTACTGTAGGAAACACATGTCTTCAGCATTATGGTGTGGAAAATTTTATTAATTAAGTCATTCACCCAAACCAGTGTTAAAATGTAGTGATGTTATGGTATGAGAATTTTACATACACTGTGCAAAATACAATTAGAAAAAGAGGAAGCATTTTGTGGAAAGAGTTGTGGTTAAGTGTGTGAATATAAAAATTTAAGATACATAGCACCAAAGGTATGACTCTGTATGCCTCAGGCCATAGTAGATTCGTTGTTAAGGGTTAGAGCACAGAGCCACTAGGTTACATGCAAGCTATAACTTTTTAACTTCTAATTTTTATTGTGAAAAAAATTAATTTCTCATTGCTGTTTTTTCTAAAACATTATGAATGCTGTTTTATTTTGAAACAAGGCAGATATCTATAAAATAAGTTAGTTCACAGAGCAGGTAGCCATCACTTCACAGAAAAACTGAATGAATATTTAGTTATAATGATATATGTTGTCCAGGCTGCAAAAAAAGTTATTGGTTTGTAAATGTGTGTTGTAATTAGTTGAACCAAACATATTGGCAATACCAAACCCCATAGTTTTATATTAAATATGTAAGCAAGAGTGAGTCCTATATCAGGTTGTATGGTATGGAGAGGAAGCAAGACATATCTGAGGAAAGTTGTTGCAGAATGTCAAAGAATAATGGGTTGGGAAGAAAATAAAAGAACCTTAATTACATATTAAGGTCTAAATAGGATTAATGCTGGCAGAATTCCATCAGAGAAAGGTTTCTCACCTGACAACATGGTGAGAAGTGACAGGTTTACACACATTTTGATCTTTGGTGAAACTGCTATTAAAATGGGATTCTATTATTGTTTTGGGTGTTTGATCATCTCTTATTTATTTTTATTATGTGTTTCATCTTAGCCAGATCATATATTTAGCTATTAATGTATTATACATGTTCTAACTTCTATGTTTAAATATATGTTAGAAAGAAGAGTAAGAATTTATATAATCCTATTTCATGTATAAACAGTCCATCATTGATGTGTATTTGCTAAAAAAAAAAAAAAAAAGCCCTAATCTATGTGATTCTTGGTCCTAAAGTTCTATGCTAGACTTGTCTATTGGCTAAGATTTCTGGACTGAACTGGATTGCTGCACTGGTAGTAGGGCTGCCAAAGAGGTTGTAAATGATATCCTGGGGTTACTGCATAGACCTATGTGGCAATATCACACTCAATCCTGGAATGAGATTTACAAAGAGTGCTGGAATTTAAAGTCCAAAATAGGTGCATCCAGTGAGAAGCCACAGTCTGGAGTTGGTACACCATGTGGAATCCTGGCCAGTAGAAAAAGCCAGGGAAGCACTGGGAATCTGGACAAAGGAAGGGCGAGAGGGAAATTTCTACTTCCTCCACTTTCTCTTGAAGGCTCTCCTAGCCACTGAATCAACTTTCCTTTAGATTCTACCTTGGCTTCACATCTGAGTGTTGATGCATTTTAGTCTCTTACAAGTGGTTCTAGGCAAGGGAATATTTTTAAAAAGTGAATAAAATAAGACTTTACTTTCTGTGTTCCCCAAATGAATTAACATGTTCATTAACAGTAACATAGTGGGGGAATTCCAATATGGTAGATTAGAAACACTCAGTGATCACCAATTCTCTAGAGGATAGAATTGAAACAACTGGAGAGCAGCTACTCCTTGAAGTGGGTGAATGTAAAAATGCACTGGCATGTAATTGTGAACAGTGACTTGAAAAAAGCCAGAGCAGAGGGTAAGAAAGAGAACACAAATGCTGAACGTACTGCAGTCCAGCAGAGGATGGGTATATAGATGAAAGAAAAAGGGAGACCCAGAAAACACAGTTATCTCAGGTCTCAGTACTGTGCAGAAGAGGGGTCTAATCAGACAGGAGAACTGGAATATGAATAGCATACCTGCAGTAAAAGAGTTCTCTTCACTTCCAAACATACAGTCACAGTACTACATTCCAGAGGACTCTTGGGATGGTGGTGTCTGAGCTTACTTCTTTGAGAGTCAAAGCTCCCTACATTTCCCTGTGTTGGGGAACTTGCATCAGATGTGTACACTGATCCAGTAGGTGTTGGCCTTGAGAGCTGTTTTAGCTATGGATAAAGCTATTGAAACAAAACCGCTGAGAGCTACATGCAATGGAAGCTGTTCTGTGCATGCAAGGAAACAAAGTTCACTTTCCATTTAGGAATATTAACTTGGGAAGCTAGCTCCAAAAGCTGCATGAGTAATAGTGATTGCATGTGATAATGTGCAGAAGTTAAGTTTTGGAATACCATAGCCATGGGGTGAATTACAAGCTCAGGTGCTGCTGCCCTCACACCATGCCCACTTCAATGTTGATGGTTGTGATCCCATAACATTTCCTATCCCCTGGACAGGCATCATGAAGGACCACCACACAAAGTATACCTTACATACACCAATATATACATCATGCTTTCTTCAACCTCTGGAAGATCCCCACTCTTTATTGATTTATTAAGAAAGTAATTCACTTAGATTCCAACACAACGTGACCTGAATTCCAGGCCACTAGCCATATGTAAGAAGCCACAGGGAAACTACAGTAAGAAATCCATTTGTAATTAAACTCAACACAGCATACAAACCAATTTCCCTGTGCACATCATCAAGAGAAGGCCCTCACATAAAAGTGGGAAAAAATTCCATCCCCAATGGTGCATAAATCTCAATTTAGAAACACAAGAAATTTAAAAAGGCAGCATAACTCCTCCAAAAGTTAATAAATCTTTAGAAATTGACTTTAAAGATATCAAAGTGGATGAAATGCCAAAGACTTCAAAAATGATTTTGAAAGTGAACAATGAATTTAAAATGATACAAATAAGCAACTGAATAATTTAAGGGATGCAATGCATTAAAACAGTAACTCAATAAATAGAGATTCTGAAAAAAAAAAGACAGGAATATTGAAAATGAAAACCTCAATAAGTGAAATAAAAAAAATTGTGGAAAGCCTCACAAGTAGATTTGAGAAATTAGAAGAATATCAAGGCTTGAAGACAAAATTAATGAATTATAACACTGAGACAATAATAAAGAAAATTAATAAAAAAGAATGATCAGAGCATGTAAAATCTCTGGAGCACCACTGAAAGACCAAAATTTTAATTAACAAGAATAGATGGGGGAGCTGGGGTAATGACTAGTGACATAGAAAACCTATTTATTCACTAGAATGATAGAGAATTTCTTAAGTCTTGGGAAAGATATGGACTTCCAGGTACAGGAGGCATTTAGAAATCCAAATAGACATGACCAGAAAAGAACATCTCCATGACATATTTTAGTTAAACTTCCATAAGTACAGACACAGAAGGAATATTAAAAGCTTCAAGAGAGAAGTGTCAAGTCACTTACAAAGGAAAACTTCAGAATACTAGCAGATTTCACTTAGAAAGTCTAATGACCAGAATGGCAGAGTAGTGTATTTCAAACCCTGAAAGAAAATAGCTGCTAACCTAGATTAATATTTGCAGCAGAATTAACCTTCAGAATAGCAGGAGAAATAGACTTTCCAAGACAAACAAATGCTAAAGGAATCCATTCTCACTAAACCAGCATTATAAAAGATACTTAAAGAAAGCCTGAATTTAGGAAGCAATACTAACACAATCAGGAGAACTTGAGAAAGAATAAATTTCACCATTAGAGTAGACAAAGGAGAATTAGGAAAGAATCAAATTTATTAATCCAGTACACTATGAAACCTCTAAGATTAATGAGAAAAAAAGAATAGAAAATAGATTAGAAAAACAAATGAAAAGTAACAAAATGACATGAATTAGTACATAACTTTCAATAATTACCCTGAATGTAAATGGTGTTAATTCTCCAATTAAATGTGTAGACTGACTGACTGTGTTTACAAATAAGACGAACTATTTACCACCAAAACCACTCATAGATTGAAAATTAAAGGATAGAAAATGTTATTCCAAGAAAACATAAAGAGAGGGGAAAGGGCTCATGCCATGTGCATATACCCAGTGAACTACTCCTCACCCAGAACCCACCACCTAAAGTTTCCACCACCTCCCAATAATACTATCAAGTCATGAATCTATCAATAGATTAATCCACTGATGAGGTCAGAGCCCTCATGATCCAATCACTTCCCAAAAGCCCATCAGCTAACAACCAAGCCTTCAGCACATGGCTCTTCGGGGACATTTTAGATCTAAACTATGACAGCTTCCATGCAGTGTTGTAAGCAGAAATAAGCACAGATAAGTGTTCAGTAAAATGTTAAAAAGCAATATATCCATTGAGTAATTCATTTTATTTTTTGCTGTCACATCAAAACATTTTAAATGATGGATATAGGTTTGTGCAATCAAATAGTCTACATTGTCTTCTAACCACAATTAATAACTTTTAGCAGCTATGACTAACTTTCAGCCAGTAGAGGAGATAACAAAGCTGATTTCACTGCTCCCCCTGCATCCCCCACACACCTTTTTTCCACTGTTCTCTCTTCTTGCATCTTCTCTTTGACAACTTTTCTCTTTATCTCTTTTAATCAGGTTCCTAGAAACTTCCTTTGGCCCAATCACTATTCAAACATTCCCATGAATATTAAATGCTTATTATTATGTTGATTTGAGAGTGAGAAGTTTGATTTACAAATAGAAACCAAACTTTGAGCTACAAGTATAAGTTCCTACCACTAACATTTAGGAAGTTAATGTACCAAATGTCTTAATAAGTCCAATCTCCTATAAGAAAATACCATAGATGGGCTATAGGAAAACTAGTTTTTTACAGTTCTGAAGTCTAGCAAGTCAAGTCAAGATCAATGTGCTAACAGATTTGGTGTCTGGTTAAGGCTGCTTTCTGATTCATAGACAGTGTCTTCTCCAGTGCTCTATCCTAATAGACATGGATAGTTAGCTCTCTGGGTTCTTTTTCAAGAAAACTGATCCCCCTCATGAGGGCATTCCCATCAAGACTTAATCTCCCTAAAGGTCACATCTCCTAATAATATCACCTAAGATGATGATTTCAATATATGAATTTAGAAGTCCACAAACATTCATATCAAAGCAGGAAACTATAGGAATGTACATTTCTATGTATTTGTATGTGTCCTTAGATGAAAAATACTGAGCAAAATTTATTACCCATATTTACTCATATTCTCACCACCTTTAAAAATTTCACATAAAAAAATGAAAACATTTTCCTTCAGTCCACCTATTTCCCCTCCAATTAACTATTATTAAGACTGTCATTTCTGATTTTTTCCAAAGTTGATAAGTATAACACTCTTCTTTCTCTTCTCTCTCTCTCTTTCCCTAGCATAAATATTACATACATATATATAAAACACTATTATGTATAGATACATGTATATACATTATGTACATAAAATGTATGCATAGATGAATTTATAAATGTTATTTATACATAATCTATTCTACTCATGTATATATATTTATATTATTTATATATACAATGAATTTTGTAGATATACATATATATGCACACATATACTTCTATTACATATAGATGTAAGTTTTAAATATATGCATAAATATGTATATAGAGGTATTTATTATTTGTATATTGTCTATTCTGTACCTATGTGTTTGTATGTGTAATTATATATACATATATATTATATATTATGTATATTTGATTATATATATGTAAGTAAATAAGCAGCAAAGTTCTCTCTCTCTCTCTCTCCCTGGAATGCTCATTAGCCAGTGCTTAGCCTTTAGTTTAGTCACTCTTGTCCTTGATCCTAGCTCAACTTTCACTTCAAGTCACACCTCACATGGCTTCCTTGAGCTCTTACTGCCAAGGAGGTTAAGGGCCCATATTTCTATTTCAACATAAACTGACATTTGTGCTAGTGGACACTCTCATTCCCCCGGACTTTATTTAATCAGTACCTGCCCCTGCACTCCTAGTCTTTTTGTATGAGGACTGTGTAACTGGCATTCACAGCCACAAAACCATTTAGATTTCCTGGAACCAAATTGCCTTCCAGAACTCCAACGGCATGAAGCTGATGTAGATATTGATTTCTTGTTTGTTAGTGCCTAGTAATGAGGAGCCCCAGAAAAGCACAGGCTGGAGGAAAGCATAACTGTTCACATCTGTGAGCTGCTGGGGGCCTCCCTCTACTGGTTGCCACAGCTGGGCCTCACATTCCATGTTGTGCCTGGTCCACAGACAGCCCTGTTCAGGCAGATTCTAGTGCCTGCAGCCAGAGCTCCCTTATGTTGCTGCCACCTTTCAAACTCATTTTGCCCTTTGTCTGTCTAGGGCTTTATAGCAGCAGGTACCCAACAGTTTCCTGCCAACTCAGCAAATGTAGCATTATCTACTGAGGCAAAACTGCATGTAGTGTCTGTCTACAAGCAAAAGTGTCACCTGAAAGAATCATTTCAGATCCCCAGCCAGCCAGACACCCAATTATTCATCTCTGCTTTTCCTTTTAATTTTTAAGTTCTGATAAAATCTTCTGCCACAAAAATAAGTAGTACAGTAGCTGGTCAGTTTTTAAAAAAAAATTCCTCTGACTTATTTTGCTTTTCTAGTCCTGGTGGGCAATATCCGGATGTCCAATGCCTGGCCCAAGATCATTGGGTTGCAAGTAAACATGCATGCCACATCGACATATCTTTTTAGAAGGCCTTCAATTTCCCTCATGAGAAACTTGACACTCTGTACCCATTGAACAACTCTTCCTCTTCATCTTCTGGAAACTACTATACCACTTTGCCTCTGTGACAATGAGTAACCTAGGTATCTCTTATAAGTGACATTATAAGTATTTATCTCAATAAAGGTTTTAATTGTATGAATATTTGGCATCAATGGATGTGTAGCCTTGGGGAGTAAAAGAACATTCTCTGTTTTTCTAAAATCATACTGCACCTATATCTGACTATTTGATAGTATTAACTACTGAAGTTTTCTGAAGAAACCATCTGTATATTTAAGAGCCTACAGACTGTTTGATCTCAGGTGACTATAAATCATGTTTGTGGAGAGATGGAATATTTCAGATAAAGAGCAAAAGTTATCTCAGTCTATCATTTGTTCCTTTTAATAGCCATTTACTATCAACCATTATAGCTAGCTAAAATCTTCATAACTACTAGATAAAACTTCTGGAGTACATAGCTAAGCTTGACAGACCTCTAGCCTCCACCATTCTTATTGCTAAGAATGCTATAAGATAGCATCTGAAACCTAAAGAAGAAGAGATTTCTCTGCCTTTCTGTAGCTCACCTATTTGATGTTTCCACTAATGTAATTAGCAAGTGTACTGAAATATAACATTTATGTTCTGTGACTATAAAAGTTCTTGTGACCATTTCCATAGTGAAACATATTTCCAGTGTATGGTCACACATATTTAGCATTTATCTCAAAATAAACTACTTTCTTTTTCCTTTAAAGAAGAGTTGTTACTTTACACAGATACTACATACACACACACACACACACACAACTTGGCCAAGATATGCATGAATATAACAGCCTTATCTAAAATGCCAGTGTACCCTGTTAGAATAGCCATCATTAGAAACACCACCAAGAATAGGTGTTGGTGAGGATGTGGGGAAAAAGGAACCCTTATACACTGCTGGTGGGAATGTAAACTAGAACAATCACTCTGGAAAAAAATTTGAAGGCTTCTTAAATGTTGGAAATAATGGCACCAATGGGTTTTGGTTCTTACTGCACCCTTAAGTTTCTGTTTCCCAGGGTCATGGTCCTGCCTCAAGTCTAGCTTGAATTCTCCTTCTGCCCCAATCTCCAATCAGCATGAACCATAAGATCCTAACCAATCAGATCATGCCAAGTCTCACTGTGGGGTATTTAAGCACCTGCCCTTCTCGCTTTCTCTCTCTCTCTCTCTCTCTCTCTCTCTCTCTCTCGGCTCTCTCCCTCTCCCACCTGGCAATAAAGAATCTCTTGGCCAGATCACTCCTCTCTGCGTGGTCACTTTTGGGCCTACATTTGGTGCCATGACTCAGATCATGTTTCCCCACTAATCCTGGTAGGGCCCCGATTCCAACTCACCCCATGAACACCCTGAAGATGTGACTGGCCAGGACTCATCCTCCTGATCACCCTTGCTCGCATCCAACACCGGACATCCTTTTGGTGAGTCCACATACCCTCATTGGGCTCCCTTTGCGGTCTCTCCCTTCAGTGTCTCTGGGGTTTAAACAGTCCCCTTTTTTGGCCATCTTTGGGACCAGATGGTAGAGGGGTGTTGTCTTCCCTCCATCCGGCTTGGGTCTATTTTTGTTGTCAGTCTCGGAGACCGCCCATCTGCAAAGCCCAGCTCCAGGTGACCCACAGCCTCTGGGCCCCAGGGGCCCTACAAGCCACTTGAACACAGTGATGACTGCTTCTCATGAGCCTTGTACCATTCTCAGGATATTCGAGCTGCGTGGGGACACCCCGCAATTCCATACATCTTTCCAACCGGCTCCCACCATGGGGGCCACCTCCTTTTTGCCGTCTGACTCCTCACTGAGATGCCTCCTCAATAATTTAGACACCTTGGGTTTGACCCCAGATATAAAACCAAAACATTTGATCCACTTTTGCACTCAAATCTGGCCCACTTATCCTCCAGACAACCAAAATCACTGGCCCCTTTTCGGGTCTTTAGATCCCAATCTCCTGCAGGACATATATAACTACTGTGAGTGATTGGGACGATAGGGAGAGATTCCATATGCCCAAGCTTTTCATACCTCCATCTAAATCTGGCTCTCTGCACCATTTGCAAACCTAAACATGTACTTCTTGCTCTAAAGCCCTCAACCTCAATCTCTGCCCTCTCTTCAGATGTCGACCCAGCCGATGAACCCCCTCTGTACAGACAACAGGCTCTACACAATCCTCCTCTTCTGCAACCTGCTCTGCCATCTTTGGTGACTCCTCCACTTCTTGTTTCTTTGTCCCCTTCATTGCCACCACCTCCTACCCCCACTGTACCCTCTGCCACTTCTCCCCTCACCTTCAGCCCCCCTGTTACTAGATCATGCACACTTGCTGCCCAGCCACCCCCTTCCCTCCTGGCACCCCTTTGAGAGGTAGCCAGATCAGAGGGAATTGTCAGGGTCCATGTCTCCTTCTCCATGCTCGATCTCTCCCAAATTGAAGCCCACCTGGGCTCCTATACAACTAACCCTTCAGCCTATGTCAAACAATTTCAGTATCTACTCCAGTCTTACAGCCTAACCTACCATGATATCTATATCATTCTTTCTAACACCCTCCTGCCCAAGGAACATAGAAGGGTTTGGGAACAAGCCCGCATATATGCAGATGAGGTCCATCAGACAAACCCCAATCACCCCACAAGTGCCCTTGCGGTGCCTGACCATGATCCCAACTGGGATTATAACACCCAGGCTGGACTTATCCTCCAGGACCAGTTTGCCACCTGCCTCCTGGCAGGGCTAAAATGGGCATCACAAAAAGCCATTAATTTTGAAAAACTCCAGGAAATCATCCAGGGCAGAACAGAAAACCCCTCTACCTTGTTAGACAGGTTAACCAGGGCTCTCCAACAATACACCAACATTGACCCTGAATCCACAGATGGTAGACACCTCCTTACGACTTATTTTTTCTCCCAAAGTTACCCCGACATTAGGGCAAAATTAAAAAAACTCAATAGAGGCCCCCTCACTCCTCAGACCGAGGTGTTGGCAGCCGCCTTCAAAGTGTTCCACTCCCGTGATGAAAAGGCAAGACACCAAAAATGCCAAATGTTGGCCCAGGCTATGTGAGGCCCAAACCCTCGGACCAAGTGAGGGAATCAACATCCGTTGAACAAAGGCCCCTCAGGTCCCTGTTTCAGATGTGGGAAGGAGGGACATTGGGCCAATTTTTGCCCAAATCCTAGACCACCAACCCAGCCTTGTCCCAGATGCCATTTGCATGGACATTGGGCGAATGATTGCCCCAGCTCCCAGTGGGGGCCAGATCAGACTCTCATTCCAGTCCCAACCTCATTGGGCTTGCAACAGACAACTGAAGGGGCCTTGGAACTTCCCTCCTGGTGACTACCATCTCATTTCAGGAGCCCAGGGTAAGCCTTTTGATTGATGGATGCCCCATATGCCTCCTCCTGAACACTGGTGCCACTTCCTTGGTCCTGACAGAGTTTTGGAGGCCCACCAGTCCATCACAAAGCCCTATTGTCAGGGTAGGGGGACAAACCATTTTTCCCAGAAAGACTCCCATCCATACTTTCCTGCTCCTTTTTGGGTCATCCTTTTCCCACCACTTTTTGGTCATGCCCCAATGTCCCACCCCTTTGCTGGGGAGAGATATTTTAACCAAATTTCAGGCCTCCATCTCATTTAATCTCAGGCCTATCCCCTTTCTCGCCCTTATGGCTACAGATGGCCCCTCTGACTCCACTGGTCAAATCCTCCCTTCAGGGGTGGACCCTAAAGTATGGGACACTCACACTCCTTCTCTGGCAACTTGTCCTCCCATTAAGATCCTCTTACAGGACCCTTATCACTTTCTGTGCCAGCCTCAGTACCCCCCTCCCTACTTCCAGTGTGCTGGGGTTACAACCAATCATCACCAATTTACTCCACAAGGGGCTCGTCAGACCCACCCATTCCCCATACAACTCTCCCATCCTAGCTGTAAAAAAGCCAAATGGCACCTACCCCCTTGTCCAAGATTTTAGACTCATTAATAATGCTGTTAAACCTATACACCCCCTCATCCCTAACCCTTATACCATTCTTTCTTCTATTCCTGCCTCTCCACTCACTTCTCTGTCCTTGATCTCAAGGATGCCTTTTTTACCATTCCCCTCTCCCCCGAGTCACAGGACATTATTGCCTTTACATGGATGGACCCACACACATCACTCCCAACAGCTCACCTGGACAGTCCTCCCTCAGGGTTTTAGGGATAGCCCACATCTGTTTGGACAAACACTTGCCAAACAGTTTGGACAAACACATCCAATACATAGATGATCTACTCTTGTGTAGCCCCTCTTTGGGCATCTCTTGAATTGACACCACTCTACTCTTAAACTTTCTGGCAGACAAAGGATACCAGGCTTCCCTCCGTAAGGCCCAACTTTCTCAAGTTATAGTCACATACTTGGGAGTTCAGTTATCCCATGACTCCAAGGCAATTACTCTGGACAGAAAACAGCTCATTTGGGAGATACTGGCTCCCAAGACAAAGGAGGAAATACTTTCCTTTTTGGGACTGGATAGATACTTCCGTGTCTGGATTCCTAACTATTCCCTCTTGGCAGCCCCCTTATAGGATGCCACTAAGGGTGACCCTCTGAACTCCTACTTACTTCTGTCAACACCCCTTTCCAGCGCAATCAACAGGCAGTTCTCCAGGCCCTGGCCCTCCACTTGCCAGACACCCAAAAACCGCTCACCCTCTATGTCCATGAAAATAAAGGCTTAGCCTTTGAAGTTCTGGGTCAGGAAAATTGTCCAACATTTGCCCCCATAGCATATCTATCAAAAAAACTTGACCCTACAGTCTGGGGATGGACCCCCTGTCTACAAGCCTTGTCAGCAGCCTATGTTCTAGTTCAGGAAGCTAAAAAACTCACTTTCGGGGGGTCAGTCACAATCATCTCCCCCCATCATCTTGCAGAACTCCTGACATATAAGGGCTTAAGAACCCTTCCCCCTTGCCAGATCTTGTCACTTCTTGTCTCCTTCCTCCATGACTCCTCCATTACCCTCCATGCTTGCTCTTCCTTAAATCCTGCCACCCTCCTGCCCACCTCTACTGCCATGCCTACCCACTACTGCATTGAGACCCTGGAGGCCTTTCTCCCTTGCCCTTCACACATCCAGGAGGGGCCCCTACAGGGCTCCACCTACACCTGGTTCTCTGATGGCAACTCATATGTGGAGGGAGGTATACAGTGAGCAGGTTATGCTGTAGTGTCCTTAACCTAAGTCATCAAGGCACAGCCCCTCCCTCCCAGTACCACCTATCAACAGGCTGAACTGTTTGCAGTCATGAGGGCTTTTGAGTTGGCAGCCGACCATTCTCTCACTCTCTACACTGACTCTAAATATGTCTTCCACCTCCTCCTCTCCCACTCAGCTATCTGGAAGGAAAGGGGATTATTAACCACAAGAGGCACCTCTGTCACCAACTCCACTTTTATTACCAACCTTCTCTGGGCCTCTCTCCCTCCTTCTAAGATTGGGATCGCCCACTGCCAGTCCCACCAAACAGATTCATTGCCCATAACTATGGGCAATTCTAAGGCAGATCAGGCTGCCCAATAGGTGGCAAGGGAGAATTACTCCACTCTGGCTCTTGCAAAGCCTCAAGATCAAACTCCTGAGCTGGCCCATGAGTCACTCCCTAGACACATTCTCCTTTCGCATTTACACTCCATCTTCCACACTAGCACTCAGAATCTTAAGCTCTTCTTAAGTTCATTCTTCCCCCTTACCCCGGAGGATTCCCAATACCTACACCACCTCACCTCCACATGTCCCACCTGTCAGAGGACTAACCCACACACCCCTTTAAGGCCTGGCTCATTCCCTACCCACCAGGCCAGGGGACAAATTCCAGGGGTGGATTGGCAAGTAGACTTTACAAACATGCCCAGAATAAAGAAACAAAATTACCTTCTGATCTTGGTAGATACCTTCTCAGGATGGGTAGAGGCCTTCCCAACCTCCAATAAGAGGGCATCAACTGTGGCCTCTATTATTGTAACCCACACCATCCCTAGGTTTGAAGTGCCTACCTCCTTCCAATCAGATAATGGCCCAGAGTTCACATCCAGGTAACACAAATAATTATCAAGGCCCTTAATATCTCATGGCATTTTCATATCCCTTATCATCCCCCCTCATCAGGAAAGGTAGAGCGCACTAACCGTACTTTAAAGGAGGTTCTCACTAAACTCACCTTGGAGCTACACCTAGACTCGGTTCAACCCCTTCCAATAGCCCTCTTTCACTTATGGGTACTCTCACGGAAACCCACACAAATATCCCCTTTTGAGGTGATGCTCGGGCACCCAGCTCTGCCTCCAGGAATCACCTCCTCCCAGGGCCCCCTCCCAGGACACCTCACCTTTCCTCTTCTCTCCTTCATTCGAATCCAGCTATGGCAACACCATGACACCTTATCTCCAGACCCTTCACGCATCCATCTCTCTTTCCCTTTAAACCCAGGGGACTGGGTCTACTTCCCTCCCCCTTTCCCTGAAAAGAAGCCCCTTACCCCAAAATGGAAAGGGCCCCTAAAAATCATCCTCTGTACTCCTACTGCAGCCCACTTACAGGAAACCCCAGGAAAACTAACATCTTGGATTCATATTTCCAGGCTAAAGCCAGCCCAACCCCCTGAGACAACCAGCAGGATGACACCATTGGCCCTTCACCTCCACTCCCTGCTTCCTCTCCTGGCTTTGTTTGTACCCCTTCCCTTGGAAACCACTTAAAAATTCACATCTCTCAGCTTCGTGTTCCCTCCCCTGTCCCCGAGGATGTGCATTAACCTTCCCCTTTTGTTCTCTGTTCTCAACCTCCTATTTGTTGGTAGGCTGACTAGCACCGGAGGGTACTTCTGGAGATTTAAGATACAGGAAACCTACACCATCTCACAAACTTCTATCACCAGCCTAGTCAGCATGGTGACTGTCATCCTAAGGGATGTCAAGTCCCTATTTCAATCCCCTTCAAACCTAGGTTTGGTTCCACCCTAAGGAGTGGCTCCTTTGCATTCGCTTGCCCTTTCTTCACTCAAACAAAAAATTACTGTAAGAGGGGAGTCAAATGGACCCAGGAGTATGAGGGATGTCCCTATTGGTCTTGTCAGGTCTACTGGGTACTAGGATCAAAGGGATCAGACAACCAGTTTCACTTTTATCTGGGAAAAAATGGGACTACCATGCTCCACATCTCTGACCCATGGGACAACAGATGGGTTCAGGGTGAACAGGCAGCCATTTATGCTCAGTGTGACTCCTCAAAACCCTCAGCTCACATTATGATATCCAGGGAACTGGCGATCTCCATTGTTGCTGCAGGCTTTGCGGGGGGAGCCCTTGGCCATAGTTTTATTTCAGCAAAAGACTTTGAAGATTGCTTACAGATCACCCTTGAATCCACTTCGGCCTCACTGGCTTCTCTTCAACGTCAGCTCACTTCTCTAGCCCAGGTGGCCCTAGAAAATCACAGGGCCCTAGATCTCTTAATGGCTGAAAAAGGGGGGACCTGCTTCTTCCTCTGGGAGGAATGTTGTTACTATGTCAATGAGTCTGGAATTGTAGAACAGAATGTAAAAAAATTAACAGACTTGGCCGAGGACCTCCTAAAGAGACCCAATAAAAACACCTTAACTGACCTGCTAAGCTCTCCTCTCCTCACCTGGCTCCTGCCTTTCTTGGGCCCTTTGCTCATGCTCGTTACTCTATGCACCATCCTACCCTGTTTACTACAATTTCTCAGATCCCAGGTAAACAGAATCTCTAATCAAACTGTCAACCAGCTTCTCTTCCAAGGATACCAACCCCTCATAGCTCAACCAGAGGACACCTATGATGGATCCTACTGGAACACCAGGTTATAAGCATCATGGACCCCTCATAGAACACCTACTTCAATTCCTCAACTCCCTACACAAAGATGAATGGCTGTTACCTGCCATATGGAGGACTGGCTCGAGACTTTACGACCTGTGGCTGCAGGGACCTTAATCAACTTCAGGAAGAGGAAATTTTCATTTTCGGAGCCTGGGTGTATGCCATCATGAGCCTCAGCACCCCAACATTGTTTGCCAACCAACCCTCCCTTCCCCTATGCCGCCCCTTGCCAGCTCGAAGAAGCCAGAGTGAACACAACGCCCCCCTTCCTTAACAAACAAAAAAGGGAGGAATGTTGGCAATAATGGCGCCGATGGGTTTTGGTTCTTACTGCACCCTTAAGTTTCTGTTTCCCAGGGTCAAGGTCCTGCCTCAAGTCTAGCTTGAATTCTCCTTCTGCCCCAACCTCCAATCAGCATGAACCATAAGATCCTAACCAATCAGATCATGCCGAGTCTCACTGAGGGGTATTTAAGCACCTGCCCTTCTCTCTCTCTCTCTCTCTCTTTCTCTCTCTCTCTCTCTCTCTCTCTCTCTCTCTCTCTCGGCTCTCTCCCTCTCCCACCTGGCAATAAAGAATCTCTTGGCCAGATCACTCCTCTCCGTGTGGTCACTTTGGGGCCTACATTTGCCTACATCAAAAATCTAAACATAGATCTGCCATCCCACTCCTGGGGATATACCCAAAGGAAAGCTACACAGGTTACTCCAAAGGCACCTGCACACCCATGTTTCTTGCAGCACTATTCACAATAGCCAAGTTATGGAAACAACCAAGATGCCCCGCTACTGACGAATGGATTAAGAAAATGTGGTATCTATACACAATGGAATACTATTTAGCTATGAAGAAGAATGAAATCTTATCATTTGCAAGTAAATGGATGGAACTGGAACATCACCCTGAGCGAGGTTAGCCAGACTCAGAAGACCAATAATCGTATGTTCTCCCTCATATGCGGACTTTAGATCAAGGGCAAATACAGCAAGGGGATTGGACTTTGATCACATGATGAGGCAAGAGCTCACAAGGGAAGTATGAGGATAGGCAAGAACCCCCCAAAAAACAAGATAGAATTTGATGTCCTCAATGCAAAGGAACTAATGCAGAAACTTTAAAGTGACAGAAACCAATAGGAGACGGGGACCAGGAACTAGAGAAAAGATTAGTTCAAGAAGAATTAATTTAGAATGTAACACCTATGTACAGGAAAGCAATGAGAGTAAACTCCCTGTATAGCTATCCTTATCTCAACTAGCAAAAACCCTTGGTCCTTTCTACTATTGCTTATACTCTGTCTTCAACAAAATTAGAGATAAGGGCAAAATAGTTTCTGCCTGGTAGTGAGGGGGTAGAGGGGAAGAGGAAGAGGGTGGAGAGAAAGAGAGGGGGCAGAGGAAAGGGGGAGAAATGACCCAAACATTGTATGTACATATGAATAAAAAAATTTTTTTAATTTAAAAATAAAATAAATAAATAAAATGCCAGTGCACCCTTCAGTAATTAAAATCAATTCATGAAAACCTAGATTTATGTATAACAAAGCTGATTTGTTAAAATAAAACATTTTGTTTAATAATTAGCAATAGTTCCTGTAGTTTTATACTGAAAACATTACAACATTCTTACTCCTATCTTTTTGTTTCTATAACATCTCTGTAAGGTAGAAGGTGAGATGTCATTATTATTCTTACAAATACCAGGTTCTTCAATAGAGTTCATGGTCAGGCTCTGGAGAGCATTTCACCTACTATAGTGATACTCAACTGTAGAACTGAATTTGGATGAAGCACATGTGTTTCATGTGCCATTTCATGCACAATATTTGGTGCTGCTATTTTTTTTTACCATGTGGTTACACATAGAAAAACTACTAGGTACTAATTAGATGATCATGAACAAATTATAGGAATGGCACAAGTCTTTGTGCCCCATCTAAAAAAAGGAAATTCTACTCTAACTGCTGCCTTCCCGGTGTTTTTTCCAACTCCGTTATAAAGATGTAGACAAAGTAGATCCCAAATATACAATGAGAAGGGGGAAACACCCTGAAGATTTTGATGTGCTGTACTAGTGTAAACATGTGAGGTACGATGCAAAATTAACCACAGTCTCACTCCAAATTGCAAAGGTACAAGCCACCTTAATTTCTCTAAAACTGCAGTGGAATTCCTCCTTAGATACATCACTTTTTGGGTATGGTAAGGTAGGAAGATTACTTGAATCTGACTACTGTAACCACTGTGATTTTAGGTGTCTTTGTAGGTGAAACAGAATCTTCTGTATGAGGTCCCATCTCCAGTCTTTCCCCTGGTGTAGTCTGGAACAAGTTTATTCTGATGTGCAGCCTTGTTGGAGGAGCCCAACTTCTTGGACCTTGCTGTGCCTTTGCCAACACCGAAAGCTGTTTAATTTTGGCTCTGTACTTGCTATAGTAGTATCCTGTGACTTCTTTCAGTGAACACGACTTTGTTTGGTTTTTGTTGGTGCTCAGATCTTCTGAAGTTCTATGATGACTTCTATCTTAGGACCCAGGCCTCCCAGAGGCTGCAGGGATACCTCCACCCTCTCCCCATCTTGTCTCCCTGATAATCCTCCTCTTCACACCACCCCAAAAAGTCTCCATGGTTTACCTGTTGGCTTAGTTTCCATGCCATGTGGGAACTGACAGAGGGCAAGAGTGCACATTAGCTACTCACTCCCCAGTCATATAATTTCACACTCCTAACTACATTAGAGATGCCTCATATCAGCTCTGATGTTCTTGTCCGATGAGTTCTACCAGAATTCTTAAAGGAATTTAGTTAAAATCTCCTCTGTCCTAAGAATTAACACTCAGCCTCCTATTTCCTGTTTCATAGCACTTAAGGAAGAAGGCTGAGCCCATAACCACCTCTGTGTCCAAATTATTCTTCCTTTCTTATCTCGACAGTTCTTTACCAAGAAAGGAGTGGGCTTGGTCTACTGTTGTTTCGTTTGGTTTTACTTCTAGTTCATATTCTCTTTCCTGAGTGATCAAAAACCATCTCTCCTTTCCTGATGTTAACATGTCAATTTGGGTACAAGTAGAATAACTCTGACACTTAATGAGGGAGCACATATCCAAAGATAACTCAAAATGCCTTACCAATTATGCCTGCATGGAATTTAGCCTCTGTAGTAGTCTTATAGGACTATCATAATAGTATATCATGGGAAAAGACTTCAGTTAGCATCTTTGTCAATATCACATGAGGAACCCAAGGCCTCATGTGTGAGTGAGTATTGACTTTGCCAGAACACACAGCTACAGTTGGCCAAGCTCAGGTGTTATACCTTAGTTCCTTGGTTTCTTTCTCTTTGTCACTTTGCTTAATGGAGAGTTATTGTCTATGCGCTATGAAATAATGATATATAGGTAAATGCCTCATTTGATGATCCTCTTTAATCCAGAGAAAGTGATTGGAATACAATTAGATGCATGGGGGAAGTTTGTTTGATTATTTTTCAAATAGCAAACAAGATAGACAAACAAAACTTTAGTAAGAGGGTGCTACAGTATCCCTATCAGTTAATGTGAGGTACATACAAATTTTTAAAAAATATCACTGGTTTCTAGTCTGGCTCTTTATGTTAATAGGAAGAAAAATACTAAGAATAATATTTAAGATCTCTGAGACATTTTATTTTTTCCTCTCAGATTTCTATGATTCCTCCAAGTCAGTGTCTGTTAATGAGGAGGCATAAATAATGGCCAATTTATTAATCTAAAAAATCCAGGCAATATATTTTCTGGGGCCCTGTGATGCTTTAGATGGTATTATTTCAGAATCAGCATTATCTATTAGATTCTTGCATCTATTTCCTCTTTTTTGGGACAACTAAAACATCCAAACTTATAAGTCCTTCATGCATACTATGTTCTTTGTCCACTGACCTTGAATAACATAAAAACCAAGATTAGTGAAAACATTTTTAAAATCTGACTTATCGATAGATCATGACATTGTCTTTTCCTTTTAGCCTTATTTAAGGAACTAGGTTGCTAGAGCTCTAAGGTCCCTTAAAGTTCACCTAGGCTAACACCCTCATTTTCCAGATGAAGAAGTTGCACCTGGGTGAAATTAAGTGAATTACTCAAGGTCACACAGAAAGTCACTCACTGAGTCGAGCCAACATTCATGTCTTTTGCCAACGGTTTCATTTCCAATATATCAGGGTGTCTAAAAACTAACAAACTGGGGTAGCATCTTACTAGTATTTGACCAATGAACTTTAATTTGTCCTTTAATTTCTTTTCTCCTCTAAGACTTAACTTTAAGGTCAATGAAAGCAGGAAAATCTGGATGTACTTTCCCAGAGCACATAAGTCAATGTTCTCTCAAAGATGACATTTTTCCTCCTTTTGTAAAAGACACTCTTGAAAGCAAAACTCTATGAAAGACTAAATGATTATCTTTATTCATTTTCTCCTTCTTTAACATGGTAAGAAATAGGTCTTGAGTCCCAAGTCCTGTAGACTAATAGGGAGCTGTCTTCAGTGGGCTGAGGTGACTTCTCGGAACAGATGGTCAACATACAGAACAACCTAGAACACAGTCTATGTTACGCAGAGAAGTCAGTTAAAATGAATTAGAAAAATAGCAAATCTGGAGGGATTCATGGATTGATAGGATTCAGAAACTTTGGAATGTCCCCAGAGAATGATCCTAGTTAGCTAAGAATTTAAGGATCTTGTCTGAGAGATCATCAGAAGGGAACAAGAGGTAATATTGCTGAGATGAGAACCAGCTGGGGTTGTAATACATATATGCAAGGAAACAACACAAGGAATCTTCCTGTATAGCTATCTTTATCTCAAGCTAGTAAAAATGCCATGTTTCTCAAATTATGTTTCATGTTTTTTCTTCTTCAAAATCAGAGAACAGGAGGGTGGAATAGGTTCTGTTCAGGGGGAGTGGGAGGGTTCCCACTGATGCGAGTGGGGAGGTGGTGGGGAAAGTAGTGGGAGAGTGAATATGGTGCAAAAAATGTATACACATGTATGTAAATGCAAAAATGATACCTGCTGAAACTGTTCCAGGAATTAGGGAAGGGTGTATGAAAGAGAGCAGTGAAGGGTGAATTCAAGTATGATGTATTTGATACACTGTTAGAATCTTTGTAACTGCTACAATGATCTCCACCCAGCACAGCAATAATAATAAAAATAAATAAAATAGAAAATAAAAAAGGAGACTGAATGAGATTCACAGGTAGGTTTCAGGGTCCAAATGCTAGAAGAAAGTTTCAGATGTAAAGAGGAGATTGATGAGGCTCTAGATAAAACTGTGAGAACACACTGAGTCCTCTGTGTTCCTCCACTTCCAGTATGGTTTCCTTTATGTTACATCAGCAATCTTTACTCATACCCTACTCTCACCTTGTCATCACCTTGTACCACCTTCAGAATGACAACTTCTAGCACTTCTTTTATCTCTCTGGCTCACTGTCTGTGTACTTCCACTGTAACTATGACTTAAGTTAATGTGATACTTTCTTTACCTTGCACCTGCCACTTTTTATCTGGCCCTTCAAATTCACTGACTGTTTTATGTAGCTTAGATTCCATGGTATATTGTTAAAATCATTCTATGCATATTCACAACTCCCTTAACCTCTTGTGGCCCAACCCTAGCCTAGTTATGTCCAATGCTCTAACTCTGTTGGGCCTCCACAAGGGCAGTAGTATGGTTGCAGAAATCTCCAGTCAGATTGGCTTGAGTGAGTCAATGATGACTAACATTGACTGAGCTTCAGTGTTACAGGGAACCAGGGCTACTGTTTATCCCATTAGTAATTCCTCTATTCTCTGCTGTGATTATATCAGAAGTTTTTCTTACTCATCTTCAATATTCCTTCCTTGAATCATGTAGTTGATTTCTTCTTTGTCTCTTTTTTTGCTAATAAAATAGAAGCAACCAGTAGAGAATTATTTACCTTCTTACCTATAATTTTATCCTATATTGGCCTGTCTCAATATGCCTCACCATCTCTTCTGGCACATGGATGAACTTGTTGCTCATAAAATCCCTCTACTATTCTCACATCTTCTTAACTATCTAAGGATTTGCTTCTACAATTATCCCTTTCATCCTACTTCTGTTCTATCCTGTTCTCTCTGTAGAAAAATACCACTAGTGAACAAACACATGGTTATAACTGAACCACATCAATTCTTTGTTAATTTTTTTTCTTGTTCCTCTTAATTGATTAAATCCGTGGAAGGGTTTCTGTGATAATTGGCACATTCCCTGATTCCATGGACATTGCAGTTTACCAGGGGAGAGGCACAGTGAAGTAAAGGCACATATCAGTATGTAATTATAATTTATATAATACATGGGTGTGTGGATGAATGGAAAGGGTTCATGGGTGAGGGGAGTGGATGCATACATGGATATGTAGATACAAAAGGACAGAAGAAATCTAAATCAGTAAAATAAATAGCTTTTTTTTGCAGTGCTGTGGATTGAATCTAGGGCCTTATATATGCTAATGAAGTGCTTTGCCATTGAGCTACATCCTTAATCAGTAAAATTTAAAACTTTATTTTGAAATTAACTGAGATGTTAAGACATGGAAAAGCATTCAAACCATATTACAAATGCACACTTGTTTGAAATATTCCTGTTCTGTTTCACTTACCCACCAAAAAGTTAAGCTAAACAAATTTTAGCCACAGACGAAAACTCAACATGGAAAACTAACTATTGGAAAGTTGGTATGTAAGGAGACCATCAGTAAGCAAACAATGTAATAAGCAACTTAAATCTGATTAATTATAGTGAAATTCAAATTTTATAACTATGGAGACTAAGGTAGAAAGGAGAAAAATAGAGCAACTGAACCAATTCAGATTATAATACATCCTATCTACATGTGAATGTCACAAAGAAACTCTGCATAGCTATCTTAAGCAAACAAAAGTCATTTTTTAAATTTCTTTTTTTATACAAAAACAGAGAACAGCCTCCTCTTCTCTGTTTCAGAACAGGTCTTGACTAGAGGTGGGGAGGATGTGGAGAAAGGGCATAGGAGGGTGAATGTGGTACAAAAGTTGTGTAAGAATGGATATAAATGGCAAAATGAGACCTGTTAAAACTTTTCCAGGAATGGGGGGAGGGGGAGGGGATAAAAGGGAATGATGGAGGGGGTGAATTCAACTATGATATATTATAAGACTGTTTGTAAATGTCACAATATACCCCCAGCACAACAATATTAAAGAAAATAACTGTGGAGAAAATGTACTCTTACAAAACTATAGTAATTGTAATGCATTAGTAGTAGAAGAAAGAGCACCTCATAGCAATTGTGAGGTAAGAAGGTGGGAGAAGAACATTGGGAAATAAGGTGAAGATGCTTTATAATATAAGAGCATCAAAGAGTGTTTCATTTCTGATTATGCTTATTTGATAAGTAAGTATAAATTCAATTCTGAAAAGGAGGGAGGTGAAGGCAGTGTTGTTTCTCACACCCCTATGTTGCTGGAGTGAGGTTTTCTCTCTAGCTCCTGGATTGTTACTGGACCTAACTGGGCTTAACTGGAGGCAACTGGAGACTTTAGAGAAGAGATAGGACAGACAGACAGAAAGAAATTTGGGCTCAGGTGTGTTGTACGCTCTGCTGGAGACACACAACCCTCATTGCTTCTTTTCTCTATCTTGATTCTTTAAGGCCTTTCTCCTGGTGGCTCTTTAAAACCTCTTTCCTTAGGCTCACACTGTCCCATGTTTGCTCTCAGCTTATCTTCAGTTTAATTGCTCTTAAAGTCTTTTGTACCCAGGCATCTCTCTTTTGCTCTCTTAAAGTCTGGTGCTCAAACTTGCAAAGAGCCATGCCTATAACCTGCATATGCATAACTCTTATTAAGGTCTAGGTCCTTAGACTTGCTCTGTGCACTGTCCCATGTTCTTTTTGGCTTTTTTTTAGCTTTAGCTTTCCTAAGGCCTATGTATGACGTTCTTTCTCAGTTTTGCTTTCTGAAGCCTATGTTAAAGTTCTCAGTGCAGACTTTCTATCAACCCCTCTTTAGCATTTTCCCTTCAGCAATTATTCCCTTTTCCCTTTAGCATTTTCCCTTCAACAATTCTTTTCCCTTTAGCAATTTTTCCCTTTAATAATTATTTTCCCTTCCAAAAGCTTTCCACACCAAAAAGCCCAGAGTAAAGCCCCAAAAAGCAAAAGGCAAAAGCCAAAACCACAAAAAGCAAAAGTGAAAAGTCCCTCTTTCTCCTTCAGGGGTCTTTTACAGCAGCAAACAAGGTGGAGCCACAGAGAGGAGCATGACATTCTAACAGGAGAAACCTGAGTTCCTGCTTCTCTGAACACAACTTAGGAGATGCAGCTGTTCTGCCTTTCCCTTTTTCATGGCTGAGGGCTGTGCCTATCTCAGCCTTACAGGTAAAAGCAATTAACTGCATCTCACCTTGCTTGTGTCCAGTTCTCATAGGCTTTAATCTGTTCCCCACAGGGAAGGAATTCAGAGAGATTACAAAAGATACCCAATAAGTCTTCTCTCATGTATATATGATAGAGACAAACATCTTAAATATTTAATAAAAATTTACTTTATTTTAATTAAGACAGTAACAAAATATAAATATTAATTGAATTAGATGTTCTTCAAAAACAAACTTTAAAGCAAACTACATACATAACAATTTTCTATTGATTTTTTTTCTGTTACCCTTATGTTATTTGTGCTTATCAGTCCATGATTTCAAAAGTAATCATGTAATTTTCACCCATGATTCCATGTTTGAAGTCCTCTAACCCCACCCAGGGAATCACACTCCACAAGTAGTAATAGCATGGGGATTTACTTAGTTCTTAAACTTCAGTAGAGCTTTTTGAAACAGATTTTTTGGGTTCTACCCAGTTTGTGGTAGGATTCCAGGTGATGCCAATGTTGCTAGACTAAGAATAATTCTGAGAACCATTGTTCTAGGAAATAGTCCTGTGTTTGTCTTCCCAGGTATAGACTAGGTATGGATTCTTGCCTCTACTATTTACTCCTATGTTATATCAGTTGAAGAAATATTGTTGGTGGTATGGCATGAAGAATAGAAAGAAAGTGTGTTACTTTTCTCTCCTTGATCTTAGCTTTGCTTCTCTTCCTTGTATGTGGAACAGCAGAAAAAGTCAGAAATACAGAGCATTTTCATCCACAGTAGTATTTTCCAACAGTCATCTCTGAAGACGTTCTGTTTGCTATGACCAAATACTATGATGATCCATTGCATGTGCTCTAACTGCTTTTTTTTCCTGTTTCTACACTTCTTCCTTGAACTAGAGTTGGCCCATAACTGTTGACATTCCATAAATGCATGTCTCAAAAATACCCATTTCATTTTTCCAGTCCTAAATGGACAATGCCCATCCTCCCTTCTGTCTTCTTTTGCCCTCCCCTCTATCTCCTCTTTAGCACACAGTCCCCAGTCCTCTTACCTAATAGTCCCACTTCTATTTTCAGGTCACCTTTTTTCTTTTAGTTTCCACATATGAAAGAAAACATGTAATACTTGTCTTTCTGGATCTGACTTATTTTGTTTAACATGATGATCTTTAATTCCATACATTTTACTGCAAATGAAATAATTTTTCCTTATTTATAGCTGAATAATAATCCATTGTGTATATACACCACATTTTCTTTATCCATTCACACATTCACAGAAAACTAGTTTGATTCTATAACTTGGCTGTATGAATAGTGCCTCCATATACATGGGTATGCTGACTTTGATTCCCTTAAGTTTATAGCTAAGAGTCATATAGATTCTATTTTTAATAGTTATATTTTATAATTTTTTAGGGATCTCCATATTGTTCTATAGTGGTTGTACTAATTTACATTCTTAGCATCATATGAAATATTCTTTTTCTCCACATTCTTGCTAGCACTTTTTAAAATTTATTTGTTTACATTTGAAAATATCCATTCTGACCAGCATGAGTTGGAATCTCAATGTATTCTTGATTTACATTTCCTTGATGACTAAAGATGGTGAGTACATTATATATATTTATTGGTCATTTATAGTTCTTCTTTGGGAATTGTTGGTTTAGCTCATTTGCCCATATTTTGGTTGGATTGCTTATTCTTTTGATTTTAAGTTTTTTGAGTTCTTCATATTTATATAATTTGGATGTCAGTCATCTGACAGATGAATATCTGGCAAAGTTTTTTTTTTTCCAATTCTGTATGCTGTCCCTTCACTCTCTTATTTCCTTTGTCAATATGCATAAGGTTTTTTATCTGATAGAATCCCATTGCTCTCTTTTTCTCTGTCTCTGTATTGGGGAGTTAACACAGGCCTTATGCATGCTAGGTATTCCTCTTACCACTTGAGCCATGCCCCTAGCCCTTTTGTTTGCATTTTTTGTTGAAATAGGGTCTCACTAACTTTGATCCAAGGTCTTAAACTCATGATCCTTCTGCCTATGCTTCTCCAGTAGCTGGGATTACGGGCATGTGCCATCACATCTATCTTACTTTTTATCAGTTCTTGTTTTTGTTTCCTGGTCATTGCATTCCTATTCAGGAACTTCTTACTTGCACCAATATCTTGAGTTTGCTCTGCATTTTCTTCTAATAGTTTCAAAGTTTCAGGTCTTACCTTAAGGCCTTTGATCCATTTTGAGTTGATCCTTAACAAGGTGAGTATATGTTTAATCTTCCACATGTAGATATTCAATTTTCCAAGCACCATTTGTTAAAGAGGGTACATTTTCTCCAACATATGTTTTTGTTACTTTTGTCAAAAATCAAATGCTATAGTTGTGTTTCTCTCTGGGTCATGTATTGTATTCCATTTATCTACATGTTTGTTTCTATGCTGTCTTGTTACTATGACTTTGTTATATATTTTGAATCCATTATTGTGATGCCTTTAGCACTGAGTGTTTTGTTCAGGCTTGCTTTGGCTTTTAAGGATCTTTTGTCTTCCAGGTGAATTTTAGAATTGTCTTCTTCTGGGTCTCTGAAGAATTTCCCTGGAATTTTGATGAGGATTACTTTGAATCTTAGGTCTCTGTTAGCTGGAGGCCATTTTAACAATATTAATTCAATTTGTGAACATAACAAGACTTTCCAACTTCTAGTGTCTTCAATTTCTTTCTTAATGTCTTATAATTTTTATTTTAAAGGTCTTTTGCCTTCTTGGATAGATTTGTTCATATTCGTGGGGGGTTTTGAGGCTATTGTGAATGGGATTTTTTTCCTGATTTCTTTCTCAACAAGTTCTTTATTGATATATGGAAAAACTACTGGGTTTTGTATGTTGATTGTGTGCTCTGCTACTTTATTGACTGTTTTTATCATTTCTAAGAGCCTTTGGTGGAATCTTTGGAGTTTTCTAAGTATAGAATCATATCATCTACAAAGAAGGAAAATTTGACTTCTTCCCTTCCTATGTGTATCACTTTTTTTTTTGCTTGTCTGATTGCTCTACCTAATATTTCAAGTAGTATGTTAAGTAAAAGTGAGGAGAGCAGACACACTAATCTTGTTCCTGATTTTACAGGAAGTACTTTCAGTTTTTTCCCATCTAATGTGATATTGGTGAGGTACGTTTTTTATACAGCCTTATTACATTGCAGAATAATCCTATCTCTTGTTTCTTTAGGGCTTTTTATCATAAAGGGGTGTTAAATTTTATCAATTGATTTATTTGCATATATTGAAATGGCCATGTGGTTATCCTTGATTCGATTTATGTGCTGACTTTTTTGCTTTGTGAATGTTAAACCATCCTTGCACACTTGGAATAAAACCAACTTGATCATTCTACATGATCTTTTATAATATGTGGTTCTATTCAATTTATAAGTATTTTATTAAGGATTTTGTAACTAATTTTATCAAAGAAATTGATGTATACGTGTGTGTGTATGTGTGTGTGTCTGTGTGTGTATGTGTACCTGTGTTTGTGTGTGTCCTTATCTGGTTTTAATAGGATGGTAATAGTGGCTTCAAAAAATAAGTTTGGAAGGACTTCCACACTGTTCTCGTGTAACAGTGTGAGGAGCATTGGCATTAGTTCCTCTTCAAAATTCAGCACTAAATTCACCCAGTCCTTGGCTTTGCTGGGAATTTTTTGTTACTCCTTTACTCTCATTATTTGTTATTGATCTATTCTGGTTTTTTTTTAATATCTTCTTGGTACAATTTTTGTACATCATATTTTTCTAGAAATTTCCTCATTTCTTCTAGACTTTCCAGTTTATTGAAATGTAATTTTCTAACATATTCCCTAATGACACTCTTACTATCAGGTATCTAAAATAATATCCCACTTTTCACTCCTAACTTTGTTTAGTTGGGTGTTCTCTCTCTTTTAATTAGTTTGACTAAGGATTTATAATTTTTTATCTTTTTGAAGAAGATCCATCCCTTTTTCTTTGAATGATCCTTTGTATTGATCTTTGGATTCTATTTCATTTATTTCTGCTCCTGCCACTGTAATATTTCTTCTTAGTCCCAAAGCAATGGAGCCATCTGACCTTGGTCTAAAAGTACTGAAGCTGTGAATCCTTCCCCCTCTAAGTTACTTTTCTCAGATATTTCATCACAGCAAAGAAAAACTCACTGAGATAGAAGCAAAGATAAGAAGGAAATTCTTTTAGTGTGTTTCTAAAAGAGTTATAACATATAAAAAATGTCATGCTAATAACTTGAAACCAACTGTAGTAGTTTTGCACCATGAAAATTGTCAAGTGTACAAATCAGGATTTGAACTATTTTGTTAATTGTCAAGACAGAAAAATGGAGAAAGTGCAAATACAGATTAGACTTAAATGTTTATCTTGTCTACTGCCATCACATTGCAAATAGCACAAAGAAATTGAGAAAATAGGCTTCTGTTGTTTGAAAGCAATTGGTAAATGAAGTTCTATGGTATATCTGAATGAAATCAATATTGTCTTAATCATAATTATGAACCAGGGATGGGGGGTGGGGGAGAGCGGGTAGCGAGCAGTGGATCCCAGGTCACATGTAATCTGCTGATTATTTTTTAGTCTGAGAGCTAAGAGTGGGTTTTACATTTTAAATGGTCACAACATGTAAAAATTATAAGGAATTCAAATTTCACTGCCCATAAAGTTTTATTGAAACACTATCATGTCTGCTAACTGACATAATTTCTACACTTGCTTTCATATTATTATTATAGAACCGAGTTGCTATGACGGGGCCCATGTACCCAAAAGTTCTAAAATATTTACAGAAAGAGGAAGAGCATCTTCTGTTTCTATCTGTAACTGGCTAGTGGCACCATCTTCTTACCTCCCTACACAACTCTGTTTGCCTGATTCTGTAAGCAGCATATGAAATCCACAAGGTTGGAACCTAAATTGTTCACACTATCTCCTTAAAGTCAGGGACAAAGAAGCCTCAATAGCAGTCACTGAGCTCTTCTACTGTAACTGATAACACATGTGATAGAAAGATTTGCCCCCACAATAGTTTTATAACTAAAACAAAGGTACTTTAGCTACCAGAGGGCTTAGCATCTTGCTTCCCAATGATTTTCATAACTTTTACTTCTGTTGTTCTTGGCTTAATACTGACCATAATCAAACACACAATTGGTAAACAATTAACTTGAATTCTTTACGGTCAGGATTTTGCTCTGTTGTCTAGATACATCTTTCTTAATCTTTTGAAACATGTTTTCTCATTTGAGCCAGAAGTAAATAGTGCATGTTTATTATAGGGTGGTTTTCTCTACCCTCCCCTGCCTTCTTTTTCTTTCTCCTTGAAAAATAATGCTGAAGGAATTGTTTTGCAGTTGAAAATTAATGTAACCTATTATGTCCAGGAAATTTCTTCAATATATTACTTGCCAAGCCCCTCGGCTGTTGTGAAGAAAATAATTTTAATTTATCTCATTTTTCACTGCTGAGTCAATGATTGTTTAACCTAAAATGCCATTGTGACTAAGTGCTCAAACCCCATGGTCCTTGGCTATTTCACTGGGACTCAGCTATTACGTCCATAAGCCTGGGCCTTAGAAGTACCCAAATGGTCATATTAAAAGGGCTGCTGTCAACTGGGTTTTGTTTTTATTGTTTTTAATTTCTGCTTTTCCATTTTCTTTGCTATTTATAATGTTCTCTTTAAAAGTTCAAAAATAACATCTCTCTCTTTAGCCTCTTGATTATTTTCCATTAGTGAGTATTTCTTTCCCAGCTTCCAGGGTCTTTCCTAGGGCATAGAGCAATGTGGTCAGCTTGGGTTAATTTGGCTGTTGTGATTACAATCCCCTTTGTGATTTTTATGCAGTTCTACCAGTAATACCAGGGTACCATCCCAAGGGAACATAGGGCCATGGTGATTACAAACAAATGTCTTTTGAATCATTGGCATATTTGGCTAGAATGACCCATCAAATAAAGTCCACTGTAATTTTCAAATCCTTGTAAGGTGATGTGATTATGTTTGCCTTTTCCATATTTACCTTGCTAAAAGAAATCCAACTTGCCATCTCCTTATGTTTTCTATTAGGAATTCTATTTAGTTAGTGTGTTTTTCTACCCAAGTTGTAGCAATATCAATATTTCTCAACTTAGATTTCCCAGAAATGGAGCCTAAGACAAAGGCTTATGGTATTTGGAGTTTGGAATTATGGATTAGAAATAAAATGGATCATGGTGAAGAGAAGACAAAGAGTAAAATACAAAGAAGCAACACTCTATGCAACTGGTTGCTTGATTCTATGAAGGGATATTTTAGGACCATCTCCCTGGGGTCAAAGAAAGGAAAGAATTTTCTACCTGTTTCTGTCCTTTACTGTTCACGGTTTATCTCATAAAGAATTAACTGCTCAGAACTTTTAGGACATACATGCTAAGGGCTTCCATGGCTCCCCACACCATCCCAATAGACGTTCTTTGGTAGGAGTATAGGGACAAGAAATTGGTGCTCAGTTTGTCCCAGAAACAAACTTCTTGGAGCCAGCAGAGCTTGTCACTTTAGCAGAGAATAGAAAAAAGAGGAAGATGAGGTTAAGAAGTTCTGTAAAAGGGAGTAAATTCAGAGCAGGCATGTTAATCCAGTCTTTTTACAAAAGATGACACACAGTTCAAGAGGTTTCAAGAGGCTCATCCAGGGGCACATAGCTATTGAAGACTTTTTGATTCCATGTTTTTCACATTTCATTAGGCCATAAGATATATATCATTATATGAACTTGGGGACACCAGATCTCAAACTTCTCCTTCCATCCTGCAAAAATTTCCAGAACCTGGAATAATATTTCTTTATGTTATTCTGAAAACCAAGTGGAATTTTGTCTCCACATCATGCAAAGACCATATTAGGTACAGACTATAATCTACCTAGAAATGCAAACCTTTGTTATTGGAGATTCTCCTTACTCAATAAAAAGTGAGGAAATTTCTTTGGTCTGTAAAATATCATTTACTCATTCAAGCCAAGTTTGGTGGGGGGCAATGAATAGTTGCTACTTGATTTGTGTGCAATGTTTCTTTGTGGCTCAACTCTGGTTATAAAAACTGAAAAAGCCTATTTCATTCACTGGAAATGGACAGTCAATCAGCCAATATCCAGTCTAGTACATACTTTATTCAAAGTATTAAGATGGGTGATATGGAGAATAACAGTAGTAAAATATAGTCTTTCCTTCAGAAGGTTTGTAATCTAATGAGGGAACAAGTACTGATGGCCACTGATTGCCAGAAACTTTCTAGATGTATAACATGCTGTGGGAACTCAAATAGTAGTTATGCTGACTCAGAGTACAGAAGAAAGACTAAGAAGAATCAGCAAGTAAATTTGAGCTGGAAGAATAAGCAGAGTTTCAGCAGAAAAGAGTAGTGAAAGATTAGTGGCACCCAAAACAAAGACCTCTGACTCTTCATCAAATTATTGGACAAATAAGAATTTGGGGAGGTTGCAGGGGTAAAGACAGGATTTAATGTAGGGAAAGGAAAAAGTAAGTCAGAGAAATTTTTCTGGGATCAGACCAAGGAAAACATGAATGCTTGTTAAAAAAAAGAGATGGATTTTTATACCATTAAAAATGGGAATTGTGCTGAGGGTATGGCTCAGTGGTAGTGTGCTTGCCTAGCATGCATGAGACTCCCCCTCAGGGGGGCTGGAAAACCTATGGCATTTTAGAGATCAAAGTTGGAGTAATGATGGAAGAAAGCCAAAGATATTACTGTATACTTCTTGCTTGATGTCTTCTACCTAGCACTGGTGGCTGAGAGTTGAAATACCTGGGAGTGCTATCTGATTCCTAGCCACTGATATATAACTTAGGAAACATTATCCCTTTGCCACCTTAAGTGCTCTTGTTTATCCCTACAGAGCTTGAACATTCCTAGGTGGACAAGTAGATCTCTCCTGTAGGGTAAGAACCTAAGGGCCTACTTATCAGCCTCAGGAAAGAACCTGGTTCAAGGCTGTATTTCCTTGGTTGCCTTAAGTAATTTCCTTTTCACCATGAGATTTTTGAACCTACTTACTGGTGCCAAGTACTGGGATTTCATCCCAAGGGAAGCAACCAGGAATAAGGTTGACCTTCCTTCAAAAGAACACTCTTCTCAGAGACCAAAAAATTTTATTGAAAACTTCTGTCCAACTATTAAGCAAATATATTTGGCACTCTTTATCTTTGGGTTCCTTATCTGCAGACCAAAAATATACTTAGGCCTATAGTAAATGTGTTTGAACATATAAAAACTTATTTTTCTTGCCATTATTCCTAAAGTACAGCATGCCAACTATTTATGTATCATTTATATTGAATTAGGTATTGAGCAATTTACAGATAATTTATAGTTTAAGGGAAAGTATACATACATAGATTATATGCAATACTATGCCATTTTATAGAGAGAAGTGAGCATTCATAAATGGCTTTTGATATCTGATGAGCATAGCTCAGATGGTGCTAGAACTAATCCCCTTGGAATACTTAGAGATGACTCTACTTTAATCATTTTTTTTAGTGGAACTGGGGTTTGGACTCAGGTCTTTGTGCATGCAAAGCAGGTGCTGTACCAATGAGGCATACCCCCAGTCCATTTTTTTGCTTTAATTATGTTTTGGAGATGTGGGTCTCTTATGAAGTATTTGCCCTGGCTGGTCTTGAACCTTGATCTACCCCATCACTGCCTCATAAGTAACTAGGCTTATAGGCATGAGTGCCTGGCTACATTAATCATTTAACCATATGAAAACTCTGGACCTCATCCATTATAACTTGTTTAGGGGCTCCTCTGCCACATGTACTTGTCTTTTGGTTCTTCCTTACCACAGGCTCATAGCAATAGAGACAGAAGACCATTGACTGAAATCGCTGAGCCAAAACAAATCTTTCCTCCCCTAAATTGTTTTTCCTAGGTATTTTGTTATAGCAATGAATATGTGACTAACACAGTAACTATACAGATTATAAACTCTGCTTAGACAGATAAATCAGAGCCTCCAGAAATGTTTGGGAAATGTGGCTGTTGGGACAATCTCATTATAATTCAGAAGTGTCCTGTGAGTATGACGAGAGTGGAAGGGTGTTCACAAAAAAGATTTCAAGAAAGGTGGAGAGAGTGGAAAGGAAGGCCTGGATTGAAAGAGATACAGAAAAGTCTGGCAGTGGCACTATTGGGAGGGGACTTGAAATGTAGCTTAGTGACTGACTTTTCTCTGTAGTGTGTGGCAAAGGAGGGGAAAGTGCTGGGGCAAGATACAACCCCCAAGGGCATATCTTCCAAGGACCCACTCCCTTTAATTAAGTCTTAACCCCTAAGGTTCCATCACCTCTCAATAGCCCATCAAATTATTAACCTAACAATAGATGAATCTATTGATGAGGTCAGACCCCTTATTATCCCCAAAGACTAAGCTCTGAACACAGCTGCACTGATGATCAAGCTTTGAGCATATGAAACTTGGGGAGACATTTCAGTCCCAAACAGTAATAGCTACAGAGTATATGACCAACAGGAGCTGAGGGAGGTTGGGGAAGTCCTACCCAGATCTATGGCTTGATCAGATCCCAAGAAGAGGCTGTCATTTTTCCTTCATTCACAAACCCTAGGAGTGCTACATTCCCAAGTGAAGACTGGTAGTTTTACAAAAAAGCTTTTTTTTTTTTAAAAACTTTCCTTTGAGATTCCAGAGACAAAAGTTTGTACTAACTTTTTCAAAGCTCTCTGAAGAACTCACAGGCATTTATCCACATTCATTGGCAATTTGGAACTTGATTCCAGTCTTCCTCAATAACCTATCTTGTATTATCATAGTAAACAACTAAAGCAGTCACATAGATAGTAGATTCAATGGAGACCTTTTTCTTCATAAGTCTTTGATATTGTAAATTCTAAGGCCCATTACTCAGATACATGTTTGCTTAATCTCTCCTTTTGTTATGCAAGTATGAACCATAGTCTGCTAATGGTCGTAAAATCTGAATCTTGGGAAGAAACTGAATCAAAAGCATGATGTTAGGTGTCTTTTTAGAAAGAACAGATGATAAAATAACAAATAATGCCCTGATTCTGAAAGAGATGGTTAAATAAAAATATAAAGTCCCATGAAAGGAGAAAGTAAAAGAAAAAAAACCTGAAAAGAATTCCTTGAGCTAATTAGTGATAAGACCTTCTTATTGTTCTGGGTCAAAGGACCCTGAGTGTGTTAGAGTGAAGACTGACAATCTTCACTTTTGCCATGAGCTTTTACAACTACATCTGGAACCATCCTGAATAACATTGTCCTTGGAACTCTCAGTCTTATGTGCCAGGTCCTGGTCATAATCCTTAACTTTCGTATTCATCACTTACTCTCCCTTTAATAGTGCTTCACCTGAATGAACCCAACACTCTCTCAACTCCCCTCTTTTCTCCCATGCCTCATGGCTTCATTTTTCACTTCCTGCTTGCTGAGTCCATAACTAATGAGAAGCAACTTTAACCACTTCATTGCCAGCACCTCCAGGTTTTCCTTTTTCTTCTGCAAATTCCAAATCTTAGGACAATTCGATCATCTGGCTATACCCAGCCTATTGAGAGCTGCTGGAGGAAATCATATCATTATGTAAAAATCGTAATATATATAATGTGGGCATTTAGGAGGTTAGGAGAGTACTATAAGTACATTAAGTACAAGTTTCTTAAAGCATTTTTAATCTCAAGGATTCAAGTCAGTCTTTCTGGAATAAATACAGTGGAATCTGGATAGCAGGAGGCAGGACCTGGAGAGTGGGAGGGAAGACTTAAGAGTCAACAATCAACCACTCTGAGTCATAAAATCAGAAAGGCATTGAACATTTAGAAGGAGAACTGGCCCCATAAAGAAAACAATGCCTCTTAGTAAGCATATTATCTGCAACAAAGCAAAACAAATTTTCAAGCATCTTACTGAAACTGCTGGGGAGGGAAATCATGAAAAGTTTCTACTGAGCAAAAGCTAGAATGGAAATTAATAATATACTTCATTATTACTGAGTTGGGATATGTAAAATGTCATTGACACGACCTTTATTTATTGCAACGTTGCTTTTCCTTTGTTCAGAGCTGTATGATGTGATTGAGAAGTTCAGAGCATAGTGGTAGAAGGGCTAGGTTTTACAGCCACACAGCCTAGGTTTAACACTCAGCTCATGAATTCATTAACTGCAAGGGTCCTGGCAGATTTCTTAATTCCTTTAAACCTCATTTTTGTTTTGTTTTTTGATTTGAGAATGAAAATTGTTATTTTTTTCTCCGAGCATTTATAACCAATTTACTAGAGTTATTTATGTTCTCAATAAGAACTTTATAAGTTTTACCATGTTTAGTCCCTATAGCAGTTCTATGCACTGAGTGCTATTTTATAGATGAGGAAACTCAGGCACAAGAGGCTAAATAACCTGCACAAGACCACACAACTAAAGAAAGGCATTGCCAAGTTTCAAACCAAGGCTGCTCTCATCCATTATTCCCATTCTTCCCCATCTGTTGTTGGTAGGGAGGAATGTCAAATGAGTTCTCTACTTACCCTTGGAAATCAGGCATTACCACCTTCTTCCTTCCTTCTCTTAAGATCTTGGGGAGGAGAAGGGAAGAGTGGATACTGCTTGCCAAGAACTGGGCAGCAATTGTGAGGGGCAACATCTATAATACTTTTCTGAGAGGCTTATCCAGGAAATGAAAGATGAGGGGGACACAGGGTTGGTACAAAGTAGAGAAAGATTTCATGTGTAGTAAATCACAAATGTAGTTTAAATTGAGAAAAAGAAGCAAGTGGAAATTAAAAGACTTAACAACCAAGAGACTAGGAGAGTAATTAATGGAGAAAGGTCCCAGAGGAGGCAGAAGACAGATTGAAGAATATACAAGATGTACGGCTCACTATGCAGAGGTCTGAGAGCAGCAAGGATGTGGAAAAATATAGATAAGTTTAGAGAAGAATGGAAAGCAAATTGAATTATTCACTCATATTGACCTTTCATCACTCAATAAATATTTGTTAAGCCAATGAATAACTTGTATGTTCCTGAAAGGGAAGACTCTGGCTTTTAACTTCTCAAGTATCCTTAACATAGTTCTCTAAGATTTGACCCTTAATTAATACCTTTGGATAAGGCTGCTGCAGCTTCTGCAAATGGTCTCAGCATAAACAATTAATTCAGTTGATTCTTTTAAAAACCATACTGACCTACAGTCTTTAAACACAAAAAGACAGACCTGGAAGAATCCTTGGAGAACTTTTAATAAGGTAGGCACAAATAAGTAGTCCAGGTGAGCGATTTGTCTGCAGACTGATTTGTTTGTTCTGAAGCCTCTAGTGTTAGAGTTTTGAAATACTTTCCAAATTGAAAAAAAGAAAATTGAAAACTAGCTTGGTAGTGTATGGCTGTAATCTCAGTATTGGAGAGGTTGAGGTAGGAGGATTAAGAGTTCATAGTCAGCCTCAGCTATGTAGCAAGACCCTGTCTAAATAAATAAATAAATAATACAATTAAATAAAAGGAAAGGAAAAAAACAAGAGATATTTCCTATAAAAATCTGTACTACCAGAGAAATTAGGTTTTCTGAGAAGGTTGGGCCTGCATTCTAGTGTACAGCATAGTAGTAATGAGCTGGAGCTGAGGGATCACTATTCTTCTTGACAGAGCAGTTTACCAGTTTCCAGAACCTCTTCTAAATCCTATACTCTGTATCTCAGTCATTTCTGTCTTCTGTCCCAGCCTGGAGGCATTTGAGTTTGTGGTGTCTGCTGTAGCTTTTACATACTGGGAAACTGAGGTACAGTAAAGTGCAGTGTGAGCTCATATTTTCTTGTACCTCATTAATGTCATCTTCCTATGGTGGCTCCATTCCCTTATTTCATTTTGGAATTATACTCTAGTGTGGCAATTCTAATAGGCCTGACTGTGCTATGGGGCACACTAGAGAATGTAAACGAATAATCTCTTAAGAAGAAATCTTTGGTTATACAATACATTAGTCAGATCCACACTTAGATTACCATGATCAGTTCTGGTCATCATGTTATAAAATAAAATATTGAAATACTTGACAATGCAAAGAGAAAGAGATGAGTTTGATCTTCTGCTGTGATTATATTGTATTAATGACTTCCTATCATATTACTGATTTTTGGAGCCTATTAGAGGGAATAAAATGTAGTAAAATAATGGGAAGAGAGTTAAGAGAAGAACCATGTTATTGTTCTAGAGATCTTGAATGGTAAGAAAAGTTTTTCTTTTTCCTTGAAAATAAGTTCTGCTTTCCTAATCAGGGTGAAATGATTTATTAATCAATAAGTTTCTAAACTTGGAAATTATTCAATAGGCAAAACAAAGTCAGATTTACTCAAGGGGGAAAAAGAAAGTGAAAAAAGGAACTGATGGAACTGACATAATTTTCCAAGTAGATAATATACCTAGTATATAATTTTAAATAATGACAGAGGGTAGTAAGTAGAAAACTACTGAGATACTATTCTCTTCACAAAGACATAAACTATTAACATATAAGAAATCTTGGAATCATCACATTTTGTTGCTTTTCCTAGCTCATTGTCTGTTGATTGGGATGGTGAAATTAAAATGAGACTCTTTTCTCAAATCTTAGGTCTTTTGGCACAAACAAAAAGGTTTAAGCACTAGCCACAGCAAGGGTATGAACATGCCAAGTTTAGATGTAATTTCAAATAATTTGTAATTATCCTTGCACAAATGCCAATAATACTATTAACTTTGTAAAGAGAAATGCATGGCTTTTCATTTATTTGTTAGTTTCACACATGAAACATCCCTTTCTTGATGGGAAAAAGTAATTTCTAGTCTTTAGAGTTAACCATCGGTTCATGAAATGTTTTTGTTCTAAATTGAAAAATATATGAAAGTTGTGTAAATAATTCTTGTATACCAACTAATATATAATGAAATTTGGGAAATTCTAGTTTCAGTTTAGAGATGTAGAAAATAAGAAAGAGCATCACTTCTACACACAATAAAAGAAAAAAGCTGGGCAAATAACAAATGAATGGCTTTTCTTAACCCATTAGAACAAAGTACACAAATCAAACAACTAATGCAGATTAAGAGGGCAAAGAAGAATCTGCATAATGAAATGGCCAAGGATTTTCATATCAGAGTTGAAGCCATCAAACTAGTAAAGAGTGCAAGTAGAAAATTTTAATGAATTGCTAAAGGCTGATTGTGGGTGAACTAGAATTTTTATAAGATAAACTCATAGGAGGGCTTGTCTCTTCTCTACAGATCTCATCTGCCATTTGGAGAATCCAAAGAAAGCCTCCCTTTTGGTGCTGGATGGCTAAGGGGAGCAACAGCTATTACAAAATCACTACCTGAACCCCACTCCAATGCCAACCCATATATCTTAATCTTCAGAGGAAGTCTTATAGAAACTGAAGCCTGAGGCACTGATGGAGGCCCAGTGAGTAGAAATAGGAGGGTAAACTACTATGGAAATCCAATGAGACCAAAACAGAATAAAAGAAAAAGGGTGGAAAAATTCAATACAAACATTAGTGAAAAAGGCATATGTTGATAAAAGATCAATTCTCTAAGCAGATATGAAAACCATACATATATATAGCTTCAAAATGAACCAAAAGCTGAAGCAAAGTCCACAGAATTGGAGATTTCAGTACTCATCTCTTAGTAATTGACAGAACAAGGCAACAGAAAATCAGTGAGGATATAAATAACATAAATGATGCTATCTATAATCTTGATCTATTTAATACTTGCAAGTACTTCATCCCCAAAAGCAGAATGTTTTATTCTTTTCAAGTGTACATGAGTCATTCACCAAGGTAGACAATAGAGTGGATGATAAAATATACCTTAGAAATTTGAAAGAATAGAAATGATACAAGACATGTTTTCTTGATTCAGCTGCACACAATCAAACCCTTAAACAACAAAAACTATTAACACTGAATGTTAACGGACTTAACTTCTCCATCAAAAGATACCATTTGGCAAACTGGTTTAAAAAGGAAGATCCAACAATCTGTTGTTTACAGGAGACCCAGTTCATTGACAGAAACAGGCATTGGCTTAGGGTGAAAGGCTGGAAGAAGATTTACCAAGCCAATGGCTCCCAAAAATAGGCAGGAGTAGCAATACTTATCTCGGACAAAGTAGACTTCAAACTTACATTGATCAAATTAGATAAAGAAGGACTTTTCATGCTAATAAAAGGACAAATACACCAAAGGAAATAACAATTATCAACCTATATGGACCCAACATCAGTGCACCCAATTTTATCAAACATACTCCAAAAGACCTAAAAGCATATATAGACTCCAACACAATGGTAGTGGAAGACTTTAATACCCCCCATCACCAATAGATAGGTCATCCAAACAAAAAATCAATAAAGAAATTCTAGAACTAACCCACACCAAAGATCAAATGGACCTAGCTGATGTCTACAGAATATTTCATTTAACTTCTGCACAATATACATTCTTCTTAGCAGCTCATGGAGCATTGTCCAAAACTGATCACATCTTAGGGCACAAAGCAAGCCTCAGCAAATACAAGAAAATAGAAATAATCCCATGCATTCTATCTGATCACAATGCACTGAAACTAGAACTCAACAACAAAAACAAAAGCAGAAAATATGCAAACTTAATGGATTTAGTGAATGTCTGGTGTCTCTGTTCAAAATATTTATAAAAATTAAAACATATGTCATAAAAAAAAGGAAAATATGCAAACAATTGGAAGATGAACAACACATTGATCAATGATCAGTGGAAATAAATGAGAAAATTAAAAGTTTCCTGGAAGTTAATGAAAATAAAAACATGACTTACCAGAACCTATGGGACATAGCAAAGGCAGTCCAGAGAGGAAAGTTTATAGCCATGAGTACACACATTAAAAGGACAGAAAGATCTCACATGAATGACTAAATGCTACATCTCAAACTCTTAGAAAAACAAGAACAAGTAAAACCCAAAACAAGCAGAAGGAGAAAAACAATAAAAATACGGGCCAAAATTAATGAAATAGAAACAAAAAAACCATACAAAGAATCAACCAAAAAAAAAAGCTAGTTCTTTGAAAAAGTAAACAAGATTGACAGACCCCTGGAAAATCTGACTAAAATGAGGAGAGAAAAAACCCAAATCAGTAAAATCAGAAATGCAAAAGGGAAGATAACAACAAACACCATGGAAATCCAGGGAATCATCAGAGACTACTTTGAGAACCTACATTGCAATAAATTTGAAAATCTTGAAGAAATGGACAGATTTCTAGATACTTTATGACCATCCAAATGAACCAAGAAGATATTAACCACCTAAATAGATGTATAACACAAAATGAAATTGAAGCAGCAATAGTCTCACAAAAAAGAAAAGTCCAGGACCAGATGGATTCTCTGCTGAATTCTATCAGACCTTTAAAGAAGAACTAATGCCAACTTTCCTTAAACTTTTCCATGAAATAGAAAGGGAAGGAACACTGCCTAACTTATTCTATGAAGCCAGTATTACACTCTTCTCAAAACCAGGCAAAGATACCTCCAAACAGGAGAACTACAGGCCAATCCTCTTAATGAACATCGATGCAAAAATCCTCAATAAAATAATGGCAAACCTAATGCAACAACACATCAGAAAGATCATACACCACAACCAAGTCAGCTTCATTCCAGGGAAGCAGGGGTGGTTCAACATACACAAATCTATAAATGTAATACAGCACATTAATAGAAGCAAAGACAAAAACCACTTGATCATGTCAATAGACGCAGAAAAAGCCTTCAACAAGATCCAACACCATTTCATGATAAAAGCTCTAAGAAAACTAGGAACAGAAGGAATGTACCTCAACATTGTAAAGACTATATATGACAAACATACAGCCAACGTCATACTTAATGGTGAAAAACTGAAACCATTTCCCCTAAAATCAGGAATGAGACAAGGGTGCCAGCTATCTCCACTTCTATTCAACATAGTAGTGGAATTTCTAGCCAGAACAATTAGGCAAGAAGAAGAAAAGGAATACAAATAGGTAAAGAAACTGTCAAAATATCCCTATTTGCATATCACATAATCCTATATCTTAACAACCCAAAAAACTCTACTCAAAAGCTCCTATACACCATAAACAGCTTCAGCAAGGTAGAAGGATACAAAATCAACTTATAAAAATCATTAGCTTTTCTATACACCAACAATGAACAAATTGAGAAAGAATATATGAAAAAATTTCCATTTACAATAGCCTCAAACAAAATCAAAAGGAGTAAACTTAACAAAGGATGTGAATGACCCCTACAAGAAGAATTACAAACCCCTAAAGAAAGAGACTAAGGAAAACTACAGAAGGTGGAAAGAGCTCCCATTCTCATGGATTGGTAGAATCAACACAGTGAAAATGACTATACTACCAAAAAGCAATCTACATGCTCAATGCAATTGCTATCAAAATCCCAATGACATTCATCACAGAGATTGAAAAATCTACCTTAAATTTGATTTGGAAATGCAAGAGACTGTGAATAGCCAAGGCAGTACTCAGCAAAAAGAGCAATGCTGGAGGTATCACTATACCCAACTTCAAACTATATTACAAAGCAATAGCAATAAAAACAACATGGTACTGGCACAAAAACAGACATGAAGACCAGTGGAACAGAATAGAGGACCCAGATATGAATCCACACAACTATGCCTACTTCATTTTTGACAAAGTCACCAAAAACATATGATGGAAAAAAGACAGCCTCTTCACAAATGTTGCTGGGAAAAGTGGTTATCTGCCTGCAAAAAACTGAAACTAGAACCATGTTTATCACCCTGTACTAATATCAATTCAAAATGGATCAAGGATCTTAATGTCAGACCCAAAACTCTGAAGTTAGTACTCTGAAGTTAGTACAGGAAAGAACAATGAATACTCTGGAAGCAACAGGTATAGGTAAGGACTTCCTCAATAGAACCCCAGCAGCTCAGCAACTAAGAGAAAGGATGGACAAATGGGACTTCATAAAATTAAAAAGCTTCTGCACAAGAAAAGAAATGGTCTCTAAACCAAAGACACCACGCACAGAGTGGGAGAAAATATTTGCCAGCTGTACATCAAACAAAGGACTGATAAGTGGAATATAAAAGGAGCTCAAAAAACTCAACTCTTTCCAAATCAGTGAACCAATAAGGAAATGGGAAGCTGAACTAAACAGAACTTTGCAAAAGAAGAAATTCAAAAGTCCAAAAAACACATGAAAAAATGCTCACCACATCTGGCCATAAAGGAAATGCAAATCAAAACCCCACTAAGATTCCACCTCAGCCCTTTTAAAATAGTTATCATCAAAAACACCACCAACAACAGGTGTTGGCGATGATGTGGGGGAAAAGGAAGCCTCGTACACTGCTGCTGGGAATGCAAGCTAGTGCAACCACTTTGGAAAACAATATGGAGGCTTCTTAAAAAACTAAATATAGAGCTACCATATGATCCAGCAATCCCACTCCTGACAAATGGATTAAGAACATGTGGTATTTATACACAATGGAATTTTGCTCAGCCATAAAGAAGAATGAAATCTTATCACTAGCAAGTAAATAGATGGAACTGGAGAACATCATCTTAAGCAAAAGTAGCCAGGCTCAGAAAGGCAAAACTCATATGTTCTCCCTCATATGCGGACTTACAATCTAAAACAAATGCAGTAATGTTATTAGATTTGGGTCACATGCTAAGGGGAGGACATATACAGGAGGAATAGGGAAAGATAGGAAACCCAAACCTGGAAAGTGTTTGATGTGCCCACTGCAGAGGAGCAATATGGGATGGCAACAGAGAAGTAGTGAAGAGGTCTGGTAGAGATGAATCAATTTGGGTTTTAATATACTTGTGCATGGAAGCAATGCTAGGAATCTCTCTGCAAAGCTATCCTATCTCAACTAGCAAAAACGCTTTGTCTTTCTTATTATTGCTTATGTCTACTCTTCAACAAAATTGGAGAAAAGAGCAGAACAGATTCTGCCTAGAAGTGAGGGGGAGGGGGGCCAGGGAGGAGAGATGGCCCAAACAATGTATGCACATATAAATAAGTGAATAAAGAAAGAAAAAGACACGTTTCTTATTTGTGGTTACTAAGCAGGTACTATCCCAGTCCTTTGGGCTCTGGTTGTTTTTGAGATAAGGTCTTGCAATTTTTTCGGGCCAGCCTTTGCTGCAATCCTCTTGTCTTTATGATTCCCACAGTATCTGGGATGACAGGTACACACCTCTATACCCAGCTTTTTTTCCCCATTGAGATGGAGTCTCGTGGGCATTTTCACTCAGGTTGGACTAGAACTGCCATCCTCCATCTGAGCCTCCCATGTAGCTGAGATAACAGGCATGTACCACCACACCCAGCTACTGACTGAGGTATTGGTTGTGAACTCTTGCCCAGGCTAGCTTTGAACATTGATTCTCCAAAGTAGGTAGGATTACATGTGTGAGCTACAGGTGCCCAACAAAACATGCTTGTTTTAGTACAGAGTAAGTTCAATTTAGCAATCAGTGCCAGAAGTAAGTCTAGGAATTCTCCAAATACTTAGAAAGCCAAAACCAATACTTCTGAATAAATGGTTAATAAAAAGAAAGTCACAAAAGAAAAATTTTTAAATGTTCTTAATGAGATTTTAAGTACAATATATCAAACTTTATGGGATTCAGCACTTTTGGGGAAAGGAAAGCATGAATTACTTGTATTAGAAAATAAGACCTAAAATAAATAATGCAAGGTTTCACTTTAAGAGATTAGTAAAAGTAGAGTAAATTAAACCCACAATAATCAGAAGAGGAGAAATAGTAAAATTAAAGCTGATATCAATTCTATTTAAACAGAAAAAAGGAGAAAAATCAACAAAACAAAACTCAACTTATTTGAAAATAGAGTAAAATTGGTAAATCTCCGGCCAGAGTGAAAAGAAGAAAAAATAGAAAAGACAGAAATTACCAACACAAGTATCACTGCTGTCCGAAGATGGTCACAAAGACATTAGAAGGATGAGGGGACTACTACAAACAAATATCAGCTCATAATTGGCAACTTACCTGCTTATAAATGCAACAGAATAATTTTTGAAAAACAGAAACTACCAAAACTCATCCACAAGGAAACAGATGACCTGAATAATCTTAAAATTGTTTCAGAAATTAAATTTATAGTTACATACCTATGAAAAAAGAAAACGTCAGGTTCTTACAGTTTTTCTGATGAATTCTATCCAACACTTTAAATAAGGGATATTAAGAATTCTATACAATTTCTTCCAGAAAATAAAGGGAAAGAGCACAATCTCCAATTCATTTTATAGGTCAGCAATGTCCTAGTACCACTGTAAGACAAATACATTAGCAGAGAAGAAAATATAGCCCAATCATCTCATATACTTATAAATAAATATCCTTAACAAAATATTAACAAGCAAAATCCAGCAATGGAAAAGGATGACTAAGTGCTATTTTCCCTAGTTATGAAGGGTTGATGTAACATTTGAAAATCAATGCACAACCCAATATTAACATACTAAAGAAGAATATATAGAGAGAGAAATATACATGCATATATTAAAAAATTGCAAAAAAATTAGCAAGCCTCAGCATCTGTTCCTGATAAGTATTTTTAGCAAACTAAAAATATAAGAAAAACATTTCTACTTGGCAAGGTATTTATATAAAAAGCTAATATTTAAATCATACTTAATGGTGAAAGACTGCACATGTTTTTTCTGAGATGAGAAACAAAGCAGATGTCTATTTTATATTCATTTTTTGCTGGATAGCCCATCAGTTGGTGTAATGCAAGACAAAAAAAGTCACATCTGTACTAGAAAGGAAGAATGAAACAGAAAACATGATCATCTATATAAAAATCAATGAAATAGAATATAGAGTCTCAAAGTAGAGCAAAGTAAATAGAGAAAATTGATATTAAGGAAAAATACAAAGGAAACTTAGCCAATGAACAGTCTTTTCACAAGCCAATTTGGACCACTGAATACCTAGGGCTCAGCGTATCTCCAACGAGTTACAAAGATTTTAATAAAAACTAGATCATTGATTAAAATGCAGACTCTAAAACTGTACAATGACTAGAAGAAAAGTTAGGATAAAATCTTTGTGACCTTAGATTAGGCAATATTTCTTTCCTATGACAATCATAGGAATCATGATGCAGAAAAATAAACTTCCCTTCAAAAGATATTGCAAAGAAAATAAAATTAATCCCTAGCCTAAGAAAACATTATAAATAATTTATATCTAGGATATGAAAGATGTTTAAATTCTCAATAAAATATATTATAATAATCAAAAGATTTGAGTAGTCATTTCTCCACAGAAAATATATAGGTTGCAGAAGGTTAATGCAAAGTTATCCAATGTCATGGGACATTGAAACTATAATACAATTTTATATACTTTTGAGAACAGCTAAAATTAAAACATCTGACTATATTAAGTGTCACAAGGATATGGAAGAATTAGAATTCACATTACACTGCTCATGAGAATTTCAGCTAGTACAACTACCTTGGAAAGTAGTACGGCGATTTCTTAAAATAATAGCATAGCAATCATATCATCCAGGCATTCTACTTGCATGTATTTATGAAAAGGAAAAGAATGGACATGAACATACAAAGACTTGCATAAAAATGTTCAAAATAGCTTTGTTTATAACAGTTCTAAACTGGAAACTAACATTTGAATGTAAAACCTTTGAATGTAAAAAATATGCTACTGAACATTACAAAAGGTGTGAACTATTGACATGTGCAATAACAAGGATGATGTCTAAAATAATTATGGCCTGAAGAGAATATGCTATGTCATTTAGTTATATAAATTACACAAAATTCAAATTTATCTGTAGCAACAAAAAGGTTTCCTGACAATGGAGGTTGAGGGCAAGGAGGAGTGGGAGGGACAGACTCCAAAACTGTATGAGAGAAAATTTAGAGATGATAGGTAGGTGCTTTATCTTGACTGTGACAGTGGTTTCACAAGTATATACATATTTTAAATACTATTAAATTTTATATTTTAATATATGCAGTTTGTTTTATTTACCAATTATACCTCAATATTCCCCTTTAAATTTAATTAAGTAACTACTGGATGCCAACTCTCTATCTTTCCCAGGGTGGAAAGTAGAAGGTATATTTGAAAAATAAACATGATGTGTTCTCCTGTTAATTAAGAGATATTTTTCAATGTAGGAAGTGAGCTTGAGAGGTTGGTTATGAGGTCAATAGAGGCAAACTATGCAAGATTGTTTGAGATTTGCTATTTTTTCCTGTTTTCATCTCAGTTTAGCCCTGTGGACCAAGCCTCTACATTCATTTTCTTAGAAAGAATAGACTGAGATTCTTCCACTTTATAAAGATTCTGTCAAAGTGGATTATATTGGAGACTCTACAAAATATAAGAACTTCCTTGAAAATATCTTATAATAATGATTATTTATTTATTAATTATTTTGGCGGTAGTGGGGATTGAATTAAGGGCCCTGCACTTGCTAGGCAGGCGCTCTATCACTTGAATCACAACCCCAGCCCTTTGCTTTGGTCATTTTTCAAATAGAGTCTCACATTTGTGCCCAGGTCATCCTGGATCATAATCCTTCTATTTACACTTCCTGTGTGGCTGGTATGAGAGGTGTGCACTACAATGCCCAGTTTTTACTGGCTAAGATGTGGTCTTACATCTTTTTGCCCAGACTGGCCTCAAACTTTGATCCTCCTGATCTCTGTCTCCCAAGTAGCTAGGATTATTGTCATGAGCTACTATGCCTATCTTGTAACTATGTTATTTTAAAGGAGTATTTTTCTTGGGAAAGTTGATGAAAATATAGGGAAAGAATTCTTATCAATTTCACTTATCACCAATAATAAAGTTAATGATGGTCTTAATTATTGTAATAATGAAAATAATAGTAATGTGTGATAGTGCGCACCAGTAGTCACAGCTGCTACAGTAGTAGAGACAGCCTCCTGTCTCAGGACATCTAGACCAGCCCAGGCAAAGTTATATATGATGAAACAATACAAAAATCAAGTAGGTGAAGGTATAGCTTAAGTGGTTACATACTTGTTTATCAAGAATCAGGCCCAGTACTTCAAGAGAAAAAAGTTAAGAAAGAAAAAAAATAATAGAATTCATCAGAAAGCCAGATGCCAGTTATAAGCACGTCAAGTATGTCATCAATTTTTATTCTCAACACAGACTTGTGACACAATTAATATTTCATTTTTAGATAATGAGGTCATAGTATCAAGATGTTAACAACTCATTGAGGGGTACATAGAGAGGTTTTTATTTTCTTGATGCCTGACACATGCTGATTGTCAATGAAGATATTGTGAAGAAAGTGTTAACACAATGTATTCAGTGGAGGAGGAATCATTTATGTAATAGTATGGCTCAGGAGTAAAGAAATCAACTAACAATGGACAAACACCCAGAAACTAGAAAGTGTGGAAAACTGTGAGCTATCTCACACCTTGAAGTATCAAGGAGAGAAACAGTTCTACCAAAATTAGAGGAAGTTTGGTACCATTTGAGGTAAGCCAATCAGTAGGAATTAACCATAGATAGCAGTCTTAGCTAGAACCATAGTGAGGTAGGTGGGGAGAGAGTACAGGGGGGAGTAGCGGGGAGAATATCAGATCTTTCTTTACTCTTCACAAACCTCTGGTCTGTTGTGTTCATATTGCCAAAACCAACTGGAAGCCAGAATTTATGATAACCAAGGGAATTTGATCTTTAAATATCAGTTCCAGACATAAAATAGTACAGAGAAGAATGAATCTGGCAATATCTTTCCTTCATTTAGAAGAAGAAATGTGCCTCCTCATACAGGTGACTCTCAAAACCCCATTTTCACTAGCTAGGTGGTTTCTTTTTCTCCTATAGAAGTCAGATACAGACTAGTTCTGAAGTGAGAAAACATGGAAATCTATTTTAGGTAAAAGAATATAGTGGTCTTTCCAATAAGCAGAGTAGCCACAATTAAAGATGTACATTAATTTTAGGGGCAAGAGGTTGAATAGTCATACTTTGTCTGGGAAAGGGAGAATACTTTAAATGCCTGTGTTCTACTTTGTACTTGCCTACACTTGTGTTAAACACTTCTCCTCTCCCCCTCACAACAGCAGATTTTACTTCTCTAAGTAGTATTATAATGAAGTATAGTGAAGGTCAGGGTCAGCTCTCAGTCAGATTTGGGGCCATCCTGATGCTTGCTGGTCTTAACCAGTTTGCTGTCAACTCCCTAGTTTTCTGCTCCTCTTATTGCAAGTACAGATGCCTGGCTGTTATCATAGGGACTGTAGCAACCTGCCTATTTTCTGCTAATTCCCTGTCACATTATGAGCCACTATTGAGATCTAAATTGAAATGTATGCTTCATAAAATGTCACATGAATTGAGAGCATTAATTGATCTAAAATAAAGCCTCTGCAGTCACCACCTCTGTGTATCACCATGTGGCGAAGGTTGATTATCATACTTTACTCTACAACACATTCCATGTACTTTTTTCCCTTAGGCAGAACCTCTTGTAATTTTTATTGGTAGAGTGATTCCAAACTATCATCATGATCCAAGTTTTTAGTATTTCTCTTGTTAGCTACTGTTTCCTCTTACTATTCTAAGTAGAGTGTTATGAAATATCATGATCAATATCCTGCATTGTGGAAATAGTTTTCTTTGCCAAACTGTAGTAGCAAGATAGTAAAGAATGTAAATAATGCTTTATATTTAGCATATAAAGATCCAATGTCCATCTATTTGTATAGCTATGTAGGAAGTCCAAAAGGTCCATATAATTTAACAGGACCATGAAGGCTTTCCATTTTCTAATAGAAGCATTCTTCTGTTGGACAAGGGGATCTTCAAAACTATGTGGCATAGATAGGGAAGAAAACTTCATTCAATACATTAATAGGTATAATATGGGGGTGAATATTTCCTGGCTCCATCAGCATTCCCAATGATATATAATACAGTTATGTTGGAAAACACTATATATAATCTTTCCACTTAAGTCATACATTTCATCATTGGACAGTACTTCAACTCATAGTGTGTTTTCCCCAAATGGAGCAGGAATGACACCTTCAGAAGTTCATTTCACCATTTTATGGAGTCAAATAATTCTGGGAAATGAAACACTGTGGTAAGACAAATGAATTTCATGGGCATGAGCCAACTGCTACATTTTTTTCACCATAAAATTAGTTCCTCAGTATGATATGGTATTTTATGAGATACAATGGTGAAGAATAAGGTATTCTATTAGTGCGAAAATAGTCATTCTGACATAATCACTACAGGCAGAAGAGCAAATCCTTATCTGGAATATGAATCTATTCCCATGATGATATATTGCTACTTGCTTCACAGTTAGGAGGAGTTCAATGTAATCAATTGGCCACTGGGTGGCTGGCTGGCCTTTTTGGGGAAATGGTGTTATGTCAGGAACTTAGTATTAGTCATCATTATTTGCTAGGTAATAGCCGTGTGGCATTCACATTACTCTGGATAAGAGGAAATGCATATTTTTGAGCCCTGAATAGACTTCATCTCTGTGGCAATGAGCATTTTGTACTTCTATCTATTGAACAAATGGGATGGTTGTAGAAAAAAAGCTGATTGATAGCCACAAGAGGGTTCTTTCCAGTCATGATTATTGAAACATCCCTCCATAATGGATGCTCTCAGGAGGGCATTTTCATGCTATATAAATTTCTTCATTTTTTTCTCTCTCCAGCTTTTTGTATATGTCCATATAGTCCTCCTCTGAACTTTTATCTGTAATCTACCAATCTTATTCTTTCCCACTTTCTGCCAACCAACCAACTCCCTAGTTACTATCTCTGAACAAATGTCAATCCATACCTCTATCCATCTCTCCTTTACTAAAAAGTAGACAATCAGATGTATTGTCTGAGACTTATTTGCAGAGTTTACTTCATTGTTGTCTTTCAGACCTATTCCTGAGTGGACCTGAAAAAGGACAATCACTTGCTTCAGCTGATGACATTTTGTCATACAATCTACCTGTAAACTAGTATTATGTTTTTTTTCCTTCTATGTTAATTCATCATAAAGAAGATAAAGTAAATGAAAGAGGAATTTTCTCTTCTTTTATTATAATAGCTATGACCTTGTATTTTGGAATGTGGCTGGTTTGGTGACTAAAAGAGCTTTTGATCTAAAAGGGGACTTATAATAAAACTCTTCATGAATGCTTCCTTGTGATTCAGGAGGGAAACAAGGTCATTAGAATACAAGTTAGTCCATTACTTCATGATATTTTCTCAATGTTTTATGAAGGCAAGAAACAGAAAAGTAATTCTTTAGAAACAAATCATATCCTTCAATGTTCCAACAGTTCGTTTTTACCAAATTGCCAAAAGAGCAAAGGATGATAGCACTGAGAGGACATTAAGTCTGAGAAAGTAGGTTTTTGTTCTCCTCATTTAGGGTATTAGAAACTTTATCTTCTTAAAACTGGTGTGCTTCTATTGGAGGTTTTGGGCTAACTAAAGTATTCGGTAGATCTTCAATGACTGGGTAGAATTCCAATGATTCCTTAGAAATGTTTATGACTTTTCAACAGAGGCTCAACAGGTCATTTTTATAACTGACAACAGAATTATTTATGATCCTTAATAAATAATTTTAGTAAAAGTTTAAACAGGTTATTTGAATATTGATTTAAGGATTCAAGTAAAACTCCAATAATTGCAAAAGTGAATGAGATATGTCAAAGGACAAAATTAAAACCATTTAGTTTAATTATCTTAATTGACTTTATTTTCAATTCTAAAATCAGGCAACAGTTTATCCCAAAACATAGTAAGAGTTCCAATGAGTCAAGCAGTTTGATTTTATATAAAGCAAAGACCTGTTTCTGCAAACAGAACCTCCAAAACAGTGATCATTTCAGTTACTTTTCTACAAGGAAGCAGCAGAGAGGCAGAATAAAAAAGTAACTGCTTGGTTAACATCAAATTATTTCAAGTTACCTTTTTGTATAAAGATTAAGATGGAAAGAACTACATTCTCATGATAATTGAAGCTTGCCTGTTTGTAAAATGTTGCTGTTATCTCTAATCCTAATTTCTCCGAAGGGTCAGATAAACAGCTTAGTTTCAACTTGATCATGTGGGGATTTAGCCTGTGTGTCTCCATTTTGATTTTCAGTCTTGTCTGTTGGGACCTAATGCAGGAGCTTATTCTAATGTAATGGTGTCCTATAATTTTACTTATTGGAGAAAACAACAGTGTTTCATTGCATCTTTAGTACATTTTCAAAAAGTCTAATTGAATGTCAGTATGGAGATTATAATGTCAAACCTATGCTATAACTTCCCGTCAAGTAGACTGTCAGTTCCTTGATTGGCAGGATGTGCAGTAATTAAAATTTCAACTATCAAGTTAATCATATCTATTTTCATGAAAATAACAATAAATTATTTATATGCCATCAGGATTTTTTTAAACTGTAAAATAATTTTATTAAGCTAGATTTCTATTGGGTCAAATACCTGAATTTCATTTGTGAAAATATTTCCATCAAAAGATGATGAGTTTTTAGAGATCTAGGATTATGCTGTTTTTCAATTTGCACTCTGCTTTTCCAAGCTTTCCTATGGCAGCTTTGATCATAGTGACATTGTCTCAGTGACCTTACTCCCCTCATGAGGCCAAATTGCTAATGAGACCACGTTCAGGACTTTAACAATCATCACATCTGCCCTCTGGCCTTTGGTTATCTTTTTAGCCAAAGAGAACTCTTAGTAACAAGCAAGACAAGAGGTAACTATGTATGTACCAGTCATTAATGAAATTTTTCAACAAGCATTTTCTAACTGCCTACTGTCCCCAAGAAGTATACACATTATATTCAAAATGGTGACTATGGGGATTTCATTTGGGGGACAATTAAGTGTAGCTATATGATTGGGGTAGCATTAGATACCTTTGTATAAAGATGAGTTATTATGGGGAAATAGAAATTATTATAATTTCTGGTGCAATCCCTTCCTGTTTATAATAAGTGATGCATTGATTAGGAATAACTATACATTGTAGAATTATCAATTATGTAATCTGTATTTCATAGAATCCAAGTTTCCCCAACTTGGAACAACTATATGACTGAACAATGCTAGAATTTTCTGTAAACATAAATTTTATATATGATTTTAATATAAATATACCCTCTTTAGAAAATTCCCCAGCATGTGAATTTGATTTTTACTGCAATATAGTGTAAAAAATTTGTACATGCAAGTTCTCTTTGAACTTTTTTATTTCTTTAGATCAAATTATATATTGAAACAAATTTAACCATTTCATGATACCTCAGCGTCATTATCGTTAGGATAACTAATATACTACAATAGAACAATGGTCCCAGTTAACTGCGTGATTCCCAAGGTAAAACTCAAGGATGCTGGTCTTTCTGCTTCCCTGTCCTTCTCACTTACCATTAACCATTCTCTCCCTCCCTCTCTCTCTCTCTCTCTCTCTCTCTCTCTCTCTCTCTCTATTTCTCTCTCTCTCTCTCTCTCTGCTTGTTTCTTTCCATTTATTTATGCTTCTCTATTCTGTATGTCTATTATGCCTGCAAACCGTAGTTCCTAATTCATGCCAAGGTTTTGATGAAGCAGCAAAAGCATGAGTTTGGATATTGAGTAGCATAACCATTAAGAGGATGGCCTCACAATGTGCTCAAATTCTCTGACCTTCATTTTCCTCATTTTCTTGAAGACTTCTGAACCTCTTTCACCATAATCTCAGTTACCTGTTAAATGTAGAAAATTACACAATGAAAATGTGTATCACAGGTTACTTGTGAGGATAAAATGAGATAATAAATGTAAAACATTTGGAGATCATTACACATATTAAAAACTTAGCAAATAATAGTTAATATTAATACTATCATCATTGAGACAATGGATATGACTATAGACTCTTCAGTATGCAGTAGATGCTTAATAATCATTAGGTTTTTTCCTCCAAAGAAAGATTAAAAAGGATTTACCTGAGAAAGTTTCCCTATTTGTGATTCTCTTTTTCTTTGCACTATGAGACCATTCTCACTTATTTCTTGACTCAAAATTATGCTTCTGTAATGAAGATGACTAGAAGTTTGCCTGTAAGGAAATGTTGCACTATAGCTTATACCAAGGGAAACCAAAGAATATAATTACCTGCCTCACTTTCCACTGCAGGTCAAGATTTAGTTAATTGACTCCAGTTCATTTTGCCCAGGGCAGCTCCTCTGAGATAGATACCATGGTGGCTAGCATTAGCTGATAGGAGCTGGGGTCCTATAGAGAGAAAAGAAGGATGAGGCTCTCCCAGTCGTAGAATTCCCAGTGACCACGAAGCAGCCACTGGCTGGTAATAACTTCCTCTCCCCTCTGACTTGGAATGGATTGCAGGCACTGACCTAAAGGGGAAAGGCTTCATCTCCCAACATCAGCCAATCTCATCTCATTGCAAGGGAAAGGCCCCTGGAGACGTGCTCCTATCCATCATGTGGACAGCTTTGGCCAAAGTGCCCACTACATCACTGGCTTTAATAAAAAGTTGCTGGAGGCTGCAGTGCTAGTGACAGATGTAAACCACAGCATGGCCAGAGCTGACGAATTTTCCCAAGGTGGAAGTACACTTGGGGAGGAAGAGGAAGAAAAGGAAAGAAGACAAAAAGAGTTGTGAAAAATGATAAGGTAACCACTTCAGAGTATCCATCATAAGTGAATTTAATAAACTCATATAGGCTGTTAAGGGGAAGCCCTTAGTGTGAAAAGACAAAACCTGAGAATAGAAATGACAATAGTGTATTAAAAATACAATAAAGGCAGTAAAATAAGATATCACAAAACTTTTCTATTAAATCCAAGAATGCCAGAATTAAGAGAGAAACTGGGAACTATAGAAATTTTAAATGAATTCAGAAAAATTAAAATAGCAGTGATAATAACCTTATGCCAATTGTTATCATACAATTTTGTCAGTTTGAAAATGTAAATATTTCTTAATGCATTTACAGAACTTGCGTTATATAAGATTACAGATATCTTTAAATATCTCCTCTGTGGAAAATTCTCCAGAAAGTAAATTCAATTTTTAGTGTACCATGCACTGCAAAATATTTATACGGGCAAATTTTATTTGTAATTCTGAATAAATTTTGGTAAGTGAATAAAGATTCACAAAACCATCAACTGTCCGTAAAAAATGACAATCATTACTATTTAAAGGCTTGGTCATGTCCCAAGGGGTTCAGTTTATGCTTTGTAAATGAATATTTCTTCTAATTTTTCTTTTAGTTGATTTAATGCCACTATTTACAGCAGCAAAAATAATATAGAGGTTTTCTCATGCATCATATAAACTTTAACAATAAGAATTTCTCTTAAGACACTGAGCATGTGCACATGCATACATAGACTTAGATAATTATGATATATCCAAACATCACTGGATGTTATTATGAATTAGTCAGAGTAGGGCCCAGAATTGCTGGTACTAAAAATTCTTTCTGGATACAATGTTGGATGGGATGGATCAGTATGGGAGTCAGGGGAAACATGGCAGTCCTCAGACCCTGCACCTGGGCAGGTCTTATGCAAACTGTTTTCATTAACTACTACTGAAGACACTCCCATATATCTCATTTCATTCCACAGAACTAATGTGATCAGTAGAACAAAAAAAAATCATTACTTCTGCTTCTTCTTTTTTTTAAATACTGACTGTAGAGCATGTGCACGGCAAAAGAGATACAAATATGAAATTGTGTTCTGTTATATCCTCCACATTAAAAAAGTGCCAGACCCTTTGTGGTCATTTAAAGAATATATAATAAGTGAATGAATAAAGCAATCCCAGCCTGGAAATAATTATAAAATAGTGAACAAGTATAATTATAATGGGTAAAATTCTATAATAATAATACAAAGATGTGAAATTTTCTCTAACTTACCTATATCTTCTACCAAAATTCTACCTGCCACATAGTCCAAGCAATAGCTAACATTATCCATTATGTCATTCACTTCTGGCCTAATTGGTTTTTTTCAGATAAGGAATTCTATAACATGGTGGATTTATGTCTGTTTCAATTAATAGACCTAGTTGTAGACATGGATAATACATTTCTTGGACAAATAAATGAATACATAAAACTCGGGTTCTTTTGAAATTTTGCTAAATTTTTTATATACTTTCTTCTTTTCCTCCCAATTCCCTAATAGATGTCATCAATGAGTACGAGACATGGGCTAAACTTGTGTCATACTATGAACTGTAGCTCAAACTTGAGTTCTGTTCTCTCAGTTATATCAGGGTTCATTCCTTAGTGAACTCAGCTCTGTCCTTAGTTGCAAGTCACTCTGATGCCCAGATTTAACCTTCATTTGTATCCCAGTTCTTGCTGCCTAATTGTCTTTTATTTGGTGATTCCTTCTTTCCATGCTTATACCATTACCGCCTTTCCATGTGCTCTTATAAGTTATGTGGAAAAATATGGATTGTTTCTATATAACACAAAAGCCAAGATTATTCTGAGAAATTAGGTACTCCTTTCTCAGCCTGACCAGGTTCTGCTGCTATTTTTATTTGTTGAACAGTCCTGGACTGATAAGACCCTTTGCACTATGGTCTCCACCCTGAATTCCAAGTAAGGAGTGGAGTACACACATTCCTTCCTTTCAACTTTTCCTGTTGAAAAGACAATTGAAAAAATATACAAAAGCCTAGCCCATGAAAGCCAATTTACCAAAAGATGAATTTTCCAAATATGCCAGATGGAAAAATTGTTATTTATTTATTTATTTATTTAAATTTTTTTATTATTTTATTATTCATATGTGCATACAAAGCTTGGGTCATTTCTCCCCCCTGTCCCCAACCCTCCCTTACCACCCACTCTGCCCCCTCCCTTTCCCCTCCACCCCCTCAATACCCAGCAGAAACTATTTTGCCCTTATTTCTAATTTTCTTGTAGAGAGAGTATAAGCAATAATAGGAAGGAACAAGGGTTTTTGCTGGTTGAGATAAGGATAGCCATACAGGGAGTTGATTCACATTAATTTCCTGTGTGTGTGTGTTACCTTCTAGGTTAATTCTTTTTGATCTCACCTTTTCTCTAGTTCCTGGTCCCCTTTACCTATTGGCCTCAGTTGCTTTTAAGGTATCTGCTTGAGTTTCTCTGCATTAAGGGCAACAAATGCTAGCTAATTTTTTAGGTGCCTTACCTATCCTCACCCCTCCCTCGTGTGCTCTTGCTTTTATCATGTGCTCAAAGTCCAATCCCCTTGTTGTGTTTGCCCTTGATCTAATGTCCACATATGAGGGAGAACATATGATTTTTGGTCTTTGGGTCAGGCTAACCTCACTCAGAATGATGTTCTCCAATTCCATCCATTTACCAGCGAATGATAACATTTTGTTCTTCTTCGTGGCTGCATAAAATTCCATTGTGTATAGGTACCACATTTTCTTAATCCATTCGTCAGTGGTGGGGCATCTTGGCTGTTTCCATAACTAGGCTATTGTGAATAGCGCCACAATAAACATGGGTGTGCAGGTGCCTCTGGAGTAACCTGTGTCACAGTCTTTTGGGTAAATCCCCAAGAGTAGTATTGCTGGATCAAATGGTAGATCAATGTTTAGCTTTTTAAGTAGCCTCCAAATTTTTTTCCAGAGTAGTTGTACTAGTTTACATTCCCACCAACAGTGTAAGAGGGTTCCTTTTTCCTCGCATCATTGCCAACACCTGTTGTTGTGGTGTTGCTAATGATGGCTATTCTAACAGGGGTGAGGTGGAATCTTAGTGTGGTTTTAATTTGCATTTCCTTTATTGCTAGAGATGGTGAGCATTTTTTCATGTGTTTTTTGGCCATTTGAATTTCTTCTTTTGAGAAAGTTCTGTTTAGTTCACTTGCCCATTTCTTTATTGGTTCATTAGTTTTGGGAGAATTTAGTTTTTTAAGTTCTCTATATATTCTGGTTATCAGTCCTTTGTCTGATGTGTAGCTGGCAAATATTTTCTCCCACTCTGTGGGTATTCTCTTCAGTTTAGAGACCATTTCTTTTGATGAACAGAAGCTTTTTAGCTTTATGAGGTCCCATTTATCTATGCTATCTCTTAGTTGCTGTGCTGCTGGGGTTTCGTTGAGAAAGTTCTTACCTATACCTACTAACTTCAGAGTATTTCCTACTCTTTCCTGTATCAACTTTAGAGTTTGTGGTCTGATATTAAGATCCTTGATCCATTTTGAGTTAATATTGGTATAGGGTGATATACATGGATCTAGGTTCAGTTTTTTGAAGACTGCTAACCAGTTTTCCCAGCAGTTTTTGTTGAAGAGGCTGCTATTTCTCCATTGTATGTTTTTAGCAACTTTGTCAAAGACAAGTTGGTTATAGTTGTGTGGCTTCATATCTGGGTCCTCTATTCTGTTCCACTGGTCTTCATGTCTGTTTTTGTGCCAGTACCATGCTGTTTTTATTGTTATTGCTTTGTAATATAGTTTGAAGTCATGTATCGTGATACCTCCAGCATTGTTCCTTTGACTGAGTATTGCCTTTGCTATTCGTGGCCTCTTGTGTTTCCATATAAATTTCATGGTAGATTTTTCAATCTCTTTAATGAATGTCATTGGAATTTTGATGGGAATTGCATTAAACATGTAGATTACTTTTAGCAGTATAGACATTTTTACTATGTTGATTCTACCAATCCATGAGCATGGGAGATCTCTCCACTTTCTATAGTCTTCCTCAATCTCTTTCTTCAGAAGTTTAGAGTTTCCCTTGTAGAGGTTGTTCACATCTTTTGTTAGGTTTACACCTAGGTATTTGATTTTTTTTTGAGGCTATTTCAGTCTTTTTAATATATGCACTCATGGCTATAAACTTTCCTCTCAGGACTGCCTTAGCTGTGTCCCATAGGTTCCGGTAGGTTGTGTTTTCATTTTCATTGACTTCCAGGAACTTTTTAATATCCTCTTATATTTCATCAATGATCCATTCTTCATTAAGTAATGAGTTATTTAGTTTCCAGCTATCTGCATGTTTTTTGTCTTTACTTTTGTTGTTGAGTTCTACTTTTACTGCATTGTGATCAGATAGTATGCATGGTATAATTTCTATTTTCTTATATTTGCTGAGACTTGCTTTGTGCCCTAGGATATGATCTATTTTTGGAGAAGTTTCCATGGGCTGCTGAGAAGAATGTATATTGTGTAGAAGTTGGATGAAATGTTCTGTAGACATCAACTAGGTCCATTTGATCTATTGTATATTTTAGATCTTGGATTTCTTTATTGATTTTTTGTTTGGATGACCTATCTATTGATGATAATGGGGTGTTAAAGTCTCCCACAACCACTGTGTTGACATTAATATATGCTTTTAGGTCCTTCAGGGTATGTTTGATGTAATTGGGTGTACATTGGGTGCATACAGGTTGATAATTGTTATCTCCTTTTGGTCTATTTCCCCTTTTATTAGTATGGAATGTCCTTCTTTATCTCGTTTGATCAATGTAGGTTTGAAGTCTACTTTGTCAGAGATAAGTATTGCTACTCCTGCCTGTTTTTGGGGGCCATTGGCTTGGTAAATCTTCTGCCAGCCTTTCATCCTAAGCCTATACTTATTTCTGTCAGTGAGATGGGTCTCCTGTAAGCAACAAATTGTTGGATCTTCCCTTTTAATCCATTTCGTGAAGCAGTGCCTTTTGATGGGTGAATTAAGTCCATTAACATTAAGTGTTAGTATGATAGGTATGTGGTGATTCCTGCCATTTAGTTGTTTTAGTTGTTTGAAGGTTTGATTGTGTGTACCTAAGTTGAGGTTACTCTCTACTGTCTTGCTTTTTCTTTTCCTGTGGTTTGGTGCTGCCTGTCTTTTCATGGTTAAGTTGGGTTTAACTTTCTGTGTGCAGAATCCCTTGCAGAATCTTTTGTAGTGGCGGCTTTGTGGTCACATATTGTTTTAGTTTCTGCTTATCATGGAAGACTTTTATTGCTCCATCTATTTTGAATGACAGTTTTGCTGGGTAGAGTATCCTGGAGTTGAAGTTATTTTCATTCAGTGCCCGGAAGATCTCACCTCACGCTCTCCTTGCTTTTAATGTTTCTGTTGAGAAGTCTGCTGTGATTTTGATGGGTTTACCTTTGTATGTTACTTGTTTTTTCTCTCTTACAGCCTTCAATATTCTTTCCCTAGTTTCTGAACTTGTTGTTTTAATGATGATATGTCATGGGGTAGTTCTATTTTAGTCTGGTCTGTTGGTGTCCTGGAGGCCTCTTGCATCTGTGTGAGAATATCTTTCTCTAGATTTGGGAAATTTTCCGTTATTATTTTGTTGAATATATTACGCATTCCTTTCGCTTGTGCCTCTTCTCCTTCTTTGATGCCCATGATTCTCAAGTTTGGTCTTTTGATGGAGTCAGTGAGTTCTTGCATTTTCTTTTCACAGGTCTTGAGTTGTTTAATTAATAGTTCTTTGGTTTTTCCTTTAATGACCATTTCATCTTCAAGTTCTGAGATTCTGTCTTCAGTTTGTTCTGTTTTGCTGGATTGGCCTTCCATTTTGTTTTGCAGCTCTGTTTTGTTCTTTTTTCTGAGGTTTTCCATATCCTGGCTGTTTTCCTCTTTAATGTTGTCTATTTTTGTCCTGAGTTCATTTATCTGTTTATTCATCGTGTTCTCTGTTTCATTTTGGTGTTTATACAGTGCTTCTATGGTTTCTTTTATTTCTTCTTTTGCTGTTTCAAATTCTCTATTTTTTTGTCTTGGAATTTCTTGAGTGTCTCCTGTACATTTTGGTTGACCCTATCCAGTGTCATCTCTATAAAATTCTCATTGAGTACCTGTAGTATGTCTTCTTTTAGATTATTCTTGTGGGCTTCATTGGGTCCTTTGGCATAGTTTATCTTTATTTTGTTGGAATCTGGATCTGAGTATTTGTTTTCTTCATTCCCCTCTGGTTCCTGTACTAATTTTTTGCCTTGGGGAAACTGGTTTCCCTGTTTTTTCTGTCTTCCTGTCATTGTCTTTAGTGTTGTTACTGTCCTTGTACTGTGTGCAATTAAGTATTTTCTAGCATGTAATAATAACAATGGTAATAGTTAGAATGGAAGGGTGAGCTGAGATGGAAAGCAAGAAGTTAAAGAAAAGGGAAAAACAAATACACAGACAAGAAGGAGAAAACAGAACAAAGTATCAGACAAGAAAGTTTCAAAGGTATAAACAGGAAGCGTTAGTGTACTAATCAACAGTAAGCTGAACAGGCATTAGAGAGACAGAGGGAGGATTGAAAATAAAAAATAGAAAAAGATAAGAATAAAAATAAAAAATAGGTAAATGAAAGAAATATCTATATATAAAAATAAAATAAAAGAAAAGAAAATGAAAGAAAATTTTTTTTAAAAAACTAAAAAACCAAAAAACCAAAAATCCTCCAAGTTCAAATGCAATGAAGTTTCAGTCTTAATAATTTGAGTGTCTGTCTCAGTCTCCAGTCCTGGAGATGGAGCCTCACATGTTGTTCTATAGTTGTCTCATCAAAGGGGACGCATAAAGTAGAACAAAACTACACACATACACACACACACACACACACACACACACACACATACACACAAAACCCCACCAAGTGTCCCAAGTTCAAATCCAATACAGTTTCAGTAAGTTTTTCAGCATGCAGGTGTAATTCAGTTGTTCTCTTATCAAAGGTAGGGAGAAAAAGAGAAAAAAAAAAGAGTCTGGAGACAGTTCTGAGAATGGTATCTGCGGCTGTGGCTTGCCTGCCCACTGCTGTCAGCCTGCTGTTGCTGGAGGCTTTATTTATGCAGATCTCTGGGGTGAGCTTAGCACACACCTGGCCCTGCAGGCTTTGTTTACTCAGAGTTCTCCTGTGCGTGAGCCTCTGCTACAAGCTTTCCCCTTTCCAAGCACACTGGGAAAGGTGACACTGTACCAGCGTTCTCAGCCCGGCGTGTTTATTTACAGTTCATGTGGGAAGTGGGTCTTCCCCCCTCTTCTGTGCAGTTTTCCTCCCACCACCACTTTTCCAAGCTTTCTTCCTCCTGATTACTGGGTGGTGCTGCTGCTCCTGCCAGCCACCATGTTTGTTTACAGCTCACGTGGGAAGTGGGTCTTCCCTTCTCTCTTGTGGAGTTTTCCTCCCTCCACCACTCTCAAAAGCTTTCCTGCTCCTGGTTGATGGGCATGTGCCCCCGCTCCTGCCAGTGCCTCTCCTGCCTGCCCAGCTTGTTTATTTACAGTTCTGGGAAGGATTCCCTTCCCCCAGTCTTTGGCACTCAGTGCACCCCACCCTCTTACCCGCATGTCTTTATTGTTTTTTTTGGCTATTAGTCAGTTTCTCTTTTTTCCCCGGGTGGATGTCAGTCTCTCCAGGGGGCTATGCTGCTCTGGCCCAGGGTTGGCTGTGGGAGTACTGTGGCACCGCAAAGCTCACCTTGTCCGTGTCTTCCCTAGCCATCTGGGTGCAGGTGACTGGCAGCCCAGGGGCCCTCCTTGTTTCTCCATTTAACGTGAAGTGGAGAGTCTCTGCGCCAGCTGGAGGTGTGGAGGGGTCAAAGTTTTGCCTCTTTTCAGTGATTTTGCCTGCAAAGTGTGTCTCCAGTGTCTCTCCAAGATTTCACTATTGGAGGCTTGCTTTCTGCTTCCTCCCTCTAGCCGCCATCTTGGAATCCCCTCGAAAATTTGTTTTTTAACAATTATTATACATGTACTTTATGATCTTTAAAAAAGTTGCTGAATGACATGTATTGTCTAGTGCATAATGAATTATTAACATACAGTTACTAATCCTTAAAAGTTGAATCACACTGAACTTAAAATTTTAAATTAATGTTAAATATTTGTTATTAATATGATTTAGCATTAACATTTAAATCAAAGTTATAAGAATCAGACTGTTAAAATCAGATTTAAAATGATATTTTTCTAAATAAAAATAGTAGTTTGAGCAGGTTTTCTTATTAGAAAAATGCTAGCACAAGAATTAATAATATAAATCTCTACAAGCGAAGATGAAATGAGAAGCAATGATAACAAGTGAGAGGTCTCACTATGAGTTAGAATCTGGAATTTAAAAATTGGGTTGGTTATTGAGTAAGGATCTTAAAAGAGACATTAATGAAAACATATTTTTTCCTGTTTTCTTCATTCACTTGGGTCTCACATCACTAGTAACCATCATTATCACCCTTTATCCAATTTTACATTTTTAAATATTTCTTCTTTGAAGAAATAAACACAGATACTACCTCTTTTGGGTTATCAAATAAAATGTGTAAATCCCTGGTCAATATCCATAGGGTGAGGCTCAAAGCAAAGAAATTCTATCATCAAACTTCATGTAGAACTTCAAAACATTTTGTGATTGAAAACTTAATTATCAATATCTATTTAAGACCATCAGACTTTTGAAAAAACTCTCCATCATCAAACAATAGTAACAAAAGAAACAAAGAAAGAAAAATAATGAAGGGAAATCAGAGAGTAGAAGGAAACTCCAAAATATAAGATAATAGTCTACAAATTCAAGTAAATATCAAAAATGTATGAAAAAAGAAAAGAATTTTTGGAGGGAATTGCAATTTTTCAAAATAATAGTCCCTAGGAAGTAATTATTATGAGATTCCTTTGGTCATATTCAGTGAATAAAGGGATAGAAAGCAGATATGTACTCTATGCAAAGAATATAACTTAGAAGGGTATAGAGAAAGTAGTTTTGATCAAAGATTTCTGCCCATACTGGAACAGATTGCTCTAGAAGTGGTATCTGTAAGAGAAAATGAAGTCTGAAATAACATTTATGATGAAAACCAGGACTATAAAATAGGTATAGTTTGAATGTGAGGGGGTACTTGAGGAAGGGGGAAGAGGGAATGAAGGAGATGAAGGTGAGGGTATATGGTTGATGGACATCACATACCTATATGAAACAGAACTAAGAAATCTCATGTAATTTCTTTAAGTGGGGTGGGGAAGGGCTTGAGGGGGAGAGACAATAGGAGTAATGTAACTAATGTACATTATAAGTCTAATTGGAATTGTCACTATGAATTGCCCCCTGAATAATTAAAATATCCTAATAAAAAATGACAAAAAAGTAAGTAAATGTGAAGAATCTAAACTAAGTGAAGGAGTTCTTTAACTTGATGTCAAAACCACATAATGGAAAAAAAATTATATATTAGGTTTAACTGAAATTAAATATTATACTCACAAATATCCCAAGCTAGATATTGGGAGAAAACATTTTCAAACCAAACATCTCTCTTTTTTTTTAATTGTTTTGTCTTGCTCTGCATTTGTTTTATTGTGTTTTCCCTCAATTATTCTCATACCTTTATCCCATATACCTTTTGTATCTTTCCTTTGTTGCTACTAAATTTTCCTTTCTCCAAATCCTTTTATTATTTAGTTATTAATAATTTACCTTTAAACTATTTATTTCTTAATTTACCCTGCAAATCTTCTAGGTTCTTTCTTTTCTATCCTCATTGGGGATGTACACTTTTTTCTTAGTTTTAAACTATCTTTGAATATTTGGTTTATTATTGTTCTTGTCATTACTCTGGTGTGCTTTCTTGCCTTTGAGTGACAGTGGTGATTGAGACTTCAAGGGAAGACTTCTTACTAAGAACACCCCTATTATAACACCAGAAGAGGTTTCATATTTTGTACATCCCAAAAGATGCATAAATCACAGCATAGAATGTCAAAAAATCTGAAAAACAAAGCAATATGAATCTGTCATATGTTCATCACTCTTTCATAACCAAATTTAAATATGTTGAAGTGCCACACAAATAATTGAAAAGTCTGATGTTAAAATTATCAATGATCAGTTGGCAGGATTACAGTTCAAGTTCAGCATAGCAAAATGTTAGTGAAACCCT